>NC_142619.1:11080000-13580000 GCF_059453375.1 Lepisosteus platostomus | reverse complement strand
GCTCTTAGCCCCAGTGTGCAGAAAGTGTCAAAACGTGTTTTTCAGCAGAAATAAACATGTTTCTGCAAGTTTGGTCAACCCCATGTAAGTTATGGGACAGTAACAGCACACTTTTCAAAACGTGTTTTTCAGCCCGAAATAAACGCGTTTTTTCAGACAACTGAATCCCCATGTAACAGCAAGGCTCAGAGGAGCCCACACACTCAGATCTTAACCCCAGTGTGCAGAAAGGGTCAAAACGTGTTTTTCAGCAGAAATAAACATGTTTCTGCAAGTTTGGTCAACCCCATGTAAGTTATGGGGCAGTAACAGAACACTTTTCAAAACGTGTTTTTCAGCCCGAAATAAACGCGTTTTTTCAGACAACTGAATCCCCATGCAACAGCAAGGCTCAGAAGAGCCCACACACTCAGCTCTTAACCCCAGTGTGCAGAAAGTGTCAAAACGTGTTTTTCAGCAGAAATAAACATGTTTCTGCAAGTTTGGTCAACCCCATGTAAGTTATGGGACAGTAACAGCACACTTTTCAAAACGTGTTTTTCAGCCCGAAATAAACGCGTTTTTTCAGACAACTGAATCCCCATGTAACAGCAAGGCTCAGAGGAGCCCACACACTCAGATCTTAACCCCAGTGTGCAGAAAGGGTCAAAACGTGTTTTTCAGCAGAAATAAACATGTTTCTGCAAGTTTGGTCAACCCCATGTAAGTTATGGGGCAGTAACAGAACACTTTTCAAAACGTGTTTTTCAGCCCGAAATAAACGCGTTTTTTCAGACAACTGAATCCCCATGTAACAGCAAGGCTCAGAGGAGCCCACACACTCAGCTCTTAGCCCCAGTGTGCAGAAAGTGTCAAAACGTGTTTTTCAGCAGAAATAAACATGTTTCTGCAAGTTTGGTCAACCCCATGTAAGTTATGGGACAGTAACAGCACACTTTTCAAAACGTGTTTTTCAGCCCGAAATAAACGCGTTTTTTCAGACAACTGAATCCCCATGTAACAGCAAGGCTCAGAGGAGCCCACACACTCAGATCTTAACCCCAGTGTGCAGAAAGGGTCAAAACGTGTTTTTCAGCAGAAATAAACATGTTTCTGCAAGTTTGGTCAACCCCATGTAAGTTATGGGGCAGTAACAGAACACTTTTCAAAACGTGTTTTTCAGCCCGAAATAAACGCGTTTTTTCAGACAACTGAATCACCATGTAACAGCAAGGCTCAGAAGAGCCCACACACTCAGCTCTTAACCCCAGTGTGCAGGAAGGGTCAAAACGTGTTTTTCAGCAGAAATAAACATGTTTCTGCAAGTTTGGTCAACCCCATGTAAGTTATGGGGCAGTAACAGAACACTTTTCAAAACGTGTTTTTCAGCCCGAAATAAACGCGTTTTTTCAGACAACTGAATCCCCATGCAACAGCAAGGCTCAGAAGAGCCCACACACTCAGCTCTTAACCCCAGTGTGCAGAAAGTGTCAAAACGTGTTTTTCAGCAGAAATAAACATGTTTCTGCAAGTTTGGTCAACCCCATGTAAGTTATGGGACAGTAACAGCACACTTTTCAAAACGTGTTTTTCAGCCCGAAATAAACGCGTTTTTTCAGACAACTGAATCCCCATGTAACAGCAAGGCTCAGAGGAGCCCACACACTCAGATCTTAACCCCAGTGTGCAGAAAGGGTCAAAACGTGTTTTTCAGCAGAAATAAACATGTTTCTGCAAGTTTGGTCAACCCCATGTAAGTTATGGGGCAGTAACAGAACACTTTTCAAAACGTGTTTTTCAGCCCGAAATAAACGCGTTTTTTTAGACAACTGAATCACCATGTAACAGCAAGGCTCAGAGGAGCCCACACACTCAGCTCTTAACCCCAGTGTGCAGGAAGGGTCAAAACGTGTTTTTCAGCAGAAATAAACATGTTTCTGCAAGTTTGGTCAACCCCATGTAAGTTATGGGACAGTAACAGCACACTTTTCAAAACGTGTTTTTCAGCCCGAAATAAACGCGTTTTTTCAGACAACTGAATCCCCATGTAACAGCAAGACTCAGAGGAGCCCACACACTCAGATCTTAACCCTAGTGTGCAGAAAGGGTAAAAACGTGTTTTTCAGCAGAAATAAACATGTTTCTGCAAGTTTGGTTAACCCCATGTAAGTTATGGGGAAGTAACAGAACACTTTTCAAAACGTGTTTTTCAGCCCGAAATAAACGCGTTTTTTCAGACAACTGAATCCCCATGTAACAGCAAGGTTCAGAAGAGCCCACACACTCAGCTCTTAACCCCAGTGTGCAGAAAGAGTCAAAACGTGTTTTTCAGCAGAAATAAACATGTTTCTGCAAGTTTGGTCAACCCCATGTAAGTTATGGGGCAGTAACAGAACACTTTTCAAAACGTGTTTTTCAGACCGAAATAAACGCGTTTTTTCAGACAACTGAATCCCCATGTAACAGCAAGGCTCAGAGGAGCCCACACACTCAGCTCTTAGCCCCAGTGTGCAGAAAGTGTCAAAACGTGTTTTTCAGCAGAAATAAACATGTTTCTGCAAGTTTGGTCAACCCCATGTAAGTTATGGGACAGTAACAGCACACTTTTCAAAACGTGTTTTTCAGCCCGAAATAAACGCGTTTTTTCAGACAACTGAATCCCCATGTAACAGCAAGGCTCAGAGGAGCCCACACACTCAGATCTTAACCCCAGTGTGCAGAAAGGGTCAAAACGTGTTTTTCAGCAGAAATAAACATGTTTCTGCAAGTTTGGTCAACCCCATGTAAGTTATGGGGCAGTAACAGAACACTTTTCAAAACGTGTTTTTCAGCCCGAAATAAACGCGTTTTTTCAGACAACTGAATCCCCATGCAACAGCAAGGCTCAGAAGAGCCCACACACTCAGCTCTTAACCCCAGTGTGCAGAAAGTGTCAAAACGTGTTTTTCAGCAGAAATAAACATGTTTCTGCAAGTTTGGTCAACCCCATGTAAGTTATGGGACAGTAACAGCACACTTTTCAAAACGTGTTTTTCAGCCCGAAATAAACGCGTTTTTTCAGACAACTGAATCCCCATGTAACAGCAAGGCTCAGAGGAGCCCACACACTCAGATCTTAACCCCAGTGTGCAGAAAGGGTCAAAACGTGTTTTTCAGCAGAAATAAACATGTTTCTGCAAGTTTGGTCAACCCCATGTAAGTTATGGGGCAGTAACAGAACACTTTTCAAAACGTGTTTTTCAGCCCGAAATAAACGCGTTTTTTCAGACAACTGAATCACCATGTAACAGCAAGGCTAAGAGGAGCCCACACACTCAGCTCTTAACCCCAGTGTGCAGGAAGGGTCAAAACGTGTTTTTCAGCAGAAATAAACATGTTTCTGCAAGTTTGGTCAACCCCATGTAAGTTATGGGGCAGTAACAGAACACTTTTCAAAACGTGTTTTTCAGCCCGAAATAAACGCGTTTTTTCAGACAACTGAATCCCCATGCAACAGCAAGGCTCAGAAGAGCCCACACACTCAGCTCTTAACCCCAGTGTGCAGAAAGAGTCAAAACGTGTTTTTCAGCAGAAATAAACATGTTTCTGCAAGTTTGGTCAACCCCATGTAAGTTATGGGGCAGTAACAGAACACTTTTCAAAACGTGTTTTTCAGCCCGAAATAAACGCGTTTTTTTCAGACAACTGAATCCCCATGTAACAGCAAGGCTCAGAGGAGCCCACACACTCAGCTCTTAGCCCCAGTGTGCAGAAAGTGTCAAAACGTGTTTTTCAGCAGAAATAAACATGTTTCTGCAAGTTTGGTCAACCCCATGTAAGTTATGGGACAGTAACAGCACACTTTTCAAAACGTGTTTTTCAGCCCGAAATAAACGCGTTTTTTCAGACAACTGAATCCCCATGTAACAGCAAGGCTCAGAGGAGCCCACACACTCAGATCTTAACCCCAGTGTGCAGAAAGGGGCAAAACGTGTTTTTCAGCAGAAATAAACATGTTTCTGCAAGTTTGGTCAACCCCATGTAAGTTATGGGGCAGTAACAGAACACTTTTCAAAACGTGTTTTTCAGCCCGAAATAAACGCGTTTTTTCAGACAACTGAATCACCATGTAACAGCAAGGCTCAGAAGAGCCCACACACTCAGCTCTTAACCCCAGTGTGCAGGAAGGGTCAAAACGTGTTTTTCAGCAGAAATAAACATGTTTCTGCAAGTTTGGTCAACCCCATGTAAGTTATGGGGCAGTAACAGAACACTTTTCAAAACGTGTTTTTCAGCCCGAAATAAACGCGTTTTTTCAGACAACTGAATCCCCATGCAACAGCAAGGCTCAGAAGAGCCCACACACTCAGCTCTTAACCCCAGTGTGCAGAAAGTGTCAAAACGTGTTTTTCAGCAGAAATAAACATGTTTCTGCAAGTTTGGTCAACCCCATGTAAGTTATGGGACAGTAACAGCACACTTTTCAAAACGTGTTTTTCAGCCCGAAATAAACGCGTTTTTTCAGACAACTGAATCCCCATGTAACAGCAAGGCTCAGAGGAGCCCACACACTCAGATCTTAACCCCAGTGTGCAGAAAGGGTCAAAACGTGTTTTTCAGCAGAAATAAACATGTTTCTGCAAGTTTGGTCAACCCCATGTAAGTTATGGGGCAGTAACAGAACACTTTTCAAAACGTGTTTTTCAGCCCGAAATAAACGCGTTTTTTCAGACAACTGAATCACCATGTAACAGCAAGGCTCAGAGGAGCCCACACACTCAGCTCTTAACCCCAGTGTGCAGGAAGGGTCAAAACGTGTTTTTCAGCAGAAATAAACATGTTTCTGCAAGTTTGGTCAACCCCATGTAAGTTATGGGACAGTAACAGCACACTTTTCAAAACGTGTTTTTCAGCCCGAAATAAACGCGTTTTTTCAGACAACTGAATCCCCATGTAACAGCAAGACTCAGAGGAGCCCACACACTCAGATCTTAACCCTAGTGTGCAGAAAGGGTAAAAACGTGTTTTTCAGCAGAAATAAACATGTTTCTGCAAGTTTGGTTAACCCCATGTAAGTTATGGGGAAGTAACAGAACACTTTTCAAAACGTGTTTTTCAGCCCGAAATAAACGCGTTTTTTCAGACAACTGAATCCCCATGTAACAGCAAGGTTCAGAAGAGCCCACACACTCAGCTCTTAACCCCAGTGTGCAGAAAGAGTCAAAACGTGTTTTTCAGCAGAAATAAACATGTTTCTGCAAGTTTGGTCAACCCCATGTAAGTTATGGGGCAGTAACAGAACACTTTTCAAAACGTGTTTTTCAGCCCGAAATAAACGCGTTTTTTCAGACAACTGAATCCCCATGCAACAGCAAGGCTCAGAAGAGCCCACACACTCAGCTCTTAACCCCAGTGTGCAGAAAGTGTCAAAACGTGTTTTTCAGCAGAAATAAACATGTTTCTGCAAGTTTGGTCAACCCCATGTAAGTTATGGGACAGTAACAGCACACTTTTCAAAACGTGTTTTTCAGCCCGAAATAAACGCGTTTTTTCAGACAACTGAATCCCCATGTAACAGCAAGGCTCAGAGGAGCCCACACACTCAGATCTTAACCCTAGTGTGCAGAAAGGGTAAAAACGTGTTTTTCAGCAGAAATAAACATGTTTCTGCAAGTTTGGTTAACCCCATGTAAGTTATGGGGAAGTAACAGAACACTTTTCAAAACGTGTTTTTCAGCCCGAAATAAACGCGTTTTTTCAGACAACTGAATCCCCATGTAACAGCAAGGTTCAGAAGAGCCCACACACTCAGCTCTTAACCCCAGTGTGCAGAAAGAGTCAAAACGTGTTTTTCAGCAGAAATAAACATGTTTCTGCAAGTTTGGTCAACCCCATGTAAGTTATGGGGCAGTAACAGAACACTTTTCAAAACGTGTTTTTCAGCCCGAAATAAACGCGTTTTTTCAGACAACTGAATCCCCATGCAACAGCAAGGCTCAGAAGAGCCCACACACTCAGCTCTTAACCCCAGTGTGCAGAAAGTGTCAAAACGTGTTTTTCAGCAGAAATAAACATGTTTCTGCAAGTTTGGTCAACCCCATGTAAGTTATGGGACAGTAACAGCACACTTTTCAAAACGTGTTTTTCAGCCCGAAATAAACGCGTTTTTTCAGACAACTGAATCCCCATGTAACAGCAAGGCTCAGAGGAGCCCACACACTCAGATCTTAACCCCAGTGTGCAGAAAGGGTCAAAACGTGTTTTTCAGCAGAAATAAACATGTTTCTGCAAGTTTGGTCAACCCCATGTAAGTTATGGGGCAGTAACAGAACACTTTTCAAAACGTGTTTTTCAGCCCGAAATAAACGCGTTTTTTCAGACAACTGAATCACCATGTAACAGCAAGGCTCAGAGGAGCCCACACACTCAGCTCTTAACCCCAGTGTGCAGGAAGGGTCAAAACGTGTTTTTCAGCAGAAATAAACATGTTTCTGCAAGTTTGGTCAACCCCATGTAAGTTATGGGACAGTAACAGCACACTTTTCAAAACGTGTTTTTCAGCCCGAAATAAACGCGTTTTTTCAGACAACTGAATCCCCATGTAACAGCAAGACTCAGAGGAGCCCACACACTCAGATCTTAACCCTAGTGTGCAGAAAGGGTAAAAACGTGTTTTTCAGCAGAAATAAACATGTTTCTGCAAGTTTGGTTAACCCCATGTAAGTTATGGGGAAGTAACAGAACACTTTTCAAAACGTGTTTTTCAGCCCGAAATAAACGCGTTTTTTCAGACAACTGAATCCCCATGTAACAGCAAGGTTCAGAAGAGCCCACACACTCAGCTCTTAACCCCAGTGTGCAGAAAGAGTCAAAACGTGTTTTTCAGCAGAAATAAACATGTTTCTGCAAGTTTGGTCAACCCCATGTAAGTTATGGGGCAGTAACAGAACACTTTTCAAAACGTGTTTTTCAGCCCGAAATAAACGCGTTTTTTCAGACAACTGAATCCCCATGTAACAGCAAGGCTCAGAGGAGCCCACACACTCAGCTCTTAGCCCCAGTGTGCAGAAAGTGTCAAAACGTGTTTTTCAGCAGAAATAAACATGTTTCTGCAAGTTTGGTCAACCCCATGTAAGTTATGGGACAGTAACAGCACACTTTTCAAAACGTGTTTTTCAGCCCGAAATAAACGCGTTTTTTCAGACAACTGAATCCCCATGTAACAGCAAGGCTCAGAGGAGCCCACACACTCAGATCTTAACCCCAGTGTGCAGAAAGGGTCAAAACGTGTTTTTCAGCAGAAATAAACATGTTTCTGCAAGTTTGGTCAACCCCATGTAAGTTATGGGGCAGTAACAGAACACTTTTCAAAACGTGTTTTTCAGCCCGAAATAAACGCGTTTTTTCAGACAACTGAATCACCATGTAACAGCAAGGCTCAGAAGAGCCCACACACTCAGATCTTAACCCCAGTGTGCAGAAAGGGTCAAAACGTGTTTTTCAGCAGAAAAAAACATGTTTCTGCAAGTTTGGTCAACCCCATGTAAGTTATGGGGCAGTAACAGAACACTTTTCAAAACGTGTTTTTCAGCCCGAAATAAACGCGTTTTTTCAGACAACTGAATCACCATGTAACAGCAAGGCTCAGAGGAGCCCACACACTCAGCTCTTAACCCCAGTGTGCAGGAAGGGTCAAAACGTGTTTTTCAGCAGAAATAAACATGTTTCTGCAAGTTTGGTCAACCCCATGTAAGTTATGGGGCAGTAACAGAACACTTTTCAAAACGTGTTTTTCAGCCCGAAATAAACGCGTTTTTTCAGACAACTGAATCCCCATGCAACAGCAAGGCTCAGAAGAGCCCACACACTCAGCTCTTAACCCCAGTGTGCAGAAAGAGTCAAAACGTGTTTTTCAGCAGAAATAAATATGTTTCTGCAAGTTTGGTCAACCCCATGTAAGTTATGGGGCAGTAACAGAACACTTTTCAAAACGTGTTTTTCAGCCCGAAATAAACGCGTTTTTTCAGACAACTGAATCCCCATGTAACAGCAAGGCTCAGAGGAGCCCACACACTCAGCTCTTAGCCCCAGTGTGCAGAAAGTGTCAAAACGTGTTTTTCAGCAGAAATAAACATGTTTCTGCAAGTTTGGTCAACCCCATGTAAGTTATGGGGCAGTAACAGAACACTTTTCAAAACGTGTTTTTCAGCCCGAAATAAACGCGTTTTTTCAGACAACTGAATCCCCATGCAACAGCAAGGCTCAGAAGAGCCCACACACTCAGCTCTTAACCCCAGTGTGCAGAAAGTGTCAAAACGTGTTTTTCAGCAGAAATAAACATGTTTCTGCAAGTTTGGTCAACCCCATGTAAGTTATGGGACAGTAACAGCACACTTTTCAAAACGTGTTTTTCAGCCCGAAATAAACGCGTTTTTTCAGACAACTGAATCCCCATGTAACAGCAAGGCTCAGAGGAGCCCACACACTCAGATCTTAACCCCAGTGTGCAGAAAGGGTCAAAACGTGTTTTTCAGCAGAAATAAACATGTTTCTGCAAGTTTGGTCAACCCCATGTAAGTTATGGGGCAGTAACAGAACACTTTTCAAAACGTGTTTTTCAGCCCGAAATAAACGCGTTTTTTTAGACAACTGAATCACCATGTAACAGCAAGGCTCAGAGGAGCCCACACACTCAGCTCTTAACCCCAGTGTGCAGGAAGGGTCAAAACGTGTTTTTCAGCAGAAATAAACATGTTTCTGCAAGTTTGGTCAACCCCATGTAAGTTATGGGACAGTAACAGCACACTTTTCAAAACGTGTTTTTCAGCCCGAAATAAACGCGTTTTTTCAGACAACTGAATCCCCATGTAACAGCAAGACTCAGAGGAGCCCACACACTCAGATCTTAACCCTAGTGTGCAGAAAGGGTAAAAACGTGTTTTTCAGCAGAAATAAACATGTTTCTGCAAGTTTGGTTAACCCCATGTAAGTTATGGGGAAGTAACAGAACACTTTTCAAAACGTGTTTTTCAGCCCGAAATAAACGCGTTTTTTCAGACAACTGAATCCCCATGTAACAGCAAGGTTCAGAAGAGCCCACACACTCAGCTCTTAACCCCAGTGTGCAGAAAGAGTCAAAACGTGTTTTTCAGCAGAAATAAACATGTTTCTGCAAGTTTGGTCAACCCCATGTAAGTTATGGGGCAGTAACAGAACACTTTTCAAAACGTGTTTTTCAGACCGAAATAAACGCGTTTTTTCAGACAACTGAATCCCCATGTAACAGCAAGGCTCAGAGGAGCCCACACACTCAGCTCTTAGCCCCAGTGTGCAGAAAGTGTCAAAACGTGTTTTTCAGCAGAAATAAACATGTTTCTGCAAGTTTGGTCAACCCCATGTAAGTTATGGGACAGTAACAGCACACTTTTCAAAACGTGTTTTTCAGCCCGAAATAAACGCGTTTTTTCAGACAACTGAATCCCCATGTAACAGCAAGGCTCAGAGGAGCCCACACACTCAGATCTTAACCCCAGTGTGCAGAAAGGGTCAAAACGTGTTTTTCAGCAGAAATAAACATGTTTCTGCAAGTTTGGTCAACCCCATGTAAGTTATGGGGCAGTAACAGAACACTTTTCAAAACGTGTTTTTCAGCCCGAAATAAACGCGTTTTTTCAGACAACTGAATCCCCATGCAACAGCAAGGCTCAGAAGAGCCCACACACTCAGCTCTTAACCCCAGTGTGCAGAAAGTGTCAAAACGTGTTTTTCAGCAGAAATAAACATGTTTCTGCAAGTTTGGTCAACCCCATGTAAGTTATGGGACAGTAACAGCACACTTTTCAAAACGTGTTTTTCAGCCCGAAATAAACGCGTTTTTTCAGACAACTGAATCCCCATGTAACAGCAAGGCTCAGAGGAGCCCACACACTCAGATCTTAACCCCAGTGTGCAGAAAGGGTCAAAACGTGTTTTTCAGCAGAAATAAACATGTTTCTGCAAGTTTGGTCAACCCCATGTAAGTTATGGGGCAGTAACAGAACACTTTTCAAAACGTGTTTTTCAGCCCGAAATAAACGCGTTTTTTCAGACAACTGAATCCCCATGTAACAGCAAGGCTCAGAGGAGCCCACACACTCAGCTCTTAGCCCCAGTGTGCAGAAAGTGTCAAAACGTGTTTTTCAGCAGAAATAAACATGTTTCTGCAAGTTTGGTCAACCCCATGTAAGTTATGGGACAGTAACAGCACACTTTTCAAAACGTGTTTTTCAGCCCGAAATAAACGCGTTTTTTCAGACAACTGAATCCCCATGTAACAGCAAGGCTCAGAGGAGCCCACACACTCAGATCTTAACCCCAGTGTGCAGAAAGGGTCAAAACGTGTTTTTCAGCAGAAATAAACATGTTTCTGCAAGTTTGGTCAACCCCATGTAAGTTATGGGGCAGTAACAGAACACTTTTCAAAACGTGTTTTTCAGCCCGAAATAAACGCGTTTTTTCAGACAACTGAATCACCATGTAACAGCAAGGCTCAGAAGAGCCCACACACTCAGCTCTTAACCCCAGTGTGCAGGAAGGGTCAAAACGTGTTTTTCAGCAGAAATAAACATGTTTCTGCAAGTTTGGTCAACCCCATGTAAGTTATGGGGCAGTAACAGAACACTTTTCAAAACGTGTTTTTCAGCCCGAAATAAACGCGTTTTTTCAGACAACTGAATCCCCATGCAACAGCAAGGCTCAGAAGAGCCCACACACTCAGCTCTTAACCCCAGTGTGCAGAAAGTGTCAAAACGTGTTTTTCAGCAGAAATAAACATGTTTCTGCAAGTTTGGTCAACCCCATGTAAGTTATGGGACAGTAACAGCACACTTTTCAAAACGTGTTTTTCAGCCCGAAATAAACGCGTTTTTTCAGACAACTGAATCCCCATGTAACAGCAAGGCTCAGAGGAGCCCACACACTCAGATCTTAACCCCAGTGTGCAGAAAGGGTCAAAACGTGTTTTTCAGCAGAAATAAACATGTTTCTGCAAGTTTGGTCAACCCCATGTAAGTTATGGGGCAGTAACAGAACACTTTTCAAAACGTGTTTTTCAGCCCGAAATAAACGCGTTTTTTTAGACAACTGAATCACCATGTAACAGCAAGGCTCAGAGGAGCCCACACACTCAGCTCTTAACCCCAGTGTGCAGGAAGGGTCAAAACGTGTTTTTCAGCAGAAATAAACATGTTTCTGCAAGTTTGGTCAACCCCATGTAAGTTATGGGACAGTAACAGCACACTTTTCAAAACGTGTTTTTCAGCCCGAAATAAACGCGTTTTTTCAGACAACTGAATCCCCATGTAACAGCAAGACTCAGAGGAGCCCACACACTCAGATCTTAACCCTAGTGTGCAGAAAGGGTAAAAACGTGTTTTTCAGCAGAAATAAACATGTTTCTGCAAGTTTGGTTAACCCCATGTAAGTTATGGGGAAGTAACAGAACACTTTTCAAAACGTGTTTTTCAGCCCGAAATAAACGCGTTTTTTCAGACAACTGAATCCCCATGTAACAGCAAGGTTCAGAAGAGCCCACACACTCAGCTCTTAACCCCAGTGTGCAGAAAGAGTCAAAACGTGTTTTTCAGCAGAAATAAACATGTTTCTGCAAGTTTGGTCAACCCCATGTAAGTTATGGGGCAGTAACAGAACACTTTTCAAAACGTGTTTTTCAGACCGAAATAAACGCGTTTTTTCAGACAACTGAATCCCCATGTAACAGCAAGGCTCAGAGGAGCCCACACACTCAGCTCTTAGCCCCAGTGTGCAGAAAGTGTCAAAACGTGTTTTTCAGCAGAAATAAACATGTTTCTGCAAGTTTGGTCAACCCCATGTAAGTTATGGGACAGTAACAGCACACTTTTCAAAACGTGTTTTTCAGCCCGAAATAAACGCGTTTTTTCAGACAACTGAATCCCCATGTAACAGCAAGGCTCAGAGGAGCCCACACACTCAGATCTTAACCCCAGTGTGCAGAAAGGGTCAAAACGTGTTTTTCAGCAGAAATAAACATGTTTCTGCAAGTTTGGTCAACCCCATGTAAGTTATGGGGCAGTAACAGAACACTTTTCAAAACGTGTTTTTCAGCCCGAAATAAACGCGTTTTTTCAGACAACTGAATCCCCATGCAACAGCAAGGCTCAGAAGAGCCCACACACTCAGCTCTTAACCCCAGTGTGCAGAAAGTGTCAAAACGTGTTTTTCAGCAGAAATAAACATGTTTCTGCAAGTTTGGTCAACCCCATGTAAGTTATGGGACAGTAACAGCACACTTTTCAAAACGTGTTTTTCAGCCCGAAATAAACGCGTTTTTTCAGACAACTGAATCCCCATGTAACAGCAAGGCTCAGAGGAGCCCACACACTCAGATCTTAACCCCAGTGTGCAGAAAGGGTCAAAACGTGTTTTTCAGCAGAAATAAACATGTTTCTGCAAGTTTGGTCAACCCCATGTAAGTTATGGGGCAGTAACAGAACACTTTTCAAAACGTGTTTTTCAGCCCGAAATAAACGCGTTTTTTCAGACAACTGAATCACCATGTAACAGCAAGGCTAAGAGGAGCCCACACACTCAGCTCTTAACCCCAGTGTGCAGGAAGGGTCAAAACGTGTTTTTCAGCAGAAATAAACATGTTTCTGCAAGTTTGGTCAACCCCATGTAAGTTATGGGGCAGTAACAGAACACTTTTCAAAACGTGTTTTTCAGCCCGAAATAAACGCGTTTTTTCAGACAACTGAATCCCCATGCAACAGCAAGGCTCAGAAGAGCCCACACACTCAGCTCTTAACCCCAGTGTGCAGAAAGAGTCAAAACGTGTTTTTCAGCAGAAATAAACATGTTTCTGCAAGTTTGGTCAACCCCATGTAAGTTATGGGGCAGTAACAGAACACTTTTCAAAACGTGTTTTTCAGCCCGAAATAAACGCGTTTTTTTCAGACAACTGAATCCCCATGTAACAGCAAGGCTCAGAGGAGCCCACACACTCAGCTCTTAGCCCCAGTGTGCAGAAAGTGTCAAAACGTGTTTTTCAGCAGAAATAAACATGTTTCTGCAAGTTTGGTCAACCCCATGTAAGTTATGGGACAGTAACAGCACACTTTTCAAAACGTGTTTTTCAGCCCGAAATAAACGCGTTTTTTCAGACAACTGAATCCCCATGTAACAGCAAGGCTCAGAGGAGCCCACACACTCAGATCTTAACCCCAGTGTGCAGAAAGGGGCAAAACGTGTTTTTCAGCAGAAATAAACATGTTTCTGCAAGTTTGGTCAACCCCATGTAAGTTATGGGGCAGTAACAGAACACTTTTCAAAACGTGTTTTTCAGCCCGAAATAAACGCGTTTTTTCAGACAACTGAATCACCATGTAACAGCAAGGCTCAGAAGAGCCCACACACTCAGCTCTTAACCCCAGTGTGCAGGAAGGGTCAAAACGTGTTTTTCAGCAGAAATAAACATGTTTCTGCAAGTTTGGTCAACCCCATGTAAGTTATGGGGCAGTAACAGAACACTTTTCAAAACGTGTTTTTCAGCCCGAAATAAACGCGTTTTTTCAGACAACTGAATCCCCATGCAACAGCAAGGCTCAGAAGAGCCCACACACTCAGCTCTTAACCCCAGTGTGCAGAAAGTGTCAAAACGTGTTTTTCAGCAGAAATAAACATGTTTCTGCAAGTTTGGTCAACCCCATGTAAGTTATGGGACAGTAACAGCACACTTTTCAAAACGTGTTTTTCAGCCCGAAATAAACGCGTTTTTTCAGACAACTGAATCCCCATGTAACAGCAAGGCTCAGAGGAGCCCACACACTCAGATCTTAACCCCAGTGTGCAGAAAGGGTCAAAACGTGTTTTTCAGCAGAAATAAACATGTTTCTGCAAGTTTGGTCAACCCCATGTAAGTTATGGGGCAGTAACAGAACACTTTTCAAAACGTGTTTTTCAGCCCGAAATAAACGCGTTTTTTCAGACAACTGAATCACCATGTAACAGCAAGGCTCAGAGGAGCCCACACACTCAGCTCTTAACCCCAGTGTGCAGGAAGGGTCAAAACGTGTTTTTCAGCAGAAATAAACATGTTTCTGCAAGTTTGGTCAACCCCATGTAAGTTATGGGACAGTAACAGCACACTTTTCAAAACGTGTTTTTCAGCCCGAAATAAACGCGTTTTTTCAGACAACTGAATCCCCATGTAACAGCAAGACTCAGAGGAGCCCACACACTCAGATCTTAACCCTAGTGTGCAGAAAGGGTAAAAACGTGTTTTTCAGCAGAAATAAACATGTTTCTGCAAGTTTGGTTAACCCCATGTAAGTTATGGGGAAGTAACAGAACACTTTTCAAAACGTGTTTTTCAGCCCGAAATAAACGCGTTTTTTCAGACAACTGAATCCCCATGTAACAGCAAGGTTCAGAAGAGCCCACACACTCAGCTCTTAACCCCAGTGTGCAGAAAGAGTCAAAACGTGTTTTTCAGCAGAAATAAACATGTTTCTGCAAGTTTGGTCAACCCCATGTAAGTTATGGGGCAGTAACAGAACACTTTTCAAAACGTGTTTTTCAGCCCGAAATAAACGCGTTTTTTCAGACAACTGAATCCCCATGCAACAGCAAGGCTCAGAAGAGCCCACACACTCAGCTCTTAACCCCAGTGTGCAGAAAGTGTCAAAACGTGTTTTTCAGCAGAAATAAACATGTTTCTGCAAGTTTGGTCAACCCCATGTAAGTTATGGGACAGTAACAGCACACTTTTCAAAACGTGTTTTTCAGCCCGAAATAAACGCGTTTTTTCAGACAACTGAATCCCCATGTAACAGCAAGGCTCAGAGGAGCCCACACACTCAGATCTTAACCCTAGTGTGCAGAAAGGGTAAAAACGTGTTTTTCAGCAGAAATAAACATGTTTCTGCAAGTTTGGTTAACCCCATGTAAGTTATGGGGAAGTAACAGAACACTTTTCAAAACGTGTTTTTCAGCCCGAAATAAACGCGTTTTTTCAGACAACTGAATCCCCATGTAACAGCAAGGTTCAGAAGAGCCCACACACTCAGCTCTTAACCCCAGTGTGCAGAAAGAGTCAAAACGTGTTTTTCAGCAGAAATAAACATGTTTCTGCAAGTTTGGTCAACCCCATGTAAGTTATGGGGCAGTAACAGAACACTTTTCAAAACGTGTTTTTCAGCCCGAAATAAACGCGTTTTTTCAGACAACTGAATCCCCATGCAACAGCAAGGCTCAGAAGAGCCCACACACTCAGCTCTTAACCCCAGTGTGCAGAAAGTGTCAAAACGTGTTTTTCAGCAGAAATAAACATGTTTCTGCAAGTTTGGTCAACCCCATGTAAGTTATGGGACAGTAACAGCACACTTTTCAAAACGTGTTTTTCAGCCCGAAATAAACGCGTTTTTTCAGACAACTGAATCCCCATGTAACAGCAAGGCTCAGAGGAGCCCACACACTCAGATCTTAACCCCAGTGTGCAGAAAGGGTCAAAACGTGTTTTTCAGCAGAAATAAACATGTTTCTGCAAGTTTGGTCAACCCCATGTAAGTTATGGGGCAGTAACAGAACACTTTTCAAAACGTGTTTTTCAGCCCGAAATAAACGCGTTTTTTCAGACAACTGAATCACCATGTAACAGCAAGGCTCAGAGGAGCCCACACACTCAGCTCTTAACCCCAGTGTGCAGGAAGGGTCAAAACGTGTTTTTCAGCAGAAATAAACATGTTTCTGCAAGTTTGGTCAACCCCATGTAAGTTATGGGACAGTAACAGCACACTTTTCAAAACGTGTTTTTCAGCCCGAAATAAACGCGTTTTTTCAGACAACTGAATCCCCATGTAACAGCAAGACTCAGAGGAGCCCACACACTCAGATCTTAACCCTAGTGTGCAGAAAGGGTAAAAACGTGTTTTTCAGCAGAAATAAACATGTTTCTGCAAGTTTGGTTAACCCCATGTAAGTTATGGGGAAGTAACAGAACACTTTTCAAAACGTGTTTTTCAGCCCGAAATAAACGCGTTTTTTCAGACAACTGAATCCCCATGTAACAGCAAGGTTCAGAAGAGCCCACACACTCAGCTCTTAACCCCAGTGTGCAGAAAGAGTCAAAACGTGTTTTTCAGCAGAAATAAACATGTTTCTGCAAGTTTGGTCAACCCCATGTAAGTTATGGGGCAGTAACAGAACACTTTTCAAAACGTGTTTTTCAGCCCGAAATAAACGCGTTTTTTCAGACAACTGAATCCCCATGTAACAGCAAGGCTCAGAGGAGCCCACACACTCAGCTCTTAGCCCCAGTGTGCAGAAAGTGTCAAAACGTGTTTTTCAGCAGAAATAAACATGTTTCTGCAAGTTTGGTCAACCCCATGTAAGTTATGGGACAGTAACAGCACACTTTTCAAAACGTGTTTTTCAGCCCGAAATAAACGCGTTTTTTCAGACAACTGAATCCCCATGTAACAGCAAGGCTCAGAGGAGCCCACACACTCAGATCTTAACCCCAGTGTGCAGAAAGGGTCAAAACGTGTTTTTCAGCAGAAATAAACATGTTTCTGCAAGTTTGGTCAACCCCATGTAAGTTATGGGGCAGTAACAGAACACTTTTCAAAACGTGTTTTTCAGCCCGAAATAAACGCGTTTTTTCAGACAACTGAATCACCATGTAACAGCAAGGCTCAGAAGAGCCCACACACTCAGATCTTAACCCCAGTGTGCAGAAAGGGTCAAAACGTGTTTTTCAGCAGAAAAAAACATGTTTCTGCAAGTTTGGTCAACCCCATGTAAGTTATGGGGCAGTAACAGAACACTTTTCAAAACGTGTTTTTCAGCCCGAAATAAACGCGTTTTTTCAGACAACTGAATCACCATGTAACAGCAAGGCTCAGAGGAGCCCACACACTCAGCTCTTAACCCCAGTGTGCAGGAAGGGTCAAAACGTGTTTTTCAGCAGAAATAAACATGTTTCTGCAAGTTTGGTCAACCCCATGTAAGTTATGGGGCAGTAACAGAACACTTTTCAAAACGTGTTTTTCAGCCCGAAATAAACGCGTTTTTTCAGACAACTGAATCCCCATGCAACAGCAAGGCTCAGAAGAGCCCACACACTCAGCTCTTAACCCCAGTGTGCAGAAAGAGTCAAAACGTGTTTTTCAGCAGAAATAAATATGTTTCTGCAAGTTTGGTCAACCCCATGTAAGTTATGGGGCAGTAACAGAACACTTTTCAAAACGTGTTTTTCAGCCCGAAATAAACGCGTTTTTTCAGACAACTGAATCCCCATGTAACAGCAAGGCTCAGAGGAGCCCACACACTCAGCTCTTAGCCCCAGTGTGCAGAAAGTGTCAAAACGTGTTTTTCAGCAGAAATAAACATGTTTCTGCAAGTTTGGTCAACCCCATGTAAGTTATGGGACAGTAACAGCACACTTTTCAAAACGTGTTTTTCAGCCCGAAATAAACGCGTTTTTTCAGACAACTGAATCCCCATGTAACAGCAAGGCTCAGAGGAGCCCACACACTCAGATCTTAACCCCAGTGTGCAGAAAGGGTCAAAACGTGTTTTTCAGCAGAAATAAACATGTTTCTGCAAGTTTGGTCAACCCCATGTAAGTTATGGGGCAGTAACAGAACACTTTTCAAAACGTGTTTTTCAGCCCGAAATAAACGCGTTTTTTCAGACAACTGAATCACCATGTAACAGCAAGGCTCAGAAGAGCCCACACACTCAGCTCTTAACCCCAGTGTGCAGGAAGGGTCAAAACGTGTTTTTCAGCAGAAATAAACATGTTTCTGCAAGTTTGGTCAACCCCATGTAAGTTATGGGGCAGTAACAGAACACTTTTCAAAACGTGTTTTTCAGCCCGAAATAAACGCGTTTTTTCAGACAACTGAATCCCCATGCAACAGCAAGGCTCAGAAGAGCCCACACACTCAGCTCTTAACCCCAGTGTGCAGAAAGTGTCAAAACGTGTTTTTCAGCAGAAATAAACATGTTTCTGCAAGTTTGGTCAACCCCATGTAAGTTATGGGACAGTAACAGCACACTTTTCAAAACGTGTTTTTCAGCCCGAAATAAACGCGTTTTTTCAGACAACTGAATCCCCATGTAACAGCAAGGCTCAGAGGAGCCCACACACTCAGATCTTAACCCCAGTGTGCAGAAAGGGTCAAAACGTGTTTTTCAGCAGAAATAAACATGTTTCTGCAAGTTTGGTCAACCCCATGTAAGTTATGGGGCAGTAACAGAACACTTTTCAAAACGTGTTTTTCAGCCCGAAATAAACGCGTTTTTTCAGACAACTGAATCACCATGTAACAGCAAGGCTCAGAGGAGCCCACACACTCAGCTCTTAACCCCAGTGTGCAGGAAGGGTCAAAACGTGTTTTTCAGCAGAAATAAACATGTTTCTGCAAGTTTGGTCAACCCCATGTAAGTTATGGGACAGTAACAGCACACTTTTCAAAACGTGTTTTTCAGCCCGAAATAAACGCGTTTTTTCAGACAACTGAATCCCCATGTAACAGCAAGACTCAGAGGAGCCCACACACTCAGATCTTAACCCTAGTGTGCAGAAAGGGTAAAAACGTGTTTTTCAGCAGAAATAAACATGTTTCTGCAAGTTTGGTTAACCCCATGTAAGTTATGGGGAAGTAACAGAACACTTTTCAAAACGTGTTTTTCAGCCCGAAATAAACGCGTTTTTTCAGACAACTGAATCCCCATGTAACAGCAAGGTTCAGAAGAGCCCACACACTCAGCTCTTAACCCCAGTGTGCAGAAAGAGTCAAAACGTGTTTTTCAGCAGAAATAAACATGTTTCTGCAAGTTTGGTCAACCCCATGTAAGTTATGGGGCAGTAACAGAACACTTTTCAAAACGTGTTTTTCAGCCCGAAATAAACGCGTTTTTTCAGACAACTGAATCCCCATGCAACAGCAAGGCTCAGAAGAGCCCACACACTCAGCTCTTAACCCCAGTGTGCAGAAAGTGTCAAAACGTGTTTTTCAGCAGAAATAAACATGTTTCTGCAAGTTTGGTCAACCCCATGTAAGTTATGGGACAGTAACAGCACACTTTTCAAAACGTGTTTTTCAGCCCGAAATAAACGCGTTTTTTCAGACAACTGAATCCCCATGTAACAGCAAGGCTCAGAGGAGCCCACACACTCAGATCTTAACCCCAGTGTGCAGAAAGGGTCAAAACGTGTTTTTCAGCAGAAATAAACATGTTTCTGCAAGTTTGGTCAACCCCATGTAAGTTATGGGGCAGTAACAGAACACTTTTCAAAACGTGTTTTTCAGCCCGAAATAAACGCGTTTTTTCAGACAACTGAATCACCATGTAACAGCAAGGCTCAGAGGAGCCCACACACTCAGCTCTTAACCCCAGTGTGCAGGAAGGGTCAAAACGTGTTTTTCAGCAGAAATAAACATGTTTCTGCAAGTTTGGTCAACCCCATGTAAGTTATGGGACAGTAACAGCACACTTTTCAAAACGTGTTTTTCAGCCCGAAATAAACGCGTTTTTTCAGACAACTGAATCCCCATGTAACAGCAAGACTCAGAGGAGCCCACACACTCAGATCTTAACCCTAGTGTGCAGAAAGGGTAAAAACGTGTTTTTCAGCAGAAATAAACATGTTTCTGCAAGTTTGGTTAACCCCATGTAAGTTATGGGGAAGTAACAGAACACTTTTCAAAACGTGTTTTTCAGCCCGAAATAAACGCGTTTTTTCAGACAACTGAATCCCCATGTAACAGCAAGGTTCAGAAGAGCCCACACACTCAGCTCTTAACCCCAGTGTGCAGAAAGAGTCAAAACGTGTTTTTCAGCAGAAATAAACATGTTTCTGCAAGTTTGGTCAACCCCATGTAAGTTATGGGGCAGTAACAGAACACTTTTCAAAACGTGTTTTTCAGCCCGAAATAAACGCGTTTTTTCAGACAACTGAATCCCCATGTAACAGCAAGGCTCAGAGGAGCCCACACACTCAGCTCTTAGCCCCAGTGTGCAGAAAGTGTCAAAACGTGTTTTTCAGCAGAAATAAACATGTTTCTGCAAGTTTGGTCAACCCCATGTAAGTTATGGGACAGTAACAGCACACTTTTCAAAACGTGTTTTTCAGCCCGAAATAAACGCGTTTTTTCAGACAACTGAATCCCCATGTAACAGCAAGGCTCAGAGGAGCCCACACACTCAGATCTTAACCCCAGTGTGCAGAAAGGGTCAAAACGTGTTTTTCAGCAGAAATAAACATGTTTCTGCAAGTTTGGTCAACCCCATGTAAGTTATGGGGCAGTAACAGAACACTTTTCAAAACGTGTTTTTCAGCCCGAAATAAACGCGTTTTTTCAGACAACTGAATCACCATGTAACAGCAAGGCTCAGAGGAGCCCACACACTCAGATCTTAACCCCAGTGTGCAGAAAGGGTCAAAACGTGTTTTTCAGCAGAAAAAAACATGTTTCTGCAAGTTTGGTCAACCCCATGTAAGTTATGGGGCAGTAACAGAACACTTTTCAAAACGTGTTTTTCAGCCTGAAATAAACGCGTTTTTTCAGACAACTGAATCACCATGTAACAGCAAGGCTCAGAGGAGCCCACACACTCAGCTCTTAACCCCAGTGTGCAGGAAGGGTCAAAACGTGTTTTTCAGCAGAAATAAACATGTTTCTGCAAGTTTGGTCAACCCCATGTAAGTTATGGGGCAGTAACAGAACACTTTTCAAAACGTGTTTTTCAGCCCGAAATAAACGCGTTTTTTCAGACAACTGAATCCCCATGCAACAGCAAGGCTCAGAAGAGCCCACACACTCAGCTCTTAACCCCAGTGTGCAGAAAGAGTCAAAACGTGTTTTTCAGCAGAAATAAATATGTTTCTGCAAGTTTGGTCAACCCCATGTAAGTTATGGGGCAGTAACAGAACACTTTTCAAAACGTGTTTTTCAGCCCGAAATAAACGCGTTTTTTCAGACAACTGAATCCCCATGTAACAGCAAGGCTCAGAGGAGCCCACACACTCAGCTCTTAGCCCCAGTGTGCAGAAAGTGTCAAAACGTGTTTTTCAGCAGAAATAAACATGTTTCTGCAAGTTTGGTCAACCCCATGTAAGTTATGGGACAGTAACAGCACACTTTTCAAAACGTGTTTTTCAGCCCGAAATAAACGCGTTTTTTCAGACAACTGAATCCCCATGTAACAGCAAGGCTCAGAGGAGCCCACACACTCAGATCTTAACCCCAGTGTGCAGAAAGGGTCAAAACGTGTTTTTCAGCAGAAATAAACATGTTTCTGCAAGTTTGGTCAACCCCATGTAAGTTATGGGGCAGTAACAGAACACTTTTCAAAACGTGTTTTTCAGCCCGAAATAAACGCGTTTTTTCAGACAACTGAATCACCATGTAACAGCAAGGCTCAGAAGAGCCCACACACTCAGCTCTTAACCCCAGTGTGCAGGAAGGGTCAAAACGTGTTTTTCAGCAGAAATAAACATGTTTCTGCAAGTTTGGTCAACCCCATGTAAGTTATGGGGCAGTAACAGAACACTTTTCAAAACGTGTTTTTCAGCCCGAAATAAACGCGTTTTTTCAGACAACTGAATCCCCATGCAACAGCAAGGCTCAGAAGAGCCCACACACTCAGCTCTTAACCCCAGTGTGCAGAAAGTGTCAAAACGTGTTTTTCAGCAGAAATAAACATGTTTCTGCAAGTTTGGTCAACCCCATGTAAGTTATGGGACAGTAACAGCACACTTTTCAAAACGTGTTTTTCAGCCCGAAATAAACGCGTTTTTTCAGACAACTGAATCCCCATGTAACAGCAAGGCTCAGAGGAGCCCACACACTCAGATCTTAACCCCAGTGTGCAGAAAGGGTCAAAACGTGTTTTTCAGCAGAAATAAACATGTTTCTGCAAGTTTGGTCAACCCCATGTAAGTTATGGGGCAGTAACAGAACACTTTTCAAAACGTGTTTTTCAGCCCGAAATAAACGCGTTTTTTCAGACAACTGAATCACCATGTAACAGCAAGGCTCAGAGGAGCCCACACACTCAGCTCTTAACCCCAGTGTGCAGGAAGGGTCAAAACGTGTTTTTCAGCAGAAATAAACATGTTTCTGCAAGTTTGGTCAACCCCATGTAAGTTATGGGACAGTAACAGCACACTTTTCAAAACGTGTTTTTCAGCCCGAAGTAAACGCGTTTTTTCAGACAACTGAATCCCCATGTAACAGCAAGACTCAGAGGAGCCCACACACTCAGATCTTAACCCTAGTGTGCAGAAAGGGTAAAAACGTGTTTTTCAGCAGAAATAAACATGTTTCTGCAAGTTTGGTTAACCCCATGTAAGTTATGGGGAAGTAACAGAACACTTTTCAAAACGTGTTTTTCAGCCCGAAATAAACGCGTTTTTTCAGACAACTGAATCCCCATGTAACAGCAAGGTTCAGAAGAGCCCACACACTCAGCTCTTAACCCCAGTGTGCAGAAAGAGTCAAAACGTGTTTTTCAGCAGAAATAAACATGTTTCTGCAAGTTTGGTCAACCCCATGTAAGTTATGGGGCAGTAACAGAACACTTTTCAAAACGTGTTTTTCAGCCCGAAATAAACGCGTTTTTTCAGACAACTGAATCCCCATGCAACAGCAAGGCTCAGAAGAGCCCACACACTCAGCTCTTAACCCCAGTGTGCAGAAAGTGTCAAAACGTGTTTTTAAGCAGAAAAAAACATGTTTCTGCAAGTTTGGTCAACCCCATGTAAGTTATGGGGCAGTAACAGAACACTTTTCAAAACGTGTTTTTCAGCCCGAAATAAACGCGTTTTTTCAGACAACTGAATCACCATGTAACAGCAAGGCTCAGAGGAGCCCACACACTCAGCTCTTAACCCCAGTGTGCAGGAAGGGTCAAAACGTGTTTTTCAGCAGAAATAAACATGTTTCTGCAAGTTTGGTCAACCCCATGTAAGTTATGGGGCAGTAACAGAACACTTTTCAAAACGTGTTTTTCAGCCCGAAATAAACGCGTTTTTTCAGACAACTGAATCACCATGTAACAGCAAGGCTAAGAGGAGCCCACACACTCAGCTCTTAACCCCAGTGTGCAGGAAGGGTCAAAACGTGTTTTTCAGCAGAAATAAACATGTTTCTGCAAGTTTGGTCAACCCCATGTAAGTTATGGGGCAGTAACAGAACACTTTTCAAAACGTGTTTTTCAGCCCGAAATAAACGCGTTTTTTCAGACAACTGAATCCCCATGCAACAGCAAGGCTCAGAAGAGCCCACACACTCAGCTCTTAACCGCAGTGTGCAGAAAGTGTCAAAACGTGTTTTTCAGCAGAAATAAACATGTTTCTGCAAGTTTGGTCAACCCCATGTAAGTTATGGGACAGTAACAGCACACTTTTCAAAACGTGTTTTTCAGCCCGAAATAAACGCGTTTTTTCAGACAACTGAATCCCCATGTAACAGCAAGGCTCAGAGGAGCCCACACACTCAGATCTTAACCCCAGTGTGCAGAAAGGGTCAAAACGTGTTTTTCAGCAGAAATAAACATGTTTCTGCAAGTTTGGTCAACCCCATGTAAGTTATGGGGCAGTAACAGAACACTTTTCAAAACGTGTTTTTCAGCCCGAAATAAACGCGTTTTTTCAGACAACTGAATCACCATGTAACAGCAAGGCTCAGAGGAGCCCACACACTCAGCTCTTAACCCCAGTGTGCAGGAAGGGTCAAAACGTGTTTTTCAGCAGAAATAAACATGTTTCTGCAAGTTTGGTCAACCCCATGTAAGTTATGGGACAGTAACAGCACACTTTTCAAAACGTGTTTTTCAGCCCGAAATAAACGCGTTTTTTCAGACAACTGAATCCCCATGTAACAGCAAGACTCAGAGGAGCCCACACACTCAGATCTTAACCCTAGTGTGCAGAAAGGGTAAAAACGTGTTTTTCAGCAGAAATAAACATGTTTCTGCAAGTTTGGTTAACCCCATGTAAGTTATGGGGAAGTAACAGAACACTTTTCAAAACGTGTTTTTCAGCCCGAAATAAACGCGTTTTTTCAGACAACTGAATCCCCATGTAACAGCAAGGTTCAGAAGAGCCCACACACTCAGCTCTTAACCCCAGTGTGCAGAAAAAGTCAAAACGTGTTTTTCAGCAGAAATAAACATGTTTCTGCAAGTTTGGTCAACCCCATGTAAGTTATGGGGCAGTAACAGAACACTTTTCAAAACGTGTTTTTCAGCCCGAAATAAACGCGTTTTTTCAGACAACTGAATCCCCATGCAACAGCAAGGCTCAGAAGAGCCCACACACTCAGCTCTTAACCCCAGTGTGCAGAAAGTGTCAAAACGTGTTTTTCAGCAGAAATAAACATGTTTCTGCAAGTTTGGTCAACCCCATGTCAGTTATGGGACAGTAACAGCACACTTTTCAAAACGTGTTTTTCAGCCCGAAATAAACGCGTTTTTTCAGACAACTGAATCCCCATGTAACAGCAAGGCTCAGAGGAGCCCACACACTCAGATCTTAACCCTAGTGTGCAGAAAGGGTAAAAACGTGTTTTTCAGCAGAAATAAACATGTTTCTGCAAGTTTGGTTAACCCCATGTAAGTTATGGGGAAGTAACAGAACACTTTTCAAAACGTGTTTTTCAGCCCGAAATAAACGCGTTTTTTCAGACAACTGAATCCCCATGTAACAGCAAGGTTCAGAAGAGCCCACACACTCAGCTCTTAACCCCAGTGTGCAGACAGAGTCAAAACGTGTTTTTCAGCAGAAATAAACATGTTTCTGCAAGTTTGGTCAACCCCATGTAAGTTATGGGGCAGTAACAGAACACTTTTCAAAACGTGTTTTTCAGCCCGAAATAAACGCGTTTTTTCAGACAACTGAATCCCCATGCAACAGCAAGGCTCAGAAGAGCCCACACACTCAGCTCTTAACCCCAGTGTGCAGAAAGTGTCAAAACGTGTTTTTCAGCAGAAATAAACATGTTTCTGCAAGTTTGGTCAACCCCATGTAAGTTATGGGACAGTAACAGCACACTTTTCAAAACGTGTTTTTCAGCCCGAAATAAACGCGTTTTTTCAGACAACTGAATCCCCATGTAACAGCAAGGCTCAGAGGAGCCCACACACTCAGATCTTAACCCCAGTGTGCAGAAAGGGTCAAAACGTGTTTTTCAGCAGAAATAAACATGTTTCTGCAAGTTTGGTCAACCCCATGTAAGTTATGGGGCAGTAACAGAACACTTTTCAAAACGTGTTTTTCAGCCCGAAATAAACGCGTTTTTTCAGACAACTGAATCACCATGTAACAGCAAGGCTAAGAGGAGCCCACACACTCAGCTCTTAACCCCAGTGTGCAGGAAGGGTCAAAACGTGTTTTTCAGCAGAAATAAACATGTTTCTGCAAGTTTGGTCAACCCCATGTAAGTTATGGGGCAGTAACAGAACACTTTTCAAAACGTGTTTTTCAGCCCGAAATAAACGCGTTTTTTCAGACAACTGAATCCCCATGCAACAGCAAGGCTCAGAAGAGCCCACACACTCAGCTCTTAACCCCAGTGTGCAGAAAGTGTCAAAACGTGTTTTTCAGCAGAAATAAACATGTTTCTGCAAGTTTGGTCAACCCCATGTAAGTTATGGGGCAGTAACAGAACACTTTTCAAAACGTGTTTTTCAGCCCGAAATAAACGCGTTTTTTCAGACAACTGAATCACCATGTAACAGCAAGGCTCAGAGGAGCCCACACACTCAGCTCTTAACCCCAGTGTGCAGGAAGGGTCAAAACGTGTTTTTCAGCAGAAATAAACATGTTTCTGCAAGTTTGGTCAACCCCATGTAAGTTATGGGGCAGTAACAGAACACTTTTCAAAACGTGTTTTTCAGCCCGAAATAAACGCGTTTTTTCAGACAACTGAATCCCCATGCAACAGCAAGGCTCAGAAGAGCCCACACACTCAGCTCTTAACCCCAGTGTGCAGAAAGTGTCAAAACGTGTTTTTCAGCAGAAATAAACATGTTTCTGCAAGTTTGGTCAACCCCATGTAAGTTATGGGACAGTAACAGCACACTTTTCAAAACGTGTTTTTCAGCCCGAAATAAACGCGTTTTTTCAGACAACTGAATCCCCATGTAACAGCAAGGCTCAGAGGAGCCCACACACTCAGATCTTAACCCCAGTGTGCAGAAAGGGTCAAAACGTGTTTTTCAGCAGAAATAAACATGTTTCTGCAAGTTTGGTCAACCCCATGTAAGTTATGGGGCAGTAACAGAACACTTTTCAAAACGTGTTTTTCAGCCCGAAATAAACGCGTTTTTTCAGACAACTGAATCACCATGTAACAGCAAGGCTCAGAGGAGCCCACACACTCAGCTCTTAACCCCAGTGTGCAGGAAGGGTCAAAACGTGTTTTTCAGCAGAAATAAACATGTTTCTGCAAGTTTGGTCAACCCCATGTAAGTTATGGGACAGTAACAGCACACTTTTCAAAACGTGTTTTTCAGCCCGAAATAAACGCGTTTTTTCAGACAACTGAATCCCCATGTAACAGCAAGACTCAGAGGAGCCCACACACTCAGATCTTAACCCTAGTGTGCAGAAAGGGTAAAAACGTGTTTTTCAGCAGAAATAAACATGTTTCTGCAAGTTTGGTTAACCCCATGTAAGTTATGGGGAAGTAACAGAACACTTTTCAAAACGTGTTTTTCAGCCCGAAATAAACGCGTTTTTTCAGACAACTGAATCCCCATGTAACAGCAAGGTTCAGAAGAGCCCACACACTCAGCTCTTAACCCCAGTGTGCAGAAAGAGTCAAAACGTGTTTTTCAGCAGAAATAAACATGTTTCTGCAAGTTTGGTCAACCCCATGTAAGTTATGGGGCAGTAACAGAACACTTTTCAAAACGTGTTTTTCAGCCCGAAATAAACGCGTTTTTTCAGACAACTGAATCCCCATGCAACAGCAAGGCTCAGAAGAGCCCACACACTCAGCTCTTAACCCCAGTGTGCAGAAAGTGTCAAAACGTGTTTTTCAGCAGAAATAAACATGTTTCTGCAAGTTTGGTCAACCCCATGTAAGTTATGGGACAGTAACAGCACACTTTTCAAAACGTGTTTTTCAGCCCGAAATAAACGCGTTTTTTCAGACAACTGAATCCCCATGTAACAGCAAGGCTCAGAGGAGCCCACACACTCAGATCTTAACCCCAGTGTGCAGAAAGGGTCAAAACGTGTTTTTCAGCAGAAATAAACATGTTTCTGCAAGTTTGGTCAACCCCATGTAAGTTATGGGGCAGTAACAGAACACTTTTCAAAACGTGTTTTTCAGCCCGAAATAAACGCGTTTTTTCAGACAACTGAATCACCATGTAACAGCAAGGCTAAGAGGAGCCCACACACTCAGCTCTTAACCCCAGTGTGCAGGAAGGGTCAAAACGTGTTTTTCAGCAGAAATAAACATGTTTCTGCAAGTTTGGTCAACCCCATGTAAGTTATGGGGCAGTAACAGAACACTTTTCAAAACGTGTTTTTCAGCCCGAAATAAACGCGTTTTTTCAGACAACTGAATCCCCATGCAACAGCAAGGCTCAGAAGAGCCCACACACTCAGCTCTTAACCCCAGTGTGCAGAAAGTGTCAAAACGTGTTTTTCAGCAGAAATAAACATGTTTCTGCAAGTTTGGTCAACCCCATGTAAGTTATGGGACAGTAACAGCACACTTTTCAAAACGTGTTTTTCAGCCCGAAATAAACGCGTTTTTTCAGACAACTGAATCCCCATGTAACAGCAAGGCTCAGAGGAGCCCACACACTCAGATCTTAACCCCAGTGTGCAGAAAGGGTCAAAACGTGTTTTTCAGCAGAAATAAACATGTTTCTGCAAGTTTGGTCAACCCCATGTAAGTTATGGGGCAGTAACAGAACACTTTTCAAAACGTGTTTTTCAGCCCGAAATAAACGCGTTTTTTCAGACAACTGAATCACCATGTAACAGCAAGGCTCAGAGGAGCCCACACACTCAGCTCTTAACCCCAGTGTGCAGGAAGGGTCAAAACGTGTTTTTCAGCAGAAATAAACATGTTTCTGCAAGTTTGGTCAACCCCATGTAAGTTATGGGACAGTAACAGCACACTTTTCAAAACGTGTTTTTCAGCCCGAAATAAACGCGTTTTTTCAGACAACTGAATCCCCATGTAACAGCAAGACTCAGAGGAGCCCACACACTCAGATCTTAACCCTAGTGTGCAGAAAGGGTAAAAACGTGTTTTTCAGCAGAAATAAACATGTTTCTGCAAGTTTGGTTAACCCCATGTAAGTTATGGGGAAGTAACAGAACACTTTTCAAAACGTGTTTTTCAGCCCGAAATAAACGCGTTTTTTCAGACAACTGAATCCCCATGTAACAGCAAGGTTCAGAAGAGCCCACACACTCAGCTCTTAACCCCAGTGTGCAGAAAGAGTCAAAACGTGTTTTTCAGCAAAAATAAACATGTTTCTGCAAGTTTGGTCAACCCCATGTAAGTTATGGGTCAGTAACAGAACACTTTTCAAAACGTGTTTTTCAGACCGAAATAAACGCGTTTTTTCAGACAACTGAATCCCCATGTAACAGCAAGGCTCAGAGGAGCCCACACACTCAGCTCTTAGCCCCAGTGTGCAGAAAGTGTCAAAACGTGTTTTTCAGCAGAAATAAACATGTTTCTGCAAGTTTGGTCAACCCCATGTAAGTTATGGGACAGTAACAGCACACTTTTCAAAACGTGTTTTTCAGCCCGAAATAAACGCGTTTTTTCAGACAACTGAATCCCCATGTAACAGCAAGGCTCAGAGGAGCCCACACACTCAGATCTTAACCCCAGTGTGCAGAAAGGGTCAAAACGTGTTTTTCAGCAGAAATAAACATGTTTCTGCAAGTTTGGTCAACCCCATGTAAGTTATGGGGCAGTAACAGAACACTTTTCAAAACGTGTTTTTCAGCCCGAAATAAACGCGTTTTTTCAGACAACTGAATCACCATGTAACAGCAAGGCTAAGAGGAGCCCACACACTCAGCTCTTAACCCCAGTGTGCAGGAAGGGTCAAAACGTGTTTTTCAGCAGAAATAAACATGTTTCTGCAAGTTTGGTCAACCCCATGTAAGTTATGGGGCAGTAACAGAACACTTTTCAAAACGTGTTTTTCAGCCCGAAATAAACGCGTTTTTTCAGACAACTGAATCCCCATGCAACAGCAAGGCTCAGAAGAGCCCACACACTCAGCTCTTAACCCCAGTGTGCAGAAAGAGTCAAAACGTGTTTTTCAGCAGAAATAAACATGTTTCTGCAAGTTTGGTCAACCCCATGTAAGTTATGGGGCAGTAACAGAACACTTTTCAAAACGTGTTTTTCAGCCCGAAATAAACGCGTTTTTTTCAGACAACTGAATCCCCATGTAACAGCAAGGCTCAGAGGAGCCCACACACTCAGCTCTTAGCCCCAGTGTGCAGAAAGTGTCAAAACGTGTTTTTCAGCAGAAATAAACATGTTTCTGCAAGTTTGGTCAACCCCATGTAAGTTATGGGACAGTAACAGCACACTTTTCAAAACGTGTTTTTCAGCCCGAAATAAACGCGTTTTTTCAGACAACTGAATCCCCATGTAACAGCAAGGCTCAGAGGAGCCCACACACTCAGATCTTAACCCCAGTGTGCAGAAAGGGTCAAAACGTGTTTTTCAGCAGAAATAAACATGTTTCTGCAAGTTTGGTCAACCCCATGTAAGTTATGGGGCAGTAACAGAACACTTTTCAAAACGTGTTTTTCAGCCCGAAATAAACGCGTTTTTTCAGACAACTGAATCACCATGTAACAGCAAGGCTCAGAAGAGCCCACACACTCAGCTCTTAACCCCAGTGTGCAGGAAGGGTCAAAACGTGTTTTTCAGCAGAAATAAACATGTTTCTGCAAGTTTGGTCAACCCCATGTAAGTTATGGGGCAGTAACAGAACACTTTTCAAAACGTGTTTTTCAGCCCGAAATAAACGCGTTTTTTCAGACAACTGAATCCCCATGCAACAGCAAGGCTCAGAAGAGCCCACACACTCAGCTCTTAACCCCAGTGTGCAGAAAGTGTCAAAACGTGTTTTTCAGCAGAAATAAACATGTTTCTGCAAGTTTGGTCAACCCCATGTAAGTTATGGGACAGTAACAGCACACTTTTCAAAACGTGTTTTTCAGCCCGAAATAAACGCGTTTTTTCAGACAACTGAATCCCCATGTAACAGCAAGGCTCAGAGGAGCCCACACACTCAGATCTTAACCCCAGTGTGCAGAAAGGGTCAAAACGTGTTTTTCAGCAGAAATAAACATGTTTCTGCAAGTTTGGTCAACCCCATGTAAGTTATGGGGCAGTAACAGAACACTTTTCAAAACGTGTTTTTCAGCCCGAAATAAACGCGTTTTTTCAGACAACTGAATCACCATGTAACAGCAAGGCTCAGAGGAGCCCACACACTCAGCTCTTAACCCCAGTGTGCAGGAAGGGTCAAAACGTGTTTTTCAGCAGAAATAAACATGTTTCTGCAAGTTTGGTCAACCCCATGTAAGTTATGGGACAGTAACAGCACACTTTTCAAAACGTGTTTTTCAGCCCGAAATAAACGCGTTTTTTCAGACAACTGAATCCCCATGTAACAGCAAGACTCAGAGGAGCCCACACACTCAGATCTTAACCCTAGTGTGCAGAAAGGGTAAAAACGTGTTTTTCAGCAGAAATAAACATGTTTCTGCAAGTTTGGTTAACCCCATGTAAGTTATGGGGAAGTAACAGAACACTTTTCAAAACGTGTTTTTCAGCCCGAAATAAACGCGTTTTTTCAGACAACTGAATCCCCATGTAACAGCAAGGTTCAGAAGAGCCCACACACTCAGCTCTTAACCCCAGTGTGCAGAAAGAGTCAAAACGTGTTTTTCAGCAGAAATAAACATGTTTCTGCAAGTTTGGTCAACCCCATGTAAGTTATGGGGCAGTAACAGAACACTTTTCAAAACGTGTTTTTCAGCCCGAAATAAACGCGTTTTTTCAGACAACTGAATCCCCATGCAACAGCAAGGCTCAGAAGAGCCCACACACTCAGCTCTTAACCCCAGTGTGCAGAAAGTGTCAAAACGTGTTTTTCAGCAGAAATAAACATGTTTCTGCAAGTTTGGTCAACCCCATGTAAGTTATGGGACAGTAACAGCACACTTTTCAAAACGTGTTTTTCAGCCCGAAATAAACGCGTTTTTTCAGACAACTGAATCCCCATGTAACAGCAAGGCTCAGAGGAGCCCACACACTCAGATCTTAACCCCAGTGTGCAGAAAGGGTCAAAACGTGTTTTTCAGCAGAAATAAACATGTTTCTGCAAGTTTGGTCAACCCCATGTAAGTTATGGGGCAGTAACAGAACACTTTTCAAAACGTGTTTTTCAGCCCGAAATAAACGCGTTTTTTCAGACAACTGAATCACCATGTAACAGCAAGGCTAAGAGGAGCCCACACACTCAGCTCTTAACCCCAGTGTGCAGGAAGGGTCAAAACGTGTTTTTCAGCAGAAATAAACATGTTTCTGCAAGTTTGGTCAACCCCATGTAAGTTATGGGGCAGTAACAGAACACTTTTCAAAACGTGTTTTTCAGCCCGAAATAAACGCGTTTTTTCAGACAACTGAATCCCCATGCAACAGCAAGGCTCAGAAGAGCCCACACACTCAGCTCTTAACCCCAGTGTGCAGAAAGTGTCAAAACGTGTTTTTCAGCAGAAATAAACATGTTTCTGCAAGTTTGGTCAACCCCATGTAAGTTATGGGACAGTAACAGCACACTTTTCAAAACGTGTTTTTCAGCCAGAAATAAACGCGTTTTTTCAGACAACTGAATCCCCATGTAACAGCAAGGCTCAGAGGAGCCCACACACTCAGATCTTAACCCCAGTGTGCAGAAAGGGTCAAAACGTGTTTTTCAGCAGAAATAAACATGTTTCTGCAAGTTTGGTCAACCCCATGTAAGTTATGGGGCAGTAACAGAACACTTTTCAAAACGTGTTTTTCAGCCCGAAATAAACGCGTTTTTTCAGACAACTGAATCACCATGTAACAGCAAGGCTCAGAGGAGCCCACACACTCAGCTCTTAACCCCAGTGTGCAGGAAGGGTCAAAACGTGTTTTTCAGCAGAAATAAACATGTTTCTGCAAGTTTGGTCAACCCCATGTAAGTTATGGGACAGTAACAGCACACTTTTCAAAACGTGTTTTTCAGCCCGAAATAAACGCGTTTTTTCAGACAACTGAATCCCCATGTAACAGCAAGACTCAGAGAAGCCCACACACTCAGATCTTAACCCTAGTGTGCAGAAAGGGTAAAAACGTGTTTTTCAGCAGAAATAAACATGTTTCTGCAAGTTTGGTTAACCCCATGTAAGTTATGGGGAAGTAACAGAACACTTTTCAAAACGTGTTTTTCAGCCCGAAATAAACGCGTTTTTTCAGACAACTGAATCCCCATGTAACAGCAAGGTTCAGAAGAGCCCACACACTCAGCTCTTAACCCCAGTGTGCAGAAAGAGTCAAAACGTGTTTTTCAGCAGAAATAAACATGTTTCTGCAAGTTTGGTCAACCCCATGTAAGTTATGGGGCAGTAACAGAACACTTTTCAAAACGTGTTTTTCAGCCCGAAATAAACGCGTTTTTTCAGACAACTGAATCCCCATGTAACAGCAAGGCTCAGAGGAGCCCACACACTCAGCTCTTAGCCCCAGTGTGCAGAAAGTGTCAAAACGTGTTTTTCAGCAGAAATAAACATGTTTCTGCAAGTTTGGTCAACCCCATGTAAGTTATGGGACAGTAACAGCACACTTTTCAAAACGTGTTTTTCAGCCCGAAATAAACGCGTTTTTTCAGACAACTGAATCCCCATGTAACAGCAAGGCTCAGAGGAGCCCACACACTCAGATCTTAACCCCAGTGTGCAGAAAGGGTCAAAACGTGTTTTTCAGCAGAAATAAACATGTTTCTGCAAGTTTGGTCAACCCCATGTAAGTTATGGGGCAGTAACAGAACACTTTTCAAAACGTGTTTTTCAGCCCGAAATAAACGCGTTTTTTCAGACAACTGAATCACCATGTAACAGCAAGGCTCAGAAGAGCCCACACACTCAGATCTTAACCCCAGTGTGCAGAAAGGGTCAAAACGTGTTTTTCAGCAGAAAAAAACATGTTTCTGCAAGTTTGGTCAACCCCATGTAAGTTATGGGGCAGTAACAGAACACTTTTCAAAACGTGTTTTTCAGCCCGAAATAAACGCGTTTTTTCAGACAACTGAATCACCATGTAACAGCAAGGCTCAGAAGAGCCCACACACTCAGCTCTTAACCGCAGTGTGCAGAAAGTGTCAAAACGTGTTTTTCAGCAGAAATAAACATGTTTCTGCAAGTTTGGTCAACCCCATGTAAGTTATGGGACAGTAACAGCACACTTTTCAAAACGTGTTTTTCAGCCCGAAATAAACGCGTTTTTTCAGACAACTGAATCCCCATGTAACAGCAAGGCTCAGAGGAGCCCACACACTCAGATCTTAACCCCAGTGTGCAGAAAGGGTCAAAACGTGTTTTTCAGCAGAAATAAACATGTTTCTGCAAGTTTGGTCAACCCCATGTAAGTTATGGGGCAGTAACAGAACACTTTTCAAAACGTGTTTTTCAGCCCGAAATAAACGCGTTTTTTCAGACAACTGAATCACCATGTAACAGCAAGGCTCAGAGGAGCCCACACACTCAGCTCTTAACCCCAGTGTGCAGGAAGGGTCAAAACGTGTTTTTCAGCAGAAATAAACATGTTTCTGCAAGTTTGGTCAACCCCATGTAAGTTATGGGACAGTAACAGCACACTTTTCAAAACGTGTTTTTCAGCCCGAAATAAACGCGTTTTTTCAGACAACTGAATCCCCATGTAACAGCAAGACTCAGAGGAGCCCACACACTCAGATCTTAACCCTAGAGTGCAGAAAGGGTAAAAACGTGTTTTTCAGCAGAAATAAACATGTTTCTGCAAGTTTGGTTAACCCCATGTAAGTTATGGGGAAGTAACAGAACACTTTTCAAAACGTGTTTTTCAGCCCGAAATAAACGCGTTTTTTCAGACAACTGAATCCCCATGTAACAGCAAGGCTCAGAGGAGCCCACACACTCAGATCTTAACCCCAGTGTGCAGAAAGGGTCAAAACGTGTTTTTCAGCAGAAATAAACATGTTTCTGCAAGTTTGGTCAACCCCATGTAAGTTATGGGGCAGTAACAGAACACTTTTCAAAACGTGTTTTTCAGCCCGAAATAAACGCGTTTTTTCAGACAACTGAATCACCATGTAACAGCAAGGCTCAGAAGAGCCCACACACTCAGATCTTAACCCCAGTGTGCAGAAAGGGTGAAAACGTGTTTTTCAGCAGAAAAAAACATGTTTCTGCAAGTTTGGTCAACCCCATGTAAGTTATGGGGCAGTAACAGAACACTTTTCAAAACGTGTTTTTCAGCCCGAAATAAACGCGTTTTTTCAGACAACTGAATCACCATGTAACAGCAAGGCTCAGAGGAGCCCACACACTCAGCTCTTAACCCCAGTGTGCAGGAAGGGTCAAAACGTGTTTTTCAGCAGAAATAAACATGTTTCTGCAAGTTTGGTCAACCCCATGTAAGTTATGGGGCAGTAACAGAACACTTTTCAAAACGTGTTTTTCAGCCCGAAATAAACGCGTTTTTTCAGACAACTGAATCCCCATGCAACAGCAAGGCTCAGAAGAGCCCACACACTCAGCTCTTAACCCCAGTGTGCAGAAAGAGTCAAAACGTGTTTTTCAGCAGAAATAAACATGTTTCTGCAAGTTTGGTCAACCCCATGTAAGTTATGGGGCAGTAACAGAACACTTTTCAAAACGTGTTTTTCAGCCCGAAATAAACGCGTTTTTTCAGACAACTGAATCCCCATGTAACAGCAAGGCTCAGAGGAGCCCACACACTCAGCTCTTAGCCCCAGTGTGCAGAAAGTGTCAAAACGTGTTTTTCAGCAGAAATAAACATGTTTCTGCAAGTTTGGTCAACCCCATGTAAGTTATGGGACAGTAACAGCACACTTTTCAAAACGTGTTTTTCAGCCCGAAATAAACGCGTTTTTTCAGACAACTGAATCCCCATGTAACAGCAAGGCTCAGAGGAGCCCACACACTCAGATCTTAACCCCAGTGTGCAGAAAGGGTCAAAACGTGTTTTTCAGCAGAAATAAACATGTTTCTGCAAGTTTGGTCAACCCCATGTAAGTTATGGGGCAGTAACAGAACACTTTTCAAAACGTGTTTTTCAGCCCGAAATAAACGCGTTTTTTCAGACAACTGAATCACCATGTAACAGCAAGGCTCAGAAGAGCCCACACACTCAGCTCTTAACCCCAGTGTGCAGGAAGGGTCAAAACGTGTTTTTCAGCAGAAATAAACATGTTTCTGCAAGTTTGGTCAACCCCATGTAAGTTATGGGGCAGTAACAGAACACTTTTCAAAACGTGTTTTTCAGCCCGAAATAAACGCGTTTTTTCAGACAACTGAATCCCCATGCAACAGCAAGGCTCAGAAGAGCCCACACACTCAGCTCTTAACCCCAGTGTGCAGAAAGTGTCAAAACGTGTTTTTCAGCAGAAATAAACATGTTTCTGCAAGTTTGGTCAACCCCATGTAAGTTATGGGACAGTAACAGCACACTTTTCAAAACGTGTTTTTCAGCCCGAAATAAACGCGTTTTTTCAGACAACTGAATCCCCATGTAACAGCAAGGCTCAGAGGAGCCCACACACTCAGATCTTAACCCCAGTGTGCAGAAAGGGTCAAAACGTGTTTTTCAGCAGAAATAAACATGTTTCTGCAAGTTTGGTCAACCCCATGTAAGTTATGGGGCAGTAACAGAACACTTTTCAAAACGTGTTTTTCAGCCCGAAATAAACGCGTTTTTTCAGACAACTGAATCACCATGTAACAGCAAGGCTCAGAGGAGCCCACACACTCAGCTCTTAACCCCAGTGTGCAGGAAGGGTCAAAACGTGTTTTTCAGCAGAAATAAACATGTTTCTGCAAGTTTGGTCAACCCCATGTAAGTTATGGGACAGTAACAGCACACTTTTCAAAACGTGTTTTTCAGCCCGAAATAAACGCGTTTTTTCAGACAACTGAATCCCCATGTAACAGCAAGACTCAGAGGAGCCCACACACTCAGATCTTAACCCTAGTGTGCAGAAAGGGTAAAAACGTGTTTTTCAGCAGAAATAAACATGTTTCTGCAAGTTTGGTTAACCCCATGTAAGTTATGGGGAAGTAACAGAACACTTTTCAAAACGTGTTTTTCAGCCCGAAATAAACGCGTTTTTTCAGACAACTGAATCCCCATGTAACAGCAAGGTTCAGAAGAGCCCACACACTCAGCTCTTAACCCCAGTGTGCAGAAAGAGTCAAAACGTGTTTTTCAGCAGAAATAAACATGTTTCTGCAAGTTTGGTCAACCCCATGTAAGTTATGGGGCAGTAACAGAACACTTTTCAAAACGTGTTTTTCAGCCCGAAATAAACGCGTTTTTTCAGACAACTGAATCCCCATGCAACAGCAAGGCTCAGAAGAGCCCACACACTCAGCTCTTAACCCCAGTGTGCAGAAAGTGTCAAAACGTGTTTTTCAGCAGAAATAAACATGTTTCTGCAAGTTTGGTCAACCCCATGTAAGTTATGGGACAGTAACAGCACACTTTTCAAAACGTGTTTTTCAGCCCGAAATAAACGCGTTTTTTCAGACAACTGAATCCCCATGTAACAGCAAGGCTCAGAGGAGCCCACACACTCAGATCTTAACCCCAGTGTGCAGAAAGGGTCAAAACGTGTTTTTCAGCAGAAATAAACATGTTTCTGCAAGTTTGGTCAACCCCATGTAAGTTATGGGGCAGTAACAGAACACTTTTCAAAACGTGTTTTTCAGCCCGAAATAAACGCGTTTTTTCAGACAACTGAATCACCATGTAACAGCAAGGCTAAGAGGAGCCCACACACTCAGCTCTTAACCCCAGTGTGCAGGAAGGGTCAAAACGTGTTTTTCAGCAGAAATAAACATGTTTCTGCAAGTTTGGTCAACCCCATGTAAGTTATGGGGCAGTAACAGAACACTTTTCAAAACGTGTTTTTCAGCCCGAAATAAACGCGTTTTTTCAGACAACTGAATCCCCATGCAACAGCAAGGCTCAGAAGAGCCCACACACTCAGCTCTTAACCCCAGTGTGCAGAAAGTGTCAAAACGTGTTTTTCAGCAGAAATAAACATGTTTCTGCAAGTTTGGTCAACCCCATGTAAGTTATGGGACAGTAACAGCACACTTTTCAAAACGTGTTTTTCAGCCAGAAATAAACGCGTTTTTTCAGACAACTGAATCCCCATGTAACAGCAAGGCTCAGAGGAGCCCACACACTCAGATCTTAACCCCAGTGTGCAGAAAGGGTCAAAACGTGTTTTTCAGCAGAAATAAACATGTTTCTGCAAGTTTGGTCAACCCCATGTAAGTTATGGGGCAGTAACAGAACACTTTTCAAAACGTGTTTTTCAGCCCGAAATAAACGCGTTTTTTCAGACAACTGAATCACCATGTAACAGCAAGGCTCAGAGGAGCCCACACACTCAGCTCTTAACCCCAGTGTGCAGGAAGGGTCAAAACGTGTTTTTCAGCAGAAATAAACATGTTTCTGCAAGTTTGGTCAACCCCATGTAAGTTATGGGACAGTAACAGCACACTTTTCAAAACGTGTTTTTCAGCCCGAAATAAACGCGTTTTTTCAGACAACTGAATCCCCATGTAACAGCAAGACTCAGAGAAGCCCACACACTCAGATCTTAACCCTAGTGTGCAGAAAGGGTAAAAACGTGTTTTTCAGCAGAAATAAACATGTTTCTGCAAGTTTGGTTAACCCCATGTAAGTTATGGGGAAGTAACAGAACACTTTTCAAAACGTGTTTTTCAGCCCGAAATAAACGCGTTTTTTCAGACAACTGAATCCCCATGTAACAGCAAGGTTCAGAAGAGCCCACACACTCAGCTCTTAACCCCAGTGTGCAGAAAGAGTCAAAACGTGTTTTTCAGCAGAAATAAACATGTTTCTGCAAGTTTGGTCAACCCCATGTAAGTTATGGGGCAGTAACAGAACACTTTTCAAAACGTGTTTTTCAGCCCGAAATAAACGCGTTTTTTCAGACAACTGAATCCCCATGTAACAGCAAGGCTCAGAGGAGCCCACACACTCAGCTCTTAGCCCCAGTGTGCAGAAAGTGTCAAAACGTGTTTTTCAGCAGAAATAAACATGTTTCTGCAAGTTTGGTCAACCCCATGTAAGTTATGGGACAGTAACAGCACACTTTTCAAAACGTGTTTTTCAGCCCGAAATAAACGCGTTTTTTCAGACAACTGAATCCCCATGTAACAGCAAGGCTCAGAGGAGCCCACACACTCAGATCTTAACCCCAGTGTGCAGAAAGGGTCAAAACGTGTTTTTCAGCAGAAATAAACATGTTTCTGCAAGTTTGGTCAACCCCATGTAAGTTATGGGGCAGTAACAGAACACTTTTCAAAACGTGTTTTTCAGCCCGAAATAAACGCGTTTTTTCAGACAACTGAATCACCATGTAACAGCAAGGCTCAGAAGAGCCCACACACTCAGATCTTAACCCCAGTGTGCAGAAAGGGTCAAAACGTGTTTTTCAGCAGAAAAAAACATGTTTCTGCAAGTTTGGTCAACCCCATGTAAGTTATGGGGCAGTAACAGAACACTTTTCAAAACGTGTTTTTCAGCCCGAAATAAACGCGTTTTTTCAGACAACTGAATCACCATGTAACAGCAAGGCTCAGAAGAGCCCACACACTCAGCTCTTAACCGCAGTGTGCAGAAAGTGTCAAAACGTGTTTTTCAGCAGAAATAAACATGTTTCTGCAAGTTTGGTCAACCCCATGTAAGTTATGGGACAGTAACAGCACACTTTTCAAAACGTGTTTTTCAGCCCGAAATAAACGCGTTTTTTCAGACAACTGAATCCCCATGTAACAGCAAGGCTCAGAGGAGCCCACACACTCAGATCTTAACCCCAGTGTGCAGAAAGGGTCAAAACGTGTTTTTCAGCAGAAATAAACATGTTTCTGCAAGTTTGGTCAACCCCATGTAAGTTATGGGGCAGTAACAGAACACTTTTCAAAACGTGTTTTTCAGCCCGAAATAAACGCGTTTTTTCAGACAACTGAATCACCATGTAACAGCAAGGCTCAGAGGAGCCCACACACTCAGCTCTTAACCCCAGTGTGCAGGAAGGGTCAAAACGTGTTTTTCAGCAGAAATAAACATGTTTCTGCAAGTTTGGTCAACCCCATGTAAGTTATGGGACAGTAACAGCACACTTTTCAAAACGTGTTTTTCAGCCCGAAATAAACGCGTTTTTTCAGACAACTGAATCCCCATGTAACAGCAAGACTCAGAGGAGCCCACACACTCAGATCTTAACCCTAGTGTGCAGAAAGGGTAAAAACGTGTTTTTCAGCAGAAATAAACATGTTTCTGCAAGTTTGGTTAACCCCATGTAAGTTATGGGGAAGTAACAGAACACTTTTCAAAACGTGTTTTTCAGCCCGAAATAAACGCGTTTTTTCAGACAACTGAATCCCCATGTAACAGCAAGGCTCAGAGGAGCCCACACACTCAGATCTTAACCCCAGTGTGCAGAAAGGGTCAAAACGTGTTTTTCAGCAGAAATAAACATGTTTCTGCAAGTTTGGTCAACCCCATGTAAGTTATGGGGCAGTAACAGAACACTTTTCAAAACGTGTTTTTCAGCCCGAAATAAACGCGTTTTTTCAGACAACTGAATCACCATGTAACAGCAAGGCTCAGAAGAGCCCACACACTCAGATCTTAACCCCAGTGTGCAGAAAGGGTGAAAACGTGTTTTTCAGCAGAAAAAAACATGTTTCTGCAAGTTTGGTCAACCCCATGTAAGTTATGGGGCAGTAACAGAACACTTTTCAAAACGTGTTTTTCAGCCCGAAATAAACGCGTTTTTTCAGACAACTGAATCACCATGTAACAGCAAGGCTCAGAGGAGCCCACACACTCAGCTCTTAACCCCAGTGTGCAGGAAGGGTCAAAACGTGTTTTTCAGCAGAAATAAACATGTTTCTGCAAGTTTGGTCAACCCCATGTAAGTTATGGGGCAGTAACAGAACACTTTTCAAAACGTGTTTTTCAGCCCGAAATAAACGCGTTTTTTCAGACAACTGAATCCCCATGCAACAGCAAGGCTCAGAAGAGCCCACACACTCAGCTCTTAACCCCAGTGTGCAGAAAGAGTCAAAACGTGTTTTTCAGCAGAAATAAACATGTTTCTGCAAGTTTGGTCAACCCCATGTAAGTTATGGGGCAGTAACAGAACACTTTTCAAAACGTGTTTTTCAGCCCGAAATAAACGCGTTTTTTCAGACAACTGAATCCCCATGTAACAGCAAGGCTCAGAGGAGCCCACACACTCAGCTCTTAGCCCCAGTGTGCAGAAAGTGTCAAAACGTGTTTTTCAGCAGAAATAAACATGTTTCTGCAAGTTTGGTCAACCCCATGTAAGTTATGGGACAGTAACAGCACACTTTTCAAAACGTGTTTTTCAGCCCGAAATAAACGCGTTTTTTCAGACAACTGAATCCCCATGTAACAGCAAGGCTCAGAGGAGCCCACACACTCAGATCTTAACCCCAGTGTGCAGAAAGGGTCAAAACGTGTTTTTCAGCAGAAATAAACATGTTTCTGCAAGTTTGGTCAACCCCATGTAAGTTATGGGGCAGTAACAGAACACTTTTCAAAACGTGTTTTTCAGCCCGAAATAAACGCGTTTTTTCAGACAACTGAATCACCATGTAACAGCAAGGCTCAGAAGAGCCCACACACTCAGCTCTTAACCCCAGTGTGCAGGAAGGGTCAAAACGTGTTTTTCAGCAGAAATAAACATGTTTCTGCAAGTTTGGTCAACCCCATGTAAGTTATGGGGCAGTAACAGAACACTTTTCAAAACGTGTTTTTCAGCCCGAAATAAACGCGTTTTTTCAGACAACTGAATCCCCATGCAACAGCAAGGCTCAGAAGAGCCCACACACTCAGCTCTTAACCCCAGTGTGCAGAAAGTGTCAAAACGTGTTTTTCAGCAGAAATAAACATGTTTCTGCAAGTTTGGTCAACCCCATGTAAGTTATGGGACAGTAACAGCACACTTTTCAAAACGTGTTTTTCAGCCCGAAATAAACGCGTTTTTTCAGACAACTGAATCCCCATGTAACAGCAAGGCTCAGAGGAGCCCACACACTCAGATCTTAACCCCAGTGTGCAGAAAGGGTCAAAACGTGTTTTTCAGCAGAAATAAACATGTTTCTGCAAGTTTGGTCAACCCCATGTAAGTTATGGGGCAGTAACAGAACACTTTTCAAAACGTGTTTTTCAGCCCGAAATAAACGCGTTTTTTCAGACAACTGAATCACCATGTAACAGCAAGGCTCAGAGGAGCCCACACACTCAGCTCTTAACCCCAGTGTGCAGGAAGGGTCAAAACGTGTTTTTCAGCAGAAATAAACATGTTTCTGCAAGTTTGGTCAACCCCATGTAAGTTATGGGACAGTAACAGCACACTTTTCAAAACGTGTTTTTCAGCCCGAAATAAACGCGTTTTTTCAGACAACTGAATCCCCATGTAACAGCAAGACTCAGAGGAGCCCACACACTCAGATCTTAACCCTAGTGTGCAGAAAGGGTAAAAACGTGTTTTTCAGCAGAAATAAACATGTTTCTGCAAGTTTGGTTAACCCCATGTAAGTTATGGGGAAGTAACAGAACACTTTTCAAAACGTGTTTTTCAGCCCGAAATAAACGCGTTTTTTCAGACAACTGAATCCCCATGTAACAGCAAGGTTCAGAAGAGCCCACACACTCAGCTCTTAACCCCAGTGTGCAGAAAGAGTCAAAACGTGTTTTTCAGCAGAAATAAACATGTTTCTGCAAGTTTGGTCAACCCCATGTAAGTTATGGGGCAGTAACAGAACACTTTTCAAAACGTGTTTTTCAGCCCGAAATAAACGCGTTTTTTCAGACAACTGAATCCCCATGCAACAGCAAGGCTCAGAAGAGCCCACACACTCAGCTCTTAACCCCAGTGTGCAGAAAGTGTCAAAACGTGTTTTTCAGCAGAAATAAACATGTTTCTGCAAGTTTGGTCAACCCCATGTAAGTTATGGGACAGTAACAGCACACTTTTCAAAACGTGTTTTTCAGCCCGAAATAAACGCGTTTTTTCAGACAACTGAATCCCCATGTAACAGCAAGGCTCAGAGGAGCCCACACACTCAGATCTTAACCCCAGTGTGCAGAAAGGGTCAAAACGTGTTTTTCAGCAGAAATAAACATGTTTCTGCAAGTTTGGTCAACCCCATGTAAGTTATGGGGCAGTAACAGAACACTTTTCAAAACGTGTTTTTCAGCCCGAAATAAACGCGTTTTTTCAGACAACTGAATCACCATGTAACAGCAAGGCTAAGAGGAGCCCACACACTCAGCTCTTAACCCCAGTGTGCAGGAAGGGTCAAAACGTGTTTTTCAGCAGAAATAAACATGTTTCTGCAAGTTTGGTCAACCCCATGTAAGTTATGGGGCAGTAACAGAACACTTTTCAAAACGTGTTTTTCAGCCCGAAATAAACGCGTTTTTTCAGACAACTGAATCCCCATGCAACAGCAAGGCTCAGAAGAGCCCACACACTCAGCTCTTAACCCCAGTGTGCAGAAAGAGTCAAAACGTGTTTTTCAGCAGAAATAAACATGTTTCTGCAAGTTTGGTCAACCCCATGTAAGTTATGGGGCAGTAACAGAACACTTTTCAAAACGTGTTTTTCAGCCCGAAATAAACGCGTTTTTTTCAGACAACTGAATCCCCATGTAACAGCAAGGCTCAGAGGAGCCCACACACTCAGCTCTTAGCCCCAGTGTGCAGAAAGTGTCAAAACGTGTTTTTCAGCAGAAATAAACATGTTTCTGCAAGTTTGGTCAACCCCATGTAAGTTATGGGACAGTAACAGCACACTTTTCAAAACGTGTTTTTCAGCCCGAAATAAACGCGTTTTTTCAGACAACTGAATCCCCATGTAACAGCAAGGCTCAGAGGAGCCCACACACTCAGATCTTAACCCCAGTGTGCAGAAAGGGTCAAAACGTGTTTTTCAGCAGAAATAAACATGTTTCTGCAAGTTTGGTCAACCCCATGTAAGTTATGGGGCAGTAACAGAACACTTTTCAAAACGTGTTTTTCAGCCCGAAATAAACGCGTTTTTTCAGACAACTGAATCACCATGTAACAGCAAGGCTCAGAAGAGCCCACACACTCAGCTCTTAACCCCAGTGTGCAGGAAGGGTCAAAACGTGTTTTTCAGCAGAAATAAACATGTTTCTGCAAGTTTGGTCAACCCCATGTAAGTTATGGGGCAGTAACAGAACACTTTTCAAAACGTGTTTTTCAGCCCGAAATAAACGCGTTTTTTCAGACAACTGAATCCCCATGCAACAGCAAGGCTCAGAAGAGCCCACACACTCAGCTCTTAACCCCAGTGTGCAGAAAGTGTCAAAACGTGTTTTTCAGCAGAAATAAACATGTTTCTGCAAGTTTGGTCAACCCCATGTAAGTTATGGGACAGTAACAGCACACTTTTCAAAACGTGTTTTTCAGCCCGAAATAAACGCGTTTTTTCAGACAACTGAATCCCCATGTAACAGCAAGGCTCAGAGGAGCCCACACACTCAGATCTTAACCCCAGTGTGCAGAAAGGGTCAAAACGTGTTTTTCAGCAGAAATAAACATGTTTCTGCAAGTTTGGTCAACCCCATGTAAGTTATGGGGCAGTAACAGAACACTTTTCAAAACGTGTTTTTCAGCCCGAAATAAACGCGTTTTTTCAGACAACTGAATCACCATGTAACAGCAAGGCTCAGAGGAGCCCACACACTCAGCTCTTAACCCCAGTGTGCAGGAAGGGTCAAAACGTGTTTTTCAGCAGAAATAAACATGTTTCTGCAAGTTTGGTCAACCCCATGTAAGTTATGGGACAGTAACAGCACACTTTTCAAAACGTGTTTTTCAGCCCGAAATAAACGCGTTTTTTCAGACAACTGAATCCCCATGTAACAGCAAGACTCAGAGGAGCCCACACACTCAGATCTTAACCCTAGTGTGCAGAAAGGGTAAAAACGTGTTTTTCAGCAGAAATAAACATGTTTCTGCAAGTTTGGTTAACCCCATGTAAGTTATGGGGAAGTAACAGAACACTTTTCAAAACGTGTTTTTCAGCCCGAAATAAACGCGTTTTTTCAGACAACTGAATCCCCATGTAACAGCAAGGTTCAGAAGAGCCCACACACTCAGCTCTTAACCCCAGTGTGCAGAAAAAGTCAAAACGTGTTTTTCAGCAGAAATAAACATGTTTCTGCAAGTTTGGTCAACCCCATGTAAGTTATGGGGCAGTAACAGAACACTTTTCAAAACGTGTTTTTCAGCCCGAAATAAACGCGTTTTTTCAGACAACTGAATCCCCATGCAACAGCAAGGCTCAGAAGAGCCCACACACTCAGCTCTTAACCCCAGTGTGCAGAAAGTGTCAAAACGTGTTTTTCAGCAGAAATAAACATGTTTCTGCAAGTTTGGTCAACCCCATGTAAGTTATGGGACAGTAACAGCACACTTTTCAAAACGTGTTTTTCAGCCCGAAATAAACGCGTTTTTTCAGACAACTGAATCCCCATGTAACAGCAAGGCTCAGAGGAGCCCACACACTCAGATCTTAACCCTAGTGTGCAGAAAGGGTAAAAACGTGTTTTTCAGCAGAAATAAACATGTTTCTGCAAGTTTGGTTAACCCCATGTAAGTTATGGGGAAGTAACAGAACACTTTTCAAAACGTGTTTTTCAGCCCGAAATAAACGCGTTTTTTCAGACAACTGAATCCCCATGTAACAGCAAGGTTCAGAAGAGCCCACACACTCAGCTCTTAACCCCAGTGTGCAGAAAGAGTCAAAACGTGTTTTTCAGCAGAAATAAACATGTTTCTGCAAGTTTGGTCAACCCCATGTAAGTTATGGGGCAGTAACAGAACACTTTTCAAAACGTGTTTTTCAGCCCGAAATAAACGCGTTTTTTCAGACAACTGAATCCCCATGCAACAGCAAGGCTCAGAAGAGCCCACACACTCAGCTCTTAACCCCAGTGTGCAGAAAGTGTCAAAACGTGTTTTTCAGCAGAAATAAACATGTTTCTGCAAGTTTGGTCAACCCCATGTAAGTTATGGGACAGTAACAGCACACTTTTCAAAACGTGTTTTTCAGCCCGAAATAAACGCGTTTTTTCAGACAACTGAATCCCCATGTAACAGCAAGGCTCAGAGGAGCCCACACACTCAGATCTTAACCCCAGTGTGCAGAAAGGGTCAAAACGTGTTTTTCAGCAGAAATAAACATGTTTCTGCAAGTTTGGTCAACCCCATGTAAGTTATGGGGCAGTAACAGAACACTTTTCAAAACGTGTTTTTCAGCCCGAAATAAACGCGTTTTTTCAGACAACTGAATCACCATGTAACAGCAAGGCTAAGAGGAGCCCACACACTCAGCTCTTAACCCCAGTGTGCAGGAAGGGTCAAAACGTGTTTTTCAGCAGAAATAAACATGTTTCTGCAAGTTTGGTCAACCCCATGTAAGTTATGGGGCAGTAACAGAACACTTTTCAAAACGTGTTTTTCAGCCCGAAATAAACGCGTTTTTTCAGACAACTGAATCCCCATGCAACAGCAAGGCTCAGAAGAGCCCACACACTCAGCTCTTAACCCCAGTGTGCAGAAAGTGTCAAAACGTGTTTTTCAGCAGAAATAAACATGTTTCTGCAAGTTTGGTCAACCCCATGTAAGTTATGGGACAGTAACAGCACACTTTTCAAAACGTGTTTTTCAGCACGAAATAAACGCGTTTTTTCAGACAACTGAATCCCCATGTAACAGCAAGGCTCAGAGGAGCCCACACACTCAGATCTTAACCCCAGTGTGCAGAAAGGGTCAAAACGTGTTTTTCAGCAGAAATAAACATGTTTCTGCAAGTTTGGTCAACCCCATGTAAGTTATGGGGCAGTAACAGCACACTTTTCAAAACGTGTTTTTCAGCCCGAAATAAACGCGTTTTTTCAGACAACTGAATCCCCAAGTAACAGCAAGACTCAGAGGAGCCCACACACTCAGATCTTAACCCTAGTGTGCAGAAAGGGTAAAAACGTGTTTTTCAGCAGAAATAAACATGTTTCTGCAAGTTTGGTTAACCCCATGTAAGTTATGGGGAAGTAACAGAACACTTTTCAAAACGTGTTTTTCAGCCCGAAATAAACGCGTTTTTTCAGACAACTGAATCCCCATGTAACAGCAAGGTTCAGAAGAGCCCACACACTCAGCTCTTAACCCCAGTGTGCAGAAAGAGTCAAAACGTGTTTTTCAGCAGAAATAAACATGTTTCTGCAAGTTTGGTCAACCCCATGTAAGTTATGGGGCAGTAACAGAACACTTTTCAAAACGTGTTTTTCAGCCCGAAATAAACGCGTTTTTTCAGACAACTGAATCCCCATGTAACAGCAAGGCTCAGAGGAGCCCACACACTCAGCTCTTAGCCCCAGTGTGCAGAAAGTGTCAAAACGTGTTTTTCAGCAGAAATAAACATGTTTCTGCAAGTTTGGTCAACCCCATGTAAGTTATGGGACAGTAACAGCACACTTTTCAAAACGTGTTTTTCAGCCCGAAATAAACGCGTTTTTTCAGACAACTGAATCCCCATGTAACAGCAAGGCTCAGAGGAGCCCACACACTCAGATCTTAACCCCAGTGTGCAGAAAGGGTCAAAACGTGTTTTTCAGCAGAAATAAACATGTTTCTGCAAGTTTGGTCAACCCCATGTAAGTTATGGGGCAGTAACAGAACACTTTTCAAAACGTGTTTTTCAGCCCGAAATAAACGCGTTTTTTCAGACAACTGAATCACCATGTAACAGCAAGGCTCAGAAGAGCCCACACACTCAGCTCTTAACCGCAGTGTGCAGAAAGTGTCAAAACGTGTTTTTCAGCAGAAATAAACATGTTTCTGCAAGTTTGGTCAACCCCATGTAAGTTATGGGACAGTAACAGCACACTTTTCAAAACGTGTTTTTCAGCCCGAAATAAACGCGTTTTTTCAGACAACTGAATCCCCATGTAACAGCAAGGCTCAGAGGAGCCCACACACTCAGATCTTAACCCCAGTGTGCAGAAAGGGTCAAAACGTGTTTTTCAGCAGAAATAAACATGTTTCTGCAAGTTTGGTCAACCCCATGTAAGTTATGGGGCAGTAACAGAACACTTTTCAAAACGTGTTTTTCAGCCCGAAATAAACGCGTTTTTTCAGACAACTGAATCACCATGTAACAGCAAGGCTCAGAGGAGCCCACACACTCAGCTCTTAACCCCAGTGTGCAGGAAGGGTCAAAACGTGTTTTTCAGCAGAAATAAACATGTTTCTGCAAGTTTGGTCAACCCCATGTAAGTTATGGGACAGTAACAGCACACTTTTCAAAACGTGTTTTTCAGCCCGAAATAAACGCGTTTTTTCAGACAACTGAATCCCCATGTAACAGCAAGACTCAGAGGAGCCCACACACTCAGATCTTAACCCTAGTGTGCAGAAAGGGTAAAAACGTGTTTTTCAGCAGAAATAAACATGTTTCTGCAAGTTTGGTTAACCCCATGTAAGTTATGGGGAAGTAACAGAACACTTTTCAAAACGTGTTTTTCAGCCCGAAATAAACGCGTTTTTTCAGACAACTGAATCCCCATGTAACAGCAAGGCTCAGAGGAGCCCACACACTCAGATCTTAACCCCAGTGTGCAGAAAGGGTCAAAACGTGTTTTTCAGCAGAAATAAACATGTTTCTGCAAGTTTGGTCAACCCCATGTAAGTTATGGGGCAGTAACAGAACACTTTTCAAAACGTGTTTTTCAGCCCGAAATAAACGCGTTTTTTCAGACAACTGAATCACCATGTAACAGCAAGGCTCAGAAGAGCCCACACACTCAGATCTTAACCCCAGTGTGCAGAAAGGGTCAAAACGTGTTTTTCAGCAGAAAAAAACATGTTTCTGCAAGTTTGGTCAACCCCATGTAAGTTATGGGGCAGTAACAGAACACTTTTCAAAACGTGTTTTTCAGCCCGAAATAAACGCGTTTTTTCAGACAACTGAATCACCATGTAACAGCAAGGCTCAGAGGAGCCCACACACTCAGCTCTTAACCCCAGTGTGCAGGAAGGGTCAAAACGTGTTTTTCAGCAGAAATAAACATGTTTCTGCAAGTTTGGTCAACCCCATGTAAGTTATGGGGCAGTAACAGAACACTTTTCAAAACGTGTTTTTCAGCCCGAAATAAACGCGTTTTTTCAGACAACTGAATCCCCATGCAACAGCAAGGCTCAGAAGAGCCCACACACTCAGCTCTTAACCCCAGTGTGCAGAAAGAGTCAAAACGTGTTTTTCAGCAGAAATAAACATGTTTCTGCAAGTTTGGTCAACCCCATGTAAGTTATGGGGCAGTAACAGAACACTTTTCAAAACGTGTTTTTCAGCCCGAAATAAACGCGTTTTTTCAGACAACTGAATCCCCATGTAACAGCAAGGCTCAGAGGAGCCCACACACTCAGCTCTTAGCCCCAGTGTGCAGAAAGTGTCAAAACGTGTTTTTCAGCAGAAATAAACATGTTTCTGCAAGTTTGGTCAACCCCATGTAAGTTATGGGACAGTAACAGCACACTTTTCAAAACGTGTTTTTCAGCCCGAAATAAACGCGTTTTTTCAGACAACTGAATCCCCATGTAACAGCAAGGCTCAGAGGAGCCCACACACTCAGATCTTAACCCCAGTGTGCAGAAAGGGTCAAAACGTGTTTTTCAGCAGAAATAAACATGTTTCTGCAAGTTTGGTCAACCCCATGTAAGTTATGGGGCAGTAACAGAACACTTTTCAAAACGTGTTTTTCAGCCCGAAATAAACGCGTTTTTTCAGACAACTGAATCACCATGTAACAGCAAGGCTCAGAAGAGCCCACACACTCAGCTCTTAACCCCAGTGTGCAGGAAGGGTCAAAACGTGTTTTTCAGCAGAAATAAAAATGTTTCTGCAAGTTTGGTCAACCCCATGTAAGTTATGGGGCAGTAACAGAACACTTTTCAAAACGTGTTTTTCAGCCCGAAATAAACGCGTTTTTTCAGACAACTGAATCCCCATGTAACAGCAAGGCTCAGAGGAGCCCACACACTCAGATCTTAACCCTAGTGTGCAGAAAGGGTAAAAACGTGTTTTTCAGCAGAAATAAACATGTTTCTGCAAGTTTGGTTAACCCCATGTAAGTTATGGGGAAGTAACAGAACACTTTTCAAAACGTGTTTTTCAGCCCGAAATAAACGCGTTTTTTCAGACAACTGAATCCCCATGTAACAGCAAGGTTCAGAAGAGCCCACACACTCAGCTCTTAACCCCAGTGTGCAGAAAGAGTCAAAACGTGTTTTTCAGCAGAAATAAACATGTTTCTGCAAGTTTGGTCAACCCCATGTAAGTTATGGGGCAGTAACAGAACACTTTTCAAAACGTGTTTTTCAGCCCGAAATAAACGCGTTTTTTCAGACAACTGAATCCCCATGCAACAGCAAGGCTCAGAAGAGCCCACACACTCAGCTCTTAACCCCAGTGTGCAGAAAGTGTCAAAACGTGTTTTTCAGCAGAAATAAACATGTTTCTGCAAGTTTGGTCAACCCCATGTAAGTTATGGGACAGTAACAGCACACTTTTCAAAACGTGTTTTTCAGCCCGAAATAAACGCGTTTTTTCAGACAACTGAATCCCCATGTAACAGCAAGGCTCAGAGGAGCCCACACACTCAGATCTTAACCCCAGTGTGCAGAAAGGGTCAAAACGTGTTTTTCAGCAGAAATAAACATGTTTCTGCAAGTTTGGTCAACCCCATGTAAGTTATGGGGCAGTAACAGAACACTTTTCAAAACGTGTTTTTCAGCCCGAAATAAACGCGTTTTTTCAGACAACTGAATCACCATGTAACAGCAAGGCTAAGAGGAGCCCACACACTCAGCTCTTAACCCCAGTGTGCAGGAAGGGTCAAAACGTGTTTTTCAGCAGAAATAAACATGTTTCTGCAAGTTTGGTCAACCCCATGTAAGTTATGGGGCAGTAACAGAACACTTTTCAAAACGTGTTTTTCAGCCCGAAATAAACGCGTTTTTTCAGACAACTGAATCCCCATGCAACAGCAAGGCTCAGAAGAGCCCACACACTCAGCTCTTAACCCCAGTGTGCAGAAAGTGTCAAAACGTGTTTTTCAGCAGAAATAAACATGTTTCTGCAAGTTTGGTCAACCCCATGTAAGTTATGGGACAGTAACAGCACACTTTTCAAAACGTGTTTTTCAGCCCGAAATAAACGCGTTTTTTCAGACAACTGAATCCCCATGTAACAGCAAGGCTCAGAGGAGCCCACACACTCAGATCTTAACCCCAGTGTGCAGAAAGGGTCAAAACGTGTTTTTCAGCAGAAATAAACATGTTTCTGCAAGTTTGGTCAACCCCATGTAAGTTATGGGGCAGTAACAGAACACTTTTCAAAACGTGTTTTTCAGCCCGAAATAAACGCGTTTTTTCAGACAACTGAATCACCATGTAACAGCAAGGCTCAGAGGAGCCCACACACTCAGCTCTTAACCCCAGTGTGCAGGAAGGGTCAAAACGTGTTTTTCAGCAGAAATAAACATGTTTCTGCAAGTTTGGTCAACCCCATGTAAGTTATGGGACAGTAACAGCACACTTTTCAAAACGTGTTTTTCAGCCCGAAATAAACGCGTTTTTTCAGACAACTGAATCCCCAAGTAACAGCAAGACTCAGAGGAGCCCACACACTCAGATCTTAACCCTAGTGTGCAGAAAGGGTAAAAACGTGTTTTTCAGCAGAAATAAACATGTTTCTGCAAGTTTGGTTAACCCCATGTAAGTTATGGGGAAGTAACAGAACACTTTTCAAAACGTGTTTTTCAGCCCGAAATAAACGCGTTTTTTCAGACAACTGAATCCCCATGTAACAGCAAGGTTCAGAAGAGCCCACACACTCAGCTCTTAACCCCAGTGTGCAGAAAGAGTCAAAACGTGTTTTTCAGCAGAAATAAACATGTTTCTGCAAGTTTGGTCAACCCCATGTAAGTTATGGGGCAGTAACAGAACACTTTTCAAAACGTGTTTTTCAGCCCGAAATAAACGCGTTTTTTCAGACAACTGAATCCCCATGTAACAGCAAGGCTCAGAGGAGCCCACACACTCAGCTCTTAGCCCCAGTGTGCAGAAAGTGTCAAAACGTGTTTTTCAGCAGAAATAAACATGTTTCTGCAAGTTTGGTCAACCCCATGTAAGTTATGGGACAGTAACAGCACACTTTTCAAAACGTGTTTTTCAGCCCGAAATAAACGCGTTTTTTCAGACAACTGAATCCCCATGTAACAGCAAGGCTCAGAGGAGCCCACACACTCAGATCTTAACCCCAGTGTGCAGAAAGGGTCAAAACGTGTTTTTCAGCAGAAATAAACATGTTTCTGCAAGTTTGGTCAACCCCATGTAAGTTATGGGGCAGTAACAGAACACTTTTCAAAACGTGTTTTTCAGCCCGAAATAAACGCGTTTTTTCAGACAACTGAATCACCATGTAACAGCAAGGCTCAGAAGAGCCCACACACTCAGATCTTAACCCCAGTGTGCAGAAAGGGTCAAAACGTGTTTTTCAGCAGAAAAAAACATGTTTCTGCAAGTTTGGTCAACCCCATGTAAGTTATGGGGCAGTAACAGAACACTTTTCAAAACGTGTTTTTCAGCCCGAAATAAACGCGTTTTTTCAGACAACTGAATCACCATGTAACAGCAAGGCTCAGAAGAGCCCACACACTCAGCTCTTAACCGCAGTGTGCAGAAAGTGTCAAAACGTGTTTTTCAGCAGAAATAAACATGTTTCTGCAAGTTTGGTCAACCCCATGTAAGTTATGGGACAGTAACAGCACACTTTTCAAAACGTGTTTTTCAGCCCGAAATAAACGCGTTTTTTCAGACAACTGAATCCCCATGTAACAGCAAGGCTCAGAGGAGCCCACACACTCAGATCTTAACCCCAGTGTGCAGAAAGGGTCAAAACGTGTTTTTCAGCAGAAATAAACATGTTTCTGCAAGTTTGGTCAACCCCATGTAAGTTATGGGGCAGTAACAGAACACTTTTCAAAACGTGTTTTTCAGCCCGAAATAAACGCGTTTTTTCAGACAACTGAATCACCATGTAACAGCAAGGCTCAGAGGAGCCCACACACTCAGCTCTTAACCCCAGTGTGCAGGAAGGGTCAAAACGTGTTTTTCAGCAGAAATAAACATGTTTCTGCAAGTTTGGTCAACCCCATGTAAGTTATGGGACAGTAACAGCACACTTTTCAAAACGTGTTTTTCAGCCCGAAATAAACGCGTTTTTTCAGACAACTGAATCCCCATGTAACAGCAAGACTCAGAGGAGCCCACACACTCAGATCTTAACCCTAGTGTGCAGAAAGGGTAAAAACGTGTTTTTCAGCAGAAATAAACATGTTTCTGCAAGTTTGGTTAACCCCATGTAAGTTATGGGGAAGTAACAGAACACTTTTCAAAACGTGTTTTTCAGCCCGAAATAAACGCGTTTTTTCAGACAACTGAATCCCCATGTAACAGCAAGGCTCAGAGGAGCCCACACACTCAGATCTTAACCCCAGTGTGCAGAAAGGGTCAAAACGTGTTTTTCAGCAGAAATAAACATGTTTCTGCAAGTTTGGTCAACCCCATGTAAGTTATGGGGCAGTAACAGAACACTTTTCAAAACGTGTTTTTCAGCCCGAAATAAACGCGTTTTTTCAGACAACTGAATCACCATGTAACAGCAAGGCTCAGAAGAGCCCACACACTCAGATCTTAACCCCAGTGTGCAGAAAGGGTCAAAACGTGTTTTTCAGCAGAAAAAAACATGTTTCTGCAAGTTTGGTCAACCCCATGTAAGTTATGGGGCAGTAACAGAACACTTTTCAAAACGTGTTTTTCAGCCCGAAATAAACGCGTTTTTTCAGACAACTGAATCACCATGTAACAGCAAGGCTCAGAGGAGCCCACACACTCAGCTCTTAACCCCAGTGTGCAGGAAGGGTCAAAACGTGTTTTTCAGCAGAAATAAACATGTTTCTGCAAGTTTGGTCAACCCCATGTAAGTTATGGGGCAGTAACAGAACACTTTTCAAAACGTGTTTTTCAGCCCGAAATAAACGCGTTTTTTCAGACAACTGAATCCCCATGCAACAGCAAGGCTCAGAAGAGCCCACACACTCAGCTCTTAACCCCAGTGTGCAGAAAGAGTCAAAACGTGTTTTTCAGCAGAAATAAACATGTTTCTGCAAGTTTGGTCAACCCCATGTAAGTTATGGGACAGTAACAGCACACTTTTCAAAACGTGTTTTTCAGCCCGAAATAAACGCGTTTTTTCAGACAACTGAATCCCCATGTAACAGCAAGGCTCAGAGGAGCCCACACACTCAGATCTTAACCCCAGTGTGCAGAAAGGGTCAAAACGTGTTTTTCAGCAGAAATAAACATGTTTCTGCAAGTTTGGTCAACCCCATGTAAGTTATGGGGCAGTAACAGAACACTTTTCAAAACGTGTTTTTCAGCCCGAAATAAACGCGTTTTTTCAGACAACTGAATCACCATGTAACAGCAAGGCTCAGAAGAGCCCACACACTCAGCTCTTAACCCCAGTGTGCAGGAAGGGTCAAAACGTGTTTTTCAGCAGAAATAAAAATGTTTCTGCAAGTTTGGTCAACCCCATGTAAGTTATGGGGCAGTAACAGAACACTTTTCAAAACGTGTTTTTCAGCCCGAAATAAACGCGTTTTTTCAGACAACTGAATCCCCATGTAACAGCAAGACTCAGAGGAGCCCACACACTCAGATCTTAACCCTAGTGTGCAGAAAGGGTAAAAACGTGTTTTTCAGCAGAAATAAACATGTTTCTGCAAGTTTGGTTAACCCCATGTAAGTTATGGGGAAGTAACAGAACACTTTTCAAAACGTGTTTTTCAGCCCGAAATAAACGCGTTTTTTCAGACAACTGAATCCCCATGTAACAGCAAGGCTCAGAGGAGCCCACACACTCAGATCTTAACCCCAGTGTGCAGAAAGGGTCAAAACGTGTTTTTCAGCAGAAATAAACATGTTTCTGCAAGTTTGGTCAACCCCATGTAAGTTATGGGGCAGTAACAGAACACTTTTCAAAACGTGTTTTTCAGCCCGAAATAAACGCGTTTTTTCAGACAACTGAATCACCATGTAACAGCAAGGCTCAGAAGAGCCCACACACTCAGATCTTAACCCCAGTGTGCAGAAAGGGTCAAAACGTGTTTTTCAGCAGAAAAAAACATGTTTCTGCAAGTTTGGTCAACCCCATGTAAGTTATGGGGCAGTAACAGAACACTTTTCAAAACGTGTTTTTCAGCCCGAAATAAACGCGTTTTTTCAGACAACTGAATCACCATGTAACAGCAAGGCTCAGAGGAGCCCACACACTCAGCTCTTAACCCCAGTGTGCAGGAAGGGTCAAAACGTGTTTTTCAGCAGAAATAAACATGTTTCTGCAAGTTTGGTCAACCCCATGTAAGTTATGGGGCAGTAACAGAACACTTTTCAAAACGTGTTTTTCAGCCCGAAATAAACGCGTTTTTTCAGACAACTGAATCCCCATGCAACAGCAAGGCTCAGAAGAGCCCACACACTCAGCTCTTAACCCCAGTGTGCAGAAAGAGTCAAAACGTGTTTTTCAGCAGAAATAAACATGTTTCTGCAAGTTTGGTCAACCCCATGTAAGTTATGGGGCAGTAACAGAACACTTTTCAAAACGTGTTTTTCAGCCCGAAATAAACGCGTTTTTTCAGACAACTGAATCCCCATGTAACAGCAAGGCTCAGAGGAGCCCACACACTCAGCTCTTAGCCCCAGTGTGCAGAAAGTGTCAAAACGTGTTTTTCAGCAGAAATAAACATGTTTCTGCAAGTTTGGTCAACCCCATGTAAGTTATGGGACAGTAACAGCACACTTTTCAAAACGTGTTTTTCAGCCCGAAATAAACGCGTTTTTTCAGACAACTGAATCCCCATGTAACAGCAAGGCTCAGAGGAGCCCACACACTCAGATCTTAACCCCAGTGTGCAGAAAGGGTCAAAACGTGTTTTTCAGCAGAAATAAACATGTTTCTGCAAGTTTGGTCAACCCCATGTAAGTTATGGGGCAGTAACAGAACACTTTTCAAAACGTGTTTTTCAGCCCGAAATAAACGCGTTTTTTCAGACAACTGAATCACCATGTAACAGCAAGGCTCAGAAGAGCCCACACACTCAGCTCTTAACCCCAGTGTGCAGGAAGGGTCAAAACGTGTTTTTCAGCAGAAATAAAAATGTTTCTGCAAGTTTGGTCAACCCCATGTAAGTTATGGGGCAGTAACAGAACACTTTTCAAAACGTGTTTTTCAGCCCGAAATAAACGCGTTTTTTCAGACAACTGAATCCCCATGCAACAGCAAGGCTCAGAAGAGCCCACACACTCAGCTCTTAACCCCAGTGTGCAGAAAGTGTCAAAACGTGTTTTTCAGCAGAAATAAACATGTTTCTGCAAGTTTGGTCAACCCCATGTAAGTTATGGGACAGTAACAGCACACTTTTCAAAACGTGTTTTTCAGCCCGAAATAAACGCGTTTTTTCAGACAACTGAATCCCCATGTAACAGCAAGGCTCAGAGGAGCCCACACACTCAGATCTTAACCCCAGTGTGCAGAAAGGGTCAAAACGTGTTTTTCAGCAGAAATAAACATGTTTCTGCAAGTTTGGTCAACCCCATGTAAGTTATGGGGCAGTAACAGCACACTTTTCAAAACGTGTTTTTCAGCCCGAAATAAACGCGTTTTTTCAGACAACTGAATCCCCATGTAACAGCAAGACTCAGAGGAGCCCACACACTCAGATCTTAACCCTAGTGTGCAGAAAGGGTAAAAACGTGTTTTTCAGCAGAAATAAACATGTTTCTGCAAGTTTGGTTAACCCCATGTAAGTTATGGGGAAGTAACAGAACACTTTTCAAAACGTGTTTTTCAGCCCGAAATAAACGCGTTTTTTCAGACAACTGAATCCCCATGTAACAGCAAGGTTCAGAAGAGCCCACACACTCAGCTCTTAACCCCAGTGTGCAGAAAGAGTCAAAACGTGTTTTTCAGCAGAAATAAACATGTTTCTGCAAGTTTGGTCAACCCCATGTAAGTTATGGGGCAGTAACAGAACACTTTTCAAAACGTGTTTTTCAGCCCGAAATAAACGCGTTTTTTCAGACAACTGAATCCCCATGCAACAGCAAGGCTCAGAAGAGCCCACACACTCAGCTCTTAACCCCAGTGTGCAGAAAGTGTCAAAACGTGTTTTTCAGCAGAAATAAACATGTTTCTGCAAGTTTGGTCAACCCCATGTAAGTTATGGGACAGTAACAGCACACTTTTCAAAACGTGTTTTTCAGCCCGAAATAAACGCGTTTTTTCAGACAACTGAATCCCCATGTAACAGCAAGGCTCAGAGGAGCCCACACACTCAGATCTTAACCCCAGTGTGCAGAAAGGGTCAAAACGTGTTTTTCAGCAGAAATAAACATGTTTCTGCAAGTTTGGTCAACCCCATGTAAGTTATGGGGCAGTAACAGAACACTTTTCAAAACGTGTTTTTCAGCCCGAAATAAACGCGTTTTTTCAGACAACTGAATCACCATGTAACAGCAAGGCTAAGAGGAGCCCACACACTCAGCTCTTAACCCCAGTGTGCAGGAAGGGTCAAAACGTGTTTTTCAGCAGAAATAAACATGTTTCTGCAAGTTTGGTCAACCCCATGTAAGTTATGGGGCAGTAACAGAACACTTTTCAAAACGTGTTTTTCAGCCCGAAATAAACGCGTTTTTTCAGACAACTGAATCCCCATGCAACAGCAAGGCTCAGAAGAGCCCACACACTCAGCTCTTAACCCCAGTGTGCAGAAAGTGTCAAAACGTGTTTTTCAGCAGAAATAAACATGTTTCTGCAAGTTTGGTCAACCCCATGTAAGTTATGGGACAGTAACAGCACACTTTTCAAAACGTGTTTTTCAGCCCGAAATAAACGCGTTTTTTCAGACAACTGAATCCCCATGTAACAGCAAGGCTCAGAGGAGCCCACACACTCAGATCTTAACCCCAGTGTGCAGAAAGGGTCAAAACGTGTTTTTCAGCAGAAATAAACATGTTTCTGCAAGTTTGGTCAACCCCATGTAAGTTATGGGGCAGTAACAGAACACTTTTCAAAACGTGTTTTTCAGCCCGAAATAAACGCGTTTTTTCAGACAACTGAATCACCATGTAACAGCAAGGCTCAGAGGAGCCCACACACTCAGCTCTTAACCCCAGTGTGCAGGAAGGGTCAAAACGTGTTTTTCAGCAGAAATAAACATGTTTCTGCAAGTTTGGTCAACCCCATGTAAGTTATGGGACAGTAACAGCACACTTTTCAAAACGTGTTTTTCAGCCCGAAATAAACGCGTTTTTTCAGACAACTGAATCCCCATGTAACAGCAAGACTCAGAGGAGCCCACACACTCAGATCTTAACCCTAGTGTGCAGAAAGGGTAAAAACGTGTTTTTCAGCAGAAATAAACATGTTTCTGCAAGTTTGGTTAACCCCATGTAAGTTATGGGGAAGTAACAGAACACTTTTCAAAACGTGTTTTTCAGCCCGAAATAAACGCGTTTTTTCAGACAACTGAATCCCCATGTAACAGCAAGGTTCAGAAGAGCCCACACACTCAGCTCTTAACCCCAGTGTGCAGAAAGAGTCAAAACGTGTTTTTCAGCAGAAATAAACATGTTTCTGCAAGTTTGGTCAACCCCATGTAAGTTATGGGGCAGTAACAGAACACTTTTCAAAACGTGTTTTTCAGACCGAAATAAACGCGTTTTTTCAGACAACTGAATCCCCATGTAACAGCAAGGCTCAGAGGAGCCCACACACTCAGCTCTTAGCCCCAGTGTGCAGAAAGTGTCAAAACGTGTTTTTCAGCAGAAATAAACATGTTTCTGCAAGTTTGGTCAACCCCATGTAAGTTATGGGACAGTAACAGCACACTTTTCAAAACGTGTTTTTCAGCCCGAAATAAACGCGTTTTTTCAGACAACTGAATCCCCATGTAACAGCAAGGCTCAGAGGAGCCCACACACTCAGATCTTAACCCCAGTGTGCAGAAAGGGTCAAAACGTGTTTTTCAGCAGAAATAAACATGTTTCTGCAAGTTTGGTCAACCCCATGTAAGTTATGGGGCAGTAACAGAACACTTTTCAAAACGTGTTTTTCAGCCCGAAATAAACGCGTTTTTTCAGACAACTGAATCCCCATGCAACAGCAAGGCTCAGAAGAGCCCACACACTCAGCTCTTAACCCCAGTGTGCAGAAAGTGTCAAAACGTGTTTTTCAGCAGAAATAAACATGTTTCTGCAAGTTTGGTCAACCCCATGTAAGTTATGGGACAGTAACAGCACACTTTTCAAAACGTGTTTTTCAGCCCGAAATAAACGCGTTTTTTCAGACAACTGAATCCCCATGTAACAGCAAGGCTCAGAGGAGCCCACACACTCAGATCTTAACCCCAGTGTGCAGAAAGGGTCAAAACGTGTTTTTCAGCAGAAATAAACATGTTTCTGCAAGTTTGGTCAACCCCATGTAAGTTATGGGGCAGTAACAGAACACTTTTCAAAACGTGTTTTTCAGCCCGAAATAAACGCGTTTTTTCAGACAACTGAATCACCATGTAACAGCAAGGCTAAGAGGAGCCCACACACTCAGCTCTTAACCCCAGTGTGCAGGAAGGGTCAAAACGTGTTTTTCAGCAGAAATAAACATGTTTCTGCAAGTTTGGTCAACCCCATGTAAGTTATGGGGCAGTAACAGAACACTTTTCAAAACGTGTTTTTCAGCCCGAAATAAACGTGTTTTTTCAGACAACTGAATCCCCATGCAACAGCAAGGCTCAGAAGAGCCCACACACTCAGCTCTTAACCCCAGTGTGCAGAAAGAGTCAAAACGTGTTTTTCAGCAGAAATAAACATGTTTCTGCAAGTTTGGTCAACCCCATGTAAGTTATGGGGCAGTAACAGAACACTTTTCAAAACGTGTTTTTCAGCCCGAAATAAACGCGTTTTTTTCAGACAACTGAATCCCCATGTAACAGCAAGGCTCAGAGGAGCCCACACACTCAGCTCTTAGCCCCAGTGTGCAGAAAGTGTCAAAACGTGTTTTTCAGCAGAAATAAACATGTTTCTGCAAGTTTGGTCAACCCCATGTAAGTTATGGGACAGTAACAGCACACTTTTCAAAACGTGTTTTTCAGCCCGAAATAAACGCGTTTTTTCAGACAACTGAATCCCCATGTAACAGCAAGGCTCAGAGGAGCCCACACACTCAGATCTTAACCCCAGTGTGCAGAAAGGGTCAAAACGTGTTTTTCAGCAGAAATAAACATGTTTCTGCAAGTTTGGTCAACCCCATGTAAGTTATGGGACAGTAACAGCACACTTTTCAAAACGTGTTTTTCAGCCCGAAATAAACGCGTTTTTTCAGACAACTGAATCCCCATGTAACAGCAAGGCTCAGAGGAGCCCACACACTCAGATCTTAACCCCAGTGTGCAGAAAGGGTCAAAACGTGTTTTTCAGCAGAAATAAACATGTTTCTGCAAGTTTGGTCAACCCCATGTAAGTTATGGGGCAGTAACAGAACACTTTTCAAAACGTGTTTTTCAGCCCGAAATAAACGCGTTTTTTCAGACAACTGAATCACCATGTAACAGCAAGGCTCAGAAGAGCCCACACACTCAGATCTTAACCCCAGTGTGCAGAAAGGGTCAAAACGTGTTTTTCAGCAGAAAAAAACATGTTTCTGCAAGTTTGGTCAACCCCATGTAAGTTATGGGGCAGTAACAGAACACTTTTCAAAACGTGTTTTTCAGCCCGAAATAAACGCGTTTTTTCAGACAACTGAATCACCATGTAACAGCAAGGCTCAGAGGAGCCCACACACTCAGCTCTTAACCCCAGTGTGCAGGAAGGGTCAAAACGTGTTTTTCAGCAGAAATAAACATGTTTCTGCAAGTTTGGTCAACCCCATGTAAGTTATGGGGCAGTAACAGAACACTTTTCAAAACGTGTTTTTCAGCCCGAAATAAACGCGTTTTTTCAGACAACTGAATCCCCATGCAACAGCAAGGCTCAGAAGAGCCCACACACTCAGCTCTTAACCCCAGTGTGCAGAAAGAGTCAAAACGTGTTTTTCAGCAGAAATAAATATGTTTCTGCAAGTTTGGTCAACCCCATGTAAGTTATGGGGCAGTAACAGAACACTTTTCAAAACGTGTTTTTCAGCCCGAAATAAACGCGTTTTTTCAGACAACTGAATCCCCATGTAACAGCAAGGCTCAGAGGAGCCCACACACTCAGCTCTTAGCCCCAGTGTGCAGAAAGTGTCAAAACGTGTTTTTCAGCAGAAATAAACATGTTTCTGCAAGTTTGGTCAACCCCATGTAAGTTATGGGACAGTAACAGCACACTTTTCAAAACGTGTTTTTCAGCCCGAAATAAACGCGTTTTTTCAGACAACTGAATCCCCATGTAACAGCAAGGCTCAGAGGAGCCCACACACTCAGATCTTAACCCCAGTGTGCAGAAAGGGTCAAAACGTGTTTTTCAGCAGAAATAAACATGTTTCTGCAAGTTTGGTCAACCCCATGTAAGTTATGGGGCAGTAACAGAACACTTTTCAAAACGTGTTTTTCAGCCCGAAATAAACGCGTTTTTTCAGACAACTGAATCACCATGTAACAGCAAGGCTCAGAAGAGCCCACACACTCAGCTCTTAACCCCAGTGTGCAGGAAGGGTCAAAACGTGTTTTTCAGCAGAAATAAACATGTTTCTGCAAGTTTGGTCAACCCCATGTAAGTTATGGGGCAGTAACAGAACACTTTTCAAAACGTGTTTTTCAGCCCGAAATAAACGCGTTTTTTCAGACAACTGAATCCCCATGCAACAGCAAGGCTCAGAAGAGCCCACACACTCAGCTCTTAACCCCAGTGTGCAGAAAGTGTCAAAACGTGTTTTTCAGCAGAAATAAACATGTTTCTGCAAGTTTGGTCAACCCCATGTAAGTTATGGGACAGTAACAGCACACTTTTCAAAACGTGTTTTTCAGCCCGAAATAAACGCGTTTTTTCAGACAACTGAATCCCCATGTAACAGCAAGGCTCAGAGGAGCCCACACACTCAGATCTTAACCCCAGTGTGCAGAAAGGGTCAAAACGTGTTTTTCAGCAGAAATAAACATGTTTCTGCAAGTTTGGTCAACCCCATGTAAGTTATGGGGCAGTAACAGAACACTTTTCAAAACGTGTTTTTCAGCCCGAAATAAACGCGTTTTTTCAGACAACTGAATCACCATGTAACAGCAAGGCTCAGAGGAGCCCACACACTCAGCTCTTAACCCCAGTGTGCAGGAAGGGTCAAAACGTGTTTTTCAGCAGAAATAAACATGTTTCTGCAAGTTTGGTCAACCCCATGTAAGTTATGGGGCAGTAACAGAACACTTTTCAAAACGTGTTTTTCAGCCCGAAATAAACGCGTTTTTTCAGACAACTGAATCCCCATGCAACAGCAAGGCTCAGAAGAGCCCACACACTCAGCTCTTAACCCCAGTGTGCAGAAAGTGTCAAAACGTGTTTTTAAGCAGAAAAAAACATGTTTCTGCAAGTTTGGTCAACCCCATGTAAGTTATGGGGCAGTAACAGAACACTTTTCAAAACGTGTTTTTCAGCCCGAAATAAACGCGTTTTTTCAGACAACTGAATCACCATGTAACAGCAAGGCTCAGAGGAGCCCACACACTCAGCTCTTAACCCCAGTGTGCAGGAAGGGTCAAAACGTGTTTTTCAGCAGAAATAAACATGTTTCTGCAAGTTTGGTCAACCCCATGTAAGTTATGGGGCAGTAACAGAACACTTTTCAAAACGTGTTTTTCAGCCCGAAATAAACGCGTTTTTTCAGACAACTGAATCACCATGTAACAGCAAGGCTAAGAGGAGCCCACACACTCAGCTCTTAACCCCAGTGTGCAGGAAGGGTCAAAACGTGTTTTTCAGCAGAAATAAACATGTTTCTGCAAGTTTGGTCAACCCCATGTAAGTTATGGGGCAGTAACAGAACACTTTTCAAAACGTGTTTTTCAGCCCGAAATAAACGCGTTTTTTCAGACAACTGAATCCCCATGCAACAGCAAGGCTCAGAAGAGCCCACACACTCAGCTCTTAACCGCAGTGTGCAGAAAGTGTCAAAACGTGTTTTTCAGCAGAAATAAACATGTTTCTGCAAGTTTGGTCAACCCCATGTAAGTTATGGGACAGTAACAGCACACTTTTCAAAACGTGTTTTTCAGCCCGAAATAAACGCGTTTTTTCAGACAACTGAATCCCCATGTAACAGCAAGGCTCAGAGGAGCCCACACACTCAGATCTTAACCCCAGTGTGCAGAAAGGGTCAAAACGTGTTTTTCAGCAGAAATAAACATGTTTCTGCAAGTTTGGTCAACCCCATGTAAGTTATGGGGCAGTAACAGAACACTTTTCAAAACGTGTTTTTCAGCCCGAAATAAACGCGTTTTTTCAGACAACTGAATCACCATGTAACAGCAAGGCTCAGAGGAGCCCACACACTCAGCTCTTAACCCCAGTGTGCAGGAAGGGTCAAAACGTGTTTTTCAGCAGAAATAAACATGTTTCTGCAAGTTTGGTCAACCCCATGTAAGTTATGGGACAGTAACAGCACACTTTTCAAAACGTGTTTTTCAGCCCGAAATAAACGCGTTTTTTCAGACAACTGAATCCCCATGTAACAGCAAGACTCAGAGGAGCCCACACACTCAGATCTTAACCCTAGTGTGCAGAAAGGGTAAAAACGTGTTTTTCAGCAGAAATAAACATGTTTCTGCAAGTTTGGTTAACCCCATGTAAGTTATGGGGAAGTAACAGAACACTTTTCAAAACGTGTTTTTCAGCCCGAAATAAACGCGTTTTTTCAGACAACTGAATCCCCATGTAACAGCAAGGTTCAGAAGAGCCCACACACTCAGCTCTTAACCCCAGTGTGCAGAAAAAGTCAAAACGTGTTTTTCAGCAGAAATAAACATGTTTCTGCAAGTTTGGTCAACCCCATGTAAGTTATGGGACAGTAACAGAACACTTTTCAAAACGTGTTTTTCAGCCCGAAATAAACGCGTTTTTTCAGACAACTGAATCCCCATGCAACAGCAAGGCTCAGAAGAGCCCACACACTCAGCTCTTAACCCCAGTGTGCAGAAAGTGTCAAAACGTGTTTTTCAGCAGAAATAAACATGTTTCTGCAAGTTTGGTCAACCCCATGTCAGTTATGGGACAGTAACAGCACACTTTTCAAAACGTGTTTTTCAGCCCGAAATAAACGCGTTTTTTCAGACAACTGAATCCCCATGTAACAGCAAGGCTCAGAGGAGCCCACACACTCAGATCTTAACCCTAGTGTGCAGAAAGGGTAAAAACGTGTTTTTCAGCAGAAATAAACATGTTTCTGCAAGTTTGGTTAACCCCATGTAAGTTATGGGGAAGTAACAGAACACTTTTCAAAACGTGTTTTTCAGCCCGAAATAAACGCGTTTTTTCAGACAACTGAATCCCCATGTAACAGCAAGGTTCAGAAGAGCCCACACACTCAGCTCTTAACCCCAGTGTGCAGAAAGAGTCAAAACGTGTTTTTCAGCAGAAATAAACATGTTTCTGCAAGTTTGGTCAACCCCATGTAAGTTATGGGGCAGTAACAGAACACTTTTCAAAACGTGTTTTTCAGCCCGAAATAAACGCGTTTTTTCAGACAACTGAATCCCCATGCAACAGCAAGGCTCAGAAGAGCCCACACACTCAGCTCTTAACCCCAGTGTGCAGAAAGTGTCAAAACGTGTTTTTCAGCAGAAATAAACATGTTTCTGCAAGTTTGGTCAACCCCATGTAAGTTATGGGACAGTAACAGCACACTTTTCAAAACGTGTTTTTCAGCCCGAAATAAACGCGTTTTTTCAGACAACTGAATCCCCATGTAACAGCAAGGCTCAGAGGAGCCCACACACTCAGATCTTAACCCCAGTGTGCAGAAAGGGTCAAAACGTGTTTTTCAGCAGAAATAAACATGTTTCTGCAAGTTTGGTCAACCCCATGTAAGTTATGGGGCAGTAACAGAACACTTTTCAAAACGTGTTTTTCAGCCCGAAATAAACGCGTTTTTTCAGACAACTGAATCACCATGTAACAGCAAGGCTAAGAGGAGCCCACACACTCAGCTCTTAACCCCAGTGTGCAGGAAGGGTCAAAACGTGTTTTTCAGCAGAAATAAACATGTTTCTGCAAGTTTGGTCAACCCCATGTAAGTTATGGGGCAGTAACAGAACACTTTTCAAAACGTGTTTTTCAGCCCGAAATAAACGCGTTTTTTCAGACAACTGAATCCCCATGCAACAGCAAGGCTCAGAAGAGCCCACACACTCAGCTCTTAACCCCAGTGTGCAGAAAGTGTCAAAACGTGTTTTTCAGCAGAAATAAACATGTTTCTGCAAGTTTGGTCAACCCCATGTAAGTTATGGGACAGTAACAGCACACTTTTCAAAACGTGTTTTTCAGCCCGAAATAAACGCGTTTTTTCAGACAACTGAATCCCCATGTAACAGCAAGGCTCAGAGGAGCCCACACACTCAGATCTTAACCCCAGTGTGCAGAAAGGGTCAAAACGTGTTTTTCAGCAGAAATAAACATGTTTCTGCAAGTTTGGTCAACCCCATGTAAGTTATGGGGCAGTAACAGAACACTTTTCAAAACGTGTTTTTCAGCCCGAAATAAACGCGTTTTTTCAGACAACTGAATCACCATGTAACAGCAAGGCTCAGAGGAGCCCACACACTCAGCTCTTAACCCCAGTGTGCAGGAAGGGTCAAAACGTGTTTTTCAGCAGAAATAAACATGTTTCTGCAAGTTTGGTCAACCCCATGTAAGTTATGGGACAGTAACAGCACACTTTTCAAAACGTGTTTTTCAGCCCGAAATAAACGCGTTTTTTCAGACAACTGAATCCCCATGTAACAGCAAGACTCAGAGGAGCCCACACACTCAGATCTTAACCCTAGTGTGCAGAAAGGGTAAAAACGTGTTTTTCAGCAGAAATAAACATGTTTCTGCAAGTTTGGTTAACCCCATGTAAGTTATGGGGAAGTAACAGAACACTTTTCAAAACGTGTTTTTCAGCCCGAAATAAACGCGTTTTTTCAGACAACTGAATCCCCATGTAACAGCAAGGTTCAGAAGAGCCCACACACTCAGCTCTTAACCCCAGTGTGCAGAAAGAGTCAAAACGTGTTTTTCAGCAGAAATAAACATGTTTCTGCAAGTTTGGTCAACCCCATGTAAGTTATGGGGCAGTAACAGAACACTTTTCAAAACGTGTTTTTCAGCCCGAAATAAACGCGTTTTTTCAGACAACTGAATCCCCATGCAACAGCAAGGCTCAGAAGAGCCCACACACTCAGCTCTTAACCCCAGTGTGCAGAAAGTGTCAAAACGTGTTTTTCAGCAGAAATAAACATGTTTCTGCAAGTTTGGTCAACCCCATGTAAGTTATGGGACAGTAACAGCACACTTTTCAAAACGTGTTTTTCAGCCCGAAATAAACGCGTTTTTTCAGACAACTGAATCCCCATGTAACAGCAAGGCTCAGAGGAGCCCACACACTCAGATCTTAACCCCAGTGTGCAGAAAGGGTCAAAACGTGTTTTTCAGCAGAAATAAACATGTTTCTGCAAGTTTGGTCAACCCCATGTAAGTTATGGGGCAGTAACAGAACACTTTTCAAAACGTGTTTTTCAGCCCGAAATAAACGCGTTTTTTCAGACAACTGAATCACCATGTAACAGCAAGGCTAAGAGGAGCCCACACACTCAGCTCTTAACCCCAGTGTGCAGGAAGGGTCAAAACGTGTTTTTCAGCAGAAATAAACATGTTTCTGCAAGTTTGGTCAACCCCATGTAAGTTATGGGGCAGTAACAGAACACTTTTCAAAACGTGTTTTTCAGCCCGAAATAAACGCGTTTTTTCAGACAACTGAATCCCCATGCAACAGCAAGGCTCAGAAGAGCCCACACACTCAGCTCTTAACCCCAGTGTGCAGAAAGTGTCAAAACGTGTTTTTCAGCAGAAATAAACATGTTTCTGCAAGTTTGGTCAACCCCATGTAAGTTATGGGACAGTAACAGCACACTTTTCAAAACGTGTTTTTCAGCCCGAAATAAACGCGTTTTTTCAGACAACTGAATCCCCATGTAACAGCAAGGCTCAGAGGAGCCCACACACTCAGATCTTAACCCCAGTGTGCAGAAAGGGTCAAAACGTGTTTTTCAGCAGAAATAAACATGTTTCTGCAAGTTTGGTCAACCCCATGTAAGTTATGGGGCAGTAACAGAACACTTTTCAAAACGTGTTTTTCAGCCCGAAATAAACGCGTTTTTTCAGACAACTGAATCACCATGTAACAGCAAGGCTCAGAGGAGCCCACACACTCAGCTCTTAACCCCAGTGTGCAGGAAGGGTCAAAACGTGTTTTTCAGCAGAAATAAACATGTTTCTGCAAGTTTGGTCAACCCCATGTAAGTTATGGGACAGTAACAGCACACTTTTCAAAACGTGTTTTTCAGCCCGAAATAAACGCGTTTTTTCAGACAACTGAATCCCCATGTAACATCAAGACTCAGAGGAGCCCACACACTCAGATCTTAACCCTAGTGTGCAGAAAGGGTAAAAACGTGTTTTTCAGCAGAAATAAACATGTTTCTGCAAGTTTGGTTAACCCCATGTAAGTTATGGGGAAGTAACAGAACACTTTTCAAAACGTGTTTTTCAGCCCGAAATAAACGCGTTTTTTCAGACAACTGAATCCCCATGTAACAGCAAGGTTCAGAAGAGCCCACACACTCAGCTCTTAACCCCAGTGTGCAGAAAGAGTCAAAACGTGTTTTTCAGCAGAAATAAACATGTTTCTGCAAGTTTGGTCAACCCCATGTAAGTTATGGGGCAGTAACAGAACACTTTTCAAAACGTGTTTTTCAGACCGAAATAAACGCGTTTTTTCAGACAACTGAATCCCCATGTAACAGCAAGGCTCAGAGGAGCCCACACACTCAGCTCTTAGCCCCAGTGTGCAGAAAGTGTCAAAACGTGTTTTTCAGCAGAAATAAACATGTTTCTGCAAGTTTGGTCAACCCCATGTAAGTTATGGGACAGTAACAGCACACTTTTCAAAACGTGTTTTTCAGCCCGAAATAAACGCGTTTTTTCAGACAACTGAATCCCCATGTAACAGCAAGGCTCAGAGGAGCCCACACACTCAGATCTTAACCCCAGTGTGCAGAAAGGGTCAAAACGTGTTTTTCAGCAGAAATAAACATGTTTCTGCAAGTTTGGTCAACCCCATGTAAGTTATGGGGCAGTAACAGAACACTTTTCAAAACGTGTTTTTCAGCCCGAAATAAACGCGTTTTTTCAGACAACTGAATCCCCATGCAACAGCAAGGCTCAGAAGAGCCCACACACTCAGCTCTTAACCCCAGTGTGCAGAAAGGGTCAAAACGTGTTTTTCAGCAGAAATAAACATGTTTCTGCAAGTTTGGTCAACCCCATGTAAGTTATGGGGCAGTAACAGAACACTTTTCAAAACGTGTTTTTCAGCCCGAAATAAACGCGTTTTTTCAGACAACTGAATCACCATGTAACAGCAAGGCTAAGAGGAGCCCACACACTCAGCTCTTAACCCCAGTGTGCAGGAAGGGTCAAAACGTGTTTTTCAGCAGAAATAAACATGTTTCTGCAAGTTTGGTCAACCCCATGTAAGTTATGGGGCAGTAACAGAACACTTTTCAAAACGTGTTTTTCAGCCCGAAATAAACGCGTTTTTTCAGACAACTGAATCCCCATGTAACAGCAAGGCTCAGAGGAGCCCACACACTCAGCTCTTAGCCCCAGTGTGCAGAAAGTGTCAAAACGTGTTTTTCAGCAGAAATAAACATGTTTCTGCAAGTTTGGTCAACCCCATGTAAGTTATGGGACAGTAACAGCACACTTTTCAAAACGTGTTTTTCAGCCCGAAATAAACGCGTTTTTTCAGACAACTGAATCCCCATGTAACAGCAAGGCTCAGAGGAGCCCACACACTCAGATCTTAACCCCAGTGTGCAGAAAGGGTCAAAACGTGTTTTTCAGCAGAAATAAACATGTTTCTGCAAGTTTGGTCAACCCCATGTAAGTTATGGGGCAGTAACAGAACACTTTTCAAAACGTGTTTTTCAGCCCGAAATAAACGCGTTTTTTCAGACAACTGAATCACCATGTAACAGCAAGGCTCAGAAGAGCCCACACACTCAGCTCTTAACCCCAGTGTGCAGGAAGGGTCAAAACGTGTTTTTCAGCAGAAATAAACATGTTTCTGCAAGTTTGGTCAACCCCATGTAAGTTATGGGGCAGTAACAGAACACTTTTCAAAACGTGTTTTTCAGCCCGAAATAAACGCGTTTTTTCAGACAACTGAATCCCCATGCAACAGCAAGGCTCAGAAGAGCCCACACACTCAGCTCTTAACCCCAGTGTGCAGAAAGTGTCAAAACGTGTTTTTCAGCAGAAATAAACATGTTTCTGCAAGTTTGGTCAACCCCATGTAAGTTATGGGACAGTAACAGCACACTTTTCAAAACGTGTTTTTCAGCCCGAAATAAACGCGTTTTTTCAGACAACTGAATCCCCATGTAACAGCAAGGCTCAGAGGAGCCCACACACTCAGATCTTAACCCCAGTGTGCAGAAAGGGTCAAAACGTGTTTTTCAGCAGAAATAAACATGTTTCTGCAAGTTTGGTCAACCCCATGTAAGTTATGGGGCAGTAACAGAACACTTTTCAAAACGTGTTTTTCAGCCCGAAATAAACGCGTTTTTTCAGACAACTGAATCACCATGTAACAGCAAGGCTCAGAGGAGCCCACACACTCAGCTCTTAACCCCAGTGTGCAGGAAGGGTCAAAACGTGTTTTTCAGCAGAAATAAACATGTTTCTGCAAGTTTGGTCAACCCCATGTAAGTTATGGGACAGTAACAGCACACTTTTCAAAACGTGTTTTTCAGCCCGAAATAAACGCGTTTTTTCAGACAACTGAATCCCCATGTAACAGCAAGACTCAGAGGAGCCCACACACTCAGATCTTAACCCTAGTGTGCAGAAAGGGTACAAACGTGTTTTTCAGCAGAAATAAACATGTTTCTGCAAGTTTGGTTAACCCCATGTAAGTTATGGGGAAGTAACAGAACACTTTTCAAAACGTGTTTTTCAGCCCGAAATAAACGCGTTTTTTCAGACAACTGAATCCCCATGTAACAGCAAGGTTCAGAAGAGCCCACACACTCAGCTCTTAACCCCAGTGTGCAGAAAAAGTCAAAACGTGTTTTTCAGCAGAAATAAACATGTTTCTGCAAGTTTGGTCAACCCCATGTAAGTTATGGGGAAGTAACAGAACACTTTTCAAAACGTGTTTTTCAGCCCGAAATAAACGCGTTTTTTCAGACAACTGAATCCCCATGTAACAGCAAGGTTCAGAAGAGCCCACACACTCAGCTCTTAACCCCAGTGTGCAGAAAGTGTCAAAACGTGTTTTTCAGCAGAAATAAACATGTTTCTGCAAGTTTGGTCAACCCCATGTAAGTTATGGGGCAGTAACAGAACACTTTTCAAAACGTGTTTTTCAGCCCGAAATAAACGCGTTTTTTCAGACAACTGAATCCCCATGCAACAGCAAGGCTCAGAAGAGCCCACACACTCAGCTCTTAACCCCAGTGTGCAGAAAGTGTCAAAACGTGTTTTTCAGCAGAAATAAACATGTTTCTGCAAGTTTGGTCAACCCCATGTAAGTTATGGGACAGTAACAGCACACTTTTCAAAACGTGTTTTTCAGCCCGAAATAAACGCGTTTTTTCAGACAACTGAATCCCCATGTAACAGCAAGGCTCAGAGGAGCCCACACACTCAGATCTTAACCCCAGTGTGCAGAAAGGGTCAAAACGTGTTTTTCAGCAGAAATAAACATGTTTCTGCAAGTTTGGTCAACCCCATGTAAGTTATGGGGCAGTAACAGAACACTTTTCAAAACGTGTTTTTCAGCCCGAAATAAACGCGTTTTTTCAGACAACTGAATCACCATGTAACAGCAAGGCTCAGAGGAGCCCACACACTCAGCTCTTAACCCCAGTGTGCAGGAAGGGTCAAAACGTGTTTTTCAGCAGAAATAAACATGTTTCTGCAAGTTTGGTCAACCCCATGTAAGTTATGGGACAGTAACAGCACACTTTTCAAAACGTGTTTTTCAGCCCGAAATAAACGCGTTTTTTCAGACAACTGAATCCCCATGTAACAGCAAGACTCAGAGGAGCCCACACACTCAGATCTTAACCCTAGTGTGCAGAAAGGGTAAAAACGTGTTTTTCAGCAGAAATAAACATGTTTCTGCAAGTTTGGTTAACCCCATGTAAGTTATGGGGAAGTAACAGAACACTTTTCAAAACGTGTTTTTCAGCCCGAAATAAACGCGTTTTTTCAGACAACTGAATCCCCATGTAACAGCAAGGTTCAGAAGAGCCCACACACTCAGCTCTTAACCCCAGTGTGCAGAAAGAGTCAAAACGTGTTTTTCAGCAGAAATAAACATGTTTCTGCAAGTTTGGTCAACCCCATGTAAGTTATGGGGCAGTAACAGAACACTTTTCAAAACGTGTTTTTCAGCCCGAAATAAACGCGTTTTTTCAGACAACTGAATCCCCATGTAACAGCAAGGCTCAGAGGAGCCCACACACTCAGCTCTTAGCCCCAGTGTGCAGAAAGTGTCAAAACGTGTTTTTCAGCAGAAATAAACATGTTTCTGCAAGTTTGGTCAACCCCATGTAAGTTATGGGACAGTAACAGCACACTTTTCAAAACGTGTTTTTCAGCCCGAAATAAACGCGTTTTTTCAGACAACTGAATCCCCATGTAACAGCAAGGCTCAGAGGAGCCCACACACTCAGATCTTAACCCCAGTGTGCAGAAAGGGTCAAAACGTGTTTTTCAGCAGAAATAAACATGTTTCTGCAAGTTTGGTCAACCCCATGTAAGTTATGGGGCAGTAACAGAACACTTTTCAAAACGTGTTTTTCAGCCCGAAATAAACGCGTTTTTTCAGACAACTGAATCACCATGTAACAGCAAGGCTCAGAAGAGCCCACACACTCAGATCTTAACCCCAGTGTGCAGAAAGGGTCAAAACGTGTTTTTCAGCAGAAAAAAACATGTTTCTGCAAGTTTGGTCAACCCCATGTAAGTTATGGGGCAGTAACAGAACACTTTTCAAAACGTGTTTTTCAGCCCGAAATAAACGCGTTTTTTCAGACAACTGAATCACCATGTAACAGCAAGGCTCAGAAGAGCCCACACACTCAGCTCTTAACCGCAGTGTGCAGAAAGTGTCAAAACGTGTTTTTCAGCAGAAATAAACATGTTTCTGCAAGTTTGGTCAACCCCATGTAAGTTATGGGACAGTAACAGCACACTTTTCAAAACGTGTTTTTCAGCCCGAAATAAACGCGTTTTTTCAGACAACTGAATCCCCATGTAACAGCAAGGCTCAGAGGAGCCCACACACTCAGATCTTAACCCCAGTGTGCAGAAAGGGTCAAAACGTGTTTTTCAGCAGAAATAAACATGTTTCTGCAAGTTTGGTCAACCCCATGTAAGTTATGGGGCAGTAACAGAACACTTTTCAAAACGTGTTTTTCAGCCCGAAATAAACGCGTTTTTTCAGACAACTGAATCACCATGTAACAGCAAGGCTCAGAGGAGCCCACACACTCAGCTCTTAACCCCAGTGTGCAGGAAGGGTCAAAACGTGTTTTTCAGCAGAAATAAACATGTTTCTGCAAGTTTGGTCAACCCCATGTAAGTTATGGGACAGTAACAGCACACTTTTCAAAACGTGTTTTTCAGCCCGAAATAAACGCGTTTTTTCAGACAACTGAATCCCCATGTAACAGCAAGACTCAGAGGAGCCCACACACTCAGATCTTAACCCTAGTGTGCAGAAAGGGTAAAAACGTGTTTTTCAGCAGAAATAAACATGTTTCTGCAAGTTTGGTTAACCCCATGTAAGTTATGGGGAAGTAACAGAACACTTTTCAAAACGTGTTTTTCAGCCCGAAATAAACGCGTTTTTTCAGACAACTGAATCCCCATGTAACAGCAAGGCTCAGAGGAGCCCACACACTCAGATCTTAACCCCAGTGTGCAGAAAGGGTCAAAACGTGTTTTTCAGCAGAAATAAACATGTTTCTGCAAGTTTGGTCAACCCCATGTAAGTTATGGGGCAGTAACAGAACACTTTTCAAAACGTGTTTTTCAGCCCGAAATAAACGCGTTTTTTCAGACAACTGAATCACCATGTAACAGCAAGGCTCAGAAGAGCCCACACACTCAGATCTTAACCCCAGTGTGCAGAAAGGGTGAAAACGTGTTTTTCAGCAGAAAAAAACATGTTTCTGCAAGTTTGGTCAACCCCATGTAAGTTATGGGGCAGTAACAGAACACTTTTCAAAACGTGTTTTTCAGCCCGAAATAAACGCGTTTTTTCAGACAACTGAATCACCATGTAACAGCAAGGCTCAGAAGAGCCCACACACTCAGATCTTAACCCCAGTGTGCAGAAAGGGTCAAAACGTGTTTTTCAGCAGAAAAAAACATGTTTCTGCAAGTTTGGTCAACCCCATGTAAGTTATGGGGCAGTAACAGAACACTTTTCAAAACGTGTTTTTCAGCCCGAAATAAACGCGTTTTTTCAGACAACTGAATCACCATGTAACAGCAAGGCTCAGAGGAGCCCACACACTCAGCTCTTAACCCCAGTGTGCAGGAAGGGTCAAAACGTGTTTTTCAGCAGAAATAAACATGTTTCTGCAAGTTTGGTCAACCCCATGTAAGTTATGGGGCAGTAACAGAACACTTTTCAAAACGTGTTTTTCAGCCCGAAATAAACGCGTTTTTTCAGACAACTGAATCCCCATGCAACAGCAAGGCTCAGAAGAGCCCACACACTCAGCTCTTAACCCCAGTGTGCAGAAAGAGTCAAAACGTGTTTTTCAGCAGAAATAAACATGTTTCTGCAAGTTTGGTCAACCCCATGTAAGTTATGGGGCAGTAACAGAACACTTTTCAAAACGTGTTTTTCAGCCCGAAATAAACGCGTTTTTTCAGACAACTGAATCCCCATGTAACAGCAAGGCTCAGAGGAGCCCACACACTCAGCTCTTAGCCCCAGTGTGCAGAAAGTGTCAAAACGTGTTTTTCAACAGAAATAAACATGTTTCTGCAAGTTTGGTCAACCCCATGTAAGTTATGGGACAGTAACAGCACACTTTTCAAAACGTGTTTTTCAGCCCGAAATAAACGCGTTTTTTCAGACAACTGAATCCCCATGTAACAGCAAGGCTCAGAGGAGCCCACACACTCAGATCTTAACCCCAGTGTGCAGAAAGGGTCAAAACGTGTTTTTCAGCAGAAATAAACATGTTTCTGCAAGTTTGGTCAACCCCATGTAAGTTATGGGGCAGTAACAGAACACTTTTCAAAACGTGTTTTTCAGCCCGAAATAAACGCGTTTTTTCAGACAACTGAATCACCATGTAACAGCAAGGCTCAGAAGAGCCCACACACTCAGCTCTTAACCCCAGTGTGCAGGAAGGGTCAAAACGTGTTTTTCAGCAGAAATAAACATGTTTCTGCAAGTTTGGTCAACCCCATGTAAGTTATGGGGCAGTAACAGAACACTTTTCAAAACGTGTTTTTCAGCCCGAAATAAACGCGTTTTTTCAGACAACTGAATCCCCATGCAACAGCAAGGCTCAGAAGAGCCCACACACTCAGCTCTTAACCCCAGTGTGCAGAAAGTGTCAAAACGTGTTTTTCAGCAGAAATAAACATGTTTCTGCAAGTTTGGTCAACCCCATGTAAGTTATGGGACAGTAACAGCACACTTTTCAAAACGTGTTTTTCAGCCCGAAATAAACGCGTTTTTTCAGACAACTGAATCCCCATGTAACAGCAAGGCTCAGAGGAGCCCACACACTCAGATCTTAACCCCAGTGTGCAGAAAGGGTCAAAACGTGTTTTTCAGCAGAAATAAACATGTTTCTGCAAGTTTGGTCAACCCCATGTAAGTTATGGGGCAGTAACAGAACACTTTTCAAAACGTGTTTTTCAGCCCGAAATAAACGCGTTTTTTCAGACAACTGAATCACCATGTAACAGCAAGGCTCAGAGGAGCCCACACACTCAGCTCTTAACCCCAGTGTGCAGGAAGGGTCAAAACGTGTTTTTCAGCAGAAATAAACATGTTTCTGCAAGTTTGGTCAACCCCATGTAAGTTATGGGACAGTAACAGCACACTTTTCAAAACGTGTTTTTCAGCCCGAAATAAACGCGTTTTTTCAGACAACTGAATCCCCATGTAACAGCAAGACTCAGAGGAGCCCACACACTCAGATCTTAACCCTAGTGTGCAGAAAGGGTAAAAACGTGTTTTTCAGCAGAAATAAACATGTTTCTGCAAGTTTGGTTAACCCCATGTAAGTTATGGGGAAGTAACAGAACACTTTTCAAAACGTGTTTTTCAGCCCGAAATAAACGCGTTTTTTCAGACAACTGAATCCCCATGTAACAGCAAGGTTCAGAAGAGCCCACACACTCAGCTCTTAACCCCAGTGTGCAGAAAGAGTCAAAACGTGTTTTTCAGCAGAAATAAACATGTTTCTGCAAGTTTGGTCAACCCCATGTAAGTTATGGGGCAGTAACAGAACACTTTTCAAAACGTGTTTTTCAGCCCGAAATAAACGCGTTTTTTCAGACAACTGAATCCCCATGCAACAGCAAGGCTCAGAAGAGCCCACACACTCAGCTCTTAACCCCAGTGTGCAGAAAGTGTCAAAACGTGTTTTTCAGCAGAAATAAACATGTTTCTGCAAGTTTGGTCAACCCCATGTAAGTTATGGGACAGTAACAGCACACTTTTCAAAACGTGTTTTTCAGCCCGAAATAAACGCGTTTTTTCAGACAACTGAATCCCCATGTAACAGCAAGGCTCAGAGGAGCCCACACACTCAGATCTTAACCCCAGTGTGCAGAAAGGGTCAAAACGTGTTTTTCAGCAGAAATAAACATGTTTCTGCAAGTTTGGTCAACCCCATGTAAGTTATGGGGCAGTAACAGAACACTTTTCAAAACGTGTTTTTCAGCCCGAAATAAACGCGTTTTTTCAGACAACTGAATCACCATGTAACAGCAAGGCTAAGAGGAGCCCACACACTCAGCTCTTAACCCCAGTGTGCAGGAAGGGTCAAAACGTGTTTTTCAGCAGAAATAAACATGTTTCTGCAAGTTTGGTCAACCCCATGTAAGTTATGGGGCAGTAACAGAACACTTTTCAAAACGTGTTTTTCAGCCCGAAATAAACGCGTTTTTTCAGACAACTGAATCCCCATGCAACAGCAAGGCTCAGAAGAGCCCACACACTCAGCTCTTAACCCCAGTGTGCAGAAAGAGTCAAAACGTGTTTTTCAGCAGAAATAAACATGTTTCTGCAAGTTTGGTCAACCCCATGTAAGTTATGGGGCAGTAACAGAACACTTTTCAAAACGTGTTTTTCAGCCCGAAATAAACGCGTTTTTTTCAGACAACTGAATCCCCATGTAACAGCAAGGCTCAGAGGAGCCCACACACTCAGCTCTTAGCCCCAGTGTGCAGAAAGTGTCAAAACGTGTTTTTCAGCAGAAATAAACATGTTTCTGCAAGTTTGGTCAACCCCATGTAAGTTATGGGACAGTAACAGCACACTTTTCAAAACGTGTTTTTCAGCCCGAAATAAACGCGTTTTTTCAGACAACTGAATCCCCATGTAACAGCAAGGCTCAGAGGAGCCCACACACTCAGATCTTAACCCCAGTGTGCAGAAAGGGTCAAAACGTGTTTTTCAGCAGAAATAAACATGTTTCTGCAAGTTTGGTCAACCCCATGTAAGTTATGGGGCAGTAACAGAACACTTTTCAAAACGTGTTTTTCAGCCCGAAATAAACGCGTTTTTTCAGACAACTGAATCACCATGTAACAGCAAGGCTCAGAAGAGCCCACACACTCAGCTCTTAACCCCAGTGTGCAGGAAGGGTCAAAACGTGTTTTTCAGCAGAAATAAACATGTTTCTGCAAGTTTGGTCAACCCCATGTAAGTTATGGGGCAGTAACAGAACACTTTTCAAAACGTGTTTTTCAGCCCGAAATAAACGCGTTTTTTCAGACAACTGAATCCCCATGCAACAGCAAGGCTCAGAAGAGCCCACACACTCAGCTCTTAACCCCAGTGTGCAGAAAGTGTCAAAACGTGTTTTTCAGCAGAAATAAACATGTTTCTGCAAGTTTGGTCAACCCCATGTAAGTTATGGGACAGTAACAGCACACTTTTCAAAACGTGTTTTTCAGCCCGAAATAAACGCGTTTTTTCAGACAACTGAATCCCCATGTAACAGCAAGGCTCAGAGGAGCCCACACACTCAGATCTTAACCCCAGTGTGCAGAAAGGGTCAAAACGTGTTTTTCAGCAGAAATAAACATGTTTCTGCAAGTTTGGTCAACCCCATGTAAGTTATGGGGCAGTAACAGAACACTTTTCAAAACGTGTTTTTCAGCCCGAAATAAACGCGTTTTTTCAGACAACTGAATCACCATGTAACAGCAAGGCTCAGAGGAGCCCAAACACTCAGCTCTTAACCCCAGTGTGCAGGAAGGGTCAAAACGTGTTTTTCAGCAGAAATAAACATGTTTCTGCAAGTTTGGTCAACCCCATGTAAGTTATGGGACAGTAACAGCACACTTTTCAAAACGTGTTTTTCAGCCCGAAATAAACGCGTTTTTTCAGACAACTGAATCCCCATGTAACAGCAAGACTCAGAGGAGCCCACACACTCAGATCTTAACCCTAGTGTGCAGAAAGGGTAAAAACGTGTTTTTCAGCAGAAATAAACATGTTTCTGCAAGTTTGGTTAACCCCATGTAAGTTATGGGGAAGTAACAGAACACTTTTCAAAACGTGTTTTTCAGCCCGAAATAAACGCGTTTTTTCAGACAACTGAATCCCCATGTAACAGCAAGGTTCAGAAGAGCCCACACACTCAGCTCTTAACCCCAGTGTGCAGAAAAAGTCAAAACGTGTTTTTCAGCAGAAATAAACATGTTTCTGCAAGTTTGGTCAACCCCATGTAAGTTATGGGGCAGTAACAGAACACTTTTCAAAACGTGTTTTTCAGCCCGAAATAAACGCGTTTTTTCAGACAACTGAATCCCCATGCAACAGCAAGGCTCAGAAGAGCCCACACACTCAGCTCTTAACCCCAGTGTGCAGAAAGTGTCAAAACGTGTTTTTCAGCAGAAATAAACATGTTTCTGCAAGTTTGGTCAACCCCATGTAAGTTATGGGACAGTAACAGCACACTTTTCAAAACGTGTTTTTCAGCCCGAAATAAACGCGTTTTTTCAGACAACTGAATCCCCATGTAACAGCAAGGCTCAGAGGAGCCCACACACTCAGATCTTAACCCTAGTGTGCAGAAAGGGTAAAAACGTGTTTTTCAGCAGAAATAAACATGTTTCTGCAAGTTTGGTTAACCCCATGTAAGTTATGGGGAAGTAACAGAACACTTTTCAAAACGTGTTTTTCAGCCCGAAATAAACGCGTTTTTTCAGACAACTGAATCCCCATGTAACAGCAAGGTTCAGAAGAGCCCACACACTCAGCTCTTAACCCCAGTGTGCAGAAAGAGTCAAAACGTGTTTTTCAGCAGAAATAAACATGTTTCTGCAAGTTTGGTCAACCCCATGTAAGTTATGGGGCAGTAACAGAACACTTTTCAAAACGTGTTTTTCAGCCCGAAATAAACGCGTTTTTTCAGACAACTGAATCCCCATGCAACAGCAAGGCTCAGAAGAGCCCACACACTCAGCTCTTAACCCCAGTGTGCAGAAAGTGTCAAAACGTGTTTTTCAGCAGAAATAAACATGTGTCTGCAAGTTTGGTCAACCCCATGTAAGTTATGGGACAGTAACAGCACACTTTTCAAAACGTGTTTTTCAGCCCGAAATAAACGCGTTTTTTCAGACAACTGAATCCCCATGTAACAGCAAGGCTCAGAGGAGCCCACACACTCAGATCTTAACCCCAGTGTGCAGAAAGGGTCAAAACGTGTTTTTCAGCAGAAATAAACATGTTTCTGCAAGTTTGGTCAACCCCATGTAAGTTATGGGGCAGTAACAGAACACTTTTCAAAACGTGTTTTTCAGCCCGAAATAAACGCGTTTTTTCAGACAACTGAATCACCATGTAACAGCAAGGCTAAGAGGAGCCCACACACTCAGCTCTTAACCCCAGTGTGCAGGAAGGGTCAAAACGTGTTTTTCAGCAGAAATAAACATGTTTCTGCAAGTTTGGTCAACCCCATGTAAGTTATGGGGCAGTAACAGAACACTTTTCAAAACGTGTTTTTCAGCCCGAAATAAACGCGTTTTTTCAGACAACTGAATCCCCATGCAACAGCAAGGCTCAGAAGAGCCCACACACTCAGCTCTTAACCCCAGTGTGCAGAAAGTGTCAAAACGTGTTTTTCAGCAGAAATAAACATGTTTCTGCAAGTTTGGTCAACCCCATGTAAGTTATGGGACAGTAACAGCACACTTTTCAAAACGTGTTTTTCAGCCCGAAATAAACGCGTTTTTTCAGACAACTGAATCCCCATGTAACAGCAAGGCTCAGAGGAGCCCACACACTCAGATCTTAACCCCAGTGTGCAGAAAGGGTCAAAACGTGTTTTTCAGCAGAAATAAACATGTTTCTGCAAGTTTGGTCAACCCCATGTAAGTTATGGGGCAGTAACAGAACACTTTTCAAAACGTGTTTTTCAGCCCGAAATAAACGCGTTTTTTCAGACAACTGAATCCCCATGCAACAGCAAGGCTCAGAAGAGCCCACACACTCAGCTCTTAACCCCAGTGTGCAGAAAGTGTCAAAACGTGTTTTTCAGCAGAAATAAACATGTTTCTGCAAGTTTGGTCAACCCCATGTAAGTTATGGGACAGTAACAGCACACTTTTCAAAACGTGTTTTTCAGCCCGAAATAAACGCGTTTTTTCAGACAACTGAATCCCCATGTAACAGCAAGGCTCAGAGGAGCCCACACACTCAGATCTTAACCCCAGTGTGCAGAAAGGGTCAAAACGTGTTTTTCAGCAGAAATAAACATGTTTCTGCAAGTTTGGTCAACCCCATGTAAGTTATGGGGCAGTAACAGAACACTTTTCAAAACGTGTTTTTCAGCCCGAAATAAACGCGTTTTTTCAGACAACTGAATCACCATGTAACAGCAAGGCTCAGAGGAGCCCACACACTCAGCTCTTAACCCCAGTGTGCAGGAAGGGTCAAAACGTGTTTTTCAGCAGAAATAAACATGTTTCTGCAAGTTTGGTCAACCCCATGTAAGTTATGGGACAGTAACAGCACACTTTTCAAAACGTGTTTTTCAGCCCGAAATAAACGCGTTTTTTCAGACAACTGAATCCCCATGTAACAGCAAGACTCAGAGGAGCCCACACACTCAGATCTTAACCCTAGTGTGCAGAAAGGGTAAAAACGTGTTTTTCAGCAGAAATAAACATGTTTCTGCAAGTTTGGTTAACCCCATGTAAGTTATGGGGAAGTAACAGAACACTTTTCAAAACGTGTTTTTCAGCCCGAAATAAACGCGTTTTTTCAGACAACTGAATCCCCATGTAACAGCAAGGTTCAGAAGAGCCCACACACTCAGCTCTTAACCCCAGTGTGCAGAAAAAGTCAAAACGTGTTTTTCAGCAGAAATAAACATGTTTCTGCAAGTTTGGTCAACCCCATGTAAGTTATGGGGCAGTAACAGAACACTTTTCAAAACGTGTTTTTCAGCCCGAAATAAACGCGTTTTTTCAGACAACTGAATCCCCATGCAACAGCAAGGCTCAGAAGAGCCCACACACTCAGCTCTTAACCCCAGTGTGCAGAAAGAGTCAAAACGTGTTTTTCAGCAGAAATAAACATGTTTCTGCAAGTTTGGTCAACCCCATGTAAGTTATGGGGCAGTAACAGAACACTTTTCAAAACGTGTTTTTCAGCCCGAAATAAACGCGTTTTTTTCAGACAACTGAATCCCCATGTAACAGCAAGGCTCAGAGGAGCCCACACACTCAGCTCTTAGCCCCAGTGTGCAGAAAGTGTCAAAACGTGTTTTTCAGCAGAAATAAACATGTTTCTGCAAGTTTGGTCAACCCCATGTAAGTTATGGGACAGTAACAGCACACTTTTCAAAACGTGTTTTTCAGCCCGAAATAAACGCGTTTTTTCAGACAACTGAATCCCCATGTAACAGCAAGGCTCAGAGGAGCCCACACACTCAGATCTTAACCCCAGTGTGCAGAAAGGGTCAAAACGTGTTTTTCAGCAGAAATAAACATGTTTCTGCAAGTTTGGTCAACCCCATGTAAGTTATGGGGCAGTAACAGAACACTTTTCAAAACGTGTTTTTCAGCCCGAAATAAACGCGTTTTTTCAGACAACTGAATCACCATGTAACAGCAAGGCTCAGAAGAGCCCACACACTCAGCTCTTAACCCCAGTGTGCAGGAAGGGTCAAAACGTGTTTTTCAGCAGAAATAAACATGTTTCTGCAAGTTTGGTCAACCCCATGTAAGTTATGGGGCAGTAACAGAACACTTTTCAAAACGTGTTTTTCAGCCCGAAATAAACGCGTTTTTTCAGACAACTGAATCCCCATGCAACAGCAAGGCTCAGAAGAGCCCACACACTCAGCTCTTAACCCCAGTGTGCAGAAAGGGTCAAAACGTGTTTTTCAGCAGAAATAAACATGTTTCTGCAAGTTTGGTCAACCCCATGTAAGTTATGGGGCAGTAACAGAACACTTTTCAAAACGTGTTTTTCAGCCCGAAATAAACGCGTTTTTTCAGACAACTGAATCACCATGTAACAGCAAGGCTCAGAGGAGCCCACACACTCAGCTCTTAACCCCAGTGTGCAGGAAGGGTCAAAACGTGTTTTTCAGCAGAAATAAACATGTTTCTGCAAGTTTGGTCAACCCCATGTAAGTTATGGGACAGTAACAGCACACTTTTCAAAACGTGTTTTTCAGCCCGAAATAAACGCGTTTTTTCAGACAACTGAATCCCCATGTAACAGCAAGACTCAGAGGAGCCCACACACTCAGATCTTAACCCTAGTGTGCAGAAAGGGTAAAAACGTGTTTTTCAGCAGAAATAAACATGTTTCTGCAAGTTTGGTTAACCCCATGTAAGTTATGGGGAAGTAACAGAACACTTTTCAAAACGTGTTTTTCAGCCCGAAATAAACGCGTTTTTTCAGACAACTGAATCCCCATGTAACAGCAAGGTTCAGAAGAGCCCACACACTCAGCTCTTAACCCCAGTGTGCAGAAAAAGTCAAAACGTGTTTTTCAGCAGAAATAAACATGTTTCTGCAAGTTTGGTCAACCCCATGTAAGTTATGGGGCAGTAACAGAACACTTTTCAAAACGTGTTTTTCAGCCCGAAATAAACGCGTTTTTTCAGACAACTGAATCCCCATGCAACAGCAAGGCTCAGAAGAGCCCACACACTCAGCTCTTAACCCCAGTGTGCAGAAAGTGTCAAAACGTGTTTTTCAGCAGAAATAAACATGTTTCTGCAAGTTTGGTCAACCCCATGTAAGTTATGGGACAGTAACAGCACACTTTTCAAAACGTGTTTTTCAGCCCGAAATAAACGCGTTTTTTCAGACAACTGAATCCCCATGTAACAGCAAGGCTCAGAGGAGCCCACACACTCAGATCTTAACCCTAGTGTGCAGAAAGGGTAAAAACGTGTTTTTCAGCAGAAATAAACATGTTTCTGCAAGTTTGGTTAACCCCATGTAAGTTATGGGGAAGTAACAGAACACTTTTCAAAACGTGTTTTTCAGCCCGAAATAAACGCGTTTTTTCAGACAACTGAATCCCCATGTAACAGCAAGGTTCAGAAGAGCCCACACACTCAGCTCTTAACCCCAGTGTGCAGAAAGAGTCAAAACGTGTTTTTCAGCAGAAATAAACATGTTTCTGCAAGTTTGGTCAACCCCATGTAAGTTATGGGGCAGTAACAGAACACTTTTCAAAACGTGTTTTTCAGCCCGAAATAAACGCGTTTTTTCAGACAACTGAATCCCCATGCAACAGCAAGGCTCAGAAGAGCCCACACACTCAGCTCTTAACCCCAGTGTGCAGAAAGTGTCAAAACGTGTTTTTCAGCAGAAATAAACATGTGTCTGCAAGTTTGGTCAACCCCATGTAAGTTATGGGACAGTAACAGCACACTTTTCAAAACGTGTTTTTCAGCCCGAAATAAACGCGTTTTTTCAGACAACTGAATCCCCATGTAACAGCAAGGCTCAGAGGAGCCCACACACTCAGATCTTAACCCCAGTGTGCAGAAAGGGTCAAAACGTGTTTTTCAGCAGAAATAAACATGTTTCTGCAAGTTTGGTCAACCCCATGTAAGTTATGGGGCAGTAACAGAACACTTTTCAAAACGTGTTTTTCAGCCCGAAATAAACGCGTTTTTTCAGACAACTGAATCACCATGTAACAGCAAGGCTAAGAGGAGCCCACACACTCAGCTCTTAACCCCAGTGTGCAGGAAGGGTCAAAACGTGTTTTTCAGCAGAAATAAACATGTTTCTGCAAGTTTGGTCAACCCCATGTAAGTTATGGGGCAGTAACAGAACACTTTTCAAAACGTGTTTTTCAGCCCGAAATAAACGCGTTTTTTCAGACAACTGAATCCCCATGCAACAGCAAGGCTCAGAAGAGCCCACACACTCAGCTCTTAACCCCAGTGTGCAGAAAGTGTCAAAACGTGTTTTTCAGCAGAAATAAACATGTTTCTGCAAGTTTGGTCAACCCCATGTAAGTTATGGGACAGTAACAGCACACTTTTCAAAACGTGTTTTTCAGCCCGAAATAAACGCGTTTTTTCAGACAACTGAATCCCCATGTAACAGCAAGGCTCAGAGGAGCCCACACACTCAGATCTTAACCCCAGTGTGCAGAAAGGGTCAAAACGTGTTTTTCAGCAGAAATAAACATGTTTCTGCAAGTTTGGTCAACCCCATGTAAGTTATGGGGCAGTAACAGAACACTTTTCAAAACGTGTTTTTCAGCCCGAAATAAACGCGTTTTTTCAGACAACTGAATCCCCATGCAACAGCAAGGCTCAGAAGAGCCCACACACTCAGCTCTTAACCCCAGTGTGCAGAAAGTGTCAAAACGTGTTTTTCAGCAGAAATAAACATGTTTCTGCAAGTTTGGTCAACCCCATGTAAGTTATGGGACAGTAACAGCACACTTTTCAAAACGTGTTTTTCAGCCCGAAATAAACGCGTTTTTTCAGACAACTGAATCCCCATGTAACAGCAAGGCTCAGAGGAGCCCACACACTCAGATCTTAACCCCAGTGTGCAGAAAGGGTCAAAACGTGTTTTTCAGCAGAAATAAACATGTTTCTGCAAGTTTGGTCAACCCCATGTAAGTTATGGGGCAGTAACAGAACACTTTTCAAAACGTGTTTTTCAGCCCGAAATAAACGCGTTTTTTCAGACAACTGAATCACCATGTAACAGCAAGGCTCAGAGGAGCCCACACACTCAGCTCTTAACCCCAGTGTGCAGGAAGGGTCAAAACGTGTTTTTCAGCAGAAATAAACATGTTTCTGCAAGTTTGGTCAACCCCATGTAAGTTATGGGACAGTAACAGCACACTTTTCAAAACGTGTTTTTCAGCCCGAAATAAACGCGTTTTTTCAGACAACTGAATCCCCATGTAACAGCAAGACTCAGAGGAGCCCACACACTCAGATCTTAACCCTAGTGTGCAGAAAGGGTAAAAACGTGTTTTTCAGCAGAAATAAACATGTTTCTGCAAGTTTGGTTAACCCCATGTAAGTTATGGGGAAGTAACAGAACACTTTTCAAAACGTGTTTTTCAGCCCGAAATAAACGCGTTTTTTCAGACAACTGAATCCCCATGTAACAGCAAGGTTCAGAAGAGCCCACACACTCAGCTCTTAACCCCAGTGTGCAGAAAAAGTCAAAACGTGTTTTTCAGCAGAAATAAACATGTTTCTGCAAGTTTGGTCAACCCCATGTAAGTTATGGGGCAGTAACAGAACACTTTTCAAAACGTGTTTTTCAGCCCGAAATAAACGCGTTTTTTCAGACAACTGAATCCCCATGCAACAGCAAGGCTCAGAAGAGCCCACACACTCAGCTCTTAACCCCAGTGTGCAGAAAGTGTCAAAACGTGTTTTTCAGCAGAAATAAACATGTTTCTGCAAGTTTGGTCAACCCCATGTAAGTTATGGGACAGTAACAGCACACTTTTCAAAACGTGTTTTTCAGCCCGAAATAAACGCGTTTTTTCAGACAACTGAATCCCCATGTAACAGCAAGGCTCAGAGGAGCCCACACACTCAGATCTTAACCCTAGTGTGCAGAAAGGGTAAAAACGTGTTTTTCAGCAGAAATAAACATGTTTCTGCAAGTTTGGTTAACCCCATGTAAGTTATGGGGAAGTAACAGAACACTTTTCAAAACGTGTTTTTCAGCCCGAAATAAACGCGTTTTTTCAGACAACTGAATCCCCATGTAACAGCAAGGTTCAGAAGAGCCCACACACTCAGCTCTTAACCCCAGTGTGCAGAAAGAGTCAAAACGTGTTTTTCAGCAGAAATAAACATGTTTCTGCAAGTTTGGTCAACCCCATGTAAGTTATGGGGCAGTAACAGAACACTTTTCAAAACGTGTTTTTCAGCCCGAAATAAACGCGTTTTTTCAGACAACTGAATCCCCATGCAACAGCAAGGCTCAGAAGAGCCCACACACTCAGCTCTTAACCCCAGTGTGCAGAAAGTGTCAAAACGTGTTTTTCAGCAGAAATAAACATGTTTCTGCAAGTTTGGTCAACCCCATGTAAGTTATGGGACAGTAACAGCACACTTTTCAAAACGTGTTTTTCAGCCCGAAATAAACGCGTTTTTTCAGACAACTGAATCCCCATGTAACAGCAAGGCTCAGAGGAGCCCACACACTCAGATCTTAACCCCAGTGTGCAGAAAGGGTCAAAACGTGTTTTTCAGCAGAAATAAACATGTTTCTGCAAGTTTGGTCAACCCCATGTAAGTTATGGGGCAGTAACAGAACACTTTTCAAAACGTGTTTTTCAGCCCGAAATAAACGCGTTTTTTCAGACAACTGAATCACCATGTAACAGCAAGGCTAAGAGGAGCCCACACACTCAGCTCTTAACCCCAGTGTGCAGGAAGGGTCAAAACGTGTTTTTCAGCAGAAATAAACATGTTTCTGCAAGTTTGGTCAACCCCATGTAAGTTATGGGGCAGTAACAGAACACTTTTCAAAACGTGTTTTTCAGCCCGAAATAAACGCGTTTTTTCAGACAACTGAATCCCCATGCAACAGCAAGGCTCAGAAGAGCCCACACACTCAGCTCTTAACCCCAGTGTGCAGAAAGTGTCAAAACGTGTTTTTCAGCAGAAATAAACATGTTTCTGCAAGTTTGGTCAACCCCATGTAAGTTATGGGACAGTAACAGCACACTTTTCAAAACGTGTTTTTCAGCCCGAAATAAACGCGTTTTTTCAGACAACTGAATCCCCATGTAACAGCAAGGCTCAGAGGAGCCCACACACTCAGATCTTAACCCCAGTGTGCAGAAAGGGTCAAAACGTGTTTTTCAGCAGAAATAAACATGTTTCTGCAAGTTTGGTCAACCCCATGTAAGTTATGGGGCAGTAACAGAACACTTTTCAAAACGTGTTTTTCAGCCCGAAATAAACGCGTTTTTTCAGACAACTGAATCACCATGTAACAGCAAGGCTCAGAGGAGCCCACACACTCAGCTCTTAACCCCAGTGTGCAGGAAGGGTCAAAACGTGTTTTTCAGCAGAAATAAACATGTTTCTGCAAGTTTGGTCAACCCCATGTAAGTTATGGGACAGTAACAGCACACTTTTCAAAACGTGTTTTTCAGCCCGAAATAAACGCGTTTTTTCAGACAACTGAATCCCCATGTAACAGCAAGACTCAGAGGAGCCCACACACTCAGATCTTAACCCTAGTGTGCAGAAAGGGTCAAAACGTGTTTTTCAGCAGAAATAAACATGTTTCTGCAAGTTTGGTCAACCCCATGTAAGTTATGGGGCAGTAACAGAACACTTTTCAAAACGTGTTTTTCAGCCCGAAATAAACGCGTTTTTTCAGACAACTGAATCCCCATGCAACAGCAAGGCTCAGAAGAGCCCACACACTCAGCTCTTAACCCCAGTGTGCAGAAAGTGTCAAAACGTGTTTTTCAGCAGAAATAAACATGTTTCTGCAAGTTTGGTCAACCCCATGTAAGTTATGGGACAGTAACAGCACACTTTTCAAAACGTGTTTTTCAGCCCGAAATAAACGCGTTTTTTCAGACAACTGAATCCCCATGTAACAGCAAGGCTCAGAGGAGCCCACACACTCAGATCTTAACCCCAGTGTGCAGAAAGGGTCAAAACGTGTTTTTCAGCAGAAATAAACATGTTTCTGCAAGTTTGGTCAACCCCATGTAAGTTATGGGGCAGTAACAGAACACTTTTCAAAACGTGTTTTTCAGCCCGAAATAAACGCGTTTTTTCAGACAACTGAATCACCATGTAACAGCAAGGCTAAGAGGAGCCCACACACTCAGCTCTTAACCCCAGTGTGCAGGAAGGGTCAAAACGTGTTTTTCAGCAGAAATAAACATGTTTCTGCAAGTTTGGTCAACCCCATGTAAGTTATGGGGCAGTAACAGAACACTTTTCAAAACGTGTTTTTCAGCCCGAAATAAACGCGTTTTTTCAGACAACTGAATCCCCATGCAACAGCAAGGCTCAGAAGAGCCCACACACTCAGCTCTTAACCCCAGTGTGCAGAAAGAGTCAAAACGTGTTTTTCAGCAGAAATAAACATGTTTCTGCAAGTTTGGTCAACCCCATGTAAGTTATGGGGCAGTAACAGAACACTTTTCAAAACGTGTTTTTCAGCCCGAAATAAACGCGTTTTTTTCAGACAACTGAATCCCCATGTAACAGCAAGGCTCAGAGGAGCCCACACACTCAGCTCTTAGCCCCAGTGTGCAGAAAGTGTCAAAACGTGTTTTTCAGCAGAAATAAACATGTTTCTGCAAGTTTGGTCAACCCCATGTAAGTTATGGGACAGTAACAGCACACTTTTCAAAACGTGTTTTTCAGCCCGAAATAAACGCGTTTTTTCAGACAACTGAATCCCCATGTAACAGCAAGGCTCAGAGGAGCCCACACACTCAGATCTTAACCCCAGTGTGCAGAAAGGGTCAAAACGTGTTTTTCAGCAGAAATAAACATGTTTCTGCAAGTTTGGTCAACCCCATGTAAGTTATGGGGCAGTAACAGAACACTTTTCAAAACGTGTTTTTCAGCCCGAAATAAACGCGTTTTTTCAGACAACTGAATCACCATGTAACAGCAAGGCTCAGAAGAGCCCACACACTCAGCTCTTAACCCCAGTGTGCAGGAAGGGTCAAAACGTGTTTTTCAGCAGAAATAAACATGTTTCTGCAAGTTTGGTCAACCCCATGTAAGTTATGGGGCAGTAACAGAACACTTTTCAAAACGTGTTTTTCAGCCCGAAATAAACGCGTTTTTTCAGACAACTGAATCCCCATGTAACAGCAAGGCTCAGAGGAGCCCACACACTCAGATCTTAACCCCAGTGTGCAGAAAGGGTCAAAACGTGTTTTTCAGCAGAAATAAACATGTTTCTGCAAGTTTGGTCAACCCCATGTAAGTTATGGGGCAGTAACAGAACACTTTTCAAAACGTGTTTTTCAGCCCGAAATAAACGCGTTTTTTCAGACAACTGAATCACCATGTAACAGCAAGGCTCAGAGGAGCCCACACACTCAGCTCTTAACCCCAGTGTGCAGGAAGGGTCAAAACGTGTTTTTCAGCAGAAATAAACATGTTTCTGCAAGTTTGGTCAACCCCATGTAAGTTATGGGACAGTAACAGCACACTTTTCAAAACGTGTTTTTCAGCCCGAAATAAACGCGTTTTTTCAGACAACTGAATCCCCATGTAACAGCAAGACTCAGAGGAGCCCACACACTCAGATCTTAACCCTAGTGTGCAGAAAGGGTAAAAACGTGTTTTTCAGCAGAAATAAACATGTTTCTGCAAGTTTGGTTAACCCCATGTAAGTTATGGGGAAGTAACAGAACACTTTTCAAAACGTGTTTTTCAGCCCGAAATAAACGCGTTTTTTCAGACAACTGAATCCCCATGTAACAGCAAGGTTCAGAAGAGCCCACACACTCAGCTCTTAACCCCAGTGTGCAGAAAAAGTCAAAACGTGTTTTTCAGCAGAAATAAACATGTTTCTGCAAGTTTGGTCAACCCCATGTAAGTTATGGGGCAGTAACAGAACACTTTTCAAAACGTGTTTTTCAGCCCGATATAAACGCGTTTTTTCAGACAACTGAATCCCCATGCAACAGCAAGGCTCAGAAGAGCCCACACACTCAGCTCTTAACCCCAGTGTGCAGAAAGTGTCAAAACGTGTTTTTCAGCAGAAATAAACATGTTTCTGCAAGTTTGGTCAACCCCATGTAAGTTATGGGACAGTAACAGCACACTTTTCAAAACGTGTTTTTCAGCCCGAAATAAACGCGTTTTTTCAGACAACTGAATCCCCATGTAACAGCAAGGCTCAGAGGAGCCCACACACTCAGATCTTAACCCTAGTGTGCAGAAAGGGTAAAAACGTGTTTTTCAGCAGAAATAAACATGTTTCTTCAAGTTTGGTTAACCCCATGTAAGTTATGGGGAAGTAACAGAACACTTTTCAAAACGTGTTTTTCAGCCCGAAATAAACGCGTTTTTTCAGACAACTGAATCCCCATGTAACAGCAAGGTTCAGAAGAGCCCACACACTCAGCTCTTAACCCCAGTGTGCAGAAAGAGTCAAAACGTGTTTTTCAGCAGAAATAAACATGTTTCTGCAAGTTTGGTCAACCCCATGTAAGTTATGGGGCAGTAACAGAACACTTTTCAAAACGTGTTTTTCAGCCCGAAATAAACGCGTTTTTTCAGACAACTGAATCCCCATGCAACAGCAAGGCTCAGAAGAGCCCACACACTCAGCTCTTAACCCCAGTGTGCAGAAAGTGTCAAAACGTGTTTTTCAGCAGAAATAAACATGTTTCTGCAAGTTTGGTCAACCCCATGTAAGTTATGGGACAGTAACAGCACACTTTTCAAAACGTGTTTTTCAGCCCGAAATAAACGCGTTTTTTCAGACAACTGAATCCCCATGTAACAGCAAGGCTCAGAGGAGCCCACACACTCAGATCTTAACCCCAGTGTGCAGAAAGGGTCAAAACGTGTTTTTCAGCAGAAATAAACATGTTTCTGCAAGTTTGGTCAACCCCATGTAAGTTATGGGGCAGTAACAGAACACTTTTCAAAACGTGTTTTTCAGCCCGAAATAAACGCGTTTTTTCAGACAACTGAATCACCATGTAACAGCAAGGCTAAGAGGAGCCCACACACTCAGCTCTTAACCCCAGTGTGCAGGAAGGGTCAAAACGTGTTTTTCAGCAGAAATAAACATGTTTCTGCAAGTTTGGTCAACCCCATGTAAGTTATGGGGCAGTAACAGAACACTTTTCAAAACGTGTTTTTCAGCCCGAAATAAACGCGTTTTTTCAGACAACTGAATCCCCATGCAACAGCAAGGCTCAGAAGAGCCCACACACTCAGCTCTTAACCCCAGTGTGCAGAAAGTGTCAAAACGTGTTTTTCAGCAGAAATAAACATGTTTCTGCAAGTTTGGTCAACCCCATGTAAGTTATGGGACAGTAACAGCACACTTTTCAAAACGTGTTTTTCAGCCCGAAATAAACGCGTTTTTTCAGACAACTGAATCCCCATGTAACAGCAAGGCTCAGAGGAGCCCACACACTCAGATCTTAACCCCAGTGTGCAGAAAGGGTCAAAACGTGTTTTTCAGCAGAAATAAACATGTTTCTGCAAGTTTGGTCAACCCCATGTAAGTTATGGGGCAGTAACAGAACACTTTTCAAAACGTGTTTTTCAGCCCGAAATAAACGCGTTTTTTCAGACAACTGAATCACCATGTAACAGCAAGGCTCAGAGGAGCCCACACACTCAGCTCTTAACCCCAGTGTGCAGGAAGGGTCAAAACGTGTTTTTCAGCAGAAATAAACATGTTTCTGCAAGTTTGGTCAACCCCATGTAAGTTATGGGACAGTAACAGCACACTTTTCAAAACGTGTTTTTCAGCCCGAAATAAACGCGTTTTTTCAGACAACTGAATCCCCATGTAACAGCAAGACTCAGAGGAGCCCACACACTCAGATCTTAACCCTAGTGTGCAGAAAGGGTAAAAACGTGTTTTTCAGCAGAAATAAACATGTTTCTGCAAGTTTGGTTAACCCCATGTAAGTTATGGGGAAGTAACAGAACACTTTTCAAAACATGTTTTTCAGCCCGAAATAAACGCGTTTTTTCAGACAACTGAATCCCCATGTAACAGCAAGGTTCAGAAGAGCCCACACACTCAGCTCTTAACCCCAGTGTGCAGAAAGAGTCAAAACGTGTTTTTCAGCAGAAATAAACATGTTTCTGCAAGTTTGGTCAACCCCATGTAAGTTATGGGGCAGTAACAGAACACTTTTCAAAACGTGTTTTTCAGCCCGAAATAAACGCGTTTTTTCAGACAACTGAATCCCCATGTAACAGCAAGGCTCAGAGGAGCCCACACACTCAGATCTTAACCCCAGTGTGCAGAAAGGGTCAAAACGTGTTTTTCAGCAGAAATAAACATGTTTCTGCAAGTTTGGTCAACCCCATGTAAGTTATGGGGCAGTAACAGAACACTTTTCAAAACGTGTTTTTCAGCCCGAAATAAACGCGTTTTTTCAGACAACTGAATCACCATGTAACAGCAAGGCTAAGAGGAGCCCACACACTCAGCTCTTAACCCCAGTGTGCAGGAAGGGTCAAAACGTGTTTTTCAGCAGAAATAAACATGTTTCTGCAAGTTTGGTCAACCCCATGTAAGTTATGGGGCAGTAACAGAACACTTTTCAAAACGTGTTTTTCAGCCCGAAATAAACGCGTTTTTTCAGACAACTGAATCCCCATGCAACAGCAAGGCTCAGAAGAGCCCACACACTCAGCTCTTAACCCCAGTGTGCAGAAAGTGTCAAAACGTGTTTTTCAGCAGAAATAAACATGTTTCTGCAAGTTTGGTCAACCCCATGTAAGTTATGGGACAGTAACAGCACACTTTTCAAAACGTGTTTTTCAGCCCGAAATAAACGCGTTTTTTCAGACAACTGAATCCCCATGTAACAGCAAGGCTCAGAGGAGCCCACACACTCAGATCTTAACCCCAGTGTGCAGAAAGGGTCAAAACGTGTTTTTCAGCAGAAATAAACATGTTTCTGCAAGTTTGGTCAACCCCATGTAAGTTATGGGGCAGTAACAGAACACTTTTCAAAACGTGTTTTTCAGCCCGAAATAAACGCGTTTTTTCAGACAACTGAATCACCATGTAACAGCAAGGCTCAGAGGAGCCCACACACTCAGCTCTTAACCCCAGTGTGCAGGAAGGGTCAAAACGTGTTTTTCAGCAGAAATAAACATGTTTCTGCAAGTTTGGTCAACCCCATGTAAGTTATGGGACAGTAACAGCACACTTTTCAAAACGTGTTTTTCAGCCCGAAATAAACGCGTTTTTTCAGACAACTGAATCCCCATGTAACAGCAAGACTCAGAGGAGCCCACACACTCAGATCTTAACCCTAGTGTGCAGAAAGGGTAAAAACGTGTTTTTCAGCAGAAATAAACATGTTTCTGCAAGTTTGGTTAACCCCATGTAAGTTATGGGGAAGTAACAGAACACTTTTCAAAACATGTTTTTCAGCCCGAAATAAACGCGTTTTTTCAGACAACTGAATCCCCATGTAACAGCAAGGTTCAGAAGAGCCCACACACTCAGCTCTTAACCCCAGTGTGCAGAAAGAGTCAAAACGTGTTTTTCAGCAGAAATAAACATGTTTCTGCAAGTTTGGTCAACCCCATGTAAGTTATGGGGCAGTAACAGAACACTTTTCAAAACGTGTTTTTCAGCCCGAAATAAACGCGTTTTTTCAGACAACTGAATCCCCATGTAACAGCAAGGCTCAGAGGAGCCCACACACTCAGCTCTTAGCCCCAGTGTGCAGAAAGTGTCAAAACGTGTTTTTCAGCAGAAATAAACATGTTTCTGCAAGTTTGGTCAACCCCATGTAAGTTATGGGACAGTAACAGCACACTTTTCAAAACGTGTTTTTCAGCCCGAAATAAACGCGTTTTTTCAGACAACTGAATCCCCATGTAACAGCAAGGCTCAGAGGAGCCCACACACTCAGATCTTAACCCCAGTGTGCAGAAAGGGTCAAAACGTGTTTTTCAGCAGAAATAAACATGTTTCTGCAAGTTTGGTCAACCCCATGTAAGTTATGGGGCAGTAACAGAACACTTTTCAAAACGTGTTTTTCAGCCCGAAATAAACGCGTTTTTTCAGACAACTGAATCACCATGTAACAGCAAGGCTCAGAAGAGCCCACACACTCAGATCTTAACCCCAGTGTGCAGAAAGGGTCAAAACGTGTTTTTCAGCAGAAAAAAACATGTTTCTGCAAGTTTGGTCAACCCCATGTAAGTTATGGGGCAGTAACAGAACACTTTATAAAACGTGTTTTTCAGCCCGAAATAAACGCGTTTTTTCAGACAACTGAATCACCATGTAACAGCAAGGCTCAGAGGAGCCCACACACTCAGCTCTTAACCCCAGTGTGCAGGAAGGGTCAAAACGTGTTTTTCAGCAGAAATAAACATGTTTCTGCAAGTTTGGTCAACCCCATGTAAGTTATGGGGCAGTAACAGAACACTTTTCAAAACGTGTTTTTCAGCCCGAAATAAACGCGTTTTTTCAGACAACTGAATCCCCATGCAACAGCAAGGCTCAGAAGAGCCCACACACTCAGCTCTTAACCCCAGTGTGCAGAAAGAGTCAAAACGTGTTTTTCAGCAGAAATAAATATGTTTCTGCAAGTTTGGTCAACCCCATGTAAGTTATGGGGCAGTAACAGAACACTTTTCAAAACGTGTTTTTCAGCCCGAAATAAACGCGTTTTTTCAGACAACTGAATCCCCATGCAACAGCAAGGCTCAGAAGAGCCCACACACTCAGCTCTTAACCCCAGTGTGCAGAAAGAGTCAAAACGTGTTTTTCAGCAGAAATAAACATGTTTCTGCAAGTTTGGTCAACCCCATGTAAGTTATGGGGCAGTAACAGAACACTTTTCAAAACGTGTTTTTCAGCCCGAAATAAACGCGTTTTTTTCAGACAACTGAATCCCCATGTAACAGCAAGGCTCAGAGGAGCCCACACACTCAGCTCTTAGCCCCAGTGTGCAGAAAGTGTCAAAACGTGTTTTTCAGCAGAAATAAACATGTTTCTGCAAGTTTGGTCAACCCCATGTAAGTTATGGGACAGTAACAGCACACTTTTCAAAACGTGTTTTTCAGCCCGAAATAAACGCGTTTTTTCAGACAACTGAATCCCCATGTAACAGCAAGGCTCAGAGGAGCCCACACACTCAGATCTTAACCCCAGTGTGCAGAAAGGGTCAAAACGTGTTTTTCAGCAGAAATAAACATGTTTCTGCAAGTTTGGTCAACCCCATGTAAGTTATGGGGCAGTAACAGAACACTTTTCAAAACGTGTTTTTCAGCCCGAAATAAACGCGTTTTTTCAGACAACTGAATCACCATGTAACAGCAAGGCTCAGAAGAGCCCACACACTCAGCTCTTAACCCCAGTGTGCAGGAAGGGTCAAAACGTGTTTTTCAGCAGAAATAAACATGTTTCTGCAAGTTTGGTCAACCCCATGTAAGTTATGGGGCAGTAACAGAACACTTTTCAAAACGTGTTTTTCAGCCCGAAATAAACGCGTTTTTTCAGACAACTGAATCCCCATGCAACAGCAAGGCTCAGAAGAGCCCACACACTCAGCTCTTAACCCCAGTGTGCAGAAAGTGTCAAAACGTGTTTTTCAGCAGAAATAAACATGTTTCTGCAAGTTTGGTCAACCCCATGTAAGTTATGGGACAGTAACAGCACACTTTTCAAAACGTGTTTTTCAGCCCGAAATAAACGCGTTTTTTCAGACAACTGAATCCCCATGTAACAGCAAGGCTCAGAGGAGCCCACACACTCAGATCTTAACCCCAGTGTGCAGAAAGGGTCAAAACGTGTTTTTCAGCAGAAATAAACATGTTTCTGCAAGTTTGGTCAACCCCATGTAAGTTATGGGGCAGTAACAGAACACTTTTCAAAACGTGTTTTTCAGCCCGAAATAAACGCGTTTTTTCAGACAACTGAATCACCATGTAACAGCAAGGCTCAGAGGAGCCCACACACTCAGCTCTTAACCCCAGTGTGCAGGAAGGGTCAAAACGTGTTTTTCAGCAGAAATAAACATGTTTCTGCAAGTTTGGTCAACCCCATGTAAGTTATGGGACAGTAACAGCACACTTTTCAAAACGTGTTTTTCAGCCCGAAATAAACGCGTTTTTTCAGACAACTGAATCCCCATGTAACAGCAAGACTCAGAGGAGCCCACACACTCAGATCTTAACCCTAGTGTGCAGAAAGGGTAAAAACGTGTTTTTCAGCAGAAATAAACATGTTTCTGCAAGTTTGGTTAACCCCATGTAAGTTATGGGGAAGTAACAGAACACTTTTCAAAACGTGTTTTTCAGCCCGAAATAAACGCGTTTTTTCAGACAACTGAATCCCCATGTAACAGCAAGGTTCAGAAGAGCCCACACACTCAGCTCTTAACCCCAGTGTGCAGAAAAAGTCAAAACGTGTTTTTCAGCAGAAATAAACATGTTTCTGCAAGTTTGGTCAACCCCATGTAAGTTATGGGGCAGTAACAGAACACTTTTCAAAACGTGTTTTTCAGCCCGAAATAAACGCGTTTTTTCAGACAACTGAATCCCCATGCAACAGCAAGGCTCAGAAGAGCCCACACACTCAGCTCTTAACCCCAGTGTGCAGAAAGTGTCAAAACGTGTTTTTCAGCAGAAATAAACATGTTTCTGCAAGTTTGGTCAACCCCATGTAAGTTATGGGACAGTAACAGCACACTTTTCAAAACGTGTTTTTCAGCCCGAAATAAACGCGTTTTTTCAGACAACTGAATCCCCATGTAACAGCAAGGCTCAGAGGAGCCCACACACTCAGATCTTAACCCCAGTGTGCAGAAAGGGTCAAAACGTGTTTTTCAGCAGAAATAAACATGTTTCTGCAAGTTTGGTCAACCCCATGTAAGTTATGGGGCAGTAACAGAACACTTTTCAAAACGTGTTTTTCAGCCCGAAATAAACGCGTTTTTTCAGACAACTGAATCACCATGTAACAGCAAGGCTAAGAGGAGCCCACACACTCAGCTCTTAACCCCAGTGTGCAGGAAGGGTCAAAACGTGTTTTTCAGCAGAAATAAACATGTTTCTGCAAGTTTGGTCAACCCCATGTAAGTTATGGGGCAGTAACAGAACACTTTTCAAAACGTGTTTTTCAGCCCGAAATAAACGCGTTTTTTCAGACAACTGAATCCCCATGCAACAGCAAGGCTCAGAAGAGCCCACACACTCAGCTCTTAACCCCAGTGTGCAGAAAGTGTCAAAACGTGTTTTTCAGCAGAAATAAACATGTTTCTGCAAGTTTGGTCAACCCCATGTAAGTTATGGGACAGTAACAGCACACTTTTCAAAACGTGTTTTTCAGCCCGAAATAAACGCGTTTTTTCAGACAACTGAATCCCCATGTAACAGCAAGGCTCAGAGGAGCCCACACACTCAGATCTTAACCCCAGTGTGCAGAAAGGGTCAAAACGTGTTTTTCAGCAGAAATAAACATGTTTCTGCAAGTTTGGTCAACCCCATGTAAGTTATGGGGCAGTAACAGAACACTTTTCAAAACGTGTTTTTCAGCCCGAAATAAACGCGTTTTTTCAGACAACTGAATCACCATGTAACAGCAAGGCTCAGAGGAGCCCACACACTCAGCTCTTAACCCCAGTGTGCAGGAAGGGTCAAAACGTGTTTTTCAGCAGAAATAAACATGTTTCTGCAAGTTTGGTCAACCCCATGTAAGTTATGGGACAGTAACAGCACACTTTTCAAAACGTGTTTTTCAGCCCGAAATAAACGCGTTTTTTCAGACAACTGAATCCCCATGTAACAGCAAGACTCAGAGGAGCCCACACACTCAGATCTTAACCCTAGTGTGCAGAAAGGGTAAAAACGTGTTTTTCAGCAGAAATAAACATGTTTCTGCAAGTTTGGTTAACCCCATGTAAGTTATGGGGAAGTAACAGAACACTTTTCAAAACATGTTTTTCAGCCCGAAATAAACGCGTTTTTTCAGACAACTGAATCCCCATGTAACAGCAAGGTTCAGAAGAGCCCACACACTCAGCTCTTAACCCCAGTGTGCAGAAAGAGTCAAAACGTGTTTTTCAGCAGAAATAAACATGTTTCTGCAAGTTTGGTCAACCCCATGTAAGTTATGGGGCAGTAACAGAACACTTTTCAAAACGTGTTTTTCAGCCCGAAATAAACGCGTTTTTTCAGACAACTGAATCCCCATGTAACAGCAAGGCTCAGAGGAGCCCACACACTCAGCTCTTAGCCCCAGTGTGCAGAAAGTGTCAAAACGTGTTTTTCAGCAGAAATAAACATGTTTCTGCAAGTTTGGTCAACCCCATGTAAGTTATGGGACAGTAACAGCACACTTTTCAAAACGTGTTTTTCAGCCCGAAATAAACGCGTTTTTTCAGACAACTGAATCACCATGTAACAGCAAGGCTAAGAGGAGCCCACACACTCAGCTCTTAACCCCAGTGTGCAGGAAGGGTCAAAACGTGTTTTTCAGCAGAAATAAACATGTTTCTGCAAGTTTGGTCAACCCCATGTAAGTTATGGGGCAGTAACAGAACACTTTTCAAAACGTGTTTTTCAGCCCGAAATAAACGCGTTTTTTCAGACAACTGAATCCCCATGCAACAGCAAGGCTCAGAAGAGCCCACACACTCAGCTCTTAACCCCAGTGTGCAGAAAGTGTCAAAACGTGTTTTTCAGCAGAAATAAACATGTTTCTGCAAGTTTGGTCAACCCCATGTAAGTTATGGGACAGTAACAGCACACTTTTCAAAACGTGTTTTTCAGCCCGAAATAAACGCGTTTTTTCAGACAACTGAATCCCCATGTAACAGCAAGGCTCAGAGGAGCCCACACACTCAGATCTTAACCCCAGTGTGCAGAAAGGGTCAAAACGTGTTTTTCAGCAGAAATAAACATGTTTCTGCAAGTTTGGTCAACCCCATGTAAGTTATGGGGCAGTAACAGAACACTTTTCAAAACGTGTTTTTCAGCCCGAAATAAACGCGTTTTTTCAGACAACTGAATCACCATGTAACAGCAAGGCTAAGAGGAGCCCACACACTCAGCTCTTAACCCCAGTGTGCAGGAAGGGTCAAAACGTGTTTTTCAGCAGAAATAAACATGTTTCTGCAAGTTTGGTCAACCCCATGTAAGTTATGGGGCAGTAACAGAACACTTTTCAAAACGTGTTTTTCAGCCCGAAATAAACGCGTTTTTTCAGACAACTGAATCCCCATGCAACAGCAAGGCTCAGAAGAGCCCACACACTCAGCTCTTAACCCCAGTGTGCAGAAAGTGTCAAAACGTGTTTTTCAGCAGAAATAAACATGTTTCTGCAAGTTTGGTCAACCCCATGTAAGTTATGGGACAGTAACAGCACACTTTTCAAAACGTGTTTTTCAGCCCGAAATAAACGCGTTTTTTCAGACAACTGAATCCCCATGTAACAGCAAGGCTCAGAGGAGCCCACACACTCAGATCTTAACCCCAGTGTGCAGAAAGGGTCAAAACGTGTTTTTCAGCAGAAATAAACATGTTTCTGCAAGTTTGGTCAACCCCATGTAAGTTATGGGGCAGTAACAGAACACTTTTCAAAACGTGTTTTTCAGCCCGAAATAAACGCGTTTTTTCAGACAACTGAATCACCATGTAACAGCAAGGCTCAGAGGAGCCCACACACTCAGCTCTTAACCCCAGTGTGCAGGAAGGGTCAAAACGTGTTTTTCAGCAGAAATAAACATGTTTCTGCAAGTTTGGTCAACCCCATGTAAGTTATGGGACAGTAACAGCACACTTTTCAAAACGTGTTTTTCAGCCCGAAATAAACGCGTTTTTTCAGACAACTGAATCCCCATGTAACAGCAAGACTCAGAGGAGCCCACACACTCAGATCTTAACCCTAGTGTGCAGAAAGGGTAAAAACGTGTTTTTCAGCAGAAATAAACATGTTTCTGCAAGTTTGGTTAACCCCATGTAAGTTATGGGGAAGTAACAGAACACTTTTCAAAACATGTTTTTCAGCCCGAAATAAACGCGTTTTTTCAGACAACTGAATCCCCATGTAACAGCAAGGTTCAGAAGAGCCCACACACTCAGCTCTTAACCCCAGTGTGCAGAAAGAGTCAAAACGTGTTTTTCAGCAGAAATAAACATGTTTCTGCAAGTTTGGTCAACCCCATGTAAGTTATGGGGCAGTAACAGAACACTTTTCAAAACGTGTTTTTCAGCCCGAAATAAACGCGTTTTTTCAGACAACTGAATCCCCATGTAACAGCAAGGCTCAGAGGAGCCCACACACTCAGCTCTTAGCCCCAGTGTGCAGAAAGTGTCAAAACGTGTTTTTCAGCAGAAATAAACATGTTTCTGCAAGTTTGGTCAACCCCATGTAAGTTATGGGACAGTAACAGCACACTTTTCAAAACGTGTTTTTCAGCCCGAAATAAACGCGTTTTTTCAGACAACTGAATCCCCATGTAACAGCAAGGCTCAGAGGAGCCCACACACTCAGATCTTAACCCCAGTGTGCAGAAAGGGTCAAAACGTGTTTTTCAGCAGAAATAAACATGTTTCTGCAAGTTTGGTCAACCCCATGTAAGTTATGGGGCAGTAACAGAACACTTTTCAAAACGTGTTTTTCAGCCCGAAATAAACGCGTTTTTTCAGACAACTGAATCACCATGTAACAGCAAGGCTCAGAAGAGCCCACACACTCAGATCTTAACCCCAGTGTGCAGAAAGGGTCAAAACGTGTTTTTCAGCAGAAAAAAACATGTTTCTGCAAGTTTGGTCAACCCCATGTAAGTTATGGGGCAGTAACAGAACACTTTATAAAACGTGTTTTTCAGCCCGAAATAAACGCGTTTTTTCAGACAACTGAATCACCATGTAACAGCAAGGCTCAGAAGAGCCCACACACTCAGCTCTTAGCCCCAGTGTGCAGAAAGGGTCAAAACGTGTTTTTCAGCAGAAATAAACATGTTTCTGCAAGTTTAGTCAACCCCATGTAAGTTATGGGACAGTAACAGCACACTTTTCAAAACGTGTTTTTCAGCCCGAAATAAACGCGTTTTTTCAGACAACTGAATCCCCATGTAACAGCAAGGCTCAGAGGAGCCCACACACTCAGATCTTAACCCCAGTGTGCAGAAAGGGTCAAAACGTGTTTTTCAGCAGAAATAAACATGTTTCTGCAAGTTTGGTCAACCCCATGTAAGTTATGGGGCAGTAACAGAACACTTTTCAAAACGTGTTTTTCAGCCCGAAATAAACGCGTTTTTTCAGACAACTGAATCACCATGTAACAGCAAGGCTCAGAAGAGCCCACACACTCAGCTCTTAACCCCAGTGTGCAGGAAGGGTCAAAACGTGTTTTTCAGCAGAAATAAACATGTTTCTGCAAGTTTGGTCAACCCCATGTAAGTTATGGGGCAGTAACAGAACACTTTTCAAAACGTGTTTTTCAGCCCGAAATAAACGCGTTTTTTCAGACAACTGAATCCCCATGCAACAGCAAGGCTCAGAAGAGCCCACACACTCAGCTCTTAACCCCAGTGTGCAGAAAGTGTCAAAACGTGTTTTTCAGCAGAAATAAACATGTTTCTGCAAGTTTGGTCAACCCCATGTAAGTTATGGGACAGTAACAGCACACTTTTCAAAACGTGTTTTTCAGCCCGAAATAAACGCGTTTTTTCAGACAACTGAATCCCCATGTAACAGCAAGGCTCAGAGGAGCCCACACACTCAGATCTTAACCCCAGTGTGCAGAAAGGGTTAAAACGTGTTTTTCAGCAGAAATAAACATGTTTCTGCAAGTTTGGTCAACCCCATGTAAGTTATGGGGCAGTAACAGAACACTTTTCAAAACGTGTTTTTCAGCCCGAAATAAACGCGTTTTTTCAGACAACTGAATCACCATGTAACAGCAAGGCTCAGAGGAGCCCACACACTCAGCTCTTAACCCCAGTGTGCAGGAAGGGTCAAAACGTGTTTTTCAGCAGAAATAAACATGTTTCTGCAAGTTTGGTCAACCCCATGTAAGTTATGGGACAGTAACAGCACACTTTTCAAAACGTGTTTTTCAGCCCGAAATAAACGCGTTTTTTCAGACAACTGAATCCCCATGTAACAGCAAGACTCAGAGGAGCCCACACACTCAGATCTTAACCCTAGTGTGCAGAAAGGGTAAAAACGTGTTTTTCAGCAGAAATAAACATGTTTCTGCAAGTTTGGTTAACCCCATGTAAGTTATGGGGAAGTAACAGAACACTTTTCAAAACGTGTTTTTCAGCCCGAAATAAACGCGTTTTTTCAGACAACTGAATCCCCATGTAACAGCAAGGTTCAGAAGAGCCCACACACTCAGCTCTTAACCCCAGTGTGCAGAAAGAGTCAAAACGTGTTTTTCAGCAGAAATAAACATGTTTCTGCAAGTTTGGTCAACCCCATGTAAGTTATGGGGCAGTAACAGAACACTTTTCAAAACGTGTTTTTCAGCCCGAAATAAACGCGTTTTTTCAGACAACTGAATCCCCATGCAACAGCAAGGCTCAGAAGAGCCCACACACTCAGCTCTTAACCCCAGTGTGCAGAAAGTGTCAAAACGTGTTTTTCAGCAGAAATAAACATGTTTCTGCAAGTTTGGTCAACCCCATGTAAGTTATGGGACAGTAACAGCACACTTTTCAAAACGTGTTTTTCAGCCCGAAATAAACGCGTTTTTTCAGACAACTGAATCCCCATGTAACAGCAAGGCTCAGAGGAGCCCACACACTCAGATCTTAACCCCAGTGTGCAGAAAGGGTCAAAACGTGTTTTTCAGCAGAAATAAACATGTTTCTGCAAGTTTGGTCAACCCCATGTAAGTTATGGGGCAGTAACAGAACACTTTTCAAAACGTGTTTTTCAGCCCGAAATAAACGCGTTTTTTCAGACAACTGAATCACCATGTAACAGCAAGGCTCAGAGGAGCCCACACACTCAGCTCTTAACCCCAGTGTGCAGGAAGGGTCAAAACGTGTTTTTCAGCAGAAATAAACATGTTTCTGCAAGTTTGGTCAACCCCATGTAAGTTATGGGACAGTAACAGCACACTTTTCAAAACGTGTTTTTCAGCCCGAAATAAACGCGTTTTTTCAGACAACTGAATCCCCATGTAACAGCAAGACTCAGAGGAGCCCACACACTCAGCTCTTAACCCCAGTGTGCAGGAAGGGTCAAAACGTGTTTTTCAGCAGAAATAAACATGTTTCTGCAAGTTTGGTCAACCCCATGTAAGTTATGGGACAGTAACAGAACACTTTTCAAAACGTGTTTTTCAGCCCGAAATAAACGCGTTTTTTCAGACAACTGAATCCCCATGCAACAGCAAGGCTCAGAAGAGCCCACACACTCAGCTCTTAACCCCAGTGTGCAGAAAGAGTCAAAACGTGTTTTTCAGCAGAAATAAATATGTTTCTGCAAGTTTGGTCAACCCCATGTAAGTTATGGGGCAGTAACAGAACACTTTTCAAAACGTGTTTTTCAGCCCGAAATAAACGCGTTTTTTCAGACAACTGAATCCCCATGTAACAGCAAGGCTCAGAGGAGCCCACACACTCAGCTCTTAGCCCCAGTGTGCAGAAAGTGTCAAAACGTGTTTTTCAGCAGAAATAAACATGTTTCTGCAAGTTTGGTCAACCCCATGTAAGTTATGGGACAGTAACAGCACACTTTTCAAAACGTGTTTTTCAGCCCGAAATAAACGCGTTTTTTCAGACAACTGAATCCCCATGTAACAGCAAGGCTCAGAGGAGCCCACACACTCAGATCTTAACCCCAGTGTGCAGAAAGTGTCAAAACGTGTTTTTCAGCAGAAATAAACATGTTTCTGCAAGTTTGGTCAACCCCATGTAAGTTATGGGACAGTAACAGCACACTTTTCAAAACGTGTTTTTCAGCCCGAAATAAACGCGTTTTTTCAGACAACTGAATCCCCATGTAACAGCAAGGCTCAGAGGAGCCCACACACTCAGATCTTAACCCCAGTGTGCAGAAAGGGTCAAAACGTGTTTTTCAGCAGAAATAAACATGTTTCTGCAAGTTTGGTCAACCCCATGTAAGTTATGGGGCAGTAACAGAACACTTTTCAAAACGTGTTTTTCAGCCCGAAATAAACGCGTTTTTTCAGACAACTGAATCACCATGTAACAGCAAGGCTCAGAAGAGCCCACACACTCAGCTCTTAACCCCAGTGTGCAGGAAGGGTCAAAACGTGTTTTTCAGCAGAAATAAACATGTTTCTGCAAGTTTGGTCAACCCCATGTAAGTTATGGGGCAGTAACAGAACACTTTTCAAAACGTGTTTTTCAGCCCGAAATAAACGCGTTTTTTCAGACAACTGAATCCCCATGCAACAGCAAGGCTCAGAAGAGCCCACACACTCAGCTCTTAACCCCAGTGTGCAGAAAGTGTCAAAACGTGTTTTTCAGCAGAAATAAACATGTTTCTGCAAGTTTGGTCAACCCCATGTAAGTTATGGGACAGTAACAGCACACTTTTCAAAACGTGTTTTTCAGCCCGAAATAAACGCGTTTTTTCAGACAACTGAATCCCCATGCAACAGCAAGGCTCAGAAGAGCCCACACACTCAGCTCTTAACCCCAGTGTGCAGAAAGAGTCAAAACGTGTTTTTCAGCAGAAATAAATATGTTTCTGCAAGTTTGGTCAACCCCATGTAAGTTATGGGGCAGTAACAGAACACTTTTCAAAACGTGTTTTTCAGCCCGAAATAAACGCGTTTTTTCAGACAACTGAATCCCCATGTAACAGCAAGGCTCAGAGGAGCCCACACACTCAGCTCTTAGCCCCAGTGTGCAGAAAGAGTCAAAACGTGTTTTTCAGCAGAAATAAATATGTTTCTGCAAGTTTGGTCAACCCCATGTAAGTTATGGGGCAGTAACAGAACACTTTTCAAAACGTGTTTTTCAGCCCGAAATAAACGCGTTTTTTCAGACAACTGAATCCCCATGTAACAGCAAGGCTCAGAGGAGCCCACACACTCAGCTCTTAGCCCCAGTGTGCAGAAAGTGTCAAAACGTGTTTTTCAGCAGAAATAAACATGTTTCTGCAAGTTTGGTCAACCCCATGTAAGTTATGGGACAGTAACAGCACACTTTTCAAAACGTGTTTTTCAGCCCGAAATAAACGCGTTTTTTCAGACAACTGAATCCCCATGTAACAGCAAGGCTCAGAGGAGCCCACACACTCAGATCTTAACCCCAGTGTGCAGAAAGTGTCAAAACGTGTTTTTCAGCAGAAATAAACATGTTTCTGCAAGTTTGGTCAACCCCATGTAAGTTATGGGACAGTAACAGCACACTTTTCAAAACGTGTTTTTCAGCCCGAAATAAACGCGTTTTTTCAGACAACTGAATCCCCATGTAACAGCAAGGCTCAGAGGAGCCCACACACTCAGATCTTAACCCCAGTGTGCAGAAAGGGTCAAAACGTGTTTTTCAGCAGAAATAAACATGTTTCTGCAAGTTTGGTCAACCCCATGTAAGTTATGGGGCAGTAACAGAACACTTTTCAAAACGTGTTTTTCAGCCCGAAATAAACGCGTTTTTTCAGACAACTGAATCACCATGTAACAGCAAGGCTCAGAAGAGCCCACACACTCAGCTCTTAACCCCAGTGTGCAGGAAGGGTCAAAACGTGTTTTTCAGCAGAAATAAACATGTTTCTGCAAGTTTGGTCAACCCCATGTAAGTTATGGGGCAGTAACAGAACACTTTTCAAAACGTGTTTTTCAGCCCGAAATAAACGCGTTTTTTCAGACAACTGAATCCCCATGCAACAGCAAGGCTCAGAAGAGCCCACACACTCAGCTCTTAACCCCAGTGTGCAGAAAGTGTCAAAACGTGTTTTTCAGCAGAAATAAACATGTTTCTGCAAGTTTGGTCAACCCCATGTAAGTTATGGGACAGTAACAGCACACTTTTCAAAACGTGTTTTTCAGCCCGAAATAAACGCGTTTTTTCAGACAACTGAATCCCCATGTAACAGCAAGGCTCAGAGGAGCCCACACACTCAGATCTTAACCCCAGTGTGCAGAAAGGGTCAAAACGTGTTTTTCAGCAGAAATAAACATGTTTCTGCAAGTTTGGTCAACCCCATGTAAGTTATGGGGCAGTAACAGAACACTTTTCAAAACGTGTTTTTCAGCCCGAAATAAACGCGTTTTTTCAGACAACTGAATCACCATGTAACAGCAAGGCTCAGAGGAGCCCACACACTCAGCTCTTAACCCCAGTGTGCAGGAAGGGTCAAAACGTGTTTTTCAGCAGAAATAAACATGTTTCTGCAAGTTTGGTCAACCCCATGTAAGTTATGGGACAGTAACAGCACACTTTTCAAAACGTGTTTTTCAGCCCGAAATAAACGCGTTTTTTCAGACAACTGAATCCCCATGTAACAGCAAGACTCAGAGGAGCCCACACACTCAGATCTTAACCCTAGTGTGCAGAAAGGGTAAAAACGTGTTTTTCAGCAGAAATAAACATGTTTCTGCAAGTTTGGTTAACCCCATGTAAGTTATGGGGAAGTAACAGAACACTTTTCAAAACGTGTTTTTCAGCCCGAAATAAACGCGTTTTTTCAGACAACTGAATCCCCATGTAACAGCAAGGTTCAGAAGAGCCCACACACTCAGCTCTTAACCCCAGTGTGCAGAAAGGGTCAAAACGTGTTTTTCAGCAGAAATAAACATGTTTCTGCAAGTTTGGTCAACCCCATGTAAGTTATGGGGCAGTAACAGAACACTTTTCAAAACGTGTTTTTCAGCCCGAAATAAACGCGTTTTTTCAGACAACTGAATCACCATGTAACAGCAAGGCTAAGAGGAGCCCACACACTCAGCTCTTAACCCCAGTGTGCAGGAAGGGTCAAAACGTGTTTTTCAGCAGAAATAAACATGTTTCTGCAAGTTTGGTCAACCCCATGTAAGTTATGGGGCAGTAACAGAACACTTTTCAAAACGTGTTTTTCAGCCCGAAATAAACGCGTTTTTTCAGACAACTGAATCCCCATGCAACAGCAAGGCTCAGAAGAGCCCACACACTCAGCTCTTAACCCCAGTGTGCAGAAAGTGTCAAAACGTGTTTTTCAGCAGAAATAAACATGTTTCTGCAAGTTTGGTCAACCCCATGTAAGTTATGGGACAGTAACAGCACACTTTTCAAAACGTGTTTTTCAGCCCGAAATAAACGCGTTTTTTCAGACAACTGAATCCCCATGTAACAGCAAGGCTCAGAGGAGCCCACACACTCAGATCTTAACCCCAGTGTGCAGAAAGGGTCAAAACGTGTTTTTCAGCAGAAATAAACATGTTTCTGCAAGTTTGGTCAACCCCATGTAAGTTATGGGGCAGTAACAGAACACTTTTCAAAACGTGTTTTTCAGCCCGAAATAAACGCGTTTTTTCAGACAACTGAATCACCATGTAACAGCAAGGCTCAGAGGAGCCCACACACTCAGCTCTTAACCCCAGTGTGCAGGAAGGGTCAAAACGTGTTTTTCAGCAGAAATAAACATGTTTCTGCAAGTTTGGTCAACCCCATGTAAGTTATGGGACAGTAACAGCACACTTTTCAAAACGTGTTTTTCAGCCCGAAATAAACGCGTTTTTTCAGACAACTGAATCCCCATGTAACAGCAAGACTCAGAGGAGCCCACACACTCAGATCTTAACCCTAGTGTGCAGAAAGGGTAAAAACGTGTTTTTCAGCAGAAATAAACATGTTTCTGCAAGTTTGGTTAACCCCATGTAAGTTATGGGGAAGTAACAGAACACTTTTCAAAACATGTTTTTCAGCCCGAAATAAACGCGTTTTTTCAGACAACTGAATCCCCATGTAACAGCAAGGTTCAGAAGAGCCCACACACTCAGCTCTTAACCCCAGTGTGCAGAAAGAGTCAAAACGTGTTTTTCAGCAGAAATAAACATGTTTCTGCAAGTTTGGTCAACCCCATGTAAGTTATGGGGCAGTAACAGAACACTTTTCAAAACGTGTTTTTCAGCCCGAAATAAACGCGTTTTTTCAGACAACTGAATCCCCATGTAACAGCAAGGCTCAGAGGAGCCCACACACTCAGCTCTTAGCCCCAGTGTGCAGAAAGTGTCAAAACGTGTTTTTCAGCAGAAATAAACATGTTTCTGCAAGTTTGGTCAACCCCATGTAAGTTATGGGACAGTAACAGCACACTTTTCAAAACGTGTTTTTCAGCCCGAAATAAACGCGTTTTTTCAGACAACTGAATCCCCATGTAACAGCAAGGCTCAGAGGAGCCCACACACTCAGATCTTAACCCCAGTGTGCAGAAAGGGTCAAAACGTGTTTTTCAGCAGAAATAAACATGTTTCTGCAAGTTTGGTCAACCCCATGTAAGTTATGGGGCAGTAACAGAACACTTTTCAAAACGTGTTTTTCAGCCCGAAATAAACGCGTTTTTTCAGACAACTGAATCACCATGTAACAGCAAGGCTCAGAAGAGCCCACACACTCAGATCTTAACCCCAGTGTGCAGAAAGGGTCAAAACGTGTTTTTCAGCAGAAAAAAACATGTTTCTGCAAGTTTGGTCAACCCCATGTAAGTTATGGGGCAGTAACAGAACACTTTATAAAACGTGTTTTTCAGCCCGAAATAAACGCGTTTTTTCAGACAACTGAATCACCATGTAACAGCAAGGCTCAGAGGAGCCCACACACTCAGCTCTTAACCCCAGTGTGCAGGAAGGGTCAAAACGTGTTTTTCAGCAGAAATAAACATGTTTCTGCAAGTTTGGTCAACCCCATGTAAGTTATGGGGCAGTAACAGAACACTTTTCAAAACGTGTTTTTCAGCCCGAAATAAACGCGTTTTTTCAGACAACTGAATCCCCATGCAACAGCAAGGCTCAGAAGAGCCCACACACTCAGCTCTTAACCCCAGTGTGCAGAAAGAGTCAAAACGTGTTTTTCAGCAGAAATAAATATGTTTCTGCAAGTTTGGTCAACCCCATGTAAGTTATGGGGCAGTAACAGAACACTTTTCAAAACGTGTTTTTCAGCCCGAAATAAACGCGTTTTTTCAGACAACTGAATCCCCATGTAACAGCAAGGCTCAGAGGAGCCCACACACTCAGCTCTTAGCCCCAGTGTGCAGAAAGTGTCAAAACGTGTTTTTCAGCAGAAATAAACATGTTTCTGCAAGTTTAGTCAACCCCATGTAAGTTATGGGACAGTAACAGCACACTTTTCAAAACGTGTTTTTCAGCCCGAAATAAACGCGTTTTTTCAGACAACTGAATCCCCATGTAACAGCAAGGCTCAGAGGAGCCCACACACTCAGATCTTAACCCCAGTGTGCAGAAAGGGTCAAAACGTGTTTTTCAGCAGAAATAAACATGTTTCTGCAAGTTTGGTCAACCCCATGTAAGTTATGGGGCAGTAACAGAACACTTTTCAAAACGTGTTTTTCAGCCCGAAATAAACGCGTTTTTTCAGACAACTGAATCACCATGTAACAGCAAGGCTCAGAAGAGCCCACACACTCAGCTCTTAACCCCAGTGTGCAGGAAGGGTCAAAACGTGTTTTTCAGCAGAAATAAACATGTTTCTGCAAGTTTGGTCAACCCCATGTAAGTTATGGGGCAGTAACAGAACACTTTTCAAAACGTGTTTTTCAGCCCGAAATAAACGCGTTTTTTCAGACAACTGAATCCCCATGCAACAGCAAGGCTCAGAAGAGCCCACACACTCAGCTCTTAACCCCAGTGTGCAGAAAGTGTCAAAACGTGTTTTTCAGCAGAAATAAACATGTTTCTGCAAGTTTGGTCAACCCCATGTAAGTTATGGGACAGTAACAGCACACTTTTCAAAACGTGTTTTTCAGCCCGAAATAAACGCGTTTTTTCAGACAACTGAATCCCCATGTAACAGCAAGGCTCAGAGGAGCCCACACACTCAGATCTTAACCCCAGTGTGCAGAAAGGGTCAAAACGTGTTTTTCAGCAGAAATAAACATGTTTCTGCAAGTTTGGTCAACCCCATGTAAGTTATGGGGCAGTAACAGAACACTTTTCAAAACGTGTTTTTCAGCCCGAAATAAACGCGTTTTTTCAGACAACTGAATCACCATGTAACAGCAAGGCTCAGAGGAGCCCACACACTCAGCTCTTAACCCCAGTGTGCAGGAAGGGTCAAAACGTGTTTTTCAGCAGAAATAAACATGTTTCTGCAAGTTTGGTCAACCCCATGTAAGTTATGGGACAGTAACAGCACACTTTTCAAAACGTGTTTTTCAGCCCGAAATAAACGCGTTTTTTCAGACAACTGAATCCCCATGTAACAGCAAGACTCAGAGGAGCCCACACACTCAGATCTTAACCCTAGTGTGCAGAAAGGGTAAAAACGTGTTTTTCAGCAGAAATAAACATGTTTCTGCAAGTTTGGTTAACCCCATGTAAGTTATGGGGAAGTAACAGAACACTTTTCAAAACGTGTTTTTCAGCCCGAAATAAACGCGTTTTTTCAGACAACTGAATCCCCATGTAACAGCAAGGTTCAGAAGAGCCCACACACTCAGCTCTTAACCCCAGTGTGCAGAAAGAGTCAAAACGTGTTTTTCAGCAGAAATAAACATGTTTCTGCAAGTTTGGTCAACCCCATGTAAGTTATGGGGCAGTAACAGAACACTTTTCAAAACGTGTTTTTCAGCCCGAAATAAACGCGTTTTTTCAGACAACTGAATCCCCATGCAACAGCAAGGCTCAGAAGAGCCCACACACTCAGCTCTTAACCCCAGTGTGCAGAAAGGGTCAAAACGTGTTTTTCAGCAGAAATAAACATGTTTCTGCAAGTTTGGTCAACCCCATGTAAGTTATGGGGCAGTAACAGAACACTTTTCAAAACGTGTTTTTCAGCCCGAAATAAACGCGTTTTTTCAGACAACTGAATCACCATGTAACAGCAAGGCTCAGAGGAGCCCACACACTCAGCTCTTAACCCCAGTGTGCAGGAAGGGTCAAAACGTGTTTTTCAGCAGAAATAAACATGTTTCTGCAAGTTTGGTCAACCCCATGTAAGTTATGGGACAGTAACAGCACACTTTTCAAAACGTGTTTTTCAGCCCGAAATAAACGGGTTTTTTCAGACAACTGAATCCCCATGTAACAGCAAGACTCAGAGGAGCCCACACACTCAGCTCTTAACCCCAGTGTGCAGGAAGGGTCAAAACGTGTTTTTCAGCAGAAATAAACATGTTTCTGCAAGTTTGGTCAACCCCATGTAAGTTATGGGACAGTAACAGAACACTTTTCAAAACGTGTTTTTCAGCCCGAAATAAACGCGTTTTTTCAGACAACTGAATCCCCATGCAACAGCAAGGCTCAGAAGAGCCCACACACTCAGCTCTTAACCCCAGTGTGCAGAAAGAGTCAAAACGTGTTTTTCAGCAGAAATAAATATGTTTCTGCAAGTTTGGTCAACCCCATGTAAGTTATGGGGCAGTAACAGAACACTTTTCAAAACGTGTTTTTCAGCCCGAAATAAACGCGTTTTTTCAGACAACTGAATCCCCATGTAACAGCAAGGCTCAGAGGAGCCCACACACTCAGCTCTTAGCCCCAGTGTGCAGAAAGTGTCAAAACGTGTTTTTCAGCAGAAATAAACATGTTTCTGCAAGTTTGGTCAACCCCATGTAAGTTATGGGACAGTAACAGCACACTTTTCAAAACGTGTTTTTCAGCCCGAAATAAACGCGTTTTTTCAGACAACTGAATCCCCATGTAACAGCAAGGCTCAGAGGAGCCCACACACTCAGATCTTAACCCCAGTGTGCAGAAAGTGTCAAAACGTGTTTTTCAGCAGAAATAAACATGTTTCTGCAAGTTTGGTCAACCCCATGTAAGTTATGGGACAGTAACAGCACACTTTTCAAAACGTGTTTTTCAGCCCGAAATAAACGCGTTTTTTCAGACAACTGAATCCCCATGTAACAGCAAGGCTCAGAGGAGCCCACACACTCAGATCTTAACCCCAGTGTGCAGAAAGGGTCAAAACGTGTTTTTCAGCAGAAATAAACATGTTTCTGCAAGTTTGGTCAACCCCATGTAAGTTATGGGGCAGTAACAGAACACTTTTCAAAACGTGTTTTTCAGCCCGAAATAAACGCGTTTTTTCAGACAACTGAATCACCATGTAACAGCAAGGCTCAGAAGAGCCCACACACTCAGCTCTTAACCCCAGTGTGCAGGAAGGGTCAAAACGTGTTTTTCAGCAGAAATAAACATGTTTCTGCAAGTTTGGTCAACCCCATGTAAGTTATGGGGCAGTAACAGAACACTTTTCAAAACGTGTTTTTCAGCCCGAAATAAACGCGTTTTTTCAGACAACTGAATCCCCATGCAACAGCAAGGCTCAGAAGAGCCCACACACTCAGCTCTTAACCCCAGTGTGCAGAAAGTGTCAAAACGTGTTTTTCAGCAGAAATAAACATGTTTCTGCAAGTTTGGTCAACCCCATGTAAGTTATGGGACAGTAACAGCACACTTTTCAAAACGTGTTTTTCAGCCCGAAATAAACGCGTTTTTTCAGACAACTGAATCCCCATGTAACAGCAAGGCTCAGAGGAGCCCACACACTCAGATCTTAACCCCAGTGTGCAGAAAGGGTCAAAACGTGTTTTTCAGCAGAAATAAACATGTTTCTGCAAGTTTGGTCAACCCCATGTAAGTTATGGGGCAGTAACAGAACACTTTTCAAAACGTGTTTTTCAGCCCGAAATAAACGCGTTTTTTCAGACAACTGAATCACCATGTAACAGCAAGGCTCAGAGGAGCCCACACACTCAGCTCTTAACCCCAGTGTGCAGGAAGGGTCAAAACGTGTTTTTCAGCAGAAATAAACATGTTTCTGCAAGTTTGGTCAACCCCATGTAAGTTATGGGACAGTAACAGCACACTTTTCAAAACGTGTTTTTCAGCCCGAAATAAACGCGTTTTTTCAGACAACTGAATCCCCATGTAACAGCAAGACTCAGAGGAGCCCACACACTCAGATCTTAACCCTAGTGTGCAGAAAGGGTAAAAACGTGTTTTTCAGCAGAAATAAACATGTTTCTGCAAGTTTGGTTAACCCCATGTAAGTTATGGGGAAGTAACAGAACACTTTTCAAAACGTGTTTTTCAGCCCGAAATAAACGCGTTTTTTCAGACAACTGAATCCCCATGTAACAGCAAGGTTCAGAAGAGCCCACACACTCAGCTCTTAACCCCAGTGTGCAGAAAGAGTCAAAACGTGTTTTTCAGCAGAAATAAACATGTTTCTGCAAGTTTGGTCAACCCCATGTAAGTTATGGGGCAGTAACAGAACACTTTTCAAAACGTGTTTTTCAGCCCGAAATAAACGCGTTTTTTCAGACAACTGAATCCCCATGCAACAGCAAGGCTCAGAAGAGCCCACACACTCAGCTCTTAACCCCAGTGTGCAGAAAGTGTCAAAACGTGTTTTTAAGCAGAAATAAACATGTTTCTGCAAGTTTGGTCAACCCCATGTAAGTTATGGGACAGTAACAGCACACTTTTCAAAACGTGTTTTTCAGCCCGAAATAAACGCGTTTTTTCAGACAACTGAATCCCCATGTAACAGCAAGGCTCAGAGGAGCCCACACACTCAGATCTTAACCCCAGTGTGCAGAAAGGGTCAAAACGTGTTTTTCAGCAGAAATAAACATGTTTCTGCAAGTTTGGTCAACCCCATGTAAGTTATGGGGCAGTAACAGAACACTTTTCAAAACGTGTTTTTCAGCCCGAAATAAACGCGTTTTTTCAGACAACTGAATCACCATGTAACAGCAAGGCTAAGAGGAGCCCACACACTCAGCTCTTAACCCCAGTGTGCAGGAAGGGTCAAAACGTGTTTTTCAGCAGAAATAAACATGTTTCTGCAAGTTTGGTCAACCCCATGTAAGTTATGGGGCAGTAACAGAACACTTTTCAAAACGTGTTTTTCAGCCCGAAATAAACGCGTTTTTTCAGACAACTGAATCCCCATGCAACAGCAAGGCTCAGAAGAGCCCACACACTCAGCTCTTAACCCCAGTGTGCAGAAAGTGTCAAAACGTGTTTTTCAGCAGAAATAAACATGTTTCTGCAAGTTTGGTCAACCCCATGTAAGTTATGGGACAGTAACAGCACACTTTTCAAAACGTGTTTTTCAGCCCGAAATAAACGCGTTTTTTCAGACAACTGAATCCCCATGTAACAGCAAGGCTCAGAGGAGCCCACACACTCAGATCTTAACCCCAGTGTGCAGAAAGGGTCAAAACGTGTTTTTCAGCAGAAATAAACATGTTTCTGCAAGTTTGGTCAACCCCATGTAAGTTATGGGGCAGTAACAGAACACTTTTCAAAACGTTTTTTTCAGCCCGAAATAAACGCGTTTTTTCAGACAACTGAATCACCATGTAACAGCAAGGCTCAGAGGAGCCCACACACTCAGCTCTTAACCCCAGTGTGCAGGAAGGGTCAAAACGTGTTTTTCAGCAGAAATAAACATGTTTCTGCAAGTTTGGTCAACCCCATGTAAGTTATGGGACAGTAACAGCACACTTTTCAAAACGTGTTTTTCAGCCCGAAATAAACGCGTTTTTTCAGACAACTGAATCCCCATGTAACAGCAAGACTCAGAGGAGCCCACACACTCAGATCTTAACCCTAGTGTGCAGAAAGGGTAAAAACGTGTTTTTCAGCAGAAATAAACATGTTTCTGCAAGTTTGGTTAACCCCATGTAAGTTATGGGGAAGTAACAGAACACTTTTCAAAACGTGTTTTTGAGCCCGAAATAAACGCGTTTTTTCAGACAACTGAATCCCCATGTAACAGCAAGGTTCAGAAGAGTCCACACACTCAGCTCTTAACCCCAGTGTGCAGAAAGAGTCAAAACGTGTTTTTCAGCAGAAATAAACATGTTTCTGCAAGTTTGGTCAACCCCATGTAAGTTATGGGGCAGTAACAGAACACTTTTCAAAACGTGTTTTTCAGCCCGAAATAAACGCGTTTTTTCAGACAACTGAATCCCCATGTAACAGCAAGGCTCAGAGGAGCCCACACACTCAGCTCTTAGCCCCAGTGTGCAGAAAGTGTCAAAACGTGTTTTTCAGCAGAAATAAACATGTTTCTGCAAGTTTGGTCAACCCCATGTAAGTTATGGGACAGTAACAGCACACTTTTCAAAACGTGTTTTTCAGCCCGAAATAAACGCGTTTTTTCAGACAACTGAATCCCCATGTAACAGCAAGGCTCAGAGGAGCCCACACACTCAGATCTTAACCCCAGTGTGCAGAAAGGGTCAAAACGTGTTTTTCAGCAGAAATAAACATGTTTCTGCAAGTTTGGTCAACCCCATGTAAGTTATGGGGCAGTAACAGAACACTTTTCAAAACGTGTTTTTCAGCCCGAAATAAACGCGTTTTTTCAGACAACTGAATCACCATGTAACAGCAAGGCTCAGAAGAGCCCACACACTCAGATCTTAACCCCAGTGTGCAGAAAGGGTCAAAACGTGTTTTTCAGCAGAAAAAAACATGTTTCTGCAAGTTTGGTCAACCCCATGTAAGTTATGGGGCAGTAACAGAACACTTTATAAAACGTGTTTTTCAGCCCGAAATAAACGCGTTTTTTCAGACAACTGAATCACCATGTAACAGCAAGGCTCAGAGGAGCCCACACACTCAGCTCTTAACCCCAGTGTGCAGGAAGGGTCAAAACGTGTTTTTCAGCAGAAATAAACATGTTTCTGCAAGTTTGGTCAACCCCATGTAAGTTATGGGGCAGTAACAGAACACTTTTCAAAACGTGTTTTTCAGCCCGAAATAAACGCGTTTTTTCAGACAACTGAATCCCCATGCAACAGCAAGGCTCAGAAGAGCCCACACACTCAGCTCTTAACCCCAGTGTGCAGAAAGAGTCAAAACGTGTTTTTCAGCAGAAATAAATATGTTTCTGCAAGTTTGGTCAACCCCATGTAAGTTATGGGGCAGTAACAGAACACTTTTCAAAACGTGTTTTTCAGCCCGAAATAAACGCGTTTTTTCAGACAACTGAATCCCCATGTAACAGCAAGGCTCAGAGGAGCCCACACACTCAGCTCTTAGCCCCAGTGTGCAGAAAGTGTCAAAACGTGTTTTTCAGCAGAAATAAACATGTTTCTGCAAGTTTGGTCAACCCCATGTAAGTTATGGGACAGTAACAGCACACTTTTCAAAACGTGTTTTTCAGCCCGAAATAAACGCGTTTTTTCAGACAACTGAATCCCCATGTAACAGCAAGGCTCAGAGGAGCCCACACACTCAGATCTTAACCCCAGTGTGCAGAAAGGGTCAAAACGTGTTTTTCAGCAGAAATAAACATGTTTCTGCAAGTTTGGTCAACCCCATGTAAGTTATGGGGCAGTAACAGAACACTTTTCAAAACGTGTTTTTCAGCCCGAAATAAACGCGTTTTTTCAGACAACTGAATCACCATGTAACAGCAAGGCTCAGAAGAGCCCACACACTCAGCTCTTAACCCCAGTGTGCAGGAAGGGTCAAAACGTGTTTTTCAGCAGAAATAAACATGTTTCTGCAAGTTTGGTCAACCCCATGTAAGTTATGGGGCAGTAACAGAACACTTTTCAAAACGTGTTTTTCAGCCCGAAATAAACGCGTTTTTTCAGACAACTGAATCCCCATGCAACAGCAAGGCTCAGAAGAGCCCACACACTCAGCTCTTAACCCCAGTGTGCAGAAAGTGTCAAAACGTGTTTTTCAGCAGAAATAAACATGTTTCTGCAAGTTTGGTCAACCCCATGTAAGTTATGGGACAGTAACAGCACACTTTTCAAAACGTGTTTTTCAGCCCGAAATAAACGCGTTTTTTCAGACAACTGAATCCCCATGTAACAGCAAGGCTCAGAGGAGCCCACACACTCAGATCTTAACCCCAGTGTGCAGAAAGGGTCAAAACGTGTTTTTCAGCAGAAATAAACATGTTTCTGCAAGTTTGGTCAACCCCATGTAAGTTATGGGGCAGTAACAGAACACTTTTCAAAACGTGTTTTTCAGCCCGAAATAAACGCGTTTTTTCAGACAACTGAATCACCATGTAACAGCAAGGCTCAGAGGAGCCCACACACTCAGCTCTTAACCCCAGTGTGCAGGAAGGGTCAAAACGTGTTTTTCAGCAGAAATAAACATGTTTCTGCAAGTTTGGTCAACCCCATGTAAGTTATGGGACAGTAACAGCACACTTTTCAAAACGTGTTTTTCAGCCCGAAATAAACGCGTTTTTTCAGACAACTGAATCCCCATGTAACAGCAAGACTCAGAGGAGCCCACACACTCAGCTCTTAACCCCAGTGTGCAGGAAGGGTCAAAACGTGTTTTTCAGCAGAAATAAACATGTTTCTGCAAGTTTGGTCAACCCCATGTAAGTTATGGGACAGTAACAGAACACTTTTCAAAACGTGTTTTTCAGCCCGAAATAAACGCGTTTTTTCAGACAACTGAATCCCCATGCAACAGCAAGGCTCAGAAGAGCCCACACACTCAGCTCTTAACCCCAGTGTGCAGAAAGAGTCAAAACGTGTTTTTCAGCAGAAATAAATATGTTTCTGCAAGTTTGGTCAACCCCATGTAAGTTATGGGGCAGTAACAGAACACTTTTCAAAACGTGTTTTTCAGCCCGAAATAAACGCGTTTTTTCAGACAACTGAATCCCCATGTAACAGCAAGGCTCAGAGGAGCCCACACACTCAGCTCTTAGCCCCAGTGTGCAGAAAGTGTCAAAACGTGTTTTTCAGCAGAAATAAACATGTTTCTGCAAGTTTGGTCAACCCCATGTAAGTTATGGGACAGTAACAGCACACTTTTCAAAACGTGTTTTTCAGCCCGAAATAAACGCGTTTTTTCAGACAACTGAATCCCCATGTAACAGCAAGGCTCAGAGGAGCCCACACACTCAGATCTTAACCCCAGTGTGCAGAAAGTGTCAAAACGTGTTTTTCAGCAGAAATAAACATGTTTCTGCAAGTTTGGTCAACCCCATGTAAGTTATGGGACAGTAACAGCACACTTTTCAAAACGTGTTTTTCAGCCCGAAATAAACGCGTTTTTTCAGACAACTGAATCCCCATGTAACAGCAAGGCTCAGAGGAGCCCACACACTCAGATCTTAACCCCAGTGTGCAGAAAGGGTCAAAACGTGTTTTTCAGCAGAAATAAACATGTTTCTGCAAGTTTGGTCAACCCCATGTAAGTTATGGGGCAGTAACAGAACACTTTTCAAAACGTGTTTTTCAGCCCGAAATAAACGCGTTTTTTCAGACAACTGAATCCCCATGCAACAGCAAGGCTCAGAAGAGCCCACACACTCAGCTCTTAACCCCAGTGTGCAGAAAGTGTCAAAACGTGTTTTTCAGCAGAAATAAACATGTTTCTGCAAGTTTGGTCAACCCCATGTAAGTTATGGGACAGTAACAGCACACTTTTCAAAACGTGTTTTTCAGCCCGAAATAAACGCGTTTTTTCAGACAACTGAATCCCCATGTAACAGCAAGGCTCAGAGGAGCCCACACACTCAGATCTTAACCCCAGTGTGCAGAAAGGGTCAAAACGTGTTTTTCAGCAGAAATAAACATGTTTCTGCAAGTTTGGTCAACCCCATGTAAGTTATGGGGCAGTAACAGAACACTTTTCAAAACGTGTTTTTCAGCCCGAAATAAACGCGTTTTTTCAGACAACTGAATCACCATGTAACAGCAAGGCTCAGAGGAGCCCACACACTCAGCTCTTAACCCCAGTGTGCAGGAAGGGTCAAAACGTGTTTTTCAGCAGAAATAAACATGTTTCTGCAAGTTTGGTCAACCCCATGTAAGTTATGGGACAGTAACAGCACACTTTTCAAAACGTGTTTTTCAGCCCGAAATAAACGCGTTTTTTCAGACAACTGAATCCCCATGTAACAGCAAGACTCAGAGGAGCCCACACACTCAGATCTTAACCCTAGTGTGCAGAAAGGGTAAAAACGTGTTTTTCAGCAGAAATAAACATGTTTCTGCAAGTTTGGTTAACCCCATGTAAGTTATGGGGAAGTAACAGAACACTTTTCAAAACGTGTTTTTCAGCCCGAAATAAACGCGTTTTTTCAGACAACTGAATCCCCATGTAACAGCAAGGTTCAGAAGAGCCCACACACTCAGCTCTTAACCCCAGTGTGCAGAAAGAGTCAAAACGTGTTTTTCAGCAGAAATAAACATGTTTCTGCAAGTTTGGTCAACCCCATGTAAGTTATGGGGCAGTAACAGAACACTTTTCAAAACGTGTTTTTCAGCCCGAAATAAACGCGTTTTTTCAGACAACTGAATCCCCATGCAACAGCAAGGCTCAGAAGAGCCCACACACTCAGCTCTTAACCCCAGTGTGCAGAAAGTGTCAAAACGTGTTTTTCAGCAGAAATAAACATGTTTCTGCAAGTTTGGTCAACCCCATGTAAGTTATGGGACAGTAACAGCACACTTTTCAAAACGTGTTTTTCAGCCCGAAATAAACGCGTTTTTTCAGACAACTGAATCCCCATGTAACAGCAAGGCTCAGAGGAGCCCACACACTCAGATCTTAACCCCAGTGTGCAGAAAGGGTCAAAACGTGTTTTTCAGCAGAAATAAACATGTTTCTGCAAGTTTGGTCAACCCCATGTAAGTTATGGGGCAGTAACAGAACACTTTTCAAAACGTGTTTTTCAGCCCGAAATAAACGCGTTTTTTCAGACAACTGAATCACCATGTAACAGCAAGGCTCAGAGGAGCCCACACACTCAGCTCTTAACCCCAGTGTGCAGGAAGGGTCAAAACGTGTTTTTCAGCAGAAATAAACATGTTTCTGCAAGTTTGGTCAACCCCATGTAAGTTATGGGACAGTAACAGCACACTTTTCAAAACGTGTTTTTCAGCCCGAAATAAACGCGTTTTTTCAGACAACTGAATCCCCATGTAACAGCAAGACTCAGAGGAGCCCACACACTCAGCTCTTAACCCCAGTGTGCAGGAAGGGTCAAAACGTGTTTTTCAGCAGAAATAAACATGTTTCTGCAAGTTTGGTCAACCCCATGTAAGTTATGGGACAGTAACAGAACACTTTTCAAAACGTGTTTTTCAGCCCGAAATAAACGCGTTTTTTCAGACAACTGAATCCCCATGCAACAGCAAGGCTCAGAAGAGCCCACACACTCAGCTCTTAACCCCAGTGTGCAGAAAGAGTCAAAACGTGTTTTTCAGCAGAAATAAATATGTTTCTGCAAGTTTGGTCAACCCCATGTAAGTTATGGGGCAGTAACAGAACACTTTTCAAAACGTGTTTTTCAGCCCGAAATAAACGCGTTTTTTCAGACAACTGAATCCCCATGTAACAGCAAGGCTCAGAGGAGCCCACACACTCAGCTCTTAGCCCCAGTGTGCAGAAAGTGTCAAAACGTGTTTTTCAGCAGAAATAAACATGTTTCTGCAAGTTTGGTCAACCCCATGTAAGTTATGGGACAGTAACAGCACACTTTTCAAAACGTGTTTTTCAGCCCGAAATAAACGCGTTTTTTCAGACAACTGAATCCCCATGTAACAGCAAGGCTCAGAGGAGCCCACACACTCAGCTTTTAGCCCAAGTGTGCAGAAAGTGTCAAAACGTGTTTTTCAGCAGAAATAAACATGTTTCTGCAAGTTTGGTCAACCCCATGTAAGTTATGGGACAGTAACAGCACACTTTTCAAAACGTGTTTTTCAGCCCGAAATAAACGCGTTTTTTCAGACAACTGAATCCCCATGTAACAGCAAGGCTCAGAGGAGCCCACACACTCAGATCTTAACCCCAGTGTGCAGAAAGGGTCAAAACGTGTTTTTCAGCAGAAATAAACATGTTTCTGCAAGTTTGGTCAACCCCATGTAAGTTATGGGGCAGTAACAGAACACTTTTCAAAACGTGTTTTTCAGCCCGAAATAAACGCGTTTTTTCAGACAACTGAATCACCATGTAACAGCAAGGCTCAGAAGAGCCCACACACTCAGCTCTTAACCCCAGTGTGCAGGAAGGGTCAAAACGTGTTTTTCAGCAGAAATAAACATGTTTCTGCAAGTTTGGTCAACCCCATGTAAGTTATGGGGCAGTAACAGAACACTTTTCAAAACGTGTTTTTCAGCCCGAAATAAACGCGTTTTTTCAGACAACTGAATCCCCATGCAACAGCAAGGCTCAGAAGAGCCCACACACTCAGCTCTTAACCCCAGTGTGCAGAAAGTGTCAAAACGTGTTTTTCAGCAGAAATAAACATGTTTCTGCAAGTTTGGTCAACCCCATGTAAGTTATGGGACAGTAACAGCACACTTTTCAAAACGTGTTTTTCAGCCCGAAATAAACGCGTTTTTTCAGACAACTGAATCCCCATGTAACAGCAAGGCTCAGAGGAGCCCACACACTCAGATCTTAACCCCAGTGTGCAGAAAGGGTCAAAACGTGTTTTTCAGCAGAAATAAACATGTTTCTGCAAGTTTGGTCAACCCCATGTAAGTTATGGGGCAGTAACAGAACACTTTTCAAAACGTGTTTTTCAGCCCGAAATAAACGCGTTTTTTCAGACAACTGAATCACCATGTAACAGCAAGGCTCAGAGGAGCCCACACACTCAGCTCTTAACCCCAGTGTGCAGGAAGGGTCAAAACGTGTTTTTCAGCAGAAATAAACATGTTTCTGCAAGTTTGGTCAACCCCATGTAAGTTATGGGACAGTAACAGCACACTTTTCAAAACGTGTTTTTCAGCCCGAAATAAACGCGTTTTTTCAGACAACTGAATCCCCATGTAACAGCAAGACTCAGAGGAGCCCACACACTCAGATCTTAACCCTAGTGTGCAGAAAGGGTAAAAACGTGTTTTTAAGCAGAAATAAACATGTTTCTGCAAGTTTGGTTAACCCCATGTAAGTTATGGGGAAGTAACAGAACACTTTTCAAAACGTGTTTTTCAGCCCGAAATAAACGCGTTTTTTCAGACAACTGAATCCCCATGTAACAGCAAGGTTCAGAGGAGCCCACACACTCAGCTCTTAACCCCAGTGTGCAGAAAGAGTCAAAACGTGTTTTTCAGCAGAAATAAACATGTTTCTGCAAGTTTGGTCAACCCCATGTAAGTTATGGGGCAGTAACAGAACACTTTTCAAAACGTGTTTTTCAGCCCGAAATAAACGCGTTTTTTCAGACAACTGAATCCCCATGCAACAGCAAGGCTCAGAAGAGCCCACACACTCAGCTCTTAACCCCAGTGTGCAGAAAGTGTCAAAACGTGTTTTTCAGCAGAAATAAACATGTTTCTGCAAGTTTGGTCAACCCCATGTAAGTTATGGGACAGTAACAGCACACTTTTCAAAACGTGTTTTTCAGCCCGAAATAAACGCGTTTTTTCAGACAACTGAATCCCCATGCAACAGCAAGGCTCAGAAGAGCCCACACACTCAGCTCTTAACCCCAGTGTGCAGAAAGTGTCAAAACGTGTTTTTCAGCAGAAATAAACATGTTTCTGCAAGTTTGGTCAACCCCATGTAAGTTATGGGACAGTAACAGCACACTTTTCAAAACGTGTTTTTCAGCCCGAAATAAACGCGTTTTTTCAGACAACTGAATCCCCATGTAACAGCAAGGCTCAGAGGAGCCCACACACTCAGATCTTAACCCCAGTGTGCAGAAAGGGTCAAAACGTGTTTTTCAGCAGAAATAAACATGTTTCTGCAAGTTTGGTCAACCCCATGTAAGTTATGGGGCAGTAACAGAACACTTTTCAAAACGTGTTTTTCAGCCCGAAATAAACGCGTTTTTTCAGACAACTGAATCACCATGTAACAGCAAGGCTCAGAGGAGCCCACACACTCAGCTCTTAACCCCAGTGTGCAGGAAGGGTCAAAACGTGTTTTTCAGCAGAAATAAACATGTTTCTGCAAGTTTGGTCAACCCCATGTAAGTTATGGGACAGTAACAGCACACTTTTCAAAACGTGTTTTTCAGCCCGAAATAAACGCGTTTTTTCAGACAACTGAATCCCCATGTAACAGCAAGACTCAGAGGAGCCCACACACTCAGCTCTTAACCCCAGTGTGCAGGAAGGGTCAAAACGTGTTTTTCAGCAGAAATAAACATGTTTCTGCAAGTTTGGTCAACCCCATGTAAGTTATGGGACAGTAACAGAACACTTTTCAAAACGTGTTTTTCAGCCCGAAATAAACGCGTTTTTTCAGACAACTGAATCCCCATGCAACAGCAAGGCTCAGAAGAGCCCACACACTCAGCTCTTAACCCCAGTGTGCAGAAAGAGTCAAAACGTGTTTTTCAGCAGAAATAAATATGTTTCTGCAAGTTTGGTCAACCCCATGTAAGTTATGGGGCAGTAACAGAACACTTTTCAAAACGTGTTTTTCAGCCCGAAATAAACGCGTTTTTTCAGACAACTGAATCCCCATGTAACAGCAAGGCTCAGAGGAGCCCACACACTCAGCTCTTAGCCCCAGTGTGCAGAAAGTGTCAAAACGTGTTTTTCAGCAGAAATAAACATGTTTCTGCAAGTTTGGTCAACCCCATGTAAGTTATGGGACAGTAACAGCACACTTTTCAAAACGTGTTTTTCAGCCCGAAATAAACGCGTTTTTTCAGACAACTGAATCCCCATGTAACAGCAAGGCTCAGAGGAGCCCACACACTCAGCTTTTAGCCCAAGTGTGCAGAAAGTGTCAAAACGTGTTTTTCAGCAGAAATAAACATGTTTCTGCAAGTTTGGTCAACCCCATGTAAGTTATGGGACAGTAACAGCACACTTTTCAAAACGTGTTTTTCAGCCCGAAATAAACGCGTTTTTTCAGACAACTGAATCCCCATGTAACAGCAAGGCTCAGAGGAGCCCACACACTCAGATCTTAACCCCAGTGTGCAGAAAGGGTCAAAACGTGTTTTTCAGCAGAAATAAACATGTTTCTGCAAGTTTGGTCAACCCCATGTAAGTTATGGGGCAGTAACAGAACACTTTTCAAAACGTGTTTTTCAGCCCGAAATAAACGCGTTTTTTCAGACAACTGAATCACCATGTAACAGCAAGGCTCAGAAGAGCCCACACACTCAGCTCTTAACCCCAGTGTGCAGGAAGGGTCAAAACGTGTTTTTCAGCAGAAATAAACATGTTTCTGCAAGTTTGGTCAACCCCATGTAAGTTATGGGGCAGTAACAGAACACTTTTCAAAACGTGTTTTTCAGCCCGAAATAAACGCGTTTTTTCAGACAACTGAATCCCCATGCAACAGCAAGGCTCAGAAGAGCCCACACACTCAGCTCTTAACCCCAGTGTGCAGAAAGTGTCAAAACGTGTTTTTCAGCAGAAATAAACATGTTTCTGCAAGTTTGGTCAACCCCATGTAAGTTATGGGACAGTAACAGCACACTTTTCAAAACGTGTTTTTCAGCCCGAAATAAACGCGTTTTTTCAGACAACTGAATCCCCATGTAACAGCAAGGCTCAGAGGAGCCCACACACTCAGATCTTAACCCCAGTGTGCAGAAAGGGTCAAAACGTGTTTTTCAGCAGAAATAAACATGTTTCTGCAAGTTTGGTCAACCCCATGTAAGTTATGGGGCAGTAACAGAACACTTTTCAAAACGTGTTTTTCAGCCCGAAATAAACGCGTTTTTTCAGACAACTGAATCACCATGTAACAGCAAGGCTCAGAGGAGCCCACACACTCAGCTCTTAACCCCAGTGTGCAGGAAGGGTCAAAACGTGTTTTTCAGCAGAAATAAACATGTTTCTGCAAGTTTGGTCAACCCCATGTAAGTTATGGGACAGTAACAGCACACTTTTCAAAACGTGTTTTTCAGCCCGAAATAAACGCGTTTTTTCAGACAACTGAATCCCCATGTAACAGCAAGACTCAGAGGAGCCCACACACTCAGATCTTAACCCTAGTGTGCAGAAAGGGTAAAAACGTGTTTTTCAGCAGAAATAAACATGTTTCTGCAAGTTTGGTTAACCCCATGTAAGTTATGGGGAAGTAACAGAACACTTTTCAAAACGTGTTTTTCAGCCCGAAATAAACGCGTTTTTTCAGACAACTGAATCCCCATGTAACAGCAAGGTTCAGAAGAGCCCACACACTCAGCTCTTAACCCCAGTGTGCAGAAAGAGTCAAAACGTGTTTTTCAGCAGAAATAAACATGTTTCTGCAAGTTTGGTCAACCCCATGTAAGTTATGGGGCAGTAACAGAACACTTTTCAAAACGTGTTTTTCAGCCCGAAATAAACGCGTTTTTTCAGACAACTGAATCCCCATGCAACAGCAAGGCTCAGAAGAGCCCACACACTCAGCTCTTAACCCCAGTGTGCAGAAAGTGTCAAAACGTGTTTTTAAGCAGAAATAAACATGTTTCTGCAAGTTTGGTCAACCCCATGTAAGTTATGGGACAGTAACAGCACACTTTTCAAAACGTGTTTTTCAGCCCGAAATAAACGCGTTTTTTCAGACAACTGAATCCCCATGTAACAGCAAGGCTCAGAGGAGCCCACACACTCAGATCTTAACCCCAGTGTGCAGAAAGGGTCAAAACGTGTTTTTCAGCAGAAATAAACATGTTTCTGCAAGTTTGGTCAACCCCATGTAAGTTATGGGGCAGTAACAGAACACTTTTCAAAACGTGTTTTTCAGCCCGAAATAAACGCGTTTTTTCAGACAACTGAATCACCATGTAACAGCAAGGCTAAGAGGAGCCCACACACTCAGCTCTTAACCCCAGTGTGCAGGAAGGGTCAAAACGTGTTTTTCAGCAGAAATAAACATGTTTCTGCAAGTTTGGTCAACCCCATGTAAGTTATGGGGCAGTAACAGAACACTTTTCAAAACGTGTTTTTCAGCCCGAAATAAACGCGTTTTTTCAGACAACTGAATCCCCATGCAACAGCAAGGCTCAGAAGAGCCCACACACTCAGCTCTTAACCCCAGTGTGCAGAAAGTGTCAAAACGTGTTTTTCAGCAGAAATAAACATGTTTCTGCAAGTTTGGTCAACCCCATGTAAGTTATGGGACAGTAACAGCACACTTTTCAAAACGTGTTTTTCAGCCCGAAATAAACGCGTTTTTTCAGACAACTGAATCCCCATGTAACAGCAAGGCTCAGAGGAGCCCACACACTCAGATCTTAACCCCAGTGTGCAGAAAGGGTCAAAACGTGTTTTTCAGCAGAAATAAACATGTTTCTGCAAGTTTGGTCAACCCCATGTAAGTTATGGGGCAGTAACAGAACACTTTTCAAAACGTTTTTTTCTGCCCGAAATAAACGCGTTTTTTCAGACAACTGAATCACCATGTAACAGCAAGGCTCAGAGGAGCCCACACACTCAGCTCTTAACCCCAGTGTGCAGGAAGGGTCAAAACGTGTTTTTCAGCAGAAATAAACATGTTTCTGCAAGTTTGGTCAACCCCATGTAAGTTATGGGACAGTAACAGCACACTTTTCAAAACGTGTTTTTCAGCCCGAAATAAACGCGTTTTTTCAGACAACTGAATCCCCATGTAACAGCAAGACTCAGAGGAGCCCACACACTCAGATCTTAACCCTAGTGTGCAGAAAGGGTAAAAACGTGTTTTTCAGCAGAAATAAACATGTTTCTGCAAGTTTGGTTAACCCCATGTAAGTTATGGGGAAGTAACAGAACACTTTTCAAAACGTGTTTTTCAGCCCGAAATAAACGCGTTTTTTCAGACAACTGAATCCCCATGTAACAGCAAGGTTCAGAAGAGTCCACACACTCAGCTCTTAACCCCAGTGTGCAGAAAGAGTCAAAACGTGTTTTTCAGCAGAAATAAACATGTTTCTGCAAGTTTGGTCAACCCCATGTAAGTTATGGGGCAGTAACAGAACACTTTTCAAAACGTGTTTTTCAGCCCGAAATAAACGCGTTTTTTCAGACAACTGAATCCCCATGTAACAGCAAGGCTCAGAGGAGCCCACACACTCAGCTCTTAGCCCCAGTGTGCAGAAAGTGTCAAAACGTGTTTTTCAGCAGAAATAAACATGTTTCTGCAAGTTTGGTCAACCCCATGTAAGTTATGGGACAGTAACAGCACACTTTTCAAAACGTGTTTTTCAGCCCGAAATAAACGCGTTTTTTCAGACAACTGAATCCCCATGTAACAGCAAGGCTCAGAGGAGCCCACACACTCAGATCTTAACCCCAGTGTGCAGAAAGGGTCAAAACGTGTTTTTCAGCAGAAATAAACATGTTTCTGCAAGTTTGGTCAACCCCATGTAAGTTATGGGGCAGTAACAGAACACTTTTCAAAACGTGTTTTTCAGCCCGAAATAAACGCGTTTTTTCAGACAACTGAATCACCATGTAACAGCAAGGCTCAGAAGAGCCCACACACTCAGATCTTAACCCCAGTGTGCAGAAAGGGTCAAAACGTGTTTTTCAGCAGAAAAAAACATGTTTCTGCAAGTTTGGTCAACCCCATGTAAGTTATGGGGCAGTAACAGAACACTTTTCAAAACGTGTTTTTCAGCCCGAAATAAACGCGTTTTTTCAGACAACTGAATCACCATGTAACAGCAAGGCTCAGAGGAGCCCACACACTCAGCTCTTAACCCCAGTGTGCAGGAAGGGTCAAAACGTGTTTTTCAGCAGAAATAAACATGTTTCTGCAAGTTTGGTCAACCCCATGTAAGTTATGGGGCAGTAACAGAACACTTTTCAAAACGTGTTTTTCAGCCCGAAATAAACGCGTTTTTTCAGACAACTGAATCCCCATGCAACAGCAAGGCTCAGAAGAGCCCACACACTCAGCTCTTAACCCCAGTGTGCAGAAAGTGTCAAAACGTGTTTTTCAGCAGAAATAAACATGTTTCTGCAAGTTTGGTCAACCCCATGTAAGTTATGGGACAGTAACAGCACACTTTTCAAAACGTGTTTTTCAGCCCGAAATAAACGCGTTTTTTCAGACAACTGAATCCCCATGTAACAGCAAGGCTCAGAGGAGCCCACACACTCAGATCTTAACCCCAGTGTGCAGAAAGGGTCAAAACGTGTTTTTCAGCAGAAATAAACATGTTTCTGCAAGTTTGGTCAACCCCATGTAAGTTATGGGGCAGTAACAGAACACTTTTCAAAACGTGTTTTTCAGCCCGAAATAAACGCGTTTTTTCAGACAACTGAATCACCATGTAACAGCAAGGCTCAGAGGAGCCCACACACTCAGCTCTTAACCCCAGTGTGCAGGAAGGGTCAAAACGTGTTTTTCAGCAGAAATAAACATGTTTCTGCAAGTCTGGTCAACCCCATGTAAGTTATGGGACAGTAACAGCACACTTTTCAAAACGTGTTTTTCAGCCCGAAATAAACGCGTTTTTTCAGACAACTGAATCCCCATGTAACAGCAAGACTCAGAGGAGCCCACACACTCAGATCTTAACCCTAGTGTGCAGAAAGGGTAAAAACGTGTTTTTCAGCAGAAATAAACATGTTTCTGCAAGTTTGGTTAACCCCATGTAAGTTATGGGGAAGTAACAGAACACTTTTCAAAACGTGTTTTTCAGCCCGAAATAAACGCGTTTTTTCAGACAACTGAATCCCCATGTAACAGCAAGGTTCAGAAGAGCCCACACACTCAGCTCTTAACCCCAGTGTGCAGAAAGAGTCAAAACGTGTTTTTCAGCAGAAATAAACATGTTTCTGCAAGTTTGGTCAACCCCATGTAAGTTATGGGGCAGTAACAGAACACTTTTCAAAACGTGTTTTTCAGCCCGAAATAAACGCGTTTTTTCAGACAACTGAATCCCCATGTAACAGCAAGGCTCAGAGGAGCCCACACACTCAGCTCTTAGCCCCAGTGTGCAGAAAGTGTCAAAACGTGTTTTTCAGCAGAAATAAACATGTTTCTACAAGTTTGGTCAACCCCATGTAAGTTATGGGACAGTAACAGCACACTTTTCAAAACGTGTTTTTCAGCCCGAAATAAACGCGTTTTTTCAGACAACTGAATCCCCATGTAACAGCAAGGCTCAGAGGAGCCCACACACTCAGATCTTAACCCCAGTGTGCAGAAAGGGTCAAAACGTGTTTTTCAGCAGAAATAAACATGTTTCTGCAAGTTTGGTCAACCCCATGTAAGTTATGGGGCAGTAACAGAACACTTTTCAAAACGTGTTTTTCAGCCCGAAATAAACGCGTTTTTTCAGACAACTGAATCACCATGTAACAGCAAGGCTCAGAAGAGCCCACACACTCAGATCTTAACCCCAGTGTGCAGAAAGGGTCAAAACGTGTTTTTCAGCAGAAAAAAACATGTTTCTGCAAGTTTGGTCAACCCCATGTAAGTTATGGGGCAGTAACAGAACACTTTTCAAAACGTGTTTTTCAGCCCGAAATAAACGCGTTTTTTCAGACAACTGAATCACCATGTAACAGCAAGGCTCAGAGGAGCCCACACACTCAGCTCTTAACCCCAGTGTGCAGGAAGGGTCAAAACGTGTTTTTCAGCAGAAATAAACATGTTTCTGCAAGTTTGGTCAACCCCATGTAAGTTATGGGGCAGTAACAGAACACTTTTCAAAACGTGTTTTTCAGCCCGAAATAAACGCGTTTTTTCAGACAACTGAATCCCCATGCAACAGCAAGGCTCAGAAGAGCCCACACACTCAGCTCTTAACCCCAGTGTGCAGAAAGAGTCAAAACGTGTTTTTCAGCAGAAATAAACATGTTTCTGCAAGTTTGGTCAACCCCATGTAAGTTATGGGGCAGTAACAGAACACTTTTCAAAACGTGTTTTTCAGCCCGAAATAAACGCGTTTTTTCAGACAACTGAATCACCATGTAACAGCAAGGCTCAGAAGAGCCCACACACTCAGCTCTTAACCCCAGTGTGCAGGAAGGGTCAAAACGTGTTTTTCAGCAGAAATAAACATGTTTCTGCAAGTTTGGTCAACCCCATGTAAGTTATGGGGCAGTAACAGAACACTTTTCAAAACGTGTTTTTCAGCCCGAAATAAACGCGTTTTTTCAGACAACTGAATCCCCATGCAACAGCAAGGCTCAGAAGAGCCCACACACTCAGCTCTTAACCCCAGTGTGCAGAAAGAGTCAAAACGTGTTTTTCAGCAGAAATAAACATGTTTCTGCAAGTTTGGTCAACCCCATGTAAGTTATGGGGCAGTAACAGAACACTTTTCAAAACGTGTTTTTCAGCCCGAAATAAACGCGTTTTTTCAGACAACTGAATCCCCATGTAACAGCAAGGCTCAGAGGAGCCCACACACTCAGCTCTTAGCCCCAGTGTGCAGAAAGTGTCAAAACGTGTTTTTCAGCAGAAATAAACATGTTTCTGCAAGTTTGGTCAACCCCATGTAAGTTATGGGACAGTAACAGCACACTTTTCAAAACGTGTTTTTCAGCCCGAAATAAACGCGTTTTTTCAGACAACTGAATCCCCATGTAACAGCAAGGCTCAGAGGAGCCCACACACTCAGATCTTAACCCCAGTGTGCAGAAAGGGTCAAAACGTGTTTTTCAGCAGAAATAAACATGTTTCTGCAAGTTTGGTCAACCCCATGTAAGTTATGGGGCAGTAACAGAACACTTTTCAAAACGTGTTTTTCAGCCCGAAATAAACGCGTTTTTTCAGACAACTGAATCACCATGTAACAGCAAGGCTCAGAAGAGCCCACACACTCAGCTCTTAACCCCAGTGTGCAGGAAGGGTCAAAACGTGTTTTTCAGCAGAAATAAACATGTTTCTGCAAGTTTGGTCAACCCCATGTAAGTTATGGGGCAGTAACAGAACACTTTTCAAAACGTGTTTTTCAGCCCGAAATAAACGCGTTTTTTCAGACAACTGAATCCCCATGCAACAGCAAGGCTCAGAAGAGCCCACACACTCAGCTCTTAACCCCAGTGTGCAGAAAGTGTCAAAACGTGTTTTTCAGCAGAAATAAACATGTTTCTGCAAGTTTGGTCAACCCCATGTAAGTTATGGGACAGTAACAGCACACTTTTCAAAACGTGTTTTTCAGCCCGAAATAAACGCGTTTTTTCAGACAACTGAATCCCCATGTAACAGCAAGGCTCAGAGGAGCCCACACACTCAGATCTTAACCCCAGTGTGCAGAAAGGGTCAAAACGTGTTTTTCAGCAGAAATAAACATGTTTCTGCAAGTTTGGTCAACCCCATGTAAGTTATGGGGCAGTAACAGAACACTTTTCAAAACGTGTTTTTCAGCCCGAAATAAACGCGTTTTTTCAGACAACTGAATCACCATGTAACAGCAAGGCTCAGAGGAGCCCACACACTCAGCTCTTAACCCCAGTGTGCAGGAAGGGTCAAAACGTGTTTTTCAGCAGAAATAAACATGTTTCTGCAAGTTTGGTCAACCCCATGTAAGTTATGGGGCAGTAACAGAACACTTTTCAAAACGTGTTTTTCAGCCCGAAATAAACGCGTTTTTTCAGACAACTGAATCCCCATGCAACAGCAAGGCTCAGAAGAGCCCACACACTCAGCTCTTAACCCCAGTGTGCAGAAAGTGTCAAAACGTGTTTTTCAGCAGAAATAAACATGTTTCTGCAAGTTTGGTCAACCCCATGTAAGTTATGGGACAGTAACAGCACACTTTTCAAAACGTGTTTTTCAGCCCGAAATAAACGCGTTTTTTCAGACAACTGAATCCCCATGTAACAGCAAGGCTCAGAGGAGCCCACACACTCAGATCTTAACCCCAGTGTGCAGAAAGGGTCAAAACGTGTTTTTCAGCAGAAATAAACATGTTTCTGCAAGTTTGGTCAACCCCATGTAAGTTATGGGGCAGTAACAGAACACTTTTCAAAACGTGTTTTTCAGCCCGAAATAAACGCGTTTTTTCAGACAACTGAATCACCATGTAACAGCAAGGCTCAGAGGAGCCCACACACTCAGCTCTTAACCCCAGTGTGCAGGAAGGGTCAAAACGTGTTTTTCAGCAGAAATAAACATGTTTCTGCAAGTTTGGTCAACCCCATGTAAGTTATGGGACAGTAACAGCACACTTTTCAAAACGTGTTTTTCAGCCCGAAATAAACGCGTTTTTTCAGACAACTGAATCCCCATGTAACAGCAAGACTCAGAGGAGCCCACACACTCAGATCTTAACCCTAGTGTGCAGAAAGGGTAAAAACGTGTTTTTCAGCAGAAATAAACATGTTTCTGCAAGTTTGGTTAACCCCATGTAAGTTATGGGGAAGTAACAGAACACTTTTCAAAACGTGTTTTTCAGCCCGAAATAAACGCGTTTTTTCAGACAACTGAATCCCCATGTAACAGCAAGGTTCAGAAGAGCCCACACACTCAGCTCTTAACCCCAGTGTGCAGAAAGAGTCAAAACGTGTTTTTCAGCAGAAATAAACATGTTTCTGCAAGTTTGGTCAACCCCATGTAAGTTATGGGGCAGTAACAGAACACTTTTCAAAACGTGTTTTTCAGCCCGAAATAAACGCGTTTTTTCAGACAACTGAATCCCCATGCAACAGCAAGGCTCAGAAGAGCCCACACACTCAGCTCTTAACCCCAGTGTGCAGAAAGTGTCAAAACGTGTTTTTAAGCAGAAATAAACATGTTTCTGCAAGTTTGGTCAACCCCATGTAAGTTATGGGACAGTAACAGCACACTTTTCAAAACGTGTTTTTCAGCCCGAAATAAACGCGTTTTTTCAGACAACTGAATCCCCATGTAACAGCAAGGCTCAGAGGAGCCCACACACTCAGATCTTAACCCCAGTGTGCAGAAAGGGTCAAAACGTGTTTTTCAGCAGAAATAAACATGTTTCTGCAAGTTTGGTCAACCCCATGTAAGTTATGGGGCAGTAACAGAACACTTTTCAAAACGTGTTTTTCAGCCCGAAATAAACGCGTTTTTTCAGACAACTGAATCACCATGTAACAGCAAGGCTAAGAGGAGCCCACACACTCAGCTCTTAACCCCAGTGTGCAGGAAGGGTCAAAACGTGTTTTTCAGCAGAAATAAACATGTTTCTGCAAGTTTGGTCAACCCCATGTAAGTTATGGGGCAGTAACAGAACACTTTTCAAAACGTGTTTTTCAGCCCGAAATAAACGCGTTTTTTCAGACAACTGAATCCCCATGCAACAGCAAGGCTCAGAAGAGCCCACACACTCAGCTCTTAACCCCAGTGTGCAGAAAGTGTCAAAACGTGTTTTTCAGCAGAAATAAACATGTTTCTGCAAGTTTGGTCAACCCCATGTAAGTTATGGGACAGTAACAGCACACTTTTCAAAACGTGTTTTTCAGCCCGAAATAAACGCGTTTTTTCAGACAACTGAATCCCCATGTAACAGCAAGGCTCAGAGGAGCCCACACACTCAGATCTTAACCCCAGTGTGCAGAAAGGGTCAAAACGTGTTTTTCAGCAGAAATAAACATGTTTCTGCAAGTTTGGTCAACCCCATGTAAGTTATGGGGCAGTAACAGAACACTTTTCAAAACGTTTTTTTCAGCCCGAAATAAACGCGTTTTTTCAGACAACTGAATCACCATGTAACAGCAAGGCTCAGAGGAGCCCACACACTCAGCTCTTAACCCCAGTGTGCAGGAAGGGTCAAAACGTGTTTTTCAGCAGAAATAAACATGTTTCTGCAAGTTTGGTCAACCCCATGTAAGTTATGGGACAGTAACAGCACACTTTTCAAAACGTGTTTTTCAGCCCGAAATAAACGCGTTTTTTCAGACAACTGAATCCCCATGTAACAGCAAGACTCAGAGGAGCCCACACACTCAGATCTTAACCCTAGTGTGCAGAAAGGGTAAAAACGTGTTTTTCAGCAGAAATAAACATGTTTCTGCAAGTTTGGTTAACCCCATGTAAGTTATGGGGAAGTAACAGAACACTTTTCAAAACGTGTTTTTCAGCCCGAAATAAACGCGTTTTTTCAGACAACTGAATCCCCATGTAACAGCAAGGTTCAGAAGAGTCCACACACTCAGCTCTTAACCCCAGTGTGCAGAAAGAGTCAAAACGTGTTTTTCAGCAGAAATAAACATGTTTCTGCAAGTTTGGTCAACCCCATGTAAGTTATGGGGCAGTAACAGAACACTTTTCAAAACGTGTTTTTCAGCCCGAAATAAACGCGTTTTTTCAGACAACTGAATCCCCATGTAACAGCAAGGCTCAGAGGAGCCCACACACTCAGCTCTTAGCCCCAGTGTGCAGAAAGTGTCAAAACGTGTTTTTCAGCAGAAATAAACATGTTTCTGCAAGTTTGGTCAACCCCATGTAAGTTATGGGACAGTAACAGCACACTTTTCAAAACGTGTTTTTCAGCCCGAAATAAACGCGTTTTTTCAGACAACTGAATCCCCATGTAACAGCAAGGCTCAGAGGAGCCCACACACTCAGATCTTAACCCCAGTGTGCAGAAAGGGTCAAAACGTGTTTTTCAGCAGAAATAAACATGTTTCTGCAAGTTTGGTCAACCCCATGTAAGTTATGGGGCAGTAACAGAACACTTTTCAAAACGTGTTTTTCAGCCCGAAATAAACGCGTTTTTTCAGACAACTGAATCACCATGTAACAGCAAGGCTCAGAAGAGCCCACACACTCAGATCTTAACCCCAGTGTGCAGAAAGGGTCAAAACGTGTTTTTCAGCAGAAAAAAACATGTTTCTGCAAGTTTGGTCAACCCCATGTAAGTTATGGGGCAGTAACAGAACACTTTTCAAAACGTGTTTTTCAGCCCGAAATAAACGCGTTTTTTCAGACAACTGAATCACCATGTAACAGCAAGGCTCAGAGGAGCCCACACACTCAGCTCTTAACCCCAGTGTGCAGGAAGGGTCAAAACGTGTTTTTCAGCAGAAATAAACATGTTTCTGCAAGTTTGGTCAACCCCATGTAAGTTATGGGGCAGTAACAGAACACTTTTCAAAACGTGTTTTTCAGCCCGAAATAAACGCGTTTTTTCAGACAACTGAATCCCCATGCAACAGCAAGGCTCAGAAGAGCCCACACACTCAGCTCTTAACCCCAGTGTGCAGAAAGTGTCAAAACGTGTTTTTCAGCAGAAATAAACATGTTTCTGCAAGTTTGGTCAACCCCATGTAAGTTATGGGACAGTAACAGCACACTTTTCAAAACGTGTTTTTCAGCCCGAAATAAACGCGTTTTTTCAGACAACTGAATCCCCATGTAACAGCAAGGCTCAGAGGAGCCCACACACTCAGATCTTAACCCCAGTGTGCAGAAAGGGTCAAAACGTGTTTTTCAGCAGAAATAAACATGTTTCTGCAAGTTTGGTCAACCCCATGTAAGTTATGGGGCAGTAACAGAACACTTTTCAAAACGTGTTTTTCAGCCCGAAATAAACGCGTTTTTTCAGACAACTGAATCACCATGTAACAGCAAGGCTCAGAGGAGCCCACACACTCAGCTCTTAACCCCAGTGTGCAGGAAGGGTCAAAACGTGTTTTTCAGCAGAAATAAACATGTTTCTGCAAGTCTGGTCAACCCCATGTAAGTTATGGGACAGTAACAGCACACTTTTCAAAACGTGTTTTTCAGCCCGAAATAAACGCGTTTTTTCAGACAACTGAATCCCCATGTAACAGCAAGACTCAGAGGAGCCCACACACTCAGATCTTAACCCTAGTGTGCAGAAAGGGTAAAAACGTGTTTTTCAGCAGAAATAAACATGTTTCTGCAAGTTTGGTTAACCCCATGTAAGTTATGGGGAAGTAACAGAACACTTTTCAAAACGTGTTTTTCAGCCCGAAATAAACGCGTTTTTTCAGACAACTGAATCCCCATGTAACAGCAAGGTTCAGAAGAGCCCACACACTCAGCTCTTAACCCCAGTGTGCAGAAAGAGTCAAAACGTGTTTTTCAGCAGAAATAAACATGTTTCTGCAAGTTTGGTCAACCCCATGTAAGTTATGGGGCAGTAACAGAACACTTTTCAAAACGTGTTTTTCAGCCCGAAATAAACGCGTTTTTTCAGACAACTGAATCCCCATGTAACAGCAAGGCTCAGAGGAGCCCACACACTCAGCTCTTAGCCCCAGTGTGCAGAAAGTGTCAAAACGTGTTTTTCAGCAGAAATAAACATGTTTCTACAAGTTTGGTCAACCCCATGTAAGTTATGGGACAGTAACAGCACACTTTTCAAAACGTGTTTTTCAGCCCGAAATAAACGCGTTTTTTCAGACAACTGAATCCCCATGTAACAGCAAGGCTCAGAGGAGCCCACACACTCAGATCTTAACCCCAGTGTGCAGAAAGGGTCAAAACGTGTTTTTCAGCAGAAATAAACATGTTTCTGCAAGTTTGGTCAACCCCATGTAAGTTATGGGGCAGTAACAGAACACTTTTCAAAACGTGTTTTTCAGCCCGAAATAAACGCGTTTTTTCAGACAACTGAATCACCATGTAACAGCAAGGCTCAGAAGAGCCCACACACTCAGATCTTAACCCCAGTGTGCAGAAAGGGTCAAAACGTGTTTTTCAGCAGAAAAAAACATGTTTCTGCAAGTTTGGTCAACCCCATGTAAGTTATGGGGCAGTAACAGAACACTTTTCAAAACGTGTTTTTCAGCCCGAAATAAACGCGTTTTTTCAGACAACTGAATCACCATGTAACAGCAAGGCTCAGAGGAGCCCACACACTCAGCTCTTAACCCCAGTGTGCAGGAAGGGTCAAAACGTGTTTTTCAGCAGAAATAAACATGTTTCTGCAAGTTTGGTCAACCCCATGTAAGTTATGGGGCAGTAACAGAACACTTTTCAAAACGTGTTTTTCAGCCCGAAATAAACGCGTTTTTTCAGACAACTGAATCCCCATGCAACAGCAAGGCTCAGAAGAGCCCACACACTCAGCTCTTAACCCCAGTGTGCAGAAAGAGTCAAAACGTGTTTTTCAGCAGAAATAAACATGTTTCTGCAAGTTTGGTCAACCCCATGTAAGTTATGGGGCAGTAACAGAACACTTTTCAAAACGTGTTTTTCAGCCCGAAATAAACGCGTTTTTTCAGACAACTGAATCACCATGTAACAGCAAGGCTCAGAAGAGCCCACACACTCAGCTCTTAACCCCAGTGTGCAGGAAGGGTCAAAACGTGTTTTTCAGCAGAAATAAACATGTTTCTGCAAGTTTGGTCAACCCCATGTAAGTTATGGGGCAGTAACAGAACACTTTTCAAAACGTGTTTTTCAGCCCGAAATAAACGCGTTTTTTCAGACAACTGAATCCCCATGCAACAGCAAGGCTCAGAAGAGCCCACACACTCAGCTCTTAACCCCAGTGTGCAGAAAGAGTCAAAACGTGTTTTTCAGCAGAAATAAACATGTTTCTGCAAGTTTGGTCAACCCCATGTAAGTTATGGGGCAGTAACAGAACACTTTTCAAAACGTGTTTTTCAGCCCGAAATAAACGCGTTTTTTCAGACAACTGAATCCCCATGTAACAGCAAGGCTCAGAGGAGCCCACACACTCAGCTCTTAGCCCCAGTGTGCAGAAAGTGTCAAAACGTGTTTTTCAGCAGAAATAAACATGTTTCTGCAAGTTTGGTCAACCCCATGTAAGTTATGGGACAGTAACAGCACACTTTTCAAAACGTGTTTTTCAGCCCGAAATAAACGCGTTTTTTCAGACAACTGAATCCCCATGTAACAGCAAGGCTCAGAGGAGCCCACACACTCAGATCTTAACCCCAGTGTGCAGAAAGGGTCAAAACGTGTTTTTCAGCAGAAATAAACATGTTTCTGCAAGTTTGGTCAACCCCATGTAAGTTATGGGGCAGTAACAGAACACTTTTCAAAACGTGTTTTTCAGCCCGAAATAAACGCGTTTTTTCAGACAACTGAATCACCATGTAACAGCAAGGCTCAGAAGAGCCCACACACTCAGCTCTTAACCCCAGTGTGCAGGAAGGGTCAAAACGTGTTTTTCAGCAGAAATAAACATGTTTCTGCAAGTTTGGTCAACCCCATGTAAGTTATGGGGCAGTAACAGAACACTTTTCAAAACGTGTTTTTCAGCCCGAAATAAACGCGTTTTTTCAGACAACTGAATCCCCATGCAACAGCAAGGCTCAGAAGAGCCCACACACTCAGCTCTTAACCCCAGTGTGCAGAAAGTGTCAAAACGTGTTTTTCAGCAGAAATAAACATGTTTCTGCAAGTTTGGTCAACCCCATGTAAGTTATGGGACAGTAACAGCACACTTTTCAAAACGTGTTTTTCAGCCCGAAATAAACGCGTTTTTTCAGACAACTGAATCCCCATGTAACAGCAAGGCTCAGAGGAGCCCACACACTCAGATCTTAACCCCAGTGTGCAGAAAGGGTCAAAACGTGTTTTTCAGCAGAAATAAACATGTTTCTGCAAGTTTGGTCAACCCCATGTAAGTTATGGGGCAGTAACAGAACACTTTTCAAAACGTGTTTTTCAGCCCGAAATAAACGCGTTTTTTCAGACAACTGAATCACCATGTAACAGCAAGGCTCAGAGGAGCCCACACACTCAGCTCTTAACCCCAGTGTGCAGGAAGGGTCAAAACGTGTTTTTCAGCAGAAATAAACATGTTTCTGCAAGTTTGGTCAACCCCATGTAAGTTATGGGGCAGTAACAGAACACTTTTCAAAACGTGTTTTTCAGCCCGAAATAAACGCGTTTTTTCAGACAACTGAATCCCCATGCAACAGCAAGGCTCAGAAGAGCCCACACACTCAGCTCTTAACCCCAGTGTGCAGAAAGTGTCAAAACGTGTTTTTCAGCAGAAATAAACATGTTTCTGCAAGTTTGGTCAACCCCATGTAAGTTATGGGACAGTAACAGCACACTTTTCAAAACGTGTTTTTCAGCCCGAAATAAACGCGTTTTTTCAGACAACTGAATCCCCATGTAACAGCAAGGCTCAGAGGAGCCCACACACTCAGATCTTAACCCCAGTGTGCAGAAAGGGTCAAAACGTGTTTTTCAGCAGAAATAAACATGTTTCTGCAAGTTTGGTCAACCCCATGTAAGTTATGGGGCAGTAACAGAACACTTTTCAAAACGTGTTTTTCAGCCCGAAATAAACGCGTTTTTTCAGACAACTGAATCACCATGTAACAGCAAGGCTCAGAGGAGCCCACACACTCAGCTCTTAACCCCAGTGTGCAGGAAGGGTCAAAACGTGTTTTTCAGCAGAAATAAACATGTTTCTGCAAGTTTGGTCAACCCCATGTAAGTTATGGGACAGTAACAGCACACTTTTCAAAACGTGTTTTTCAGCCCGAAATAAACGCGTTTTTTCAGACAACTGAATCCCCATGTAACAGCAAGACTCAGAGGAGCCCACACACTCAGATCTTAACCCTAGTGTGCAGAAAGGGTAAAAACGTGTTTTTCAGCAGAAATAAACATGTTTCTGCAAGTTTGGTTAACCCCATGTAAGTTATGGGGAAGTAACAGAACACTTTTCAAAACGTGTTTTTCAGCCCGAAATAAACGCGTTTTTTCAGACAACTGAATCCCCATGTAACAGCAAGGTTCAGAAGAGCCCACACACTCAGCTCTTAACCCCAGTGTGCAGAAAGAGTCAAAACGTGTTTTTCAGCAGAAATAAACATGTTTCTGCAAGTTTGGTCAACCCCATGTAAGTTATGGGGCAGTAACAGAACACTTTTCAAAACGTGTTTTTCAGACCGAAATAAACGCGTTTTTTCAGACAACTGAATCCCCATGTAACAGCAAGGCTCAGAGGAGCCCACACACTCAGCTCTTAGCCCCAGTGTGCAGAAAGTGTCAAAACGTGTTTTTCAGCAGAAATAAACATGTTTCTGCAAGTTTGGTCAACCCCATGTAAGTTATGGGACAGTAACAGCACACTTTTCAAAACGTGTTTTTCAGCCCGAAATAAACGCGTTTTTTCAGACAACTGAATCCCCATGTAACAGCAAGGCTCAGAGGAGCCCACACACTCAGATCTTAACCCCAGTGTGCAGAAAGGGTCAAAACGTGTTTTTCAGCAGAAATAAACATGTTTCTGCAAGTTTGGTCAACCCCATGTAAGTTATGGGGCAGTAACAGAACACTTTTCAAAACGTGTTTTTCAGCCCGAAATAAACGCGTTTTTTCAGACAACTGAATCCCCATGCAACAGCAAGGCTCAGAAGAGCCCACACACTCAGCTCTTAACCCCAGTGTGCAGAAAGTGTCAAAACGTGTTTTTCAGCAGAAATAAACATGTTTCTGCAAGTTTGGTCAACCCCATGTAAGTTATGGGACAGTAACAGCACACTTTTCAAAACGTGTTTTTCAGCCCGAAATAAACGCGTTTTTTCAGACAACTGAATCCCCATGTAACAGCAAGGCTCAGAGGAGCCCACACACTCAGATCTTAACCCCAGTGTGCAGAAAGGGTCAAAACGTGTTTTTCAGCAGAAATAAACATGTTTCTGCAAGTTTGGTCAACCCCATGTAAGTTATGGGGCAGTAACAGAACACTTTTCAAAACGTGTTTTTCAGCCCGAAATAAACGCGTTTTTTCAGACAACTGAATCACCATGTAACAGCAAGGCTAAGAGGAGCCCACACACTCAGCTCTTAACCCCAGTGTGCAGGAAGGGTCAAAACGTGTTTTTCAGCAGAAATAAACATGTTTCTGCAAGTTTGGTCAACCCCATGTAAGTTATGGGGCAGTAACAGAACACTTTTCAAAACGTGTTTTTCAGCCCGAAATAAACGCGTTTTTTCAGACAACTGAATCCCCATGCAACAGCAAGGCTCAGAAGAGCCCACACACTCAGCTCTTAACCCCAGTGTGCAGAAAGAGTCAAAACGTGTTTTTCAGCAGAAATAAACATGTTTCTGCAAGTTTGGTCAACCCCATGTAAGTTATGGGGCAGTAACAGAACACTTTTCAAAACGTGTTTTTCAGCCCGAAATAAACGCGTTTTTTTCAGACAACTGAATCCCCATGTAACAGCAAGGCTCAGAGGAGCCCACACACTCAGCTCTTAGCCCCAGTGTGCAGAAAGTGTCAAAACGTGTTTTTCAGCAGAAATAAACATGTTTCTGCAAGTTTGGTCAACCCCATGTAAGTTATGGGACAGTAACAGCACACTTTTCAAAACGTGTTTTTCAGCCCGAAATAAACGCGTTTTTTCAGACAACTGAATCCCCATGTAACAGCAAGGCTCAGAGGAGCCCACACACTCAGATCTTAACCCCAGTGTGCAGAAAGGGTCAAAACGTGTTTTTCAGCAGAAATAAACATGTTTCTGCAAGTTTGGTCAACCCCATGTAAGTTATGGGGCAGTAACAGAACACTTTTCAAAACGTGTTTTTCAGCCCGAAATAAACGCGTTTTTTCAGACAACTGAATCACCATGTAACAGCAAGGCTCAGAAGAGCCCACACACTCAGCTCTTAACCCCAGTGTGCAGGAAGGGTCAAAACGTGTTTTTCAGCAGAAATAAACATGTTTCTGCAAGTTTGGTCAACCCCATGTAAGTTATGGGGCAGTAACAGAACACTTTTCAAAACGTGTTTTTCAGCCCGAAATAAACGCGTTTTTTCAGACAACTGAATCCCCATGCAACAGCAAGGCTCAGAAGAGCCCACACACTCAGCTCTTAACCCCAGTGTGCAGAAAGTGTCAAAACGTGTTTTTCAGCAGAAATAAACATGTTTCTGCAAGTTTGGTCAACCCCATGTAAGTTATGGGACAGTAACAGCACACTTTTCAAAACGTGTTTTTCAGCCCGAAATAAACGCGTTTTTTCAGACAACTGAATCCCCATGTAACAGCAAGGCTCAGAGGAGCCCACACACTCAGATCTTAACCCCAGTGTGCAGAAAGGGTCAAAACGTGTTTTTCAGCAGAAATAAACATGTTTCTGCAAGTTTGGTCAACCCCATGTAAGTTATGGGGCAGTAACAGAACACTTTTCAAAACGTGTTTTTCAGCCCGAAATAAACGCGTTTTTTCAGACAACTGAATCACCATGTAACAGCAAGGCTCAGAGGAGCCCACACACTCAGCTCTTAACCCCAGTGTGCAGGAAGGGTCAAAACGTGTTTTTCAGCAGAAATAAACATGTTTCTGCAAGTTTGGTCAACCCCATGTAAGTTATGGGGCAGTAACAGAACACTTTTCAAAACGTGTTTTTCAGCCCGAAATAAACGCGTTTTTTCAGACAACTGAATCCCCATGCAACAGCAAGGCTCAGAAGAGCCCACACACTCAGCTCTTAACCCCAGTGTGCAGAAAGTGTCAAAACGTGTTTTTCAGCAGAAATAAACATGTTTCTGCAAGTTTGGTCAACCCCATGTAAGTTATGGGACAGTAACAGCACACTTTTCAAAACGTGTTTTTCAGCCCGAAATAAACGCGTTTTTTCAGACAACTGAATCCCCATGTAACAGCAAGGCTCAGAGGAGCCCACACACTCAGATCTTAACCCCAGTGTGCAGAAAGGGTCAAAACGTGTTTTTCAGCAGAAATAAACATGTTTCTGCAAGTTTGGTCAACCCCATGTAAGTTATGGGGCAGTAACAGAACACTTTTCAAAACGTGTTTTTCAGCCCGAAATAAACGCGTTTTTTCAGACAACTGAATCACCATGTAACAGCAAGGCTCAGAGGAGCCCACACACTCAGCTCTTAACCCCAGTGTGCAGGAAGGGTCAAAACGTGTTTTTCAGCAGAAATAAACATGTTTCTGCAAGTTTGGTCAACCCCATGTAAGTTATGGGACAGTAACAGCACACTTTTCAAAACGTGTTTTTCAGCCCGAAATAAACGCGTTTTTTCAGACAACTGAATCCCCATGTAACAGCAAGACTCAGAGGAGCCCACACACTCAGATCTTAACCCTAGTGTGCAGAAAGGGTAAAAACGTGTTTTTCAGCAGAAATAAACATGTTTCTGCAAGTTTGGTTAACCCCATGTAAGTTATGGGGAAGTAACAGAACACTTTTCAAAACGTGTTTTTCAGCCCGAAATAAACGCGTTTTTTCAGACAACTGAATCCCCATGTAACAGCAAGGTTCAGAAGAGCCCACACACTCAGCTCTTAACCCCAGTGTGCAGAAAGAGTCAAAACGTGTTTTTCAGCAGAAATAAACATGTTTCTGCAAGTTTGGTCAACCCCATGTAAGTTATGGGGCAGTAACAGAACACTTTTCAAAACGTGTTTTTCAGACCGAAATAAACGCGTTTTTTCAGACAACTGAATCCCCATGTAACAGCAAGGCTCAGAGGAGCCCACACACTCAGCTCTTAGCCCCAGTGTGCAGAAAGTGTCAAAACGTGTTTTTCAGCAGAAATAAACATGTTTCTGCAAGTTTGGTCAACCCCATGTAAGTTATGGGACAGTAACAGCACACTTTTCAAAACGTGTTTTTCAGCCCGAAATAAACGCGTTTTTTCAGACAACTGAATCCCCATGTAACAGCAAGGCTCAGAGGAGCCCACACACTCAGATCTTAACCCCAGTGTGCAGAAAGGGTCAAAACGTGTTTTTCAGCAGAAATAAACATGTTTCTGCAAGTTTGGTCAACCCCATGTAAGTTATGGGGCAGTAACAGAACACTTTTCAAAACGTGTTTTTCAGCCCGAAATAAACGCGTTTTTTCAGACAACTGAATCACCATGTAACAGCAAGGCTCAGAAGAGCCCACACACTCAGCTCTTAACCCCAGTGTGCAGGAAGGGTCAAAACGTGTTTTTCAGCAGAAATAAACATGTTTCTGCAAGTTTGGTCAACCCCATGTAAGTTATGGGGCAGTAACAGAACACTTTTCAAAACGTGTTTTTCAGCCCGAAATAAACGCGTTTTTTCAGACAACTGAATCCCCATGCAACAGCAAGGCTCAGAAGAGCCCACACACTCAGCTCTTAACCCCAGTGTGCAGAAAGTGTCAAAACGTGTTTTTCAGCAGAAATAAACATGTTTCTGCAAGTTTGGTCAACCCCATGTAAGTTATGGGACAGTAACAGCACACTTTTCAAAACGTGTTTTTCAGCCCGAAATAAACGCGTTTTTTCAGACAACTGAATCCCCATGTAACAGCAAGGCTCAGAGGAGCCCACACACTCAGATCTTAACCCCAGTGTGCAGAAAGGGTCAAAACGTGTTTTTCAGCAGAAATAAACATGTTTCTGCAAGTTTGGTCAACCCCATGTAAGTTATGGGGCAGTAACAGAACACTTTTCAAAACGTGTTTTTCAGCCCGAAATAAACGCGTTTTTTCAGACAACTGAATCACCATGTAACAGCAAGGCTCAGAGGAGCCCACACACTCAGCTCTTAACCCCAGTGTGCAGGAAGGGTCAAAACGTGTTTTTCAGCAGAAATAAACATGTTTCTGCAAGTTTGGTCAACCCCACGTAAGTTATGGGGCAGTAACAGAACACTTTTCAAAACGTGTTTTTCAGCCCGAAATAAACGCGTTTTTTCAGACAACTGAATCCCCATGCAACAGCAAGGCTCAGAAGAGCCCACACACTCAGCTCTTAACCCCAGTGTGCAGAAAGTGTCAAAACGTGTTTTTCAGCAGAAATAAACATGTTTCTGCAAGTTTGGTCAACCCCATGTAAGTTATGGGACAGTAACAGCACACTTTTCAAAACGTGTTTTTCAGCCCGAAATAAACGCGTTTTTTCAGACAACTGAATCCCCATGTAACAGCAAGGCTCAGAGGAGCCCACACACTCAGATCTTAACCCCAGTGTGCAGAAAGGGTCAAAACGTGTTTTTCAGCAGAAATAAACATGTTTCTGCAAGTTTGGTCAACCCCATGTAAGTTATGGGGCAGTAACAGAACACTTTTCAAAACGTGTTTTTCAGCCCGAAATAAACGCGTTTTTTCAGACAACTGAATCACCATGTAACAGCAAGGCTCAGAGGAGCCCACACACTCAGCTCTTAACCCCAGTGTGCAGGAAGGGTCAAAACGTGTTTTTCAGCAGAAATAAACATGTTTCTGCAAGTTTGGTCAACCCCATGTAAGTTATGGGACAGTAACAGCACACTTTTCAAAACGTGTTTTTCAGCCCGAAATAAACGCGTTTTTTCAGACAACTGAATCCCCATGTAACAGCAAGACTCAGAGGAGCCCACACACTCAGATCTTAACCCTAGTGTGCAGAAAGGGTAAAAACGTGTTTTTCAGCAGAAATAAACATGTTTCTGCAAGTTTGGTTAACCCCATGTAAGTTATGGGGAAGTAACAGAACACTTTTCAAAACGTGTTTTTCAGCCCGAAATAAACGCGTTTTTTCAGACAACTGAATCCCCATGTAACAGCAAGGTTCAGAAGAGCCCACACACTCAGCTCTTAACCCCAGTGTGCAGAAAGAGTCAAAACGTGTTTTTCAGCAGAAATAAACATGTTTCTGCAAGTTTGGTCAACCCCATGTAAGTTATGGGGCAGTAACAGAACACTTTTCAAAACGTGTTTTTCAGACCGAAATAAACGCGTTTTTTCAGACAACTGAATCCCCATGTAACAGCAAGGCTCAGAGGAGCCCACACACTCAGCTCTTAGCCCCAGTGTGCAGAAAGTGTCAAAACGTGTTTTTCAGCAGAAATAAACATGTTTCTGCAAGTTTGGTCAACCCCATGTAAGTTATGGGACAGTAACAGCACACTTTTCAAAACGTGTTTTTCAGCCCGAAATAAACGCGTTTTTTCAGACAACTGAATCCCCATGTAACAGCAAGGCTCAGAGGAGCCCACACACTCAGATCTTAACCCCAGTGTGCAGAAAGGGTCAAAACGTGTTTTTCAGCAGAAATAAACATGTTTCTGCAAGTTTGGTCAACCCCATGTAAGTTATGGGGCAGTAACAGAACACTTTTCAAAACGTGTTTTTCAGCCCGAAATAAACGCGTTTTTTCAGACAACTGAATCACCATGTAACAGCAAGGCTCAGAAGAGCCCACACACTCAGCTCTTAACCCCAGTGTGCAGGAAGGGTCAAAACGTGTTTTTCAGCAGAAATAAACATGTTTCTGCAAGTTTGGTCAACCCCATGTAAGTTATGGGGCAGTAACAGAACACTTTTCAAAACGTGTTTTTCAGCCCGAAATAAACGCGTTTTTTCAGACAACTGAATCACCATGTAACAGCAAGGCTCAGAGGAGCCCACACACTCAGCTCTTAACCCCAGTGTGCAGGAAGGGTCAAAACGTGTTTTTCAGCAGAAATAAACATGTTTCTGCAAGTTTGGTCAACCCCACGTAAGTTATGGGGCAGTAACAGAACACTTTTCAAAACGTGTTTTTCAGCCCGAAATAAACGCGTTTTTTCAGACAACTGAATCCCCATGCAACAGCAAGGCTCAGAAGAGCCCACACACTCAGCTCTTAACCCCAGTGTGCAGAAAGTGTCAAAACGTGTTTTTCAGCAGAAATAAACATGTTTCTGCAAGTTTGGTCAACCCCATGTAAGTTATGGGACAGTAACAGCACACTTTTCAAAACGTGTTTTTCAGCCCGAAATAAACGCGTTTTTTCAGACAACTGAATCCCCATGTAACAGCAAGGCTCAGAGGAGCCCACACACTCAGATCTTAACCCCAGTGTGCAGAAAGGGTCAAAACGTGTTTTTCAGCAGAAATAAACATGTTTCTGCAAGTTTGGTCAACCCCATGTAAGTTATGGGGCAGTAACAGAACACTTTTCAAAACGTGTTTTTCAGCCCGAAATAAACGCGTTTTTTCAGACAACTGAATCACCATGTAACAGCAAGGCTCAGAGGAGCCCACACACTCAGCTCTTAACCCCAGTGTGCAGGAAGGGTCAAAACGTGTTTTTCAGCAGAAATAAACATGTTTCTGCAAGTTTGGTCAACCCCATGTAAGTTATGGGACAGTAACAGCACACTTTTCAAAACGTGTTTTTCAGCCCGAAATAAACGCGTTTTTTCAGACAACTGAATCCCCATGTAACAGCAAGACTCAGAGGAGCCCACACACTCAGATCTTAACCCTAGTGTGCAGAAAGGGTAAAAACGTGTTTTTCAGCAGAAATAAACATGTTTCTGCAAGTTTGGTTAACCCCATGTAAGTTATGGGGAAGTAACAGAACACTTTTCAAAACGTGTTTTTCAGCCCGAAATAAACGCGTTTTTTCAGACAACTGAATCCCCATGTAACAGCAAGGTTCAGAAGAGCCCACACACTCAGCTCTTAACCCCAGTGTGCAGAAAGAGTCAAAACGTGTTTTTCAGCAGAAATAAACATGTTTCTGCAAGTTTGGTCAACCCCATGTAAGTTATGGGGCAGTAACAGAACACTTTTCAAAACGTGTTTTTCAGACCGAAATAAACGCGTTTTTTCAGACAACTGAATCCCCATGTAACAGCAAGGCTCAGAGGAGCCCACACACTCAGCTCTTAGCCCCAGTGTGCAGAAAGTGTCAAAACGTGTTTTTCAGCAGAAATAAACATGTTTCTGCAAGTTTGGTCAACCCCATGTAAGTTATGGGACAGTAACAGCACACTTTTCAAAACGTGTTTTTCAGCCCGAAATAAACGCGTTTTTTCAGACAACTGAATCCCCATGTAACAGCAAGGCTCAGAGGAGCCCACACACTCAGATCTTAACCCCAGTGTGCAGAAAGGGTCAAAACGTGTTTTTCAGCAGAAATAAACATGTTTCTGCAAGTTTGGTCAACCCCATGTAAGTTATGGGGCAGTAACAGAACACTTTTCAAAACGTGTTTTTCAGCCCGAAATAAACGCGTTTTTTCAGACAACTGAATCACCATGTAACAGCAAGGCTCAGAAGAGCCCACACACTCAGCTCTTAACCCCAGTGTGCAGGAAGGGTCAAAACGTGTTTTTCAGCAGAAATAAACATGTTTCTGCAAGTTTGGTCAACCCCATGTAAGTTATGGGGCAGTAACAGAACACTTTTCAAAACGTGTTTTTCAGCCCGAAATAAACGCGTTTTTTCAGACAACTGAATCCCCATGCAACAGCAAGGCTCAGAAGAGCCCACACACTCAGCTCTTAACCCCAGTGTGCAGAAAGTGTCAAAACGTGTTTTTCAGCAGAAATAAACATGTTTCTGCAAGTTTGGTCAACCCCATGTAAGTTATGGGACAGTAACAGCACACTTTTCAAAACGTGTTTTTCAGCCCGAAATAAACGCGTTTTTTCAGACAACTGAATCCCCATGTAACAGCAAGGCTCAGAGGAGCCCACACACTCAGATCTTAACCCCAGTGTGCAGAAAGGGTCAAAACGTGTTTTTCAGCAGAAATAAACATGTTTCTGCAAGTTTGGTCAACCCCATGTAAGTTATGGGGCAGTAACAGAACACTTTTCAAAACGTGTTTTTCAGCCCGAAATAAACGCGTTTTTTCAGACAACTGAATCACCATGTAACAGCAAGGCTCAGAGGAGCCCACACACTCAGCTCTTAACCCCAGTGTGCAGGAAGGGTCAAAACGTGTTTTTCAGCAGAAATAAACATGTTTCTGCAAGTTTGGTCAACCCCATGTAAGTTATGGGGCAGTAACAGAACACTTTTCAAAACGTGTTTTTCAGCCCGAAATAAACGCGTTTTTTCAGACAACTGAATCCCCATGCAACAGCAAGGCTCAGAAGAGCCCACACACTCAGCTCTTAACCCCAGTGTGCAGAAAGTGTCAAAACGTGTTTTTCAGCAGAAATAAACATGTTTCTGCAAGTTTGGTCAACCCCATGTAAGTTATGGGACAGTAACAGCACACTTTTCAAAACGTGTTTTTCAGCCCGAAATAAACGCGTTTTTTCAGACAACTGAATCCCCATGTAACAGCAAGGCTCAGAGGAGCCCACACACTCAGATCTTAACCCCAGTGTGCAGAAAGGGTCAAAACGTGTTTTTCAGCAGAAATAAACATGTTTCTGCAAGTTTGGTCAACCCCATGTAAGTTATGGGGCAGTAACAGAACACTTTTCAAAACGTGTTTTTCAGCCCGAAATAAACGCGTTTTTTCAGACAACTGAATCACCATGTAACAGCAAGGCTCAGAGGAGCCCACACACTCAGCTCTTAACCCCAGTGTGCAGGAAGGGTCAAAACGTGTTTTTCAGCAGAAATAAACATGTTTCTGCAAGTTTGGTCAACCCCATGTAAGTTATGGGACAGTAACAGCACACTTTTCAAAACGTGTTTTTCAGCCCGAAATAAACGCGTTTTTTCAGACAACTGAATCCCCATGTAACAGCAAGACTCAGAGGAGCCCACACACTCAGATCTTAACCCTAGTGTGCAGAAAGGGTAAAAACGTGTTTTTCAGCAGAAATAAACATGTTTCTGCAAGTTTGGTTAACCCCATGTAAGTTATGGGGAAGTAACAGAACACTTTTCAAAACGTGTTTTTCAGCCCGAAATAAACGCGTTTTTTCAGACAACTGAATCCCCATGTAACAGCAAGGTTCAGAAGAGCCCACACACTCAGCTCTTAACCCCAGTGTGCAGAAAGAGTCAAAACGTGTTTTTCAGCAGAAATAAACATGTTTCTGCAAGTTTGGTCAACCCCATGTAAGTTATGGGGCAGTAACAGAACACTTTTCAAAACGTGTTTTTCAGACCGAAATAAACGCGTTTTTTCAGACAACTGAATCCCCATGTAACAGCAAGGCTCAGAGGAGCCCACACACTCAGCTCTTAGCCCCAGTGTGCAGAAAGTGTCAAAACGTGTTTTTCAGCAGAAATAAACATGTTTCTGCAAGTTTGGTCAACCCCATGTAAGTTATGGGACAGTAACAGCACACTTTTCAAAACGTGTTTTTCAGCCCGAAATAAACGCGTTTTTTCAGACAACTGAATCCCCATGTAACAGCAAGGCTCAGAGGAGCCCACACACTCAGATCTTAACCCCAGTGTGCAGAAAGGGTCAAAACGTGTTTTTCAGCAGAAATAAACATGTTTCTGCAAGTTTGGTCAACCCCATGTAAGTTATGGGGCAGTAACAGAACACTTTTCAAAACGTGTTTTTCAGCCCGAAATAAACGCGTTTTTTCAGACAACTGAATCACCATGTAACAGCAAGGCTCAGAAGAGCCCACACACTCAGCTCTTAACCCCAGTGTGCAGGAAGGGTCAAAACGTGTTTTTCAGCAGAAATAAACATGTTTCTGCAAGTTTGGTCAACCCCATGTAAGTTATGGGGCAGTAACAGAACACTTTTCAAAACGTGTTTTTCAGCCCGAAATAAACGCGTTTTTTCAGACAACTGAATCCCCATGCAACAGCAAGGCTCAGAAGAGCCCACACACTCAGCTCTTAACCCCAGTGTGCAGAAAGTGTCAAAACGTGTTTTTCAGCAGAAATAAACATGTTTCTGCAAGTTTGGTCAACCCCATGTAAGTTATGGGACAGTAACAGCACACTTTTCAAAACGTGTTTTTCAGCCCGAAATAAACGCGTTTTTTCAGACAACTGAATCCCCATGTAACAGCAAGGCTCAGAGGAGCCCACACACTCAGATCTTAACCCCAGTGTGCAGAAAGGGTCAAAACGTGTTTTTCAGCAGAAATAAACATGTTTCTGCAAGTTTGGTCAACCCCATGTAAGTTATGGGGCAGTAACAGAACACTTTTCAAAACGTGTTTTTCAGCCCGAAATAAACGCGTTTTTTCAGACAACTGAATCACCATGTAACAGCAAGGCTCAGAGGAGCCCACACACTCAGCTCTTAACCCCAGTGTGCAGGAAGGGTCAAAACGTGTTTTTCAGCAGAAATAAACATGTTTCTGCAAGTTTGGTCAACCCCATGTAAGTTATGGGGCAGTAACAGAACACTTTTCAAAACGTGTTTTTCAGCCCGAAATAAACGCGTTTTTTCAGACAACTGAATCCCCATGCAACAGCAAGGCTCAGAAGAGCCCACACACTCAGCTCTTAACCCCAGTGTGCAGAAAGTGTCAAAACGTGTTTTTCAGCAGAAATAAACATGTTTCTGCAAGTTTGGTCAACCCCATGTAAGTTATGGGACAGTAACAGCACACTTTTCAAAACGTGTTTTTCAGCCCGAAATAAACGCGTTTTTTCAGACAACTGAATCCCCATGTAACAGCAAGGCTCAGAGGAGCCCACACACTCAGATCTTAACCCCAGTGTGCAGAAAGGGTCAAAACGTGTTTTTCAGCAGAAATAAACATGTTTCTGCAAGTTTGGTCAACCCCATGTAAGTTATGGGGCAGTAACAGAACACTTTTCAAAACGTGTTTTTCAGCCCGAAATAAACGCGTTTTTTCAGACAACTGAATCACCATGTAACAGCAAGGCTCAGAGGAGCCCACACACTCAGCTCTTAACCCCAGTGTGCAGGAAGGGTCAAAACGTGTTTTTCAGCAGAAATAAACATGTTTCTGCAAGTTTGGTCAACCCCATGTAAGTTATGGGACAGTAACAGCACACTTTTCAAAACGTGTTTTTCAGCCCGAAATAAACGCGTTTTTTCAGACAACTGAATCCCCATGTAACAGCAAGACTCAGAGGAGCCCACACACTCAGATCTTAACCCTAGTGTGCAGAAAGGGTAAAAACGTGTTTTTCAGCAGAAATAAACATGTTTCTGCAAGTTTGGTTAACCCCATGTAAGTTATGGGGAAGTAACAGAACACTTTTCAAAACGTGTTTTTCAGCCCGAAATAAACGCGTTTTTTCAGACAACTGAATCCCCATGTAACAGCAAGGTTCAGAAGAGCCCACACACTCAGCTCTTAACCCCAGTGTGCAGAAAGAGTCAAAACGTGTTTTTCAGCAGAAATAAACATGTTTCTGCAAGTTTGGTCAACCCCATGTAAGTTATGGGGCAGTAACAGAACACTTTTCAAAACGTGTTTTTCAGCCCGAAATAAACGCGTTTTTTCAGACAACTGAATCCCCATGCAACAGCAAGGCTCAGAAGAGCCCACACACTCAGCTCTTAACCCCAGTGTGCAGAAAGTGTCAAAACGTGTTTTTCAGCAGAAATAAACATGTTTCTGCAAGTTTGGTCAACCCCATGTAAGTTATGGGACAGTAACAGCACACTTTTCAAAACGTGTTTTTCAGCCCGAAATAAACGCGTTTTTTCAGACAACTGAATCCCCATGTAACAGCAAGGCTCAGAGGAGCCCACACACTCAGATCTTAACCCCAGTGTGCAGAAAGGGTCAAAACGTGTTTTTCAGCAGAAATAAACATGTTTCTGCAAGTTTGGTCAACCCCATGTAAGTTATGGGGCAGTAACAGAACACTTTTCAAAACGTGTTTTTCAGCCCGAAATAAACGCGTTTTTTCAGACAACTGAATCACCATGTAACAGCAAGGCTCAGAGGAGCCCACACACTCAGCTCTTAACCCCAGTGTGCAGGAAGGGTCAAAACGTGTTTTTCAGCAGAAATAAACATGTTTCTGCAAGTTTGGTCAACCCCATGTAAGTTATGGGACAGTAACAGCACACTTTTCAAAACGTGTTTTTCAGCCCGAAATAAACGCGTTTTTTCAGACAACTGAATCCCCATGTAACAGCAAGACTCAGAGGAGCCCACACACTCAGATCTTAACCCTAGTGTGCAGAAAGGGTAAAAACGTGTTTTTCAGCAGAAATAAACATGTTTCTGCAAGTTTGGTTAACCCCATGTAAGTTATGGGGAAGTAACAGAACACTTTTCAAAACATGTTTTTCAGCCCGAAATAAACGCGTTTTTTCAGACAACTGAATCCCCATGTAACAGCAAGGTTCAGAAGAGCCCACACACTCAGCTCTTAACCCCAGTGTGCAGAAAGAGTCAAAACGTGTTTTTCAGCAGAAATAAACATGTTTCTGCAAGTTTGGTCAACCCCATGTAAGTTATGGGGCAGTAACAGAACACTTTTCAAAACGTGTTTTTCAGCCCGAAATAAACGCGTTTTTTCAGACAACTGAATCCCCATGTAACAGCAAGGCTCAGAGGAGCCCACACACTCAGCTCTTAGCCCCAGTGTGCAGAAAGTGTCAAAACGTGTTTTTCAGCAGAAATAAACATGTTTCTGCAAGTTTGGTCAACCCCATGTAAGTTATGGGACAGTAACAGCACACTTTTCAAAACGTGTTTTTCAGCCCGAAATAAACGCGTTTTTTCAGACAACTGAATCCCCATGTAACAGCAAGGCTCAGAGGAGCCCACACACTCAGATCTTAACCCCAGTGTGCAGAAAGGGTCAAAACGTGTTTTTCAGCAGAAATAAACATGTTTCTGCAAGTTTGGTCAACCCCATGTAAGTTATGGGGCAGTAACAGAACACTTTTCAAAACGTGTTTTTCAGCCCGAAATAAACGCGTTTTTTCAGACAACTGAATCACCATGTAACAGCAAGGCTCAGAAGAGCCCACACACTCAGATCTTAACCCCAGTGTGCAGAAAGGGTCAAAACGTGTTTTTCAGCAGAAAAAAACATGTTTCTGCAAGTTTGGTCAACCCCATGTAAGTTATGGGGCAGTAACAGAACACTTTATAAAACGTGTTTTTCAGCCCGAAATAAACGCGTTTTTTCAGACAACTGAATCACCATGTAACAGCAAGGCTCAGAGGAGCCCACACACTCAGCTCTTAACCCCAGTGTGCAGGAAGGGTCAAAACGTGTTTTTCAGCAGAAATAAACATGTTTCTGCAAGTTTGGTCAACCCCATGTAAGTTATGGGGCAGTAACAGAACACTTTTCAAAACGTGTTTTTCAGCCCGAAATAAACGCGTTTTTTCAGACAACTGAATCCCCATGCAACAGCAAGGCTCAGAAGAGCCCACACACTCAGCTCTTAACCCCAGTGTGCAGAAAGAGTCAAAACGTGTTTTTCAGCAGAAATAAATATGTTTCTGCAAGTTTGGTCAACCCCATGTAAGTTATGGGGCAGTAACAGAACACTTTTCAAAACGTGTTTTTCAGCCCGAAATAAACGCGTTTTTTCAGACAACTGAATCCCCATGTAACAGCAAGGCTCAGAGGAGCCCACACACTCAGCTCTTAGCCCCAGTGTGCAGAAAGTGTCAAAACGTGTTTTTCAGCAGAAATAAACATGTTTCTGCAAGTTTGGTCAACCCCATGTAAGTTATGGGACAGTAACAGCACACTTTTCAAAACGTGTTTTTCAGCCCGAAATAAACGCGTTTTTTCAGACAACTGAATCCCCATGTAACAGCAAGGCTCAGAGGAGCCCACACACTCAGATCTTAACCCCAGTGTGCAGAAAGGGTCAAAACGTGTTTTTCAGCAGAAATAAACATGTTTCTGCAAGTTTGGTCAACCCCATGTAAGTTATGGGGCAGTAACAGAACACTTTTCAAAACGTGTTTTTCAGCCCGAAATAAACGCGTTTTTTCAGACAACTGAATCACCATGTAACAGCAAGGCTCAGAAGAGCCCACACACTCAGCTCTTAACCCCAGTGTGCAGGAAGGGTCAAAACGTGTTTTTCAGCAGAAATAAACATGTTTCTGCAAGTTTGGTCAACCCCATGTAAGTTATGGGGCAGTAACAGAACACTTTTCAAAACGTGTTTTTCAGCCCGAAATAAACGCGTTTTTTCAGACAACTGAATCCCCATGCAACAGCAAGGCTCAGAAGAGCCCACACACTCAGCTCTTAACCCCAGTGTGCAGAAAGTGTCAAAACGTGTTTTTCAGCAGAAATAAACATGTTTCTGCAAGTTTGGTCAACCCCATGTAAGTTATGGGACAGTAACAGCACACTTTTCAAAACGTGTTTTTCAGCCCGAAATAAACGCGTTTTTTCAGACAACTGAATCCCCATGTAACAGCAAGGCTCAGAGGAGCCCACACACTCAGATCTTAACCCCAGTGTGCAGAAAGGGTCAAAACGTGTTTTTCAGCAGAAATAAACATGTTTCTGCAAGTTTGGTCAACCCCATGTAAGTTATGGGGCAGTAACAGAACACTTTTCAAAACGTGTTTTTCAGCCCGAAATAAACGCGTTTTTTCAGACAACTGAATCACCATGTAACAGCAAGGCTCAGAGGAGCCCACACACTCAGCTCTTAACCCCAGTGTGCAGGAAGGGTCAAAACGTGTTTTTCAGCAGAAATAAACATGTTTCTGCAAGTTTGGTCAACCCCATGTAAGTTATGGGACAGTAACAGCACACTTTTCAAAACGTGTTTTTCAGCCCGAAATAAACGCGTTTTTTCAGACAACTGAATCCCCATGTAACAGCAAGACTCAGAGGAGCCCACACACTCAGATCTTAACCCTAGTGTGCAGAAAGGGTAAAAACGTGTTTTTCAGCAGAAATAAACATGTTTCTGCAAGTTTGGTTAACCCCATGTAAGTTATGGGGAAGTAACAGAACACTTTTCAAAACGTGTTTTTCAGCCCGAAATAAACGCGTTTTTTCAGACAACTGAATCCCCATGTAACAGCAAGGTTCAGAAGAGCCCACACACTCAGCTCTTAACCCCAGTGTGCAGAAAGAGTCAAAACGTGTTTTTCAGCAGAAATAAACATGTTTCTGCAAGTTTGGTCAACCCCATGTAAGTTATGGGGCAGTAACAGAACACTTTTCAAAACGTGTTTTTCAGCCCGAAATAAACGCGTTTTTTCAGACAACTGAATCCCCATGCAACAGCAAGGCTCAGAAGAGCCCACACACTCAGCTCTTAACCTCAGTGTGCAGAAAGTGTCAAAACGTGTTTTTAAGCAGAAATAAACATGTTTCTGCAAGTTTGGTCAACCCCATGTAAGTTATGGGACAGTAACAGCACACTTTTCAAAACGTGTTTTTCAGCCCGAAATAAACGCGTTTTTTCAGACAACTGAATCCCCATGTAACAGCAAGGCTCAGAGGAGCCCACACACTCAGATCTTAACCCCAGTGTGCAGAAAGGGTCAAAACGTGTTTTTCAGCAGAAATAAACATGTTTCTGCAAGTTTGGTCAACCCCATGTAAGTTATGGGGCAGTAACAGAACACTTTTCAAAACGTGTTTTTCAGCCCGAAATAAACGCGTTTTTTCAGACAACTGAATCACCATGTAACAGCAAGGCTAAGAGGAGCCCACACACTCAGCTCTTAACCCCAGTGTGCAGGAAGGGTCAAAACGTGTTTTTCAGCAGAAATAAACATGTTTCTGCAAGTTTGGTCAACCCCATGTAAGTTATGGGGCAGTAACAGAACACTTTTCAAAACGTGTTTTTCAGCCCGAAATAAACGCGTTTTTTCAGACAACTGAATCCCCATGCAACAGCAAGGCTCAGAAGAGCCCACACACTCAGCTCTTAACCCCAGTGTGCAGAAAGTGTCAAAACGTGTTTTTCAGCAGAAATAAACATGTTTCTGCAAGTTTGGTCAACCCCATGTAAGTTATGGGACAGTAACAGCACACTTTTCAAAACGTGTTTTTCAGCCCGAAATAAACGCGTTTTTTCAGACAACTGAATCCCCATGTAACAGCAAGGCTCAGAGGAGCCCACACACTCAGATCTTAACCCCAGTGTGCAGAAAGGGTCAAAACGTGTTTTTCAGCAGAAATAAACATGTTTCTGCAAGTTTGGTCAACCCCATGTAAGTTATGGGGCAGTAACAGAACACTTTTCAAAACGTGTTTTTCAGCCCGAAATAAACGCGTTTTTTCAGACAACTGAATCACCATGTAACAGCAAGGCTCAGAGGAGCCCACACACTCAGCTCTTAACCCCAGTGTGCAGGAAGGGTCAAAACGTGTTTTTCAGCAGAAATAAACATGTTTCTGCAAGTTTGGTCAACCCCATGTAAGTTATGGGACAGTAACAGCACACTTTTCAAAACGTGTTTTTCAGCCCGAAATAAACGCGTTTTTTCAGACAACTGAATCCCCATGTAACAGCAAGACTCAGAGGAGCCCACACACTCAGCTCTTAACCCCAGTGTGCAGGAAGGGTCAAAACGTGTTTTTCAGCAGAAATAAACATGTTTCTGCAAGTTTGGTCAACCCCATGTAAGTTATGGGACAGTAACAGAACACTTTTCAAAACGTGTTTTTCAGCCCGAAATAAACGCGTTTTTTCAGACAACTGAATCCCCATGCAACACCAAGGCTCAGAAGAGCCCACACACTCAGCTCTTAACCCCAGTGTGCAGAAAGAGTCAAAACGTGTTTTTCAGCAGAAATAAATATGTTTCTGCAAGTTTGGTCAACCCCATGTAAGTTATGGGGCAGTAACAGAACACTTTTCAAAACGTGTTTTTCAGCCCGAAATAAACGCGTTTTTTCAGACAACTGAATCCCCATGTAACAGCAAGGCTCAGAGGAGCCCACACACTCAGCTCTTAGCCCCAGTGTGCAGAAAGTGTCAAAACGTGTTTTTCAGCAGAAATAAACATGTTTCTGCAAGTTTGGTCAACCCCATGTAAGTTATGGGACAGTAACAGCACACTTTTCAAAACGTGTTTTTCAGCCCGAAATAAACGCGTTTTTTCAGACAACTGAATCCCCATGTAACAACAAGGCTCAGAGGAGCCCACACACTCAGCTTTTAGCCCCAGTGTGCAGAAAGTGTCAAAACGTGTTTTTCAGCAGAAATAAACATGTTTCTGCAAGTTTGGTCAACCCCATGTAAGTTATGGGACAGTAACAGCACACTTTTCAAAACGTGTTTTTCAGCCCGAAATAAACGCGTTTTTTCAGACAACTGAATCCCCATGTAACAGCAAGGCTCAGAGGAGCCCACACACTCAGATCTTAACCCCAGTGTGCAGAAAGGGTCAAAACGTGTTTTTCAGCAGAAATAAACATGTTTCTGCAAGTTTGGTCAACCCCATGTAAGTTATGGGGCAGTAACAGAACACTTTTCAAAACGTGTTTTTCAGCCCGAAATAAACGCGTTTTTTCAGACAACTGAATCACCATGTAACAGCAAGGCTCAGAAGAGCCCACACACTCAGCTCTTAACCCCAGTGTGCAGGAAGGGTCAAAACGTGTTTTTCAGCAGAAATAAACATGTTTCTGCAAGTTTGGTCAACCCCATGTAAGTTATGGGGCAGTAACAGAACACTTTTCAAAACGTGTTTTTCAGCCCGAAATAAACGCGTTTTTTCAGACAACTGAATCCCCATGCAACAGCAAGGCTCAGAAGAGCCCACACACTCAGCTCTTAACCCCAGTGTGCAGAAAGTGTCAAAACGTGTTTTTCAGCAGAAATAAACATGTTTCTGCAAGTTTGGTCAACCCCATGTAAGTTATGGGACAGTAACAGCACACTTTTCAAAACGTGTTTTTCAGCCCGAAATAAACGCGTTTTTTCAGACAACTGAATCCCCATGTAACAGCAAGGCTCAGAGGAGCCCACACACTCAGATCTTAACCCCAGTGTGCAGAAAGGGTCAAAACGTGTTTTTCAGCAGAAATAAACATGTTTCTGCAAGTTTGGTCAACCCCATGTAAGTTATGGGGCAGTAACAGAACACTTTTCAAAACGTGTTTTTCAGCCCGAAATAAACGCGTTTTTTCAGACAACTGAATCACCATGTAACAGCAAGGCTCAGAGGAGCCCACACACTCAGCTCTTAACCCCAGTGTGCAGGAAGGGTCAAAACGTGTTTTTCAGCAGAAATAAACATGTTTCTGCAAGTTTGGTCAACCCCATGTAAGTTATGGGACAGTAACAGCACACTTTTCAAAACGTGTTTTTCAGCCCGAAATAAACGCGTTTTTTCAGACAACTGAATCCCCATGTAACAGCAAGACTCAGAGGAGCCCACACACTCAGATCTTAACCCTAGTGTGCAGAAAGGGTAAAAACGTGTTTTTCAGCAGAAATAAACATGTTTCTGCAAGTTTGGTTAACCCCATGTAAGTTATGGGGAAGTAACAGAACACTTTTCAAAACGTGTTTTTCAGCCCGAAATAAACGCGTTTTTTCAGACAACTGAATCCCCATGTAACAGCAAGGTTCAGAAGAGCCCACACACTCAGCTCTTAACCCCAGTGTGCAGAAAGAGTCAAAACGTGTTTTTCAGCAGAAATAAACATGTTTCTGCAAGTTTGGTCAACCCCATGTAAGTTATGGGACAGTAACAGCACACTTTTCAAAACGTGTTTTTCAGCCCGAAATAAACGCGTTTTTTCAGACAACTGAATCCCCATGTAACAGCAAGACTCAGAGGAGCCCACACACTCAGCTCTTAACCCCAGTGTGCAGGAAGGGTCAAAACGTGTTTTTCAGCAGAAATAAACATGTTTCTGCAAGTTTGGTCAACCCCATGTAAGTTATGGGACAGTAACAGAACACTTTTCAAAACGTGTTTTTCAGCCCGAAATAAACGCGTTTTTTCAGACAACTGAATCCCCATGCAACAGCAAGGCTCAGAAGAGCCCACACACTCAGCTCTTAACCCCAGTGTGCAGAAAGAGTCAAAACGTGTTTTTCAGCAGAAATAAATATGTTTCTGCAAGTTTGGTCAACCCCATGTAAGTTATGGGGCAGTAACAGAACACTTTTCAAAACGTGTTTTTCAGCCCGAAATAAACGCGTTTTTTCAGACAACTGAATCCCCATGTAACAGCAAGGCTCAGAGGAGCCCACACACTCAGCTCTTAGCCCCAGTGTGCAGAAAGTGTCAAAACGTGTTTTTCAGCAGAAATAAACATGTTTCTGCAAGTTTGGTCAACCCCATGTAAGTTATGGGACAGTAACAGCACACTTTTCAAAACGTGTTTTTCAGCCCGAAATAAACGCGTTTTTTCAGACAACTGAATCCCCATGTAACAGCAAGGCTCAGAGGAGCCCACACACTCAGCTTTTAGCCCCAGTGTGCAGAAAGTGTCAAAACGTGTTTTTCAGCAGAAATAAACATGTTTCTGCAAGTTTGGTCAACCCCATGTAAGTTATGGGACAGTAACAGCACACTTTTCAAAACGTGTTTTTCAGCCCGAAATAAACGCGTTTTTTCAGACAACTGAATCCCCATGTAACAGCAAGGCTCAGAGGAGCCCACACACTCAGATCTTAACCCCAGTGTGCAGAAAGGGTCAAAACGTGTTTTTCAGCAGAAATAAACATGTTTCTGCAAGTTTGGTCAACCCCATGTAAGTTATGGGGCAGTAACAGAACACTTTTCAAAACGTGTTTTTCAGCCCGAAATAAACGCGTTTTTTCAGACAACTGAATCACCATGTAACAGCAAGGCTCAGAAGAGCCCACACACTCAGCTCTTAACCCCAGTGTGCAGGAAGGGTCAAAACGTGTTTTTCAGCAGAAATAAACATGTTTCTGCAAGTTTGGTCAACCCCATGTAAGTTATGGGGCAGTAACAGAACACTTTTCAAAACGTGTTTTTCAGCCCGAAATAAACGCGTTTTTTCAGACAACTGAATCCCCATGCAACAGCAAGGCTCAGAAGAGCCCACACACTCAGCTCTTAACCCCAGTGTGCAGAAAGTGTCAAAACGTGTTTTTCAGCAGAAATAAACATGTTTCTGCAAGTTTGGTCAACCCCATGTAAGTTATGGGACAGTAACAGCACACTTTTCAAAACGTGTTTTTCAGCCCGAAATAAACGCGTTTTTTCAGACAACTGAATCCCCATGTAACAGCAAGGCTCAGAGGAGCCCACACACTCAGATCTTAACCCCAGTGTGCAGAAAGGGTCAAAACGTGTTTTTCAGCAGAAATAAACATGTTTCTGCAAGTTTGGTCAACCCCATGTAAGTTATGGGGCAGTAACAGAACACTTTTCAAAACGTGTTTTTCAGCCCGAAATAAACGCGTTTTTTCAGACAACTGAATCACCATGTAACAGCAAGGCTCAGAGGAGCCCACACACTCAGCTCTTAACCCCAGTGTGCAGGAAGGGTCAAAACGTGTTTTTCAGCAGAAATAAACATGTTTCTGCAAGTTTGGTCAACCCCATGTAAGTTATGGGACAGTAACAGCACACTTTTCAAAACGTGTTTTTCAGCCCGAAATAAACGCGTTTTTTCAGACAACTGAATCCCCATGTAACAGCAAGACTCAGAGGAGCCCACACACTCAGATCTTAACCCTAGTGTGCAGAAAGGGTAAAAACGTGTTTTTCAGCAGAAATAAACATGTTTCTGCAAGTTTGGTTAACCCCATGTAAGTTATGGGGAAGTAACAGAACACTTTTCAAAACGTGTTTTTCAGCCCGAAATAAACGCGTTTTTTCAGACAACTGAATCCCCATGTAACAGCAAGGTTCAGAAGAGCCCACACACTCAGCTCTTAACCCCAGTGTGCAGAAAGAGTCAAAACGTGTTTTTCAGCAGAAATAAACATGTTTCTGCAAGTTTGGTCAACCCCATGTAAGTTATGGGGCAGTAACAGAACACTTTTCAAAACGTGTTTTTCAGCCCGAAATAAACGCGTTTTTTCAGACAACTGAATCCCCATGCAACAGCAAGGCTCAGAAGAGCCCACACACTCAGCTCTTAACCCCAGTGTGCATAAAGTGTCAAAACGTGTTTTTAAGCAGAAATAAACATGTTTCTGCAAGTTTGGTCAACCCCATGTAAGTTATGGGACAGTAACAGCACACTTTTCAAAACGTGTTTTTCAGCCCGAAATAAACGCGTTTTTTCAGACAACTGAATCCCCATGTAACAGCAAGGCTCAGAGGAGCCCACACACTCAGATCTTAACCCCAGTGTGCAGAAAGGGTCAAAACGTGTTTTTCAGCAGAAATAAACATGTTTCTGCAAGTTTGGTCAACCCCATGTAAGTTATGGGGCAGTAACAGAACACTTTTCAAAACGTGTTTTTCAGCCCGAAATAAACGCGTTTTTTCAGACAACTGAATCACCATGTAACAGCAAGGCTAAGAGGAGCCCACACACTCAGCTCTTAACCCCAGTGTGCAGGAAGGGTCAAAACGTGTTTTTCAGCAGAAATAAACATGTTTCTGCAAGTTTGGTCAACCCCATGTAAGTTATGGGGCAGTAACAGAACACTTTTCAAAACGTGTTTTTCAGCCCGAAATAAACGCGTTTTTTCAGACAACTGAATCCCCATGCAACAGCAAGGCTCAGAAGAGCCCACACACTCAGCTCTTAACCCCAGTGTGCAGAAAGTGTCAAAACGTGTTTTTCAGCAGAAATAAACATGTTTCTGCAAGTTTGGTCAACCCCATGTAAGTTATGGGACAGTAACAGCACACTTTTCAAAACGTGTTTTTCAGCCCGAAATAAACGCGTTTTTTCAGACAACTGAATCCCCATGTAACAGCAAGGCTCAGAGGAGCCCACACACTCAGATCTTAACCCCAGTGTGCAGAAAGGGTCAAAACGTGTTTTTCAGCAGAAATAAACATGTTTCTGCAAGTTTGGTCAACCCCATGTAAGTTATGGGGCAGTAACAGAACACTTTTCAAAACGTTTTTTTCAGCCCGAAATAAACGCGTTTTTTCAGACAACTGAATCACCATGTAACAGCAAGGCTCAGAGGAGCCCACACACTCAGCTCTTAACCCCAGTGTGCAGGAAGGGTCAAAACGTGTTTTTCAGCAGAAATAAACATGTTTCTGCAAGTTTGGTCAACCCCATGTAAGTTATGGGACAGTAACAGCACACTTTTCAAAACGTGTTTTTCAGCCCGAAATAAACGCGTTTTTTCAGACAACTGAATCCCCATGTAACAGCAAGACTCAGAGGAGCCCACACACTCAGCTCTTAGCCCCAGTGTGCAGAAAGTGTCAAAACGTGTTTTTCAGCAGAAATAAACATGTTTCTGCAAGTTTGGTCAACCCCATGTAAGTTATGGGACAGTAACAGCACACTTTTCAAAACGTGTTTTTCAGCCCGAAATAAACGCGTTTTTTCAGACAACTGAATCCCCATGTAACAGCAAGGCTCAGAGGAGCCCACACACTCAGATCTTAACCCCAGTGTGCAGAAAGGGTCAAAACGTGTTTTTCAGCAGAAATAAACATGTTTCTGCAAGTTTGGTCAACCCCATGTAAGTTATGGGGCAGTAACAGAACACTTTTCAAAACGTGTTTTTCAGCCCGAAATAAACGCGTTTTTTCAGACAACTGAATCACCATGTAACAGCAAGGCTCAGAAGAGCCCACACACTCAGCTCTTAACCCCAGTGTGCAGGAAGGGTCAAAACGTGTTTTTCAGCAGAAATAAACATGTTTCTGCAAGTTTGGTCAACCCCATGTAAGTTATGGGGCAGTAACAGAACACTTTTCAAAACGTGTTTTTCAGCCCGAAATAAACGCGTTTTTTCAGACAACTGAATCCCCATGCAACAGCAAGGCTCAGAAGAGCCCACACACTCAGCTCTTAACCCCAGTGTGCAGAAAGTGTCAAAACGTGTTTTTCAGCAGAAATAAACATGTTTCTGCAAGTTTGGTCAACCCCATGTAAGTTATGGGACAGTAACAGCACACTTTTCAAAACGTGTTTTTCAGCCCGAAATAAACGCGTTTTTTCAGACAACTGAATCCCCATGTAACAGCAAGGCTCAGAGGAGCCCACACACTCAGATCTTAACCCCAGTGTGCAGAAAGGGTCAAAACGTGTTTTTCAGCAGAAATAAACATGTTTCTGCAAGTTTGGTCAACCCCATGTAAGTTATGGGGCAGTAACAGAACACTTTTCAAAACGTGTTTTTCAGCCCGAAATAAACGCGTTTTTTCAGACAACTGAATCACCATGTAACAGCAAGGCTCAGAGGAGCCCACACACTCAGCTCTTAACCCCAGTGTGCAGGAAGGGTCAAAACGTGTTTTTCAGCAGAAATAAACATGTTTCTGCAAGTTTGGTCAACCCCATGTAAGTTATGGGACAGTAACAGCACACTTTTCAAAACGTGTTTTTCAGCCCGAAATAAACGCGTTTTTTCAGACAACTGAATCCCCATGTAACAGCAAGACTCAGAGGAGCCCACACACTCAGATCTTAACCCTAGTGTGCAGAAAGGGTAAAAACGTGTTTTTCAGCAGAAATAAACATGTTTCTGCAAGTTTGGTTAACCCCATGTAAGTTATGGGGAAGTAACAGAACACTTTTCAAAACGTGTTTTTCAGCCCGAAATAAACGCGTTTTTTCAGACAACTGAATCCCCATGTAACAGCAAGGTTCAGAAGAGCCCACACACTCAGCTCTTAACCCCAGTGTGCAGAAAGAGTCAAAACGTGTTTTTCAGCAGAAATAAACATGTTTCTGCAAGTTTGGTCAACCCCATGTAAGTTATGGGGCAGTAACAGAACACTTTTCAAAACGTGTTTTTCAGCCCGAAATAAACGCGTTTTTTCAGACAACTGAATCCCCATGCAACAGCAAGGCTCAGAAGAGCCCACACACTCAGCTCTTAACCTCAGTGTGCAGAAAGTGTCAAAACGTGTTTTTAAGCAGAAATAAACATGTTTCTGCAAGTTTGGTCAACCCCATGTAAGTTATGGGACAGTAACAGCACACTTTTCAAAACGTGTTTTTCAGCCCGAAATAAACGCGTTTTTTCAGACAACTGAATCCCCATGTAACAGCAAGGCTCAGAGGAGCCCACACACTCAGATCTTAACCCCAGTGTGCAGAAAGGGTCAAAACGTGTTTTTCAGCAGAAATAAACATGTTTCTGCAAGTTTGGTCAACCCCATGTAAGTTATGGGGCAGTAACAGAACACTTTTCAAAACGTGTTTTTCAGCCCGAAATAAACGCGTTTTTTCAGACAACTGAATCACCATGTAACAGCAAGGCTAAGAGGAGCCCACACACTCAGCTCTTAACCCCAGTGTGCAGGAAGGGTCAAAACGTGTTTTTCAGCAGAAATAAACATGTTTCTGCAAGTTTGGTCAACCCCATGTAAGTTATGGGGCAGTAACAGAACACTTTTCAAAACGTGTTTTTCAGCCCGAAATAAACGCGTTTTTTCAGACAACTGAATCCCCATGCAACAGCAAGGCTCAGAAGAGCCCACACACTCAGCTCTTAACCCCAGTGTGCAGAAAGTGTCAAAACGTGTTTTTCAGCAGAAATAAACATGTTTCTGCAAGTTTGGTCAACCCCATGTAAGTTATGGGACAGTAACAGCACACTTTTCAAAACGTGTTTTTCAGCCCGAAATAAACGCGTTTTTTCAGACAACTGAATCCCCATGTAACAGCAAGGCTCAGAGGAGCCCACACACTCAGATCTTAACCCCAGTGTGCAGAAAGGGTCAAAACGTGTTTTTCAGCAGAAATAAACATGTTTCTGCAAGTTTGGTCAACCCCATGTAAGTTATGGGGCAGTAACAGAACACTTTTCAAAACGTGTTTTTCAGCCCGAAATAAACGCGTTTTTTCAGACAACTGAATCACCATGTAACAGCAAGGCTCAGAGGAGCCCACACACTCAGCTCTTAACCCCAGTGTGCAGGAAGGGTCAAAACGTGTTTTTCAGCAGAAATAAACATGTTTCTGCAAGTTTGGTCAACCCCATGTAAGTTATGGGACAGTAACAGCACACTTTTCAAAACGTGTTTTTCAGCCCGAAATAAACGCGTTTTTTCAGACAACTGAATCCCCATGTAACAGCAAGACTCAGAGGAGCCCACACACTCAGCTCTTAACCCCAGTGTGCAGGAAGGGTCAAAACGTGTTTTTCAGCAGAAATAAACATGTTTCTGCAAGTTTGGTCAACCCCATGTAAGTTATGGGACAGTAACAGAACACTTTTCAAAACGTGTTTTTCAGCCCGAAATAAACGCGTTTTTTCAGACAACTGAATCCCCATGCAACACCAAGGCTCAGAAGAGCCCACACACTCAGCTCTTAACCCCAGTGTGCAGAAAGAGTCAAAACGTGTTTTTCAGCAGAAATAAATATGTTTCTGCAAGTTTGGTCAACCCCATGTAAGTTATGGGGCAGTAACAGAACACTTTTCAAAACGTGTTTTTCAGCCCGAAATAAACGCGTTTTTTCAGACAACTGAATCCCCATGTAACAGCAAGGCTCAGAGGAGCCCACACACTCAGCTCTTAGCCCCAGTGTGCAGAAAGTGTCAAAACGTGTTTTTCAGCAGAAATAAACATGTTTCTGCAAGTTTGGTCAACCCCATGTAAGTTATGGGACAGTAACAGCACACTTTTCAAAACGTGTTTTTCAGCCCGAAATAAACGCGTTTTTTCAGACAACTGAATCCCCATGTAACAACAAGGCTCAGAGGAGCCCACACACTCAGCTTTTAGCCCCAGTGTGCAGAAAGTGTCAAAACGTGTTTTTCAGCAGAAATAAACATGTTTCTGCAAGTTTGGTCAACCCCATGTAAGTTATGGGACAGTAACAGCACACTTTTCAAAACGTGTTTTTCAGCCCGAAATAAACGCGTTTTTTCAGACAACTGAATCCCCATGTAACAGCAAGGCTCAGAGGAGCCCACACACTCAGATCTTAACCCCAGTGTGCAGAAAGGGTCAAAACGTGTTTTTCAGCAGAAATAAACATGTTTCTGCAAGTTTGGTCAACCCCATGTAAGTTATGGGGCAGTAACAGAACACTTTTCAAAACGTGTTTTTCAGCCCGAAATAAACGCGTTTTTTCAGACAACTGAATCACCATGTAACAGCAAGGCTCAGAAGAGCCCACACACTCAGCTCTTAACCCCAGTGTGCAGGAAGGGTCAAAACGTGTTTTTCAGCAGAAATAAACATGTTTCTGCAAGTTTGGTCAACCCCATGTAAGTTATGGGGCAGTAACAGAACACTTTTCAAAACGTGTTTTTCAGCCCGAAATAAACGCGTTTTTTCAGACAACTGAATCCCCATGCAACAGCAAGGCTCAGAAGAGCCCACACACTCAGCTCTTAACCCCAGTGTGCAGAAAGTGTCAAAACGTGTTTTTCAGCAGAAATAAACATGTTTCTGCAAGTTTGGTCAACCCCATGTAAGTTATGGGACAGTAACAGCACACTTTTCAAAACGTGTTTTTCAGCCCGAAATAAACGCGTTTTTTCAGACAACTGAATCCCCATGTAACAGCAAGGCTCAGAGGAGCCCACACACTCAGATCTTAACCCCAGTGTGCAGAAAGGGTCAAAACGTGTTTTTCAGCAGAAATAAACATGTTTCTGCAAGTTTGGTCAACCCCATGTAAGTTATGGGGCAGTAACAGAACACTTTTCAAAACGTGTTTTTCAGCCCGAAATAAACGCGTTTTTTCAGACAACTGAATCACCATGTAACAGCAAGGCTCAGAGGAGCCCACACACTCAGCTCTTAACCCCAGTGTGCAGGAAGGGTCAAAACGTGTTTTTCAGCAGAAATAAACATGTTTCTGCAAGTTTGGTCAACCCCATGTAAGTTATGGGACAGTAACAGCACACTTTTCAAAACGTGTTTTTCAGCCCGAAATAAACGCGTTTTTTCAGACAACTGAATCCCCATGTAACAGCAAGACTCAGAGGAGCCCACACACTCAGATCTTAACCCTAGTGTGCAGAAAGGGTAAAAACGTGTTTTTCAGCAGAAATAAACATGTTTCTGCAAGTTTGGTTAACCCCATGTAAGTTATGGGGAAGTAACAGAACACTTTTCAAAACGTGTTTTTCAGCCCGAAATAAACGCGTTTTTTCAGACAACTGAATCCCCATGTAACAGCAAGGTTCAGAAGAGCCCACACACTCAGCTCTTAACCCCAGTGTGCAGAAAGAGTCAAAACGTGTTTTTCAGCAGAAATAAACATGTTTCTGCAAGTTTGGTCAACCCCATGTAAGTTATGGGACAGTAACAGCACACTTTTCAAAACGTGTTTTTCAGCCCGAAATAAACGCGTTTTTTCAGACAACTGAATCCCCATGTAACAGCAAGACTCAGAGGAGCCCACACACTCAGCTCTTAACCCCAGTGTGCAGGAAGGGTCAAAACGTGTTTTTCAGCAGAAATAAACATGTTTCTGCAAGTTTGGTCAACCCCATGTAAGTTATGGGACAGTAACAGAACACTTTTCAAAACGTGTTTTTCAGCCCGAAATAAACGCGTTTTTTCAGACAACTGAATCCCCATGCAACAGCAAGGCTCAGAAGAGCCCACACACTCAGCTCTTAACCCCAGTGTGCAGAAAGAGTCAAAACGTGTTTTTCAGCAGAAATAAATATGTTTCTGCAAGTTTGGTCAACCCCATGTAAGTTATGGGGCAGTAACAGAACACTTTTCAAAACGTGTTTTTCAGCCCGAAATAAACGCGTTTTTTCAGACAACTGAATCCCCATGTAACAGCAAGGCTCAGAGGAGCCCACACACTCAGCTCTTAGCCCCAGTGTGCAGAAAGTGTCAAAACGTGTTTTTCAGCAGAAATAAACATGTTTCTGCAAGTTTGGTCAACCCCATGTAAGTTATGGGACAGTAACAGCACACTTTTCAAAACGTGTTTTTCAGCCCGAAATAAACGCGTTTTTTCAGACAACTGAATCCCCATGTAACAGCAAGGCTCAGAGGAGCCCACACACTCAGCTTTTAGCCCCAGTGTGCAGAAAGTGTCAAAACGTGTTTTTCAGCAGAAATAAACATGTTTCTGCAAGTTTGGTCAACCCCATGTAAGTTATGGGACAGTAACAGCACACTTTTCAAAACGTGTTTTTCAGCCCGAAATAAACGCGTTTTTTCAGACAACTGAATCCCCATGTAACAGCAAGGCTCAGAGGAGCCCACACACTCAGATCTTAACCCCAGTGTGCAGAAAGGGTCAAAACGTGTTTTTCAGCAGAAATAAACATGTTTCTGCAAGTTTGGTCAACCCCATGTAAGTTATGGGGCAGTAACAGAACACTTTTCAAAACGTGTTTTTCAGCCCGAAATAAACGCGTTTTTTCAGACAACTGAATCACCATGTAACAGCAAGGCTCAGAAGAGCCCACACACTCAGCTCTTAACCCCAGTGTGCAGGAAGGGTCAAAACGTGTTTTTCAGCAGAAATAAACATGTTTCTGCAAGTTTGGTCAACCCCATGTAAGTTATGGGGCAGTAACAGAACACTTTTCAAAACGTGTTTTTCAGCCCGAAATAAACGCGTTTTTTCAGACAACTGAATCCCCATGCAACAGCAAGGCTCAGAAGAGCCCACACACTCAGCTCTTAACCCCAGTGTGCAGAAAGTGTCAAAACGTGTTTTTCAGCAGAAATAAACATGTTTCTGCAAGTTTGGTCAACCCCATGTAAGTTATGGGACAGTAACAGCACACTTTTCAAAACGTGTTTTTCAGCCCGAAATAAACGCGTTTTTTCAGACAACTGAATCCCCATGTAACAGCAAGGCTCAGAGGAGCCCACACACTCAGATCTTAACCCCAGTGTGCAGAAAGGGTCAAAACGTGTTTTTCAGCAGAAATAAACATGTTTCTGCAAGTTTGGTCAACCCCATGTAAGTTATGGGGCAGTAACAGAACACTTTTCAAAACGTGTTTTTCAGCCCGAAATAAACGCGTTTTTTCAGACAACTGAATCACCATGTAACAGCAAGGCTCAGAGGAGCCCACACACTCAGCTCTTAACCCCAGTGTGCAGGAAGGGTCAAAACGTGTTTTTCAGCAGAAATAAACATGTTTCTGCAAGTTTGGTCAACCCCATGTAAGTTATGGGACAGTAACAGCACACTTTTCAAAACGTGTTTTTCAGCCCGAAATAAACGCGTTTTTTCAGACAACTGAATCCCCATGTAACAGCAAGACTCAGAGGAGCCCACACACTCAGATCTTAACCCTAGTGTGCAGAAAGGGTAAAAACGTGTTTTTCAGCAGAAATAAACATGTTTCTGCAAGTTTGGTTAACCCCATGTAAGTTATGGGGAAGTAACAGAACACTTTTCAAAACGTGTTTTTCAGCCCGAAATAAACGCGTTTTTTCAGACAACTGAATCCCCATGTAACAGCAAGGTTCAGAAGAGCCCACACACTCAGCTCTTAACCCCAGTGTGCAGAAAGAGTCAAAACGTGTTTTTCAGCAGAAATAAACATGTTTCTGCAAGTTTGGTCAACCCCATGTAAGTTATGGGGCAGTAACAGAACACTTTTCAAAACGTGTTTTTCAGCCCGAAATAAACGCGTTTTTTCAGACAACTGAATCCCCATGCAACAGCAAGGCTCAGAAGAGCCCACACACTCAGCTCTTAACCCCAGTGTGCAGAAAGTGTCAAAACGTGTTTTTAAGCAGAAATAAACATGTTTCTGCAAGTTTGGTCAACCCCATGTAAGTTATGGGACAGTAACAGCACACTTTTCAAAACGTGTTTTTCAGCCCGAAATAAACGCGTTTTTTCAGACAACTGAATCCCCATGTAACAGCAAGGCTCAGAGGAGCCCACACACTCAGATCTTAACCCCAGTGTGCAGAAAGGGTCAAAACGTGTTTTTCAGCAGAAATAAACATGTTTCTGCAAGTTTGGTCAACCCCATGTAAGTTATGGGGCAGTAACAGAACACTTTTCAAAACGTGTTTTTCAGCCCGAAATAAACGCGTTTTTTCAGACAACTGAATCACCATGTAACAGCAAGGCTAAGAGGAGCCCACACACTCAGCTCTTAACCCCAGTGTGCAGGAAGGGTCAAAACGTGTTTTTCAGCAGAAATAAACATGTTTCTGCAAGTTTGGTCAACCCCATGTAAGTTATGGGGCAGTAACAGAACACTTTTCAAAACGTGTTTTTCAGCCCGAAATAAACGCGTTTTTTCAGACAACTGAATCCCCATGCAACAGCAAGGCTCAGAAGAGCCCACACACTCAGCTCTTAACCCCAGTGTGCAGAAAGTGTCAAAACGTGTTTTTCAGCAGAAATAAACATGTTTCTGCAAGTTTGGTCAACCCCATGTAAGTTATGGGACAGTAACAGCACACTTTTCAAAACGTGTTTTTCAGCCCGAAATAAACGCGTTTTTTCAGACAACTGAATCCCCATGTAACAGCAAGGCTCAGAGGAGCCCACACACTCAGATCTTAACCCCAGTGTGCAGAAAGGGTCAAAACGTGTTTTTCAGCAGAAATAAACATGTTTCTGCAAGTTTGGTCAACCCCATGTAAGTTATGGGGCAGTAACAGAACACTTTTCAAAACGTTTTTTTCAGCCCGAAATAAACGCGTTTTTTCAGACAACTGAATCACCATGTAACAGCAAGGCTCAGAGGAGCCCACACACTCAGCTCTTAACCCCAGTGTGCAGGAAGGGTCAAAACGTGTTTTTCAGCAGAAATAAACATGTTTCTGCAAGTTTGGTCAACCCCATGTAAGTTATGGGACAGTAACAGCACACTTTTCAAAACGTGTTTTTCAGCCCGAAATAAACGCGTTTTTTCAGACAACTGAATCCCCATGTAACAGCAAGACTCAGAGGAGCCCACACACTCAGATCTTAACCCTAGTGTGCAGAAAGGGTAAAAACGTGTTTTTCAGCAGAAATAAACATGTTTCTGCAAGTTTGGTTAACCCCATGTAAGTTATGGGGAAGTAACAGAACACTTTTCAAAACGTGTTTTTCAGCCCGAAATAAACGCGTTTTTTCAGACAACTGAATCCCCATGTAACAGCAAGGTTCAGAAGAGTCCACACACTCAGCTCTTAACCCCAGTGTGCAGAAAGAGTCAAAACGTGTTTTTCAGCAGAAATAAACATGTTTCTGCAAGTTTGGTCAACCCCATGTAAGTTATGGGACAGTAACAGCACACTTTTCAAAACGTGTTTTTCAGCCCGAAATAAACGCGTTTTTTCAGACAACTGAATCCCCATGTAACAGCAAGGCTCAGAGGAGCCCACACACTCAGCTTTTAGCCCCAGTGTGCAGAAAGTGTCAAAACGTGTTTTTCAGCAGAAATAAACATGTTTCTGCAAGTTTGGTCAACCCCATGTAAGTTATGGGACAGTAACAGCACACTTTTCAAAACGTGTTTTTCAGCCCGAAATAAACGCGTTTTTTCAGACAACTGAATCCCCATGTAACAGCAAGGCTCAGAGGAGCCCACACACTCAGATCTTAACCCCAGTGTGCAGAAAGGGTCAAAACGTGTTTTTCAGCAGAAATAAACATGTTTCTGCAAGTTTGGTCAACCCCATGTAAGTTATGGGGCAGTAACAGAACACTTTTCAAAACGTGTTTTTCAGCCCGAAATAAACGCGTTTTTTCAGACAACTGAATCACCATGTAACAGCAAGGCTCAGAAGAGCCCACACACTCAGCTCTTAACCCCAGTGTGCAGGAAGGGTCAAAACGTGTTTTTCAGCAGAAATAAACATGTTTCTGCAAGTTTGGTCAACCCCATGTAAGTTATGGGGCAGTAACAGAACACTTTTCAAAACGTGTTTTTCAGCCCGAAATAAACGCGTTTTTTCAGACAACTGAATCCCCATGCAACAGCAAGGCTCAGAAGAGCCCACACACTCAGCTCTTAACCCCAGTGTGCAGAAAGTGTCAAAACGTGTTTTTCAGCAGAAATAAACATGTTTCTGCAAGTTTGGTCAACCCCATGTAAGTTATGGGACAGTAACAGCACACTTTTCAAAACGTGTTTTTCAGCCCGAAATAAACGCGTTTTTTCAGACAACTGAATCCCCATGTAACAGCAAGGCTCAGAGGAGCCCACACACTCAGATCTTAACCCCAGTGTGCAGAAAGGGTCAAAACGTGTTTTTCAGCAGAAATAAACATGTTTCTGCAAGTTTGGTCAACCCCATGTAAGTTATGGGGCAGTAACAGAACACTTTTCAAAACGTGTTTTTCAGCCCGAAATAAACGCGTTTTTTCAGACAACTGAATCACCATGTAACAGCAAGGCTCAGAGGAGCCCACACACTCAGCTCTTAACCCCAGTGTGCAGGAAGGGTCAAAACGTGTTTTTCAGCAGAAATAAACATGTTTCTGCAAGTTTGGTCAACCCCATGTAAGTTATGGGACAGTAACAGCACACTTTTCAAAACGTGTTTTTCAGCCCGAAATAAACGCGTTTTTTCAGACAACTGAATCCCCATGTAACAGCAAGACTCAGAGGAGCCCACACACTCAGATCTTAACCCTAGTGTGCAGAAAGGGTAAAAACGTGTTTTTCAGCAGAAATAAACATGTTTCTGCAAGTTTGGTTAACCCCATGTAAGTTATGGGGAAGTAACAGAACACTTTTCAAAACGTGTTTTTCAGCCCGAAATAAACGCGTTTTTTCAGACAACTGAATCCCCATGTAACAGCAAGGTTCAGAAGAGCCCACACACTCAGCTCTTAACCCCAGTGTGCAGAAAGAGTCAAAACGTGTTTTTCAGCAGAAATAAACATGTTTCTGCAAGTTTGGTCAACCCCATGTAAGTTATGGGGCAGTAACAGAACACTTTTCAAAACGTGTTTTTCAGCCCGAAATAAACGCGTTTTTTCAGACAACTGAATCCCCATGCAACAGCAAGGCTCAGAAGAGCCCACACACTCAGCTCTTAACCCCAGTGTGCAGAAAGTGTCAAAACGTGTTTTTAAGCAGAAATAAACATGTTTCTGCAAGTTTGGTCAACCCCATGTAAGTTATGGGACAGTAACAGCACACTTTTCAAAACGTGTTTTTCAGCCCGAAATAAACGCGTTTTTTCAGACAACTGAATCCCCATGTAACAGCAAGGCTCAGAGGAGCCCACACACTCAGATCTTAACCCCAGTGTGCAGAAAGGGTCAAAACGTGTTTTTCAGCAGAAATAAACATGTTTCTGCAAGTTTGGTCAACCCCATGTAAGTTATGGGGCAGTAACAGAACACTTTTCAAAACGTGTTTTTCAGCCCGAAATAAACGCGTTTTTTCAGACAACTGAATCACCATGTAACAGCAAGGCTAAGAGGAGCCCACACACTCAGCTCTTAACCCCAGTGTGCAGGAAGGGTCAAAACGTGTTTTTCAGCAGAAATAAACATGTTTCTGCAAGTTTGGTCAACCCCATGTAAGTTATGGGGCAGTAACAGAACACTTTTCAAAACGTGTTTTTCAGCCCGAAATAAACGCGTTTTTTCAGACAACTGAATCCCCATGCAACAGCAAGGCTCAGAAGAGCCCACACACTCAGCTCTTAACCCCAGTGTGCAGAAAGTGTCAAAACGTGTTTTTCAGCAGAAATAAACATGTTTCTGCAAGTTTGGTCAACCCCATGTAAGTTATGGGACAGTAACAGCACACTTTTCAAAACGTGTTTTTCAGCCCGAAATAAACGCGTTTTTTCAGACAACTGAATCCCCATGTAACAGCAAGGCTCAGAGGAGCCCACACACTCAGATCTTAACCCCAGTGTGCAGAAAGGGTCAAAACGTGTTTTTCAGCAGAAATAAACATGTTTCTGCAAGTTTGGTCAACCCCATGTAAGTTATGGGGCAGTAACAGAACACTTTTCAAAACGTTTTTTTCAGCCCGAAATAAACGCGTTTTTTCAGACAACTGAATCACCATGTAACAGCAAGGCTCAGAGGAGCCCACACACTCAGCTCTTAACCCCAGTGTGCAGGAAGGGTCAAAACGTGTTTTTCAGCAGAAATAAACATGTTTCTGCAAGTTTGGTCAACCCCATGTAAGTTATGGGACAGTAACAGCACACTTTTCAAAACGTGTTTTTCAGCCCGAAATAAACGCGTTTTTTCAGACAACTGAATCCCCATGTAACAGCAAGACTCAGAGGAGCCCACACACTCAGATCTTAACCCTAGTGTGCAGAAAGGGTAAAAACGTGTTTTTCAGCAGAAATAAACATGTTTCTGCAAGTTTGGTTAACCCCATGTAAGTTATGGGGAAGTAACAGAACACTTTTCAAAACGTGTTTTTCAGCCCGAAATAAACGCGTTTTTTCAGACAACTGAATCCCCATGTAACAGCAAGGTTCAGAAGAGTCCACACACTCAGCTCTTAACCCCAGTGTGCAGAAAGAGTCAAAACGTGTTTTTCAGCAGAAATAAACATGTTTCTGCAAGTTTGGTCAACCCCATGTAAGTTATGGGGCAGTAACAGAACACTTTTCAAAACGTGTTTTTCAGCCCGAAATAAACGCGTTTTTTCAGACAACTGAATCCCCATGTAACAGCAAGGCTCAGAGGAGCCCACACACTCAGCTCTTAGCCCCAGTGTGCAGAAAGTGTCAAAACGTGTTTTTCAGCAGAAATAAACATGTTTCTGCAAGTTTGGTCAACCCCATGTAAGTTATGGGACAGTAACAGCACACTTTTCAAAACGTGTTTTTCAGCCCGAAATAAACGCGTTTTTTCAGACAACTGAATCCCCATGTAACAGCAAGGCTCAGAGGAGCCCACACACTCAGATCTTAACCCCAGTGTGCAGAAAGGGTCAAAACGTGTTTTTCAGCAGAAATAAACATGTTTCTGCAAGTTTGGTCAACCCCATGTAAGTTATGGGGCAGTAACAGAACACTTTTCAAAACGTGTTTTTCAGCCCGAAATAAACGCGTTTTTTCAGACAACTGAATCACCATGTAACAGCAAGGCTCAGAAGAGCCCACACACTCAGATCTTAACCCCAGTGTGCAGAAAGGGTCAAAACGTGTTTTTCAGCAGAAAAAAACATGTTTCTGCAAGTTTGGTCAACCCCATGTAAGTTATGGGGCAGTAACAGAACACTTTTCAAAACGTGTTTTTCAGCCCGAAATAAACGCGTTTTTTCAGACAACTGAATCACCATGTAACAGCAAGGCTCAGAGGAGCCCACACACTCAGCTCTTAACCCCAGTGTGCAGGAAGGGTCAAAACGTGTTTTTCAGCAGAAATAAACATGTTTCTGCAAGTTTGGTCAACCCCATGTAAGTTATGGGGCAGTAACAGAACACTTTTCAAAACGTGTTTTTCAGCCCGAAATAAACGCGTTTTTTCAGACAACTGAATCCCCATGCAACAGCAAGGCTCAGAAGAGCCCACACACTCAGCTCTTAACCCCAGTGTGCAGAAAGTGTCAAAACGTGTTTTTCAGCAGAAATAAACATGTTTCTGCAAGTTTGGTCAACCCCATGTAAGTTATGGGACAGTAACAGCACACTTTTCAAAACGTGTTTTTCAGCCCGAAATAAACGCGTTTTTTCAAACAACTGAATCCCCATGTAACAGCAAGGCTCAGAGGAGCCCACACACTCAGATCTTAACCCCAGTGTGCAGAAAGGGTCAAAACGTGTTTTTCAGCAGAAATAAACATGTTTCTGCAAGTTTGGTCAACCCCATGTAAGTTATGGGGCAGTAACAGAACACTTTTCAAAACGTGTTTTTCAGCCCGAAATAAACGCGTTTTTTCAGACAACTGAATCACCATGTAACAGCAAGGCTCAGAAGAGCCCACACACTCAGCTCTTAACCCCAGTGTGCAGGAAGGGTCAAAACGTGTTTTTCAGCAGAAATAAACATGTTTCTGCAAGTTTGGTCAACCCCATGTAAGTTATGGGGCAGTAACAGAACACTTTTCAAAACGTGTTTTTCAGCCCGAAATAAACGCGTTTTTTCAGACAACTGAATCCCCATGCAACAGCAAGGCTCAGAAGAGCCCACACACTCAGCTCTTAACCCCAGTGTGCAGAAAGTGTCAAAACGTGTTTTTCAGCAGAAATAAACATGTTTCTGCAAGTTTGGTCAACCCCATGTAAGTTATGGGACAGTAACAGCACACTTTTCAAAACGTGTTTTTCAGCCCGAAATAAACGCGTTTTTTCAGACAACTGAATCCCCATGTAACAGCAAGGCTCAGAGGAGCCCACACACTCAGATCTTAACCCCAGTGTGCAGAAAGGGTCAAAACGTGTTTTTCAGCAGAAATAAACATGTTTCTGCAAGTTTGGTCAACCCCATGTAAGTTATGGGGCAGTAACAGAACACTTTTCAAAACGTGTTTTTCAGCCCGAAATAAACGCGTTTTTTCAGACAACTGAATCACCATGTAACAGCAAGGCTCAGAGGAGCCCACACACTCAGCTCTTAACCCCAGTGTGCAGGAAGGGTCAAAACGTGTTTTTCAGCAGAAATAAACATGTTTCTGCAAGTCTGGTCAACCCCATGTAAGTTATGGGACAGTAACAGCACACTTTTCAAAACGTGTTTTTCAGCCCGAAATAAACGCGTTTTTTCAGACAACTGAATCCCCATGTAACAGCAAGGCTCAGAGGAGCCCACACACTCAGCTCTTAGCCCCAGTGTGCAGAAAGTGTCAAAACGTGTTTTTCAGCAGAAATAAACATGTTTCTGCAAGTTTGGTCAACCCCATGTAAGTTATGGGCCAGTAACAGCACACTTTTCAAAACGTGTTTTTCAGCCCGAAATAAACGCGTTTTTTCAGACAACTGAATCCCCATGTAACAGCAAGGCTCAGAGGAGCCCACACACTCAGATCTTAACCCCAGTGTGCAGAAAGGGTCAAAACGTGTTTTTCAGCAGAAATAAACATGTTTCTGCAAGTTTGGTCAACCCCATGTAAGTTATGGGGCAGTAACAGAACACTTTTCAAAACGTGTTTTTCAGCCCGAAATAAACGCGTTTTTTCAGACAACTGAATCACCATGTAACAGCAAGGCTCAGAAGAGCCCACACACTCAGATCTTAACCCCAGTGTGCAGAAAGGGTCAAAACGTGTTTTTCAGCAGAAAAAAAACATGTTTCTGCAAGTTTGGTCAACCCCATGTAAGTTATGGGGCAGTAACAGAACACTTTTCAAAACGTGTTTTTCAGCCCGAAATAAACGCGTTTTTTCAGACAACTGAATCACCATGTAACAGCAAGGCTCAGAGGAGCCCACACACTCAGCTCTTAACCCCAGTGTGCAGGAAGGGTCAAAACGTGTTTTTCAGCAGAAATAAACATGTTTCTGCAAGTTTGGTCAACCCCATGTAAGTTATGGGGCAGTAACAGAACACTTTTCAAAACGTGTTTTTCAGCCCGAAATAAACGCGTTTTTTCAGACAACTGAATCCCCATGCAACAGCAAGGCTCAGAAGAGCCCACACACTCAGCTCTTAACCCCAGTGTGCAGAAAGAGTCAAAACGTGTTTTTCAGCAGAAATAAACATGTTTCTGCAAGTTTGGTCAACCCCATGTAAGTTATGGGGCAGTAACAGAACACTTTTCAAAACGTGTTTTTCAGCCCGAAATAAACGCGTTTTTTCAGACAACTGAATCACCATGTAACAGCAAGGCTCAGAAGAGCCCACACACTCAGCTCTTAACCCCAGTGTGCAGGAAGGGTCAAAACGTGTTTTTCAGCAGAAATAAACATGTTTCTGCAAGTTTGGTCAACCCCATGTAAGTTATGGGGCAGTAACAGAACACTTTTCAAAACGTGTTTTTCAGCCCGAAATAAACGCGTTTTTTCAGACAACTGAATCACCATGTAACAGCAAGACTCAGAGGAGCCCACACAGTCAGCTCTTAACCCCAGTGTGCAGAAAGAGTCAAAACGTGTTTTTCAGCAGAAATAAACATGTTTCTGCAAGTTTGGTCAACCCCATGTAAGTTATGGGGCAGTAACAGAACACTTTTCAAAACGTGTTTTTCAGCCCGAAATAAACGCGTTTTTTCAGACAACTGAATCCCCATGTAACAGCAAGGCTCAGAGGAGCCCACACACTCAGCTCTTAGCCCCAGTGTGCAGAAAGTGTCAAAACGTGTTTTTCAGCAGAAATAAACATGTTTCTGCAAGTTTGGTCAACCCCATGTAAGTTATGGGACAGTAACAGCACACTTTTCAAAACGTGTTTTTCAGCCCGAAATAAACGCGTTTTTTCAGACAACTGAATCCCCATGTAACAGCAAGGCTCAGAGGAGCCCACACACTCAGATCTTAACCCCAGTGTGCAGAAAGGGTCAAAACGTGTTTTTCAGCAGAAATAAACATGTTTCTGCAAGTTTGGTCAACCCCATGTAAGTTATGGGGCAGTAACAGAACACTTTTCAAAACGTGTTTTTCAGCCCGAAATAAACGCGTTTTTTCAGACAACTGAATCCCCATGCAACAGCAAGGCTCAGAAGAGCCCACACACTCAGCTCTTAACCCCAGTGTGCAGAAAGTGTCAAAACGTGTTTTTCAGCAGAAATAAACATGTTTCTGCAAGTTTGGTCAACCCCATGTAAGTTATGGGACAGTTACAGCACACTTTTCAAAACGTGTTTTTCAGCCCGAAATAAACGCGTTTTTTTCAGACAACTGAATCCCCATGTAACAGCAAGCTCAGAGGAGCCCACACACTCAGATCTTAACCCCAGTGTGCAGAAAGGGTCAAAACGTGTTTTTCAGCAGAAATAAACATGTTTCTGCAAGTTTGGTCAACCCCATGTAAGTTATGGGGCAGTAACAGAACACTTTTCAAAACGTGTTTTTCAGCCCGAAATAAACGCGTTTTTTCAGACAACTGAATCCCCATGTAACAGCAAGACTCAGAGGAGCCCACACACTCAGATCTTAACCCCAGTGTGCAGAAAGGGTAAAAACGTGTTTTTCAGCAGAAATAAACATGTTTCTGCAAGTTTGGTCAACCCCATGTAAGTTATGGGGCAGTAACAGAACACTTTTCAAAACGTGTTTTTCAGCCCGAAATAAACGCGTTTTTTCAGACAACTGAATCCCCATGTAACAGCAAGGTTCAGAAGAGCCCACACTCTCAGCTCTTAACCCCAGTGTGCAGGAAGGGTCAAAACGTGTTTTTCAGCAGAAATAAACATGTTTCTGCAAGTTTGGTCAACCCCATGTAAGTTATGGGGCAGTAACAGAACACTTTTCAAAACGTGTTTTTCAGCCCGAAATAAACGCGTTTTTTCAGACAACTGAATCCCCATGCAACAGCAAGGCTCAGAAGAGCCCACACACTCAGCTCTTAACCCCAGTGTGCAGAAAGTGTCAAAACGTGTTTTTCAGCAGAAATAAACATGTTTCTGCAAGTTTGGTCAACCCCATGTAAGTTATGGGACAGTAACAGCACACTTTTCAAAACGTGTTTTTCAGCCCGAAATAAACGCGTTTTTTCAGACAACTGAATCCCCATGTAACAGCAAGGCTCAGAGGAGCCCACACACTCAGATCTTAACCCCAGTGTGCAGAAAGGGTCAAAACGTGTTTTTCAGCAGAAATAAACATGTTTCTGCAAGTTTGGTCAACCCCATGTAAGTTATGGGGCAGTAACAGAACACTTTTCAAAACGTTTTTTTCAGCCCGAAATAAACGCGTTTTTTCAGACAACTGAATCACCATGTAACAGCAAGGCTCAGAGGAGCCCACACACTCAGCTCTTAACCCCAGTGTGCAGGAAGGGTCAAAACGTGTTTTTCAGCAGAAATAAACATGTTTCTGCAAGTTTGGTCAACCCCATGTAAGTTATGGGACAGTAACAGCACACTTTTCAAAACGTGTTTTTCAGCCCGAAATAAACGCGTTTTTTCAGACAACTGAATCCCCATGTAACAGCAAGACTCAGAGGAGCCCACACACTCAGATCTTAACCCTAGTGTGCAGAAAGGGTAAAAACGTGTTTTTCAGCAGAAATAAACATGTTTCTGCAAGTTTGGTTAACCCCATGTAAGTTATGGGGAAGTAACAGAACACTTTTCAAAACGTGTTTTTCAGCCCGAAATAAACGCGTTTTTTCAGACAACTGAATCCCCATGTAACAGCAAGGTTCAGAAGAGTCCACACACTCAGCTCTTAACCCCAGTGTGCAGAAAGAGTCAAAACGTGTTTTTCAGCAGAAATAAACATGTTTCTGCAAGTTTGGTCAACCCCATGTAAGTTATGGGGCAGTAACAGAACACTTTTCAAAACGTGTTTTTCAGCCCGAAATAAACGCGTTTTTTCAGACAACTGAATCCCCATGTAACAGCAAGGCTCAGAGGAGCCCACACACTCAGCTCTTAGCCCCAGTGTGCAGAAAGTGTCAAAACGTGTTTTTCAGCAGAAATAAACATGTTTCTGCAAGTTTGGTCAACCCCATGTAAGTTATGGGACAGTAACAGCACACTTTTCAAAACGTGTTTTTCAGCCCGAAATAAACGCGTTTTTTCAGACAACTGAATCCCCATGTAACAGCAAGGCTCAGAGGAGCCCACACACTCAGATCTTAACCCCAGTGTGCAGAAAGGGTCAAAACGTGTTTTTCAGCAGAAATAAACATGTTTCTGCAAGTTTGGTCAACCCCATGTAAGTTATGGGGCAGTAACAGAACACTTTTCAAAACGTGTTTTTCAGCCCGAAATAAACGCGTTTTTTCAGACAACTGAATCACCATGTAACAGCAAGGCTCAGAAGAGCCCACACACTCAGATCTTAACCCCAGTGTGCAGAAAGGGTCAAAACGTGTTTTTCAGCAGAAAAAAACATGTTTCTGCAAGTTTGGTCAACCCCATGTAAGTTATGGGGCAGTAACAGAACACTTTTCAAAACGTGTTTTTCAGCCCGAAATAAACGCGTTTTTTCAGACAACTGAATCACCATGTAACAGCAAGGCTCAGAGGAGCCCACACACTCAGCTCTTAACCCCAGTGTGCAGGAAGGGTCAAAACGTGTTTTTCAGCAGAAATAAACATGTTTCTGCAAGTTTGGTCAACCCCATGTAAGTTATGGGGCAGTAACAGAACACTTTTCAAAACGTGTTTTTCAGCCCGAAATAAACGCGTTTTTTCAGACAACTGAATCCCCATGCAACAGCAAGGCTCAGAAGAGCCCACACACTCAGCTCTTAACCCCAGTGTGCAGAAAGTGTCAAAACGTGTTTTTCAGCAGAAATAAACATGTTTCTGCAAGTTTGGTCAACCCCATGTAAGTTATGGGACAGTAACAGCACACTTTTCAAAACGTGTTTTTCAGCCCGAAATAAACGCGTTTTTTCAAACAACTGAATCCCCATGTAACAGCAAGGCTCAGAGGAGCCCACACACTCAGATCTTAACCCCAGTGTGCAGAAAGGGTCAAAACGTGTTTTTCAGCAGAAATAAACATGTTTCTGCAAGTTTGGTCAACCCCATGTAAGTTATGGGGCAGTAACAGAACACTTTTCAAAACGTGTTTTTCAGCCCGAAATAAACGCGTTTTTTCAGACAACTGAATCACCATGTAACAGCAAGGCTCAGAAGAGCCCACACACTCAGCTCTTAACCCCAGTGTGCAGGAAGGGTCAAAACGTGTTTTTCAGCAGAAATAAACATGTTTCTGCAAGTTTGGTCAACCCCATGTAAGTTATGGGGCAGTAACAGAACACTTTTCAAAACGTGTTTTTCAGCCCGAAATAAACGCGTTTTTTCAGACAACTGAATCCCCATGCAACAGCAAGGCTCAGAAGAGCCCACACACTCAGCTCTTAACCCCAGTGTGCAGAAAGTGTCAAAACGTGTTTTTCAGCAGAAATAAACATGTTTCTGCAAGTTTGGTCAACCCCATGTAAGTTATGGGACAGTAACAGCACACTTTTCAAAACGTGTTTTTCAGCCCGAAATAAACGCGTTTTTTCAGACAACTGAATCCCCATGTAACAGCAAGGCTCAGAGGAGCCCACACACTCAGATCTTAACCCCAGTGTGCAGAAAGGGTCAAAACGTGTTTTTCAGCAGAAATAAACATGTTTCTGCAAGTTTGGTCAACCCCATGTAAGTTATGGGGCAGTAACAGAACACTTTTCAAAACGTGTTTTTCAGCCCGAAATAAACGCGTTTTTTCAGACAACTGAATCACCATGTAACAGCAAGGCTCAGAGGAGCCCACACACTCAGCTCTTAACCCCAGTGTGCAGGAAGGGTCAAAACGTGTTTTTCAGCAGAAATAAACATGTTTCTGCAAGTCTGGTCAACCCCATGTAAGTTATGGGACAGTAACAGCACACTTTTCAAAACGTGTTTTTCAGCCCGAAATAAACGCGTTTTTTCAGACAACTGAATCCCCATGTAACAGCAAGGCTCAGAGGAGCCCACACACTCAGCTCTTAGCCCCAGTGTGCAGAAAGTGTCAAAACGTGTTTTTCAGCAGAAATAAACATGTTTCTGCAAGTTTGGTCAACCCCATGTAAGTTATGGGCCAGTAACAGCACACTTTTCAAAACGTGTTTTTCAGCCCGAAATAAACGCGTTTTTTCAGACAACTGAATCCCCATGTAACAGCAAGGCTCAGAGGAGCCCACACACTCAGATCTTAACCCCAGTGTGCAGAAAGGGTCAAAACGTGTTTTTCAGCAGAAATAAACATGTTTCTGCAAGTTTGGTCAACCCCATGTAAGTTATGGGGCAGTAACAGAACACTTTTCAAAACGTGTTTTTCAGCCCGAAATAAACGCGTTTTTTCAGACAACTGAATCACCATGTAACAGCAAGGCTCAGAAGAGCCCACACACTCAGATCTTAACCCCAGTGTGCAGAAAGGGTCAAAACGTGTTTTTCAGCAGAAAAAAAACATGTTTCTGCAAGTTTGGTCAACCCCATGTAAGTTATGGGGCAGTAACAGAACACTTTTCAAAACGTGTTTTTCAGCCCGAAATAAACGCGTTTTTTCAGACAAATGAATCACCATGTAACAGCAAGGCTCAGAGGAGCCCACACACTCAGCTCTTAACCCCAGTGTGCAGGAAGGGTCAAAACGTGTTTTTCAGCAGAAATAAACATGTTTCTGCAAGTTTGGTCAACCCCATGTAAGTTATGGGGCAGTAACAGAACACTTTTCAAAACGTGTTTTTCAGCCCGAAATAAACGCGTTTTTTCAGACAACTGAATCCCCATGCAACAGCAAGGCTCAGAAGAGCCCACACACTCAGCTCTTAACCCCAGTGTGCAGAAAGAGTCAAAACGTGTTTTTCAGCAGAAATAAACATGTTTCTGCAAGTTTGGTCAACCCCATGTAAGTTATGGGGCAGTAACAGAACACTTTTCAAAACGTGTTTTTCAGCCCGAAATAAACGCGTTTTTTCAGACAACTGAATCACCATGTAACAGCAAGGCTCAGAAGAGCCCACACACTCAGCTCTTAACCCCAGTGTGCAGGAAGGGTCAAAACGTGTTTTTCAGCAGAAATAAACATGTTTCTGCAAGTTTGGTCAACCCCATGTAAGTTATGGGGCAGTAACAGAACACTTTTCAAAACGTGTTTTTCAGCCCGAAATAAACGCGTTTTTTCAGACAACTGAATCACCATGTAACAGCAAGACTCAGAGGAGCCCACACAGTCAGCTCTTAACCCCAGTGTGCAGAAAGAGTCAAAACGTGTTTTTCAGCAGAAATAAACATGTTTCTGCAAGTTTGGTCAACCCCATGTAAGTTATGGGGCAGTAACAGAACACTTTTCAAAACGTGTTTTTCAGCCCGAAATAAACGCGTTTTTTCAGACAACTGAATCCCCATGTAACAGCAAGGCTCAGAGGAGCCCACACACTCAGCTCTTAGCCCCAGTGTGCAGAAAGTGTCAAAACGTGTTTTTCAGCAGAAATAAACATGTTTCTGCAAGTTTGGTCAACCCCATGTAAGTTATGGGACAGTAACAGCACACTTTTCAAAACGTGTTTTTCAGCCCGAAATAAACGCGTTTTTTCAGACAACTGAATCCCCATGTAACAGCAAGGCTCAGAGGAGCCCACACACTCAGATCTTAACCCCAGTGTGCAGAAAGGGTCAAAACGTGTTTTTCAGCAGAAATAAACATGTTTCTGCAAGTTTGGTCAACCCCATGTAAGTTATGGGGCAGTAACAGAACACTTTTCAAAACGTGTTTTTCAGCCCGAAATAAACGCGTTTTTTCAGACAACTGAATCCCCATGCAACAGCAAGGCTCAGAAGAGCCCACACACTCAGCTCTTAACCCCAGTGTGCAGAAAGTGTCAAAACGTGTTTTTCAGCAGAAATAAACATGTTTCTGCAAGTTTGGTCAACCCCATGTAAGTTATGGGACAGTTACAGCACACTTTTCAAAACGTGTTTTTCAGCCCGAAATAAACGCGTTTTTTTCAGACAACTGAATCCCCATGTAACAGCAAGCTCAGAGGAGCCCACACACTCAGATCTTAACCCCAGTGTGCAGAAAGGGTCAAAACGTGTTTTTCAGCAGAAATAAACATGTTTCTGCAAGTTTGGTCAACCCCATGTAAGTTATGGGGCAGTAACAGAACACTTTTCAAAACGTGTTTTTCAGCCCGAAATAAACGCGTTTTTTCAGACAACTGAATCCCCATGTAACAGCAAGACTCAGAGGAGCCCACACACTCAGATCTTAACCCCAGTGTGCAGAAAGGGTAAAAACGTGTTTTTCAGCAGAAATAAACATGTTTCTGCAAGTTTGGTCAACCCCATGTAAGTTATGGGGCAGTAACAGAACACTTTTCAAAACGTGTTTTTCAGCCCGAAATAAACGCGTTTTTTCAGACAACTGAATCCCCATGTAACAGCAAGGTTCAGAAGAGCCCACACTCTCAGCTCTTAACCCCAGTGTGCAGGAAGGGTCAAAACGTGTTTTTCAGCAGAAATAAACATGTTTCTGCAAGCTTGGTCAACCCCATGTAAGTTATGGGGCAGTAACAGAACACTTTTCAAAACGTGTTTTTCAGCCCGAAATAAACGCGTTTTTTCAGACAACTGAATCCCAATGCAACAGCAAGGCTCAGAGGAGCCCACACACTCAGCTCTTAGCCCCAGTGTGCAGAAAGTGTCAAAACGTGTTTTTCAGCAGAAATAAACATGTTTCTGCAAGTTTGGTCAACCCCATGTAAGTTATGGGCCAGTAACAGCACACTTTTCAAAACGTGTTTTTCAGCCCGAAATAAACGCGTTTTTTCAGACAACTGAATCCCCATGTAACAGCAAGGCTCAGAGGAGCCCACACACTCAGATCTTAACCCCAGTGTGCAGAAAGGGTCAAAACGTGTTTTTCAGCAGAAATAAACATGTTTCTGCAAGTTTGGTCAACCCCATGTAAGTTATGGGGCAGTAACAGAACACTTTTCAAAACGTGTTTTTCAGCCCGAAATAAACGCGTTTTTTCAGACAACTGAATCACCATGTAACAGCAAGGCTCAGAAGAGCCCACACACTCAGATCTTAACCCCAGTGTGCAGAAAGGGTCAAAACGTGTTTTTCAGCAGAAAAAAAACATGTTTCTGCAAGTTTGGTCAACCCCATGTAAGTTATGGGGCAGTAACAGAACACTTTTCAAAACGTGTTTTTCAGCCCGAAATAAACGCGTTTTTTCAGACAACTGAATCACCATGTAACAGCAAGGCTCAGAGGAGCCCACACACTCAGCTCTTAACCCCAGTGTGCAGGAAGGGTCAAAACGTGTTTTTCAGCAGAAATAAACATGTTTCTGCAAGTTTGGTCAACCCCATGTAAGTTATGGGGCAGTAACAGAACACTTTTCAAAACGTGTTTTTCAGCCCGAAATAAACGCGTTTTTTCAGACAACTGAATCCCCATGCAACAGCAAGGCTCAGAAGAGCCCACACACTCAGCTCTTAACCCCAGTGTGCAGAAAGAGTCAAAACGTGTTTTTCAGCAGAAATAAACATGTTTCTGCAAGTTTGGTCAACCCCATGTAAGTTATGGGGCAGTAACAGAACACTTTTCAAAACGTGTTTTTCAGCCCGAAATAAACGCGTTTTTTCAGACAACTGAATCACCATGTAACAGCAAGGCTCAGAAGAGCCCACACACTCAGCTCTTAACCCCAGTGTGCAGGAAGGGTCAAAACGTGTTTTTCAGCAGAAATAAACATGTTTCTGCAAGTTTGGTCAACCCCATGTAAGTTATGGGGCAGTAACAGAACACTTTTCAAAACGTGTTTTTCAGCCCGAAATAAACGCGTTTTTTCAGACAACTGAATCACCATGTAACAGCAAGACTCAGAGGAGCCCACACAGTCAGCTCTTAACCCCAGTGTGCAGAAAGAGTCAAAACGTGTTTTTCAGCAGAAATAAACATGTTTCTGCAAGTTTGGTCAACCCCATGTAAGTTATGGGGCAGTAACAGAACACTTTTCAAAACGTGTTTTTCAGCCCGAAATAAACGCGTTTTTTCAGACAACTGAATCCCCATGTAACAGCAAGGCTCAGAGGAGCCCACACACTCAGCTCTTAGCCCCAGTGTGCAGAAAGTGTCAAAACGTGTTTTTCAGCAGAAATAAACATGTTTCTGCAAGTTTGGTCAACCCCATGTAAGTTATGGGACAGTAACAGCACACTTTTCAAAACGTGTTTTTCAGCCCGAAATAAACGCGTTTTTTCAGACAACTGAATCCCCATGTAACAGCAAGGCTCAGAGGAGCCCACACACTCAGATCTTAACCCCAGTGTGCAGAAAGGGTCAAAACGTGTTTTTCAGCAGAAATAAACATGTTTCTGCAAGTTTGGTCAACCCCATGTAAGTTATGGGGCAGTAACAGAACACTTTTCAAAACGTGTTTTTCAGCCCGAAATAAACGCGTTTTTTCAGACAACTGAATCCCCATGCAACAGCAAGGCTCAGAAGAGCCCACACACTCAGCTCTTAACCCCAGTGTGCAGAAAGTGTCAAAACGTGTTTTTCAGCAGAAATAAACATGTTTCTGCAAGTTTGGTCAACCCCATGTAAGTTATGGGACAGTTACAGCACACTTTTCAAAACGTGTTTTTCAGCCCGAAATAAACGCGTTTTTTTCAGACAACTGAATCCCCATGTAACAGCAAGCTCAGAGGAGCCCACACACTCAGATCTTAACCCCAGTGTGCAGAAAGGGTCAAAACGTGTTTTTCAGCAGAAATAAACATGTTTCTGCAAGTTTGGTCAACCCCATGTAAGTTATGGGGCAGTAACAGAACACTTTTCAAAACGTGTTTTTCAGCCCGAAATAAACGCGTTTTTTCAGACAACTGAATCCCCATGTAACAGCAAGACTCAGAGGAGCCCACACACTCAGATCTTAACCCCAGTGTGCAGAAAGGGTAAAAACGTGTTTTTCAGCAGAAATAAACATGTTTCTGCAAGTTTGGTCAACCCCATGTAAGTTATGGGGCAGTAACAGAACACTTTTCAAAACGTGTTTTTCAGCCCGAAATAAACGCGTTTTTTCAGACAACTGAATCCCCATGTAACAGCAAGGTTCAGAAGAGCCCACACTCTCAGCTCTTAACCCCAGTGTGCAGGAAGGGTCAAAACGTGTTTTTCAGCAGAAATAAACATGTTTCTGCAAGCTTGGTCAACCCCATGTAAGTTATGGGGCAGTAACAGAACACTTTTCAAAACGTGTTTTTCAGCCCGAAATAAACGCGTTTTTTCAGACAACTGAATCCCAATGCAACAGCAAGGCTCAGAAGAGCCCACACACTCAGCTCTTAACCCCAGTGTGCAGAAAGAGTCAAAACGTGTTTTTCAGCAGAAATAAACATGTTTCTGCAAGTTTGGTCAACCCCATGTAAGTTATGGGGCAGTAACAGAACACTTTTCAAAACGTGTTTTTCAGCCCGAAATAAACGCGTTTTTTCAGACAACTGAATCACCATGTAACAGCAAGGCTCAGAGGAGCCCACACACTCAGCTCTTAACCCCAGTGTGCAGGAAGGGTCAAAACGTGTTTTTCAGCAGAAATAAACATGTTTCTACAAGTTTGGTCAACCCCATGTAAGTTATGGAAAGTAACAGAACACTTTTCAAAACGTGTTTTTCAGCCCGAAATAAACGCGTTTTTTCAGACAACTGAATCCCCATGCAACAGCAAGGCTCAGAAGAGCCCACACACTCAGCTCTTAACCCCAGTGTGCAGAAAGTGTCAAAACGTGTTTTTCAGCAGAAATAAACATGTTTCTGCAAGTTTGGTCAACCCCATGTAAGTTATGGGACAGTAACAGCACACTTTTCAAAACGTGTTTTTCAGCCCGAAATAAACGCGTTTTTTCAGACAACTGAATCCCCATGTAACAGCAAGCTCAGAGGAGCCCACACACTGAGATCTTAACCCCAGTGTGCAGAAAGGGTCAAAACGTGTTTTTCAGCAGAAATAAACATGTTTCTGCAAGTTTGGTCAACCCCATGTAAGTTATGGGGCAGTAACAGAACACTTTTCAAAACGTGTTTTTCAGCCCGAAATAAACGCGTTTTTTTCAGACAACTGAATCCCCATGTAACAGCAAGACTCAGAGGAGCCCACACACTCAGATCTTAACCCCAGTGTGCAGAAAGGGTAAAAACGTGTTTTTCAGCAGAAATAAACATGTTTCTGCAAGTTTGGTCAACCCCATGTAAGTTATGGGGCAGTAACAGAACACTTTTCAAAACGTGTTTTTCAGCCCGAAATAAACGCGTTTTTTCAGACAACTGAATCCCCATGTAACAGCAAGGTTCAGAAGAGCCCACACTCTCAGCTCTTAACCCCAGTGTGCAGGAAGGGTCAAAACGTGTTTTTCAGCAGAAATAAACATGTTTCTGCAAGTTTGGTCAACCCCATGTAAGTTATGGGGCAGTAACAGAACACTTTTCAAAACGTGTTTTTCAGCCCGAAATAAACGCGTTTTTTCAGACAACTGAATCCCCATGCAACAGCAAGGCTCAGAAGAGCCCACACACTCAGCTCTTAACCCCAGTGTGCAGAAAGAGTCAAAACGTGTTTTTCAGCAGAAATAAACATGTTTCTGCAAGTTTGGTCAACCCCATGTAAGTTATGGGGCAGTAACAGAACACTTTTCAAAACGTGTTTTTCAGCCCGAAATAAACGCGTTTTTTCAGACAACTGAATCACCATGTAACAGCAAGGCTCAGAGGAGCCCACACACTCAGCTCTTAACCCCAGTGTGCAGAAAGAGTCAAAACGTGTTTTTCAGCAGAAATAAACATGTTTCTGCAAGTTTGGTCAACCCCATGTAAGTTATGGGGCAGTAACAGAACACTTTTCAAAACGTGTTTTTCAGCCCGAAATAAACGCGTTTTTTCAGACAACTGAATCCCCATGTAACAGCAAGGCTCAGAGGAGCCCACACACTCAGCTCTTAGCCCCAGTGTGCAGAAAGTGTCAAAACGTGTTTTTCAGCAGAAATAAACATGTTTCTGCAAGTTTGGTCAACCCCATGTAAGTTATGGGACAGTAACAGCACACTTTTCAAAACGTGTTTTTCAGCCCGAAATAAACGCGTTTTTTCAGACAACTGAATCCCCATGTAACAGCAAGGCTCAGAGGAGCCCACACACTCAGATCTTAACCCCAGTGTGCAGAAAGGGTCAAAACGTGTTTTTCAGCAGAAATAAACATGTTTCTGCAAGTTTGGTCAACCCCATGTAAGTTATGGGGCAGTAACAAAACACTTTTCAAAACGTGTTTTTCAGCCCGAAATAAACGCGTTTTTTCAGACAACTGAATCACCATGTAACAGCAAGGCTCAGAGGAGCCCACACACTCAGCTCTTAACCCCAGTGTGCAGGAAGGGTCAAAACGTGTTTTTCAGCAGAAATAAACATGTTTCTGCAAGTTTGGTCAACCCCATGTAAGTTATGGGGCAGTAACAGAACACTTTTCAAAACGTGTTTTTCAGCCCGAAATAAACGCGTTTTTTCAGACAACTGAATCCCCATGCAACAGCAAGGCTCAGAAGAGCCCACACACTCAGATCTTAACCCCAGTGTGCAGAAAGGGTCAAAACGTGTTTTTCAGCAGAAATAAACATGTTTCTGCAAGTTTGGTCAACCCCATGTAAGTTATGGGGCAGTAACAGAACACTTTTCAAAACGTGTTTTTCAGCCCGAAATAAACGCGTTTTTTCAGACAACTGAATCCCCATGTAACAGCAAGGCTCAGAGGAGCCCACACACTCAGCTCTTAACCCCAGTGTGCAGAAAGGGTCAAAACGTGTTTTTCAGCAGAAATAAACATGTTTCTGCAAGTTTGGTCAACCCCATGTAAGTTATGGGGCAGTAACAGAACACTTTTCAAAACGTGTTTTTCAGCCCGAAATAAACGCGTTTTTTCAGACAACTGAATCACCATGTAACAGCAAGGCTAAGAGGAGCCCACACACTCAGCTCTTAACCCCAGTGTGCAGGAAGGGTCAAAACGTGTTTTTCAGCAGAAATAAACATGTTTCTGCAAGTTTGGTCAACCCCATGTAAGTTATGGGGCAGTAACAGAACACTTTTCAAAACGTGTTTTTCAGCCCGAAATAAACGCGTTTTTTCAGACAACTGAATCCCCATGCAACAGCAAGGCTCAGAAGAGCCCACACACTCAGCTCTTAACCCCAGTGTGCAGAAAGTGTCAAAACGTGTTTTTCAGCAGAAATAAACATGTTTCTGCAAGTTTGGTCAACCCCATGTAAGTTATGGGACAGTAACAGCACACTTTTCAAAACGTGTTTTTCAGCCCGAAATAAACGCGTTTTTTCAGACAACTGAATCCCCATGTAACAGCAAGGCTCAGAGGAGCCCACACACTCAGATCTTAACCCCAGTGTGCAGAAAGGGTCAAAACGTGTTTTTCAGCAGAAATAAACATGTTTCTGCAAGTTTGGTCAACCCCATGTAAGTTATGGGGCAGTAACAGAACACTTTTCAAAACGTGTTTTTCAGCCCGAAATAAACGCGTTTTTTCAGACAACTGAATCACCATGTAACAGCAAGGCTAAGAGGAGCCCACACACTCAGCTCTTAACCCCAGTGTGCAGGAAGGGTCAAAACGTGTTTTTCAGCAGAAATAAACATGTTTCTGCAAGTTTGGTCAACCCCATGTAAGTTATGGGGCAGTAACAGAACACTTTTCAAAACGTGTTTTTCAGCCCGAAATAAACGCGTTTTTTCAGACAACTGAATCCCCATGCAACAGCAAGGCTCAGAAGAGCCCACACACTCAGCTCTTAACCCCAGTGTGCAGGAAGGGTCAAAACGTGTTTTTCAGCAGAAATAAACATGTTTCTGCAAGTTTGGTCAACCCCATGTAAGTTATGGAAAGTAACAGAACACTTTTCAAAACGTGTTTTTCAGCCCGAAATAAACGCGTTTTTTCAGTCAACTGAATCCCCATGCAACAGCAAGGCTCAGAAGAGCCCACACACTCAGCTCTTAACCCCAGTGTGCAGAAAGTGTCAAAACGTGTTTTTCAGCAGAAATAAACATGTTTCTGCAAGTTTGGTCAACCCCATGTAAGTTATGGGACAGTAACAGCACACTTTTCAAAACGTGTTTTTCAGCCCGAAATAAACGCGTTTTTTCAGACAACTGAATCCCCATGTAACAGCAAGCTCAGAGGAGCCCACACACTGAGATCTTAACCCCAGTGTGCAGAAAGGGTCAAAACGTGTTTTTCAGCAGAAATAAACATGTTTCTGCAAGTTTGGTCAACCCCATGTAAGTTATGGGGCAGTAACAGAACACTTTTCAAAACGTGTTTTTCAGCCCGAAATAAACGCGTTTTTTTCAGACAACTGAATCCCCATGTAACAGCAAGACTCAGAGGAGCCCACACACTCAGATCTTAACCCCAGTGTGCAGAAAGGGTAAAAACGTGTTTTTCAGCAGAAATAAACATGTTTCTGCAAGTTTGGTCAACCCCATGTAAGTTATGGGGCAGTAACAGAACACTTTTCAAAACGTGTTTTTCAGCCCGAAATAAACGCGTTTTTTCAGACAACTGAATCCCCATGTAACAGCAAGGTTCAGAAGAGCCCACACTCTCAGCTCTTAACCCCAGTGTGCAGGAAGGGTCAAAACGTGTTTTTCAGCAGAAATAAACATGTTTCTGCAAGTTTGGTCAACCCCATGTAAGTTATGGGGCAGTAACAGAACACTTTTCAAAACGTGTTTTTCAGCCCGAAATAAACGCGTTTTTTCAGACAACTGAATCCCCATGCAACAGCAAGGCTCAGAAGAGCCCACACACTCAGCTCTTAACCCCAGTGTGCAGAAAGAGTCAAAACGTGTTTTTCAGCAGAAATAAACATGTTTCTGCAAGTTTGGTCAACCCCATGTAAGTTATGGGACAGTAACAGCACACTTTTCAAAACGTGTTTTTCAGCCCGAAATAAACGCGTTTTTTCAGACAACTGAATCCCCATGTAACAGCAAGGCTCAGAGGAGCCCACACACTCAGCTCTTAACCCCAGTGTGCAGAAAGAGTCAAAACGTGTTTTTCAGCAGAAATAAACATGTTTCTGCAAGTTTGGTCAACCCCATGTAAGTTATGGGGCAGTAACAGAACACTTTTCAAAACGTGTTTTTCAGCCCGAAATAAACGCGTTTTTTCAGACAACTGAATCCCCATGTAACAGCAAGGCTCAGAGGAGCCCACACACTCAGCTCTTAGCCCCAGTGTGCAGAAAGTGTCAAAACGTGTTTTTCAGCAGAAATAAACATGTTTCTGCAAGTTTGGTCAACCCCATGTAAGTTATGGGACAGTAACAGCACACTTTTCAAAACGTGTTTTTCAGCCCGAAATAAACGCGTTTTTTCAGACAACTGAATCCCCATGTAACAGCAAGGCTCAGAGGAGCCCACACACTCAGATCTTAACCCCAGTGTGCAGAAAGGGTCAAAACGTGTTTTTCAGCAGAAATAAACATGTTTCTGCAAGTTTGGTCAACCCCATGTAAGTTATGGGGCAGTAACAAAACACTTTTCAAAACGTGTTTTTCAGCCCGAAATAAACGCGTTTTTTCAGACAACTGAATCACCATGTAACAGCAAGGCTCAGAGGAGCCCACACACTCAGCTCTTAACCCCAGTGTGCAGGAAGGGTCAAAACGTGTTTTTCAGCAGAAATAAACATGTTTCTGCAAGTTTGGTCAACCCCATGTAAGTTATGGGGCAGTAACAGAACACTTTTCAAAACGTGTTTTTCAGCCCGAAATAAACGCGTTTTTTCAGACAACTGAATCCCCATGCAACAGCAAGGCTCAGAAGAGCCCACACACTCAGATCTTAACCCCAGTGTGCAGAAAGGGTCAAAACGTGTTTTTCAGCAGAAATAAACATGTTTCTGCAAGTTTGGTCAACCCCATGTAAGTTATGGGGCAGTAACAGAACACTTTTCAAAACGTGTTTTTCAGCCCGAAATAAACGCGTTTTTTCAGACAACTGAATCCCCATGTAACAGCAAGGCTCAGAGGAGCCCACACACTCAGCTCTTAACCCCAGTGTGCAGAAAGGGTCAAAACGTGTTTTTCAGCAGAAATAAACATGTTTCTGCAAGTTTGGTCAACCCCATGTAAGTTATGGGGCAGTAACAGAACACTTTTCAAAACGTGTTTTTCAGCCCGAAATAAACGCGTTTTTTCAGACAACTGAATCACCATGTAACAGCAAGGCTAAGAGGAGCCCACACACTCAGCTCTTAACCCCAGTGTGCAGGAAGGGTCAAAACGTGTTTTTCAGCAGAAATAAACATGTTTCTGCAAGTTTGGTCAACCCCATGTAAGTTATGGGGCAGTAACAGAACACTTTTCAAAACGTGTTTTTCAGCCCGAAATAAACGCGTTTTTTCAGACAACTGAATCCCCATGCAACAGCAAGGCTCAGAAGAGCCCACACACTCAGCTCTTAACCCCAGTGTGCAGAAAGTGTCAAAACGTGTTTTTCAGCAGAAATAAACATGTTTCTGCAAGTTTGGTCAACCCCATGTAAGTTATGGGACAGTAACAGCACACTTTTCAAAACGTGTTTTTCAGCCCGAAATAAACGCGTTTTTTCAGACAACTGAATCCCCATGTAACAGCAAGGCTCAGAGGAGCCCACACACTCAGATCTTAACCCCAGTGTGCAGAAAGGGTCAAAACGTGTTTTTCAGCAGAAATAAACATGTTTCTGCAAGTTTGGTCAACCCCATGTAAGTTATGGGGCAGTAACAGAACACTTTTCAAAACGTGTTTTTCAGCCCGAAATAAACGCGTTTTTTCAGACAACTGAATCACCATGTAACAGCAAGGCTAAGAGGAGCCCACACACTCAGCTCTTAACCCCAGTGTGCAGGAAGGGTCAAAACGTGTTTTTCAGCAGAAATAAACATGTTTCTGCAAGTTTGGTCAACCCCATGTAAGTTATGGGGCAGTAACAGAACACTTTTCAAAACGTGTTTTTCAGCCCGAAATAAACGCGTTTTTTCAGACAACTGAATCCCCATGCAACAGCAAGGCTCAGAAGAGCCCACACACTCAGCTCTTAACCCCAGTGTGCAGAAAGTGTCAAAACGTGTTTTTCAGCAGAAATAAACATGTTTCTGCAAGTTTGGTCAACCCCATGTAAGTTATGGGACAGTAACAGCACACTTTTCAAAACGTGTTTTTCAGCCCGAAATAAACGCGTTTTTTCAGACAACTGAATCCCCATGTAACAGCAAGGCTCAGAGGAGCCCACACACTCAGATCTTAACCCCAGTGTGCAGAAAGGGTCAAAACGTGTTTTTCAGCAGAAATAAACATGTTTCTGCAAGTTTGGTCAACCCCATGTAAGTTATGGGGCAGTAACAGAACACTTTTCAAAACGTGTTTTTCAGCCCGAAATAAACGCGTTTTTTCAGACAACTGAATCCCCATGTAACAGCAAGACTCAGAGGAGCCCACACACTCAGATCTTAACCCTAGTGTGCAGAAAGGGTAAAAACGTGTTTTTCAGCAGAAATAAACATGTTTCTGCAAGTTTGGTCAACCCCATGTAAGTTATGGGGCAGTAACAGAACACTTTTCAAAACGTGTTTTTCAGCCCGAAATAAACGCGTTTTTTCAGACAACTGAATCCCCATGTAACAGCAAGGCTCAGAGGAGCCCACACACTCAGCTCTTAACCCCAGTGTGCAGGAAGGGTCAAAACGTGTTTTTCAGCAGAAATAAACATGTTTCTGCAAGTTTGGTCAACCCCATGTAAGTTATGGAAAGTAACAGAACACTTTTCAAAACGTGTTTTTCAGCCCGAAATAAACGCGTTTTTTCAGTCAACTGAATCCCCATGCAACAGCAAGGCTCAGAAGAGCCCACACACTCAGCTCTTAACCCCAGTGTGCAGGAAGGGTCAAAACGTGTTTTTCAGCAGAAATAAACATGTTTCTGCAAGTTTGGTCAACCCCATGTAAGTTATGGAAAGTAACAGAACACTTTTCAAAACGTGTTTTTCAGCCCGAAATAAACGCGTTTTTTCAGTCAACTGAATCCCCATGCAACAGCAAGGCTCAGAAGAGCCCACACACTCAGCTCTTAACCCCAGTGTGCAGAAAGTGTCAAAACGTGTTTTTCAGCAGAAATAAACATGTTTCTGCAAGTTTGGTCAACCCCATGTAAGTTATGGGACAGTAACAGCACACTTTTCAAAACGTGTTTTTCAGCCCGAAATAAACGCGTTTTTTCAGACAACTGAATCCCCATGTAACAGCAAGCTCAGAGGAGCCCACACACTGAGATCTTAACCCCAGTGTGCAGAAAGGGTCAAAACGTGTTTTTCAGCAGAAATAAACATGTTTCTGCAAGTTTGGTCAACCCCATGTAAGTTATGGGGCAGTAACAGAACACTTTTCAAAACGTGTTTTTCAGCCCGAAATAAACGCGTTTTTTTCAGACAACTGAATCCCCATGTAACAGCAAGACTCAGAGGAGCCCACACACTCAGATCTTAACCCCAGTGTGCAGAAAGGGTAAAAACGTGTTTTTCAGCAGAAATAAACATGTTTCTGCAAGTTTGGTCAACCCCATGTAAGTTATGGGGCAGTAACAGAACACTTTTCAAAACGTGTTTTTCAGCCCGAAATAAACGCGTTTTTTCAGACAACTGAATCCCCATGTAACAGCAAGGTTCAGAAGAGCCCACACTCTCAGCTCTTAACCCCAGTGTGCAGGAAGGGTCAAAACGTGTTTTTCAGCAGAAATAAACATGTTTCTGCAAGTTTGGTCAACCCCATGTAAGTTATGGGGCAGTAACAGAACACTTTTCAAAACGTGTTTTTCAGCCCGAAATAAACGCGTTTTTTCAGACAACTGAATCCCCATGCAACAGCAAGGCTCAGAAGAGCCCACACACTCAGCTCTTAACCCCAGTGTGCAGAAAGAGTCAAAACGTGTTTTTCAGCAGAAATAAACATGTTTCTGCAAGTTTGGTCAACCCCATGTAAGTTATGGGGCAGTAACAGAACACTTTTCAAAACGTGTTTTTCAGCCCGAAATAAACGCGTTTTTTCAGACAACTGAATCACCATGTAACAGCAAGGCTCAGAGGAGCCCACACACTCAGCTCTTAACCCCAGTGTGCAGAAAGAGTCAAAACGTGTTTTTCAGCAGAAATAAACATGTTTCTGCAAGTTTGGTCAACCCCATGTAAGTTATGGGGCAGTAACAGAACACTTTTCAAAACGTGTTTTTCAGCCCGAAATAAACGCGTTTTTTCAGACAACTGAATCCCCATGTAACAGCAAGGCTCAGAGGAGCCCACACACTCAGCTCTTAGCCCCAGTGTGCAGAAAGTGTCAAAACGTGTTTTTCAGCAGAAATAAACATGTTTCTGCAAGTTTGGTCAACCCCATGTAAGTTATGGGACAGTAACAGCACACTTTTCAAAACGTGTTTTTCAGCCCGAAATAAACGCGTTTTTTCAGACAACTGAATCCCCATGTAACAGCAAGGCTCAGAGGAGCCCACACACTCAGATCTTAACCCCAGTGTGCAGAAAGGGTCAAAACGTGTTTTTCAGCAGAAATAAACATGTTTCTGCAAGTTTGGTCAACCCCATGTAAGTTATGGGGCAGTAACAAAACACTTTTCAAAACGTGTTTTTCAGCCCGAAATAAACGCGTTTTTTCAGACAACTGAATCACCATGTAACAGCAAGGCTCAGAGGAGCCCACACACTCAGCTCTTAACCCCAGTGTGCAGGAAGGGTCAAAACGTGTTTTTCAGCAGAAATAAACATGTTTCTGCAAGTTTGGTCAACCCCATGTAAGTTATGGGGCAGTAACAGAACACTTTTCAAAACGTGTTTTTCAGCCCGAAATAAACGCGTTTTTTCAGACAACTGAATCCCCATGCAACAGCAAGGCTCAGAAGAGCCCACACACTCAGATCTTAACCCCAGTGTGCAGAAAGGGTCAAAACGTGTTTTTCAGCAGAAATAAACATGTTTCTGCAAGTTTGGTCAACCCCATGTAAGTTATGGGGCAGTAACAGAACACTTTTCAAAACGTGTTTTTCAGCCCGAAATAAACGCGTTTTTTCAGACAACTGAATCCCCATGTAACAGCAAGGCTCAGAGGAGCCCACACACTCAGCTCTTAACCCCAGTGTGCAGAAAGGGTCAAAACGTGTTTTTCAGCAGAAATAAACATGTTTCTGCAAGTTTGGTCAACCCCATGTAAGTTATGGGGCAGTAACAGAACACTTTTCAAAACGTGTTTTTCAGCCCGAAATAAACGCGTTTTTTCAGACAACTGAATCACCATGTAACAGCAAGGCTAAGAGGAGCCCACACACTCAGCTCTTAACCCCAGTGTGCAGGAAGGGTCAAAACGTGTTTTTCAGCAGAAATAAACATGTTTCTGCAAGTTTGGTCAACCCCATGTAAGTTATGGGGCAGTAACAGAACACTTTTCAAAACGTGTTTTTCAGCCCGAAATAAACGCGTTTTTTCAGACAACTGAATCCCCATGCAACAGCAAGGCTCAGAAGAGCCCACACACTCAGCTCTTAACCCCAGTGTGCAGAAAGTGTCAAAACGTGTTTTTCAGCAGAAATAAACATGTTTCTGCAAGTTTGGTCAACCCCATGTAAGTTATGGGACAGTAACAGCACACTTTTCAAAACGTGTTTTTCAGCCCGAAATAAACGCGTTTTTTCAGACAACTGAATCCCCATGTAACAGCAAGGCTCAGAGGAGCCCACACACTCAGATCTTAACCCCAGTGTGCAGAAAGGGTCAAAACGTGTTTTTCAGCAGAAATAAACATGTTTCTGCAAGTTTGGTCAACCCCATGTAAGTTATGGGGCAGTAACAGAACACTTTTCAAAACGTGTTTTTCAGCCCGAAATAAACGCGTTTTTTCAGACAACTGAATCACCATGTAACAGCAAGGCTAAGAGGAGCCCACACACTCAGCTCTTAACCCCAGTGTGCAGGAAGGGTCAAAACGTGTTTTTCAGCAGAAATAAACATGTTTCTGCAAGTTTGGTCAACCCCATGTAAGTTATGGGGCAGTAACAGAACACTTTTCAAAACGTGTTTTTCAGCCCGAAATAAACGCGTTTTTTCAGACAACTGAATCCCCATACAACAGCAAGGCTCAGAAGAGCCCACACACTCAGCTCTTAACCCCAGTGTGCAGAAAGTGTCAAAACGTGTTTTTCAGCAGAAATAAACATGTTTCTGCAAGTTTGGTCAACCCCATGTAAGTTATGGGACAGTAACAGCACACTTTTCAAAACGTGTTTTTCAGCCCGAAATAAACGCGTTTTTTCAGACAACTGAATCCCCATGTAACAGCAAGGCTCAGAGGAGCCCACACACTCAGATCTTAACCCCAGTGTGCAGAAAGGGTCAAAACGTGTTTTTCAGCAGAAATAAACATGTTTCTGCAAGTTTGGTCAACCCCATGTAAGTTATGGGGCAGTAACAGAACACTTTTCAAAACGTGTTTTTCAGCCCGAAATAAACGCGTTTTTTCAGACAACTGAATCACCATGTAACAGCAAGGCTCAGAGGAGCCCACACACTCAGCTCTTAACCCCAGTGTGCAGGAAGGGTCAAAACGTGTTTTTCAGCAGAAATAAACATGTTTCTGCAAGTTTGGTCAACCCCATGTAAGTTATGGGACAGTAACAGCACACTTTTCAAAACGTGTTTTTCAGCAAGAAATAAACGCGTTTTTTCAGACAACTGAATCCCCATGTAACAGCAAGACTCAGAGGAGCCCACACACTCAGATCTTAACCCTAGTGTGCAGAAAGGGTAAAAACGTGTTTTTCAGCAGAAATAAACATGTTTCTGCAAGTTTGGTCAACCCCATGTAAGTTATGGGACAGTAACAGCACACTTTTCAAAACGTGTTTTTCAGCCCGAAATAAACGCGTTTTTTCAGACAACTGAATCCCCATGTAACAGCAAGGTTCAGAAGAGCCCACACACTCAGCTCTTAACCCCAGTGTGCAGAAAGAGTCAAAACGTGTTTTTCAGCAGAAATAAACATGTTTCTGCAAGTTTGGTCAACCCCATGTAAGTTATGGGGCAGTAACAGAACACTTTTCAAAACGTGTTTTTCAGCCCGAAATAAACGCGTTTTTTCAGACAACTGAATCCCAATGCAACAGCAAGGCTCAGAAGAGCCCACACACTCAGCTCTTAACCCCAGTGTGCAGAAAGAGTCAAAACGTGTTTTTCAGCAGAAATAAACATGTTTCTGCAAGTTTGGTCAACCCCATGTAAGTTATGGGGCAGTAACAGAACACTTTTCAAAACGTGTTTTTCAGCCCGAAATAAACGCGTTTTTTCAGACAACTGAATCACCATGTAACAGCAAGGCTCAGAGGAGCCCACACACTCAGCTCTTAACCCCAGTGTGCAGGAAGGGTCAAAACGTGTTTTTCAGCAGAAATAAACATGTTTCTGCAAGTTTGGTCAACCCCATGTAAGTTATGGAAAGTAACAGAACACTTTTCAAAACGTGTTTTTCAGCCCGAAATAAACGCGTTTTTTCAGACAACTGAATCCCCATGCAACAGCAAGGCTCAGAAGAGCCCACACACTCAGCTCTTAACCCCAGTGTGCAGAAAGTGTCAAAACGTGTTTTTCAGCAGAAATAAACATGTTTCTGCAAGTTTGGTCAACCCCATGTAAGTTATGGGACAGTAACAGCACACTTTTCAAAACGTGTTTTTCAGCCCGAAATAAACGCGTTTTTTCAGACAACTGAATCCCCATGTAACAGCAAGCTCAGAGGAGCCCACACACTGAGATCTTAACCCCAGTGTGCAGAAAGGGTCAAAACGTGTTTTTCAGCAGAAATAAACATGTTTCTGCAAGTTTGGTCAACCCCATGTAAGTTATGGGGCAGTAACAGAACACTTTTCAAAACGTGTTTTTCAGCCCGAAATAAACGCGTTTTTTTCAGACAACTGAATCCCCATGTAACAGCAAGACTCAGAGGAGCCCACACACTCAGATCTTAACCCCAGTGTGCAGAAAGGGTAAAAACGTGTTTTTCAGCAGAAATAAACATGTTTCTGCAAGTTTGGTCAACCCCATGTAAGTTATGGGGCAGTAACAGAACACTTTTCAAAACGTGTTTTTCAGCCCGAAATAAACGCGTTTTTTCAGACAACTGAATCCCCATGTAACAGCAAGGTTCAGAAGAGCCCACACTCTCAGCTCTTAACCCCAGTGTGCAGGAAGGGTCAAAACGTGTTTTTCAGCAGAAATAAACATGTTTCTGCAAGTTTGGTCAACCCCATGTAAGTTATGGGGCAGTAACAGAACACTTTTCAAAACGTGTTTTTCAGCCCGAAATAAACGCGTTTTTTCAGACAACTGAATCCCCATGCAACAGCAAGGCTCAGAAGAGCCCACACACTCAGCTCTTAACCCCAGTGTGCAGAAAGAGTCAAAACGTGTTTTTCAGCAGAAATAAACATGTTTCTGCAAGTTTGGTCAACCCCATGTAAGTTATGGGACAGTAACAGCACACTTTTCAAAACGTGTTTTTCAGCCCGAAATAAACGCGTTTTTTCAGACAACTGAATCCCCATGTAACAGCAAGGTTCAGAAGAGCCCACACACTCAGCTCTTAACCCCAGTGTGCAGAAAGAGTCAAAACGTGTTTTTCAGCAGAAATAAACATGTTTCTGCAAGTTTGGTCAACCCCATGTAAGTTATGGGACAGTAACAGCACACTTTTCAAAACGTGTTTTTCAGCCCGAAATAAACGCGTTTTTTCAGACAACTGAATCCCCATGTAACAGCAAGGTTCAGAAGAGCCCACACACTCAGCTCTTAACCCCAGTGTGCAGAAAGAGTCAAAACGTGTTTTTCAGCAGAAATAAACATGTTTCTGCAAGTTTGGTCAACCCCATGTAAGTTATGGGGCAGTAACAGAACACTTTTCAAAACGTGTTTTTCAGCCCGAAATAAACGCGTTTTTTCAGACAACTGAATCCCAATGCAACAGCAAGGCTCAGAAGAGCCCACACACTCAGCTCTTAACCCCAGTGTGCAGAAAGAGTCAAAACGTGTTTTTCAGCAGAAATAAACATGTTTCTGCAAGTTTGGTCAACCCCATGTAAGTTATGGGGCAGTAACAGAACACTTTTCAAAACGTGTTTTTCAGCCCGAAATAAACGCGTTTTTTCAGACAACTGAATCACCATGTAACAGCAAGGCTCAGAGGAGCCCACACACTCAGCTCTTAACCCCAGTGTGCAGGAAGGGTCAAAACGTGTTTTTCAGCAGAAATAAACATGTTTCTGCAAGTTTGGTCAACCCCATGTAAGTTATGGAAAGTAACAGAACACTTTTCAAAACGTGTTTTTCAGCCCGAAATAAACGCGTTTTTTCAGACAACTGAATCCCCATGCAACAGCAAGGCTCAGAAGAGCCCACACACTCAGCTCTTAACCCCAGTGTGCAGAAAGTGTCAAAACGTGTTTTTCAGCAGAAATAAACATGTTTCTGCAAGTTTGGTCAACCCCATGTAAGTTATGGGACAGTAACAGCACACTTTTCAAAACGTGTTTTTCAGCCCGAAATAAACGCGTTTTTTCAGACAACTGAATCCCCATGTAACAGCAAGCTCAGAGGAGCCCACACACTGAGATCTTAACCCCAGTGTGCAGAAAGGGTCAAAACGTGTTTTTCAGCAGAAATAAACATGTTTCTGCAAGTTTGGTCAACCCCATGTAAGTTATGGGGCAGTAACAGAACACTTTTCAAAACGTGTTTTTCAGCCCGAAATAAACGCGTTTTTTTCAGACAACTGAATCCCCATGTAACAGCAAGACTCAGAGGAGCCCACACACTCAGATCTTAACCCCAGTGTGCAGAAAGGGTAAAAACGTGTTTTTCAGCAGAAATAAACATGTTTCTGCAAGTTTGGTCAACCCCATGTAAGTTATGGGGCAGTAACAGAACACTTTTCAAAACGTGTTTTTCAGCCCGAAATAAACGCGTTTTTTCAGACAACTGAATCCCCATGTAACAGCAAGGTTCAGAAGAGCCCACACTCTCAGCTCTTAACCCCAGTGTGCAGGAAGGGTCAAAACGTGTTTTTCAGCAGAAATAAACATGTTTCTGCAAGTTTGGTCAACCCCATGTAAGTTATGGGGCAGTAACAGAACACTTTTCAAAACGTGTTTTTCAGCCCGAAATAAACGCGTTTTTTCAGACAACTGAATCCCCATGCAACAGCAAGGCTCAGAAGAGCCCACACACTCAGCTCTTAACCCCAGTGTGCAGAAAGAGTCAAAACGTGTTTTTCAGCAGAAATAAACATGTTTCTGCAAGTTTGGTCAACCCCATGTAAGTTATGGGGCAGTAACAGAACACTTTTCAAAACGTGTTTTTCAGCCCGAAATAAACGCGTTTTTTCAGACAACTGAATCACCATGTAACAGCAAGGCTCAGAGGAGCCCACACACTCAGCTCTTAACCCCAGTGTGCAGAAAGAGTCAAAACGTGTTTTTCAGCAGAAATAAACATGTTTCTGCAAGTTTGGTCAACCCCATGTAAGTTATGGGGCAGTAACAGAACACTTTTCAAAACGTGTTTTTCAGCCCGAAATAAACGCGTTTTTTCAGACAACTGAATCCCCATGTAACAGCAAGGCTCAGAGGAGCCCACACACTCAGCTCTTAGCCCCAGTGTGCAGAAAGTGTCAAAACGTGTTTTTCAGCAGAAATAAACATGTTTCTGCAAGTTTGGTCAACCCCATGTAAGTTATGGGACAGTAACAGCACACTTTTCAAAACGTGTTTTTCAGCCCGAAATAAACGCGTTTTTTCAGACAACTGAATCCCCATGTAACAGCAAGGCTCAGAGGAGCCCACACACTCAGATCTTAACCCCAGTGTGCAGAAAGGGTCAAAACGTGTTTTTCAGCAGAAATAAACATGTTTCTGCAAGTTTGGTCAACCCCATGTAAGTTATGGGGCAGTAACAAAACACTTTTCAAAACGTGTTTTTCAGCCCGAAATAAACGCGTTTTTTCAGACAACTGAATCACCATGTAACAGCAAGGCTCAGAGGAGCCCACACACTCAGCTCTTAACCCCAGTGTGCAGGAAGGGTCAAAACGTGTTTTTCAGCAGAAATAAACATGTTTCTGCAAGTTTGGTCAACCCCATGTAAGTTATGGGGCAGTAACAGAACACTTTTCAAAACGTGTTTTTCAGCCCGAAATAAACGCGTTTTTTCAGACAACTGAATCCCCATGCAACAGCAAGGCTCAGAAGAGCCCACACACTCAGATCTTAACCCCAGTGTGCAGAAAGGGTCAAAACGTGTTTTTCAGCAGAAATAAACATGTTTCTGCAAGTTTGGTCAACCCCATGTAAGTTATGGGGCAGTAACAGAACACTTTTCAAAACGTGTTTTTCAGCCCGAAATAAACGCGTTTTTTCAGACAACTGAATCCCCATGTAACAGCAAGGCTCAGAGGAGCCCACACACTCAGCTCTTAACCCCAGTGTGCAGAAAGGGTCAAAACGTGTTTTTCAGCAGAAATAAACATGTTTCTGCAAGTTTGGTCAACCCCATGTAAGTTATGGGGCAGTAACAGAACACTTTTCAAAACGTGTTTTTCAGCCCGAAATAAACGCGTTTTTTCAGACAACTGAATCACCATGTAACAGCAAGGCTAAGAGGAGCCCACACACTCAGCTCTTAACCCCAGTGTGCAGGAAGGGTCAAAACGTGTTTTTCAGCAGAAATAAACATGTTTCTGCAAGTTTGGTCAACCCCATGTAAGTTATGGGGCAGTAACAGAACACTTTTCAAAACGTGTTTTTCAGCCCGAAATAAACGCGTTTTTTCAGACAACTGAATCCCCATGCAACAGCAAGGCTCAGAAGAGCCCACACACTCAGCTCTTAACCCCAGTGTGCAGAAAGTGTCAAAACGTGTTTTTCAGCAGAAATAAACATGTTTCTGCAAGTTTGGTCAACCCCATGTAAGTTATGGGACAGTAACAGCACACTTTTCAAAACGTGTTTTTCAGCCCGAAATAAACGCGTTTTTTCAGACAACTGAATCCCCATGTAACAGCAAGGCTCAGAGGAGCCCACACACTCAGATCTTAACCCCAGTGTGCAGAAAGGGTCAAAACGTGTTTTTCAGCAGAAATAAACATGTTTCTGCAAGTTTGGTCAACCCCATGTAAGTTATGGGGCAGTAACAGAACACTTTTCAAAACGTGTTTTTCAGCCCGAAATAAACGCGTTTTTTCAGACAACTGAATCACCATGTAACAGCAAGGCTAAGAGGAGCCCACACACTCAGCTCTTAACCCCAGTGTGCAGGAAGGGTCAAAACGTGTTTTTCAGCAGAAATAAACATGTTTCTGCAAGTTTGGTCAACCCCATGTAAGTTATGGGGCAGTAACAGAACACTTTTCAAAACGTGTTTTTCAGCCCGAAATAAACGCGTTTTTTCAGACAACTGAATCCCCATGCAACAGCAAGGCTCAGAAGAGCCCACACACTCAGCTCTTAACCCCAGTGTGCAGGAAGGGTCAAAACGTGTTTTTCAGCAGAAATAAACATGTTTCTGCAAGTTTGGTCAACCCCATGTAAGTTATGGAAAGTAACAGAACACTTTTCAAAACGTGTTTTTCAGCCCGAAATAAACGCGTTTTTTCAGTCAACTGAATCCCCATGCAACAGCAAGGCTCAGAAGAGCCCACACACTCAGCTCTTAACCCCAGTGTGCAGAAAGTGTCAAAACGTGTTTTTCAGCAGAAATAAACATGTTTCTGCAAGTTTGGTCAACCCCATGTAAGTTATGGGACAGTAACAGCACACTTTTCAAAACGTGTTTTTCAGCCCGAAATAAACGCGTTTTTTCAGACAACTGAATCCCCATGTAACAGAAAGCTCAGAGGAGCCCACACACTGAGATCTTAACCCCAGTGTGCAGAAAGGGTCAAAACGTGTTTTTCAGCAGAAATAAACATGTTTCTGCAAGTTTGGTCAACCCCATGTAAGTTATGGGGCAGTAACAGAACACTTTTCAAAACGTGTTTTTCAGCCCGAAATAAACGCGTTTTTTTCAGACAACTGAATCCCCATGTAACAGCAAGACTCAGAGGAGCCCACACACTCAGATCTTAACCCCAGTGTGCAGAAAGGGTAAAAACGTGTTTTTCAGCAGAAATAAACATGTTTCTGCAAGTTTGGTCAACCCCATGTAAGTTATGGGGCAGTAACAGAACACTTTTCAAAACGTGTTTTTCAGCCCGAAATAAACGCGTTTTTTCAGACAACTGAATCCCCATGTAACAGCAAGGTTCAGAAGAGCCCACACTCTCAGCTCTTAACCCCAGTGTGCAGGAAGGGTCAAAACGTGTTTTTCAGCAGAAATAAACATGTTTCTGCAAGTTTGGTCAACCCCATGTAAGTTATGGGGCAGTAACAGAACACTTTTCAAAACGTGTTTTTCAGCCCGAAATAAACGCGTTTTTTCAGACAACTGAATCCCCATGCAACAGCAAGGCTCAGAAGAGCCCACACACTCAGCTCTTAACCCCAGTGTGCAGAAAGAGTCAAAACGTGTTTTTCAGCAGAAATAAACATGTTTCTGCAAGTTTGGTCAACCCCATGTAAGTTATGGGGCAGTAACAGAACACTTTTCAAAACGTGTTTTTCAGCCCGAAATAAACGCGTTTTTTCAGACAACTGAATCACCATGTAACAGCAAGGCTCAGAGGAGCCCACACACTCAGCTCTTAACCCCAGTGTGCAGAAAGAGTCAAAACGTGTTTTTCAGCAGAAATAAACATGTTTCTGCAAGTTTGGTCAACCCCATGTAAGTTATGGGGCAGTAACAGAACACTTTTCAAAACGTGTTTTTCAGCCCGAAATAAACGCGTTTTTTCAGACAACTGAATCCCCATGTAACAGCAAGGCTCAGAGGAGCCCACACACTCAGCTCTTAGCCCCAGTGTGCAGAAAGTGTCAAAACGTGTTTTTCAGCAGAAATAAACATGTTTCTGCAAGTTTGGTCAACCCCATGTAAGTTATGGGACAGTAACAGCACACTTTTCAAAACGTGTTTTTCAGCCCGAAATAAACGCGTTTTTTCAGACAACTGAATCCCCATGTAACAGCAAGGCTCAGAGGAGCCCACACACTCAGATCTTAACCCCAGTGTGCAGAAAGGGTCAAAACGTGTTTTTCAGCAGAAATAAACATGTTTCTGCAAGTTTGGTCAACCCCATGTAAGTTATGGGGCAGTAACAAAACACTTTTCAAAACGTGTTTTTCAGCCCGAAATAAACGCGTTTTTTCAGACAACTGAATCACCATGTAACAGCAAGGCTCAGAGGAGCCCACACACTCAGCTCTTAACCCCAGTGTGCAGGAAGGGTCAAAACGTGTTTTTCAGCAGAAATAAACATGTTTCTGCAAGTTTGGTCAACCCCATGTAAGTTATGGGGCAGTAACAGAACACTTTTCAAAACGTGTTTTTCAGCCCGAAATAAACGCGTTTTTTCAGACAACTGAATCCCCATGCAACAGCAAGGCTCAGAAGAGCCCACACACTCAGATCTTAACCCCAGTGTGCAGAAAGGGTCAAAACGTGTTTTTCAGCAGAAATAAACATGTTTCTGCAAGTTTGGTCAACCCCATGTAAGTTATGGGGCAGTAACAGAACACTTTTCAAAACGTGTTTTTCAGCCCGAAATAAACGCGTTTTTTCAGACAACTGAATCCCCATGTAACAGCAAGGCTCAGAGGAGCCCACACACTCAGCTCTTAACCCCAGTGTGCAGAAAGGGTCAAAACGTGTTTTTCAGCAGAAATAAACATGTTTCTGCAAGTTTGGTCAACCCCATGTAAGTTATGGGGCAGTAACAGAACACTTTTCAAAACGTGTTTTTCAGCCCGAAATAAACGCGTTTTTTCAGACAACTGAATCACCATGTAACAGCAAGGCTAAGAGGAGCCCACACACTCAGCTCTTAACCCCAGTGTGCAGGAAGGGTCAAAACGTGTTTTTCAGCAGAAATAAACATGTTTCTGCAAGTTTGGTCAACCCCATGTAAGTTATGGGACAGTAACAGCACACTTTTCAAAACGTGTTTTTCAGCCCGAAATAAACGCGTTTTTTCAGACAACTGAATCCCCATGTAACAGCAAGGCTCAGAGGAGCCCACACACTCAGATCTTAACCCCAGTGTGCAGAAAGGGTCAAAACGTGTTTTTCAGCAGAAATAAACATGTTTCTGCAAGTTTGGTCAACCCCATGTAAGTTATGGGGCAGTAACAGAACACTTTTCAAAACGTGTTTTTCAGCCCGAAATAAACGCGTTTTTTCAGACAACTGAATCACCATGTAACAGCAAGGCTAAGAGGAGCCCACACACTCAGCTCTTAACCCCAGTGTGCAGGAAGGGTCAAAACGTGTTTTTCAGCAGAAATAAACATGTTTCTGCAAGTTTGGTCAACCCCATGTAAGTTATGGGGCAGTAACAGAACACTTTTCAAAACGTGTTTTTCAGCCCGAAATAAACGCGTTTTTTCAGACAACTGAATCCCCATGCAACAGCAAGGCTCAGAAGAGCCCACACACTCAGCTCTTAACCCCAGTGTGCAGAAAGTGTCAAAACGTGTTTTTCAGCAGAAATAAACATGTTTCTGCAAGTTTGGTCAACCCCATGTAAGTTATGGGACAGTAACAGCACACTTTTCAAAACGTGTTTTTCAGCCCGAAATAAACGCGTTTTTTCAGACAACTGAATCCCCATGTAACAGCAAGGCTCAGAGGAGCCCACACACTCAGATCTTAACCCCAGTGTGCAGAAAGGGTCAAAACGTGTTTTTCAGCAGAAATAAACATGTTTCTGCAAGTTTGGTCAACCCCATGTAAGTTATGGGGCAGTAACAGAACACTTTTCAAAACGTGTTTTTCAGCCCGAAATAAACGCGTTTTTTCAGACAACTGAATCACCATGTAACAGCAAGGCTCAGAGGAGCCCACACACTCAGCTCTTAACCCCAGTGTGCAGGAAGGGTCAAAACGTGTTTTTCAGCAGAAATAAACATGTTTCTGCAAGTTTGGTCAACCCCATGTAAGTTATGGGACAGTAACAGCACACTTTTCAAAACGTGTTTTTCAGCAAGAAATAAACGCGTTTTTTCAGACAACTGAATCCCCATGTAACAGCAAGACTCAGAGGAGCCCACACACTCAGATCTTAACCCTAGTGTGCAGAAAGGGTAAAAACGTGTTTTTCAGCAGAAATAAACATGTTTCTGCAAGTTTGGTCAACCCCATGTAAGTTATGGGGCAGTAACAGAACACTTTTCAAAACGTGTTTTTCAGCCCGAAATAAACGCGTTTTTTCAGACAACTGAATCCCCATGTAACAGCAAGGCTCAGAGGAGCCCACACACTCAGCTCTTAACCCCAGTGTGCAGGAAGGGTCAAAACGTGTTTTTCAGCAGAAATAAACATGTTTCTGCAAGTTTGGTCAACCCCATGTAAGTTATGGAAAGTAACAGAACACTTTTCAAAACGTGTTTTTCAGCCCGAAATAAACGCGTTTTTTCAGTCAACTGAATCCCCATGCAACAGCAAGGCTCAGAAGAGCCCACACACTCAGCTCTTAACCCCAGTGTGCAGGAAGGGTCAAAACGTGTTTTTCAGCAGAAATAAACATGTTTCTGCAAGTTTGGTCAACCCCATGTAAGTTATGGAAAGTAACAGAACACTTTTCAAAACGTGTTTTTCAGCCCGAAATAAACGCGTTTTTTCAGTCAACTGAATCCCCATGCAACAGCAAGGCTCAGAAGAGCCCACACACTCAGCTCTTAACCCCAGTGTGCAGAAAGTGTCAAAACGTGTTTTTCAGCAGAAATAAACATGTTTCTGCAAGTTTGGTCAACCCCATGTAAGTTATGGGACAGTAACAGCACACTTTTCAAAACGTGTTTTTCAGCCCGAAATAAACGCGTTTTTTCAGACAACTGAATCCCCATGTAACAGCAAGCTCAGAGGAGCCCACACACTGAGATCTTAACCCCAGTGTGCAGAAAGGGTCAAAACGTGTTTTTCAGCAGAAATAAACATGTTTCTGCAAGTTTGGTCAACCCCATGTAAGTTATGGGGCAGTAACAGAACACTTTTCAAAACGTGTTTTTCAGCCCGAAATAAACGCGTTTTTTTCAGACAACTGAATCCCCATGTAACAGCAAGACTCAGAGGAGCCCACACACTCAGATCTTAACCCCAGTGTGCAGAAAGGGTAAAAACGTGTTTTTCAGCAGAAATAAACATGTTTCTGCAAGTTTGGTCAACCCCATGTAAGTTATGGGGCAGTAACAGAACACTTTTCAAAACGTGTTTTTCAGCCCGAAATAAACGCGTTTTTTCAGACAACTGAATCCCCATGTAACAGCAAGGTTCAGAAGAGCCCACACTCTCAGCTCTTAACCCCAGTGTGCAGGAAGGGTCAAAACGTGTTTTTCAGCAGAAATAAACATGTTTCTGCAAGTTTGGTCAACCCCATGTAAGTTATGGGGCAGTAACAGAACACTTTTCAAAACGTGTTTTTCAGCCCGAAATAAACGCGTTTTTTCAGACAACTGAATCCCCATGCAACAGCAAGGCTCAGAAGAGCCCACACACTCAGCTCTTAACCCCAGTGTGCAGAAAGAGTCAAAACGTGTTTTTCAGCAGAAATAAACATGTTTCTGCAAGTTTGGTCAACCCCATGTAAGTTATGGGGCAGTAACAGAACACTTTTCAAAACGTGTTTTTCAGCCCGAAATAAACGCGTTTTTTCAGACAACTGAATCACCATGTAACAGCAAGGCTCAGAGGAGCCCACACACTCAGCTCTTAACCCCAGTGTGCAGAAAGAGTCAAAACGTGTTTTTCAGCAGAAATAAACATGTTTCTGCAAGTTTGGTCAACCCCATGTAAGTTATGGGGCAGTAACAGAACACTTTTCAAAACGTGTTTTTCAGCCCGAAATAAACGCGTTTTTTCAGACAACTGAATCCCCATGTAACAGCAAGGCTCAGAGGAGCCCACACACTCAGCTCTTAGCCCCAGTGTGCAGAAAGTGTCAAAACGTGTTTTTCAGCAGAAATAAACATGTTTCTGCAAGTTTGGTCAACCCCATGTAAGTTATGGGACAGTAACAGCACACTTTTCAAAACGTGTTTTTCAGCCCGAAATAAACGCGTTTTTTCAGACAACTGAATCCCCATGTAACAGCAAGGCTCAGAGGAGCCCACACACTCAGATCTTAACCCCAGTGTGCAGAAAGGGTCAAAACGTGTTTTTCAGCAGAAATAAACATGTTTCTGCAAGTTTGGTCAACCCCATGTAAGTTATGGGGCAGTAACAAAACACTTTTCAAAACGTGTTTTTCAGCCCGAAATAAACGCGTTTTTTCAGACAACTGAATCACCAGGTAACAGCAAGGCTCAGAGGAGCCCACACACTCAGCTCTTAACCCCAGTGTGCAGGAAGGGTCAAAACGTGTTTTTCAGCAGAAATAAACATGTTTCTGCAAGTTTGGTCAACCCCATGTAAGTTATGGGGCAGTAACAGAACACTTTTCAAAACGTGTTTTTCAGCCCGAAATAAACGCGTTTTTTCAGACAACTGAATCCCCATGCAACAGCAAGGCTCAGAAGAGCCCACACACTCAGATCTTAACCCCAGTGTGCAGAAAGGGTCAAAACGTGTTTTTCAGCAGAAATAAACATGTTTCTACAAGTTTGGTCAACCCCATGTAAGTTATGGGGCAGTAACAGAACACTTTTCAAAACGTGTTTTTCAGCCCGAAATAAACGCGTTTTTTCAGACAACTGAATCCCCATGTAACAGCAAGGCTCAGAGGAGCCCACACACTCAGCTCTTAACCCCAGTGTGCAGAAAGGGTCAAAACGTGTTTTTCAGCAGAAATAAACATGTTTCTGCAAGTTTGGTCAACCCCATGTAAGTTATGGGGCAGTAACAGAACACTTTTCAAAACGTGTTTTTCAGCCCGAAATAAACGCGTTTTTTCAGACAACTGAATCACCATGTAACAGCAAGGCTAAGAGGAGCCCACACACTCAGCTCTTAACCCCAGTGTGCAGGAAGGGTCAAAACGTGTTTTTCAGCAGAAATAAACATGTTTCTGCAAGTTTGGTCAACCCCATGTAAGTTATGGGGCAGTAACAGAACACTTTTCAAAACGTGTTTTTCAGCCCGAAATAAACGCGTTTTTTCAGACAACTGAATCCCCATGCAACAGCAAGGCTCAGAAGAGCCCACACACTCAGCTCTTAACCCCAGTGTGCAGAAAGTGTCAAAACGTGTTTTTCAGCAGAAATAAACATGTTTCTGCAAGTTTGGTCAACCCCATGTAAGTTATGGGACAGTAACAGCACACTTTTCAAAACGTGTTTTTCAGCCCGAAATAAACGCGTTTTTTCAGACAACTGAATCCCCATGTAACAGCAAGGCTCAGAGGAGCCCACACACTCAGATCTTAACCCCAGTGTGCAGAAAGGGTCAAAACGTGTTTTTCAGCAGAAATAAACATGTTTCTGCAAGTTTGGTCAACCCCATGTAAGTTATGGGGCAGTAACAGAACACTTTTCAAAACGTGTTTTTCAGCCCGAAATAAACGCGTTTTTTCAGACAACTGAATCACCATGTAACAGCAAGGCTAAGAGGAGCCCACACACTCAGCTCTTAACCCCAGTGTGCAGGAAGGGTCAAAACGTGTTTTTCAGCAGAAATAAACATGTTTCTGCAAGTTTGGTCAACCCCATGTAAGTTATGGGGCAGTAACAGAACACTTTTCAAAACGTGTTTTTCAGCCCGAAATAAACGCGTTTTTTCAGACAACTGAATCCCCATGCAACAGCAAGGCTCAGAAGAGCCCACACACTCAGCTCTTAACCCCAGTGTGCAGAAAGTGTCAAAACGTGTTTTTCAGCAGAAATAAACATGTTTCTGCAAGTTTGGTCAACCCCATGTAAGTTATGGGACAGTAACAGCACACTTTTCAAAACGTGTTTTTCAGCCCGAAATAAACGCGTTTTTTCAGACAACTGAATCCCCATGTAACAGCAAGGCTCAGAGGAGCCCACACACTCAGATCTTAACCCCAGTGTGCAGAAAGGGTCAAAACGTGTTTTTCAGCAGAAATAAACATGTTTCTGCAAGTTTGGTCAACCCCATGTAAGTTATGGGGCAGTAACAGAACACTTTTCAAAACGTGTTTTTCAGCCCGAAATAAACGCGTTTTTTCAGACAACTGAATCACCATGTAACAGCAAGGCTAAGAGGAGCCCACACACTCAGCTCTTAACCCCAGTGTGCAGGAAGGGTCAAAACGTGTTTTTCAGCAGAAATAAACATGTTTCTGCAAGTTTGGTCAACCCCATGTAAGTTATGGGGCAGTAACAGAACACTTTTCAAAACGTGTTTTTCAGCCCGAAATAAACGCGTTTTTTCAGACAACTGAATCCCCATGCAACAGCAAGGCTCAGAAGAGCCCACACACTCAGCTCTTAACCCCAGTGTGCAGAAAGTGTCAAAACGTGTTTTTCAGCAGAAATAAACATGTTTCTGCAAGTTTGGTCAACCCCATGTAAGTTATGGGACAGTAACAGCACACTTTTCAAAACGTGTTTTTCAGCCCGAAATAAACGCGTTTTTTCAGACAACTGAATCCCCATGTAACAGCAAGGCTCAGAGGAGCCCACACACTCAGATCTTAACCCCAGTGTGCAGAAAGGGTCAAAACGTGTTTTTCAGCAGAAATAAACATGTTTCTGCAAGTTTGGTCAACCCCATGTAAGTTATGGGGCAGTAACAGAACACTTTTCAAAACGTGTTTTTCAGCCCGAAATAAACGCGTTTTTTCAGACAACTGAATCACCATGTAACAGCAAGGCTCAGAGGAGCCCACACACTCAGCTCTTAACCCCAGTGTGCAGGAAGGGTCAAAACGTGTTTTTCAGCAGAAATAAACATGTTTCTGCAAGTTTGGTCAACCCCATGTAAGTTATGGGACAGTAACAGCACACTTTTCAAAACGTGTTTTTCAGCAAGAAATAAACGCGTTTTTTCAGACAACTGAATCCCCATGTAACAGCAAGACTCAGAGGAGCCCACACACTCAGATCTTAACCCTAGTGTGCAGAAAGGGTAAAAACGTGTTTTTCAGCAGAAATAAACGTTTCTGCAAGTTTGGTCAACCCCATGTAAGTTATGGGACAGTAACAGCACACTTTTCAAAACGTGTTTTTCAGCCCGAAATAAACGCGTTTTTTCAGACAACTGAATCCCCATGTAACAGCAAGGTTCAGAAGAGCCCACACACTCAGCTCTTAACCCCAGTGTGCAGAAAGAGTCAAAACGTGTTTTTCAGCAGAAATAAACATGTTTCTGCAAGTTTGGTCAACCCCATGTAAGTTATGGGGCAGTAACAGAACACTTTTCAAAACGTGTTTTTCAGCCCGAAATAAACGCGTTTTTTCAGACAACTGAATCCCCATGTAACAGCAAGGCTCAGAGGAGCCCACACACTCAGATCTTAACCCTAGTGTGCAGAAAGGGTCAAAACGTGTTTTTCAGCAGAAATAAACATGTTTCTGCAAGTTTGGTCAACCCCATGTAAGTTATGGGGCAGTAACAGAACACTTTTCAAAACGTGTTTTTCAGCCCGAAATAAACGCGTTTTTTCAGACAACTGAATCACCATGTAACAGCAAGGCTCAGAAGAGCCCACACACTCAGATCTTAACCCCAGTGTGCAGAAAGGGTCAAAACGTGTTTTTCAGCAGAAAAAAACATGTTTCTGCAAGTTTGGTCAACCCCATGTAAGTTATGGGGCAGTAACAGAACACTTTTCAAAACGTGTTTTTCAGCCCGAAATAAACGCGTTTTTTCAGACAACTGAATCACCATGTAACAGCAAGGCTCAGAGGAGCCCACACACTCAGCTCTTAACCCCAGTGTGCAGGAAGGGTCAAAACGTGTTTTTCAGCAGAAATAAACATGTTTCTGCAAGTTTGGTCAACCCCATGTAAGTTATGGGGCAGTAACAGAACACTTTTCAAAACGTGTTTTTCAGCCCGAAATAAACGCGTTTTTTCAGACAACTGAATCCCCATGCAACAGCAAGGCTCAGAAGAGCCCACACACTCAGCTCTTAACCCCAGTGTGCAGAAAGAGTCAAAACGTGTTTTTCAGCAGAAATAAACATGTTTCTGCAAGTTTGGTCAACCCCATGTAAGTTATGGGGCAGTAACAGAACACTTTTCAAAACGTGTTTTTCAGCCCGAAATAAACGCGTTTTTTCAGACAACTGAATCCCCATGTAACAGCAAGGCTCAGAGGAGCCCACACACTCAGCTCTTAGCCCCAGTGTGCAGAAAGTGTCAAAACGTGTTTTTCAGCAGAAATAAACATGTTTCTGCAAGTTTGGTCAACCCCATGTAAGTTATGGGACAGTAACAGCACACTTTTCAAAACGTGTTTTTCAGCCCGAAATAAACGCGTTTTTTCAGACAACTGAATCCCCATGTAACAGCAAGGCTCAGAGGAGCCCACACACTCAGATCTTAAACCCAGTGTGCAGAAAGGGTCAAAACGTGTTTTTCAGCAGAAATAAACATGTTTCTGCAAGTTTGGTCAACCCCATGTAAGTTATGGGGCAGTAACAGAACACTTTTCAAAACGTGTTTTTCAGCCCGAAATAAACGCGTTTTTTCAGACAACTGAATCACCATGTAACAGCAAGGCTCAGAAGAGCCCACACACTCAGCTCTTAACCCCAGTGTGCAGGAAGGGTCAAAACGTGTTTTTCAGCAGAAATAAACATGTTTCTGCAAGTTTGGTCAACCCCATGTAAGTTATGGGGCAGTAACAGAACACTTTTCAAAACGTGTTTTTCAGCCCGAAATAAACGCGTTTTTTCAGACAACTGAATCACCATGTAACAGCAAGGCTCAGAGGAGCCCACACAGTCAGCTCTTAACCCCAGTGTGCAGAAAGAGTCAAAACGTGTTTTTCAGCAGAAATAAACATGTTTCTGCAAGTTTGGTCAACCCCATGTAAGTTATGGGGCAGTAACAGAACACTTTTCAAAACGTGTTTTTCAGCCCGAAATAAACGCGTTTTTTCAGACAACTGAATCCCCATGTAACAGCAAGGCTCAGAGGAGCCCACACACTCAGCTCTTAGCCCCAGTGTGCAGAAAGTGTCAAAACGTGTTTTTCAGCAGAAATAAACATGTTTCTGCATGTTTGGTCAACCCCATGTAAGTTATGGGGCAGTAACAGAACACTTTTCAAAACGTGTTTTTCAGCCCGAAATAAACGCGTTTTTTCAGACAACTGAATCACCATGTAACAGCAAGGCTCAGAGGAGCCCACACAGTCAGCTCTTAACCCCAGTGTGCAGAAAGAGTCAAAACGTGTTTTTCAGCAGAAATAAACATGTTTCTGCAAGTTTGGTCAACCCCATGTAAGTTATGGGGCAGTAACAGAACACTTTTCAAAACGTGTTTTTCAGCCCGAAATAAACGCGTTTTTTCAGACAACTGAATCACCATGTAACAGCAAGGCTCAGAGGAGCCCACACACTCAGCTCTTAACCCCAGTGTGCAGGAAGGGTCAAAACGTGTTTTTCAGCAGAAATAAACATGTTTCTGCAAGTTTGGTCAACCCCATGTAAGTTATGGGACAGTAACAGCACACTTTTCAAAACGTGTTTTTCAGCCCGAAATAAACGCGTTTTTTCAGACAACTGAATCCCCATGTAACAGCAAGACTCAGAGGAGCCCACACACTCAGATCTTAACCCTAGTGTGCAGAAAGGGTAAAAACGTGTTTTTCAGCAGAAATAAACATGTTTCTGCAAGTTTGGTCAACCCCATGTAAGTTATGGGACAGTAACAGCACACTTTTCAAAACGTGTTTTTCAGCCCGAAATAAACGCGTTTTTTTCAGACAACTGAATCCCCATGTAACAGCAAGCTCAGAGGAGCCCACACACTCAGATCTTAACCCCAGTGTGCAGAAAGGGTCAAAACGTGTTTTTCAGCAGAAATAAACATGTTTCTGCAAGTTTGGTCAACCCCATGTAAGTTATGGGGCAGTAACAGAACACTTTTCAAAACGTGTTTTTCAGCCCGAAATAAACGCGTTTTTTCAGACAACTGAATCCCCATGTAACAGCAAGCTCAGAGGAGCCCACACACTGAGATCTTAACCCCAGTGTGCAGAAAGGGTCAAAACGTGTTTTTCAGCAGAAATAAACATGTTTCTGCAAGTTTGGTCAACCCCATGTAAGTTATGGGGCAGTAACAGAACACTTTTCAAAACGTGTTTTTCAGCCCGAAATAAACGCGTTTTTTTCAGACAACTGAATCCCCATGTAACAGCAAGACTCAGAGGAGCCCACACACTCAGATCTTAACCCCAGTGTGCAGAAAGGGTAAAAACGTGTTTTTCAGCAGAAATAAACATGTTTCTGCAAGTTTGGTCAACCCCATGTAAGTTATGGGGCAGTAACAGAACACTTTTCAAAACGTGTTTTTCAGCCCGAAATAAACGCGTTTTTTCAGACAACTGAATCCCCATGTAACAGCAAGGTTCAGAAGAGCCCACACTCTCAGCTCTTAACCCCAGTGTGCAGGAAGGGTCAAAACGTGTTTTTCAGCAGAAATAAACATGTTTCTGCAAGTTTGGTCAACCCCATGTAAGTTATGGGGCAGTAACAGAACACTTTTCAAAACGTGTTTTTCAGCCCGAAATAAACGCGTTTTTTCAGACAACTGAATCCCCATGCAACAGCAAGGCTCAGAAGAGCCCACACACTCAGCTCTTAACCCCAGTGTGCAGAAAGAGTCAAAACGTGTTTTTCAGCAGAAATAAACATGTTTCTGCAAGTTTGGTCAACCCCATGTAAGTTATGGGGCAGTAACAGAACACTTTTCAAAACGTGTTTTTCAGCCCGAAATAAACGCGTTTTTTCAGACAACTGAATCACCATGTAACAGCAAGGCTCAGAGGAGCCCACACACTCAGCTCTTAACCCCAGTGTGCAGAAAGAGTCAAAACGTGTTTTTCAGCAGAAATAAACATGTTTCTGCAAGTTTGGTCAACCCCATGTAAGTTATGGGGCAGTAACAGAACACTTTTCAAAACGTGTTTTTCAGCCCGAAATAAACGCGTTTTTTCAGACAACTGAATCCCCATGTAACAGCAAGGCTCAGAGGAGCCCACACACTCAGCTCTTAGCCCCAGTGTGCAGAAAGTGTCAAAACGTGTTTTTCAGCAGAAATAAACATGTTTCTGCAAGTTTGGTCAACCCCATGTAAGTTATGGGACAGTAACAGCACACTTTTCAAAACGTGTTTTTCAGCCCGAAATAAACGCGTTTTTTCAGACAACTGAATCCCCATGTAACAGCAAGGCTCAGAGGAGCCCACACACTCAGATCTTAACCCCAGTGTGCAGAAAGGGTCAAAACGTGTTTTTCAGCAGAAATAAACATGTTTCTGCAAGTTTGGTCAACCCCATGTAAGTTATGGGGCAGTAACAAAACACTTTTCAAAACGTGTTTTTCAGCCCGAAATAAACGCGTTTTTTCAGACAACTGAATCACCATGTAACAGCAAGGCTCAGAGAAGCCCACACACTCAGCTCTTAACCCCAGTGTGCAGGAAGGGTCAAAACGTGTTTTTCAGCAGAAATAAACATGTTTCTGCAAGTTTGGTCAACCCCATGTAAGTTATGGGGCAGTAACAGAACACTTTTCAAAACGTGTTTTTCAGCCCGAAATAAACGCGTTTTTTCAGACAACTGAATCCCCATGCAACAGCAAGGCTCAGAAGAGCCCACACACTCAGATCTTAACCCCAGTGTGCAGAAAGGGTCAAAACGTGTTTTTCAGCAGAAATAAACATGTTTCTGCAAGTTTGGTCAACCCCATGTAAGTTATGGGGCAGTAACAGAACACTTTTCAAAACGTGTTTTTCAGCCCGAAATAAACGCGTTTTTTCAGACAACTGAATCCCCATGTAACAGCAAGGCTCAGAGGAGCCCACACACTCAGCTCTTAACCCCAGTGTGCAGAAAGGGTCAAAACGTGTTTTTCAGCAGAAATAAACATGTTTCTGCAAGTTTGGTCAACCCCATGTAAGTTATGGGGCAGTAACAGAACACTTTTCAAAACGTGTTTTTCAGCCCGAAATAAACGCGTTTTTTCAGACAACTGAATCACCATGTAACAGCAAGGCTAAGAGGAGCCCACACACTCAGCTCTTAACCCCAGTGTGCAGGAAGGGTCAAAACGTGTTTTTCAGCAGAAATAAACATGTTTCTGCAAGTTTGGTCAACCCCATGTAAGTTATGGGGCAGTAACAGAACACTTTTCAAAACGTGTTTTTCAGCCCGAAATAAACGCGTTTTTTCAGACAACTGAATCCCCATGCAACAGCAAGGCTCAGAAGAGCCCACACACTCAGCTCTTAACCCCAGTGTGCAGAAAGTGTCAAAACGTGTTTTTCAGCAGAAATAAACATGTTTCTGCAAGTTTGGTCAACCCCATGTAAGTTATGGGACAGTAACAGCACACTTTTCAAAACGTGTTTTTCAGCCCGAAATAAACGCGTTTTTTCAGACAACTGAATCCCCATGTAACAGCAAGGCTCAGAGGAGCCCACACACTCAGATCTTAACCCCAGTGTGCAGAAAGGGTCAAAACGTGTTTTTCAGCAGAAATAAACATGTTTCTGCAAGTTTGGTCAACCCCATGTAAGTTATGGGGCAGTAACAGAACACTTTTCAAAACGTGTTTTTCAGCCCGAAATAAACGCGTTTTTTCAGACAACTGAATCACCATGTAACAGCAAGGCTAAGAGGAGCCCACACACTCAGCTCTTAACCCCAGTGTGCAGGAAGGGTCAAAACGTGTTTTTCAGCAGAAATAAACATGTTTCTGCAAGTTTGGTCAACCCCATGTAAGTTATGGGGCAGTAACAGAACACTTTTCAAAACGTGTTTTTCAGCCCGAAATAAACGCGTTTTTTCAGACAACTGAATCCCCATGCAACAGCAAGGCTCAGAAGAGCCCACACACTCAGCTCTTAACCCCAGTGTGCAGAAAGTGTCAAAACGTGTTTTTCAGCAGAAATAAACATGTTTCTGCAAGTTTGGTCAACCCCATGTAAGTTATGGGACAGTAACAGCACACTTTTCAAAACGTGTTTTTCAGCCCGAAATAAACGCGTTTTTTCAGACAACTGAATCCCCATGTAACAGCAAGGCTCAGAGGAGCCCACACACTCAGATCTTAACCCCAGTGTGCAGAAAGGGTCAAAACGTGTTTTTCAGCAGAAATAAACATGTTTCTGCAAGTTTGGTCAACCCCATGTAAGTTATGGGACAGTAACAGCACACTTTTCAAAACGTGTTTTTCAGCCCGAAATAAACGCGTTTTTTCAGACAACTGAATCCCCATGTAACAGCAAGGCTCAGAGGAGCCCACACACTCAGATCTTAACCCCAGTGTGCAGAAAGGGTCAAAACGTGTTTTTCAGCAGAAATAAACATGTTTCTGCAAGTTTGGTCAACCCCATGTAAGTTATGGGGCAGTAACAGAACACTTTTCAAAACGTGTTTTTCAGCCCGAAATAAACGCGTTTTTTCAGACAACTGAATCACCATGTAACAGCAAGGCTAAGAGGAGCCCACACACTCAGCTCTTAACCCCAGTGTGCAGGAAGGGTCAAAACGTGTTTTTCAGCAGAAATAAACATGTTTCTGCAAGTTTGGTCAACCCCATGTAAGTTATGGGGCAGTAACAGAACACTTTTCAAAACGTGTTTTTCAGCCCGAAATAAACGCGTTTTTTCAGACAACTGAATCCCCATGCAACAGCAAGGCTCAGAAGAGCCCACACACTCAGCTCTTAACCCCAGTGTGCAGAAAGTGTCAAAACGTGTTTTTCAGCAGAAATAAACATGTTTCTGCAAGTTTGGTCAACCCCATGTAAGTTATGGGACAGTAACAGCACACTTTTCAAAACGTGTTTTTCAGCCCGAAATAAACGCGTTTTTTCAGACAACTGAATCCCCATGTAACAGCAAGGCTCAGAGGAGCCCACACACTCAGATCTTAACCCCAGTGTGCAGAAAGGGTCAAAACGTGTTTTTCAGCAGAAATAAACATGTTTCTGCAAGTTTGGTCAACCCCATGTAAGTTATGGGGCAGTAACAGAACACTTTTCAAAACGTGTTTTTCAGCCCGAAATAAACGCGTTTTTTCAGACAACTGAATCACCATGTAACAGCAAGGCTCAGAGGAGCCCACACACTCAGCTCTTAACCCCAGTGTGCAGGAAGGGTCAAAACGTGTTTTTCAGCAGAAATAAACATGTTTCTGCAAGTTTGGTCAACCCCATGTAAGTTATGGGACAGTAACAGCACACTTTTCAAAACGTGTTTTTCAGCAAGAAATAAACGCGTTTTTTCAGACAACTGAATCCCCATGTAACAGCAAGACTCAGAGGAGCCCACACACTCAGATCTTAACCCTAGTGTGCAGAAAGGGTAAAAACGTGTTTTTCAGCAGAAATAAACATGTTTCTGCAAGTTTGGTTAACCCCATGTAAGTTATGGGGAAGTAACAGAACACTTTTCAAAACGTGTTTTTCAGCCCGAAATAAACGCGTTTTTTCAGACAACTGAATCCCCATGTAACAGCAAGGTTCAGAAGAGCCCACACACTCAGCTCTTAACCCCAGTGTGCAGAAAGAGTCAAAACGTGTTTTTCAGCAGAAATAAACATGTTTCTGCAAGTTTGGTCAACCCCATGTAAGTTATGGGGCAGTAACAGAACACTTTTCAAAACGTGTTTTTCAGCCCGAAATAAACGCGTTTTTTCAGACAACTGAATCCCCATGTAACAGCAAGGCTCAGAGGAGCCCACACACTCAGCTCTTAGCCCCAGTGTGCAGAAAGTGTCAAAACGTGTTTTTCAGCAGAAATAAACATGTTTCTGCAAGTTTGGTCAACCCCATGTAAGTTATGGGACAGTAACAGCACACTTTTCAAAACGTGTTTTTCAGCCCGAAATAAACGCGTTTTTTCAGACAACTGAATCCCCATGTAACAGCAAGGCTCAGAGGAGCCCACACACTCAGATCTTAACCCTAGTGTGCAGAAAGGGTCAAAACGTGTTTTTCAGCAGAAATAAACATGTTTCTGCAAGTTTGGTCAACCCCATGTAAGTTATGGGGCAGTAACAGAACACTTTTCAAAACGTGTTTTTCAGCCCGAAATAAACGCGTTTTTTCAGACAACTGAATCACCATGTAACAGCAAGGCTCAGAAGAGCCCACACACTCAGATCTTAACCCCAGTGTGCAGAAAGGGTCAAAACGTGTTTTTCAGCAGAAAAAAACATGTTTCTGCAAGTTTGGTCAACCCCATGTAAGTTATGGGGCAGTAACAGAACACTTTTCAAAACGTGTTTTTCAGCCCGAAATAAACGCGTTTTTTCAGACAACTGAATCACCATGTAACAGCAAGGCTCAGAGGAGCCCACACACTCAGCTCTTAACCCCAGTGTGCAGGAAGGGTCAAAACGTGTTTTTCAGCAGAAATAAACATGTTTCTGCAAGTTTGGTCAACCCCATGTAAGTTATGGGGCAGTAACAGAACACTTTTCAAAACGTGTTTTTCAGCCCGAAATAAACGCGTTTTTTCAGACAACTGAATCCCCATGCAACAGCAAGGCTCAGAAGAGCCCACACACTCAGCTCTTAACCCCAGTGTGCAGAAAGAGTCAAAACGTGTTTTTCAGCAGAAATAAACATGTTTCTGCAAGTTTGGTCAACCCCATGTAAGTTATGGGGCAGTAACAGAACACTTTTCAAAACGTGTTTTTCAGCCCGAAATAAACGCGTTTTTTCAGACAACTGAATCCCCATGTAACAGCAAGGCTCAGAGGAGCCCACACACTCAGCTCTTAGCCCCAGTGTGCAGAAAGTGTCAAAACGTGTTTTTCAGCAGAAATAAACATGTTTCTGCAAGTTTGGTCAACCCCATGTAAGTTATGGGACAGTAACAGCACACTTTTCAAAACGTGTTTTTCAGCCCGAAATAAACGCGTTTTTTCAGACAACTGAATCCCCATGTAACAGCAAGGCTCAGAGGAGCCCACACACTCAGATCTTAAACCCAGTTTGCAGAAAGGGTCAAAACGTGTTTTTCAGCAGAAATAAACATGTTTCTGCAAGTTTGGTCAACCCCATGTAAGTTATGGGGCAGTAACAGAACACTTTTCAAAACGTGTTTTTCAGCCCGAAATAAACGCGTTTTTTCAGACAACTGAATCCCCATGTAACAGCAAGGCTCAGAGGAGCCCACACACTCAGCTCTTAGCCCCAGTGTGCAGAAAGTGTCAAAACGTGTTTTTCAGCAGAAATAAACATGTTTCTGCAAGTTTGGTCAACCCCATGTAAGTTATGGGACAGTAACAGCACACTTTTCAAAACGTGTTTTTCAGCCCGAAATAAACGCGTTTTTTCAGACAACTGAATCCCCATGTAACAGCAAGGCTCAGAGGAGCCCACACACTCAGATCTTAAACCCAGTGTGCAGAAAGGGTCAAAACGTGTTTTTCAGCAGAAATAAACATGTTTCTGCAAGTTTGGTCAACCCCATGTAAGTTATGGGGCAGTAACAGAACACTTTTCAAAACGTGTTTTTCAGCCCGAAATAAACGCGTTTTTTCAGACAACTGAATCACCATGTAACAGCAAGGCTCAGAGGAGCCCACACAGTCAGCTCTTAACCCCAGTGTGCAGAAAGAGTCAAAACGTGTTTTTCAGCAGAAATAAACATGTTTCTGCAAGTTTGGTCAACCCCATGTAAGTTATGGGGCAGTAACAGAACACTTTTCAAAACGTGTTTTTCAGCCCGAAATAAACGCGTTTTTTCAGACAACTGAATCCCCATGTAACAGCAAGGCTCAGAGGAGCCCACACACTCAGCTCTTAGCCCCAGTGTGCAGAAAGTGTCAAAACGTGTTTTTCAGCAGAAATAAACATGTTTCTGCATGTTTGGTCAACCCCATGTAAGTTATGGGGCAGTAACAGAACACTTTTCAAAACGTGTTTTTCAGCCTGAAATAAACGCGTTTTTTCAGACAACTGAATCACCATGTAACAGCAAGGCTCAGAGGAGCCCACACAGTCAGCTCTTAACCCCAGTGTGCAGAAAGAGTCAAAACGTGTTTTTCAGCAGAAATAAACATGTTTCTGCAAGTTTGGTCAACCCCATGTAAGTTATGGGGCAGTAACAGAACACTTTTCAAAACGTGTTTTTCAGCCCGAAATAAACGCGTTTTTTCAGACAACTGAATCACCATGTAACAGCAAGGCTCAGAGGAGCCCACACACTCAGCTCTTAACCCCAGTGTGCAGGAAGGGTCAAAACGTGTTTTTCAGCAGAAATAAACATGTTTCTGCAAGTTTGGTCAACCCCATGTAAGTTATGGGACAGTAACAGCACACTTTTCAAAACGTGTTTTTCAGCCCGAAATAAACGCGTTTTTTCAGACAACTGAATCCCCATGTAACAGCAAGACTCAGAGGAGCCCACACACTCAGATCTTAACCCTAGTGTGCAGAAAGGGTAAAAACGTGTTTTTCAGCAGAAATAAACATGTTTCTGCAAGTTTGGTCAACCCCATGTAAGTTATGGGACAGTAACAGCACACTTTTCAAAACGTGTTTTTCAGCCCGAAATAAACGCGTTTTTTTCAGACAACTGAATCCCCATGTAACAGCAAGCTCAGAGGAGCCCACACACTCAGATCTTAACCCCAGTGTGCAGAAAGGGTCAAAACGTGTTTTTCAGCAGAAATAAACATGTTTCTGCAAGTTTGGTCAACCCCATGTAAGTTATGGGGCAGTAACAGAACACTTTTCAAAACGTGTTTTTCAGCCCGAAATAAACGCGTTTTTTCAGACAACTGAATCCCCATGTAACAGCAAGACTCAGAGGAGCCCACACACTCAGATCTTAACCCCAGTGTGCAGAAAGGGTAAAAACGTGTTTTTCAGCAGAAATAAACATGTTTCTGCAAGTTTGGTCAACCCCATGTAAGTTATGGGGCAGTAAAAGAACACTTTTCAAAACGTGTTTTTCAGCCCGAAATAAACGCGTTTTTTCAGACAATTGAATCCCCATGTAACAGCAAGGTTCAGAAGAGCCCACACTCTCAGCTCTTAACCCCAGTGTGCAGGAAGGGTCAAAACGTGTTTTTCAGCAGAAATAAACATGTTTCTGCAAGTTTGGTCAACCCCATGTAAGTTATGGGGCAGTAACAGAACACTTTTCAAAACGTGTTTTTCAGCCCGAAATAAACGCGTTTTTTCAGACAACTGAATCCCCATGCAACAGCAAGGCTCAGAAGAGCCCACACACTCAGCTCTTAACCCCAGTGTGCAGAAAGAGTCAAAACGTGTTTTTCAGCAGAAATAAACATGTTTCTGCAAGTTTGGTCAACCCCATGTAAGTTATGGGGCAGTAACAGAACACTTTTCAAAACGTGTTTTTCAGCCCGAAATAAACGCGTTTTTTCAGACAACTGAATCACCATGTAACAGCAAGGCTCAGAGGAGCCCACACACTCAGCTCTTAACCCCAGTGTGCAGGAAGGGTCAAAACGTGTTTTTCAGCAGAAATAAACATGTTTCTGCAAGTTTGGTCAACCCCATGTAAGTTATGGGGCAGTAACAGAACACTTTTCAAAACGTGTTTTTCAGCCCGAAATAAACGCGTTTTTTCAGACAACTGAATCCCCATGCAACAGCAAGGCTCAGAAGAGCCCACACACTCAGCTCTTAACCCCAGTGTGCAGAAAGTGTCAAAACGTGTTTTTCAGCAGAAATAAACATGTTTCTGCAAGTTTGGTCAACCCCATGTAAGTTATGGGGCAGTAACAGAACACTTTTCAAAACGTGTTTTTCAGCCCGAAATAAACGCGTTTTTTCAGACAACTGAATCCCCATGCAACAGCAAGGCTCAGAAGAGCCCACACACTCAGCTCTTAACCCCAGTGTGCAGAAAGAGTCAAAACGTGTTTTTCAGCAGAAATAAACATGTTTCTGCAAGTTTGGTCAACCCCATGTAAGTTATGGGGCAGTAACAGAACACTTTTCAAAACGTGTTTTTCAGCCCGAAATAAACGCGTTTTTTCAGACAACTGAATCCCCATGCAACAGCAAGGCTCAGAAGAGCCCACACACTCAGCTCTTAACCCCAGTGTGCAGGAAGGGTCAAAACGTGTTTTTCAGCAGAAATAAACATGTTTCTGCAAGTTTGGTCAACCCCATGTAAGTTATGGGGCAGTAACAGAACACTTTTCAAAACGTGTTTTTCAGCCCGAAATAAACGCGTTTTTTCAGACAACTGAATCCCCATGCAACAGCAAGGCTCAGAAGAGCCCACACACTCAGCTCTTAACCCCAGTGTGCAGAAAGTGTCAAAACGTGTTTTTCAGCAGAAATAAACATGTTTCTGCAAGTTTGGTCAACCCCATGTAAGTTATGGGACAGTAACAGCACACTTTTCAAAACGTGTTTTTCAGCCCGAAATAAACGCGTTTTTTCAGACAACTGAATCCCCATGTAACAGCAAGCTCAGAGGAGCCCACACACTCAGATCTTAACCCCAGTGTGCAGAAAGGGTCAAAACGTGTTTTTCAGCAGAAATAAACATGTTTCTGCAAGTTTGGTCAACCCCATGTAAGTTATGGGGCAGTAACAGAACACTTTTCAAAACGTGTTTTTCAGCCCGAAATAAACGCGTTTTTTTCAGACAACTGAATCCCCATGTAACAGCAAGACTCAGAGGATCCCACACACTCAGATCTTAACCCCAGTGTGCAGAAAGGGTAAAAACGTGTTTTTCAGCAGAAATAAACATGTTTCTGCAAGTTTGGTCAACCCCATGTAAGTTATGGGGCAGTAACAGAACACTTTTCAAAACGTGTTTTTCAGCCCGAAATAAACGCGTTTTTTCAGACAACTGAATCCCCATGTAACAGCAAGGTTCAGAAGAGCCCACACTCTCAGCTCTTAACCCCAGTGTGCAGGAAGGGTCAAAACGTGTTTTTCAGCAGAAATAAACATGTTTCTGCAAGTTTGGTCAACCCCATGTAAGTTATGGGGCAGTAACAGAACACTTTTCAAAACGTGTTTTTCAGCCCGAAATAAACGCGTTTTTTCAGACAACTGAATCCCCATGCAACAGCAAGGCTCAGAAGAGCCCACACACTCAGCTCTTAACCCCAGTGTGCAGAAAGAGTCAAAACGTGTTTTTCAGCAGAAATAAACATGTTTCTGCAAGTTTGGTCAACCCCATGTAAGTTATGGGGCAGTAACAGAACACTTTTCAAAACGTGTTTTTCAGCCCGAAATAAACGCGTTTTTTCAGACAACTGAATCCCCATGTAACAGCAAGGCTCAGAGGAGCCCACACACTCAGCTCTTAGCCCCAGTGTGCAGAAAGTGTCAAAACGTGTTTTTCAGCAGAAATAAACATGTTTCTGCAAGTTTGGTCAACCCCATGTAAGTTATGGGACAGTAACAGCACACTTTTCAAAACGTGTTTTTCAGCCCGAAATAAACGCGTTTTTTCAGACAACTGAATCCCCATGTAACAGCAAGGCTCAGAGGATCCCACACACTCAGATCTTAACCCCAGTGTGCAGAAAGGGTCAAAACGTGTTTTTCAGCAGAAATAAACATGTTTCTGCAAGTTTGGTCAACCCCATGTAAGTTATGGGGCAGTAACAGAACACTTTTCAAAACGTGTTTTTCAGCCCGAAATAAACGCGTTTTTTCAGACAACTGAATCACCATGTAACAGCAAGGCTCAGAGGAGCCCACACACTCAGCTCTTAACCCCAGTGTGCAGGAAGGGTCAAAACGTGTTTTTCAGCAGAAATAAACATGTTTCTGCAAGTTTGGTCAACCCCATGTAAGTTATGGGGCAGTAACAGAACACTTTTCAAAACGTGTTTTTCAGCCCGAAATAAACGCGTTTTTTCAGACAACTGAATCCCCATGCAACAGCAAGGCTCAGAAGAGCCCACACACTCAGATCTTAACCCCAGTGTGCAGAAAGGGTCAAAACGTGTTTTTCAGCAGAAATAAACATGTTTCTGCAAGTTTGGTCAACCCCATGTAAGTTATGGGGCAGTAACAGAACACTTTTCAAAACGTGTTTTTCAGCCCGAAATAAACGCGTTTTTTCAGACAACTGAATCACCATGTAACAGCAAGGCTCAGAGGAGCCCACACACTCAGCTCTTAACCCCAGTGTGCAGGAAGGGTCAAAACGTGTTTTTCAGCAGAAATAAACATGTTTCTGCAAGTTTGGTCAACCCCATGTAAGTTATGGGGCAGTAACAGAACACTTTTCAAAACGTGTTTTTCAGCCCGAAATAAACGCGTTTTTTCAGACAACTGAATCCCCATGCAACAGCAAGGCTCAGAAGAGCCCACACACTCAGCTCTTAACCCCAGTGTGCAGAAAGAGTCAAAACGTGTTTTTCAGCAGAAATAAACATGTTTCTGCAAGTTTGGTCAACCCCATGTAAGTTATGGGGCAGTAACAGAACACTTTTCAAAACGTGTTTTTCAGCCCGAAATAAACGCGTTTTTTCAGACAACTGAATCCCCATGCAACAGCAAGGCTCAGAAGAGCCCACACACTCAGCTCTTAACCCCAGTGTGCAGAAAGAGTCAAAACGTGTTTTTCAGCAGAAATAAACATGTTTCTGCAAGTTTGGTCAACCCCATGTAAGTTATGGGGCAGTAACAGCACACTTTTCAAAACGTGTTTTTCAGCCCGAAATAAACGCGTTTTTTCAGATAACTGAATCCCCATGTAACAGCAAGGCTCAGAGGAGCCCACACACTCAGATCTTAACCCCAGTGTGCAGAAAGGGTCAAAACGTGTTTTTCAGCAGAAATAAACATGTTTCTGCAAGTTTGGTCAACCCCATGTAACTTATGGGGCAGTAACAGAACACTTTTCAAAACGTGTTTTTCAGCCCGAAATAAACGCGTTTTTTCAGACAACTGAATCACCATGTAACAGCAAGGCTCAGAAGAGCCCACACACTCAGCTCTTAACCCCAGTGTGCAGGAAGGGTCAAAACGTGTTTTTCAGCAGAAATAAACATGTTTCTGCAAGTTTGGTCAACCCCATGTAAGTTATGGGGCAGTAACAGAACACTTTTCAAAACGTGTTTTTCAGCCCGAAATAAACGCGTTTTTTCAGACAACTGAATCCCCATGCAACAGCAAGGCTGAGAAGAGCCCACACACTCAGCTCTTAACCCCAGTGTGCAGAAAGAGTCAAAACGTGTTTTTCAGCAGAAATAAACATGTTTCTGCAAGTTTGGTCAACCCCATGTAAGTTATGGGGCAGTAACAGAACACTTTTCAAAACGTGTTTTTCAGCCCGAAATAAACGCGTTTTTTCAGACAACTGAATCCCCATGTAACAGCAAGGCTCAGAGGAGCCCACACACTCAGCTCTTAGCCCCAGTGTGCAGAAAGTGTCAAAACGTGTTTTTCAGCAGAAATAAACATGTTTCTGCAAGTTTGGTCAACCCCATGTAAGTTATGGGACAGTAACAGCACACTTTTCAAAACGTGTTTTTCAGCCCGAAATAAACGCGTTTTTTCAGACAACTGAATCCCCATGTAACAGCAAGGCTCAGAGGAGCCCACACACTCAGATCTTAACCCCAGTGTGCAGAAAGGGTCAAAACGTGTTTTTCAGCAGAAATAAACATGTTTCTGCAAGTTTGGTCAACCCCATGTAAGTTATGGGGCAGTAACAGAACACTTTTCAAAACGTGTTTTTCAGCCCGAAATAAACGCGTTTTTTCAGACAACTGAATCACCATGTAACAGCAAGGCTAAGAGGAGCCCACACACTCAGCTCTTAACCCCAGTGTGCAGGAAGGGTCAAAACGTGTTTTTCAGCAGAAATAAACATGTTTCTGCAAGTTTGGTCAACCCCATGTAAGTTATGGGGCAGTAACAGAACACTTTTCAAAACGTGTTTTTCAGCCCGAAATAAACGCGTTTTTTCAGACAACTGAATCCCCATGCAACAGCAAGGCTCAGAAGAGCCCACACACTCAGCTCTTAACCCCAGTGTGCAGAAAGTGTCAAAACGTGTTTTTCAGCAGAAATAAACATGTTTCTGCAAGTTTGGTCAACCCCATGTAAGTTATGGGACAGTAACAGCACACTTTTCAAAACGTGTTTTTCAGCCCGAAATAAACGCGTTTTTTCAGACAACTGAATCCCCATGTAACAGCAAGGCTCAGAGGAGCCCACACACTCAGATCTTAACCCCAGTGTGCAGAAAGGGTCAAAACGTGTTTTTCAGCAGAAATAAACATGTTTCTGCAAGTTTGGTCAACCCCATGTAAGTTATGGGGCAGTAACAGAACACTTTTCAAAACGTGTTTTTCAGCCCGAAATAAACGCGTTTTTTCAGACAACTGAATCACCATGTAACAGCAAGGCTCAGAGGAGCCCACACACTCAGCTCTTAACCCCAGTGTGCAGGAAGGGTCAAAACGTGTTTTTCAGCAGAAATAAACATGTTTCTGCAAATTTGGTCAACCCCATGTAAGTTATGGGACAGTAACAGCACACTTTTCAAAACGTGTTTTTCAGCAAGAAATAAACGCGTTTTTTCAGACAACTGAATCCCCATGTAACAGCAAGACTCAGAGGAGCCCACACACTCAGATCTTAACCCTAGTGTGCAGAAAGGGTAAAAACGTGTTTTTCAGCAGAAATAAACATGTTTCTGCAAGTTTGGTTAACCCCATGTAAGTTATGGGGAAGTAACAGAACACTTTTCAAAACGTGTTTTTCAGCCCGAAATAAACGCGTTTTTTCAGACAACTGAATCCCCATGTAACAGCAAGGTTCAGAAGAGCCCACACACTCAGCTCTTAACCCCAGTGTGCAGAAAGAGTCAAAACGTGTTTTTCAGCAGAAATAAACATGTTTCTGCAAGTTTGGTCAACCCCATGTAAGTTATGGGGCAGTAACAGAACACTTTTCAAAACGTGTTTTTCAGCCCGAAATAAACGCGTTTTTTCAGACAACTGAATCCCCATGTAACAGCAAGGCTCAGAGGAGCCCACACACTCAGCTCTTAGCCCCAGTGTGCAGAAAGTGTCAAAACGTGTTTTTCAGCAGAAATAAACATGTTTTTGCAAGTTTGGTCAACCCCATGTAAGTTATGGGACAGTAACAGCACACTTTTCAAAACGTGTTTTTCAGCCCGAAATAAACGCGTTTTTTCAGACAACTGAATCCCCATGTAACAGCAAGGCTCAGAGGAGCCCACACTCTCAGATCTTAACCCCAGTGAGCAGAAAGTGTCAAAACGTGTTTTTCAGCAGAAATAAACATGTTTCTGCAAGTTTGGTCAACCCCATGTAAGTTATGGGGCAGTAACAGAACACTTTTCAAAACGTGTTTTTCAGCCCGAAATAAACGCGTTTTTTCAGACAACTGAATCACCATGTAACAGCAAGGCTCAGAAGAGCCCACACACTCAGATCTTAACCCCAGTGTGCAGAAAGGGTCAAAACGTGTTTTTCAGCAGAAATAAACATGTTTCTGCAAGTTTGGTCAACCCCATGTAACTTATGGGGCAGTAACAGAACACTTTTCAAAACGTGTTTTTCAGCCCGAAATAAACGCGTTTTTTCAGACAACTGAATCACCATGTAACAGCAAGGCTCAGAAGAGCCCACACACTCAGCTCTTAACCCCAGTGTGCAGGAAGGGTCAAAACGTGTTTTTCAGCAGAAATAAACATGTTTCTGCAAGTTTGGTCAACCCCATGTAAGTTATGGGGCAGTAACAGAACACTTTTCAAAACGTGTTTTTCAGCCCGAAATAAACGCGTTTTTTCAGACAACTGAATCCCCATGCAACAGCAAGGCTGAGAAGAGCCCACACACTCAGCTCTTAACCCCAGTGTGCAGAAAGAGTCAAAACGTGTTTTTCAGCAGAAATAAACATGTTTCTGCAAGTTTGGTCAACCCCATGTAAGTTATGGGGCAGTAACAGAACACTTTTCAAAACGTGTTTTTCAGCCCGAAATAAACGCGTTTTTTCAGACAACTGAATCCCCATGTAACAGCAAGGCTCAGAGGAGCCCACACACTCAGCTCTTAGCCCCAGTGTGCAGAAAGTGTCAAAACGTGTTTTTCAGCAGAAATAAACATGTTTCTGCAAGTTTGGTCAACCCCATGTAAGTTATGGGACAGTAACAGCACACTTTTCAAAACGTGTTTTTCAGCCCGAAATAAACGCGTTTTTTCAGACAACTGAATCCCCATGTAACAGCAAGGCTCAGAGGAGCCCACACACTCAGATCTTAACCCCAGTGTGCAGAAAGGGTCAAAACGTGTTTTTCAGCAGAAATAAACATGTTTCTGCAAGTTTGGTCAACCCCATGTAAGTTATGGGGCAGTAACAGAACACTTTTCAAAACGTGTTTTTCAGCCCGAAATAAACGCGTTTTTTCAGACAACTGAATCACCATGTAACAGCAAGGCTAAGAGGAGCCCACACACTCAGCTCTTAACCCCAGTGTGCAGGAAGGGTCAAAACGTGTTTTTCAGCAGAAATAAACATGTTTCTGCAAGTTTGGTCAACCCCATGTAAGTTATGGGGCAGTAACAGAACACTTTTCAAAACGTGTTTTTCAGCCCGAAATAAACGCGTTTTTTCAGACAACTGAATCCCCATGCAACAGCAAGGCTCAGAAGAGCCCACACACTCAGCTCTTAACCCCAGTGTGCAGAAAGTGTCAAAACGTGTTTTTCAGCAGAAATAAACATGTTTCTGCAAGTTTGGTCAACCCCATGTAAGTTATGGGACAGTAACAGCACACTTTTCAAAACGTGTTTTTCAGCCCGAAATAAATGCGTTTTTTCAGACAACTGAATCCCCATGTAACAGCAAGGCTCAGAGGAGCCCACACACTCAGATCTTAACCCCAGTGTGCAGAAAGGGTCAAAACGTGTTTTTCAGCAGAAATAAACATGTTTCTGCAAGTTTGGTCAACCCCATGTAAGTTATGGGGCAGTAACAGAACACTTTTCAAAACGTGTTTTTCAGCCCGAAATAAACGCGTTTTTTCAGACAACTGAATCACCATGTAACAGCAAGGCTCAGAGGAGCCCACACACTCAGCTCTTAACCCCAGTGTGCAGGAAGGGTCAAAACGTGTTTTTCAGCAGAAATAAACATGTTTCTGCAAATTTGGTCAACCCCATGTAAGTTATGGGACAGTAACAGCACACTTTTCAAAACGTGTTTTTCAGCAAGAAATAAACGCGTTTTTTCAGACAACTGAATCCCCATGTAACAGCAAGACTCAGAGGAGCCCACACACTCAGATCTTAACCCTAGTGTGCAGAAAGGGTAAAAACGTGTTTTTCAGCAGAAATAAACATGTTTCTGCAAGTTTGGTTAACCCCATGTAAGTTATGGGGAAGTAACAGAACACTTTTCAAAACGTGTTTTTCAGCCCGAAATAAACGCGTTTTTTCAGACAACTGAATCCCCATGTAACAGCAAGGTTCAGAAGAGCCCACACACTCAGCTCTTAACCCCAGTGTGCAGAAAGAGTCAAAACGTGTTTTTCAGCAGAAATAAACATGTTTCTGCAAGTTTGGTCAACCCCATGTAAGTTATGGGGCAGTAACAGAACACTTTTCAAAACGTGTTTTTCAGCCCGAAATAAACGCGTTTTTTCAGACAACTGAATCCCCATGTAACAGCAAGGCTCAGAGGAGCCCACACACTCAGCTCTTAGCCCCAGTGTGCAGAAAGTGTCAAAACGTGTTTTTCAGCAGAAATAAACATGTTTTTGCAAGTTTGGTCAACCCCATGTAAGTTATGGGACAGTAACAGCACACTTTTCAAAACGTGTTTTTCAGCCCGAAATAAACGCGTTTTTTCAGACAACTGAATCCCCATGTAACAGCAAGGCTCAGAGGAGCCCACACTCTCAGATCTTAACCCCAGTGAGCAGAAAGTGTCAAAACGTGTTTTTCAGCAGAAATAAACATGTTTCTGCAAGTTTGGTCAACCCCATGTAAGTTATGGGGCAGTAACAGAACACTTTTCAAAACGTGTTTTTCAGCCCGAAATAAACGCGTTTTTTCAGACAACTGAATCACCATGTAACAGCAAGGCTCAGAAGAGCCCACACACTCAGATCTTAACCCCAGTGTGCAGAAAGGGTCAAAACGTGTTTTTCAGCAGAAAAAAACATGTTTCTGCAAGTTTGGTCAACCCCATGTAAGTTATGGGGCAGTAACAGAACACTTTTCAAAACGTGTTTTTCAGCCCGAAATAAACGCGTTTTTTCAGACAACTGAATCACCATGTAACAGCAAGGCTCAGAGGAGCCCACACACTCAGCTCTTAACCCCAGTGTGCAGGAAGGGTCAAAACGTGTTTTTCAGCAGAAATAAACATGTTTCTGCAAGTTTGGTCAACCCCATGTAAGTTATGGGGCAGTAACAGAACACTTTTCAAAACGTGTTTTTCAGCCCGAAATAAACGCGTTTTTTCAGACAACTGAATCCCCATGCAACAGCAAGGCTCAGAAGAGCCCACACACTCAGCTCTTAACCCCAGTGTGCAGAAAGAGTCAAAACGTGTTTTTCAGCAGAAATAAACATGTTTCTGCAAGTTTGGTCAACCCCATGTAAGTTATGGGGCAGTAACAGAACACTTTTCAAAACGTGTTTTTCAGCCCGAAATAAACGCGTTTTTTCAGACAACTGAATCCCCATGTAACAGCAAGGCTCAGAGGAGCCCACACACTCAGCTCTTAGCCCCAGTGTGCAGAAAGTGTCAAAACGTGTTTTTCAGCAGAAATAAACATGTTTCTGCAAGTTTGGTCAACCCCATGTAAGTTATGGGACAGTAACAGCACACTTTTCAAAACGTGTTTTTCAGCCCGAAATAAACGCGTTTTTTCAGACAACTGAATCCCCATGTAACAGCAAGGCTCAGAGGAGCCCACACACTCAGATCTTAAACCCAGTGTGCAGAAAGGGTCAAAACGTGTTTTTCAGCAGAAATAAACATGTTTCTGCAAGTTTGGTCAACCCCATGTAAGTTATGGGTCAGTAACAGAACACTTTTCAAAACGTGTTTTTCAGCCCGAAATAAACGCGTTTTTTCAGACAACTGAATCACCATGTAACAGCAAGGCTCAGAAGAGCCCACACACTCAGCTCTTAACCCCAGTGTGCAGGAAGGGTCAAAACGTGTTTTTCAGCAGAAATAAACATGTTTCTGCAAGTTTGGTCAACCCCATGTAAGTTATGGGGCAGTAACAGAACACTTTTCAAAACGTGTTTTTCAGCCCGAAATAAACGCGTTTTTTCAGACAACTGAATCACCATGTAACAGCAAGGCTCAGAGGAGCCCACACAGTCAGCTCTTAACCCCAGTGTGCAGAAAGAGTCAAAACGTGTTTTTCAGCAGAAATAAACATGTTTCTGCAAGTTTGGTCAACCCCATGTAAGTTATGGGGCAGTAACAGAACACTTTTCAAAACGTGTTTTTCAGCCCGAAATAAACGCGTTTTTTCAGACAACTGAATCCCCATGTAACAGCAAGGCTCAGAGGAGCCCACACACTCAGCTCTTAGCCCCAGTGTGCAGAAAGTGTCAAAACGTGTTTTTCAGCAGAAATAAACATGTTTCTGCATGTTTGGTCAACCCCATGTAAGTTATGGGACAGTAACAGCACACTTTTCAAAACGTGTTTTTCAGCCCGAAATAAACGCGTTTTTTCAGACAACTGAATCCCCATGTAACAGCAAGGCTCAGAGGAGCCCACACACTCAGATCTTAACCCCAGTGTGCAGAAAGGGTCAAAACGTGTTTTTCAGCAGAAATAAACATGTTTCTGCAAGTTTGGTCAACCCCATGTAAGTTATGGGGCAGTAACAGAACACTTTTCAAAACGTGTTTTTCAGCCCGAAATAAACGCGTTTTTTCAGACAACCGAATCACCATGTAACAGCAAGGCTCAGAGGAGCCCACACACTCAGCTCTTAACCCCAGTGTGCAGGAAGGGTCAAAACGTGTTTTTCAGCAGAAATAAACATGTTTCTGCAAGTTTGGTCAACCCCATGTAAGTTATGGGACAGTAACAGCACACTTTTCAAAACGTGTTTTTCAGCCCGAAATAAACGCGTTTTTTCAGACAACTGAATCCCCATGTAACAGCAAGACTCAGAGGAGCCCACACACTCAGATCTTAACCCTAGTGTGCAGAAAGGGTAAAAACGTGTTTTTCAGCAGAAATAAACATGTTTCTGCAAGTTTGGTCAACCCCATGTAAGTTATGGGACAGTAACAGCACACTTTTCAAAACGTGTTTTTCAGCCCGAAATAAACGCGTTTTTTTCAGACAACTGAATCCCCATGTAACAGCAAGCTCAGAGGAGCCCACACACTCAGATCTTAACCCCAGTGTGCAGAAAGGGTCAAAACGTGTTTTTCAGCAGAAATAAACATGTTTCTGCAAGTTTGGTCAACCCCATGTAAGTTATGGGGCAGTAACAGAACACTTTTCAAAACGTGTTTTTCAGCCCGAAATAAACGCGTTTTTTCAGACAACTGAATCCCCATGTAACAGCAAGACTCAGAGGAGCCCACACACTCAGATCTTAACCCCAGTGTGCAGAAAGGGTAAAAACGTGTTTTTCAGCAGAAATAAACATGTTTCTGCAAGTTTGGTCAACCCCATGTAAGTTATGGGGCAGTAAAAGAACACTTTTCAAAACGTGTTTTTCAGCCCGAAATAAACGCGTTTTTTCAGACAACTGAATCCCCATGTAACAGCAAGGTTCAGAAGAGCCCACACTCTCAGCTCTTAACCCCAGTGTGCAGGAAGGGTCAAAACGTGTTTTTCAGCAGAAATAAACATGTTTCTGCAAGTTTGGTCAACCCCATGTAAGTTATGGGGCAGTAACAGAACACTTTTCAAAACGTGTTTTTCAGCCCGAAATAAACGCGTTTTTTCAGACAACTGAATCCCCATGCAACAGCAAGGCTCAGAATAGCCCACACACTCAGCTCTTAACCCCAGTGTGCAGAAAGAGTCAAAACGTGTTTTTCAGCAGAAATAAACATGTTTCTGCAAGTTTGGTCAACCCCATGTAAGTTATGGGGCAGTAACAGAACACTTTTCAAAACGTGTTTTTCAGCCCGAAATAAACGCGTTTTTTCAGACAACTGAATCACCATGTAACAGCAAGGCTCAGAGGAGCCCACACACTCAGCTCTTAACCCCAGTGTGCAGGAAGGGTCAAAACGTGTTTTTCAGCAGAAATAAACATGTTTCTGCAAGTTTGGTCAACCCCATGTAAGTTATGGGGCAGTAACAGAACACTTTTCAAAACGTGTTTTTCAGCCCGAAATAAACGCGTTTTTTCAGACAACTGAATCCCCATGCAACAGCAAGGCTCAGAAGAGCCCACACACTCAGCTCTTAACCCCAGTGTGCAGAAAGTGTCAAAACGTGTTTTTCAGCAGAAATAAACATGTTTCTGCAAGTTTGGTCAACCCCATGTAAGTTATGGGACAGTAACAGCACACTTTTCAAAACGTGTTTTTCAGCCCGAAATAAACGCGTTTTTTCAGACAACTGAATCCCCATGTAACAGCAAGCTCAGAGGAGCCCACACACTCAGATCTTAACCCCAGTGTGCAGAAAGGGTCAAAACGTGTTTTTCAGCAGAAATAAACATGTTTCTGCAAGTTTGGTCAACCCCATGTAAGTTATGGGGCAGTAACAGAACACTTTTCAAAACGTGTTTTTCAGCCCGAAATAAACGCGTTTTTTTCAGACAACTGAATCCCCATGTAACAGCAAGACTCAGAGGAGCCCACACACTCAGATCTTAACCCCAGTGTGCAGAAAGGGTAAAAACGTGTTTTTCAGCAGAAATAAACATGTTTCTGCAAGTTTGGTCAACCCCATGTAAGTTATGGGGCAGTAACAGAACACTTTTTAAAACGTGTTTTTCAGCCCGAAATAAACGCGTTTTTTCAGACAACTGAATCCCCATGTAACAGCAAGGTTCAGAAGAGCCCACACTCTCAGCTCTTAACCCCAGTGTGCAGGAAGGGTCAAAACGTGTTTTTCAGCAGAAATAAACATGTTTCTGCAAGTTTGGTCAACCCCATGTAAGTTATGGGGCAGTAACAGAACACTTTTCAAAACGTGTTTTTCAGCCCGAAATAAACGCGTTTTTTCAGACAACTGAATCCCCATGCAACAGCAAGGCTCAGAAGAGCCCACACACTCAGCTCTTAACCCCAGTGTGCAAAAAGAGTCAAAACGTGTTTTTCAGCAGAAATAAACATGTTTCTGCAAGTTTGGTCAACCCCATGTAAGTTATGGGGCAGTAACAGAACACTTTTCAAAACGTGTTTTTCAGCCCGAAATAAACGCGTTTTTTCAGACAACTGAATCCCCATGCAACAGCAAGGCTCAGAAGAGCCCACACACTCAGCTCTTAACCCCAGTGTGCAGAAAGAGTCAAAACGTGTTTTTCAGCAGAAATAAACATGTTTCTGCAAGTTTGGTCAACCCCATGTAAGTTATGGGGCAGTAACAGAACACTTTTCAAAACGTGTTTTTCAGCCCGAAATAAACGCGTTTTTTCAGACAACTGAATCACCATGTAACAGCAAGGCTCAGAAGAGCCCACACACTCAGATCTTAACCCCAGTGTGCAGAAAGGGTCAAAACGTGTTTTTCAGCAGAAAAAAACATGTTTCTGCAAGTTTGGTCAACCCCATGTAAGTTATGGGGCAGTAACAGAACACTTTTCAAAACGTGTTTTTCAGCCCGAAATAAACGCGTTTTTTCAGACAACTGAATCACCATGTAACAGCAAGGCTCAGAAGAGCCCACACACTCAGCTCTTAACCCCAGTGTGCAGGAAGGGTCAAAACGTGTTTTTCAGCAGAAATAAACATGTTTCTGCAAGTTTGGTCAACCCCATGTAAGTTATGGGGCAGTAACAGAACACTTTTCAAAACGTGTTTTTCAGCCCGAAATAAACGCGTTTTTTCAGACAACTGAATCCCCATGTAACAGCAAGGTTCAGAAGAGCCCACACTCTCAGCTCTTAACCCCAGTGTGCAGGAAGGGTCAAAACGTGTTTTTCAGCAGAAATAAACATGTTTCTGCAAGTTTGGTCAACCCCATGTAAGTTATGGGGCAGTAACAGAACACTTTTCAAAACGTGTTTTTCAGCCCGAAATAAACGCGTTTTTTCAGACAACTGAATCCCCATGCAACAGCAAGGCTCAGAAGAGCCCACACACTCAGCTCTTAACCCCAGTGTGCAGAAAGAGTCAAAACGTGTTTTTCAGCAGAAATAAACATGTTTCTGCAAGTTTGGTCAACCCCATGTAAGTTATGGGGCAGTAACAGCACACTTTTCAAAACGTGTTTTTCAGCCCGAAATAAACGCGTTTTTTCAGATAACTGAATCCCCATGTAACAGCAAGGCTCAGAGGAGCCCACACACTCAGATCTTAACCCCAGTGTGCAGAAAGGGTCAAAACGTGTTTTTCAGCAGAAATAAACATGTTTCTGCAAGTTTGGTCAACCCCATGTAACTTATGGGGCAGTAACAGAACACTTTTCAAAACGTGTTTTTCAGCCCGAAATAAACGCGTTTTTTCAGACAACTGAATCACCATGTAACAGCAAGGCTCAGAAGAGCCCACACACTCAGCTCTTAACCCCAGTGTGCAGGAAGGGTCAAAACGTGTTTTTCAGCAGAAATAAACATGTTTCTGCAAGTTTGGTCAACCCCATGTAAGTTATGGGGCAGTAACAGAACACTTTTCAAAACGTGTTTTTCAGCCCGAAATAAACGCGTTTTTTCAGACAACTGAATCCCCATGCAACAGCAAGGCTGAGAAGAGCCCACACACTCAGCTCTTAACCCCAGTGTGCAGAAAGAGTCAAAACGTGTTTTTCAGCAGAAATAAACATGTTTCTGCAAGTTTGGTCAACCCCATGTAAGTTATGGGGCAGTAACAGAACACTTTTCAAAACGTGTTTTTCAGCCCGAAATAAACGCGTTTTTTCAGACAACTGAATCCCCATGTAACAGCAAGGCTCAGAGGAGCCCACACACTCAGCTCTTAGCCCCAGTGTGCAGAAAGTGTCAAAACGTGTTTTTCAGCAGAAATAAACATGTTTCTGCAAGTTTGGTCAACCCCATGTAAGTTATGGGACAGTAACAGCACACTTTTCAAAACGTGTTTTTCAGCCCGAAATAAACGCGTTTTTTCAGACAACTGAATCCCCATGTAACAGCAAGGCTCAGAGGAGCCCACACACTCAGATCTTAACCCCAGTGTGCAGAAAGGGTCAAAACGTGTTTTTCAGCAGAAATAAACATGTTTCTGCAAGTTTGGTCAACCCCATGTAAGTTATGGGGCAGTAACAGAACACTTTTCAAAACGTGTTTTTCAGCCCGAAATAAACGCGTTTTTTCAGACAACTGAATCACCATGTAACAGCAAGGCTAAGAGGAGCCCACACACTCAGCTCTTAACCCCAGTGTGCAGGAAGGGTCAAAACGTGTTTTTCAGCAGAAATAAACATGTTTCTGCAAGTTTGGTCAACCCCATGTAAGTTATGGGGCAGTAACAGAACACTTTTCAAAACGTGTTTTTCAGCCCGAAATAAACGCGTTTTTTCAGACAACTGAATCCCCATGCAACAGCAAGGCTCAGAAGAGCCCACACACTCAGCTCTTAACCCCAGTGTGCAGAAAGTGTCAAAACGTGTTTTTCAGCAGAAATAAACATGTTTCTGCAAGTTTGGTCAACCCCATGTAAGTTATGGGACAGTAACAGCACACTTTTCAAAACGTGTTTTTCAGCCCGAAATAAACGCGTTTTTTCAGACAACTGAATCCCCATGTAACAGCAAGGCTCAGAGGAGCCCACACACTCAGATCTTAACCCCAGTGTGCAGAAAGGGTCAAAACGTGTTTTTCAGCAGAAATAAACATGTTTCTGCAAGTTTGGTCAACCCCATGTAAGTTATGGGGCAGTAACAGAACACTTTTCAAAACGTGTTTTTCAGCCCGAAATAAACGCGTTTTTTCAGACAACTGAATCACCATGTAACAGCAAGGCTCAGAGGAGCCCACACACTCAGCTCTTAACCCCAGTGTGCAGGAAGGGTCAAAACGTGTTTTTCAGCAGAAATAAACATGTTTCTGCAAATTTGGTCAACCCCATGTAAGTTATGGGACAGTAACAGCACACTTTTCAAAACGTGTTTTTCAGCAAGAAATAAACGCGTTTTTTCAGACAACTGAATCCCCATGTAACAGCAAGACTCAGAGGAGCCCACACACTCAGATCTTAACCCTAGTGTGCAGAAAGGGTAAAAACGTGTTTTTCAGCAGAAATAAACATGTTTCTGCAAGTTTGGTTAACCCCATGTAAGTTATGGGGAAGTAACAGAACACTTTTCAAAACGTGTTTTTCAGCCCGAAATAAACGCGTTTTTTCAGACAACTGAATCCCCATGTAACAGCAAGGTTCAGAAGAGCCCACACACTCAGCTCTTAACCCCAGTGTGCAGAAAGAGTCAAAACGTGTTTTTCAGCAGAAATAAACATGTTTTTGCAAGTTTGGTCAACCCCATGTAAGTTATGGGACAGTAACAGCACACTTTTCAAAACGTGTTTTTCAGCCCGAAATAAACGCGTTTTTTCAGACAACTGAATCCCCATGTAACAGCAAGGCTCAGAGGAGCCCACACTCTCAGATCTTAACCCCAGTGAGCAGAAAGTGTCAAAACGTGTTTTTCAGCAGAAATAAACATGTTTCTGCAAGTTTGGTCAACCCCATGTAAGTTATGGGGCAGTAACAGAACACTTTTCAAAACGTGTTTTTCAGCCCGAAATAAACGCGTTTTTTCAGACAACTGAATCACCATGTAACAGCAAGGCTCAGAAGAGCCCACACACTCAGATCTTAACCCCAGTGTGCAGAAAGGGTCAAAACGTGTTTTTCAGCAGAAAAAAACATGTTTCTGCAAGTTTGGTCAACCCCATGTAAGTTATGGGGCAGTAACAGAACACTTTTCAAAACGTGTTTTTCAGCCCGAAATAAACGCGTTTTTTCAGACAACTGAATCACCATGTAACAGCAAGGCTCAGAGGAGCCCACACACTCAGCTCTTAACCCCAGTGTGCAGGAAGGGTCAAAACGTGTTTTTCAGCAGAAATAAACATGTTTCTGCAAGTTTGGTCAACCCCATGTAAGTTATGGGGCAGTAACAGAACACTTTTCAAAACGTGTTTTTCAGCCCGAAATAAACGCGTTTTTTCAGACAACTGAATCCCCATGCAACAGCAAGGCTCAGAAGAGCCCACACACTCAGCTCTTAACCCCAGTGTGCAGAAAGAGTCAAAACGTGTTTTTCAGCAGAAATAAACATGTTTCTGCAAGTTTGGTCAACCCCATGTAAGTTATGGGGCAGTAACAGAACACTTTTCAAAACGTGTTTTTCAGCCCGAAATAAACGCGTTTTTTCAGACAACTGAATCACCATGTAACAGCAAGGCTCAGAAGAGCCCACACACTCAGATCTTAACCCCAGTGTGCAGAAAGGGTCAAAACGTGTTTTTCAGCAGAAAAAAACATGTTTCTGCAAGTTTGGTCAACCCCATGTAAGTTATGGGGCAGTAACAGAACACTTTTCAAAACGTGTTTTTCAGCCCGAAATAAACGCGTTTTTTCAGACAACTGAATCACCATGTAACAGCAAGGCTCAGAGGAGCCCACACACTCAGCTCTTAACCCCAGTGTGCAGGAAGGGTCAAAACGTGTTTTTCAGCAGAAATAAACATGTTTCTGCAAGTTTGGTCAACCCCATGTAAGTTATGGGGCAGTAACAGAACACTTTTCAAAACGTGTTTTTCAGCCCGAAATAAACGCGTTTTTTCAGACAACTGAATCCCCATGCAACAGCAAGGCTCAGAAGAGCCCACACACTCAGCTCTTAACCCCAGTGTGCAGAAAGAGTCAAAACGTGTTTTTCAGCAGAAATAAACATGTTTCTGCAAGTTTGGTCAACCCCATGTAAGTTATGGGGCAGTAACAGAACACTTTTCAAAACGTGTTTTTCAGCCCGAAATAAACGCGTTTTTTCAGACAACTGAATCCCCATGTAACAGCAAGGCTCAGAGGAGCCCACACACTCAGCTCTTAGCCCCAGTGTGCAGAAAGTGTCAAAACGTGTTTTTCAGCAGAAATAAACATGTTTCTGCAAGTTTGGTCAACCCCATGTAAGTTATGGGACAGTAACAGCACACTTTTCAAAACGTGTTTTTCAGCCCGAAATAAACGCGTTTTTTCAGACAACTGAATCCCCATGTAACAGCAAGGCTCAGAGGAGCCCACACACTCAGATCTTAAACCCAGTGTGCAGAAAGGGTCAAAACGTGTTTTTCAGCAGAAATAAACATGTTTCTGCAAGTTTGGTCAACCCCATGTAAGTTATGGGTCAGTAACAGAACACTTTTCAAAACGTGTTTTTCAGCCCGAAATAAACGCGTTTTTTCAGACAACTGAATCACCATGTAACAGCAAGGCTCAGAAGAGCCCACACACTCAGCTCTTAACCCCAGTGTGCAGGAAGGGTCAAAACGTGTTTTTCAGCAGAAATAAACATGTTTCTGCAAGTTTGGTCAACCCCATGTAAGTTATGGGGCAGTAACAGAACACTTTTCAAAACGTGTTTTTCAGCCCGAAATAAACGCGTTTTTTCAGACAACTGAATCACCATGTAACAGCAAGGCTCAGAGGAGCCCACACAGTCAGCTCTTAACCCCAGTGTGCAGAAAGAGTCAAAACGTGTTTTTCAGCAGAAATAAACATGTTTCTGCAAGTTTGGTCAACCCCATGTAAGTTATGGGGCAGTAACAGAACACTTTTCAAAACGTGTTTTTCAGCCCGAAATAAACGCGTTTTTTCAGACAACTGAATCCCCATGTAACAGCAAGGCTCAGAGGAGCCCACACACTCAGCTCTTAGCCCCAGTGTGCAGAAAGTGTCAAAACGTGTTTTTCAGCAGAAATAAACATGTTTCTGCATGTTTGGTCAACCCCATGTAAGTTATGGGACAGTAACAGCACACTTTTCAAAACGTGTTTTTCAGCCCGAAATAAACGCGTTTTTTCAGACAACTGAATCCCCATGTAACAGCAAGGCTCAGAGGAGCCCACACACTCAGATCTTAACCCCAGTGTGCAGAAAGGGTCAAAACGTGTTTTTCAGCAGAAATAAACATGTTTCTGCAAGTTTGGTCAACCCCATGTAAGTTATGGGGCAGTAACAGAACACTTTTCAAAACGTGTTTTTCAGCCCGAAATAAACGCGTTTTTTCAGACAACCGAATCACCATGTAACAGCAAGGCTCAGAGGAGCCCACACACTCAGCTCTTAACCCCAGTGTGCAGGAAGGGTCAAAACGTGTTTTTCAGCAGAAATAAACATGTTTCTGCAAGTTTGGTCAACCCCATGTAAGTTATGGGACAGTAACAGCACACTTTTCAAAACGTGTTTTTCAGCCCGAAATAAACGCGTTTTTTCAGACAACTGAATCCCCATGTAACAGCAAGACTCAGAGGAGCCCACACACTCAGATCTTAACCCTAGTGTGCAGAAAGGGTAAAAACGTGTTTTTCAGCAGAAATAAACATGTTTCTGCAAGTTTGGTCAACCCCATGTAAGTTATGGGACAGTAACAGCACACTTTTCAAAACGTGTTTTTCAGCCCGAAATAAACGCGTTTTTTTCAGACAACTGAATCCCCATGTAACAGCAAGCTCAGAGGAGCCCACACACTCAGATCTTAACCCCAGTGTGCAGAAAGGGTCAAAACGTGTTTTTCAGCAGAAATAAACATGTTTCTGCAAGTTTGGTCAACCCCATGTAAGTTATGGGGCAGTAACAGAACACTTTTCAAAACGTGTTTTTCAGCCCGAAATAAACGCGTTTTTTCAGACAACTGAATCCCCATGTAACAGCAAGACTCAGAGGAGCCCACACACTCAGATCTTAACCCCAGTGTGCAGAAAGGGTAAAAACGTGTTTTTCAGCAGAAATAAACATGTTTCTGCAAGTTTGGTCAACCCCATGTAAGTTATGGGGCAGTAAAAGAACACTTTTCAAAACGTGTTTTTCAGCCCGAAATAAACGCGTTTTTTCAGACAACTGAATCCCCATGTAACAGCAAGGTTCAGAAGAGCCCACACTCTCAGCTCTTAACCCCAGTGTGCAGGAAGGGTCAAAACGTGTTTTTCAGCAGAAATAAACATGTTTCTGCAAGTTTGGTCAACCCCATGTAAGTTATGGGGCAGTAACAGAACACTTTTCAAAACGTGTTTTTCAGCCCGAAATAAACGCGTTTTTTCAGACAACTGAATCCCCATGCAACAGCAAGGCTCAGAATAGCCCACACACTCAGCTCTTAACCCCAGTGTGCAGAAAGAGTCAAAACGTGTTTTTCAGCAGAAATAAACATGTTTCTGCAAGTTTGGTCAACCCCATGTAAGTTATGGGGCAGTAACAGAACACTTTTCAAAACGTGTTTTTCAGCCCGAAATAAACGCGTTTTTTCAGACAACTGAATCACCATGTAACAGCAAGGCTCAGAGGAGCCCACACACTCAGCTCTTAACCCCAGTGTGCAGGAAGGGTCAAAACGTGTTTTTCAGCAGAAATAAACATGTTTCTGCAAGTTTGGTCAACCCCATGTAAGTTATGGGGCAGTAACAGAACACTTTTCAAAACGTGTTTTTCAGCCCGAAATAAACGCGTTTTTTCAGACAACTGAATCCCCATGCAACAGCAAGGCTCAGAAGAGCCCACACACTCAGCTCTTAACCCCAGTGTGCAGAAAGTGTCAAAACGTGTTTTTCAGCAGAAATAAACATGTTTCTGCAAGTTTGGTCAACCCCATGTAAGTTATGGGACAGTAACAGCACACTTTTCAAAACGTGTTTTTCAGCCCGAAATAAACGCGTTTTTTCAGACAACTGAATCCCCATGTAACAGCAAGCTCAGAGGAGCCCACACACTCAGATCTTAACCCCAGTGTGCAGAAAGGGTCAAAACGTGTTTTTCAGCAGAAATAAACATGTTTCTGCAAGTTTGGTCAACCCCATGTAAGTTATGGGGCAGTAACAGAACACTTTTCAAAACGTGTTTTTCAGCCCGAAATAAACGCGTTTTTTTCAGACAACTGAATCCCCATGTAACAGCAAGACTCAGAGGAGCCCACACACTCAGATCTTAACCCCAGTGTGCAGAAAGGGTAAAAACGTGTTTTTCAGCAGAAATAAACATGTTTCTGCAAGTTTGGTCAACCCCATGTAAGTTATGGGGCAGTAACAGAACACTTTTTAAAACGTGTTTTTCAGCCCGAAATAAACGCGTTTTTTCAGACAACTGAATCCCCATGTAACAGCAAGGTTCAGAAGAGCCCACACTCTCAGCTCTTAACCCCAGTGTGCAGGAAGGGTCAAAACGTGTTTTTCAGCAGAAATAAACATGTTTCTGCAAGTTTGGTCAACCCCATGTAAGTTATGGGGCAGTAACAGAACACTTTTCAAAACGTGTTTTTCAGCCCGAAATAAACGCGTTTTTTCAGACAACTGAATCCCCATGCAACAGCAAGGCTCAGAAGAGCCCACACACTCAGCTCTTAACCCCAGTGTGCAAAAAGAGTCAAAACGTGTTTTTCAGCAGAAATAAACATGTTTCTGCAAGTTTGGTCAACCCCATGTAAGTTATGGGGCAGTAACAGAACACTTTTCAAAACGTGTTTTTCAGCCCGAAATAAACGCGTTTTTTCAGACAACTGAATCCCCATGCAACAGCAAGGCTCAGAAGAGCCCACACACTCAGCTCTTAACCCCAGTGTGCAGAAAGAGTCAAAACGTGTTTTTCAGCAGAAATAAACATGTTTCTGCAAGTTTGGTCAACCCCATGTAAGTTATGGGGCAGTAACAGAACACTTTTCAAAACGTGTTTTTCAGCCCGAAATAAACGCGTTTTTTCAGACAACTGAATCACCATGTAACAGCAAGGCTCAGAAGAGCCCACACACTCAGATCTTAACCCCAGTGTGCAGAAAGGGTCAAAACGTGTTTTTCAGCAGAAAAAAACATGTTTCTGCAAGTTTGGTCAACCCCATGTAAGTTATGGGGCAGTAACAGAACACTTTTCAAAACGTGTTTTTCAGCCCGAAATAAACGCGTTTTTTCAGACAACTGAATCACCATGTAACAGCAAGGCTCAGAGGAGCCCACACACTCAGCTCTTAACCCCAGTGTGCAGGAAGGGTCAAAACGTGTTTTTCAGCAGAAATAAACATGTTTCTGCAAGTTTGGTCAACCCCATGTAAGTTATGGGGCAGTAACAGAACACTTTTCAAAACGTGTTTTTCAGCCCGAAATAAACGCGTTTTTTCAGACAACTGAATCCCCATGCAACAGCAAGGCTCAGAAGAGCCCACACACTCAGCTCTTAACCCCAGTGTGCAGAAAGAGTCAAAACGTGTTTTTCAGCAGAAATAAACATGTTTCTGCAAGTTTGGTCAACCCCATGTAAGTTATGGGGCAGTAACAGAACACTTTTCAAAACGTGTTTTTCAGCCCGAAATAAACGCGTTTTTTCAGACAACTGAATCCCCATGTAACAGCAAGACTCAGAGGAGCCCACACACTCAGATCTTAACCCCAGTGTGCAGAAAGGGTAAAAACGTGTTTTTCAGCAGAAATAAACATGTTTCTGCAAGTTTGGTCAACCCCATGTAAGTTATGGGGCAGTAACAGAACACTTTTTAAAACGTGTTTTTCAGCCCGAAATAAACGCGTTTTTTCAGACAACTGAATCCCCATGTAACAGCAAGGTTCAGAAGAGCCCACACTCTCAGCTCTTAACCCCAGTGTGCAGGAAGGGTCAAAACGTGTTTTTCAGCAGAAATAAACATGTTTCTGCAAGTTTGGTCAACCCCATGTAAGTTATGGGGCAGTAACAGAACACTTTTCAAAACGTGTTTTTCAGCCCGAAATAAACGCGTTTTTTCAGACAACTGAATCCCCATGCAACAGCAAGGCTCAGAAGAGCCCACACACTCAGCTCTTAACCCCAGTGTGCAGAAAGAGTCAAAACGTGTTTTTCAGCAGAAATAAACATGTTTCTGCAAGTTTGGTCAACCCCATGTAAGTTATGGGGCAGTAACAGAACACTTTTCAAAACGTGTTTTTCAGCCCGAAATAAACGCGTTTTTTCAGACAACTGAATCACCATGTAACAGCAAGGCTCAGAAGAGCCCACACACTCAGATCTTAACCCCAGTGTGCAGAAAGGGTCAAAACGTGTTTTTCAGCAGAAAAAAACATGTTTCTGCAAGTTTGGTCAACCCCATGTAAGTTATGGGGCAGTAACAGAACACTTTTCAAAACGTGTTTTTCAGCCCGAAATAAACGCGTTTTTTCAGACAACTGAATCACCATGTAACAGCAAGGCTCAGAGGAGCCCACACACTCAGCTCTTAACCCCAGTGTGCAGGAAGGGTCAAAACGTGTTTTTCAGCAGAAATAAACATGTTTCTGCAAGTTTGGTCAACCCCATGTAAGTTATGGGGCAGTAACAGAACACTTTTCAAAACGTGTTTTTCAGCCCGAAATAAACGCGTTTTTTCAGACAACTGAATCCCCATGCAACAGCAAGGCTCAGAAGAGCCCACACACTCAGCTCTTAACCCCAGTGTGCAGAAAGAGTCAAAACGTGTTTTTCAGCAGAAATAAACATGTTTCTGCAAGTTTGGTCAACCCCATGTAAGTTATGGGGCAGTAACAGAACACTTTTCAAAACGTGTTTTTCAGCCCGAAATAAACGCGTTTTTTCAGACAACTGAATCCCCATGTAACAGCAAGGCTCAGAGGAGCCCACACACTCAGATCTTAAACCCAGTGTGCAGAAAGGGTCAAAACGTGTTTTTCAGCAGAAATAAACATGTTTCTGCAAGTTTGGTCAACCCCATGTAAGTTATGGGGCAGTAACAGAACACTTTTCAAAACGTGTTTTTCAGCCCGAAATAAACGCGTTTTTTCAGACAACTGAATCACCATGTAACAGCAAGGCTCAGAAGAGCCCACACACTCAGCTCTTAACCCCAGTGTGCAGGAAGGGTCAAAACGTGTTTTTCAGCAGAAATAAACATGTTTCTGCAAGTTTGGTCAACCCCATGTAAGTTATGGGGCAGTAACAGAACACTTTTCAAAACGTGTTTTTCAGCCCGAAATAAACGCGTTTTTTCAGACAACTGAATCACCATGTAACAGCAAGGCTCAGAGGAGCCCACACACTCAGCTCTTAACCCCAGTGTGCAGGAAGGGTCAAAACGTGTTTTTCAGCAGAAATAAACATGTTTCTGCAAGTTTGGTCAACCCCATGTAAGTTATGGGGCAGTAACAGAACACTTTTCAAAACGTGTTTTTCAGCCCGAAATAAACGCGTTTTTTCAGACAACTGAATCCCCATGCAACAGCAAGGCTCAGAAGAGCCCACACACTCAGATCTTAACCCCAGTGTGCAGAAAGAGTCAAAACGTGTTTTTCAGCAGAAATAAACATGTTTCTGCAAGTTTGGTCAACCCCATGTAAGTTATGGGGCAGTAACAGAACACTTTTCAAAACGTGTTTTTCAGCCCGAAATAAACGCGTTTTTTCAGACAACTGAATCACCATGTAACAGCAAGGCTCAGAGGAGCCCACACACTCAGCTCTTAACCCCAGTGTGCAGGAAGGGTCAAAACGTGTTTTTCAGCAGAAATAAACATGTTTCTGCAAGTTTGGTCAACCCCATGTAAGTTATGGGGCAGTAACAGAACACTTTTCAAAACGTGTTTTTCAGCCCGAAATAAACGCGTTTTTTCAGACAACTGAATCACCATGTAACAGCAAGGCTCAGAGGAGCCCACACACTCAGCTCTTAGCCCCAGTGTGCAGAAAGTGTCAAAACGTGTTTTTCAGCAGAAATAAACATGTTTCTGCATGTTTGGTCAACCCCATGTAAGTTATGGGACAGTAACAGCACACTTTTCAAAACGTGTTTTTCAGCCCGAAATAAACGCGTTTTTTCAGACAACTGAATCCCCATGTAACAGCAAGACTCAGAGGAGCCCACACACTCAGATCTTAACCCCAGTGTGCAGAAAGGGTCAAAACGTGTTTTTCAGCAGAAATAAACATGTTTCTGCAAGTTTGGTCAACCCCATGTAAGTTATGGGGCAGTAACAGAACACTTTTCAAAACGTGTTTTTCAGCCCGAAATAAACGCGTTTTTTCAGACAACTGAATCACCATGTAACAGCAAGGCTCAGAGGAGCCCACACACTCAGCTCTTAACCCCAGTGTGCAGGAAGGGTCAAAACGTGTTTTTCAGCAGAAATAAACATGTTTCTGCAAGTTTGGTCAACCCCATGTAAGTTATGGGACAGTAACAGCACACTTTTCAAAACGTGTTTTTCAGCCCGAAATAAACGCGTTTTTTCAGACAACTGAATCCCCATGTAACAGCAAGACTCAGAGGAGCCCACACACTCAGATCTTAACCCTAGTGTGCAGAAAGGGTCAAAACGTGTTTTTCAGCAGAAATAAACATGTTTCTGCAAGTTTGGTCAACCCCATGTAAGTTATGGGACAGTAACAGCACACTTTTCAAAACGTGTTTTTCAGCCCGAAATAAACGCGTTTTTTCAGACAACTGAATCCCCATGTAACAGCAAGACTCAGAGGAGCCCACACACTCAGATCTTAACCCTAGTGTGCAGAAAGGGTAAAAACGTGTTTTTCAGCAGAAATAAACATGTTTCTGCAAGTTTGGTCAACCCCATGTAAGTTATGGGACAGTAACAGCACACTTTTCAAAACGTGTTTTTCAGCCCGAAATAAACGCGTTTTTTTCAGACAACTGAATCCCCATGTAACAGCAAGCTCAGAGGAGCCCACACACTCAGATCTTAACCCCAGTGTGCAGAAAGGGTCAAAACGTGTTTTTCAGCAGAAATAAACATGTTTCTGCAAGTTTGGTCAACCCCATGTAAGTTATGGGGCAGTAACAGAACACTTTTCAAAACGTGTTTTTCAGCCCGAAATAAACGCGTTTTTTTCAGACAACTGAATCCCCATGTAACAGCAAGACTCAGAGGAGCCCACACACTCAGATCTTAACCCCAGTGTGCAGAAAGGGTAAAAACGTGTTTTTCAGCAGAAATAAACATGTTTCTGCAAGTTTGGTCAACCCCATGTAAGTTATGGGGCAGTAACAGAACACTTTTCAAAACGTGTTTTTCAGCCCGAAATAAACGCGTTTTTTCAGACAACTGAATCCCCATGTAACAGCAAGGTTCAGAAGAGCCCACACTCTCAGCTCTTAACCCCAGTGTGCAGGAAGGGTCAAAACGTGTTTTTCAGCAGAAATAAACATGTTTCTGCAAGTTTGGTCAACCCCATGTAAGTTATGGGGCAGTAACAGAACACTTTTCAAAACGTGTTTTTCAGCCCGAAATAAACGCGTTTTTTCAGACAACTGAATCCCCATGCAACAGCAAGGCTCAGAAGAGCCCACACACTCAGCTCTTAACCCCAGTGTGCAAAAAGAGTCAAAACGTGTTTTTCAGCAGAAATAAACATGTTTCTGCAAGTTTGGTCAACCCCATGTAAGTTATGGGGCAGTAACAGAACACTTTTCAAAACGTGTTTTTCAGCCCGAAATAAACGCGTTTTTTCAGACAACTGAATCCCCATGCAACAGCAAGGCTCAGAAGAGCCCACACACTCAGCTCTTAACCCCAGTGTGCAGAAAGAGTCAAAACGTGTTTTTCAGCAGAAATAAACATGTTTCTGCAAGTTTGGTCAACCCCATGTAAGTTATGGGGCAGTAACAGAACACTTTTCAAAACGTGTTTTTCAGCCCGAAATAAACGCGTTTTTTCAGACAACTGAATCACCATGTAACAGCAAGGCTCAGAAGAGCCCACACACTCAGATCTTAACCCCAGTGTGCAGAAAGGGTCAAAACGTGTTTTTCAGCAGAAAAAAACATGTTTCTGCAAGTTTGGTCAACCCCATGTAAGTTATGGGGCAGTAACAGAACACTTTTCAAAACGTGTTTTTCAGCCCGAAATAAACGCGTTTTTTCAGACAACTGAATCACCATGTAACAGCAAGGCTCAGAGGAGCCCACACACTCAGCTCTTAACCCCAGTGTGCAGGAAGGGTCAAAACGTGTTTTTCAGCAGAAATAAACATGTTTCTGCAAGTTTGGTCAACCCCATGTAAGTTATGGGGCAGTAACAGAACACTTTTCAAAACGTGTTTTTCAGCCCGAAATAAACGCGTTTTTTCAGACAACTGAATCCCCATGCAACAGCAAGGCTCAGAAGAGCCCACACACTCAGCTCTTAACCCCAGTGTGCAGAAAGAGTCAAAACGTGTTTTTCAGCAGAAATAAACATGTTTCTGCAAGTTTGGTCAACCCCATGTAAGTTATGGGGCAGTAACAGAACACTTTTCAAAACGTGTTTTTCAGCCCGAAATAAACGCGTTTTTTCAGACAACTGAATCCCCATGTAACAGCAAGGCTCAGAGGAGCCCACACACTCAGCTCTTAGCCCCAGTGTGCAGAAAGTGTCAAAACGTGTTTTTCAGCAGAAATAAACATGTTTCTGCAAGTTTGGTCAACCCCATGTAAGTTATGGGACAGTAACAGCACACTTTTCAAAACGTGTTTTTCAGCCCGAAATAAACGCGTTTTTTCAGACAACTGAATCCCCATGTAACAGCAAGGCTCAGAGGAGCCCACACACTCAGATCTTAAACCCAGTGTGCAGAAAGGGTCAAAACGTGTTTTTCAGCAGAAATAAACATGTTTCTGCAAGTTTGGTCAACCCCATGTAAGTTATGGGGCAGTAACAGAACACTTTTCAAAACGTGTTTTTCAGCCCGAAATAAACGCGTTTTTTCAGACAACTGAATCACCATGTAACAGCAAGGCTCAGAAGAGCCCACACACTCAGCTCTTAACCCCAGTGTGCAGGAAGGGTCAAAACGTGTTTTTCAGCAGAAATAAACATGTTTCTGCAAGTTTGGTCAACCCCATGTAAGTTATGGGGCAGTAACAGAACACTTTTCAAAACGTGTTTTTCAGCCCGAAATAAACGCGTTTTTTCAGACAACTGAATCACCATGTAACAGCAAGGCTCAGAGGAGCCCACACACTCAGCTCTTAACCCCAGTGTGCAGGAAGGGTCAAAACGTGTTTTTCAGCAGAAATAAACATGTTTCTGCAAGTTTGGTCAACCCCATGTAAGTTATGGGGCAGTAACAGAACACTTTTCAAAACGTGTTTTTCAGCCCGAAATAAACGCGTTTTTTCAGACAACTGAATCCCCATGCAACAGCAAGGCTCAGAAGAGCCCACACACTCAGATCTTAACCCCAGTGTGCAGAAAGAGTCAAAACGTGTTTTTCAGCAGAAATAAACATGTTTCTGCAAGTTTGGTCAACCCCATGTAAGTTATGGGGCAGTAACAGAACACTTTTCAAAACGTGTTTTTCAGCCCGAAATAAACGCGTTTTTTCAGACAACTGAATCACCATGTAACAGCAAGGCTCAGAGGAGCCCACACACTCAGCTCTTAACCCCAGTGTGCAGGAAGGGTCAAAACGTGTTTTTCAGCAGAAATAAACATGTTTCTGCAAGTTTGGTCAACCCCATGTAAGTTATGGGGCAGTAACAGAACACTTTTCAAAACGTGTTTTTCAGCCCGAAATAAACGCGTTTTTTCAGACAACTGAATCACCATGTAACAGCAAGGCTCAGAGGAGCCCACACACTCAGCTCTTAGCCCCAGTGTGCAGAAAGTGTCAAAACGTGTTTTTCAGCAGAAATAAACATGTTTCTGCATGTTTGGTCAACCCCATGTAAGTTATGGGACAGTAACAGCACACTTTTCAAAACGTGTTTTTCAGCCCGAAATAAACGCGTTTTTTCAGACAACTGAATCCCCATGTAACAGCAAGGCTCAGAGGAGCCCACACACTCAGATCTTAACCCCAGTGTGCAGAAAGGGTCAAAACGTGTTTTTCAGCAGAAATAAACATGTTTCTGCAAGTTTGGTCAACCCCATGTAAGTTATGGGGCAGTAACAGAACACTTTTCAAAACGTGTTTTTCAGCCCGAAATAAACGCGTTTTTTCAGACAACTGAATCACCATGTAACAGCAAGGCTCAGAGGAGCCCACACACTCAGCTCTTAACCCCAGTGTGCAGGAAGGGTCAAAACGTGTTTTTCAGCAGAAATAAACATGTTTCTGCAAGTTTGGTCAACCCCATGTAAGTTATGGGACAGTAACAGCACACTTTTCAAAACGTGTTTTTCAGCCCGAAATAAACGCGTTTTTTCAGACAACTGAATCCCCATGTAACAGCAAGACTCAGAGGAGCCCACACACTCAGATCTTAACCCTAGTGTGCAGAAAGGGTAAAAACGTGTTTTTCAGCAGAAATAAACATGTTTCTGCAAGTTTGGTCAACCCCATGTAAGTTATGGGACAGTAACAGCACACTTTTCAAAACGTGTTTTTCAGCCCGAAATAAACGCGTTTTTTTCAGACAACTGAATCCCCATGTAACAGCAAGCTCAGAGGAGCCCACACACTCAGATCTTAACCCCAGTGTGCAGAAAGGGTCAAAACGTGTTTTTCAGCAGAAATAAACATGTTTCTGCAAGTTTGGTCAACCCCATGTAAGTTATGGGGCAGTAACAGAACACTTTTCAAAACGTGTTTTTCAGCCCGAAATAAACGCGTTTTTTCAGACAACTGAATCCCCATGTAACAGCAAGACTCAGAGGAGCCCACACACTCAGATCTTAACCCCAGTGTGCAGAAAGGGTAAAAACGTGTTTTTCAGCAGAAATAAACATGTTTCTGCAAGTTTGGTCAACCCCATGTAAGTTATGGGGCAGTAAAAGAACACTTTTCAAAACGTGTTTTTCAGCCCGAAATAAACGCGTTTTTTCAGACAACTGAATCCCCATGTAACAGCAAGGTTCAGAAGAGCCCACACTCTCAGCTCTTAACCCCAGTGTGCAGGAAGGGTCAAAACGTGTTTTTCAGCAGAAATAAACATGTTTCTGCAAGTTTGGTCAACCCCATGTAAGTTATGGGGCAGTAACAGAACACTTTTCAAAACGTGTTTTTCAGCCCGAAATAAACGCGTTTTTTCAGACAACTGAATCCCCATGCAACAGCAAGGCTCAGAAGAACCCACACACTCAGCTCTTAACCCCAGTGTGCAGAAAGAGTCAAAACGTGTTTTTCAGCAGAAATAAACATGTTTCTGCAAGTTTGGTCAACCCCATGTAAGTTATGGGGCAGTAACAGAACACTTTTCAAAACGTGTTTTTCAGCCCGAAATAAACGCGTTTTTTCAGACAACTGAATCACCATGTAACAGCAAGGCTCAGAGGAGCCCACACACTCAGCTCTTAACCCCAGTGTGCAGGAAGGGTCAAAACGTGTTTTTCAGCAGAAATAAACATGTTTCTGCAAGTTTGGTCAACCCCATGTAAGTTATGGGGCAGTAACAGAACACTTTTCAAAACGTGTTTTTCAGCCCGAAATAAACGCGTTTTTTCAGACAACTGAATCCCCATGCAACAGCAAGGCTCAGAAGAGCCCACACACTCAGCTCTTAACCCCAGTGTGCAGAAAGTGTCAAAACGTGTTTTTCAGCAGAAATAAACATGTTTCTGCAAGTTTGGTCAACCCCATGTAAGTTATGGGACAGTAACAGCACACTTTTCAAAACGTGTTTTTCAGCCCGAAATAAACGCGTTTTTTCAGACAACTGAATCCCCATGTAACAGCAAGCTCAGAGGAGCCCACACACTCAGATCTTAACCCCAGTGTGCAGAAAGGGTCAAAACGTGTTTTTCAGCAGAAATAAACATGTTTCTGCAAGTTTGGTCAACCCCATGTAAGTTATGGGGCAGTAACAGAACACTTTTCAAAACGTGTTTTTCAGCCCGAAATAAACGCGTTTTTTTCAGACAACTGAATCCCCATGTAACAGCAAGACTCAGAGGAGCCCACACACTCAGATCTTAACCCCAGTGTGCAGAAAGGGTAAAAACGTGTTTTTCAGCAGAAATAAACATGTTTCTGCAAGTTTGGTCAACCCCATGTAAGTTATGGGGCAGTAACAGAACACTTTTCAAAACGTGTTTTTCAGCCCGAAATAAACGCGTTTTTTCAGACAACTGAATCCCCATGTAACAGCAAGTTTCAGAAGAGCCCACACTCTCAGCTCTTAACCCCAGTGTGCAGGAAGGGTCAAAACGTGTTTTTCAGCAGAAATAAACATGTTTCTGCAAGTTTGGTCAACCCCATGTAAGTTATGGGGCAGTAACAGAACACTTTTCAAAACGTGTTTTTCAGCCCGAAATAAACGCGTTTTTTCAGACAACTGAATCCCCATGCAACAGCAAGGCTCAGAAGAGCCCACACACTCAGCTCTTAACCCCAGTGTGCAAAAAGAGTCAAAACGTGTTTTTCAGCAGAAATAAACATGTTTCTGCAAGTTTGGTCAACCCCATGTAAGTTATGGGGCAGTAACAGAACACTTTTCAAAACGTGTTTTTCAGCCCGAAATAAACGCGTTTTTTCAGACAACTGAATCCCCATGCAACAGCAAGGCTCAGAAGAGCCCACACACTCAGCTCTTAACCCCAGTGTGCAGAAAGAGTCAAAACGTGTTTTTCAGCAGAAATAAACATGTTTCTGCAAGTTTGGTCAACCCCATGTAAGTTATGGGGCAGTAACAGAACACTTTTCAAAACGTGTTTTTCAGCCCGAAATAAACGCGTTTTTTCAGACAACTGAATCACCATGTAACAGCAAGGCTCAGAGGAGCCCACAAACTCAGCTCTTAACCCCAGTGTGCAGGAAGGGTCAAAACGTGTTTTTCAGCAGAAATAAACATGTTTCTGCAAGTTTGGTCAACCCCATGTAAGTTATGGGGCAGTAACAGAACACTTTTCAAAACGTGTTTTTCAGCCCGAAATAAACGCGTTTTTTCAGACAACTGAATCCCCATGTAACAGCAAGGCTCAGAGGAGCCCACACACTCAGCTCTTAGCCCCAGTGTGCAGAAAGTGTCAAAACGTGTTTTTCAGCAGAAATAAACATGTTTCTGCAAGTTTGGTCAACCCCATGTAAGTTATGGGACAGTAACAGCACACTTTTCAAAACGTGTTTTTCAGCCCGAAATAAACGCGTTTTTTCAGACAACTGAATCCCCATGTAACAGCAAGGCTCAGAGGAGCCCACACACTCAGATCTTAAACCCAGTGTGCAGAAAGGGTCAAAACGTGTTTTTCAGCAGAAATAAACATGTTTCTGCAAGTTTGGTCAACCCCATGTAAGTTATGGGGCAGTAACAGAACACTTTTCAAAACGTGTTTTTCAGCCCGAAATAAACGCGTTTTTTCAGACAACTGAATCACCATGTAACAGCAAGGCTCAGAAGAGCCCACACACTCAGCTCTTAACCCCAGTGTGCAGGAAGGGTCAAAACGTGTTTTTCAGCAGAAATAAACATGTTTCTGCAAGTTTGGTCAACCCCATGTAAGTTATGGGGCAGTAACAGAACACTTTTCAAAACGTGTTTTTCAGCCCGAAATAAACGCGTTTTTTCAGACAACTGAATCACCATGTAACAGCAAGGCTCAGAGGAGCCCACACACTCAGCTCTTAACCCCAGTGTGCAGGAAGGGTCAAAACGTGTTTTTCAGCAGAAATAAACATGTTTCTGCAAGTTTGGTCAACCCCATGTAAGTTATGGGGCAGTAACAGAACACTTTTCAAAACGTGTTTTTCAGCCCGAAATAAACGCGTTTTTTCAGACAACTGAATCACCATGTAACAGCAAGGCTCAGAGGAGCCCACACACTCAGCTCTTAACCCCAGTGTGCAGGAAGGGTCAAAACGTGTTTTTCAGCAGAAATAAACATGTTTCTGCAAGTTTGGTCAACCCCATGTAAGTTATGGGGCAGTAACAGAACACTTTTCAAAACGTGTTTTTCAGCCCGAAATAAACGCGTTTTTTCAGACAACTGAATCACCATGTAACAGCAAGGCTCAGAGGAGCCCACACACTCAGCTCTTAACCCCAGTGTGCAGGAAGGGTCAAAACGTGTTTTTCAGCAGAAATAAACATGTTTCTGCAAGTTTGGTCAACCCCATGTAAGTTATGGGGCAGTAACAGAACACTTTTCAAAACGTGTTTTTCAGCCCGAAATAAACGCGTTTTTTCAGACAACTGAATCACCATGTAACAGCAAGGCTCAGAAGAGCCCACACACTCAGCTCTTAACCCCAGTGTGCAGGAAGGGTCAAAACGTGTTTTTCAGCAGAAATAAACATGTTTCTGCAAGTTTGGTCAACCCCATGTAAGTTATGGGGCAGTAACAGAACACTTTTCAAAACGTGTTTTTCAGCCCGAAATAAACGCGTTTTTTCAGACAACTGAATCACCATGTAACAGCAAGGCTCAGAGGAGCCCACACACTCAGCTCTTAACCCCAGTGTGCAGGAAGGGTCAAAACGTGTTTTTCAGCAGAAATAAACATGTTTCTGCAAGTTTGGTCAACCCCATGTAAGTTATGGGGCAGTAACAGAACACTTTTCAAAACGTGTTTTTCAGCCCGAAATAAACGCGTTTTTTCAGACAACTGAATCCCCATGCAACAGCAAGGCTCAGAAGAGCCCACACACTCAGATCTTAACCCCAGTGTGCAGAAAGAGTCAAAACGTGTTTTTCAGCAGAAATAAACATGTTTCTGCAAGTTTGGTCAACCCCATGTAAGTTATGGGGCAGTAACAGAACACTTTTCAAAACGTGTTTTTCAGCCCGAAATAAACGCGTTTTTTCAGACAACTGAATCACCATGTAACAGCAAGGCTCAGAGGAGCCCACACACTCAGCTCTTAACCCCAGTGTGCAGGAAGGGTCAAAACGTGTTTTTCAGCAGAAATAAACATGTTTCTGCAAGTTTGGTCAACCCCATGTAAGTTATGGGGCAGTAACAGAACACTTTTCAAAACGTGTTTTTCAGCCCGAAATAAACGCGTTTTTTCAGACAACTGAATCACCATGTAACAGCAAGGCTCAGAGGAGCCCACACACTCAGCTCTTAGCCCCAGTGTGCAGAAAGTGTCAAAACGTGTTTTTCAGCAGAAATAAACATGTTTCCGCATGTTTGGTCAACCCCATGTAAGTTATGGGACAGTAACAGCACACTTTTCAAAACGTGTTTTTCAGCCCGAAATAAACGCGTTTTTTCAGACAACTGAATCCCCATGTAACAGCAAGGCTCAGAGGAGCCCACACACTCAGATCTTAACCCCAGTGTGCAGAAAGGGTCAAAACGTGTTTTTCAGCAGAAATAAACATGTTTCTGCAAGTTTGGTCAACCCCATGTAAGTTATGGGGCAGTAACAGAACACTTTTCAAAACGTGTTTTTCAGCCCGAAATAAACGCGTTTTTTCAGACAACTGAATCACCATGTAACAGCAAGGCTCAGAGGAGCCCACACACTCAGCTCTTAACCCCAGTGTGCAGGAAGGGTCAAAACGTGTTTTTCAGCAGAAATAAACATGTTTCTGCAAGTTTGGTCAACCCCATGTAAGTTATGGGACAGTAACAGCACACTTTTCAAAACGTGTTTTTCAGCCCGAAATAAACGCGTTTTTTCAGACAACTGAATCCCCATGTAACAGCAAGACTCAGAGGAGCCCACACACTCAGATCTTAACCCTAGTGTGCAGAAAGGGTAAAAACGTGTTTTTCAGCAGAAATAAACATGTTTCTGCAAGTTTGGTCAACCCCATGTAAGTTATGGGACAGTAACAGCACACTTTTCAAAACGTGTTTTTCAGCCCGAAATAAACGCGTTTTTTTCAGACAACTGAATCCCCATGTAACAGCAAGCTCAGAGGAGCCCACACACTCAGATCTTAACCCCAGTGTGCAGAAAGGGTCAAAACGTGTTTTTCAGCAGAAATAAACATGTTTCTGCAAGTTTGGTCAACCCCATGTAAGTTATGGGGCAGTAACAGAACACTTTTCAAAACGTGTTTTTCAGCCCGAAATAAACGCGTTTTTTCAGACAACTGAATCCCCATGTAACAGCAAGACTCAGAGGAGCCCACACACTCAGATCTTAACCCCAGTGTGCAGAAAGGGTAAAAACGTGTTTTTCAGCAGAAATAAACATGTTTCTGCAAGTTTGGTCAACCCCATGTAAGTTATGGGGCAGTAAAAGAACACTTTTCAAAACGTGTTTTTCAGCCCGAAATAAACGCGTTTTTTCAGACAACTGAATCCCCATGTAACAGCAAGGTTCAGAAGAGCCCACACTCTCAGCTCTTAACCCCAGTGTGCAGGAAGGGTCAAAACGTGTTTTTCAGCAGAAATAAACATGTTTCTGCAAGTTTGGTCAACCCCATGTAAGTTATGGGGCAGTAACAGAACACTTTTCAAAACGTGTTTTTCAGCCCGAAATAAACGCGTTTTTTCAGACAACTGAATCCCCATGCAACAGCAAGGCTCAGAAGAACCCACACACTCAGCTCTTAACCCCAGTGTGCAGAAAGAGTCAAAACGTGTTTTTCAGCAGAAATAAACATGTTTCTGCAAGTTTGGTCAACCCCATGTAAGTTATGGGGCAGTAACAGAACACTTTTCAAAACGTGTTTTTCAGCCCGAAATAAACGCGTTTTTTCAGACAACTGAATCACCATGTAACAGCAAGGCTCAGAGGAGCCCACACACTCAGCTCTTAACCCCAGTGTGCAGGAAGGGTCAAAACGTGTTTTTCAGCAGAAATAAACATGTTTCTGCAAGTTTGGTCAACCCCATGTAAGTTATGGGGCAGTAACAGAACACTTTTCAAAACGTGTTTTTCAGCCCGAAATAAACGCGTTTTTTCAGACAACTGAATCCCCATGCAACAGCAAGGCTCAGAAGAGCCCACACACACAGCTCTTAACCCCAGTGTGCAGAAAGTGTCAAAACGTGTTTTTCAGCAGAAATAAACATGTTTCTGCAAGTTTGGTCAACCCCATGTAAGTTATGGGACAGTAACAGCACACTTTTCAAAACGTGTTTTTCAGCCCGAAATAAACGCGTTTTTTCAGACAACTGAATCCCCATGTAACAGCAAGCTCAGAGGAGCCCACACACTCAGATCTTAACCCCAGTGTGCAGAAAGGGTCAAAACGTGTTTTTCAGCAGAAATAAACATGTTTCTGCAAGTTTGGTCAACCCCATGTAAGTTATGGGGCAGTAACAGAACACTTTTCAAAACGTGTTTTTCAGCCCGAAATAAACGCGTTTTTTTCAGACAACTGAATCCCCATGTAACAGCAAGACTCAGAGGAGCCCACACACTCAGATCTTAACCCCAGTGTGCAGAAAGGGTAAAAACGTGTTTTTCAGCAGAAATAAACATGTTTCTGCAAGTTTGGTCAACCCCATGTAAGTTATGGGGCAGTAACAGAACACTTTTCAAAACGTGTTTTTCAGCCCGAAATAAACGCGTTTTTTCAGACAACTGAATCCCCATGTAACAGCAAGGTTCAGAAGAGCCCACACTCTCAGCTCTTAACCCCAGTGTGCAGGAAGGGTCAAAACGTGTTTTTCAGCAGAAATAAACATGTTTCTGCAAGTTTGGTCAACCCCATGTAAGTTATGGGGCAGTAACAGAACACTTTTCAAAACGTGTTTTTCAGCCCGAAATAAACGCGTTTTTTCAGACAACTGAATCCCCATGCAACAGCAAGGCTCAGAAGAGCCCACACACTCAGCTCTTAACCCCAGTGTGCAGAAAGAGTCAAAACGTGTTTTTCAGCAGAAATAAACATGTTTCTGCAAGTTTGGTCAACCCCATGTAAGTTATGGGGCAGTAACAGAACACTTTTCAAAACGTGTTTTTCAGCCCGAAATAAACGCGTTTTTTCAGACAACTGAATCACCATGTAACAGCAAGGCTCAGAGGAGCCCACACACTCAGCTCTTAACCCCAGTGTGCAGGAAGGGTCAAAACGTGTTTTTCAGCAGAAATAAACATGTTTCTGCAAGTTTGGTCAACCCCATGTAAGTTATGGGGCAGTAACAGAACACTTTTCAAAACGTGTTTTTCAGCCCGAAATAAACGCGTTTTTTCAGACAACTGAATCACCATGTAACAGCAAGGCTCAGAGGAGCCCACACACTCAGCTCTTAACCCCAGTGTGCAGGAAGGGTCAAAACGTGTTTTTCAGCAGAAATAAACATGTTTCTGCAAGTTTGGTCAACCCCATGTAAGTTATGGGGCAGTAACAGAACACTTTTCAAAACGTGTTTTTCAGCCCGAAATAAACGCGTTTTTTCAGACAACTGAATCCCCATGCAACAGCAAGGCTCAGAAGAGCCCACACACTCAGCTCTTAACCCCAGTGTGCAGAAAGAGTCAAAACGTGTTTTTCAGCAGAAATAAACATGTTTCTGCAAGTTTGGTCAACCCCATGTAAGTTATGGGGCAGTAACAGAACACTTTTCAAAACGTGTTTTTCAGCCCGAAATAAACGCGTTTTTTCAGACAACTGAATCCCCATGTAACAGCAAGGCTCAGAGGAGCCCACACACTCAGCTCTTAGCCCCAGTGTGCAGAAAGTGTCAAAACGTGTTTTTCAGCAGAAATAAACATGTTTCTGCAAGTTTGGTCAACCCCATGTAAGTTATGGGACAGTAACAGCACACTTTTCAAAACGTGTTTTTCAGCCCGAAATAAACGCGTTTTTTCAGACAACTGAATCCCCATGTAACAGCAAGGCTCAGAGGAGCCCACACACTCAGATCTTAAACCCAGTGTGCAGAAAGGGTCAAAACGTGTTTTTCAGCAGAAATAAACATGTTTCTGCAAGTTTGGTCAACCCCATGTAAGTTATGGGGCAGTAACAGAACACTTTTCAAAACGTGTTTTTCAGCCCGAAATAAACGCGTTTTTTCAGACAACTGAATCACCATGTAACAGCAAGGCTCAGAAGAGCCCACACACTCAGCTCTTAACCCCAGTGTGCAGGAAGGGTCAAAACGTGTTTTTCAGCAGAAATAAACATGTTTCTGCAAGTTTGGTCAACCCCATGTAAGTTATGGGGCAGTAACAGAACACTTTTCAAAACGTGTTTTTCAGCCCGAAATAAACGCGTTTTTTCAGACAACTGAATCACCATGTAACAGCAAGGCTCAGAGGAGCCCACACACTCAGCTCTTAACCCCAGTGTGCAGGAAGGGTCAAAACGTGTTTTTCAGCAGAAATAAACATGTTTCTGCAAGTTTGGTCAACCCCATGTAAGTTATGGGGCAGTAACAGAACACTTTTCAAAACGTGTTTTTCAGCCCGAAATAAACGCGTTTTTTCAGACAACTGAATCCCCATGCAACAGCAAGGCTCAGAAGAGCCCACACACTCAGATCTTAACCCCAGTGTGCAGAAAGAGTCAAAACGTGTTTTTCAGCAGAAATAAACATGTTTCTGCAAGTTTGGTCAACCCCATGTAAGTTATGGGGCAGTAACAGAACACTTTTCAAAACGTGTTTTTCAGCCCGAAATAAACGCGTTTTTTCAGACAACTGAATCACCATGTAACAGCAAGGCTCAGAGGAGCCCACACACTCAGCTCTTAACCCCAGTGTGCAGGAAGGGTCAAAACGTGTTTTTCAGCAGAAATAAACATGTTTCTGCAAGTTTGGTCAACCCCATGTAAGTTATGGGGCAGTAACAGAACACTTTTCAAAACGTGTTTTTCAGCCCGAAATAAACGCGTTTTTTCAGACAACTGAATCACCATGTAACAGCAAGGCTCAGAGGAGCCCACACACTCAGCTCTTAGCCCCAGTGTGCAGAAAGTGTCAAAACGTGTTTTTCAGCAGAAATAAACATGTTTCTGCATGTTTGGTCAACCCCATGTAAGTTATGGGACAGTAACAGCACACTTTTCAAAACGTGTTTTTCAGCCCGAAATAAACGCGTTTTTTCAGACAACTGAATCCCCATGTAACAGCAAGGCTCAGAGGAGCCCACACACTCAGATCTTAACCCCAGTGTGCAGAAAGGGTCAAAACGTGTTTTTCAGCAGAAATAAACATGTTTCTGCAAGTTTGGTCAACCCCATGTAAGTTATGGGGCAGTAACAGAACACTTTTCAAAACGTGTTTTTCAGCCCGAAATAAACGCGTTTTTTCAGACAACTGAATCACCATGTAACAGCAAGGCTCAGAGGAGCCCACACACTCAGCTCTTAACCCCAGTGTGCAGGAAGGGTCAAAACGTGTTTTTCAGCAGAAATAAACATGTTTCTGCAAGTTTGGTCAACCCCATGTAAGTTATGGGACAGTAACAGCACACTTTTCAAAACGTGTTTTTCAGCCCGAAATAAACGCGTTTTTTCAGACAACTGAATCCCCATGTAACAGCAAGACTCAGAGGAGCCCACACACTCAGATCTTAACCCTAGTGTGCAGAAAGGGTAAAAACGTGTTTTTCAGCAGAAATAAACATGTTTCTGCAAGTTTGGTCAACCCCATGTAAGTTATGGGACAGTAACAGCACACTTTTCAAAACGTGTTTTTCAGCCCGAAATAAACGCGTTTTTTTCAGACAACTGAATCCCCATGTAACAGCAAGCTCAGAGGAGCCCACACACTCAGATCTTAACCCCAGTGTGCAGAAAGGGTCAAAACGTGTTTTTCAGCAGAAATAAACATGTTTCTGCAAGTTTGGTCAACCCCATGTAAGTTATGGGGCAGTAACAGAACACTTTTCAAAACGTGTTTTTCAGCCCGAAATAAACGCGTTTTTTCAGACAACTGAATCCCCATGTAACAGCAAGACTCAGAGGAGCCCACACACTCAGATCTTAACCCCAGTGTGCAGAAAGGGTAAAAACGTGTTTTTCAGCAGAAATAAACATGTTTCTGCAAGTTTGGTCAACCCCATGTAAGTTATGGGGCAGTAAAAGAACACTTTTCAAAACGTGTTTTTCAGCCCGAAATAAACGCGTTTTTTCAGACAACTGAATCCCCATGTAACAGCAAGGTTCAGAAGAGCCCACACTCTCAGCTCTTAACCCCAGTGTGCAGGAAGGGTCAAAACGTGTTTTTCAGCAGAAATAAACATGTTTCTGCAAGTTTGGTCAACCCCATGTAAGTTATGGGGCAGTAACAGAACACTTTTCAAAACGTGTTTTTCAGCCCGAAATAAACGCGTTTTTTCAGACAACTGAATCCCCATGCAACAGCAAGGCTCAGAAGAACCCACACACTCAGCTCTTAACCCCAGTGTGCAGAAAGAGTCAAAACGTGTTTTTCAGCAGAAATAAACATGTTTCTGCAAGTTTGGTCAACCCCATGTAAGTTATGGGGCAGTAACAGAACACTTTTCAAAACGTGTTTTTCAGCCCGAAATAAACGCGTTTTTTCAGACAACTGAATCACCATGTAACAGCAAGGCTCAGAGGAGCCCACACACTCAGCTCTTAACCCCAGTGTGCAGGAAGGGTCAAAACGTGTTTTTCAGCAGAAATAAACATGTTTCTGCAAGTTTGGTCAACCCCATGTAAGTTATGGGGCAGTAACAGAACACTTTTCAAAACGTGTTTTTCAGCCCGAAATAAACGCGTTTTTTCAGACAACTGAATCCCCATGCAACAGCAAGGCTCAGAAGAGCCCACACACTCAGCTCTTAACCCCAGTGTGCAGAAAGTGTCAAAACGTGTTTTTCAGCAGAAATAAACATGTTTCTGCAAGTTTGGTCAACCCCATGTAAGTTATGGGACAGTAACAGCACACTTTTCAAAACGTGTTTTTCAGCCCGAAATAAACGCGTTTTTTCAGACAACTGAATCCCCATGTAACAGCAAGCTCAGAGGAGCCCACACACTCAGATCTTAACCCCAGTGTGCAGAAAGGGTCAAAACGTGTTTTTCAGCAGAAATAAACATGTTTCTGCAAGTTTGGTCAACCCCATGTAAGTTATGGGGCAGTAACAGAACACTTTTCAAAACGTGTTTTTCAGCCCGAAATAAACGCGTTTTTTTCAGACAACTGAATCCCCATGTAACAGCAAGACTCAGAGGAGCCCACACACTCAGATCTTAACCCCAGTGTGCAGAAAGGGTAAAAACGTGTTTTTCAGCAGAAATAAACATGTTTCTGCAAGTTTGGTCAACCCCATGTAAGTTATGGGGCAGTAACAGAACACTTTTCAAAACGTGTTTTTCAGCCCGAAATAAACGCGTTTTTTCAGACAACTGAATCCCCATGTAACAGCAAGGTTCAGAAGAGCCCACACTCTCAGCTCTTAACCCCAGTGTGCAGGAAGGGTCAAAACGTGTTTTTCAGCAGAAATAAACATGTTTCTGCAAGTTTGGTCAACCCCATGTAAGTTATGGGGCAGTAACAGAACACTTTTCAAAACGTGTTTTTCAGCCCGAAATAAACGCGTTTTTTCAGACAACTGAATCCCCATGCAACAGCAAGGCTCAGAAGAGCCCACACACTCAGCTCTTAACCCCAGTGTGCAGAAAGAGTGAAAACGTGTTTTTCAGCAGAAATAAACATGTTTCTGCAAGTTTGGTCAACCCCATGTAAGTTATGGGGCAGTAACAGAACACTTTTCAAAACGTGTTTTTCAGCCCGAAATAAACGCGTTTTTTCAGACAACTGAATCACCATGTAACAGCAAGGCTCAGAGGAGCCCACACACTCAGCTCTTAACCCCAGTGTGCAGGAAGGGTCAAAACGTGTTTTTCAGCAGAAATAAACATGTTTCTGCAAGTTTGGTCAACCCCATGTAAGTTATGGGGCAGTAACAGAACACTTTTCAAAACGTGTTTTTCAGCCCGAAATAAACGCGTTTTTTCAGACAACTGAATCACCATGTAACAGCAAGGCTCAGAGGAGCCCACACACTCAGCTCTTAACCCCAGTGTGCAGGAAGGGTCAAAACGTGTTTTTCAGCAGAAATAAACATGTTTCTGCAAGTTTGGTCAACCCCATGTAAGTTATGGGGCAGTAACAGAACACTTTTCAAAACGTGTTTTTCAGCCCGAAATAAACGCGTTTTTTCAGACAACTGAATCCCCATGCAACAGCAAGGCTCAGAAGAGCCCACACACTCAGCTCTTAACCCCAGTGTGCAGAAAGAGTCAAAACGTGTTTTTCAGCAGAAATAAACATGTTTCTGCAAGTTTGGTCAACCCCATGTAAGTTATGGGGCAGTAACAGAACACTTTTCAAAACGTGTTTTTCAGCCCGAAATAAACGCGTTTTTTCAGACAACTGAATCCCCATGTAACAGCAAGGCTCAGAGGAGCCCACACACTCAGCTCTTAGCCCCAGTGTGCAGAAAGTGTCAAAACGTGTTTTTCAGCAGAAATAAACATGTTTCTGCAAGTTTGGTCAACCCCATGTAAGTTATGGGACAGTAACAGCACACTTTTCAAAACGTGTTTTTCAGCCCGAAATAAACGCGTTTTTTCAGACAACTGAATCCCCATGTAACAGCAAGGCTCAGAGGAGCCCACACACTCAGATCTTAAACCCAGTGTGCAGAAAGGGTCAAAACGTGTTTTTCAGCAGAAATAAACATGTTTCTGCAAGTTTGGTCAACCCCATGTAAGTTATGGGGCAGTAACAGAACACTTTTCAAAACGTGTTTTTCAGCCCGAAATAAACGCGTTTTTTCAGACAACTGAATCACCATGTAACAGCAAGGCTCAGAAGAGCCCACACACTCAGCTCTTAACCCCAGTGTGCAGGAAGGGTCAAAACGTGTTTTTCAGCAGAAATAAACATGTTTCTGCAAGTTTGGTCAACCCCATGTAAGTTATGGGGCAGTAACAGAACACTTTTCAAAACGTGTTTTTCAGCCCGAAATAAACGCGTTTTTTCAGACAACTGAATCACCATGTAACAGCAAGGCTCAGAGGAGCCCACACACTCAGCTCTTAACCCCAGTGTGCAGGAAGGGTCAAAACGTGTTTTTCAGCAGAAATAAACATGTTTCTGCAAGTTTGGTCAACCCCATGTAAGTTATGGGGCAGTAACAGAACACTTTTCAAAACGTGTTTTTCAGCCCGAAATAAACGCGTTTTTTCAGACAACTGAATCCCCATGCAACAGCAAGGCTCAGAAGAGCCCACACACTCAGATCTTAACCCCAGTGTGCAGAAAGAGTCAAAACGTGTTTTTCAGCAGAAATAAACATGTTTCTGCAAGTTTGGTCAACCCCATGTAAGTTATGGGGCAGTAACAGAACACTTTTCAAAACGTGTTTTTCAGCCCGAAATAAACGCGTTTTTTCAGACAACTGAATCACCATGTAACAGCAAGGCTCAGAGGAGCCCACACACTCAGCTCTTAACCCCAGTGTGCAGGAAGGGTCAAAACGTGTTTTTCAGCAGAAATAAACATGTTTCTGCAAGTTTGGTCAACCCCATGTAAGTTATGGGGCAGTAACAGAACACTTTTCAAAACGTGTTTTTCAGCCCGAAATAAACGCGTTTTTTCAGACAACTGAATCACCATGTAACAGCAAGGCTCAGAGGAGCCCACACACTCAGCTCTTAGCCCCAGTGTGCAGAAAGTGTCAAAACGTGTTTTTCAGCAGAAATAAACATGTTTCTGCATGTTTGGTCAACCCCATGTAAGTTATGGGACAGTAACAGCACACTTTTCAAAACGTGTTTTTCAGCCCGAAATAAACGCGTTTTTTCAGACAACTGAATCCCCATGTAACAGCAAGGCTCAGAGGAGCCCACACACTCAGATCTTAACCCCAGTGTGCAGAAAGGGTCAAAACGTGTTTTTCAGCAGAAATAAACATGTTTCTGCAAGTTTGGTCAACCCCATGTAAGTTATGGGGCAGTAACAGAACACTTTTCAAAACGTGTTTTTCAGCCCGAAATAAACGCGTTTTTTCAGACAACTGAATCACCATGTAACAGCAAGGCTCAGAGGAGCCCACACACTCAGCTCTTAACCCCAGTGTGCAGGAAGGGTCAAAACGTGTTTTTCAGCAGAAATAAACATGTTTCTGCAAGTTTGGTCAACCCCATGTAAGTTATGGGACAGTAACAGCACACTTTTCAAAACGTGTTTTTCAGCCCGAAATAAACGCGTTTTTTCAGACAACTGAATCCCCATGTAACAGCAAGACTCAGAGGAGCCCACACACTCAGATCTTAACCCTAGTGTGCAGAAAGGGTAAAAACGTGTTTTTCAGCAGAAATAAACATGTTTCTGCAAGTTTGGTCAACCCCATGTAAGTTATGGGACAGTAACAGCACACTTTTCAAAACGTGTTTTTCAGCCCGAAATAAACGCGTTTTTTTCAGACAACTGAATCCCCATGTAACAGCAAGCTCAGAGGAGCCCACACACTCAGATCTTAACCCCAGTGTGCAGAAAGGGTCAAAACGTGTTTTTCAGCAGAAATAAACATGTTTCTGCAAGTTTGGTCAACCCCATGTAAGTTATGGGGCAGTAACAGAACACTTTTCAAAACGTGTTTTTCAGCCCGAAATAAACGCGTTTTTTCAGACAACTGAATCCCCATGTAACAGCAAGACTCAGAGGAGCCCACACACTCAGATCTTAACCCCAGTGTGCAGAAAGGGTAAAAACGTGTTTTTCAGCAGAAATAAACATGTTTCTACAAGTTTGGTCAACCCCATGTAAGTTATGGGGCAGTAAAAGAACACTTTTCAAAACGTGTTTTTCAGCCCGAAATAAACGCGTTTTTTCAGACAACTGAATCCCCATGTAACAGCAAGGTTCAGAAGAACCCACACTCTCAGCTCTTAACCCCAGTGTGCAGGAAGGGTCAAAACGTGTTTTTCAGCAGAAATAAACATGTTTCTGCAAGTTTGGTCAACCCCATGTAAGTTATGGGGCAGTAACAGAACACTTTTCAAAACGTGTTTTTCAGCCCGAAATAAACGCGTTTTTTCAGACAACTGAATCCCCATGCAACAGCAAGGCTCAGAAGAACCCACACACTCAGCTCTTAACCCCAGTGTGCAGAAAGAGTCAAAACGTGTTTTTCAGCAGAAATAAACATGTTTCTGCAAGTTTGGTCAACCCCATGTAAGTTATGGGGCAGTAACAGAACACTTTTCAAAACGTGTTTTTCAGCCCGAAATAAACGCGTTTTTTCAGACAACTGAATCACCATGTAACAGCAAGGCTCAGAGGAGCCCACACACTCAGCTCTTAACCCCAGTGTGCAGGAAGGGTCAAAACGTGTTTTTCAGCAGAAATAAACATGTTTCTGCAAGTTTGGTCAACCCCATGTAAGTTATGGGGCAGTAACAGAACACTTTTCAAAACGTGTTTTTCAGCCCGAAATAAACGCGTTTTTTCAGACAACTGAATCACCATGTAACAGCAAGGCTCAGAGGAGCCCACACACTCAGCTCTTAACCCCAGTGTGCAGGAAGGGTCAAAACGTGTTTTTCAGCAGAAATAAACATGTTTCTGCAAGTTTGGTCAACCCCATGTAAGTTATGGGGCAGTAACAGAACACTTTTCAAAACGTGTTTTTCAGCCCGAAATAAACGCGTTTTTTCAGACAACTGAATCCCCATGCAACAGCAAGGCTCAGAAGAGCCCACACACTCAGCTCTTAACCCCAGTGTGCAGAAAGAGTCAAAACGTGTTTTTCAGCAGAAATAAACATGTTTCTGCAAGTTTGGTCAACCCCATGTAAGTTATGGGGCAGTAACAGAACACTTTTCAAAACGTGTTTTTCAGCCCGAAATAAACGCGTTTTTTCAGACAACTGAATCCCCATGTAACAGCAAGGCTCAGAGGAGCCCACACACTCAGCTCTTAGCCCCAGTGTGCAGAAAGTGTCAAAACGTGTTTTTCAGCAGAAATAAACATGTTTCTGCAAGTTTGGTCAACCCCATGTAAGTTATGGGACAGTAACAGCACACTTTTCAAAACGTGTTTTTCAGCCCGAAATAAACGCGTTTTTTCAGACAACTGAATCCCCATGTAACAGCAAGGCTCAGAGGAGCCCACACACTCAGATCTTAAACCCAGTGTGCAGAAAGGGTCAAAACGTGTTTTTCAGCAGAAATAAACATGTTTCTGCAAGTTTGGTCAACCCCATGTAAGTTATGGGGCAGTAACAGAACACTTTTCAAAACGTGTTTTTCAGCCCGAAATAAACGCGTTTTTTCAGACAACTGAATCACCATGTAACAGCAAGGCTCAGAAGAGCCCACACACTCAGCTCTTAACCCCAGTGTGCAGGAAGGGTCAAAACGTGTTTTTCAGCAGAAATAAACATGTTTCTGCAAGTTTGGTCAACCCCATGTAAGTTATGGGGCAGTAACAGAACACTTTTCAAAACGTGTTTTTCAGCCCGAAATAAACGCGTTTTTTCAGACAACTGAATCACCATGTAACAGCAAGGCTCAGAGGAGCCCACACACTCAGCTCTTAACCCCAGTGTGCAGGAAGGGTCAAAACGTGTTTTTCAGCAGAAATAAACATGTTTCTGCAAGTTTGGTCAACCCCATGTAAGTTATGGGGCAGTAACAGAACACTTTTCAAAACGTGTTTTTCAGCCCGAAATAAACGCGTTTTTTCAGACAACTGAATCCCCATGCAACAGCAAGGCTCAGAAGAGCCCACACACTCAGATCTTAACCCCAGTGTGCAGAAAGGGTCAAAACGTGTTTTTCAGCAGAAATAAACATGTTTCTGCAAGTTTGGTCAACCCCATGTAAGTTATGGGGCAGTAACAGAACACTTTTCAAAACGTGTTTTTCAGCCCGAAATAAACGCGTTTTTTCAGACAACTGAATCACCATGTAACAGCAAGGCTCAGAGGAGCCCACACACTCAGCTCTTAACCCCAGTGTGCAGGAAGGGTCAAAACGTGTTTTTCAGCAGAAATAAACATGTTTCTGCAAGTTTGGTCAACCCCATGTAAGTTATGGGACAGTAACAGCACACTTTTCAAAACGTGTTTTTCAGCCCGAAATAAACGCGTTTTTTCAGACAACTGAATCCCCATGTAACAGCAAGACTCAGAGGAGCCCACACACTCAGATCTTAACCCTAGTGTGCAGAAAGGGTAAAAACGTGTTTTTCAGCAGAAATAAACATGTTTCTGCAAGTTTGGTCAACCCCATGTAAGTTATGGGACAGTAACAGCACACTTTTCAAAACGTGTTTTTCAGCCCGAAATAAACGCGTTTTTTTCAGACAACTGAATCCCCATGTAACAGCAAGCTCAGAGGAGCCCACACACTCAGATCTTAACCCCAGTGTGCAGAAAGGGTCAAAACGTGTTTTTCAGCAGAAATAAACATGTTTCTGCAAGTTTGGTCAACCCCATGTAAGTTATGGGGCAGTAACAGAACACTTTTCAAAACGTGTTTTTCAGCCCGAAATAAACGCGTTTTTTCAGACAACTGAATCCCCATGTAACAGCAAGACTCAGAGGAGCCCACACACTCAGATCTTAACCCCAGTGTGCAGAAAGGGTAAAAACGTGTTTTTCAGCAGAAATAAACATGTTTCTGCAAGTTTGGTCAACCCCATGTAAGTTATGGGGCAGTAAAAGAACACTTTTCAAAACGTGTTTTTCAGCCCGAAATAAACGCGTTTTTTCAGACAACTGAATCCCCATGTAACAGCAAGGTTCAGAAGAGCCCACACTCTCAGCTCTTAACCCCAGTGTGCAGGAAGGGTCAAAACGTGTTTTTCAGCAGAAATAAACATGTTTCTGCAAGTTTGGTCAACCCCATGTAAGTTATGGGGCAGTAACAGAACACTTTTCAAAACGTGTTTTTCAGCCCGAAATAAACGCGTTTTTTCAGACAACTGAATCCCCATGCAACAGCAAGGCTCAGAAGAACCCACACACTCAGCTCTTAACCCCAGTGTGCAGAAAGAGTCAAAACGTGTTTTTCAGCAGAAATAAACATGTTTCTGCAAGTTTGGTCAACCCCATGTAAGTTATGGGGCAGTAACAGAACACTTTTCAAAACGTGTTTTTCAGCCCGAAATAAACGCGTTTTTTCAGACAACTGAATCACCATGTAACAGCAAGGCTCAGAGGAGCCCACACACTCAGCTCTTAACCCCAGTGTGCAGGAAGGGTCAAAACGTGTTTTTCAGCAGAAATAAACATGTTTCTGCAAGTTTGGTCAACCCCATGTAAGTTATGGGGCAGTAACAGAACACTTTTCAAAACGTGTTTTTCAGCCCGAAATAAACGCGTTTTTTCAGACAACTGAATCCCCATGCAACAGCAAGGCTCAGAAGAGCCCACACACTCAGCTCTTAACCCCAGTGTGCAGAAAGTGTCAAAACGTGTTTTTCAGCAGAAATAAACATGTTTCTGCAAGTTTGGTCAACCCCATGTAAGTTATGGGACAGTAACAGCACACTTTTCAAAACGTGTTTTTCAGCCCGAAATAAACGCGTTTTTTCAGACAACTGAATCCCCATGTAACAGCAAGCTCAGAGGAGCCCACACACTCAGATCTTAACCCCAGTGTGCAGAAAGGGTCAAAACGTGTTTTTCAGCAGAAATAAACATGTTTCTGCAAGTTTGGTCAACCCCATGTAAGTTATGGGGCAGTAACAGAACACTTTTCAAAACGTGTTTTTCAGCCCGAAATAAACGCGTTTTTTTCAGACAACTGAATCCCCATGTAACAGCAAGACTCAGAGGAGCCCACACACTCAGATCTTAACCCCAGTGTGCAGAAAGGGTCAAAACGTGTTTTTCAGCAGAAATAAACATGTTTCTGCAAGTTTGGTCAACCCCATGTAAGTTATGGGGCAGTAACAGAACACTTTTCAAAACGTGTTTTTCAGCCCGAAATAAACGCGTTTTTTCAGACAACTGAATCCCCATGCAACAGCAAGGCTCAGAAGAGCCCACACACTCAGCTCTTAACCCCAGTGTGCAGAAAGAGTCAAAACGTGTTTTTCAGCAGAAATAAACATGTTTCTGCAAGTTTGGTCAACCACATGTAAGTTATGGGGCAGTAACAGAACACTTTTCAAAACGTGTTTTTCAGCCCGAAATAAACGCGTTTTTTCAGACAACTGAATCACCATGTAACAGCAAGGCTCAGAGGAGCCCACACACTCAGCTCTTAACCCCAGTGTGCAGAAAGAGTCAAAACGTGTTTTTCAGCAGAAATAAACATGTTTCTGCAAGTTTGGTCAACCCCATGTAAGTTATGGGGCAGTAACAGAACACTTTTCAAAACGTGTTTTTCAGCCCGAAATAAACGCGTTTTTTCAGACAACTGAATCCCCATGTAACAGCAAGGCTCAGAGGAGCCCACACACTCAGCTCTTAGCCCCAGTGTGCAGAAAGTGTCAAAACGTGTTTTTCAGCAGAAATAAACATGTTTCTGCAAGTTTGGTCAACCCCATGTAAGTTATGGGACAGTAACAGCACACTTTTCAAAACGTGTTTTTCAGCCCGAAATAAACGCGTTTTTTCAGACAACTGAATCCCCATGTAACAGCAAGGCTCAGAGGATCCCACACACTCAGATCTTAACCCCAGTGTGCAGAAAGGGTCAAAACGTGTTTTTCAGCAGAAATAAACATGTTTCTGCAAGTTTGGTCAACCCCATGTAAGTTATGGGGCAGTAACAGAACACTTTTCAAAACGTGTTTTTCAGCCCGAAATAAACGCGTTTTTTCAGACAACTGAATCACCATGTAACAGCAAGGCTCAGAGGAGCCCACACACTCAGCTCTTAACCCCAGTGTGCAGGAAGGGTCAAAACGTGTTTTTCAGCAGAAATAAACATGTTTCTGCAAGTTTGGTCAACCCCATGTAAGTTATGGGGCAGTAACAGAACACTTTTCAAAACGTGTTTTTCAGCCCGAAATAAACGCGTTTTTTCAGACAACTGAATCACCATGTAACAGCAAGGCTCAGAGGAGCCCACACACTCAGCTCTTAACCCCAATGTGCAGGAAGGGTCAAAACGTGTTTTTCAGCAGAAATAAACATGTTTCTGCAAGTTTGGTCAACCCCATGTAAGTTATGGGGCAGTAACAGAACACTTTTCAAAACGTGTTTTTCAGCCCGAAATAAACGCGTTTTTTCAGACAACTGAATCCCCATGCAACAGCAAGGCTCAGAAGAGCCCACACACTCAGCTCTTAACCCCAGTGTGCAGAAAGTGTCAAAACGTGTTTTTCAGCAGAAATAAACATGTTTCTGCAAGTTTGGTCAACCCCATGTAAGTTATGGGACAGTAACAGCACACTTTTCAAAACGTGTTTTTCAGCCCGAAATAAACGCGTTTTTTCAGACAACTGAATCCCCATGTAACAGCAAGCTCAGAGGAGCCCACACACTCAGATCTTAACCCCAGTGTGCAGAAAGGGTCAAAACGTGTTTTTCAGCAGAAATAAACATGTTTCTGCAAGTTTGGTCAACCCCATGTAAGTTATGGGGCAGTAACAGAACACTTTTCAAAACGTGTTTTTCAGCCCGAAATAAACGCGTTTTTTTCAGACAACTGAATCCCCATGTAACAGCAAGACTCAGAGGAGCCCACACACTCAGATCTTAACCCCAGTGTGCAGAAAGGGTAAAAACGTGTTTTTCAGCAGAAATAAACATGTTTCTGCAAGTTTGGTCAACCCCATGTAAGTTATGGGGCAGTAACAGAACACTTTTCAAAACGTGTTTTTCAGCCCGAAATAAACGCGTTTTTTCAGACAACTGAATCCCCATGTAACAGCAAGGTTCAGAAGAGCCCACACTCTCAGCTCTTAACCCCAGTGTGCAGGAAGGGTCAAAACGTGTTTTTCAGCAGAAATAAACATGTTTCTGCAAGTTTGGTCAACCCCATGTAAGTTATGGGGCAGTAACAGAACACTTTTCAAAACGTGTTTTTCAGCCCGAAATAAACGCGTTTTTTCAGACAACTGAATCCCCATGCAACAGCAAGGCTCAGAAGAGCCCACACACTCAGCTCTTAACCCCAGTGTGCAGAAAGTGTCAAAACGTGTTTTTCAGCAGAAATAAACATGTTTCTGCAAGTTTGGTCAACCCCATGTAAGTTATGGGACAGTAACAGCACACTTTTCAAAACGTGTTTTTCAGCCCGAAATAAACGCGTTTTTTCAGACAACTGAATCCCCATGTAACAGCAAGGCTCAGAGGAGCCCACACACTCAGATCTTAACCCCAGTGTGCAGAAAGGGTCAAAACGTGTTTTTCAGCAGAAATAAACATGTTTCTGCAAGTTTGGTCAACCCCATGTAAGTTATGGGGCAGTAACAGAACACTTTTCAAAACGTGTTTTTCAGCCCGAAATAAACGCGTTTTTTCAGACAACTGAATCACCATGTAACAGCAAGGCTCAGAGGAGCCCACACACTCAGCTCTTAACCCCAGTGTGCAGGAAGGGTCAAAACGTGTTTTTCAGCAGAAATAAACATGTTTCTGCAAGTTTGGTCAACCCCATGTAAGTTATGGGACAGTAACAGCACACTTTTCAAAACGTGTTTTTCAGCAAGAAATAAACGCGTTTTTTCAGACAACTGAATCCCCATGTAACAGCAAGACTCAGAGGAGCCCACACACTCAGATCTTAACCCTAGTGTGCAGAAAGGGTAAAAACGTGTTTTTCAGCAGAAATAAACATGTTTCTGCAAGTTTGGTTAACCCCATGTAAGTTATGGGGAAGTAACAGAACACTTTTCAAAACGTGTTTTTCAGCCCGAAATAAACGCGTTTTTTCAGACAACTGAATCCCCATGTAACAGCAAGGTTCAGAAGAGCCCACACACTCAGCTCTTAACCCCAGTGTGCAGAAAGAGTCAAAACGTGTTTTTCAGCAGAAATAAACATGTTTCTGCAAGTTTGGTCAACCCCATGTAAGTTATGGGGCAGTAACAGAACACTTTTCAAAACGTGTTTTTCAGCCCGAAATAAACGCGTTTTTTCAGACAACTGAATCCCCATGTAACAGCAAGGCTCAGAGGAGCCCACACACTCAGCTCTTAGCCCCAGTGTGCAGAAAGTGTCAAAACGTGTTTTTCAGCAGAAATAAACATGTTTTTGCAAGTTTGGTCAACCCCATGTAAGTTATGGGACAGTAACAGCACACTTTTCAAAACGTGTTTTTCAGCCCGAAATAAACGCGTTTTTTCAGACAACTGAATCCCCATGTAACAGCAAGGCTCAGAGGAGCCCACACTCTCAGATCTTAACCCCAGTGAGCAGAAAGTGTCAAAACGTGTTTTTCAGCAGAAATAAACATGTTTCTGCAAGTTTGGTCAACCCCATGTAAGTTATGGGGCAGTAACAGAACACTTTTCAAAACGTGTTTTTCAGCCCGAAATAAACGCGTTTTTTCAGACAACTGAATCACCATGTAACAGCAAGGCTCAGAAGAGCCCACACACTCAGATCTTAACCCCAGTGTGCAGAAAGGGTCAAAACGTGTTTTTCAGCAGAAAAAAACATGTTTCTGCAAGTTTGGTCAACCCCATGTAAGTTATGGGGCAGTAACAGAACACTTTTCAAAACGTGTTTTTCAGCCCGAAATAAACGCGTTTTTTCAGACAACTGAATCACCATGTAACAGCAAGGCTCAGAGGAGCCCACACACTCAGCTCTTAACCCCAGTGTGCAGGAAGGGTCAAAACGTGTTTTTCAGCAGAAATAAACATGTTTCTGCAAGTTTGGTCAACCCCATGTAAGTTATGGGGCAGTAACAGAACACTTTTCAAAACGTGTTTTTCAGCCCGAAATAAACGCGTTTTTTCAGACAACTGAATCCCCATGCAACAGCAAGGCTCAGAAGAGCCCACACACTCAGCTCTTAACCCCAGTGTGCAGAAAGAGTCAAAACGTGTTTTTCAGCAGAAATAAACATGTTTCTGCAAGTTTGGTCAACCCCATGTAAGTTATGGGGCAGTAACAGAACACTTTTCAAAACGTGTTTTTCAGCCCGAAATAAACGCGTTTTTTCAGACAACTGAATCCCCATGTAACAGCAAGGCTCAGAGGAGCCCACACACTCAGCTCTTAGCCCCAGTGTGCAGAAAGTGTCAAAACGTGTTTTTCAGCAGAAATAAACATGTTTCTGCAAGTTTGGTCAACCCCATGTAAGTTATGGGACAGTAACAGCACACTTTTCAAAACGTGTTTTTCAGCCCGAAATAAACGCGTTTTTTCAGACAACTGAATCCCCATGTAACAGCAAGGCTCAGAGGAGCCCACACACTCAGATCTTAAACCCAGTGTGCAGAAAGGGTCAAAACGTGTTTTTCAGCAGAAATAAACATGTTTCTGCAAGTTTGGTCAACCCCATGTAAGTTATGGGGCAGTAACAGAACACTTTTCAAAACGTGTTTTTCAGCCCGAAATAAACGCGTTTTTTCAGACAACTGAATCACCATGTAACAGCAAGGCTCAGAAGAGCCCACACACTCAGCTCTTAACCCCAGTGTGCAGGAAGGGTCAAAACGTGTTTTTCAGCAGAAATAAACATGTTTCTGCAAGTTTGGTCAACCCCATGTAAGTTATGGGGCAGTAACAGAACACTTTTCAAAACGTGTTTTTCAGCCCGAAATAAACGCGTTTTTTCAGACAACTGAATCACCATGTAACAGCAAGGCTCAGAGGAGCCCACACAGTCAGCTCTTAACCCCAGTGTGCAGAAAGAGTCAAAACGTGTTTTTCAGCAGAAATAAACATGTTTCTGCAAGTTTGGTCAACCCCATGTAAGTTATGGGGCAGTAACAGAACACTTTTCAAAACGTGTTTTTCAGCCCGAAATAAACGCGTTTTTTCAGACAACTGAATCCCCATGTAACAGCAAGGCTCAGAGGAGCCCACACACTCAGCTCTTAGCCCCAGTGTGCAGAAAGTGTCAAAACGTGTTTTTCAGCAGAAATAAACATGTTTCTGCATGTTTGGTCAACCCCATGTAAGTTATGGGACAGTAACAGCACACTTTTCAAAACGTGTTTTTCAGCCCGAAATAAACGCGTTTTTTCAGACAACTGAATCCCCATGTAACAGCAAGGCTCAGAGGAGCCCACACACTCAGATCTTAACCCCAGTGTGCAGAAAGGGTCAAAACGTGTTTTTCAGCAGAAATAAACATGTTTCTGCAAGTTTGGTCAACCCCATGTAAGTTATGGGGCAGTAACAGAACACTTTTCAAAACGTGTTTTTCAGCCCGAAATAAACGCGTTTTTTCAGACAACTGAATCACCATGTAACAGCAAGGCTCAGAGGAGCCCACACACTCAGCTCTTAACCCCAGTGTGCAGGAAGGGTCAAAACGTGTTTTTCAGCAGAAATAAACATGTTTCTGCAAGTTTGGTCAACCCCATGTAAGTTATGGGACAGTAACAGCACACTTTTCAAAACGTGTTTTTCAGCCCGAAATAAACGCGTTTTTTCAGACAACTGAATCCCCATGTAACAGCAAGACTCAGAGGAGCCCACACACTCAGATCTTAACCCTAGTGTGCAGAAAGGGTAAAAACGTGTTTTTCAGCAGAAATAAACATGTTTCTGCAAGTTTGGTCAACCCCATGTAAGTTATGGGACAGTAACAGCACACTTTTCAAAACGTGTTTTTCAGCCCGAAATAAACGCGTTTTTTTCAGACAACTGAATCCCCATGTAACAGCAAGCTCAGAGGAGCCCACACACTCAGATCTTAACCCCAGTGTGCAGAAAGGGTCAAAACGTGTTTTTCAGCAGAAATAAACATGTTTCTGCAAGTTTGGTCAACCCCATGTAAGTTATGGGGCAGTAACAGAACACTTTTCAAAACGTGTTTTTCAGCCCGAAATAAACGCGTTTTTTCAGACAACTGAATCCCCATGTAACAGCAAGACTCAGAGGAGCCCACACACTCAGATCTTAACCCCAGTGTGCAGAAAGGGTAAAAACGTGTTTTTCAGCAGAAATAAACATGTTTCTGCAAGTTTGGTCAACCCCATGTAAGTTATGGGGCAGTAAAAGAACACTTTTCAAAACGTGTTTTTCAGCCCGAAATAAACGCGTTTTTTCAGACAACTGAATCCCCATGTAACAGCAAGGTTCAGAAGAGCCCACACTCTCAGCTCTTAACCCCAGTGTGCAGAAAGAGTCAAAACGTGTTTTTCAGCAGAAATAAACATGTTTCTGCAAGTTTGGTCAACCCCATGTAAGTTATGGGGCAGTAACAGAACACTTTTCAAAACGTGTTTTTCAGCCCGAAATAAACGCGTTTTTTCAGACAACTGAATCACCATGTAACAGCAAGGCTCAGAGGAGCCCACACACTCAGCTCTTAACCCCAGTGTGCAGGAAGGGTCAAAACGTGTTTTTCAGCAGAAATAAACATGTTTCTGCAAGTTTGGTCAACCCCATGTAAGTTATGGGGCAGTAACAGAACACTTTTCAAAACGTGTTTTTCAGCCCGAAATAAACGCGTTTTTTCAGACAACTGAATCCCCATGCAACAGCAAGGCTCAGAAGAGCCCACACACTCAGCTCTTAACCCCAGTGTGCAGAAAGTGTCAAAACGTGTTTTTCAGCAGAAATAAACATGTTTCTGCAAGTTTGGTCAACCCCATGTAAGTTATGGGACAGTAACAGCACACTTTTCAAAACGTGTTTTTCAGCCCGAAATAAACGCGTTTTTTCAGACAACTGAATCCCCATGTAACAGCAAGCTCAGAGGAGCCCACACACTCAGATCTTAACCCCAGTGTGCAGAAAGGGTCAAAACGTGTTTTTCAGCAGAAATAAACATGTTTCTGCAAGTTTGGTCAACCCCATGTAAGTTATGGGGCAGTAACAGAACACTTTTCAAAACGTGTTTTTCAGCCCGAAATAAACGCGTTTTTTTCAGACAACTGAATCCCCATGTAACAGCAAGACTCAGAGGAGCCCACACACTCAGATCTTAACCCCAGTGTGCAGAAAGGGTAAAAACGTGTTTTTCAGCAGAAATAAACATGTTTCTGCAAGTTTGGTCAACCCCATGTAAGTTATGGGGCAGTAACAGAACACTTTTCAAAACGTGTTTTTCAGCCCGAAATAAACGCGTTTTTTCAGACAACTGAATCCCCATGTAACAGCAAGGTTCAGAAGAGCCCACACTCTCAGCTCTTAACCCCAGTGTGCAGGAAGGGTCAAAACGTGTTTTTCAGCAGAAATAAACATGTTTCTGCAAGTTTGGTCAACCCCATGTAAGTTATGGGGCAGTAACAGAACACTTTTCAAAACGTGTTTTTCAGCCCGAAATAAACGCGTTTTTTCAGACAACTGAATCCCCATGCAACAGCAAGGCTCAGAAGAGCCCACACACTCAGCTCTTAACCCCAGTGTGCAAAAAGAGTCAAAACGTGTTTTTCAGCAGAAATAAACATGTTTCTGCAAGTTTGGTCAACCCCATGTAAGTTATGGGGCAGTAACAGAACACTTTTCAAAACGTGTTTTTCAGCCCGAAATAAACGCGTTTTTTCAGACAACTGAATCCCCATGCAACAGCAAGGCTCAGAAGAGCCCACACACTCAGCTCTTAACCCCAGTGTGCAGAAAGAGTCAAAACGTGTTTTTCAGCAGAAATAAACATGTTTCTGCAAGTTTGGTCAACCCCATGTAAGTTATGGGGCAGTAACAGAACACTTTTCAAAACGTGTTTTTCAGCCCGAAATAAACGCGTTTTTTCAGACAACTGAATCACCATGTAACAGCAAGGCTCAGAAGAGCCCACACACTCAGATCTTAACCCCAGTGTGCAGAAAGGGTCAAAACGTGTTTTTCAGCAGAAAAAAACATGTTTCTGCAAGTTTGGTCAACCCCATGTAAGTTATGGGGCAGTAACAGAACACTTTTCAAAACGTGTTTTTCAGCCCGAAATAAACGCGTTTTTTCAGACAACTGAATCCCCATGTAACAGCAAGGTTCAGAAGAGCCCACACTCTCAGCTCTTAACCCCAGTGTGCAGAAAGAGTCAAAACGTGTTTTTCAGCAGAAATAAACATGTTTCTGCAAGTTTGGTCAACCCCATGTAAGTTATGGGGCAGTAACAGAACACTTTTCAAAACGTGTTTTTCAGCCCGAAATAAACGCGTTTTTTCAGACAACTGAATCACCATGTAACAGCAAGGCTCAGAGGAGCCCACACACTCAGCTCTTAACCCCAGTGTGCAGGAAGGGTCAAAACGTGTTTTTCAGCAGAAATAAACATGTTTCTGCAAGTTTGGTCAACCCCATGTAAGTTATGGGGCAGTAACAGAACACTTTTCAAAACGTGTTTTTCAGCCCGAAATAAACGCGTTTTTTCAGACAACTGAATCCCCATGCAACAGCAAGGCTCAGAAGAGCCCACACACTCAGCTCTTAACCCCAGTGTGCAGAAAGTGTCAAAACGTGTTTTTCAGCAGAAATAAACATGTTTCTGCAAGTTTGGTCAACCCCATGTAAGTTATGGGACAGTAACAGCACACTTTTCAAAACGTGTTTTTCAGCCCGAAATAAACGCGTTTTTTCAGACAACTGAATCCCCATGTAACAGCAAGCTCAGAGGAGCCCACACACTCAGATCTTAACCCCAGTGTGCAGAAAGGGTCAAAACGTGTTTTTCAGCAGAAATAAACATGTTTCTGCAAGTTTGGTCAACCCCATGTAAGTTATGGGGCAGTAACAGAACACTTTTCAAAACGTGTTTTTCAGCCCGAAATAAACGCGTTTTTTTCAGACAACTGAATCCCCATGTAACAGCAAGACTCAGAGGAGCCCACACACTCAGATCTTAACCCCAGTGTGCAGAAAGGGTAAAAACGTGTTTTTCAGCAGAAATAAACATGTTTCTGCAAGTTTGGTCAACCCCATGTAAGTTATGGGGCAGTAACAGAACACTTTTCAAAACGTGTTTTTCAGCCCGAAATAAACGCGTTTTTTCAGACAACTGAATCCCCATGTAACAGCAAGGTTCAGAAGAGCCCACACTCTCAGCTCTTAACCCCAGTGTGCAGGAAGGGTCAAAACGTGTTTTTCAGCAGAAATAAACATGTTTCTGCAAGTTTGGTCAACCCCATGTAAGTTATGGGGCAGTAACAGAACACTTTTCAAAACGTGTTTTTCAGCCCGAAATAAACGCGTTTTTTCAGACAACTGAATCCCCATGCAACAGCAAGGCTCAGAAGAGCCCACACACTCAGCTCTTAACCCCAGTGTGCAAAAAGAGTCAAAACGTGTTTTTCAGCAGAAATAAACATGTTTCTGCAAGTTTGGTCAACCCCATGTAAGTTATGGGGCAGTAACAGAACACTTTTCAAAACGTGTTTTTCAGCCCGAAATAAACGCGTTTTTTCAGACAACTGAATCCCCATGCAACAGCAAGGCTCAGAAGAGCCCACACACTCAGCTCTTAACCCCAGTGTGCAGAAAGAGTCAAAACGTGTTTTTCAGCAGAAATAAACATGTTTCTGCAAGTTTGGTCAACCCCATGTAAGTTATGGGGCAGTAACAGAACACTTTTCAAAACGTGTTTTTCAGCCCGAAATAAACGCGTTTTTTCAGACAACTGAATCACCATGTAACAGCAAGGCTCAGAAGAGCCCACACACTCAGATCTTAACCCCAGTGTGCAGAAAGGGTCAAAACGTGTTTTTCAGCAGAAAAAAACATGTTTCTGCAAGTTTGGTCAACCCCATGTAAGTTATGGGGCAGTAACAGAACACTTTTCAAAACGTGTTTTTCAGCCCGAAATAAACGCGTTTTTTCAGACAACTGAATCACCATGTAACAGCAAGGCTCAGAGGAGCCCACACACTCAGCTCTTAACCCCAGTGTGCAGGAAGGGTCAAAACGTGTTTTTCAGCAGAAATAAACATGTTTCTGCAAGTTTGGTCAACCCCATGTAAGTTATGGGGCAGTAACAGAACACTTTTCAAAACGTGTTTTTCAGCCCGAAATAAACGCGTTTTTTCAGACAACTGAATCCCCATGCAACAGCAAGGCTCAGAAGAGCCCACACACTCAGCTCTTAACCCCAGTGTGCAGAAAGAGTCAAAACGTGTTTTTCAGCAGAAATAAACATGTTTCTGCAAGTTTGGTCAACCCCATGTAAGTTATGGGGCAGTAACAGAACACTTTTCAAAACGTGTTTTTCAGCCCGAAATAAACGCGTTTTTTCAGACAACTGAATCCCCATGTAACAGCAAGGCTCAGAGGAGCCCACACACTCAGCTCTTAGCCCCAGTGTGCAGAAAGTGTCAAAACGTGTTTTTCAGCAGAAATAAACATGTTTCTGCAAGTTTGGTCAACCCCATGTAAGTTATGGGACAGTAACAGCACACTTTTCAAAACGTGTTTTTCAGCCCGAAATAAACGCGTTTTTTCAGACAACTGAATCCCCATGTAACAGCAAGGCTCAGAGGAGCCCACACACTCAGATCTTAAACCCAGTGTGCAGAAAGGGTCAAAACGTGTTTTTCAGCAGAAATAAACATGTTTCTGCAAGTTTGGTCAACCCCATGTAAGTTATGGGGCAGTAACAGAACACTTTTCAAAACGTGTTTTTCAGCCCGAAATAAACGCGTTTTTTCAGACAACTGAATCCCCATGCAACAGCAAGGCTCAGAAGAGCCCACACACTCAGATCTTAACCCCAGTGTGCAGAAAGAGTCAAAACGTGTTTTTCAGCAGAAATAAACATGTTTCTGCAAGTTTGGTCAACCCCATGTAAGTTATGGGGCAGTAACAGAACACTTTTCAAAACGTGTTTTTCAGCCCGAAATAAACGCGTTTTTTCAGACAACTGAATCACCATGTAACAGCAAGGCTCAGAGGAGCCCACACACTCAGCTCTTAGCCCCAGTGTGCAGAAAGTGTCAAAACGTGTTTTTCAGCAGAAATAAACATGTTTCTGCATGTTTGGTCAACCCCATGTAAGTTATGGGACAGTAACAGCACACTTTTCAAAACGTGTTTTTCAGCCCGAAATAAACGCGTTTTTTCAGACAACTGAATCCCCATGTAACAGCAAGGCTCAGAGGAGCCCACACACTCAGATCTTAACCCCAGTGTGCAGAAAGGGTCAAAACGTGTTTTTCAGCAGAAATAAACATGTTTCTGCAAGTTTGGTCAACCCCATGTAAGTTATGGGGCAGTAACAGAACACTTTTCAAAACGTGTTTTTCAGCCCGAAATAAACGCGTTTTTTCAGACAACTGAATCACCATGTAACAGCAAGGCTCAGAGGAGCCCACACACTCAGCTCTTAACCCCAGTGTGCAGGAAGGGTCAAAACGTGTTTTTCAGCAGAAATAAACATGTTTCTGCAAGTTTGGTCAACCCCATGTAAGTTATGGGACAGTAACAGCACACTTTTCAAAACGTGTTTTTCAGCCCGAAATAAACGCGTTTTTTCAGACAACTGAATCCCCATGTAACAGCAAGACTCAGAGGAGCCCACACACTCAGATCTTAACCCTAGTGTGCAGAAAGGGTAAAAACGTGTTTTTCAGCAGAAATAAACATGTTTCTGCAAGTTTGGTCAACCCCATGTAAGTTATGGGACAGTAACAGCACACTTTTCAAAACGTGTTTTTCAGCCCGAAATAAACGCGTTTTTTTCAGACAACTGAATCCCCATGTAACAGCAAGCTCAGAGGAGCCCACACACTCAGATCTTAACCCCAGTGTGCAGAAAGGGTCAAAACGTGTTTTTCAGCAGAAATAAACATGTTTCTGCAAGTTTGGTCAACCCCATGTAAGTTATGGGGCAGTAACAGAACACTTTTCAAAACGTGTTTTTCAGCCCGAAATAAACGCGTTTTTTCAGACAACTGAATCCCCATGTAACAGCAAGACTCAGAGGAGCCCACACACTCAGATCTTAACCCCAGTGTGCAGAAAGGGTAAAAACGTGTTTTTCAGCAGAAATAAACATGTTTCTGCAAGTTTGGTCAACCCCATGTAAGTTATGGGGCAGTAACAGAACACTTTTCAAAACGTGTTTTTCAGCCCGAAATAAACGCGTTTTTTCAGACAACTGAATCCCCATGTAACAGCAAGGTTCAGAAGAGCCCACACTCTCAGCTCTTAACCCCAGTGTGCAGGAAGGGTCAAAACGTGTTTTTCAGCAGAAATAAACATGTTTCTGCAAGTTTGGTCAACCCCATGTAAGTTATGGGGCAGTAACAGAACACTTTTCAAAACGTGTTTTTCAGCCCGAAATAAACGCGTTTTTTCAGACAACTGAATCCCCATGCAACAGCAAGGCTCAGAAGAGCCCACACACTCAGCTCTTAACCCCAGTGTGCAAAAAGAGTCAAAACGTGTTTTTCAGCAGAAATAAACATGTTTCTGCAAGTTTGGTCAACCCCATGTAAGTTATGGGGCAGTAACAGAACACTTTTCAAAACGTGTTTTTCAGCCCGAAATAAACGCGTTTTTTCAGACAACTGAATCCCCATGCAACAGCAAGGCTCAGAAGAGCCCACACACTCAGCTCTTAACCCCAGTGTGCAGAAAGAGTCAAAACGTGTTTTTCAGCAGAAATAAACATGTTTCTGCAAGTTTGGTCAACCCCATGTAAGTTATGGGGCAGTAACAGAACACTTTTCAAAACGTGTTTTTCAGCCCGAAATAAACGCGTTTTTTCAGACAACTGAATCACCATGTAACAGCAAGGCTCAGAGGAGCCCACACACTCAGCTCTTAACCCCAGTGTGCAGGAAGGGTCAAAACGTGTTTTTCAGCAGAAATAAACATGTTTCTGCAAGTTTGGTCAACCCCATGTAAGTTATGGGGCAGTAACAGAACACTTTTCAAAACGTGTTTTTCAGCCCGAAATAAACGCGTTTTTTCAGACAACTGAATCCCCATGCAACAGCAAGGCTCAGAAGAGCCCACACACTCAGCTCTTAACCCCAGTGTGCAGAAAGTGTCAAAACGTGTTTTTCAGCAGAAATAAACATGTTTCTGCAAGTTTGGTCAACCCCATGTAAGTTATGGGACAGTAACAGCACACTTTTCAAAACGTGTTTTTCAGCCCGAAATAAACGCGTTTTTTCAGACAACTGAATCCCCATGTAACAGCAAGCTCAGAGGAGCCCACACACTCAGATCTTAACCCCAGTGTGCAGAAAGGGTCAAAACGTGTTTTTCAGCAGAAATAAACATGTTTCTGCAAGTTTGGTCAACCCCATGTAAGTTATGGGGCAGTAACAGAACACTTTTCAAAACGTGTTTTTTCAGCCCGAAATAAACGCGTTTTTTTCAGACAACTGAATCCCCATGTAACAGCAAGACTCAGAGGAGCCCACACACTCAGATCTTAACCCCAGTGTGCAGAAAGGGTAAAAACGTGTTTTTCAGCAGAAATAAACATGTTTCTGCAAGTTTGGTCAACCCCATGTAAGTTATGGGGCAGTAACAGAACACTTTTCAAAACGTGTTTTTCAGCCCGAAATAAACGCGTTTTTTCAGACAACTGAATCCCCATGTAACAGCAAGGTTCAGAAGAGCCCACACTCTCAGCTCTTAACCCCAGTGTGCAGGAAGGGTCAAAACGTGTTTTTCAGCAGAAATAAACATGTTTCTGCAAGTTTGGTCAACCCCATGTAAGTTATGGGGCAGTAACAGAACACTTTTCAAAACGTGTTTTTCAGCCCGAAATAAACGCGTTTTTTCAGACAACTGAATCCCCATGCAACAGCAAGGCTCAGAAGAGCCCACACACTCAGCTCTTAACCCCAGTGTGCAGAAAGAGTCAAAACGTGTTTTTCAGCAGAAATAAACATGTTTCTGCAAGTTTGGTCAACCCCATGTAAGTTATGGGGCAGTAACAGAACACTTTTCAAAACGTGTTTTTCAGCCCGAAATAAACGCGTTTTTTCAGACAACTGAATCACCATGTAACAGCAAGGCTCAGAGGAGCCCACACACTCAGCTCTTAACCCCAGTGTGCAGAAAGAGTCAAAACGTGTTTTTCAGCAGAAATAAACATGTTTCTGCAAGTTTGGTCAACCCCATGTAAGTTATGGGGCAGTAACAGAACACTTTTCAAAACGTGTTTTTCAGCCCGAAATAAACGCGTTTTTTCAGACAACTGAATCCCCATGTAACAGCAAGGCTCAGAGGAGCCCACACACTCAGCTCTTAGCCCCAGTGTGCAGAAAGTGTCAAAACGTGTTTTTCAGCAGAAATAAACATGTTTCTGCAAGTTTGGTCAACCCCATGTAAGTTATGGGACAGTAACAGCACACTTTTCAAAACGTGTTTTTCAGCCCGAAATAAACGCGTTTTTTCAGACAACTGAATCCCCATGTAACAGCAAGGCTCAGAGGATCCCACACACTCAGATCTTAACCCCAGTGTGCAGAAAGGGTCAAAACGTGTTTTTCAGCAGAAATAAACATGTTTCTGCAAGTTTGGTCAACCCCATGTAAGTTATGGGGCAGTAACAGAACACTTTTCAAAACGTGTTTTTCAGCCCGAAATAAACGCGTTTTTTCAGACAACTGAATCCCCATGTAACAGCAAGGTTCAGAAGAGCCCACACTCTCAGCTCTTAACCCCAGTGTGCAGGAAGGGTCAAAACGTGTTTTTCAGCAGAAATAAACATGTTTCTGCAAGTTTGGTCAACCCCATGTAAGTTATGGGGCAGTAACAGAACACTTTTCAAAACGTGTTTTTCAGCCCGAAATAAACGCGTTTTTTCAGACAACTGAATCCCCATGCAACAGCAAGGCTCAGAAGAGCCCACACACTCAGCTCTTAACCCCAGTGTGCAGAAAGAGTCAAAACGTGTTTTTCAGCAGAAATAAACATGTTTCTGCAAGTTTGGTCAACCCCATGTAAGTTATGGGGCAGTAACAGAACACTTTTCAAAACGTGTTTTTCAGCCCGAAATAAACGCGTTTTTTCAGACAACTGAATCACCATGTAACAGCAAGGCTCAGAGGAGCCCACACACTCAGCTCTTAACCCCAGTGTGCAGAAAGAGTCAAAACGTGTTTTTCAGCAGAAATAAACATGTTTCTGCAAGTTTGGTCAACCCCATGTAAGTTATGGGGCAGTAACAGAACACTTTTCAAAACGTGTTTTTCAGCCCGAAATAAACGCGTTTTTTCAGACAACTGAATCCCCATGTAACAGCAAGGCTCAGAGGAGCTCACACACTCAGCTCTTAGCCCCAGTGTGCAGAAAGTGTCAAAACGTGTTTTTCAGCAGAAATAAACATGTTTCTGCAAGTTTGGTCAACCCCATGTAAGTTATGGGACAGTAACAGCACACTTTTCAAAACGTGTTTTTCAGCCCGAAATAAACGCGTTTTTTCAGACAACTGAATCCCCATGTAACAGCAAGGCTCAGAGGATCCCACACACTCAGATCTTAACCCCAGTGTGCAGAAAGGGTCAAAACGTGTTTTTCAGCAGAAATAAACATGTTTCTGCAAGTTTGGTCAACCCCATGTAAGTTATGGGGCAGTAACAGAACACTTTTCAAAACGTGTTTTTCAGCCCGAAATAAACGCGTTTTTTCAGACAACTGAATCACCATGTAACAGCAAGGCTCAGAGGAGCCCACACACTCAGCTCTTAACCCCAGTGTGCAGGAAGGGTCAAAACGTGTTTTTCAGCAGAAATAAACATGTTTCTGCAAGTTTGGTCAACCCCATGTAAGTTATGGGGCAGTAACAGAACACTTTTCAAAACGTGTTTTTCAGCCCGAAATAAACGCGTTTTTTCAGACAACTGAATCCCCATGCAACAGCAAGGCTCAGAAGAGCCCACACACTCAGCTCTTAACCCCAGTGTGCAGAAAGTGTCAAAACGTGTTTTTCAGCAGAAATAAACATGTTTCTGCAAGTTTGGTCAACCCCATGTAAGTTATGGGACAGTAACAGCACACTTTTCAAAACGTGTTTTTCAGCCCGAAATAAACGCGTTTTTTCAGACAACTGAATCCCCATGTAACAGCAAGGCTCAGAGGAGCCCACACACTCAGATCTTAACCCCAGTGTGCAGAAAGGGTCAAAACGTGTTTTTCAGCAGAAATAAACATGTTTCTGCAAGTTTGGTCAACCCCATGTAAGTTATGGGGCAGTAACAGAACACTTTTCAAAACGTGTTTTTCAGCCCGAAATAAACGCGTTTTTTCAGACAACTGAATCACCATGTAACAGCAAGGCTCAGAGGAGCCCACACACTCAGCTCTTAACCCCAGTGTGCAGGAAGGGTCAAAACGTGTTTTTCAGCAGAAATAAACATGTTTCTGCAAGTTTGGTCAACCCCATGTAAGTTATGGGACAGTAACAGCACACTTTTCAAAACGTGTTTTTCAGCCCGAAATAAACGCGTTTTTTCAGACAACTGAATCCCCATGTAACAGCAAGACTCAGAGGAGCCCACACACTCAGATCTTAACCCTAGTGTGCAGAAAGGGTAAAAACGTGTTTTTCAGCAGAAATAAACATGTTTCTGCAAGTTTGGTTAACCCCATGTAAGTTATGGGGAAGTAACAGAACACTTTTCAAAACGTGTTTTTCAGCCCGAAATAAACGCGTTTTTTCAGACAACTGAATCCCCATGTAACAGCAAGGTTCAGAAGAGCCCACACACTCAGCTCTTAACCCCAGTGTGCAGAAAGAGTCAAAACGTGTTTTTCAGCAGAAATAAACATGTTTCTGCAAGTTTGGTCAACCCCATGTAAGTTATGGGGCAGTAACAGAACACTTTTCAAAACGTGTTTTTCAGCCCGAAATAAACGCGTTTTTTCAGACAACTGAATCCCCATGTAACAGCAAGGCTCAGAGGAGCCCACACACTCAGCTCTTAGCCCCAGTGTGCAGAAAGTGTCAAAACGTGTTTTTCAGCAGAAATAAACATGTTTCTGCAAGTTTGGTCAACCCCATGTAAGTTATGGGACAGTAACAGCACACTTTTCAAAACGTGTTTTTCAGCCCGAAATAAACGCGTTTTTTCAGACAACTGAATCACCATGTAACAGCAAGGCTCAGAGGAGCCCACACACTCAGCTCTTAGCCCCAGTGTGCAGAAAGTGTCAAAACGTGTTTTTCAGCAGAAATAAACATGTTTCTGCATGTTTGGTCAACCCCATGTAAGTTATGGGACAGTAACAGCACACTTTTCAAAACGTGTTTTTCAGCCCGAAATAAACGCGTTTTTTCAGACAACTGAATCCCCATGTAACAGCAAGGCTCAGAGGAGCCCACACACTCAGATCTTAACCCCAGTGTGCAGAAAGGGTCAAAACGTGTTTTTCAGCAGAAATAAACATGTTTCTGCAAGTTTGGTCAACCCCATGTAAGTTATGGGGCAGTAACAGAACACTTTTCAAAACGTGTTTTTCAGCCCGAAATAAACGCGTTTTTTCAGACAACTGAATCACCATGTAACAGCAAGGCTCAGAGGAGCCCACACACTCAGCTCTTAACCCCAGTGTGCAGGAAGGGTCAAAACGTGTTTTTCAGCAGAAATAAACATGTTTCTGCAAGTTTGGTCAACCCCATGTAAGTTATGGGACAGTAACAGCACACTTTTCAAAACGTGTTTTTCAGCCCGAAATAAACGCGTTTTTTCAGACAACTGAATCCCCATGTAACAGCAAGACTCAGAGGAGCCCACACACTCAGATCTTAACCCTAGTGTGCAGAAAGGGTAAAAACGTGTTTTTCAGCAGAAATAAACATGTTTCTGCAAGTTTGGTCAACCCCATGTAAGTTATGGGACAGTAACAGCACACTTTTCAAAACGTGTTTTTCAGCCCGAAATAAACGCGTTTTTTTCAGACAACTGAATCCCCATGTAACAGCAAGCTCAGAGGAGCCCACACACTCAGATCTTAACCCCAGTGTGCAGAAAGGGTCAAAACGTGTTTTTCAGCAGAAATAAACATGTTTCTGCAAGTTTGGTCAACCCCATGTAAGTTATGGGGCAGTAACAGAACACTTTTCAAAACGTGTTTTTCAGCCCGAAATAAACGCGTTTTTTCAGACAACTGAATCCCCATGTAACAGCAAGACTCAGAGGAGCCCACACACTCAGATCTTAACCCCAGTGTGCAGAAAGGGTAAAAACGTGTTTTTCAGCAGAAATAAACATGTTTCTGCAAGTTTGGTCAACCCCATGTAAGTTATGGGGCAGTAAAAGAACACTTTTCAAAACGTGTTTTTCAGCCCGAAATAAACGCGTTTTTTCAGACAACTGAATCCCCATGTAACAGCAAGGTTCAGAAGAGCCCACACTCTCAGCTCTTAACCCCAGTGTGCAGGAAGGGTCAAAACGTGTTTTTCAGCAGAAATAAACATGTTTCTGCAAGTTTGGTCAACCCCATGTAAGTTATGGGGCAGTAACAGAACACTTTTCAAAACGTGTTTTTCAGCCCGAAATAAACGCGTTTTTTCAGACAACTGAATCCCCATGCAACAGCAAGGCTCAGAAGAGCCCACACACTCAGCTCTTAACCCCAGTGTGCAGAAAGAGTCAAAACGTGTTTTTCAGCAGAAATAAACATGTTTCTGCAAGTTTGGTCAACCCCATGTAAGTTATGGGGCAGTAACAGAACACTTTTCAAAACGTGTTTTTCAGCCCGAAATAAACGCGTTTTTTCAGACAACTGAATCACCATGTAACAGCAAGGCTCAGAGGAGCCCACACACTCAGCTCTTAACCCCAGTGTGCAGGAAGGGTCAAAACGTGTTTTTCAGCAGAAATAAACATGTTTCTGCAAGTTTGGTCAACCCCATGTAAGTTATGGGGCAGTAACAGAACACTTTTCAAAACGTGTTTTTCAGCCCGAAATAAACGCGTTTTTTCAGACAACTGAATCCCCATGCAACAGCAAGGCTCAGAAGAGCCCACACACTCAGCTCTTAACCCCAGTGTGCAGAAAGTGTCAAAACGTGTTTTTCAGCAGAAATAAACATGTTTCTGCAAGTTTGGTCAACCCCATGTAAGTTATGGGACAGTAACAGCACACTTTTCAAAACGTGTTTTTCAGCCCGAAATAAACGCGTTTTTTCAGACAACTGAATCCCCATGTAACAGCAAGCTCAGAGGAGCCCACACACTCAGATCTTAACCCCAGTGTGCAGAAAGGGTCAAAACGTGTTTTTCAGCAGAAATAAACATGTTTCTGCAAGTTTGGTCAACCCCATGTAAGTTATGGGGCAGTAACAGAACACTTTTCAAAACGTGTTTTTCAGCCCGAAATAAACGCGTTTTTTTCAGACAACTGAATCCCCATGTAACAGCAAGACTCAGAGGAGCCCACACACTCAGATCTTAACCCCAGTGTGCAGAAAGGGTAAAAACGTGTTTTTCAGCAGAAATAAACATGTTTCTGCAAGTTTGGTCAACCCCATGTAAGTTATGGGGCAGTAACAGAACACTTTTCAAAACGTGTTTTTCAGCCCGAAATAAACGCGTTTTTTCAGACAACTGAATCCCCATGTAACAGCAAGGTTCAGAAGAGCCCACACTCTCAGCTCTTAACCCCAGTGTGCAGGAAGGGTCAAAACGTGTTTTTCAGCAGAAATAAACATGTTTCTGCAAGTTTGGTCAACCCCATGTAAGTTATGGGGCAGTAACAGAACACTTTTCAAAACGTGTTTTTCAGCCCGAAATAAACGCGTTTTTTCAGACAACTGAATCCCCATGCAACAGCAAGGCTCAGAAGAGCCCACACACTCAGCTCTTAACCCCAGTGTGCAAAAAGAGTCAAAACGTGTTTTTCAGCAGAAATAAACATGTTTCTGCAAGTTTGGTCAACCCCATGTAAGTTATGGGGCAGTAACAGAACACTTTTCAAAACGTGTTTTTCAGCCCGAAATAAACGCGTTTTTTCAGACAACTGAATCCCCATGCAACAGCAAGGCTCAGAAGAGCCCACACACTCAGCTCTTAACCCCAGTGTGCAGAAAGAGTCAAAACGTGTTTTTCAGCAGAAATAAACATGTTTCTGCAAGTTTGGTCAACCCCATGTAAGTTATGGGGCAGTAACAGAACACTTTTCAAAACGTGTTTTTCAGCCCGAAATAAACGCGTTTTTTCAGACAACTGAATCACCATGTAACAGCAAGGCTCAGAGGAGCCCACACACTCAGCTCTTAACCCCAGTGTGCAGGAAGGGTCAAAACGTGTTTTTCAGCAGAAATAAACATGTTTCTGCAAGTTTGGTCAACCCCATGTAAGTTATGGGGCAGTAACAGAACACTTTTCAAAACGTGTTTTTCAGCCCGAAATAAACGCGTTTTTTCAGACAACTGAATCCCCATGCAACAGCAAGGCTCAGAAGAGCCCACACACTCAGCTCTTAACCCCAGTGTGCAGAAAGTGTCAAAACGTGTTTTTCAGCAGAAATAAACATGTTTCTGCAAGTTTGGTCAACCCCATGTAAGTTATGGGACAGTAACAGCACACTTTTCAAAACGTGTTTTTCAGCCCGAAATAAACGCGTTTTTTCAGACAACTGAATCCCCATGTAACAGCAAGCTCAGAGGAGCCCACACACTCAGATCTTAACCCCAGTGTGCAGAAAGGGTCAAAACGTGTTTTTCAGCAGAAATAAACATGTTTCTGCAAGTTTGGTCAACCCCATGTAAGTTATGGGGCAGTAACAGAACACTTTTCAAAACGTGTTTTTCAGCCCGAAATAAACGCGTTTTTTTCAGACAACTGAATCCCCATGTAACAGCAAGACTCAGAGGAGCCCACACACTCAGATCTTAACCCCAGTGTGCAGAAAGGGTAAAAACGTGTTTTTCAGCAGAAATAAACATGTTTCTGCAAGTTTGGTCAACCCCATGTAAGTTATGGGGCAGTAACAGAACACTTTTCAAAACGTGTTTTTCAGCCCGAAATAAACGCGTTTTTTCAGACAACTGAATCCCCATGTAACAGCAAGGTTCAGAAGAGCCCACACTCTCAGCTCTTAACCCCAGTGTGCAGGAAGGGTCAAAACGTGTTTTTCAGCAGAAATAAACATGTTTCTGCAAGTTTGGTCAACCCCATGTAAGTTATGGGGCAGTAACAGAACACTTTTCAAAACGTGTTTTTCAGCCCGAAATAAACGCGTTTTTTCAGACAACTGAATCCCTATGCAACAGCAAGGCTCAGAAGAGCCCACACACTCAGCTCTTAACCCCAGTGTGCAGAAAGAGTCAAAACGTGTTTTTCAGCAGAAATAAACATGTTTCTGCAAGTTTGGTCAACCCCATGTAAGTTATGGGGCAGTAACAGAACACTTTTCAAAACGTGTTTTTCAGCCCGAAATAAACGCGTTTTTTCAGACAACTGAATCACCATGTAACAGCAAGGCTCAGAGGAGCCCACACACTCAGCTCTTAACCCCAGTGTGCAGAAAGAGTCAAAACGTGTTTTTCAGCAGAAATAAACATGTTTCTGCAAGTTTGGTCAACCCCATGTAAGTTATGGGGCAGTAACAGAACACTTTTCAAAACGTGTTTTTCAGCCCGAAATAAACGCGTTTTTTCAGACAACTGAATCCCCATGTAACAGCAAGGCTCAGAGGAGCCCACACACTCAGCTCTTAGCCCCAGTGTGCAGAAAGTGTCAAAACGTGTTTTTCAGCAGAAATAAACATGTTTCTGCAAGTTTGGTCAACCCCATGTAAGTTATGGGACAGTAACAGCACACTTTTCAAAACGTGTTTTTCAGCCCGAAATAAACGCGTTTTTTCAGACAACTGAATCCCCATGTAACAGCAAGGCTCAGAGGATCCCACACACTCAGATCTTAACCCCAGTGTGCAGAAAGGGTCAAAACGTGTTTTTCAGCAGAAATAAACATGTTTCTGCAAGTTTGGTCAACCCCATGTAAGTTATGGGGCAGTAACAGAACACTTTTCAAAACGTGTTTTTCAGCCCGAAATAAACGCGTTTTTTCAGACAACTGAATCCCCATGTAACAGCAAGGTTCAGAAGAGCCCACACTCTCAGCTCTTAACCCCAGTGTGCAGGAAGGGTCAAAACGTGTTTTTCAGCAGAAATAAACATGTTTCTGCAAGTTTGGTCAACCCCATGTAAGTTATGGGGCAGTAACAGAACACTTTTCAAAACGTGTTTTTCAGCCCGAAATAAACGCGTTTTTTCAGACAACTGAATCCCCATGCAACAGCAAGGCTCAGAAGAGCCCACACACTCAGCTCTTAACCCCAGTGTGCAGAAAGAGTCAAAACGTGTTTTTCAGCAGAAATAAACATGTTTCTGCAAGTTTGGTCAACCCCATGTAAGTTATGGGGCAGTAACAGAACACTTTTCAAAACGTGTTTTTCAGCCCGAAATAAACGCGTTTTTTCAGACAACTGAATCACCATGTAACAGCAAGGCTCAGAGGAGCCCACACACTCAGCTCTTAACCCCAGTGTGCAGAAAGAGTCAAAACGTGTTTTTCAGCAGAAATAAACATGTTTCTGCAAGTTTGGTCAACCCCATGTAAGTTATGGGGCAGTAACAGAACACTTTTCAAAACGTGTTTTTCAGCCCGAAATAAACGCGTTTTTTCAGACAACTGAATCCCCATGTAACAGCAAGGCTCAGAGGAGCCCACACACTCAGCTCTTAGCCCCAGTGTGCAGAAAGTGTCAAAACGTGTTTTTCAGCAGAAATAAACATGTTTCTGCAAGTTTGGTCAACCCCATGTAAGTTATGGGACAGTAACAGCACACTTTTCAAAACGTGTTTTTCAGCCCGAAATAAACGCGTTTTTTCAGACAACTGAATCCCCATGTAACAGCAAGGCTCAGAGGATCCCACACACTCAGATCTTAACCCCAGTGTGCAGAAAGGGTCAAAACGTGTTTTTCAGCAGAAATAAACATGTTTCTGCAAGTTTGGTCAACCCCATGTAAGTTATGGGGCAGTAACAGAACACTTTTCAAAACGTGTTTTTCAGCCCGAAATAAACGCGTTTTTTCAGACAACTGAATCACCATGTAACAGCAAGGCTCAGAGGAGCCCACACACTCAGCTCTTAACCCCAGTGTGCAGGAAGGGTCAAAACGTGTTTTTCAGCAGAAATAAACATGTTTCTGCAAGTTTGGTCAACCCCATGTAAGTTATGGGGCAGTAACAGAACACTTTTCAAAACGTGTTTTTCAGCCCGAAATAAACGCGTTTTTTCAGACAACTGAATCCCCATGCAACAGCAAGGCTCAGAAGAGCCCACACACTCAGCTCTTAACCCCAGTGTGCAGAAAGTGTCAAAACGTGTTTTTCAGCAGAAATAAACATGTTTCTGCAAGTTTGGTCAACCCCATGTAAGTTATGGGACAGTAACAGCACACTTTTCAAAACGTGTTTTTCAGCCCGAAATAAACGCGTTTTTTCAGACAACTGAATCCCCATGTAACAGCAAGGCTCAGAGGAGCCCACACACTCAGATCTTAACCCCAGTGTGCAGAAAGGGTCAAAACGTGTTTTTCAGCAGAAATAAACATGTTTCTGCAAGTTTGGTCAACCCCATGTAAGTTATGGGGCAGTAACAGAACACTTTTCAAAACGTGTTTTTCAGCCCGAAATAAACGCGTTTTTTCAGACAACTGAATCACCATGTAACAGCAAGGCTCAGAGGAGCCCACACACTCAGCTCTTAACCCCAGTGTGCAGGAAGGGTCAAAACGTGTTTTTCAGCAGAAATAAACATGTTTCTGCAAGTTTGGTCAACCCCATGTAAGTTATGGGACAGTAACAGCACACTTTTCAAAACGTGTTTTTCAGCCCGAAATAAACGCGTTTTTTCAGACAACTGAATCCCCATGTAACAGCAAGACTCAGAGGAGCCCACACACTCAGATCTTAACCCTAGTGTGCAGAAAGGGTAAAAACGTGTTTTTCAGCAGAAATAAACATGTTTCTGCAAGTTTGGTTAACCCCATGTAAGTTATGGGGAAGTAACAGAACACTTTTCAAAACGTGTTTTTCAGCCCGAAATAAACGCGTTTTTTCAGACAACTGAATCCCCATGTAACAGCAAGGTTCAGAAGAACCCACACACTCAGCTCTTAACCCCAGTGTGCAGAAAGAGTCAAAACGTGTTTTTCAGCAGAAATAAACATGTTTCTGCAAGTTTGGTCAACCCCATGTAAGTTATGGGGCAGTAACAGAACACTTTTCAAAACGTGTTTTTCAGCCCGAAATAAACGCGTTTTTTCAGACAACTGAATCCCCATGTAACAGCAAGGCTCAGAGGAGCCCACACACTCAGCTCTTAGCCCCAGTGTGCAGAAAGTGTCAAAACGTGTTTTTCAGCAGAAATAAACATGTTTCTGCAAGTTTGGTCAACCCCATGTAAGTTATGGGACAGTAACAGCACACTTTTCAAAACGTGTTTTTCAGCCCGAAATAAACGCGTTTTTTCAGACAACTGAATCCCCATGTAACAGCAAGGCTCAGAGGAGCCCACACACTCAGATCTTAACCCCAGTGTGCAGAAAGGGTCAAAACGTGTTTTTCAGCAGAAATAAACATGTTTCTGCAAGTTTGGTCAACCCCATGTAAGTTATGGGGCAGTAACAGAACACTTTTCAAAACGTGTTTTTCAGCCCGAAATAAACGCGTTTTTTCAGACAACTGAATCACCATGTAACAGCAAGGCTCAGAAGAGCCCACACACTCAGATCTTAACCCCAGTGTGCAGAAAGGGTCAAAACGTGTTTTTCAGCAGAAAAAAACATGTTTCTGCAAGTTTGGTCAACCCCATGTAAGTTATGGGGCAGTAACAGAACACTTTTCAAAACGTGTTTTTCAGCCCGAAATAAACGCGTTTTTTCAGACAACTGAATCACCATGTAACAGCAAGGCTCAGAAGAGCCCACACACTCAGCTCTTAACCGCAGTGTGCAGAAAGTGTCAAAACGTGTTTTTCAGCAGAAATAAACATGTTTCTGCAAGTTTGGTCAACCCCATGTAAGTTATGGGACAGTAACAGCACACTTTTCAAAACGTGTTTTTCAGCCCGAAATAAACGCGTTTTTTCAGACAACTGAATCCCCATGTAACAGCAAGGCTCAGAGGAGCCCACACACTCAGATCTTAACCCCAGTGTGCAGAAAGGGTCAAAACGTGTTTTTCAGCAGAAATAAACATGTTTCTGCAAGTTTGGTCAACCCCATGTAAGTTATGGGGCAGTAACAGAACACTTTTCAAAACGTGTTTTTCAGCCCGAAATAAACGCGTTTTTTCAGACAACTGAATCACCATGTAACAGCAAGGCTCAGAGGAGCCCACACACTCAGCTCTTAACCCCAGTGTGCAGGAAGGGTCAAAACGTGTTTTTCAGCAGAAATAAACATGTTTCTGCAAGTTTGGTCAACCCCATGTAAGTTATGGGACAGTAACAGCACACTTTTCAAAACGTGTTTTTCAGCCCGAAATAAACGCGTTTTTTCAGACAACTGAATCCCCATGTAACAGCAAGGCTCAGAGGAGCCCACACACTCAGATCTTAACCCCAGTGTGCAGAAAGGGTCAAAACGTGTTTTTCAGCAGAAATAAACATGTTTCTGCAAGTTTGGTCAACCCCATGTAAGTTATGGGACAGTAACAGCACACTTTTCAAAACGTGTTTTTCAGCCCGAAATAAACGCGTTTTTTCAGACAACTGAATCCCCATGTAACAGCAAGGCTCAGAGGAGCCCACACACTCAGATCTTAACCCTAGTGTGCAGAAAGGGTAAAAACGTGTTTTTCAGCAGAAATAAACATGTTTCTGCAAGTTTGGTTAACCCCATGTAAGTTATGGGGCAGTAACAGAACACTTTTCAAAACGTGTTTTTCAGCCCGAAATAAACGCGTTTTTTCAGACAACTGAATCACCATGTAACAGCAAGGCTCAGAGGAGCCCACACACTCAGCTCTTAACCCCAGTGTGCAGGAAGGGTCAAAACGTGTTTTTCAGCAGAAATAAACATGTTTCTGCAAGTTTGGTCAACCCCATGTAAGTTATGGGACAGTAACAGCACACTTTTCAAAACGTGTTTTTCAGCCCGAAATAAACGCGTTTTTTCAGACAACTGAATCCCCATGCAACAGCAAGGCTCAGAAGAGCCCACACACTCAGCTCTTAACCCCAGTGTGCAGAAAGTGTCAAAACGTGTTTTTCAGCAGAAATAAACATGTTTCTGCAAGTTTGGTCAACCCCATGTAAGTTATGGGACAGTAACAGCACACTTTTCAAAACGTGTTTTTCAGCCCGAAATAAACGCGTTTTTTCAGACAACTGAATCACCATGTAACAGCAAGGCTCAGAAGAGCCCACACACTCAGATCTTAACCCCAGTGTGCAGAAAGGGTCAAAACGTGTTTTTCAGCAGAAAAAAACATGTTTCTGCAAGTTTGGTCAACCCCATGTAAGTTATGGGGCAGTAACAGAACACTTTTCAAAACGTGTTTTTCAGCCCGAAATAAACGCGTTTTTTCAGACAACTGAATCACCATGTAACAGCAAGGCTCAGAGGAGCCCACACACTCAGCTCTTAACCCCAGTGTGCAGGAAGGGTCAAAACGTGTTTTTCAGCAGAAATAAACATGTTTCTGCAAGTTTGGTCAACCCCATGTAAGTTATGGGGCAGTAACAGAACACTTTTCAAAACGTGTTTTTCAGCCCGAAATAAACGCGTTTTTTCAGACAACTGAATCCCCATGCAACAGCAAGGCTCAGAAGAGCCCACACACTCAGCTCTTAACCCCAGTGTGCAGAAAGAGTCAAAACGTGTTTTTCAGCAGAAATAAACATGTTTCTGCAAGTTTGGTCAACCCCATGTAAGTTATGGGGCAGTAACAGAACACTTTTCAAAACGTGTTTTTCAGCCCGAAATAAACGCGTTTTTTCAGACAACTGAATCCCCATGTAACAGCAAGGCTCAGAGGAGCCCACACACTCAGATCTTAACCCCAGTGTGCAGAAAGGGTCAAAACGTGTTTTTCAGCAGAAATAAACATGTTTCTGCAAGTTTGGTCAACCCCATGTAAGTTATGGGGCAGTAACAGAACACTTTTCAAAACGTGTTTTTCAGCCCGAAATAAACGCGTTTTTTCAGACAACTGAATCACCATGTAACAGCAAGGCTCAGAAGAGCCCACACACTCAGCTCTTAACCCCAGTGTGCAGGAAGGGTCAAAACGTGTTTTTCAGCAGAAATAAACATGTTTCTGCAAGTTTGGTCAACCCCATGTAAGTTATGGGGCAGTAACAGAACACTTTTCAAAACGTGTTTTTCAGCCCGAAATAAACGCGTTTTTTCAGACAACTGAATCCCCATGCAACAGCAAGGCTCAGAAGAGCCCACACACTCAGCTCTTAACCCCAGTGTGCAGAAAGTGTCAAAACGTGTTTTTCAGCAGAAATAAACATGTTTCTGCAAGTTTGGTCAACCCCATGTAAGTTATGGGACAGTAACAGCACACTTTTCAAAACGTGTTTTTCAGCCCGAAATAAACGCGTTTTTTCAGACAACTGAATCCCCATGTAACAGCAAGGCTCAGAGGAGCCCACACACTCAGATCTTAACCCCAGTGTGCAGAAAGGGTCAAAACGTGTTTTTCAGCAGAAATAAACATGTTTCTGCAAGTTTGGTCAACCCCATGTAAGTTATGGGGCAGTAACAGAACACTTTTCAAAACGTGTTTTTCAGCCCGAAATAAACGCGTTTTTTCAGACAACTGAATCACCATGTAACAGCAAGGCTCAGAGGAGCCCACACACTCAGCTCTTAACCCCAGTGTGCAGGAAGGGTCAAAACGTGTTTTTCAGCAGAAATAAACATGTTTCTGCAAGTTTGGTCAACCCCATGTAAGTTATGGGACAGTAACAGCACACTTTTCAAAACGTGTTTTTCAGCCCGAAATAAACGCGTTTTTTCAGACAACTGAATCCCCATGTAACAGCAAGACTCAGAGGAGCCCACACACTCAGATCTTAACCCTAGTGTGCAGAAAGGGTAAAAACGTGTTTTTCAGCAGAAATAAACATGTTTCTGCAAGTTTGGTTAACCCCATGTAAGTTATGGGGAAGTAACAGAACACTTTTCAAAACGTGTTTTTCAGCCCGAAATAAACGCGTTTTTTCAGACAACTGAATCCCCATGTAACAGCAAGGTTCAGAAGAGCCCACACACTCAGCTCTTAACCCCAGTGTGCAGAAAAAGTCAAAACGTGTTTTTCAGCAGAAATAAACATGTTTCTGCAAGTTTGGTCAACCCCATGTAAGTTATGGGGCAGTAACAGAACACTTTTCAAAACGTGTTTTTCAGCCCGAAATAAACGCGTTTTTTCAGACAACTGAATCCCCATGCAACAGCAAGGCTCAGAAGAGCCCACACACTCAGCTCTTAACCCCAGTGTGCAGAAAGTGTCAAAACGTGTTTTTCAGCAGAAATAAACATGTTTCTGCAAGTTTGGTCAACCCCATGTAAGTTATGGGACAGTAACAGCACACTTTTCAAAACGTGTTTTTCAGCCCGAAATAAACGCGTTTTTTCAGACAACTGAATCCCCATGTAACAGCAAGGCTCAGAGGAGCCCACACACTCAGATCTTAACCCTAGTGTGCAGAAAGGGTAAAAACGTGTTTTTCAGCAGAAATAAACATGTTTCTGCAAGTTTGGTTAACCCCATGTAAGTTATGGGGAAGTAACAGAACACTTTTCAAAACGTGTTTTTCAGCCCGAAATAAACGCGTTTTTTCAGACAAGTGAATCCCCATGTAACAGCAAGGTTCAGAAGAGCCCACACACTCAGCTCTTAACCCCAGTGTGCAGAAAGAGTCAAAACGTGTTTTTCAGCAGAAATAAACATGTTTCTGCAAGTTTGGTCAACCCCATGTAAGTTATGGGGCAGTAACAGAACACTTTTCAAAACGTGTTTTTCAGCCCGAAATAAACGCGTTTTTTCAGACAACTGAATCCCCATGCAACAGCAAGGCTCAGAAGAGCCCACACACTCAGCTCTTAACCCCAGTGTGCAGAAAGTGTCAAAACGTGTTTTTCAGCAGAAATAAACATGTTTCTGCAAGTTTGGTCAACCCCATGTAAGTTATGGGACAGTAACAGCACACTTTTCAAAACGTGTTTTTCAGCCCGAAATAAACGCGTTTTTTCAGACAACTGAATCCCCATGTAACAGCAAGGCTCAGAGGAGCCCACACACTCAGATCTTAACCCCAGTGTGCAGAAAGGGTCAAAACGTGTTTTTCAGCAGAAATAAACATGTTTCTGCAAGTTTGGTCAACCCCATGTAAGTTATGGGGCAGTAACAGAACACTTTTCAAAACGTGTTTTTCAGCCCGAAATAAACGCGTTTTTTCAGACAACTGAATCACCATGTAACAGCAAGGCTAAGAGGAGCCCACACACTCAGCTCTTAACCCCAGTGTGCAGGAAGGGTCAAAACGTGTTTTTCAGCAGAAATAAACATGTTTCTGCAAGTTTGGTCAACCCCATGTAAGTTATGGGGCAGTAACAGAACACTTTTCAAAACGTGTTTTTCAGCCCGAAATAAACGCGTTTTTTCAGACAACTGAATCCCCATGCAACAGCAAGGCTCAGAAGAGCCCACACACTCAGCTCTTAACCCCAGTGTGCAGAAAGTGTCAAAACGTGTTTTTCAGCAGAAATAAACATGTTTCTGCAAGTTTGGTCAACCCCATGTAAATTATGGGACAGTAACAGCACACTTTTCAAAACGTGTTTTTCAGCCCGAAATAAACGCGTTTTTTCAGACAACTGAATCCCCATGTAACAGCAAGGCTCAGAGGAGCCCACACACTCAGATCTTAACCCCAGTGTGCAGAAAGGGTCAAAACGTGTTTTTCAGCAGAAATAAACATGTTTCTGCAAGTTTGGTCAACCCCATGTAAGTTATGGGGCAGTAACAGAACACTTTTCAAAACGTGTTTTTCAGCCCGAAATAAACGCGTTTTTTCAGACAACTGAATCACCATGTAACAGCAAGGCTCAGAGGAGCCCACACACTCAGCTCTTAACCCCAGTGTGCAGGAAGGGTCAAAACGTGTTTTTCAGCAGAAATAAACATGTTTCTGCAAGTTTGGTCAACCCCATGTAAGTTATGGGACAGTAACAGCACACTTTTCAAAACGTGTTTTTCAGCCCGAAATAAACGCGTTTTTTCAGACAACTGAATCCCCATGTAACAGCAAGACTCAGAGGAGCCCACACACTCAGATCTTAACCCTAGTGTGCAGAAAGGGTAAAAACGTGTTTTTCAGCAGAAATAAACATGTTTCTGCAAGTTTGGTTAACCCCATGTAAGTTATGGGGAAGTAACAGAACACTTTTCAAAACGTGTTTTTCAGCCCGAAATAAACGCGTTTTTTCAGACAACTGAATCCCCATGTAACAGCAAGGTTCAGAAGAGCCCACACACTCAGCTCTTAACCCCAGTGTGCAGAAAGAGTCAAAACGTGTTTTTCAGCAGAAATAAACATGTTTCTGCAAGTTTGGTCAACCCCATGTAAGTTATGGGGCAGTAACAGAACACTTTTCAAAACGTGTTTTTCAGCCCGAAATAAACGCGTTTTTTCAGACAACTGAATCCCCATGTAACAGCAAGGCTCAGAGGAGCCCACACACTCAGCTCTTAGCCCCAGTGTGCAGAAAGTGTCAAAACGTGTTTTTCAGCAGAAATAAACATGTTTCTGCAAGTTTGGTCAACCCCATGTAAGTTATGGGACAGTAACAGCACACTTTTCAAAACGTGTTTTTCAGCCCGAAATAAACGCGTTTTTTCAGACAACTGAATCCCCATGTAACAGCAAGGCTCAGAGGAGCCCACACACTCAGATCTTAACCCCAGTGTGCAGAAAGGGTCAAAACGTGTTTTTCAGCAGAAATAAACATGTTTCTGCAAGTTTGGTCAACCCCATGTAAGTTATGGGGCAGTAACAGAACACTTTTCAAAACGTGTTTTTCAGCCCGAAATAAACGCGTTTTTTCAGACAACTGAATCACCATGTAACAGCAAGGCTCAGAAGAGCCCACACACTCAGATCTTAACCCCAGTGTGCAGAAAGGGTCAAAACGTGTTTTTCAGCAGAAAAAAAACATGTTTCTGCAAGTTTGGTCAACCCCATGTAAGTTATGGGGCAGTAACAGCACACTTTTCAAAACGTGTTTTTCAGCCCGAAATAAACGCGTTTTTTCAGACAACTGAATCCCCATGTAACAGCAAGGCTCAGAAGAGCCCACACACTCAGCTCTTAACCGCAGTGTGCAGAAAGTGTCAAAACGTGTTTTTCAGCAGAAATAAACATGTTTCTGCAAGTTTGGTCAACCCCATGTAAGTTATGGGACAGTAACAGCACACTTTTCAAAACGTGTTTTTCAGCCCGAAATAAACGCGTTTTTTCAGACAACTGAATCCCCATGTAACAGCAAGGCTCAGAGGAGCCCACACACTCAGATCTTAACCCCAGTGTGCAGGAAGGGTCAAAACGTGTTTTTCAGCAGAAATAAACATGTTTCTGCAAGTTTGGTCAACCCCATGTAAGTTATGGGACAGTAACAGCACACTTTTCAAAACGTGTTTTTCAGCCCGAAATAAACGCGTTTTTTCAGACAACTGAATCCCCATGTAACAGCAAGACTCAGAGGAGCCCACACACTCAGATCTTAACCCTAGTGTGCAGAAAGGGTAAAAACGTGTTTTTCAGCAGAAATAAACATGTTTCTGCAAGTTTGGTTAACCCCATGTAAGTTATGGGGAAGTAACAGAACACTTTTCAAAACGTGTTTTTCAGCCCGAAATAAACGCGTTTTTTCAGACAACTGAATCCCCATGTAACAGCAAGGTTCAGAAGAGCCCACACACTCAGCTCTTAACCCCAGTGTGCAGAAAGAGTCAAAACGTGTTTTTCAGCAGAAATAAACATGTTTCTGCAAGTTTGGTCAACCCCATGTAAGTTATGGGGCAGTAACAGAACACTTTTCAAAACGTGTTTTTCAGCCCGAAATAAACGCGTTTTTTCAGACAACTGAATCCCCATGTAACAGCAAGGCTCAGAGGAGCCCACACACTCAGCTCTTAGCCCCAGTGTGCAGAAAGTGTCAAAACGTGTTTTTCAGCAGAAATAAACATGTTTCTGCAAGTTTGGTCAACCCCATGTAAGTTATGGGACAGTAACAGCACACTTTTCAAAACGTGTTTTTCAGCCCGAAATAAACGCGTTTTTTCAGACAACTGAATCCCCATGTAACAGCAAGGCTCAGAGGAGCCCACACACTCAGATCTTAACCCCAGTGTGCAGAAAGGGTCAAAACGTGTTTTTCAGCAGAAATAAACATGTTTCTGCAAGTTTGGTCAACCCCATGTAAGTTATGGGGCAGTAACAGAACACTTTTCAAAACGTGTTTTTCAGCCCGAAATAAACGCGTTTTTTCAGACAACTGAATCACCATGTAACAGCAAGGCTCAGAAGAGCCCACACACTCAGATCTTAACCCCAGTGTGCAGAAAGGGTCAAAACGTGTTTTTCAGCAGAAAAAAACATGTTTCTGCAAGTTTGGTCAACCCCATGTAAGTTATGGGGCAGTAACAGAACACTTTTCAAAACGTGTTTTTCAGCCCGAAATAAACGCGTTTTTTCAGACAACTGAATCACCATGTAACAGCAAGGCTCAGAAGAGCCCACACACTCAGCTCTTAACCGCAGTGTGCAGAAAGTGTCAAAACGTGTTTTTCAGCAGAAATAAACATGTTTCTGCAAGTTTGGTCAACCCCATGTAAGTTATGGGACAGTAACAGCACACTTTTCAAAACGTGTTTTTCAGCCCGAAATAAACGCGTTTTTTCAGACAACTGAATCCCCATGTAACAGCAAGGCTCAGAGGAGCCCACACACTCAGATCTTAACCCCAGTGTGCAGAAAGGGTCAAAACGTGTTTTTCAGCAGAAATAAACATGTTTCTGCAAGTTTGGTCAACCCCATGTAAGTTATGGGGCAGTAACAGAACACTTTTCAAAACGTGTTTTTCAGCCCGAAATAAACGCGTTTTTTCAGACAACTGAATCACCATGTAACAGCAAGGCTCAGAGGAGCCCACACACTCAGCTCTTAACCCCAGTGTGCAGGAAGGGTCAAAACGTGTTTTTCAGCAGAAATAAACATGTTTCTGCAAGTTTGGTCAACCCCATGTAAGTTATGGGACAGTAACAGCACACTTTTCAAAACGTGTTTTTCAGCCCGAAATAAACGCGTTTTTTCAGACAACTGAATCCCCATGTAACAGCAAGACTCAGAGGAGCCCACACACTCAGATCTTAACCCTAGTGTGCAGAAAGGGTAAAAACGTGTTTTTCAGCAGAAATAAACATGTTTCTGCAAGTTTGGTTAACCCCATGTAAGTTATGGGGAAGTAACAGAACACTTTTCAAAACGTGTTTTTCAGCCCGAAATAAACGCGTTTTTTCAGACAACTGAATCCCCATGTAACAGCAAGGCTCAGAGGAGCCCACACACTCAGATCTTAACCCCAGTGTGCAGAAAGGGTCAAAACGTGTTTTTCAGCAGAAATAAACATGTTTCTGCAAGTTTGGTCAACCCCATGTAAGTTATGGGGCAGTAACAGAACACTTTTCAAAACGTGTTTTTCAGCCCGAAATAAACGCGTTTTTTCAGACAACTGAATCACCATGTAACAGCAAGGCTCAGAAGAGCCCACACACTCAGATCTTAACCCCAGTGTGCAGAAAGGGTCAAAACGTGTTTTTCAGCAGAAAAAAACATGTTTCTGCAAGTTTGGTCAACCCCATGTAAGTTATGGGGCAGTAACAGAACACTTTTCAAAACGTGTTTTTCAGCCCGAAATAAACGCGTTTTTTCAGACAACTGAATCACCATGTAACAGCAAGGCTCAGAGGAGCCCACACACTCAGCTCTTAACCCCAGTGTGCAGGAAGGGTCAAAACGTGTTTTTCAGCAGAAATAAACATGTTTCTGCAAGTTTGGTCAACCCCATGTAAGTTATGGGGCAGTAACAGAACACTTTTCAAAACGTGTTTTTCAGCCCGAAATAAACGCGTTTTTTCAGACAACTGAATCCCCATGCAACAGCAAGGCTCAGAAGAGCCCACACACTCAGCTCTTAACCCCAGTGTGCAGAAAGAGTCAAAACGTGTTTTTCAGCAGAAATAAACATGTTTCTGCAAGTTTGGTCAACCCCATGTAAGTTATGGGGCAGTAACAGAACACTTTTCAAAACGTGTTTTTCAGCCCGAAATAAACGCGTTTTTTCAGACAACTGAATCCCCATGTAACAGCAAGGCTCAGAGGAGCCCACACACTCAGCTCTTAGCCCCAGTGTGCAGAAAGTGTCAAAACGTGTTTTTCAGCAGAAATAAACATGTTTCTGCAAGTTTGGTCAACCCCATGTAAGTTATGGGACAGTAACAGCACACTTTTCAAAACGTGTTTTTCAGCCCGAAATAAACGCGTTTTTTCAGACAACTGAATCCCCATGTAACAGCAAGGCTCAGAGGAGCCCACACACTCAGATCTTAACCCCAGTGTGCAGAAAGGGTCAAAACGTGTTTTTCAGCAGAAATAAACATGTTTCTGCAAGTTTGGTCAACCCCATGTAAGTTATGGGGCAGTAACAGAACACTTTTCAAAACGTGTTTTTCAGCCCGAAATAAACGCGTTTTTTCAGACAACTGAATCACCATGTAACAGCAAGGCTCAGAAGAGCCCACACACTCAGCTCTTAACCCCAGTGTGCAGGAAGGGTCAAAACGTGTTTTTCAGCAGAAATAAACATGTTTCTGCAAGTTTGGTCAACCCCATGTAAGTTATGGGGCAGTAACAGAACACTTTTCAAAACGTGTTTTTCAGCCCGAAATAAACGCGTTTTTTCAGACAACTGAATCCCCATGCAACAGCAAGGCTCAGAAGAGCCCACACACTCAGCTCTTAACCCCAGTGTGCAGAAAGTGTCAAAACGTGTTTTTCAGCAGAAATAAACATGTTTCTGCAAGTTTGGTCAACCCCATGTAAGTTATGGGACAGTAACAGCACACTTTTCAAAACGTGTTTTTCAGCCCGAAATAAACGCGTTTTTTCAGACAACTGAATCCCCATGTAACAGCAAGACTCAGAGGAGCCCACACACTCAGATCTTAACCCTAGTGTGCAGAAAGGGTAAAAACGTGTTTTTCAGCAGAAATAAACATGTTTCTGCAAGTTTGGTTAACCCCATGTAAGTTATGGGGAAGTAACAGAACACTTTTCAAAACGTGTTTTTCAGCCCGAAATAAACGCGTTTTTTCAGACAACTGAATCCCCATGTAACAGCAAGGCTCAGAGGAGCCCACACACTCAGATCTTAACCCCAGTGTGCAGAAAGGGTCAAAACGTGTTTTTCAGCAGAAATAAACATGTTTCTGCAAGTTTGGTCAACCCCATGTAAGTTATGGGGCAGTAACAGAACACTTTTCAAAACGTGTTTTTCAGCCCGAAATAAACGCGTTTTTTCAGACAACTGAATCACCATGTAACAGCAAGGCTCAGAAGAGCCCACACACTCAGATCTTAACCCCAGTGTGCAGAAAGGGTCAAAACGTGTTTTTCAGCAGAAAAAAACATGTTTCTGCAAGTTTGGTCAACCCCATGTAAGTTATGGGGCAGTAACAGAACACTTTTCAAAACGTGTTTTTCAGCCCGAAATAAACGCGTTTTTTCAGACAACTGAATCACCATGTAACAGCAAGGCTCAGAGGAGCCCACACACTCAGCTCTTAACCCCAGTGTGCAGGAAGGGTCAAAACGTGTTTTTCAGCAGAAATAAACATGTTTCTGCAAGTTTGGTCAACCCCATGTAAGTTATGGGGCAGTAACAGAACACTTTTCAAAACGTGTTTTTCAGCCCGAAATAAACGCGTTTTTTCAGACAACTGAATCCCCATGCAACAGCAAGGCTCAGAAGAGCCCACACACTCAGCTCTTAACCCCAGTGTGCAGAAAGAGTCAAAACGTGTTTTTCAGCAGAAATAAACATGTTTCTGCAAGTTTGGTCAACCCCATGTAAGTTATGGGGCAGTAACAGAACACTTTTCAAAACGTGTTTTTCAGCCCGAAATAAACGCGTTTTTTCAGACAACTGAATCCCCATGTAACAGCAAGGCTCAGAGGAGCCCACACACTCAGATCTTAACCCCAGTGTGCAGAAAGGGTCAAAACGTGTTTTTCAGCAGAAATAAACATGTTTCTGCAAGTTTGGTCAACCCCATGTAAGTTATGGGGCAGTAACAGAACACTTTTCAAAACGTGTTTTTCAGCCCGAAATAAACGCGTTTTTTCAGACAACTGAATCACCATGTAACAGCAAGGCTCAGAAGAGCCCACACACTCAGCTCTTAACCCCAGTGTGCAGGAAGGGTCAAAACGTGTTTTTCAGCAGAAATAAACATGTTTCTGCAAGTTTGGTCAACCCCATGTAAGTTATGGGGCAGTAACAGAACACTTTTCAAAACGTGTTTTTCAGCCCGAAATAAACGCGTTTTTTCAGACAACTGAATCCCCATGCAACAGCAAGGCTCAGAAGAGCCCACACACTCAGCTCTTAACCCCAGTGTGCAGAAAGTGTCAAAACGTGTTTTTCAGCAGAAATAAACATGTTTCTGCAAGTTTGGTCAACCCCATGTAAGTTATGGGACAGTAACAGCACACTTTTCAAAACGTGTTTTTCAGCCCGAAATAAACGCGTTTTTTCAGACAACTGAATCCCCATGTAACAGCAAGGCTCAGAGGAGCCCACACACTCAGATCTTAACCCCAGTGTGCAGAAAGGGTCAAAACGTGTTTTTCAGCAGAAATAAACATGTTTCTGCAAGTTTGGTCAACCCCATGTAAGTTATGGGGCAGTAACAGAACACTTTTCAAAACGTGTTTTTCAGCCCGAAATAAACGCGTTTTTTCAGACAACTGAATCACCATGTAACAGCAAGGCTCAGAGGAGCCCACACACTCAGCTCTTAACCCCAGTGTGCAGGAAGGGTCAAAACGTGTTTTTCAGCAGAAATAAACATGTTTCTGCAAGTTTGGTCAACCCCATGTAAGTTATGGGACAGTAACAGCACACTTTTCAAAACGTGTTTTTCAGCCCGAAATAAACGCGTTTTTTCAGACAACTGAATCCCCATGTAACAGCAAGACTCAGAGGAGCCCACACACTCAGATCTTAACCCTAGTGTGCAGAAAGGGTAAAAACGTGTTTTTCAGCAGAAATAAACATGTTTCTGCAAGTTTGGTTAACCCCATGTAAGTTATGGGGAAGTAACAGAACACTTTTCAAAACGTGTTTTTCAGCCCGAAATAAACGCGTTTTTTCAGACAACTGAATCCCCATGTAACAGCAAGGTTCAGAAGAGCCCACACACTCAGCTCTTAACCCCAGTGTGCAGAAAAAGTCAAAACGTGTTTTTCAGCAGAAATAAACATGTTTCTGCAAGTTTGGTCAACCCCATGTAAGTTATGGGGCAGTAACAGAACACTTTTCAAAACGTGTTTTTCAGCCCGAAATAAACGCGTTTTTTCAGACAACTGAATCCCCATGCAACAGCAAGGCTCAGAAGAGCCCACACACTCAGCTCTTAACCCCAGTGTGCAGAAAGTGTCAAAACGTGTTTTTCAGCAGAAATAAACATGTTTCTGCAAGTTTGGTCAACCCCATGTAAGTTATGGGACAGTAACAGCACACTTTTCAAAACGTGTTTTTCAGCCCGAAATAAACGCGTTTTTTCAGACAACTGAATCCCCATGTAACAGCAAGGCTCAGAGGAGCCCACACACTCAGATCTTAACCCTAGTGTGCAGAAAGGGTAAAAACGTGTTTTTCAGCAGAAATAAACATGTTTCTGCAAGTTTGGTTAACCCCATGTAAGTTATGGGGAAGTAACAGAACACTTTTCAAAACGTGTTTTTCAGCCCGAAATAAACGCGTTTTTTCAGACAAGTGAATCCCCATGTAACAGCAAGGTTCAGAAGAGCCCACACACTCAGCTCTTAACCCCAGTGTGCAGAAAGAGTCAAAACGTGTTTTTCAGCAGAAATAAACATGTTTCTGCAAGTTTGGTCAACCCCATGTAAGTTATGGGGCAGTAACAGAACACTTTTCAAAACGTGTTTTTCAGCCCGAAATAAACGCGTTTTTTCAGACAACTGAATCCCCATGCAACAGCAAGGCTCAGAAGAGCCCACACACTCAGCTCTTAACCCCAGTGTGCAGAAAGTGTCAAAACGTGTTTTTCAGCAGAAATAAACATGTTTCTGCAAGTTTGGTCAACCCCATGTAAGTTATGGGACAGTAACAGCACACTTTTCAAAACGTGTTTTTCAGCCCGAAATAAACGCGTTTTTTCAGACAACTGAATCCCCATGTAACAGCAAGGCTCAGAGGAGCCCACACACTCAGATCTTAACCCCAGTGTGCAGAAAGGGTCAAAACGTGTTTTTCAGCAGAAATAAACATGTTTCTGCAAGTTTGGTCAACCCCATGTAAGTTATGGGGCAGTAACAGAACACTTTTCAAAACGTGTTTTTCAGCCCGAAATAAACGCGTTTTTTCAGACAACTGAATCACCATGTAACAGCAAGGCTAAGAGGAGCCCACACACTCAGCTCTTAACCCCAGTGTGCAGGAAGGGTCAAAACGTGTTTTTCAGCAGAAATAAACATGTTTCTGCAAGTTTGGTCAACCCCATGTAAGTTATGGGGCAGTAACAGAACACTTTTCAAAACGTGTTTTTCAGCCCGAAATAAACGCGTTTTTTCAGACAACTGAATCCCCATGCAACAGCAAGGCTCAGAAGAGCCCACACACTCAGCTCTTAACCCCAGTGTGCAGAAAGTGTCAAAACGTGTTTTTCAGCAGAAATAAACATGTTTCTGCAAGTTTGGTCAACCCCATGTAAGTTATGGGACAGTAACAGCACACTTTTCAAAACGTGTTTTTCAGCCCGAAATAAACGCGTTTTTTCAGACAACTGAATCCCCATGTAACAGCAAGGCTCAGAGGAGCCCACACACTCAGATCTTAACCCCAGTGTGCAGAAAGGGTCAAAACGTGTTTTTCAGCAGAAATAAACATGTTTCTGCAAGTTTGGTCAACCCCATGTAAGTTATGGGGCAGTAACAGAACACTTTTCAAAACGTGTTTTTCAGCCCGAAATAAACGCGTTTTTTCAGACAACTGAATCACCATGTAACAGCAAGGCTCAGAGGAGCCCACACACTCAGCTCTTAACCCCAGTGTGCAGGAAGGGTCAAAACGTGTTTTTCAGCAGAAATAAACATGTTTCTGCAAGTTTGGTCAACCCCATGTAAGTTATGGGACAGTAACAGCACACTTTTCAAAACGTGTTTTTCAGCCCGAAATAAACGCGTTTTTTCAGACAACTGAATCCCCATGTAACAGCAAGACTCAGAGGAGCCCACACACTCAGATCTTAACCCTAGTGTGCAGAAAGGGTAAAAACGTGTTTTTCAGCAGAAATAAACATGTTTCTGCAAGTTTGGTTAACCCCATGTAAGTTATGGGGAAGTAACAGAACACTTTTCAAAACGTGTTTTTCAGCCCGAAATAAACGCGTTTTTTCAGACAACTGAATCCCCATGTAACAGCAAGGTTCAGAAGAGCCCACACACTCAGCTCTTAACCCCAGTGTGCAGAAAGAGTCAAAACGTGTTTTTCAGCAGAAATAAACATGTTTCTGCAAGTTTGGTCAACCCCATGTAAGTTATGGGGCAGTAACAGAACACTTTTCAAAACGTGTTTTTCAGCCCGAAATAAACGCGTTTTTTCAGACAACTGAATCCCCATGTAACAGGAAGGCTCAGAGGAGCCCACACACTCAGCTCTTAGCCCCAGTGTGCAGAAAGTGTCAAAACGTGTTTTTCAGCAGAAATAAACATGTTTCTGCAAGTTTGGTCAACCCCATGTAAGTTATGGGACAGTAACAGCACACTTTTCAAAACGTGTTTTTCAGCCCGAAATAAACGCGTTTTTTCAGACAACTGAATCCCCATGTAACAGCAAGGCTCAGAGGAGCCCACACACTCAGATCTTAACCCCAGTGTGCAGAAAGGGTCAAAACGTGTTTTTCAGCAGAAATAAACATGTTTCTGCAAGTTTGGTCAACCCCATGTAAGTTATGGGGCAGTAACAGAACACTTTTCAAAACGTGTTTTTCAGCCCGAAATAAACGCGTTTTTTCAGACAACTGAATCACCATGTAACAGCAAGGCTCAGAAGAGCCCACACACTCAGATCTTAACCCCAGTGTGCAGAAAGGGTCAAAACGTGTTTTTCAGCAGAAAAAAACATGTTTCTGCAAGTTTGGTCAACCCCATGTAAGTTATGGGGCAGTAACAGAACACTTTTCAAAACGTGTTTTTCAGCCCGAAATAAACGCGTTTTTTCAGACAACTGAATCACCATGTAACAGCAAGGCTCAGAAGAGCCCACACACTCAGCTCTTAACCGCAGTGTGCAGAAAGTGTCAAAACGTGTTTTTCAGCAGAAATAAACATGTTTCTGCAAGTTTGGTCAACCCCATGTAAGTTATGGGACAGTAACAGCACACTTTTCAAAACGTGTTTTTCAGCCCGAAATAAACGCGTTTTTTCAGACAACTGAATCCCCATGTAACAGCAAGGCTCAGAGGAGCCCACACACTCAGATCTTAACCCCAGTGTGCAGGAAGGGTCAAAACGTGTTTTTCAGCAGAAATAAACATGTTTCTGCAAGTTTGGTCAACCCCATGTAAGTTATGGGACAGTAACAGCACACTTTTCAAAACGTGTTTTTCAGCCCGAAATAAACGCGTTTTTTCAGACAACTGAATCCCCATGTAACAGCAAGACTCAGAGGAGCCCACACACTCAGATCTTAACCCTAGTGTGCAGAAAGGGTAAAAACGTGTTTTTCAGCAGAAATAAACATGTTTCTGCAAGTTTGGTTAACCCCATGTAAGTTATGGGGAAGTAACAGAACACTTTTCAAAACGTGTTTTTCAGCCCGAAATAAACGCGTTTTTTCAGACAACTGAATCCCCATGTAACAGCAAGGTTCAGAAGAGCCCACACACTCAGCTCTTAACCCCAGTGTGCAGAAAGAGTCAAAACGTGTTTTTCAGCAGAAATAAACATGTTTCTGCAAGTTTGGTCAACCCCATGTAAGTTATGGGGCAGTAACAGAACACTTTTCAAAACGTGTTTTTCAGACCGAAATAAACGCGTTTTTTCAGACAACTGAATCCCCATGTAACAGCAAGGCTCAGAGGAGCCCACACACTCAGCTCTTAGCCCCAGTGTGCAGAAAGTGTCAAAACGTGTTTTTCAGCAGAAATAAACATGTTTCTGCAAGTTTGGTCAACCCCATGTAAGTTATGGGACAGTAACAGCACACTTTTCAAAACGTGTTTTTCAGCCCGAAATAAACGCGTTTTTTCAGACAACTGAATCCCCATGTAACAGCAAGGCTCAGAGGAGCCCACACACTCAGATCTTAACCCCAGTGTGCAGAAAGGGTCAAAACGTGTTTTTCAGCAGAAATAAACATGTTTCTGCAAGTTTGGTCAACCCCATGTAAGTTATGGGGCAGTAACAGAACACTTTTCAAAACGTGTTTTTCAGCCCGAAATAAACGCGTTTTTTCATACAACTGAATCACCATGTAACAGCAAGGCTCAGAAGAGCCCACACACTCAGATCTTAACCCCAGTGTGCAGAAAGGGTCAAAACGTGTTTTTCAGCAGAAAAAAACATGTTTCTGCAAGTTTGGTCAACCCCATGTAAGTTATGGGGCAGTAACAGAACACTTTTCAAAACGTGTTTTTCAGCCCGAAATAAACGCGTTTTTTCAGACAACTGAATCACCATGTAACAGCAAGGCTCAGAAGAGCCCACACACTCAGCTCTTAACCGCAGTGTGCAGAAAGTGTCAAAACGTGTTTTTCAGCAGAAATAAACATGTTTCTGCAAGTTTGGTCAACCCCATGTAAGTTATGGGACAGTAACAGCACACTTTTCAAAACGTGTTTTTCAGCCCGAAATAAACGCGTTTTTTCAGACAACTGAATCCCCATGTAACAGCAAGGCTCAGAGGAGCCCACACACTCAGATCTTAACCCCAGTGTGCAGAAAGGGTCAAAACGTGTTTTTCAGCAGAAATAAACATGTTTCTGCAAGTTTGGTCAACCCCATGTAAGTTATGGGGCAGTAACAGAACACTTTTCAAAACGTGTTTTTCAGCCCGAAATAAACGCGTTTTTTCAGACAACTGAATCACCATGTAACAGCAAGGCTCAGAGGAGCCCACACACTCAGCTCTTAACCCCAGTGTGCAGGAAGGGTCAAAACGTGTTTTTCAGCAGAAATAAACATGTTTCTGCAAGTTTGGTCAACCCCATGTAAGTTATGGGACAGTAACAGCACACTTTTCAAAACGTGTTTTTCAGCCCGAAATAAACGCGTTTTTTCAGACAACTGAATCCCCATGTAACAGCAAGACTCAGAGGAGCCCACACACTCAGATCTTAACCCTAGTGTGCAGAAAGGGTAAAAACGTGTTTTTCAGCAGAAATAAACATGTTTCTGCAAGTTTGGTTAACCCCATGTAAGTTATGGGGAAGTAACAGAACACTTTTCAAAACGTGTTTTTCAGCCCGAAATAAACGCGTTTTTTCAGACAACTGAATCCCCATGTAACAGCAAGGCTCAGAGGAGCCCACACACTCAGATCTTAACCCCAGTGTGCAGAAAGGGTCAAAACGTGTTTTTCAGCAGAAATAAACATGTTTCTGCAAGTTTGGTCAACCCCATGTAAGTTATGGGGCAGTAACAGAACACTTTTCAAAACGTGTTTTTCAGCCCGAAATAAACGCGTTTTTTCAGACAACTGAATCACCATGTAACAGCAAGGCTCAGAAGAGCCCACACACTCAGATCTTAACCCCAGTGTGCAGAAAGGGTCAAAACGTGTTTTTCAGCAGAAAAAAACATGTTTCTGCAAGTTTGGTCAACCCCATGTAAGTTATGGGGCAGTAACAGAACACTTTTCAAAACGTGTTTTTCAGCCCGAAATAAACGCGTTTTTTCAGACAACTGAATCACCATGTAACAGCAAGGCTCAGAGGAGCCCACACACTCAGCTCTTAACCCCAGTGTGCAGGAAGGGTCAAAACGTGTTTTTCAGCAGAAATAAACATGTTTCTGCAAGTTTGGTCAACCCCATGTAAGTTATGGGGCAGTAACAGAACACTTTTCAAAACGTGTTTTTCAGCCCGAAATAAACGCGTTTTTTCAGACAACTGAATCCCCATGCAACAGCAAGGCTCAGAAGAGCCCACACACTCAGCTCTTAACCCCAGTGTGCAGAAAGAGTCAAAACGTGTTTTTCAGCAGAAATAAACATGTTTCTGCAAGTTTGGTCAACCCCATGTAAGTTATGGGGCAGTAACAGAACACTTTTCAAAACGTGTTTTTCAGCCCGAAATAAACGCGTTTTTTCAGACAACTGAATCCCCATGTAACAGCAAGGCTCAGAGGAGCCCACACACTCAGCTCTTAGCCCCAGTGTGCAGAAAGTGTCAAAACGTGTTTTTCAGCAGAAATAAACATGTTTCTGCAAGTTTGGTCAACCCCATGTAAGTTATGGGACAGTAACAGCACACTTTTCAAAACGTGTTTTTCAGCCCGAAATAAACGCGTTTTTTCAGACAACTGAATCCCCATGTAACAGCAAGGCTCAGAGGAGCCCACACACTCAGATCTTAACCCCAGTGTGCAGAAAGGGTCAAAACGTGTTTTTCAGCAGAAATAAACATGTTTCTGCAAGTTTGGTCAACCCCATGTAAGTTATGGGGCAGTAACAGAACACTTTTCAAAACGTGTTTTTCAGCCCGAAATAAACGCGTTTTTTCAGACAACTGAATCACCATGTAACAGCAAGGCTCAGAAGAGCCCACACACTCAGCTCTTAACCCCAGTGTGCAGGAAGGGTCAAAACGTGTTTTTCAGCAGAAATAAACATGTTTCTGCAAGTTTGGTCAACCCCATGTAAGTTATGGGGCAGTAACAGAACACTTTTCAAAACGTGTTTTTCAGCCCGAAATAAACGCGTTTTTTCAGACAACTGAATCCCCATGCAACAGCAAGGCTCAGAAGAGCCCACACACTCAGCTCTTAACCCCAGTGTGCAGAAAGTGTCAAAACGTGTTTTTCAGCAGAAATAAACATGTTTCTGCAAGTTTGGTCAACCCCATGTAAGTTATGGGACAGTAACAGCACACTTTTCAAAACGTGTTTTTCAGCCCGAAATAAACGCGTTTTTTCAGACAACTGAATCCCCATGTAACAGCAAGGCTCAGAGGAGCCCACACACTCAGATCTTAACCCCAGTGTGCAGAAAGAGTCAAAACGTGTTTTTCAGCAGAAATAAACATGTTTCTGCAAGTTTGGTCAACCCCATGTAAGTTATGGGGCAGTAACAGAACACTTTTCAAAACGTGTTTTTCAGCCCGAAATAAACGCGTTTTTTCAGACAACTGAATCACCATGTAACAGCAAGGCTCAGAGGAGCCCACACACTCAGCTCTTAACCCCAGTGTGCAGGAAGGGTCAAAACGTGTTTTTCAGCAGAAATAAACATGTTTCTGCAAGTTTGGTCAACCCCATGTAAGTTATGGGACAGTAACAGCACACTTTTCAAAACGTGTTTTTCAGCCCGAAATAAACGCGTTTTTTCAGACAACTGAATCCCCATGTAACAGCAAGACTCAGAGGAGCCCACACACTCAGATCTTAACCCTAGTGTGCAGAAAGGGTAAAAACGTGTTTTTCAGCAGAAATAAACATGTTTCTGCAAGTTTGGTTAACCCCATGTAAGTTATGGGGAAGTAACAGAACACTTTTCAAAACGTGTTTTTCAGCCCGAAATAAACGCGTTTTTTCAGACAACTGAATCCCCATGTAACAGCAAGGTTCAGAAGAGCCCACACACTCAGCTCTTAACCCCAGTGTGCAGAAAGAGTCAAAACGTGTTTTTCAGCAGAAATAAACATGTTTCTGCAAGTTTGGTCAACCCCATGTAAGTTATGGGGCAGTAACAGAACACTTTTCAAAACGTGTTTTTCAGCCCGAAATAAACGCGTTTTTTCAGACAACTGAATCCCCATGCAACAGCAAGGCTCAGAAGAGCCCACACACTCAGCTCTTAACCCCAGTGTGCAGAAAGTGTCAAAACGTGTTTTTCAGCAGAAATAAACATGTTTCTGCAAGTTTGGTCAACCCCATGTAAGTTATGGGACAGTAACAGCACACTTTTCAAAACGTGTTTTTCAGCCCGAAATAAACGCGTTTTTTCAGACAACTGAATCCCCATGTAACAGCAAGGCTCAGAGGAGCCCACACACTCAGATCTTAACCCCAGTGTGCAGAAAGGGTCAAAACGTGTTTTTCAGCAGAAATAAACATGTTTCTGCAAGTTTGGTCAACCCCATGTAAGTTATGGGGCAGTAACAGAACACTTTTCAAAACGTGTTTTTCAGCCCGAAATAAACGCGTTTTTTCAGACAACTGAATCACCATGTAACAGCAAGGCTAAGAGGAGCCCACACACTCAGCTCTTAACCCCAGTGTGCAGGAAGGGTCAAAACGTGTTTTTCAGCAGAAATAAACATGTTTCTGCAAGTTTGGTCAACCCCATGTAAGTTATGGGGCAGTAACAGAACACTTTTCAAAACGTGTTTTTCAGCCCGAAATAAACGCGTTTTTTCAGACAACTGAATCCCCATGCAACAGCAAGGCTCAGAAGAGCCCACACACTCAGCTCTTAACCCCAGTGTGCAGAAAGTGTCAAAACGTGTTTTTCAGCAGAAATAAACATGTTTCTGCAAGTTTGGTCAACCCCATGTAAGTTATGGGACAGTAACAGCACACTTTTCAAAACGTGTTTTTCAGCCCGAAATAAACGCGTTTTTTCAGACAACTGAATCCCCATGTAACAGCAAGGCTCAGAGGAGCCCACACACTCAGATCTTAACCCCAGTGTGCAGAAAGGGTCAAAACGTGTTTTTCAGCAGAAATAAACATGTTTCTGCAAGTTTGGTCAACCCCATGTAAGTTATGGGGCAGTAACAGAACACTTTTCAAAACGTGTTTTTCAGCCCGAAATAAACGCGTTTTTTCAGACAACTGAATCACCATGTAACAGCAAGGCTCAGAGGAGCCCACACACTCAGCTCTTAACCCCAGTGTGCAGGAAGGGTCAAAACGTGTTTTTCAGCAGAAATAAACATGTTTCTGCAAGTTTGGTCAACCCCATGTAAGTTATGGGACAGTAACAGCACACTTTTCAAAACGTGTTTTTCAGCCCGAAATAAACGCGTTTTTTCAGACAACTGAATCCCCATGTAACAGCAAGACTCAGAGGAGCCCACACACTCAGATCTTAACCCTAGTGTGCAGAAAGGGTAAAAACGTGTTTTTCAGCAGAAATAAACATGTTTCTGCAAGTTTGGTTAACCCCATGTAAGTTATGGGGAAGTAACAGAACACTTTTCAAAACGTGTTTTTCAGCCCGAAATAAACGCGTTTTTTCAGACAACTGAATCCCCATGTAACAGCAAGGTTCAGAAGAGCCCACACACTCAGCTCTTAACCCCAGTGTGCAGAAAGAGTCAAAACGTGTTTTTCAGCAGAAATAAACATGTTTCTGCAAGTTTGGTCAACCCCATGTAAGTTATGGGGCAGTAACAGAACACTTTTCAAAACGTGTTTTTCAGACCGAAATAAACGCGTTTTTTCAGACAACTGAATCCCCATGTAACAGCAAGGCTCAGAGGAGCCCACACACTCAGCTCTTAACCCCAGTGTGCAGGAAGGGTCAAAACGTGTTTTTCAGCAGAAATAAACATGTTTCTGCAAGTTTGGTCAACCCCATGTAAGTTATGGGGCAGTAACAGAACACTTTTCAAAACGTGTTTTTCAGCCCGAAATAAACGCGTTTTTTCAGACAACTGAATCCCCATGCAACAGCAAGGCTCAGAAGAGCCCACACACTCAGCTCTTAACCCCAGTGTGCAGAAAGTGTCAAAACGTGTTTTTCAGCAGAAATAAACATGTTTCTGCAAGTTTGGTCAACCCCATGTAAGTTATGGGACAGTAACAGCACACTTTTCAAAACGTGTTTTTCAGCCCGAAATAAACGCGTTTTTTCAGACAACTGAATCCCCATGTAACAGCAAGGCTCAGAGGAGCCCACACACTCAGATCTTAACCCCAGTGTGCAGAAAGGGTCAAAACGTGTTTTTCAGCAGAAATAAACATGTTTCTGCAAGTTTGGTCAACCCCATGTAAGTTATGGGGCAGTAACAGAACACTTTTCAAAACGTGTTTTTCAGCCCGAAATAAACGCGTTTTTTCAGACAACTGAATCACCATGTAACAGCAAGGCTCAGAGGAGCCCACACACTCAGCTCTTAACCCCAGTGTGCAGGAAGGGTCAAAACGTGTTTTTCAGCAGAAATAAACATGTTTCTGCAAGTTTGGTCAACCCCATGTAAGTTATGGGACAGTAACAGCACACTTTTCAAAACGTGTTTTTCAGCCCGAAATAAACGCGTTTTTTCAGACAACTGAATCCCCATGTAACAGCAAGACTCAGAGGAGCCCACACACTCAGATCTTAACCCTAGTGTGCAGAAAGGGTAAAAACGTGTTTTTCAGCAGAAATAAACATGTTTCTGCAAGTTTGGTTAACCCCATGTAAGTTATGGGGAAGTAACAGAACACTTTTCAAAACGTGTTTTTCAGCCCGAAATAAACGCGTTTTTTCAGACAACTGAATCCCCATGTAACAGCAAGGTTCAGAAGAGCCCACACACTCAGCTCTTAACCCCAGTGTGCAGAAAGAGTCAAAACGTGTTTTTCAGCAGAAATAAACATGTTTCTGCAAGTTTGGTCAACCCCATGTAAGTTATGGGGCAGTAACAGAACACTTTTCAAAACGTGTTTTTCAGACCGAAATAAACGCGTTTTTTCAGACAACTGAATCCCCATGTAACAGCAAGGCTCAGAGGAGCCCACACACTCAGCTCTTAGCCCCAGTGTGCAGAAAGTGTCAAAACGTGTTTTTCAGCAGAAATAAACATGTTTCTGCAAGTTTGGTCAACCCCATGTAAGTTATGGGACAGTAACAGCACACTTTTCAAAACGTGTTTTTCAGCCCGAAATAAACGCGTTTTTTCAGACAACTGAATCCCCATGTAACAGCAAGGCTCAGAGGAGCCCACACACTCAGATCTTAACCCCAGTGTGCAGAAAGGGTCAAAACGTGTTTTTCAGCAGAAATAAACATGTTTCTGCAAGTTTGGTCAACCCCATGTAAGTTATGGGGCAGTAACAGAACACTTTTCAAAACGTGTTTTTCAGCCCGAAATAAACGCGTTTTTTCAGACAACTGAATCCCCATGCAACAGCAAGGCTCAGAAGAGCCCACACACTCAGCTCTTAACCCCAGTGTGCAGAAAGTGTCAAAACGTGTTTTTCAGCAGAAATAAACATGTTTCTGCAAGTTTGGTCAACCCCATGTAAGTTATGGGACAGTAACAGCACACTTTTCAAAACGTGTTTTTCAGCCCGAAATAAACGCGTTTTTTCAGACAACTGAATCCCCATGTAACAGCAAGGCTCAGAGGAGCCCACACACTCAGATCTTAACCCCAGTGTGCAGAAAGGGTCAAAACGTGTTTTTCAGCAGAAATAAACATGTTTCTGCAAGTTTGGTCAACCCCATGTAAGTTATGGGGCAGTAACAGAACACTTTTCAAAACGTGTTTTTCAGCCCGAAATAAACGCGTTTTTTCAGACAACTGAATCACCATGTAACAGCAAGGCTAAGAGGAGCCCACACACTCAGCTCTTAACCCCAGTGTGCAGGAAGGGTCAAAACGTGTTTTTCAGCAGAAATAAACATGTTTCTGCAAGTTTGGTCAACCCCATGTAAGTTATGGGGCAGTAACAGAACACTTTTCAAAACGTGTTTTTCAGCCCGAAATAAACGCGTTTTTTCAGACAACTGAATCCCCATGCAACAGCAAGGCTCAGAAGAGCCCACACACTCAGCTCTTAACCCCAGTGTGCAGGAAGGGTCAAAACGTGTTTTTCAGCAGAAATAAACATGTTTCTGCAAGTTTGGTCAACCCCATGTAAGTTATGGGGCAGTAACAGAACACTTTTCAAAACGTGTTTTTCAGCCCGAAATAAACGCGTTTTTTCAGACAACTGAATCCCCATGCAACAGCAAGGCTCAGAAGAGCCCACACACTCAGCTCTTAACCCCAGTGTGCAGAAAGTGTCAAAACGTGTTTTTCAGCAGAAATAAACATGTTTCTGCAAGTTTGGTCAACCCCATGTAAGTTATGGGACAGTAACAGCACACTTTTCAAAACGTGTTTTTCAGCCCGAAATAAACGCGTTTTTTCAGACAACTGAATCCCCATGTAACAGCAAGGCTCAGAGGAGCCCACACACTCAGATCTTAACCAAAGTGTGCAGAAAGGGTCAAAACGTGTTTTTCAGCAGAAATAAACATGTTTCTGCAAGTTTGGTCAACCCCATGTAAGTTATGGGGCAGTAACAGAACACTTTTCAAAACGTGTTTTTCAGCCCGAAATAAACGCGTTTTTTCAGACAACTGAATCACCATGTAACAGCAAGGCTCAGAGGAGCCCACACACTCAGCTCTTAACCCCAGTGTGCAGGAAGGGTCAAAACGTGTTTTTCAGCAGAAATAAACATGTTTCTGCAAGTTTGGTCAACCCCATGTAAGTTATGGGACAGTAACAGCACACTTTTCAAAACGTGTTTTTCAGCCCGAAATAAACGCGTTTTTTCAGACAACTGAATCCCCATGTAACAGCAAGACTCAGAGGAGCCCACACACTCAGATCTTAACCCTAGTGTGCAGAAAGGGTAAAAACGTGTTTTTCAGCAGAAATAAACATGTTTCTGCAAGTTTGGTTAACCCCATGTAAGTTATGGGGAAGTAACAGAACACTTTTCAAAACGTGTTTTTCAGCCCGAAATAAACGCGTTTTTTCAGACAACTGAATCCCCATGTAACAGCAAGGTTCAGAAGAGCCCACACACTCAGCTCTTAACCCCAGTGTGCAGAAAAAGTCAAAACGTGTTTTTCAGCAGAAATAAACATGTTTCTGCAAGTTTGGTCAACCCCATGTAAGTTATGGGGCAGTAACAGAACACTTTTCAAAACGTGTTTTTCAGCCCGAAATAAACGCGTTTTTTCAGACAACTGAATCCCCATGCAACAGCAAGGCTCAGAAGAGCCCACACACTCAGCTCTTAACCCCAGTGTGCAGAAAGTGTCAAAACGTGTTTTTCAGCAGAAATAAACATGTTTCTGCAAGTTTGGTCAACCCCATGTAAGTTATGGGACAGTAACAGCACACTTTTCAAAACGTGTTTTTCAGCCCGAAATAAACGCGTTTTTTCAGACAACTGAATCCCCATGTAACAGCAAGGCTCAGAGGAGCCCACACACTCAGATCTTAACCCCAGTGTGCAGAAAGGGTCAAAACGTGTTTTTCAGCAGAAATAAACATGTTTCTGCAAGTTTGGTCAACCCCATGTAAGTTATGGGGCAGTAACAGAACACTTTTCAAAACGTGTTTTTCAGCCCGAAATAAACGCGTTTTTTCAGACAACTGAATCACCATGTAACAGCAAGGCTAAGAGGAGCCCACACACTCAGCTCTTAACCCCAGTGTGCAGGAAGGGTCAAAACGTGTTTTTCAGCAGAAATAAACATGTTTCTGCAAGTTTGGTCAACCCCATGTAAGTTATGGGGCAGTAACAGAACACTTTTCAAAACGTGTTTTTCAGCCCGAAATAAACGCGTTTTTTCAGACAACTGAATCCCCATGCAACAGCAAGGCTCAGAAGAGCCCACACACTCAGCTCTTAACCCCAGTGTGCAGAAAGTGTCAAAACGTGTTTTTCAGCAGAAATAAACATGTTTCTGCAAGTTTGGTCAACCCCATGTAAGTTATGGGACAGTAACAGCACACTTTTCAAAACGTGTTTTTCAGCCCGAAATAAACGCGTTTTTTCAGACAACTGAATCCCCATGTAACAGCAAGGCTCAGAGGAGCCCACACACTCAGATCTTAACCCCAGTGTGCAGGAAGGGTCAAAACGTGTTTTTCAGCAGAAATAAACATGTTTCTGCAAGTTTGGTCAACCCCATGTAAGTTATGGGACAGTAACAGCACACTTTTCAAAACGTGTTTTTCAGCCCGAAATAAACGCGTTTTTTCAGACAACTGAATCCCCATGTAACAGCAAGACTCAGAGGAGCCCACACACTCAGATCTTAACCCTAGTGTGCAGAAAGGGTAAAAACGTGTTTTTCAGCAGAAATAAACATGTTTCTGCAAGTTTGGTTAACCCCATGTAAGTTATGGGGAAGTAACAGAACACTTTTCAAAACGTGTTTTTCAGCCCGAAATAAACGCGTTTTTTCAGACAACTGAATCCCCATGTAACAGCAAGGTTCAGAAGAGCCCACACACTCAGCTCTTAACCCCAGTGTGCAGAAAGAGTCAAAACGTGTTTTTCAGCAGAAATAAACATGTTTCTGCAAGTTTGGTCAACCCCATGTAAGTTATGGGGCAGTAACAGAACACTTTTCAAAACGTGTTTTTCAGCCCGAAATAAACGCGTTTTTTCAGACAACTGAATCCCCATGCAACAGCAAGGCTCAGAAGAGCCCACACACTCAGCTCTTAACCCCAGTGTGCAGAAAGTGTCAAAACGTGTTTTTCAGCAGAAATAAACATGTTTCTGCAAGTTTGGTCAACCCCATGTAAGTTATGGGACAGTAACAGCACACTTTTCAAAACGTGTTTTTCAGCCCGAAATAAACGCGTTTTTTCAGACAACTGAATCCCCATGTAACAGCAAGGCTCAGAGGAGCCCACACACTCAGATCTTAACCCCAGTGTGCAGAAAGGGTCAAAACGTGTTTTTCAGCAGAAATAAACATGTTTCTGCAAGTTTGGTCAACCCCATGTAAGTTATGGGGCAGTAACAGAACACTTTTCAAAACGTGTTTTTCAGCCCGAAATAAACGCGTTTTTTCAGACAACTGAATCACCATGTAACAGCAAGGCTAAGAGGAGCCCACACACTCAGCTCTTAACCCCAGTGTGCAGGAAGGGTCAAAACGTGTTTTTCAGCAGAAATAAACATGTTTCTGCAAGTTTGGTCAACCCCATGTAAGTTATGGGGCAGTAACAGAACACTTTTCAAAACGTGTTTTTCAGCCCGAAATAAACGCGTTTTTTCAGACAACTGAATCCCCATGCAACAGCAAGGCTCAGAAGAGCCCACACACTCAGCTCTTAACCCCAGTGTGCAGAAAGTGTCAAAACGTGTTTTTCAGCAGAAATAAACATGTTTCTGCAAGTTTGGTCAACCCCATGTAAGTTATGGGACAGTAACAGCACACTTTTCAAAACGTGTTTTTCAGCCCGAAATAAACGCGTTTTTTCAGACAACTGAATCCCCATGTAACAGCAAGGCTCAGAGGAGCCCACACACTCAGATCTTAACCCCAGTGTGCAGAAAGGGTCAAAACGTGTTTTTCAGCAGAAATAAACATGTTTCTGCAAGTTTGGTCAACCCCATGTAAGTTATGGGGCAGTAACAGAACACTTTTCAAAACGTGTTTTTCAGCCCGAAATAAACGCGTTTTTTCAGACAACTGAATCACCATGTAACAGCAAGGCTCAGAGGAGCCCACACACTCAGCTCTTAACCCCAGTGTGCAGGAAGGGTCAAAACGTGTTTTTCAGCAGAAATAAACATGTTTCTGCAAGTTTGGTCAACCCCATGTAAGTTATGGGACAGTAACAGCACACTTTTCAAAACGTGTTTTTCAGCCCGAAATAAACGCGTTTTTTCAGACAACTGAATCCCCATGTAACAGCAAGAGTCAGAGGAGCCCACACACTCAGATCTTAACCCTAGTGTGCAGAAAGGGTAAAAACGTGTTTTTCAGCAGAAATAAACATGTTTCTGCAAGTTTGGTTAACCCCATGTAAGTTATGGGGAAGTAACAGAACACTTTTCAAAACGTGTTTTTCAGCCCGAAATAAACGCGTTTTTTCAGACAACTGAATCCCCATGTAACAGCAAGGTTCAGAAGAGCCCACACACTCAGCTCTTAACCCCAGTGTGCAGAAAGAGTCAAAACGTGTTTTTCAGCAGAAATAAACATGTTTCTGCAAGTTTGGTCAACCCCATGTAAGTTATGGGGCAGTAACAGAACACTTTTCAAAACGTGTTTTTCAGACCGAAATAAACGCGTTTTTTCAGACAACTGAATCCCCATGTAACAGCAAGGCTCAGAGGAGCCCACACACTCAGCTCTTAGCCCCAGTGTGCAGAAAGTGTCAAAACGTGTTTTTCAGCAGAAATAAACATGTTTCTGCAAGTTTGGTCAACCCCATGTAAGTTATGGGACAGTAACAGCACACTTTTCAAAACGTGTTTTTCAGCCCGAAATAAACGCGTTTTTTCAGACAACTGAATCCCCATGTAACAGCAAGGCTCAGAGGAGCCCACACACTCAGATCTTAACCCCAGTGTGCAGAAAGGGTCAAAACGTGTTTTTCAGCAGAAATAAACATGTTTCTGCAAGTTTGGTCAACCCCATGTAAGTTATGGGGCAGTAACAGAACACTTTTCAAAACGTGTTTTTCAGCCCGAAATAAACGCGTTTTTTCAGACAACTGAATCCCCATGCAACAGCAAGGCTCAGAAGAGCCCACACACTCAGCTCTTAACCCCAGTGTGCAGAAAGTGTCAAAACGTGTTTTTCAGCAGAAATAAACATGTTTCTGCAAGTTTGGTCAACCCCATGTAAGTTATGGGACAGTAACAGCACACTTTTCAAAACGTGTTTTTCAGCCCGAAATAAACGCGTTTTTTCAGACAACTGAATCCCCATGTAACAGCAAGGCTCAGAGGAGCCCACACACTCAGATCTTAACCCCAGTGTGCAGAAAGGGTCAAAACGTGTTTTTCAGCAGAAATAAACATGTTTCTGCAAGTTTGGTCAACCCCATGTAAGTTATGGGGCAGTAACAGAACACTTTTCAAAACGTGTTTTTCAGCCCGAAATAAACGCGTTTTTTCAGACAACTGAATCACCATGTAACAGCAAGGCTAAGAGGAGCCCACACACTCAGCTCTTAACCCCAGTGTGCAGGAAGGGTCAAAACGTGTTTTTCAGCAGAAATAAACATGTTTCTGCAAGTTTGGTCAACCCCATGTAAGTTATGGGGCAGTAACAGAACACTTTTCAAAACGTGTTTTTCAGCCCGAAATAAACGCGTTTTTTCAGACAACTGAATCCCCATGCAACAGCAAGGCTCAGAAGAGCCCACACACTCAGCTCTTAACCCCAGTGTGCAGGAAGGGTCAAAACGTGTTTTTCAGCAGAAATAAACATGTTTCTGCAAGTTTGGTCAACCCCATGTAAGTTATGGGGCAGTAACAGAACACTTTTCAAAACGTGTTTTTCAGCCCGAAATAAACGCGTTTTTTCAGACAACTGAATCCCCATGCAACAGCAAGGCTCAGAAGAGCCCACACACTCAGCTCTTAACCCCAGTGTGCAGAAAGTGTCAAAACGTGTTTTTCAGCAGAAATAAACATGTTTCTGCAAGTTTGGTCAACCCCATGTAAGTTATGGGACAGTAACAGCACACTTTTCAAAACGTGTTTTTCAGCCCGAAATAAACGCGTTTTTTCAGACAACTGAATCCCCATGTAACAGCAAGGCTCAGAGGAGCCCACACACTCAGATCTTAACCAAAGTGTGCAGAAAGGGTCAAAACGTGTTTTTCAGCAGAAATAAACATGTTTCTGCAAGTTTGGTCAACCCCATGTAAGTTATGGGGCAGTAACAGAACACTTTTCAAAACGTGTTTTTCAGCCCGAAATAAACGCGTTTTTTCAGACAACTGAATCACCATGTAACAGCAAGGCTCAGAGGAGCCCACACACTCAGCTCTTAACCCCAGTGTGCAGGAAGGGTCAAAACGTGTTTTTCAGCAGAAATAAACATGTTTCTGCAAGTTTGGTCAACCCCATGTAAGTTATGGGACAGTAACAGCACACTTTTCAAAACGTGTTTTTCAGCCCGAAATAAACGCGTTTTTTCAGACAACTGAATCCCCATGTAACAGCAAGACTCAGAGGAGCCCACACACTCAGATCTTAACCCTAGTGTGCAGAAAGGGTAAAAACGTGTTTTTCAGCAGAAATAAACATGTTTCTGCAAGTTTGGTTAACCCCATGTAAGTTATGGGGAAGTAACAGAACACTTTTCAAAACGTGTTTTTCAGCCCGAAATAAACGCGTTTTTTCAGACAACTGAATCCCCATGTAACAGCAAGGTTCAGAAGAGCCCACACACTCAGCTCTTAACCCCAGTGTGCAGAAAAAGTCAAAACGTGTTTTTCAGCAGAAATAAACATGTTTCTGCAAGTTTGGTCAACCCCATGTAAGTTATGGGGCAGTAACAGAACACTTTTCAAAACGTGTTTTTCAGCCCGAAATAAACGCGTTTTTTCAGACAACTGAATCCCCATGCAACAGCAAGGCTCAGAAGAGCCCACACACTCAGCTCTTAACCCCAGTGTGCAGAAAGTGTCAAAACGTGTTTTTCAGCAGAAATAAACATGTTTCTGCAAGTTTGGTCAACCCCATGTAAGTTATGGGACAGTAACAGCACACTTTTCAAAACGTGTTTTTCAGCCCGAAATAAACGCGTTTTTTCAGACAACTGAATCCCCATGTAACAGCAAGGCTCAGAGGAGCCCACACACTCAGATCTTAACCCCAGTGTGCAGAAAGGGTCAAAACGTGTTTTTCAGCAGAAATAAACATGTTTCTGCAAGTTTGGTCAACCCCATGTAAGTTATGGGGCAGTAACAGAACACTTTTCAAAACGTGTTTTTCAGCCCGAAATAAACGCGTTTTTTCAGACAACTGAATCACCATGTAACAGCAAGGCTAAGAGGAGCCCACACACTCAGCTCTTAACCCCAGTGTGCAGGAAGGGTCAAAACGTGTTTTTCAGCAGAAATAAACATGTTTCTGCAAGTTTGGTCAACCCCATGTAAGTTATGGGGCAGTAACAGAACACTTTTCAAAACGTGTTTTTCAGCCCGAAATAAACGCGTTTTTTCAGACAACTGAATCCCCATGCAACAGCAAGGCTCAGAAGAGCCCACACACTCAGCTCTTAACCCCAGTGTGCAGAAAGTGTCAAAACGTGTTTTTCAGCAGAAATAAACATGTTTCTGCAAGTTTGGTCAACCCCATGTAAGTTATGGGACAGTAACAGCACACTTTTCAAAACGTGTTTTTCAGCCCGAAATAAACGCGTTTTTTCAGACAACTGAATCCCCATGTAACAGCAAGGCTCAGAGGAGCCCACACACTCAGATCTTAACCCCAGTGTGCAGAAAGGGTCAAAACGTGTTTTTCAGCAGAAATAAACATGTTTCTGCAAGTTTGGTCAACCCCATGTAAGTTATGGGGCAGTAACAGAACACTTTTCAAAACGTGTTTTTCAGCCCGAAATAAACGCGTTTTTTCAGACAACTGAATCACCATGTAACAGCAAGGCTCAGAGGAGCCCACACACTCAGCTCTTAACCCCAGTGTGCAGGAAGGGTCAAAACGTGTTTTTCAGCAGAAATAAACATGTTTCTGCAAGTTTGGTCAACCCCATGTAAGTTATGGGACAGTAACAGCACACTTTTCAAAACGTGTTTTTCAGCCCGAAATAAACGCGTTTTTTCAGACAACTGAATCCCCATGTAACAGCAAGACTCAGAGGAGCCCACACACTCAGATCTTAACCCTAGTGTGCAGAAAGGGTAAAAACGTGTTTTTCAGCAGAAATAAACATGTTTCTGCAAGTTTGGTTAACCCCATGTAAGTTATGGGGAAGTAACAGAACACTTTTCAAAACATGTTTTTCAGCCCGAAATAAACGCGTTTTTTCAGACAACTGAATCCCCATGTAACAGCAAGGTTCAGAAGAGCCCACACACTCAGCTCTTAACCCCAGTGTGCAGAAAGAGTCAAAACGTGTTTTTCAGCAGAAATAAACATGTTTCTGCAAGTTTGGTCAACCCCATGTAAGTTATGGGGCAGTAACAGAACACTTTTCAAAACGTGTTTTTCAGCCCGAAATAAACGCGTTTTTTCAGACAACTGAATCCCCATGTACCAGCAAGGCTCAGAGGAGCCCACACACTCAGCTCTTATCCCCAGTGTGCAGAAAGTGTCAAAACGTGTTTTTCAGCAGAAATAAACATGTTTCTGCAAGTTTGGTCAACCCCATGTAAGTTATGGGACAGTAACAGCACACTTTTCAAAACGTGTTTTTCAGCCCGAAATAAACGCGTTTTTTCAGACAACTGAATCCCCATGTAACAGCAAGGCTCAGAGGAGCCCACACACTCAGATCTTAACCCCAGTGTGCAGAAAGGGTCAAAACGTGTTTTTCAGCAGAAATAAACATGTTTCTGCAAGTTTGGTCAACCCCATGTAAGTTATGGGGCAGTAACAGAACACTTTTCAAAACGTGTTTTTCAGCCCGAAATAAACGCGTTTTTTCAGACAACTGAATCACCATGTAACAGCAAGGCTCAGAAGAGCCCACACACTCAGATCTTAACCCCAGTGTGCAGAAAGGGTCAAAACGTGTTTTTCAGCAGAAAAAAAACATGTTTCTGCAAGTTTGGTCAACCCCATGTAAGTTATGGGGCAGTAACAGAACACTTTATAAAACGTGTTTTTCAGCCCGAAATAAACGCGTTTTTTCAGACAACTGAATCACCATGTAACAGCAAGGCTCAGAGGAGCCCACACACTCAGCTCTTAACCCCAGTGTGCAGGAAGGGTCAAAACGTGTTTTTCAGCAGAAATAAACATGTTTCTGCAAGTTTGGTCAACCCCATGTAAGTTATGGGGCAGTAACAGAACACTTTTCAAAACGTGTTTTTCAGCCCGAAATAAACGCGTTTTTTCAGACAACTGAATCCCCATGCAACAGCAAGGCTCAGAAGAGCCCACACACTCAGCTCTTAACCCCAGTGTGCAGAAAGAGTCAAAACGTGTTTTTCAGCAGAAATAAATATGTTTCTGCAAGTTTGGTCAACCCCATGTAAGTTATGGGGCAGTAACAGAACACTTTTCAAAACGTGTTTTTCAGCCCGAAATAAACGCGTTTTTTCAGACAACTGAATCCCCATGTAACAGCAAGGCTCAGAGGAGCCCACACACTCAGCTCTTAGCCCCAGTGTGCAGAAAGTGTCAAAACGTGTTTTTCAGCAGAAATAAACATGTTTCTGCAAGTTTGGTCAACCCCATGTAAGTTATGGGACAGTAACAGCACACTTTTCAAAACGTGTTTTTCAGCCCGAAATAAACGCGTTTTTTCAGACAACTGAATCCCCATGTAACAGCAAGGCTCAGAGGAGCCCACACACTCAGATCTTAACCCCAGTGTGCAGAAAGGGTCAAAACGTGTTTTTCAGCAGAAATAAACATGTTTCTGCAAGTTTGGTCAACCCCATGTAAGTTATGGGGCAGTAACAGAACACTTTTCAAAACGTGTTTTTCAGCCCGAAATAAACGCGTTTTTTCAGACAACTGAATCCCCATGCAACAGCAAGGCTCAGAAGAGCCCACACACTCAGCTCTTAACCCCAGTGTGCAGAAAGTGTCAAAACGTGTTTTTCAGCAGAAATAAACATGTTTCTGCAAGTTTGGTCAACCCCATGTAAGTTATGGGACAGTAACAGCACACTTTTCAAAACGTGTTTTTCAGCCCGAAATAAACGCGTTTTTTCAGACAACTGAATCCCCATGTAACAGCAAGGCTCAGAGGAGCCCACACACTCAGATCTTAACCCCAGTGTGCAGAAAGGGTCAAAACGTGTTTTTCAGCAGAAATAAACATGTTTCTGCAAGTTTGGTCAACCCCATGTAAGTTATGGGGCAGTAACAGAACACTTTTCAAAACGTGTTTTTCAGCCCGAAATAAACGCGTTTTTTCAGACAACTGAATCACCATGTAACAGCAAGGCTCAGAGGAGCCCACACACTCAGCTCTTAACCCCAGTGTGCAGGAAGGGTCAAAACGTGTTTTTCAGCAGAAATAAACATGTTTCTGCAAGTTTGGTCAACCCCATGTAAGTTATGGGACAGTAACAGCACACTTTTCAAAACGTGTTTTTCAGCCCGAAATAAACGCGTTTTTTCAGACAACTGAATCCCCATGTAACAGCAAGACTCAGAGGAGCCCACACACTCAGATCTTAACCCTAGTGTGCAGAAAGGGTAAAAACGTGTTTTTCAGCAGAAATAAACATGTTTCTGCAAGTTTGGTTAACCCCATGTAAGTTATGGGGAAGTAACAGAACACTTTTCAAAACGTGTTTTTCAGCCCGAAATAAACGCGTTTTTTCAGACAACTGAATCCCCATGTAACAGCAAGGTTCAGAAGAGCCCACACACTCAGCTCTTAACCCCAGTGTGCAGAAAGAGTCAAAACGTGTTTTTCAGCAGAAATAAACATGTTTCTGCAAGTTTGGTCAACCCCATGTAAGTTATGGGGCAGTAACAGAACACTTTTCAAAACGTGTTTTTCAGCCCGAAATAAACGCGTTTTTTCAGACAACTGAATCCCCATGCAACAGCAAGGCTCAGAAGAGCCCACACACTCAGCTCTTAACCCCAGTGTGCAGAAAGTGTCAAAACGTGTTTTTAAGCAGAAATAAACATGTTTCTGCAAGTTTGGTCAACCCCATGTAAGTTATGGGACAGTAACAGCACACTTTTCAAAACGTGTTTTTCAGCCCGAAATAAACGCGTTTTTTCAGACAACTGAATCCCCATGTAACAGCAAGGCTCAGAGGAGCCCACACACTCAGATCTTAACCCCAGTGTGCAGAAAGGGTCAAAACGTGTTTTTCAGCAGAAATAAACATGTTTCTGCAAGTTTGGTCAACCCCATGTAAGTTATGGGGCAGTAACAGAACACTTTTCAAAACGTGTTTTTCAGCCCGAAATAAACGCGTTTTTTCAGACAACTGAATCACCATGTAACAGCAAGGCTAAGAGGAGCCCACACACTCAGCTCTTAACCCCAGTGTGCAGGAAGGGTCAAAACGTGTTTTTCAGCAGAAATAAACATGTTTCTGCAAGTTTGGTCAACCCCATGTAAGTTATGGGGCAGTAACAGAACACTTTTCAAAACGTGTTTTTCAGCCCGAAATAAACGCGTTTTTTCAGACAACTGAATCACCATGTAACAGCAAGGCTCAGAGGAGCCCACACACTCAGCTCTTAACCCCAGTGTGCAGGAAGGGTCAAAACGTGTTTTTCAGCAGAAATAAACATGTTTCTGCAAGTTTGGTCAACCCCATGTAAGTTATGGGACAGTAACAGCACACTTTTCAAAACGTGTTTTTCAGCCCGAAATAAACGCGTTTTTTCAGACAACTGAATCCCCATGTAACAGCAAGGCTCAGAGGAGCCCACACACTCAGATCTTAACCAAAGTGTGCAGAAAGGGTCAAAACGTGTTTTTCAGCAGAAATAAACATGTTTCTGCAAGTTTGGTCAACCCCATGTAAGTTATGGGGCAGTAACAGAACACTTTTCAAAACGTGTTTTTCAGCCCGAAATAAACGCGTTTTTTCAGACAACTGAATCACCATGTAACAGCAAGGCTCAGAGGAGCCCACACACTCAGCTCTTAACCCCAGTGTGCAGGAAGGGTCAAAACGTGTTTTTCAGCAGAAATAAACATGTTTCTGCAAGTTTGGTCAACCCCATGTAAGTTATGGGACAGTAACAGCACACTTTTCAAAACGTGTTTTTCAGCCCGAAATAAACGCGTTTTTTCAGACAACTGAATCCCCATGTAACAGCAAGACTCAGAGGAGCCCACACACTCAGATCTTAACCCTAGTGTGCAGAAAGGGTAAAAACGTGTTTTTCAGCAGAAATAAACATGTTTCTGCAAGTTTGGTTAACCCCATGTAAGTTATGGGGAAGTAACAGAACACTTTTCAAAACGTGTTTTTCAGCCCGAAATAAACGCGTTTTTTCAGACAACTGAATCCCCATGTAACAGCAAGGTTCAGAAGAGCCCACACACTCAGCTCTTAACCCCAGTGTGCAGAAAAAGTCAAAACGTGTTTTTCAGCAGAAATAAACATGTTTCTGCAAGTTTGGTCAACCCCATGTAAGTTATGGGGCAGTAACAGAACACTTTTCAAAACGTGTTTTTCAGCCCGAAATAAACGCGTTTTTTCAGACAACTGAATCCCCATGCAACAGCAAGGCTCAGAAGAGCCCACACACTCAGCTCTTAACCCCAGTGTGCAGAAAGTGTCAAAACGTGTTTTTCAGCAGAAATAAACATGTTTCTGCAAGTTTGGTCAACCCCATGTAAGTTATGGGACAGTAACAGCACACTTTTCAAAACGTGTTTTTCAGCCCGAAATAAACGCGTTTTTTCAGACAACTGAATCCCCATGTAACAGCAAGGCTCAGAGGAGCCCACACACTCAGATCTTAACCCCAGTGTGCAGAAAGGGTCAAAACGTGTTTTTCAGCAGAAATAAACATGTTTCTGCAAGTTTGGTCAACCCCATGTAAGTTATGGGGCAGTAACAGAACACTTTTCAAAACGTGTTTTTCAGCCCGAAATAAACGCGTTTTTTCAGACAACTGAATCACCATGTAACAGCAAGGCTAAGAGGAGCCCACACACTCAGCTCTTAACCCCAGTGTGCAGGAAGGGTCAAAACGTGTTTTTCAGCAGAAATAAACATGTTTCTGCAAGTTTGGTCAACCCCATGTAAGTTATGGGGCAGTAACAGAACACTTTTCAAAACGTGTTTTTCAGCCCGAAATAAACGCGTTTTTTCAGACAACTGAATCCCCATGCAACAGCAAGGCTCAGAAGAGCCCACACACTCAGCTCTTAACCCCAGTGTGCAGAAAGTGTCAAAACGTGTTTTTCAGCAGAAATAAACATGTTTCTGCAAGTTTGGTCAACCCCATGTAAGTTATGGGACAGTAACAGCACACTTTTCAAAACGTGTTTTTCAGCCCGAAATAAACGCGTTTTTTCAGACAACTGAATCCCCATGTAACAGCAAGGCTCAGAGGAGCCCACACACTCAGATCTTAACCCCAGTGTGCAGAAAGGGTCAAAACGTGTTTTTCAGCAGAAATAAACATGTTTCTGCAAGTTTGGTCAACCCCATGTAAGTTATGGGGCAGTAACAGAACACTTTTCAAAACGTGTTTTTCAGCCCGAAATAAACGCGTTTTTTCAGACAACTGAATCACCATGTAACAGCAAGGCTCAGAGGAGCCCACACACTCAGCTCTTAACCCCAGTGTGCAGGAAGGGTCAAAACGTGTTTTTCAGCAGAAATAAACATGTTTCTGCAAGTTTGGTCAACCCCATGTAAGTTATGGGACAGTAACAGCACACTTTTCAAAACGTGTTTTTCAGCCCGAAATAAACGCGTTTTTTCAGACAACTGAATCCCCATGTAACAGCAAGACTCAGAGGAGCCCACACACTCAGATCTTAACCCTAGTGTGCAGAAAGGGTAAAAACGTGTTTTTCAGCAGAAATAAACATGTTTCTGCAAGTTTGGTTAACCCCATGTAAGTTATGGGGAAGTAACAGAACACTTTTCAAAACATGTTTTTCAGCCCGAAATAAACGCGTTTTTTCAGACAACTGAATCCCCATGTAACAGCAAGGTTCAGAAGAGCCCACACACTCAGGTCTTAACCCCAGTGTGCAGAAAGAGTCAAAACGTGTTTTTCAGCAGAAATAAACATGTTTCTGCAAGTTTGGTCAACCCCATGTAAGTTATGGGGCAGTAACAGAACACTTTTCAAAACGTGTTTTTCAGCCCGAAATAAACGCGTTTTTTCAGACAACTGAATCCCCATGTACCAGCAAGGCTCAGAGGAGCCCACACACTCAGCTCTTAGCCCCAGTGTGCAGAAAGTGTCAAAACGTGTTTTTCAGCAGAAATAAACATGTTTCTGCAAGTTTGGTCAACCCCATGTAAGTTATGGGACAGTAACAGCACACTTTTCAAAACGTGTTTTTCAGCCCGAAATAAACGCGTTTTTTCAGACAACTGAATCCCCATGTAACAGCAAGGCTCAGAGGAGCCCACACACTCAGATCTTAACCCCAGTGTGCAGAAAGGGTCAAAACGTGTTTTTCAGCAGAAATAAACATGTTTCTGCAAGTTTGGTCAACCCCATGTAAGTTATGGGGCAGTAACAGAACACTTTTCAAAACGTGTTTTTCAGCCCGAAATAAACGCGTTTTTTCAGACAACTGAATCACCATGTAACAGCAAGGCTCAGAAGAGCCCACACACTCAGATCTTAACCCCAGTGTGCAGAAAGGGTCAAAACGTGTTTTTCAGCAGAAAAAAAACATGTTTCTGCAAGTTTGGTCAACCCCATGTAAGTTATGGGGCAGTAACAGAACACTTTTCAAAACGTGTTTTTCAGCCCGAAATAAACGCGTTTTTTCAGACAACTGAATCCCCATGCAACAGCAAGGCTCAGAAGAGCCCACACACTCAGCTCTTAACCCCAGTGTGCAGAAAGAGTCAAAACGTGTTTTTCAGCAGAAATAAATATGTTTCTGCAAGTTTGGTCAACCCCATGTAAGTTATGGGGCAGTAACAGAACACTTTTCAAAACGTGTTTTTCAGCCCGAAATAAACGCGTTTTTTCAGACAACTGAATCCCCATGTAACAGCAAGGCTCAGAGGAGCCCACACACTCAGCTCTTAGCCCCAGTGTGCAGAAAGTGTCAAAACGTGTTTTTCAGCAGAAATAAACATGTTTCTGCAAGTTTGGTCAACCCCATGTAAGTTATGGGACAGTAACAGCACACTTTTCAAAACGTGTTTTTCAGCCCGAAATAAACGCGTTTTTTCAGACAACTGAATCCCCATGTAACAGCAAGGCTCAGAGGAGCCCACACACTCAGATCTTAACCCCAGTGTGCAGAAAGGGTCAAAACGTGTTTTTCAGCAGAAATAAACATGTTTCTGCAAGTTTGGTCAACCCCATGTAAGTTATGGGGCAGTAACAGAACACTTTTCAAAACGTGTTTTTCAGCCCGAAATAAACGCGTTTTTTCAGACAACTGAATCACCATGTAACAGCAAGGCTCAGAAGAGCCCACACACTCAGCTCTTAACCCCAGTGTGCAGGAAGGGTCAAAACGTGTTTTTCAGCAGAAATAAACATGTTTCTGCAAGTTTGGTCAACCCCATGTAAGTTATGGGGCAGTAACAGAACACTTTTCAAAACGTGTTTTTCAGCCCGAAATAAACGCGTTTTTTCAGACAACTGAATCCCCATGCAACAGCAAGGCTCAGAAGAGCCCACACACTCAGCTCTTAACCCCAGTGTGCAGAAAGTGTCAAAACGTGTTTTTCAGCAGAAATAAACATGTTTCTGCAAGTTTGGTCAACCCCATGTAAGTTATGGGACAGTAACAGCACACTTTTCAAAACGTGTTTTTCAGCCCGAAATAAACGCGTTTTTTCAGACAACTGAATCCCCATGTAACAGCAAGGCTCAGAGGAGCCCACACACTCAGATCTTAACCCCAGTGTGCAGAAAGGGTCAAAACGTGTTTTTCAGCAGAAATAAACATGTTTCTGCAAGTTTGGTCAACCCCATGTAAGTTATGGGGCAGTAACAGAACACTTTTCAAAACGTGTTTTTCAGCCCGAAATAAACGCGTTTTTTCAGACAACTGAATCACCATGTAACAGCAAGGCTCAGAGGAGCCCACACACTCAGCTCTTAACCCCAGTGTGCAGGAAGGGTCAAAACGTGTTTTTCAGCAGAAATAAACATGTTTCTGCAAGTTTGGTCAACCCCATGTAAGTTATGGGACAGTAACAGCACACTTTTCAAAACGTGTTTTTCAGCCCGAAATAAACGCGTTTTTTCAGACAACTGAATCCCCATGTAACAGCAAGACTCAGAGGAGCCCACACACTCAGATCTTAACCCTAGTGTGCAGAAAGGGTAAAAACGTGTTTTTCAGCAGAAATAAACATGTTTCTGCAAGTTTGGTTAACCCCATGTAAGTTATGGGGAAGTAACAGAACACTTTTCAAAACGTGTTTTTCAGCCCGAAATAAACGCGTTTTTTCAGACAACTGAATCCCCATGTAACAGCAAGGTTCAGAAGAGCCCACACACTCAGCTCTTAACCCCAGTGTGCAGAAAGAGTCAAAACGTGTTTTTCAGCAGAAATAAACATGTTTCTGCAAGTTTGGTCAACCCCATGTAAGTTATGGGGCAGTAACAGAACACTTTTCAAAACGTGTTTTTCAGCCCGAAATAAACGCGTTTTTTCAGACAACTGAATCCCCATGCAACAGCAAGGCTCAGAAGAGCCCACACACTCAGCTCTTAACCCCAGTGTGCAGAAAGTGTCAAAACGTGTTTTTAAGCAGAAATAAACATGTTTCTGCAAGTTTGGTCAACCCCATGTAAGTTATGGGACAGTAACAGCACACTTTTCAAAACGTGTTTTTCAGCCCGAAATAAACGCGTTTTTTCAGACAACTGAATCCCCATGTAACAGCAAGGCTCAGAGGAGCCCACACACTCAGATCTTAACCCCAGTGTGCAGAAAGGGTCAAAACGTGTTTTTCAGCAGAAATAAACATGTTTCTGCAAGTTTGGTCAACCCCATGTAAGTTATGGGGCAGTAACAGAACACTTTTCAAAACGTGTTTTTCAGCCCGAAATAAACGCGTTTTTTCAGACAACTGAATCACCATGTAACAGCAAGGCTAAGAGGAGCCCACACACTCAGCTCTTAACCCCAGTGTGCAGGAAGGGTCAAAACGTGTTTTTCAGCAGAAATAAACATGTTTCTGCAAGTTTGGTCAACCCCATGTAAGTTATGGGGCAGTAACAGAACACTTTTCAAAACGTGTTTTTCAGCCCGAAATAAACGCGTTTTTTCAGACAACTGAATCCCCATGCAACAGCAAGGCTCAGAAGAGCCCACACACTCAGCTCTTAACCCCAGTGTGCAGAAAGTGTCAAAACGTGTTTTTCAGCAGAAATAAACATGTTTCTGCAAGTTTGGTCAACCCCATGTAAGTTATGGGACAGTAACAGCACACTTTTCAAAACGTGTTTTTCAGCCCGAAATAAACGCGTTTTTTCAGACAACTGAATCCCCATGTAACAGCAAGGCTCAGAGGAGCCCACACACTCAGATCTTAACCCCAGTGTGCAGAAAGGGTCAAAACGTGTTTTTCAGCAGAAATAAACATGTTTCTGCAAGTTTGGTCAACCCCATGTAAGTTATGGGGCAGTAACAGAACACTTTTCAAAACGTGTTTTTCAGCCCGAAATAAACGCGTTTTTTCAGACAACTGAATCACCATGTAACAGCAAGGCTCAGAGGAGCCCACACACTCAGCTCTTAACCCCAGTGTGCAGGAAGGGTCAAAACGTGTTTTTCAGCAGAAATAAACATGTTTCTGCAAGTTTGGTCAACCCCATGTAAGTTATGGGACAGTAACAGAACACTTTTCAAAACGTGTTTTTCAGCCCGAAATAAACGCGTTTTTTCAGACAACTGAATCCCCATGCAACAGCAAGGCTCAGAAGAGCCCACACACTCAGCTCTTAACCCCAGTGTGCAGAAAGAGTCAAAACGTGTTTTTCAGCAGAAATAAATATGTTTCTGCAAGTTTGGTCAACCCCATGTAAGTTATGGGGCAGTAACAGAACACTTTTCAAAACGTGTTTTTCAGCCCGAAATAAAAGCGTTTTTTCAGACAACTGAATCCCCATGTAACAGCAAGGCTCAGAGGAGCCCACACACTCAGCTCTTAGCCCCAGTGTGCAGAAAGTGTCAAAACGTGTTTTTCAGCAGAAATAAACATGTTTCTGCAAGTTTGGTCAACCCCATGTAAGTTATGGGACAGTAACAGCACACTTTTCAAAACGTGTTTTTCAGCCCGAAATAAACGCGTTTTTTCAGACAACTGAATCCCCATGTAACAGCAAGGCTCAGAGGAGCCCACACACTCAGCTTTTAGCCCCAGTGTGCAGAAAGTGTCAAAACGTGTTTTTCAGCAGAAATAAACATGTTTCTGCAAGTTTGGTCAACCCCATGTAAGTTATGGGACAGTAACAGCACACTTTTCAAAACGTGTTTTTCAGCCCGAAATAAACGCGTTTTTTCAGACAACTGAATCCCCATGTAACAGCAAGGCTCAGAGGAGCCCACACACTCAGATCTTAACCCCAGTGTGCAGAAAGGGTCAAAACGTGTTTTTCAGCAGAAATAAACATGTTTCTGCAAGTTTGGTCAACCCCATGTAAGTTATGGGGCAGTAACAGAACACTTTTCAAAACGTGTTTTTCAGCCCGAAATAAACGCGTTTTTTCAGACAACTGAATCACCATGTAACAGCAAGGCTCAGAAGAGCCCACACACTCAGCTCTTAACCCCAGTGTGCAGGAAGGGTCAAAACGTGTTTTTCAGCAGAAATAAACATGTTTCTGCAAGTTTGGTCAACCCCATGTAAGTTATGGGGCAGTAACAGAACACTTTTCAAAACGTGTTTTTCAGCCCGAAATAAACGCGTTTTTTCAGACAACTGAATCCCCATGCAACAGCAAGGCTCAGAAGAGCCCACACACTCAGCTCTTAACCCCAGTGTGCAGAAAGTGTCAAAACGTGTTTTTCAGCAGAAATAAACATGTTTCTGCAAGTTTGGTCAACCCCATGTAAGTTATGGGACAGTAACAGCACACTTTTCAAAACGTGTTTTTCAGCCCGAAATAAACGCGTTTTTTCAGACAACTGAATCCCCATGTAACAGCAAGGCTCAGAGGAGCCCACACACTCAGATCTTAACCCCAGTGTGCAGAAAGGGTCAAAACGTGTTTTTCAGCAGAAATAAACATGTTTCTGCAAGTTTGGTCAACCCCATGTAAGTTATGGGGCAGTAACAGAACACTTTTCAAAACGTGTTTTTCAGCCCGAAATAAACGCGTTTTTTCAGACAACTGAATCACCATGTAACAGCAAGGCTCAGAGGAGCCCACACACTCAGCTCTTAACCCCAGTGTGCAGGAAGGGTCAAAACGTGTTTTTCAGCAGAAATAAACATGTTTCTGCAAGTTTGGTCAACCCCATGTAAGTTATGGGACAGTAACAGCACACTTTTCAAAACGTGTTTTTCAGCCCGAAATAAACGCGTTTTTTCAGACAACTGAATCCCCATGTAACAGCAAGACTCAGAGGAGCCCACACACTCAGATCTTAACCCTAGTGTGCAGAAAGGGTAAAAACGTGTTTTTCAGCAGAAATAAACATGTTTCTGCAAGTTTGGTTAACCCCATGTAAGTTATGGGGAAGTAACAGAACACTTTTCAAAACGTGTTTTTCAGCCCGAAATAAACGCGTTTTTTCAGACAACTGAATCCCCATGTAACAGCAAGGTTCAGAAGAGCCCACACACTCAGCTCTTAACCCCAGTGTGCAGAAAGAGTCAAAACGTGTTTTTCAGCAGAAATAAACATGTTTCTGCAAGTTTGGTCAACCCCATGTAAGTTATGGGGCAGTAACAGAACACTTTTCAAAACGTGTTTTTCAGCCCGAAATAAACGCGTTTTTTCAGACAACTGAATCCCCATGCAACAGCAAGGCTCAGAAGAGCCCACACACTCAGCTCTTAACCCCAGTGTGCAGAAAGTGTCAAAACGTGTTTTTAAGCAGAAATAAACATGTTTCTGCAAGTTTGGTCAACCCCATGTAAGTTATGGGACAGTAACAGCACACTTTTCAAAACGTGTTTTTCAGCCCGAAATAAACGCGTTTTTTCAGACAACTGAATCCCCATGTAACAGCAAGGCTCAGAGGAGCCCACACACTCAGATCTTAACCCCAGTGTGCAGAAAGGGTCAAAACGTGTTTTTCAGCAGAAATAAACATGTTTCTGCAAGTTTGGTCAACCCCATGTAAGTTATGGGGCAGTAACAGAACACTTTTCAAAACGTGTTTTTCAGCCCGAAATAAACGCGTTTTTTCAGACAACTGAATCCCCATGCAACAGCAAGGCTCAGAAGAGCCCACACACTCAGCTCTTAACCCCAGTGTGCAGAAAGAGTCAAAACGTGTTTTTCAGCAGAAATAAACATGTTTCTGCAAGTTTGGTCAACCCCATGTAAGTTATGGGGCAGTAACAGAACACTTTTCAAAACGTGTTTTTCAGCCCGAAATAAACGCGTTTTTTCAGACAACTGAATCCCCATGCAACAGCAAGGCTCAGAAGAGCCCACACACTCAGCTCTTAACCCCAGTGTGCAGAAAGTGTCAAAACGTGTTTTTCAGCAGAAATAAACATGTTTCTGCAAGTTTGGTCAACCCCATGTAAGTTATGGGACAGTAACAGCACACTTTTCAAAACGTGTTTTTCAGCCCGAAATAAACGCGTTTTTTCAGACAACTGAATCCCCATGTAACAGCAAGGCTCAGAGGAGCCCACACACTCAGATCTTAACCCCAGTGTGCAGAAAGGGTCAAAACGTGTTTTTCAGCAGAAATAAACATGTTTCTGCAAGTTTGGTCAACCCCATGTAAGTTATGGGGCAGTAACAGAACACTTTTCAAAACGTGTTTTTCAGCCCGAAATAAACGCGTTTTTTCAGACAACTGAATCACCATGTAACAGCAAGGCTAAGAGGAGCCCACACACTCAGCTCTTAACCCCAGTGTGCAGGAAGGGTCAAAACGTGTTTTTCAGCAGAAATAAACATGTTTCTGCAAGTTTGGTCAACCCCATGTAAGTTATGGGGCAGTAACAGAACACTTTTCAAAACGTGTTTTTCAGCCCGAAATAAACGCGTTTTTTCAGACAACTGAATCCCCATGCAACAGCAAGGCTCAGAAGAGCCCACACACTCAGCTCTTAACCCCAGTGTGCAGAAAGTGTCAAAACGTGTTTTTCAGCCCGAAATAAACGCGTTTTTTCAGACAACTGAATCCCCATGTAACAGCAAGGCTCAGAGGAGCCCACACACTCAGATCTTAACCCCAGTGTGCAGAAAGGGTCAAAACGTGTTTTTCAGCAGAAATAAACATGTTTCTGCAAGTTTGGTCAACCCCATGTAAGTTATGGGGCAGTAACAGAACACTTTTCAAAACGTGTTTTTCAGCCCGAAATAAACGCGTTTTTTCAGACAACTGAATCACCATGTAACAGCAAGGCTCAGAGGAGCCCACACACTCAGCTCTTAACCCCAGTGTGCAGGAAGGGTCAAAACGTGTTTTTCAGCAGAAATAAACATGTTTCTGCAAGTTTGGTCAACCCCATGTAAGTTATGGGACAGTAACAGCACACTTTTCAAAACGTGTTTTTCAGCCCGAAATAAACGCGTTTTTTCAGACAACTGAATCCCCATGTAACAGCAAGACTCAGAGGAGCCCACACACTCAGATCTTAACCCTAGTGTGCAGAAAGGGTAAAAACGTGTTTTTCAGCAGAAATAAACATGTTTCTGCAAGTTTGGTTAACCCCATGTAAGTTATGGGACAGTAACAGCACACTTTTCAAAACGTGTTTTTCAGCCCGAAATAAACGCGTTTTTTCAGACAACTGAATCCCCATGTAACAGCAAGGCTCAGAGGAGCCCACACACTCAGATCTTAACCCCAGTGTGCAGAAAGGGTCAAAACGTGTTTTTCAGCAGAAATAAACATGTTTCTGCAAGTTTGGTCAACCCCATGTAAGTTATGGGGCAGTAACAGAACACTTTTCAAAACGTGTTTTTCAGCCCGAAATAAACGCGTTTTTTCAGACAACTGAATCCCCATGCAACAGCAAGGCTCAGAAGAGCCCACACACTCAGCTCTTAACCCCAGTGTGCAGAAAGAGTCAAAACGTGTTTTTCAGCAGAAATAAACATGTTTCTGCAAGTTTGGTCAACCCCATGTAAGTTATGGGGCAGTAACAGAACACTTTTCAAAACGTGTTTTTCAGCCCGAAATAAACGCGTTTTTTCAGACAACTGAATCCCCATGCAACAGCAAGGCTCAGAAGAGCCCACACACTCAGCTCTTAACCCCAGTGTGCAGAAAGTGTCAAAACGTGTTTTTCAGCAGAAATAAACATGTTTCTGCAAGTTTGGTCAACCCCATGTAAGTTATGGGACAGTAACAGCACACTTTTCAAAACGTGTTTTTCAGCCCGAAATAAACGCGTTTTTTCAGACAACTGAATCCCCATGTAACAGCAAGGCTCAGAGGAGCCCACACACTCAGATCTTAACCCCAGTGTGCAGAAAGGGTCAAAACGTGTTTTTCAGCAGAAATAAACATGTTTCTGCAAGTTTGGTCAACCCCATGTAAGTTATGGGGCAGTAACAGAACACTTTTCAAAACGTGTTTTTCAGCCCGAAATAAACGCGTTTTTTCAGACAACTGAATCACCATGTAACAGCAAGGCTAAGAGGAGCCCACACACTCAGCTCTTAACCCCAGTGTGCAGGAAGGGTCAAAACGTGTTTTTCAGCAGAAATAAACATGTTTCTGCAAGTTTGGTCAACCCCATGTAAGTTATGGGGCAGTAACAGAACACTTTTCAAAACGTGTTTTTCAGCCCGAAATAAACGCGTTTTTTCAGACAACTGAATCCCCATGCAACAGCAAGGCTCAGAAGAGCCCACACACTCAGCTCTTAACCCCAGTGTGCAGAAAGTGTCAAAACGTGTTTTTCAGCCCGAAATAAACGCGTTTTTTCAGACAACTGAATCCCCATGTAACAGCAAGGCTCAGAGGAGCCCACACACTCAGATCTTAACCCCAGTGTGCAGAAAGGGTCAAAACGTGTTTTTCAGCAGAAATAAACATGTTTCTGCAAGTTTGGTCAACCCCATGTAAGTTATGGGGCAGTAACAGAACACTTTTCAAAACGTGTTTTTCAGCCCGAAATAAACGCGTTTTTTCAGACAACTGAATCACCATGTAACAGCAAGGCTCAGAGGAGCCCACACACTCAGCTCTTAACCCCAGTGTGCAGGAAGGGTCAAAACGTGTTTTTCAGCAGAAATAAACATGTTTCTGCAAGTTTGGTCAACCCCATGTAAGTTATGGGACAGTAACAGCACACTTTTCAAAACGTGTTTTTCAGCCCGAAATAAACGCGTTTTTTCAGACAACTGAATCCCCATGTAACAGCAAGACTCAGAGGAGCCCACACACTCAGATCTTAACCCTAGTGTGCAGAAAGGGTAAAAACGTGTTTTTCAGCAGAAATAAACATGTTTCTGCAAGTTTGGTTAACCCCATGTAAGTTATGGGGAAGTAACAGAACACTTTTCAAAACGTGTTTTTCAGCCCGAAATAAACGCGTTTTTTCAGACAACTGAATCCCCATGTAACAGCAAGGTTCAGAAGAGCCCACACACTCAGCTCTTAACCCCAGTGTGCAGAAAGAGTCAAAACGTGTTTTTCAGCAGAAATAAACATGTTTCTGCAAGTTTGGTCAACCCCATGTAAGTTATGGGGCAGTAACAGAACACTTTTCAAAACGTGTTTTTCAGACCGAAATAAACGCGTTTTTTCAGACAACTGAATCCCCATGTAACAGCAAGGCTCAGAGGAGCCCACACACTCAGCTCTTAGCCCCAGTGTGCAGAAAGTGTCAAAACGTGTTTTTCAGCAGAAATAAACATGTTTCTGCAAGTTTGGTCAACCCCATGTAAGTTATGGGACAGTAACAGCACACTTTTCAAAACGTGTTTTTCAGCCCGAAATAAACGCGTTTTTTCAGACAACTGAATCCCCATGTAACAGCAAGGCTCAGAGGAGCCCACACACTCAGATCTTAACCCCAGTGTGCAGAAAGGGTCAAAACGTGTTTTTCAGCAGAAATAAACATGTTTCTGCAAGTTTGGTCAACCCCATGTAAGTTATGGGGCAGTAACAGAACACTTTTCAAAACGTGTTTTTCAGCCCGAAATAAACGCGTTTTTTCAGACAACTGAATCCCCATGCAACAGCAAGGCTCAGAAGAGCCCACACACTCAGCTCTTAACCCCAGTGTGCAGAAAGTGTCAAAACGTGTTTTTCAGCAGAAATAAACATGTTTCTGCAAGTTTGGTCAACCCCATGTAAGTTATGGGACAGTAACAGCACACTTTTCAAAACGTGTTTTTCAGCCCGAAATAAACGCGTTTTTTCAGACAACTGAATCCCCATGTAACAGCAAGGCTCAGAGGAGCCCACACACTCAGATCTTAACCCCAGTGTGCAGAAAGGGTCAAAACGTGTTTTTCAGCAGAAATAAACATGTTTCTGCAAGTTTGGTCAACCCCATGTAAGTTATGGGGCAGTAACAGAACACTTTTCAAAACGTGTTTTTCAGCCCGAAATAAACGCGTTTTTTCAGACAACTGAATCACCATGTAACAGCAAGGCTAAGAGGAGCCCACACACTCAGCTCTTAACCCCAGTGTGCAGGAAGGGTCAAAACGTGTTTTTCAGCAGAAATAAACATGTTTCTGCAAGTTTGGTCAACCCCATGTAAGTTATGGGGCAGTAACAGAACACTTTTCAAAACGTGTTTTTCAGCCCGAAATAAACGCGTTTTTTCAGACAACTGAATCCCCATGCAACAGCAAGGCTCAGAAGAGCCCACACACTCAGCTCTTAACCCCAGTGTGCAGAAAGAGTCAAAACGTGTTTTTCAGCAGAAATAAACATGTTTCTGCAAGTTTGGTCAACCCCATGTAAGTTATGGGGCAGTAACAGAACACTTTTCAAAACGTGTTTTTCAGCCCGAAATAAACGCGTTTTTTTCAGACAACTGAATCCCCATGTAACAGCAAGGCTCAGAGGAGCCCACACACTCAGCTCTTAGCCCCAGTGTGCAGAAAGTGTCAAAACGTGTTTTTCAGCAGAAATAAACATGTTTCTGCAAGTTTGGTCAACCCCATGTAAGTTATGGGACAGTAACAGCACACTTTTCAAAACGTGTTTTTCAGCCCGAAATAAACGCGTTTTTTCAGACAACTGAATCCCCATGTAACAGCAAGGCTCAGAGGAGCCCACACACTCAGATCTTAACCCCAGTGTGCAGAAAGGGTCAAAACGTGTTTTTCAGCAGAAATAAACATGTTTCTGCAAGTTTGGTCAACCCCATGTAAGTTATGGGGCAGTAACAGAACACTTTTCAAAACGTGTTTTTCAGCCCGAAATAAACGCGTTTTTTCAGACAACTGAATCACCATGTAACAGCAAGGCTCAGAAGAGCCCACACACTCAGCTCTTAACCCCAGTGTGCAGGAAGGGTCAAAACGTGTTTTTCAGCAGAAATAAACATGTTTCTGCAAGTTTGGTCAACCCCATGTAAGTTATGGGGCAGTAACAGAACACTTTTCAAAACGTGTTTTTCAGCCCGAAATAAACGCGTTTTTTCAGACAACTGAATCCCCATGCAACAGCAAGGCTCAGAAGAGCCCACACACTCAGCTCTTAACCCCAGTGTGCAGAAAGTGTCAAAACGTGTTTTTCAGCAGAAATAAACATGTTTCTGCAAGTTTGGTCAACCCCATGTAAGTTATGGGACAGTAACAGCACACTTTTCAAAACGTGTTTTTCAGCCCGAAATAAACGCGTTTTTTCAGACAACTGAATCCCCATGTAACAGCAAGGCTCAGAGGAGCCCACACACTCAGATCTTAACCCCAGTGTGCAGAAAGGGTCAAAACGTGTTTTTCAGCAGAAATAAACATGTTTCTGCAAGTTTGGTCAACCCCATGTAAGTTATGGGGCAGTAACAGAACACTTTTCAAAACGTGTTTTTCAGCCCGAAATAAACGCGTTTTTTCAGACAACTGAATCACCATGTAACAGCAAGGCTCAGAGGAGCCCACACACTCAGCTCTTAACCCCAGTGTGCAGGAAGGGTCAAAACGTGTTTTTCAGCAGAAATAAACATGTTTCTGCAAGTTTGGTCAACCCCATGTAAGTTATGGGACAGTAACAGCACACTTTTCAAAACGTGTTTTTCAGCCCGAAATAAACGCGTTTTTTCAGACAACTGAATCCCCATGCAACAGCAAGGCTCAGAAGAGCCCACACACTCAGCTCTTAACCCCAGTGTGCAGAAAGTGTCAAAACGTGTTTTTCAGCAGAAATAAACATGTTTCTGCAAGTTTGGTCAACCCCATGTAAGTTATGGGACAGTAACAGCACACTTTTCAAAACGTGTTTTTCAGCCCGAAATAAACGCGTTTTTTCAGACAACTGAATCCCCATGTAACAGCAAGGCTCAGAGGAGCCCACACACTCAGATCTTAACCCCAGTGTGCAGAAAGGGTCAAAACGTGTTTTTCAGCAGAAATAAACATGTTTCTGCAAGTTTGGTCAACCCCATGTAAGTTATGGGGCAGTAACAGAACACTTTTCAAAACGTGTTTTTCAGCCCGAAATAAACGCGTTTTTTCAGACAACTGAATCACCATGTAACAGCAAGGCTCAGAGGAGCCCACACACTCAGCTCTTAACCCCAGTGTGCAGGAAGGGTCAAAACGTGTTTTTCAGCAGAAATAAACATGTTTCTGCAAGTTTGGTCAACCCCATGTAAGTTATGGGACAGTAACAGCACACTTTTCAAAACGTGTTTTTCAGCCCGAAATAAACGCGTTTTTTCAGACAACTGAATCCCCATGTAACAGCAAGACTCAGAGGAGCCCACACACTCAGATCTTAACCCTAGTGTGCAGAAAGGGTAAAAACGTGTTTTTCAGCAGAAATAAACATGTTTCTGCAAGTTTGGTTAACCCCATGTAAGTTATGGGGAAGTAACAGAACACTTTTCAAAACGTGTTTTTCAGCCCGAAATAAACGCGTTTTTTCAGACAACTGAATCCCCATGTAACAGCAAGGTTCAGAAGAGCCCACACACTCAGCTCTTAACCCCAGTGTGCAGAAAGAGTCAAAACGTGTTTTTCAGCAGAAATAAACATGTTTCTGCAAGTTTGGTCAACCCCATGTAAGTTATGGGGCAGTAACAGAACACTTTTCAAAACGTGTTTTTCAGCCCGAAATAAACGCGTTTTTTCAGACAACTGAATCCCCATGCAACAGCAAGGCTCAGAAGAGCCCACACACTCAGCTCTTAACCCCAGTGTGCAGAAAGTGTCAAAACGTGTTTTTAAGCAGAAATAAACATGTTTCTGCAAGTTTGGTCAACCCCATGTAAGTTATGGGACAGTAACAGCACACTTTTCAAAACGTGTTTTTCAGCCCGAAATAAACGCGTTTTTTCAGACAACTGAATCCCCATGTAACAGCAAGGCTCAGAGGAGCCCACACACTCAGATCTTAACCCCAGTGTGCAGAAAGGGTCAAAACGTGTTTTTCAGCAGAAATAAACATGTTTCTGCAAGTTTGGTCAACCCCATGTAAGTTATGGGGCAGTAACAGAACACTTTTCAAAACGTGTTTTTCAGCCCGAAATAAACGCGTTTTTTCAGACAACTGAATCACCATGTAACAGCAAGGCTAAGAGGAGCCCACACACTCAGCTCTTAACCCCAGTGTGCAGGAAGGGTCAAAACGTGTTTTTCAGCAGAAATAAACATGTTTCTGCAAGTTTGGTCAACCCCATGTAAGTTATGGGGCAGTAACAGAACACTTTTCAAAACGTGTTTTTCAGCCCGAAATAAACGCGTTTTTTCAGACAACTGAATCCCCATGCAACAGCAAGGCTCAGAAGAGCCCACACACTCAGCTCTTAACCCCAGTGTGCAGAAAGTGTCAAAACGTGTTTTTCAGCAGAAATAAACATGTTTCTGCAAGTTTGGTCAACCCCATGTAAGTTATGGGACAGTAACAGCACACTTTTCAAAACGTGTTTTTCAGCCCGAAATAAACGCGTTTTTTCAGACAACTGAATCCCCATGTAACAGCAAGGCTCAGAGGAGCCCACACACTCAGATCTTAACCCCAGTGTGCAGAAAGGGTCAAAACGTGTTTTTCAGCAGAAATAAACATGTTTCTGCAAGTTTGGTCAACCCCATGTAAGTTATGGGGCAGTAACAGAACACTTTTCAAAACGTGTTTTTCAGCCCGAAATAAACGCGTTTTTTCAGACAACTGAATCACCATGTAACAGCAAGGCTCAGAGGAGCCCACACACTCAGCTCTTAACCCCAGTGTGCAGGAAGGGTCAAAACGTGTTTTTCAGCAGAAATAAACATGTTTCTGCAAGTTTGGTCAACCCCATGTAAGTTATGGGACAGTAACAGCACACTTTTCAAAACGTGTTTTTCAGCCCGAAATAAACGCGTTTTTTCAGACAACTGAATCCCCATGTAACAGCAAGACTCAGAGGAGCCCACACACTCAGCTCTTAACCCCAGTGTGCAGGAAGGGTCAAAACGTGTTTTTCAGCAGAAATAAACATGTTTCTGCAAGTTTGGTCAACCCCATGTAAGTTATGGGACAGTAACAGAACACTTTTCAAAACGTGTTTTTCAGCCCGAAATAAACGCGTTTTTTCAGACAACTGAATCCCCATGCAACAGCAAGGCTCAGAAGAGCCCACACACTCAGCTCTTAACCCCAGTGTGCAGAAAGAGTCAAAACGTGTTTTTCAGCAGAAATAAATATGTTTCTGCAAGTTTGGTCAACCCCATGTAAGTTATGGGGCAGTAACAGAACACTTTTCAAAACGTGTTTTTCAGCCCGAAATAAAAGCGTTTTTTCAGACAACTGAATCCCCATGTAACAGCAAGGCTCAGAGGAGCCCACACACTCAGCTCTTAGCCCCAGTGTGCAGAAAGTGTCAAAACGTGTTTTTCAGCAGAAATAAACATGTTTCTGCAAGTTTGGTCAACCCCATGTAAGTTATGGGACAGTAACAGCACACTTTTCAAAACGTGTTTTTCAGCCCGAAATAAACGCGTTTTTTCAGACAACTGAATCCCCATGTAACAGCAAGGCTCAGAGGAGCCCACACACTCAGCTTTTAGCCCCAGTGTGCAGAAAGTGTCAAAACGTGTTTTTCAGCAGAAATAAACATGTTTCTGCAAGTTTGGTCAACCCCATGTAAGTTATGGGACAGTAACAGCACACTTTTCAAAACGTGTTTTTCAGCCCGAAATAAACGCGTTTTTTCAGACAACTGAATCCCCATGTAACAGCAAGGCTCAGAGGAGCCCACACACTCAGATCTTAACCCCAGTGTGCAGAAAGGGTCAAAACGTGTTTTTCAGCAGAAATAAACATGTTTCTGCAAGTTTGGTCAACCCCATGTAAGTTATGGGGCAGTAACAGAACACTTTTCAAAACGTGTTTTTCAGCCCGAAATAAACGCGTTTTTTCAGACAACTGAATCACCATGTAACAGCAAGGCTCAGAAGAGCCCACACACTCAGCTCTTAACCCCAGTGTGCAGGAAGGGTCAAAACGTGTTTTTCAGCAGAAATAAACATGTTTCTGCAAGTTTGGTCAACCCCATGTAAGTTATGGGGCAGTAACAGAACACTTTTCAAAACGTGTTTTTCAGCCCGAAATAAACGCGTTTTTTCAGACAACTGAATCCCCATGCAACAGCAAGGCTCAGAAGAGCCCACACACTCAGCTCTTAACCCCAGTGTGCAGAAAGTGTCAAAACGTGTTTTTCAGCAGAAATAAACATGTTTCTGCAAGTTTGGTCAACCCCATGTAAGTTATGGGACAGTAACAGCACACTTTTCAAAACGTGTTTTTCAGCCCGAAATAAACGCGTTTTTTCAGACAACTGAATCCCCATGTAACAGCAAGGCTCAGAGGAGCCCACACACTCAGATCTTAACCCCAGTGTGCAGAAAGGGTCAAAACGTGTTTTTCAGCAGAAATAAACATGTTTCTGCAAGTTTGGTCAACCCCATGTAAGTTATGGGGCAGTAACAGAACACTTTTCAAAACGTGTTTTTCAGCCCGAAATAAACGCGTTTTTTCAGACAACTGAATCACCATGTAACAGCAAGGCTCAGAGGAGCCCACACACTCAGCTCTTAACCCCAGTGTGCAGGAAGGGTCAAAACGTGTTTTTCAGCAGAAATAAACATGTTTCTGCAAGTTTGGTCAACCCCATGTAAGTTATGGGACAGTAACAGCACACTTTTCAAAACGTGTTTTTCAGCCCGAAATAAACGCGTTTTTTCAGACAACTGAATCCCCATGTAACAGCAAGACTCAGAGGAGCCCACACACTCAGATCTTAACCCTAGTGTGCAGAAAGGGTAAAAACGTGTTTTTCAGCAGAAATAAACATGTTTCTGCAAGTTTGGTTAACCCCATGTAAGTTATGGGGAAGTAACAGAACACTTTTCAAAACGTGTTTTTCAGCCCGAAATAAACGCGTTTTTTCAGACAACTGAATCCCCATGTAACAGCAAGGTTCAGAAGAGCCCACACACTCAGCTCTTAACCCCAGTGTGCAGAAAGAGTCAAAACGTGTTTTTCAGCAGAAATAAACATGTTTCTGCAAGTTTGGTCAACCCCATGTAAGTTATGGGGCAGTAACAGAACACTTTTCAAAACGTGTTTTTCAGCCCGAAATAAACGCGTTTTTTCAGACAACTGAATCCCCATGCAACAGCAAGGCTCAGAAGAGCCCACACACTCAGCTCTTAACCCCAGTGTGCAGAAAGTGTCAAAACGTGTTTTTAAGCAGAAATAAACATGTTTCTGCAAGTTTGGTCAACCCCATGTAAGTTATGGGACAGTAACAGCACACTTTTCAAAACGTGTTTTTCAGCCCGAAATAAACGCGTTTTTTCAGACAACTGAATCCCCATGTAACAGCAAGGCTCAGAGGAGCCCACACACTCAGATCTTAACCCCAGTGTGCAGAAAGGGTCAAAACGTGTTTTTCAGCAGAAATAAACATGTTTCTGCAAGTTTGGTCAACCCCATGTAAGTTATGGGGCAGTAACAGAACACTTTTCAAAACGTGTTTTTCAGCCCGAAATAAACGCGTTTTTTCAGACAACTGAATCCCCATGTAACAGCAAGGTTCAGAAGAGCCCACACACTCAGCTCTTAACCCCAGTGTGCAGAAAGAGTCAAAACGTGTTTTTCAGCAGAAATAAACATGTTTCTGCAAGTTTGGTCAACCCCATGTAAGTTATGGGGCAGTAACAGAACACTTTTCAAAACGTGTTTTTCAGCCCGAAATAAACGCGTTTTTTCAGACAACTGAATCCCCATGCAACAGCAAGGCTCAGAAGAGCCCACACACTCAGCTCTTAACCCCAGTGTGCAGAAAGTGTCAAAACGTGTTTTTAAGCAGAAATAAACATGTTTCTGCAAGTTTGGTCAACCCCATGTAAGTTATGGGACAGTAACAGCACACTTTTCAAAACGTGTTTTTCAGCCCGAAATAAACGCGTTTTTTCAGACAACTGAATCCCCATGTAACAGCAAGGCTCAGAGGAGCCCACACACTCAGATCTTAACCCCAGTGTGCAGAAAGGGTCAAAACGTGTTTTTCAGCAGAAATAAACATGTTTCTGCAAGTTTGGTCAACCCCATGTAAGTTATGGGGCAGTAACAGAACACTTTTCAAAACGTGTTTTTCAGCCCGAAATAAACGCGTTTTTTCAGACAACTGAATCCCCATGCAACAGCAAGGCTCAGAAGAGCCCACACACTCAGCTCTTAACCCCAGTGTGCAGAAAGTGTCAAAACGTGTTTTTCAGCAGAAATAAACATGTTTCTGCAAGTTTGGTCAACCCCATGTAAGTTATGGGACAGTAACAGCACACTTTTCAAAACGTGTTTTTCAGCCCGAAATAAACGCGTTTTTTCAGACAACTGAATCCCCATGTAACAGCAAGGCTCAGAGGAGCCCACACACTCAGATCTTAACCCCAGTGTGCAGAAAGGGTCAAAACGTGTTTTTCAGCAGAAATAAACATGTTTCTGCAAGTTTGGTCAACCCCATGTAAGTTATGGGGCAGTAACAGAACACTTTTCAAAACGTGTTTTTCAGCCCGAAATAAACGCGTTTTTTCAGACAACTGAATCACCATGTAACAGCAAGGCTAAGAGGAGCCCACACACTCAGCTCTTAACCCCAGTGTGCAGGAAGGGTCAAAACGTGTTTTTCAGCAGAAATAAACATGTTTCTGCAAGTTTGGTCAACCCCATGTAAGTTATGGGGCAGTAACAGAACACTTTTCAAAACGTGTTTTTCAGCCCGAAATAAACGCGTTTTTTCAGACAACTGAATCCCCATGCAACAGCAAGGCTCAGAAGAGCCCACACACTCAGCTCTTAACCCCAGTGTGCAGAAAGTGTCAAAACGTGTTTTTCAGCAGAAATAAACATGTTTCTGCAAGTTTGGTCAACCCCATGTAAGTTATGGGACAGTAACAGCACACTTTTCAAAACGTGTTTTTCAGCCCGAAATAAACGCGTTTTTTCAGACAACTGAATCCCCATGTAACAGCAAGGCTCAGAGGAGCCCACACACTCAGATCTTAACCCCAGTGTGCAGAAAGGGTCAAAACGTGTTTTTCAGCAGAAATAAACATGTTTCTGCAAGTTTGGTCAACCCAATGTAAGTTATGGGGCAGTAACAGAACACTTTTCAAAACGTGTTTTTCAGCCCGAAATAAACGCGTTTTTTCAGACAACTGAATCACCATGTAACAGCAAGGCTCAGAGGAGCCCACACACTCAGCTCTTAACCCCAGTGTGCAGGAAGGGTCAAAACGTGTTTTTCAGCAGAAATAAACATGTTTCTGCAAGTTTGGTCAACCCCATGTAAGTTATGGGACAGTAACAGCACACTTTTCAAAACGTGTTTTTCAGCCCGAAATAAACGCGTTTTTTCAGACAACTGAATCCCCATGTAACAGCAAGACTCAGAGGAGCCCACACACTCAGATCTTAACCCTAGTGTGCAGAAAGGGTAAAAACGTGTTTTTCAGCAGAAATAAACATGTTTCTGCAAGTTTGGTTAACCCCATGTAAGTTATGGGGAAGTAACAGAACACTTTTCAAAACGTGTTTTTCAGCCCGAAATAAAAGCGTTTTTTCAGACAACTGAATCCCCATGTAACAGCAAGGCTCAGAGGAGCCCACACACTCAGCTCTTAGCCCCAGTGTGCAGAAAGTGTCAAAACGTGTTTTTCAGCAGAAATAAACATGTTTCTGCAAGTTTGGTCAACCCCATGTAAGTTATGGGACAGTAACAGCACACTTTTCAAAACGTGTTTTTCAGCCCGAAATAAACGCGTTTTTTCAGACAACTGAATCCCCATGTAACAGCAAGGCTCAGAGGAGCCCACACACTCAGCTTTTAGCCCCAGTGTGCAGAAAGTGTCAAAACGTGTTTTTCAGCAGAAATAAACATGTTTCTGCAAGTTTGGTCAACCCCATGTAAGTTATGGGACAGTAACAGCACACTTTTCAAAACGTGTTTTTCAGCCCGAAATAAACGCGTTTTTTCAGACAACTGAATCCCCATGTAACAGCAAGGCTCAGAGGAGCCCACACACTCAGATCTTAACCCCAGTGTGCAGAAAGGGTCAAAACGTGTTTTTCAGCAGAAATAAACATGTTTCTGCAAGTTTGGTCAACCCCATGTAAGTTATGGGGCAGTAACAGAACACTTTTCAAAACGTGTTTTTCAGCCCGAAATAAACGCGTTTTTTCAGACAACTGAATCCCCATGCAACAGCAAGGCTCAGAAGAGCCCACACACTCAGCTCTTAACCCCAGTGTGCAGAAAGTGTCAAAACGTGTTTTTCAGCAGAAATAAACATGTTTCTGCAAGTTTGGTCAACCCCATGTAAGTTATGGGACAGTAACAGCACACTTTTCAAAACGTGTTTTTCAGCCCGAAATAAACGCGTTTTTTCAGACAACTGAATCCCCATGTAACAGCAAGGCTCAGAGGAGCCCACACACTCAGATCTTAACCCCAGTGTGCAGAAAGGGTCAAAACGTGTTTTTCAGCAGAAATAAACATGTTTCTGCAAGTTTGGTCAACCCCATGTAAGTTATGGGGCAGTAACAGAACACTTTTCAAAACGTGTTTTTCAGCCCGAAATAAACGCGTTTTTTCAGACAACTGAATCACCATGTAACAGCAAGGCTCAGAGGAGCCCACACACTCAGCTCTTAACCCCAGTGTGCAGGAAGGGTCAAAACGTGTTTTTCAGCAGAAATAAACATGTTTCTGCAAGTTTGGTCAACCCCATGTAAGTTATGGGACAGTAACAGCACACTTTTCAAAACGTGTTTTTCAGCCCGAAATAAACGCGTTTTTTCAGACAACTGAATCCCCATGTAACAGCAAGACTCAGAGGAGCCCACACACTCAGATCTTAACCCTAGTGTGCAGAAAGGGTAAAAACGTGTTTTTCAGCAGAAATAAACATGTTTCTGCAAGTTTGGTTAACCCCATGTAAGTTATGGGGAAGTAACAGAACACTTTTCAAAACGTGTTTTTCAGCCCGAAATAAACGCGTTTTTTCAGACAACTGAATCCCCATGTAACAGCAAGGTTCAGAAGAGCCCACACACTCAGCTCTTAACCCCAGTGTGCAGAAAGAGTCAAAACGTGTTTTTCAGCAGAAATAAACATGTTTCTGCAAGTTTGGTCAACCCCATGTAAGTTATGGGGCAGTAACAGAACACTTTTCAAAACGTGTTTTTCAGCCCGAAATAAACGCGTTTTTTCAGACAACTGAATCCCCATGCAACAGCAAGGCTCAGAAGAGCCCACACACTCAGCTCTTAACCCCAGTGTGCAGAAAGTGTCAAAACGTGTTTTTAAGCAGAAATAAACATGTTTCTGCAAGTTTGGTCAACCCCATGTAAGTTATGGGACAGTAACAGCACACTTTTCAAAACGTGTTTTTCAGCCCGAAATAAACGCGTTTTTTCAGACAACTGAATCCCCATGTAACAGCAAGGCTCAGAGGAGCCCACACACTCAGATCTTAACCCCAGTGTGCAGAAAGGGTCAAAACGTGTTTTTCAGCAGAAATAAACATGTTTCTGCAAGTTTGGTCAACCCCATGTAAGTTATGGGGCAGTAACAGAACACTTTTCAAAACGTGTTTTTCAGCCCGAAATAAACGCGTTTTTTCAGACAACTGAATCCCCATGTAACAGCAAGGTTCAGAAGAGCCCACACACTCAGCTCTTAACCCCAGTGTGCAGAAAGAGTCAAAACGTGTTTTTCAGCAGAAATAAACATGTTTCTGCAAGTTTGGTCAACCCCATGTAAGTTATGGGGCAGTAACAGAACACTTTTCAAAACGTGTTTTTCAGCCCGAAATAAACGCGTTTTTTCAGACAACTGAATCCCCATGCAACAGCAAGGCTCAGAAGAGCCCACACACTCAGCTCTTAACCCCAGTGTGCAGAAAGTGTCAAAACGTGTTTTTAAGCAGAAATAAACATGTTTCTGCAAGTTTGGTCAACCCCATGTAAGTTATGGGACAGTAACAGCACACTTTTCAAAACGTGTTTTTCAGCCCGAAATAAACGCGTTTTTTCAGACAACTGAATCCCCATGTAACAGCAAGGCTCAGAGGAGCCCACACACTCAGATCTTAACCCCAGTGTGCAGAAAGGGTCAAAACGTGTTTTTCAGCAGAAATAAACATGTTTCTGCAAGTTTGGTCAACCCCATGTAAGTTATGGGGCAGTAACAGAACACTTTTCAAAACGTGTTTTTCAGCCCGAAATAAACGCGTTTTTTCAGACAACTGAATCCCCATGCAACAGCAAGGCTCAGAAGAGCCCACACACTCAGCTCTTAACCCCAGTGTGCAGAAAGTGTCAAAACGTGTTTTTCAGCAGAAATAAACATGTTTCTGCAAGTTTGGTCAACCCCATGTAAGTTATGGGACAGTAACAGCACACTTTTCAAAACGTGTTTTTCAGCCCGAAATAAACGCGTTTTTTCAGACAACTGAATCCCCATGTAACAGCAAGGCTCAGAGGAGCCCACACACTCAGATCTTAACCCCAGTGTGCAGAAAGGGTCAAAACGTGTTTTTCAGCAGAAATAAACATGTTTCTGCAAGTTTGGTCAACCCCATGTAAGTTATGGGGCAGTAACAGAACACTTTTCAAAACGTGTTTTTCAGCCCGAAATAAACGCGTTTTTTCAGACAACTGAATCACCATGTAACAGCAAGGCTAAGAGGAGCCCACACACTCAGCTCTTAACCCCAGTGTGCAGGAAGGGTCAAAACGTGTTTTTCAGCAGAAATAAACATGTTTCTGCAAGTTTGGTCAACCCCATGTAAGTTATGGGGCAGTAACAGAACACTTTTCAAAACGTGTTTTTCAGCCCGAAATAAACGCGTTTTTTCAGACAACTGAATCCCCATGCAACAGCAAGGCTCAGAAGAGCCCACACACTCAGCTCTTAACCCCAGTGTGCAGAAAGTGTCAAAACGTGTTTTTCAGCAGAAATAAACATGTTTCTGCAAGTTTGGTCAACCCCATGTAAGTTATGGGACAGTAACAGCACACTTTTCAAAACGTGTTTTTCAGCCCGAAATAAACGCGTTTTTTCAGACAACTGAATCCCCATGTAACAGCAAGGCTCAGAGGAGCCCACACACTCAGATCTTAACCCCAGTGTGCAGAAAGGGTCAAAACGTGTTTTTCAGCAGAAATAAACATGTTTCTGCAAGTTTGGTCAACCCAATGTAAGTTATGGGGCAGTAACAGAACACTTTTCAAAACGTGTTTTTCAGCCCGAAATAAACGCGTTTTTTCAGACAACTGAATCACCATGTAACAGCAAGGCTCAGAGGAGCCCACACACTCAGCTCTTAACCCCAGTGTGCAGGAAGGGTCAAAACGTGTTTTTCAGCAGAAATAAACATGTTTCTGCAAGTTTGGTCAACCCCATGTAAGTTATGGGACAGTAACAGCACACTTTTCAAAACGTGTTTTTCAGCCCGAAATAAACGCGTTTTTTCAGACAACTGAATCCCCATGTAACAGCAAGACTCAGAGGAGCCCACACACTCAGATCTTAACCCTAGTGTGCAGAAAGGGTAAAAACGTGTTTTTCAGCAGAAATAAACATGTTTCTGCAAGTTTGGTTAACCCCATGTAAGTTATGGGGAAGTAACAGAACACTTTTCAAAACGTGTTTTTCAGCCCGAAATAAACGCGTTTTTTCAGACAACTGAATCCCCATGTAACAGCAAGGTTCAGAAGAGCCCACACACTCAGCTCTTAACCCCAGTGTGCAGAAAGAGTCAAAACGTGTTTTTCAGCAGAAATAAACATGTTTCTGCAAGTTTGGTCAACCCCATGTAAGTTATGGGGCAGTAACAGAACACTTTTCAAAACGTGTTTTTCAGACCGAAATAAACGCGTTTTTTCAGACAACTGAATCCCCATGTAACAGCAAGGCTCAGAGGAGCCCACACACTCAGCTCTTAGCCCCAGTGTGCAGAAAGTGTCAAAACGTGTTTTTCAGCAGAAATAAACATGTTTCTGCAAGTTTGGTCAACCCCATGTAAGTTATGGGACAGTAACAGCACACTTTTCAAAACGTGTTTTTCAGCCCGAAATAAACGCGTTTTTTCAGACAACTGAATCCCCATGTAACAGCAAGGCTCAGAGGAGCCCACACACTCAGATCTTAACCCCAGTGTGCAGAAAGGGTCAAAACGTGTTTTTCAGCAGAAATAAACATGTTTCTGCAAGTTTGGTCAACCCCATGTAAGTTATGGGGCAGTAACAGAACACTTTTCAAAACGTGTTTTTCAGCCCGAAATAAACGCGTTTTTTCAGACAACTGAATCCCCATGCAACAGCAAGGCTCAGAAGAGCCCACACACTCAGCTCTTAACCCCAGTGTGCAGAAAGTGTCAAAACGTGTTTTTCAGCAGAAATAAACATGTTTCTGCAAGTTTGGTCAACCCCATGTAAGTTATGGGACAGTAACAGCACACTTTTCAAAACGTGTTTTTCAGCCCGAAATAAACGCGTTTTTTCAGACAACTGAATCCCCATGTAACAGCAAGGCTCAGAGGAGCCCACACACTCAGATCTTAACCCCAGTGTGCAGAAAGGGTCAAAACGTGTTTTTCAGCAGAAATAAACATGTTTCTGCAAGTTTGGTCAACCCCATGTAAGTTATGGGGCAGTAACAGAACACTTTTCAAAACGTGTTTTTCAGCCCGAAATAAACGCGTTTTTTCAGACAACTGAATCACCATGTAACAGCAAGGCTAAGAGGAGCCCACACACTCAGCTCTTAACCCCAGTGTGCAGGAAGGGTCAAAACGTGTTTTTCAGCAGAAATAAACATGTTTCTGCAAGTTTGGTCAACCCCATGTAAGTTATGGGGCAGTAACAGAACACTTTTCAAAACGTGTTTTTCAGCCCGAAATAAACGCGTTTTTTCAGACAACTGAATCCCCATGCAACAGCAAGGCTCAGAAGAGCCCACACACTCAGCTCTTAACCCCAGTGTGCAGAAAGTGTCAAAACGTGTTTTTCAGCAGAAATAAACATGTTTCTGCAAGTTTGGTCAACCCCATGTAAGTTATGGGACAGTAACAGCACACTTTTCAAAACGTGTTTTTCAGCCCGAAATAAACGCGTTTTTTCAGACAACTGAATCCCCATGTAACAGCAAGGCTCAGAGGAGCCCACACACTCAGATCTTAACCCCAGTGTGCAGAAAGGGTCAAAACGTGTTTTTCAGCAGAAATAAACATGTTTCTGCAAGTTTGGTCAACCCAATGTAAGTTATGGGGCAGTAACAGAACACTTTTCAAAACGTGTTTTTCAGCCCGAAATAAACGCGTTTTTTCAGACAACTGAATCACCATGTAACAGCAAGGCTCAGAGGAGCCCACACACTCAGCTCTTAACCCCAGTGTGCAGGAAGGGTCAAAACGTGTTTTTCAGCAGAAATAAACATGTTTCTGCAAGTTTGGTCAACCCCATGTAAGTTATGGGACAGTAACAGCACACTTTTCAAAACGTGTTTTTCAGCCCGAAATAAACGCGTTTTTTCAGACAACTGAATCCCCATGTAACAGCAAGACTCAGAGGAGCCCACACACTCAGATCTTAACCCTAGTGTGCAGAAAGGGTAAAAACGTGTTTTTCAGCAGAAATAAACATGTTTCTGCAAGTTTGGTTAACCCCATGTAAGTTATGGGGAAGTAACAGAACACTTTTCAAAACGTGTTTTTCAGCCCGAAATAAACGCGTTTTTTCAGACAACTGAATCCCCATGTAACAGCAAGGTTCAGAAGAGCCCACACACTCAGCTCTTAACCCCAGTGTGCAGAAAGAGTCAAAACGTGTTTTTCAGCAGAAATAAACATGTTTCTGCAAGTTTGGTCAACCCCATGTAAGTTATGGGGCAGTAACAGAACACTTTTCAAAACGTGTTTTTCAGACCGAAATAAACGCGTTTTTTCAGACAACTGAATCCCCATGTAACAGCAAGGCTCAGAGGAGCCCACACACTCAGCTCTTAGCCCCAGTGTGCAGAAAGTGTCAAAACGTGTTTTTCAGCAGAAATAAACATGTTTCTGCAAGTTTGGTCAACCCCATGTAAGTTATGGGACAGTAACAGCACACTTTTCAAAACGTGTTTTTCAGCCCGAAATAAACGCGTTTTTTCAGACAACTGAATCCCCATGTAACAGCAAGGCTCAGAGGAGCCCACACACTCAGATCTTAACCCCAGTGTGCAGAAAGGGTCAAAACGTGTTTTTCAGCAGAAATAAACATGTTTCTGCAAGTTTGGTCAACCCCATGTAAGTTATGGGGCAGTAACAGAACACTTTTCAAAACGTGTTTTTCAGCCCGAAATAAACGCGTTTTTTCAGACAACTGAATCCCCATGCAACAGCAAGGCTCAGAAGAGCCCACACACTCAGCTCTTAACCCCAGTGTGCAGAAAGTGTCAAAACGTGTTTTTCAGCAGAAATAAACATGTTTCTGCAAGTTTGGTCAACCCCATGTAAGTTATGGGACAGTAACAGCACACTTTTCAAAACGTGTTTTTCAGCCCGAAATAAACGCGTTTTTTCAGACAACTGAATCCCCATGTAACAGCAAGGCTCAGAGGAGCCCACACACTCAGATCTTAACCCCAGTGTGCAGAAAGGGTCAAAACGTGTTTTTCAGCAGAAATAAACATGTTTCTGCAAGTTTGGTCAACCCCATGTAAGTTATGGGGCAGTAACAGAACACTTTTCAAAACGTGTTTTTCAGCCCGAAATAAACGCGTTTTTTCAGACAACTGAATCACCATGTAACAGCAAGGCTAAGAGGAGCCCACACACTCAGCTCTTAACCCCAGTGTGCAGGAAGGGTCAAAACGTGTTTTTCAGCAGAAATAAACATGTTTCTGCAAGTTTGGTCAACCCCATGTAAGTTATGGGGCAGTAACAGAACACTTTTCAAAACGTGTTTTTCAGCCCGAAATAAACGCGTTTTTTCAGACAACTGAATCCCCATGCAACAGCAAGGCTCAGAAGAGCCCACACACTCAGCTCTTAACCCCAGTGTGCAGAAAGAGTCAAAACGTGTTTTTCAGCAGAAATAAACATGTTTCTGCAAGTTTGGTCAACCCCATGTAAGTTATGGGGCAGTAACAGAACACTTTTCAAAACGTGTTTTTCAGCCCGAAATAAACGCGTTTTTTTCAGACAACTGAATCCCCATGTAACAGCAAGGCTCAGAGGAGCCCACACACTCAGCTCTTAGCCCCAGTGTGCAGAAAGTGTCAAAACGTGTTTTTCAGCAGAAATAAACATGTTTCTGCAAGTTTGGTCAACCCCATGTAAGTTATGGGACAGTAACAGCACACTTTTCAAAACGTGTTTTTCAGCCCGAAATAAACGCGTTTTTTCAGACAACTGAATCCCCATGTAACAGCAAGGCTCAGAGGAGCCCACACACTCAGATCTTAACCCCAGTGTGCAGAAAGGGTCAAAACGTGTTTTTCAGCAGAAATAAACATGTTTCTGCAAGTTTGGTCAACCCCATGTAAGTTATGGGGCAGTAACAGAACACTTTTCAAAACGTGTTTTTCAGCCCGAAATAAACGCGTTTTTTCAGACAACTGAATCACCATGTAACAGCAAGGCTCAGAAGAGCCCACACACTCAGCTCTTAACCCCAGTGTGCAGGAAGGGTCAAAACGTGTTTTTCAGCAGAAATAAACATGTTTCTGCAAGTTTGGTCAACCCCATGTAAGTTATGGGGCAGTAACAGAACACTTTTCAAAACGTGTTTTTCAGCCCGAAATAAACGCGTTTTTTCAGACAACTGAATCCCCATGCAACAGCAAGGCTCAGAAGAGCCCACACACTCAGCTCTTAACCCCAGTGTGCAGAAAGTGTCAAAACGTGTTTTTCAGCAGAAATAAACATGTTTCTGCAAGTTTGGTCAACCCCATGTAAGTTATGGGACAGTAACAGCACACTTTTCAAAACGTGTTTTTCAGCCCGAAATAAACGCGTTTTTTCAGACAACTGAATCCCCATGTAACAGCAAGGCTCAGAGGAGCCCACACACTCAGATCTTAACCCCAGTGTGCAGAAAGGGTCAAAACGTGTTTTTCAGCAGAAATAAACATGTTTCTGCAAGTTTGGTCAACCCCATGTAAGTTATGGGGCAGTAACAGAACACTTTTCAAAACGTGTTTTTCAGCCCGAAATAAACGCGTTTTTTCAGACAACTGAATCACCATGTAACAGCAAGGCTCAGAGGAGCCCACACACTCAGCTCTTAACCCCAGTGTGCAGGAAGGGTCAAAACGTGTTTTTCAGCAGAAATAAACATGTTTCTGCAAGTTTGGTCAACCCCATGTAAGTTATGGGACAGTAACAGCACACTTTTCAAAACGTGTTTTTCAGCCCGAAATAAACGCGTTTTTTCAGACAACTGAATCCCCATGTAACAGCAAGACTCAGAGGAGCCCACACACTCAGATCTTAACCCTAGTGTGCAGAAAGGGTAAAAACGTGTTTTTCAGCAGAAATAAACATGTTTCTGCAAGTTTGGTTAACCCCATGTAAGTTATGGGGAAGTAACAGAACACTTTTCAAAACGTGTTTTTCAGCCCGAAATAAACGCGTTTTTTCAGACAACTGAATCCCCATGTAACAGCAAGGTTCAGAAGAGCCCACACACTCAGCTCTTAACCCCAGTGTGCAGAAAAAGTCAAAACGTGTTTTTCAGCAGAAATAAACATGTTTCTGCAAGTTTGGTCAACCCCATGTAAGTTATGGGGCAGTAACAGAACACTTTTCAAAACGTGTTTTTCAGCCCGAAATAAACGCGTTTTTTCAGACAACTGAATCCCCATGCAACAGCAAGGCTCAGAAGAGCCCACACACTCAGCTCTTAACCCCAGTGTGCAGAAAGTGTCAAAACGTGTTTTTCAGCAGAAATAAACATGTTTCTGCAAGTTTGGTCAACCCCATGTAAGTTATGGGACAGTAACAGCACACTTTTCAAAACGTGTTTTTCAGCCCGAAATAAACGCGTTTTTTCAGACAACTGAATCCCCATGTAACAGCAAGGCTCAGAGGAGCCCACACACTCAGATCTTAACCCCAGTGTGCAGAAAGGGTCAAAACGTGTTTTTCAGCAGAAATAAACATGTTTCTGCAAGTTTGGTCAACCCCATGTAAGTTATGGGGCAGTAACAGAACACTTTTCAAAACGTGTTTTTCAGCCCGAAATAAACGCGTTTTTTCAGACAACTGAATCACCATGTAACAGCAAGGCTAAGAGGAGCCCACACACTCAGCTCTTAACCCCAGTGTGCAGGAAGGGTCAAAACGTGTTTTTCAGCAGAAATAAACATGTTTCTGCAAGTTTGGTCAACCCCATGTAAGTTATGGGGCAGTAACAGAACACTTTTCAAAACGTGTTTTTCAGCCCGAAATAAACGCGTTTTTTCAGACAACTGAATCCCCATGCAACAGCAAGGCTCAGAAGAGCCCACACACTCAGCTCTTAACCCCAGTGTGCAGAAAGTGTCAAAACGTGTTTTTCAGCAGAAATAAACATGTTTCTGCAAGTTTGGTCAACCCCATGTAAGTTATGGGACAGTAACAGCACACTTTTCAAAACGTGTTTTTCAGCCCGAAATAAACGCGTTTTTTCAGACAACTGAATCCCCATGTAACAGCAAGGCTCAGAGGAGCCCACACACTCAGATCTTAACCCCAGTGTGCAGAAAGGGTCAAAACGTGTTTTTCAGCAGAAATAAACATGTTTCTGCAAGTTTGGTCAACCCCATGTAAGTTATGGGGCAGTAACAGAACACTTTTCAAAACGTGTTTTTCAGCCCGAAATAAACGCGTTTTTTCAGACAACTGAATCACCATGTAACAGCAAGGCTCAGAGGAGCCCACACACTCAGCTCTTAACCCCAGTGTGCAGGAAGGGTCAAAACGTGTTTTTCAGCAGAAATAAACATGTTTCTGCAAGTTTGGTCAACCCCATGTAAGTTATGGGACAGTAACAGCACACTTTTCAAAACGTGTTTTTCAGCCCGAAATAAACGCGTTTTTTCAGACAACTGAATCCCCATGTAACAGCAAGACTCAGAGGAGCCCACACACTCAGATCTTAACCCTAGTGTGCAGAAAGGGTAAAAACGTGTTTTTCAGCAGAAATAAACATGTTTCTGCAAGTTTGGTTAACCCCATGTAAGTTATGGGGAAGTAACAGAACACTTTTCAAAACATGTTTTTCAGCCCGAAATAAACGCGTTTTTTCAGACAACTGAATCCCCATGTAACAGCAAGGTTCAGAAGAGCCCACACACTCAGCTCTTAACCCCAGTGTGCAGAAAGAGTCAAAACGTGTTTTTCAGCAGAAATAAACATGTTTCTGCAAGTTTGGTCAACCCCATGTAAGTTATGGGACAGTAACAGCACACTTTTCAAAACGTGTTTTTCAGCCCGAAATAAACGCGTTTTTTCAGACAACTGAATCCCCATGTAACAGCAAGGCTCAGAGGAGCCCACACACTCAGATCTTAACCCCAGTGTGCAGAAAGGGTCAAAACGTGTTTTTCAGCAGAAATAAACATGTTTCTGCAAGTTTGGTCAACCCCATGTAAGTTATGGGGCAGTAACAGAACACTTTTCAAAACGTGTTTTTCAGCCCGAAATAAACGCGTTTTTTCAGACAACTGAATCACCATGTAACAGCAAGGCTCAGAAGAGCCCACACACTCAGATCTTAACCCCAGTGTGCAGAAAGGGTCAAAACGTGTTTTTCAGCAGAAAAAAAACATGTTTCTGCAAGTTTGGTCAACCCCATGTAAGTTATGGGGCAGTAACAGAACACTTTATAAAACGTGTTTTTCAGCCCGAAATAAACGCGTTTTTTCAGACAACTGAATCACCATGTAACAGCAAGGCTCAGAGGAGCCCACACACTCAGCTCTTAACCCCAGTGTGCAGGAAGGGTCAAAACGTGTTTTTCAGCAGAAATAAACATGTTTCTGCAAGTTTGGTCAACCCCATGTAAGTTATGGGGCAGTAACAGAACACTTTTCAAAACGTGTTTTTCAGCCCGAAATAAACGCGTTTTTTCAGACAACTGAATCCCCATGCAACAGCAAGGCTCAGAAGAGCCCACACACTCAGCTCTTAACCCCAGTGTGCAGAAAGAGTCAAAACGTGTTTTTCAGCAGAAATAAATATGTTTCTGCAAGTTTGGTCAACCCCATGTAAGTTATGGGGCAGTAACAGAACACTTTTCAAAACGTGTTTTTCAGCCCGAAATAAACGCGTTTTTTCAGACAACTGAATCACCATGTAACAGCAAGGCTCAGAAGAGCCCACACACTCAGCTCTTAACCCCAGTGTGCAGGAAGGGTCAAAACGTGTTTTTCAGCAGAAATAAACATGTTTCTGCAAGTTTGGTCAACCCCATGTAAGTTATGGGGCAGTAACAGAACACTTTTCAAAACGTGTTTTTCAGCCCGAAATAAACGCGTTTTTTCAGACAACTGAATCCCCATGCAACAGCAAGGCTCAGAAGAGCCCACACACTCAGCTCTTAACCCCAGTGTGCAGAAAGTGTCAAAACGTGTTTTTCAGCAGAAATAAACATGTTTCTGCAAGTTTGGTCAACCCCATGTAAGTTATGGGACAGTAACAGCACACTTTTCAAAACGTGTTTTTCAGCCCGAAATAAACGCGTTTTTTCAGACAACTGAATCCCCATGTAACAGCAAGGCTCAGAGGAGCCCACACACTCAGATCTTAACCCCAGTGTGCAGAAAGGGTCAAAACGTGTTTTTCAGCAGAAATAAACATGTTTCTGCAAGTTTGGTCAACCCCATGTAAGTTATGGGGCAGTAACAGAACACTTTTCAAAACGTGTTTTTCAGCCCGAAATAAACGCGTTTTTTCAGACAACTGAATCACCATGTAACAGCAAGGCTCAGAGGAGCCCACACACTCAGCTCTTAACCCCAGTGTGCAGGAAGGGTCAAAACGTGTTTTTCAGCAGAAATAAACATGTTTCTGCAAGTTTGGTCAACCCCATGTAAGTTATGGGACAGTAACAGCACACTTTTCAAAACGTGTTTTTCAGCCCGAAATAAACGCGTTTTTTCAGACAACTGAATCCCCATGTAACAGCAAGACTCAGAGGAGCCCACACACTCAGATCTTAACCCTAGTGTGCAGAAAGGGTAAAAACGTGTTTTTCAGCAGAAATAAACATGTTTCTGCAAGTTTGGTTAACCCCATGTAAGTTATGGGGAAGTAACAGAACACTTTTCAAAACGTGTTTTTCAGCCCGAAATAAACGCGTTTTTTCAGACAACTGAATCCCCATGTAACAGCAAGGTTCAGAAGAGCCCACACACTCAGCTCTTAACCCCAGTGTGCAGAAAGAGTCAAAACGTGTTTTTCAGCAGAAATAAACATGTTTCTGCAAGTTTGGTCAACCCCATGTAAGTTATGGGGCAGTAACAGAACACTTTTCAAAACGTGTTTTTCAGCCCGAAATAAACGCGTTTTTTCAGACAACTGAATCCCCATGCAACAGCAAGGCTCAGAAGAGCCCACACACTCAGCTCTTAACCCCAGTGTGCAGAAAGTGTCAAAACGTGTTTTTAAGCAGAAATAAACATATTTCTGCAAGTTTGGTCAACCCCATGTAAGTTATGGGACAGTAACAGCACACTTTTCAAAACGTGTTTTTCAGCCCGAAATAAACGCGTTTTTTCAGACAACTGAATCCCCATGTAACAGCAAGGCTCAGAGGAGCCCACACACTCAGATCTTAACCCCAGTGTGCAGAAAGGGTCAAAACGTGTTTTTCAGCAGAAATAAACATGTTTCTGCAAGTTTGGTCAACCCCATGTAAGTTATGGGGCAGTAACAGAACACTTTTCAAAACGTGTTTTTCAGCCCGAAATAAACGCGTTTTTTCAGACAACTGAATCACCATGTAACAGCAAGGCTAAGAGGAGCCCACACACTCAGCTCTTAACCCCAGTGTGCAGGAAGGGTCAAAACGTGTTTTTCAGCAGAAATAAACATGTTTCTGCAAGTTTGGTCAACCCCATGTAAGTTATGGGGCAGTAACAGAACACTTTTCAAAACGTGTTTTTCAGCCCGAAATAAACGCGTTTTTTCAGACAACTGAATCCCCATGCAACAGCAAGGCTCAGAAGAGCCCACACACTCAGCTCTTAACCCCAGTGTGCAGAAAGTGTCAAAACGTGTTTTTCAGCAGAAATAAACATGTTTCTGCAAGTTTGGTCAACCCCATGTAAGTTATGGGACAGTAACAGCACACTTTTCAAAACGTGTTTTTCAGCCCGAAATAAACGCGTTTTTTCAGACAACTGAATCCCCATGTAACAGCAAGGCTCAGAGGAGCCCACACACTCAGATCTTAACCCCAGTGTGCAGAAAGGGTCAAAACGTGTTTTTCAGCAGAAATAAACATGTTTCTGCAAGTTTGGTCAACCCCATGTAAGTTATGGGGCAGTAACAGAACACTTTTCAAAACGTGTTTTTCAGCCCGAAATAAACGCGTTTTTTCAGACAACTGAATCACCATGTAACAGCAAGGCTCAGAGGAGCCCACACACTCAGCTCTTAACCCCAGTGTGCAGGAAGGGTCAAAACGTGTTTTTCAGCAGAAATAAACATGTTTCTGCAAGTTTGGTCAACCCCATGTAAGTTATGGGACAGTAACAGCACACTTTTCAAAACGTGTTTTTCAGCCCGAAATAAACGCGTTTTTTCAGACAACTGAATCCCCATGTAACAGCAAGACTCAGAGGAGCCCACACACTCAGCTCTTAACCCCAGTGTGCAGGAAGGGTCAAAACGTGTTTTTCAGCAGAAATAAACATGTTTCTGCAAGTTTGGTCAACCCCATGTAAGTTATGGGACAGTAACAGAACACTTTTCAAAACGTGTTTTTCAGCCCGAAATAAACGCGTTTTTTCAGACAACTGAATCCCCATGCAACAGCAAGGCTCAGAAGAGCCCACACACTCAGCTCTTAACCCCAGTGTGCAGAAAGAGTCAAAACGTGTTTTTCAGCAGAAATAAATATGTTTCTGCAAGTTTGGTCAACCCCATGTAAGTTATGGGGCAGTAACAGAACACTTTTCAAAACGTGTTTTTCAGCCCGAAATAAACGCGTTTTTTCAGACAACTGAATCCCCATGTAACAGCAAGGCTCAGAGGAGCCCACACACTCAGATCTTAACCCCAGTGTGCAGAAAGTGTCAAAACGTGTTTTTCAGCAGAAATAAACATGTTTCTGCAAGTTTGGTCAACCCCATGTAAGTTATGGGGCAGTAACAGAACACTTTTCAAAACGTGTTTTTCAGCCCGAAATAAACGCGTTTTTTCAGACAACTGAATCACCATGTAACAGCAAGGCTCAGAAGAGCCCACACACTCAGCTCTTAACCCCAGTGTGCAGGAAGGGTCAAAACGTGTTTTTCAGCAGAAATAAACATGTTTCTGCAAGTTTGGTCAACCCCATGTAAGTTATGGGGCAGTAACAGAACACTTTTCAAAACGTGTTTTTCAGCCCGAAATAAACGCGTTTTTTCAGACAACTGAATCCCCATGCAACAGCAAGGCTCAGAAGAGCCCACACACTCAGCTCTTAACCCCAGTGTGCAGAAAGTGTCAAAACGTGTTTTTCAGCAGAAATAAACATGTTTCTGCAAGTTTGGTCAACCCCATGTAAGTTATGGGACAGTAACAGCACACTTTTCAAAACGTGTTTTTCAGCCCGAAATAAACGCGTTTTTTCAGACAACTGAATCCCCATGTAACAGCAAGGCTCAGAGGAGCCCACACACTCAGATCTTAACCCCAGTGTGCAGAAAGGGTCAAAACGTGTTTTTCAGCAGAAATAAACATGTTTCTGCAAGTTTGGTCAACCCCATGTAAGTTATGGGGCAGTAACAGAACACTTTTCAAAACGTGTTTTTCAGCCCGAAATAAACGCGTTTTTTCAGACAACTGAATCACCATGTAACAGCAAGGCTCAGAGGAGCCCACACACTCAGCTCTTAACCCCAGTGTGCAGGAAGGGTCAAAACGTGTTTTTCAGCAGAAATAAACATGTTTCTGCAAGTTTGGTCAACCCCATGTAAGTTATGGGACAGTAACAGCACACTTTTCAAAACGTGTTTTTCAGCCCGAAATAAACGCGTTTTTTCAGACAACTGAATCCCCATGTAACAGCAAGACTCAGAGGAGCCCACACACTCAGATCTTAACCCTAGTGTGCAGAAAGGGTAAAAACGTGTTTTTCAGCAGAAATAAACATGTTTCTGCAAGTTTGGTTAACCCCATGTAAGTTATGGGGAAGTAACAGAACACTTTTCAAAACGTGTTTTTCAGCCCGAAATAAACGCGTTTTTTCAGACAACTGAATCCCCATGTAACAGCAAGGTTCAGAAGAGCCCACACACTCAGCTCTTAACCCCAGTGTGCAGAAAGAGTCAAAACGTGTTTTTCAGCAGAAATAAACATGTTTCTGCAAGTTTGGTCAACCCCATGTAAGTTATGGGGCAGTAACAGAACACTTTTCAAAACGTGTTTTTCAGCCCGAAATAAACGCGTTTTTTCAGACAACTGAATCCCCATGCAACAGCAAGGCTCAGAAGAGCCCACACACTCAGCTCTTAACCCCAGTGTGCAGAAAGTGTCAAAACGTGTTTTTAAGCAGAAATAAACATGTTTCTGCAAGTTTGGTCAACCCCATGTAAGTTATGGGACAGTAACAGCACACTTTTCAAAACGTGTTTTTCAGCCCGAAATAAACGCGTTTTTTCAGACAACTGAATCCCCATGTAACAGCAAGGCTCAGAGGAGCCCACACACTCAGATCTTAACCCCAGTGTGCAGAAAGGGTCAAAACGTGTTTTTCAGCAGAAATAAACATGTTTCTGCAAGTTTGGTCAACCCCATGTAAGTTATGGGGCAGTAACAGAACACTTTTCAAAACGTGTTTTTCAGCCCGAAATAAACGCGTTTTTTCAGACAACTGAATCCCCATGCAACAGCAAGGCTCAGAAGAGCCCACACACTCAGCTCTTAACCCCAGTGTGCAGAAAGAGTCAAAACGTGTTTTTCAGCAGAAATAAACATGTTTCTGCAAGTTTGGTCAACCCCATGTAAGTTATGGGGCAGTAACAGAACACTTTTCAAAACGTGTTTTTCAGCCCGAAATAAACGCGTTTTTTCAGACAACTGAATCCCCATGCAACAGCAAGGCTCAGAAGAGCCCACACACTCAGCTCTTAACCCCAGTGTGCAGAAAGTGTCAAAACGTGTTTTTCAGCAGAAATAAACATGTTTCTGCAAGTTTGGTCAACCCCATGTAAGTTATGGGACAGTAACAGCACACTTTTCAAAACGTGTTTTTCAGCCCGAAATAAACGCGTTTTTTCAGACAACTGAATCCCCATGTAACAGCAAGGCTCAGAGGAGCCCACACACTCAGATCTTAACCCCAGTGTGCAGAAAGGGTCAAAACGTGTTTTTCAGCAGAAATAAACATGTTTCTGCAAGTTTGGTCAACCCCATGTAAGTTATGGGGCAGTAACAGAACACTTTTCAAAACGTGTTTTTCAGCCCGAAATAAACGCGTTTTTTCAGACAACTGAATCACCATGTAACAGCAAGGCTAAGAGGAGCCCACACACTCAGCTCTTAACCCCAGTGTGCAGGAAGGGTCAAAACGTGTTTTTCAGCAGAAATAAACATGTTTCTGCAAGTTTGGTCAACCCCATGTAAGTTATGGGGCAGTAACAGAACACTTTTCAAAACGTGTTTTTCAGCCCGAAATAAACGCGTTTTTTCAGACAACTGAATCCCCATGCAACAGCAAGGCTCAGAAGAGCCCACACACTCAGCTCTTAACCCCAGTGTGCAGAAAGTGTCAAAACGTGTTTTTCAGCAGAAATAAACATGTTTCTGCAAGTTTGGTCAACCCCATGTAAGTTATGGGACAGTAACAGCACACTTTTCAAAACGTGTTTTTCAGCCCGAAATAAACGCGTTTTTTCAGACAACTGAATCCCCATGTAACAGCAAGGCTCAGAGGAGCCCACACACTCAGATCTTAACCCCAGTGTGCAGAAAGGGTCAAAACGTGTTTTTCAGCAGAAATAAACATGTTTCTGCAAGTTTGGTCAACCCCATGTAAGTTATGGGGCAGTAACAGAACACTTTTCAAAACGTGTTTTTCAGCCCGAAATAAACGCGTTTTTTCAGACAACTGAATCACCATGTAACAGCAAGGCTCAGAGGAGCCCACACACTCAGCTCTTAACCCCAGTGTGCAGGAAGGGTCAAAACGTGTTTTTCAGCAGAAATAAACATGTTTCTGCAAGTTTGGTCAACCCCATGTAAGTTATGGGACAGTAACAGCACACTTTTCAAAACGTGTTTTTCAGCCCGAAATAAACGCGTTTTTTCAGACAACTGAATCCCCATGTAACAGCAAGACTCAGAGGAGCCCACACACTCAGCTCTTAACCCCAGTGTGCAGGAAGGGTCAAAACGTGTTTTTCAGCAGAAATAAACATGTTTCTGCAAGTTTGGTCAACCCCATGTAAGTTATGGGACAGTAACAGAACACTTTTCAAAACGTGTTTTTCAGCCCGAAATAAACGCGTTTTTTCAGACAACTGAATCCCCATGCAACAGCAAGGCTCAGAAGAGCCCACACACTCAGCTCTTAACCCCAGTGTGCAGAAAGAGTCAAAACGTGTTTTTCAGCAGAAATAAATATGTTTCTGCAAGTTTGGTCAACCCCATGTAAGTTATGGGGCAGTAACAGAACACTTTTCAAAACGTGTTTTTCAGCCCGAAATAAACGCGTTTTTTCAGACAACTGAATCCCCATGTAACAGCAAGGCTCAGAGGAGCCCACACACTCAGCTCTTAGCCCCAGTGTGCAGAAAGTGTCAAAACGTGTTTTTCAGCAGAAATAAACATGTTTCTGCAAGTTTGGTCAACCCCATGTAAGTTATGGGACAGTAACAGCACACTTTTCAAAACGTGTTTTTCAGCCCGAAATAAACGCGTTTTTTCAGACAACTGAATCCCCATGTAACAGCAAGGCTCAGAGGAGCCCACACACTCAGCTTTTAGCCCCAGTGTGCAGAAAGTGTCAAAACGTGTTTTTCAGCAGAAATAAACATGTTTCTGCAAGTTTGGTCAACCCCATGTAAGTTATGGGACAGTAACAGCACACTTTTCAAAACGTGTTTTTCAGCCCGAAATAAACGCGTTTTTTCAGACAACTGAATCCCCATGTAACAGCAAGGCTCAGAGGAGCCCACACACTCAGATCTTAACCCCAGTGTGCAGAAAGGGTCAAAACGTGTTTTTCAGCAGAAATAAACATGTTTCTGCAAGTTTGGTCAACCCCATGTAAGTTATGGGGCAGTAACAGAACACTTTTCAAAACGTGTTTTTCAGCCCGAAATAAACGCGTTTTTTCAGACAACTGAATCACCATGTAACAGCAAGGCTCAGAAGAGCCCACACACTCAGCTCTTAACCCCAGTGTGCAGGAAGGGTCAAAACGTGTTTTTCAGCAGAAATAAACATGTTTCTGCAAGTTTGGTCAACCCCATGTAAGTTATGGGGCAGTAACAGAACACTTTTCAAAACGTGTTTTTCAGCCCGAAATAAACGCGTTTTTTCAGACAACTGAATCCCCATGCAACAGCAAGGCTCAGAAGAGCCCACACACTCAGCTCTTAACCCCAGTGTGCAGAAAGTGTCAAAACGTGTTTTTCAGCAGAAATAAACATGTTTCTGCAAGTTTGGTCAACCCCATGTAAGTTATGGGACAGTAACAGCACACTTTTCAAAACGTGTTTTTCAGCCCGAAATAAACGCGTTTTTTCAGACAACTGAATCCCCATGTAACAGCAAGGCTCAGAGGAGCCCACACACTCAGATCTTAACCCCAGTGTGCAGAAAGGGTCAAAACGTGTTTTTCAGCAGAAATAAACATGTTTCTGCAAGTTTGGTCAACCCCATGTAAGTTATGGGGCAGTAACAGAACACTTTTCAAAACGTGTTTTTCAGCCCGAAATAAACGCGTTTTTTCAGACAACTGAATCACCATGTAACAGCAAGGCTCAGAGGAGCCCACACACTCAGCTCTTAACCCCAGTGTGCAGGAAGGGTCAAAACGTGTTTTTCAGCAGAAATAAACATGTTTCTGCAAGTTTGGTCAACCCCATGTAAGTTATGGGACAGTAACAGCACACTTTTCAAAACGTGTTTTTCAGCCCGAAATAAACGCGTTTTTTCAGACAACTGAATCCCCATGTAACAGCAAGACTCAGAGGAGCCCACACACTCAGATCTTAACCCTAGTGTGCAGAAAGGGTAAAAACGTGTTTTTCAGCAGAAATAAACATGTTTCTGCAAGTTTGGTTAACCCCATGTAAGTTATGGGGAAGTAACAGAACACTTTTCAAAACGTGTTTTTCAGCCCGAAATAAACGCGTTTTTTCAGACAACTGAATCCCCATGTAACAGCAAGGTTCAGAAGAGCCCACACACTCAGCTCTTAACCCCAGTGTGCAGAAAGAGTCAAAACGTGTTTTTCAGCAGAAATAAACATGTTTCTGCAAGTTTGGTCAACCCCATGTAAGTTATGGGGCAGTAACAGAACACTTTTCAAAACGTGTTTTTCAGCCCGAAATAAACGCGTTTTTTCAGACAACTGAATCCCCATGCAACAGCAAGGCTCAGAAGAGCCCACACACTCAGCTCTTAACCCCAGTGTGCAGAAAGTGTCAAAACGTGTTTTTAAGCAGAAATAAACATGTTTCTGCAAGTTTGGTCAACCCCATGTAAGTTATGGGACAGTAACAGCACACTTTTCAAAACGTGTTTTTCAGCCCGAAATAAACGCGTTTTTTCAGACAACTGAATCCCCATGTAACAGCAAGGCTCAGAGGAGCCCACACACTCAGATCTTAACCCCAGTGTGCAGAAAGGGTCAAAACGTGTTTTTCAGCAGAAATAAACATGTTTCTGCAAGTTTGGTCAACCCCATGTAAGTTATGGGGCAGTAACAGAACACTTTTCAAAACGTGTTTTTCAGCCCGAAATAAACGCGTTTTTTCAGACAACTGAATCCCCATGCAACAGCAAGGCTCAGAAGAGCCCACACACTCAGCTCTTAACCCCAGTGTGCAGAAAGAGTCAAAACGTGTTTTTCAGCAGAAATAAACATGTTTCTGCAAGTTTGGTCAACCCCATGTAAGTTATGGGGCAGTAACAGAACACTTTTCAAAACGTGTTTTTCAGCCCGAAATAAACGCGTTTTTTCAGACAACTGAATCCCCATGCAACAGCAAGGCTCAGAAGAGCCCACACACTCAGCTCTTAACCCCAGTGTGCAGAAAGTGTCAAAACGTGTTTTTCAGCAGAAATAAACATGTTTCTGCAAGTTTGGTCAACCCCATGTAAGTTATGGGACAGTAACAGCACACTTTTCAAAACGTGTTTTTCAGCCCGAAATAAACGCGTTTTTTCAGACAACTGAATCTCCATGTAACAGCAAGGCTCAGAGGAGCCCACACACTCAGATCTTAACCCCAGTGTGCAGAAAGGGTCAAAACGTGTTTTTCAGCAGAAATAAACATGTTTCTGCAAGTTTGGTCAACCCCATGTAAGTTATGGGGCAGTAACAGAACACTTTTCAAAACGTGTTTTTCAGCCCGAAATAAACGCGTTTTTTCAGACAACTGAATCACCATGTAACAGCAAGGCTAAGAGGAGCCCACACACTCAGCTCTTAACCCCAGTGTGCAGGAAGGGTCAAAACGTGTTTTTCAGCAGAAATAAACATGTTTCTGCAAGTTTGGTCAACCCCATGTAAGTTATGGGGCAGTAACAGAACACTTTTCAAAACGTGTTTTTCAGCCCGAAATAAACGCGTTTTTTCAGACAACTGAATCCCCATGCAACAGCAAGGCTCAGAAGAGCCCACACACTCAGCTCTTAACCCCAGTGTGCAGAAAGTGTCAAAACGTGTTTTTCAGCAGAAATAAACATGTTTCTGCAAGTTTGGTCAACCCCATGTAAGTTATGGGACAGTAACAGCACACTTTTCAAAACGTGTTTTTCAGCCCGAAATAAACGCGTTTTTTCAGACAACTGAATCCCCATGTAACAGCAAGGCTCAGAGGAGCCCACACACTCAGATCTTAACCCCAGTGTGCAGAAAGGGTCAAAACGTGTTTTTCAGCAGAAATAAACATGTTTCTGCAAGTTTGGTCAACCCCATGTAAGTTATGGGGCAGTAACAGAACACTTTTCAAAACGTGTTTTTCAGCCCGAAATAAACGCGTTTTTTCAGACAACTGAATCACCATGTAACAGCAAGGCTCAGAGGAGCCCACACACTCAGCTCTTAACCCCAGTGTGCAGGAAGGGTCAAAACGTGTTTTTCAGCAGAAATAAACATGTTTCTGCAAGTTTGGTCAACCCCATGTAAGTTATGGGACAGTAACAGCACACTTTTCAAAACGTGTTTTTCAGCCCGAAATAAACGCGTTTTTTCAGACAACTGAATCCCCATGTAACAGCAAGACTCAGAGGAGCCCACACACTCAGATCTTAACCCTAGTGTGCAGAAAGGGTAAAAACGTGTTTTTCAGCAGAAATAAACATGTTTCTGCAAGTTTGGTTAACCCCATGTAAGTTATGGGGAAGTAACAGAACACTTTTCAAAACGTGTTTTTCAGCCCGAAATAAACGCGTTTTTTCAGACAACTGAATCCCCATGTAACAGCAAGGTTCAGAAGAGCCCACACACTCAGCTCTTAACCCCAGTGTGCAGAAAGAGTCAAAACGTGTTTTTCAGCAGAAATAAACATGTTTCTGCAAGTTTGGTCAACCCCATGTAAGTTATGGGGCAGTAACAGAACACTTTTCAAAACGTGTTTTTCAGACCGAAATAAACGCGTTTTTTCAGACAACTGAATCCCCATGTAACAGCAAGGCTCAGAGGAGCCCACACACTCAGCTCTTAGCCCCAGTGTGCAGAAAGTGTCAAAACGTGTTTTTCAGCAGAAATAAACATGTTTCTGCAAGTTTGGTCAACCCCATGTAAGTTATGGGACAGTAACAGCACACTTTTCAAAACGTGTTTTTCAGCCCGAAATAAACGCGTTTTTTCAGACAACTGAATCCCCATGTAACAGCAAGGCTCAGAGGAGCCCACACACTCAGATCTTAACCCCAGTGTGCAGAAAGGGTCAAAACGTGTTTTTCAGCAGAAATAAACATGTTTCTGCAAGTTTGGTCAACCCCATGTAAGTTATGGGGCAGTAACAGAACACTTTTCAAAACGTGTTTTTCAGCCCGAAATAAACGCGTTTTTTCAGACAACTGAATCCCCATGCAACAGCAAGGCTCAGAAGAGCCCACACACTCAGCTCTTAACCCCAGTGTGCAGAAAGTGTCAAAACGTGTTTTTCAGCAGAAATAAACATGTTTCTGCAAGTTTGGTCAACCCCATGTAAGTTATGGGACAGTAACAGCACACTTTTCAAAACGTGTTTTTCAGCCCGAAATAAACGCGTTTTTTCAGACAACTGAATCCCCATGTAACAGCAAGGCTCAGAGGAGCCCACACACTCAGATCTTAACCCCAGTGTGCAGAAAGGGTCAAAACGTGTTTTTCAGCAGAAATAAACATGTTTCTGCAAGTTTGGTCAACCCCATGTAAGTTATGGGGCAGTAACAGAACACTTTTCAAAACGTGTTTTTCAGCCCGAAATAAACGCGTTTTTTCAGACAACTGAATCACCATGTAACAGCAAGGCTAAGAGGAGCCCACACACTCAGCTCTTAACCCCAGTGTGCAGGAAGGGTCAAAACGTGTTTTTCAGCAGAAATAAACATGTTTCTGCAAGTTTGGTCAACCCCATGTAAGTTATGGGGCAGTAACAGAACACTTTTCAAAACGTGTTTTTCAGCCCGAAATAAACGCGTTTTTTTCAGACAACTGAATCCCCATGCAACAGCAAGGCTCAGAAGAGCCCACACACTCAGCTCTTAACCCCAGTGTGCAGAAAGAGTCAAAACGTGTTTTTCAGCAGAAATAAACATGTTTCTGCAAGTTTGGTCAACCCCATGTAAGTTATGGGGCAGTAACAGAACACTTTTCAAAACGTGTTTTTCAGCCCGAAATAAACGCGTTTTTTTCAGACAACTGAATCCCCATGTAACAGCAAGGCTCAGAGGAGCCCACACACTCAGCTCTTAGCCCCAGTGTGCAGAAAGTGTCAAAACGTGTTTTTCAGCAGAAATAAACATGTTTCTGCAAGTTTGGTCAACCCCATGTAAGTTATGGGACAGTAACAGCACACTTTTCAAAACGTGTTTTTCAGCCCGAAATAAACGCGTTTTTTCAGACAACTGAATCCCCATGTAACAGCAAGGCTCAGAGGAGCCCACACACTCAGATCTTAACCCCAGTGTGCAGAAAGGGTCAAAACGTGTTTTTCAGCAGAAATAAACATGTTTCTGCAAGTTTGGTCAACCCCATGTAAGTTATGGGGCAGTAACAGAACACTTTTCAAAACGTGTTTTTCAGCCCGAAATAAACGCGTTTTTTCAGACAACTGAATCACCATGTAACAGCAAGGCTAAGAGGAGCCCACACACTCAGCTCTTAACCCCAGTGTGCAGGAAGGGTCAAAACGTGTTTTTCAGCAGAAATAAACATGTTTCTGCAAGTTTGGTCAACCCCATGTAAGTTATGGGGCAGTAACAGAACACTTTTCAAAACGTGTTTTTCAGCCCGAAATAAACGCGTTTTTTCAGACAACTGAATCCCCATGCAACAGCAAGGCTCAGAAGAGCCCACACACTCAGCTCTTAACCCCAGTGTGCAGAAAGTGTCAAAACGTGTTTTTCAGCAGAAATAAACATGTTTCTGCAAGTTTGGTCAACCCCATGTAAGTTATGGGACAGTAACAGCACACTTTTCAAAACGTGTTTTTCAGCCCGAAATAAACGCGTTTTTTCAGACAACTGAATCCCCATGTAACAGCAAGGCTCAGAGGAGCCCACACACTCAGATCTTAACCCCAGTGTGCAGAAAGGGTCAAAACGTGTTTTTCAGCAGAAATAAACATGTTTCTGCAAGTTTGGTCAACCCCATGTAAGTTATGGGGCAGTAACAGAACACTTTTCAAAACGTGTTTTTCAGCCCGAAATAAACGCGTTTTTTCAGACAACTGAATCACCATGTAACAGCAAGGCTCAGAGGAGCCCACACACTCAGCTCTTAACCCCAGTGTGCAGGAAGGGTCAAAACGTGTTTTTCAGCAGAAATAAACATGTTTCTGCAAGTTTGGTCAACCCCATGTAAGTTATGGGACAGTAACAGCACACTTTTCAAAACGTGTTTTTCAGCCCGAAATAAACGCGTTTTTTCAGACAACTGAATCCCCATGTAACAGCAAGACTCAGAGGAGCCCACACACTCAGCTCTTAACCCCAGTGTGCAGGAAGGGTCAAAACGTGTTTTTCAGCAGAAATAAACATGTTTCTGCAAGTTTGGTCAACCCCATGTAAGTTATGGGACAGTAACAGAACACTTTTCAAAACGTGTTTTTCAGCCCGAAATAAACGCGTTTTTTCAGACAACTGAATCCCCATGCAACAGCAAGGCTCAGAAGAGCCCACACACTCAGCTCTTAACCCCAGTGTGCAGAAAGAGTCAAAACGTGTTTTTCAGCAGAAATAAATATGTTTCTGCAAGTTTGGTCAACCCCATGTAAGTTATGGGGCAGTAACAGAACACTTTTCAAAACGTGTTTTTCAGCCCGAAATAAACGCGTTTTTTCAGACAACTGAATCCCCATGTAACAGCAAGGCTCAGAGGAGCCCACACACTCAGCTCTTAGCCCCAGTGTGCAGAAAGTGTCAAAACGTGTTTTTCAGCAGAAATAAACATGTTTCTGCAAGTTTGGTCAACCCCATGTAAGTTATGGGACAGTAACAGCACACTTTTCAAAACGTGTTTTTCAGCCCGAAATAAACGCGTTTTTTCAGACAACTGAATCCCCATGTAACAGCAAGGCTCAGAGGAGCCCACACACTCAGCTTTTAGCCCCAGTGTGCAGAAAGTGTCAAAACGTGTTTTTCAGCAGAAATAAACATGTTTCTGCAAGTTTGGTCAACCCCATGTAAGTTATGGGACAGTAACAGCACACTTTTCAAAACGTGTTTTTCAGCCCGAAATAAACGCGTTTTTTCAGACAACTGAATCCCCATGTAACAGCAAGGCTCAGAGGAGCCCACACACTCAGATCTTAACCCCAGTGTGCAGAAAGGGTCAAAACGTGTTTTTCAGCAGAAATAAACATGTTTCTGCAAGTTTGGTCAACCCCATGTAAGTTATGGGGCAGTAACAGAACACTTTTCAAAACGTGTTTTTCAGCCCGAAATAAACGCGTTTTTTCAGACAACTGAATCACCATGTAACAGCAAGGCTCAGAAGAGCCCACACACTCAGCTCTTAACCCCAGTGTGCAGGAAGGGTCAAAACGTGTTTTTCAGCAGAAATAAACATGTTTCTGCAAGTTTGGTCAACCCCATGTAAGTTATGGGGCAGTAACAGAACACTTTTCAAAACGTGTTTTTCAGCCCGAAATAAACGCGTTTTTTCAGACAACTGAATCCCCATGCAACAGCAAGGCTCAGAAGAGCCCACACACTCAGCTCTTAACCCCAGTGTGCAGAAAGTGTCAAAACGTGTTTTTCAGCAGAAATAAACATGTTTCTGCAAGTTTGGTCAACCCCATGTAAGTTATGGGACAGTAACAGCACACTTTTCAAAACGTGTTTTTCAGCCCGAAATAAACGCGTTTTTTCAGACAACTGAATCCCCATGTAACAGCAAGGCTCAGAGGAGCCCACACACTCAGATCTTAACCCCAGTGTGCAGAAAGGGTCAAAACGTGTTTTTCAGCAGAAATAAACATGTTTCTGCAAGTTTGGTCAACCCCATGTAAGTTATGGGGCAGTAACAGAACACTTTTCAAAACGTGTTTTTCAGCCCGAAATAAACGCGTTTTTTCAGACAACTGAATCACCATGTAACAGCAAGGCTCAGAGGAGCCCACACACTCAGCTCTTAACCCCAGTGTGCAGGAAGGGTCAAAACGTGTTTTTCAGCAGAAATAAACATGTTTCTGCAAGTTTGGTCAACCCCATGTAAGTTATGGGACAGTAACAGCACACTTTTCAAAACGTGTTTTTCAGCCCGAAATAAACGCGTTTTTTCAGACAACTGAATCCCCATGTAACAGCAAGACTCAGAGGAGCCCACACACTCAGATCTTAACCCTAGTGTGCAGAAAGGGTAAAAACGTGTTTTTCAGCAGAAATAAACATGTTTCTGCAAGTTTGGTTAACCCCATGTAAGTTATGGGGAAGTAACAGAACACTTTTCAAAACGTGTTTTTCAGCCCGAAATAAACGCGTTTTTTCAGACAACTGAATCCCCATGTAACAGCAAGGTTCAGAAGAGCCCACACACTCAGCTCTTAACCCCAGTGTGCAGAAAGAGTCAAAACGTGTTTTTCAGCAGAAATAAACATGTTTCTGCAAGTTTGGTCAACCCCATGTAAGTTATGGGGCAGTAACAGAACACTTTTCAAAACGTGTTTTTCAGCCCGAAATAAACGCGTTTTTTCAGACAACTGAATCCCCATGCAACAGCAAGGCTCAGAAGAGCCCACACACTCAGCTCTTAACCCCAGTGTGCAGAAAGTGTCAAAACGTGTTTTTAAGCAGAAATAAACATGTTTCTGCAAGTTTGGTCAACCCCATGTAAGTTATGGGACAGTAACAGCACACTTTTCAAAACGTGTTTTTCAGCCCGAAATAAACGCGTTTTTTCAGACAACTGAATCCCCATGTAACAGCAAGGCTCAGAGGAGCCCACACACTCAGATCTTAACCCCAGTGTGCAGAAAGGGTCAAAACGTGTTTTTCAGCAGAAATAAACATGTTTCTGCAAGTTTGGTCAACCCCATGTAAGTTATGGGGCAGTAACAGAACACTTTTCAAAACGTGTTTTTCAGCCCGAAATAAACGCGTTTTTTCAGACAACTGAATCCCCATGCAACAGCAAGGCTCAGAAGAGCCCACACACTCAGCTCTTAACCCCAGTGTGCAGAAAGAGTCAAAACGTGTTTTTCAGCAGAAATAAACATGTTTCTGCAAGTTTGGTCAACCCCATGTAAGTTATGGGGCAGTAACAGAACACTTTTCAAAACGTGTTTTTCAGCCCGAAATAAACGCGTTTTTTCAGACAACTGAATCCCCATGCAACAGCAAGGCTCAGAAGAGCCCACACACTCAGCTCTTAACCCCAGTGTGCAGAAAGTGTCAAAACGTGTTTTTCAGCAGAAATAAACATGTTTCTGCAAGTTTGGTCAACCCCATGTAAGTTATGGGACAGTAACAGCACACTTTTCAAAACGTGTTTTTCAGCCCGAAATAAACGCGTTTTTTCAGACAACTGAATCTCCATGTAACAGCAAGGCTCAGAGGAGCCCACACACTCAGATCTTAACCCCAGTGTGCAGAAAGGGTCAAAACGTGTTTTTCAGCAGAAATAAACATGTTTCTGCAAGTTTGGTCAACCCCATGTAAGTTATGGGGCAGTAACAGAACACTTTTCAAAACGTGTTTTTCAGCCCGAAATAAACGCGTTTTTTCAGACAACTGAATCACCATGTAACAGCAAGGCTAAGAGGAGCCCACACACTCAGCTCTTAACCCCAGTGTGCAGGAAGGGTCAAAACGTGTTTTTCAGCAGAAATAAACATGTTTCTGCAAGTTTGGTCAACCCCATGTAAGTTATGGGGCAGTAACAGAACACTTTTCAAAACGTGTTTTTCAGCCCGAAATAAACGCGTTTTTTCAGACAACTGAATCCCCATGCAACAGCAAGGCTCAGAAGAGCCCACACACTCAGCTCTTAACCCCAGTGTGCAGAAAGTGTCAAAACGTGTTTTTCAGCAGAAATAAACATGTTTCTGCAAGTTTGGTCAACCCCATGTAAGTTATGGGACAGTAACAGCACACTTTTCAAAACGTGTTTTTCAGCCCGAAATAAACGCGTTTTTTCAGACAACTGAATCCCCATGTAACAGCAAGGCTCAGAGGAGCCCACACACTCAGATCTTAACCCTAGTGTGCAGAAAGGGTAAAAACGTGTTTTTCAGCAGAAATAAACATGTTTCTGCAAGTTTGGTTAACCCCATGTAAGTTATGGGGAAGTAACAGAACACTTTTCAAAACGTGTTTTTCAGCCCGAAATAAACGCGTTTTTTCAGACAACTGAATCCCCATGTAACAGCAAGGTTCAGAAGAGCCCACACACTCAGCTCTTAACCCCAGTGTGCAGAAAGAGTCAAAACGTGTTTTTCAGCAGAAATAAACATGTTTCTGCAAGTTTGGTCAACCCCATGTAAGTTATGGGGCAGTAACAGAACACTTTTCAAAACGTGTTTTTCAGACCGAAATAAACGCGTTTTTTCAGACAACTGAATCCCCATGTAACAGCAAGGCTCAGAGGAGCCCACACACTCAGCTCTTAGCCCCAGTGTGCAGAAAGTGTCAAAACGTGTTTTTCAGCAGAAATAAACATGTTTCTGCAAGTTTGGTCAACCCCATGTAAGTTATGGGACAGTAACAGCACACTTTTCAAAACGTGTTTTTCAGCCCGAAATAAACGCGTTTTTTCAGACAACTGAATCCCCATGTAACAGCAAGGCTCAGAGGAGCCCACACACTCAGATCTTAACCCCAGTGTGCAGAAAGGGTCAAAACGTGTTTTTCAGCAGAAATAAACATGTTTCTGCAAGTTTGGTCAACCCCATGTAAGTTATGGGGCAGTAACAGAACACTTTTCAAAACGTGTTTTTCAGCCCGAAATAAACGCGTTTTTTCAGACAACTGAATCCCCATGCAACAGCAAGGCTCAGAAGAGCCCACACACTCAGCTCTTAACCCCAGTGTGCAGAAAGTGTCAAAACGTGTTTTTCAGCAGAAATAAACATGTTTCTGCAAGTTTGGTCAACCCCATGTAAGTTATGGGACAGTAACAGCACACTTTTCAAAACGTGTTTTTCAGCCCGAAATAAACGCGTTTTTTCAGACAACTGAATCCCCATGTAACAGCAAGGCTCAGAGGAGCCCACACACTCAGATCTTAACCCCAGTGTGCAGAAAGGGTCAAAACGTGTTTTTCAGCAGAAATAAACATGTTTCTGCAAGTTTGGTCAACCCCATGTAAGTTATGGGGCAGTAACAGAACACTTTTCAAAACGTGTTTTTCAGCCCGAAATAAACGCGTTTTTTCAGACAACTGAATCACCATGTAACAGCAAGGCTAAGAGGAGCCCACACACTCAGCTCTTAACCCCAGTGTGCAGGAAGGGTCAAAACGTGTTTTTCAGCAGAAATAAACATGTTTCTGCAAGTTTGGTCAACCCCATGTAAGTTATGGGGCAGTAACAGAACACTTTTCAAAACGTGTTTTTCAGCCCGAAATAAACGCGTTTTTTTCAGACAACTGAATCCCCATGCAACAGCAAGGCTCAGAAGAGCCCACACACTCAGCTCTTAACCCCAGTGTGCAGAAAGAGTCAAAACGTGTTTTTCAGCAGAAATAAACATGTTTCTGCAAGTTTGGTCAACCCCATGTAAGTTATGGGGCAGTAACAGAACACTTTTCAAAACGTGTTTTTCAGCCCGAAATAAACGCGTTTTTTTCAGACAACTGAATCCCCATGTAACAGCAAGGCTCAGAGGAGCCCACACACTCAGCTCTTAGCCCCAGTGTGCAGAAAGTGTCAAAACGTGTTTTTCAGCAGAAATAAACATGTTTCTGCAAGTTTGGTCAACCCCATGTAAGTTATGGGACAGTAACAGCACACTTTTCAAAACGTGTTTTTCAGCCCGAAATAAACGCGTTTTTTCAGACAACTGAATCCCCATGTAACAGCAAGGCTCAGAGGAGCCCACACACTCAGATCTTAACCCCAGTGTGCAGAAAGGGTCAAAACGTGTTTTTCAGCAGAAATAAACATGTTTCTGCAAGTTTGGTCAACCCCATGTAAGTTATGGGGCAGTAACAGAACACTTTTCAAAACGTGTTTTTCAGCCCGAAATAAACGCGTTTTTTCAGACAACTGAATCACCATGTAACAGCAAGGCTCAGAAGAGCCCACACACTCAGCTCTTAACCCCAGTGTGCAGGAAGGGTCAAAACGTGTTTTTCAGCAGAAATAAACATGTTTCTGCAAGTTTGGTCAACCCCATGTAAGTTATGGGGCAGTAACAGAACACTTTTCAAAACGTGTTTTTCAGCCCGAAATAAACGCGTTTTTTCAGACAACTGAATCCCCATGCAACAGCAAGGCTCAGAAGAGCCCACACACTCAGCTCTTAACCCCAGTGTGCAGAAAGTGTCAAAACGTGTTTTTCAGCAGAAATAAACATGTTTCTGCAAGTTTGGTCAACCCCATGTAAGTTATGGGACAGTAACAGCACACTTTTCAAAACGTGTTTTTCAGCCCGAAATAAACGCGTTTTTTCAGACAACTGAATCCCCATGTAACAGCAAGGCTCAGAGGAGCCCACACACTCAGATCTTAACCCCAGTGTGCAGAAAGGGTCAAAACGTGTTTTTCAGCAGAAATAAACATGTTTCTGCAAGTTTGGTCAACCCCATGTAAGTTATGGGGCAGTAACAGAACACTTTTCAAAACGTGTTTTTCAGCCCGAAATAAACGCGTTTTTTCAGACAACTGAATCACCATGTAACAGCAAGGCTCAGAGGAGCCCACACACTCAGCTCTTAACCCCAGTGTGCAGGAAGGGTCAAAACGTGTTTTTCAGCAGAAATAAACATGTTTCTGCAAGTTTGGTCAACCCCATGTAAGTTATGGGACAGTAACAGCACACTTTTCAAAACGTGTTTTTCAGCCCGAAATAAACGCGTTTTTTCAGACAACTGAATCCCCATGTAACAGCAAGACTCAGAGGAGCCCACACACTCAGATCTTAACCCTAGTGTGCAGAAAGGGTAAAAACGTGTTTTTCAGCAGAAATAAACATGTTTCTGCAAGTTTGGTTAACCCCATGTAAGTTATGGGGAAGTAACAGAACACTTTTCAAAACGTGTTTTTCAGCCCGAAATAAACGCGTTTTTTCAGACAACTGAATCCCCATGTAACAGCAAGGTTCAGAAGAGCCCACACACTCAGCTCTTAACCCCAGTGTGCAGAAAAAGTCAAAACGTGTTTTTCAGCAGAAATAAACATGTTTCTGCAAGTTTGGTCAACCCCATGTAAGTTATGGGGCAGTAACAGAACACTTTTCAAAACGTGTTTTTCAGCCCGAAATAAACGCGTTTTTTCAGACAACTGAATCCCCATGGAACAGCAAGGCTCAGAAGAGCCCACACACTCAGCTCTTAACCCCAGTGTGCAGAAAGTGTCAAAACGTGTTTTTCAGCAGAAATAAACATGTTTCTGCAAGTTTGGTCAACCCCATGTAAGTTATGGGACAGTAACAGCACACTTTTCAAAACGTGTTTTTCAGCCCGAAATAAACGCGTTTTTTCAGACAACTGAATCCCCATGTAACAGCAAGGCTCAGAGGAGCCCACACACTCAGATCTTAACCCCAGTGTGCAGAAAGGGTCAAAACGTGTTTTTCAGCAGAAATAAACATGTTTCTGCAAGTTTGGTCAACCCCATGTAAGTTATGGGGCAGTAACAGAACACTTTTCAAAACGTGTTTTTCAGCCCGAAATAAACGCGTTTTTTCAGACAACTGAATCACCATGTAACAGCAAGGCTAAGAGGAGCCCACACACTCAGCTCTTAACCCCAGTGTGCAGGAAGGGTCAAAACGTGTTTTTCAGCAGAAATAAACATGTTTCTGCAAGTTTGGTCAACCCCATGTAATTATGGGGCAGTAACAGAACACTTTTCAAAACGTGTTTTTCAGCCCGAAATAAACGCGTTTTTTCAGACAACTGAATCCCCATGCAACAGCAAGGCTCAGAAGAGCCCACACACTCAGCTCTTAACCCCAGTGTGCAGAAAGTGTCAAAACGTGTTTTTCAGCAGAAATAAACATGTTTCTGCAAGTTTGGTCAACCCCATGTAAGTTATGGGACAGTAACAGCACACTTTTCAAAACGTGTTTTTCAGCCCGAAATAAACGCGTTTTTTCAGACAACTGAATCCCCATGTAACAGCAAGGCTCAGAGGAGCCCACACACTCAGATCTTAACCCCAGTGTGCAGAAAGGGTCAAAACGTGTTTTTCAGCAGAAATAAACATGTTTCTGCAAGTTTGGTCAACCCCATGTAAGTTATGGGGCAGTAACAGAACACTTTTCAAAACGTGTTTTTCAGCCCGAAATAAACGCGTTTTTTCAGACAACTGAATCACCATGTAACAGCAAGGCTCAGAGGAGCCCACACACTCAGCTCTTAACCCCAGTGTGCAGGAAGGGTCAAAACGTGTTTTTCAGCAGAAATAAACATGTTTCTGCAAGTTTGGTCAACCCCATGTAAGTTATGGGACAGTAACAGCACACTTTTCAAAACGTGTTTTTCAGCCCGAAATAAACGCGTTTTTTCAGACAACTGAATCCCCATGTAACAGCAAGACTCAGAGGAGCCCACACACTCAGATCTTAACCCTAGTGTGCAGAAAGGGTAAAAACGTGTTTTTCAGCAGAAATAAACATGTTTCTGCAAGTTTGGTTAACCCCATGTAAGTTATGGGGAAGTAACAGAACACTTTTCAAAACATGTTTTTCAGCCCGAAATAAACGCGTTTTTTCAGACAACTGAATCCCCATGTAACAGCAAGGTTCAGAAGAGCCCACACACTCAGCTCTTAACCCCAGTGTGCAGAAAGAGTCAAAACGTGTTTTTCAGCAGAAATAAACATGTTTCTGCAAGTTTGGTCAACCCCATGTAAGTTATGGGGCAGTAACAGAACACTTTTCAAAACGTGTTTTTCAGCCCGAAATAAACGCGTTTTTTCAGACAACTGAATCCCCATGTACCAGCAAGGCTCAGAGGAGCCCACACACTCAGCTCTTAGCCCCAGTGTGCAGAAAGTGTCAAAACGTGTTTTTCAGCAGAAATAAACATGTTTCTGCAAGTTTGGTCAACCCCATGTAAGTTATGGGACAGTAACAGCACACTTTTCAAAACGTGTTTTTCAGCCCGAAATAAACGCGTTTTTTCAGACAACTGAATCCCCATGTAACAGCAAGGCTCAGAGGAGCCCACACACTCAGATCTTAACCCCAGTGTGCAGAAAGGGTCAAAACGTGTTTTTCAGCAGAAATAAACATGTTTCTGCAAGTTTGGTCAACCCCATGTAAGTTATGGGGCAGTAACAGAACACTTTTCAAAACGTGTTTTTCAGCCCGAAATAAACGCGTTTTTTCAGACAACTGAATCACCATGTAACAGCAAGGCTCAGAGGAGCCCACACACTCAGCTCTTAACCCCAGTGTGCAGGAAGGGTCAAAACGTGTTTTTCAGCAGAAATAAACATGTTTCTGCAAGTTTGGTCAACCCCATGTAAGTTATGGGACAGTAACAGCACACTTTTCAAAACGTGTTTTTCAGCCCGAAATAAACGCGTTTTTTCAGACAACTGAATCCCCATGTAACAGCAAGACTCAGAGGAGCCCACACACTCAGATCTTAACCCTAGTGTGCAGAAAGGGTAAAAACGTGTTTTTCAGCAGAAATAAACATGTTTCTGCAAGTTTGGTTAACCCCATGTAAGTTATGGGGAAGTAACAGAACACTTTTCAAAACGTGTTTTTCAGCCCGAAATAAACGCGTTTTTTCAGACAACTGAATCCCCATGTAACAGCAAGGTTCAGAAGAGCCCACACACTCAGCTCTTAACCCCAGTGTGCAGAAAAAGTCAAAACGTGTTTTTCAGCAGAAATAAACATGTTTCTGCAAGTTTGGTCAACCCCATGTAAGTTATGGGGCAGTAACAGAACACTTTTCAAAACGTGTTTTTCAGCCCGAAATAAACGCGTTTTTTCAGACAACTGAATCCCCATGGAACAGCAAGGCTCAGAAGAGCCCACACACTCAGCTCTTAACCCCAGTGTGCAGAAAGTGTCAAAACGTGTTTTTCAGCAGAAATAAACATGTTTCTGCAAGTTTGGTCAACCCCATGTAAGTTATGGGACAGTAACAGCACACTTTTCAAAACGTGTTTTTCAGCCCGAAATAAACGCGTTTTTTCAGACAACTGAATCCCCATGTAACAGCAAGGCTCAGAGGAGCCCACACACTCAGATCTTAACCCCAGTGTGCAGAAAGGGTCAAAACGTGTTTTTCAGCAGAAATAAACATGTTTCTGCAAGTTTGGTCAACCCCATGTAAGTTATGGGGCAGTAACAGAACACTTTTCAAAACGTGTTTTTCAGCCCGAAATAAACGCGTTTTTTCAGACAACTGAATCACCATGTAACAGCAAGGCTAAGAGGAGCCCACACACTCAGCTCTTAACCCCAGTGTGCAGGAAGGGTCAAAACGTGTTTTTCAGCAGAAATAAACATGTTTCTGCAAGTTTGGTCAACCCCATGTAATTATGGGGCAGTAACAGAACACTTTTCAAAACGTGTTTTTCAGCCCGAAATAAACGCGTTTTTTCAGACAACTGAATCCCCATGCAACAGCAAGGCTCAGAAGAGCCCACACACTCAGCTCTTAACCCCAGTGTGCAGAAAGTGTCAAAACGTGTTTTTCAGCAGAAATAAACATGTTTCTGCAAGTTTGGTCAACCCCATGTAAGTTATGGGACAGTAACAGCACACTTTTCAAAACGTGTTTTTCAGCCCGAAATAAACGCGTTTTTTCAGACAACTGAATCCCCATGTAACAGCAAGGCTCAGAGGAGCCCACACACTCAGATCTTAACCCCAGTGTGCAGAAAGGGTCAAAACGTGTTTTTCAGCAGAAATAAACATGTTTCTGCAAGTTTGGTCAACCCCATGTAAGTTATGGGGCAGTAACAGAACACTTTTCAAAACGTGTTTTTCAGCCCGAAATAAACGCGTTTTTTCAGACAACTGAATCACCATGTAACAGCAAGGCTCAGAGGAGCCCACACACTCAGCTCTTAACCCCAGTGTGCAGGAAGGGTCAAAACGTGTTTTTCAGCAGAAATAAACATGTTTCTGCAAGTTTGGTCAACCCCATGTAAGTTATGGGACAGTAACAGCACACTTTTCAAAACGTGTTTTTCAGCCCGAAATAAACGCGTTTTTTCAGACAACTGAATCCCCATGTAACAGCAAGACTCAGAGGAGCCCACACACTCAGATCTTAACCCTAGTGTGCAGAAAGGGTAAAAACGTGTTTTTCAGCAGAAATAAACATGTTTCTGCAAGTTTGGTTAACCCCATGTAAGTTATGGGGAAGTAACAGAACACTTTTCAAAACATGTTTTTCAGCCCGAAATAAACGCGTTTTTTCAGACAACTGAATCCCCATGTAACAGCAAGGTTCAGAAGAGCCCACACACTCAGCTCTTAACCCCAGTGTGCAGAAAGAGTCAAAACGTGTTTTTCAGCAGAAATAAACATGTTTCTGCAAGTTTGGTCAACCCCATGTAAGTTATGGGGCAGTAACAGAACACTTTTCAAAACGTGTTTTTCAGCCCGAAATAAACGCGTTTTTTCAGACAACTGAATCCCCATGTACCAGCAAGGCTCAGAGGAGCCCACACACTCAGCTCTTAGCCCCAGTGTGCAGAAAGTGTCAAAACGTGTTTTTCAGCAGAAATAAACATGTTTCTGCAAGTTTGGTCAACCCCATGTAAGTTATGGGACAGTAACAGCACACTTTTCAAAACGTGTTTTTCAGCCCGAAATAAACGCGTTTTTTCAGACAACTGAATCCCCATGTAACAGCAAGGCTCAGAGGAGCCCACACACTCAGATCTTAACCCCAGTGTGCAGAAAGGGTCAAAACGTGTTTTTCAGCAGAAATAAACATGTTTCTGCAAGTTTGGTCAACCCCATGTAAGTTATGGGGCAGTAACAGAACACTTTTCAAAACGTGTTTTTCAGCCCGAAATAAACGCGTTTTTTCAGACAACTGAATCACCATGTAACAGCAAGGCTCAGAAGAGCCCACACACTCAGATCTTAACCCCAGTGTGCAGAAAGGGTCAAAACGTGTTTTTCAGCAGAAAAAAAACATGTTTCTGCAAGTTTGGTCAACCCCATGTAAGTTATGGGGCAGTAACAGAACACTTTATAAAACGTGTTTTTCAGCCCGAAATAAACGCGTTTTTTCAGACAACTGAATCACCATGTAACAGCAAGGCTCAGAGGAGCCCACACACTCAGCTCTTAACCCCAGTGTGCAGGAAGGGTCAAAACGTGTTTTTCAGCAGAAATAAACATGTTTCTGCAAGTTTGGTCAACCCCATGTAAGTTATGGGGCAGTAACAGAACACTTTTCAAAACGTGTTTTTCAGCCCGAAATAAACGCGTTTTTTCAGACAACTGAATCCCCATGCAACAGCAAGGCTCAGAAGAGCCCACACACTCAGCTCTTAACCCCAGTGTGCAGAAAGAGTCAAAACGTGTTTTTCAGCAGAAATAAATATGTTTCTGCAAGTTTGGTCAACCCCATGTAAGTTATGGGGCAGTAACAGAACACTTTTCAAAACGTGTTTTTCAGCCCGAAATAAACGCGTTTTTTCAGACAACTGAATCCCCATGTAACAGCAAGGCTCAGAGGAGCCCACACACTCAGCTCTTAGCCCCAGTGTGCAGAAAGTGTCAAAACGTGTTTTTCAGCAGAAATAAACATGTTTCTGCAAGTTTGGTCAACCCCATGTAAGTTATGGGACAGTAACAGCACACTTTTCAAAACGTGTTTTTCAGCCCGAAATAAACGCGTTTTTTCAGACAACTGAATCCCCATGTAACAGCAAGGCTCAGAGGAGCCCACACACTCAGATCTTAACCCCAGTGTGCAGAAAGGGTCAAAACGTGTTTTTCAGCAGAAATAAACATGTTTCTGCAAGTTTGGTCAACCCCATGTAAGTTATGGGGCAGTAACAGAACACTTTTCAAAACGTGTTTTTCAGCCCGAAATAAACGCGTTTTTTCAGACAACTGAATCACCATGTAACAGCAAGGCTCAGAAGAGCCCACACACTCAGCTCTTAACCCCAGTGTGCAGGAAGGGTCAAAACGTGTTTTTCAGCAGAAATAAACATGTTTCTGCAAGTTTGGTCAACCCCATGTAAGTTATGGGGCAGTAACAGAACAGTTTTCAAAACGTGTTTTTCAGCCCGAAATAAACGCGTTTTTTCAGACAACTGAATCCCCATGCAACAGCAAGGCTCAGAAGAGCCCACACACTCAGCTCTTAACCCCAGTGTGCAGAAAGTGTCAAAACGTGTTTTTCAGCAGAAATAAACATGTTTCTGCAAGTTTGGTCAACCCCATGTAAGTTATGGGACAGTAACAGCACACTTTTCAAAACGTGTTTTTCAGCCCGAAATAAACGCGTTTTTTCAGACAACTGAATCCCCATGTAACAGCAAGGCTCAGAGGAGCCCACACACTCAGATCTTAACCCCAGTGTGCAGAAAGGGTCAAAACGTGTTTTTCAGCAGAAATAAACATGTTTCTGCAAGTTTGGTCAACCCCATGTAAGTTATGGGGCAGTAACAGAACACTTTTCAAAACGTGTTTTTCAGCCCGAAATAAACGCGTTTTTTCAGACAACTGAATCACCATGTAACAGCAAGGCTCAGAGGAGCCCACACACTCAGCTCTTAACCCCAGTGTGCAGGAAGGGTCAAAACGTGTTTTTCAGCAGAAATAAACATGTTTCTGCAAGTTTGGTCAACCCCATGTAAGTTATGGGACAGTAACAGCACACTTTTCAAAACGTGTTTTTCAGCCCGAAATAAACGCGTTTTTTCAGACAACTGAATCCCCATGTAACAGCAAGACTCAGAGGAGCCCACACACTCAGATCTTAACCCTAGTGTGCAGAAAGGGTAAAAACGTGTTTTTCAGCAGAAATAAACATGTTTCTGCAAGTTTGGTTAACCCCATGTAAGTTATGGGGAAGTAACAGAACACTTTTCAAAACGTGTTTTTCAGCCCGAAATAAACGCGTTTTTTCAGACAACTGAATCCCCATGTAACAGCAAGGTTCAGAAGAGCCCACACACTCAGCTCTTAACCCCAGTGTGCAGAAAAAGTCAAAACGTGTTTTTCAGCAGAAATAAACATGTTTCTGCAAGTTTGGTCAACCCCATGTAAGTTATGGGGCAGTAACAGAACACTTTTCAAAACGTGTTTTTCAGCCCGAAATAAACGCGTTTTTTCAGACAACTGAATCCCCATGGAACAGCAAGGCTCAGAAGAGCCCACACACTCAGCTCTTAACCCCAGTGTGCAGAAAGTGTCAAAACGTGTTTTTCAGCAGAAATAAACATGTTTCTGCAAGTTTGGTCAACCCCATGTAAGTTATGGGACAGTAACAGCACACTTTTCAAAACGTGTTTTTCAGCCCGAAATAAACGCGTTTTTTCAGACAACTGAATCCCCATGTAACAGCAAGGCTCAGAGGAGCCCACACACTCAGATCTTAACCCCAGTGTGCAGAAAGGGTCAAAACGTGTTTTTCAGCAGAAATAAACATGTTTCTGCAAGTTTGGTCAACCCCATGTAAGTTATGGGGCAGTAACAGAACACTTTTCAAAACGTGTTTTTCAGCCCGAAATAAACGCGTTTTTTCAGACAACTGAATCACCATGTAACAGCAAGGCTAAGAGGAGCCCACACACTCAGCTCTTAACCCCAGTGTGCAGGAAGGGTCAAAACGTGTTTTTCAGCAGAAATAAACATGTTTCTGCAAGTTTGGTCAACCCCATGTAATTATGGGGCAGTAACAGAACACTTTTCAAAACGTGTTTTTCAGCCCGAAATAAACGCGTTTTTTCAGACAACTGAATCCCCATGCAACAGCAAGGCTCAGAAGAGCCCACACACTCAGCTCTTAACCCCAGTGTGCAGAAAGTGTCAAAACGTGTTTTTCAGCAGAAATAAACATGTTTCTGCAAGTTTGGTCAACCCCATGTAAGTTATGGGACAGTAACAGCACACTTTTCAAAACGTGTTTTTCAGCCCGAAATAAACGCGTTTTTTCAGACAACTGAATCCCCATGTAACAGCAAGGCTCAGAGGAGCCCACACACTCAGATCTTAACCCCAGTGTGCAGAAAGGGTCAAAACGTGTTTTTCAGCAGAAATAAACATGTTTCTGCAAGTTTGGTCAACCCCATGTAAGTTATGGGGCAGTAACAGAACACTTTTCAAAACGTGTTTTTCAGCCCGAAATAAACGCGTTTTTTCAGACAACTGAATCACCATGTAACAGCAAGGCTCAGAGGAGCCCACACACTCAGCTCTTAACCCCAGTGTGCAGGAAGGGTCAAAACGTGTTTTTCAGCAGAAATAAACATGTTTCTGCAAGTTTGGTCAACCCCATGTAAGTTATGGGACAGTAACAGCACACTTTTCAAAACGTGTTTTTCAGCCCGAAATAAACGCGTTTTTTCAGACAACTGAATCCCCATGTAACAGCAAGACTCAGAGGAGCCCACACACTCAGATCTTAACCCTAGTGTGCAGAAAGGGTAAAAACGTGTTTTTCAGCAGAAATAAACATGTTTCTGCAAGTTTGGTTAACCCCATGTAAGTTATGGGGAAGTAACAGAACACTTTTCAAAACATGTTTTTCAGCCCGAAATAAACGCGTTTTTTCAGACAACTGAATCCCCATGTAACAGCAAGGTTCAGAAGAGCCCACACACTCAGCTCTTAACCCCAGTGTGCAGAAAGAGTCAAAACGTGTTTTTCAGCAGAAATAAACATGTTTCTGCAAGTTTGGTCAACCCCATGTAAGTTATGGGGCAGTAACAGAACACTTTTCAAAACGTGTTTTTCAGCCCGAAATAAACGCGTTTTTTCAGACAACTGAATCCCCATGTACCAGCAAGGCTCAGAGGAGCCCACACACTCAGCTCTTAGCCCCAGTGTGCAGAAAGTGTCAAAACGTGTTTTTCAGCAGAAATAAACATGTTTCTGCAAGTTTGGTCAACCCCATGTAAGTTATGGGACAGTAACAGCACACTTTTCAAAACGTGTTTTTCAGCCCGAAATAAACGCGTTTTTTCAGACAACTGAATCCCCATGTAACAGCAAGGCTCAGAGGAGCCCACACACTCAGATCTTAACCCCAGTGTGCAGAAAGGGTCAAAACGTGTTTTTCAGCAGAAATAAACATGTTTCTGCAAGTTTGGTCAACCCCATGTAAGTTATGGGGCAGTAACAGAACACTTTTCAAAACGTGTTTTTCAGCCCGAAATAAACGCGTTTTTTCAGACAACTGAATCACCATGTAACAGCAAGGCTCAGAGGAGCCCACACACTCAGCTCTTAACCCCAGTGTGCAGGAAGGGTCAAAACGTGTTTTTCAGCAGAAATAAACATGTTTCTGCAAGTTTGGTCAACCCCATGTAAGTTATGGGACAGTAACAGCACACTTTTCAAAACGTGTTTTTCAGCCCGAAATAAACGCGTTTTTTCAGACAACTGAATCCCCATGTAACAGCAAGACTCAGAGGAGCCCACACACTCAGATCTTAACCCTAGTGTGCAGAAAGGGTAAAAACGTGTTTTTCAGCAGAAATAAACATGTTTCTGCAAGTTTGGTTAACCCCATGTAAGTTATGGGGAAGTAACAGAACACTTTTCAAAACGTGTTTTTCAGCCCGAAATAAACGCGTTTTTTCAGACAACTGAATCCCCATGTAACAGCAAGGTTCAGAAGAGCCCACACACTCAGCTCTTAACCCCAGTGTGCAGAAAAAGTCAAAACGTGTTTTTCAGCAGAAATAAACATGTTTCTGCAAGTTTGGTCAACCCCATGTAAGTTATGGGGCAGTAACAGAACACTTTTCAAAACGTGTTTTTCAGCCCGAAATAAACGCGTTTTTTCAGACAACTGAATCCCCATGGAACAGCAAGGCTCAGAAGAGCCCACACACTCAGCTCTTAACCCCAGTGTGCAGAAAGTGTCAAAACGTGTTTTTCAGCAGAAATAAACATGTTTCTGCAAGTTTGGTCAACCCCATGTAAGTTATGGGACAGTAACAGCACACTTTTCAAAACGTGTTTTTCAGCCCGAAATAAACGCGTTTTTTCAGACAACTGAATCCCCATGTAACAGCAAGGCTCAGAGGAGCCCACACACTCAGATCTTAACCCCAGTGTGCAGAAAGGGTCAAAACGTGTTTTTCAGCAGAAATAAACATGTTTCTGCAAGTTTGGTCAACCCCATGTAAGTTATGGGGCAGTAACAGAACACTTTTCAAAACGTGTTTTTCAGCCCGAAATAAACGCGTTTTTTCAGACAACTGAATCACCATGTAACAGCAAGGCTAAGAGGAGCCCACACACTCAGCTCTTAACCCCAGTGTGCAGGAAGGGTCAAAACGTGTTTTTCAGCAGAAATAAACATGTTTCTGCAAGTTTGGTCAACCCCATGTAATTATGGGGCAGTAACAGAACACTTTTCAAAACGTGTTTTTCAGCCCGAAATAAACGCGTTTTTTCAGACAACTGAATCCCCATGCAACAGCAAGGCTCAGAAGAGCCCACACACTCAGCTCTTAACCCCAGTGTGCAGAAAGTGTCAAAACGTGTTTTTCAGCAGAAATAAACATGTTTCTGCAAGTTTGGTCAACCCCATGTAAGTTATGGGACAGTAACAGCACACTTTTCAAAACGTGTTTTTCAGCCCGAAATAAACGCGTTTTTTCAGACAACTGAATCCCCATGTAACAGCAAGGCTCAGAGGAGCCCACACACTCAGATCTTAACCCCAGTGTGCAGAAAGGGTCAAAACGTGTTTTTCAGCAGAAATAAACATGTTTCTGCAAGTTTGGTCAACCCCATGTAAGTTATGGGGCAGTAACAGAACACTTTTCAAAACGTGTTTTTCAGCCCGAAATAAACGCGTTTTTTCAGACAACTGAATCACCATGTAACAGCAAGGCTCAGAGGAGCCCACACACTCAGCTCTTAACCCCAGTGTGCAGGAAGGGTCAAAACGTGTTTTTCAGCAGAAATAAACATGTTTCTGCAAGTTTGGTCAACCCCATGTAAGTTATGGGACAGTAACAGCACACTTTTCAAAACGTGTTTTTCAGCCCGAAATAAACGCGTTTTTTCAGACAACTGAATCCCCATGTAACAGCAAGACTCAGAGGAGCCCACACACTCAGATCTTAACCCTAGTGTGCAGAAAGGGTAAAAACGTGTTTTTCAGCAGAAATAAACATGTTTCTGCAAGTTTGGTTAACCCCATGTAAGTTATGGGGAAGTAACAGAACACTTTTCAAAACATGTTTTTCAGCCCGAAATAAACGCGTTTTTTCAGACAACTGAATCCCCATGTAACAGCAAGGTTCAGAAGAGCCCACACACTCAGCTCTTAACCCCAGTGTGCAGAAAGAGTCAAAACGTGTTTTTCAGCAGAAATAAACATGTTTCTGCAAGTTTGGTCAACCCCATGTAAGTTATGGGGCAGTAACAGAACACTTTTCAAAACGTGTTTTTCAGCCCGAAATAAACGCGTTTTTTCAGACAACTGAATCCCCATGTACCAGCAAGGCTCAGAGGAGCCCACACACTCAGCTCTTAGCCCCAGTGTGCAGAAAGTGTCAAAACGTGTTTTTCAGCAGAAATAAACATGTTTCTGCAAGTTTGGTCAACCCCATGTAAGTTATGGGACAGTAACAGCACACTTTTCAAAACGTGTTTTTCAGCCCGAAATAAACGCGTTTTTTCAGACAACTGAATCCCCATGTAACAGCAAGGCTCAGAGGAGCCCACACACTCAGATCTTAACCCCAGTGTGCAGAAAGGGTCAAAACGTGTTTTTCAGCAGAAATAAACATGTTTCTGCAAGTTTGGTCAACCCCATGTAAGTTATGGGGCAGTAACAGAACACTTTTCAAAACGTGTTTTTCAGCCCGAAATAAACGCGTTTTTTCAGACAACTGAATCACCATGTAACAGCAAGGCTCAGAAGAGCCCACACACTCAGATCTTAACCCCAGTGTGCAGAAAGGGTCAAAACGTGTTTTTCAGCAGAAAAAAAACATGTTTCTGCAAGTTTGGTCAACCCCATGTAAGTTATGGGGCAGTAACAGAACACTTTATAAAACGTGTTTTTCAGCCCGAAATAAACGCGTTTTTTCAGACAACTGAATCACCATGTAACAGCAAGGCTCAGAGGAGCCCACACACTCAGCTCTTAACCCCAGTGTGCAGGAAGGGTCAAAACGTGTTTTTCAGCAGAAATAAACATGTTTCTGCAAGTTTGGTCAACCCCATGTAAGTTATGGGGCAGTAACAGAACACTTTTCAAAACGTGTTTTTCAGCCCGAAATAAACGCGTTTTTTCAGACAACTGAATCCCCATGCAACAGCAAGGCTCAGAAGAGCCCACACACTCAGCTCTTAACCCCAGTGTGCAGAAAGAGTCAAAACGTGTTTTTCAGCAGAAATAAATATGTTTCTGCAAGTTTGGTCAACCCCATGTAAGTTATGGGGCAGTAACAGAACACTTTTCAAAACGTGTTTTTCAGCCCGAAATAAACGCGTTTTTTCAGACAACTGAATCCCCATGTAACAGCAAGGCTCAGAGGAGCCCACACACTCAGCTCTTAGCCCCAGTGTGCAGAAAGTGTCAAAACGTGTTTTTCAGCAGAAATAAACATGTTTCTGCAAGTTTGGTCAACCCCATGTAAGTTATGGGACAGTAACAGCACACTTTTCAAAACGTGTTTTTCAGCCCGAAATAAACGCGTTTTTTCAGACAACTGAATCCCCATGTAACAGCAAGGCTCAGAGGAGCCCACACACTCAGATCTTAACCCCAGTGTGCAGAAAGGGTCAAAACGTGTTTTTCAGCAGAAATAAACATGTTTCTGCAAGTTTGGTCAACCCCATGTAAGTTATGGGGCAGTAACAGAACACTTTTCAAAACGTGTTTTTCAGCCCGAAATAAACGCGTTTTTTCAGACAACTGAATCACCATGTAACAGCAAGGCTCAGAAGAGCCCACACACTCAGCTCTTAACCCCAGTGTGCAGGAAGGGTCAAAACGTGTTTTTCAGCAGAAATAAACATGTTTCTGCAAGTTTGGTCAACCCCATGTAAGTTATGGGGCAGTAACAGAACAGTTTTCAAAACGTGTTTTTCAGCCCGAAATAAACGCGTTTTTTCAGACAACTGAATCCCCATGCAACAGCAAGGCTCAGAAGAGCCCACACACTCAGCTCTTAACCCCAGTGTGCAGAAAGTGTCAAAACGTGTTTTTCAGCAGAAATAAACATGTTTCTGCAAGTTTGGTCAACCCCATGTAAGTTATGGGACAGTAACAGCACACTTTTCAAAACGTGTTTTTCAGCCCGAAATAAACGCGTTTTTTCAGACAACTGAATCCCCATGTAACAGCAAGGCTCAGAGGAGCCCACACACTCAGATCTTAACCCCAGTGTGCAGAAAGGGTCAAAACGTGTTTTTCAGCAGAAATAAACATGTTTCTGCAAGTTTGGTCAACCCCATGTAAGTTATGGGGCAGTAACAGAACACTTTTCAAAACGTGTTTTTCAGCCCGAAATAAACGCGTTTTTTCAGACAACTGAATCACCATGTAACAGCAAGGCTCAGAGGAGCCCACACACTCAGCTCTTAACCCCAGTGTGCAGGAAGGGTCAAAACGTGTTTTTCAGCAGAAATAAACATGTTTCTGCAAGTTTGGTCAACCCCATGTAAGTTATGGGACAGTAACAGCACACTTTTCAAAACGTGTTTTTCAGCCCGAAATAAACGCGTTTTTTCAGACAACTGAATCCCCATGTAACAGCAAGACTCAGAGGAGCCCACACACTCAGATCTTAACCCTAGTGTGCAGAAAGGGTAAAAACGTGTTTTTCAGCAGAAATAAACATGTTTCTGCAAGTTTGGTTAACCCCATGTAAGTTATGGGGAAGTAACAGAACACTTTTCAAAACGTGTTTTTCAGCCCGAAATAAACGCGTTTTTTCAGACAACTGAATCCCCATGTAACAGCAAGGTTCAGAAGAGCCCACACACTCAGCTCTTAACCCCAGTGTGCAGAAAGAGTCAAAACGTGTTTTTCAGCAGAAATAAACATGTTTCTGCAAGTTTGGTCAACCCCATGTAAGTTATGGGGCAGTAACAGAACACTTTTCAAAACGTGTTTTTCAGCCCGAAATAAACGCGTTTTTTCAGACAACTGAATCCCCATGCAACAGCAAGGCTCAGAAGAGCCCACACACTCAGCTCTTAACCCCAGTGTGCAGAAAGTGTCAAAACGTGTTTTTAAGCAGAAATAAACATGTTTCTGCAAGTTTGGTCAACCCCATGTAAGTTATGGGACAGTAACAGCACACTTTTCAAAACGTGTTTTTCAGCCCGAAATAAACGCGTTTTTTCAGACAACTGAATCCCCATGTAACAGCAAGGCTCAGAGGAGCCCACACACTCAGATCTTAACCCCAGTGTGCAGAAAGGGTCAAAACGTGTTTTTCAGCAGAAATAAACATGTTTCTGCAAGTTTGGTCAACCCCATGTAAGTTATGGGGCAGTAACAGAACACTTTTCAAAACGTGTTTTTCAGCCCGAAATAAACGCGTTTTTTCAGACAACTGAATCACCATGTAACAGCAAGGCTAAGAGGAGCCCACACACTCAGCTCTTAACCCCAGTGTGCAGGAAGGGTCAAAACGTGTTTTTCAGCAGAAATAAACATGTTTCTGCAAGTTTGGTCAACCCCATGTAAGTTATGGGGCAGTAACAGAACACTTTTCAAAACGTGTTTTTCAGCCCGAAATAAACGCGTTTTTTCAGACAACTGAATCCCCATGCAACAGCAAGGCTCAGAAGAGCCCACACACTCAGCTCTTAACCCCAGTGTGCAGAAAGTGTCAAAACGTGTTTTTCAGCAGAAATAAACATGTTTCTGCAAGTTTGGTCAACCCCATGTAAGTTATGGGACAGTAACAGCACACTTTTCAAAACGTGTTTTTCAGCCCGAAATAAACGCGTTTTTTCAGACAACTGAATCCCCATGTAACAGCAAGGCTCAGAGGAGCCCACACACTCAGATCTTAACCCCAGTGTGCAGAAAGGGTCAAAACGTGTTTTTCAGCAGAAATAAACATGTTTCTGCAAGTTTGGTCAACCCCATGTAAGTTATGGGGCAGTAACAGAACACTTTTCAAAACGTGTTTTTCAGCCCGAAATAAACGCGTTTTTTCAGACAACTGAATCACCATGTAACAGCAAGGCTCAGAGGAGCCCACACACTCAGCTCTTAACCCCAGTGTGCAGGAAGGGTCAAAACGTGTTTTTCAGCAGAAATAAACATGTTTCTGCAAGTTTGGTCAACCCCATGTAAGTTATGGGACAGTAACAGCACACTTTTCAAAACGTGTTTTTCAGCCCGAAATAAACGCGTTTTTTCAGACAACTGAATCCCCATGTAACAGCAAGACTCAGAGGAGCCCACACACTCAGCTCTTAACCCCAGTGTGCAGGAAGGGTCAAAACGTGTTTTTCAGCAGAAATAAACATGTTTCTGCAAGTTTGGTCAACCCCATGTAAGTTATGGGACAGTAACAGAACACTTTTCAAAACGTGTTTTTCAGCCCGAAATAAACGCGTTTTTTCAGACAACTGAATCCCCATGCAACAGCAAGGCTCAGAAGAGCCCACACACTCAGCTCTTAACCCCAGTGTGCAGAAAGAGTCAAAACGTGTTTTTCAGCAGAAATAAATATGTTTCTGCAAATTTGGTCAACCCCATGTAAGTTATGGGGCAGTAACAGAACACTTTTCAAAACGTGTTTTTCAGCCCGAAATAAACGCGTTTTTTCAGACAACTGAATCCCCATGTAACAGCAAGGCTCAGAGGAGCCCACACACTCAGCTCTTAGCCCCAGTGTGCAGAAAGTGTCAAAACGTGTTTTTCAGCAGAAATAAACATGTTTCTGCAAGTTTGGTCAACCCCATGTAAGTTATGGGACAGTAACAGCACACTTTTCAAAACGTGTTTTTCAGCCCGAAATAAACGCGTTTTTTCAGACAACTGAATCCCCATGTAACAGCAAGGCTCAGAGGAGCCCACACACTCAGCTTTTAGCCCCAGTGTGCAGAAAGTGTCAAAACGTGTTTTTCAGCAGAAATAAACATGTTTCTGCAAGTTTGGTCAACCCCATGTAAGTTATGGGACAGTAACAGCACACTTTTCAAAACGTGTTTTTCAGCCCGAAATAAACGCGTTTTTTCAGACAACTGAATCCCCATGTAACAGCAAGGCTCAGAGGAGCCCACACACTCAGATCTTAACCCCAGTGTGCAGAAAGGGTCAAAACGTGTTTTTCAGCAGAAATAAACATGTTTCTGCAAGTTTGGTCAACCCCATGTAAGTTATGGGGCAGTAACAGAACACTTTTCAAAACGTGTTTTTCAGCCCGAAATAAACGCGTTTTTTCAGACAACTGAATCACCATGTAACAGCAAGGCTCAGAAGAGCCCACACACTCAGCTCTTAACCCCAGTGTGCAGGAAGGGTCAAAACGTGTTTTTCAGCAGAAATAAACATGTTTCTGCAAGTTTGGTCAACCCCATGTAAGTTATGGGGCAGTAACAGAACACTTTTCAAAACGTGTTTTTCAGCCCGAAATAAACGCGTTTTTTCAGACAACTGAATCCCCATGCAACAGCAAGGCTCAGAAGAGCCCACACACTCAGCTCTTAACCCCAGTGTGCAGAAAGTGTCAAAACGTGTTTTTCAGCAGAAATAAACATGTTTCTGCAAGTTTGGTCAACCCCATGTAAGTTATGGGACAGTAACAGCACACTTTTCAAAACGTGTTTTTCAGCCCGAAATAAACGCGTTTTTTCAGACAACTGAATCCCCATGTAACAGCAAGGCTCAGAGGAGCCCACACACTCAGATCTTAACCCCAGTGTGCAGAAAGGGTCAAAACGTGTTTTTCAGCAGAAATAAACATGTTTCTGCAAGTTTGGTCAACCCCATGTAAGTTATGGGGCAGTAACAGAACACTTTTCAAAACGTGTTTTTCAGCCCGAAATAAACGCGTTTTTTCAGACAACTGAATCACCATGTAACAGCAAGGCTCAGAGGAGCCCACACACTCAGCTCTTAACCCCAGTGTGCAGGAAGGGTCAAAACGTGTTTTTCAGCAGAAATAAACATGTTTCTGCAAGTTTGGTCAACCCCATGTAAGTTATGGGACAGTAACAGCACACTTTTCAAAACGTGTTTTTCAGCCCGAAATAAACGCGTTTTTTCAGACAACTGAATCCCCATGTAACAGCAAGACTCAGAGGAGCCCACACACTCAGATCTTAACCCTAGTGTGCAGAAAGGGTAAAAACGTGTTTTTCAGCAGAAATAAACATGTTTCTGCAAGTTTGGTTAACCCCATGTAAGTTATGGGGAAGTAACAGAACACTTTTCAAAACGTGTTTTTCAGCCCGAAATAAACGCGTTTTTTCAGACAACTGAATCCCCATGTAACAGCAAGGTTCAGAAGAGCCCACACACTCAGCTCTTAACCCCAGTGTGCAGAAAGAGTCAAAACGTGTTTTTCAGCAGAAATAAACATGTTTCTGCAAGTTTGGTCAACCCCATGTAAGTTATGGGGCAGTAACAGAACACTTTTCAAAACGTGTTTTTCAGCCCGAAATAAACGCGTTTTTTCAGACAACTGAATCCCCATGCAACAGCAAGGCTCAGAAGAGCCCACACACTCAGCTCTTAACCCCAGTGTGCAGAAAGTGTCAAAACGTGTTTTTAAGCAGAAATAAACATGTTTCTGCAAGTTTGGTCAACCCCATGTAAGTTATGGGACAGTAACAGCACACTTTTCAAAACGTGTTTTTCAGCCCGAAATAAACGCGTTTTTTCAGACAACTGAATCCCCATGTAACAGCAAGGCTCAGAGGAGCCCACACACTCAGATCTTAACCCCAGTGTGCAGAAAGGGTCAAAACGTGTTTTTCAGCAGAAATAAACATGTTTCTGCAAGTTTGGTCAACCCCATGTAAGTTATGGGGCAGTAACAGAACACTTTTCAAAACGTGTTTTTCAGCCCGAAATAAACGCGTTTTTTCAGACAACTGAATCACCATGTAACAGCAAGGCTAAGAGGAGCCCACACACTCAGCTCTTAACCCCAGTGTGCAGGAAGGGTCAAAACGTGTTTTTCAGCAGAAATAAACATGTTTCTGCAAGTTTGGTCAACCCCATGTAAGTTATGGGGCAGTAACAGAACACTTTTCAAAACGTGTTTTTCAGCCCGAAATAAACGCGTTTTTTCAGACAACTGAATCCCCATGCAACAGCAAGGCTCAGAAGAGCCCACACACTCAGCTCTTAACCCCAGTGTGCAGAAAGTGTCAAAACGTGTTTTTCAGCAGAAATAAACATGTTTCTGCAAGTTTGGTCAACCCCATGTAAGTTATGGGACAGTAACAGCACACTTTTCAAAACGTGTTTTTCAGCCCGAAATAAACGCGTTTTTTCAGACAACTGAATCCCCATGTAACAGCAAGGCTCAGAGGAGCCCACACACTCAGATCTTAACCCCAGTGTGCAGAAAGGGTCAAAACGTGTTTTTCAGCAGAAATAAACATGTTTCTGCAAGTTTGGTCAACCCCATGTAAGTTATGGGGCAGTAACAGAACACTTTTCAAAACGTTTTTTTCAGCCCGAAATAAACGCGTTTTTTCAGACAACTGAATCACCATGTAACAGCAAGGCTCAGAGGAGCCCACACACTCAGCTCTTAACCCCAGTGTGCAGGAAGGGTCAAAACGTGTTTTTCAGCAGAAATAAACATGTTTCTGCAAGTTTGGTCAACCCCATGTAAGTTATGGGACAGTAACAGCACACTTTTCAAAACGTGTTTTTCAGCCCGAAATAAACGCGTTTTTTCAGACAACTGAATCCCCATGTAACAGCAAGACTCAGAGGAGCCCACACACTCAGATCTTAACCCTAGTGTGCAGAAAGGGTAAAAACGTGTTTTTCAGCAGAAATAAACATGTTTCTGCAAGTTTGGTTAACCCCATGTAAGTTATGGGGAAGTAACAGAACACTTTTCAAAACGTGTTTTTCAGCCCGAAATAAACGCGTTTTTTCAGACAACTGAATCCCCATGTAACAGCAAGGTTCAGAAGAGTCCACACACTCAGCTCTTAACCCCAGTGTGCAGAAAGAGTCAAAACGTGTTTTTCAGCAGAAATAAACATGTTTCTGCAAGTTTGGTCAACCCCATGTAAGTTATGGGGCAGTAACAGAACACTTTTCAAAACGTGTTTTTCAGCCCGAAATAAACGCGTTTTTTCAGACAACTGAATCCCCATGTAACAGCAAGGCTCAGAGGAGCCCACACACTCAGCTCTTAGCCCCAGTGTGCAGAAAGTGTCAAAACGTGTTTTTCAGCAGAAATAAACATGTTTCTGCAAGTTTGGTCAACCCCATGTAAGTTATGGGACAGTAACAGCACACTTTTCAAAACGTGTTTTTCAGCCCGAAATAAACGCGTTTTTTCAGACAACTGAATCCCCATGTAACAGCAAGGCTCAGAGGAGCCCACACACTCAGATCTTAACCCCAGTGTGCAGAAAGGGTCAAAACGTGTTTTTCAGCAGAAATAAACATGTTTCTGCAAGTTTGGTCAACCCCATGTAAGTTATGGGGCAGTAACAGAACACTTTTCAAAACGTGTTTTTCAGCCCGAAATAAACGCGTTTTTTCAGACAACTGAATCACCATGTAACAGCAAGGCTCAGAAGAGCCCACACACTCAGATCTTAACCCCAGTGTGCAGAAAGGGTCAAAACGTGTTTTTCAGCAGAAAAAAACATGTTTCTGCAAGTTTGGTCAACCCCATGTAAGTTATGGGGCAGTAACAGAACACTTTTCAAAACGTGTTTTTCAGCCCGAAATAAACGCGTTTTTTCAGACAACTGAATCCCCATGTAACAGCAAGGCTCAGAGGAGCCCACACACTCAGCTCTTAGCCCCAGTGTGCAGAAAGTGTCAAAACGTGTTTTTCAGCAGAAATAAACATGTTTCTGCAAGTTTGGTCAACCCCATGTAAGTTATGGGACAGTAACAGCACACTTTTCAAAACGTGTTTTTCAGCCCGAAATAAACGCGTTTTTTCAGACAACTGAATCCCCATGTAACAGCAAGGCTCAGAGGAGCCCACACACTCAGATCTTAACCCCAGTGTGCAGAAAGGGTCAAAACGTGTTTTTCAGCAGAAATAAACATGTTTCTGCAAGTTTGGTCAACCCCATGTAAGTTATGGGGCAGTAACAGAACACTTTTCAAAACGTGTTTTTCAGCCCGAAATAAACGCGTTTTTTCAGACAACTGAATCACCATGTAACAGCAAGGCTCAGAAGAGCCCACACACTCAGCTCTTAACCCCAGTGTGCAGGAAGGGTCAAAACGTGTTTTTCAGCAGAAATAAACATGTTTCTGCAAGTTTGGTCAACCCCATGTAAGTTATGGGGCAGTAACAGAACAGTTTTCAAAACGTGTTTTTCAGCCCGAAATAAACGCGTTTTTTCAGACAACTGAATCCCCATGCAACAGCAAGGCTCAGAAGAGCCCACACACTCAGCTCTTAACCCCAGTGTGCAGAAAGTGTCAAAACGTGTTTTTCAGCAGAAATAAACATGTTTCTGCAAGTTTGGTCAACCCCATGTAAGTTATGGGACAGTAACAGCACACTTTTCAAAACGTGTTTTTCAGCCCGAAATAAACGCGTTTTTTCAGACAACTGAATCCCCATGTAACAGCAAGGCTCAGAGGAGCCCACACACTCAGATCTTAACCCCAGTGTGCAGAAAGGGTCAAAACGTGTTTTTCAGCAGAAATAAACATGTTTCTGCAAGTTTGGTCAACCCCATGTAAGTTATGGGGCAGTAACAGAACACTTTTCAAAACGTGTTTTTCAGCCCGAAATAAACGCGTTTTTTCAGACAACTGAATCACCATGTAACAGCAAGGCTCAGAGGAGCCCACACACTCAGCTCTTAACCCCAGTGTGCAGGAAGGGTCAAAACGTGTTTTTCAGCAGAAATAAACATGTTTCTGCAAGTTTGGTCAACCCCATGTAAGTTATGGGACAGTAACAGCACACTTTTCAAAACGTGTTTTTCAGCCCGAAATAAACGCGTTTTTTCAGACAACTGAATCCCCATGTAACAGCAAGACTCAGAGGAGCCCACACACTCAGATCTTAACCCTAGTGTGCAGAAAGGGTAAAAACGTGTTTTTCAGCAGAAATAAACATGTTTCTGCAAGTTTGGTTAACCCCATGTAAGTTATGGGGAAGTAACAGAACACTTTTCAAAACGTGTTTTTCAGCCCGAAATAAACGCGTTTTTTCAGACAACTGAATCCCCATGTAACAGCAAGGTTCAGAAGAGCCCACACACTCAGCTCTTAACCCCAGTGTGCAGAAAGAGTCAAAACGTGTTTTTCAGCAGAAATAAACATGTTTCTGCAAGTTTGGTCAACCCCATGTAAGTTATGGGGCAGTAACAGAACACTTTTCAAAACGTGTTTTTCAGCCCGAAATAAACGCGTTTTTTCAGACAACTGAATCCCCATGCAACAGCAAGGCTCAGAAGAGCCCACACACTCAGCTCTTAACCCCAGTGTGCAGAAAGTGTCAAAACGTGTTTTTAAGCAGAAATAAACATGTTTCTGCAAGTTTGGTCAACCCCATGTAAGTTATGGGACAGTAACAGCACACTTTTCAAAACGTGTTTTTCAGCCCGAAATAAACGCGTTTTTTCAGACAACTGAATCCCCATGTAACAGCAAGGCTCAGAGGAGCCCACACACTCAGATCTTAACCCCAGTGTGCAGAAAGGGTCAAAACGTGTTTTTCAGCAGAAATAAACATGTTTCTGCAAGTTTGGTCAACCCCATGTAAGTTATGGGGCAGTAACAGAACACTTTTCAAAACGTGTTTTTCAGCCCGAAATAAACGCGTTTTTTCAGACAACTGAATCACCATGTAACAGCAAGGCTAAGAGGAGCCCACACACTCAGCTCTTAACCCCAGTGTGCAGGAAGGGTCAAAACGTGTTTTTCAGCAGAAATAAACATGTTTCTGCAAGTTTGGTCAACCCCATGTAAGTTATGGGGCAGTAACAGAACACTTTTCAAAACGTGTTTTTCAGCCCGAAATAAACGCGTTTTTTCAGACAACTGAATCCCCATGCAACAGCAAGGCTCAGAAGAGCCCACACACTCAGCTCTTAACCCCAGTGTGCAGAAAGTGTCAAAACGTGTTTTTCAGCAGAAATAAACATGTTTCTGCAAGTTTGGTCAACCCCATGTAAGTTATGGGACAGTAACAGCACACTTTTCAAAACGTGTTTTTCAGCCCGAAATAAACGCGTTTTTTCAGACAACTGAATCCCCATGTAACAGCAAGGCTCAGAGGAGCCCACACACTCAGATCTTAACCCCAGTGTGCAGAAAGGGTCAAAACGTGTTTTTCAGCAGAAATAAACATGTTTCTGCAAGTTTGGTCAACCCCATGTAAGTTATGGGGCAGTAACAGAACACTTTTCAAAACGTGTTTTTCAGCCCGAAATAAACGCGTTTTTTCAGACAACTGAATCACCATGTAACAGCAAGGCTCAGAGGAGCCCACACACTCAGCTCTTAACCCCAGTGTGCAGGAAGGGTCAAAACGTGTTTTTCAGCAGAAATAAACATGTTTCTGCAAGTTTGGTCAACCCCATGTAAGTTATGGGACAGTAACAGCACACTTTTCAAAACGTGTTTTTCAGCCCGAAATAAACGCGTTTTTTCAGACAACTGAATCCCCATGTAACAGCAAGACTCAGAGGAGCCCACACACTCAGCTCTTAACCCCAGTGTGCAGGAAGGGTCAAAACGTGTTTTTCAGCAGAAATAAACATGTTTCTGCAAGTTTGGTCAACCCCATGTAAGTTATGGGACAGTAACAGAACACTTTTCAAAACGTGTTTTTCAGCCCGAAATAAACGCGTTTTTTCAGACAACTGAATCCCCATGCAACAGCAAGGCTCAGAAGAGCCCACACACTCAGCTCTTAACCCCAGTGTGCAGAAAGAGTCAAAACGTGTTTTTCAGCAGAAATAAATATGTTTCTGCAAGTTTGGTCAACCCCATGTAAGTTATGGGGCAGTAACAGAACACTTTTCAAAACGTGTTTTTCAGCCCGAAATAAACGCGTTTTTTCAGACAACTGAATCCCCATGTAACAGCAAGGCTCAGAGGAGCCCACACACTCAGCTCTTAGCCCCAGTGTGCAGAAAGTGTCAAAACGTGTTTTTCAGCAGAAATAAACATGTTTCTGCAAGTTTGGTCAACCCCATGTAAGTTATGGGACAGTAACAGCACACTTTTCAAAACGTGTTTTTCAGCCCGAAATAAACGCGTTTTTTCAGACAACTGAATCCCCATGTAACAGCAAGGCTCAGAGGAGCCCACACACTCAGCTTTTAGCCCCAGTGTGCAGAAAGTGTCAAAACGTGTTTTTCAGCAGAAATAAACATGTTTCTGCAAGTTTGGTCAACCCCATGTAAGTTATGGGACAGTAACAGCACACTTTTCAAAACGTGTTTTTCAGCCCGAAATAAACGCGTTTTTTCAGACAACTGAATCCCCATGTAACAGCAAGGCTCAGAGGAGCCCACACACTCAGCTCTTAACCCCAGTGTGCAGGAAGGGTCAAAACGTGTTTTTCAGCAGAAATAAACATGTTTCTGCAAGTTTGGTCAACCCCATGTAAGTTATGGGACAGTAACAGCACACTTTTCAAAACGTGTTTTTCAGCCCGAAATAAACGCGTTTTTTCAGACAACTGAATCACCATGTAACAGCAAGGCTCAGAGGAGCCCACACACTCAGCTCTTAACCCCAGTGTGCAGGAAGGGTCAAAACGTGTTTTTCAGCAGAAATAAACATGTTTCTGCAAGTTTGGTCAACCCCATGTAAGTTATGGGACAGTAACAGCACACTTTTCAAAACGTGTTTTTCAGCCCGAAATAAACGCGTTTTTTCAGACAACTGAATCCCCATGTAACAGCAAGACTCAGAGGAGCCCACACACTCAGATCTTAACCCTAGTGTGCAGAAAGGGTAAAAACGTGTTTTTCAGCAGAAATAAACATGTTTCTGCAAGTTTGGTTAACCCCATGTAAGTTATGGGGAAGTAACAGAACACTTTTCAAAACGTGTTTTTCAGCCCGAAATAAACGCGTTTTTTCAGACAACTGAATCCCCATGTAACAGCAAGGTTCAGAAGAGCCCACACACTCAGCTCTTAACCCCAGTGTGCAGAAAGAGTCAAAACGTGTTTTTCAGCAGAAATAAACATGTTTCTGCAAGTTTGGTCAACCCCATGTAAGTTATGGGGCAGTAACAGAACACTTTTCAAAACGTGTTTTTCAGCCCGAAATAAACGCGTTTTTTCAGACAACTGAATCCCCATGCAACAGCAAGGCTCAGAAGAGCCCACACACTCAGCTCTTAACCCCAGTGTGCAGAAAGTGTCAAAACGTGTTTTTAAGCAGAAATAAACATGTTTCTGCAAGTTTGGTCAACCCCATGTAAGTTATGGGACAGTAACAGCACACTTTTCAAAACGTGTTTTTCAGCCCGAAATAAACGCGTTTTTTCAGACAACTGAATCCCCATGTAACAGCAAGGCTCAGAGGAGCCCACACACTCAGATCTTAACCCCAGTGTGCAGAAAGGGTCAAAACGTGTTTTTCAGCAGAAATAAACATGTTTCTGCAAGTTTGGTCAACCCCATGTAAGTTATGGGGCAGTAACAGAACACTTTTCAAAACGTGTTTTTCAGCCCGAAATAAACGCGTTTTTTCAGACAACTGAATCACCATGTAACAGCAAGGCTAAGAGGAGCCCACACACTCAGCTCTTAACCCCAGTGTGCAGGAAGGGTCAAAACGTGTTTTTCAGCAGAAATAAACATGTTTCTGCAAGTTTGGTCAACCCCATGTAAGTTATGGGGCAGTAACAGAACACTTTTCAAAACGTGTTTTTCAGCCCGAAATAAACGCGTTTTTTCAGACAACTGAATCCCCATGCAACAGCAAGGCTCAGAAGAGCCCACACACTCAGCTCTTAACCCCAGTGTGCAGAAAGTGTCAAAACGTGTTTTTCAGCAGAAATAAACATGTTTCTGCAAGTTTGGTCAACCCCATGTAAGTTATGGGACAGTAACAGCACACTTTTCAAAACGTGTTTTTCAGCCCGAAATAAACGCGTTTTTTCAGACAACTGAATCCCCATGTAACAGCAAGGCTCAGAGGAGCCCACACACTCAGATCTTAACCCCAGTGTGCAGAAAGGGTCAAAACGTGTTTTTCAGCAGAAATAAACATGTTTCTGCAAGTTTGGTCAACCCCATGTAAGTTATGGGGCAGTAACAGAACACTTTTCAAAACGTGTTTTTCAGCCCGAAATAAACGCGTTTTTTCAGACAACTGAATCACCATGTAACAGCAAGGCTCAGAGGAGCCCACACACTCAGCTCTTAACCCCAGTGTGCAGGAAGGGTCAAAACGTGTTTTTCAGCAGAAATAAACATGTTTCTGCAAGTTTGGTCAACCCCATGTAAGTTATGGGACAGTAACAGCACACTTTTCAAAACGTGTTTTTCAGCCCGAAATAAACGCGTTTTTTCAGACAACTGAATCCCCATGTAACAGCAAGACTCAGAGGAGCCCACACACTCAGCTCTTAACCCCAGTGTGCAGGAAGGGTCAAAACGTGTTTTTCAGCAGAAATAAACATGTTTCTGCAAGTTTGGTCAACCCCATGTAAGTTATGGGACAGTAACAGAACACTTTTCAAAACGTGTTTTTCAGCCCGAAATAAACGCGTTTTTTCAGACAACTGAATCCCCATGCAACAGCAAGGCTCAGAAGAGCCCACACACTCAGCTCTTAACCCCAGTGTGCAGAAAGAGTCAAAACGTGTTTTTCAGCAGAAATAAATATGTTTCTGCAAGTTTGGTCAACCCCATGTAAGTTATGGGGCAGTAACAGAACACTTTTCAAAACGTGTTTTTCAGCCCGAAATAAACGCGTTTTTTCAGACAACTGAATCCCCATGTAACAGCAAGGCTCAGAGGAGCCCACACACTCAGCTCTTAGCCCCAGTGTGCAGAAAGTGTCAAAACGTGTTTTTCAGCAGAAATAAACATGTTTCTGCAAGTTTGGTCAACCCCATGTAAGTTATGGGACAGTAACAGCACACTTTTCAAAACGTGTTTTTCAGCCCGAAATAAACGCGTTTTTTCAGACAACTGAATCCCCATGTAACAGCAAGGCTCAGAGGAGCCCACACACTCAGCTTTTAGCCCCAGTGTGCAGAAAGTGTCAAAACGTGTTTTTCAGCAGAAATAAACATGTTTCTGCAAGTTTGGTCAACCCCATGTAAGTTATGGGACAGTAACAGCACACTTTTCAAAACGTGTTTTTCAGCCCGAAATAAACGCGTTTTTTCAGACAACTGAATCCCCATGTAACAGCAAGGCTCAGAGGAGCCCACACACTCAGCTCTTAACCCCAGTGTGCAGGAAGGGTCAAAACGTGTTTTTCAGCAGAAATAAACATGTTTCTGCAAGTTTGGTCAACCCCATGTAAGTTATGGGACAGTAACAGCACACTTTTCAAAACGTGTTTTTCAGCCCGAAATAAACGCGTTTTTTCAGACAACTGAATCACCATGTAACAGCAAGGCTCAGAGGAGCCCACACACTCAGCTCTTAACCCCAGTGTGCAGGAAGGGTCAAAACGTGTTTTTCAGCAGAAATAAACATGTTTCTGCAAGTTTGGTCAACCCCATGTAAGTTATGGGACAGTAACAGCACACTTTTCAAAACGTGTTTTTCAGCCCGAAATAAACGCGTTTTTTCAGACAACTGAATCCCCATGTAACAGCAAGACTCAGAGGAGCCCACACACTCAGATCTTAACCCTAGTGTGCAGAAAGGGTAAAAACGTGTTTTTCAGCAGAAATAAACATGTTTCTGCAAGTTTGGTTAACCCCATGTAAGTTATGGGGAAGTAACAGAACACTTTTCAAAACGTGTTTTTCAGCCCGAAATAAACGCGTTTTTTCAGACAACTGAATCCCCATGTAACAGCAAGGTTCAGAAGAGCCCACACACTCAGCTCTTAACCCCAGTGTGCAGAAAAAGTCAAAACGTGTTTTTCAGCAGAAATAAACATGTTTCTGCAAGTTTGGTCAACCCCATGTAAGTTATGGGGCAGTAACAGAACACTTTTCAAAACGTGTTTTTCAGCCCGAAATAAACGCGTTTTTTCAGACAACTGAATCCCCATGGAACAGCAAGGCTCAGAAGAGCCCACACACTCAGCTCTTAACCCCAGTGTGCAGAAAGTGTCAAAACGTGTTTTTCAGCAGAAATAAACATGTTTCTGCAAGTTTGGTCAACCCCATGTAAGTTATGGGACAGTAACAGCACACTTTTCAAAACGTGTTTTTCAGCCCGAAATAAACGCGTTTTTTCAGACAACTGAATCCCCATGTAACAGCAAGGCTCAGAGGAGCCCACACACTCAGATCTTAACCCCAGTGTGCAGAAAGGGTCAAAACGTGTTTTTCAGCAGAAATAAACATGTTTCTGCAAGTTTGGTCAACCCCATGTAAGTTATGGGGCAGTAACAGAACACTTTTCAAAACGTGTTTTTCAGCCCGAAATAAACGCGTTTTTTCAGACAACTGAATCACCATGTAACAGCAAGGCTCAGAGGAGCCCACACACTCAGCTCTTAACCCCAGTGTGCAGGAAGGGTCAAAACGTGTTTTTCAGCAGAAATAAACATGTTTCTGCAAGTTTGGTCAACCCCATGTAAGTTATGGGACAGTAACAGCACACTTTTCAAAACGTGTTTTTCAGCCCGAAATAAACGCGTTTTTTCAGACAACTGAATCCCCATGTAACAGCAAGGCTCAGAGGAGCCCACACACTCAGATCTTAACCCCAGTGTGCAGAAAGGGTCAAAACGTGTTTTTCAGCAGAAATAAACATGTTTCTGCAAGTTTGGTCAACCCCATGTAAGTTATGGGGCAGTAACAGAACACTTTTCAAAACGTGTTTTTCAGCCCGAAATAAACGCGTTTTTTCAGACAACTGAATCACCATGTAACAGCAAGGCTCAGAGGAGCCCACACACTCAGCTCTTAACCCCAGTGTGCAGGAAGGGTCAAAACGTGTTTTTCAGCAGAAATAAACATGTTTCTGCAAGTTTGGTCAACCCCATGTAAGTTATGGGACAGTAACAGCACACTTTTCAAAACGTGTTTTTCAGCCCGAAATAAACGCGTTTTTTCAGACAACTGAATCCCCATGTAACAGCAAGACTCAGAGGAGCCCACACACTCAGATCTTAACCCTAGTGTGCAGAAAGGGTAAAAACGTGTTTTTCAGCAGAAATAAACATGTTTCTGCAAGTTTGGTTAACCCCATGTAAGTTATGGGGAAGTAACAGAACACTTTTCAAAACGTGTTTTTCAGCCCGAAATAAACGCGTTTTTTCAGACAACTGAATCCCCATGTAACAGCAAGGTTCAGAAGAGCCCACACACTCAGCTCTTAACCCCAGTGTGCAGAAAGAGTCAAAACGTGTTTTTCAGCAGAAATAAACATGTTTCTGCAAGTTTGGTCAACCCCATGTAAGTTATGGGGCAGTAACAGAACACTTTTCAAAACGTGTTTTTCAGCCCGAAATAAACGCGTTTTTTCAGACAACTGAATCCCCATGCAACAGCAAGGCTCAGAAGAGCCCACACACTCAGCTCTTAACCCCAGTGTGCAGAAAGTGTCAAAACGTGTTTTTAAGCAGAAATAAACATGTTTCTGCAAGTTTGGTCAACCCCATGTAAGTTATGGGACAGTAACAGCACACTTTTCAAAACGTGTTTTTCAGCCCGAAATAAACGCGTTTTTTCAGACAACTGAATCCCCATGTAACAGCAAGGCTCAGAGGAGCCCACACACTCAGATCTTAACCCCAGTGTGCAGAAAGGGTCAAAACGTGTTTTTCAGCAGAAATAAACATGTTTCTGCAAGTTTGGTCAACCCCATGTAAGTTATGGGGCAGTAACAGAACACTTTTCAAAACGTGTTTTTCAGCCCGAAATAAACGCGTTTTTTCAGACAACTGAATCCCCATGCAACAGCAAGGCTCAGAAGAGCCCACACACTCAGCTCTTAACCCCAGTGTGCAGAAAGAGTCAAAACGTGTTTTTCAGCAGAAATAAACATGTTTCTGCAAGTTTGGTCAACCCCATGTAAGTTATGGGGCAGTAACAGAACACTTTTCAAAACGTGTTTTTCAGCCCGAAATAAACGCGTTTTTTCAGACAACTGAATCCCCATGCAACAGCAAGGCTCAGAAGAGCCCACACACTCAGCTCTTAACCCCAGTGTGCAGAAAGTGTCAAAACGTGTTTTTCAGCAGAAATAAACATGTTTCTGCAAGTTTGGTCAACCCCATGTAAGTTATGGGACAGTAACAGCACACTTTTCAAAACGTGTTTTTCAGCCCGAAATAAACGCGTTTTTTCAGACAACTGAATCTCCATGTAACAGCAAGGCTCAGAGGAGCCCACACACTCAGATCTTAACCCCAGTGTGCAGAAAGGGTCAAAACGTGTTTTTCAGCAGAAATAAACATGTTTCTGCAAGTTTGGTCAACCCCATGTAAGTTATGGGGCAGTAACAGAACACTTTTCAAAACGTGTTTTTCAGCCCGAAATAAACGCGTTTTTTCAGACAACTGAATCACCATGTAACAGCAAGGCTAAGAGGAGCCCACACACTCAGCTCTTAACCCCAGTGTGCAGGAAGGGTCAAAACGTGTTTTTCAGCAGAAATAAACATGTTTCTGCAAGTTTGGTCAACCCCATGTAAGTTATGGGGCAGTAACAGAACACTTTTCAAAACGTGTTTTTCAGCCCGAAATAAACGCGTTTTTTCAGACAACTGAATCCCCATGCAACAGCAAGGCTCAGAAGAGCCCACACACTCAGCTCTTAACCCCAGTGTGCAGAAAGTGTCAAAACGTGTTTTTCAGCAGAAATAAACATGTTTCTGCAAGTTTGGTCAACCCCATGTAAGTTATGGGACAGTAACAGCACACTTTTCAAAACGTGTTTTTCAGCCCGAAATAAACGCGTTTTTTCAGACAACTGAATCCCCATGTAACAGCAAGGCTCAGAGGAGCCCACACACTCAGATCTTAACCCCAGTGTGCAGAAAGGGTCAAAACGTGTTTTTCAGCAGAAATAAACATGTTTCTGCAAGTTTGGTCAACCCCATGTAAGTTATGGGGCAGTAACAGAACACTTTTCAAAACGTGTTTTTCAGCCCGAAATAAACGCGTTTTTTCAGACAACTGAATCACCATGTAACAGCAAGGCTCAGAGGAGCCCACACACTCAGCTCTTAACCCCAGTGTGCAGGAAGGGTCAAAACGTGTTTTTCAGCAGAAATAAACATGTTTCTGCAAGTTTGGTCAACCCCATGTAAGTTATGGGACAGTAACAGCACACTTTTCAAAACGTGTTTTTCAGCCCGAAATAAACGCGTTTTTTCAGACAACTGAATCCCCATGTAACAGCAAGACTCAGAGGAGCCCACACACTCAGATCTTAACCCTAGTGTGCAGAAAGGGTAAAAACGTGTTTTTCAGCAGAAATAAACATGTTTCTGCAAGTTTGGTTAACCCCATGTAAGTTATGGGGAAGTAACAGAACACTTTTCAAAACGTGTTTTTCAGCCCGAAATAAACGCGTTTTTTCAGACAACTGAATCCCCATGTAACAGCAAGGTTCAGAAGAGCCCACACACTCAGCTCTTAACCCCAGTGTGCAGAAAGAGTCAAAACGTGTTTTTCAGCAGAAATAAACATGTTTCTGCAAGTTTGGTCAACCCCATGTAAGTTATGGGGCAGTAACAGAACACTTTTCAAAACGTGTTTTTCAGACCGAAATAAACGCGTTTTTTCAGACAACTGAATCCCCATGTAACAGCAAGGCTCAGAGGAGCCCACACACTCAGCTCTTAGCCCCAGTGTGCAGAAAGTGTCAAAACGTGTTTTTCAGCAGAAATAAACATGTTTCTGCAAGTTTGGTCAACCCCATGTAAGTTATGGGACAGTAACAGCACACTTTTCAAAACGTGTTTTTCAGCCCGAAATAAACGCGTTTTTTCAGACAACTGAATCCCCATGTAACAGCAAGGCTCAGAGGAGCCCACACACTCAGATCTTAACCCCAGTGTGCAGAAAGGGTCAAAACGTGTTTTTCAGCAGAAATAAACATGTTTCTGCAAGTTTGGTCAACCCCATGTAAGTTATGGGGCAGTAACAGAACACTTTTCAAAACGTGTTTTTCAGCCCGAAATAAACGCGTTTTTTCAGACAACTGAATCCCCATGCAACAGCAAGGCTCAGAAGAGCCCACACACTCAGCTCTTAACCCCAGTGTGCAGAAAGTGTCAAAACGTGTTTTTCAGCAGAAATAAACATGTTTCTGCAAGTTTGGTCAACCCCATGTAAGTTATGGGACAGTAACAGCACACTTTTCAAAACGTGTTTTTCAGCCCGAAATAAACGCGTTTTTTCAGACAACTGAATCCCCATGTAACAGCAAGGCTCAGAGGAGCCCACACACTCAGATCTTAACCCCAGTGTGCAGAAAGGGTCAAAACGTGTTTTTCAGCAGAAATAAACATGTTTCTGCAAGTTTGGTCAACCCCATGTAAGTTATGGGGCAGTAACAGAACACTTTTCAAAACGTGTTTTTCAGCCCGAAATAAACGCGTTTTTTCAGACAACTGAATCACCATGTAACAGCAAGGCTAAGAGGAGCCCACACACTCAGCTCTTAACCCCAGTGTGCAGGAAGGGTCAAAACGTGTTTTTCAGCAGAAATAAACATGTTTCTGCAAGTTTGGTCAACCCCATGTAAGTTATGGGGCAGTAACAGAACACTTTTCAAAACGTGTTTTTCAGCCCGAAATAAACGCGTTTTTTTCAGACAACTGAATCCCCATGCAACAGCAAGGCTCAGAAGAGCCCACACACTCAGCTCTTAACCCCAGTGTGCAGAAAGAGTCAAAACGTGTTTTTCAGCAGAAATAAACATGTTTCTGCAAGTTTGGTCAACCCCATGTAAGTTATGGGGCAGTAACAGAACACTTTTCAAAACGTGTTTTTCAGCCCGAAATAAACGCGTTTTTTTCAGACAACTGAATCCCCATGTAACAGCAAGGCTCAGAGGAGCCCACACACTCAGCTCTTAGCCCCAGTGTGCAGAAAGTGTCAAAACGTGTTTTTCAGCAGAAATAAACATGTTTCTGCAAGTTTGGTCAACCCCATGTAAGTTATGGGACAGTAACAGCACACTTTTCAAAACGTGTTTTTCAGCCCGAAATAAACGCGTTTTTTCAGACAACTGAATCCCCATGTAACAGCAAGGCTCAGAGGAGCCCACACACTCAGATCTTAACCCCAGTGTGCAGAAAGGGTCAAAACGTGTTTTTCAGCAGAAATAAACATGTTTCTGCAAGTTTGGTCAACCCCATGTAAGTTATGGGGCAGTAACAGAACACTTTTCAAAACGTGTTTTTCAGCCCGAAATAAACGCGTTTTTTCAGACAACTGAATCACCATGTAACAGCAAGGCTCAGAAGAGCCCACACACTCAGCTCTTAACCCCAGTGTGCAGGAAGGGTCAAAACGTGTTTTTCAGCAGAAATAAACATGTTTCTGCAAGTTTGGTCAACCCCATGTAAGTTATGGGGCAGTAACAGAACACTTTTCAAAACGTGTTTTTCAGCCCGAAATAAACGCGTTTTTTCAGACAACTGAATCCCCATGCAACAGCAAGGCTCAGAAGAGCCCACACACTCAGCTCTTAACCCCAGTGTGCAGAAAGTGTCAAAACGTGTTTTTCAGCAGAAATAAACATGTTTCTGCAAGTTTGGTCAACCCCATGTAAGTTATGGGACAGTAACAGCACACTTTTCAAAACGTGTTTTTCAGCCCGAAATAAACGCGTTTTTTCAGACAACTGAATCCCCATGTAACAGCAAGGCTCAGAGGAGCCCACACACTCAGATCTTAACCCCAGTGTGCAGAAAGGGTCAAAACGTGTTTTTCAGCAGAAATAAACATGTTTCTGCAAGTTTGGTCAACCCCATGTAAGTTATGGGGCAGTAACAGAACACTTTTCAAAACGTGTTTTTCAGCCCGAAATAAACGCGTTTTTTCAGACAACTGAATCACCATGTAACAGCAAGGCTCAGAGGAGCCCACACACTCAGCTCTTAACCCCAGTGTGCAGGAAGGGTCAAAACGTGTTTTTCAGCAGAAATAAACATGTTTCTGCAAGTTTGGTCAACCCCATGTAAGTTATGGGACAGTAACAGCACACTTTTCAAAACGTGTTTTTCAGCCCGAAATAAACGCGTTTTTTCAGACAACTGAATCCCCATGTAACAGCAAGACTCAGAGGAGCCCACACACTCAGATCTTAACCCTAGTGTGCAGAAAGGGTAAAAACGTGTTTTTCAGCAGAAATAAACATGTTTCTGCAAGTTTGGTTAACCCCATGTAAGTTATGGGGAAGTAACAGAACACTTTTCAAAACGTGTTTTTCAGCCCGAAATAAACGCGTTTTTTCAGACAACTGAATCCCCATGTAACAGCAAGGTTCAGAAGAGCCCACACACTCAGCTCTTAACCCCAGTGTGCAGAAAAAGTCAAAACGTGTTTTTCAGCAGAAATAAACATGTTTCTGCAAGTTTGGTCAACCCCATGTAAGTTATGGGGCAGTAACAGAACACTTTTCAAAACGTGTTTTTCAGCCCGAAATAAACGCGTTTTTTCAGACAACTGAATCCCCATGGAACAGCAAGGCTCAGAAGAGCCCACACACTCAGCTCTTAACCCCAGTGTGCAGAAAGTGTCAAAACGTGTTTTTCAGCAGAAATAAACATGTTTCTGCAAGTTTGGTCAACCCCATGTAAGTTATGGGACAGTAACAGCACACTTTTCAAAACGTGTTTTTCAGCCCGAAATAAACGCGTTTTTTCAGACAACTGAATCCCCATGTAACAGCAAGGCTCAGAGGAGCCCACACACTCAGATCTTAACCCCAGTGTGCAGAAAGGGTCAAAACGTGTTTTTCAGCAGAAATAAACATGTTTCTGCAAGTTTGGTCAACCCCATGTAAGTTATGGGGCAGTAACAGAACACTTTTCAAAACGTGTTTTTCAGCCCGAAATAAACGCGTTTTTTCAGACAACTGAATCACCATGTAACAGCAAGGCTAAGAGGAGCCCACACACTCAGCTCTTAACCCCAGTGTGCAGGAAGGGTCAAAACGTGTTTTTCAGCAGAAATAAACATGTTTCTGCAAGTTTGGTCAACCCCATGTAATTATGGGGCAGTAACAGAACACTTTTCAAAACGTGTTTTTCAGCCCGAAATAAACGCGTTTTTTCAGACAACTGAATCCCCATGCAACAGCAAGGCTCAGAAGAGCCCACACACTCAGCTCTTAACCCCAGTGTGCAGAAAGTGTCAAAACGTGTTTTTCAGCAGAAATAAACATGTTTCTGCAAGTTTGGTCAACCCCATGTAAGTTATGGGACAGTAACAGCACACTTTTCAAAACGTGTTTTTCAGCCCGAAATAAACGCGTTTTTTCAGACAACTGAATCCCCATGTAACAGCAAGGCTCAGAGGAGCCCACACACTCAGATCTTAACCCCAGTGTGCAGAAAGGGTCAAAACGTGTTTTTCAGCAGAAATAAACATGTTTCTGCAAGTTTGGTCAACCCCATGTAAGTTATGGGGCAGTAACAGAACACTTTTCAAAACGTGTTTTTCAGCCCGAAATAAACGCGTTTTTTCAGACAACTGAATCACCATGTAACAGCAAGGCTCAGAGGAGCCCACACACTCAGCTCTTAACCCCAGTGTGCAGGAAGGGTCAAAACGTGTTTTTCAGCAGAAATAAACATGTTTCTGCAAGTTTGGTCAACCCCATGTAAGTTATGGGACAGTAACAGCACACTTTTCAAAACGTGTTTTTCAGCCCGAAATAAACGCGTTTTTTCAGACAACTGAATCCCCATGTAACAGCAAGACTCAGAGGAGCCCACACACTCAGATCTTAACCCTAGTGTGCAGAAAGGGTAAAAACGTGTTTTTCAGCAGAAATAAACATGTTTCTGCAAGTTTGGTTAACCCCATGTAAGTTATGGGGAAGTAACAGAACACTTTTCAAAACATGTTTTTCAGCCCGAAATAAACGCGTTTTTTCAGACAACTGAATCCCCATGTAACAGCAAGGTTCAGAAGAGCCCACACACTCAGCTCTTAACCCCAGTGTGCAGAAAGAGTCAAAACGTGTTTTTCAGCAGAAATAAACATGTTTCTGCAAGTTTGGTCAACCCCATGTAAGTTATGGGGCAGTAACAGAACACTTTTCAAAACGTGTTTTTCAGCCCGAAATAAACGCGTTTTTTCAGACAACTGAATCCCCATGTACCAGCAAGGCTCAGAGGAGCCCACACACTCAGCTCTTAGCCCCAGTGTGCAGAAAGTGTCAAAACGTGTTTTTCAGCAGAAATAAACATGTTTCTGCAAGTTTGGTCAACCCCATGTAAGTTATGGGACAGTAACAGCACACTTTTCAAAACGTGTTTTTCAGCCCGAAATAAACGCGTTTTTTCAGACAACTGAATCCCCATGTAACAGCAAGGCTCAGAGGAGCCCACACACTCAGATCTTAACCCCAGTGTGCAGAAAGGGTCAAAACGTGTTTTTCAGCAGAAATAAACATGTTTCTGCAAGTTTGGTCAACCCCATGTAAGTTATGGGGCAGTAACAGAACACTTTTCAAAACGTGTTTTTCAGCCCGAAATAAACGCGTTTTTTCAGACAACTGAATCACCATGTAACAGCAAGGCTCAGAAGAGCCCACACACTCAGATCTTAACCCCAGTGTGCAGAAAGGGTCAAAACGTGTTTTTCAGCAGAAAAAAAACATGTTTCTGCAAGTTTGGTCAACCCCATGTAAGTTATGGGGCAGTAACAGAACACTTTATAAAACGTGTTTTTCAGCCCGAAATAAACGCGTTTTTTCAGACAACTGAATCACCATGTAACAGCAAGGCTCAGAGGAGCCCACACACTCAGCTCTTAACCCCAGTGTGCAGGAAGGGTCAAAACGTGTTTTTCAGCAGAAATAAACATGTTTCTGCAAGTTTGGTCAACCCCATGTAAGTTATGGGGCAGTAACAGAACACTTTTCAAAACGTGTTTTTCAGCCCGAAATAAACGCGTTTTTTCAGACAACTGAATCCCCATGCAACAGCAAGGCTCAGAAGAGCCCACACACTCAGCTCTTAACCCCAGTGTGCAGAAAGAGTCAAAACGTGTTTTTCAGCAGAAATAAATATGTTTCTGCAAGTTTGGTCAACCCCATGTAAGTTATGGGGCAGTAACAGAACACTTTTCAAAACGTGTTTTTCAGCCCGAAATAAACGCGTTTTTTCAGACAACTGAATCCCCATGTAACAGCAAGGCTCAGAGGAGCCCACACACTCAGCTCTTAGCCCCAGTGTGCAGAAAGTGTCAAAACGTGTTTTTCAGCAGAAATAAACATGTTTCTGCAAGTTTGGTCAACCCCATGTAAGTTATGGGACAGTAACAGCACACTTTTCAAAACGTGTTTTTCAGCCCGAAATAAACGCGTTTTTTCAGACAACTGAATCCCCATGTAACAGCAAGGCTCAGAGGAGCCCACACACTCAGATCTTAACCCCAGTGTGCAGAAAGGGTCAAAACGTGTTTTTCAGCAGAAATAAACATGTTTCTGCAAGTTTGGTCAACCCCATGTAAGTTATGGGGCAGTAACAGAACACTTTTCAAAACGTGTTTTTCAGCCCGAAATAAACGCGTTTTTTCAGACAACTGAATCACCATGTAACAGCAAGGCTCAGAAGAGCCCACACACTCAGCTCTTAACCCCAGTGTGCAGGAAGGGTCAAAACGTGTTTTTCAGCAGAAATAAACATGTTTCTGCAAGTTTGGTCAACCCCATGTAAGTTATGGGGCAGTAACAGAACAGTTTTCAAAACGTGTTTTTCAGCCCGAAATAAACGCGTTTTTTCAGACAACTGAATCCCCATGCAACAGCAAGGCTCAGAAGAGCCCACACACTCAGCTCTTAACCCCAGTGTGCAGAAAGTGTCAAAACGTGTTTTTCAGCAGAAATAAACATGTTTCTGCAAGTTTGGTCAACCCCATGTAAGTTATGGGACAGTAACAGCACACTTTTCAAAACGTGTTTTTCAGCCCGAAATAAACGCGTTTTTTCAGACAACTGAATCCCCATGTAACAGCAAGGCTCAGAGGAGCCCACACACTCAGATCTTAACCCCAGTGTGCAGAAAGGGTCAAAACGTGTTTTTCAGCAGAAATAAACATGTTTCTGCAAGTTTGGTCAACCCCATGTAAGTTATGGGGCAGTAACAGAACACTTTTCAAAACGTGTTTTTCAGCCCGAAATAAACGCGTTTTTTCAGACAACTGAATCACCATGTAACAGCAAGGCTCAGAGGAGCCCACACACTCAGCTCTTAACCCCAGTGTGCAGGAAGGGTCAAAACGTGTTTTTCAGCAGAAATAAACATGTTTCTGCAAGTTTGGTCAACCCCATGTAAGTTATGGGACAGTAACAGCACACTTTTCAAAACGTGTTTTTCAGCCCGAAATAAACGCGTTTTTTCAGACAACTGAATCCCCATGTAACAGCAAGACTCAGAGGAGCCCACACACTCAGATCTTAACCCTAGTGTGCAGAAAGGGTAAAAACGTGTTTTTCAGCAGAAATAAACATGTTTCTGCAAGTTTGGTTAACCCCATGTAAGTTATGGGGAAGTAACAGAACACTTTTCAAAACGTGTTTTTCAGCCCGAAATAAACGCGTTTTTTCAGACAACTGAATCCCCATGTAACAGCAAGGTTCAGAAGAGCCCACACACTCAGCTCTTAACCCCAGTGTGCAGAAAGAGTCAAAACGTGTTTTTCAGCAGAAATAAACATGTTTCTGCAAGTTTGGTCAACCCCATGTAAGTTATGGGGCAGTAACAGAACACTTTTCAAAACGTGTTTTTCAGCCCGAAATAAACGCGTTTTTTCAGACAACTGAATCCCCATGCAACAGCAAGGCTCAGAAGAGCCCACACACTCAGCTCTTAACCCCAGTGTGCAGAAAGTGTCAAAACGTGTTTTTAAGCAGAAATAAACATGTTTCTGCAAGTTTGGTCAACCCCATGTAAGTTATGGGACAGTAACAGCACACTTTTCAAAACGTGTTTTTCAGCCCGAAATAAACGCGTTTTTTCAGACAACTGAATCCCCATGTAACAGCAAGGCTCAGAGGAGCCCACACACTCAGATCTTAACCCCAGTGTGCAGAAAGGGTCAAAACGTGTTTTTCAGCAGAAATAAACATGTTTCTGCAAGTTTGGTCAACCCCATGTAAGTTATGGGGCAGTAACAGAACACTTTTCAAAACGTGTTTTTCAGCCCGAAATAAACGCGTTTTTTCAGACAACTGAATCACCATGTAACAGCAAGGCTAAGAGGAGCCCACACACTCAGCTCTTAACCCCAGTGTGCAGGAAGGGTCAAAACGTGTTTTTCAGCAGAAATAAACATGTTTCTGCAAGTTTGGTCAACCCCATGTAAGTTATGGGGCAGTAACAGAACACTTTTCAAAACGTGTTTTTCAGCCCGAAATAAACGCGTTTTTTCAGACAACTGAATCCCCATGCAACAGCAAGGCTCAGAAGAGCCCACACACTCAGCTCTTAACCCCAGTGTGCAGAAAGTGTCAAAACGTGTTTTTCAGCAGAAATAAACATGTTTCTGCAAGTTTGGTCAACCCCATGTAAGTTATGGGACAGTAACAGCACACTTTTCAAAACGTGTTTTTCAGCCCGAAATAAACGCGTTTTTTCAGACAACTGAATCCCCATGTAACAGCAAGGCTCAGAGGAGCCCACACACTCAGATCTTAACCCCAGTGTGCAGAAAGGGTCAAAACGTGTTTTTCAGCAGAAATAAACATGTTTCTGCAAGTTTGGTCAACCCCATGTAAGTTATGGGGCAGTAACAGAACACTTTTCAAAACGTGTTTTTCAGCCCGAAATAAACGCGTTTTTTCAGACAACTGAATCACCATGTAACAGCAAGGCTCAGAGGAGCCCACACACTCAGCTCTTAACCCCAGTGTGCAGGAAGGGTCAAAACGTGTTTTTCAGCAGAAATAAACATGTTTCTGCAAGTTTGGTCAACCCCATGTAAGTTATGGGACAGTAACAGCACACTTTTCAAAACGTGTTTTTCAGCCCGAAATAAACGCGTTTTTTCAGACAACTGAATCCCCATGTAACAGCAAGACTCAGAGGAGCCCACACACTCAGCTCTTAACCCCAGTGTGCAGGAAGGGTCAAAACGTGTTTTTCAGCAGAAATAAACATGTTTCTGCAAGTTTGGTCAACCCCATGTAAGTTATGGGACAGTAACAGAACACTTTTCAAAACGTGTTTTTCAGCCCGAAATAAACGCGTTTTTTCAGACAACTGAATCCCCATGCAACAGCAAGGCTCAGAAGAGCCCACACACTCAGCTCTTAACCCCAGTGTGCAGAAAGAGTCAAAACGTGTTTTTCAGCAGAAATAAATATGTTTCTGCAAGTTTGGTCAACCCCATGTAAGTTATGGGGCAGTAACAGAACACTTTTCAAAACGTGTTTTTCAGCCCGAAATAAACGCGTTTTTTCAGACAACTGAATCCCCATGTAACAGCAAGGCTCAGAGGAGCCCACACACTCAGCTCTTAGCCCCAGTGTGCAGAAAGTGTCAAAACGTGTTTTTCAGCAGAAATAAACATGTTTCTGCAAGTTTGGTCAACCCCATGTAAGTTATGGGACAGTAACAGCACACTTTTCAAAACGTGTTTTTCAGCCCGAAATAAACGCGTTTTTTCAGACAACTGAATCCCCATGTAACAGCAAGGCTCAGAGGAGCCCACACACTCAGCTTTTAGCCCCAGTGTGCAGAAAGTGTCAAAACGTGTTTTTCAGCAGAAATAAACATGTTTCTGCAAGTTTGGTCAACCCCATGTAAGTTATGGGACAGTAACAGCACACTTTTCAAAACGTGTTTTTCAGCCCGAAATAAACGCGTTTTTTCAGACAACTGAATCCCCATGTAACAGCAAGGCTCAGAGGAGCCCACACACTCAGATCTTAACCCCAGTGTGCAGAAAGGGTCAAAACGTGTTTTTCAGCAGAAATAAACATGTTTCTGCAAGTTTGGTCAACCCCATGTAAGTTATGGGGCAGTAACAGAACACTTTTCAAAACGTGTTTTTCAGCCCGAAATAAACGCGTTTTTTCAGACAACTGAATCACCATGTAACAGCAAGGCTCAGAAGAGCCCACACACTCAGCTCTTAACCCCAGTGTGCAGGAAGGGTCAAAACGTGTTTTTCAGCAGAAATAAACATGTTTCTGCAAGTTTGGTCAACCCCATGTAAGTTATGGGGCAGTAACAGAACACTTTTCAAAACGTGTTTTTCAGCCCGAAATAAACGCGTTTTTTCAGACAACTGAATCCCCATGCAACAGCAAGGCTCAGAAGAGCCCACACACTCAGCTCTTAACCCCAGTGTGCAGAAAGTGTCAAAACGTGTTTTTCAGCAGAAATAAACATGTTTCTGCAAGTTTGGTCAACCCCATGTAAGTTATGGGACAGTAACAGCACACTTTTCAAAACGTGTTTTTCAGCCCGAAATAAACGCGTTTTTTCAGACAACTGAATCCCCATGTAACAGCAAGGCTCAGAGGAGCCCACACACTCAGATCTTAACCCCAGTGTGCAGAAAGGGTCAAAACGTGTTTTTCAGCAGAAATAAACATGTTTCTGCAAGTTTGGTCAACCCCATGTAAGTTATGGGGCAGTAACAGAACACTTTTCAAAACGTGTTTTTCAGCCCGAAATAAACGCGTTTTTTCAGACAACTGAATCACCATGTAACAGCAAGGCTCAGAGGAGCCCACACACTCAGCTCTTAACCCCAGTGTGCAGGAAGGGTCAAAACGTGTTTTTCAGCAGAAATAAACATGTTTCTGCAAGTTTGGTCAACCCCATGTAAGTTATGGGACAGTAACAGCACACTTTTCAAAACGTGTTTTTCAGCCCGAAATAAACGCGTTTTTTCAGACAACTGAATCCCCATGTAACAGCAAGACTCAGAGGAGCCCACACACTCAGATCTTAACCCTAGTGTGCAGAAAGGGTAAAAACGTGTTTTTCAGCAGAAATAAACATGTTTCTGCAAGTTTGGTTAACCCCATGTAAGTTATGGGGAAGTAACAGAACACTTTTCAAAACGTGTTTTTCAGCCCGAAATAAACGCGTTTTTTCAGACAACTGAATCCCCATGTAACAGCAAGGTTCAGAAGAGCCCACACACTCAGCTCTTAACCCCAGTGTGCAGAAAGAGTCAAAACGTGTTTTTCAGCAGAAATAAACATGTTTCTGCAAGTTTGGTCAACCCCATGTAAGTTATGGGGCAGTAACAGAACACTTTTCAAAACGTGTTTTTCAGCCCGAAATAAACGCGTTTTTTCAGACAACTGAATCCCCATGCAACAGCAAGGCTCAGAAGAGCCCACACACTCAGCTCTTAACCCCAGTGTGCAGAAAGTGTCAAAACGTGTTTTTAAGCAGAAATAAACATGTTTCTGCAAGTTTGGTCAACCCCATGTAAGTTATGGGACAGTAACAGCACACTTTTCAAAACGTGTTTTTCAGCCCGAAATAAACGCGTTTTTTCAGACAACTGAATCCCCATGTAACAGCAAGGCTCAGAGGAGCCCACACACTCAGATCTTAACCCCAGTGTGCAGAAAGGGTCAAAACGTGTTTTTCAGCAGAAATAAACATGTTTCTGCAAGTTTGGTCAACCCCATGTAAGTTATGGGGCAGTAACAGAACACTTTTCAAAACGTGTTTTTCAGCCCGAAATAAACGCGTTTTTTCAGACAACTGAATCACCATGTAACAGCAAGGCTAAGAGGAGCCCACACACTCAGCTCTTAACCCCAGTGTGCAGGAAGGGTCAAAACGTGTTTTTCAGCAGAAATAAACATGTTTCTGCAAGTTTGGTCAACCCCATGTAAGTTATGGGGCAGTAACAGAACACTTTTCAAAACGTGTTTTTCAGCCCGAAATAAACGCGTTTTTTCAGACAACTGAATCCCCATGCAACAGCAAGGCTCAGAAGAGCCCACACACTCAGCTCTTAACCCCAGTGTGCAGAAAGTGTCAAAACGTGTTTTTCAGCAGAAATAAACATGTTTCTGCAAGTTTGGTCAACCCCATGTAAGTTATGGGACAGTAACAGCACACTTTTCAAAACGTGTTTTTCAGCCCGAAATAAACGCGTTTTTTCAGACAACTGAATCCCCATGTAACAGCAAGGCTCAGAGGAGCCCACACACTCAGATCTTAACCCCAGTGTGCAGAAAGGGTCAAAACGTGTTTTTCAGCAGAAATAAACATGTTTCTGCAAGTTTGGTCAACCCCATGTAAGTTATGGGGCAGTAACAGAACACTTTTCAAAACGTTTTTTTCAGCCCGAAATAAACGCGTTTTTTCAGACAACTGAATCACCATGTAACAGCAAGGCTCAGAGGAGCCCACACACTCAGCTCTTAACCCCAGTGTGCAGGAAGGGTCAAAACGTGTTTTTCAGCAGAAATAAACATGTTTCTGCAAGTTTGGTCAACCCCATGTAAGTTATGGGACAGTAACAGCACACTTTTCAAAACGTGTTTTTCAGCCCGAAATAAACGCGTTTTTTCAGACAACTGAATCCCCATGTAACAGCAAGACTCAGAGGAGCCCACACACTCAGATCTTAACCCTAGTGTGCAGAAAGGGTAAAAACGTGTTTTTCAGCAGAAATAAACATGTTTCTGCAAGTTTGGTTAACCCCATGTAAGTTATGGGGAAGTAACAGAACACTTTTCAAAACGTGTTTTTCAGCCCGAAATAAACGCGTTTTTTCAGACAACTGAATCCCCATGTAACAGCAAGGTTCAGAAGAGTCCACACACTCAGCTCTTAACCCCAGTGTGCAGAAAGAGTCAAAACGTGTTTTTCAGCAGAAATAAACATGTTTCTGCAAGTTTGGTCAACCCCATGTAAGTTATGGGGCAGTAACAGAACACTTTTCAAAACGTGTTTTTCAGCCCGAAATAAACGCGTTTTTTCAGACAACTGAATCCCCATGTAACAGCAAGGCTCAGAGGAGCCCACACACTCAGCTCTTAGCCCCAGTGTGCAGAAAGTGTCAAAACGTGTTTTTCAGCAGAAATAAACATGTTTCTGCAAGTTTGGTCAACCCCATGTAAGTTATGGGACAGTAACAGCACACTTTTCAAAACGTGTTTTTCAGCCCGAAATAAACGCGTTTTTTCAGACAACTGAATCCCCATGTAACAGCAAGGCTCAGAGGAGCCCACACACTCAGATCTTAACCCCAGTGTGCAGAAAGGGTCAAAACGTGTTTTTCAGCAGAAATAAACATGTTTCTGCAAGTTTGGTCAACCCCATGTAAGTTATGGGGCAGTAACAGAACACTTTTCAAAACGTGTTTTTCAGCCCGAAATAAACGCGTTTTTTCAGACAACTGAATCACCATGTAACAGCAAGGCTCAGAAGAGCCCACACACTCAGATCTTAACCCCAGTGTGCAGAAAGGGTCAAAACGTGTTTTTCAGCAGAAAAAAACATGTTTCTGCAAGTTTGGTCAACCCCATGTAAGTTATGGGGCAGTAACAGAACACTTTTCAAAACGTGTTTTTCAGCCCGAAATAAACGCGTTTTTTCAGACAACTGAATCCCCATGTAACAGCAAGGCTCAGAGGAGCCCACACACTCAGCTCTTAGCCCCAGTGTGCAGAAAGTGTCAAAACGTGTTTTTCAGCAGAAATAAACATGTTTCTGCAAGTTTGGTCAACCCCATGTAAGTTATGGGACAGTAACAGCACACTTTTCAAAACGTGTTTTTCAGCCCGAAATAAACGCGTTTTTTCAGACAACTGAATCCCCATGTAACAGCAAGGCTCAGAGGAGCCCACACACTCAGATCTTAACCCCAGTGTGCAGAAAGGGTCAAAACGTGTTTTTCAGCAGAAATAAACATGTTTCTGCAAGTTTGGTCAACCCCATGTAAGTTATGGGGCAGTAACAGAACACTTTTCAAAACGTGTTTTTCAGCCCGAAATAAACGCGTTTTTTCAGACAACTGAATCACCATGTAACAGCAAGGCTCAGAAGAGCCCACACACTCAGCTCTTAACCCCAGTGTGCAGGAAGGGTCAAAACGTGTTTTTCAGCAGAAATAAACATGTTTCTGCAAGTTTGGTCAACCCCATGTAAGTTATGGGGCAGTAACAGAACAGTTTTCAAAACGTGTTTTTCAGCCCGAAATAAACGCGTTTTTTCAGACAACTGAATCCCCATGCAACAGCAAGGCTCAGAAGAGCCCACACACTCAGCTCTTAACCCCAGTGTGCAGAAAGTGTCAAAACGTGTTTTTCAGCAGAAATAAACATGTTTCTGCAAGTTTGGTCAACCCCATGTAAGTTATGGGACAGTAACAGCACACTTTTCAAAACGTGTTTTTCAGCCCGAAATAAACGCGTTTTTTCAGACAACTGAATCCCCATGTAACAGCAAGGCTCAGAGGAGCCCACACACTCAGATCTTAACCCCAGTGTGCAGAAAGGGTCAAAACGTGTTTTTCAGCAGAAATAAACATGTTTCTGCAAGTTTGGTCAACCCCATGTAAGTTATGGGGCAGTAACAGAACACTTTTCAAAACGTGTTTTTCAGCCCGAAATAAACGCGTTTTTTCAGACAACTGAATCACCATGTAACAGCAAGGCTCAGAGGAGCCCACACACTCAGCTCTTAACCCCAGTGTGCAGGAAGGGTCAAAACGTGTTTTTCAGCAGAAATAAACATGTTTCTGCAAGTTTGGTCAACCCCATGTAAGTTATGGGACAGTAACAGCACACTTTTCAAAACGTGTTTTTCAGCCCGAAATAAACGCGTTTTTTCAGACAACTGAATCCCCATGTAACAGCAAGACTCAGAGGAGCCCACACACTCAGATCTTAACCCTAGTGTGCAGAAAGGGTAAAAACGTGTTTTTCAGCAGAAATAAACATGTTTCTGCAAGTTTGGTTAACCCCATGTAAGTTATGGGGAAGTAACAGAACACTTTTCAAAACGTGTTTTTCAGCCCGAAATAAACGCGTTTTTTCAGACAACTGAATCCCCATGTAACAGCAAGGTTCAGAAGAGCCCACACACTCAGCTCTTAACCCCAGTGTGCAGAAAGAGTCAAAACGTGTTTTTCAGCAGAAATAAACATGTTTCTGCAAGTTTGGTCAACCCCATGTAAGTTATGGGGCAGTAACAGAACACTTTTCAAAACGTGTTTTTCAGCCCGAAATAAACGCGTTTTTTCAGACAACTGAATCCCCATGCAACAGCAAGGCTCAGAAGAGCCCACACACTCAGCTCTTAACCCCAGTGTGCAGAAAGTGTCAAAACGTGTTTTTAAGCAGAAATAAACATGTTTCTGCAAGTTTGGTCAACCCCATGTAAGTTATGGGACAGTAACAGCACACTTTTCAAAACGTGTTTTTCAGCCCGAAATAAACGCGTTTTTTCAGACAACTGAATCCCCATGTAACAGCAAGGCTCAGAGGAGCCCACACACTCAGATCTTAACCCCAGTGTGCAGAAAGGGTCAAAACGTGTTTTTCAGCAGAAATAAACATGTTTCTGCAAGTTTGGTCAACCCCATGTAAGTTATGGGGCAGTAACAGAACACTTTTCAAAACGTGTTTTTCAGCCCGAAATAAACGCGTTTTTTCAGACAACTGAATCACCATGTAACAGCAAGGCTAAGAGGAGCCCACACACTCAGCTCTTAACCCCAGTGTGCAGGAAGGGTCAAAACGTGTTTTTCAGCAGAAATAAACATGTTTCTGCAAGTTTGGTCAACCCCATGTAAGTTATGGGGCAGTAACAGAACACTTTTCAAAACGTGTTTTTCAGCCCGAAATAAACGCGTTTTTTCAGACAACTGAATCCCCATGCAACAGCAAGGCTCAGAAGAGCCCACACACTCAGCTCTTAACCCCAGTGTGCAGAAAGTGTCAAAACGTGTTTTTCAGCAGAAATAAACATGTTTCTGCAAGTTTGGTCAACCCCATGTAAGTTATGGGACAGTAACAGCACACTTTTCAAAACGTGTTTTTCAGCCCGAAATAAACGCGTTTTTTCAGACAACTGAATCCCCATGTAACAGCAAGGCTCAGAGGAGCCCACACACTCAGATCTTAACCCCAGTGTGCAGAAAGGGTCAAAACGTGTTTTTCAGCAGAAATAAACATGTTTCTGCAAGTTTGGTCAACCCCATGTAAGTTATGGGGCAGTAACAGAACACTTTTCAAAACGTGTTTTTCAGCCCGAAATAAACGCGTTTTTTCAGACAACTGAATCACCATGTAACAGCAAGGCTCAGAGGAGCCCACACACTCAGCTCTTAACCCCAGTGTGCAGGAAGGGTCAAAACGTGTTTTTCAGCAGAAATAAACATGTTTCTGCAAGTTTGGTCAACCCCATGTAAGTTATGGGACAGTAACAGCACACTTTTCAAAACGTGTTTTTCAGCCCGAAATAAACGCGTTTTTTCAGACAACTGAATCCCCATGTAACAGCAAGACTCAGAGGAGCCCACACACTCAGCTCTTAACCCCAGTGTGCAGGAAGGGTCAAAACGTGTTTTTCAGCAGAAATAAACATGTTTCTGCAAGTTTGGTCAACCCCATGTAAGTTATGGGACAGTAACAGAACACTTTTCAAAACGTGTTTTTCAGCCCGAAATAAACGCGTTTTTTCAGACAACTGAATCCCCATGCAACAGCAAGGCTCAGAAGAGCCCACACACTCAGCTCTTAACCCCAGTGTGCAGAAAGAGTCAAAACGTGTTTTTCAGCAGAAATAAATATGTTTCTGCAAGTTTGGTCAACCCCATGTAAGTTATGGGGCAGTAACAGAACACTTTTCAAAACGTGTTTTTCAGCCCGAAATAAACGCGTTTTTTCAGACAACTGAATCCCCATGTAACAGCAAGGCTCAGAGGAGCCCACACACTCAGCTCTTAGCCCCAGTGTGCAGAAAGTGTCAAAACGTGTTTTTCAGCAGAAATAAACATGTTTCTGCAAGTTTGGTCAACCCCATGTAAGTTATGGGACAGTAACAGCACACTTTTCAAAACGTGTTTTTCAGCCCGAAATAAACGCGTTTTTTCAGACAACTGAATCCCCATGTAACAGCAAGGCTCAGAGGAGCCCACACACTCAGCTTTTAGCCCCAGTGTGCAGAAAGTGTCAAAACGTGTTTTTCAGCAGAAATAAACATGTTTCTGCAAGTTTGGTCAACCCCATGTAAGTTATGGGACAGTAACAGCACACTTTTCAAAACGTGTTTTTCAGCCCGAAATAAACGCGTTTTTTCAGACAACTGAATCCCCATGTAACAGCAAGGCTCAGAGGAGCCCACACACTCAGATCTTAACCCCAGTGTGCAGAAAGGGTCAAAACGTGTTTTTCAGCAGAAATAAACATGTTTCTGCAAGTTTGGTCAACCCCATGTAAGTTATGGGGCAGTAACAGAACACTTTTCAAAACGTGTTTTTCAGCCCGAAATAAACGCGTTTTTTCAGACAACTGAATCACCATGTAACAGCAAGGCTCAGAAGAGCCCACACACTCAGCTCTTAACCCCAGTGTGCAGGAAGGGTCAAAACGTGTTTTTCAGCAGAAATAAACATGTTTCTGCAAGTTTGGTCAACCCCATGTAAGTTATGGGGCAGTAACAGAACACTTTTCAAAACGTGTTTTTCAGCCCGAAATAAACGCGTTTTTTCAGACAACTGAATCCCCATGCAACAGCAAGGCTCAGAAGAGCCCACACACTCAGCTCTTAACCCCAGTGTGCAGAAAGTGTCAAAACGTGTTTTTCAGCAGAAATAAACATGTTTCTGCAAGTTTGGTCAACCCCATGTAAGTTATGGGACAGTAACAGCACACTTTTCAAAACGTGTTTTTCAGCCCGAAATAAACGCGTTTTTTCAGACAACTGAATCCCCATGTAACAGCAAGGCTCAGAGGAGCCCACACACTCAGATCTTAACCCCAGTGTGCAGAAAGGGTCAAAACGTGTTTTTCAGCAGAAATAAACATGTTTCTGCAAGTTTGGTCAACCCCATGTAAGTTATGGGGCAGTAACAGAACACTTTTCAAAACGTGTTTTTCAGCCCGAAATAAACGCGTTTTTTCAGACAACTGAATCACCATGTAACAGCAAGGCTCAGAGGAGCCCACACACTCAGCTCTTAACCCCAGTGTGCAGGAAGGGTCAAAACGTGTTTTTCAGCAGAAATAAACATGTTTCTGCAAGTTTGGTCAACCCCATGTAAGTTATGGGACAGTAACAGCACACTTTTCAAAACGTGTTTTTCAGCCCGAAATAAACGCGTTTTTTCAGACAACTGAATCCCCATGTAACAGCAAGACTCAGAGGAGCCCACACACTCAGATCTTAACCCTAGTGTGCAGAAAGGGTAAAAACGTGTTTTTCAGCAGAAATAAACATGTTTCTGCAAGTTTGGTTAACCCCATGTAAGTTATGGGGAAGTAACAGAACACTTTTCAAAACGTGTTTTTCAGCCCGAAATAAACGCGTTTTTTCAGACAACTGAATCCCCATGTAACAGCAAGGTTCAGAAGAGCCCACACACTCAGCTCTTAACCCCAGTGTGCAGAAAGAGTCAAAACGTGTTTTTCAGCAGAAATAAACATGTTTCTGCAAGTTTGGTCAACCCCATGTAAGTTATGGGGCAGTAACAGAACACTTTTCAAAACGTGTTTTTCAGCCCGAAATAAACGCGTTTTTTCAGACAACTGAATCCCCATGCAACAGCAAGGCTCAGAAGAGCCCACACACTCAGCTCTTAACCCCAGTGTGCAGAAAGTGTCAAAACGTGTTTTTAAGCAGAAATAAACATGTTTCTGCAAGTTTGGTCAACCCCATGTAAGTTATGGGACAGTAACAGCACACTTTTCAAAACGTGTTTTTCAGCCCGAAATAAACGCGTTTTTTCAGACAACTGAATCCCCATGTAACAGCAAGGCTCAGAGGAGCCCACACACTCAGATCTTAACCCCAGTGTGCAGAAAGGGTCAAAACGTGTTTTTCAGCAGAAATAAACATGTTTCTGCAAGTTTGGTCAACCCCATGTAAGTTATGGGGCAGTAACAGAACACTTTTCAAAACGTGTTTTTCAGCCCGAAATAAACGCGTTTTTTCAGACAACTGAATCACCATGTAACAGCAAGGCTAAGAGGAGCCCACACACTCAGCTCTTAACCCCAGTGTGCAGGAAGGGTCAAAACGTGTTTTTCAGCAGAAATAAACATGTTTCTGCAAGTTTGGTCAACCCCATGTAAGTTATGGGGCAGTAACAGAACACTTTTCAAAACGTGTTTTTCAGCCCGAAATAAACGCGTTTTTTCAGACAACTGAATCCCCATGCAACAGCAAGGCTCAGAAGAGCCCACACACTCAGCTCTTAACCCCAGTGTGCAGAAAGTGTCAAAACGTGTTTTTCAGCAGAAATAAACATGTTTCTGCAAGTTTGGTCAACCCCATGTAAGTTATGGGACAGTAACAGCACACTTTTCAAAACGTGTTTTTCAGCCCGAAATAAACGCGTTTTTTCAGACAACTGAATCCCCATGTAACAGCAAGGCTCAGAGGAGCCCACACACTCAGATCTTAACCCCAGTGTGCAGAAAGGGTCAAAACGTGTTTTTCAGCAGAAATAAACATGTTTCTGCAAGTTTGGTCAACCCCATGTAAGTTATGGGGCAGTAACAGAACACTTTTCAAAACGTTTTTTTCAGCCCGAAATAAACGCGTTTTTTCAGACAACTGAATCACCATGTAACAGCAAGGCTCAGAGGAGCCCACACACTCAGCTCTTAACCCCAGTGTGCAGGAAGGGTCAAAACGTGTTTTTCAGCAGAAATAAACATGTTTCTGCAAGTTTGGTCAACCCCATGTAAGTTATGGGACAGTAACAGCACACTTTTCAAAACGTGTTTTTCAGCCCGAAATAAACGCGTTTTTTCAGACAACTGAATCCCCATGTAACAGCAAGACTCAGAGGAGCCCACACACTCAGATCTTAACCCTAGTGTGCAGAAAGGGTAAAAACGTGTTTTTCAGCAGAAATAAACATGTTTCTGCAAGTTTGGTTAACCCCATGTAAGTTATGGGGAAGTAACAGAACACTTTTCAAAACGTGTTTTTCAGCCCGAAATAAACGCGTTTTTTCAGACAACTGAATCCCCATGTAACAGCAAGGTTCAGAAGAGTCCACACACTCAGCTCTTAACCCCAGTGTGCAGAAAGAGTCAAAACGTGTTTTTCAGCAGAAATAAACATGTTTCTGCAAGTTTGGTCAACCCCATGTAAGTTATGGGGCAGTAACAGAACACTTTTCAAAACGTGTTTTTCAGCCCGAAATAAACGCGTTTTTTCAGACAACTGAATCCCCATGTAACAGCAAGGCTCAGAGGAGCCCACACACTCAGCTCTTAGCCCCAGTGTGCAGAAAGTGTCAAAACGTGTTTTTCAGCAGAAATAAACATGTTTCTGCAAGTTTGGTCAACCCCATGTAAGTTATGGGACAGTAACAGCACACTTTTCAAAACGTGTTTTTCAGCCCGAAATAAACGCGTTTTTTCAGACAACTGAATCCCCATGTAACAGCAAGGCTCAGAGGAGCCCACACACTCAGATCTTAACCCCAGTGTGCAGAAAGGGTCAAAACGTGTTTTTCAGCAGAAATAAACATGTTTCTGCAAGTTTGGTCAACCCCATGTAAGTTATGGGGCAGTAACAGAACACTTTTCAAAACGTGTTTTTCAGCCCGAAATAAACGCGTTTTTTCAGACAACTGAATCACCATGTAACAGCAAGGCTCAGAAGAGCCCACACACTCAGATCTTAACCCCAGTGTGCAGAAAGGGTCAAAACGTGTTTTTCAGCAGAAATAAACATGTTTCTGCAAGTTTGGTCAACCCCATGTAAGTTATGGGGCAGTAACAGAACACTTTTCAAAACGTGTTTTTCAGCCCGAAATAAACGCGTTTTTTCAGACAACTGAATCACCATGTAACAGCAAGGCTCAGAGGAGCCCACACACTCAGCTCTTAGCCCCAGTGTGCAGAAAGTGTCAAAACGTGTTTTTCAGCAGAAATAAACATGTTTCTGCAAGTTTGGTCAACCCCATGTAAGTTATGGGACAGTAACAGCACACTTTTCAAAACGTGTTTTTCAGCCCGAAATAAACGCGTTTTTTCAGACAACTGAATCCCCATGTAACAGCAAGGCTCAGAGGAGCCCACACACTCAGCTTTTAGCCCCAGTGTGCAGAAAGTGTCAAAACGTGTTTTTCAGCAGAAATAAACATGTTTCTGCAAGTTTGGTCAACCCCATGTAAGTTATGGGACAGTAACAGCACACTTTTCAAAACGTGTTTTTCAGCCCGAAATAAACGCGTTTTTTCAGACAACTGAATCCCCATGTAACAGCAAGGCTCAGAGGAGCCCACACACTCAGATCTTAACCCCAGTGTGCAGAAAGGGTCAAAACGTGTTTTTCAGCAGAAATAAACATGTTTCTGCAAGTTTGGTCAACCCCATGTAAGTTATGGGGCAGTAACAGAACACTTTTCAAAACGTGTTTTTCAGCCCGAAATAAACGCGTTTTTTCAGACAACTGAATCACCATGTAACAGCAAGGCTCAGAAGAGCCCACACACTCAGCTCTTAACCCCAGTGTGCAGGAAGGGTCAAAACGTGTTTTTCAGCAGAAATAAACATGTTTCTGCAAGTTTGGTCAACCCCATGTAAGTTATGGGGCAGTAACAGAACACTTTTCAAAACGTGTTTTTCAGCCCGAAATAAACGCGTTTTTTCAGACAACTGAATCCCCATGCAACAGCAAGGCTCAGAAGAGCCCACACACTCAGCTCTTAACCCCAGTGTGCAGAAAGTGTCAAAACGTGTTTTTCAGCAGAAATAAACATGTTTCTGCAAGTTTGGTCAACCCCATGTAAGTTATGGGACAGTAACAGCACACTTTTCAAAACGTGTTTTTCAGCCCGAAATAAACGCGTTTTTTCAGACAACTGAATCCCCATGTAACAGCAAGGCTCAGAGGAGCCCACACACTCAGATCTTAACCCCAGTGTGCAGAAAGGGTCAAAACGTGTTTTTCAGCAGAAATAAACATGTTTCTGCAAGTTTGGTCAACCCCATGTAAGTTATGGGGCAGTAACAGAACACTTTTCAAAACGTGTTTTTCAGCCCGAAATAAACGCGTTTTTTCAGACAACTGAATCACCATGTAACAGCAAGGCTCAGAGGAGCCCACACACTCAGCTCTTAACCCCAGTGTGCAGGAAGGGTCAAAACGTGTTTTTCAGCAGAAATAAACATGTTTCTGCAAGTTTGGTCAACCCCATGTAAGTTATGGGACAGTAACAGCACACTTTTCAAAACGTGTTTTTCAGCCCGAAATAAACGCGTTTTTTCAGACAACTGAATCCCCATGTAACAGCAAGACTCAGAGGAGCCCACACACTCAGATCTTAACCCTAGTGTGCAGAAAGGGTAAAAACGTGTTTTTCAGCAGAAATAAACATGTTTCTGCAAGTTTGGTTAACCCCATGTAAGTTATGGGGAAGTAACAGAACACTTTTCAAAACGTGTTTTTCAGCCCGAAATAAACGCGTTTTTTCAGACAACTGAATCCCCATGTAACAGCAAGGTTCAGAAGAGCCCACACACTCAGCTCTTAACCCCAGTGTGCAGAAAGAGTCAAAACGTGTTTTTCAGCAGAAATAAACATGTTTCTGCAAGTTTGGTCAACCCCATGTAAGTTATGGGGCAGTAACAGAACACTTTTCAAAACGTGTTTTTCAGCCCGAAATAAACGCGTTTTTTCAGACAACTGAATCCCCATGCAACAGCAAGGCTCAGAAGAGCCCACACACTCAGCTCTTAACCCCAGTGTGCAGAAAGTGTCAAAACGTGTTTTTAAGCAGAAATAAACATGTTTCTGCAAGTTTGGTCAACCCCATGTAAGTTATGGGACAGTAACAGCACACTTTTCAAAACGTGTTTTTCAGCCCGAAATAAACGCGTTTTTTCAGACAACTGAATCCCCATGTAACAGCAAGGCTCAGAGGAGCCCACACACTCAGATCTTAACCCCAGTGTGCAGAAAGGGTCAAAACGTGTTTTTCAGCAGAAATAAACATGTTTCTGCAAGTTTGGTCAACCCCATGTAAGTTATGGGGCAGTAACAGAACACTTTTCAAAACGTGTTTTTCAGCCCGAAATAAACGCGTTTTTTCAGACAACTGAATCACCATGTAACAGCAAGGCTAAGAGGAGCCCACACACTCAGCTCTTAACCCCAGTGTGCAGGAAGGGTCAAAACGTGTTTTTCAGCAGAAATAAACATGTTTCTGCAAGTTTGGTCAACCCCATGTAAGTTATGGGGCAGTAACAGAACACTTTTCAAAACGTGTTTTTCAGCCCGAAATAAACGCGTTTTTTCAGACAACTGAATCCCCATGCAACAGCAAGGCTCAGAAGAGCCCACACACTCAGCTCTTAACCCCAGTGTGCAGAAAGTGTCAAAACGTGTTTTTCAGCAGAAATAAACATGTTTCTGCAAGTTTGGTCAACCCCATGTAAGTTATGGGACAGTAACAGCACACTTTTCAAAACGTGTTTTTCAGCCCGAAATAAACGCGTTTTTTCAGACAACTGAATCCCCATGTAACAGCAAGGCTCAGAGGAGCCCACACACTCAGATCTTAACCCCAGTGTGCAGAAAGGGTCAAAACGTGTTTTTCAGCAGAAATAAACATGTTTCTGCAAGTTTGGTCAACCCCATGTAAGTTATGGGGCAGTAACAGAACACTTTTCAAAACGTTTTTTTCAGCCCGAAATAAACGCGTTTTTTCAGACAACTGAATCACCATGTAACAGCAAGGCTCAGAGGAGCCCACACACTCAGCTCTTAACCCCAGTGTGCAGGAAGGGTCAAAACGTGTTTTTCAGCAGAAATAAACATGTTTCTGCAAGTTTGGTCAACCCCATGTAAGTTATGGGACAGTAACAGCACACTTTTCAAAACGTGTTTTTCAGCCCGAAATAAACGCGTTTTTTCAGACAACTGAATCCCCATGTAACAGCAAGACTCAGAGGAGCCCACACACTCAGATCTTAACCCTAGTGTGCAGAAAGGGTAAAAACGTGTTTTTCAGCAGAAATAAACATGTTTCTGCAAGTTTGGTTAACCCCATGTAAGTTATGGGGAAGTAACAGAACACTTTTCAAAACGTGTTTTTCAGCCCGAAATAAACGCGTTTTTTCAGACAACTGAATCCCCATGTAACAGCAAGGTTCAGAAGAGTCCACACACTCAGCTCTTAACCCCAGTGTGCAGAAAGAGTCAAAACGTGTTTTTCAGCAGAAATAAACATGTTTCTGCAAGTTTGGTCAACCCCATGTAAGTTATGGGGCAGTAACAGAACACTTTTCAAAACGTGTTTTTCAGCCCGAAATAAACGCGTTTTTTCAGACAACTGAATCCCCATGTAACAGCAAGGCTCAGAGGAGCCCACACACTCAGCTCTTAGCCCCAGTGTGCAGAAAGTGTCAAAACGTGTTTTTCAGCAGAAATAAACATGTTTCTGCAAGTTTGGTCAACCCCATGTAAGTTATGGGACAGTAACAGCACACTTTTCAAAACGTGTTTTTCAGCCCGAAATAAACGCGTTTTTTCAGACAACTGAATCCCCATGTAACAGCAAGGCTCAGAGGAGCCCACACACTCAGATCTTAACCCCAGTGTGCAGAAAGGGTCAAAACGTGTTTTTCAGCAGAAATAAACATGTTTCTGCAAGTTTGGTCAACCCCATGTAAGTTATGGGGCAGTAACAGAACACTTTTCAAAACGTGTTTTTCAGCCCGAAATAAACGCGTTTTTTCAGACAACTGAATCACCATGTAACAGCAAGGCTCAGAAGAGCCCACACACTCAGATCTTAACCCCAGTGTGCAGAAAGGGTCAAAACGTGTTTTTCAGCAGAAATAAACATGTTTCTGCAAGTTTGGTCAACCCCATGTAAGTTATGGGGCAGTAACAGAACACTTTTCAAAACGTGTTTTTCAGCCCGAAATAAACGCGTTTTTTCAGACAACTGAATCACCATGTAACAGCAAGGCTAAGAGGAGCCCACACACTCAGCTCTTAACCCCAGTGTGCAGGAAGGGTCAAAACGTGTTTTTCAGCAGAAATAAACATGTTTCTGCAAGTTTGGTCAACCCCATGTAAGTTATGGGGCAGTAACAGAACACTTTTCAAAACGTGTTTTTCAGCCCGAAATAAACGCGTTTTTTCAGACAACTGAATCCCCATGCAACAGCAAGGCTCAGAAGAGCCCACACACTCAGCTCTTAACCCCAGTGTGCAGAAAGTGTCAAAACGTGTTTTTCAGCAGAAATAAACATGTTTCTGCAAGTTTGGTCAACCCCATGTAAGTTATGGGACAGTAACAGCACACTTTTCAAAACGTGTTTTTCAGCCCGAAATAAACGCGTTTTTTCAGACAACTGAATCCCCATGTAACAGCAAGGCTCAGAGGAGCCCACACACTCAGATCTTAACCCCAGTGTGCAGAAAGGGTCAAAACGTGTTTTTCAGCAGAAATAAACATGTTTCTGCAAGTTTGGTCAACCCCATGTAAGTTATGGGGCAGTAACAGAACACTTTTCAAAACGTGTTTTTCAGCCCGAAATAAACGCGTTTTTTCAGACAACTGAATCACCATGTAACAGCAAGGCTCAGAGGAGCCCACACACTCAGCTCTTAACCCCAGTGTGCAGGAAGGGTCAAAACGTGTTTTTCAGCAGAAATAAACATGTTTCTGCAAGTTTGGTCAACCCCATGTAAGTTATGGGACAGTAACAGCACACTTTTCAAAACGTGTTTTTCAGCCCGAAATAAACGCGTTTTTTCAGACAACTGAATCCCCATGTAACAGCAAGACTCAGAGGAGCCCACACACTCAGCTCTTAACCCCAGTGTGCAGGAAGGGTCAAAACGTGTTTTTCAGCAGAAATAAACATGTTTCTGCAAGTTTGGTCAACCCCATGTAAGTTATGGGACAGTAACAGAACACTTTTCAAAACGTGTTTTTCAGCCCGAAATAAACGCGTTTTTTCAGACAACTGAATCCCCATGCAACAGCAAGGCTCAGAAGAGCCCACACACTCAGCTCTTAACCCCAGTGTGCAGAAAGAGTCAAAACGTGTTTTTCAGCAGAAATAAATATGTTTCTGCAAGTTTGGTCAACCCCATGTAAGTTATGGGGCAGTAACAGAACACTTTTCAAAACGTGTTTTTCAGCCCGAAATAAACGCGTTTTTTCAGACAACTGAATCCCCATGTAACAGCAAGGCTCAGAGGAGCCCACACACTCAGCTCTTAGCCCCAGTGTGCAGAAAGTGTCAAAACGTGTTTTTCAGCAGAAATAAACATGTTTCTGCAAGTTTGGTCAACCCCATGTAAGTTATGGGACAGTAACAGCACACTTTTCAAAACGTGTTTTTCAGCCCGAAATAAACGCGTTTTTTCAGACAACTGAATCCCCATGTAACAGCAAGGCTCAGAGGAGCCCACACACTCAGCTTTTAGCCCCAGTGTGCAGAAAGTGTCAAAACGTGTTTTTCAGCAGAAATAAACATGTTTCTGCAAGTTTGGTCAACCCCATGTAAGTTATGGGACAGTAACAGCACACTTTTCAAAACGTGTTTTTCAGCCCGAAATAAACGCGTTTTTTCAGACAACTGAATCCCCATGTAACAGCAAGGCTCAGAGGAGCCCACACACTCAGATCTTAACCCCAGTGTGCAGAAAGGGTCAAAACGTGTTTTTCAGCAGAAATAAACATGTTTCTGCAAGTTTGGTCAACCCCATGTAAGTTATGGGGCAGTAACAGAACACTTTTCAAAACGTGTTTTTCAGCCCGAAATAAACGCGTTTTTTCAGACAACTGAATCACCATGTAACAGCAAGGCTCAGAAGAGCCCACACACTCAGCTCTTAACCCCAGTGTGCAGGAAGGGTCAAAACGTGTTTTTCAGCAGAAATAAACATGTTTCTGCAAGTTTGGTCAACCCCATGTAAGTTATGGGGCAGTAACAGAACACTTTTCAAAACGTGTTTTTCAGCCCGAAATAAACGCGTTTTTTCAGACAACTGAATCCCCATGCAACAGCAAGGCTCAGAAGAGCCCACACACTCAGCTCTTAACCCCAGTGTGCAGAAAGTGTCAAAACGTGTTTTTCAGCAGAAATAAACATGTTTCTGCAAGTTTGGTCAACCCCATGTAAGTTATGGGACAGTAACAGCACACTTTTCAAAACGTGTTTTTCAGCCCGAAATAAACGCGTTTTTTCAGACAACTGAATCCCCATGTAACAGCAAGGCTCAGAGGAGCCCACACACTCAGATCTTAACCCCAGTGTGCAGAAAGGGTCAAAACGTGTTTTTCAGCAGAAATAAACATGTTTCTGCAAGTTTGGTCAACCCCATGTAAGTTATGGGGCAGTAACAGAACACTTTTCAAAACGTGTTTTTCAGCCCGAAATAAACGCGTTTTTTCAGACAACTGAATCACCATGTAACAGCAAGGCTCAGAGGAGCCCACACACTCAGCTCTTAACCCCAGTGTGCAGGAAGGGTCAAAACGTGTTTTTCAGCAGAAATAAACATGTTTCTGCAAGTTTGGTCAACCCCATGTAAGTTATGGGACAGTAACAGCACACTTTTCAAAACGTGTTTTTCAGCCCGAAATAAACGCGTTTTTTCAGACAACTGAATCCCCATGTAACAGCAAGACTCAGAGGAGCCCACACACTCAGATCTTAACCCTAGTGTGCAGAAAGGGTAAAAACGTGTTTTTCAGCAGAAATAAACATGTTTCTGCAAGTTTGGTTAACCCCATGTAAGTTATGGGGAAGTAACAGAACACTTTTCAAAACGTGTTTTTCAGCCCGAAATAAACGCGTTTTTTCAGACAACTGAATCCCCATGTAACAGCAAGGTTCAGAAGAGCCCACACACTCAGCTCTTAACCCCAGTGTGCAGAAAGAGTCAAAACGTGTTTTTCAGCAGAAATAAACATGTTTCTGCAAGTTTGGTCAACCCCATGTAAGTTATGGGGCAGTAACAGAACACTTTTCAAAACGTGTTTTTCAGCCCGAAATAAACGCGTTTTTTCAGACAACTGAATCCCCATGCAACAGCAAGGCTCAGAAGAGCCCACACACTCAGCTCTTAACCCCAGTGTGCAGAAAGTGTCAAAACGTGTTTTTAAGCAGAAATAAACATGTTTCTGCAAGTTTGGTCAACCCCATGTAAGTTATGGGACAGTAACAGCACACTTTTCAAAACGTGTTTTTCAGCCCGAAATAAACGCGTTTTTTCAGACAACTGAATCCCCATGTAACAGCAAGGCTCAGAGGAGCCCACACACTCAGATCTTAACCCCAGTGTGCAGAAAGGGTCAAAACGTGTTTTTCAGCAGAAATAAACATGTTTCTGCAAGTTTGGTCAACCCCATGTAAGTTATGGGGCAGTAACAGAACACTTTTCAAAACGTGTTTTTCAGCCCGAAATAAACGCGTTTTTTCAGACAACTGAATCACCATGTAACAGCAAGGCTAAGAGGAGCCCACACACTCAGCTCTTAACCCCAGTGTGCAGGAAGGGTCAAAACGTGTTTTTCAGCAGAAATAAACATGTTTCTGCAAGTTTGGTCAACCCCATGTAAGTTATGGGGCAGTAACAGAACACTTTTCAAAACGTGTTTTTCAGCCCGAAATAAACGCGTTTTTTCAGACAACTGAATCCCCATGCAACAGCAAGGCTCAGAAGAGCCCACACACTCAGCTCTTAACCCCAGTGTGCAGAAAGTGTCAAAACGTGTTTTTCAGCAGAAATAAACATGTTTCTGCAAGTTTGGTCAACCCCATGTAAGTTATGGGACAGTAACAGCACACTTTTCAAAACGTGTTTTTCAGCCCGAAATAAACGCGTTTTTTCAGACAACTGAATCCCCATGTAACAGCAAGGCTCAGAGGAGCCCACACACTCAGATCTTAACCCCAGTGTGCAGAAAGGGTCAAAACGTGTTTTTCAGCAGAAATAAACATGTTTCTGCAAGTTTGGTCAACCCCATGTAAGTTATGGGGCAGTAATAGAACACTTTTCAAAACGTTTTTTTCAGCCCGAAATAAACGCGTTTTTTCAGACAACTGAATCACCATGTAACAGCAAGGCTCAGAGGAGCCCACACACTCAGCTCTTAACCCCAGTGTGCAGGAAGGGTCAAAACGTGTTTTTCAGCAGAAATAAACATGTTTCTGCAAGTTTGGTCAACCCCATGTAAGTTATGGGACAGTAACAGCACACTTTTCAAAACGTGTTTTTCAGCCCGAAATAAACGCGTTTTTTCAGACAACTGAATCCCCATGTAACAGCAAGACTCAGAGGAGCCCACACACTCAGATCTTAACCCTAGTGTGCAGAAAGGGTAAAAACGTGTTTTTCAGCAGAAATAAACATGTTTCTGCAAGTTTGGTTAACCCCATGTAAGTTATGGGGAAGTAACAGAACACTTTTCAAAACGTGTTTTTCAGCCCGAAATAAACGCGTTTTTTCAGACAACTGAATCCCCATGTAACAGCAAGGTTCAGAAGAGTCCACACACTCAGCTCTTAACCCCAGTGTGCAGAAAGAGTCAAAACGTGTTTTTCAGCAGAAATAAACATGTTTCTGCAAGTTTGGTCAACCCCATGTAAGTTATGGGGCAGTAACAGAACACTTTTCAAAACGTGTTTTTCAGCCCGAAATAAACGCGTTTTTTCAGACAACTGAATCCCCATGTAACAGCAAGGCTCAGAGGAGCCCACACACTCAGCTCTTAGCCCCAGTGTGCAGAAAGTGTCAAAACGTGTTTTTCAGCAGAAATAAACATGTTTCTGCAAGTTTGGTCAACCCCATGTAAGTTATGGGACAGTAACAGCACACTTTTCAAAACGTGTTTTTCAGCCCGAAATAAACGCGTTTTTTCAGACAACTGAATCCCCATGTAACAGCAAGGCTCAGAGGAGCCCACACACTCAGATCTTAACCCCAGTGTGCAGAAAGGGTCAAAACGTGTTTTTCAGCAGAAATAAACATGTTTCTGCAAGTTTGGTCAACCCCATGTAAGTTATGGGGCAGTAACAGAACACTTTTCAAAACGTGTTTTTCAGCCCGAAATAAACGCGTTTTTTCAGACAACTGAATCACCATGTAACAGCAAGGCTCAGAAGAGCCCACACACTCAGATCTTAACCCCAGTGTGCAGAAAGGGTCAAAACGTGTTTTTCAGCAGAAAAAAACATGTTTCTGCAAGTTTGGTCAACCCCATGTAAGTTATGGGGCAGTAACAGAACACTTTTCAAAACGTGTTTTTCAGCCCGAAATAAACGCGTTTTTTCAGACAACTGAATCACCATGTAACAGCAAGGCTCAGAGGAGCCCACACACTCAGCTCTTAACCCCAGTGTGCAGGAAGGGTCAAAACGTGTTTTTCAGCAGAAATAAACATGTTTCTGCAAGTTTGGTCAACCCCATGTAAGTTATGGGGCAGTAACAGAACACTTTTCAAAACGTGTTTTTCAGCCCGAAATAAACGCGTTTTTTCAGACAACTGAATCCCCATGCAACAGCAAGGCTCAGAAGAGCCCACACACTCAGCTCTTAACCCCAGTGTGCAGAAAGTGTCAAAACGTGTTTTTCAGCAGAAATAAACATGTTTCTGCAAGTTTGGTCAACCCCATGTAAGTTATGGGGAAGTAACAGAACACTTTTCAAAACGTGTTTTTCAGCCCGAAATAAACGCGTTTTTTCAGACAACTGAATCCCCATGTAACAGCAAGGTTCAGAAGAGTCCACACACTCAGCTCTTAACCCCAGTGTGCAGAAAGAGTCAAAACGTGTTTTTCAGCAGAAATAAACATGTTTCTGCAAGTTTGGTCAACCCCATGTAAGTTATGGGGCAGTAACAGAACACTTTTCAAAACGTGTTTTTCAGCCCGAAATAAACGCGTTTTTTCAGACAACTGAATCCCCATGTAACAGCAAGGCTCAGAGGAGCCCACACACTCAGCTCTTAGCCCCAGTGTGCAGAAAGTGTCAAAACGTGTTTTTCAGCAGAAATAAACATGTTTCTGCAAGTTTGGTCAACCCCATGTAAGTTATGGGACAGTAACAGCACACTTTTCAAAACGTGTTTTTCAGCCCGAAATAAACGCGTTTATTCAGACAACTGAATCCCCATGTAACAGCAAGGCTCAGAGGAGCCCACACACTCAGATCTTAACCCCAGTGTGCAGAAAGGGTCAAAACGTGTTTTTCAGCAGAAATAAACATGTTTCTGCAAGTTTGGTCAACCCCATGTAAGTTATGGGGCAGTAACAGAACACTTTTCAAAACGTGTTTTTCAGCCCGAAATAAACGCGTTTTTTCAGACAACTGAATCACCATGTAACAGCAAGGCTCAGAAGAGCCCACACACTCAGATCTTAACCCCAGTGTGCAGAAAGGGTCAAAACGTGTTTTTCAGCAGAAAAAAACATGTTTCTGCAAGTTTGGTCAACCCCATGTAAGTTATGGGGCAGTAACAGAACACTTTTCAAAACGTGTTTTTCAGCCCGAAATAAACGCGTTTTTTCAGACAACTGAATCACCATGTAACAGCAAGGCTCAGAGGAGCCCACACACTCAGCTCTTAACCCCAGTGTGCAGGAAGGGTCAAAACGTGTTTTTCAGCAGAAATAAACATGTTTCTGCAAGTTTGGTCAACCCCATGTAAGTTATGGGGCAGTAACAGAACACTTTTCAAAACGTGTTTTTCAGCCCGAAATAAACGCGTTTTTTCAGACAACTGAATCCCCATGCAACAGCAAGGCTCAGAAGAGCCCACACACTCAGCTCTTAACCCCAGTGTGCAGAAAGTGTCAAAACGTGTTTTTCAGCAGAAATAAACATGTTTCTGCAAGTTTGGTCAACCCCATGTAAGTTATGGGACAGTAACAGCACACTTTTCAAAACGTGTTTTTCAGCCCGAAATAAACGCGTTTTTTCAGACAACTGAATCCCCATGTAACAGCAAGGCTCAGAGGAGCCCACACACTCAGATCTTAACCCCAGTGTGCAGAAAGGGTCAAAACGTGTTTTTCAGCAGAAATAAACATGTTTCTGCAAGTTTGGTCAACCCCATGTAAGTTATGGGGCAGTAACAGAACACTTTTCAAAACGTGTTTTTCAGCCCGAAATAAACGCGTTTTTTCAGACAACTGAATCACCATGTAACAGCAAGGCTCAGAAGAGCCCACACACTCAGCTCTTAACCCCAGTGTGCAGGAAGGGTCAAAACGTGTTTTTCAGCAGAAATAAACATGTTTCTGCAAGTTTGGTCAACCCCATGTAAGTTATGGGGCAGTAACAGAACACTTTTCAAAACGTGTTTTTCAGCCCGAAATAAACGCGTTTTTTCAGACAACTGAATCCCCATGCAACAGCAAGGCTCAGAAGAGCCCACACACTCAGCTCTTAACCCCAGTGTGCAGAAAGTGTCAAAACGTGTTTTTCAGCAGAAATAAACATGTTTCTGCAAGTTTGGTCAACCCCATGTAAGTTATGGGACAGTAACAGCACACTTTTCAAAACGTGTTTTTCAGCCCGAAATAAACGCGTTTTTTCAGACAACTGAATCCCCATGTAACAGCAAGGCTCAGAGGAGCCCACACACTCAGATCTTAACCCCAGTGTGCAGAAAGGGTCAAAACGTGTTTTTCAGCAGAAATAAACATGTTTCTGCAAGTTTGGTCAACCCCATGTAAGTTATGGGGCAGTAACAGAACACTTTTCAAAACGTGTTTTTCAGCCCGAAATAAACGCGTTTTTTCAGACAACTGAATCCCCATGTAACAGCAAGGCTCAGAGGAGCCCACACACTCAGCTCTTAGCCCCAGTGTGCAGAAAGTGTCAAAACGTGTTTTTCAGCAGAAATAAACATGTTTCTGCAAGTTTGGTCAACCCCATGTAAGTTATGGGACAGTAACAGCACACTTTTCAAAACGTGTTTTTCAGCCCGAAATAAACGCGTTTTTTCAGACAACTGAATCCCCATGTAACAGCAAGGCTCAGAGGAGCCCACACACTCAGCTTTTAGCCCCAGTGTGCAGAAAGTGTCAAAACGTGTTTTTCAGCAGAAATAAACATGTTTCTGCAAGTTTGGTCAACCCCATGTAAGTTATGGGACAGTAACAGCACACTTTTCAAAACGTGTTTTTCAGCCCGAAATAAACGCGTTTTTTCAGACAACTGAATCCCCATGTAACAGCAAGGCTCAGAGGAGCCCACACACTCAGATCTTAACCCCAGTGTGCAGAAAGGGTCAAAACGTGTTTTTCAGCAGAAATAAACATGTTTCTGCAAGTTTGGTCAACCCCATGTAAGTTATGGGGCAGTAACAGAACACTTTTCAAAACGTGTTTTTCAGCCCGAAATAAACGCGTTTTTTCAGACAACTGAATCACCATGTAACAGCAAGGCTCAGAAGAGCCCACACACTCAGCTCTTAACCCCAGTGTGCAGGAAGGGTCAAAACGTGTTTTTCAGCAGAAATAAACATGTTTCTGCAAGTTTGGTCAACCCCATGTAAGTTATGGGGCAGTAACAGAACACTTTTCAAAACGTGTTTTTCAGCCCGAAATAAACGCGTTTTTTCAGACAACTGAATCCCCATGCAACAGCAAGGCTCAGAAGAGCCCACACACTCAGCTCTTAACCCCAGTGTGCAGAAAGTGTCAAAACGTGTTTTTCAGCAGAAATAAACATGTTTCTGCAAGTTTGGTCAACCCCATGTAAGTTATGGGACAGTAACAGCACACTTTTCAAAACGTGTTTTTCAGCCCGAAATAAACGCGTTTTTTCAGACAACTGAATCCCCATGTAACAGCAAGGCTCAGAGGAGCCCACACACTCAGATCTTAACCCCAGTGTGCAGAAAGGGTCAAAACGTGTTTTTCAGCAGAAATAAACATGTTTCTGCAAGTTTGGTCAACCCCATGTAAGTTATGGGGCAGTAACAGAACACTTTTCAAAACGTGTTTTTCAGCCCGAAATAAACGCGTTTTTTCAGACAACTGAATCACCATGTAACAGCAAGGCTCAGAGGAGCCCACACACTCAGCTCTTAACCCCAGTGTGCAGGAAGGGTCAAAACGTGTTTTTCAGCAGAAATAAACATGTTTCTGCAAGTTTGGTCAACCCCATGTAAGTTATGGGACAGTAACAGCACACTTTTCAAAACGTGTTTTTCAGCCCGAAATAAACGCGTTTTTTCAGACAACTGAATCCCCATGTAACAGCAAGACTCAGAGGAGCCCACACACTCAGATCTTAACCCTAGTGTGCAGAAAGGGTAAAAACGTGTTTTTCAGCAGAAATAAACATGTTTCTGCAAGTTTGGTTAACCCCATGTAAGTTATGGGGAAGTAACAGAACACTTTTCAAAACGTGTTTTTCAGCCCGAAATAAACGCGTTTTTTCAGACAACTGAATCCCCATGTAACAGCAAGGTTCAGAAGAGCCCACACACTCAGCTCAACCCCAGTGTGCAGAAAGAGTCAAAACGTGTTTTTCAGCAGAAATAAACATGTTTCTGCAAGTTTGGTCAACCCCATGTAAGTTATGGGGCAGTAACAGAACACTTTTCAAAACGTGTTTTTCAGCCCGAAATAAACGCGTTTTTTCAGACAACTGAATCCCCATGCAACAGCAAGGCTCAGAAGAGCCCACACACTCAGCTCTTAACCCCAGTGTGCAGAAAGTGTCAAAACGTGTTTTTAAGCAGAAATAAACATGTTTCTGCAAGTTTGGTCAACCCCATGTAAGTTATGGGACAGTAACAGCACACTTTTCAAAACGTGTTTTTCAGCCCGAAATAAACGCGTTTTTTCAGACAACTGAATCCCCATGTAACAGCAAGGCTCAGAGGAGCCCACACACTCAGATCTTAACCCCAGTGTGCAGAAAGGGTCAAAACGTGTTTTTCAGCAGAAATAAACATGTTTCTGCAAGTTTGGTCAACCCCATGTAAGTTATGGGGCAGTAACAGAACACTTTTCAAAACGTGTTTTTCAGCCCGAAATAAACGCGTTTTTTCAAACAACTGAATCACCATGTAACAGCAAGGCTAAGAGGAGCCCACACACTCAGCTCTTAACCCCAGTGTGCAGGAAGGGTCAAAACGTGTTTTTCAGCAGAAATAAACATGTTTCTGCAAGTTTGGTCAACCCCATGTAAGTTATGGGGCAGTAACAGAACACTTTTCAAAACGTGTTTTTCAGCCCGAAATAAACGCGTTTTTTCAGACAACTGAATCCCCATGCAACAGCAAGGCTCAGAAGAGCCCACACACTCAGCTCTTAACCCCAGTGTGCAGAAAGTGTCAAAACGTGTTTTTCAGCAGAAATAAACATGTTTCTGCAAGTTTGGTCAACCCCATGTAAGTTATGGGACAGTAACAGCACACTTTTCAAAACGTGTTTTTCAGCCCGAAATAAACGCGTTTTTTCAGACAACTGAATCCCCATGTAACAGCAAGGCTCAGAGGAGCCCACACACTCAGATCTTAACCCCAGTGTGCAGAAAGGGTCAAAACGTGTTTTTCAGCAGAAATAAACATGTTTCTGCAAGTTTGGTCAACCCCATGTAAGTTATGGGGCAGTAACAGAACACTTTTCAAAACGTTTTTTTCAGCCCGAAATAAACGCGTTTTTTCAGACAACTGAATCACCATGTAACAGCAAGGCTCAGAGGAGCCCACACACTCAGCTCTTAACCCCAGTGTGCAGGAAGGGTCAAAACGTGTTTTTCAGCAGAAATAAACATGTTTCTGCAAGTTTGGTCAACCCCATGTAAGTTATGGGACAGTAACAGCACACTTTTCAAAACGTGTTTTTCAGCCCGAAATAAACGCGTTTTTTCAGACAACTGAATCCCCATGTAACAGCAAGACTCAGAGGAGCCCACACACTCAGATCTTAACCCTAGTGTGCAGAAAGGGTAAAAACGTGTTTTTCAGCAGAAATAAACATGTTTCTGCAAGTTTGGTTAACCCCATGTAAGTTATGGGGAAGTAACAGAACACTTTTCAAAACGTGTTTTTCAGCCCGAAATAAACGCGTTTTTTCAGACAACTGAATCCCCATGTAACAGCAAGGTTCAGAAGAGTCCACACACTCAGCTCTTAACCCCAGTGTGCAGAAAGAGTCAAAACGTGTTTTTCAGCAGAAATAAACATGTTTCTGCAAGTTTGGTCAACCCCATGTAAGTTATGGGGCAGTAACAGAACACTTTTCAAAACGTGTTTTTCAGCCCGAAATAAACGCGTTTTTTCAGACAACTGAATCCCCATGTAACAGCAAGGCTCAGAGGAGCCCACACACTCAGCTCTTAGCCCCAGTGTGCAGAAAGTGTCAAAACGTGTTTTTCAGCAGAAATAAACATGTTTCTGCAAGTTTGGTCAACCCCATGTAAGTTATGGGACAGTAACAGCACACTTTTCAAAACGTGTTTTTCAGCCCGAAATAAACGCGTTTTTTCAGACAACTGAATCCCCATGTAACAGCAAGGCTCAGAGGAGCCCACACACTCAGATCTTAACCCCAGTGTGCAGAAAGGGTCAAAACGTGTTTTTCAGCAGAAATAAACATGTTTCTGCAAGTTTGGTCAACCCCATGTAAGTTATGGGGCAGTAACAGAACACTTTTCAAAACGTGTTTTTCAGCCCGAAATAAACGCGTTTTTTCAGACAACTGAATCACCATGTAACAGCAAGGCTCAGAAGAGCCCACACACTCAGATCTTAACCCCAGTGTGCAGAAAGGGTCAAAACGTGTTTTTCAGCAGAAAAAAACATGTTTCTGCAAGTTTGGTCAACCCCATGTAAGTTATGGGGCAGTAACAGAACACTTTTCAAAACGTGTTTTTCAGCCCGAAATAAACGCGTTTTTTCAGACAACTGAATCACCATGTAACAGCAAGGCTCAGAGGAGCCCACACACTCAGCTCTTAACCCCAGTGTGCAGGAAGGGTCAAAACGTGTTTTTCAGCAGAAATAAACATGTTTCTGCAAGTTTGGTCAACCCCATGTAAGTTATGGGGCAGTAACAGAACACTTTTCAAAACGTGTTTTTCAGCCCGAAATAAACGCGTTTTTTCAGACAACTGAATCCCCATGCAACAGCAAGGCTCAGAAGAGCCCACACACTCAGCTCTTAACCCCAGTGTGCAGAAAGTGTCAAAACGTGTTTTTCAGCAGAAATAAACATGTTTCTGCAAGTTTGGTCAACCCCATGTAAGTTATGGGACAGTAACAGCACACTTTTCAAAACGTGTTTTTCAGCCCGAAATAAACGCGTTTTTTCAGACAACTGAATCCCCATGTAACAGCAAGGCTCAGAGGAGCCCACACACTCAGATCTTAACCCCAGTGTGCAGAAAGGGTCAAAACGTGTTTTTCAGCAGAAATAAACATGTTTCTGCAAGTTTGGTCAACCCCATGTAAGTTATGGGGCAGTAACAGAACACTTTTCAAAACGTGTTTTTCAGCCCGAAATAAACGCGTTTTTTCAGACAACTGAATCACCATGTAACAGCAAGGCTCAGAAGAGCCCACACACTCAGCTCTTAACCCCAGTGTGCAGGAAGGGTCAAAACGTGTTTTTCAGCAGAAATAAACATGTTTCTGCAAGTTTGGTCAACCCCATGTAAGTTATGGGGCAGTAACAGAACACTTTTCAAAACGTGTTTTTCAGCCCGAAATAAACGCGTTTTTTCAGACAACTGAATCCCCATGCAACAGCAAGGCTCAGAAGAGCCCACACACTCAGCTCTTAACCCCAGTGTGCAGAAAGTGTCAAAACGTGTTTTTCAGCAGAAATAAACATGTTTCTGCAAGTTTGGTCAACCCCATGTAAGTTATGGGACAGTAACAGCACACTTTTCAAAACGTGTTTTTCAGCCCGAAATAAACGCGTTTTTTCAGACAACTGAATCCCCATGTAACAGCAAGGCTCAGAGGAGCCCACACACTCAGATCTTAACCCCAGTGTGCAGAAAGGGTCAAAACGTGTTTTTCAGCAGAAATAAACATGTTTCTGCAAGTTTGGTCAACCCCATGTAAGTTATGGGGCAGTAACAGAACACTTTTCAAAACGTGTTTTTCAGCCCGAAATAAACGCGTTTTTTCAGACAACTGAATCACCATGTAACAGCAAGGCTCAGAGGAGCCCACACACTCAGCTCTTAACCCCAGTGTGCAGGAAGGGTCAAAACGTGTTTTTCAGCAGAAATAAACATGTTTCTGCAAGTCTGGTCAACCCCATGTAAGTTATGGGACAGTAACAGCACACTTTTCAAAACGTGTTTTTCAGCCCGAAATAAACGCGTTTTTTCAGACAACTGAATCCCCATGTAACAGCAAGACTCAGAGGAGCCCACACACTCAGATCTTAACCCTAGTGTGCAGAAAGGGTAAAAACGTGTTTTTCAGCAGAAATAAACATGTTTCTGCAAGTTTGGTTAACCCCATGTAAGTTATGGGGAAGTAACAGAACACTTTTCAAAACGTGTTTTTCAGCCCGAAATAAACGCGTTTTTTCAGACAACTGAATCCCCATGTAACAGCAAGGTTCAGAAGAGCCCACACACTCAGCTCTTAACCCCAGTGTGCAGAAAGAGTCAAAACGTGTTTTTCAGCAGAAATAAACATGTTTCTGCAAGTTTGGTCAACCCCATGTAAGTTATGGGGCAGTAACAGAACACTTTTCAAAACGTGTTTTTCAGCCCGAAATAAACGCGTTTTTTCAGACAACTGAATCCCCATGTAACAGCAAGGCTCAGAGGAGCCCACACACTCAGCTCTTAGCCCCAGTGTGCAGAAAGTGTCAAAACGTGTTTTTCAGCAGAAATAAACATGTTTCTGCAAGTTTGGTCAACCCCATGTAAGTTATGGGACAGTAACAGCACACTTTTCAAAACGTGTTTTTCAGCCCGAAATAAACGCGTTTTTTCAGAAAACTGAATCCCCATGTAACAGCAAGGCTCAGAGGAGCCCACACACTCAGATCTTAACCCCAGTGTGCAGAAAGGGTCAAAACGTGTTTTTCAGCAGAAATAAACATGTTTCTGCAAGTTTGGTCAACCCCATGTAAGTTATGGGGCAGTAACAGAACACTTTTCAAAACGTGTTTTTCAGCCCGAAATAAACGCGTTTTTTCAGACAACTGAATCACCATGTAACAGCAAGGCTCAGAGGAGCCCACACACTCAGCTCTTAACCCCAGTGTGCAGGAAGGGTCAAAACGTGTTTTTCAGCAGAAATAAACATGTTTCTGCAAGTTTGGTCAACCCCATGTAAGTTATGGGGCAGTAACAGAACACTTTTCAAAACGTGTTTTTCAGCCCGAAATAAACGCGTTTTTTCAGACAACTGAATCCCCATGCAACAGCAAGGCTCAGAAGAGCCCACACACTCAGCTCTTAACCCCAGTGTGCAGAAAGTGTCAAAACGTGTTTTTCAGCAGAAATAAACATGTTTCTGCAAGTTTGGTCAACCCCATGTAAGTTATGGGACAGTAACAGCACACTTTTCAAAACGTGTTTTTCAGCCCGAAATAAACGCGTTTTTTCAGACAACTGAATCCCCATGTAACAGCAAGGCTCAGAGGAGCCCACACACTCAGATCTTAACCCCAGTGTGCAGAAAGGGTCAAAACGTGTTTTTCAGCAGAAATAAACATGTTTCTGCAAGTTTGGTCAACCCCATGTAAGTTATGGGGCAGTAACAGAACACTTTTCAAAACGTGTTTTTCAGCCCGAAATAAACGCGTTTTTTCAGACAACTGAATCACCATGTAACAGCAAGGCTCAGAAGAGCCCACACACTCAGATCTTAACCCCAGTGTGCAGAAAGGGTCAAAACGTGTTTTTCAGCAGAAAAAAACATGTTTCTGCAAGTTTGGTCAACCCCATGTAAGTTATGGGGCAGTAACAGAACACTTTTCAAAACGTGTTTTTCAGCCCGAAATAAACGCGTTTTTTCAGACAACTGAATCACCATGTAACAGCAAGGCTCAGAGGAGCCCACACACTCAGCTCTTAACCCCAGTGTGCAGGAAGGGTTAAAACGTGTTTTTCAGCAGAAATAAACATGTTTCTGCAAGTTTGGTCAACCCCATGTAAGTTATGGGGCAGTAACAGAACACTTTTCAAAACGTGTTTTTCAGCCCGAAATAAACGCGTTTTTTCAGACAACTGAATCACCATGTAACAGCAAGGCTCAGAAGAGCCCACACACTCAGCTCTTAACCCCAGTGTGCAGGAAGGGTCAAAACGTGTTTTTCAGCAGAAATAAACATGTTTCTGCAAGTTTGGTCAACCCCATGTAAGTTATGGGGCAGTAACAGAACACTTTTCAAAACGTGTTTTTCAGCCCGAAATAAACGCGTTTTTTCAGACAACTGAATCCCCATGCAACAGCAAGGCTCAGAAGAGCCCACACACTCAGCTCTTAACCCCAGTGTGCAGAAAGAGTCAAAACGTGTTTTTCAGCAGAAATAAACATGTTTCTGCAAGTTTGGTCAACCCCATGTAAGTTATGGGGCAGTAACAGAACACTTTTCAAAACGTGTTTTTCAGCCCGAAATAAACGCGTTTTTTCAGACAACTGAATCCCCATGTAACAGCAAGGCTCAGAGGAGCCCACACACTCAGCTCTTAGCCCCAGTGTGCAGAAAGTGTCAAAACGTGTTTTTCAGCAGAAATAAACATGTTTCTGCAAGTTTGGTCAACCCCATGTAAGTTATGGGACAGTAACAGCACACTTTTCAAAACGTGTTTTTCAGCCCGAAATAAACGCGTTTTTTCAGACAACTGAATCCCCATGTAACAGCAAGGCTCAGAGGAGCCCACACACTCAGATCTTAACCCCAGTGTGCAGAAAGGGTCAAAACGTGTTTTTCAGCAGAAATAAACATGTTTCTGCAAGTTTGGTCAACCCCATGTAAGTTATGGGGCAGTAACAGAACACTTTTCAAAACGTGTTTTTCAGCCCGAAATAAACGCGTTTTTTCAGACAACTGAATCACCATGTAACAGCAAGGCTCAGAAGAGCCCACACACTCAGCTCTTAACCCCAGTGTGCAGGAAGGGTCAAAACGTGTTTTTCAGCAGAAATAAACATGTTTCTGCAAGTTTGGTCAACCCCATGTAAGTTATGGGGCAGTAACAGAACACTTTTCAAAACGTGTTTTTCAGCCCGAAATAAACGCGTTTTTTCAGACAACTGAATCCCCATGCAACAGCAAGGCTCAGAAGAGCCCACACACTCAGCTCTTAACCCCAGTGTGCAGAAAGTGTCAAAACGTGTTTTTCAGCAGAAATAAACATGTTTCTGCAAGTTTGGTCAACCCCATGTAAGTTATGGGACAGTAACAGCACACTTTTCAAAACGTGTTTTTCAGCCCGAAATAAACGCGTTTTTTCAGACAACTGAATCCCCATGTAACAGCAAGGCTCAGAGGAGCCCACACACTCAGATCTTAACCCCAGTGTGCAGAAAGGGTCAAAACGTGTTTTTCAGCAGAAATAAACATGTTTCTGCAAGTTTGGTCAACCCCATGTAAGTTATGGGGCAGTAACAGAACACTTTTCAAAACGTGTTTTTCAGCCCGAAATAAACGCGTTTTTTCAGACAACTGAATCACCATGTAACAGCAAGGCTCAGAGGAGCCCACACACTCAGCTCTTAACCCCAGTGTGCAGGAAGGGTCAAAACGTGTTTTTCAGCAGAAATAAACATGTTTCTGCAAGTTTGGTCAACCCCATGTAAGTTATGGGACAGTAACAGCACACTTTTCAAAACGTGTTTTTCAGCCCGAAATAAACGCGTTTTTTCAGACAACTGAATCCCTATGTAACAGCAAGACTCAGAGGAGCCCACACACTCAGATCTTAACCCTAGTGTGCAGAAAGGGTAAAAACGTGTTTTTCAGCAGAAATAAACATGTTTCTGCAAGTTTGGTTAACCCCATGTAAGTTATGGGGAAGTAACAGAACACTTTTCAAAACGTGTTTTTCAGCCCGAAATAAACGCGTTTTTTCAGACAACTGAATCCCCATGTAACAGCAAGGTTCAGAAGAGCCCACACACTCAGCTCTTAACCCCAGTGTGCAGAAAAAGTCAAAACGTGTTTTTCAGCAGAAATAAACATGTTTCTGCAAGTTTGGTCAACCCCATGTAAGTTATGGGGCAGTAACAGAACACTTTTCAAAACGTGTTTTTCAGCCCGAAATAAACGCGTTTTTTCAGACAACTGAATCCCCATGCAACAGCAAGGCTCAGAAGAGCCCACACACTCAGCTCTTAACCCCAGTGTGCAGAAAGTGTCAAAACGTGTTTTTCAGCAGAAATAAACATGTTTCTGCAAGTTTGGTCAACCCCATGTAAGTTATGGGACAGTAACAGCACACTTTTCAAAACGTGTTTTTCAGCCCGAAATAAACGCGTTTTTTCAGACAACTGAATCCCCATGTAACAGCAAGGCTCAGAGGAGCCCACACACTCAGATCTTAACCCTAGTGTGCAGAAAGGGTAAAAACGTGTTTTTCAGCAGAAATAAACATGTTTCTGCAAGTTTGGTTAACCCCATGTAAGTTATGGGGAAGTAACAGAACACTTTTCAAAACGTGTTTTTCAGCCCGAAATAAACGCGTTTTTTCAGACAACTGAATCCCCATGTAACAGCAAGGTTCAGAAGAGCCCACACACTCAGCTCTTAACCCCAGTGTGCAGAAAGAGTCAAAACGTGTTTTTCAGCAGAAATAAACATGTTTCTGCAAGTTTGGTCAACCCCATGTAAGTTATGGGGCAGTAACAGAACACTTTTCAAAACGTGTTTTTCAGCCCGAAATAAACGCGTTTTTTCAGACAACTGAATCCCCATGCAACAGCAAGGCTCAGAAGAGCCCACACACTCAGCTCTTAACCCCAGTGTGCAGAAAGTGTCAAAACGTGTTTTTCAGCAGAAATAAACATGTTTCTGCAAGTTTGGTCAACCCCATGTAAGTTATGGGACAGTAACAGCACACTTTTCAAAACGTGTTTTTCAGCCCGAAATAAACGCGTTTTTTCAGACAACTGAATCCCCATGTAACAGCAAGGCTCAGAGGAGCCCACACACTCAGATCTTAACCCCAGTGTGCAGAAAGGGTCAAAACGTGTTTTTCAGCAGAAATAAACATGTTTCTGTAAGTTTGGTCAACCCCATGTAAGTTATGGGGCAGTAACAGAACACTTTTCAAAACGTGTTTTTCAGCCCGAAATAAACGCGTTTTTTCAGACAACTGAATCACCATGTAACAGCAAGGCTAAGAGGAGCCCACACACTCAGCTCTTAACCCCAGTGTGCAGGAAGGGTCAAAACGTGTTTTTCAGCAGAAATAAACATGTTTCTGCAAGTTTGGTCAACCCCATGTAAGTTATGGGGCAGTAACAGAACACTTTTCAAAACGTGTTTTTCAGCCCGAAATAAACGCGTTTTTTCAGACAACTGAATCCCCATGCAACAGCAAGGCTCAGAAGAGCCCACACACTCAGCTCTTAACCCCAGTGTGCAGAAAGTGTCAAAACGTGTTTTTCAGCAGAAATAAACATGTTTCTGCAAGTTTGGTCAACCCCATGTAAGTTATGGGACAGTAACAGCACACTTTTCAAAACGTGTTTTTCAGCCCGAAATAAACGCGTTTTTTCAGACAACTGAATCCCCATGTAACAGCAAGGCTCAGAGGAGCCCACACACTCAGATCTTAACCCCAGTGTGCAGAAAGGGTCAAAACGTGTTTTTCAGCAGAAATAAACATGTTTCTGCAAGTTTGGTCAACCCCATGTAAGTTATGGGGCAGTAACAGAACACTTTTCAAAACGTGTTTTTCAGCCCGAAATAAACGCGTTTTTTCAGACAACTGAATCACCATGTAACAGCAAGGCTCAGAGGAGCCCACACACTCAGCTCTTAACCCCAGTGTGCAGGAAGGGTCAAAACGTGTTTTTCAGCAGAAATAAACATGTTTCTGCAAGTTTGGTCAACCCCATGTAAGTTATGGGACAGTAACAGCACACTTTTCAAAACGTGTTTTTCAGCCCGAAATAAACGCGTTTTTTCAGACAACTGAATCCCCATGTAACAGCAAGACTCAGAGGAGCCCACACACTCAGATCTTAACCCTAGTGTGCAGAAAGTGTCAAAACGTGTTTTTCAGCAGAAATAAACATGTTTCTGCAAGTTTGGTCAACCCCATGTAAGTTATGGGACAGTAACAGCACACTTTTCAAAACGTGTTTTTCAGCCCGAAATAAACGCGTTTTTTCAGACAACTGAATCCCCATGTAACAGCAAGGCTCAGAGGAGCCCACACACTCAGATCTTAACCCCAGTGTGCAGAAAGGGTCAAAACGTGTTTTTCAGCAGAAATAAACATGTTTCTGCAAGTTTGGTCAACCCCATGTAAGTTATGGGGCAGTAACAGAACACTTTTCAAAACGTGTTTTTCAGCCCGAAATAAACGCGTTTTTTCAGACAACTGAATCACCATGTAACAGCAAGGCTCAGAAGAGCCCACACACTCAGATCTTAACCCCAGTGTGCAGAAAGGGTCAAAATGTGTTTTTCAGCAGAAAAAAACATGTTTCTGCAAGTTTGGTCAACCCCATGTAAGTTATGGGGCAGTAACAGAACACTTTTCAAAACGTGTTTTTCAGCCCGAAATAAACGCGTTTTTTCAGACAACTGAATCACCATGTAACAGCAAGGCTCAGAAGAGCCCACACACTCAGCTCTTAACCGCAGTGTGCAGAAAGTGTCAAAACGTGTTTTTCAGCAGAAATAAACATGTTTCTGCAAGTTTGGTCAACCCCATGTAAGTTATGGGACAGTAACAGCACACTTTTCAAAACGTGTTTTTCAGCCCGAAATAAACGCGTTTTTTCAGACAACTGAATCCCCATGTAACAGCAAGGCTCAGAGGAGCCCACACACTCAGATCTTAACCCCAGTGTGCAGAAAGGGTCAAAACGTGTTTTTCAGCAGAAATAAACATGTTTCTGCAAGTTTGGTCAACCCCATGTAAGTTATGGGGCAGTAACAGAACACTTTTCAAAACGTGTTTTTCAGCCCGAAATAAACGCGTTTTTTCAGACAACTGAATCACCATGTAACAGCAAGGCTCAGAGGAGCCCACACACTCAGCTCTTAACCCCAGTGTGCAGGAAGGGTCAAAACGTGTTTTTCAGCAGAAATAAACATGTTTCTGCAAGTTTGGTCAACCCCATGTAAGTTATGGGACAGTAACAGCACACTTTTCAAAACGTGTTTTTCAGCCCGAAATAAACGCGTTTTTTCAGACAACTGAATCCCCATGTAACAGCAAGACTCAGAGGAGCCCACACACTCAGATCTTAACCCTAGTGTGCAGAAAGGGTAAAAACGTGTTTTTCAGCAGAAATAAACATGTTTCTGCAAGTTTGGTTAACCCCATGTAAGTTATGGGGAAGTAACAGAACACTTTTCAAAACGTGTTTTTCAGCCCGAAATAAACGCGTTTTTTCAGACAACTGAATCCCCATGTAACAGCAAGGCTCAGAGGAGCCCACACACTCAGATCTTAACCCCAGTGTGCAGAAAGGGTCAAAACGTGTTTTTCAGCAGAAATAAACATGTTTCTGCAAGTTTGGTCAACCCCATGTAAGTTATGGGGCAGTAACAGAACACTTTTCAAAACGTGTTTTTCAGCCCGAAATAAACGCGTTTTTTCAGACAACTGAATCACCATGTAACAGCAAGGCTCAGAAGAGCCCACACACTCAGATCTTAACCCCAGTGTGCAGAAAGGGTCAAAACGTGTTTTTCAGCAGAAAAAAACATGTTTCTGCAAGTTTGGTCAACCCCATGTAAGTTATGGGGCAGTAACAGAACACTTTTCAAAACGTGTTTTTCAGCCCGAAATAAACGCGTTTTTTCAGACAACTGAATCACCATGTAACAGCAAGGCTCAGAGGAGCCCACACACTCAGCTCTTAACCCCAGTGTGCAGGAAGGGTCAAAACGTGTTTTTCAGCAGAAATAAACATGTTTCTGCAAGTTTGGTCAACCCCATGTAAGTTATGGGGCAGTAACAGAACACTTTTCAAAACGTGTTTTTCAGCCCGAAATAAACGCGTTTTTTCAGACAACTGAATCCCCATGCAACAGCAAGGCTCAGAAGAGCCCACACACTCAGCTCTTAACCCCAGTGTGCAGAAAGAGTCAAAACGTGTTTTTCAGCAGAAATAAACATGTTTCTGCAAGTTTGGTCAACCCCATGTAAGTTATGGGGCAGTAACAGAACACTTTTCAAAACGTGTTTTTCAGCCCGAAATAAACGCGTTTTTTCAGACAACTGAATCCCCATGTAACAGCAAGGCTCAGAGGAGCCCACACACTCAGCTCTTAGCCCCAGTGTGCAGAAAGTGTCAAAACGTGTTTTTCAGCAGAAATAAACATGTTTCTGCAAGTTTGGTCAACCCCATGTAAGTTATGGGACAGTAACAGCACACTTTTCAAAACGTGTTTTTCAGCCCGAAATAAACGCGTTTTTTCAGACAACTGAATCCCCATGTAACAGCAAGGCTCAGAGGAGCCCACACACTCAGATCTTAACCCCAGTGTGCAGAAAGGGTCAAAACGTGTTTTTCAGCAGAAATAAACATGTTTCTGCAAGTTTGGTCAACCCCATGTAAGTTATGGGGCAGTAACAGAACACTTTTCAAAACGTGTTTTTCAGCCCGAAATAAACGCGTTTTTTCAGACAACTGAATCACCATGTAACAGCAAGGCTCAGAAGAGCCCACACACTCAGCTCTTAACCCCAGTGTGCAGGAAGGGTCAAAACGTGTTTTTCAGCAGAAATAAACATGTTTCTGCAAGTTTGGTCAACCCCATGTAAGTTATGGGGCAGTAACAGAACACTTTTCAAAACGTGTTTTTCAGCCCGAAATAAACGCGTTTTTTCAGACAACTGAATCCCCATGCAACAGCAAGGCTCAGAAGAGCCCACACACTCAGCTCTTAACCCCAGTGTGCAGAAAGTGTCAAAACGTGTTTTTCAGCAGAAATAAACATGTTTCTGCAAGTTTGGTCAACCCCATGTAAGTTATGGGACAGTAACAGCACACTTTTCAAAACGTGTTTTTCAGCCCGAAATAAACGCGTTTTTTCAGACAACTGAATCCCCATGTAACAGCAAGGCTCAGAGGAGCCCACACACTCAGATCTTAACCCCAGTGTGCAGAAAGGGTCAAAACGTGTTTTTCAGCAGAAATAAACATGTTTCTATAAGTTTGGTCAACCCCATGTAAGTTATGGGGCAGTAACAGAACACTTTTCAAAACGTGTTTTTCAGCCCGAAATAAACGCGTTTTTTCAGACAACTGAATCACCATGTAACAGCAAGGCTCAGAGGAGCCCACACACTCAGCTCTTAACCCCAGTGTGCAGGAAGGGTCAAAACGTGTTTTTCAGCAGAAATAAACATGTTTCTGCAAGTTTGGTCAACCCCATGTAAGTTATGGGACAGTAACAGCACACTTTTCAAAACGTGTTTTTCAGCCCGAAATAAACGCGTTTTTTCAGACAACTGAATCCCCATGTAACAGCAAGACTCAGAGGAGCCCACACACTCAGATCTTAACCCTAGTGTGCAGAAAGGGTAAAAACGTGTTTTTCAGCAGAAATAAACATGTTTCTGCAAGTTTGGTTAACCCCATGTAAGTTATGGGGAAGTAACAGAACACTTTTCAAAACGTGTTTTTCAGCCCGAAATAAACGCGTTTTTTCAGACAACTGAATCCCCATGTAACAGCAAGGTTCAGAAGAGCCCACACACTCAGCTCTTAACCCCAGTGTGCAGAAAGAGTCAAAACGTGTTTTTCAGCAGAAATAAACATGTTTCTGCAAGTTTGGTCAACCCCATGTAAGTTATGGGGCAGTAACAGAACACTTTTCAAAACGTGTTTTTCAGCCCGAAATAAACGCGTTTTTTCAGACAACTGAATCCCCATGCAACAGCAAGGCTCAGAAGAGCCCACACACTCAGCTCTTAACCCCAGTGTGCAGAAAGAGTCAAAACGTGTTTTTCAGCAGAAATAAACATGTTTCTGCAAGTTTGGTCAACCCCATGTAAGTTATGGGACAGTAACAGCACACTTTTCAAAACGTGTTTTTCAGCCCGAAATAAACGCGTTTTTTCAGACAACTGAATCCCCATGTAACAGCAAGGCTCAGAGGAGCCCACACACTCAGATCTTAACCCCAGTGTGCAGAAAGGGTCAAAACGTGTTTTTCAGCAGAAATAAACATGTTTCTGCAAGTTTGGTCAACCCCATGTAAGTTATGGGGCAGTAACAGAACACTTTTCAAAACGTGTTTTTCAGCCCGAAATAAACGCGTTTTTTCAGACAACTGAATCACCATGTAACAGCAAGGCTAAGAGGAGCCCACACACTCAGCTCTTAACCCCAGTGTGCAGGAAGGGTCAAAACGTGTTTTTCAGCAGAAATAAACATGTTTCTGCAAGTTTGGTCAACCCCATTTAAGTTATGGGGCAGTAACAGAACACTTTTCAAAACGTGTTTTTCAGCCCGAAATAAACGCGTTTTTTCAGACAACTGAATCCCCATGCAACAGCAAGGCTCAGAAGAGCCCACACACTCAGCTCTTAACCCCAGTGTGCAGAAAGTGTCAAAACGTGTTTTTCAGCAGAAATAAACATGTTTCTGCAAGTTTGGTCAACCCCATGTAAGTTATGGGACAGTAACAGCACACTTTTCAAAACGTGTTTTTCAGCCCGAAATAAACGCGTTTTTTCAGACAACTGAATCCCCATGTAACAGCAAGGCTCAGAGGAGCCCACACACTCAGATCTTAACCCCAGTGTGCAGAAAGGGTCAAAACGTGTTTTTCAGCAGAAATAAACATGTTTCTGCAAGTTTGGTCAACCCCATGTAAGTTATGGGGCAGTAACAGAACACTTTTCAAAACGTGTTTTTCAGCCCGAAATAAACGCGTTTTTTCAGACAACTGAATCACCATGTAACAGCAAGGCTCAGAGGAGCCCACACACTCAGCTCTTAACCCCAGTGTGCAGGAAGGGTCAAAACGTGTTTTTCAGCAGAAATAAACATGTTTCTGCAAGTTTGGTCAACCCCATGTAAGTTATGGGACAGTAACAGCACACTTTTCAAAACGTGTTTTTCAGCCCGAAATAAACGCGTTTTTTCAGACAACTGAATCCCCATGTAACAGCAAGACTCAGAGGAGCCCACACACTCAGATCTTAACCCTAGTGTGCAGAAAGGGTAAAAACGTGTTTTTCAGCAGAAATAAACATGTTTCTGCAAGTTTGGTTAACCCCATGTAAGTTATGGGGAAGTAACAGAACACTTTTCAAAACGTGTTTTTCAGCCCGAAATAAACGCGTTTTTTCAGACAACTGAATCCCCATGTAACAGCAAGGTTCAGAAGAGCCCACACACTCAGCTCTTAACCCCAGTGTGCAGAAAGAGTCAAAACGTGTTTTTCAGCAGAAATAAACATGTTTCTGCAATTTTGGTCAACCCCATGTAAGTTATGGGGCAGTAACAGAACACTTTTCAAAACGTGTTTTTCAGACCGAAATAAACGCGTTTTTTCAGACAACTGAATCCCCATGTAACAGCAAGGCTCAGAGGAGCCCACACACTCAGCTCTTAGCCCCAGTGTGCAGAAAGTGTCAAAACGTGTTTTTCAGCAGAAATAAACATGTTTCTGCAAGTTTGGTCAACCCCATGTAAGTTATGGGACAGTAACAGCACACTTTTCAAAACGTGTTTTTCAGCCCGAAATAAACGCGTTTTTTCAGACAACTGAATCCCCATGTAACAGCAAGGCTCAGAGGAGCCCACACACTCAGATCTTAACCCCAGTGTGCAGAAAGGGTCAAAACGTGTTTTTCAGCAGAAATAAACATGTTTCTGCAAGTTTGGTCAACCCCATGTAAGTTATGGGGCAGTAACAGAACACTTTTCAAAACGTGTTTTTCAGCCCGAAATAAACGCGTTTTTTCAGACAACTGAATCCCCATGCAACAGCAAGGCTCAGAAGAGCCCACACACTCAGCTCTTAACCCCAGTGTGCAGAAAGTGTCAAAACGTGTTTTTCAGCAGAAATAAACATGTTTCTGCAAGTTTGGTCAACCCCATGTAAGTTATGGGACAGTAACAGCACACTTTTCAAAACGTGTTTTTCAGCCCGAAATAAACGCGTTTTTTCAGACAACTGAATCCCCATGTAACAGCAAGGCTCAGAGGTGCCCACACACTCAGATCTTAACCCCAGTGTGCAGAAAGGGTCAAAACGTGTTTTTCAGCAGAAATAAACATGTTTCTGCAAGTTTGGTCAACCCCATGTAAGTTATGGGGCAGTAACAGAACACTTTTCAAAACGTGTTTTTCAGCCCGAAATAAACGCGTTTTTTCAGACAACTGAATCACCATGTAACAGCAAGGCTAAGAGGAGCCCACACACTCAGCTCTTAACCCCAGTGTGCAGGAAGGGTCAAAACGTGTTTTTCAGCAGAAATAAACATGTTTCTGCAAGTTTGGTCAACCCCATGTAAGTTATGGGGCAGTAACAGAACACTTTTCAAAACGTGTTTTTCAGCCCGAAATAAACGCGTTTTTTCAGACAACTGAATCCCCATGCAACAGCAAGGCTCAGAAGAGCCCACACACTCAGCTCTTAACCCCAGTGTGCAGAAAGAGTCAAAACGTGTTTTTCAGCAGAAATAAACATGTTTCTGCAAGTTTGGTCAACCCCATGTAAGTTATGGGGCAGTAACAGAACACTTTTCAAAACGTGTTTTTCAGCCCGAAATAAACGCGTTTTTTTCAGACAACTGAATCCCCATGTAACAGCAAGGCTCAGAGGAGCCCACACACTCAGCTCTTAGCCCCAGTGTGCAGAAAGTGTCAAAACGTGTTTTTCAGCAGAAATAAACATGTTTCTGCAAGTTTGGTCAACCCCATGTAAGTTATGGGACAGTAACAGCACACTTTTCAAAACGTGTTTTTCAGCCCGAAATAAACGCGTTTTTTCAGACAACTGAATCCCCATGTAACAGCAAGGCTCAGAGGAGCCCACACACTCAGATCTTAACCCCAGTGTGCAGAAAGGGTCAAAACGTGTTTTTCAGCAGAAATAAACATGTTTCTGCAAGTTTGGTCAACCCCATGTAAGTTATGGGGCAGTAACAGAACACTTTTCAAAACGTGTTTTTCAGCCCGAAATAAACGCGTTTTTTCAGACAACTGAATCACCATGTAACAGCAAGGCTCAGAAGAGCCCACACACTCAGCTCTTAACCCCAGTGTGCAGGAAGGGTCAAAACGTGTTTTTCAGCAGAAATAAACATGTTTCTGCAAGTTTGGTCAACCCCATGTAAGTTATGGGGCAGTAACAGAACACTTTTCAAAACGTGTTTTTCAGCCCGAAATAAACGCGTTTTTTCAGACAACTGAATCCCCATGCAACAGCAAGGCTCAGAAGAGCCCACACACTCAGCTCTTAACCCCAGTGTGCAGAAAGTGTCAAAACGTGTTTTTCAGCAGAAATAAACATGTTTCTGCAAGTTTGGTCAACCCCATGTAAGTTATGGGACAGTAACAGCACACTTTTCAAAACGTGTTTTTCAGCCCGAAATAAACGCGTTTTTTCAGACAACTGAATCCCCATGTAACAGCAAGGCTCAGAGGAGCCCACACACTCAGATCTTAACCCCAGTGTGCAGAAAGGGTCAAAACGTGTTTTTCAGCAGAAATAAACATGTTTCTGCAAGTTTGGTCAACCCCATGTAAGTTATGGGGCAGTAACAGAACACTTTTCAAAACGTGTTTTTCAGCCCGAAATAAACGCGTTTTTTCAGACAACTGAATCACCATGTAACAGCAAGGCTCAGAGGAGCCCACACACTCAGCTCTTAACCCCAGTGTGCAGGAAGGGTCAAAACGTGTTTTTCAGCAGAAATAAACATGTTTCTGCAAGTTTGGTCAACCCCATGTAAGTTATGGGACAGTAACAGCACACTTTTCAAAACGTGTTTTTCAGCCCGAAATAAACGCGTTTTTTCAGACAACTGAATCCCCATGTAACAGCAAGACTCAGAGGAGCCCACACACTCAGATCTTAACCCTAGTGTGCAGAAAGGGTAAAAACGTGTTTTTCAGCAGAAATAAACATGTTTCTGCAAGTTTGGTTAACCCCATGTAAGTTATGGGGAAGTAACAGAACACTTTTCAAAACGTGTTTTTCAGCCCGAAATAAACGCGTTTTTTCAGACAACTGAATCCCCATGTAACAGCAAGGTTCAGAAGAGCCCACACACTCAGCTCTTAACCCCAGTGTGCAGAAAAAGTCAAAACGTGTTTTTCAGCAGAAATAAACATGTTTCTGCAAGTTTGGTCAACCCCATGTAAGTTATGGGGCAGTAACAGAACACTTTTCAAAACGTGTTTTTCAGCCCGAAATAAACGCGTTTTTTCAGACAACTGAATCCCCATGCAACAGCAAGGCTCAGAAGAGCCCACACACTCAGCTCTTAACCCCAGTGTGCAGAAAGTGTCAAAACGTGTTTTTCAGCAGAAATAAACATGTTTCTGCAAGTTTGGTCAACCCCATGTAAGTTATGGGACAGTAACAGCACACTTTTCAAAACGTGTTTTTCAGCCCGAAATAAACGCGTTTTTTCAGACAACTGAATCCCCATGTAACAGCAAGGCTCAGAGGAGCCCACACACTCAGATCTTAACCCCAGTGTGCAGAAAGGGTCAAAACGTGTTTTTCAGCAGAAATAAACATGTTTCTGCAAGTTTGGTCAACCCCATGTAAGTTATGGGGCAGTAACAGAACACTTTTCAAAACGTGTTTTTCAGCCCGAAATAAACGCGTTTTTTCAGACAACTGAATCACCATGTAACAGCAAGGCTCAGAGGAGCCCACACACTCAGCTCTTAACCCCAGTGTGCAGGAAGGGTCAAAACGTGTTTTTCAGCAGAAATAAACATGTTTCTGCAAGTTTGGTCAACCCCATGTAAGTTATGGGACAGTAACAGCACACTTTTCAAAACGTGTTTTTCAGCCCGAAATAAACGCGTTTTTTCAGACAACTGAATCCCCATGTAACAGCAAGACTCAGAGGAGCCCACACACTCAGATCTTAACCCTAGTGTGCAGAAAGGGTAAAAACGTGTTTTTCAGCAGAAATAAACATGTTTCTGCAAGTTTGGTTAACCCCATGTAAGTTATGGGGAAGTAACAGAACACTTTTCAAAACGTGTTTTTCAGCCCGAAATAAACGCGTTTTTTCAGACAACTGAATCCCCATGTAACAGCAAGGTTCAGAAGAGCCCACACACTCAGCTCTTAACCCCAGTGTGCAGAAAGAGTCAAAACGTGTTTTTCAGCAGAAATAAACATGTTTCTGCAAGTTTGGTCAACCCCATGTAAGTTATGGGGCAGTAACAGAACACTTTTCAAAACGTGTTTTTCAGCCCGAAATAAACGCGTTTTTTCAGACAACTGAATCCCCATGTAACAGCAAGGCTCAGAGGAGCCCACACACTCAGCTCTTAGCCCCAGTGTGCAGAAAGTGTCAAAACGTGTTTTTCAGCAGAAATAAACATGTTTCTGCAAGTTTGGTCAACCCCATGTAAGTTATGGGACAGTAACAGCACACTTTTCAAAACGTGTTTTTCAGCCCGAAATAAACGCGTTTTTTCAGACAACTGAATCCCCATGTAACAGCAAGGCTCAGAGGAGCCCACACACTCAGATCTTAACCCCAGTGTGCAGAAAGGGTCAAAACGTGTTTTTCAGCAGAAATAAACATGTTTCTGCAAGTTTGGTCAACCCCATGTAAGTTATGGGGCAGTAACAGAACACTTTTCAAAACGTGTTTTTCAGCCCGAAATAAACGCGTTTTTTCAGACAACTGAATCACCATGTAACAGCAAGGCTCAGAAGAGCCCACACACTCAGATCTTAACCCCAGTGTGCAGAAAGGGTCAAAACGTGTTTTTCAGCAGAAAAAAACATGTTTCTGCAAGTTTGGTCAACCCCATGTAAGTTATGGGGCAGTAACAGAACACTTTTCAAAACGTGTTTTTCAGCCCGAAATAAACGCGTTTTTTCAGACAACTGAATCACCATGTAACAGCAAGGCTCAGAAGAGCCCACACACTCAGCTCTTAACCGCAGTGTGCAGAAAGTGTCAAAACGTGTTTTTCAGCAGAAATAAACATGTTTCTGCAAGTTTGGTCAACCCCATGTAAGTTATGGGACAGTAACAGCACACTTTTCAAAACGTGTTTTTCAGCCCGAAATAAACGCGTTTTTTCAGACAACTGAATCCCCATGTAACAGCAAGGCTCAGAGGAGCCCACACACTCAGATCTTAACCCCAGTGTGCAGAAAGGGTCAAAACGTGTTTTTCAGCAGAAATAAACATGTTTCTGCAAGTTTGGTCAACCCCATGTAAGTTATGGGGCAGTAACAGAACACTTTTCAAAACGTGTTTTTCAGCCCGAAATAAACGCGTTTTTTCAGACAACTGAATCACCATGTAACAGCAAGGCTCAGAGGAGCCCACACACTCAGCTCTTAACCCCAGTGTGCAGGAAGGGTCAAAACGTGTTTTTCAGCAGAAATAAACATGTTTCTGCAAGTTTGGTCAACCCCATGTAAGTTATGGGACAGTAACAGCACACTTTTCAAAACGTGTTTTTCAGCCCGAAATAAACGCGTTTTTTCAGACAACTGAATCCCCATGTAACAGCAAGACTCAGAGGAGCCCACACACTCAGATCTTAACCCTAGTGTGCAGAAAGGGTAAAAACGTGTTTTTCAGCAGAAATAAACATGTTTCTGCAAGTTTGGTTAACCCCATGTAAGTTATGGGGAAGTAACAGAACACTTTTCAAAACGTGTTTTTCAGCCCGAAATAAACGCGTTTTTTCAGACAACTGAATCCCCATGTAACAGCAAGGCTCAGAGGAGCCCACACACTCAGATCTTAACCCCAGTGTGCAGAAAGGGTCAAAACGTGTTTTTCAGCAGAAATAAACATGTTTCTGCAAGTTTGGTCAACCCCATGTAAGTTATGGGGCAGTAACAGAACACTTTTCAAAACGTGTTTTTCAGCCCGAAATAAACGCGTTTTTTCAGACAACTGAATCACCATGTAACAGCAAGGCTCAGAAGAGCCCACACACTCAGATCTTAACCCCAGTGTGCAGAAAGGGTCAAAACGTGTTTTTCAGCAGAAAAAAACATGTTTCTGCAAGTTTGGTCAACCCCATGTAAGTTATGGGGCAGTAACAGAACACTTTTCAAAACGTGTTTTTCAGCCCGAAATAAACGCGTTTTTTCAGACAACTGAATCACCATGTAACAGCAAGGCTCAGAGGAGCCCACACACTCAGCTCTTAACCCCAGTGTGCAGGAAGGGTCAAAACGTGTTTTTCAGCAGAAATAAACATGTTTCTGCAAGTTTGGTCAACCCCATGTAAGTTATGGGGCAGTAACAGAACACTTTTCAAAACGTGTTTTTCAGCCCGAAATAAACGCGTTTTTTCAGACAACTGAATCCCCATGCAACAGCAAGGCTCAGAGGAGCCCACACACTCAGCTCTTAGCCCCAGTGTGCAGAAAGTGTCAAAACGTGTTTTTCAGCAGAAATAAACATGTTTCTGCAAGTTTGGTCAACCCCATGTAAGTTATGGGACAGTAACAGCACACTTTTCAAAACGTGTTTTTCAGCCCGAAATAAACGCGTTTTTTCAGACAACTGAATCCCCATGTAACAGCAAGGCTCAGAGGAGCCCACACACTCAGATCTTAACCCCAGTGTGCAGAAAGGGTCAAAACGTGTTTTTCAGCAGAAATAAACATGTTTCTGCAAGTTTGGTCAACCCCATGTAAGTTATGGGGCAGTAACAGAACACTTTTCAAAACGTGTTTTTCAGCCCGAAATAAACGCGTTTTTTCAGACAACTGAATCACCATGTAACAGCAAGGCTCAGAAGAGCCCACACACTCAGCTCTTAACCCCAGTGTGCAGGAAGGGTCAAAACGTGTTTTTCAGCAGAAATAAACATGTTTCTGCAAGTTTGGTCAACCCCATGTAAGTTATGGGGCAGTAACAGAACACTTTTCAAAACGTGTTTTTCAGCCCGAAATAAACGCGTTTTTTCAGACAACTGAATCCCCATGCAACAGCAAGGCTCAGAAGAGCCCACACACTCAGCTCTTAACCCCAGTGTGCAGAAAGTGTCAAAACGTGTTTTTCAGCAGAAATAAACATGTTTCTGCAAGTTTGGTCAACCCCATGTAAGTTATGGGACAGTAACAGCACACTTTTCAAAACGTGTTTTTCAGCCCGAAATAAACGCGTTTTTTCAGACAACTGAATCCCCATGTAACAGCAAGGCTCAGAGGAGCCCACACACTCAGATCTTAACCCCAGTGTGCAGAAAGGGTCAAAACGTGTTTTTCAGCAGAAATAAACATGTTTCTATAAGTTTGGTCAACCCCATGTAAGTTATGGGGCAGTAACAGAACACTTTTCAAAACGTGTTTTTCAGCCCGAAATAAACGCGTTTTTTCAGACAACTGAATCACCATGTAACAGCAAGGCTCAGAGGAGCCCACACACTCAGCTCTTAACCCCAGTGTGCAGGAAGGGTCAAAACGTGTTTTTCAGCAGAAATAAACATGTTTCTGCAAGTTTGGTCAACCCCATGTAAGTTATGGGACAGTAACAGCACACTTTTCAAAACGTGTTTTTCAGCCCGAAATAAACGCGTTTTTTCAGACAACTGAATCCCCATGTAACAGCAAGACTCAGAGGAGCCCACACACTCAGATCTTAACCCCAGTGTGCAGAAAGGGTCAAAACGTGTTTTTCAGCAGAAATAAACATGTTTCTGCAAGTTTGGTTAACCCCATGTAAGTTATGGGGAAGTAACAGAACACTTTTCAAAACGTGTTTTTCAGCCCGAAATAAACGCGTTTTTTCAGACAACTGAATCCCCATGTAACAGCAAGGTTCAGAAGAGCCCACACACTCAGCTCTTAACCCCAGTGTGCAGAAAGAGTCAAAACGTGTTTTTCAGCAGAAATAAACATGTTTCTGCAAGTTTGGTCAACCCCATGTAAGTTATGGGGCAGTAACAGAACACTTTTCAAAACGTGTTTTTCAGCCCGAAATAAACGCGTTTTTTCAGACAACTGAATCCCCATGCAACAGCAAGGCTCAGAAGAGCCCACACACTCAGCTCTTAACCCCAGTGTGCAGAAAGTGTCAAAACGTGTTTTTCAGCAGAAATAAACATGTTTCTGCAAGTTTGGTCAACCCCATGTAAGTTATGGGACAGTAACAGCACACTTTTCAAAACGTGTTTTTCAGCCCGAAATAAACGCGTTTTTTCAGACAACTGAATCCCCATGTAACAGCAAGGCTCAGAGGAGCCCACACACTCAGATCTTAACCCCAGTGTGCAGAAAGGGTCAAAACGTGTTTTTCAGCAGAAATAAACATGTTTCTGCAAGTTTGGTCAACCCCATGTAAGTTATGGGGCAGTAACAGAACACTTTTCAAAACGTGTTTTTCAGCCCGAAATAAACGCGTTTTTTCAGACAACTGAATCACCATGTAACAGCAAGGCTAAGAGGAGCCCACACACTCAGCTCTTAACCCCAGTGTGCAGGAAGGGTCAAAACGTGTTTTTCAGCAGAAATAAACATGTTTCTGCAAGTTTGGTCAACCCCATGTAAGTTATGGGGCAGTAACAGAACACTTTTCAAAACGTGTTTTTCAGCCCGAAATAAACGCGTTTTTTCAGACAACTGAATCCCCATGCAACAGCAAGGCTCAGAAGAGCCCACACACTCAGCTCTTAACCCCAGTGTGCAGAAAGTGTCAAAACGTGTTTTTCAGCAGAAATAAACATGTTTCTGCAAGTTTGGTCAACCCCATGTAAGTTATGGGACAGTAACAGCACACTTTTCAAAACGTGTTTTTCAGCCCGAAATAAACGCGTTTTTTCAGACAACTGAATCCCCATGTAACAGCAAGGCTCAGAGGAGCCCACACACTCAGATCTTAACCCCAGTGTGCAGAAAGGGTCAAAACGTGTTTTTCAGCAGAAATAAACATGTTTCTGCAAGTTTGGTCAACCCCATGTAAGTTATGGGGCAGTAACAGAACACTTTTCAAAACGTGTTTTTCAGCCCGAAATAAACGCGTTTTTTCAGACAACTGAATCACCATGTAACAGCAAGGCTCAGAAGAGCCCACACACTCAGCTCTTAACCCCAGTGTGCAGGAAGGGTCAAAACGTGTTTTTCAGCAGAAATAAACATGTTTCTGCAAGTTTGGTCAACCCCATGTAAGTTATGGGGCAGTAACAGAACACTTTTCAAAACGTGTTTTTCAGCCCGAAATAAACGCGTTTTTTCAGACAACTGAATCCCCATGCAACAGCAAGGCTCAGAAGAGCCCACACACTCAGCTCTTAACCCCAGTGTGCAGAAAGTGTCAAAACGTGTTTTTCAGCAGAAATAAACATGTTTCTGCAAGTTTGGTCAACCCCATGTAAGTTATGGGACAGTAACAGCACACTTTTCAAAACGTGTTTTTCAGCCCGAAATAAACGCGTTTTTTCAGACAACTGAATCCCCATGTAACAGCAAGGCTCAGAGGAGCCCACACACTCAGATCTTAACCCCAGTGTGCAGAAAGGGTCAAAACGTGTTTTTCAGCAGAAATAAACATGTTTCTGCAAGTTTGGTCAACCCCATGTAAGTTATGGGGCAGTAACAGAACACTTTTCAAAACGTGTTTTTCAGCCCGAAATAAACGCGTTTTTTCAGACAACTGAATCACCATGTAACAGCAAGGCTCAGAGGAGCCCACACACTCAGCTCTTAACCCCAGTGTGCAGGAAGGGTCAAAACGTGTTTTTCAGCAGAAATAAACATGTTTCTGCAAGTTTGGTCAACCCCATGTAAGTTATGGGACAGTAACAGCACACTTTTCAAAACGTGTTTTTCAGCCCGAAATAAACGCGTTTTTTCAGACAACTGAATCCCCATGTAACAGCAAGACTCAGAGGAGCCCACACACTCAGATCTTAACCCTAGTGTGCAGAAAGGGTAAAAACGTGTTTTTCAGCAGAAATAAACATGTTTCTGCAAGTTTGGTTAACCCCATGTAAGTTATGGGGAAGTAACAGAACACTTTTCAAAACGTGTTTTTCAGCCCGAAATAAACGCGTTTTTTCAGACAACTGAATCCCCATGTAACAGCAAGGTTCAGAAGAGCCCACACACTCAGCTCTTAACCCCAGTGTGCAGAAAAAGTCAAAACGTGTTTTTCAGCAGAAATAAACATGTTTCTGCAAGTTTGGTCAACCCCATGTAAGTTATGGGGCAGTAACAGAACACTTTTCAAAACGTGTTTTTCAGCCCGAAATAAACGCGTTTTTTCAGACAACTGAATCCCCATGCAACAGCAAGGCTCAGAAGAGCCCACACACTCAGCTCTTAACCCCAGTGTGCAGAAAGTGTCAAAACGTGTTTTTCAGCAGAAATAAACATGTTTCTGCAAGTTTGGTCAACCCCATGTAAGTTATGGGACAGTAACAGCACACTTTTCAAAACGTGTTTTTCAGCCCGAAATAAACGCGTTTTTTCAGACAACTGAATCCCCATGTAACAGCAAGGCTCAGAGGAGCCCACACACTCAGATCTTAACCCCAGTGTGCAGAAAGGGTCAAAACGTGTTTTTCAGCAGAAATAAACATGTTTCTGCAAGTTTGGTCAACCCCATGTAAGTTATGGGGCAGTAACAGAACACTTTTCAAAACGTGTTTTTCAGCCCGAAATAAACGCGTTTTTTCAGACAACTGAATCACCATGTAACAGCAAGGCTCAGAGGAGCCCACACACTCAGCTCTTAACCCCAGTGTGCAGGAAGGGTCAAAACGTGTTTTTCAGCAGAAATAAACATGTTTCTGCAAGTTTGGTCAACCCCATGTAAGTTATGGGACAGTAACAGCACACTTTTCAAAACGTGTTTTTCAGCCCGAAATAAACGCGTTTTTTCAGACAACTGAATCCCCATGTAACAGCAAGACTCAGAGGAGCCCACACACTCAGATCTTAACCCTAGTGTGCAGAAAGGGTAAAAACGTGTTTTTCAGCAGAAATAAACATGTTTCTGCAAGTTTGGTTAACCCCATGTAAGTTATGGGGAAGTAACAGAACACTTTTCAAAACGTGTTTTTCAGCCCGAAATAAACGCGTTTTTTCAGACAACTGAATCCCCATGTAACAGCAAGGTTCAGAAGAGCCCACACACTCAGCTCTTAACCCCAGTGTGCAGAAAGAGTCAAAACGTGTTTTTCAGCAGAAATAAACATGTTTCTGCAAGTTTGGTCAACCCCATGTAAGTTATGGGGCAGTAACAGAACACTTTTCAAAACGTGTTTTTCAGCCCGAAATAAACGCGTTTTTTCAGACAACTGAATCCCCATGTAACAGCAAGGCTCAGAGGAGCCCACACACTCAGCTCTTAGCCCCAGTGTGCAGAAAGTGTCAAAACGTGTTTTTCAGCAGAAATAAACATGTTTCTGCAAGTTTGGTCAACCCCATGTAAGTTATGGGACAGTAACAGCACACTTTTCAAAACGTGTTTTTCAGCCCGAAATAAACGCGTTTTTTCAGACAACTGAATCCCCATGTAACAGCAAGGCTCAGAGGAGCCCACACACTCAGATCTTAACCCCAGTGTGCAGAAAGGGTCAAAACGTGTTTTTCAGCAGAAATAAACATGTTTCTGCAAGTTTGGTCAACCCCATGTAAGTTATGGGGCAGTAACAGAACACTTTTCAAAACGTGTTTTTCAGCCCGAAATAAACGCGTTTTTTCAGACAACTGAATCACCATGTAACAGCAAGGCTCAGAAGAGCCCACACACTCAGATCTTAACCCCAGTGTGCAGAAAGGGTCAAAACGTGTTTTTCAGCAGAAAAAAACATGTTTCTGCAAGTTTGGTCAACCCCATGTAAGTTATGGGGCAGTAACAGAACACTTTTCAAAACGTGTTTTTCAGCCCGAAATAAACGCGTTTTTTCAGACAACTGAATCACCATGTAACAGCAAGGCTCAGAAGAGCCCACACACTCAGCTCTTAACCGCAGTGTGCAGAAAGTGTCAAAACGTGTTTTTCAGCAGAAATAAACATGTTTCTGCAAGTTTGGTCAACCCCATGTAAGTTATGGGACAGTAACAGCACACTTTTCAAAACGTGTTTTTCAGCCCGAAATAAACGCGTTTTTTCAGACAACTGAATCCCCATGTAACAGCAAGGCTCAGAGGAGCCCACACACTCAGATCTTAACCCCAGTGTGCAGAAAGGGTCAAAACGTGTTTTTCAGCAGAAATAAACATGTTTCTGCAAGTTTGGTCAACCCCATGTAAGTTATGGGGCAGTAACAGAACACTTTTCAAAACGTGTTTTTCAGCCCGAAATAAACGCGTTTTTTCAGACAACTGAATCACCATGTAACAGCAAGGCTCAGAGGAGCCCACACACTCAGCTCTTAACCCCAGTGTGCAGGAAGGGTCAAAACGTGTTTTTCAGCAGAAATAAACATGTTTCTGCAAGTTTGGTCAACCCCATGTAAGTTATGGGACAGTAACAGCACACTTTTCAAAACGTGTTTTTCAGCCCGAAATAAACGCGTTTTTTCAGACAACTGAATCCCCATGTAACAGCAAGACTCAGAGGAGCCCACACACTCAGATCTTAACCCTAGTGTGCAGAAAGGGTAAAAACGTGTTTTTCAGCAGAAATAAACATGTTTCTGCAAGTTTGGTTAACCCCATGTAAGTTATGGGGAAGTAACAGAACACTTTTCAAAACGTGTTTTTCAGCCCGAAATAAACGCGTTTTTTCAGACAACTGAATCCCCATGTAACAGCAAGGCTCAGAGGAGCCCACACACTCAGATCTTAACCCCAGTGTGCAGAAAGGGTCAAAACGTGTTTTTCAGCAGAAATAAACATGTTTCTGCAAGTTTGGTCAACCCCATGTAAGTTATGGGGCAGTAACAGAACACTTTTCAAAACGTGTTTTTCAGCCCGAAATAAACGCGTTTTTTCAGACAACTGAATCACCATGTAACAGCAAGGCTCAGAAGAGCCCACACACTCAGATCTTAACCCCAGTGTGCAGAAAGGGTCAAAACGTGTTTTTCAGCAGAAAAAAACATGTTTCTGCAAGTTTGGTCAACCCCATGTAAGTTATGGGGCAGTAACAGAACACTTTTCAAAACGTGTTTTTCAGCCCGAAATAAACGCGTTTTTTCAGACAACTGAATCACCATGTAACAGCAAGGCTCAGAGGAGCCCACACACTCAGCTCTTAACCCCAGTGTGCAGGAAGGGTCAAAACGTGTTTTTCAGCAGAAATAAACATGTTTCTGCAAGTTTGGTCAACCCCATGTAAGTTATGGGGCAGTAACAGAACACTTTTCAAAACGTGTTTTTCAGCCCGAAATAAACGCGTTTTTTCAGACAACTGAATCCCCATGCAACAGCAAGGCTCAGAAGAGCCCACACACTCAGCTCTTAACCCCAGTGTGCAGAAAGAGTCAAAACGTGTTTTTCAGCAGAAATAAACATGTTTCTGCAAGTTTGGTCAACCCCATGTAAGTTATGGGGCAGTAACAGAACACTTTTCAAAACGTGTTTTTCAGCCCGAAATAAACGCGTTTTTTCAGACAACTGAATCCCCATGTAACAGCAAGGCTCAGAGGAGCCCACACACTCAGCTCTTAGCCCCAGTGTGCAGAAAGTGTCAAAACGTGTTTTTCAGCAGAAATAAACATGTTTCTGCAAGTTTGGTCAACCCCATGTAAGTTATGGGACAGTAACAGCACACTTTTCAAAACGTGTTTTTCAGCCCGAAATAAACGCGTTTTTTCAGACAACTGAATCCCCATGTAACAGCAAGGCTCAGAGGAGCCCACACACTCAGATCTTAACCCCAGTGTGCAGAAAGGGTCAAAACGTGTTTTTCAGCAGAAATAAACATGTTTCTGCAAGTTTGGTCAACCCCATGTAAGTTATGGGGCAGTAACAGAACACTTTTCAAAACGTGTTTTTCAGCCCGAAATAAACGCGTTTTTTCAGACAACTGAATCACCATGTAACAGCAAGGCTCAGAAGAGCCCACACACTCAGCTCTTAACCCCAGTGTGCAGGAAGGGTCAAAACGTGTTTTTCAGCAGAAATAAACATGTTTCTGCAAGTTTGGTCAACCCCATGTAAGTTATGGGGCAGTAACAGAACACTTTTCAAAACGTGTTTTTCAGCCCGAAATAAACGCGTTTTTTCAGACAACTGAATCCCCATGCAACAGCAAGGCTCAGAAGAGCCCACACACTCAGCTCTTAACCCCAGTGTGCAGAAAGTGTCAAAACGTGTTTTTCAGCAGAAATAAACATGTTTCTGCAAGTTTGGTCAACCCCATGTAAGTTATGGGACAGTAACAGCACACTTTTCAAAACGTGTTTTTCAGCCCGAAATAAACGCGTTTTTTCAGACAACTGAATCCCCATGTAACAGCAAGGCTCAGAGGAGCCCACACACTCAGATCTTAACCCCAGTGTGCAGAAAGGGTCAAAACGTGTTTTTCAGCAGAAATAAACATGTTTCTATAAGTTTGGTCAACCCCATGTAAGTTATGGGGCAGTAACAGAACACTTTTCAAAACGTGTTTTTCAGCCCGAAATAAACGCGTTTTTTCAGACAACTGAATCACCATGTAACAGCAAGGCTCAGAGGAGCCCACACACTCAGCTCTTAACCCCAGTGTGCAGGAAGGGTCAAAACGTGTTTTTCAGCAGAAATAAACATGTTTCTGCAAGTTTGGTCAACCCCATGTAAGTTATGGGACAGTAACAGCACACTTTTCAAAACGTGTTTTTCAGCCCGAAATAAACGCGTTTTTTCAGACAACTGAATCCCCATGTAACAGCAAGACTCAGAGGAGCCCACACACTCAGATCTTAACCCTAGTGTGCAGAAAGGGTAAAAACGTGTTTTTCAGCAGAAATAAACATGTTTCTGCAAGTTTGGTTAACCCCATGTAAGTTATGGGGAAGTAACAGAACACTTTTCAAAACGTGTTTTTCAGCCCGAAATAAACGCGTTTTTTCAGACAACTGAATCCCCATGTAACAGCAAGGTTCAGAAGAGCCCACACACTCAGCTCTTAACCCCAGTGTGCAGAAAGAGTCAAAACGTGTTTTTCAGCAGAAATAAACATGTTTCTGCAAGTTTGGTCAACCCCATGTAAGTTATGGGGCAGTAACAGAACACTTTTCAAAACGTGTTTTTCAGCCCGAAATAAACGCGTTTTTTCAGACAACTGAATCCCCATGCAACAGCAAGGCTCAGAAGAGCCCACACACTCAGCTCTTAACCCCAGTGTGCAGAAAGTGTCAAAACGTGTTTTTCAGCAGAAATAAACATGTTTCTGCAAGTTTGGTCAACCCCATGTAAGTTATGGGACAGTAACAGCACACTTTTCAAAACGTGTTTTTCAGCCCGAAATAAACGCGTTTTTTCAGACAACTGAATCCCCATGTAACAGCAAGGCTCAGAGGAGCCCACACACTCAGATCTTAACCCCAGTGTGCAGAAAGGGTCAAAACGTGTTTTTCAGCAGAAATAAACATGTTTCTGCAAGTTTGGTCAACCCCATGTAAGTTATGGGGCAGTAACAGAACACTTTTCAAAACGTGTTTTTCAGCCCGAAATAAACGCGTTTTTTCAGACAACTGAATCACCATGTAACAGCAAGGCTAAGAGGAGCCCACACACTCAGCTCTTAACCCCAGTGTGCAGGAAGGGTCAAAACGTGTTTTTCAGCAGAAATAAACATGTTTCTGCAAGTTTGGTCAACCCCATGTAAGTTATGGGGCAGTAACAGAACACTTTTCAAAACGTGTTTTTCAGCCCGAAATAAACGCGTTTTTTCAGACAACTGAATCCCCATGCAACAGCAAGGCTCAGAAGAGCCCACACACTCAGCTCTTAACCCCAGTGTGCAGAAAGTGTCAAAACGTGTTTTTCAGCAGAAATAAACATGTTTCTGCAAGTTTGGTCAACCCCATGTAAGTTATGGGACAGTAACAGCACACTTTTCAAAACGTGTTTTTCAGCCCGAAATAAACGCGTTTTTTCAGACAACTGAATCCCCATGTAACAGCAAGGCTCAGAGGAGCCCACACACTCAGATCTTAACCCCAGTGTGCAGAAAGGGTCAAAACGTGTTTTTCAGCAGAAATAAACATGTTTCTGCAAGTTTGGTCAACCCCATGTAAGTTATGGGGCAGTAACAGAACACTTTTCAAAACGTGTTTTTCAGCCCGAAATAAACGCGTTTTTTCAGACAACTGAATCACCATGTAACAGCAAGGCTCAGAGGAGCCCACACACTCAGCTCTTAACCCCAGTGTGCAGGAAGGGTCAAAACGTGTTTTTCAGCAGAAATAAACATGTTTCTGCAAGTTTGGTCAACCCCATGTAAGTTATGGGGCAGTAACAGAACACTTTTCAAAACGTGTTTTTCAGCCCGAAATAAACGCGTTTTTTCAGACAACTGAATCCCCATGCAACAGCAAGGCTCAGAAGAGCCCACACACTCAGCTCTTAACCCCAGTGTGCAGAAAGAGTCAAAACGTGTTTTTCAGCAGAAATAAACATGTTTCTGCAAGTTTGGTCAACCCCATGTAAGTTATGGGGCAGTAACAGAACACTTTTCAAAACGTGTTTTTCAGCCCGAAATAAACGCGTTTTTTCAGACAACTGAATCCCCATGTAACAGCAAGGCTCAGAGGAGCCCACACACTCAGCTCTTAGCCCCAGTGTGCAGAAAGTGTCAAAACGTGTTTTTCAGCAGAAATAAACATGTTTCTGCAAGTTTGGTCAACCCCATGTAAGTTATGGGACAGTAACAGCACACTTTTCAAAACGTGTTTTTCAGCCCGAAATAAACGCGTTTTTTCAGACAACTGAATCCCCATGTAACAGCAAGGCTCAGAGGAGCCCACACACTCAGATCTTAACCCCAGTGTGCAGAAAGGGTCAAAACGTGTTTTTCAGCAGAAATAAACATGTTTCTGCAAGTTTGGTCAACCCCATGTAAGTTATGGGGCAGTAACAGAACACTTTTCAAAACGTGTTTTTCAGCCCGAAATAAACGCGTTTTTTCAGACAACTGAATCACCATGTAACAGCAAGGCTCAGAAGAGCCCACACACTCAGCTCTTAACCCCAGTGTGCAGGAAGGGTCAAAACGTGTTTTTCAGCAGAAATAAACATGTTTCTGCAAGTTTGGTCAACCCCATGTAAGTTATGGGGCAGTAACAGAACACTTTTCAAAACGTGTTTTTCAGCCCGAAATAAACGCGTTTTTTCAGACAACTGAATCCCCATGCAACAGCAAGGCTCAGAAGAGCCCACACACTCAGCTCTTAACCCCAGTGTGCAGAAAGTGTCAAAACGTGTTTTTCAGCAGAAATAAACATGTTTCTGCAAGTTTGGTCAACCCCATGTAAGTTATGGGACAGTAACAGCACACTTTTCAAAACGTGTTTTTCAGCCCGAAATAAACGCGTTTTTTCAGACAACTGAATCCCCATGTAACAGCAAGGCTCAGAGGAGCCCACACACTCAGATCTTAACCCCAGTGTGCAGAAAGGGTCAAAACGTGTTTTTCAGCAGAAATAAACATGTTTCTATAAGTTTGGTCAACCCCATGTAAGTTATGGGGCAGTAACAGAACACTTTTCAAAACGTGTTTTTCAGCCCGAAATAAACGCGTTTTTTCAGACAACTGAATCACCATGTAACAGCAAGGCTCAGAGGAGCCCACACACTCAGCTCTTAACCCCAGTGTGCAGGAAGGGTCAAAACGTGTTTTTCAGCAGAAATAAACATGTTTCTGCAAGTTTGGTCAACCCCATGTAAGTTATGGGACAGTAACAGCACACTTTTCAAAACGTGTTTTTCAGCCCGAAATAAACGCGTTTTTTCAGACAACTGAATCCCCATGTAACAGCAAGACTCAGAGGAGCCCACACACTCAGATCTTAACCCTAGTGTGCAGAAAGGGTAAAAACGTGTTTTTCAGCAGAAATAAACATGTTTCTGCAAGTTTGGTTAACCCCATGTAAGTTATGGGGAAGTAACAGAACACTTTTCAAAACGTGTTTTTCAGCCCGAAATAAACGCGTTTTTTCAGACAACTGAATCCCCATGTAACAGCAAGGTTCAGAAGAGCCCACACACTCAGCTCTTAACCCCAGTGTGCAGAAAGAGTCAAAACGTGTTTTTCAGCAGAAATAAACATGTTTCTGCAAGTTTGGTCAACCCCATGTAAGTTATGGGGCAGTAACAGAACACTTTTCAAAACGTGTTTTTCAGCCCGAAATAAACGCGTTTTTTCAGACAACTGAATCCCCATGCAACAGCAAGGCTCAGAAGAGCCCACACACTCAGCTCTTAACCCCAGTGTGCAGAAAGTGTCAAAACGTGTTTTTCAGCAGAAATAAACATGTTTCTGCAAGTTTGGTCAACCCCATGTAAGTTATGGGACAGTAACAGCACACTTTTCAAAACGTGTTTTTCAGCCCGAAATAAACGCGTTTTTTCAGACAACTGAATCCCCATGTAACAGCAAGGCTCAGAGGAGCCCACACACTCAGATCTTAACCCCAGTGTGCAGAAAGGGTCAAAACGTGTTTTTCAGCAGAAATAAACATGTTTCTGCAAGTTTGGTCAACCCCATGTAAGTTATGGGGCAGTAACAGAACACTTTTCAAAACGTGTTTTTCAGCCCGAAATAAACGCGTTTTTTCAGACAACTGAATCACCATGTAACAGCAAGGCTAAGAGGAGCCCACACACTCAGCTCTTAACCCCAGTGTGCAGGAAGGGTCAAAACGTGTTTTTCAGCAGAAATAAACATGTTTCTGCAAGTTTGGTCAACCCCATGTAAGTTATGGGGCAGTAACAGAACACTTTTCAAAACGTGTTTTTCAGCCCGAAATAAACGCGTTTTTTCAGACAACTGAATCCCCATGCAACAGCAAGGCTCAGAAGAGCCCACACACTCAGCTCTTAACCCCAGTGTGCAGAAAGTGTCAAAACGTGTTTTTCAGCAGAAATAAACATGTTTCTGCAAGTTTGGTCAACCCCATGTAAGTTATGGGACAGTAACAGCACACTTTTCAAAACGTGTTTTTCAGCCCGAAATAAACGCGTTTTTTCAGACAACTGAATCCCCATGTAACAGCAAGGCTCAGAGGAGCCCACACACTCAGATCTTAACCCCAGTGTGCAGAAAGGGTCAAAACGTGTTTTTCAGCAGAAATAAACATGTTTCTGCAAGTTTGGTCAACCCCATGTAAGTTATGGGGCAGTAACAGAACACTTTTCAAAACGTGTTTTTCAGCCCGAAATAAACGCGTTTTTTCAGACAACTGAATCACCATGTAACAGCAAGGCTCAGAGGAGCCCACACACTCAGCTCTTAACCCCAGTGTGCAGGAAGGGTCAAAACGTGTTTTTCAGCAGAAATAAACATGTTTCTGCAAGTTTGGTCAACCCCATGTAAGTTATGGGACAGTAACAGCACACTTTTCAAAACGTGTTTTTCAGCCCGAAATAAACGCGTTTTTTCAGACAACTGAATCCCCATGTAACAGCAAGACTCAGAGGAGCCCACACACTCAGATCTTAACCCTAGTGTGCAGAAAGGGTAAAAACGTGTTTTTCAGCAGAAATAAACATGTTTCTGCAAGTTTGGTTAACCCCATGTAAGTTATGGGGAAGTAACAGAACACTTTTCAAAACGTGTTTTTCAGCCCGAAATAAACGCGTTTTTTCAGACAACTGAATCCCCATGTAACAGCAAGGTTCAGAAGAGCCCACACACTCAGCTCTTAACCCCAGTGTGCAGAAAGAGTCAAAACGTGTTTTTCAGCAGAAATAAACATGTTTCTGCAAGTTTGGTCAACCCCATGTAAGTTATGGGGCAGTAACAGAACACTTTTCAAAACGTGTTTTTCAGACCGAAATAAACGCGTTTTTTCAGACAACTGAATCCCCATGTAACAGCAAGGCTCAGAGGAGCCCACACACTCAGCTCTTAACCCCAGTGTGCAGAAAGGGTCAAAACGTGTTTTTCAGCAGAAATAAACATGTTTCTGCAAGTTTGGTCAACCCCATGTAAGTTATGGGGCAGTAACAGAACACTTTTCAAAACGTGTTTTTCAGCCCGAAATAAACGCGTTTTTTCAGACAACTGAATCCCCATGCAACAGCAAGGCTCAGAAGAGCCCACACACTCAGCTCTTAACCCCAGTGTGCAGAAAGTGTCAAAACGTGTTTTTCAGCAGAAATAAACATGTTTCTGCAAGTTTGGTCAACCCCATGTAAGTTATGGGACAGTAACAGCACACTTTTCAAAACGTGTTTTTCAGCCCGAAATAAACGCGTTTTTTCAGACAACTGAATCCCCATGTAACAGCAAGGCTCAGAGGAGCCCACACACTCAGATCTTAACCCCAGTGTGCAGAAAGGGTCAAAACGTGTTTTTCAGCAGAAATAAACATGTTTCTGCAAGTTTGGTCAACCCCATGTAAGTTATGGGGCAGTAACAGAACACTTTTCAAAACGTGTTTTTCAGCCCGAAATAAACGCGTTTTTTCAGACAACTGAATCACCATGTAACAGCAAGGCTAAGAGGAGCCCACACACTCAGCTCTTAACCCCAGTGTGCAGGAAGGGTCAAAACGTGTTTTTCAGCAGAAATAAACATGTTTCTGCAAGTTTGGTCAACCCCATGTAAGTTATGGGGCAGTAACAGAACACTTTTCAAAACGTGTTTTTCAGCCCGAAATAAACGCGTTTTTTCAGACAACTGAATCCCCATGCAACAGCAAGGCTCAGAAGAGCCCACACACTCAGCTCTTAACCCCAGTGTGCAGAAAGAGTCAAAACGTGTTTTTCAGCAGAAATAAACATGTTTCTGCAAGTTTGGTCAACCCCATGTAAGTTATGGGGCAGTAACAGAACACTTTTCAAAACGTGTTTTTCAGCCCGAAATAAACGCGTTTTTTTCAGACAACTGAATCCCCATGTAACAGCAAGGCTCAGAGGAGCCCACACACTCAGCTCTTAGCCCCAGTGTGCAGAAAGTGTCAAAACGTGTTTTTCAGCAGAAATAAACATGTTTCTGCAAGTTTGGTCAACCCCATGTAAGTTATGGGACAGTAACAGCACACTTTTCAAAACGTGTTTTTCAGCCCGAAATAAACGCGTTTTTTCAGACAACTGAATCCCCATGTAACAGCAAGGCTCAGAGGAGCCCACACACTCAGATCTTAACCCCAGTGTGCAGAAAGGGTCAAAACGTGTTTTTCAGCAGAAATAAACATGTTTCTGCAAGTTTGGTCAACCCCATGTAAGTTATGGGGCAGTAACAGAACACTTTTCAAAACGTGTTTTTCAGCCCGAAATAAACGCGTTTTTTCAGACAACTGAATCACCATGTAACAGCAAGGCTCAGAAGAGCCCACACACTCAGCTCTTAACCCCAGTGTGCAGGAAGGGTCAAAACGTGTTTTTCAGCAGAAATAAACATGTTTCTGCAAGTTTGGTCAACCCCATGTAAGTTATGGGGCAGTAACAGAACACTTTTCAAAACGTGTTTTTCAGCCCGAAATAAACGCGTTTTTTCAGACAACTGAATCCCCATGCAACAGCAAGGCTCAGAAGAGCCCACACACTCAGCTCTTAACCCCAGTGTGCAGAAAGTGTCAAAACGTGTTTTTCAGCAGAAATAAACATGTTTCTGCAAGTTTGGTCAACCCCATGTAAGTTATGGGACAGTAACAGCACACTTTTCAAAACGTGTTTTTCAGCCCGAAATAAACGCGTTTTTTCAGACAACTGAATCCCCATGTAACAGCAAGGCTCAGAGGAGCCCACACACTCAGATCTTAACCCCAGTGTGCAGAAAGGGTCAAAACGTGTTTTTCAGCAGAAATAAACATGTTTCTGCAAGTTTGGTCAACCCCATGTAAGTTATGGGGCAGTAACAGAACACTTTTCAAAACGTGTTTTTCAGCCCGAAATAAACGCGTTTTTTCAGACAACTGAATCACCATGTAACAGCAAGGCTCAGAGGAGCCCACACACTCAGCTCTTAACCCCAGTGTGCAGGAAGGGTCAAAACGTGTTTTTCAGCAGAAATAAACATGTTTCTGCAAGTTTGGTCAACCCCATGTAAGTTATGGGACAGTAACAGCACACTTTTCAAAACGTGTTTTTCAGCCCGAAATAAACGCGTTTTTTCAGACAACTGAATCCCCATGTAACAGCAAGGCTCAGAGGAGCCCACACACTCAGATCTTAACCCTAGTGTGCAGAAAGGGTAAAAACGTGTTTTTCAGCAGAAATAAACATGTTTCTGCAAGTTTGGTTAACCCCATGTAAGTTATGGGGAAGTAACAGAACACTTTTCAAAACGTGTTTTTCAGCCCGAAATAAACGCGTTTTTTCAGACAACTGAATCCCCATGTAACAGCAAGGTTCAGAAGAGCCCACACACTCAGCTCTTAACCCCAGTGTGCAGAAAGAGTCAAAACGTGTTTTTCAGCAGAAATAAACATGTTTCTGCAAGTTTGGTCAACCCCATGTAAGTTATGGGGCAGTAACAGAACACTTTTCAAAACGTGTTTTTCAGCCCGAAATAAACGCGTTTTTTCAGACAACTGAATCCCCATGCAACAGCAAGGCTCAGAAGAGCCCACACACTCAGCTCTTAACCCCAGTGTGCAGAAAGTGTCAAAACGTGTTTTTCAGCAGAAATAAACATGTTTCTGCAAGTTTGGTCAACCCCATGTAAGTTATGGGACAGTAACAGCACACTTTTCAAAACGTGTTTTTCAGCCCGAAATAAACGCGTTTTTTCAGACAACTGAATCCCCATGTAACAGCAAGGCTCAGAGGAGCCCACACACTCAGATCTTAACCCCAGTGTGCAGAAAGGGTCAAAACGTGTTTTTCAGCAGAAATAAACATGTTTCTGCAAGTTTGGTCAACCCCATGTAAGTTATGGGGCAGTAACAGAACACTTTTCAAAACGTGTTTTTCAGCCCGAAATAAACGCGTTTTTTCAGACAACTGAATCACCATGTAACAGCAAGGCTAAGAGGAGCCCACACACTCAGCTCTTAACCCCAGTGTGCAGGAAGGGTCAAAACGTGTTTTTCAGCAGAAATAAACATGTTTCTGCAAGTTTGGTCAACCCCATGTAAGTTATGGGGCAGTAACAGAACACTTTTCAAAACGTGTTTTTCAGCCCGAAATAAACGCGTTTTTTCAGACAACTGAATCCCCATGCAACAGCAAGGCTCAGAAGAGCCCACACACTCAGCTCTTAACCCCAGTGTGCAGAAAGTGTCAAAACGTGTTTTTCAGCAGAAATAAACATGTTTCTGCAAGTTTGGTCAACCCCATGTAAGTTATGGGACAGTAACAGCACACTTTTCAAAACGTGTTTTTCAGCCCGAAATAAACGCGTTTTTTCAGACAACTGAATCCCCATGTAACAGCAAGGCTCAGAGGAGCCCACACACTCAGATCTTAACCCCAGTGTGCAGAAAGGGTCAAAACGTGTTTTTCAGCAGAAATAAACATGTTTCTGCAAGTTTGGTCAACCCCATGTAAGTTATGGGGCAGTAACAGAACACTTTTCAAAACGTGTTTTTCAGCCCGAAATAAACGCGTTTTTTCAGACAACTGAATCACCATGTAACAGCAAGGCTCAGAGGAGCCCACACACTCAGCTCTTAACCCCAGTGTGCAGGAAGGGTCAAAACGTGTTTTTCAGCAGAAATAAACATGTTTCTGCAAGTTTGGTCAACCCCATGTAAGTTATGGGACAGTAACAGCACACTTTTCAAAACGTGTTTTTCAGCCCGAAATAAACGCGTTTTTTCAGACAACTGAATCCCCATGTAACAGCAAGACTCAGAGGAGCCCACACACTCAGATCTTAACCCTAGTGTGCAGAAAGGGTAAAAACGTGTTTTTCAGCAGAAATAAACATGTTTCTGCAAGTTTGGTTAACCCCATGTAAGTTATGGGGAAGTAACAGAACACTTTTCAAAACATGTTTTTCAGCCCGAAATAAACGCGTTTTTTCAGACAACTGAATCCCCATGTAACAGCAAGGTTCAGAAGAGCCCACACACTCAGCTCTTAACCCCAGTGTGCAGAAAGAGTCAAAACGTGTTTTTCAGCAGAAATAAACATGTTTCTGCAAGTTTGGTCAACCCCATGTAAGTTATGGGGCAGTAACAGAACACTTTTCAAAACGTGTTTTTCAGCCCGAAATAAACGCGTTTTTTCAGACAACTGAATCCCCATGTAACAGCAAGGCTCAGAGGAGCCCACACACTCAGCTCTTAGCCCCAGTGTGCAGAAAGTGTCAAAACGTGTTTTTCAGCAGAAATAAACATGTTTCTGCAAGTTTGGTCAACCCCATGTAAGTTATGGGACAGTAACAGCACACTTTTCAAAACGTGTTTTTCAGCCCGAAATAAACGCGTTTTTTCAGACAACTGAATCCCCATGTAACAGCAAGGCTCAGAGGAGCCCACACACTCAGATCTTAACCCCAGTGTGCAGAAAGGGTCAAAACGTGTTTTTCAGCAGAAATAAACATGTTTCTGCAAGTTTGGTCAACCCCATGTAAGTTATGGGGCAGTAACAGAACACTTTTCAAAACGTGTTTTTCAGCCCGAAATAAACGCGTTTTTTCAGACAACTGAATCACCATGTAACAGCAAGGCTCAGAAGAGCCCACACACTCAGATCTTAACCCCAGTGTGCAGAAAGGGTCAAAACGTGTTTTTCAGCAGAAAAAAACATGTTTCTGCAAGTTTGGTCAACCCCATGTAAGTTATGGGGCAGTAACAGAACACTTTATAAAACGTGTTTTTCAGCCCGAAATAAACGCGTTTTTTCAGACAACTGAATCACCATGTAACAGCAAGGCTCAGAGGAGCCCACACACTCAGCTCTTAACCCCAGTGTGCAGGAAGGGTCAAAACGTGTTTTTCAGCAGAAATAAACATGTTTCTGCAAGTTTGGTCAACCCCATGTAAGTTATGGGGCAGTAACAGAACACTTTTCAAAACGTGTTTTTCAGCCCGAAATAAACGCGTTTTTTCAGACAACTGAATCCCCATGCAACAGCAAGGCTCAGAAGAGCCCACACACTCAGCTCTTAACCCCAGTGTGCAGAAAGAGTCAAAACGTGTTTTTCAGCAGAAATAAATATGTTTCTGCAAGTTTGGTCAACCCCATGTAAGTTATGGGGCAGTAACAGAACACTTTTCAAAACGTGTTTTTCAGCCCGAAATAAACGCGTTTTTTCAGACAACTGAATCCCCATGTAACAGCAAGGCTCAGAGGAGCCCACACACTCAGCTCTTAGCCCCAGTGTGCAGAAAGTGTCAAAACGTGTTTTTCAGCAGAAATAAACATGTTTCTGCAAGTTTGGTCAACCCCATGTAAGTTATGGGACAGTAACAGCACACTTTTCAAAACGTGTTTTTCAGCCCGAAATAAACGCGTTTTTTCAGACAACTGAATCCCCATGTAACAGCAAGGCTCAGAGGAGCCCACACACTCAGATCTTAACCCCAGTGTGCAGAAAGGGTCAAAACGTGTTTTTCAGCAGAAATAAACATGTTTCTGCAAGTTTGGTCAACCCCATGTAAGTTATGGGGCAGTAACAGAACACTTTTCAAAACGTGTTTTTCAGCCCGAAATAAACGCGTTTTTTCAGACAACTGAATCACCATGTAACAGCAAGGCTCAGAAGAGCCCACACACTCAGCTCTTAACCCCAGTGTGCAGGAAGGGTCAAAACGTGTTTTTCAGCAGAAATAAACATGTTTCTGCAAGTTTGGTCAACCCCATGTAAGTTATGGGGCAGTAACAGAACACTTTTCAAAACGTGTTTTTCAGCCCGAAAAAAACGCGTTTTTTCAGACAACTGAATCCCCATGCAACAGCAAGGCTCAGAAGAGCCCACACACTCAGCTCTTAACCCCAGTGTGCAGAAAGTGTCAAAACGTGTTTTTCAGCAGAAATAAACATGTTTCTGCAAGTTTGGTCAACCCCATGTAAGTTATGGGACAGTAACAGCACACTTTTCAAAACGTGTTTTTCAGCCCGAAATAAACGCGTTTTTTCAGACAACTGAATCCCCATGTAACAGCAAGGCTCAGAGGAGCCCACACACTCAGATCTTAACCCCAGTGTGCAGAAAGGGTCAAAACGTGTTTTTCAGCAGAAATAAACATGTTTCTGCAAGTTTGGTCAACCCCATGTAAGTTATGGGGCAGTAACAGAACACTTTTCAAAACGTGTTTTTCAGCCCGAAATAAACGCGTTTTTTCAGACAACTGAATCACCATGTAACAGCAAGGCTCAGAGGAGCCCACACACTCAGCTCTTAACCCCAGTGTGCAGGAAGGGTCAAAACGTGTTTTTCAGCAGAAATAAACATGTTTCTGCAAGTTTGGTCAACACCATGTAAGTTATGGGACAGTAACAGCACACTTTTCAAAACGTGTTTTTCAGCCCGAAATAAACGCGTTTTTTCAGACAACTGAATCCCCATGTAACAGCAAGACTCAGAGGAGCCCACACACTCAGATCTTAACCCTAGTGTGCAGAAAGGGTAAAAACGTGTTTTTCAGCAGAAATAAACATGTTTCTGCAAGTTTGGTTAACCCCATGTAAGTTATGGGGAAGTAACAGAACACTTTTCAAAACGTGTTTTTCAGCCCGAAATAAACGCGTTTTTTCAGACAACTGAATCCCCATGTAACAGCAAGGTTCAGAAGAGCCCACACACTCAGCTCTTAACCCCAGTGTGCAGAAAGAGTCAAAACGTGTTTTTCAGCAGAAATAAACATGTTTCTGCAAGTTTGGTCAACCCCATGTAAGTTATGGGGCAGTAACAGAACACTTTTCAAAACGTGTTTTTCAGCCCGAAATAAACGCGTTTTTTCAGACAACTGAATCACCATGTAACAGCAAGGCTCAGAAGAGCCCACACACTCAGATCTTAACCCCAGTGTGCAGAAAGGGTCAAAACGTGTTTTTCAGCAGAAAAAAACATGTTTCTGCAAGTTTGGTCAACCCCATGTAAGTTATGGGGCAGTAACAGAACACTTTTCAAAACGTGTTTTTCAGCCCGAAATAAACGCGTTTTTTCAGACAACTGAATCACCATGTAACAGCAAGGCTCAGAGGAGCCCACACACTCAGCTCTTAACCCCAGTGTGCAGGAAGGGTCAAAACGTGTTTTTCAGCAGAAATAAACATGTTTCTGCAAGTTTGGTCAACCCCATGTAAGTTATGGGGCAGTAACAGAACACTTTTCAAAACGTGTTTTTCAGCCCGAAATAAACGCGTTTTTTCAGACAACTGAATCCCCATGCAACAGCAAGGCTCAGAAGAGCCCACACACTCAGCTCTTAACCCCAGTGTGCAGAAAGAGTCAAAACGTGTTTTTCAGCAGAAATAAACATGTTTCTGCAAGTTTGGTCAACCCCATGTAAGTTATGGGGCAGTAACAGAACACTTTTCAAAACGTGTTTTTCAGCCCGAAATAAACGCGTTTTTTCAGACAACTGAATCCCCATGTAACAGCAAGGCTCAGAGGAGCCCACACACTCAGCTCTTAGCCCCAGTGTGCAGAAAGTGTCAAAACGTGTTTTTCAGCAGAAATAAACATGTTTCTGCAAGTTTGGTCAACCCCATGTAAGTTATGGGACAGTAACAGCACACTTTTCAAAACGTGTTTTTCAGCCCGAAATAAACGCGTTTTTTCAGACAACTGAATCCCCATGTAACAGCAAGGCTCAGAGGAGCCCACACACTCAGATCTTAACCCCAGTGTGCAGAAAGGGTCAAAACGTGTTTTTCAGCAGAAATAAACATGTTTCTGCAAGTTTGGTCAACCCCATGTAAGTTATGGGGCAGTAACAGAACACTTTTCAAAACGTGTTTTTCAGCCCGAAATAAACGCGTTTTTTCAGACAACTGAATCACCATGTAACAGCAAGGCTCAGAAGAGCCCACACACTCAGCTCTTAACCCCAGTGTGCAGGAAGGGTCAAAACGTGTTTTTCAGCAGAAATAAACATGTTTCTGCAAGTTTGGTCAACCCCATGTAAGTTATGGGGCAGTAACAGAACACTTTTCAAAACGTGTTTTTCAGCCCGAAATAAACGCGTTTTTTCAGACAACTGAATCCCCATGCAACAGCAAGGCTCAGAAGAGCCCACACACTCAGCTCTTAACCCCAGTGTGCAGAAAGTGTCAAAACGTGTTTTTCAGCAGAAATAAACATGTTTCTGCAAGTTTGGTCAACCCCATGTAAGTTATGGGACAGTAACAGCACACTTTTCAAAACGTGTTTTTCAGCCCGAAATAAACGCGTTTTTTCAGACAACTGAATCCCCATGTAACAGCAAGGCTCAGAGGAGCCCACACACTCAGATCTTAACCCCAGTGTGCAGAAAGGGTCAAAACGTGTTTTTCAGCAGAAATAAACATGTTTCTATAAGTTTGGTCAACCCCATGTAAGTTATGGGGCAGTAACAGAACACTTTTCAAAACGTGTTTTTCAGCCCGAAATAAACGCGTTTTTTCAGACAACTGAATCACCATGTAACAGCAAGGCTCAGAGGAGCCCACACACTCAGCTCTTAACCCCAGTGTGCAGGAAGGGTCAAAACGTGTTTTTCAGCAGAAATAAACATGTTTCTGCAAGTTTGGTCAACCCCATGTAAGTTATGGGACAGTAACAGCACACTTTTCAAAACGTGTTTTTCAGCCCGAAATAAACGCGTTTTTTCAGACAACTGAATCCCCATGTAACAGCAAGACTCAGAGGAGCCCACACACTCAGATCTTAACCCTAGTGTGCAGAAAGGGTAAAAACGTGTTTTTCAGCAGAAATAAACATGTTTCTGCAAGTTTGGTTAACCCCATGTAAGTTATGGGGAAGTAACAGAACACTTTTCAAAACGTGTTTTTCAGCCCGAAATAAACGCGTTTTTTCAGACAACTGAATCCCCATGCAACAGCAAGGCTCAGAAGAGCCCACACACTCAGCTCTTAACCCCAGTGTGCAGAAAGTGTCAAAACGTGTTTTTCAGCAGAAATAAACATGTTTCTGCAAGTTTGGTCAACCCCATGTAAGTTATGGGACAGTAACAGCACACTTTTCAAAACGTGTTTTTCAGCCCGAAATAAACGCGTTTTTTCAGACAACTGAATCCCCATGTAACAGCAAGGCTCAGAGGAGCCCACACACTCAGATCTTAACCCCAGTGTGCAGAAAGGGTCAAAACGTGTTTTTCAGCAGAAATAAACATGTTTCTGCAAGTTTGGTCAACCCCATGTAAGTTATGGGGCAGTAACAGAACACTTTTCAAAACGTGTTTTTCAGCCCGAAATAAACGCGTTTTTTCAGACAACTGAATCACCATGTAACAGCAAGGCTAAGAGGAGCCCACACACTCAGCTCTTAACCCCAGTGTGCAGGAAGGGTCAAAACGTGTTTTTCAGCAGAAATAAACATGTTTCTGCAAGTTTGGTCAACCCCATGTAAGTTATGGGGCAGTAACAGAACACTTTTCAAAACGTGTTTTTCAGCCCGAAATAAACGCGTTTTTTCAGACAACTGAATCCCCATGCAACAGCAAGGCTCAGAAGAGCCCACACACTCAGCTCTTAACCCCAGTGTGCAGAAAGTGTCAAAACGTGTTTTTCAGCAGAAATAAACATGTTTCTGCAAGTTTGGTCAACCCCATGTAAGTTATGGGACAGTAACAGCACACTTTTCAAAACGTGTTTTTCAGCCCGAAATAAACGCGTTTTTTCAGACAACTGAATCCCCATGTAACAGCAAGGCTCAGAGGAGCCCACACACTCAGATCTTAACCCCAGTGTGCAGAAAGGGTCAAAACGTGTTTTTCAGCAGAAATAAACATGTTTCTGCAAGTTTGGTCAACCCCATGTAAGTTATGGGGCAGTAACAGAACACTTTTCAAAACGTGTTTTTCAGCCCGAAATAAACGCGTTTTTTCAGACAACTGAATCACCATGTAACAGCAAGGCTCAGAGGAGCCCACACACTCAGCTCTTAACCCCAGTGTGCAGGAAGGGTCAAAACGTGTTTTTCAGCAGAAATAAACATGTTTCTGCAAGTTTGGTCAACCCCATGTAAGTTATGGGACAGTAACAGCACACTTTTCAAAACGTGTTTTTCAGCCCGAAATAAACGCGTTTTTTCAGACAACTGAATCCCCATGTAACAGCAAGACTCAGAGGAGCCCACACACTCAGATCTTAACCCTAGTGTGCAGAAAGGGTAAAAACGTGTTTTTCAGCAGAAATAAACATGTTTCTGCAAGTTTGGTTAACCCCATGTAAGTTATGGGGAAGTAACAGAACACTTTTCAAAACGTGTTTTTCAGCCCGAAATAAACGCGTTTTTTCAGACAACTGAATCCCCATGTAACAGCAAGGTTCAGAAGAGCCCACACACTCAGCTCTTAACCCCAGTGTGCAGAAAGAGTCAAAACGTGTTTTTCAGCAGAAATAAACATGTTTCTGCAAGTTTGGTCAACCCCATGTAAGTTATGGGGCAGTAACAGAACACTTTTCAAAACGTGTTTTTCAGCCCGAAATAAACGCGTTTTTTCAGACAACTGAATCCCCATGTAACAGCAAGGCTCAGAGGAGCCCACACACTCAACTCTTAGCCCCAGTGTGCAGAAAGTGTCAAAACGTGTTTTTCAGCAGAAATAAACATGTTTCTGCAAGTTTGGTCAACCCCATGTAAGTTATGGGACAGTAACAGCACACTTTTCAAAACGTGTTTTTCAGCCCGAAATAAACGCGTTTTTTCAGACAACTGAATCCCCATGTAACAGCAAGGCTCAGAGGAGCCCACACACTCAGATCTTAACCCCAGTGTGCAGAAAGGGTCAAAACGTGTTTTTCAGCAGAAATAAACATGTTTCTGCAAGTTTGGTCAACCCCATGTAAGTTATGGGGCAGTAACAGAACACTTTTCAAAACGTGTTTTTCAGCCCGAAATAAACGCGTTTTTTCAGACAACTGAATCACCATGTAACAGCAAGGCTCAGAAGAGCCCACACACTCAGATCTTAACCCCAGTGTGCAGAAAGGGTCAAAACGTGTTTTTCAGCAGAAAAAAACATGTTTCTGCAAGTTTGGTCAACCCCATGTAAGTTATGGGGCAGTAACAGAACACTTTATAAAACGTGTTTTTCAGCCCGAAATAAACGCGTTTTTTCAGACAACTGAATCACCATGTAACAGCAAGGCTCAGAGGAGCCCACACACTCAGCTCTTAACCCCAGTGTGCAGGAAGGGTCAAAACGTGTTTTTCAGCAGAAATAAACATGTTTCTGCAAGTTTGGTCAACCCCATGTAAGTTATGGGGCAGTAACAGAACACTTTTCAAAACGTGTTTTTCAGCCCGAAATAAACGCGTTTTTTCAGACAACTGAATCCCCATGCAACAGCAAGGCTCAGAAGAGCCCACACACTCAGCTCTTAACCCCAGTGTGCAGAAAGAGTCAAAACGTGTTTTTCAGCAGAAATAAATATGTTTCTGCAAGTTTGGTCAACCCCATGTAAGTTATGGGGCAGTAACAGAACACTTTTCAAAACGTGTTTTTCAGCCCGAAATAAACGCGTTTTTTCAGACAACTGAATCCCCATGTAACAGCAAGGCTCAGAGGAGCCCACACACTCAGATCTTAACCCCAGTGTGCAGAAAGGGTCAAAACGTGTTTTTCAGCAGAAATAAACATGTTTCTGCAAGTTTGGTCAACCCCATGTAAGTTATGGGGCAGTAACAGAACACTTTTCAAAACGTGTTTTTCAGCCCGAAATAAACGCGTTTTTTCAGACAACTGAATCCCCATGTAACAGCAAGGCTCAGAGGAGCCCACACACTCAGATCTTAACCCCAGTGTGCAGAAAGGGTCAAAACGTGTTTTTCAGCAGAAATAAACATGTTTCTGCAAGTTTGGTCAACCCCATGTAAGTTATGGGGCAGTAACAGAACACTTTTCAAAACGTGTTTTTCAGCCCGAAATAAACGCGTTTTTTCAGACAACTGAATCACCATGTAACAGCAAGGCTAAGAGGAGCCCACACACTCAGCTCTTAACCCCAGTGTGCAGGAAGGGTCAAAACGTGTTTTTCAGCAGAAATAAACATGTTTCTGCAAGTTTGGTCAACCCCATGTAAGTTATGGGGCAGTAACAGAACACTTTTCAAAACGTGTTTTTCAGCCCGAAATAAACGCGTTTTTTCAGACAACTGAATCCCCATGCAACAGCAAGGCTCAGAAGAGCCCACACACTCAGCTCTTAACCCCAGTGTGCAGAAAGTGTCAAAACGTGTTTTTCAGCAGAAATAAACATGTTTCTGCAAGTTTGGTCAACCCCATGTAAGTTATGGGACAGTAACAGCACACTTTTCAAAACGTGTTTTTCAGCCCGAAATAAACGCGTTTTTTCAGACAACTGAATCCCCATGTAACAGCAAGGCTCAGAGGAGCCCACACACTCAGATCTTAACCCCAGTGTGCAGAAAGGGTCAAAACGTGTTTTTCAGCAGAAATAAACATGTTTCTGCAAGTTTGGTCAACCCCATGTAAGTTATGGGGCAGTAACAGAACACTTTTCAAAACGTGTTTTTCAGCCCGAAATAAACGCGTTTTTTCAGACAACTGAATCACCATGTAACAGCAAGGCTCAGAGGAGCCCACACACTCAGCTCTTAACCCCAGTGTGCAGGAAGGGTCAAAACGTGTTTTTCAGCAGAAATAAACATGTTTCTGCAAGTTTGGTCAACCCCATGTAAGTTATGGGACAGTAACAGCACACTTTTCAAAACGTGTTTTTCAGCCCGAAATAAACGCGTTTTTTCAGACAACTGAATCCCCATGTAACAGCAAGACTCAGAGGAGCCCACACACTCAGATCTTAACCCTAGTGTGCAGAAAGGGTAAAAACGTGTTTTTCAGCAGAAATAAACATGTTTCTGCAAGTTTGGTTAACCCCATGTAAGTTATGGGGAAGTAACAGAACACTTTTCAAAACGTGTTTTTCAGCCCGAAATAAACGCGTTTTTTCAGACAACTGAATCCCCATGTAACAGCAAGGTTCAGAAGAGCCCACACACTCAGCTCTTAACCCCAGTGTGCAGAAAGAGTCAAAACGTGTTTTTCAGCAGAAATAAACATGTTTCTGCAAGTTTGGTCAACCCCATGTAAGTTATGGGGCAGTAACAGAACACTTTTCAAAACGTGTTTTTCAGACCGAAATAAACGCGTTTTTTCAGACAACTGAATCCCCATGTAACAGCAAGGCTCAGAGGAGCCCACACACTCAGCTCTTAGCCCCAGTGTGCAGAAAGTGTCAAAACGTGTTTTTCAGCAGAAATAAACATGTTTCTGCAAGTTTGGTCAACCCCATGTAAGTTATGGGACAGTAACAGCACACTTTTCAAAACGTGTTTTTCAGCCCGAAATAAACGCGTTTTTTCAGACAACTGAATCCCCATGTAACAGCAAGGCTCAGAGGAGCCCACACACTCAGATCTTAACCCCAGTGTGCAGAAAGGGTCAAAACGTGTTTTTCAGCAGAAATAAACATGTTTCTGCAAGTTTGGTCAACCCCATGTAAGTTATGGGGCAGTAACAGAACACTTTTCAAAACGTGTTTTTCAGCCCGAAATAAACGCGTTTTTTCAGACAACTGAATCCCCATGCAACAGCAAGGCTCAGAAGAGCCCACACACTCAGCTCTTAACCCCAGTGTGCAGAAAGTGTCAAAACGTGTTTTTCAGCAGAAATAAACATGTTTCTGCAAGTTTGGTCAACCCCATGTAAGTTATGGGACAGTAACAGCACACTTTTCAAAACGTGTTTTTCAGCCCGAAATAAACGCGTTTTTTCAGACAACTGAATCCCCATGTAACAGCAAGGCTCAGAGGAGCCCACACACTCAGATCTTAACCCCAGTGTGCAGAAAGGGTCAAAACGTGTTTTTCAGCAGAAATAAACATGTTTCTGCAAGTTTGGTCAACCCCATGTAAGTTATGGGGCAGTAACAGAACACTTTTCAAAACGTGTTTTTCAGCCCGAAATAAACGCGTTTTTTCAGACAACTGAATCACCATGTAACAGCAAGGCTAAGAGGAGCCCACACACTCAGCTCTTAACCCCAGTGTGCAGGAAGGGTCAAAACGTGTTTTTCAGCAGAAATAAACATGTTTCTGCAAGTTTGGTCAACCCCATGTAAGTTATGGGGCAGTAACAGAACACTTTTCAAAACGTGTTTTTCAGCCCGAAATAAACGCGTTTTTTCAGACAACTGAATCCCCATGCAACAGCAAGGCTCAGAAGAGCCCACACACTCAGCTCTTAACCCCAGTGTGCAGAAAGAGTCAAAACGTGTTTTTCAGCAGAAATAAACATGTTTCTGCAAGTTTGGTCAACCCCATGTAAGTTATGGGGCAGTAACAGAACACTTTTCAAAACGTGTTTTTCAGCCCGAAATAAACGCGTTTTTTTCAGACAACTGAATCCCCATGTAACAGCAAGGCTCAGAGGAGCCCACACACTCAGCTCTTAGCCCCAGTGTGCAGAAAGTGTCAAAACGTGTTTTTCAGCAGAAATAAACATGTTTCTGCAAGTTTGGTCAACCCCATGTAAGTTATGGGACAGTAACAGCACACTTTTCAAAACGTGTTTTTCAGCCCGAAATAAACGCGTTTTTTCAGACAACTGAATCCCCATGTAACAGCAAGGCTCAGAGGAGCCCACACACTCAGATCTTAACCCCAGTGTGCAGAAAGGGTCAAAACGTGTTTTTCAGCAGAAATAAACATGTTTCTGCAAGTTTGGTCAACCCCATGTAAGTTATGGGGCAGTAACAGAACACTTTTCAAAACGTGTTTTTCAGCCCGAAATAAACGCGTTTTTTCAGACAACTGAATCACCATGTAACAGCAAGGCTCAGAAGAGCCCACACACTCAGCTCTTAACCCCAGTGTGCAGGAAGGGTCAAAACGTGTTTTTCAGCAGAAATAAACATGTTTCTGCAAGTTTGGTCAACCCCATGTAAGTTATGGGGCAGTAACAGAACACTTTTCAAAACGTGTTTTTCAGCCCGAAATAAACGCGTTTTTTCAGACAACTGAATCCCCATGCAACAGCAAGGCTCAGAAGAGCCCACACACTCAGCTCTTAACCCCAGTGTGCAGAAAGTGTCAAAACGTGTTTTTCAGCAGAAATAAACATGTTTCTGCAAGTTTGGTCAACCCCATGTAAGTTATGGGACAGTAACAGCACACTTTTCAAAACGTGTTTTTCAGCCCGAAATAAACGCGTTTTTTCAGACAACTGAATCCCCATGTAACAGCAAGGCTCAGAGGAGCCCACACACTCAGATCTTAACCCCAGTGTGCAGAAAGGGTCAAAACGTGTTTTTCAGCAGAAATAAACATGTTTCTGCAAGTTTGGTCAACCCCATGTAAGTTATGGGGCAGTAACAGAACACTTTTCAAAACGTGTTTTTCAGCCCGAAATAAACGCGTTTTTTCAGACAACTGAATCACCATGTAACAGCAAGGCTCAGAGGAGCCCACACACTCAGCTCTTAACCCCAGTGTGCAGGAAGGGTCAAAACGTGTTTTTCAGCAGAAATAAACATGTTTCTGCAAGTTTGGTCAACCCCATGTAAGTTATGGGACAGTAACAGCACACTTTTCAAAACGTGTTTTTCAGCCCGAAATAAACGCGTTTTTTCAGACAACTGAATCCCCATGTAACAGCAAGGCTCAGAGGAGCCCACACACTCAGATCTTAACCCTAGTGTGCAGAAAGGGTAAAAACGTGTTTTTCAGCAGAAATAAACATGTTTCTGCAAGTTTGGTTAACCCCATGTAAGTTATGGGGAAGTAACAGAACACTTTTCAAAACGTGTTTTTCAGCCCGAAATAAACGCGTTTTTTCAGACAACTGAATCCCCATGTAACAGCAAGGTTCAGAAGAGCCCACACACTCAGCTCTTAACCCCAGTGTGCAGAAAGAGTCAAAACGTGTTTTTCAGCAGAAATAAACATGTTTCTGCAAGTTTGGTCAACCCCATGTAAGTTATGGGGCAGTAACAGAACACTTTTCAAAACGTGTTTTTCAGCCCGAAATAAACGCGTTTTTTCAGACAACTGAATCCCCATGCAACAGCAAGGCTCAGAAGAGCCCACACACTCAGCTCTTAACCCCAGTGTGCAGAAAGTGTCAAAACGTGTTTTTCAGCAGAAATAAACATGTTTCTGCAAGTTTGGTCAACCCCATGTAAGTTATGGGACAGTAACAGCACACTTTTCAAAACGTGTTTTTCAGCCCGAAATAAACGCGTTTTTTCAGACAACTGAATCCCCATGTAACAGCAAGGCTCAGAGGAGCCCACACACTCAGATCTTAACCCCAGTGTGCAGAAAGGGTCAAAACGTGTTTTTCAGCAGAAATAAACATGTTTCTGCAAGTTTGGTCAACCCCATGTAAGTTATGGGGCAGTAACAGAACACTTTTCAAAACGTGTTTTTCAGCCCGAAATAAACGCGTTTTTTCAGACAACTGAATCACCATGTAACAGCAAGGCTAAGAGGAGCCCACACACTCAGCTCTTAACCCCAGTGTGCAGGAAGGGTCAAAACGTGTTTTTCAGCAGAAATAAACATGTTTCTGCAAGTTTGGTCAACCCCATGTAAGTTATGGGGCAGTAACAGAACACTTTTCAAAACGTGTTTTTCAGCCCGAAATAAACGCGTTTTTTCAGACAACTGAATCCCCATGCAACAGCAAGGCTCAGAAGAGCCCACACACTCAGCTCTTAACCCCAGTGTGCAGAAAGTGTCAAAACGTGTTTTTCAGCAGAAATAAACATGTTTCTGCAAGTTTGGTCAACCCCATGTAAGTTATGGGACAGTAACAGCACACTTTTCAAAACGTGTTTTTCAGCCCGAAATAAACGCGTTTTTTCAGACAACTGAATCCCCATGTAACAGCAAGGCTCAGAGGAGCCCACACACTCAGATCTTAACCCCAGTGTGCAGAAAGGGTCAAAACGTGTTTTTCAGCAGAAATAAACATGTTTCTGCAAGTTTGGTCAACCCCATGTAAGTTATGGGGCAGTAACAGAACACTTTTCAAAACGTGTTTTTCAGCCCGAAATAAACGCGTTTTTTCAGACAACTGAATCACCATGTAACAGCAAGGCTCAGAGGAGCCCACACACTCAGCTCTTAACCCCAGTGTGCAGGAAGGGTCAAAACGTGTTTTTCAGCAGAAATAAACATGTTTCTGCAAGTTTGGTCAACCCCATGTAAGTTATGGGACAGTAACAGCACACTTTTCAAAACGTGTTTTTCAGCCCGAAATAAACGCGTTTTTTCAGACAACTGAATCCCCATGTAACAGCAAGACTCAGAGGAGCCCACACACTCAGATCTTAACCCTAGTGTGCAGAAAGGGTAAAAACGTGTTTTTCAGCAGAAATAAACATGTTTCTGCAAGTTTGGTTAACCCCATGTAAGTTATGGGGAAGTAACAGAACACTTTTCAAAACATGTTTTTCAGCCCGAAATAAACGCGTTTTTTCAGACAACTGAATCCCCATGTAACAGCAAGGTTCAGAAGAGCCCACACACTCAGCTCTTAACCCCAGTGTGCAGAAAGAGTCAAAACGTGTTTTTCAGCAGAAATAAACATGTTTCTGCAAGTTTGGTCAACCCCATGTAAGTTATGGGGCAGTAACAGAACACTTTTCAAAACGTGTTTTTCAGCCCGAAATAAACGCGTTTTTTCAGACAACTGAATCCCCATGTAACAGCAAGGCTCAGAGGAGCCCACACACTCAACTCTTAGCCCCAGTGTGCAGAAAGTGTCAAAACGTGTTTTTCAGCAGAAATAAACATGTTTCTGCAAGTTTGGTCAACCCCATGTAAGTTATGGGACAGTAACAGCACACTTTTCAAAACGTGTTTTTCAGCCCGAAATAAACGCGTTTTTTCAGACAACTGAATCCCCATGTAACAGCAAGGCTCAGAGGAGCCCACACACTCAGATCTTAACCCCAGTGTGCAGAAAGGGTCAAAACGTGTTTTTCAGCAGAAATAAACATGTTTCTGCAAGTTTGGTCAACCCCATGTAAGTTATGGGGCAGTAACAGAACACTTTTCAAAACGTGTTTTTCAGCCCGAAATAAACGCGTTTTTTCAGACAACTGAATCACCATGTAACAGCAAGGCTCAGAAGAGCCCACACACTCAGATCTTAACCCCAGTGTGCAGAAAGGGTCAAAACGTGTTTTTCAGCAGAAAAAAACATGTTTCTGCAAGTTTGGTCAACCCCATGTAAGTTATGGGGCAGTAACAGAACACTTTATAAAACGTGTTTTTCAGCCCGAAATAAACGCGTTTTTTCAGACAACTGAATCACCATGTAACAGCAAGGCTCAGAGGAGCCCACACACTCAGCTCTTAACCCCAGTGTGCAGGAAGGGTCAAAACGTGTTTTTCAGCAGAAATAAACATGTTTCTGCAAGTTTGGTCAACCCCATGTAAGTTATGGGGCAGTAACAGAACACTTTTCAAAACGTGTTTTTCAGCCCGAAATAAACGCGTTTTTTCAGACAACTGAATCCCCATGCAACAGCAAGGCTCAGAAGAGCCCACACACTCAGCTCTTAACCCCAGTGTGCAGAAAGAGTCAAAACGTGTTTTTCAGCAGAAATAAATATGTTTCTGCAAGTTTGGTCAACCCCATGTAAGTTATGGGGCAGTAACAGAACACTTTTCAAAACGTGTTTTTCAGCCCGAAATAAACGCGTTTTTTCAGACAACTGAATCCCCATGTAACAGCAAGGCTCAGAGGAGCCCACACACTCAGATCTTAACCCCAGTGTGCAGAAAGGGTCAAAACGTGTTTTTCAGCAGAAATAAACATGTTTCTGCAAGTTTGGTCAACCCCATGTAAGTTATGGGGCAGTAACAGAACACTTTTCAAAACGTGTTTTTCAGCCCGAAATAAACGCGTTTTTTCAGACAACTGAATCCCCATGTAACAGCAAGGCTCAGAGGAGCCCACACACTCAGATCTTAACCCCAGTGTGCAGAAAGGGTCAAAACGTGTTTTTCAGCAGAAATAAACATGTTTCTGCAAGTTTGGTCAACCCCATGTAAGTTATGGGGCAGTAACAGAACACTTTTCAAAACGTGTTTTTCAGCCCGAAATAAACGCGTTTTTTCAGACAACTGAATCACCATGTAACAGCAAGGCTAAGAGGAGCCCACACACTCAGCTCTTAACCCCAGTGTGCAGGAAGGGTCAAAACGTGTTTTTCAGCAGAAATAAACATGTTTCTGCAAGTTTGGTCAACCCCATGTAAGTTATGGGGCAGTAACAGAACACTTTTCAAAACGTGTTTTTCAGCCCGAAATAAACGCGTTTTTTCAGACAACTGAATCCCCATGCAACAGCAAGGCTCAGAAGAGCCCACACACTCAGCTCTTAACCCCAGTGTGCAGAAAGTGTCAAAACGTGTTTTTCAGCAGAAATAAACATGTTTCTGCAAGTTTGGTCAACCCCATGTAAGTTATGGGACAGTAACAGCACACTTTTCAAAACGTGTTTTTCAGCCCGAAATAAACGCGTTTTTTCAGACAACTGAATCCCCATGTAACAGCAAGGCTCAGAGGAGCCCACACACTCAGATCTTAACCCCAGTGTGCAGAAAGGGTCAAAACGTGTTTTTCAGCAGAAATAAACATGTTTCTGCAAGTTTGGTCAACCCCATGTAAGTTATGGGGCAGTAACAGAACACTTTTCAAAACGTGTTTTTCAGCCCGAAATAAACGCGTTTTTTCAGACAACTGAATCACCATGTAACAGCAAGGCTCAGAGGAGCCCACACACTCAGCTCTTAACCCCAGTGTGCAGGAAGGGTCAAAACGTGTTTTTCAGCAGAAATAAACATGTTTCTGCAAGTTTGGTCAACCCCATGTAAGTTATGGGACAGTAACAGCACACTTTTCAAAACGTGTTTTTCAGCCCGAAATAAACGCGTTTTTTCAGACAACTGAATCCCCATGTAACAGCAAGACTCAGAGGAGCCCACACACTCAGATCTTAACCCTAGTGTGCAGAAAGGGTAAAAACGTGTTTTTCAGCAGAAATAAACATGTTTCTGCAAGTTTGGTTAACCCCATGTAAGTTATGGGGAAGTAACAGAACACTTTTCAAAACGTGTTTTTCAGCCCGAAATAAACGCGTTTTTTCAGACAACTGAATCCCCATGTAACAGCAAGGTTCAGAAGAGCCCACACACTCAGCTCTTAACCCCAGTGTGCAGAAAGAGTCAAAACGTGTTTTTCAGCAGAAATAAACATGTTTCTGCAAGTTTGGTCAACCCCATGTAAGTTATGGGGCAGTAACAGAACACTTTTCAAAACGTGTTTTTCAGACCGAAATAAACGCGTTTTTTCAGACAACTGAATCCCCATGTAACAGCAAGGCTCAGAGGAGCCCACACACTCAGCTCTTAGCCCCAGTGTGCAGAAAGTGTCAAAACGTGTTTTTCAGCAGAAATAAACATGTTTCTGCAAGTTTGGTCAACCCCATGTAAGTTATGGGACAGTAACAGCACACTTTTCAAAACGTGTTTTTCAGCCCGAAATAAACGCGTTTTTTCAGACAACTGAATCCCCATGTAACAGCAAGGCTCAGAGGAGCCCACACACTCAGATCTTAACCCCAGTGTGCAGAAAGGGTCAAAACGTGTTTTTCAGCAGAAATAAACATGTTTCTGCAAGTTTGGTCAACCCCATGTAAGTTATGGGGCAGTAACAGAACACTTTTCAAAACGTGTTTTTCAGCCCGAAATAAACGCGTTTTTTCAGACAACTGAATCCCCATGCAACAGCAAGGCTCAGAAGAGCCCACACACTCAGCTCTTAACCCCAGTGTGCAGAAAGTGTCAAAACGTGTTTTTCAGCAGAAATAAACATGTTTCTGCAAGTTTGGTCAACCCCATGTAAGTTATGGGACAGTAACAGCACACTTTTCAAAACGTGTTTTTCAGCCCGAAATAAACGCGTTTTTTCAGACAACTGAATCCCCATGTAACAGCAAGGCTCAGAGGAGCCCACACACTCAGATCTTAACCCCAGTGTGCAGAAAGGGTCAAAACGTGTTTTTCAGCAGAAATAAACATGTTTCTGCAAGTTTGGTCAACCCCATGTAAGTTATGGGGCAGTAACAGAACACTTTTCAAAACGTGTTTTTCAGCCCGAAATAAACGCGTTTTTTCAGACAACTGAATCACCATGTAACAGCAAGGCTAAGAGGAGCCCACACACTCAGCTCTTAACCCCAGTGTGCAGGAAGGGTCAAAACGTGTTTTTCAGCAGAAATAAACATGTTTCTGCAAGTTTGGTCAACCCCATGTAAGTTATGGGGCAGTAACAGAACACTTTTCAAAACGTGTTTTTCAGCCCGAAATAAACGCGTTTTTTCAGACAACTGAATCCCCATGCAACAGCAAGGCTCAGAAGAGCCCACACACTCAGCTCTTAACCCCAGTGTGCAGAAAGAGTCAAAACGTGTTTTTCAGCAGAAATAAACATGTTTCTGCAAGTTTGGTCAACCCCATGTAAGTTATGGGGCAGTAACAGAACACTTTTCAAAACGTGTTTTTCAGCCCGAAATAAACGCGTTTTTTTCAGACAACTGAATCCCCATGTAACAGCAAGGCTCAGAGGAGCCCACACACTCAGCTCTTAGCCCCAGTGTGCAGAAAGTGTCAAAACGTGTTTTTCAGCAGAAATAAACATGTTTCTGCAAGTTTGGTCAACCCCATGTAAGTTATGGGACAGTAACAGCACACTTTTCAAAACGTGTTTTTCAGCCCGAAATAAACGCGTTTTTTCAGACAACTGAATCCCCATGTAACAGCAAGGCTCAGAGGAGCCCACACACTCAGATCTTAACCCCAGTGTGCAGAAAGGGTCAAAACGTGTTTTTCAGCAGAAATAAACATGTTTCTGCAAGTTTGGTCAACCCCATGTAAGTTATGGGGCAGTAACAGAACACTTTTCAAAACGTGTTTTTCAGCCCGAAATAAACGCGTTTTTTCAGACAACTGAATCACCATGTAACAGCAAGGCTCAGAAGAGCCCACACACTCAGCTCTTAACCCCAGTGTGCAGGAAGGGTCAAAACGTGTTTTTCAGCAGAAATAAACATGTTTCTGCAAGTTTGGTCAACCCCATGTAAGTTATGGGGCAGTAACAGAACACTTTTCAAAACGTGTTTTTCAGCCCGAAATAAACGCGTTTTTTCAGACAACTGAATCCCCATGCAACAGCAAGGCTCAGAAGAGCCCACACACTCAGCTCTTAACCCCAGTGTGCAGAAAGTGTCAAAACGTGTTTTTCAGCAGAAATAAACATGTTTCTGCAAGTTTGGTCAACCCCATGTAAGTTATGGGACAGTAACAGCACACTTTTCAAAACGTGTTTTTCAGCCCGAAATAAACGCGTTTTTTCAGACAACTGAATCCCCATGTAACAGCAAGGCTCAGAGGAGCCCACACACTCAGATCTTAACCCCAGTGTGCAGAAAGGGTCAAAACGTGTTTTTCAGCAGAAATAAACATGTTTCTGCAAGTTTGGTCAACCCCATGTAAGTTATGGGGCAGTAACAGAACACTTTTCAAAACGTGTTTTTCAGCCCGAAATAAACGCGTTTTTTCAGACAACTGAATCACCATGTAACAGCAAGGCTCAGAGGAGCCCACACACTCAGCTCTTAACCCCAGTGTGCAGGAAGGGTCAAAACGTGTTTTTCAGCAGAAATAAACATGTTTCTGCAAGTTTGGTCAACCCCATGTAAGTTATGGGACAGTAACAGCACACTTTTCAAAACGTGTTTTTCAGCCCGAAATAAACGCGTTTTTTCAGACAACTGAATCCCCATGTAACAGCAAGGCTCAGAGGAGCCCACACACTCAGATCTTAACCCTAGTGTGCAGAAAGGGTAAAAACGTGTTTTTCAGCAGAAATAAACATGTTTCTGCAAGTTTGGTTAACCCCATGTAAGTTATGGGGAAGTAACAGAACACTTTTCAAAACGTGTTTTTCAGCCCGAAATAAACGCGTTTTTTCAGACAACTGAATCCCCATGTAACAGCAAGGTTCAGAAGAGCCCACACACTCAGCTCTTAACCCCAGTGTGCAGAAAGAGTCAAAACGTGTTTTTCAGCAGAAATAAACATGTTTCTGCAAGTTTGGTCAACCCCATGTAAGTTATGGGGCAGTAACAGAACACTTTTCAAAACGTGTTTTTCAGCCCGAAATAAACGCGTTTTTTCAGACAACTGAATCCCCATGCAACAGCAAGGCTCAGAAGAGCCCACACACTCAGCTCTTAACCCCAGTGTGCAGAAAGTGTCAAAACGTGTTTTTCAGCAGAAATAAACATGTTTCTGCAAGTTTGGTCAACCCCATGTAAGTTATGGGACAGTAACAGCACACTTTTCAAAACGTGTTTTTCAGCCCGAAATAAACGCGTTTTTTCAGACAACTGAATCCCCATGTAACAGCAAGGCTCAGAGGAGCCCACACACTCAGATCTTAACCCCAGTGTGCAGAAAGGGTCAAAACGTGTTTTTCAGCAGAAATAAACATGTTTCTGCAAGTTTGGTCAACCCCATGTAAGTTATGGGGCAGTAACAGAACACTTTTCAAAACGTGTTTTTCAGCCCGAAATAAACGCGTTTTTTCAGACAACTGAATCACCATGTAACAGCAAGGCTAAGAGGAGCCCACACACTCAGCTCTTAACCCCAGTGTGCAGGAAGGGTCAAAACGTGTTTTTCAGCAGAAATAAACATGTTTCTGCAAGTTTGGTCAACCCCATGTAAGTTATGGGGCAGTAACAGAACACTTTTCAAAACGTGTTTTTCAGCCCGAAATAAACGCGTTTTTTCAGACAACTGAATCCCCATGCAACAGCAAGGCTCAGAAGAGCCCACACACTCAGCTCTTAACCCCAGTGTGCAGAAAGTGTCAAAACGTGTTTTTCAGCAGAAATAAACATGTTTCTGCAAGTTTGGTCAACCCCATGTAAGTTATGGGACAGTAACAGCACACTTTTCAAAACGTGTTTTTCAGCCCGAAATAAACGCGTTTTTTCAGACAACTGAATCCCCATGTAACAGCAAGGCTCAGAGGAGCCCACACACTCAGATCTTAACCCCAGTGTGCAGAAAGGGTCAAAACGTGTTTTTCAGCAGAAATAAACATGTTTCTGCAAGTTTGGTCAACCCCATGTAAGTTATGGGGCAGTAACAGAACACTTTTCAAAACGTGTTTTTCAGCCCGAAATAAACGCGTTTTTTCAGACAACTGAATCACCATGTAACAGCAAGGCTCAGAGGAGCCCACACACTCAGCTCTTAACCCCAGTGTGCAGGAAGGGTCAAAACGTGTTTTTCAGCAGAAATAAACATGTTTCTGCAAGTTTGGTCAACCCCATGTAAGTTATGGGACAGTAACAGCACACTTTTCAAAACGTGTTTTTCAGCCCGAAATAAACGCGTTTTTTCAGACAACTGAATCCCCATGTAACAGCAAGACTCAGAGGAGCCCACACACTCAGATCTTAACCCTAGTGTGCAGAAAGGGTAAAAACGTGTTTTTCAGCAGAAATAAACATGTTTCTGCAAGTTTGGTTAACCCCATGTAAGTTATGGGGAAGTAACAGAACACTTTTCAAAACATGTTTTTCAGCCCGAAATAAACGCGTTTTTTCAGACAACTGAATCCCCATGTAACAGCAAGGTTCAGAAGAGCCCACACACTCAGCTCTTAACCCCAGTGTGCAGAAAGAGTCAAAACGTGTTTTTCAGCAGAAATAAACATGTTTCTGCAAGTTTGGTCAACCCCATGTAAGTTATGGGGCAGTAACAGAACACTTTTCAAAACGTGTTTTTCAGCCCGAAATAAACGCGTTTTTTCAGACAACTGAATCCCCATGTAACAGCAAGGCTCAGAGGAGCCCACACACTCAACTCTTAGCCCCAGTGTGCAGAAAGTGTCAAAACGTGTTTTTCAGCAGAAATAAACATGTTTCTGCAAGTTTGGTCAACCCCATGTAAGTTATGGGACAGTAACAGCACACTTTTCAAAACGTGTTTTTCAGCCCGAAATAAACGCGTTTTTTCAGACAACTGAATCCCCATGTAACAGCAAGGCTCAGAGGAGCCCACACACTCAGATCTTAACCCCAGTGTGCAGAAAGGGTCAAAACGTGTTTTTCAGCAGAAATAAACATGTTTCTGCAAGTTTGGTCAACCCCATGTAAGTTATGGGGCAGTAACAGAACACTTTTCAAAACGTGTTTTTCAGCCCGAAATAAACGCGTTTTTTCAGACAACTGAATCACCATGTAACAGCAAGGCTCAGAAGAGCCCACACACTCAGATCTTAACCCCAGTGTGCAGAAAGGGTCAAAACGTGTTTTTCAGCAGAAAAAAACATGTTTCTGCAAGTTTGGTCAACCCCATGTAAGTTATGGGGCAGTAACAGAACACTTTATAAAACGTGTTTTTCAGCCCGAAATAAACGCGTTTTTTCAGACAACTGAATCACCATGTAACAGCAAGGCTCAGAGGAGCCCACACACTCAGCTCTTAACCCCAGTGTGCAGGAAGGGTCAAAACGTGTTTTTCAGCAGAAATAAACATGTTTCTGCAAGTTTGGTCAACCCCATGTAAGTTATGGGGCAGTAACAGAACACTTTTCAAAACGTGTTTTTCAGCCCGAAATAAACGCGTTTTTTCAGACAACTGAATCCCCATGCAACAGCAAGGCTCAGAAGAGCCCACACACTCAGCTCTTAACCCCAGTGTGCAGAAAGAGTCAAAACGTGTTTTTCAGCAGAAATAAATATGTTTCTGCAAGTTTGGTCAACCCCATGTAAGTTATGGGGCAGTAACAGAACACTTTTCAAAACGTGTTTTTCAGCCCGAAATAAACGCGTTTTTTCAGACAACTGAATCCCCATGTAACAGCAAGGCTCAGAGGAGCCCACACACTCAGCTCTTAGCCCCAGTGTGCAGAAAGTGTCAAAACGTGTTTTTCAGCAGAAATAAACATGTTTCTGCAAGTTTGGTCAACCCCATGTAAGTTATGGGACAGTAACAGCACACTTTTCAAAACGTGTTTTTCAGCCCGAAATAAACGCGTTTTTTCAGACAACTGAATCCCCATGTAACAGCAAGGCTCAGAGGAGCCCACACACTCAGATCTTAACCCCAGTGTGCAGAAAGGGTCAAAACGTGTTTTTCAGCAGAAATAAACATGTTTCTGCAAGTTTGGTCAACCCCATGTAAGTTATGGGGCAGTAACAGAACACTTTTCAAAACGTGTTTTTCAGCCCGAAATAAACGCGTTTTTTCAGACAACTGAATCACCATGTAACAGCAAGGCTCAGAAGAGCCCACACACTCAGCTCTTAACCCCAGTGTGCAGGAAGGGTCAAAACGTGTTTTTCAGCAGAAATAAACATGTTTCTGCAAGTTTGGTCAACCCCATGTAAGTTATGGGGCAGTAACAGAACACTTTTCAAAACGTGTTTTTCAGCCCGAAAAAAACGCGTTTTTTCAGACAACTGAATCCCCATGCAACAGCAAGGCTCAGAAGAGCCCACACACTCAGCTCTTAACCCCAGTGTGCAGAAAGTGTCAAAACGTGTTTTTCAGCAGAAATAAACATGTTTCTGCAAGTTTGGTCAACCCCATGTAAGTTATGGGACAGTAACAGCACACTTTTCAAAACGTGTTTTTCAGCCCGAAATAAACGCGTTTTTTCAGACAACTGAATCCCCATGTAACAGCAAGGCTCAGAGGAGCCCACACACTCAGATCTTAACCCCAGTGTGCAGAAAGGGTCAAAACGTGTTTTTCAGCAGAAATAAACATGTTTCTGCAAGTTTGGTCAACCCCATGTAAGTTATGGGGCAGTAACAGAACACTTTTCAAAACGTGTTTTTCAGCCCGAAATAAACGCGTTTTTTCAGACAACTGAATCACCATGTAACAGCAAGGCTCAGAGGAGCCCACACACTCAGCTCTTAACCCCAGTGTGCAGGAAGGGTCAAAACGTGTTTTTCAGCAGAAATAAACATGTTTCTGCAAGTTTGGTCAACACCATGTAAGTTATGGGACAGTAACAGCACACTTTTCAAAACGTGTTTTTCAGCCCGAAATAAACGCGTTTTTTCAGACAACTGAATCCCCATGTAACAGCAAGACTCAGAGGAGCCCACACACTCAGATCTTAACCCTAGTGTGCAGAAAGGGTAAAAACGTGTTTTTCAGCAGAAATAAACATGTTTCTGCAAGTTTGGTTAACCCCATGTAAGTTATGGGGAAGTAACAGAACACTTTTCAAAACGTGTTTTTCAGCCCGAAATAAACGCGTTTTTTCAGACAACTGAATCCCCATGTAACAGCAAGGTTCAGAAGAGCCCACACACTCAGCTCTTAACCCCAGTGTGCAGAAAGAGTCAAAACGTGTTTTTCAGCAGAAATAAACATGTTTCTGCAAGTTTGGTCAACCCCATGTAAGTTATGGGGCAGTAACAGAACACTTTTCAAAACGTGTTTTTCAGCCCGAAATAAACGCGTTTTTTCAGACAACTGAATCCCCATGCAACAGCAAGGCTCAGAAGAGCCCACACACTCAGCTCTTAACCCCAGTGTGCAGAAAGTGTCAAAACGTGTTTTTCAGCAGAAATAAACATGTTTCTGCAAGTTTGGTCAACCCCATGTAAGTTATGGGACAGTAACAGCACACTTTTCAAAACGTGTTTTTCAGCCCGAAATAAACGCGTTTTTTCAGACAACTGAATCCCCATGTAACAGCAAGGCTCAGAGGAGCCCACACACTCAGATCTTAACCCCAGTGTGCAGAAAGGGTCAAAACGTGTTTTTCAGCAGAAATAAACATGTTTCTGCAAGTTTGGTCAACCCCATGTAAGTTATGGGGCAGTAACAGAACACTTTTCAAAACGTGTTTTTCAGCCCGAAATAAACGCGTTTTTTCAGACAACTGAATCACCATGTAACAGCAAGGCTCAGAGGAGCCCACACACTCAGCTCTTAACCCCAGTGTGCAGGAAGGGTCAAAACGTGTTTTTCAGCAGAAATAAACATGTTTCTGCAAGTTTGGTCAACCCCATGTAAGTTATGGGACAGTAACAGCACACTTTTCAAAACGTGTTTTTCAGCCCGAAATAAACGCGTTTTTTCAGACAACTGAATCCCCATGTAACAGCAAGACTCAGAGGAGCCCACACACTCAGCTCTTAACCCCAGTGTGCAGGAAGGGTCAAAACGTGTTTTTCAGCAGAAATAAACATGTTTCTGCAAGTTTGGTCAACCCCATGTAAGTTATGGGACAGTAACAGAACACTTTTCAAAACGTGTTTTTCAGCCCGAAATAAACGCGTTTTTTCAGACAACTGAATCCCCATGCAACAGCAAGGCTCAGAAGAGCCCACACACTCAGCTCTTAACCCCAGTGTGCAGAAAGAGTCAAAACGTGTTTTTCAGCAGAAATAAATATGTTTCTGCAAGTTTGGTCAACCCCATGTAAGTTATGGGGCAGTAACAGAACACTTTTCAAAACGTGTTTTTCAGCCCGAAATAAACGCGTTTTTTCAGACAACTGAATCCCCATGTAACAGCAAGGCTCAGAGGAGCCCACACACTCAGCTCTTAGCCCCAGTGTGCAGAAAGTGTCAAAACGTGTTTTTCAGCAGAAATAAACATGTTTCTGCAAGTTTGGTCAACCCCATGTAAGTTATGGGACAGTAACAGCACACTTTTCAAAACGTGTTTTTCAGCCCGAAATAAACGCGTTTTTTCAGACAACTGAATCCCCATGCAACAGCAAGGCTCAGAAGAGCCCACACACTCAGCTCTTAACCCCAGTGTGCAGAAAGAGTCAAAACGTGTTTTTCAGCAGAAATAAATATGTTTCTGCAAGTTTGGTCAACCCCATGTAAGTTATGGGGCAGTAACAGAACACTTTTCAAAACGTGTTTTTCAGCCCGAAATAAACGCGTTTTTTCAGACAACTGAATCCCCATGTAACAGCAAGGCTCAGAGGAGCCCACACACTCAGCTCTTAGCCCCAGTGTGCAGAAAGTGTCAAAACGTGTTTTTCAGCAGAAATAAACATGTTTCTGCAAGTTTGGTCAACCCCATGTAAGTTATGGGACAGTAACAGCACACTTTTCAAAACGTGTTTTTCAGCCCGAAATAAACGCGTTTTTTCAGACAACTGAATCCCCATGTAACAGCAAGGCTCAGAGGAGCCCACACACTCAGCTTTTAGCCCCAGTGTGCAGAAAGTGTCAAAACGTGTTTTTCAGCAGAAATAAACATGTTTCTGCAAGTTTGGTCAACCCCATGTAAGTTATGGGACAGTAACAGCACACTTTTCAAAACGTGTTTTTCAGCCCGAAATAAACGCGTTTTTTCAGACAACTGAATCCCCATGTAACAGCAAGGCTCAGAGGAGCCCACACACTCAGATCTTAACCCCAGTGTGCAGAAAGGGTCAAAACGTGTTTTTCAGCAGAAATAAACATGTTTCTGCAAGTTTGGTCAACCCCATGTAAGTTATGGGGCAGTAACAGAACACTTTTCAAAACGTGTTTTTCAGCCCGAAATAAACGCGTTTTTTCAGACAACTGAATCACCATGTAACAGCAAGGCTCAGAAGAGCCCACACACTCAGCTCTTAACCCCAGTGTGCAGGAAGGGTCAAAACGTGTTTTTCAGCAGAAATAAACATGTTTCTGCAAGTTTGGTCAACCCCATGTAAGTTATGGGGCAGTAACAGAACACTTTTCAAAACGTGTTTTTCAGCCCGAAATAAACGCGTTTTTTCAGACAACTGAATCCCCATGCAACAGCAAGGCTCAGAAGAGCCCACACACTCAGCTCTTAACCCCAGTGTGCAGAAAGTGTCAAACGTGTTTTTCAGCAGAAATAAACATGTTTCTGCAAGTTTGGTCAACCCCATGTAAGTTATGGGACAGTAACAGCACACTTTTCAAAACGTGTTTTTCAGCCCGAAATAAACGCGTTTTTTCAGACAACTGAATCCCCATGTAACAGCAAGGCTCAGAGGAGCCCACACACTCAGATCTTAACCCCAGTGTGCAGAAAGGGTCAAAACGTGTTTTTCAGCAGAAATAAACATGTTTCTGCAAGTTTGGTCAACCCCATGTAAGTTATGGGGCAGTAACAGAACACTTTTCAAAACGTGTTTTTCAGCCCGAAATAAACGCGTTTTTTCAGACAACTGAATCACCATGTAACAGCAAGGCTCAGAGGAGCCCACACACTCAGCTCTTAACCCCAGTGTGCAGGAAGGGTCAAAACGTGTTTTTCAGCAGAAATAAACATGTTTCTGCAAGTTTGGTCAACCCCATGTAAGTTATGGGACAGTAACAGCACACTTTTCAAAACGTGTTTTTCAGCCCGAAATAAACGCGTTTTTTCAGACAACTGAATCCCCATGTAACAGCAAGACTCAGAGGAGCCCACACACTCAGATCTTAACCCTAGTGTGCAGAAAGGGTAAAAACGTGTTTTTCAGCAGAAATAAACATGTTTCTGCAAGTTTGGTTAACCCCATGTAAGTTATGGGGAAGTAACAGAACACTTTTCAAAACGTGTTTTTCAGCCCGAAATAAACGCGTTTTTTCAGACAACTGAATCCCCACGTAACAGCAAGGTTCAGAAGAGCCCACACACTCAGCTCTTAACCCCAGTGTGCAGAAAGAGTCAAAACGTGTTTTTCAGCAGAAATAAACATGTTTCTGCAAGTTTGGTCAACCCCATGTAAGTTATGGGGCAGTAACAGAACACTTTTCAAAACGTGTTTTTCAGCCCGAAATAAACGCGTTTTTTCAGACAACTGAATCCCCATGCAACAGCAAGGCTCAGAAGAGCCCACACACTCAGCTCTTAACCCCAGTGTGCAGAAAGTGTCAAAACGTGTTTTTAAGCAGAAATAAACACGTTTCTGCAAGTTTGGTCAACCCCATGTAAGTTATGGGACAGTAACAGCACACTTTTCAAAACGTGTTTTTCAGCCCGAAATAAACGCGTTTTTTCAGACAACTGAATCCCCATGTAACAGCAAGGCTCAGAGGAGCCCACACACTCAGATCTTAACCCCAGTGTGCAGAAAGGGTCAAAACGTGTTTTTCAGCAGAAATAAACATGTTTCTGCAAGTTTGGTCAACCCCATGTAAGTTATGGGGCAGTAACAGAACACTTTTCAAAACGTGTTTTTCAGCCCGAAATAAACGCGTTTTTTCAGACAACTGAATCACCATGTAACAGCAAGGCTAAGAGGAGCCCACACACTCAGCTCTTAACCCCAGTGTGCAGGAAGGGTCAAAACGTGTTTTTCAGCAGAAATAAACATGTTTCTGCAAGTTTGGTCAACCCCATGTAAGTTATGGGGCAGTAACAGAACACTTTTCAAAACGTGTTTTTCAGCCCGAAATAAACGCGTTTTTTCAGACAACTGAATCCCCATGCAACAGCAAGGCTCAGAAGAGCCCACACACTCAGCTCTTAACCCCAGTGTGCAGAAAGTGTCAAAACGTGTTTTTCAGCAGAAATAAACATGTTTCTGCAAGTTTGGTCAACCCCATGTAAGTTATGGGACAGTAACAGCACACTTTTCAAAACGTGTTTTTCAGCCCGAAATAAACGCGTTTTTTCAGACAACTGAATCCCCATGTAACAGCAAGGCTCAGAGGAGCCCACACACTCAGATCTTAACCCCAGTGTGCAGAAAGGGTCAAAACGTATTTTTCAGCAGAAATAAACATGTTTCTGCAAGTTTGGTCAACCCCATGTAAGTTATGGGGCAGTAACAGAACACTTTTCAAAACGTTTTTTTCAGCCCGAAATAAACGCGTTTTTTCAGACAACTGAATCACCATGTAACAGCAAGGCTCAGAGGAGCCCACACACTCAGCTCTTAACCCCAGTGTGCAGGAAGGGTCAAAACGTGTTTTTCAGCAGAAATAAACATGTTTCTGCAAGTTTGGTCAACCCCATGTAAGTTATGGGACAGTAACAGCACACTTTTCAAAACGTGTTTTTCAGCCCGAAATAAACGCGTTTTTTCAGACAACTGAATCCCCATGTAACAGCAAGACTCAGAGGAGCCCACACACTCAGATCTTAACCCTAGTGTGCAGAAAGGGTAAAAACGTGTTTTTCAGCAGAAATAAACATGTTTCTGCAAGTTTGGTTAACCCCATGTAAGTTATGGGGAAGTAACAGAACACTTTTCAAAACGTGTTTTTCAGCCCGAAATAAACGCGTTTTTTCAGACAACTGAATCCCCATGTAACAGCAAGGTTCAGAAGAGTCCACACACTCAGCTCTTAACCCCAGTGTGCAGAAAGAGTCAAAACGTGTTTTTCAGCAGAAATAAACATGTTTCTGCAAGTTTGGTCAACCCCATGTAAGTTATGGGGCAGTAACAGAACACTTTTCAAAACGTGTTTTTCAGCCCGAAATAAACGCGTTTTTTCAGACAACTGAATCCCCATGTAACAGCAAGGCTCAGAGGAGCCCACACACTCAGCTCTTAGCCCCAGTGTGCAGAAAGTGTCAAAACGTGTTTTTCAGCAGAAATAAACATGTTTCTGCAAGTTTGGTCAACCCCATGTAAGTTATGGGACAGTAACAGCACACTTTTCAAAACGTGTTTTTCAGCCCGAAATAAACGCGTTTTTTCAGACAACTGAATCCCCATGTAACAGCAAGGCTCAGAGGAGCCCACACACTCAGATCTTAACCCCAGTGTGCAGAAAGGGTCAAAACGTGTTTTTCAGCAGAAATAAACATGTTTCTGCAAGTTTGGTCAACCCCATGTAAGTTATGGGGCAGAAACAGAACACTTTTCAAAACGTGTTTTTCAGCCCGAAATAAACGCGTTTTTTCACACAACTGAATCACCATGTAACAGCAAGGCTCAGAAGAGCCCACACACTCAGATCTTAACCCCAGTGTGCAGAAAGGGTCAAAACGTGTTTTTCAGCAGAAAAAAACATGTTTCTGCAAGTTTGGTCAACCCCATGTAAGTTATGGGGCAGTAACAGAACACTTTATAAAACGTGTTTTTCAGCCCGAAATAAACGCGTTTTTTCAGACAACTGAATCACCATGTAACAGCAAGGCTCAGAGGAGCCCACACACTCAGCTCTTAACCCCAGTGTGCAGGAAGGGTCAAAACGTGTTTTTCAGCAGAAATAAACATGTTTCTGCAAGTTTGGTCAACCCCATGTAAGTTATGGGGCAGTAACAGAACACTTTTCAAAACGTGTTTTTCAGCCCGAAATAAACGCGTTTTTTCAGACAACTGAATCCCCATGCAACAGCAAGGCTCAGAAGAGCCCACACACTCAGCTCTTAACCCCAGTGTGCAGAAAGAGTCAAAACGTGTTTTTCAGCAGAAATAAATATGTTTCTGCAAGTTTGGTCAACCCCATGTAAGTTATGGGGCAGTAACAGAACACTTTTCAAAACGTGTTTTTCAGCCCGAAATAAACGCGTTTTTTCAGACAACTGAATCCCCATGTAACAGCAAGGCTCAGAGGAGCCCACACACTCAGCTCTTAGCCCCAGTGTGCAGAAAGTGTCAAAACGTGTTTTTCAGCAGAAATAAACATGTTTCTGCAAGTTTGGTCAACCCCATGTAAGTTATGGGACAGTAACAGCACACTTTTCAAAACGTGTTTTTCAGCCCGAAATAAACGCGTTTTTTCAGACAACTGAATCCCCATGTAACAGCAAGGCTCAGAGGAGCCCACACACTCAGATCTTAACCCCAGTGTGCAGAAAGGGTCAAAACGTGTTTTTCAGCAGAAATAAACATGTTTCTGCAAGTTTGGTCAACCCCATGTAAGTTATGGGGCAGTAACAGAACACTTTTCAAAACGTGTTTTTCAGCCCGAAATAAACGCGTTTTTTCAGACAACTGAATCACCATGTAACAGCAAGGCTCAGAAGAGCCCACACACTCAGCTCTTAACCCCAGTGTGCAGGAAGGGTCAAAACGTGTTTTTCAGCAGAAATAAACATGTTTCTGCAAGTTTGGTCAACCCCATGTAAGTTATGGGGCAGTAACAGAACACTTTTCAAAACGTGTTTTTCAGCCCGAAATAAACGCGTTTTTTCAGACAACTGAATCCCCATGCAACAGCAAGGCTCAGAAGAGCCCACACACTCAGCTCTTAACCCCAGTGTGCAGAAAGTGTCAAAACGTGTTTTTCAGCAGAAATAAACATGTTTCTGCAAGTTTGGTCAACCCCATGTAAGTTATGGGACAGTAACAGCACACTTTTCAAAACGTGTTTTTCAGCCCGAAATAAACGCGTTTTTTCAGACAACTGAATCCCCATGTAACAGCAAGGCTCAGAGGAGCCCACACACTCAGATCTTAACCCCAGTGTGCAGAAAGGGTCAAAACGTGTTTTTCAGCAGAAATAAACATGTTTCTGCAAGTTTGGTCAACCCCATGTAAGTTATGGGGCAGTAACAGAACACTTTTCAAAACGTGTTTTTCAGCCCGAAATAAACGCGTTTTTTCAGACAACTGAATCACCATGTAACAGCAAGGCTCAGAGGAGCCCACACACTCAGCTCTTAACCCCAGTGTGCAGGAAGGGTCAAAACGTGTTTTTCAGCAGAAATAAACATGTTTCTGCAAGTTTGGTCAACCCCATGTAAGTTATGGGACAGTAACAGCACACTTTTCAAAACGTGTTTTTCAGCCCGAAATAAACGCGTTTTTTCAGACAACTGAATCCCCATGTAACAGCAAGACTCAGAGGAGCCCACACACTCAGATCTTAACCCTAGTGTGCAGAAAGGGTAAAAACGTGTTTTTCAGCAGAAATAAACATGTTTCTGCAAGTTTGGTTAACCCCATGTAAGTTATGGGGAAGTAACAGAACACTTTTCAAAACGTGTTTTTCAGCCCGAAATAAACGCGTTTTTTCAGACAACTGAATCCCCATGTAACAGCAAGGTTCAGAAGAGCCCACACACTCAGCTCTTAACCCCAGTGTGCAGGAAGGGTCAAAACGTGTTTTTCAGCAGAAATAAACATGTTTCTGCAAGTTTGGTCAACCCCATGTAAGTTATGGGGCAGTAACAGAACACTTTTCAAAACGTGTTTTTCAGCCCGAAATAAACGCGTTTTTTCAGACAACTGAATCCCCATGCAACAGCAAGGCTCAGAAGAGCCCACACACTCAGCTCTTAACCCCAGTGTGCAGAAAGTGTCAAAACGTGTTTTTCAGCAGAAATAAACATGTTTCTGCAAGTTTGGTCAACCCCATGTAAGTTATGGGACAGTAACAGCACACTTTTCAAAACGTGTTTTTCAGCCCGAAATAAACGCGTTTTTTCAGACAACTGAATCCCCATGTAACAGCAAGGCTCAGAGGAGCCCACACACTCAGATCTTAACCCCAGTGTGCAGAAAGGGTCAAAACGTGTTTTTCAGCAGAAATAAACATGTTTCTGCAAGTTTGGTCAACCCCATGTAAGTTATGGGGCAGTAACAGAACACTTTTCAAAACGTGTTTTTCAGCCCGAAATAAACGCGTTTTTTCAGACAACTGAATCACCATGTAACAGCAAGGCTCAGAGGAGCCCACACACTCAGCTCTTAACCCCAGTGTGCAGGAAGGGTCAAAACGTGTTTTTCAGCAGAAATAAACATGTTTCTGCAAGTCTGGTCAACCCCATGTAAGTTATGGGACAGTAACAGCACACTTTTCAAAACGTGTTTTTCAGCCCGAAATAAACGCGTTTTTTCAGACAACTGAATCCCCATGTAACAGCAAGACTCAGAGGAGCCCACACACTCAGATCTTAACCCTAGTGTGCAGAAAGGGTAAAAACGTGTTTTTCAGCAGAAATAAACATGTTTCTGCAAGTTTGGTTAACCCCATGTAAGTTATGGGGAAGTAACAGAACACTTTTCAAAACGTGTTTTTCAGCCCGAAATAAACGCGTTTTTTCAGACAACTGAATCCCCATGTAACAGCAAGGTTCAGAAGAGCCCACACACTCAGCTCTTAACCCCAGTGTGCAGAAAGAGTCAAAACGTGTTTTTCAGCAGAAATAAACATGTTTCTGCAAGTTTGGTCAACCCCATGTAAGTTATGGGGCAGTAACAGAACACTTTTCAAAACGTGTTTTTCAGCCCGAAATAAACGCGTTTTTTCAGACAACTGAATCCCCATGTAACAGCAAGGCTCAGAGGAGCCCACACACTCAGCTCTTAGCCCCAGTGTGCAGAAAGTGTCAAAACGTGTTTTTCAGCAGAAATAAACATGTTTCTGCAAGTTTGGTCAACCCCATGTAAGTTATGGGACAGTAACAGCACACTTTTCAAAACGTGTTTTTCAGCCCGAAATAAACGCGTTTTTTCAGACAACTGAATCCCCATGTAACAGCAAGGCTCAGAGGAGCCCACACACTCAGATCTTAACCCCAGTGTGCAGAAAGGGTCAAAACGTGTTTTTCAGCAGAAATAAACATGTTTCTGCAAGTTTGGTCAACCCCATGTAAGTTATGGGGCAGTAACAGAACACTTTTCAAAACGTGTTTTTCAGCCCGAAATAAACGCGTTTTTTCAGACAACTGAATCACCATGTAACAGCAAGGCTCAGAAGAGCCCACACACTCAGATCTTAACCCCAGTGTGCAGAAAGGGTCAAAACGTGTTTTTCAGCAGAAAAAAATATGTTTCTGCAAGTTTGGTCAACCCCATGTAAGTTATGGGGCAGTAACAGAACACTTTTCAAAACGTGTTTTTCAGCCCGAAATAAACGCGTTTTTTCAGACAACTGAATCACCATGTAACAGCAAGGCTCAGAGGAGCCCACACACTCAGCTCTTAACCCCAGTGTGCAGGAAGGGTCAAAACGTGTTTTTCAGCAGAAATAAACATGTTTCTGCAAGTTTGGTCAACCCCATGTAAGTTATGGGGCAGTAACAGAACACTTTTCAAAACGTGTTTTTCAGCCCGAAATAAACGCGTTTTTTCAGACAACTGAATCCCCATGCAACAGCAAGGCTCAGAAGAGCCCACACACTCAGCTCTTAACCCCAGTGTGCAGAAAGAGTCAAAACGTGTTTTTCAGCAGAAATAAACATGTTTCTGCAAGTTTGGTCAACCCCATGTAAGTTATGGGGCAGTAACAGAACACTTTTCAAAACGTGTTTTTCAGCCCGAAATAAACGCGTTTTTTCAGACAACTGAATCACCATGTAACAGCAAGGCTCAGAAGAGCCCACACACTCAGCTCTTAACCCCAGTGTGCAGGAAGGGTCAAAACGTGTTTTTCAGCAGAAATAAACATGTTTCTGCAAGTTTGGTCAACCCCATGTAAGTTATGGGGCAGTAACAGAACACTTTTCAAAACGTGTTTTTCAGCCCGAAATAAACGCGTTTTTTCAGACAACTGAATCCCCATGCAACAGCAAGGCTCAGAAGAGCCCACACACTCAGCTCTTAACCCCAGTGTGCAGAAAGAGTCAAAACGTGTTTTTCAGCAGAAATAAACATGTTTCTGCAAGTTTGGTCAACCCCATGTAAGTTATGGGGCAGTAACAGAACACTTTTCAAAACGTGTTTTTCAGCCCGAAATAAACGCGTTTTTTCAGACAACTGAATCCCCATGTAACAGCAAGGCTCAGAGGAGCCCACACACTCAGCTCTTAGCCCCAGTGTGCAGAAAGTGTCAAAACGTGTTTTTCAGCAGAAATAAACATGTTTCTGCAAGTTTGGTCAACCCCATGTAAGTTATGGGACAGTAACAGCACACTTTTCAAAACGTGTTTTTCAGCCCGAAATAAACGCGTTTTTTCAGACAACTGAATCCCCATGTAACAGCAAGGCTCAGAGGAGCCCACACACTCAGATCTTAACCCCAGTGTGCAGAAAGGGTCAAAACGTGTTTTTCAGCAGAAATAAACATGTTTCTGCAAGTTTGGTCAACCCCATGTAAGTTATGGGGCAGTAACAGAACACTTTTCAAAACGTGTTTTTCAGCCCGAAATAAACGCGTTTTTTCAGACAACTGAATCACCATGTAACAGCAAGGCTCAGAAGAGCCCACACACTCAGCTCTTAACCCCAGTGTGCAGGAAGGGTCAAAACGTGTTTTTCAGCAGAAATAAACATGTTTCTGCAAGTTTGGTCAACCCCATGTAAGTTATGGGGCAGTAACAGAACACTTTTCAAAACGTGTTTTTCAGCCCGAAATAAACGCGTTTTTTCAGACAACTGAATCCCCATGCAACAGCAAGGCTCAGAAGAGCCCACACACTCAGCTCTTAACCCCAGTGTGCAGAAAGTGTCAAAACGTGTTTTTCAGCAGAAATAAACATGTTTCTGCAAGTTTGGTCAACCCCATGTAAGTTATGGGACAGTAACAGCACACTTTTCAAAACGTGTTTTTCAGCCCGAAATAAACGCGTTTTTTCAGACAACTGAATCCCCATGTAACAGCAAGGCTCAGAGGAGCCCACACACTCAGATCTTAACCCCAGTGTGCAGAAAGGGTCAAAACGTGTTTTTCAGCAGAAATAAACATGTTTCTGCAAGTTTGGTCAACCCCATGTAAGTTATGGGGCAGTAACAGAACACTTTTCAAAACGTGTTTTTCAGCCCGAAATAAACGCGTTTTTTCAGACAACTGAATCACCATGTAACAGCAAGGCTCAGAGGAGCCCACACACTCAGCTCTTAACCCCAGTGTGCAGAAAGTGTCAAAACGTGTTTTTCAGCAGAAATAAACATGTTTCTGCAAGTTTGGTCAACCCCATGTAAGTTATGGGACAGTAACAGCACACTTTTCAAAACGTGTTTTTCAGCCCGAAATAAACGCGTTTTTTCAGACAACTGAATCCCCATGTAACAGCAAGGCTCAGAGGAGCCCACACACTCAGATCTTAACCCCAGTGTGCAGAAAGGGTCAAAACGTGTTTTTCAGCAGAAATAAACATGTTTCTGCAAGTTTGGTCAACCCCATGTAAGTTATGGGGCAGTAACAGAACACTTTTCAAAACGTGTTTTTCAGCCCGAAATAAACGCGTTTTTTCAGACAACTGAATCACCATGTAACAGCAAGGCTCAGAGGAGCCCACACACTCAGCTCTTAACCCCAGTGTGCAGGAAGGGTCAAAACGTGTTTTTCAGCAGAAATAAACATGTTTCTGCAAGTTTGGTCAACCCCATGTAAGTTATGGGACAGTAACAGCACACTTTTCAAAACGTGTTTTTCAGCCCGAAATAAACGCGTTTTTTCAGACAACTGAATCCCCATGTAACAGCAAGACTCAGAGGAGCCCACACACTCAGATCTTAACCCTAGTGTGCAGAAAGGGTAAAAACGTGTTTTTCAGCAGAAATAAACATGTTTCTGCAAGTTTGGTTAACCCCATGTAAGTTATGGGGAAGTAACAGAACACTTTTCAAAACGTGTTTTTCAGCCCGAAATAAACGCGTTTTTTCAGACAACTGAATCCCCATGTAACAGCAAGGTTCAGAAGAGCCCACACACTCAGCTCTTAACCCCAGTGTGCAGAAAGAGTCAAAACGTGTTTTTCAGCAGAAATAAACATGTTTCTGCAAGTTTGGTCAACCCCATGTAAGTTATGGGACAGTAACAGCACACTTTTCAAAACGTGTTTTTCAGCCCGAAATAAACGCGTTTTTTCAGACAACTGAATCCCCATGTAACAGCAAGGCTCAGAGGAGCCCACACACTCAGATCTTAACCCCAGTGTGCAGAAAGGGTCAAAACGTGTTTTTCAGCAGAAATAAACATGTTTCTGCAAGTTTGGTCAACCCCATGTAAGTTATGGGGCAGTAACAGAACACTTTTCAAAACGTGTTTTTCAGCCCGAAATAAACGCGTTTTTTCAGACAACTGAATCCCCATGCAACAGCAAGGCTCAGAAGAGCCCACACACTCAGCTCTTAACCCCAGTGTGCAGAAAGTGTCAAAACGTGTTTTTCAGCAGAAATAAACATGTTTCTGCAAGTTTGGTCAACCCCATGTAAGTTATGGGACAGTAACAGCACACTTTTCAAAACGTGTTTTTCAGCCCGAAATAAACGCGTTTTTTCAGACAACTGAATCCCCATGTAACAGCAAGGCTCAGAGGAGCCCACACACTCAGATCTTAACCCCAGTGTGCAGAAAGGGTCAAAACGTGTTTTTCAGCAGAAATAAACATGTTTCTGCAAGTTTGGTCAACCCCATGTAAGTTATGGGGCAGTAACAGAACACTTTTCAAAACGTGTTTTTCAGCCCGAAATAAACGCGTTTTTTCAGACAACTGAATCACCATGTAACAGCAAGGCTAAGAGGAGCCCACACACTCAGCTCTTAACCCCAGTGTGCAGGAAGGGTCAAAACGTGTTTTTCAGCAGAAATAAACATGTTTCTGCAAGTTTGGTCAACCCCATGTAAGTTATGGGGCAGTAACAGAACACTTTTCAAAACGTGTTTTTCAGCCCGAAATAAACGCGTTTTTTCAGACAACTGAATCCCCATGCAACAGCAAGGCTCAGAAGAGCCCACACACTCAGCTCTTAACCCCAGTGTGCAGAAAGAGTCAAAACGTGTTTTTCAGCAGAAATAAACATGTTTCTGCAAGTTTGGTCAACCCCATGTAAGTTATGGGGCAGTAACAGAACACTTTTCAAAACGTGTTTTTCAGCCCGAAATAAACGCGTTTTTTTCAGACAACTGAATCCCCATGTAACAGCAAGGCTCAGAGGAGCCCACACACTCAGCTCTTAGCCCCAGTGTGCAGAAAGTGTCAAAACGTGTTTTTCAGCAGAAATAAACATGTTTCTGCAAGTTTGGTCAACCCCATGTAAGTTATGGGACAGTAACAGCACACTTTTCAAAACGTGTTTTTCAGCCCGAAATAAACGCGTTTTTTCAGACAACTGAATCCCCATGTAACAGCAAGGCTCAGAGGAGCCCACACACTCAGATCTTAACCCCAGTGTGCAGAAAGGGTCAAAACGTGTTTTTCAGCAGAAATAAACATGTTTCTGCAAGTTTGGTCAACCCCATGTAAGTTATGGGGCAGTAACAGAACACTTTTCAAAACGTGTTTTTCAGCCCGAAATAAACGCGTTTTTTCAGACAACTGAATCACCATGTAACAGCAAGGCTCAGAAGAGCCCACACACTCAGCTCTTAACCCCAGTGTGCAGGAAGGGTCAAAACGTGTTTTTCAGCAGAAATAAACATGTTTCTGCAAGTTTGGTCAACCCCATGTAAGTTATGGGGCAGTAACAGAACACTTTTCAAAACGTGTTTTTCAGCCCGAAATAAACGCGTTTTTTCAGACAACTGAATCCCCATGCAACAGCAAGGCTCAGAAGAGCCCACACACTCAGCTCTTAACCCCAGTGTGCAGAAAGTGTCAAAACGTGTTTTTCAGCAGAAATAAACATGTTTCTGCAAGTTTGGTCAACCCCATGTAAGTTATGGGACAGTAACAGCACACTTTTCAAAACGTGTTTTTCAGCCCGAAATAAACGCGTTTTTTCAGACAACTGAATCCCCATGTAACAGCAAGGCTCAGAGGAGCCCACACACTCAGATCTTAACCCCAGTGTGCAGAAAGGGTCAAAACGTGTTTTTCAGCAGAAATAAACATGTTTCTGCAAGTTTGGTCAACCCCATGTAAGTTATGGGGCAGTAACAGAACACTTTTCAAAACGTGTTTTTCAGCCCGAAATAAACGCGTTTTTTCAGACAACTGAATCACCATGTAACAGCAAGGCTAAGAGGAGCCCACACACTCAGCTCTTAACCCCAGTGTGCAGGAAGGGTCAAAACGTGTTTTTCAGCAGAAATAAACATGTTTCTGCAAGTTTGGTCAACCCCATGTAAGTTATGGGACAGTAACAGCACACTTTTCAAAACGTGTTTTTCAGCCCGAAATAAACGCGTTTTTTCAGACAACTGAATCCCCATGTAACAGCAAGACTCAGAGGAGCCCACACACTCAGATCTTAACCCTAGTGTGCAGAAAGGGTAAAAACGTGTTTTTCAGCAGAAATAAACATGTTTCTGCAAGTTTGGTTAACCCCATGTAAGTTATGGGGAAGTAACAGAACACTTTTCAAAACGTGTTTTTCAGCCCGAAATAAACGCGTTTTTTCAGACAACTGAATCCCCATGTAACAGCAAGGTTCAGAAGAGCCCACACACTCAGCTCTTAACCCCAGTGTGCAGAAAAAGTCAAAACGTGTTTTTCAGCAGAAATAAACATGTTTCTGCAAGTTTGGTCAACCCCATGTAAGTTATGGGGCAGTAACAGAACACTTTTCAAAACGTGTTTTTCAGCCCGAAATAAACGCGTTTTTTCAGACAACTGAATCCCCATGCAACAGCAAGGCTCAGAAGAGCCCACACACTCAGCTCTTAACCCCAGTGTGCAGAAAGTGTCAAAACGTGTTTTTCAGCAGAAATAAACATGTTTCTGCAAGTTTGGTCAACCCCATGTAAGTTATGGGACAGTAACAGCACACTTTTCAAAACGTGTTTTTCAGCCCGAAATAAACGCGTTTTTTCAGACAACTGAATCCCCATGTAACAGCAAGGCTCAGAGGAGCCCACACACTCAGATCTTAACCCTAGTGTGCAGAAAGGGTAAAAACGTGTTTTTCAGCAGAAATAAACATGTTTCTGCAAGTTTGGTTAACCCCATGTAAGTTATGGGGAAGTAACAGAACACTTTTCAAAACGTGTTTTTCAGCCCGAAATAAACGCGTTTTTTCAGACAACTGAATCCCCATGTAACAGCAAGGTTCAGAAGAGCCCACACACTCAGCTCTTAACCCCAGTGTGCAGAAAGAGTCAAAACGTGTTTTTCAGCAGAAATAAACATGTTTCTGCAAGTTTGGTCAACCCCATGTAAGTTATGGGGCAGTAACAGAACACTTTTCAAAACGTGTTTTTCAGCCCGAAATAAACGCGTTTTTTCAGACAACTGAATCCCCATGCAACAGCAAGGCTCAGAAGAGCCCACACACTCAGCTCTTAACCCCAGTGTGCAGAAAGTGTCAAAACGTGTTTTTCAGCAGAAATAAACATGTTTCTGCAAGTTTGGTCAACCCCATGTAAGTTATGGGACAGTAACAGCACACTTTTCAAAACGTGTTTTTCAGCCCGAAATAAACGCGTTTTTTCAGACAACTGAATCCCCATGTAACAGCAAGGCTCAGAGGAGCCCACACACTCAGATCTTAACCCCAGTGTGCAGAAAGGGTCAAAACGTGTTTTTCAGCAGAAATAAACATGTTTCTGCAAGTTTGGTCAACCCCATGTAAGTTATGGGGCAGTAACAGAACACTTTTCAAAACGTGTTTTTCAGCCCGAAATAAACGCGTTTTTTCAGACAACTGAATCACCATGTAACAGCAAGGCTAAGAGGAGTCCACACACTCAGCTCTTAACCCCAGTGTGCAGGAAGGGTCAAAACGTGTTTTTCAGCAGAAATAAACATGTTTCTGCAAGTTTGGTCAACCCCATGTAAGTTATGGGGCAGTAACAGAACACTTTTCAAAACGTGTTTTTCAGCCCGAAATAAACGCGTTTTTTCAGACAACTGAATCCCCATGCAACAGCAAGGCTCAGAAGAGCCCACACACTCAGCTCTTAACCCCAGTGTGCAGAAAGTGTCAAAACGTGTTTTTCAGCAGAAATAAACATGTTTCTGCAAGTTTGGTCAACCCCATGTAAGTTATGGGACAGTAACAGCACACTTTTCAAAACGTGTTTTTCAGCCCGAAATAAACGCGTTTTTTCAGACAACTGAATCCCCATGTAACAGCAAGGCTCAGAGGAGCCCACACACTCAGATCTTAACCCCAGTGTGCAGAAAGGGTCAAAACGTGTTTTTCAGCAGAAATAAACATGTTTCTGCAAGTTTGGTCAACCCCATGTAAGTTATGGGGCAGTAACAGAACACTTTTCAAAACGTGTTTTTCAGCCCGAAATAAACGCGTTTTTTCAGACAACTGAATCACCATGTAACAGCAAGGTTCAGAAGAGCCCACACACTCAGCTCTTAACCCCAGTGTGCAGAAAGAGTCAAAACGTGTTTTTCAGCAGAAATAAACATGTTTCTGCAAGTTTGGTCAACCCCATGTAAGTTATGGGGCAGTAACAGAACACTTTTCAAAACGTGTTTTTCAGCCCGAAATAAACGCGTTTTTTCAGACAACTGAATCCCCATGCAACAGCAAGGCTCAGAAGAGCCCACACACTCAGCTCTTAACCCCAGTGTGCAGAAAGTGTCAAAACGTGTTTTTAAGCAGAAATAAACATGTTTCTGCAAGTTTGGTCAACCCCATGTAAGTTATGGGACAGTAACAGCACACTTTTCAAAACGTGTTTTTCAGCCCGAAATAAACGCGTTTTTTCAGACAACTGAATCCCCATGTAACAGCAAGGCTCAGAGGAGCCCACACACTCAGATCTTAACCCCAGTGTGCAGAAAGGGTCAAAACGTGTTTTTCAGCAGAAATAAACATGTTTCTGCAAGTTTGGTCAACCCCATGTAAGTTATGGGGCAGTAACAGAACACTTTTCAAAACGTGTTTTTCAGCCCGAAATAAACGCGTTTTTTCAGACAACTGAATCACCATGTAACAGCAAGGCTAAGAGGAGCCCACACACTCAGCTCTTAACCCCAGTGTGCAGGAAGGGTCAAAACGTGTTTTTCAGCAGAAATAAACATGTTTCTGCAAGTTTGGTCAACCCCATGTAAGTTATGGGGCAGTAACAGAACACTTTTCAAAACGTGTTTTTCAGCCCGAAATAAACGCGTTTTTTCAGACAACTGAATCCCCATGCAACAGCAAGGCTCAGAAGAGCCCACACACTCAGCTCTTAACCCCAGTGTGCAGAAAGTGTCAAAACGTGTTTTTCAGCAGAAATAAACATGTTTCTGCAAGTTTGGTCAACCCCATGTAAGTTATGGGACAGTAACAGCACACTTTTCAAAACGTGTTTTTCAGCCCGAAATAAACGCGTTTTTTCAGACAACTGAATCCCCATGTAACAGCAAGGCTCAGAGGAGCCCACACACTCAGATCTTAACCCCAGTGTGCAGAAAGGGTCAAAACGTGTTTTTCAGCAGAAATAAACATGTTTCTGCAAGTTTGGTCAACCCCATGTAAGTTATGGGGCAGTAACAGAACACTTTTCAAAACGTGTTTTTCAGCCCGAAATAAACGCGTTTTTTCAGACAACTGAATCACCATGTAACAGCAAGGCTCAGAGGAGCCCACACACTCAGCTCTTAACCCCAGTGTGCAGGAAGGGTCAAAACGTGTTTTTCAGCAGAAATAAACATGTTTCTGCAAGTTTGGTCAACCCCATGTAAGTTATGGGACAGTAACAGCACACTTTTCAAAACGTGTTTTTCAGCCCGAAATAAACGCGTTTTTTCAGACAACTGAATCCCCATGTAACAGCAAGACTCAGAGGAGCCCACACACTCAGCTCTTAACCCCAGTGTGCAGGAAGGGTCAAAACGTGTTTTTCAGCAGAAATAAACATGTTTCTGCAAGTTTGGTCAACCCCATGTAAGTTATGGGACAGTAACAGAACACTTTTCAAAACGTGTTTTTCAGCCCGAAATAAACGCGTTTTTTCAGACAACTGAATCCCCATGCAACAGCAAGGCTCAGAAGAGCCCACACACTCAGCTCTTAACCCCAGTGTGCAGAAAGAGTCAAAACGTGTTTTTCAGCAGAAATAAATATGTTTCTGCAAGTTTGGTCAACCCCATGTAAGTTATGGGGCAGTAACAGAACACTTTTCAAAACGTGTTTTTCAGCCCGAAATAAACGCGTTTTTTCAGACAACTGAATCCCCATGTAACAGCAAGGCTCAGAGGAGCCCACACACTCAGCTTTTAGCCCCAGTGTGCAGAAAGTGTCAAAACGTGTTTTTCAGCAGAAATAAACATGTTTCTGCAAGTTTGGTCAACCCCATGTAAGTTATGGGGCAGTAACAGAACACTTTTCAAAACGTGTTTTTCAGCCCGAAATAAACGCGTTTTTTCAGACAACTGAATCACCATGTAACAGCAAGGCTCAGAGGAGCCCACACACTCAGCTCTTAACCCCAGTGTGCAGGAAGGGTCAAAACGTGTTTTTCAGCAGAAATAAACATGTTTCTGCAAGTTTGGTCAACCCCATGTAAGTTATGGGGCAGTAACAGAACACTTTTCAAAACGTGTTTTTCAGCCCGAAATAAACGCGTTTTTTCAGACAACTGAATCCCCATGCAACAGCAAGGCTCAGAAGAGCCCACACACTCAGCTCTTAACCCCAGTGTGCAGAAAGTGTCAAAACGTGTTTTTCAGCAGAAATAAACATGTTTCTGCAAGTTTGGTCAACCCCATGTAAGTTATGGGACAGTAACAGCACACTTTTCAAAACGTGTTTTTCAGCCCGAAATAAACGCGTTTTTTCAGACAACTGAATCCCCATGTAACAGCAAGGCTCAGAGGAGCCCACACACTCAGATCTTAACCCCAGTGTGCAGAAAGGGTCAAAACGTGTTTTTCAGCAGAAATAAACATGTTTCTGCAAGTTTGGTCAACCCCATGTAAGTTATGGGGCAGTAACAGAACACTTTTCAAAACGTGTTTTTCAGCCCGAAATAAACGCGTTTTTTCAGACAACTGAATCACCATGTAACAGCAAGGCTCAGAGGAGCCCACACACTCAGCTCTTAACCCCAGTGTGCAGGAAGGGTCAAAACGTGTTTTTCAGCAGAAATAAACATGTTTCTGCAAGTTTGGTCAACCCCATGTAAGTTATGGGACAGTAACAGCACACTTTTCAAAACGTGTTTTTCAGCCCGAAATAAACGCGTTTTTTCAGACAACTGAATCCCCATGTAACAGCAAGACTCAGAGGAGCCCACACACTCAGATCTTAACCCTAGTGTGCAGAAAGGGTAAAAACGTGTTTTTCAGCAGAAATAAACATGTTTCTGCAAGTTTGGTTAACCCCATGTAAGTTATGGGGAAGTAACAGAACACTTTTCAAAACGTGTTTTTCAGCCCGAAATAAACGCGTTTTTTCAGACAACTGAATCCCCATGTAACAGCAAGGTTCAGAAGAGCCCACACACTCAGCTCTTAACCCCAGTGTGCAGAAAGAGTCAAAACGTGTTTTTCAGCAGAAATAAACATGTTTCTGCAAGTTTGGTCAACCCCATGTAAGTTATGGGGCAGTAACAGAACACTTTTCAAAACGTGTTTTTCAGCCCGAAATAAACGCGTTTTTTCAGACAACTGAATCCCCATGTAACAGCAAGGCTCAGAGGAGCCCACACACTCAGCTTTTAGCCCCAGTGTGCAGAAAGTGTCAAAACGTGTTTTTCAGCAGAAATAAACATGTTTCTGCAAGTTTGGTCAACCCCATGTAAGTTATGGGGCAGTAACAGAACACTTTTCAAAACGTGTTTTTCAGCCCGAAATAAACGCGTTTTTTCAGACAACTGAATCACCATGTAACAGCAAGGCTCAGAGGAGCCCACACACTCAGCTCTTAACCCCAGTGTGCAGGAAGGGTCAAAACGTGTTTTTCAGCAGAAATAAACATGTTTCTGCAAGTTTGGTCAACCCCATGTAAGTTATGGGGCAGTAACAGAACACTTTTCAAAACGTGTTTTTCAGCCCGAAATAAACGCGTTTTTTCAGACAACTGAATCCCCATGCAACAGCAAGGCTCAGAAGAGCCCACACACTCAGCTCTTAACCCCAGTGTGCAGAAAGTGTCAAAACGTGTTTTTCAGCAGAAATAAACATGTTTCTGCAAGTTTGGTCAACCCCATGTAAGTTATGGGACAGTAACAGCACACTTTTCAAAACGTGTTTTTCAGCCCGAAATAAACGCGTTTTTTCAGTCAACTGAATCCCCATGTAACAGCAAGGCTCAGAGGAGCCCACACACTCAGATCTTAACCCCAGTGTGCAGAAAGGGTCAAAACGTGTTTTTCAGCAGAAATAAACATGTTTCTGCAAGTTTGGTCAACCCCATGTAAGTTATGGGGCAGTAACAGAACACTTTTCAAAACGTGTTTTTCAGCCCGAAATAAACGCGTTTTTTCAGACAACTGAATCACCATGTAACAGCAAGGCTCAGAGGAGCCCACACACTCAGCTCTTAACCCCAGTGTGCAGGAAGGGTCAAAACGTGTTTTTCAGCAGAAATAAACATGTTTCTGCAAGTTTGGTCAACCCCATGTAAGTTATGGGACAGTAACAGCACACTTTTCAAAACGTGTTTTTCAGCCCGAAATAAACGCGTTTTTTCAGACAACTGAATCCCCATGTAACAGCAAGACTCAGAGGAGCCCACACACTCAGATCTTAACCCTAGTGTGCAGAAAGGGTAAAAACGTGTTTTTCAGCAGAAATAAACATGTTTCTGCAAGTTTGGTTAACCCCATGTAAGTTATGGGGAAGTAACAGAACACTTTTCAAAACGTGTTTTTCAGCCCGAAATAAACGCGTTTTTTCAGACAACTGAATCCCCATGTAACAGCAAGGTTCAGAAGAGCCCACACACTCAGCTCTTAACCCCAGTGTGCAGAAAGAGTCAAAACGTGTTTTTCAGCAGAAATAAACATGTTTCTGCAAGTTTGGTCAACCCCATGTAAGTTATGGGGCAGTAACAGAACACTTTTCAAAACGTGTTTTTCAGCCCGAAATAAACGCGTTTTTTCAGACAACTGAATCCCCATGCAACAGCAAGGCTCAGAAGAGCCCACACACTCAGCTCTTAACCCCAGTGTGCAGAAAGTGTCAAAACGTGTTTTTAAGCAGAAATAAACATGTTTCTGCAAGTTTGGTCAACCCCATGTAAGTTATGGGTCAGTAACAGCACACTTTTCAAAACGTGTTTTTCAGCCCGAAATAAACGCGTTTTTTCAGACAACTGAATCCCCATGTAACAGCAAGGCTCAGAGGAGCCCACACACTCAGATCTTAACCCCAGTGTGCAGAAAGGGTCAAAACGTGTTTTTCAGCAGAAATAAACATGTTTCTGCAAGTTTGGTCAACCCCATGTAAGTTATGGGGCAGTAACAGAACACTTTTCAAAACGTGTTTTTCAGCCCGAAATAAACGCGTTTTTTCAGACAACTGAATCACCATGTAACAGCAAGGCTCAGAAGAGCCCACACACTCAGATCTTAACCCCAGTGTGCAGAAAGGGTCAAAACGTGTTTTTCAGCAGAAAAAAATATGTTTCTGCAAGTTTGGTCAACCCCATGTAAGTTATGGGGCAGTAACAGAACACTTTTCAAAACGTGTTTTTCAGCCCGAAATAAACGCGTTTTTTCAGACAACTGAATCACCATGTAACAGCAAGGCTCAGAGGAGCCCACACACTCAGCTCTTAACCCCAGTGTGCAGGAAGGGTCAAAACGTGTTTTTCAGCAGAAATAAACATGTTTCTGCAAGTTTGGTCAACCCCATGTAAGTTATGGGGCAGTAACAGAACACTTTTCAAAACGTGTTTTTCAGCCCGAAATAAACGCGTTTTTTCAGACAACTGAATCCCCATGCAACAGCAAGGCTCAGAAGAGCCCACACACTCAGCTCTTAACCCCAGTGTGCAGAAAGAGTCAAAACGTGTTTTTCAGCAGAAATAAACATGTTTCTGCAAGTTTGGTCAACCCCATGTAAGTTATGGGGCAGTAACAGAACACTTTTCAAAACGTGTTTTTCAGCCCGAAATAAACGCGTTTTTTCAGACAACTGAATCACCATGTAACAGCAAGGCTCAGAAGAGCCCACACACTCAGCTCTTAACCCCAGTGTGCAGGAAGGGTCAAAACGTGTTTTTCAGCAGAAATAAACATGTTTCTGCAAGTTTGGTCAACCCCATGTAAGTTATGGGGCAGTAACAGAACACTTTTCAAAACGTGTTTTTCAGCCCGAAATAAACGCGTTTTTTCAGACAACTGAATCCCCATGCAACAGCAAGGCTCAGAAGAGCCCACACACTCAGCTCTTAACCCCAGTGTGCAGAAAGAGTCAAAACGTGTTTTTCAGCAGAAATAAACATGTTTCTGCAAGTTTGGTCAACCCCATGTAAGTTATGGGGCAGTAACAGAACACTTTTCAAAACGTGTTTTTCAGCCCGAAATAAACGCGTTTTTTCAGACAACTGAATCCCCATGTAACAGCAAGGCTCAGAGGAGCCCACACACTCAGCTCTTAGCCCCAGTGTGCAGAAAGTGTCAAAACGTGTTTTTCAGCAGAAATAAACATGTTTCTGCAAGTTTGGTCAACCCCATGTAAGTTATGGGACAGTAACAGCACACTTTTCAAAACGTGTTTTTCAGCCCGAAATAAACGCGTTTTTTCAGACAACTGAATCCCCATGTAACAGCAAGGCTCAGAGGAGCCCACACACTCAGATCTTAACCCCAGTGTGCAGAAAGGGTCAAAACGTGTTTTTCAGCAGAAATAAACATGTTTCTGCAAGTTTGGTCAACCCCATGTAAGTTATGGGGCAGTAACAGAACACTTTTCAAAACGTGTTTTTCAGCCCGAAATAAACGCGTTTTTTCAGACAACTGAATCACCATGTAACAGCAAGGCTCAGAAGAGCCCACACACTCAGCTCTTAACCCCAGTGTGCAGGAAGGGTCAAAACGTGTTTTTCAGCAGAAATAAACATGTTTCTGCAAGTTTGGTCAACCCCATGTAAGTTATGGGGCAGTAACAGAACACTTTTCAAAACGTGTTTTTCAGCCCGAAATAAACGCGTTTTTTCAGACAACTGAATCCCCATGCAACAGCAAGGCTCAGAAGAGCCCACACACTCAGCTCTTAACCCCAGTGTGCAGAAAGTGTCAAAACGTGTTTTTCAGCAGAAATAAACATGTTTCTGCAAGTTTGGTCAACCCCATGTAAGTTATGGGACAGTAACAGCACACTTTTCAAAACGTGTTTTTCAGCCCGAAATAAACGCGTTTTTTCAGACAACTGAATCCCCATGTAACAGCAAGGCTCAGAGGAGCCCACACACTCAGATCTTAACCCCAGTGTGCAGAAAGGGTCAAAACGTGTTTTTCAGCAGAAATAAACATGTTTCTGCAAGTTTGGTCAACCCCATGTAAGTTATGGGGCAGTAACAGAACACTTTTCAAAACGTGTTTTTCAGCCCGAAATAAACGCGTTTTTTCAGACAACTGAATCACCATGTAACAGCAAGGCTCAGAGGAGCCCACACACTCAGCTCTTAACCCCAGTGTGCAGGAAGGGTCAAAACGTGTTTTTCAGCAGAAATAAACATGTTTCTGCAAGTTTGGTCAACCCCATGTAAGTTATGGGGCAGTAACAGAACACTTTTCAAAACGTGTTTTTCAGCCCGAAATAAACGCGTTTTTTCAGACAACTGAATCCCCATGCAACAGCAAGGCTCAGAAGAGCCCACACACTCAGCTCTTAACCCCAGTGTGCAGAAAGTGTCAAAACGTGTTTTTCAGCAGAAATAAACATGTTTCTGCAAGTTTGGTCAACCCCATGTAAGTTATGGGACAGTAACAGCACACTTTTCAAAACGTGTTTTTCAGCCCGAAATAAACGCGTTTTTTCAGACAACTGAATCCCCATGTAACAGCAAGGCTCAGAGGAGCCCACACACTCAGATCTTAACCCCAGTGTGCAGAAAGGGTCAAAACGTGTTTTTCAGCAGAAATAAACATGTTTCTGCAAGTTTGGTCAACCCCATGTAAGTTATGGGGCAGTAACAGAACACTTTTCAAAACGTGTTTTTCAGCCCGAAATAAACGCGTTTTTTCAGACAACTGAATCACCATGTAACAGCAAGGCTCAGAGGAGCCCACACACTCAGCTCTTAACCCCAGTGTGCAGGAAGGGTCAAAACGTGTTTTTCAGCAGAAATAAACATGTTTCTGCAAGTTTGGTCAACCCCATGTAAGTTATGGGACAGTAACAGCACACTTTTCAAAACGTGTTTTTCAGCCCGAAATAAACGCGTTTTTTCAGACAACTGAATCCCCATGTAACAGCAAGACTCAGAGGAGCCCACACACTCAGATCTTAACCCTAGTGTGCAGAAAGGGTAAAAACGTGTTTTTCAGCAGAAATAAACATGTTTCTGCAAGTTTGGTTAACCCCATGTAAGTTATGGGGAAGTAACAGAACACTTTTCAAAACGTGTTTTTCAGCCCGAAATAAACGCGTTTTTTCAGACAACTGAATCCCCATGTAACAGCAAGGTTCAGAAGAGCCCACACACTCAGCTCTTAACCCCAGTGTGCAGAAAGAGTCAAAACGTGTTTTTCAGCAGAAATAAACATGTTTCTGCAAGTTTGGTCAACCCCATGTAAGTTATGGGGCAGTAACAGAACACTTTTCAAAACGTGTTTTTCAGACCGAAATAAACGCGTTTTTTCAGACAACTGAATCCCCATGTAACAGCAAGGCTCAGAGGAGCCCACACACTCAGCTCTTAGCCCCAGTGTGCAGAAAGTGTCAAAACGTGTTTTTCAGCAGAAATAAACATGTTTCTGCAAGTTTGGTCAACCCCATGTAAGTTATGGGACAGTAACAGCACACTTTTCAAAACGTGTTTTTCAGCCCGAAATAAACGCGTTTTTTCAGACAACTGAATCCCCATGTAACAGCAAGGCTCAGAGGAGCCCACACACTCAGATCTTAACCCCAGTGTGCAGAAAGGGTCAAAACGTGTTTTTCAGCAGAAATAAACATGTTTCTGCAAGTTTGGTCAACCCCATGTAAGTTATGGGGCAGTAACAGAACACTTTTCAAAACGTGTTTTTCAGCCCGAAATAAACGCGTTTTTTCAGACAACTGAATCCCCATGCAACAGCAAGGCTCAGAAGAGCCCACACACTCAGCTCTTAACCCCAGTGTGCAGAAAGTGTCAAAACGTGTTTTTCAGCAGAAATAAACATGTTTCTGCAAGTTTGGTCAACCCCATGTAAGTTATGGGACAGTAACAGCACACTTTTCAAAACGTGTTTTTCAGCCCGAAATAAACGCGTTTTTTCAGACAACTGAATCCCCATGTAACAGCAAGGCTCAGAGGAGCCCACACACTCAGATCTTAACCCCAGTGTGCAGAAAGGGTCAAAACGTGTTTTTCAGCAGAAATAAACATGTTTCTGCAAGTTTGGTCAACCCCATGTAAGTTATGGGGCAGTAACAGAACACTTTTCAAAACGTGTTTTTCAGCCCGAAATAAACGCGTTTTTTCAGACAACTGAATCACCATGTAACAGCAAGGCTAAGAGGAGCCCACACACTCAGCTCTTAACCCCAGTGTGCAGGAAGGGTCAAAACGTGTTTTTCAGCAGAAATAAACATGTTTCTGCAAGTTTGGTCAACCCCATGTAAGTTATGGGGCAGTAACAGAACACTTTTCAAAACGTGTTTTTCAGCCCGAAATAAACGCGTTTTTTCAGACAACTGAATCCCCATGCAACAGCAAGGCTCAGAAGAGCCCACACACTCAGCTCTTAACCCCAGTGTGCAGAAAGAGTCAAAACGTGTTTTTCAGCAGAAATAAACATGTTTCTGCAAGTTTGGTCAACCCCATGTAAGTTATGGGGCAGTAACAGAACACTTTTCAAAACGTGTTTTTCAGCCCGAAATAAACGCGTTTTTTTCAGACAACTGAATCCCCATGTAACAGCAAGGCTCAGAGGAGCCCACACACTCAGCTCTTAGCCCCAGTGTGCAGAAAGTGTCAAAACGTGTTTTTCAGCAGAAATAAACATGTTTCTGCAAGTTTGGTCAACCCCATGTAAGTTATGGGACAGTAACAGCACACTTTTCAAAACGTGTTTTTCAGCCCGAAATAAACGCGTTTTTTCAGACAACTGAATCCCCATGTAACAGCAAGGCTCAGAGGAGCCCACACACTCAGATCTTAACCCCAGTGTGCAGAAAGGGTCAAAACGTGTTTTTCAGCAGAAATAAACATGTTTCTGCAAGTTTGGTCAACCCCATGTAAGTTATGGGGCAGTAACAGAACACTTTTCAAAACGTGTTTTTCAGCCCGAAATAAACGCGTTTTTTCAGACAACTGAATCACCATGTAACAGCAAGGCTCAGAAGAGCCCACACACTCAGCTCTTAACCCCAGTGTGCAGGAAGGGTCAAAACGTGTTTTTCAGCAGAAATAAACATGTTTCTGCAAGTTTGGTCAACCCCATGTAAGTTATGGGGCAGTAACAGAACACTTTTCAAAACGTGTTTTTCAGCCCGAAATAAACGCGTTTTTTCAGACAACTGAATCCCCATGCAACAGCAAGGCTCAGAAGAGCCCACACACTCAGCTCTTAACCCCAGTGTGCAGAAAGTGTCAAAACGTGTTTTTCAGCAGAAATAAACATGTTTCTGCAAGTTTGGTCAACCCCATGTAAGTTATGGGACAGTAACAGCACACTTTTCAAAACGTGTTTTTCAGCCCGAAATAAACGCGTTTTTTCAGACAACTGAATCCCCATGTAACAGCAAGGCTCAGAGGAGCCCACACACTCAGATCTTAACCCCAGTGTGCAGAAAGGGTCAAAACGTGTTTTTCAGCAGAAATAAACATGTTTCTGCAAGTTTGGTCAACCCCATGTAAGTTATGGGGCAGTAACAGAACACTTTTCAAAACGTGTTTTTCAGCCCGAAATAAACGCGTTTTTTCAGACAACTGAATCACCATGTAACAGCAAGGCTAAGAGGAGCCCACACACTCAGCTCTTAACCCCAGTGTGCAGGAAGGGTCAAAACGTGTTTTTCAGCAGAAATAAACATGTTTCTGCAAGTTTGGTCAACCCCATGTAAGTTATGGGACAGTAACAGCACACTTTTCAAAACGTGTTTTTCAGCCCGAAATAAACGCGTTTTTTCAGACAACTGAATCCCCATGTAACAGCAAGACTCAGAGGAGCCCACACACTCAGATCTTAACCCTAGTGTGCAGAAAGGGTAAAAACGTGTTTTTCAGCAGAAATAAACATGTTTCTGCAAGTTTGGTTAACCCCATGTAAGTTATGGGGAAGTAACAGAACACTTTTCAAAACGTGTTTTTCAGCCCGAAATAAACGCGTTTTTTCAGACAACTGAATCCCCATGTAACAGCAAGGTTCAGAAGAGCCCACACACTCAGCTCTTAACCCCAGTGTGCAGAAAAAGTCAAAACGTGTTTTTCAGCAGAAATAAACATGTTTCTGCAAGTTTGGTCAACCCCATGTAAGTTATGGGGCAGTAACAGAACACTTTTCAAAACGTGTTTTTCAGCCCGAAATAAACGCGTTTTTTCAGACAACTGAATCCCCATGCAACAGCAAGGCTCAGAAGAGCCCACACACTCAGCTCTTAACCCCAGTGTGCAGAAAGTGTCAAAACGTGTTTTTCAGCAGAAATAAACATGTTTCTGCAAGTTTGGTCAACCCCATGTAAGTTATGGGACAGTAACAGCACACTTTTCAAAACGTGTTTTTCAGCCCGAAATAAACGCGTTTTTTCAGACAACTGAATCCCCATGTAACAGCAAGGCTCAGAGGAGCCCACACACTCAGATCTTAACCCTAGTGTGCAGAAAGGGTAAAAACGTGTTTTTCAGCAGAAATAAACATGTTTCTGCAAGTTTGGTTAACCCCATGTAAGTTATGGGGAAGTAACAGAACACTTTTCAAAACGTGTTTTTCAGCCCGAAATAAACGCGTTTTTTCAGACAACTGAATCCCCATGTAACAGCAAGGTTCAGAAGAGCCCACACACTCAGCTCTTAACCCCAGTGTGCAGAAAGAGTCAAAACGTGTTTTTCAGCAGAAATAAACATGTTTCTGCAAGTTTGGTCAACCCCATGTAAGTTATGGGGCAGTAACAGAACACTTTTCAAAACGTGTTTTTCAGCCCGAAATAAACGCGTTTTTTCAGACAACTGAATCCCCATGCAACAGCAAGGCTCAGAAGAGCCCACACACTCAGCTCTTAACCCCAGTGTGCAGAAAGTGTCAAAACGTGTTTTTCAGCAGAAATAAACATGTTTCTGCAAGTTTGGTCAACCCCATGTAAGTTATGGGACAGTAACAGCACACTTTTCAAAACGTGTTTTTCAGCCCGAAATAAACGCGTTTTTTCAGACAACTGAATCCCCATGTAACAGCAAGGCTCAGAGGAGCCCACACACTCAGATCTTAACCCCAGTGTGCAGAAAGGGTCAAAACGTGTTTTTCAGCAGAAATAAACATGTTTCTGCAAGTTTGGTCAACCCCATGTAAGTTATGGGGCAGTAACAGAACACTTTTCAAAACGTGTTTTTCAGCCCGAAATAAACGCGTTTTTTCAGACAACTGAATCACCATGTAACAGCAAGGCTAAGAGGAGTCCACACACTCAGCTCTTAACCCCAGTGTGCAGGAAGGGTCAAAACGTGTTTTTCAGCAGAAATAAACATGTTTCTGCAAGTTTGGTCAACCCCATGTAAGTTATGGGGCAGTAACAGAACACTTTTCAAAACGTGTTTTTCAGCCCGAAATAAACGCGTTTTTTCAGACAACTGAATCCCCATGCAACAGCAAGGCTCAGAAGAGCCCACACACTCAGCTCTTAACCCCAGTGTGCAGAAAGTGTCAAAACGTGTTTTTCAGCAGAAATAAACATGTTTCTGCAAGTTTGGTCAACCCCATGTAAGTTATGGGACAGTAACAGCACACTTTTCAAAACGTGTTTTTCAGCCCGAAATAAACGCGTTTTTTCAGACAACTGAATCCCCATGTAACAGCAAGGCTCAGAGGAGCCCACACACTCAGATCTTAACCCCAGTGTGCAGAAAGGGTCAAAACGTGTTTTTCAGCAGAAATAAACATGTTTCTGCAAGTTTGGTCAACCCCATGTAAGTTATGGGGCAGTAACAGAACACTTTTCAAAACGTGTTTTTCAGCCCGAAATAAACGCGTTTTTTCAGACAACTGAATCACCATGTAACAGCAAGGTTCAGAAGAGCCCACACACTCAGCTCTTAACCCCAGTGTGCAGAAAGAGTCAAAACGTGTTTTTCAGCAGAAATAAACATGTTTCTGCAAGTTTGGTCAACCCCATGTAAGTTATGGGGCAGTAACAGAACACTTTTCAAAACGTGTTTTTCAGCCCGAAATAAACGCGTTTTTTCAGACAACTGAATCCCCATGCAACAGCAAGGCTCAGAAGAGCCCACACACTCAGCTCTTAACCCCAGTGTGCAGAAAGTGTCAAAACGTGTTTTTAAGCAGAAATAAACATGTTTCTGCAAGTTTGGTCAACCCCATGTAAGTTATGGGACAGTAACAGCACACTTTTCAAAACGTGTTTTTCAGCCCGAAATAAACGCGTTTTTTCAGACAACTGAATCCCCATGTAACAGCAAGGCTCAGAGGAGCCCACACACTCAGATCTTAACCCCAGTGTGCAGAAAGGGTCAAAACGTGTTTTTCAGCAGAAATAAACATGTTTCTGCAAGTTTGGTCAACCCCATGTAAGTTATGGGGCAGTAACAGAACACTTTTCAAAACGTGTTTTTCAGCCCGAAATAAACGCGTTTTTTCAGACAACTGAATCACCATGTAACAGCAAGGCTAAGAGGAGCCCACACACTCAGCTCTTAACCCCAGTGTGCAGGAAGGGTCAAAACGTGTTTTTCAGCAGAAATAAACATGTTTCTGCAAGTTTGGTCAACCCCATGTAAGTTATGGGGCAGTAACAGAACACTTTTCAAAACGTGTTTTTCAGCCCGAAATAAACGCGTTTTTTCAGACAACTGAATCCCCATGCAACAGCAAGGCTCAGAAGAGCCCACACACTCAGCTCTTAACCCCAGTGTGCAGAAAGTGTCAAAACGTGTTTTTCAGCAGAAATAAACATGTTTCTGCAAGTTTGGTCAACCCCATGTAAGTTATGGGACAGTAACAGCACACTTTTCAAAACGTGTTTTTCAGCCCGAAATAAACGCGTTTTTTCAGACAACTGAATCCCCATGTAACAGCAAGGCTCAGAGGAGCCCACACACTCAGATCTTAACCCCAGTGTGCAGAAAGGGTCAAAACGTGTTTTTCAGCAGAAATAAACATGTTTCTGCAAGTTTGGTCAACCCCATGTAAGTTATGGGGCAGTAACAGAACACTTTTCAAAACGTGTTTTTCAGCCCGAAATAAACGCGTTTTTTCAGACAACTGAATCACCATGTAACAGCAAGGCTCAGAGGAGCCCACACACTCAGCTCTTAACCCCAGTGTGCAGGAAGGGTCAAAACGTGTTTTTCAGCAGAAATAAACATGTTTCTGCAAGTTTGGTCAACCCCATGTAAGTTATGGGACAGTAACAGCACACTTTTCAAAACGTGTTTTTCAGCCCGAAATAAACGCGTTTTTTCAGACAACTGAATCCCCATGTAACAGCAAGACTCAGAGGAGCCCACACACTCAGCTCTTAACCCCAGTGTGCAGGAAGGGTCAAAACGTGTTTTTCAGCAGAAATAAACATGTTTCTGCAAGTTTGGTCAACCCCATGTAAGTTATGGGACAGTAACAGAACACTTTTCAAAACGTGTTTTTCAGCCCGAAATAAACGCGTTTTTTCAGACAACTGAATCCCCATGCAACAGCAAGGCTCAGAAGAGCCCACACACTCAGCTCTTAACCCCAGTGTGCAGAAAGAGTCAAAACGTGTTTTTCAGCAGAAATAAATATGTTTCTGCAAGTTTGGTCAACCCCATGTAAGTTATGGGGCAGTAACAGAACACTTTTCAAAACGTGTTTTTCAGCCCGAAATAAACGCGTTTTTTCAGACAACTGAATCCCCATGTAACAGCAAGGCTCAGAGGAGCCCACACACTCAGCTTTTAGCCCCAGTGTGCAGAAAGTGTCAAAACGTGTTTTTCAGCAGAAATAAACATGTTTCTGCAAGTTTGGTCAACCCCATGTAAGTTATGGGGCAGTAACAGAACACTTTTCAAAACGTGTTTTTCAGCCCGAAATAAACGCGTTTTTTCAGACAACTGAATCACCATGTAACAGCAAGGCTCAGAGGAGCCCACACACTCAGCTCTTAACCCCAGTGTGCAGGAAGGGTCAAAACGTGTTTTTCAGCAGAAATAAACATGTTTCTGCAAGTTTGGTCAACCCCATGTAAGTTATGGGGCAGTAACAGAACACTTTTCAAAACGTGTTTTTCAGCCCGAAATAAACGCGTTTTTTCAGACAACTGAATCCCCATGCAACAGCAAGGCTCAGAAGAGCCCACACACTCAGCTCTTAACCCCAGTGTGCAGAAAGTGTCAAAACGTGTTTTTCAGCAGAAATAAACATGTTTCTGCAAGTTTGGTCAACCCCATGTAAGTTATGGGACAGTAACAGCACACTTTTCAAAACGTGTTTTTCAGCCCGAAATAAACGCGTTTTTTCAGACAACTGAATCCCCATGTAACAGCAAGGCTCAGAGGAGCCCACACACTCAGATCTTAACCCCAGTGTGCAGAAAGGGTCAAAACGTGTTTTTCAGCAGAAATAAACATGTTTCTGCAAGTTTGGTCAACCCCATGTAAGTTATGGGGCAGTAACAGAACACTTTTCAAAACGTGTTTTTCAGCCCGAAATAAACGCGTTTTTTCAGACAACTGAATCACCATGTAACAGCAAGGCTCAGAGGAGCCCACACACTCAGCTCTTAACCCCAGTGTGCAGGAAGGGTCAAAACGTGTTTTTCAGCAGAAATAAACATGTTTCTGCAAGTTTGGTCAACCCCATGTAAGTTATGGGACAGTAACAGCACACTTTTCAAAACGTGTTTTTCAGCCCGAAATAAACGCGTTTTTTCAGACAACTGAATCCCCATGTAACAGCAAGACTCAGAGGAGCCCACACACTCAGATCTTAACCCTAGTGTGCAGAAAGGGTAAAAACGTGTTTTTCAGCAGAAATAAACATGTTTCTGCAAGTTTGGTTAACCCCATGTAAGTTATGGGGAAGTAACAGAACACTTTTCAAAACGTGTTTTTCAGCCCGAAATAAACGCGTTTTTTCAGACAACTGAATCCCCATGTAACAGCAAGGTTCAGAAGAGCCCACACACTCAGCTCTTAACCCCAGTGTGCAGAAAGAGTCAAAACGTGTTTTTCAGCAGAAATAAACATGTTTCTGCAAGTTTGGTCAACCCCATGTAAGTTATGGGGCAGTAACAGAACACTTTTCAAAACGTGTTTTTCAGCCCGAAATAAACGCGTTTTTTCAGACAACTGAATCCCCATGTAACAGCAAGGCTCAGAGGAGCCCACACACTCAGCTTTTAGCCCCAGTGTGCAGAAAGTGTCAAAACGTGTTTTTCAGCAGAAATAAACATGTTTCTGCAAGTTTGGTCAACCCCATGTAAGTTATGGGGCAGTAACAGAACACTTTTCAAAACGTGTTTTTCAGCCCGAAATAAACGCGTTTTTTCAGACAACTGAATCACCATGTAACAGCAAGGCTCAGAGGAGCCCACACACTCAGCTCTTAACCCCAGTGTGCAGGAAGGGTCAAAACGTGTTTTTCAGCAGAAATAAACATGTTTCTGCAAGTTTGGTCAACCCCATGTAAGTTATGGGGCAGTAACAGAACACTTTTCAAAACGTGTTTTTCAGCCCGAAATAAACGCGTTTTTTCAGACAACTGAATCCCCATGCAACAGCAAGGCTCAGAAGAGCCCACACACTCAGCTCTTAACCCCAGTGTGCAGAAAGTGTCAAAACGTGTTTTTCAGCAGAAATAAACATGTTTCTGCAAGTTTGGTCAACCCCATGTAAGTTATGGGACAGTAACAGCACACTTTTCAAAACGTGTTTTTCAGCCCGAAATAAACGCGTTTTTTCAGTCAACTGAATCCCCATGTAACAGCAAGGCTCAGAGGAGCCCACACACTCAGATCTTAACCCCAGTGTGCAGAAAGGGTCAAAACGTGTTTTTCAGCAGAAATAAACATGTTTCTGCAAGTTTGGTCAACCCCATGTAAGTTATGGGGCAGTAACAGAACACTTTTCAAAACGTGTTTTTCAGCCCGAAATAAACGCGTTTTTTCAGACAACTGAATCACCATGTAACAGCAAGGCTCAGAGGAGCCCACACACTCAGCTCTTAACCCCAGTGTGCAGGAAGGGTCAAAACGTGTTTTTCAGCAGAAATAAACATGTTTCTGCAAGTTTGGTCAACCCCATGTAAGTTATGGGACAGTAACAGCACACTTTTCAAAACGTGTTTTTCAGCCCGAAATAAACGCGTTTTTTCAGACAACTGAATCCCCATGTAACAGCAAGACTCAGAGGAGCCCACACACTCAGATCTTAACCCTAGTGTGCAGAAAGGGTAAAAACGTGTTTTTCAGCAGAAATAAACATGTTTCTGCAAGTTTGGTTAACCCCATGTAAGTTATGGGGAAGTAACAGAACACTTTTCAAAACGTGTTTTTCAGCCCGAAATAAACGCGTTTTTTCAGACAACTGAATCCCCATGTAACAGCAAGGTTCAGAAGAGCCCACACACTCAGCTCTTAACCCCAGTGTGCAGAAAGAGTCAAAACGTGTTTTTCAGCAGAAATAAACATGTTTCTGCAAGTTTGGTCAACCCCATGTAAGTTATGGGGCAGTAACAGAACACTTTTCAAAACGTGTTTTTCAGCCCGAAATAAACGCGTTTTTTCAGACAACTGAATCCCCATGCAACAGCAAGGCTCAGAAGAGCCCACACACTCAGCTCTTAACCCCAGTGTGCAGAAAGTGTCAAAACGTGTTTTTAAGCAGAAATAAACATGTTTCTGCAAGTTTGGTCAACCCCATGTAAGTTATGGGACAGTAACAGCACACTTTTCAAAACGTGTTTTTCAGCCCGAAATAAACGCGTTTTTTCAGACAACTGAATCCCCATGTAACAGCAAGGCTCAGAGGAGCCCACACACTCAGATCTTAACCCCAGTGTGCAGAAAGGGTCAAAACGTGTTTTTCAGCAGAAATAAACATGTTTCTGCAAGTTTGGTCAACCCCATGTAAGTTATGGGGCAGTAACAGAACACTTTTCAAAACGTGTTTTTCAGCCCGAAATAAACGCGTTTTTTCAGACAACTGAATCACCATGTAACAGCAAGGCTAAGAGGAGCCCACACACTCAGCTCTTAACCCCAGTGTGCAGGAAGGGTCAAAACGTGTTTTTCAGCAGAAATAAACATGTTTCTGCAAGTTTGGTCAACCCCATGTAAGTTATGGGGCAGTAACAGAACACTTTTCAAAACGTGTTTTTCAGCCCGAAATAAACGCGTTTTTTCAGACAACTGAATCCCCATGCAACAGCAAGGCTCAGAAGAGCCCACACACTCAGCTCTTAACCCCAGTGTGCAGAAAGTGTCAAAACGTGTTTTTCAGCAGAAATAAACATGTTTCTGCAAGTTTGGTCAACCCCATGTAAGTTATGGGACAGTAACAGCACACTTTTCAAAACGTGTTTTTCAGCCCGAAATAAACGCGTTTTTTCAGACAACTGAATCCCCATGTAACAGCAAGGCTCAGAGGAGCCCACACACTCAGATCTTAACCCCAGTGTGCAGAAAGGGTCAAAACGTGTTTTTCAGCAGAAATAAACATGTTTCTGCAAGTTTGGTCAACCCCATGTAAGTTATGGGGCAGTAACAGAACACTTTTCAAAACGTTTTTTTCAGCCCGAAATAAACGCGTTTTTTCAGACAACTGAATCACCATGTAACAGCAAGGCTCAGAGGAGCCCACACACTCAGCTCTTAACCCCAGTGTGCAGGAAGGGTCAAAACGTGTTTTTCAGCAGAAATAAACATGTTTCTGCAAGTTTGGTCAACCCCATGTAAGTTATGGGACAGTAACAGCACACTTTTCAAAACGTGTTTTTCAGCCCGAAATAAACGCGTTTTTTCAGACAACTGAATCCCCATGTAACAGCAAGACTCAGAGGAGCCCACACACTCAGATCTTAACCCTAGTGTGCAGAAAGGGTAAAAACGTGTTTTTCAGCAGAAATAAACATGTTTCTGCAAGTTTGGTTAACCCCATGTAAGTTATGGGGAAGTAACAGAACACTTTTCAAAACGTGTTTTTCAGCCCGAAATAAACGCGTTTTTTCAGACAACTGAATCCCCATGTAACAGCAAGGTTCAGAAGAGTCCACACACTCAGCTCTTAACCCCAGTGTGCAGAAAGAGTCAAAACGTGTTTTTCAGCAGAAATAAACATGTTTCTGCAAGTTTGGTCAACCCCATGTAAGTTATGGGGCAGTAACAGAACACTTTTCAAAACGTGTTTTTCAGCCCGAAATAAACGCGTTTTTTCAGACAACTGAATCCCCATGTAACAGCAAGGCTCAGAGGAGCCCACACACTCAGCTCTTAGCCCCAGTGTGCAGAAAGTGTCAAAACGTGTTTTTCAGCAGAAATAAACATGTTTCTGCAAGTTTGGTCAACCCCATGTAAGTTATGGGACAGTAACAGCACACTTTTCAAAACGTGTTTTTCAGCCCGAAATAAACGCGTTTTTTCAGACAACTGAATCCCCATGTAACAGCAAGGCTCAGAGGAGCCCACACACTCAGATCTTAACCCCAGTGTGCAGAAAGGGTCAAAACGTGTTTTTCAGCAGAAATAAACATGTTTCTGCAAGTTTGGTCAACCCCATGTAAGTTATGGGGCAGTAACAGAACACTTTTCAAAACGTGTTTTTCAGCCCGAAATAAACGCGTTTTTTCAGACAACTGAATCACCATGTAACAGCAAGGCTCAGAAGAGCCCACACACTCAGATCTTAACCCCAGTGTGCAGAAAGGGTCAAAACGTGTTTTTCAGCAGAAAAAAACATGTTTCTGCAAGTTTGGTCAACCCCATGTAAGTTATGGGGCAGTAACAGAACACTTTTCAAAACGTGTTTTTCAGCCCGAAATAAACGCGTTTTTTCAGACAACTGAATCACCATGTAACAGCAAGGCTCAGAGGAGCCCACACACTCAGCTCTTAACCCCAGTGTGCAGGAAGGGTCAAAACGTGTTTTTCAGCAGAAATAAACATGTTTCTGCAAGTTTGGTCAACCCCATGTAAGTTATGGGGCAGTAACAGAACACTTTTCAAAACGTGTTTTTCAGCCCGAAATAAACGCGTTTTTTCAGACAACTGAATCCCCATGCAACAGCAAGGCTCAGAAGAGCCCACACACTCAGCTCTTAACCCCAGTGTGCAGAAAGTGTCAAAACGTGTTTTTCAGCAGAAATAAACATGTTTCTGCAAGTTTGGTCAACCCCATGTAAGTTATGGGACAGTAACAGCACACTTTTCAAAACGTGTTTTTCAGCCCGAAATAAACGCGTTTTTTCAAACAACTGAATCCCCATGTAACAGCAAGGCTCAGAGGAGCCCACACACTCAGATCTTAACCCCAGTGTGCAGAAAGGGTCAAAACGTGTTTTTCAGCAGAAATAAACATGTTTCTGCAAGTTTGGTCAACCCCATGTAAGTTATGGGGCAGTAACAGAACACTTTTCAAAACGTGTTTTTCAGCCCGAAATAAACGCGTTTTTTCAGACAACTGAATCACCATGTAACAGCAAGGCTCAGAAGAGCCCACACACTCAGCTCTTAACCCCAGTGTGCAGGAAGGGTCAAAACGTGTTTTTCAGCAGAAATAAACATGTTTCTGCAAGTTTGGTCAACCCCATGTAAGTTATGGGGCAGTAACAGAACACTTTTCAAAACGTGTTTTTCAGCCCGAAATAAACGCGTTTTTTCAGACAACTGAATCCCCATGCAACAGCAAGGCTCAGAAGAGCCCACACACTCAGCTCTTAACCCCAGTGTGCAGAAAGTGTCAAAACGTGTTTTTCAGCAGAAATAAACATGTTTCTGCAAGTTTGGTCAACCCCATGTAAGTTATGGGACAGTAACAGCACACTTTTCAAAACGTGTTTTTCAGCCCGAAATAAACGCGTTTTTTCAGACAACTGAATCCCCATGTAACAGCAAGGCTCAGAGGAGCCCACACACTCAGATCTTAACCCCAGTGTGCAGAAAGGGTCAAAACGTGTTTTTCAGCAGAAATAAACATGTTTCTGCAAGTTTGGTCAACCCCATGTAAGTTATGGGGCAGTAACAGAACACTTTTCAAAACGTGTTTTTCAGCCCGAAATAAACGCGTTTTTTCAGACAACTGAATCACCATGTAACAGCAAGGCTCAGAGGAGCCCACACACTCAGCTCTTAACCCCAGTGTGCAGGAAGGGTCAAAACGTGTTTTTCAGCAGAAATAAACATGTTTCTGCAAGTCTGGTCAACCCCATGTAAGTTATGGGACAGTAACAGCACACTTTTCAAAACGTGTTTTTCAGCCCGAAATAAACGCGTTTTTTCAGACAACTGAATCCCCATGTAACAGCAAGACTCAGAGGAGCCCACACACTCAGATCTTAACCCTAGTGTGCAGAAAGGGTAAAAACGTGTTTTTCAGCAGAAATAAACATGTTTCTGCAAGTTTGGTTAACCCCATGTAAGTTATGGGGAAGTAACAGAACACTTTTCAAAACGTGTTTTTCAGCCCGAAATAAACGCGTTTTTTCAGACAACTGAATCCCCATGTAACAGCAAGGTTCAGAAGAGCCCACACACTCAGCTCTTAACCCCAGTGTGCAGAAAGAGTCAAAACGTGTTTTTCAGCAGAAATAAACATGTTTCTGCAAGTTTGGTCAACCCCATGTAAGTTATGGGGCAGTAACAGAACACTTTTCAAAACGTGTTTTTCAGCCCGAAATAAACGCGTTTTTTCAGACAACTGAATCCCCATGTAACAGCAAGGCTCAGAGGAGCCCACACACTCAGCTCTTAGCCCCAGTGTGCAGAAAGTGTCAAAACGTGTTTTTCAGCAGAAATAAACATGTTTCTGCAAGTTTGGTCAACCCCATGTAAGTTATGGGCCAGTAACAGCACACTTTTCAAAACGTGTTTTTCAGCCCGAAATAAACGCGTTTTTTCAGACAACTGAATCCCCATGTAACAGCAAGGCTCAGAGGAGCCCACACACTCAGATCTTAACCCCAGTGTGCAGAAAGGGTCAAAACGTGTTTTTCAGCAGAAATAAACATGTTTCTGCAAGTTTGGTCAACCCCATGTAAGTTATGGGGCAGTAACAGAACACTTTTCAAAACGTGTTTTTCAGCCCGAAATAAACGCGTTTTTTCAGACAACTGAATCCCCATGCAACAGCAAGGCTCAGAAGAGCCCACACACTCAGATCTTAACCCCAGTGTGCAGAAAGAGTCAAAACGTGTTTTTCAGCAGAAATAAACATGTTTCTGCAAGTTTGGTCAACCCCATGTAAGTTATGGGGCAGTAACAGAACACTTTTCAAAACGTGTTTTTCAGCCCGAAATAAACGCGTTTTTTCAGACAACTGAATCCCCATGTAACAGCAAGGTTCAGAAGAGCCCACACACTCAGCTCTTAACCCCAGTGTGCAGAAAGAGTCAAAACGTGTTTTTCAGCAGAAATAAACATGTTTCTGCAAGTTTGGTCAACCCCATGTAAGTTATGGGGCAGTAACAGAACACTTTTCAAAACGTGTTTTTCAGCCCGAAATAAACGCGTTTTTTCAGACAACTGAATCCCCATGTAACAGCAAGGCTCAGAGGAGCCCACACACTCAGCTCTTAGCCCCAGTGTGCAGAAAGTGTCAAAACGTGTTTTTCAGCAGAAATAAACATGTTTCTGCAAGTTTGGTCAACCCCATGTAAGTTATGGGCCAGTAACAGCACACTTTTCAAAACGTGTTTTTCAGCCCGAAATAAACGCGTTTTTTCAGACAACTGAATCCCCATGTAACAGCAAGGCTCAGAGGAGCCCACACACTCAGATCTTAACCCCAGTGTGCAGAAAGGGTCAAAACGTGTTTTTCAGCAGAAATAAACATGTTTCTGCAAGTTTGGTCAACCCCATGTAAGTTATGGGGCAGTAACAGAACACTTTTCAAAACGTGTTTTTCAGCCCGAAATAAACGCGTTTTTTCAGACAACTGAATCCCCATGCAACAGCAAGGCTCAGAAGAGCCCACACACTCAGCTCTTAACCCCAGTGTGCAGAAAGAGTCAAAACGTGTTTTTCAGCAGAAATAAACATGTTTCTGCAAGTTTGGTCAACCCCATGTAAGTTATGGGGCAGTAACAGAACACTTTTCAAAACGTGTTTTTCAGCCCGAAATAAACGCGTTTTTTCAGACAACTGAATCACCATGTAACAGCAAGGCTCAGAAGAGCCCACACACTCAGCTCTTAACCCCAGTGTGCAGGAAGGGTCAAAACGTGTTTTTCAGCAGAAATAAACATGTTTCTGCAAGTTTGGTCAACCCCATGTAAGTTATGGGGCAGTAACAGAACACTTTTCAAAACGTGTTTTTCAGCCCGAAATAAACGCGTTTTTTCAGACAACTGAATCACCATGTAACAGCAAGACTCAGAGGAGCCCACACAGTCAGCTCTTAACCCCAGTGTGCAGAAAGAGTCAAAACGTGTTTTTCAGCAGAAATAAACATGTTTCTGCAAGTTTGGTCAACCCCATGTAAGTTATGGGGCAGTAACAGAACACTTTTCAAAACGTGTTTTTCAGCCCGAAATAAACGCGTTTTTTCAGACAACTGAATCCCCATGTAACAGCAAGGCTCAGAGGAGCCCACACACTCAGCTCTTAGCCCCAGTGTGCAGAAAGTGTCAAAACGTGTTTTTCAGCAGAAATAAACATGTTTCTGCAAGTTTGGTCAACCCCATGTAAGTTATGGGACAGTAACAGCACACTTTTCAAAACGTGTTTTTCAGCCCGAAATAAACGCGTTTTTTCAGACAACTGAATCCCCATGTAACAGCAAGGCTCAGAGGAGCCCACACACTCAGATCTTAACCCCAGTGTGCAGAAAGGGTCAAAACGTGTTTTTCAGCAGAAATAAACATGTTTCTGCAAGTTTGGTCAACCCCATGTAAGTTATGGGGCAGTAACAGAACACTTTTCAAAACGTGTTTTTCAGCCCGAAATAAACGCGTTTTTTCAGACAACTGAATCACCATGTAACAGCAAGGCTCAGAGGAGCCCACACACTCAGCTCTTAACCCCAGTGTGCAGGAAGGGTCAAAACGTGTTTTTCAGCAGAAATAAACATGTTTCTGCAAGTTTGGTCAACCCCATGTAAGTTATGGGGCAGTAACAGAACACTTTTCAAAACGTGTTTTTCAGCCCGAAATAAACGCGTTTTTTCAGACAACTGAATCCCCATGCAACAGCAAGGCTCAGAAGAGCCCACACACTCAGCTCTTAACCCCAGTGTGCAGAAAGTGTCAAAACGTGTTTTTCAGCAGAAATAAACATGTTTCTGCAAGTTTGGTCAACCCCATGTAAGTTATGGGACAGTAACAGCACACTTTTCAAAACGTGTTTTTCAGCCCGAAATAAACGCGTTTTTTCAAACAACTGAATCCCCATGTAACAGCAAGGCTCAGAGGAGCCCACACACTCAGATCTTAACCCCAGTGTGCAGAAAGGGTCAAAACGTGTTTTTTCAGCAGAAATAAACATGTTTCTGCAAGTTTGGTCAACCCCATGTAAGTTATGGGGCAGTAACAGAACACTTTTCAAAACGTGTTTTTCAGCCCGAAATAAACGCGTTTTTTCAGACAACTGAATCACCATGTAACAGCAAGGCTCAGAAGAGCCCACACACTCAGCTCTTAACCCCAGTGTGCAGGAAGGGTCAAAACGTGTTTTTCAGCAGAAATAAACATGTTTCTGCAAGTTTGGTCAACCCCATGTAAGTTATGGGGCAGTAACAGAACACTTTTCAAAACGTGTTTTTCAGCCCGAAATAAACGCGTTTTTTCAGACAACTGAATCCCCATGCAACAGCAAGGCTCAGAAGAGCCCACACACTCAGCTCTTAACCCCAGTGTGCAGAAAGTGTCAAAACGTGTTTTTCAGCAGAAATAAACATGTTTCTGCAAGTTTGGTCAACCCCATGTAAGTTATGGGACAGTAACAGCACACTTTTCAAAACGTGTTTTTCAGCCCGAAATAAACGCGTTTTTTCAGACAACTGAATCCCCATGTAACAGCAAGGCTCAGAGGAGCCCACACACTCAGATCTTAACCCCAGTGTGCAGAAAGGGTCAAAACGTGTTTTTCAGCAGAAATAAACATGTTTCTGCAAGTTTGGTCAACCCCATGTAAGTTATGGGGCAGTAACTGAACACTTTTCAAAACGTGTTTTTCAGCCCGAAATAAACGCGTTTTTTCAGACAACTGAATCACCATGTAACAGCAAGGCTCAGAGGAGCCCACACACTCAGCTCTTAACCCCAGTGTGCAGGAAGGGTCAAAACGTGTTTTTCAGCAGAAATAAACATGTTTCTGCAAGTCTGGTCAACCCCATGTAAGTTATGGGACAGTAACAGCACACTTTTCAAAACGTGTTTTTCAGCCCGAAATAAACGCGTTTTTTCAGACAACTGAATCCCCATGTAACAGCAAGACTCAGAGGAGCCCACACACTCAGATCTTAACCCTAGTGTGCAGAAAGGGTAAAAACGTGTTTTTCAGCAGAAATAAACATGTTTCTGCAAGTTTGGTTAACCCCATGTAAGTTATGGGGAAGTAACAGAACACTTTTCAAAACGTGTTTTTCAGCCCGAAATAAACGCGTTTTTTCAGACAACTGAATCCCCATGTAACAGCAAGGTTCAGAAGAGCCCACACACTCAGCTCTTAACCCCAGTGTGCAGAAAGAGTCAAAACGTGTTTTTCAGCAGAAATAAACATGTTTCTGCAAGTTTGGTCAACCCCATGTAAGTTATGGGGCAGTAACAGAACACTTTTCAAAACGTGTTTTTCAGCCCGAAATAAACGCGTTTTTTCAGACAACTGAATCCCCATGTAACAGCAAGGCTCAGAGGAGCCCACACACTCAGCTCTTAGCCCCAGTGTGCAGAAAGTGTCAAAACGTGTTTTTCAGCAGAAATAAACATGTTTCTGCAAGTTTGGTCAACCCCATGTAAGTTATGGGCCAGTAACAGCACACTTTTCAAAACGTGTTTTTCAGCCCGAAATAAACGCGTTTTTTCAGACAACTGAATCCCCATGTAACAGCAAGGCTCAGAGGAGCCCACACACTCAGATCTTAACCCCAGTGTGCAGAAAGGGTCAAAACGTGTTTTTCAGCAGAAATAAACATGTTTCTGCAAGTTTGGTCAACCCCATGTAAGTTATGGGGCAGTAACAGAACACTTTTCAAAACGTGTTTTTCAGCCCGAAATAAACGCGTTTTTTCAGACAACTGAATCCCCATGCAACAGCAAGGCTCAGAAGAGCCCACACACTCAGATCTTAACCCCAGTGTGCAGAAAGAGTCAAAACGTGTTTTTCAGCAGAAATAAACATGTTTCTGCAAGTTTGGTCAACCCCATGTAAGTTATGGGGCAGTAACAGAACACTTTTCAAAACGTGTTTTTCAGCCCGAAATAAACGCGTTTTTTCAGACAACTGAATCCCCATGTAACAGCAAGGTTCAGAAGAGCCCACACACTCAGCTCTTAACCCCAGTGTGCAGAAAGAGTCAAAACGTGTTTTTCAGCAGAAATAAACATGTTTCTGCAAGTTTGGTCAACCCCATGTAAGTTATGGGGCAGTAACAGAACACTTTTCAAAACGTGTTTTTCAGCCCGAAATAAACGCGTTTTTTCAGACAACTGAATCCCCATGTAACAGCAAGGCTCAGAGGAGCCCACACACTCAGCTCTTAGCCCCAGTGTGCAGAAAGTGTCAAAACGTGTTTTTCAGCAGAAATAAACATGTTTCTGCAAGTTTGGTCAACCCCATGTAAGTTATGGGCCAGTAACAGCACACTTTTCAAAACGTGTTTTTCAGCCCGAAATAAACGCGTTTTTTCAGACAACTGAATCCCCATGCAACAGCAAGGCTCAGAAGAGCCCACACACTCAGATCTTAACCCCAGTGTGCAGAAAGAGTCAAAACGTGTTTTTCAGCAGAAATAAACATGTTTCTGCAAGTTTGGTCAACCCCATGTAAGTTATGGGGCAGTAACAGAACACTTTTCAAAACGTGTTTTTCAGCCCGAAATAAACGCGTTTTTTCAGACAACTGAATCCCCATGTAACAGCAAGGTTCAGAAGAGCCCACACACTCAGCTCTTAACCCCAGTGTGCAGAAAGAGTCAAAACGTGTTTTTCAGCAGAAATAAACATGTTTCTGCAAGTTTGGTCAACCCCATGTAAGTTATGGGGCAGTAACAGAACACTTTTCAAAACGTGTTTTTCAGCCCGAAATAAACGCGTTTTTTCAGACAACTGAATCCCCATGCAACAGCAAGGCTCAGAAGAGCCCACACACTCAGCTCTTAACCCCAGTGTGCAGAAAGAGTCAAAACGTGTTTTTCAGCAGAAATAAACATGTTTCTGCAAGTTTGGTCAACCCCATGTAAGTTATGGGGCAGTAACAGAACACTTTTCAAAACGTGTTTTTCAGCCCGAAATAAACGCGTTTTTTCAGACAACTGAATCACCATGTAACAGCAAGGCTCAGAAGAGCCCACACACTCAGCTCTTAACCCCAGTGTGCAGGAAGGGTCAAAACGTGTTTTTCAGCAGAAATAAACATGTTTCTGCAAGTTTGGTCAACCCCATGTAAGTTATGGGGCAGTAACAGAACACTTTTCAAAACGTGTTTTTCAGCCCGAAATAAACGCGTTTTTTCAGACAACTGAATCACCATGTAACAGCAAGACTCAGAGGAGCCCACACAGTCAGCTCTTAACCCCAGTGTGCAGAAAGAGTCAAAACGTGTTTTTCAGCAGAAATAAACATGTTTCTGCAAGTTTGGTCAACCCCATGTAAGTTATGGGGCAGTAACAGAACACTTTTCAAAACGTGTTTTTCAGCCCGAAATAAACGCGTTTTTTCAGACAACTGAATCCCCATGTAACAGCAAGGCTCAGAGGAGCCCACACACTCAGCTCTTAGCCCCAGTGTGCAGAAAGTGTCAAAACGTGTTTTTCAGCAGAAATAAACATGTTTCTGCAAGTTTGGTCAACCCCATGTAAGTTATGGGACAGTAACAGCACACTTTTCAAAACGTGTTTTTCAGCCCGAAATAAACGCGTTTTTTCAGACAACTGAATCCCCATGTAACAGCAAGGCTCAGAGGAGCCCACACACTCAGATCTTAACCCCAGTGTGCAGAAAGGGTCAAAACGTGTTTTTCAGCAGAAATAAACATGTTTCTGCAAGTTTGGTCAACCCCATGTAAGTTATGGGGCAGTAACAGAACACTTTTCAAAACGTGTTTTTCAGCCCGAAATAAACGCGTTTTTTCAGACAACTGAATCACCATGTAACAGCAAGGCTCAGAGGAGCCCACACACTCAGCTCTTAACCCCAGTGTGCAGGAAGGGTCAAAACGTGTTTTTCAGCAGAAATAAACATGTTTCTGCAAGTTTGGTCAACCCCATGTAAGTTATGGGGCAGTAACAGAACACTTTTCAAAACGTGTTTTTCAGCCCGAAATAAACGCGTTTTTTCAGACAACTGAATCCCCATGCAACAGCAAGGCTCAGAAGAGCCCACACACTCAGCTCTTAACCCCAGTGTGCAGAAAGTGTCAAAACGTGTTTTTCAGCAGAAATAAACATGTTTCTGCAAGTTTGGTCAACCCCATGTAAGTTATGGGACAGTAACAGCACACTTTTCAAAACGTGTTTTTCAGCCCGAAATAAACGCGTTTTTTCAAACAACTGAATCCCCATGTAACAGCAAGGCTCAGAGGAGCCCACACACTCAGATCTTAACCCCAGTGTGCAGAAAGGGTCAAAACGTGTTTTTTCAGCAGAAATAAACATGTTTCTGCAAGTTTGGTCAACCCCATGTAAGTTATGGGGCAGTAACAGAACACTTTTCAAAACGTGTTTTTCAGCCCGAAATAAACGCGTTTTTTCAGACAACTGAATCACCATGTAACAGCAAGGCTCAGAAGAGCCCACACACTCAGCTCTTAACCCCAGTGTGCAGGAAGGGTCAAAACGTGTTTTTCAGCAGAAATAAACATGTTTCTGCAAGTTTGGTCAACCCCATGTAAGTTATGGGGCAGTAACAGAACACTTTTCAAAACGTGTTTTTCAGCCCGAAATAAACGCGTTTTTTCAGACAACTGAATCCCCATGCAACAGCAAGGCTCAGAAGAGCCCACACACTCAGCTCTTAACCCCAGTGTGCAGAAAGTGTCAAAACGTGTTTTTCAGCAGAAATAAACATGTTTCTGCAAGTTTGGTCAACCCCATGTAAGTTATGGGACAGTAACAGCACACTTTTCAAAACGTGTTTTTCAGCCCGAAATAAACGCGTTTTTTCAGACAACTGAATCCCCATGTAACAGCAAGGCTCAGAGGAGCCCACACACTCAGATCTTAACCCCAGTGTGCAGAAAGGGTCAAAACGTGTTTTTCAGCAGAAATAAACATGTTTCTGCAAGTTTGGTCAACCCCATGTAAGTTATGGGGCAGTAACTGAACACTTTTCAAAACGTGTTTTTCAGCCCGAAATAAACGCGTTTTTTCAGACAACTGAATCACCATGTAACAGCAAGGCTCAGAGGAGCCCACACACTCAGCTCTTAACCCCAGTGTGCAGGAAGGGTCAAAACGTGTTTTTCAGCAGAAATAAACATGTTTCTGCAAGTCTGGTCAACCCCATGTAAGTTATGGGACAGTAACAGCACACTTTTCAAAACGTGTTTTTCAGCCCGAAATAAACGCGTTTTTTCAGACAACTGAATCCCCATGTAACAGCAAGACTCAGAGGAGCCCACACACTCAGATCTTAACCCTAGTGTGCAGAAAGGGTAAAAACGTGTTTTTCAGCAGAAATAAACATGTTTCTGCAAGTTTGGTTAACCCCATGTAAGTTATGGGGAAGTAACAGAACACTTTTCAAAACGTGTTTTTCAGCCCGAAATAAACGCGTTTTTTCAGACAACTGAATCCCCATGTAACAGCAAGGTTCAGAAGAGCCCACACACTCAGCTCTTAACCCCAGTGTGCAGAAAGAGACAAAACGTGTTTTTCAGCAGAAATAAACATGTTTCTGCAAGTTTGGTCAACCCCATGTAAGTTATGGGGCAGTAACAGAACACTTTTCAAAACGTGTTTTTCAGCCCGAAATAAACGCGTTTTTTCAGACAACTGAATCCCCATGTAACAGCAAGGCTCAGAGGAGCCCACACACTCAGCTCTTAGCCCCAGTGTGCAGAAAGTGTCAAAACGTGTTTTTCAGCAGAAATAAACATGTTTCTGCAAGTTTGGTCAACCCCATGTAAGTTATGGGCCAGTAACAGCACACTTTTCAAAACGTGTTTTTCAGCCCGAAATAAACGCGTTTTTTCAGACAACTGAATCCCCATGTAACAGCAAGGCTCAGAGGAGCCCACACACTCAGATCTTAACCCCAGTGTGCAGAAAGGGTCAAAACGTGTTTTTCAGCAGAAATAAACATGTTTCTGCAAGTTTGGTCAACCCCATGTAAGTTATGGGGCAGTAACAGAACACTTTTCAAAACGTGTTTTTCAGCCCGAAATAAACGCGTTTTTTCAGACAACTGAATCACCATGTAACAGCAAGGCTCAGAAGAGCCCACACACTCAGATCTTAACCCCAGTGTGCAGAAAGGGTCAAAACGTGTTTTTCAGCAGAAAAAAACATGTTTCTGCAAGTTTGGTCAACCCCATGTAAGTTATGGGGCAGTAACAGAACACTTTTCAAAACGTGTTTTTCAGCCCGAAATAAACGCGTTTTTTCAGACAACTGAATCACCATGTAACAGCAAGGCTCAGAGGAGCCCACACACTCAGCTCTTAACCCCAGTGTGCAGGAAGGGTCAAAACGTGTTTTTCAGCAGAAATAAACATGTTTCTGCAAGTTTGGTCAACCCCATGTAAGTTATGGGGCAGTAACAGAACACTTTTCAAAACGTGTTTTTCAGCCCGAAATAAACGCGTTTTTTCAGACAACTGAATCCCCATGCAACAGCAAGGCTCAGAAGAGCCCACACACTCAGCTCTTAACCCCAGTGTGCAGAAAGAGTCAAAACGTGTTTTTCAGCAGAAATAAACATGTTTCTGCAAGTTTGGTCAACCCCATGTAAGTTATGGGGCAGTAACAGAACACTTTTCAAAACGTGTTTTTCAGCCCGAAATAAACGCGTTTTTTCAGACAACTGAATCACCATGTAACAGCAAGGCTCAGAAGAGCCCACACACTCAGCTCTTAACCCCAGTGTGCAGGAAGGGTCAAAACGTGTTTTTCAGCAGAAATAAACATGTTTCTGCAAGTTTGGTCAACCCCATGTAAGTTATGGGGCAGTAACAGAACACTTTTCAAAACGTGTTTTTCAGCCCGAAATAAACGCGTTTTTTCAGACAACTGAATCACCATGTAACAGCAAGACTCAGAGGAGCCCACACAGTCAGCTCTTAACCCCAGTGTGCAGAAAGAGTCAAAACGTGTTTTTCAGCAGAAATAAACATGTTTCTGCAAGTTTGGTCAACCCCATGTAAGTTATGGGGCAGTAACAGAACACTTTTCAAAACGTGTTTTTCAGCCCGAAATAAACGCGTTTTTTCAGACAACTGAATCCCCATGTAACAGCAAGGCTCAGAGGAGCCCACACACTCAGCTCTTAGCCCCAGTGTGCAGAAAGTGTCAAAACGTGTTTTTCAGCAGAAATAAACATGTTTCTGCAAGTTTGGTCAACCCCATGTAAGTTATGGGACAGTAACAGCACACTTTTCAAAACGTGTTTTTCAGCCCGAAATAAACGCGTTTTTTCAGACAACTGAATCCCCATGTAACAGCAAGGCTCAGAGGAGCCCACACACTCAGATCTTAACCCCAGTGTGCAGAAAGGGTCAAAACGTGTTTTTCAGCAGAAATAAACATGTTTCTGCAAGTTTGGTCAACCCCATGTAAGTTATGGGGCAGTAACAGAACACTTTTCAAAACGTGTTTTTCAGCCCGAAATAAACGCGTTTTTTCAGACAACTGAATCACCATGTAACAGCAAGGCTCAGAGGAGCCCACACACTCAGCTCTTAACCCCAGTGTGCAGGAAGGGTCAAAACGTGTTTTTCAGCAGAAATAAACATGTTTCTGCAAGTTTGGTCAACCCCATGTAAGTTATGGGGCAGTAACAGAACACTTTTCAAAACGTGTTTTTCAGCCCGAAATAAACGCGTTTTTTCAGACAACTGAATCCCCATGCAACAGCAAGGCTCAGAAGAGCCCACACACTCAGCTCTTAACCCCAGTGTGCAGAAAGTGTCAAAACGTGTTTTTCAGCAGAAATAAACATGTTTCTGCAAGTTTGGTCAACCCCATGTAAGTTATGGGACAGTAACAGCACACTTTTCAAAACGTGTTTTTCAGCCCGAAATAAACGCGTTTTTTCAAACAACTGAATCCCCATGTAACAGCAAGGCTCAGAGGAGCCCACACACTCAGATCTTAACCCCAGTGTGCAGAAAGGGTCAAAACGTGTTTTTCAGCAGAAATAAACATGTTTCTGCAAGTTTGGTCAACCCCATGTAAGTTATGGGGCAGTAACAGAACACTTTTCAAAACGTGTTTTTCAGCCCGAAATAAACGCGTTTTTTCAGACAACTGAATCACCATGTAACAGCAAGGCTCAGAAGAGCCCACACACTCAGCTCTTAACCCCAGTGTGCAGGAAGGGTCAAAACGTGTTTTTCAGCAGAAATAAACATGTTTCTGCAAGTTTGGTCAACCCCATGTAAGTTATGGGGCAGTAACAGAACACTTTTCAAAACGTGTTTTTCAGCCCGAAATAAACGCGTTTTTTCAGACAACTGAATCCCCATGCAACAGCAAGGCTCAGAAGAGCCCACACACTCAGCTCTTAACCCCAGTGTGCAGAAAGTGTCAAAACGTGTTTTTCAGCAGAAATAAACATGTTTCTGCAAGTTTGGTCAACCCCATGTAAGTTATGGGACAGTAACAGCACACTTTTCAAAACGTGTTTTTCAGCCCGAAATAAACGCGTTTTTTCAGACAACTGAATCCCCATGTAACAGCAAGGCTCAGAGGAGCCCACACACTCAGATCTTAACCCCAGTGTGCAGAAAGGGTCAAAACGTGTTTTTCAGCAGAAATAAACATGTTTCTGCAAGTTTGGTCAACCCCATGTAAGTTATGGGGCAGTAACTGAACACTTTTCAAAACGTGTTTTTCAGCCCGAAATAAACGCGTTTTTTCAGACAACTGAATCACCATGTAACAGCAAGGCTCAGAGGAGCCCACACACTCAGCTCTTAACCCCAGTGTGCAGGAAGGGTCAAAACGTGTTTTTCAGCAGAAATAAACATGTTTCTGCAAGTCTGGTCAACCCCATGTAAGTTATGGGACAGTAACAGCACACTTTTCAAAACGTGTTTTTCAGCCCGAAATAAACGCGTTTTTTCAGACAACTGAATCCCCATGTAACAGCAAGACTCAGAGGAGCCCACACACTCAGATCTTAACCCTAGTGTGCAGAAAGGGTAAAAACGTGTTTTTCAGCAGAAATAAACATGTTTCTGCAAGTTTGGTTAACCCCATGTAAGTTATGGGGAAGTAACAGAACACTTTTCAAAACGTGTTTTTCAGCCCGAAATAAACGCGTTTTTTCAGACAACTGAATCCCCATGTAACAGCAAGGTTCAGAAGAGCCCACACACTCAGCTCTTAACCCCAGTGTGCAGAAAGAGACAAAACGTGTTTTTCAGCAGAAATAAACATGTTTCTGCAAGTTTGGTCAACCCCATGTAAGTTATGGGGCAGTAACAGAACACTTTTCAAAACGTGTTTTTCAGCCCGAAATAAACGCGTTTTTTCAGACAACTGAATCCCCATGTAACAGCAAGGCTCAGAGGAGCCCACACACTCAGCTCTTAGCCCCAGTGTGCAGAAAGTGTCAAAACGTGTTTTTCAGCAGAAATAAACATGTTTCTGCAAGTTTGGTCAACCCCATGTAAGTTATGGGCCAGTAACAGCACACTTTTCAAAACGTGTTTTTCAGCCCGAAATAAACGCGTTTTTTCAGACAACTGAATCCCCATGTAACAGCAAGGCTCAGAGGAGCCCACACACTCAGATCTTAACCCCAGTGTGCAGAAAGGGTCAAAACGTGTTTTTCAGCAGAAATAAACATGTTTCTGCAAGTTTGGTCAACCCCATGTAAGTTATGGGGCAGTAACAGAACACTTTTCAAAACGTGTTTTTCAGCCCGAAATAAACGCGTTTTTTCAGACAACTGAATCACCATGTAACAGCAAGGCTCAGAAGAGCCCACACACTCAGATCTTAACCCCAGTGTGCAGAAAGGGTCAAAACGTGTTTTTCAGCAGAAAAAAACATGTTTCTGCAAGTTTGGTCAACCCCATGTAAGTTATGGGGCAGTAACAGAACACTTTTCAAAACGTGTTTTTCAGCCCGAAATAAACGCGTTTTTTCAGACAACTGAATCACCATGTAACAGCAAGGCTCAGAGGAGCCCACACACTCAGCTCTTAACCCCAGTGTGCAGGAAGGGTCAAAACGTGTTTTTCAGCAGAAATAAACATGTTTCTGCAAGTTTGGTCAACCCCATGTAAGTTATGGGGCAGTAACAGAACACTTTTCAAAACGTGTTTTTCAGCCCGAAATAAACGCGTTTTTTCAGACAACTGAATCCCCATGCAACAGCAAGGCTCAGAAGAGCCCACACACTCAGCTCTTAACCCCAGTGTGCAGAAAGAGTCAAAACGTGTTTTTCAGCAGAAATAAACATGTTTCTGCAAGTTTGGTCAACCCCATGTAAGTTATGGGGCAGTAACAGAACACTTTTCAAAACGTGTTTTTCAGCCCGAAATAAACGCGTTTTTTCAGACAACTGAATCACCATGTAACAGCAAGGCTCAGAAGAGCCCACACACTCAGCTCTTAACCCCAGTGTGCAGGAAGGGTCAAAACGTGTTTTTCAGCAGAAATAAACATGTTTCTGCAAGTTTGGTCAACCCCATGTAAGTTATGGGGCAGTAACAGAACACTTTTCAAAACGTGTTTTTCAGCCCGAAATAAACGCGTTTTTTCAGACAACTGAATCACCATGTAACAGCAAGACTCAGAGGAGCCCACACAGTCAGCTCTTAACCCCAGTGTGCAGAAAGAGTCAAAACGTGTTTTTCAGCAGAAATAAACATGTTTCTGCAAGTTTGGTCAACCCCATGTAAGTTATGGGGCAGTAACAGAACACTTTTCAAAACGTGTTTTTCAGCCCGAAATAAACGCGTTTTTTCAGACAACTGAATCCCCATGTAACAGCAAGGCTCAGAGGAGCCCACACACTCAGCTCTTAGCCCCAGTGTGCAGAAAGTGTCAAAACGTGTTTTTCAGCAGAAATAAACATGTTTCTGCAAGTTTGGTCAACCCCATGTAAGTTATGGGACAGTAACAGCACACTTTTCAAAACGTGTTTTTCAGCCCGAAATAAACGCGTTTTTTCAGACAACTGAATCCCCATGTAACAGCAAGGCTCAGAGGAGCCCACACACTCAGCTCTTAACCCCAGTGTGCAGAAAGGGTCAAAACGTGTTTTTCAGCAGAAATAAACATGTTTCTGCAAGTTTGGTCAACCCCATGTAAGTTATGGGGCAGTAACAGAACACTTTTCAAAACGTGTTTTTCAGCCCGAAATAAACGCGTTTTTTCAGACAACTGAATCACCATGTAACAGCAAGGCTCAGAGGAGCCCACACACTCAGCTCTTAACCCCAGTGTGCAGGAAGGGTCAAAACGTGTTTTTCAGCAGAAATAAACATGTTTCTGCAAGTTTGGTCAACCCCATGTAAGTTATGGGGCAGTAACAGAACACTTTTCAAAACGTGTTTTTCAGCCCGAAATAAACGCGTTTTTTCAGACAACTGAATCCCCATGCAACAGCAAGGCTCAGAAGAGCCCACACACTCAGCTCTTAACCCCAGTGTGCAGAAAGTGTCAAAACGTGTTTTTCAGCAGAAATAAACATGTTTCTGCAAGTTTGGTCAACCCCATGTAAGTTATGGGACAGTTACAGCACACTTTTCAAAACGTGTTTTTCAGCCCGAAATAAACGCGTTTTTTTCAGACAACTGAATCCCCATGTAACAGCAAGCTCAGAGGAGCCCACACACTCAGATCTTAACCCCAGTGTGCAGAAAGGGTCAAAACGTGTTTTTCAGCAGAAATAAACATGTTTCTGCAAGTTTGGTCAACCCCATGTAAGTTATGGGGCAGTAACAGAACACTTTTCAAAACGTGTTTTTCAGCCCGAAATAAACGCGTTTTTTCAGACAACTGAATCCCCATGTAACAGCAAGACTCAGAGGAGCCCACACACTCAGATCTTAACCCCAGTGTGCAGAAAGGGTAAAAACGTGTTTTTCAGCAGAAATAAACATGTTTCTGCAAGTTTGGTCAACCCCATGTAAGTTATGGGGCAGTAACAGAACACTTTTCAAAACGTGTTTTTCAGCCCGAAATAAACGCGTTTTTTCAGACAACTGAATCCCCATGTAACAGCAAGGTTCAGAAGAGCCCACACTCTCAGCTCTTAACCCCAGTGTGCAGGAAGGGTCAAAACGTGTTTTTCAGCAGAAATAAACATGTTTCTGCAAGCTTGGTCAACCCCATGTAAGTTATGGGGCAGTAACAGAACACTTTTCAAAACGTGTTTTTCAGCCCGAAATAAACGCGTTTTTTCAGACAACTGAATCCCAATGCAACAGCAAGGCTCAGAAGAGCCCACACACTCAGCTCTTAACCCCAGTGTGCAGAAAGAGTCAAAACGTGTTTTTCAGCAGAAATAAACATGTTTCTGCAAGTTTGGTCAACCCCATGTAAGTTATGGGGCAGTAACAGAACACTTTTCAAAACGTGTTTTTCAGCCCGAAATAAACGCGTTTTTTCAGACAACTGAATCACCATGTAACAGCAAGGCTCAGAGGAGCCCACACACTCAGCTCTTAACCCCAGTGTGCAGGAAGGGTCAAAACGTGTTTTTCAGCAGAAATAAACATGTTTCTGCAAGTTTGGTCAACCCCATGTAAGTTATGGAAAGTAACAGAACACTTTTCAAAACGTGTTTTTCAGCCCGAAATAAACGCGTTTTTTTCAGACAACTGAATCCCCATGTAACAGCAAGACTCAGAGGAGCCCACACACTCAGATCTTAACCCCAGTGTGCAGAAAGGGTAAAAACGTGTTTTTCAGCAGAAATAAACATGTTTCTGCAAGTTTGGTCAACCCCATGTAAGTTATGGGGCAGTAACAGAACACTTTTCAAAACGTGTTTTTCAGCCCGAAATAAACGCGTTTTTTCAGACAACTGAATCCCCATGTAACAGCAAGGTTCAGAAGAGCCCACACTCTCAGCTCTTAACCCCAGTGTGCAGGAAGGGTCAAAACGTGTTTTTCAGCAGAAATAAACATGTTTCTGCAAGTTTGGTCAACCCCATGTAAGTTATGGGGCAGTAACAGAACACTTTTCAAAACGTGTTTTTCAGCCCGAAATAAACGCGTTTTTTCAGACAACTGAATCCCCATGCAACAGCAAGGCTCAGAAGAGCCCACACACTCAGCTCTTAACCCCAGTGTGCAGAAAGAGTCAAAACGTGTTTTTCAGCAGAAATAAACATGTTTCTGCAAGTTTGGTCAACCCCATGTAAGTTATGGGGCAGTAACAGAACACTTTTCAAAACGTGTTTTTCAGCCCGAAATAAACGCGTTTTTTCAGACAACTGAATCACCATGTAACAGCAAGGCTCAGAGGAGCCCACACACTCAGCTCTTAACCCCAGTGTGCAGAAAGAGTCAAAACGTGTTTTTCAGCAGAAATAAACAAGTTTCTGCAAGTTTGGTCAACCCCATGTAAGTTATGGGGCAGTAACAGAACACTTTTCAAAACGTGTTTTTCAGCCCGAAATAAACGCGTTTTTTCAGACAACTGAATCCCCATGTAACAGCAAGGCTCAGAGGAGCCCACACACTCAGCTCTTAGCCCCAGTGTGCAGAAAGTGTCAAAACGTGTTTTTCAGCAGAAATAAACATGTTTCTGCAAGTTTGGTCAACCCCATGTAAGTTATGGGACAGTAACAGCACACTTTTCAAAACGTGTTTTTCAGCCCGAAATAAACGCGTTTTTTCAGACAACTGAATCCCCATGTAACAGCAAGGCTCAGAGGAGCCCACACACTCAGATCTTAACCCCAGTGTGCAGAAAGGGTCAAAACGTGTTTTTCAGCAGAAATAAACATGTTTCTGCAAGTTTGGTCAACCCCATGTAAGTTATGGGGCAGTAACAAAACACTTTTCAAAACGTGTTTTTCAGCCCGAAATAAACGCGTTTTTTCAGACAACTGAATCACCATGTAACAGCAAGGCTCAGAGGAGCCCACACACTCAGCTCTTAACCCCAGTGTGCAGGAAGGGTCAAAACGTGTTTTTCAGCAGAAATAAACATGTTTCTGCAAGTTTGGTCAACCCCATGTAAGTTATGGGGCAGTAACAGAACACTTTTCAAAACGTGTTTTTCAGCCCGAAATAAACGCGTTTTTTCAGACAACTGAATCCCCATGCAACAGCAAGGCTCAGAAGAGCCCACACACTCAGATCTTAACCCCAGTGTGCAGAAAGGGTCAAAACGTGTTTTTCAGCAGAAATAAACATGTTTCTGCAAGTTTGGTCAACCCCATGTAAGTTATGGGGCAGTAACAGAACACTTTTCAAAACGTGTTTTTCAGCCCGAAATAAACGCGTTTTTTCAGACAACTGAATCCCCATGTAACAGCAAGGCTCAGAGGAGCCCACACACTCAGCTCTTAACCCCAGTGTGCAGAAAGGGTCAAAACGTGTTTTTCAGCAGAAATAAACATGTTTCTGCAAGTTTGGTCAACCCCATGTAAGTTATGGGACAGTAACAGCACACTTTTCAAAACGTGTTTTTCAGCCCGAAATAAACGCGTTTTTTCAGACAACTGAATCCCCATGCAACAGCAAGGCTCAGAAGAGCCCACACACTCAGCTCTTAACCCCAGTGTGCAGAAAGTGTCAAAACGTGTTTTTCAGCAGAAATAAACATGTTTCTGCAAGTTTGGTCAACCCCATGTAAGTTATGGGACAGTAACAGCACACTTTTCAAAACGTGTTTTTCAGCCCGAAATAAACGCGTTTTTTCAGACAACTGAATCCCCATGTAACAGCAAGGCTCAGAGGAGCCCACACACTCAGATCTTAACCCCAGTGTGCAGAAAGGGTCAAAACGTGTTTTTCAGCAGAAATAAACATGTTTCTGCAAGTTTGGTCAACCCCATGTAAGTTATGGGGCAGTAACAGAACACTTTTCAAAACGTGTTTTTCAGCCCGAAATAAACGCGTTTTTTCAGACAACTGAATCACCATGTAACAGCAAGGCTAAGAGGAGCCCACACACTCAGCTCTTAACCCCAGTGTGCAGGAAGGGTCAAAACGTGTTTTTCAGCAGAAATAAACATGTTTCTGCAAGTTTGGTCAACCCCATGTAAGTTATGGGGCAGTAACAGAACACTTTTCAAAACGTGTTTTTCAGCCCGAAATAAACGCGTTTTTTCAGACAACTGAATCCCCATGCAACAGCAAGGCTCAGAAGAGCCCACACACTCAGCTCTTAACCCCAGTGTGCAGGAAGGGTCAAAACGTGTTTTTCAGCAGAAATAAACATGTTTCTGCAAGTTTGGTCAACCCCATGTAAGTTATGGAAAGTAACAGAACACTTTTCAAAACGTGTTTTTCAGCCCGAAATAAACGCGTTTTTTCAGTCAACTGAATCCCCATGCAACAGCAAGGCTCAGAAGAGCCCACACACTCAGCTCTTAACCCCAGTGTGCAGAAAGTGTCAAAACGTGTTTTTCAGCAGAAATAAACATGTTTCTGCAAGTTTGGTCAACCCCATGTAAGTTATGGGACAGTAACAGCACACTTTTCAAAACGTGTTTTTCAGCCCGAAATAAACGCGTTTTTTCAGACAACTGAATCCCCATGTAACAGCAAGCTCAGAGGAGCCCACACACTGAGATCTTAACCCCAGTGTGCAGAAAGGGTCAAAACGTGTTTTTTCAGCAGAAATAAACATGTTTCTGCAAGTTTGGTCAACCCCATGTAAGTTATGGGGCAGTAACAGAACACTTTTCAAAACGTGTTTTTCAGCCCGAAATAAACGCGTTTTTTTCAGACAACTGAATCCCCATGTAACAGCAAGACTCAGAGGAGCCCACACACTCAGATCTTAACCCCAGTGTGCAGAAAGGGTAAAAACGTGTTTTTCAGCAGAAATAAACATGTTTCTGCAAGTTTGGTCAACCCCATGTAAGTTATGGGGCAGTAACAGAACACTTTTCAAAACGTGTTTTTCAGCCCGAAATAAACGCGTTTTTTCAGACAACTGAATCCCCATGTAACAGCAAGGTTCAGAAGAGCCCACACTCTCAGCTCTTAACCCCAGTGTGCAGGAAGGGTCAAAACGTGTTTTTCAGCAGAAATAAACATGTTTCTGCAAGTTTGGTCAACCCCATGTAAGTTATGGGGCAGTAACAGAACACTTTTCAAAACGTGTTTTTCAGCCCGAAATAAACGCGTTTTTTCAGACAACTGAATCCCCATGCAACAGCAAGGCTCAGAAGAGCCCACACACTCAGCTCTTAACCCCAGTGTGCAGAAAGAGTCAAAACGTGTTTTTCAGCAGAAATAAACATGTTTCTGCAAGTTTGGTCAACCCCATGTAAGTTATGGGGCAGTAACAGAACACTTTTCAAAACGTGTTTTTCAGCCCGAAATAAACGCGTTTTTTCAGACAACTGAATCACCATGTAACAGCAAGGCTCAGAGGAGCCCACACACTCAGCTCTTAACCCCAGTGTGCAGAAAGAGTCAAAACGTGTTTTTCAGCAGAAATAAACATGTTTCTGCAAGTTTGGTCAACCCCATGTAAGTTATGGGGCAGTAACAGAACACTTTTCAAAACGTGTTTTTCAGCCCGAAATAAACGCGTTTTTTCAGACAACTGAATCCCCATGTAACAGCAAGGCTCAGAGGAGCCCACACACTCAGCTCTTAGCCCCAGTGTGCAGAAAGTGTCAAAACGTGTTTTTCAGCAGAAATAAACATGTTTCTGCAAGTTTGGTCAACCCCATGTAAGTTATGGGACAGTAACAGCACACTTTTCAAAACGTGTTTTTCAGCCCGAAATAAACGCGTTTTTTCAGACAACTGAATCCCCATGTAACAGCAAGGCTCAGAGGAGCCCACACACTCAGATCTTAACCCCAGTGTGCAGAAAGGGTCAAAACGTGTTTTTCAGCAGAAATAAACATGTTTCTGCAAGTTTGGTCAACCCCATGTAAGTTATGGGGCAGTAACAAAACACTTTTCAAAACGTGTTTTTCAGCCCGAAATAAACGCGTTTTTTCAGACAACTGAATCACCATGTAACAGCAAGGCTCAGAGGAGCCCACACACTCAGCTCTTAACCCCAGTGTGCAGGAAGGGTCAAAACGTGTTTTTCAGCAGAAATAAACATGTTTCTGCAAGTTTGGTCAACCCCATGTAAGTTATGGGGCAGTAACAGAACACTTTTCAAAACGTGTTTTTCAGCCCGAAATAAACGCGTTTTTTCAGACAACTGAATCCCCATGCAACAGCAAGGCTCAGAAGAGCCCACACACTCAGATCTTAACCCCAGTGTGCAGAAAGGGTCAAAACGTGTTTTTCAGCAGAAATAAACATGTTTCTGCAAGTTTGGTCAACCCCATGTAAGTTATGGGGCAGTAACAGAACACTTTTCAAAACGTGTTTTTCAGCCCGAAATAAACGCGTTTTTTCAGACAACTGAATCCCCATGTAACAGCAAGGCTCAGAGGAGCCCACACACTCAGCTCTTAACCCCAGTGTGCAGAAAGGGTCAAAACGTGTTTTTCAGCAGAAATAAACATGTTTCTGCAAGTTTGGTCAACCCCATGTAAGTTATGGGGCAGTAACAGAACACTTTTCAAAACGTGTTTTTCAGCCGAAATAAACGCGTTTTTTCAGACAACTGAATCACCATGTAACAGCAAGGCTAAGAGGAGCCCACACACTCAGCTCTTAACCCCAGTGTGCAGAAAGGGTCAAAACGTGTTTTTCAGCAGAAATAAACATGTTTCTGCAAGTTTGGTCAACCCCATGTAAGTTATGGGGCAGTAACAGAACACTTTTCAAAACGTGTTTTTCAGCCCGAAATAAACGCGTTTTTTCAGACAACTGAATCACCATGTAACAGCAAGGCTAAGAGGAGCCCACACACTCAGCTCTTAACCCCAGTGTGCAGGAAGGGTCAAAACGTGTTTTTCAGCAGAAATAAACATGTTTCTGCAAGTTTGGTCAACCCCATGTAAGTTATGGGGCAGTAACAGAACACTTTTCAAAACGTGTTTTTCAGCCCGAAATAAACGCGTTTTTTCAGACAACTGAATCCCCATGCAACAGCAAGGCTCAGAAGAGCCCACACACTCAGCTCTTAACCCCAGTGTGCAGAAAGTGTCAAAACGTGTTTTTCAGCAGAAATAAACATGTTTCTGCAAGTTTGGTCAACCCCATGTAAGTTATGGGACAGTAACAGCACACTTTTCAAAACGTGTTTTTCAGCCCGAAATAAACGCGTTTTTTCAGACAACTGAATCCCCATGTAACAGCAAGGCTCAGAGGAGCCCACACACTCAGATCTTAACCCCAGTGTGCAGAAAGGGTCAAAACGTGTTTTTCAGCAGAAATAAACATGTTTCTGCAAGTTTGGTCAACCCCATGTAAGTTATGGGGCAGTAACAGAACACTTTTCAAAACGTGTTTTTCAGCCCGAAATAAACGCGTTTTTTCAGACAACTGAATCACCATGTAACAGCAAGGCTCAGAGGAGCCCACACACTCAGCTCTTAACCCCAGTGTGCAGGAAGGGTCAAAACGTGTTTTTCAGCAGAAATAAACATGTTTCTGCAAGTTTGGTCAACCCCATGTAAGTTATGGGACAGTAACAGCACACTTTTCAAAACGTGTTTTTCAGCAAGAAATAAACGCGTTTTTTCAGACAACTGAATCCCCATGTAACAGCAAGACTCAGAGGAGCCCACACACTCAGATCTTAACCCTAGTGTGCAGAAAGGGTAAAAACGTGTTTTTCAGCAGAAATAAACATGTTTCTGCAAGTTTGGTTAACCCCATGTAAGTTATGGGGAAGTAACAGAACACTTTTCAAAACGTGTTTTTCAGCCCGAAATAAACGCGTTTTTTCAGACAACTGAATCCCCATGTAACAGCAAGGTTCAGAAGAGCCCACACACTCAGCTCTTAACCCCAGTGTGCAGAAAGAGTCAAAACGTGTTTTTCAGCAGAAATAAACATGTTTCTGCAAGTTTGGTCAACCCCATGTAAGTTATGGGGCAGTAACAGAACACTTTTCAAAACGTGTTTTTCAGCCCGAAATAAACACGTTTTTTCAGACAACTGAATCCCCATGTAACAGCAAGGCTCAGAGGAGCCCACACACTCAGCTCTTAGCCCCAGTGTGCAGAAAGTGTCAAAACGTGTTTTTCAGCAGAAATAAACATGTTTCTGCAAGTTTGGTCAACCCCATGTAAGTTATGGGACAGTAACAGCACACTTTTCAAAACGTGTTTTTCAGCCCGAAATAAACGCGTTTTTTCAGACAACTGAATCCCCATGTAACAGCAAGGCTCAGAGGAGCCCACACACTCAGATCTTAACCCTAGTGTGCAGAAAGGGTCAAAACGTGTTTTTCAGCAGAAATAAACATGTTTCTGCAAGTTTGGTCAACCCCATGTAAGTTATGGGGCAGTAACAGAACACTTTTCAAAACGTGTTTTTCAGCCCGAAATAAACGCGTTTTTTCAGACAACTGAATCACCATGTAACAGCAAGGCTCAGAAGAGCCCACACACTCAGATCTTAACCCCAGTGTGCAGAAAGGGTCAAAACGTGTTTTTCAGCAGAAAAAAACATGTTTCTGCAAGTTTGGTCAACCCCATGTAAGTTATGGGGCAGTAACAGAACACTTTTCAAAACGTGTTTTTCAGCCCGAAATAAACGCGTTTTTTCAGACAACTGAATCACCATGTAACAGCAAGGCTCAGAGGAGCCCACACACTCAGATCTTAACCCCAGTGTGCAGGAAGGGTCAAAACGTGTTTTTCAGCAGAAATAAACATGTTTCTGCAAGTTTGGTCAACCCCATGTAAGTTATGGGGCAGTAACAGAACACTTTTCAAAACGTGTTTTTCAGCCCGAAATAAACGCGTTTTTTCAGACAACTGAATCCCCATGCAACAGCAAGGCTCAGAAGAGCCCACACACTCAGCTCTTAACCCCAGTGTGCAGAAAGAGTCAAAACGTGTTTTTCAGCAGAAATAAACATGTTTCTGCAAGTTTGGTCAACCCCATGTAAGTTATGGGGCAGTAACAGAACACTTTTCAAAACGTGTTTTTCAGCCCGAAATAAACGCGTTTTTTCAGACAACTGAATCCCCATGTAACAGCAAGGCTCAGAGGAGCCCACACACTCAGCTCTTAGCCCCAGTGTGCAGAAAGTGTCAAAACGTGTTTTTCAGCAGAAATAAACATGTTTCTGCAAGTTTGGTCAACCCCATGTAAGTTATGGGACAGTAACAGCACACTTTTCAAAACGTGTTTTTCAGCCCGAAATAAACGCTTTTTTTCAGACAACTGAATCCCCATGTAACAGCAAGGCTCAGAGGAGCCCACACACTCAGATCTTAAACCCAGTGTGCAGAAAGGGTCAAAACGTGTTTTTCAGCAGAAATAAACATGTTTCTGCAAGTTTGGTCAACCCCATGTAAGTTATGGGGCAGTAACAGAACACTTTTCAAAACGTGTTTTTCAGCCCGAAATAAACGCGTTTTTTCAGACAACTGAATCACCATGTAACAGCAAGGCTCAGAAGAGCCCACACACTCAGCTCTTAACCCCAGTGTGCAGGAAGGGTCAAAACGTGTTTTTCAGCAGAAATAAACATGTTTCTGCAAGTTTGGTCAACCCCATGTAAGTTATGGGGCAGTAACAGAACACTTTTCAAAACGTGTTTTTCAGCCCGAAATAAACGCGTTTTTTCAGACAACTGAATCACCATGTAACAGCAAGGCTCAGAGGAGCCCACACAGTCAGCTCTTAACCCCAGTGTGCAGAAAGAGTCAAAACGTGTTTTTCAGCAGAAATAAACATGTTTCTGCAAGTTTGGTCAACCCCATGTAAGTTATGGGGCAGTAACAGAACACTTTTCAAAACGTGTTTTTCAGCCCGAAATAAACGCGTTTTTTCAGACAACTGAATCCCCATGTAACAGCAAGGCTCAGAGGAGCCCACACACTCAGCTCTTAGCCCCAGTGTGCAGAAAGTGTCAAAACGTGTTTTTCAGCAGAAATAAACATGTTTCTGCATGTTTGGTCAACCCCATGTAAGTTATGGGGCAGTAACAGAACACTTTTCAAAACGTGTTTTTCAGCCCGAAATAAACGCGTTTTTTCAGACAACTGAATCACCATGTAACAGCAAGGCTCAGAGGAGCCCACACAGTCAGCTCTTAACCCCAGTGTGCAGAAAGAGTCAAAACGTGTTTTTCAGCAGAAATAAACATGTTTCTGCAAGTTTGGTCAACCCCATGTAAGTTATGGGGCAGTAACAGAACACTTTTCAAAACGTGTTTTTCAGCCCGAAATAAACGCGTTTTTTCAGACAACTGAATCACCATGTAACAGCAAGGCTCAGAGGAGCCCACACACTCAGCTCTTAACCCCAGTGTGCAGGAAGGGTCAAAACGTGTTTTTCAGCAGAAATAAACATGTTTCTGCAAGTTTGGTCAACCCCATGTAAGTTATGGGGCAGTAACAGAACACTTTTCAAAACGTGTTTTTCAGCCCGAAATAAACGCGTTTTTTCAGACAACTGAATCCCCATGCAACAGCAAGGCTCAGAAGAGCCCACACACTCAGCTCTTAACCCCAGTGTGCAGAAAGTGTCAAAACGTGTTTTTCAGCAGAAATAAACATGTTTCTGCAAGTTTGGTCAACCCCATGTAAGTTATGGGACAGTAACAGCACACTTTTCAAAACGTGTTTTTCAGCCCGAAATAAACGCGTTTTTTCAGACAACTGAATCCCCATGTAACAGCAAGCTCAGAGGAGCCCACACACTGAGATCTTAACCCCAGTGTGCAGAAAGGGTCAAAACGTGTTTTTTCAGCAGAAATAAACATGTTTCTGCAAGTTTGGTCAACCCCATGTAAGTTATGGGGCAGTAACAGAACACTTTTCAAAACGTGTTTTTCAGCCCGAAATAAACGCGTTTTTTTCAGACAACTGAATCCCCATGTAACAGCAAGACTCAGAGGAGCCCACACACTCAGATCTTAACCCCAGTGTGCAGAAAGGGTAAAAACGTGTTTTTCAGCAGAAATAAACATGTTTCTGCAAGTTTGGTCAACCCCATGTAAGTTATGGGGCAGTAACAGAACACTTTTCAAAACGTGTTTTTCAGCCCGAAATAAACGCGTTTTTTCAGACAACTGAATCCCCATGTAACAGCAAGGTTCAGAAGAGCCCACACTCTCAGCTCTTAACCCCAGTGTGCAGGAAGGGTCAAAACGTGTTTTTCAGCAGAAATAAACATGTTTCTGCAAGTTTGGTCAACCCCATGTAAGTTATGGGGCAGTAACAGAACACTTTTCAAAACGTGTTTTTCAGCCCGAAATAAACGCGTTTTTTCAGACAACTGAATCCCCATGCAACAGCAAGGCTCAGAAGAGCCCACACACTCAGCTCTTAACCCCAGTGTGCAGAAAGAGTCAAAACGTGTTTTTCAGCAGAAATAAACATGTTTCTGCAAGTTTGGTCAACCCCATGTAAGTTATGGGGCAGTAACAGAACACTTTTCAAAACGTGTTTTTCAGCCCGAAATAAACGCGTTTTTTCAGACAACTGAATCACCATGTAACAGCAAGGCTCAGAGGAGCCCACACACTCAGCTCTTAACCCCAGTGTGCAGAAAGAGTCAAAACGTGTTTTTCAGCAGAAATAAACATGTTTCTGCAAGTTTGGTCAACCCCATGTAAGTTATGGGGCAGTAACAGAACACTTTTCAAAACGTGTTTTTCAGCCCGAAATAAACGCGTTTTTTCAGACAACTGAATCCCCATGTAACAGCAAGGCTCAGAGGAGCCCACACACTCAGCTCTTAGCCCCAGTGTGCAGAAAGTGTCAAAACGTGTTTTTCAGCAGAAATAAACATGTTTCTGCAAGTTTGGTCAACCCCATGTAAGTTATGGGACAGTAACAGCACACTTTTCAAAACGTGTTTTTCAGCCCGAAATAAACGCGTTTTTTCAGACAACTGAATCCCCATGTAACAGCAAGGCTCAGAGGAGCCCACACACTCAGATCTTAACCCCAGTGTGCAGAAAGGGTCAAAACGTGTTTTTCAGCAGAAATAAACATGTTTCTGCAAGTTTGGTCAACCCCATGTAAGTTATGGGGCAGTAACAAAACACTTTTCAAAACGTGTTTTTCAGCCCGAAATAAACGCGTTTTTTCAGACAACTGAATCACCATGTAACAGCAAGGCTCAGAGGAGCCCACACACTCAGCTCTTAACCCCAGTGTGCAGGAAGGGTCAAAACGTGTTTTTCAGCAGAAATAAACATGTTTCTGCAAGTTTGGTCAACCCCATGTAAGTTATGGGGCAGTAACAGAACACTTTTCAAAACGTGTTTTTCAGCCCGAAATAAACGCGTTTTTTCAGACAACTGAATCCCCATGCAACAGCAAGGCTCAGAAGAGCCCACACACTCAGATCTTAACCCCAGTGTGCAGAAAGGGTCAAAACGTGTTTTTCAGCAGAAATAAACATGTTTCTGCAAGTTTGGTCAACCCCATGTAAGTTATGGGGCAGTAACAGAACACTTTTCAAAACGTGTTTTTCAGCCCGAAATAAACGCGTTTTTTCAGACAACTGAATCCCCATGTAACAGCAAGGCTCAGAGGAGCCCACACACTCAGCTCTTAACCCCAGTGTGCAGAAAGGGTCAAAACGTGTTTTTCAGCAGAAATAAACATGTTTCTGCAAGTTTGGTCAACCCCATGTAAGTTATGGGGCAGTAACAGAACACTTTTCAAAACGTGTTTTTCAGCCGAAATAAACGCGTTTTTTCAGACAACTGAATCACCATGTAACAGCAAGGCTAAGAGGAGCCCACACACTCAGCTCTTAACCCCAGTGTGCAGGAAGGGTCAAAACGTGTTTTTCAGCAGAAATAAACATGTTTCTGCAAGTTTGGTCAACCCCATGTAAGTTATGGGGCAGTAACAGAACACTTTTCAAAACGTGTTTTTCAGCCCGAAATAAACGCGTTTTTTCAGACAACTGAATCCCCATGCAACAGCAAGGCTCAGAAGAGCCCACACACTCAGCTCTTAACCCCAGTGTGCAGAAAGTGTCAAAACGTGTTTTTCAGCAGAAATAAACATGTTTCTGCAAGTTTGGTCAACCCCATGTAAGTTATGGGACAGTAACAGCACACTTTTCAAAACGTGTTTTTCAGCCCGAAATAAACGCGTTTTTTCAGACAACTGAATCCCCATGTAACAGCAAGGCTCAGAGGAGCCCACACACTCAGATCTTAACCCCAGTGTGCAGAAAGGGTCAAAACGTGTTTTTCAGCAGAAATAAACATGTTTCTGCAAGTTTGGTCAACCCCATGTAAGTTATGGGGCAGTAACAGAACACTTTTCAAAACGTGTTTTTCAGCCCGAAATAAACGCGTTTTTTCAGACAACTGAATCACCATGTAACAGCAAGGCTAAGAGGAGCCCACACACTCAGCTCTTAACCCCAGTGTGCAGGAAGGGTCAAAACGTGTTTTTCAGCAGAAATAAACATGTTTCTGCAAGTTTGGTCAACCCCATGTAAGTTATGGGGCAGTAACAGAACACTTTTCAAAACGTGTTTTTCAGCCCGAAATAAACGCGTTTTTTCAGACAACTGAATCCCCATGCAACAGCAAGGCTCAGAAGAGCCCACACACTCAGCTCTTAACCCCAGTGTGCAGAAAGTGTCAAAACGTGTTTTTCAGCAGAAATAAACATGTTTCTGCAAGTTTGGTCAACCCCATGTAAGTTATGGGACAGTAACAGCACACTTTTCAAAACGTGTTTTTCAGCCCGAAATAAACGCGTTTTTTCAGACAACTGAATCCCCATGTAACAGCAAGGCTCAGAGGAGCCCACACACTCAGATCTTAACCCCAGTGTGCAGAAAGGGTCAAAACGTGTTTTTCAGCAGAAATAAACATGTTTCTGCAAGTTTGGTCAACCCCATGTAAGTTATGGGGCAGTAACAGAACACTTTTCAAAACGTGTTTTTCAGCCCGAAATAAACGCGTTTTTTCAGACAACTGAATCACCATGTAACAGCAAGGCTCAGAGGAGCCCACACACTCAGCTCTTAACCCCAGTGTGCAGGAAGGGTCAAAACGTGTTTTTCAGCAGAAATAAACATGTTTCTGCAAGTTTGGTCAACCCCATGTAAGTTATGGGACAGTAACAGCACACTTTTCAAAACGTGTTTTTCAGCAAGAAATAAACGCGTTTTTTCAGACAACTGAATCCCCATGTAACAGCAAGACTCAGAGGAGCCCACACACTCAGATCTTAACCCTAGTGTGCAGAAAGGGTAAAAACGTGTTTTTCAGCAGAAATAAACATGTTTCTGCAAGTTTGGTTAACCCCATGTAAGTTATGGGGAAGTAACAGAACACTTTTCAAAACGTGTTTTTCAGCCCGAAATAAACGCGTTTTTTCAGACAACTGAATCCCCATGTAACAGCAAGGTTCAGAAGAGCCCACACACTCAGCTCTTAACCCCAGTGTGCAGAAAGAGTCAAAACGTGTTTTTCAGCAGAAATAAACATGTTTCTGCAAGTTTGGTCAACCCCATGTAAGTTATGGGGCAGTAACAGAACACTTTTCAAAACGTGTTTTTCAGCCCGAAATAAACACGTTTTTTCAGACAACTGAATCCCCATGTAACAGCAAGGCTCAGAGGAGCCCACACACTCAGCTCTTAGCCCCAGTGTGCAGAAAGTGTCAAAACGTGTTTTTCAGCAGAAATAAACATGTTTCTGCAAGTTTGGTCAACCCCATGTAAGTTATGGGACAGTAACAGCACACTTTTCAAAACGTGTTTTTCAGCCCGAAATAAACGCGTTTTTTCAGACAACTGAATCCCCATGTAACAGCAAGGCTCAGAGGAGCCCACACACTCAGATCTTAACCCTAGTGTGCAGAAAGGGTCAAAACGTGTTTTTCAGCAGAAATAAACATGTTTCTGCAAGTTTGGTCAACCCCATGTAAGTTATGGGGCAGTAACAGAACACTTTTCAAAACGTGTTTTTCAGCCCGAAATAAACGCGTTTTTTCAGACAACTGAATCACCATGTAACAGCAAGGCTCAGAAGAGCCCACACACTCAGATCTTAACCCCAGTGTGCAGAAAGGGTCAAAACGTGTTTTTCAGCAGAAAAAAACATGTTTCTGCAAGTTTGGTCAACCCCATGTAAGTTATGGGGCAGTAACAGAACACTTTTCAAAACGTGTTTTTCAGCCCGAAATAAACGCGTTTTTTCAGACAACTGAATCACCATGTAACAGCAAGGCTCAGAGGAGCCCACACACTCAGATCTTAACCCCAGTGTGCAGGAAGGGTCAAAACGTGTTTTTCAGCAGAAATAAACATGTTTCTGCAAGTTTGGTCAACCCCATGTAAGTTATGGGGCAGTAACAGAACACTTTTCAAAACGTGTTTTTCAGCCCGAAATAAACGCGTTTTTTCAGACAACTGAATCCCCATGCAACAGCAAGGCTCAGAAGAGCCCACACACTCAGCTCTTAACCCCAGTGTGCAGAAAGAGTCAAAACGTGTTTTTCAGCAGAAATAAACATGTTTCTGCAAGTTTGGTCAACCCCATGTAAGTTATGGGGCAGTAACAGAACACTTTTCAAAACGTGTTTTTCAGCCCGAAATAAACGCGTTTTTTCAGACAACTGAATCCCCATGTAACAGCAAGGCTCAGAGGAGCCCACACACTCAGCTCTTAGCCCCAGTGTGCAGAAAGTGTCAAAACGTGTTTTTCAGCAGAAATAAACATGTTTCTGCAAGTTTGGTCAACCCCATGTAAGTTATGGGACAGTAACAGCACACTTTTCAAAACGTGTTTTTCAGCCCGAAATAAACGCTTTTTTTCAGACAACTGAATCCCCATGTAACAGCAAGGCTCAGAGGAGCCCACACACTCAGATCTTAAACCCAGTGTGCAGAAAGGGTCAAAACGTGTTTTTCAGCAGAAATAAACATGTTTCTGCAAGTTTGGTCAACCCCATGTAAGTTATGGGGCAGTAACAGAACACTTTTCAAAACGTGTTTTTCAGCCCGAAATAAACGCGTTTTTTCAGACAACTGAATCACCATGTAACAGCAAGGCTCAGAAGAGCCCACACACTCAGCTCTTAACCCCAGTGTGCAGGAAGGGTCAAAACGTGTTTTTCAGCAGAAATAAACATGTTTCTGCAAGTTTGGTCAACCCCATGTAAGTTATGGGGCAGTAACAGAACACTTTTCAAAACGTGTTTTTCAGCCCGAAATAAACGCGTTTTTTCAGACAACTGAATCACCATGTAACAGCAAGGCTCAGAGGAGCCCACACAGTCAGCTCTTAACCCCAGTGTGCAGAAAGAGTCAAAACGTGTTTTTCAGCAGAAATAAACATGTTTCTGCAAGTTTGGTCAACCCCATGTAAGTTATGGGGCAGTAACAGAACACTTTTCAAAACGTGTTTTTCAGCCCGAAATAAACGCGTTTTTTCAGACAACTGAATCCCCATGTAACAGCAAGGCTCAGAGGAGCCCACACACTCAGCTCTTAGCCCCAGTGTGCAGAAAGTGTCAAAACGTGTTTTTCAGCAGAAATAAACATGTTTCTGCATGTTTGGTCAACCCCATGTAAGTTATGGGGCAGTAACAGAACACTTTTCAAAACGTGTTTTTCAGCCCGAAATAAACGCGTTTTTTCAGACAACTGAATCACCATGTAACAGCAAGGCTCAGAGGAGCCCACACAGTCAGCTCTTAACCCCAGTGTGCAGAAAGAGTCAAAACGTGTTTTTCAGCAGAAATAAACATGTTTCTGCAAGTTTGGTCAACCCCATGTAAGTTATGGGGCAGTAACAGAACACTTTTCAAAACGTGTTTTTCAGCCCGAAATAAACGCGTTTTTTCAGACAACTGAATCACCATGTAACAGCAAGGCTCAGAGGAGCCCACACACTCAGCTCTTAACCCCAGTGTGCAGGAAGGGTCAAAACGTGTTTTTCAGCAGAAATAAACATGTTTCTGCAAGTTTGGTCAACCCCATGTAAGTTATGGGGCAGTAACAGAACACTTTTCAAAACGTGTTTTTCAGCCCGAAATAAACGCGTTTTTTCAGACAACTGAATCCCCATGCAACAGCAAGGCTCAGAAGAGCCCACACACTCAGCTCTTAACCCCAGTGTGCAGAAAGTGTCAAAACGTGTTTTTCAGCAGAAATAAACATGTTTCTGCAAGTTTGGTCAACCCCATGTAAGTTATGGGACAGTAACAGCACACTTTTCAAAACGTGTTTTTCAGCCCGAAATAAACGCGTTTTTTCAGACAACTGAATCCCCATGTAACAGCAAGCTCAGAGGAGCCCACACACTGAGATCTTAACCCCAGTGTGCAGAAAGGGTCAAAACGTGTTTTTTCAGCAGAAATAAACATGTTTCTGCAAGTTTGGTCAACCCCATGTAAGTTATGGGGCAGTAACAGAACACTTTTCAAAACGTGTTTTTCAGCCCGAAATAAACGCGTTTTTTTCAGACAACTGAATCCCCATGTAACAGCAAGACTCAGAGGAGCCCACACACTCAGATCTTAACCCCAGTGTGCAGAAAGGGTAAAAACGTGTTTTTCAGCAGAAATAAACATGTTTCTGCAAGTTTGGTCAACCCCATGTAAGTTATGGGGCAGTAACAGAACACTTTTCAAAACGTGTTTTTCAGCCCGAAATAAACGCGTTTTTTCAGACAACTGAATCCCCATGTAACAGCAAGGTTCAGAAGAGCCCACACTCTCAGCTCTTAACCCCAGTGTGCAGGAAGGGTCAAAACGTGTTTTTCAGCAGAAATAAACATGTTTCTGCAAGTTTGGTCAACCCCATGTAAGTTATGGGGCAGTAACAGAACACTTTTCAAAACGTGTTTTTCAGCCCGAAATAAACGCGTTTTTTCAGACAACTGAATCCCCATGCAACAGCAAGGCTCAGAAGAGCCCACACACTCAGCTCTTAACCCCAGTGTGCAGAAAGAGTCAAAACGTGTTTTTCAGCAGAAATAAACATGTTTCTGCAAGTTTGGTCAACCCCATGTAAGTTATGGGGCAGTAACAGAACACTTTTCAAAACGTGTTTTTCAGCCCGAAATAAACGCGTTTTTTCAGACAACTGAATCACCATGTAACAGCAAGGCTCAGAGGAGCCCACACACTCAGCTCTTAACCCCAGTGTGCAGAAAGAGTCAAAACGTGTTTTTCAGCAGAAATAAACATGTTTCTGCAAGTTTGGTCAACCCCATGTAAGTTATGGGGCAGTAACAGAACACTTTTCAAAACGTGTTTTTCAGCCCGAAATAAACGCGTTTTTTCAGACAACTGAATCCCCATGTAACAGCAAGGCTCAGAGGAGCCCACACACTCAGCTCTTAGCCCCAGTGTGCAGAAAGTGTCAAAACGTGTTTTTCAGCAGAAATAAACATGTTTCTGCAAGTTTGGTCAACCCCATGTAAGTTATGGGACAGTAACAGCACACTTTTCAAAACGTGTTTTTCAGCCCGAAATAAACGCGTTTTTTCAGACAACTGAATCCCCATGTAACAGCAAGGCTCAGAGGAGCCCACACACTCAGATCTTAACCCCAGTGTGCAGAAAGGGTCAAAACGTGTTTTTCAGCAGAAATAAACATGTTTCTGCAAGTTTGGTCAACCCCATGTAAGTTATGGGGCAGTAACAAAACACTTTTCAAAACGTGTTTTTCAGCCCGAAATAAACGCGTTTTTTCAGACAACTGAATCACCATGTAACAGCAAGGCTCAGAGGAGCCCACACACTCAGCTCTTAACCCCAGTGTGCAGGAAGGGTCAAAACGTGTTTTTCAGCAGAAATAAACATGTTTCTGCAAGTTTGGTCAACCCCATGTAAGTTATGGGGCAGTAACAGAACACTTTTCAAAACGTGTTTTTCAGCCCGAAATAAACGCGTTTTTTCAGACAACTGAATCCCCATGCAACAGCAAGGCTCAGAAGAGCCCACACACTCAGATCTTAACCCCAGTGTGCAGAAAGGGTCAAAACGTGTTTTTCAGCAGAAATAAACATGTTTCTGCAAGTTTGGTCAACCCCATGTAAGTTATGGGGCAGTAACAGAACACTTTTCAAAACGTGTTTTTCAGCCCGAAATAAACGCGTTTTTTCAGACAACTGAATCCCCATGTAACAGCAAGGCTCAGAGGAGCCCACACACTCAGCTCTTAACCCCAGTGTGCAGAAAGGGTCAAAACGTGTTTTTCAGCAGAAATAAACATGTTTCTGCAAGTTTGGTCAACCCCATGTAAGTTATGGGGCAGTAACAGAACACTTTTCAAAACGTGTTTTTCAGCCGAAATAAACGCGTTTTTTCAGACAACTGAATCACCATGTAACAGCAAGGCTAAGAGGAGCCCACACACTCAGCTCTTAACCCCAGTGTGCAGGAAGGGTCAAAACGTGTTTTTCAGCAGAAATAAACATGTTTCTGCAAGTTTGGTCAACCCCATGTAAGTTATGGGGCAGTAACAGAACACTTTTCAAAACGTGTTTTTCAGCCCGAAATAAACGCGTTTTTTCAGACAACTGAATCCCCATGCAACAGCAAGGCTCAGAAGAGCCCACACACTCAGCTCTTAACCCCAGTGTGCAGAAAGTGTCAAAACGTGTTTTTCAGCAGAAATAAACATGTTTCTGCAAGTTTGGTCAACCCCATGTAAGTTATGGGACAGTAACAGCACACTTTTCAAAACGTGTTTTTCAGCCCGAAATAAACGCGTTTTTTCAGACAACTGAATCCCCATGTAACAGCAAGGCTCAGAGGAGCCCACACACTCAGATCTTAACCCCAGTGTGCAGAAAGGGTCAAAACGTGTTTTTCAGCAGAAATAAACATGTTTCTGCAAGTTTGGTCAACCCCATGTAAGTTATGGGGCAGTAACAGAACACTTTTCAAAACGTGTTTTTCAGCCCGAAATAAACGCGTTTTTTCAGACAACTGAATCACCATGTAACAGCAAGGCTAAGAGGAGCCCACACACTCAGCTCTTAACCCCAGTGTGCAGGAAGGGTCAAAACGTGTTTTTCAGCAGAAATAAACATGTTTCTGCAAGTTTGGTCAACCCCATGTAAGTTATGGGGCAGTAACAGAACACTTTTCAAAACGTGTTTTTCAGCCCGAAATAAACGCGTTTTTTCAGACAACTGAATCCCCATGCAACAGCAAGGCTCAGAAGAGCCCACACACTCAGCTCTTAACCCCAGTGTGCAGAAAGTGTCAAAACGTGTTTTTCAGCAGAAATAAACATGTTTCTGCAAGTTTGGTCAACCCCATGTAAGTTATGGGACAGTAACAGCACACTTTTCAAAACGTGTTTTTCAGCCCGAAATAAACGCGTTTTTTCAGACAACTGAATCCCCATGTAACAGCAAGGCTCAGAGGAGCCCACACACTCAGATCTTAACCCCAGTGTGCAGAAAGGGTCAAAACGTGTTTTTCAGCAGAAATAAACATGTTTCTGCAAGTTTGGTCAACCCCATGTAAGTTATGGGGCAGTAACAGAACACTTTTCAAAACGTGTTTTTCAGCCCGAAATAAACGCGTTTTTTCAGACAACTGAATCACCATGTAACAGCAAGGCTCAGAGGAGCCCACACACTCAGCTCTTAACCCCAGTGTGCAGGAAGGGTCAAAACGTGTTTTTCAGCAGAAATAAACATGTTTCTGCAAGTTTGGTCAACCCCATGTAAGTTATGGGACAGTAACAGCACACTTTTCAAAACGTGTTTTTCAGCAAGAAATAAACGCGTTTTTTCAGACAACTGAATCCCCATGTAACAGCAAGACTCAGAGGAGCCCACACACTCAGATCTTAACCCTAGTGTGCAGAAAGGGTAAAAACGTGTTTTTCAGCAGAAATAAACATGTTTCTGCAAGTTTGGTTAACCCCATGTAAGTTATGGGGAAGTAACAGAACACTTTTCAAAACGTGTTTTTCAGCCCGAAATAAACGCGTTTTTTCAGACAACTGAATCCCCATGTAACAGCAAGGTTCAGAAGAGCCCACACACTCAGCTCTTAACCCCAGTGTGCAGAAAGAGTCAAAACGTGTTTTTCAGCAGAAATAAACATGTTTCTGCAAGTTTGGTCAACCCCATGTAAGTTATGGGGCAGTAACAGAACACTTTTCAAAACGTGTTTTTCAGCCCGAAATAAACACGTTTTTTCAGACAACTGAATCCCCATGTAACAGCAAGGCTCAGAGGAGCCCACACACTCAGCTCTTAGCCCCAGTGTGCAGAAAGTGTCAAAACGTGTTTTTCAGCAGAAATAAACATGTTTCTGCAAGTTTGGTCAACCCCATGTAAGTTATGGGACAGTAACAGCACACTTTTCAAAACGTGTTTTTCAGCCCGAAATAAACGCGTTTTTTCAGACAACTGAATCCCCATGTAACAGCAAGGCTCAGAGGAGCCCACACACTCAGATCTTAACCCTAGTGTGCAGAAAGGGTCAAAACGTGTTTTTCAGCAGAAATAAACATGTTTCTGCAAGTTTGGTCAACCCCATGTAAGTTATGGGGCAGTAACAGAACACTTTTCAAAACGTGTTTTTCAGCCCGAAATAAACGCGTTTTTTCAGACAACTGAATCACCATGTAACAGCAAGGCTCAGAAGAGCCCACACACTCAGATCTTAACCCCAGTGTGCAGAAAGGGTCAAAACGTGTTTTTCAGCAGAAAAAAACATGTTTCTGCAAGTTTGGTCAACCCCATGTAAGTTATGGGGCAGTAACAGAACACTTTTCAAAACGTGTTTTTCAGCCCGAAATAAACGCGTTTTTTCAGACAACTGAATCACCATGTAACAGCAAGGCTCAGAGGAGCCCACACACTCAGATCTTAACCCCAGTGTGCAGGAAGGGTCAAAACGTGTTTTTCAGCAGAAATAAACATGTTTCTGCAAGTTTGGTCAACCCCATGTAAGTTATGGGGCAGTAACAGAACACTTTTCAAAACGTGTTTTTCAGCCCGAAATAAACGCGTTTTTTCAGACAACTGAATCCCCATGCAACAGCAAGGCTCAGAAGAGCCCACACACTCAGCTCTTAACCCCAGTGTGCAGAAAGAGTCAAAACGTGTTTTTCAGCAGAAATAAACATGTTTCTGCAAGTTTGGTCAACCCCATGTAAGTTATGGGGCAGTAACAGAACACTTTTCAAAACGTGTTTTTCAGCCCGAAATAAACGCGTTTTTTCAGACAACTGAATCCCCATGTAACAGCAAGGCTCAGAGGAGCCCACACACTCAGCTCTTAGCCCCAGTGTGCAGAAAGTGTCAAAACGTGTTTTTCAGCAGAAATAAACATGTTTCTGCAAGTTTGGTCAACCCCATGTAAGTTATGGGACAGTAACAGCACACTTTTCAAAACGTGTTTTTCAGCCCGAAATAAACGCTTTTTTTCAGACAACTGAATCCCCATGTAACAGCAAGGCTCAGAGGAGCCCACACACTCAGATCTTAAACCCAGTGTGCAGAAAGGGTCAAAACGTGTTTTTCAGCAGAAATAAACATGTTTCTGCAAGTTTGGTCAACCCCATGTAAGTTATGGGGCAGTAACAGAACACTTTTCAAAACGTGTTTTTCAGCCCGAAATAAACGCGTTTTTTCAGACAACTGAATCACCATGTAACAGCAAGGCTCAGAAGAGCCCACACACTCAGCTCTTAACCCCAGTGTGCAGGAAGGGTCAAAACGTGTTTTTCAGCAGAAATAAACATGTTTCTGCAAGTTTGGTCAACCCCATGTAAGTTATGGGGCAGTAACAGAACACTTTTCAAAACGTGTTTTTCAGCCCGAAATAAACGCGTTTTTTCAGACAACTGAATCACCATGTAACAGCAAGGCTCAGAGGAGCCCACACAGTCAGCTCTTAACCCCAGTGTGCAGAAAGAGTCAAAACGTGTTTTTCAGCAGAAATAAACATGTTTCTGCAAGTTTGGTCAACCCCATGTAAGTTATGGGGCAGTAACAGAACACTTTTCAAAACGTGTTTTTCAGCCCGAAATAAACGCGTTTTTTCAGACAACTGAATCCCCATGTAACAGCAAGGCTCAGAGGAGCCCACACACTCAGCTCTTAGCCCCAGTGTGCAGAAAGTGTCAAAACGTGTTTTTCAGCAGAAATAAACATGTTTCTGCATGTTTGGTCAACCCCATGTAAGTTATGGGGCAGTAACAGAACACTTTTCAAAACGTGTTTTTCAGCCCGAAATAAACGCGTTTTTTCAGACAACTGAATCACCATGTAACAGCAAGGCTCAGAGGAGCCCACACAGTCAGCTCTTAACCCCAGTGTGCAGAAAGAGTCAAAACGTGTTTTTCAGCAGAAATAAACATGTTTCTGCAAGTTTGGTCAACCCCATGTAAGTTATGGGGCAGTAACAGAACACTTTTCAAAACGTGTTTTTCAGCCCGAAATAAACGCGTTTTTTCAGACAACTGAATCACCATGTAACAGCAAGGCTCAGAGGAGCCCACACACTCAGCTCTTAACCCCAGTGTGCAGGAAGGGTCAAAACGTGTTTTTCAGCAGAAATAAACATGTTTCTGCAAGTTTGGTCAACCCCATGTAAGTTATGGGACAGTAACAGCACACTTTTCAAAACGTGTTTTTCAGCCCGAAATAAACGCGTTTTTTCAGACAACTGAATCCCCATGTAACAGCAAGACTCAGAGGAGCCCACACACTCAGATCTTAACCCTAGTGTGCAGAAAGGGTAAAAACGTGTTTTTCAGCAGAAATAAACATGTTTCTGCAAGTTTGGTCAACCCCATGTAAGTTATGGGACAGTAACAGCACACTTTTCAAAACGTGTTTTTCAGCCCGAAATAAACGCGTTTTTTTCAGACAACTGAATCCCCATGTAACAGCAAGCTCAGAGGAGCCCACACACTCAGATCTTAACCCCAGTGTGCAGAAAGGGTCAAAACGTGTTTTTCAGCAGAAATAAACATGTTTCTGCAAGTTTGGTCAACCCCATGTAAGTTATGGGGCAGTAACAGAACACTTTTCAAAACGTGTTTTTCAGCCCGAAATAAACGCGTTTTTTCAGACAACTGAATCCCCATGTAACAGCAAGACTCAGAGGAGCCCACACACTCAGATCTTAACCCCAGTGTGCAGAAAGGGTAAAAACGTGTTTTTCAGCAGAAATAAACATGTTTCTGCAAGTTTGGTCAACCCCATGTAAGTTATGGGGCAGTAAAAGAACACTTTTCAAAACGTGTTTTTCAGCCCGAAATAAACGCGTTTTTTCAGACAATTGAATCCCCATGTAACAGCAAGGTTCAGAAGAGCCCACACTCTCAGCTCTTAACCCCAGTGTGCAGGAAGGGTCAAAACGTGTTTTTCAGCAGAAATAAACATGTTTCTGCAAGTTTGGTCAACCCCATGTAAGTTATGGGGCAGTAACAGAACACTTTTCAAAACGTGTTTTTCAGCCCGAAATAAACGCGTTTTTTCAGACAACTGAATCCCCATGCAACAGCAAGGCTCAGAAGAGCCCACACACTCAGCTCTTAACCCCAGTGTGCAGAAAGAGTCAAAACGTGTTTTTCAGCAGAAATAAACATGTTTCTGCAAGTTTGGTCAACCCCATGTAAGTTATGGGGCAGTAACAGAACACTTTTCAAAACGTGTTTTTCAGCCCGAAATAAACGCGTTTTTTCAGACAACTGAATCACCATGTAACAGCAAGGCTCAGAGGAGCCCACACACTCAGCTCTTAACCCCAGTGTGCAGGAAGGGTCAAAACGTGTTTTTCAGCAGAAATAAACATGTTTCTGCAAGTTTGGTCAACCCCATGTAAGTTATGGGGCAGTAACAGAACACTTTTCAAAACGTGTTTTTCAGCCCGAAATAAACGCGTTTTTTCAGACAACTGAATCCCCATGCAACAGCAAGGCTCAGAAGAGCCCACACACTCAGCTCTTAACCCCAGTGTGCAGAAAGTGTCAAAACGTGTTTTTCAGCAGAAATAAACATGTTTCTGCAAGTTTGGTCAACCCCATGTAAGTTATGGGGCAGTAACAGAACACTTTTCAAAACGTGTTTTTCAGCCCGAAATAAACGCGTTTTTTCAGACAACTGAATCCCCATGCAACAGCAAGGCTCAGAAGAGCCCACACACTCAGCTCTTAACCCCAGTGTGCAGAAAGAGTCAAAACGTGTTTTTCAGCAGAAATAAACATGTTTCTGCAAGTTTGGTCAACCCCATGTAAGTTATGGGGCAGTAACAGAACACTTTTCAAAACGTGTTTTTCAGCCCGAAATAAACGCGTTTTTTCAGACAACTGAATCCCCATGCAACAGCAAGGCTCAGAAGAGCCCACACACTCAGCTCTTAACCCCAGTGTGCAGGAAGGGTCAAAACGTGTTTTTCAGCAGAAATAAACATGTTTCTGCAAGTTTGGTCAACCCCATGTAAGTTATGGGGCAGTAACAGAACACTTTTCAAAACGTGTTTTTCAGCCCGAAATAAACGCGTTTTTTCAGACAACTGAATCCCCATGTAACAGCAAGGCTCAGAGGAGCCCACACACTCAGCTCTTAGCCCCAGTGTGCAGAAAGTGTCAAAACGTGTTTTTCAGCAGAAATAAACATGTTTCTGCAAGTTTGGTCAACCCCATGTAAGTTATGGGACAGTAACAGCACACTTTTCAAAACGTGTTTTTCAGCCCGAAATAAACGCGTTTTTTCAGACAACTGAATCCCCATGTAACAGCAAGGCTCAGAGGATCCCACACACTCAGATCTTAACCCCAGTGTGCAGAAAGGGTCAAAACGTGTTTTTCAGCAGAAATAAACATGTTTCTGCAAGTTTGGTCAACCCCATGTAAGTTATGGGGCAGTAACAGAACACTTTTCAAAACGTGTTTTTCAGCCCGAAATAAACGCGTTTTTTCAGACAACTGAATCCCCATGTAACAGCAAGGTTCAGAAGAGCCCACACTCTCAGCTCTTAACCCCAGTGTGCAGGAAGGGTCAAAACGTGTTTTTCAGCAGAAATAAACATGTTTCTGCAAGTTTGGTCAACCCCATGTAAGTTATGGGGCAGTAACAGAACACTTTTCAAAACGTGTTTTTCAGCCCGAAATAAACGCGTTTTTTCAGACAACTGAATCCCCATGCAACAGCAAGGCTCAGAAGAGCCCACACACTCAGCTCTTAACCCCAGTGTGCAGAAAGAGTCAAAACGTGTTTTTCAGCAGAAATAAACATGTTTCTGCAAGTTTGGTCAACCCCATGTAAGTTATGGGGCAGTAACAGAACACTTTTCAAAACGTGTTTTTCAGCCCGAAATAAACGCGTTTTTTCAGACAACTGAATCCCCATGTAACAGCAAGGCTCAGAGGAGCCCACACACTCAGCTCTTAGCCCCAGTGTGCAGAAAGTGTCAAAACGTGTTTTTCAGCAGAAATAAACATGTTTCTGCAAGTTTGGTCAACCCCATGTAAGTTATGGGACAGTAACAGCACACTTTTCAAAACGTGTTTTTCAGCCCGAAATAAACGCGTTTTTTCAGACAACTGAATCCCCATGTAACAGCAAGGCTCAGAGGAGCCCACACACTCAGATCTTAACCCCAGTGTGCAGAAAGGGTCAAAACGTGTTTTTCAGCAGAAATAAACATGTTTCTGCAAGTTTGGTCAACCCCATGTAAGTTATGGGGCAGTAACAGAACACTTTTCAAAACGTGTTTTTCAGCCCGAAATAAACGCGTTTTTTCAGACAACTGAATCACCATGTAACAGCAAGGCTCAGAGGAGCCCACACACTCAGCTCTTAACCCCAGTGTGCAGGAAGGGTCAAAACGTGTTTTTCAGCAGAAATAAACATGTTTCTGCAAGTTTGGTCAACCCCATGTAAGTTATGGGGCAGTAACAGAACACTTTTCAAAACGTGTTTTTCAGCCCGAAATAAACGCGTTTTTTCAGACAACTGAATCCCCATGCAACAGCAAGGCTCAGAAGAGCCCACACACTCAGATCTTAACCCCAGTGTGCAGAAAGGGTCAAAACGTGTTTTTCAGCAGAAATAAACATGTTTCTGCAAGTTTGGTCAACCCCATGTAAGTTATGGGGCAGTAACAGAACACTTTTCAAAACGTGTTTTTCAGCCCGAAATAAACGCGTTTTTTCAGACAACTGAATCACCATGTAACAGCAAGGCTCAGAGGAGCCCACACACTCAGCTCTTAACCCCAGTGTGCAGGAAGGGTCAAAACGTGTTTTTCAGCAGAAATAAACATGTTTCTGCAAGTTTGGTCAACCCCATGTAAGTTATGGGGCAGTAACAGAACACTTTTCAAAACGTGTTTTTCAGCCCGAAATAAACGCGTTTTTTCAGACAACTGAATCCCCATGCAACAGCAAGGCTCAGAAGAGCCCACACACTCAGCTCTTAACCCCAGTGTGCAGAAAGAGTCAAAACGTGTTTTTCAGCAGAAATAAACATGTTTCTGCAAGTTTGGTCAACCCCATGTAAGTTATGGGGCAGTAACAGAACACTTTTCAAAACGTGTTTTTCAGCCCGAAATAAACGCGTTTTTTCAGACAACTGAATCCCCATGCAACAGCAAGGCTCAGAAGAGCCCACACACTCAGCTCTTAACCCCAGTGTGCAGAAAGAGTCAAAACGTGTTTTTCAGCAGAAATAAACATGTTTCTGCAAGTTTGGTCAACCCCATGTAAGTTATGGGGCAGTAACAGCACACTTTTCAAAACGTGTTTTTCAGCCCGAAATAAACGCGTTTTTTCAGATAACTGAATCCCCATGTAACAGCAAGGCTCAGAGGAGCCCACACACTCAGATCTTAACCCCAGTGTGCAGAAAGGGTCAAAACGTGTTTTTCAGCAGAAATAAACATGTTTCTGCAAGTTTGGTCAACCCCATGTAACTTATGGGGCAGTAACAGAACACTTTTCAAAACGTGTTTTTCAGCCCGAAATAAACGCGTTTTTTCAGACAACTGAATCACCATGTAACAGCAAGGCTCAGAAGAGCCCACACACTCAGCTCTTAACCCCAGTGTGCAGGAAGGGTCAAAACGTGTTTTTCAGCAGAAATAAACATGTTTCTGCAAGTTTGGTCAACCCCATGTAAGTTATGGGGCAGTAACAGAACACTTTTCAAAACGTGTTTTTCAGCCCGAAATAAACGCGTTTTTTCAGACAACTGAATCCCCATGCAACAGCAAGGCTGAGAAGAGCCCACACACTCAGCTCTTAACCCCAGTGTGCAGAAAGAGTCAAAACGTGTTTTTCAGCAGAAATAAACATGTTTCTGCAAGTTTGGTCAACCCCATGTAAGTTATGGGGCAGTAACAGAACACTTTTCAAAACGTGTTTTTCAGCCCGAAATAAACGCGTTTTTTCAGACAACTGAATCCCCATGTAACAGCAAGGCTCAGAGGAGCCCACACACTCAGCTCTTAGCCCCAGTGTGCAGAAAGTGTCAAAACGTGTTTTTCAGCAGAAATAAACATGTTTCTGCAAGTTTGGTCAACCCCATGTAAGTTATGGGACAGTAACAGCACACTTTTCAAAACGTGTTTTTCAGCCCGAAATAAACGCGTTTTTTCAGACAACTGAATCCCCATGTAACAGCAAGGCTCAGAGGAGCCCACACACTCAGATCTTAACCCCAGTGTGCAGAAAGGGTCAAAACGTGTTTTTCAGCAGAAATAAACATGTTTCTGCAAGTTTGGTCAACCCCATGTAAGTTATGGGGCAGTAACAGAACACTTTTCAAAACGTGTTTTTCAGCCCGAAATAAACGCGTTTTTTCAGACAACTGAATCACCATGTAACAGCAAGGCTAAGAGGAGCCCACACACTCAGCTCTTAACCCCAGTGTGCAGGAAGGGTCAAAACGTGTTTTTCAGCAGAAATAAACATGTTTCTGCAAGTTTGGTCAACCCCATGTAAGTTATGGGGCAGTAACAGAACACTTTTCAAAACGTGTTTTTCAGCCCGAAATAAACGCGTTTTTTCAGACAACTGAATCCCCATGCAACAGCAAGGCTCAGAAGAGCCCACACACTCAGCTCTTAACCCCAGTGTGCAGAAAGTGTCAAAACGTGTTTTTCAGCAGAAATAAACATGTTTCTGCAAGTTTGGTCAACCCCATGTAAGTTATGGGACAGTAACAGCACACTTTTCAAAACGTGTTTTTCAGCCCGAAATAAACGCGTTTTTTCAGACAACTGAATCCCCATGTAACAGCAAGGCTCAGAGGAGCCCACACACTCAGATCTTAACCCCAGTGTGCAGAAAGGGTCAAAACGTGTTTTTCAGCAGAAATAAACATGTTTCTGCAAGTTTGGTCAACCCCATGTAAGTTATGGGGCAGTAACAGAACACTTTTCAAAACGTGTTTTTCAGCCCGAAATAAACGCGTTTTTTCAGACAACTGAATCACCATGTAACAGCAAGGCTCAGAGGAGCCCACACACTCAGCTCTTAACCCCAGTGTGCAGGAAGGGTCAAAACGTGTTTTTCAGCAGAAATAAACATGTTTCTGCAAGTTTGGTCAACCCCATGTAAGTTATGGGACAGTAACAGCACACTTTTCAAAACGTGTTTTTCAGCAAGAAATAAACGCGTTTTTTCAGACAACTGAATCCCCATGTAACAGCAAGACTCAGAGGAGCCCACACACTCAGATCTTAACCCTAGTGTGCAGAAAGGGTAAAAACGTGTTTTTCAGCAGAAATAAACATGTTTCTGCAAGTTTGGTTAACCCCATGTAAGTTATGGGGAAGTAACAGAACACTTTTCAAAACGTGTTTTTCAGCCCGAAATAAACGCGTTTTTTCAGACAACTGAATCCCCATGTAACAGCAAGGTTCAGAAGAGCCCACACACTCAGCTCTTAACCCCAGTGTGCAGAAAGAGTCAAAACGTGTTTTTCAGCAGAAATAAACATGTTTCTGCAAGTTTGGTCAACCCCATGTAAGTTATGGGGCAGTAACAGAACACTTTTCAAAACGTGTTTTTCAGCCCGAAATAAACACGTTTTTTCAGACAACTGAATCCCCATGTAACAGCAAGGCTCAGAGGAGCCCACACACTCAGCTCTTAGCCCCAGTGTGCAGAAAGTGTCAAAACGTGTTTTTCAGCAGAAATAAACATGTTTCTGCAAGTTTGGTCAACCCCATGTAAGTTATGGGACAGTAACAGCACACTTTTCAAAACGTGTTTTTCAGCCCGAAATAAACGCGTTTTTTCAGACAACTGAATCCCCATGTAACAGCAAGGCTCAGAGGAGCCCACACACTCAGATCTTAACCCTAGTGTGCAGAAAGGGTCAAAACGTGTTTTTCAGCAGAAATAAACATGTTTCTGCAAGTTTGGTCAACCCCATGTAAGTTATGGGGCAGTAACAGAACACTTTTCAAAACGTGTTTTTCAGCCCGAAATAAACGCGTTTTTTCAGACAACTGAATCACCATGTAACAGCAAGGCTCAGAAGAGCCCACACACTCAGATCTTAACCCCAGTGTGCAGAAAGGGTCAAAACGTGTTTTTCAGCAGAAAAAAACATGTTTCTGCAAGTTTGGTCAACCCCATGTAAGTTATGGGGCAGTAACAGAACACTTTTCAAAACGTGTTTTTCAGCCCGAAATAAACGCGTTTTTTCAGACAACTGAATCACCATGTAACAGCAAGGCTCAGAGGAGCCCACACACTCAGATCTTAACCCCAGTGTGCAGGAAGGGTCAAAACGTGTTTTTCAGCAGAAATAAACATGTTTCTGCAAGTTTGGTCAACCCCATGTAAGTTATGGGGCAGTAACAGAACACTTTTCAAAACGTGTTTTTCAGCCCGAAATAAACGCGTTTTTTCAGACAACTGAATCCCCATGCAACAGCAAGGCTCAGAAGAGCCCACACACTCAGCTCTTAACCCCAGTGTGCAGAAAGAGTCAAAACGTGTTTTTCAGCAGAAATAAACATGTTTCTGCAAGTTTGGTCAACCCCATGTAAGTTATGGGGCAGTAACAGAACACTTTTCAAAACGTGTTTTTCAGCCCGAAATAAACGCGTTTTTTCAGACAACTGAATCCCCATGTAACAGCAAGGCTCAGAGGAGCCCACACACTCAGCTCTTAGCCCCAGTGTGCAGAAAGTGTCAAAACGTGTTTTTCAGCAGAAATAAACATGTTTCTGCAAGTTTGGTCAACCCCATGTAAGTTATGGGACAGTAACAGCACACTTTTCAAAACGTGTTTTTCAGCCCGAAATAAACGCTTTTTTTCAGACAACTGAATCCCCATGTAACAGCAAGGCTCAGAGGAGCCCACACACTCAGATCTTAAACCCAGTGTGCAGAAAGGGTCAAAACGTGTTTTTCAGCAGAAATAAACATGTTTCTGCAAGTTTGGTCAACCCCATGTAAGTTATGGGGCAGTAACAGAACACTTTTCAAAACGTGTTTTTCAGCCCGAAATAAACGCGTTTTTTCAGACAACTGAATCACCATGTAACAGCAAGGCTCAGAAGAGCCCACACACTCAGCTCTTAACCCCAGTGTGCAGGAAGGGTCAAAACGTGTTTTTCAGCAGAAATAAACATGTTTCTGCAAGTTTGGTCAACCCCATGTAAGTTATGGGGCAGTAACAGAACACTTTTCAAAACGTGTTTTTCAGCCCGAAATAAACGCGTTTTTTCAGACAACTGAATCACCATGTAACAGCAAGGCTCAGAGGAGCCCACACAGTCAGCTCTTAACCCCAGTGTGCAGAAAGAGTCAAAACGTGTTTTTCAGCAGAAATAAACATGTTTCTGCAAGTTTGGTCAACCCCATGTAAGTTATGGGGCAGTAACAGAACACTTTTCAAAACGTGTTTTTCAGCCCGAAATAAACGCGTTTTTTCAGACAACTGAATCCCCATGTAACAGCAAGGCTCAGAGGAGCCCACACACTCAGCTCTTAGCCCCAGTGTGCAGAAAGTGTCAAAACGTGTTTTTCAGCAGAAATAAACATGTTTCTGCATGTTTGGTCAACCCCATGTAAGTTATGGGGCAGTAACAGAACACTTTTCAAAACGTGTTTTTCAGCCCGAAATAAACGCGTTTTTTCAGACAACTGAATCACCATGTAACAGCAAGGCTCAGAGGAGCCCACACAGTCAGCTCTTAACCCCAGTGTGCAGAAAGAGTCAAAACGTGTTTTTCAGCAGAAATAAACATGTTTCTGCAAGTTTGGTCAACCCCATGTAAGTTATGGGGCAGTAACAGAACACTTTTCAAAACGTGTTTTTCAGCCCGAAATAAACGCGTTTTTTCAGACAACTGAATCACCATGTAACAGCAAGGCTCAGAGGAGCCCACACACTCAGCTCTTAACCCCAGTGTGCAGGAAGGGTCAAAACGTGTTTTTCAGCAGAAATAAACATGTTTCTGCAAGTTTGGTCAACCCCATGTAAGTTATGGGACAGTAACAGCACACTTTTCAAAACGTGTTTTTCAGCCCGAAATAAACGCGTTTTTTCAGACAACTGAATCCCCATGTAACAGCAAGACTCAGAGGAGCCCACACACTCAGATCTTAACCCTAGTGTGCAGAAAGGGTAAAAACGTGTTTTTCAGCAGAAATAAACATGTTTCTGCAAGTTTGGTCAACCCCATGTAAGTTATGGGACAGTAACAGCACACTTTTCAAAACGTGTTTTTCAGCCCGAAATAAACGCGTTTTTTTCAGACAACTGAATCCCCATGTAACAGCAAGCTCAGAGGAGCCCACACACTCAGATCTTAACCCCAGTGTGCAGAAAGGGTCAAAACGTGTTTTTCAGCAGAAATAAACATGTTTCTGCAAGTTTGGTCAACCCCATGTAAGTTATGGGGCAGTAACAGAACACTTTTCAAAACGTGTTTTTCAGCCCGAAATAAACGCGTTTTTTCAGACAACTGAATCCCCATGTAACAGCAAGACTCAGAGGAGCCCACACACTCAGATCTTAACCCCAGTGTGCAGAAAGGGTAAAAACGTGTTTTTCAGCAGAAATAAACATGTTTCTGCAAGTTTGGTCAACCCCATGTAAGTTATGGGGCAGTAAAAGAACACTTTTCAAAACGTGTTTTTCAGCCCGAAATAAACGCGTTTTTTCAGACAATTGAATCCCCATGTAACAGCAAGGTTCAGAAGAGCCCACACTCTCAGCTCTTAACCCCAGTGTGCAGGAAGGGTCAAAACGTGTTTTTCAGCAGAAATAAACATGTTTCTGCAAGTTTGGTCAACCCCATGTAAGTTATGGGGCAGTAACAGAACACTTTTCAAAACGTGTTTTTCAGCCCGAAATAAACGCGTTTTTTCAGACAACTGAATCCCCATGCAACAGCAAGGCTCAGAAGAGCCCACACACTCAGCTCTTAACCCCAGTGTGCAGAAAGAGTCAAAACGTGTTTTTCAGCAGAAATAAACATGTTTCTGCAAGTTTGGTCAACCCCATGTAAGTTATGGGGCAGTAACAGAACACTTTTCAAAACGTGTTTTTCAGCCCGAAATAAACGCGTTTTTTCAGACAACTGAATCACCATGTAACAGCAAGGCTCAGAGGAGCCCACACACTCAGCTCTTAACCCCAGTGTGCAGGAAGGGTCAAAACGTGTTTTTCAGCAGAAATAAACATGTTTCTGCAAGTTTGGTCAACCCCATGTAAGTTATGGGGCAGTAACAGAACACTTTTCAAAACGTGTTTTTCAGCCCGAAATAAACGCGTTTTTTCAGACAACTGAATCCCCATGCAACAGCAAGGCTCAGAAGAGCCCACACACTCAGCTCTTAACCCCAGTGTGCAGAAAGTGTCAAAACGTGTTTTTCAGCAGAAATAAACATGTTTCTGCAAGTTTGGTCAACCCCATGTAAGTTATGGGGCAGTAACAGAACACTTTTCAAAACGTGTTTTTCAGCCCGAAATAAACGCGTTTTTTCAGACAACTGAATCCCCATGCAACAGCAAGGCTCAGAAGAGCCCACACACTCAGCTCTTAACCCCAGTGTGCAGAAAGAGTCAAAACGTGTTTTTCAGCAGAAATAAACATGTTTCTGCAAGTTTGGTCAACCCCATGTAAGTTATGGGGCAGTAACAGAACACTTTTCAAAACGTGTTTTTCAGCCCGAAATAAACGCGTTTTTTCAGACAACTGAATCCCCATGCAACAGCAAGGCTCAGAAGAGCCCACACACTCAGCTCTTAACCCCAGTGTGCAGGAAGGGTCAAAACGTGTTTTTCAGCAGAAATAAACATGTTTCTGCAAGTTTGGTCAACCCCATGTAAGTTATGGGGCAGTAACAGAACACTTTTCAAAACGTGTTTTTCAGCCCGAAATAAACGCGTTTTTTCAGACAACTGAATCCCCATGTAACAGCAAGGCTCAGAGGAGCCCACACACTCAGCTCTTAGCCCCAGTGTGCAGAAAGTGTCAAAACGTGTTTTTCAGCAGAAATAAACATGTTTCTGCAAGTTTGGTCAACCCCATGTAAGTTATGGGACAGTAACAGCACACTTTTCAAAACGTGTTTTTCAGCCCGAAATAAACGCGTTTTTTCAGACAACTGAATCCCCATGTAACAGCAAGGCTCAGAGGATCCCACACACTCAGATCTTAACCCCAGTGTGCAGAAAGGGTCAAAACGTGTTTTTCAGCAGAAATAAACATGTTTCTGCAAGTTTGGTCAACCCCATGTAAGTTATGGGGCAGTAACAGAACACTTTTCAAAACGTGTTTTTCAGCCCGAAATAAACGCGTTTTTTCAGACAACTGAATCCCCATGTAACAGCAAGGTTCAGAAGAGCCCACACTCTCAGCTCTTAACCCCAGTGTGCAGGAAGGGTCAAAACGTGTTTTTCAGCAGAAATAAACATGTTTCTGCAAGTTTGGTCAACCCCATGTAAGTTATGGGGCAGTAACAGAACACTTTTCAAAACGTGTTTTTCAGCCCGAAATAAACGCGTTTTTTCAGACAACTGAATCCCCATGCAACAGCAAGGCTCAGAAGAGCCCACACACTCAGCTCTTAACCCCAGTGTGCAGAAAGAGTCAAAACGTGTTTTTCAGCAGAAATAAACATGTTTCTGCAAGTTTGGTCAACCCCATGTAAGTTATGGGGCAGTAACAGAACACTTTTCAAAACGTGTTTTTCAGCCCGAAATAAACGCGTTTTTTCAGACAACTGAATCCCCATGTAACAGCAAGGCTCAGAGGAGCCCACACACTCAGCTCTTAGCCCCAGTGTGCAGAAAGTGTCAAAACGTGTTTTTCAGCAGAAATAAACATGTTTCTGCAAGTTTGGTCAACCCCATGTAAGTTATGGGACAGTAACAGCACACTTTTCAAAACGTGTTTTTCAGCCCGAAATAAACGCGTTTTTTCAGACAACTGAATCCCCATGTAACAGCAAGGCTCAGAGGAGCCCACACACTCAGATCTTAACCCCAGTGTGCAGAAAGGGTCAAAACGTGTTTTTCAGCAGAAATAAACATGTTTCTGCAAGTTTGGTCAACCCCATGTAAGTTATGGGGCAGTAACAGAACACTTTTCAAAACGTGTTTTTCAGCCCGAAATAAACGCGTTTTTTCAGACAACTGAATCACCATGTAACAGCAAGGCTCAGAGGAGCCCACACACTCAGCTCTTAACCCCAGTGTGCAGGAAGGGTCAAAACGTGTTTTTCAGCAGAAATAAACATGTTTCTGCAAGTTTGGTCAACCCCATGTAAGTTATGGGGCAGTAACAGAACACTTTTCAAAACGTGTTTTTCAGCCCGAAATAAACGCGTTTTTTCAGACAACTGAATCCCCATGCAACAGCAAGGCTCAGAAGAGCCCACACACTCAGATCTTAACCCCAGTGTGCAGAAAGGGTCAAAACGTGTTTTTCAGCAGAAATAAACATGTTTCTGCAAGTTTGGTCAACCCCATGTAAGTTATGGGGCAGTAACAGAACACTTTTCAAAACGTGTTTTTCAGCCCGAAATAAACGCGTTTTTTCAGACAACTGAATCACCATGTAACAGCAAGGCTCAGAGGAGCCCACACACTCAGCTCTTAACCCCAGTGTGCAGGAAGGGTCAAAACGTGTTTTTCAGCAGAAATAAACATGTTTCTGCAAGTTTGGTCAACCCCATGTAAGTTATGGGGCAGTAACAGAACACTTTTCAAAACGTGTTTTTCAGCCCGAAATAAACGCGTTTTTTCAGACAACTGAATCCCCATGCAACAGCAAGGCTCAGAAGAGCCCACACACTCAGCTCTTAACCCCAGTGTGCAGAAAGAGTCAAAACGTGTTTTTCAGCAGAAATAAACATGTTTCTGCAAGTTTGGTCAACCCCATGTAAGTTATGGGGCAGTAACAGAACACTTTTCAAAACGTGTTTTTCAGCCCGAAATAAACGCGTTTTTTCAGACAACTGAATCCCCATGCAACAGCAAGGCTCAGAAGAGCCCACACACTCAGCTCTTAACCCCAGTGTGCAGAAAGAGTCAAAACGTGTTTTTCAGCAGAAATAAACATGTTTCTGCAAGTTTGGTCAACCCCATGTAAGTTATGGGGCAGTAACAGCACACTTTTCAAAACGTGTTTTTCAGCCCGAAATAAACGCGTTTTTTCAGATAACTGAATCCCCATGTAACAGCAAGGCTCAGAGGAGCCCACACACTCAGATCTTAACCCCAGTGTGCAGAAAGGGTCAAAACGTGTTTTTCAGCAGAAATAAACATGTTTCTGCAAGTTTGGTCAACCCCATGTAACTTATGGGGCAGTAACAGAACACTTTTCAAAACGTGTTTTTCAGCCCGAAATAAACGCGTTTTTTCAGACAACTGAATCACCATGTAACAGCAAGGCTCAGAAGAGCCCACACACTCAGCTCTTAACCCCAGTGTGCAGGAAGGGTCAAAACGTGTTTTTCAGCAGAAATAAACATGTTTCTGCAAGTTTGGTCAACCCCATGTAAGTTATGGGGCAGTAACAGAACACTTTTCAAAACGTGTTTTTCAGCCCGAAATAAACGCGTTTTTTCAGACAACTGAATCCCCATGCAACAGCAAGGCTGAGAAGAGCCCACACACTCAGCTCTTAACCCCAGTGTGCAGAAAGAGTCAAAACGTGTTTTTCAGCAGAAATAAACATGTTTCTGCAAGTTTGGTCAACCCCATGTAAGTTATGGGGCAGTAACAGAACACTTTTCAAAACGTGTTTTTCAGCCCGAAATAAACGCGTTTTTTCAGACAACTGAATCCCCATGTAACAGCAAGGCTCAGAGGAGCCCACACACTCAGCTCTTAGCCCCAGTGTGCAGAAAGTGTCAAAACGTGTTTTTCAGCAGAAATAAACATGTTTCTGCAAGTTTGGTCAACCCCATGTAAGTTATGGGACAGTAACAGCACACTTTTCAAAACGTGTTTTTCAGCCCGAAATAAACGCGTTTTTTCAGACAACTGAATCCCCATGTAACAGCAAGGCTCAGAGGAGCCCACACACTCAGATCTTAACCCCAGTGTGCAGAAAGGGTCAAAACGTGTTTTTCAGCAGAAATAAACATGTTTCTGCAAGTTTGGTCAACCCCATGTAAGTTATGGGGCAGTAACAGAACACTTTTCAAAACGTGTTTTTCAGCCCGAAATAAACGCGTTTTTTCAGACAACTGAATCACCATGTAACAGCAAGGCTAAGAGGAGCCCACACACTCAGCTCTTAACCCCAGTGTGCAGGAAGGGTCAAAACGTGTTTTTCAGCAGAAATAAACATGTTTCTGCAAGTTTGGTCAACCCCATGTAAGTTATGGGGCAGTAACAGAACACTTTTCAAAACGTGTTTTTCAGCCCGAAATAAACGCGTTTTTTCAGACAACTGAATCCCCATGCAACAGCAAGGCTCAGAAGAGCCCACACACTCAGCTCTTAACCCCAGTGTGCAGAAAGTGTCAAAACGTGTTTTTCAGCAGAAATAAACATGTTTCTGCAAGTTTGGTCAACCCCATGTAAGTTATGGGACAGTAACAGCACACTTTTCAAAACGTGTTTTTCAGCCCGAAATAAACGCGTTTTTTCAGACAACTGAATCCCCATGTAACAGCAAGGCTCAGAGGAGCCCACACACTCAGATCTTAACCCCAGTGTGCAGAAAGGGTCAAAACGTGTTTTTCAGCAGAAATAAACATGTTTCTGCAAGTTTGGTCAACCCCATGTAAGTTATGGGGCAGTAACAGAACACTTTTCAAAACGTGTTTTTCAGCCCGAAATAAACGCGTTTTTTCAGACAACTGAATCACCATGTAACAGCAAGGCTCAGAGGAGCCCACACACTCAGCTCTTAACCCCAGTGTGCAGGAAGGGTCAAAACGTGTTTTTCAGCAGAAATAAACATGTTTCTGCAAGTTTGGTCAACCCCATGTAAGTTATGGGACAGTAACAGCACACTTTTCAAAACGTGTTTTTCAGCAAGAAATAAACGCGTTTTTTCAGACAACTGAATCCCCATGTAACAGCAAGACTCAGAGGAGCCCACACACTCAGATCTTAACCCTAGTGTGCAGAAAGGGTAAAAACGTGTTTTTCAGCAGAAATAAACATGTTTCTGCAAGTTTGGTTAACCCCATGTAAGTTATGGGGAAGTAACAGAACACTTTTCAAAACGTGTTTTTCAGCCCGAAATAAACGCGTTTTTTCAGACAACTGAATCCCCATGTAACAGCAAGGTTCAGAAGAGCCCACACACTCAGCTCTTAACCCCAGTGTGCAGAAAGAGTCAAAACGTGTTTTTCAGCAGAAATAAACATGTTTCTGCAAGTTTGGTCAACCCCATGTAAGTTATGGGGCAGTAACAGAACACTTTTCAAAACGTGTTTTTCAGCCCGAAATAAACGCGTTTTTTCAGACAACTGAATCCCCATGTAACAGCAAGGCTCAGAGGAGCCCACACACTCAGCTCTTAGCCCCAGTGTGCAGAAAGTGTCAAAACGTGTTTTTCAGCAGAAATAAACATGTTTTTGCAAGTTTGGTCAACCCCATGTAAGTTATGGGACAGTAACAGCACACTTTTCAAAACGTGTTTTTCAGCCCGAAATAAACGCGTTTTTTCAGACAACTGAATCCCCATGTAACAGCAAGGCTCAGAGGAGCCCACACTCTCAGATCTTAACCCCAGTGAGCAGAAAGTGTCAAAACGTGTTTTTCAGCAGAAATAAACATGTTTCTGCAAGTTTGGTCAACCCCATGTAAGTTATGGGGCAGTAACAGAACACTTTTCAAAACGTGTTTTTCAGCCCGAAATAAACGCGTTTTTTCAGACAACTGAATCACCATGTAACAGCAAGGCTCAGAAGAGCCCACACACTCAGATCTTAACCCCAGTGTGCAGAAAGGGTCAAAACGTGTTTTTCAGCAGAAAAAAACATGTTTCTGCAAGTTTGGTCAACCCCATGTAAGTTATGGGGCAGTAACAGAACACTTTTCAAAACGTGTTTTTCAGCCCGAAATAAACGCGTTTTTTCAGACAACTGAATCACCATGTAACAGCAAGGCTCAGAGGAGCCCACACACTCAGCTCTTAACCCCAGTGTGCAGGAAGGGTCAAAACGTGTTTTTCAGCAGAAATAAACATGTTTCTGCAAGTTTGGTCAACCCCATGTAAGTTATGGGGCAGTAACAGAACACTTTTCAAAACGTGTTTTTCAGCCCGAAATAAACGCGTTTTTTCAGACAACTGAATCCCCATGCAACAGCAAGGCTCAGAAGAGCCCACACACTCAGCTCTTAACCCCAGTGTGCAGAAAGAGTCAAAACGTGTTTCTCAGCTGAAATAAACATGTTTCTGCAAGTTTGGTCAACCCCATGTAAGTTATGGGGCAGTAACAGAACACTTTTCAAAACGTGTTTTTCAGCCCGAAATAAACGCGTTTTTTCAGACAACTGAATCCCCATGTAACAGCAAGGCTCAGAGGAGCCCACACACTCAGCTCTTAGCCCCAGTGTGCAGAAAGTGTCAAAACGTGTTTTTCAGCAGAAATAAACATGTTTCTGCAAGTTTGGTCAACCCCATGTAAGTTATGGGACAGTAACAGCACACTTTTCAAAACGTGTTTTTCAGCCCGAAATAAACGCGTTTTTTCAGACAACTGAATCCCCATGTAACAGCAAGGCTCAGAGGAGCCCACACACTCAGATCTTAAACCCAGTGTGCAGAAAGGGTCAAAACGTGTTTTTCAGCAGAAATAAACATGTTTCTGCAAGTTTGGTCAACCCCATGTAAGTTATGGGGCAGTAACAGAACACTTTTCAAAACGTGTTTTTCAGCCCGAAATAAACGCGTTTTTTCAGACAACTGAATCACCATGTAACAGCAAGGCTCAGAAGAGCCCACACACTCAGCTCTTAACCCCAGTGTGCAGGAAGGGTCAAAACGTGTTTTTCAGCAGAAATAAACATGTTTCTGCAAGTTTGGTCAACCCCATGTAAGTTATGGGGCAGTAACAGAACACTTTTCAAAACGTGTTTTTCAGCCCGAAATAAACGCGTTTTTTCAGACAACTGAATCACCATGTAACAGCAAGGCTCAGAGGAGCCCACACAGTCAGCTCTTAACCCCAGTGTGCAGAAAGAGTCAAAACGTGTTTTTCAGCAGAAATAAACATGTTTCTGCAAGTTTGGTCAACCCCATGTAAGTTATGGGGCAGTAACAGAACACTTTTCAAAACGTGTTTTTCAGCCCGAAATAAACGCGTTTTTTCAGACAACTGAATCCCCATGTAACAGCAAGGCTCAGAGGAGCCCACACACTCAGCTCTTAGCCCCAGTGTGCAGAAAGTGTCAAAACGTGTTTTTCAGCAGAAATAAACATGTTTCTGCATGTTTGGTCAACCCCATGTAAGTTATGGGACAGTAACAGCACACTTTTCAAAACGTGTTTTTCAGCCCGAAATAAACGCGTTTTTTCAGACAACTGAATCCCCATGTAACAGCAAGGCTCAGAGGAGCCCACACACTCAGATCTTAACCCCAGTGTGCAGAAAGGGTCAAAACGTGTTTTTCAGCAGAAATAAACATGTTTCTGCAAGTTTGGTCAACCCCATGTAAGTTATGGGGCAGTAACAGAACACTTTTCAAAACGTGTTTTTCAGCCCGAAATAAACGCGTTTTTTCAGACAACCGAATCACCATGTAACAGCAAGGCTCAGAGGAGCCCACACACTCAGCTCTTAACCCCAGTGTGCAGGAAGGGTCAAAACGTGTTTTTCAGCAGAAATAAACATGTTTCTGCAAGTTTGGTCAACCCCATGTAAGTTATGGGACAGTAACAGCACACTTTTCAAAACGTGTTTTTCAGCCCGAAATAAACGCGTTTTTTCAGACAACTGAATCCCCATGTAACAGCAAGACTCAGAGGAGCCCACACACTCAGATCTTAACCCTAGTGTGCAGAAAGGGTAAAAACGTGTTTTTCAGCAGAAATAAACATGTTTCTGCAAGTTTGGTCAACCCCATGTAAGTTATGGGACAGTAACAGCACACTTTTCAAAACGTGTTTTTCAGCCCGAAATAAACGCGTTTTTTTCAGACAACTGAATCCCCATGTAACAGCAAGCTCAGAGGAGCCCACACACTCAGATCTTAACCCCAGTGTGCAGAAAGGGTCAAAACGTGTTTTTCAGCAGAAATAAACATGTTTCTGCAAGTTTGGTCAACCCCATGTAAGTTATGGGGCAGTAACAGAACACTTTTCAAAACGTGTTTTTCAGCCCGAAATAAACGCGTTTTTTCAGACAACTGAATCACCATGTAACAGCAAGGCTAAGAGGAGCCCACACACTCAGCTCTTAACCCCAGTGTGCAGGAAGGGTCAAAACGTGTTTTTCAGCAGAAATAAACATGTTTCTGCAAGTTTGGTCAACCCCATGTAAGTTATGGGGCAGTAACAGAACACTTTTCAAAACGTGTTTTTCAGCCCGAAATAAACGCGTTTTTTCAGACAACTGAATCCCCATGCAACAGCAAGGCTCAGAAGAGCCCACACACTCAGCTCTTAACCCCAGTGTGCAGAAAGTGTCAAAACGTGTTTTTCAGCAGAAATAAACATGTTTCTGCAAGTTTGGTCAACCCCATGTAAGTTATGGGACAGTAACAGCACACTTTTCAAAACGTGTTTTTCAGCCCGAAATAAACGCGTTTTTTCAGACAACTGAATCCCCATGTAACAGCAAGGCTCAGAGGAGCCCACACACTCAGATCTTAACCCCAGTGTGCAGAAAGGGTCAAAACGTGTTTTTCAGCAGAAATAAACATGTTTCTGCAAGTTTGGTCAACCCCATGTAAGTTATGGGGCAGTAACAGAACACTTTTCAAAACGTGTTTTTCAGCCCGAAATAAACGCGTTTTTTCAGACAACTGAATCACCATGTAACAGCAAGGCTCAGAGGAGCCCACACACTCAGCTCTTAACCCCAGTGTGCAGGAAGGGTCAAAACGTGTTTTTCAGCAGAAATAAACATGTTTCTGCAAGTTTGGTCAACCCCATGTAAGTTATGGGACAGTAACAGCACACTTTTCAAAACGTGTTTTTCAGCAAGAAATAAACGCGTTTTTTCAGACAACTGAATCCCCATGTAACAGCAAGACTCAGAGGAGCCCACACACTCAGATCTTAACCCTAGTGTGCAGAAAGGGTAAAAACGTGTTTTTCAGCAGAAATAAACATGTTTCTGCAAGTTTGGTTAACCCCATGTAAGTTATGGGGAAGTAACAGAACACTTTTCAAAACGTGTTTTTCAGCCCGAAATAAACGCGTTTTTTCAGACAACTGAATCCCCATGTAACAGCAAGGTTCAGAAGAGCCCACACACTCAGCTCTTAACCCCAGTGTGCAGAAAGAGTCAAAACGTGTTTTTCAGCAGAAATAAACATGTTTCTGCAAGTTTGGTCAACCCCATGTAAGTTATGGGGCAGTAACAGAACACTTTTCAAAACGTGTTTTTCAGCCCGAAATAAACGCGTTTTTTCAGACAACTGAATCCCCATGTAACAGCAAGGCTCAGAGGAGCCCACACACTCAGCTCTTAGCCCCAGTGTGCAGAAAGTGTCAAAACGTGTTTTTCAGCAGAAATAAACATGTTTTTGCAAGTTTGGTCAACCCCATGTAAGTTATGGGACAGTAACAGCACACTTTTCAAAACGTGTTTTTCAGCCCGAAATAAACGCGTTTTTTCAGACAACTGAATCCCCATGTAACAGCAAGGCTCAGAGGAGCCCACACTCTCAGATCTTAACCCCAGTGAGCAGAAAGTGTCAAAACGTGTTTTTCAGCAGAAATAAACATGTTTCTGCAAGTTTGGTCAACCCCATGTAAGTTATGGGGCAGTAACAGAACACTTTTCAAAACGTGTTTTTCAGCCCGAAATAAACGCGTTTTTTCAGACAACTGAATCACCATGTAACAGCAAGGCTCAGAAGAGCCCACACACTCAGATCTTAACCCCAGTGTGCAGAAAGGGTCAAAACGTGTTTTTCAGCAGAAAAAAACATGTTTCTGCAAGTTTGGTCAACCCCATGTAAGTTATGGGGCAGTAACAGAACACTTTTCAAAACGTGTTTTTCAGCCCGAAATAAACGCGTTTTTTCAGACAACTGAATCACCATGTAACAGCAAGGCTCAGAGGAGCCCACACACTCAGCTCTTAACCCCAGTGTGCAGGAAGGGTCAAAACGTGTTTTTCAGCAGAAATAAACATGTTTCTGCAAGTTTGGTCAACCCCATGTAAGTTATGGGGCAGTAACAGAACACTTTTCAAAACGTGTTTTTCAGCCCGAAATAAACGCGTTTTTTCAGACAACTGAATCCCCATGCAACAGCAAGGCTCAGAAGAGCCCACACACTCAGCTCTTAACCCCAGTGTGCAGAAAGAGTCAAAACGTGTTTTTCAGCAGAAATAAACATGTTTCTGCAAGTTTGGTCAACCCCATGTAAGTTATGGGGCAGTAACAGAACACTTTTCAAAACGTGTTTTTCAGCCCGAAATAAACGCGTTTTTTCAGACAACTGAATCCCCATGTAACAGCAAGGCTCAGAGGAGCCCACACACTCAGCTCTTAGCCCCAGTGTGCAGAAAGTGTCAAAACGTGTTTTTCAGCAGAAATAAACATGTTTCTGCAAGTTTGGTCAACCCCATGTAAGTTATGGGACAGTAACAGCACACTTTTCAAAACGTGTTTTTCAGCCCGAAATAAACGCGTTTTTTCAGACAACTGAATCCCCATGTAACAGCAAGGCTCAGAGGAGCCCACACACTCAGATCTTAAACCCAGTGTGCAGAAAGGGTCAAAACGTGTTTTTCAGCAGAAATAAACATGTTTCTGCAAGTTTGGTCAACCCCATGTAAGTTATGGGGCAGTAACAGAACACTTTTCAAAACGTGTTTTTCAGCCCGAAATAAACGCGTTTTTTCAGACAACTGAATCACCATGTAACAGCAAGGCTCAGAAGAGCCCACACACTCAGCTCTTAACCCCAGTGTGCAGGAAGGGTCAAAACGTGTTTTTCAGCAGAAATAAACATGTTTCTGCAAGTTTGGTCAACCCCATGTAAGTTATGGGGCAGTAACAGAACACTTTTCAAAACGTGTTTTTCAGCCCGAAATAAACGCGTTTTTTCAGACAACTGAATCACCATGTAACAGCAAGGCTCAGAGGAGCCCACACAGTCAGCTCTTAACCCCAGTGTGCAGAAAGAGTCAAAACGTGTTTTTCAGCAGAAATAAACATGTTTCTGCAAGTTTGGTCAACCCCATGTAAGTTATGGGGCAGTAACAGAACACTTTTCAAAACGTGTTTTTCAGCCCGAAATAAACGCGTTTTTTCAGACAACTGAATCCCCATGTAACAGCAAGGCTCAGAGGAGCCCACACACTCAGCTCTTAGCCCCAGTGTGCAGAAAGTGTCAAAACGTGTTTTTCAGCAGAAATAAACATGTTTCTGCATGTTTGGTCAACCCCATGTAAGTTATGGGACAGTAACAGCACACTTTTCAAAACGTGTTTTTCAGCCCGAAATAAACGCGTTTTTTCAGACAACTGAATCCCCATGTAACAGCAAGGCTCAGAGGAGCCCACACACTCAGATCTTAACCCCAGTGTGCAGAAAGGGTCAAAACGTGTTTTTCAGCAGAAATAAACATGTTTCTGCAAGTTTGGTCAACCCCATGTAAGTTATGGGGCAGTAACAGAACACTTTTCAAAACGTGTTTTTCAGCCCGAAATAAACGCGTTTTTTCAGACAACCGAATCACCATGTAACAGCAAGGCTCAGAGGAGCCCACACACTCAGCTCTTAACCCCAGTGTGCAGGAAGGGTCAAAACGTGTTTTTCAGCAGAAATAAACATGTTTCTGCAAGTTTGGTCAACCCCATGTAAGTTATGGGACAGTAACAGCACACTTTTCAAAACGTGTTTTTCAGCCCGAAATAAACGCGTTTTTTCAGACAACTGAATCCCCATGTAACAGCAAGACTCAGAGGAGCCCACACACTCAGATCTTAACCCTAGTGTGCAGAAAGGGTAAAAACGTGTTTTTCAGCAGAAATAAACATGTTTCTGCAAGTTTGGTCAACCCCATGTAAGTTATGGGACAGTAACAGCACACTTTTCAAAACGTGTTTTTCAGCCCGAAATAAACGCGTTTTTTTCAGACAACTGAATCCCCATGTAACAGCAAGCTCAGAGGAGCCCACACACTCAGCTCTTAACCCCAGTGTGCAGGAAGGGTCAAAACGTGTTTTTCAGCAGAAATAAACATGTTTCTGCAAGTTTGGTCAACCCCATGTAAGTTATGGGGCAGTAACAGAACACTTTTCAAAACGTGTTTTTCAGCCCGAAATAAACGCGTTTTTTCAGACAACTGAATCCCCATGTAACAGCAAGGTTCAGAAGAGCCCACACTCTCAGCTCTTAACCCCAGTGTGCAGGAAGGGTCAAAACGTGTTTTTCAGCAGAAATAAACATGTTTCTGCAAGTTTGGTCAACCCCATGTAAGTTATGGGGCAGTAACAGAACACTTTTCAAAACGTGTTTTTCAGCCCGAAATAAACGCGTTTTTTCAGACAACTGAATCCCCATGCAACAGCAAGGCTCAGAAGAGCCCACACACTCAGCTCTTAACCCCAGTGTGCAAAAAGAGTCAAAACGTGTTTTTCAGCAGAAATAAACATGTTTCTGCAAGTTTGGTCAACCCCATGTAAGTTATGGGGCAGTAACAGAACACTTTTCAAAACGTGTTTTTCAGCCCGAAATAAACGCGTTTTTTCAGACAACTGAATCCCCATGCAACAGCAAGGCTCAGAAGAGCCCACACACTCAGCTCTTAACCCCAGTGTGCAGAAAGAGTCAAAACGTGTTTTTCAGCAGAAATAAACATGTTTCTGCAAGTTTGGTCAACCCCATGTAAGTTATGGGGCAGTAACAGAACACTTTTCAAAACGTGTTTTTCAGCCCGAAATAAACGCGTTTTTTCAGACAACTGAATCACCATGTAACAGCAAGGCTCAGAAGAGCCCACACACTCAGATCTTAACCCCAGTGTGCAGAAAGGGTCAAAACGTGTTTTTCAGCAGAAAAAAACATGTTTCTGCAAGTTTGGTCAACCCCATGTAAGTTATGGGGCAGTAACAGAACACTTTTCAAAACGTGTTTTTCAGCCCGAAATAAACGCGTTTTTTCAGACAACTGAATCACCATGTAACAGCAAGGCTCAGAGGAGCCCACACACTCAGCTCTTAACCCCAGTGTGCAGGAAGGGTCAAAACGTGTTTTTCAGCAGAAATAAACATGTTTCTGCAAGTTTGGTCAACCCCATGTAAGTTATGGGGCAGTAACAGAACACTTTTCAAAACGTGTTTTTCAGCCCGAAATAAACGCGTTTTTTCAGACAACTGAATCCCCATGCAACAGCAAGGCTCAGAAGAGCCCACACACTCAGCTCTTAACCCCAGTGTGCAGAAAGAGTCAAAACGTGTTTTTCAGCAGAAATAAACATGTTTCTGCAAGTTTGGTCAACCCCATGTAAGTTATGGGGCAGTAACAGAACACTTTTCAAAACGTGTTTTTCAGCCCGAAATAAACGCGTTTTTTCAGACAACTGAATCCCCATGTAACAGCAAGGCTCAGAGGAGCCCACACACTCAGCTCTTAGCCCCAGTGTGCAGAAAGTGTCAAAACGTGTTTTTCAGCAGAAATAAACATGTTTCTGCAAGTTTGGTCAACCCCATGTAAGTTATGGGACAGTAACAGCACACTTTTCAAAACGTGTTTTTCAGCCCGAAATAAACGCGTTTTTTCAGACAACTGAATCCCCATGTAACAGCAAGGCTCAGAGGAGCCCACACACTCAGATCTTAAACCCAGTGTGCAGAAAGGGTCAAAACGTGTTTTTCAGCAGAAATAAACATGTTTCTGCAAGTTTGGTCAACCCCATGTAAGTTATGGGGCAGTAACAGAACACTTTTCAAAACGTGTTTTTCAGCCCGAAATAAACGCGTTTTTTCAGACAACTGAATCACCATGTAACAGCAAGGCTCAGAAGAGCCCACACACTCAGCTCTTAACCCCAGTGTGCAGGAAGGGTCAAAACGTGTTTTTCAGCAGAAATAAACATGTTTCTGCAAGTTTGGTCAACCCCATGTAAGTTATGGGGCAGTAACAGAACACTTTTCAAAACGTGTTTTTCAGCCCGAAATAAACGCGTTTTTTCAGACAACTGAATCACCATGTAACAGCAAGGCTCAGAGGAGCCCACACACTCAGCTCTTAACCCCAGTGTGCAGGAAGGGTCAAAACGTGTTTTTCAGCAGAAATAAACATGTTTCTGCAAGTTTGGTCAACCCCATGTAAGTTATGGGGCAGTAACAGAACACTTTTCAAAACGTGTTTTTCAGCCCGAAATAAACGCGTTTTTTCAGACAACTGAATCCCCATGCAACAGCAAGGCTCAGAAGAGCCCACACACTCAGATCTTAACCCCAGTGTGCAGAAAGAGTCAAAACGTGTTTTTCAGCAGAAATAAACATGTTTCTGCAAGTTTGGTCAACCCCATGTAAGTTATGGGGCAGTAACAGAACACTTTTCAAAACGTGTTTTTCAGCCCGAAATAAACGCGTTTTTTCAGACAACTGAATCACCATGTAACAGCAAGGCTCAGAGGAGCCCACACACTCAGCTCTTAACCCCAGTGTGCAGGAAGGGTCAAAACGTGTTTTTCAGCAGAAATAAACATGTTTCTGCAAGTTTGGTCAACCCCATGTAAGTTATGGGGCAGTAACAGAACACTTTTCAAAACGTGTTTTTCAGCCCGAAATAAACGCGTTTTTTCAGACAACTGAATCACCATGTAACAGCAAGGCTCAGAGGAGCCCACACACTCAGCTCTTAGCCCCAGTGTGCAGAAAGTGTCAAAACGTGTTTTTCAGCAGAAATAAACATGTTTCTGCATGTTTGGTCAACCCCATGTAAGTTATGGGACAGTAACAGCACACTTTTCAAAACGTGTTTTTCAGCCCGAAATAAACGCGTTTTTTCAGACAACTGAATCCCCATGTAACAGCAAGGCTCAGAGGAGCCCACACACTCAGATCTTAACCCCAGTGTGCAGAAAGGGTAAAAACGTGTTTTTCAGCAGAAATAAACATGTTTCTGCAAGTTTGGTCAACCCCATGTAAGTTATGGGGCAGTAACAGAACACTTTTCAAAACGTGTTTTTCAGCCCGAAATAAACGCGTTTTTTCAGACAACTGAATCCCCATGTAACAGCAAGGTTCAGAAGAGCCCACACTCTCAGCTCTTAACCCCAGTGTGCAGGAAGGGTCAAAACGTGTTTTTCAGCAGAAATAAACATGTTTCTGCAAGTTTGGTCAACCCCATGTAAGTTATGGGGCAGTAACAGAACACTTTTCAAAACGTGTTTTTCAGCCCGAAATAAACGCGTTTTTTCAGACAACTGAATCCCCATGCAACAGCAAGGCTCAGAAGAGCCCACACACTCAGCTCTTAACCCCAGTGTGCAGAAAGAGTCAAAACGTGTTTTTCAGCAGAAATAAACATGTTTCTGCAAGTTTGGTCAACCCCATGTAAGTTATGGGGCAGTAACAGAACACTTTTCAAAACGTGTTTTTCAGCCCGAAATAAACGCGTTTTTTCAGACAACTGAATCCCCATGTAACAGCAAGGCTCAGAGGAGCCCACACACTCAGCTCTTAGCCCCAGTGTGCAGAAAGTGTCAAAACGTGTTTTTCAGCAGAAATAAACATGTTTCTGCAAGTTTGGTCAACCCCATGTAAGTTATGGGACAGTAACAGCACACTTTTCAAAACGTGTTTTTCAGCCCGAAATAAACGCGTTTTTTCAGACAACTGAATCCCCATGTAACAGCAAGGCTCAGAGGATCCCACACACTCAGATCTTAACCCCAGTGTGCAGAAAGGGTCAAAACGTGTTTTTCAGCAGAAATAAACATGTTTCTGCAAGTTTGGTCAACCCCATGTAAGTTATGGGGCAGTAACAGAACACTTTTCAAAACGTGTTTTTCAGCCCGAAATAAACGCGTTTTTTCAGACAACTGAATCACCATGTAACAGCAAGGCTCAGAGGAGCCCACACACTCAGCTCTTAACCCCAGTGTGCAGGAAGGGTCAAAACGTGTTTTTCAGCAGAAATAAACATGTTTCTGCAAGTTTGGTCAACCCCATGTAAGTTATGGGGCAGTAACAGAACACTTTTCAAAACGTGTTTTTCAGCCCGAAATAAACGCGTTTTTTCAGACAACTGAATCCCCATGCAACAGCAAGGCTCAGAAGAGCCCACACACTCAGATCTTAACCCCAGTGTGCAGAAAGGGTCAAAACGTGTTTTTCAGCAGAAATAAACATATTTCTGCAAGTTTGGTCAACCCCATGTAAGTTATGGGGCAGTAACAGAACACTTTTCAAAACGTGTTTTTCAGCCCGAAATAAACGCGTTTTTTCAGACAACTGAATCACCATGTAACAGCAAGGCTCAGAGGAGCCCACACACTCAGCTCTTAACCCCAGTGTGCAGGAAGGGTCAAAACGTGTTTTTCCAGCAGAAATAAACATGTTTCTGCAAGTTTGGTCAACCCCATGTAAGTTATGGGGCAGTAACAGAACACTTTTCAAAACGTGTTTTTCAGCCCGAAATAAACGCGTTTTTTCAGACAACTGAATCCCCATGCAACAGCAAGGCTCAGAAGAGCCCACACACTCAGCTCTTAACCCCAGTGTGCAGAAAGTGTCAAAACGTGTTTTTCAGCAGAAATAAACATGTTTCTGCAAGTTTGGTCAACCCCATGTAAGTTATGGGACAGTAACAGCACACTTTTCAAAACGTGTTTTTCAGCCCGAAATAAACGCGTTTTTTCAGACAACTGAATCCCCATGTAACAGCAAGCTCAGAGGAGCCCACACACTCAGATCTTAACCCCAGTGTGCAGAAAGGGTCAAAACGTGTTTTTCAGCAGAAATAAACATGTTTCTGCAAGTTTGGTCAACCCCATGTAAGTTATGGGGCAGTAACAGAACACTTTTCAAAACGTGTTTTTCAGCCCGAAATAAACGCGTTTTTTTCAGACAACTGAATCCCCATGTAACAGCAAGACTCAGAGGAGCCCACACACTCAGATCTTAACCCCAGTGTGCAGAAAGGGTAAAAACGTGTTTTTCAGCAGAAATAAACATGTTTCTGCAAGTTTGGTCAACCCCATGTAAGTTATGGGGCAGTAACAGAACACTTTTCAAAACGTGTTTTTCAGCCCGAAATAAACGCGTTTTTTCAGACAACTGAATCCCCATGTAACAGCAAGGTTCAGAAGAGCCCACACTCTCAGCTCTTAACCCCAGTGTGCAGGAAGGGTCAAAACGTGTTTTTCAGCAGAAATAAACATGTTTCTGCAAGTTTGGTCAACCCCATGTAAGTTATGGGGCAGTAACAGAACACTTTTCAAAACGTGTTTTTCAGCCCGAAATAAACGCGTTTTTTCAGACAACTGAATCCCCATGCAACAGCAAGGCTCAGAAGAGCCCACACACTCAGCTCTTAACCCCAGTGTGCAGAAAGAGTCAAAACGTGTTTTTCAGCAGAAATAAACATGTTTCTGCAAGTTTGGTCAACCCCATGTAAGTTATGGGGCAGTAACAGCACACTTTTCAAAACGTGTTTTTCAGCCCGAAATAAACGCGTTTTTTCAGATAACTGAATCCCCATGTAACAGCAAGGCTCAGAGGAGCCCACACACTCAGATCTTAACCCCAGTGTGCAGAAAGGGTCAAAACGTGTTTTTCAGCAGAAATAAACATGTTTCTGCAAGTTTGGTCAACCCCATGTAACTTATGGGGCAGTAACAGAACACTTTTCAAAACGTGTTTTTCAGCCCGAAATAAACGCGTTTTTTCAGACAACTGAATCACCATGTAACAGCAAGGCTCAGAAGAGCCCACACACTCAGCTCTTAACCCCAGTGTGCAGGAAGGGTCAAAACGTGTTTTTCAGCAGAAATAAACATGTTTCTGCAAGTTTGGTCAACCCCATGTAAGTTATGGGGCAGTAACAGAACACTTTTCAAAACGTGTTTTTCAGCCCGAAATAAACGCGTTTTTTCAGACAACTGAATCCCCATGCAACAGCAAGGCTGAGAAGAGCCCACACACTCAGCTCTTAACCCCAGTGTGCAGAAAGAGTCAAAACGTGTTTTTCAGCAGAAATAAACATGTTTCTGCAAGTTTGGTCAACCCCATGTAAGTTATGGGGCAGTAACAGAACACTTTTCAAAACGTGTTTTTCAGCCCGAAATAAACGCGTTTTTTCAGACAACTGAATCCCCATGTAACAGCAAGGCTCAGAGGAGCCCACACACTCAGCTCTTAGCCCCAGTGTGCAGAAAGTGTCAAAACGTGTTTTTCAGCAGAAATAAACATGTTTCTGCAAGTTTGGTCAACCCCATGTAAGTTATGGGACAGTAACAGCACACTTTTCAAAACGTGTTTTTCAGCCCGAAATAAACGCGTTTTTTCAGACAACTGAATCCCCATGTAACAGCAAGGCTCAGAGGAGCCCACACACTCAGATCTTAACCCCAGTGTGCAGAAAGGGTCAAAACGTGTTTTTCAGCAGAAATAAACATGTTTCTGCAAGTTTGGTCAACCCCATGTAAGTTATGGGGCAGTAACAGAACACTTTTCAAAACGTGTTTTTCAGCCCGAAATAAACGCGTTTTTTCAGACAACTGAATCACCATGTAACAGCAAGGCTAAGAGGAGCCCACACACTCAGCTCTTAACCCCAGTGTGCAGGAAGGGTCAAAACGTGTTTTTCAGCAGAAATAAACATGTTTCTGCAAGTTTGGTCAACCCCATGTAAGTTATGGGGCAGTAACAGAACACTTTTCAAAACGTGTTTTTCAGCCCGAAATAAACGCGTTTTTTCAGACAACTGAATCCCCATGCAACAGCAAGGCTCAGAAGAGCCCACACACTCAGCTCTTAACCCCAGTGTGCAGAAAGTGTCAAAACGTGTTTTTCAGCAGAAATAAACATGTTTCTGCAAGTTTGGTCAACCCCATGTAAGTTATGGGACAGTAACAGCACACTTTTCAAAACGTGTTTTTCAGCCCGAAATAAACGCGTTTTTTCAGACAACTGAATCCCCATGTAACAGCAAGGCTCAGAGGAGCCCACACACTCAGATCTTAACCCCAGTGTGCAGAAAGGGTCAAAACGTGTTTTTCAGCAGAAATAAACATGTTTCTGCAAGTTTGGTCAACCCCATGTAAGTTATGGGGCAGTAACAGAACACTTTTCAAAACGTGTTTTTCAGCCCGAAATAAACGCGTTTTTTCAGACAACTGAATCACCATGTAACAGCAAGGCTCAGAGGAGCCCACACACTCAGCTCTTAACCCCAGTGTGCAGGAAGGGTCAAAACGTGTTTTTCAGCAGAAATAAACATGTTTCTGCAAGTTTGGTCAACCCCATGTAAGTTATGGGACAGTAACAGCACACTTTTCAAAACGTGTTTTTCAGCAAGAAATAAACGCGTTTTTTCAGACAACTGAATCCCCATGTAACAGCAAGACTCAGAGGAGCCCACACACTCAGATCTTAACCCTAGTGTGCAGAAAGGGTAAAAACGTGTTTTTCAGCAGAAATAAACATGTTTCTGCAAGTTTGGTTAACCCCATGTAAGTTATGGGGAAGTAACAGAACACTTTTCAAAACGTGTTTTTCAGCCCGAAATAAACGCGTTTTTTCAGACAACTGAATCCCCATGTAACAGCAAGGTTCAGAAGAGCCCACACACTCAGCTCTTAACCCCAGTGTGCAGAAAGAGTCAAAACGTGTTTTTCAGCAGAAATAAACATGTTTCTGCAAGTTTGGTCAACCCCATGTAAGTTATGGGGCAGTAACAGAACACTTTTCAAAACGTGTTTTTCAGCCCGAAATAAACGCGTTTTTTCAGACAACTGAATCCCCATGTAACAGCAAGGCTCAGAGGAGCCCACACACTCAGCTCTTAGCCCCAGTGTGCAGAAAGTGTCAAAACGTGTTTTTCAGCAGAAATAAACATGTTTTTGCAAGTTTGGTCAACCCCATGTAAGTTATGGGACAGTAACAGCACACTTTTCAAAACGTGTTTTTCAGCCCGAAATAAACGCGTTTTTTCAGACAACTGAATCCCCATGTAACAGCAAGGCTCAGAGGAGCCCACACTCTCAGATCTTAACCCCAGTGAGCAGAAAGTGTCAAAACGTGTTTTTCAGCAGAAATAAACATGTTTCTGCAAGTTTGGTCAACCCCATGTAAGTTATGGGGCAGTAACAGAACACTTTTCAAAACGTGTTTTTCAGCCCGAAATAAACGCGTTTTTTCAGACAACTGAATCACCATGTAACAGCAAGGCTCAGAAGAGCCCACACACTCAGATCTTAACCCCAGTGTGCAGAAAGGGTCAAAACGTGTTTTTCAGCAGAAAAAAACATGTTTCTGCAAGTTTGGTCAACCCCATGTAAGTTATGGGGCAGTAACAGAACACTTTTCAAAACGTGTTTTTCAGCCCGAAATAAACGCGTTTTTTCAGACAACTGAATCACCATGTAACAGCAAGGCTCAGAGGAGCCCACACACTCAGCTCTTAACCCCAGTGTGCAGGAAGGGTCAAAACGTGTTTTTCAGCAGAAATAAACATGTTTCTGCAAGTTTGGTCAACCCCATGTAAGTTATGGGGCAGTAACAGAACACTTTTCAAAACGTGTTTTTCAGCCCGAAATAAACGCGTTTTTTCAGACAACTGAATCCCCATGCAACAGCAAGGCTCAGAAGAGCCCACACACTCAGCTCTTAACCCCAGTGTGCAGAAAGAGTCAAAACGTGTTTCTCAGCTGAAATAAACATGTTTCTGCAAGTTTGGTCAACCCCATGTAAGTTATGGGGCAGTAACAGAACACTTTTCAAAACGTGTTTTTCAGCCCGAAATAAACGCGTTTTTTCAGACAACTGAATCCCCATGTAACAGCAAGGCTCAGAGGAGCCCACACACTCAGCTCTTAGCCCCAGTGTGCAGAAAGTGTCAAAACGTGTTTTTCAGCAGAAATAAACATGTTTCTGCAAGTTTGGTCAACCCCATGTAAGTTATGGGACAGTAACAGCACACTTTTCAAAACGTGTTTTTCAGCCCGAAATAAACGCGTTTTTTCAGACAACTGAATCCCCATGTAACAGCAAGGCTCAGAGGAGCCCACACACTCAGATCTTAAACCCAGTGTGCAGAAAGGGTCAAAACGTGTTTTTCAGCAGAAATAAACATGTTTCTGCAAGTTTGGTCAACCCCATGTAAGTTATGGGGCAGTAACAGAACACTTTTCAAAACGTGTTTTTCAGCCCGAAATAAACGCGTTTTTTCAGACAACTGAATCACCATGTAACAGCAAGGCTCAGAAGAGCCCACACACTCAGCTCTTAACCCCAGTGTGCAGGAAGGGTCAAAACGTGTTTTTCAGCAGAAATAAACATGTTTCTGCAAGTTTGGTCAACCCCATGTAAGTTATGGGGCAGTAACAGAACACTTTTCAAAACGTGTTTTTCAGCCCGAAATAAACGCGTTTTTTCAGACAACTGAATCACCATGTAACAGCAAGGCTCAGAGGAGCCCACACAGTCAGCTCTTAACCCCAGTGTGCAGAAAGAGTCAAAACGTGTTTTTCAGCAGAAATAAACATGTTTCTGCAAGTTTGGTCAACCCCATGTAAGTTATGGGGCAGTAACAGAACACTTTTCAAAACGTGTTTTTCAGCCCGAAATAAACGCGTTTTTTCAGACAACTGAATCCCCATGTAACAGCAAGGCTCAGAGGAGCCCACACACTCAGCTCTTAGCCCCAGTGTGCAGAAAGTGTCAAAACGTGTTTTTCAGCAGAAATAAACATGTTTCTGCATGTTTGGTCAACCCCATGTAAGTTATGGGACAGTAACAGCACACTTTTCAAAACGTGTTTTTCAGCCCGAAATAAACGCGTTTTTTCAGACAACTGAATCCCCATGTAACAGCAAGGCTCAGAGGAGCCCACACACTCAGATCTTAACCCCAGTGTGCAGAAAGGGTCAAAACGTGTTTTTCAGCAGAAATAAACATGTTTCTGCAAGTTTGGTCAACCCCATGTAAGTTATGGGGCAGTAACAGAACACTTTTCAAAACGTGTTTTTCAGCCCGAAATAAACGCGTTTTTTCAGACAACCGAATCACCATGTAACAGCAAGGCTCAGAGGAGCCCACACACTCAGCTCTTAACCCCAGTGTGCAGGAAGGGTCAAAACGTGTTTTTCAGCAGAAATAAACATGTTTCTGCAAGTTTGGTCAACCCCATGTAAGTTATGGGACAGTAACAGCACACTTTTCAAAACGTGTTTTTCAGCCCGAAATAAACGCGTTTTTTCAGACAACTGAATCCCCATGTAACAGCAAGACTCAGAGGAGCCCACACACTCAGATCTTAACCCTAGTGTGCAGAAAGGGTAAAAACGTGTTTTTCAGCAGAAATAAACATGTTTCTGCAAGTTTGGTCAACCCCATGTAAGTTATGGGACAGTAACAGCACACTTTTCAAAACGTGTTTTTCAGCCCGAAATAAACGCGTTTTTTTCAGACAACTGAATCCCCATGTAACAGCAAGCTCAGAGGAGCCCACACACTCAGATCTTAACCCCAGTGTGCAGAAAGGGTCAAAACGTGTTTTTCAGCAGAAATAAACATGTTTCTGCAAGTTTGGTCAACCCCATGTAAGTTATGGGGCAGTAACAGAACACTTTTCAAAACGTGTTTTTCAGCCCGAAATAAACGCGTTTTTTCAGACAACTGAATCACCATGTAACAGCAAGGCTAAGAGGAGCCCACACACTCAGCTCTTAACCCCAGTGTGCAGGAAGGGTCAAAACGTGTTTTTCAGCAGAAATAAACATGTTTCTGCAAGTTTGGTCAACCCCATGTAAGTTATGGGGCAGTAACAGAACACTTTTCAAAACGTGTTTTTCAGCCCGAAATAAACGCGTTTTTTCAGACAACTGAATCCCCATGCAACAGCAAGGCTCAGAAGAGCCCACACACTCAGCTCTTAACCCCAGTGTGCAGAAAGTGTCAAAACGTGTTTTTCAGCAGAAATAAACATGTTTCTGCAAGTTTGGTCAACCCCATGTAAGTTATGGGACAGTAACAGCACACTTTTCAAAACGTGTTTTTCAGCCCGAAATAAACGCGTTTTTTCAGACAACTGAATCCCCATGTAACAGCAAGGCTCAGAGGAGCCCACACACTCAGATCTTAACCCCAGTGTGCAGAAAGGGTCAAAACGTGTTTTTCAGCAGAAATAAACATGTTTCTGCAAGTTTGGTCAACCCCATGTAAGTTATGGGGCAGTAACAGAACACTTTTCAAAACGTGTTTTTCAGCCCGAAATAAACGCGTTTTTTCAGACAACTGAATCACCATGTAACAGCAAGGCTCAGAGGAGCCCACACACTCAGCTCTTAACCCCAGTGTGCAGGAAGGGTCAAAACGTGTTTTTCAGCAGAAATAAACATGTTTCTGCAAGTTTGGTCAACCCCATGTAAGTTATGGGACAGTAACAGCACACTTTTCAAAACGTGTTTTTCAGCAAGAAATAAACGCGTTTTTTCAGACAACTGAATCCCCATGTAACAGCAAGACTCAGAGGAGCCCACACACTCAGATCTTAACCCTAGTGTGCAGAAAGGGTAAAAACGTGTTTTTCAGCAGAAATAAACATGTTTCTGCAAGTTTGGTTAACCCCATGTAAGTTATGGGGAAGTAACAGAACACTTTTCAAAACGTGTTTTTCAGCCCGAAATAAACGCGTTTTTTCAGACAACTGAATCCCCATGTAACAGCAAGGTTCAGAAGAGCCCACACACTCAGCTCTTAACCCCAGTGTGCAGAAAGAGTCAAAACGTGTTTTTCAGCAGAAATAAACATGTTTCTGCAAGTTTGGTCAACCCCATGTAAGTTATGGGGCAGTAACAGAACACTTTTCAAAACGTGTTTTTCAGCCCGAAATAAACGCGTTTTTTCAGACAACTGAATCCCCATGTAACAGCAAGGCTCAGAGGAGCCCACACACTCAGCTCTTAGCCCCAGTGTGCAGAAAGTGTCAAAACGTGTTTTTCAGCAGAAATAAACATGTTTTTGCAAGTTTGGTCAACCCCATGTAAGTTATGGGACAGTAACAGCACACTTTTCAAAACGTGTTTTTCAGCCCGAAATAAACGCGTTTTTTCAGACAACTGAATCCCCATGTAACAGCAAGGCTCAGAGGAGCCCACACTCTCAGATCTTAACCCCAGTGAGCAGAAAGTGTCAAAACGTGTTTTTCAGCAGAAATAAACATGTTTCTGCAAGTTTGGTCAACCCCATGTAAGTTATGGGGCAGTAACAGAACACTTTTCAAAACGTGTTTTTCAGCCCGAAATAAACGCGTTTTTTCAGACAACTGAATCACCATGTAACAGCAAGGCTCAGAAGAGCCCACACACTCAGATCTTAACCCCAGTGTGCAGAAAGGGTCAAAACGTGTTTTTCAGCAGAAAAAAACATGTTTCTGCAAGTTTGGTCAACCCCATGTAAGTTATGGGGCAGTAACAGAACACTTTTCAAAACGTGTTTTTCAGCCCGAAATAAACGCGTTTTTTCAGACAACTGAATCACCATGTAACAGCAAGGCTCAGAGGAGCCCACACACTCAGCTCTTAACCCCAGTGTGCAGGAAGGGTCAAAACGTGTTTTTCAGCAGAAATAAACATGTTTCTGCAAGTTTGGTCAACCCCATGTAAGTTATGGGGCAGTAACAGAACACTTTTCAAAACGTGTTTTTCAGCCCGAAATAAACGCGTTTTTTCAGACAACTGAATCCCCATGTAACAGCAAGGCTCAGAGGAGCCCACACACTCAGCTCTTAGCCCCAGTGTGCAGAAAGTGTCAAAACGTGTTTTTCAGCAGAAATAAACATGTTTCTGCAAGTTTGGTCAACCCCATGTAAGTTATGGGACAGTAACAGCACACTTTTCAAAACGTGTTTTTCAGCCCGAAATAAACGCGTTTTTTCAGACAACTGAATCCCCATGTAACAGCAAGGCTCAGAGGAGCCCACACACTCAGATCTTAAACCCAGTGTGCAGAAAGGGTCAAAACGTGTTTTTCAGCAGAAATAAACATGTTTCTGCAAGTTTGGTCAACCCCATGTAAGTTATGGGGCAGTAACAGAACACTTTTCAAAACGTGTTTTTCAGCCCGAAATAAACGCGTTTTTTCAGACAACTGAATCACCATGTAACAGCAAGGCTCAGAAGAGCCCACACACTCAGCTCTTAACCCCAGTGTGCAGGAAGGGTCAAAACGTGTTTTTCAGCAGAAATAAACATGTTTCTGCAAGTTTGGTCAACCCCATGTAAGTTATGGGGCAGTAACAGAACACTTTTCAAAACGTGTTTTTCAGCCCGAAATAAACGCGTTTTTTCAGACAACTGAATCACCATGTAACAGCAAGGCTCAGAGGAGCCCACACAGTCAGCTCTTAACCCCAGTGTGCAGAAAGAGTCAAAACGTGTTTTTCAGCAGAAATAAACATGTTTCTGCAAGTTTGGTCAACCCCATGTAAGTTATGGGGCAGTAACAGAACACTTTTCAAAACGTGTTTTTCAGCCCGAAATAAACGCGTTTTTTCAGACAACTGAATCCCCATGTAACAGCAAGGCTCAGAGGAGCCCACACACTCAGCTCTTAGCCCCAGTGTGCAGAAAGTGTCAAAACGTGTTTTTCAGCAGAAATAAACATGTTTCTGCATGTTTGGTCAACCCCATGTAAGTTATGGGACAGTAACAGCACACTTTTCAAAACGTGTTTTTCAGCCCGAAATAAACGCGTTTTTTCAGACAACTGAATCCCCATGTAACAGCAAGGCTCAGAGGAGCCCACACACTCAGATCTTAACCCCAGTGTGCAGAAAGGGTCAAAACGTGTTTTTCAGCAGAAATAAACATGTTTCTGCAAGTTTGGTCAACCCCATGTAAGTTATGGGGCAGTAACAGAACACTTTTCAAAACGTGTTTTTCAGCCCGAAATAAACGCGTTTTTTCAGACAACCGAATCACCATGTAACAGCAAGGCTCAGAGGAGCCCACACACTCAGCTCTTAACCCCAGTGTGCAGGAAGGGTCAAAACGTGTTTTTCAGCAGAAATAAACATGTTTCTGCAAGTTTGGTCAACCCCATGTAAGTTATGGGACAGTAACAGCACACTTTTCAAAACGTGTTTTTCAGCCCGAAATAAACGCGTTTTTTCAGACAACTGAATCCCCATGTAACAGCAAGACTCAGAGGAGCCCACACACTCAGATCTTAACCCTAGTGTGCAGAAAGGGTAAAAACGTGTTTTTCAGCAGAAATAAACATGTTTCTGCAAGTTTGGTCAACCCCATGTAAGTTATGGGACAGTAACAGCACACTTTTCAAAACGTGTTTTTCAGCCCGAAATAAACGCGTTTTTTTCAGACAACTGAATCCCCATGTAACAGCAAGCTCAGAGGAGCCCACACACTCAGCTCTTAACCCCAGTGTGCAGGAAGGGTCAAAACGTGTTTTTCAGCAGAAATAAACATGTTTCTGCAAGTTTGGTCAACCCCATGTAAGTTATGGGGCAGTAACAGAACACTTTTCAAAACGTGTTTTTCAGCCCGAAATAAACGCGTTTTTTCAGACAACTGAATCCCCATGTAACAGCAAGGTTCAGAAGAGCCCACACTCTCAGCTCTTAACCCCAGTGTGCAGGAAGGGTCAAAACGTGTTTTTCAGCAGAAATAAACATGTTTCTGCAAGTTTGGTCAACCCCATGTAAGTTATGGGGCAGTAACAGAACACTTTTCAAAACGTGTTTTTCAGCCCGAAATAAACGCGTTTTTTCAGACAACTGAATCCCCATGCAACAGCAAGGCTCAGAAGAGCCCACACACTCAGCTCTTAACCCCAGTGTGCAAAAAGAGTCAAAACGTGTTTTTCAGCAGAAATAAACATGTTTCTGCAAGTTTGGTCAACCCCATGTAAGTTATGGGGCAGTAACAGAACACTTTTCAAAACGTGTTTTTCAGCCCGAAATAAACGCGTTTTTTCAGACAACTGAATCCCCATGCAACAGCAAGGCTCAGAAGAGCCCACACACTCAGCTCTTAACCCCAGTGTGCAGAAAGAGTCAAAACGTGTTTTTCAGCAGAAATAAACATGTTTCTGCAAGTTTGGTCAACCCCATGTAAGTTATGGGGCAGTAACAGAACACTTTTCAAAACGTGTTTTTCAGCCCGAAATAAACGCGTTTTTTCAGACAACTGAATCACCATGTAACAGCAAGGCTCAGAAGAGCCCACACACTCAGATCTTAACCCCAGTGTGCAGAAAGGGTCAAAACGTGTTTTTCAGCAGAAAAAAACATGTTTCTGCAAGTTTGGTCAACCCCATGTAAGTTATGGGGCAGTAACAGAACACTTTTCAAAACGTGTTTTTCAGCCCGAAATAAACGCGTTTTTTCAGACAACTGAATCACCATGTAACAGCAAGGCTCAGAGGAGCCCACACACTCAGCTCTTAACCCCAGTGTGCAGGAAGGGTCAAAACGTGTTTTTCAGCAGAAATAAACATGTTTCTGCAAGTTTGGTCAACCCCATGTAAGTTATGGGGCAGTAACAGAACACTTTTCAAAACGTGTTTTTCAGCCCGAAATAAACGCGTTTTTTCAGACAACTGAATCCCCATGCAACAGCAAGGCTCAGAAGAGCCCACACACTCAGCTCTTAACCCCAGTGTGCAGAAAGAGTCAAAACGTGTTTTTCAGCAGAAATAAACATGTTTCTGCAAGTTTGGTCAACCCCATGTAAGTTATGGGGCAGTAACAGAACACTTTTCAAAACGTGTTTTTCAGCCCGAAATAAACGCGTTTTTTCAGACAACTGAATCCCCATGTAACAGCAAGGCTCAGAGGAGCCCACACACTCAGCTCTTAGCCCCAGTGTGCAGAAAGTGTCAAAACGTGTTTTTCAGCAGAAATAAACATGTTTCTGCAAGTTTGGTCAACCCCATGTAAGTTATGGGACAGTAACAGCACACTTTTCAAAACGTGTTTTTCAGCCCGAAATAAACGCGTTTTTTCAGACAACTGAATCCCCATGTAACAGCAAGGCTCAGAGGAGCCCACACACTCAGATCTTAAACCCAGTGTGCAGAAAGGGTCAAAACGTGTTTTTCAGCAGAAATAAACATGTTTCTGCAAGTTTGGTCAACCCCATGTAAGTTATGGGGCAGTAACAGAACACTTTTCAAAACGTGTTTTTCAGCCCGAAATAAACGCGTTTTTTCAGACAACTGAATCACCATGTAACAGCAAGGCTCAGAAGAGCCCACACACTCAGCTCTTAACCCCAGTGTGCAGGAAGGGTCAAAACGTGTTTTTCAGCAGAAATAAACATGTTTCTGCAAGTTTGGTCAACCCCATGTAAGTTATGGGGCAGTAACAGAACACTTTTCAAAACGTGTTTTTCAGCCCGAAATAAACGCGTTTTTTCAGACAACTGAATCACCATGTAACAGCAAGGCTCAGAGGAGCCCACACACTCAGCTCTTAACCCCAGTGTGCAGGAAGGGTCAAAACGTGTTTTTCAGCAGAAATAAACATGTTTCTGCAAGTTTGGTCAACCCCATGTAAGTTATGGGGCAGTAACAGAACACTTTTCAAAACGTGTTTTTCAGCCCGAAATAAACGCGTTTTTTCAGACAACTGAATCCCCATGCAACAGCAAGGCTCAGAAGAGCCCACACACTCAGATCTTAACCCCAGTGTGCAGAAAGAGTCAAAACGTGTTTTTCAGCAGAAATAAACATGTTTCTGCAAGTTTGGTCAACCCCATGTAAGTTATGGGGCAGTAACAGAACACTTTTCAAAACGTGTTTTTCAGCCCGAAATAAACGCGTTTTTTCAGACAACTGAATCACCATGTAACAGCAAGGCTCAGAGGAGCCCACACACTCAGCTCTTAACCCCAGTGTGCAGGAAGGGTCAAAACGTGTTTTTCAGCAGAAATAAACATGTTTCTGCAAGTTTGGTCAACCCCATGTAAGTTATGGGGCAGTAACAGAACACTTTTCAAAACGTGTTTTTCAGCCCGAAATAAACGCGTTTTTTCAGACAACTGAATCACCATGTAACAGCAAGGCTCAGAGGAGCCCACACACTCAGCTCTTAGCCCCAGTGTGCAGAAAGTGTCAAAACGTGTTTTTCAGCAGAAATAAACATGTTTCTGCATGTTTGGTCAACCCCATGTAAGTTATGGGACAGTAACAGCACACTTTTCAAAACGTGTTTTTCAGCCCGAAATAAACGCGTTTTTTCAGACAACTGAATCCCCATGTAACAGCAAGGCTCAGAGGAGCCCACACACTCAGATCTTAACCCCAGTGTGCAGAAAGGGTAAAAACGTGTTTTTCAGCAGAAATAAACATGTTTCTGCAAGTTTGGTCAACCCCATGTAAGTTATGGGGCAGTAACAGAACACTTTTCAAAACGTGTTTTTCAGCCCGAAATAAACGCGTTTTTTCAGACAACTGAATCCCCATGTAACAGCAAGGTTCAGAAGAGCCCACACTCTCAGCTCTTAACCCCAGTGTGCAGGAAGGGTCAAAACGTGTTTTTCAGCAGAAATAAACATGTTTCTGCAAGTTTGGTCAACCCCATGTAAGTTATGGGGCAGTAACAGAACACTTTTCAAAACGTGTTTTTCAGCCCGAAATAAACGCGTTTTTTCAGACAACTGAATCCCCATGCAACAGCAAGGCTCAGAAGAGCCCACACACTCAGCTCTTAACCCCAGTGTGCAGAAAGAGTCAAAACGTGTTTTTCAGCAGAAATAAACATGTTTCTGCAAGTTTGGTCAACCCCATGTAAGTTATGGGGCAGTAACAGAACACTTTTCAAAACGTGTTTTTCAGCCCGAAATAAACGCGTTTTTTCAGACAACTGAATCCCCATGTAACAGCAAGGCTCAGAGGAGCCCACACACTCAGCTCTTAGCCCCAGTGTGCAGAAAGTGTCAAAACGTGTTTTTCAGCAGAAATAAACATGTTTCTGCAAGTTTGGTCAACCCCATGTAAGTTATGGGACAGTAACAGCACACTTTTCAAAACGTGTTTTTCAGCCCGAAATAAACGCGTTTTTTCAGACAACTGAATCCCCATGTAACAGCAAGGCTCAGAGGATCCCACACACTCAGATCTTAACCCCAGTGTGCAGAAAGGGTCAAAACGTGTTTTTCAGCAGAAATAAACATGTTTCTGCAAGTTTGGTCAACCCCATGTAAGTTATGGGGCAGTAACAGAACACTTTTCAAAACGTGTTTTTCAGCCCGAAATAAACGCGTTTTTTCAGACAACTGAATCACCATGTAACAGCAAGGCTCAGAGGAGCCCACACACTCAGCTCTTAACCCCAGTGTGCAGGAAGGGTCAAAACGTGTTTTTCAGCAGAAATAAACATGTTTCTGCAAGTTTGGTCAACCCCATGTAAGTTATGGGGCAGTAACAGAACACTTTTCAAAACGTGTTTTTCAGCCCGAAATAAACGCGTTTTTTCAGACAACTGAATCCCCATGCAACAGCAAGGCTCAGAAGAGCCCACACACTCAGATCTTAACCCCAGTGTGCAGAAAGGGTCAAAACGTGTTTTTCAGCAGAAATAAACATATTTCTGCAAGTTTGGTCAACCCCATGTAAGTTATGGGGCAGTAACAGAACACTTTTCAAAACGTGTTTTTCAGCCCGAAATAAACGCGTTTTTTCAGACAACTGAATCACCATGTAACAGCAAGGCTCAGAGGAGCCCACACACTCAGCTCTTAACCCCAGTGTGCAGGAAGGGTCAAAACGTGTTTTTCCAGCAGAAATAAACATGTTTCTGCAAGTTTGGTCAACCCCATGTAAGTTATGGGGCAGTAACAGAACACTTTTCAAAACGTGTTTTTCAGCCCGAAATAAACGCGTTTTTTCAGACAACTGAATCCCCATGCAACAGCAAGGCTCAGAAGAGCCCACACACTCAGCTCTTAACCCCAGTGTGCAGAATGTGTCAAAACGTGTTTTTCAGCAGAAATAAACATGTTTCTGCAAGTTTGGTCAACCCCATGTAAGTTATGGGACAGTAACAGCACACTTTTCAAAACGTGTTTTTCAGCCCGAAATAAACGCGTTTTTTCAGACAACTGAATCCCCATGTAACAGCAAGCTCAGAGGAGCCCACACACTCAGATCTTAACCCCAGTGTGCAGAAAGGGTCAAAACGTGTTTTTCAGCAGAAATAAACATGTTTCTGCAAGTTTGGTCAACCCCATGTAAGTTATGGGGCAGTAACAGAACACTTTTCAAAACGTGTTTTTCAGCCCGAAATAAACGCGTTTTTTTCAGACAACTGAATCCCCATGTAACAGCAAGACTCAGAGGAGCCCACACACTCAGATCTTAACCCCAGTGTGCAGAAAGGGTAAAAACGTGTTTTTCAGCAGAAATAAACATGTTTCTGCAAGTTTGGTCAACCCCATGTAAGTTATGGGGCAGTAACAGAACACTTTTCAAAACGTGTTTTTCAGCCCGAAATAAACGCGTTTTTTCAGACAACTGAATCCCCATGTAACAGCAAGGTTCAGAAGAGCCCACACTCTCAGCTCTTAACCCCAGTGTGCAGGAAGGGTCAAAACGTGTTTTTCAGCAGAAATAAACATGTTTCTGCAAGTTTGGTCAACCCCATGTAAGTTATGGGGCAGTAACAGAACACTTTTCAAAACGTGTTTTTCAGCCCGAAATAAACGCGTTTTTTCAGACAACTGAATCCCCATGCAACAGCAAGGCTCAGAAGAGCCCACACACTCAGCTCTTAACCCCAGTGTGCAAAAAGAGTCAAAACGTGTTTTTCAGCAGAAATAAACATGTTTCTGCAAGTTTGGTCAACCCCATGTAAGTTATGGGGCAGTAACAGAACACTTTTCAAAACGTGTTTTTCAGCCCGAAATAAACGCGTTTTTTCAGACAACTGAATCCCCATGCAACAGCAAGGCTCAGAAGAGCCCACACACTCAGCTCTTAACCCCAGTGTGCAGAAAGAGTCAAAACGTGTTTTTCAGCAGAAATAAACATGTTTCTGCAAGTTTGGTCAACCCCATGTAAGTTATGGGGCAGTAACAGAACACTTTTCAAAACGTGTTTTTCAGCCCGAAATAAACGCGTTTTTTCAGACAACTGAATCACCATGTAACAGCAAGGCTCAGAAGAGCCCACACACTCAGATCTTAACCCCAGTGTGCAGAAAGGGTCAAAACGTGTTTTTCAGCAGAAAAAAACATGTTTCTGCAAGTTTGGTCAACCCCATGTAAGTTATGGGGCAGTAACAGAACACTTTTCAAAACGTGTTTTTCAGCCCGAAATAAACGCGTTTTTTCAGACAACTGAATCACCATGTAACAGCAAGGCTCAGAGGAGCCCACACACTCAGCTCTTAACCCCAGTGTGCAGGAAGGGTCAAAACGTGTTTTTCAGCAGAAATAAACATGTTTCTGCAAGTTTGGTCAACCCCATGTAAGTTATGGGGCAGTAACAGAACACTTTTCAAAACGTGTTTTTCAGCCCGAAATAAACGCGTTTTTTCAGACAACTGAATCCCCATGCAACAGCAAGGCTCAGAAGAGCCCACACACTCAGCTCTTAACCCCAGTGTGCAGAAAGAGTCAAAACGTGTTTTTCAGCAGAAATAAACATGTTTCTGCAAGTTTGGTCAACCCCATGTAAGTTATGGGGCAGTAACAGAACACTTTTCAAAACGTGTTTTTCAGCCCGAAATAAACGCGTTTTTTCAGACAACTGAATCCCCATGTAACAGCAAGGCTCAGAGGAGCCCACACACTCAGCTCTTAACCCCAGTGTGCAGAAAGTGTCAAAACGTGTTTTTCAGCAGAAATAAACATGTTTCTGCAAGTTTGGTCAACCCCATGTAAGTTATGGGACAGTAACAGCACACTTTTCAAAACGTGTTTTTCAGCCCGAAATAAACGCGTTTTTTCAGACAACTGAATCCCCATGTAACAGCAAGGCTCAGAGGAGCCCACACACTCAGATCTTAAACCCAGTGTGCAGAAAGGGTCAAAACGTGTTTTTCAGCAGAAATAAACATGTTTCTGCAAGTTTGGTCAACCCCATGTAAGTTATGGGGCAGTAACAGAACACTTTTCAAAACGTGTTTTTCAGCCCGAAATAAACGCGTTTTTTCAGACAACTGAATCACCATGTAACAGCAAGGCTCAGAAGAGCCCACACACTCAGCTCTTAACCCCAGTGTGCAGGAAGGGTCAAAACGTGTTTTTCAGCAGAAATAAACATGTTTCTGCAAGTTTGGTCAACCCCATGTAAGTTATGGGGCAGTAACAGAACACTTTTCAAAACGTGTTTTTCAGCCCGAAATAAACGCGTTTTTTCAGACAACTGAATCACCATGTAACAGCAAGGCTCAGAGGAGCCCACACACTCAGCTCTTAACCCCAGTGTGCAGGAAGGGTCAAAACGTGTTTTTCAGCAGAAATAAACATGTTTCTGCAAGTTTGGTCAACCCCATGTAAGTTATGGGGCAGTAACAGAACACTTTTCAAAACGTGTTTTTCAGCCCGAAATAAACGCGTTTTTTCAGACAACTGAATCCCCATGCAACAGCAAGGCTCAGAAGAGCCCACACACTCAGATCTTAACCCCAGTGTGCAGAAAGAGTCAAAACGTGTTTTTCAGCAGAAATAAACATGTTTCTGCAAGTTTGGTCAACCCCATGTAAGTTATGGGGCAGTAACAGAACACTTTTCAAAACGTGTTTTTCAGCCCGAAATAAACGCGTTTTTTCAGACAACTGAATCCCCATGCAACAGCAAGGCTCAGAAGAGCCCACACACTCAGCTCTTAACCCCAGTGTGCAAAAAGAGTCAAAACGTGTTTTTCAGCAGAAATAAACATGTTTCTGCAAGTTTGGTCAACCCCATGTAAGTTATGGGGCAGTAACAGAACACTTTTCAAAACGTGTTTTTCAGCCCGAAATAAACGCGTTTTTTCAGACAACTGAATCCCCATGCAACAGCAAGGCTCAGAAGAGCCCACACACTCAGCTCTTAACCCCAGTGTGCAGAAAGAGTCAAAACGTGTTTTTCAGCAGAAATAAACATGTTTCTGCAAGTTTGGTCAACCCCATGTAAGTTATGGGGCAGTAACAGAACACTTTTCAAAACGTGTTTTTCAGCCCGAAATAAACGCGTTTTTTCAGACAACTGAATCACCATGTAACAGCAAGGCTCAGAAGAGCCCACACACTCAGATCTTAACCCCAGTGTGCAGAAAGGGTCAAAACGTGTTTTTCAGCAGAAAAAAACATGTTTCTGCAAGTTTGGTCAACCCCATGTAAGTTATGGGGCAGTAACAGAACACTTTTCAAAACGTGTTTTTCAGCCCGAAATAAACGCGTTTTTTCAGACAACTGAATCACCATGTAACAGCAAGGCTCAGAGGAGCCCACACACTCAGCTCTTAACCCCAGTGTGCAGGAAGGGTCAAAACGTGTTTTTCAGCAGAAATAAACATGTTTCTGCAAGTTTGGTCAACCCCATGTAAGTTATGGGGCAGTAACAGAACACTTTTCAAAACGTGTTTTTCAGCCCGAAATAAACGCGTTTTTTCAGACAACTGAATCCCCATGCAACAGCAAGGCTCAGAAGAGCCCACACACTCAGCTCTTAACCCCAGTGTGCAGAAAGAGTCAAAACGTGTTTTTCAGCAGAAATAAACATGTTTCTGCAAGTTTGGTCAACCCCATGTAAGTTATGGGGCAGTAACAGAACACTTTTCAAAACGTGTTTTTCAGCCCGAAATAAACGCGTTTTTTCAGACAACTGAATCCCCATGTAACAGCAAGGCTCAGAGGAGCCCACACACTCAGCTCTTAACCCCAGTGTGCAGAAAGTGTCAAAACGTGTTTTTCAGCAGAAATAAACATGTTTCTGCAAGTTTGGTCAACCCCATGTAAGTTATGGGACAGTAACAGCACACTTTTCAAAACGTGTTTTTCAGCCCGAAATAAACGCGTTTTTTCAGACAACTGAATCCCCATGTAACAGCAAGGCTCAGAGGAGCCCACACACTCAGATCTTAAACCCAGTGTGCAGAAAGGGTCAAAACGTGTTTTTCAGCAGAAATAAACATGTTTCTGCAAGTTTGGTCAACCCCATGTAAGTTATGGGGCAGTAACAGAACACTTTTCAAAACGTGTTTTTCAGCCCGAAATAAACGCGTTTTTTCAGACAACTGAATCACCATGTAACAGCAAGGCTCAGAAGAGCCCACACACTCAGCTCTTAACCCCAGTGTGCAGGAAGGGTCAAAACGTGTTTTTCAGCAGAAATAAACATGTTTCTGCAAGTTTGGTCAACCCCATGTAAGTTATGGGGCAGTAACAGAACACTTTTCAAAACGTGTTTTTCAGCCCGAAATAAACGCGTTTTTTCAGACAACTGAATCACCATGTAACAGCAAGGCTCAGAGGAGCCCACACACTCAGCTCTTAACCCCAGTGTGCAGGAAGGGTCAAAACGTGTTTTTCAGCAGAAATAAACATGTTTCTGCAAGTTTGGTCAACCCCATGTAAGTTATGGGGCAGTAACAGAACACTTTTCAAAACGTGTTTTTCAGCCCGAAATAAACGCGTTTTTTCAGACAACTGAATCCCCATGCAACAGCAAGGCTCAGAAGAGCCCACACACTCAGATCTTAACCCCAGTGTGCAGAAAGAGTCAAAACGTGTTTTTCAGCAGAAATAAACATGTTTCTGCAAGTTTGGTCAACCCCATGTAAGTTATGGGGCAGTAACAGAACACTTTTCAAAACGTGTTTTTCAGCCCGAAATAAACGCGTTTTTTCAGACAACTGAATCACCATGTAACAGCAAGGCTCAGAGGAGCCCACACACTCAGCTCTTAACCCCAGTGTGCAGGAAGGGTCAAAACGTGTTTTTCAGCAGAAATAAACATGTTTCTGCAAGTTTGGTCAACCCCATGTAAGTTATGGGGCAGTAACAGAACACTTTTCAAAACGTGTTTTTCAGCCCGAAATAAACGCGTTTTTTCAGACAACTGAATCACCATGTAACAGCAAGGCTCAGAGGAGCCCACACACTCAGCTCTTAGCCCCAGTGTGCAGAAAGTGTCAAAACGTGTTTTTCAGCAGAAATAAACATGTTTCTGCATGTTTGGTCAACCCCATGTAAGTTATGGGACAGTAACAGCACACTTTTCAAAACGTGTTTTTCAGCCCGAAATAAACGCGTTTTTTCAGACAACTGAATCCCCATGTAACAGCAAGGCTCAGAGGAGCCCACACACTCAGATCTTAACCCCAGTGTGCAGAAAGGGTAAAAACGTGTTTTTCAGCAGAAATAAACATGTTTCTGCAAGTTTGGTCAACCCCATGTAAGTTATGGGGCAGTAACAGAACACTTTTCAAAACGTGTTTTTCAGCCCGAAATAAACGCGTTTTTTCAGACAACTGAATCCCCATGTAACAGCAAGGTTCAGAAGAGCCCACACTCTCAGCTCTTAACCCCAGTGTGCAGGAAGGGTCAAAACGTGTTTTTCAGCAGAAATAAACATGTTTCTGCAAGTTTGGTCAACCCCATGTAAGTTATGGGGCAGTAACAGAACACTTTTCAAAACGTGTTTTTCAGCCCGAAATAAACGCGTTTTTTCAGACAACTGAATCCCCATGCAACAGCAAGGCTCAGAAGAGCCCACACACTCAGCTCTTAACCCCAGTGTGCAGAAAGAGTCAAAACGTGTTTTTCAGCAGAAATAAACATGTTTCTGCAAGTTTGGTCAACCCCATGTAAGTTATGGGGCAGTAACAGAACACTTTTCAAAACGTGTTTTTCAGCCCGAAATAAACGCGTTTTTTCAGACAACTGAATCCCCATGTAACAGCAAGGCTCAGAGGAGCCCACACACTCAGCTCTTAGCCCCAGTGTGCAGAAAGTGTCAAAACGTGTTTTTCAGCAGAAATAAACATGTTTCTGCAAGTTTGGTCAACCCCATGTAAGTTATGGGACAGTAACAGCACACTTTTCAAAACGTGTTTTTCAGCCCGAAATAAACGCGTTTTTTCAGACAACTGAATCCCCATGTAACAGCAAGGCTCAGAGGATCCCACACACTCAGATCTTAACCCCAGTGTGCAGAAAGGGTCAAAACGTGTTTTTCAGCAGAAATAAACATGTTTCTGCAAGTTTGGTCAACCCCATGTAAGTTATGGGGCAGTAACAGAACACTTTTCAAAACGTGTTTTTCAGCCCGAAATAAACGCGTTTTTTCAGACAACTGAATCACCATGTAACAGCAAGGCTCAGAGGAGCCCACACACTCAGCTCTTAACCCCAGTGTGCAGGAAGGGTCAAAACGTGTTTTTCAGCAGAAATAAACATGTTTCTGCAAGTTTGGTCAACCCCATGTAAGTTATGGGGCAGTAACAGAACACTTTTCAAAACGTGTTTTTCAGCCCGAAATAAACGCGTTTTTTCAGACAACTGAATCCCCATGCAACAGCAAGGCTCAGAAGAGCCCACACACTCAGATCTTAACCCCAGTGTGCAGAAAGGGTCAAAACGTGTTTTTCAGCAGAAATAAACATATTTCTGCAAGTTTGGTCAACCCCATGTAAGTTATGGGGCAGTAACAGAACACTTTTCAAAACGTGTTTTTCAGCCCGAAATAAACGCGTTTTTTCAGACAACTGAATCACCATGTAACAGCAAGGCTCAGAGGAGCCCACACACTCAGCTCTTAACCCCAGTGTGCAGGAAGGGTCAAAACGTGTTTTTCAGCAGAAATAAACATGTTTCTGCAAGTTTGGTCAACCCCATGTAAGTTATGGGGCAGTAACAGAACACTTTTCAAAACGTGTTTTTCAGCCCGAAATAAACGCGTTTTTTCAGACAACTGAATCCCCATGCAACAGCAAGGCTCAGAAGAGCCCACACACTCAGCTCTTAACCCCAGTGTGCAGAAAGAGTCAAAACGTGTTTTTCAGCAGAAATAAACATGTTTCTGCAAGTTTGGTCAACCCCATGTAAGTTATGGGGCAGTAACAGAACACTTTTCAAAACGTGTTTTTCAGCCCGAAATAAACGCGTTTTTTCAGACAACTGAATCCCCATGCAACAGCAAGGCTCAGAAGAGCCCACACACTCAGCTCTTAACCCCAGTGTGCAGAAAGAGTCAAAACGTGTTTTTCAGCAGAAATAAACATGTTTCTGCAAGTTTGGTCAACCCCATGTAAGTTATGGGGCAGTAACAGCACACTTTTCAAAACGTGTTTTTCAGCCCGAAATAAACGCGTTTTTTCAGATAACTGAATCCCCATGTAACAGCAAGGCTCAGAGGAGCCCACACACTCAGATCTTAACCCCAGTGTGCAGAAAGGGTCAAAACGTGTTTTTCAGCAGAAATAAACATGTTTCTGCAAGTTTGGTCAACCCCATGTAACTTATGGGGCAGTAACAGAACACTTTTCAAAACGTGTTTTTCAGCCCGAAATAAACGCGTTTTTTCAGACAACTGAATCACCATGTAACAGCAAGGCTCAGAAGAGCCCACACACTCAGCTCTTAACCCCAGTGTGCAGGAAGGGTCAAAACGTGTTTTTCAGCAGAAATAAACATGTTTCTGCAAGTTTGGTCAACCCCATGTAAGTTATGGGGCAGTAACAGAACACTTTTCAAAACGTGTTTTTCAGCCCGAAATAAACGCGTTTTTTTCAGACAACTGAATCCCCATGTAACAGCAAGACTCAGAGGAGCCCACACACTCAGATCTTAACCCCAGTGTGCAGAAAGGGTAAAAACGTGTTTTTCAGCAGAAATAAACATGTTTCTGCAAGTTTGGTCAACCCCATGTAAGTTATGGGGCAGTAACAGAACACTTTTCAAAACGTGTTTTTCAGCCCGAAATAAACGCGTTTTTTCAGACAACTGAATCCCCATGTAACAGCAAGGTTCAGAAGAGCCCACACTCTCAGCTCTTAACCCCAGTGTGCAGGAAGGGTCAAAACGTGTTTTTCAGCAGAAATAAACATGTTTCTGCAAGTTTGGTCAACCCCATGTAAGTTATGGGGCAGTAACAGAACACTTTTCAAAACGTGTTTTTCAGCCCGAAATAAACGCGTTTTTTCAGACAACTGAATCCCCATGCAACAGCAAGGCTCAGAAGAGCCCACACACTCAGCTCTTAACCCCAGTGTGCAAAAAGAGTCAAAACGTGTTTTTCAGCAGAAATAAACATGTTTCTGCAAGTTTGGTCAACCCCATGTAAGTTATGGGGCAGTAACAGAACACTTTTCAAAACGTGTTTTTCAGCCCGAAATAAACGCGTTTTTTCAGACAACTGAATCCCCATGCAACAGCAAGGCTCAGAAGAGCCCACACACTCAGCTCTTAACCCCAGTGTGCAGAAAGAGTCAAAACGTGTTTTTCAGCAGAAATAAACATGTTTCTGCAAGTTTGGTCAACCCCATGTAAGTTATGGGGCAGTAACAGAACACTTTTCAAAACGTGTTTTTCAGCCCGAAATAAACGCGTTTTTTCAGACAACTGAATCACCATGTAACAGCAAGGCTCAGAAGAGCCCACACACTCAGATCTTAACCCCAGTGTGCAGAAAGGGTCAAAACGTGTTTTTCAGCAGAAAAAAACATGTTTCTGCAAGTTTGGTCAACCCCATGTAAGTTATGGGGCAGTAACAGAACACTTTTCAAAACGTGTTTTTCAGCCCGAAATAAACGCGTTTTTTCAGACAACTGAATCACCATGTAACAGCAAGGCTCAGAGGAGCCCACACACTCAGCTCTTAACCCCAGTGTGCAGGAAGGGTCAAAACGTGTTTTTCAGCAGAAATAAACATGTTTCTGCAAGTTTGGTCAACCCCATGTAAGTTATGGGGCAGTAACAGAACACTTTTCAAAACGTGTTTTTCAGCCCGAAATAAACGCGTTTTTTCAGACAACTGAATCCCCATGCAACAGCAAGGCTCAGAAGAGCCCACACACTCAGCTCTTAACCCCAGTGTGCAGAAAGAGTCAAAACGTGTTTTTCAGCAGAAATAAACATGTTTCTGCAAGTTTGGTCAACCCCATGTAAGTTATGGGGCAGTAACAGAACACTTTTCAAAACGTGTTTTTCAGCCCGAAATAAACGCGTTTTTTCAGACAACTGAATCCCCATGTAACAGCAAGGCTCAGAGGAGCCCACACACTCAGCTCTTAGCCCCAGTGTGCAGAAAGTGTCAAAACGTGTTTTTCAGCAGAAATAAACATGTTTCTGCAAGTTTGGTCAACCCCATGTAAGTTATTCGACAGTAACAGCACACTTTTCAAAACGTGTTTTTCAGCCCGAAATAAACGCGTTTTTTCAGACAACTGAATCCCCATGTAACAGCAAGGCTCAGAGGAGCCCACACACTCAGATCTTAAACCCAGTGTGCAGAAAGGGTCAAAACGTGTTTTTCAGCAGAAATAAACATGTTTCTGCAAGTTTGGTCAACCCCATGTAAGTTATGGGGCAGTAACAGAACACTTTTCAAAACGTGTTTTTCAGCCCGAAATAAACGCGTTTTTTCAGACAACTGAATCACCATGTAACAGCAAGGCTCAGAAGAGCCCACACACTCAGCTCTTAACCCCAGTGTGCAGGAAGGGTCAAAACGTGTTTTTCAGCAGAAATAAACATGTTTCTGCAAGTTTGGTCAACCCCATGTAAGTTATGGGGCAGTAACAGAACACTTTTCAAAACGTGTTTTTCAGCCCGAAATAAACGCGTTTTTTCAGACAACTGAATCACCATGTAACAGCAAGGCTCAGAGGAGCCCACACACTCAGCTCTTAACCCCAGTGTGCAGGAAGGGTCAAAACGTGTTTTTCAGCAGAAATAAACATGTTTCTGCAAGTTTGGTCAACCCCATGTAAGTTATGGGGCAGTAACAGAACACTTTTCAAAACGTGTTTTTCAGCCCGAAATAAACGCGTTTTTTCAGACAACTGAATCCCCATGCAACAGCAAGGCTCAGAAGAGCCCACACACTCAGATCTTAACCCCAGTGTGCAGAAAGAGTCAAAACGTGTTTTTCAGCAGAAATAAACATGTTTCTGCAAGTTTGGTCAACCCCATGTAAGTTATGGGGCAGTAACAGAACACTTTTCAAAACGTGTTTTTCAGCCCGAAATAAACGCGTTTTTTCAGACAACTGAATCACCATGTAACAGCAAGGCTCAGAGGAGCCCACACACTCAGCTCTTAACCCCAGTGTGCAGGAAGGGTCAAAACGTGTTTTTCAGCAGAAATAAACATGTTTCTGCAAGTTTGGTCAACCCCATGTAAGTTATGGGGCAGTAACAGAACACTTTTCAAAACGTGTTTTTCAGCCCGAAATAAACGCGTTTTTTCAGACAACTGAATCACCATGTAACAGCAAGGCTCAGAGGAGCCCACACACTCAGCTCTTAGCCCCAGTGTGCAGAAAGTGTCAAAACGTGTTTTTCAGCAGAAATAAACATGTTTCTGCATGTTTGGTCAACCCCATGTAAGTTATGGGACAGTAACAGCACACTTTTCAAAACGTGTTTTTCAGCCCGAAATAAACGCGTTTTTTCAGACAACTGAATCCCTATGTAACAGCAAGGCTCAGAGGAGCCCACACACTCAGATCTTAACCCCAGTGTGCAGAAAGGGTAAAAACGTGTTTTTCAGCAGAAATAAACATGTTTCTGCAAGTTTGGTCAACCCCATGTAAGTTATGGGGCAGTAACAGAACACTTTTCAAAACGTGTTTTTCAGCCCGAAATAAACGCGTTTTTTCAGACAACTGAATCCCCATGTAACAGCAAGGTTCAGAAGAGCCCACACTCTCAGCTCTTAACCCCAGTGTGCAGGAAGGGTCAAAACGTGTTTTTCAGCAGAAATAAACATGTTTCTGCAAGTTTGGTCAACCCCATGTAAGTTATGGGGCAGTAACAGAACACTTTTCAAAACGTGTTTTTCAGCCCGAAATAAACGCGTTTTTTCAGACAACTGAATCCCCATGCAACAGCAAGGCTCAGAAGAGCCCACACACTCAGCTCTTAACCCCAGTGTGCAGAAAGAGTCAAAACGTGTTTTTCAGCAGAAATAAACATGTTTCTGCAAGTTTGGTCAACCCCATGTAAGTTATGGGGCAGTAACAGAACACTTTTCAAAACGTGTTTTTCAGCCCGAAATAAACGCGTTTTTTCAGACAACTGAATCCCCATGTAACAGCAAGGCTCAGAGGAGCCCACACACTCAGCTCTTAGCCCCAGTGTGCAGAAAGTGTCAAAACGTGTTTTTCAGCAGAAATAAACATGTTTCTGCAAGTTTGGTCAACCCCATGTAAGTTATGGGACAGTAACAGCACACTTTTCAAAACGTGTTTTTCAGCCCGAAATAAACGCGTTTTTTCAGACAACTGAATCCCCATGTAACAGCAAGGCTCAGAGGATCCCACACACTCAGATCTTAACCCCAGTGTGCAGAAAGGGTCAAAACGTGTTTTTCAGCAGAAATAAACATGTTTCTGCAAGTTTGGTCAACCCCATGTAAGTTATGGGGCAGTAACAGAACACTTTTCAAAACGTGTTTTTCAGCCCGAAATAAACGCGTTTTTTCAGACAACTGAATCACCATGTAACAGCAAGGCTCAGAGGAGCCCACACACTCAGCTCTTAACCCCAGTGTGCAGGAAGGGTCAAAACGTGTTTTTCAGCAGAAATAAACATGTTTCTGCAAGTTTGGTCAACCCCATGTAAGTTATGGGGCAGTAACAGAACACTTTTCAAAACGTGTTTTTCAGCCCGAAATAAACGCGTTTTTTCAGACAACTGAATCCCCATGCAACAGCAAGGCTCAGAAGAGCCCACACACTCAGATCTTAACCCCAGTGTGCAGAAAGGGTCAAAACGTGTTTTTCAGCAGAAATAAACATATTTCTGCAAGTTTGGTCAACCCCATGTAAGTTATGGGGCAGTAACAGAACACTTTTCAAAACGTGTTTTTCAGCCCGAAATAAACGCGTTTTTTCAGACAACTGAATCACCATGTAACAGCAAGGCTCAGAGGAGCCCACACACTCAGCTCTTAACCCCAGTGTGCAGGAAGGGTCAAAACGTGTTTTTCAGCAGAAATAAACATGTTTCTGCAAGTTTGGTCAACCCCATGTAAGTTATGGGGCAGTAACAGAACACTTTTCAAAACGTGTTTTTCAGCCCGAAATAAACGCGTTTTTTCAGACAACTGAATCCCCATGCAACAGCAAGGCTCAGAAGAGCCCACACACTCAGCTCTTAACCCCAGTGTGCAGAAAGTGTCAAAACGTGTTTTTCAGCAGAAATAAACATGTTTCTGCAAGTTTGGTCAACCCCATGTAAGTTATGGGACAGTAACAGCACACTTTTCAAAACGTGTTTTTCAGCCCGAAATAAACGCGTTTTTTCAGACAACTGAATCCCCATGTAACAGCAAGCTCAGAGGAGCCCACACACTCAGATCTTAACCCCAGTGTGCAGAAAGGGTCAAAACGTGTTTTTCAGCAGAAATAAACATGTTTCTGCAAGTTTGGTCAACCCCATGTAAGTTATGGGGCAGTAACAGAACACTTTTCAAAACGTGTTTTTCAGCCCGAAATAAACGCGTTTTTTTCAGACAACTGAATCCCCATGTAACAGCAAGACTCAGAGGAGCCCACACACTCAGATCTTAACCCCAGTGTGCAGAAAGGGTAAAAACGTGTTTTTCAGCAGAAATAAACATGTTTCTGCAAGTTTGGTCAACCCCATGTAAGTTATGGGGCAGTAACAGAACACTTTTCAAAACGTGTTTTTCAGCCCGAAATAAACGCGTTTTTTCAGACAACTGAATCACCATGTAACAGCAAGGCTCAGAGGAGCCCACACACTCAGCTCTTAACCCCAGTGTGCAGGAAGGGTCAAAACGTGTTTTTCAGCAGAAATAAACATGTTTCTGCAAGTTTGGTCAACCCCATGTAAGTTATGGGGCAGTAACAGAACACTTTTCAAAACGTGTTTTTCAGCCCGAAATAAACGCGTTTTTTCAGACAACTGAATCACCATGTAACAGCAAGGCTCAGAGGAGCCCACACACTCAGCTCTTAGCCCCAGTGTGCAGAAAGTGTCAAAACGTGTTTTTCAGCAGAAATAAACATGTTTCTGCATGTTTGGTCAACCCCATGTAAGTTATGGGACAGTAACAGCACACTTTTCAAAACGTGTTTTTCAGCCCGAAATAAACGCGTTTTTTCAGACAACTGAATCCCCATGTAACAGCAAGGCTCAGAGGAGCCCACACACTCAGATCTTAACCCCAGTGTGCAGAAAGGGTAAAAACGTGTTTTTCAGCAGAAATAAACATGTTTCTGCAAGTTTGGTCAACCCCATGTAAGTTATGGGGCAGTAACAGAACACTTTTCAAAACGTGTTTTTCAGCCCGAAATAAACGCGTTTTTTCAGACAACTGAATCCCCATGTAACAGCAAGGTTCAGAAGAGCCCACACTCTCAGCTCTTAACCCCAGTGTGCAGGAAGGGTCAAAACGTGTTTTTCAGCAGAAATAAACATGTTTCTGCAAGTTTGGTCAACCCCATGTAAGTTATGGGGCAGTAACAGAACACTTTTCAAAACGTGTTTTTCAGCCCGAAATAAACGCGTTTTTTCAGACAACTGAATCCCCATGCAACAGCAAGGCTCAGAAGAGCCCACACACTCAGCTCTTAACCCCAGTGTGCAGAAAGAGTCAAAACGTGTTTTTCAGCAGAAATAAACATGTTTCTGCAAGTTTGGTCAACCCCATGTAAGTTATGGGGCAGTAACAGAACACTTTTCAAAACGTGTTTTTCAGCCCGAAATAAACGCGTTTTTTCAGACAACTGAATCCCCATGTAACAGCAAGGCTCAGAGGAGCCCACACACTCAGCTCTTAGCCCCAGTGTGCAGAAAGTGTCAAAACGTGTTTTTCAGCAGAAATAAACATGTTTCTGCAAGTTTGGTCAACCCCATGTAAGTTATGGGACAGTAACAGCACACTTTTCAAAACGTGTTTTTCAGCCCGAAATAAACGCGTTTTTTCAGACAACTGAATCCCCATGTAACAGCAAGGCTCAGAGGATCCCACACACTCAGATCTTAACCCCAGTGTGCAGAAAGGGTCAAAACGTGTTTTTCAGCAGAAATAAACATGTTTCTGCAAGTTTGGTCAACCCCATGTAAGTTATGGGGCAGTAACAGAACACTTTTCAAAACGTGTTTTTCAGCCCGAAATAAACGCGTTTTTTCAGACAACTGAATCACCATGTAACAGCAAGGCTCAGAGGAGCCCACACACTCAGCTCTTAACCCCAGTGTGCAGGAAGGGTCAAAACGTGTTTTTCAGCAGAAATAAACATGTTTCTGCAAGTTTGGTCAACCCCATGTAAGTTATGGGGCAGTAACAGAACACTTTTCAAAACGTGTTTTTCAGCCCGAAATAAACGCGTTTTTTCAGACAACTGAATCACCATGTAACAGCAAGGCTCAGAGGAGCCCACACACTCAGCTCTTAACCCCAGTGTGCAGGAAGGGTCAAAACGTGTTTTTCAGCAGAAATAAACATGTTTCTGCAAGTTTGGTCAACCCCATGTAAGTTATGGGGCAGTAACAGAACACTTTTCAAAACGTGTTTTTCAGCCCGAAATAAACGCGTTTTTTCAGACAACTGAATCCCCATGCAACAGCAAGGCTCAGAAGAGCCCACACACTCAGCTCTTAACCCCAGTGTGCAGAAAGTGTCAAAACGTGTTTTTCAGCAGAAATAAACATGTTTCTGCAAGTTTGGTCAACCCCATGTAAGTTATGGGACAGTAACAGCACACTTTTCAAAACGTGTTTTTCAGCCCGAAATAAACGCGTTTTTTCAAACAACTGAATCCCCATGTAACAGCAAGGCTCAGAGGAGCCCACACACTCAGATCTTAACCCCAGTGTGCAGAAAGGGTCAAAACGTGTTTTTCAGCAGAAATAAACATGTTTCTGCAAGTTTGGTCAACCCCATGTAAGTTATGGGGCAGTAACAGAACACTTTTCAAAACGTGTTTTTCAGCCCGAAATAAACGCGTTTTTTCAGACAACTGAATCACCATGTAACAGCAAGGCTCAGAAGAGCCCACACACTCAGCTCTTAACCCCAGTGTGCAGGAAGGGTCAAAACGTGTTTTTCAGCAGAAATAAACATGTTTCTGCAAGTTTGGTCAACCCCATGTAAGTTATGGGGCAGTAACAGAACACTTTTCAAAACGTGTTTTTCAGCCCGAAATAAACGCGTTTTTTCAGACAACTGAATCCCCATGCAACAGCAAGGCTCAGAAGAGCCCACACACTCAGCTCTTAACCCCAGTGTGCAGAAAGTGTCAAAACGTGTTTTTCAGCAGAAATAAACATGTTTCTGCAAGTTTGGTCAACCCCATGTAAGTTATGGGACAGTAACAGCACACTTTTCAAAACGTGTTTTTCAGCCCGAAATAAACGCGTTTTTTCAGACAACTGAATCCCCATGTAACAGCAAGGCTCAGAGGAGCCCACACACTCAGATCTTAACCCCAGTGTGCAGAAAGGGTCAAAACGTGTTTTTCAGCAGAAATAAACATGTTTCTGCAAGTTTGGTCAACCCCATGTAAGTTATGGGGCAGTAACTGAACACTTTTCAAAACGTGTTTTTCAGCCCGAAATAAACGCGTTTTTTCAGACAACTGAATCACCATGTAACAGCAAGGCTCAGAGGAGCCCACACACTCAGCTCTTAACCCCAGTGTGCAGGAAGGGTCAAAACGTGTTTTTCAGCAGAAATAAACATGTTTCTGCAAGTCTGGTCAACCCCATGTAAGTTATGGGACAGTAACAGCACACTTTTCAAAACGTGTTTTTCAGCCCGAAATAAACGCGTTTTTTCAGACAACTGAATCCCCATGTAACAGCAAGACTCAGAGGAGCCCACACACTCAGATCTTAACCCTAGTGTGCAGAAAGGTTAAAAACGTGTTTTTCAGCAGAAATAAACATGTTTCTGCAAGTTTGGTTAACCCCATGTAAGTTATGGGGAAGTAACAGAACACTTTTCAAAACGTGTTTTTCAGCCCGAAATAAACGCGTTTTTTCAGACAACTGAATCCCCATGTAACAGCAAGGTTCAGAAGAGCCCACACACTCAGCTCTTAACCCCAGTGTGCAGAAAGAGTCAAAACGTGTTTTTCAGCAGAAATAAACATGTTTCTGCAAGTTTGGTCAACCCCATGTAAGTTATGGGGCAGTAACAGAACACTTTTCAAAACGTGTTTTTCAGCCCGAAATAAACGCGTTTTTTCAGACAACTGAATCCCCATGTAACAGCAAGGCTCAGAGGAGCCCACACACTCAGCTCTTAGCCCCAGTGTGCAGAAAGTGTCAAAACGTGTTTTTCAGCAGAAATAAACATGTTTCTGCAAGTTTGGTCAACCCCATGTAAGTTATGGGCCAGTAACAGCACACTTTTCAAAACGTGTTTTTCAGCCCGAAATAAACGCGTTTTTTCAGACAACTGAATCCCCATGTAACAGCAAGGCTCAGAGGAGCCCACACACTCAGATCTTAACCCCAGTGTGCAGAAAGGGTCAAAACGTGTTTTTCAGCAGAAATAAACATGTTTCTGCAAGTTTGGTCAACCCCATGTAAGTTATGGGGCAGTAACAGAACACTTTTCAAAACGTGTTTTTCAGCCCGAAATAAACGCGTTTTTTCAGACAACTGAATCACCATGTAACAGCAAGGCTCAGAAGAGCCCACACACTCAGATCTTAACCCCAGTGTGCAGAAAGGGTCAAAACGTGTTTTTCAGCAGAAAAAAAACATGTTTCTGCAAGTTTGGTCAACCCCATGTAAGTTATGGGGCAGTAACAGAACACTTTTCAAAACGTGTTTTTCAGCCCGAAATAAACGCGTTTTTTCAGACAACTGAATCACCATGTAACAGCAAGGCTCAGAGGAGCCCACACACTCAGCTCTTAACCCCAGTGTGCAGGAAGGGTCAAAACGTGTTTTTCAGCAGAAATAAACATGTTTCTGCAAGTTTGGTCAACCCCATGTAAGTTATGGGGCAGTAACAGAACACTTTTCAAAACGTGTTTTTCAGCCCGAAATAAACGCGTTTTTTCAGACAACTGAATCCCCATGCAACAGCAAGGCTCAGAAGAGCCCACACACTCAGCTCTTAACCCCAGTGTGCAGAAAGAGTCAAAACGTGTTTTTCAGCAGAAATAAACATGTTTCTGCAAGTTTGGTCAACCCCATGTAAGTTATGGGGCAGTAACAGAACACTTTTCAAAACGTGTTTTTCAGCCCGAAATAAACGCGTTTTTTCAGACAACTGAATCACCATGTAACAGCAAGGCTCAGAAGAGCCCACACACTCAGCTCTTAACCCCAGTGTGCAGGAAGGGTCAAAACGTGTTTTTCAGCAGAAATAAACATGTTTCTGCAAGTTTGGTCAACCCCATGTAAGTTATGGGGCAGTAACAGAACACTTTTCAAAACGTGTTTTTCAGCCCGAAATAAACGCGTTTTTTCAGACAACTGAATCACCATGTAACAGCAAGACTCAGAGGAGCCCACACAGTCAGCTCTTAACCCCAGTGTGCAGAAAGAGTCAAAACGTGTTTTTCAGCAGAAATAAACATGTTTCTGCAAGTTTGGTCAACCCCATGTAAGTTATGGGGCAGTAACAGAACACTTTTCAAAACGTGTTTTTCAGCCCGAAATAAACGCGTTTTTTCAGACAACTGAATCCCCATGTAACAGCAAGGCTCAGAGGAGCCCACACACTCAGCTCTTAGCCCCAGTGTGCAGAAAGTGTCAAAACGTGTTTTTCAGCAGAAATAAACATGTTTCTGCAAGTTTGGTCAACCCCATGTAAGTTATGGGACAGTAACAGCACACTTTTCAAAACGTGTTTTTCAGCCCGAAATAAACGCGTTTTTTCAGACAACTGAATCCCCATGTAACAGCAAGGCTCAGAGGAGCCCACACACTCAGATCTTAACCCCAGTGTGCAGAAAGGGTCAAAACGTGTTTTTCAGCAGAAATAAACATGTTTCTGCAAGTTTGGTCAACCCCATGTAAGTTATGGGGCAGTAACAGAACACTTTTCAAAACGTGTTTTTCAGCCCGAAATAAACGCGTTTTTTCAGACAACTGAATCACCATGTAACAGCAAGGCTCAGAGGAGCCCACACACTCAGCTCTTAACCCCAGTGTGCAGGAAGGGTCAAAACGTGTTTTTCAGCAGAAATAAACATGTTTCTGCAAGTTTGGTCAACCCCATGTAAGTTATGGGGCAGTAACAGAACACTTTTCAAAACGTGTTTTTCAGCCCGAAATAAACGCGTTTTTTCAGACAACTGAATCCCCATGCAACAGCAAGGCTCAGAAGAGCCCACACACTCAGCTCTTAACCCCAGTGTGCAGAAAGTGTCAAAACGTGTTTTTCAGCAGAAATAAACATGTTTCTGCAAGTTTGGTCAACCCCATGTAAGTTATGGGACAGTTACAGCACACTTTTCAAAACGTGTTTTTCAGCCCGAAATAAACGCGTTTTTTTCAGACAACTGAATCCCCATGTAACAGCAAGCTCAGAGGAGCCCACACACTCAGATCTTAACCCCAGTGTGCAGAAAGGGTCAAAACGTGTTTTTCAGCAGAAATAAACATGTTTCTGCAAGTTTGGTCAACCCCATGTAAGTTATGGGGCAGTAACAGAACACTTTTCAAAACGTGTTTTTCAGCCCGAAATAAACGCGTTTTTTCAGACAACTGAATCCCCATGTAACAGCAAGACTCAGAGGAGCCCACACACTCAGATCTTAACCCCAGTGTGCAGAAAGGGTAAAAACGTGTTTTTCAGCAGAAATAAACATGTTTCTGCAAGTTTGGTCAACCCCATGTAAGTTATGGGGCAGTAACAGAACACTTTTCAAAACGTGTTTTTCAGCCCGAAATAAACGCGTTTTTTCAGACAACTGAATCCCCATGTAACAGCAAGGTTCAGAAGAGCCCACACTCTCAGCTCTTAACCCCAGTGTGCAGGAAGGGTCAAAACGTGTTTTTCAGCAGAAATAAACATGTTTCTGCAAGCTTGGTCAACCCCATGTAAGTTATGGGGCAGTAACAGAACACTTTTCAAAACGTGTTTTTCAGCCCGAAATAAACGCGTTTTTTCAGACAACTGAATCACCATGTAACAGCAAGGCTCAGAGGAGCCCACACACTCAGCTCTTAACCCCAGTGTGCAGGAAGGGTCAAAACGTGTTTTTCAGCAGAAATAAACATGTTTCTGCAAGTTTGGTCAACCCCATGTAAGTTATGGAAAGTAACAGAACACTTTTCAAAACGTGTTTTTCAGCCCGAAATAAACGCGTTTTTTTCAGACAACTGAATCCCCATGTAACAGCAAGACTCAGAGGAGCCCACACACTCAGATCTTAACCCCAGTGTGCAGAAAGGGTAAAAACGTGTTTTTCAGCAGAAATAAACATGTTTCTGCAAGTTTGGTCAACCCCATGTAAGTTATGGGGCAGTAACAGAACACTTTTCAAAACGTGTTTTTCAGCCCGAAATAAACGCGTTTTTTCAGACAACTGAATCCCCATGTAACAGCAAGGTTCAGAAGAGCCCACACTCTCAGCTCTTAACCCCAGTGTGCAGGAAGGGTCAAAACGTGTTTTTCAGCAGAAATAAACATGTTTCTGCAAGTTTGGTCAACCCCATGTAAGTTATGGGGCAGTAACAGAACACTTTTCAAAACGTGTTTTTCAGCCCGAAATAAACGCGTTTTTTCAGACAACTGAATCCCCATGCAACAGCAAGGCTCAGAAGAGCCCACACACTCAGCTCTTAACCCCAGTGTGCAGAAAGAGTCAAAACGTGTTTTTCAGCAGAAATAAACATGTTTCTGCAAGTTTGGTCAACCCCATGTAAGTTATGGGGCAGTAACAGAACACTTTTCAAAACGTGTTTTTCAGCCCGAAATAAACGCGTTTTTTCAGACAACTGAATCACCATGTAACAGCAAGGCTCAGAGGAGCCCACACACTCAGCTCTTAACCCCAGTGTGCAGAAAGAGTCAAAACGTGTTTTTCAGCAGAAATAAACATGTTTCTGCAAGTTTGGTCAACCCCATGTAAGTTATGGGGCAGTAACAGAACACTTTTCAAAACGTGTTTTTCAGCCCGAAATAAACGCGTTTTTTCAGACAACTGAATCCCCATGTAACAGCAAGGCTCAGAGGAGCCCACACACTCAGCTCTTAGCCCCAGTGTGCAGAAAGTGTCAAAACGTGTTTTTCAGCAGAAATAAACATGTTTCTGCAAGTTTGGTCAACCCCATGTAAGTTATGGGACAGTAACAGCACACTTTTCAAAACGTGTTTTTCAGCCCGAAATAAACGCGTTTTTTCAGACAACTGAATCCCCATGTAACAGCAAGGCTCAGAGGAGCCCACACACTCAGATCTTAACCCCAGTGTGCAGAAAGGGTCAAAACGTGTTTTTCAGCAGAAATAAACATGTTTCTGCAAGTTTGGTCAACCCCATGTAAGTTATGGGGCAGTAACAAAACACTTTTCAAAACGTGTTTTTCAGCCCGAAATAAACGCGTTTTTTCAGACAACTGAATCACCATGTAACAGCAAGGCTCAGAGGAGCCCACACACTCAGCTCTTAACCCCAGTGTGCAGGAAGGGTCAAAACGTGTTTTTCAGCAGAAATAAACATGTTTCTGCAAGTTTGGTCAACCCCATGTAAGTTATGGGGCAGTAACAGAACACTTTTCAAAACGTGTTTTTCAGCCCGAAATAAACGCGTTTTTTCAGACAACTGAATCCCCATGCAACAGCAAGGCTCAGAAGAGCCCACACACTCAGATCTTAACCCCAGTGTGCAGAAAGGGTCAAAACGTGTTTTTCAGCAGAAATAAACATGTTTCTGCAAGTTTGGTCAACCCCATGTAAGTTATGGGGCAGTAACAGAACACTTTTCAAAACGTGTTTTTCAGCCCGAAATAAACGCGTTTTTTCAGACAACTGAATCCCCATGTAACAGCAAGGCTCAGAGGAGCCCACACACTCAGCTCTTAACCCCAGTGTGCAGAAAGGGTCAAAACGTGTTTTTCAGCAGAAATAAACATGTTTCTGCAAGTTTGGTCAACCCCATGTAAGTTATGGGACAGTAACAGCACACTTTTCAAAACGTGTTTTTCAGCCCGAAATAAACGCGTTTTTTCAGACAACTGAATCCCCATGCAACAGCAAGGCTCAGAAGAGCCCACACACTCAGCTCTTAACCCCAGTGTGCAGAAAGTGTCAAAACGTGTTTTTCAGCAGAAATAAACATGTTTCTGCAAGTTTGGTCAACCCCATGTAAGTTATGGGACAGTAACAGCACACTTTTCAAAACGTGTTTTTCAGCCCGAAATAAACGCGTTTTTTCAGACAACTGAATCCCCATGTAACAGCAAGGCTCAGAGGAGCCCACACACTCAGATCTTAACCCCAGTGTGCAGAAAGGGTCAAAACGTGTTTTTCAGCAGAAATAAACATGTTTCTGCAAGTTTGGTCAACCCCATGTAAGTTATGGGGCAGTAACAGAACACTTTTCAAAACGTGTTTTTCAGCCCGAAATAAACGCGTTTTTTCAGACAACTGAATCACCATGTAACAGCAAGGCTAAGAGGAGCCCACACACTCAGCTCTTAACCCCAGTGTGCAGGAAGGGTCAAAACGTGTTTTTCAGCTGAAATAAACATGTTTCTGCAAGTTTGGTCAACCCCATGTAAGTTATGGGGCAGTAACAGAACACTTTTCAAAACGTGTTTTTCAGCCCGAAATAAACGCGTTTTTTCAGACAACTGAATCCCCATGCAACAGCAAGGCTCAGAAGAGCCCACACACTCAGCTCTTAACCCCAGTGTGCAGGAAGGGTCAAAACGTGTTTTTCAGCAGAAATAAACATGTTTCTGCAAGTTTGGTCAACCCCATGTAAGTTATGGAAAGTAACAGAACACTTTTCAAAACGTGTTTTTCAGCCCGAAATAAACGCGTTTTTTCAGTCAACTGAATCCCCATGCAACAGCAAGGCTCAGAAGAGCCCACACACTCAGCTCTTAACCCCAGTGTGCAGAAAGTGTCAAAACGTGTTTTTCAGCAGAAATAAACATGTTTCTGCAAGTTTGGTCAACCCCATGTAAGTTATGGGACAGTAACAGCACACTTTTCAAAACGTGTTTTTCAGCCCGAAATAAACGCGTTTTTTCAGACAACTGAATCCCCATGTAACAGCAAGCTCAGAGGAGCCCACACACTGAGATCTTAACCCCAGTGTGCAGAAAGGGTCAAAACGTGTTTTTCAGCAGAAATAAACATGTTTCTGCAAGTTTGGTCAACCCCATGTAAGTTATGGGGCAGTAACAGAACACTTTTCAAAACGTGTTTTTCAGCCCGAAATAAACGCGTTTTTTTCAGACAACTGAATCCCCATGTAACAGCAAGACTCAGAGGAGCCCACACACTCAGATCTTAACCCCAGTGTGCAGAAAGGGTAAAAACGTGTTTTTCAGCAGAAATAAACATGTTTCTGCAAGTTTGGTCAACCCCATGTAAGTTATGGGGCAGTAACAGAACACTTTTCAAAACGTGTTTTTCAGCCCGAAATAAACGCGTTTTTTCAGACAACTGAATCCCCATGTAACAGCAAGGTTCAGAAGAGCCCACACTCTCAGCTCTTAACCCCAGTGTGCAGGAAGGGTCAAAACGTGTTTTTCAGCAGAAATAAACATGTTTCTGCAAGTTTGGTCAACCCCATGTAAGTTATGGGGCAGTAACAGAACACTTTTCAAAACGTGTTTTTCAGCCCGAAATAAACGCGTTTTTTCAGACAACTGAATCCCCATGCAACAGCAAGGCTCAGAAGAGCCCACACACTCAGCTCTTAACCCCAGTGTGCAGAAAGAGTCAAAACGTGTTTTTCAGCAGAAATAAACATGTTTCTGCAAGTTTGGTCAACCCCATGTAAGTTATGGGGCAGTAACAGAACACTTTTCAAAACGTGTTTTTCAGCCCGAAATAAACGCGTTTTTTCAGACAACTGAATCACCATGTAACAGCAAGGCTCAGAGGAGCCCACACACTCAGCTCTTAACCCCAGTGTGCAGAAAGAGTCAAAACGTGTTTTTCAGCAGAAATAAACATGTTTCTGCAAGTTTGGTCAACCCCATGTAAGTTATGGGGCAGTAACAGAACACTTTTCAAAACGTGTTTTTCAGCCCGAAATAAACGCGTTTTTTCAGACAACTGAATCCCCATGTAACAGCAAGGCTCAGAGGAGCCCACACACTCAGCTCTTAGCCCCAGTGTGCAGAAAGTGTCAAAACGTGTTTTTCAGCAGAAATAAACATGTTTCTGCAAGTTTGGTCAACCCCATGTAAGTTATGGGACAGTAACAGCACACTTTTCAAAACGTGTTTTTCAGCCCGAAATAAACGCGTTTTTTCAGACAACTGAATCCCCATGTAACAGCAAGGCTCAGAGGAGCCCACACACTCAGATCTTAACCCCAGTGTGCAGAAAGGGTCAAAACGTGTTTTTCAGCAGAAATAAACATGTTTCTGCAAGTTTGGTCAACCCCATGTAAGTTATGGGGCAGTAACAAAACACTTTTCAAAACGTGTTTTTCAGCCCGAAATAAACGCGTTTTTTCAGACAACTGAATCACCATGTAACAGCAAGGCTCAGAGGAGCCCACACACTCAGCTCTTAACCCCAGTGTGCAGGAAGGGTCAAAACGTGTTTTTCAGCAGAAATAAACATGTTTCTGCAAGTTTGGTCAACCCCATGTAAGTTATGGGGCAGTAACAGAACACTTTTCAAAACGTGTTTTTCAGCCCGAAATAAACGCGTTTTTTCAGACAACTGAATCCCCATGCAACAGCAAGGCTCAGAAGAGCCCACACACTCAGATCTTAACCCCAGTGTGCAGAAAGGGTCAAAACGTGTTTTTCAGCAGAAATAAACATGTTTCTGCAAGTTTGGTCAACCCCATGTAAGTTATGGGGCAGTAACAGAACACTTTTCAAAACGTGTTTTTCAGCCCGAAATAAACGCGTTTTTTCAGACAACTGAATCCCCATGTAACAGCAAGGCTCAGAGGAGCCCACACACTCAGCTCTTAACCCCAGTGTGCAGAAAGGGTCAAAACGTGTTTTTCAGCAGAAATAAACATGTTTCTGCAAGTTTGGATAACCCCATGTAAGTTATGGGGCAGTAACAGAACACTTTTCAAAACGTGTTTTTCAGCCGAAATAAACGCGTTTTTTCAGACAACTGAATCACCATGTAACAGCAAGGCTAAGAGGAGCCCACACACTCAGCTCTTAACCCCAGTGTGCAGGAAGGGTCAAAACGTGTTTTTCAGCAGAAATAAACATGTTTCTGCAAGTTTGGTCAACCCCATGTAAGTTATGGGGCAGTAACAGAACACTTTTCAAAACGTGTTTTTCAGCCCGAAATAAACGCGTTTTTTTCAGACAACTGAATCCCCATGCAACAGCAAGGCTCAGAAGAGCCCACACACTCAGCTCTTAACCCCAGTGTGCAGAAAGTGTCAAAACGTGTTTTTCAGCAGAAATAAACATGTTTCTGCAAGTTTGGTCAACCCCATGTAAGTTATGGGACAGTAACAGCACACTTTTCAAAACGTGTTTTTCAGCCCGAAATAAACGCGTTTTTTCAGACAACTGAATCCCCATGTAACAGCAAGGCTCAGAGGAGCCCACACACTCAGATCTTAACCCCAGTGTGCAGAAAGGGTCAAAACGTGTTTTTCAGCAGAAATAAACATGTTTCTGCAAGTTTGGTCAACCCCATGTAAGTTATGGGGCAGTAACAGAACACTTTTCAAAACGTGTTTTTCAGCCCGAAATAAACGCGTTTTTTCAGACAACTGAATCACCATGTAACAGCAAGGCTAAGAGGAGCCCACACACTCAGCTCTTAACCCCAGTGTGCAGGAAGGGTCAAAACGTGTTTTTCAGCAGAAATAAACATGTTTCTGCAAGTTTGGTCAACCCCATGTAAGTTATGGGGCAGTAACAGAACACTTTTCAAAACGTGTTTTTCAGCCCGAAATAAACGCGTTTTTTCAGACAACTGAATCCCCATGCAACAGCAAGGCTCAGAAGAGCCCACACACTCAGCTCTTAACCCCAGTGTGCAGAAAGTGTCAAAACGTGTTTTTCAGCAGAAATAAACATGTTTCTGCAAGTTTGGTCAACCCCATGTAAGTTATGGGACAGTAACAGCACACTTTTCAAAACGTGTTTTTCAGCCCGAAATAAACGCGTTTTTTCAGACAACTGAATCCCCATGTAACAGCAAGGCTCAGAGGAGCCCACACACTCAGATCTTAACCCCAGTGTGCAGAAAGGGTCAAAACGTGTTTTTCAGCAGAAATAAACATGTTTCTGCAAGTTTGGTCAACCCCATGTAAGTTATGGGGCAGTAACAGAACACTTTTCAAAACGTGTTTTTCAGCCCGAAATAAACGCGTTTTTTCAGACAACTGAATCACCATGTAACAGCAAGGCTCAGAGGAGCCCACACACTCAGCTCTTAACCCCAGTGTGCAGGAAGGGTCAAAACGTGTTTTTCAGCAGAAATAAACATGTTTCTGCAAGTTTGGTCAACCCCATGTAAGTTATGGGACAGTAACAGCACACTTTTCAAAACGTGTTTTTCAGCAAGAAATAAACGCGTTTTTTCAGACAACTGAATCCCCATGTAACAGCAAGACTCAGAGGAGCCCACACACTCAGATCTTAACCCTAGTGTGCAGAAAGGGTAAAAACGTGTTTTTCAGCAGAAATAAACATGTTTCTGCAAGTTTGGTTAACCCCATGTAAGTTATGGGGAAGTAACAGAACACTTTTCAAAACGTGTTTTTCAGCCCGAAATAAACGCGTTTTTTCAGACAACTGAATCCCCATGTAACAGCAAGGTTCAGAAGAGCCCACACACTCAGCTCTTAACCCCAGTGTGCAGAAAGAGTCAAAACGTGTTTTTCAGCAGAAATAAACATGTTTCTGCAAGTTTGGTCAACCCCATGTAAGTTATGGGGCAGTAACAGAACACTTTTCAAAACGTGTTTTTCAGCCCGAAATAAACACGTTTTTTCAGACAACTGAATCCCCATGTAACAGCAAGGCTCAGAGGAGCCCACACACTCAGCTCTTAGCCCCAGTGTGCAGAAAGTGTCAAAACGTGTTTTTCAGCAGAAATAAACATGTTTCTGCAAGTTTGGTCAACCCCATGTAAGTTATGGGACAGTAACAGCACACTTTTCAAAACGTGTTTTTCAGCCCGAAATAAACGCGTTTTTTCAGACAACTGAATCCCCATGTAACAGCAAGGCTCAGAGGAGCCCACACACTCAGATCTTAACCCTAGTGTGCAGAAAGGGTCAAAACGTGTTTTTCAGCAGAAATAAACATGTTTCTGCAAGTTTGGTCAACCCCATGTAAGTTATGGGGCAGTAACAGAACACTTTTCAAAACGTGTTTTTCAGCCCGAAATAAACGCGTTTTTTCAGACAACTGAATCACCATGTAACAGCAAGGCTCAGAAGAGCCCACACACTCAGATCTTAACCCCAGTGTGCAGAAAGGGTCAAAACGTGTTTTTCAGCAGAAAAAAACATGTTTCTGCAAGTTTGGTCAACCCCATGTAAGTTATGGGGCAGTAACAGAACACTTTTCAAAACGTGTTTTTCAGCCCGAAATAAACGCGTTTTTTCAGACAACTGAATCACCATGTAACAGCAAGGCTCAGAGGAGCCCACACACTCAGATCTTAACCCCAGTGTGCAGGAAGGGTCAAAACGTGTTTTTCAGCAGAAATAAACATGTTTCTGCAAGTTTGGTCAACCCCATGTAAGTTATGGGGCAGTAACAGAACACTTTTCAAAACGTGTTTTTCAGCCCGAAATAAACGCGTTTTTTCAGACAACTGAATCCCCATGCAACAGCAAGGCTCAGAAGAGCCCACACACTCAGCTCTTAACCCCAGTGTGCAGAAAGAGTCAAAACGTGTTTTTCAGCAGAAATAAACATGTTTCTGCAAGTTTGGTCAACCCCATGTAAGTTATGGGGCAGTAACAGAACACTTTTCAAAACGTGTTTTTCAGCCCGAAATAAACGCGTTTTTTCAGACAACTGAATCCCCATGTAACAGCAAGGCTCAGAGGAGCCCACACACTCAGCTCTTAGCCCCAGTGTGCAGAAAGTGTCAAAACGTGTTTTTCAGCAGAAATAAACATGTTTCTGCAAGTTTGGTCAACCCCATGTAAGTTATGGGACAGTAACAGCACACTTTTCAAAACGTGTTTTTCAGCCCGAAATAAACGCGTTTTTTCAGACAACTGAATCCCCATGTAACAGCAAGGCTCAGAGGAGCCCACACACTCAGATCTTAAACCCAGTGTGCAGAAAGGGTCAAAACGTGTTTTTCAGCAGAAATAAACATGTTTCTGCAAGTTTGGTCAACCCCATGTAAGTTATGGGGCAGTAACAGAACACTTTTCAAAACGTGTTTTTCAGCCCGAAATAAACGCGTTTTTTCAGACAACTGAATCACCATGTAACAGCAAGGCTCAGAAGAGCCCACACACTCAGCTCTTAACCCCAGTGTGCAGGAAGGGTCAAAACGTGTTTTTCAGCAGAAATAAACATGTTTCTGCAAGTTTGGTCAACCCCATGTAAGTTATGGGGCAGTAACAGAACACTTTTCAAAACGTGTTTTTCAGCCCGAAATAAACGCGTTTTTTCAGACAACTGAATCACCATGTAACAGCAAGGCTCAGAGGAGCCCACACAGTCAGCTCTTAACCCCAGTGTGCAGAAAGAGTCAAAACGTGTTTTTCAGCAGAAATAAACATGTTTCTGCAAGTTTGGTCAACCCCATGTAAGTTATGGGGCAGTAACAGAACACTTTTCAAAACGTGTTTTTCAGCCCGAAATAAACGCGTTTTTTCAGACAACTGAATCCCCATGTAACAGCAAGGCTCAGAGGAGCCCACACACTCAGCTCTTAGCCCCAGTGTGCAGAAAGTGTCAAAACGTGTTTTTCAGCAGAAATAAACATGTTTCTGCATGTTTGGTCAACCCCATGTAAGTTATGGGACAGTAACAGCACACTTTTCAAAACGTGTTTTTCAGCCCGAAATAAACGCGTTTTTTCAGACAACTGAATCCCCATGTAACAGCAAGACTCAGAGGAGCCCACACACTCAGATCTTAACCCTAGTGTGCAGAAAGGGTAAAAACGTGTTTTTCAGCAGAAATAAACATGTTTCTGCAAGTTTGGTCAACCCCATGTAAGTTATGGGACAGTAACAGCACACTTTTCAAAACGTGTTTTTCAGCCCGAAATAAACGCGTTTTTTTCAGACAACTGAATCCCCATGTAACAGCAAGCTCAGAGGAGCCCACACACTCAGATCTTAACCCCAGTGTGCAGAAAGGGTCAAAACGTGTTTTTCAGCAGAAATAAACATGTTTCTGCAAGTTTGGTCAACCCCATGTAAGTTATGGGGCAGTAACAGAACACTTTTCAAAACGTGTTTTTCAGCCCGAAATAAACGCGTTTTTTCAGACAACTGAATCCCCATGTAACAGCAAGACTCAGAGGAGCCCACACACTCAGATCTTAACCCCAGTGTGCAGAAAGGGTAAAAACGTGTTTTTCAGCAGAAATAAACATGTTTCTGCAAGTTTGGTCAACCCCATGTAAGTTATGGGGCAGTAAAAGAACACTTTTCAAAACGTGTTTTTCAGCCCGAAATAAACGCGTTTTTTCAGACAATTGAATCCCCATGTAACAGCAAGGTTCAGAAGAGCCCACACTCTCAGCTCTTAACCCCAGTGTGCAGGAAGGGTCAAAACGTGTTTTTCAGCAGAAATAAACATGTTTCTGCAAGTTTGGTCAACCCCATGTAAGTTATGGGGCAGTAACAGAACACTTTTCAAAACGTGTTTTTCAGCCCGAAATAAACGCGTTTTTTCAGACAACTGAATCCCCATGCAACAGCAAGGCTCAGAAGAGCCCACACACTCAGCTCTTAACCCCAGTGTGCAGAAAGAGTCAAAACGTGTTTTTCAGCAGAAATAAACATGTTTCTGCAAGTTTGGTCAACCCCATGTAAGTTATGGGGCAGTAACAGAACACTTTTCAAAACGTGTTTTTCAGCCCGAAATAAACGCGTTTTTTCAGACAACTGAATCACCATGTAACAGCAAGGCTCAGAGGAGCCCACACACTCAGCTCTTAACCCCAGTGTGCAGGAAGGGTCAAAACGTGTTTTTCAGCAGAAATAAACATGTTTCTGCAAGTTTGGTCAACCCCATGTAAGTTATGGGGCAGTAACAGAACACTTTTCAAAACGTGTTTTTCAGCCCGAAATAAACGCGTTTTTTCAGACAACTGAATCCCCATGCAACAGCAAGGCTCAGAAGAGCCCACACACTCAGCTCTTAACCCCAGTGTGCAGAAAGTGTCAAAACGTGTTTTTCAGCAGAAATAAACATGTTTCTGCAAGTTTGGTCAACCCCATGTAAGTTATGGGGCAGTAACAGAACACTTTTCAAAACGTGTTTTTCAGCCCGAAATAAACGCGTTTTTTCAGACAACTGAATCCCCATGCAACAGCAAGGCTCAGAAGAGCCCACACACTCAGCTCTTAACCCCAGTGTGCAGAAAGAGTCAAAACGTGTTTTTCAGCAGAAATAAACATGTTTCTGCAAGTTTGGTCAACCCCATGTAAGTTATGGGGCAGTAACAGAACACTTTTCAAAACGTGTTTTTCAGCCCGAAATAAACGCGTTTTTTCAGACAACTGAATCCCCATGCAACAGCAAGGCTCAGAAGAGCCCACACACTCAGCTCTTAACCCCAGTGTGCAGGAAGGGTCAAAACGTGTTTTTCAGCAGAAATAAACATGTTTCTGCAAGTTTGGTCAACCCCATGTAAGTTATGGGGCAGTAACAGAACACTTTTCAAAACGTGTTTTTCAGCCCGAAATAAACGCGTTTTTTCAGACAACTGAATCCCCATGCAACAGCAAGGCTCAGAAGAGCCCACACACTCAGCTCTTAACCCCAGTGTGCAGAAAGTGTCAAAACGTGTTTTTCAGCAGAAATAAACATGTTTCTGCAAGTTTGGTCAACCCCATGTAAGTTATGGGACAGTAACAGCACACTTTTCAAAACGTGTTTTTCAGCCCGAAATAAACGCGTTTTTTCAGACAACTGAATCCCCATGTAACAGCAAGCTCAGAGGAGCCCACACACTCAGATCTTAACCCCAGTGTGCAGAAAGGGTCAAAACGTGTTTTTCAGCAGAAATAAACATGTTTCTGCAAGTTTGGTCAACCCCATGTAAGTTATGGGGCAGTAACAGAACACTTTTCAAAACGTGTTTTTCAGCCCGAAATAAACGCGTTTTTTTCAGACAACTGAATCCCCATGTAACAGCAAGACTCAGAGGAGCCCACACACTCAGATCTTAACCCCAGTGTGCAGAAAGGGTAAAAACGTGTTTTTCAGCAGAAATAAACATGTTTCTGCAAGTTTGGTCAACCCCATGTAAGTTATGGGGCAGTAACAGAACACTTTTCAAAACGTGTTTTTCAGCCCGAAATAAACGCGTTTTTTCAGACAACTGAATCCCCATGTAACAGCAAGGTTCAGAAGAGCCCACACTCTCAGCTCTTAACCCCAGTGTGCAGGAAGGGTCAAAACGTGTTTTTCAGCAGAAATAAACATGTTTCTGCAAGTTTGGTCAACCCCATGTAAGTTATGGGGCAGTAACAGAACACTTTTCAAAACGTGTTTTTCAGCCCGAAATAAACGCGTTTTTTCAGACAACTGAATCCCCATGCAACAGCAAGGCTCAGAAGAGCCCACACACTCAGCTCTTAACCCCAGTGTGCAGAAAGAGTCAAAACTTGTTTTTCAGCAGAAATAAACATGTTTCTGCAAGTTTGGTCAACCCCATGTAAGTTATGGGGCAGTAACAGAACACTTTTCAAAACGTGTTTTTCAGCCCGAAATAAACGCGTTTTTTCAGACAACTGAATCCCCATGTAACAGCAAGGCTCAGAGGAGCCCACACACTCAGCTCTTAGCCCCAGTGTGCAGAAAGTGTCAAAACGTGTTTTTCAGCAGAAATAAACATGTTTCTGCAAGTTTGGTCAACCCCATGTAAGTTATGGGACAGTAACAGCACACTTTTCAAAACGTGTTTTTCAGCCCGAAATAAACGCGTTTTTTCAGACAACTGAATCCCCATGTAACAGCAAGGCTCAGAGGAGCCCACACACTCAGATCTTAACCCCAGTGTGCAGAAAGGGTCAAAACGTGTTTTTCAGCAGAAATAAACATGTTTCTGCAAGTTTGGTCAACCCCATGTAAGTTATGGGGCAGTAACAGAACACTTTTCAAAACGTGTTTTTCAGCCCGAAATAAACGCGTTTTTTCAGACAACTGAATCACCATGTAACAGCAAGGCTCAGAGGAGCCCACACACTCAGCTCTTAACCCCAGTGTGCAGGAAGGGTCAAAACGTGTTTTTCAGCAGAAATAAACATGTTTCTGCAAGTTTGGTCAACCCCATGTAAGTTATGGGGCAGTAACAGAACACTTTTCAAAACGTGTTTTTCAGCCCGAAATAAACGCGTTTTTTCAGACAACTGAATCCCCATGCAACAGCAAGGCTCAGAAGAGCCCACACACTCAGATCTTAACCCCAGTGTGCAGAAAGGGTCAAAACGTGTTTTTCAGCAGAAATAAACATGTTTCTGCAAGTTTGGTCAACCCCATGTAAGTTATGGGGCAGTAACAGAACACTTTTCAAAACGTGTTTTTCAGCCCGAAATAAACGCGTTTTTTCAGACAACTGAATCACCATGTAACAGCAAGGCTCAGAGGAGCCCACACACTCAGCTCTTAACCCCAGTGTGCAGGAAGGGTCAAAACGTGTTTTTCAGCAGAAATAAACATGTTTCTGCAAGTTTGGTCAACCCCATGTAAGTTATGGGGCAGTAACAGAACACTTTTCAAAACGTGTTTTTCAGCCCGAAATAAACGCGTTTTTTCAGACAACTGAATCCCCATGCAACAGCAAGGCTCAGAAGAGCCCACACACTCAGCTCTTAACCCCAGTGTGCAGAAAGAGTCAAAACGTGTTTTTCAGCAGAAATAAACATGTTTCTGCAAGTTTGGTCAACCCCATGTAAGTTATGGGGCAGTAACAGAACACTTTTCAAAACGTGTTTTTCAGCCCGAAATAAACGCGTTTTTTCAGACAACTGAATCCCCATGCAACAGCAAGGCTCAGAAGAGCCCACACACTCAGCTCTTAACCCCAGTGTGCAGAAAGAGTCAAAACGTGTTTTTCAGCAGAAATAAACATGTTTCTGCAAGTTTGGTCAACCCCATGTAAGTTATGGGGCAGTAACAGCACACTTTTCAAAACGTGTTTTTCAGCCCGAAATAAACGCGTTTTTTCAGATAACTGAATCCCCATGTAACAGCAAGGCTCAGAGGAGCCCACACACTCAGATCTTAACCCCAGTGTGCAGAAAGGGTCAAAACGTGTTTTTCAGCAGAAATAAACATGTTTCTGCAAGTTTGGTCAACCCCATGTAAGTTATGGGGCAGTAACAGAACACTTTTCAAAACGTGTTTTTCAGCCCGAAATAAACGCGTTTTTTCAGACAACTGAATCACCATGTAACAGCAAGGCTCAGAAGAGCCCACACACTCAGCTCTTAACCCCAGTGTGCAGGAAGGGTCAAAACGTGTTTTTCAGCAGAAATAAACATGTTTCTGCAAGTTTGGTCAACCCCATGTAAGTTATGGGGCAGTAACAGAACACTTTTCAAAACGTGTTTTTCAGCCCGAAATAAACGCGTTTTTTCAGACAACTGAATCCCCATGCAACAGCAAGGCTGAGAAGAGCCCACACACTCAGCTCTTAACCCCAGTGTGCAGAAAGAGTCAAAACGTGTTTTTCAGCAGAAATAAACATGTTTCTGCAAGTTTGGTCAACCCCATGTAAGTTATGGGGCAGTAACAGAACACTTTTCAAAACGTGTTTTTCAGCCCGAAATAAACGCGTTTTTTCAGACAACTGAATCCCCATGTAACAGCAAGGCTCAGAGGAGCCCACACACTCAGCTCTTAGCCCCAGTGTGCAGAAAGTGTCAAAACGTGTTTTTCAGCAGAAATAAACATGTTTCTGCAAGTTTGGTCAACCCCATGTAAGTTATGGGACAGTAACAGCACACTTTTCAAAACGTGTTTTTCAGCCCGAAATAAACGCGTTTTTTCAGACAACTGAATCCCCATGTAACAGCAAGGCTCAGAGGAGCCCACACACTCAGATCTTAACCCCAGTGTGCAGAAAGGGTCAAAACGTGTTTTTCAGCAGAAATAAACATGTTTCTGCAAGTTTGGTCAACCCCATGTAAGTTATGGGGCAGTAACAGAACACTTTTCAAAACGTGTTTTTCAGCCCGAAATAAACGCGTTTTTTCAGACAACTGAATCACCATGTAACAGCAAGGCTCAGAGGAGCCCACACAGTCAGCTCTTAACCCCAGTGTGCAGAAAGAGTCAAAACGTGTTTTTCAGCAGAAATAAACATGTTTCTGCAAGTTTGGTCAACCCCATGTAAGTTATGGGGCAGTAACAGAACACTTTTCAAAACGTGTTTTTCAGCCCGAAATAAACGCGTTTTTTCAGACAACTGAATCCCCATGTAACAGCAAGGCTCAGAGGAGCCCACACACTCAGCTCTTAGCCCCAGTGTGCAGAAAGTGTCAAAACGTGTTTTTCAGCAGAAATAAACATGTTTCTGCATGTTTGGTCAACCCCATGTAAGTTATGGGACAGTAACAGCACACTTTTCAAAACGTGTTTTTCAGCCCGAAATAAACGCGTTTTTTCAGACAACTGAATCCCCATGTAACAGCAAGGCTCAGAGGAGCCCACACACTCAGATCTTAACCCCAGTGTGCAGAAAGGGTCAAAACGTGTTTTTCAGCAGAAATAAACATGTTTCTGCAAGTTTGGTCAACCCCATGTAAGTTATGGGGCAGTAACAGAACACTTTTCAAAACGTGTTTTTCAGCCCGAAATAAACGCGTTTTTTCAGACAACCGAATCACCATGTAACAGCAAGGCTCAGAGGAGCCCACACACTCAGCTCTTAACCCCAGTGTGCAGGAAGGGTCAAAACGTGTTTTTCAGCAGAAATAAACATGTTTCTGCAAGTTTGGTCAACCCCATGTAAGTTATGGGACAGTAACAGCACACTTTTCAAAACGTGTTTTTCAGCCCGAAATAAACGCGTTTTTTCAGACAACTGAATCCCCATGTAACAGCAAGACTCAGAGGAGCCCACACACTCAGATCTTAACCCTAGTGTGCAGAAAGGGTAAAAACGTGTTTTTCAGCAGAAATAAACATGTTTCTGCAAGTTTGGTCAACCCCATGTAAGTTATGGGACAGTAACAGCACACTTTTCAAAACGTGTTTTTCAGCCCGAAATAAACGCGTTTTTTTCAGACAACTGAATCCCCATGTAACAGCAAGCTCAGAGGAGCCCACACACTCAGATCTTAACCCCAGTGTGCAGAAAGGGTCAAAACGTGTTTTTCAGCAGAAATAAACATGTTTCTGCAAGTTTGGTCAACCCCATGTAAGTTATGGGGCAGTAACAGAACACTTTTCAAAACGTGTTTTTCAGCCCGAAATAAACGCGTTTTTTCAGACAACTGAATCACCATGTAACAGCAAGGCTAAGAGGAGCCCACACACTCAGCTCTTAACCCCAGTGTGCAGAAAGTGTCAAAACGTGTTTTTCAGCAGAAATAAACATGTTTCTGCAAGTTTGGTCAACCCCATGTAAGTTATGGGACAGTAACAGCACACTTTTCAAAACGTGTTTTTCAGCCCGAAATAAACGCGTTTTTTCAGACAACTGAATCCCCATGTAACAGCAAGGCTCAGAGGAGCCCACACACTCAGATCTTAACCCCAGTGTGCAGAAAGGGTCAAAACGTGTTTTTCAGCAGAAATAAACATGTTTCTGCAAGTTTGGTCAACCCCATGTAAGTTATGGGGCAGTAACAGAACACTTTTCAAAACGTGTTTTTCAGCCCGAAATAAACGCGTTTTTTCAGACAACTGAATCACCATGTAACAGCAAGGCTCAGAGGAGCCCACACACTCAGCTCTTAACCCCAGTGTGCAGGAAGGGTCAAAACGTGTTTTTCAGCAGAAATAAACATGTTTCTGCAAGTTTGGTCAACCCCATGTAAGTTATGGGACAGTAACAGCACACTTTTCAAAACGTGTTTTTCAGCAAGAAATAAACGCGTTTTTTCAGACAACTGAATCCCCATGTAACAGCAAGACTCAGAGGAGCCCACACACTCAGATCTTAACCCTAGTGTGCAGAAAGGGTAAAAACGTGTTTTTCAGCAGAAATAAACATGTTTCTGCAAGTTTGGTTAACCCCATGTAAGTTATGGGGAAGTAACAGAACACTTTTCAAAACGTGTTTTTCAGCCCGAAATAAACGCGTTTTTTCAGACAACTGAATCCCCATGTAACAGCAAGGTTCAGAAGAGCCCACACACTCAGCTCTTAACCCCAGTGTGCAGAAAGAGTCAAAACGTGTTTTTCAGCAGAAATAAACATGTTTCTGCAAGTTTGGTCAACCCCATGTAAGTTATGGGGCAGTAACAGAACACTTTTCAAAACGTGTTTTTCAGCCCGAAATAAACGCGTTTTTTCAGACAACTGAATCCCCATGTAACAGCAAGGCTCAGAGGAGCCCACACACTCAGCTCTTAGCCCCAGTGTGCAGAAAGTGTCAAAACGTGTTTTTCAGCAGAAATAAACATGTTTTTGCAAGTTTGGTCAACCCCATGTAAGTTATGGGACAGTAACAGCACACTTTTCAAAACGTGTTTTTCAGCAAGAAATAAACGCGTTTTTTCAGACAACTGAATCCCCATGTAACAGCAAGACTCAGAGGAGCCCACACACTCAGATCTTAACCCTAGTGTGCAGAAAGGGTAAAAACGTGTTTTTCAGCAGAAATAAACATGTTTCTGCAAGTTTGGTTAACCCCATGTAAGTTATGGGGAAGTAACAGAACACTTTTCAAAACGTGTTTTTCAGCCCGAAATAAACGCGTTTTTTCAGACAACTGAATCCCCATGTAACAGCAAGGTTCAGAAGAGCCCACACACTCAGCTCTTAACCCCAGTGTGCAGAAAGAGTCAAAACGTGTTTTTCAGCAGAAATAAACATGTTTCTGCAAGTTTGGTCAACCCCATGTAAGTTATGGGGCAGTAACAGAACACTTTTCAAAACGTGTTTTTCAGCCCGAAATAAACGCGTTTTTTCAGACAACTGAATCCCCATGTAACAGCAAGGCTCAGAGGAGCCCACACACTCAGCTCTTAGCCCCAGTGTGCAGAAAGTGTCAAAACGTGTTTTTCAGCAGAAATAAACATGTTTTTGCAAGTTTGGTCAACCCCATGTAAGTTATGGGACAGTAACAGCACACTTTTCAAAACGTGTTTTTCAGCCCGAAATAAACGCGTTTTTTCAGACAACTGAATCCCCATGTAACAGCAAGGCTCAGAGGAGCCCACACTCTCAGATCTTAACCCCAGTGAGCAGAAAGTGTCAAAACGTGTTTTTCAGCAGAAATAAACATGTTTCTGCAAGTTTGGTCAACCCCATGTAAGTTATGGGGCAGTAACAGAACACTTTTCAAAACGTGTTTTTCAGCCCGAAATAAACGCGTTTTTTCAGACAACTGAATCACCATGTAACAGCAAGGCTCAGAAGAGCCCACACACTCAGATCTTAACCCCAGTGTGCAGAAAGGGTCAAAACGTGTTTTTCAGCAGAAAAAAACATGTTTCTGCAAGTTTGGTCAACCCCATGTAAGTTATGGGGCAGTAACAGAACACTTTTCAAAACGTGTTTTTCAGCCCGAAATAAACGCGTTTTTTCAGACAACTGAATCACCATGTAACAGCAAGGCTCAGAGGAGCCCACACACTCAGCTCTTAACCCCAGTGTGCAGGAAGGGTCAAAACGTGTTTTTCAGCAGAAATAAACATGTTTCTGCAAGTTTGGTCAACCCCATGTAAGTTATGGGGCAGTAACAGAACACTTTTCAAAACGTGTTTTTCAGCCCGAAATAAACGCGTTTTTTCAGACAACTGAATCCCCATGCAACAGCAAGGCTCAGAAGAGCCCACACACTCAGCTCTTAACCCCAGTGTGCAGAAAGAGTCAAAACGTGTTTTTCAGCAGAAATAAACATGTTTCTGCAAGTTTGGTCAACCCCATGTAAGTTATGGGGCAGTAACAGAACACTTTTCAAAACGTGTTTTTCAGCCCGAAATAAACGCGTTTTTTCAGACAACTGAATCCCCATGTAACAGCAAGGCTCAGAGGAGCCCACACACTCAGCTCTTAGCCCCAGTGTGCAGAAAGTGTCAAAACGTGTTTTTCAGCAGAAATAAACATGTTTCTGCAAGTTTGGTCAACCCCATGTAAGTTATGGGACAGTAACAGCACACTTTTCAAAACGTGTTTTTCAGCCCGAAATAAACGCGTTTTTTCAGACAACTGAATCCCCATGTAACAGCAAGGCTCAGAGGAGCCCACACACTCAGATCTTAAACCCAGTGTGCAGAAAGGGTCAAAACGTGTTTTTCAGCAGAAATAAACATGTTTCTGCAAGTTTGGTCAACCCCATGTAAGTTATGGGGCAGTAACAGAACACTTTTCAAAACGTGTTTTTCAGCCCGAAATAAACGCGTTTTTTCAGACAACTGAATCACCATGTAACAGCAAGGCTCAGAAGAGCCCACACACTCAGCTCTTAACCCCAGTGTGCAGGAAGGGTCAAAACGTGTTTTTCAGCAGAAATAAACATGTTTCTGCAAGTTTGGTCAACCCCATGTAAGTTATGGGGCAGTAACAGAACACTTTTCAAAACGTGTTTTTCAGCCCGAAATAAACGCGTTTTTTCAGACAACTGAATCACCATGTAACAGCAAGGCTCAGAGGAGCCCACACAGTCAGCTCTTAACCCCAGTGTGCAGAAAGAGTCAAAACGTGTTTTTCAGCAGAAATAAACATGTTTCTGCAAGTTTGGTCAACCCCATGTAAGTTATGGGGCAGTAACAGAACACTTTTCAAAACGTGTTTTTCAGCCCGAAATAAACGCGTTTTTTCAGACAACTGAATCCCCATGTAACAGCAAGGCTCAGAGGAGCCCACACACTCAGCTCTTAGCCCCAGTGTGCAGAAAGTGTCAAAACGTGTTTTTCAGCAGAAATAAACATGTTTCTGCATGTTTGGTCAACCCCATGTAAGTTATGGGACAGTAACAGCACACTTTTCAAAACGTGTTTTTCAGCCCGAAATAAACGCGTTTTTTCAGACAACTGAATCCCCATGTAACAGCAAGGCTCAGAGGAGCCCACACACTCAGATCTTAACCCCAGTGTGCAGAAAGGGTCAAAACGTGTTTTTCAGCAGAAATAAACATGTTTCTGCAAGTTTGGTCAACCCCATGTAAGTTATGGGGCAGTAACAGAACACTTTTCAAAACGTGTTTTTCAGCCCGAAATAAACGCGTTTTTTCAGACAACCGAATCACCATGTAACAGCAAGGCTCAGAGGAGCCCACACACTCAGCTCTTAACCCCAGTGTGCAGGAAGGGTCAAAACGTGTTTTTCAGCAGAAATAAACATGTTTCTGCAAGTTTGGTCAACCCCATGTAAGTTATGGGACAGTAACAGCACACTTTTCAAAACGTGTTTTTCAGCCCGAAATAAACGCGTTTTTTCAGACAACTGAATCCCCATGTAACAGCAAGACTCAGAGGAGCCCACACACTCAGATCTTAACCCTAGTGTGCAGAAAGGGTAAAAACGTGTTTTTCAGCAGAAATAAACATGTTTCTGCAAGTTTGGTCAACCCCATGTAAGTTATGGGACAGTAACAGCACACTTTTCAAAACGTGTTTTTCAGCCCGAAATAAACGCGTTTTTTTCAGACAACTGAATCCCCATGTAACAGCAAGCTCAGAGGAGCCCACACACTCAGATCTTAACCCCAGTGTGCAGAAAGGGTCAAAACGTGTTTTTCAGCAGAAATAAACATGTTTCTGCAAGTTTGGTCAACCCCATGTAAGTTATGGGGCAGTAACAGAACACTTTTCAAAACGTGTTTTTCAGCCCGAAATAAACGCGTTTTTTCAGACAACTGAATCCCCATGTAACAGCAAGACTCAGAGGAGCCCACACACTCAGATCTTAACCCCAGTGTGCAGAAAGGGTAAAAACGTGTTTTTCAGCAGAAATAAACATGTTTCTGCAAGTTTGGTCAACCCCATGTAAGTTATGGGGCAGTAAAAGAACACTTTTCAAAACGTGTTTTTCAGCCCGAAATAAACGCGTTTTTTCAGACAACTGAATCCCCATGTAACAGCAAGGTTCAGAAGAGCCCACACTCTCAGCTCTTAACCCCAGTGTGCAGGAAGGGTCAAAACGTGTTTTTCAGCAGAAATAAACATGTTTCTGCAAGTTTGGTCAACCCCATGTAAGTTATGGGGCAGTAACAGAACACTTTTCAAAACGTGTTTTTCAGCCCGAAATAAACGCGTTTTTTCAGACAACTGAATCCCCATGCAACAGCAAGGCTCAGAAGAGCCCACACACTCAGCTCTTAACCCCAGTGTGCAGAAAGAGTCAAAACGTGTTTTTCAGCAGAAATAAACATGTTTCTGCAAGTTTGGTCAACCCCATGTAAGTTATGGGGCAGTAACAGAACACTTTTCAAAACGTGTTTTTCAGCCCGAAATAAACGCGTTTTTTCAGACAACTGAATCACCATGTAACAGCAAGGCTCAGAGGAGCCCACACACTCAGCTCTTAACCCCAGTGTGCAGGAAGGGTCAAAACGTGTTTTTCAGCAGAAATAAACATGTTTCTGCAAGTTTGGTCAACCCCATGTAAGTTATGGGGCAGTAACAGAACACTTTTCAAAACGTGTTTTTCAGCCCGAAATAAACGCGTTTTTTCAGACAACTGAATCCCCATGCAACAGCAAGGCTCAGAAGAGCCCACACACTCAGCTCTTAACCCCAGTGTGCAGAAAGTGTCAAAACGTGTTTTTCAGCAGAAATAAACATGTTTCTGCAAGTTTGGTCAACCCCATGTAAGTTATGGGACAGTAACAGCACACTTTTCAAAACGTGTTTTTCAGCCCGAAATAAACGCGTTTTTTCAGACAACTGAATCCCCATGTAACAGCAAGCTCAGAGGAGCCCACACACTCAGATCTTAACCCCAGTGTGCAGAAAGGGTCAAAACGTGTTTTTCAGCAGAAATAAACATGTTTCTGCAAGTTTGGTCAACCCCATGTAAGTTATGGGGCAGTAACAGAACACTTTTCAAAACGTGTTTTTCAGCCCGAAATAAACGCGTTTTTTTCAGACAACTGAATCCCCATGTAACAGCAAGACTCAGAGGAGCCCACACACTCAGATCTTAACCCCAGTGTGCAGAAAGGGTAAAAACGTGTTTTTCAGCAGAAATAAACATGTTTCTGCAAGTTTGGTCAACCCCATGTAAGTTATGGGGCAGTAACAGAACACTTTTCAAAACGTGTTTTTCAGCCCGAAATAAACGCGTTTTTTCAGACAACTGAATCCCCATGTAACAGCAAGGTTCAGAAGAGCCCACACTCTCAGCTCTTAACCCCAGTGTGCAGGAAGGGTCAAAACGTGTTTTTCAGCAGAAATAAACATGTTTCTGCAAGTTTGGTCAACCCCATGTAAGTTATGGGGCAGTAACAGAACACTTTTCAAAACGTGTTTTTCAGCCCGAAATAAACGCGTTTTTTCAGACAACTGAATCCCCATGCAACAGCAAGGCTCAGAAGAGCCCACACACTCAGCTCTTAACCCCAGTGTGCAAAAAGAGTCAAAACGTGTTTTTCAGCAGAAATAAACATGTTTCTGCAAGTTTGGTCAACCCCATGTAAGTTATGGGGCAGTAACAGAACACTTTTCAAAACGTGTTTTTCAGCCCGAAATAAACGCGTTTTTTCAGACAACTGAATCCCCATGCAACAGCAAGGCTCAGAAGAGCCCACACACTCAGCTCTTAACCCCAGTGTGCAGAAAGAGTCAAAACGTGTTTTTCAGCAGAAATAAACATGTTTCTGCAAGTTTGGTCAACCCCATGTAAGTTATGGGGCAGTAACAGAACACTTTTCAAAACGTGTTTTTCAGCCCGAAATAAACGCGTTTTTTCAGACAACTGAATCACCATGTAACAGCAAGGCTCAGAAGAGCCCACACACTCAGATCTTAACCCCAGTGTGCAGAAAGGGTCAAAACGTGTTTTTCAGCAGAAAAAAACATGTTTCTGCAAGTTTGGTCAACCCCATGTAAGTTATGGGGCAGTAACAGAACACTTTTCAAAACGTGTTTTTCAGCCCGAAATAAACGCGTTTTTTCAGACAACTGAATCACCATGTAACAGCAAGGCTCAGAGGAGCCCACACACTCAGCTCTTAACCCCAGTGTGCAGGAAGGGTCAAAACGTGTTTTTCAGCAGAAATAAACATGTTTCTGCAAGTTTGGTCAACCCCATGTAAGTTATGGGGCAGTAACAGAACACTTTTCAAAACGTGTTTTTCAGCCCGAAATAAACGCGTTTTTTCAGACAACTGAATCCCCATGCAACAGCAAGGCTCAGAAGAGCCCACACACTCAGCTCTTAACCCCAGTGTGCAGAAAGAGTCAAAACGTGTTTTTCAGCAGAAATAAACATGTTTCTGCAAGTTTGGTCAACCCCATGTAAGTTATGGGGCAGTAACAGAACACTTTTCAAAACGTGTTTTTCAGCCCGAAATAAACGCGTTTTTTCAGACAACTGAATCCCCATGTAACAGCAAGGCTCAGAGGAGCCCACACACTCAGCTCTTAGCCCCAGTGTGCAGAAAGTGTCAAAACGTGTTTTTCAGCAGAAATAAACATGTTTCTGCAAGTTTGGTCAACCCCATGTAAGTTATGGGACAGTAACAGCACACTTTTCAAAACGTGTTTTTCAGCCCGAAATAAACGCGTTTTTTCAGACAACTGAATCCCCATGTAACAGCAAGGCTCAGAGGAGCCCACACACTCAGATCTTAAACCCAGTGTGCAGAAAGGGTCAAAACGTGTTTTTCAGCAGAAATAAACATGTTTCTGCAAGTTTGGTCAACCCCATGTAAGTTATGGGGCAGTAACAGAACACTTTTCAAAACGTGTTTTTCAGCCCGAAATAAACGCGTTTTTTCAGACAACTGAATCACCATGTAACAGCAAGGCTCAGAAGAGCCCACACACTCAGCTCTTAACCCCAGTGTGCAGGAAGGGTCAAAACGTGTTTTTCAGCAGAAATAAACATGTTTCTGCAAGTTTGGTCAACCCCATGTAAGTTATGGGGCAGTAACAGAACACTTTTCAAAACGTGTTTTTCAGCCCGAAATAAACGCGTTTTTTCAGACAACTGAATCACCATGTAACAGCAAGGCTCAGAGGAGCCCACACACTCAGCTCTTAACCCCAGTGTGCAGGAAGGGTCAAAACGTGTTTTTCAGCAGAAATAAACATGTTTCTGCAAGTTTGGTCAACCCCATGTAAGTTATGGGGCAGTAACAGAACACTTTTCAAAACGTGTTTTTCAGCCCGAAATAAACGCGTTTTTTCAGACAACTGAATCCCCATGCAACAGCAAGGCTCAGAAGAGCCCACACACTCAGATCTTAACCCCAGTGTGCAGAAAGAGTCAAAACGTGTTTTTCAGCAGAAATAAACATGTTTCTGCAAGTTTGGTCAACCCCATGTAAGTTATGGGGCAGTAACAGAACACTTTTCAAAACGTGTTTTTCAGCCCGAAATAAACGCGTTTTTTCAGACAACTGAATCACCATGTAACAGCAAGGCTCAGAGGAGCCCACACACTCAGCTCTTAACCCCAGTGTGCAGGAAGGGTCAAAACGTGTTTTTCAGCAGAAATAAACATGTTTCTGCAAGTTTGGTCAACCCCATGTAAGTTATGGGGCAGTAACAGAACACTTTTCAAAACGTGTTTTTCAGCCCGAAATAAACGCGTTTTTTCAGACAACTGAATCACCATGTAACAGCAAGGCTCAGAGGAGCCCACACACTCAGGTCTTAGCCCCAGTGTGCAGAAAGTGTCAAAACGTGTTTTTCAGCAGAAATAAACATGTTTCTGCATGTTTGGTCAACCCCATGTAAGTTATGGGACAGTAACAGCACACTTTTCAAAACGTGTTTTTCAGCCCGAAATAAACGCGTTTTTTCAGACAACTGAATCCCCATGTAACAGCAAGGCTCAGAGGAGCCCACACACTCAGATCTTAACCCCAGTGTGCAGAAAGGGTAAAAACGTGTTTTTCAGCAGAAATAAACATGTTTCTGCAAGTTTGGTCAACCCCATGTAAGTTATGGGGCAGTAACAGAACACTTTTCAAAACGTGTTTTTCAGCCCGAAATAAACGCGTTTTTTCAGACAACTGAATCCCCATGTAACAGCAAGGTTCAGAAGAGCCCACACTCTCAGCTCTTAACCCCAGTGTGCAGGAAGGGTCAAAACGTGTTTTTCAGCAGAAATAAACATGTTTCTGCAAGTTTGGTCAACCCCATGTAAGTTATGGGGCAGTAACAGAACACTTTTCAAAACGTGTTTTTCAGCCCGAAATAAACGCGTTTTTTCAGACAACTGAATCCCCATGCAACAGCAAGGCTCAGAAGAGCCCACACACTCAGCTCTTAACCCCAGTGTGCAGAAAGAGTCAAAACGTGTTTTTCAGCAGAAATAAACATGTTTCTGCAAGTTTGGTCAACCCCATGTAAGTTATGGGGCAGTAACAGAACACTTTTCAAAACGTGTTTTTCAGCCCGAAATAAACGCGTTTTTTCAGACAACTGAATCCCCATGTAACAGCAAGGCTCAGAGGAGCCCACACACTCAGCTCTTAGCCCCAGTGTGCAGAAAGTGTCAAAACGTGTTTTTCAGCAGAAATAAACATGTTTCTGCAAGTTTGGTCAACCCCATGTAAGTTATGGGACAGTAACAGCACACTTTTCAAAACGTGTTTTTCAGCCCGAAATAAACGCGTTTTTTCAGACAACTGAATCCCCATGTAACAGCAAGGCTCAGAGGATCCCACACACTCAGATCTTAACCCCAGTGTGCAGAAAGGGTCAAAACGTGTTTTTCAGCAGAAATAAACATGTTTCTGCAAGTTTGGTCAACCCCATGTAAGTTATGGGGCAGTAACAGAACACTTTTCAAAACGTGTTTTTCAGCCCGAAATAAACGCGTTTTTTCAGACAACTGAATCACCATGTAACAGCAAGGCTCAGAGGAGCCCACACACTCAGCTCTTAACCCCAGTGTGCAGGAAGGGTCAAAACGTGTTTTTCAGCAGAAATAAACATGTTTCTGCAAGTTTGGTCAACCCCATGTAAGTTATGGGGCAGTAACAGAACACTTTTCAAAACGTGTTTTTCAGCCCGAAATAAACGCGTTTTTTCAGACAACTGAATCCCCATGCAACAGCAAGGCTCAGAAGAGCCCACACACTCAGATCTTAACCCCAGTGTGCAGAAAGGGTCAAAACGTGTTTTTCAGCAGAAATAAACATATTTCTGCAAGTTTGGTCAACCCCATGTAAGTTATGGGGCAGTAACAGAACACTTTTCAAAACGTGTTTTTCAGCCCGAAATAAACGCGTTTTTTCAGACAACTGAATCACCATGTAACAGCAAGGCTCAGAGGAGCCCACACACTCAGCTCTTAACCCCAGTGTGCAGGAAGGGTCAAAACGTGTTTTTCAGCAGAAATAAACATGTTTCTGCAAGTTTGGTCAACCCCATGTAAGTTATGGGGCAGTAACAGAACACTTTTCAAAACGTGTTTTTCAGCCCGAAATAAACGCGTTTTTTCAGACAACTGAATCCCCATGCAACAGCAAGGCTCAGAAGAGCCCACACACTCAGCTCTTAACCCCAGTGTGCAGAAAGTGTCAAAACGTGTTTTTCAGCAGAAATAAACATGTTTCTGCAAGTTTGGTCAACCCCATGTAAGTTATGGGACAGTAACAGCACACTTTTCAAAACGTGTTTTTCAGCCCGAAATAAACGCGTTTTTTCAGACAACTGAATCCCCATGTAACAGCAAGCTCAGAGGAGCCCACACACTCAGATCTTAACCCCAGTGTGCAGAAAGGGTCAAAACGTGTTTTTCAGCAGAAATAAACATGTTTCTGCAAGTTTGGTCAACCCCATGTAAGTTATGGGGCAGTAACAGAACACTTTTCAAAACGTGTTTTTCAGCCCGAAATAAACGCGTTTTTTCAGACAACTGAATCCCCATGTAACAGCAAGACTCAGAGGAGCCCACACACTCAGATCTTAACCCCAGTGTGCAGAAAGGGTAAAAACGTGTTTTTCAGCAGAAATAAACATGTTTCTGCAAGTTTGGTCAACCCCATGTAAGTTATGGGGCAGTAACAGAACACTTTTCAAAACGTGTTTTTCAGCCCGAAATAAACGCGTTTTTTCAGACAACTGAATCCCCATGTAACAGCAAGGTTCAGAAGAGCCCACACTCTCAGCTCTTAACCCCAGTGTGCAGGAAGGGTCAAAACGTGTTTTTCAGCAGAAATAAACATGTTTCTGCAAGTTTGGTCAACCCCATGTAAGTTATGGGGCAGTAACAGAACACTTTTCAAAACGTGTTTTTCAGCCCGAAATAAACGCGTTTTTTCAGACAACTGAATCCCCATGCAACAGCAAGGCTCAGAAGAGCCCACACACTCAGCTCTTAACCCCAGTGTGCAAAAAGAGTCAAAACGTGTTTTTCAGCAGAAATAAACATGTTTCTGCAAGTTTGGTCAACCCCATGTAAGTTATGGGGCAGTAACAGAACACTTTTCAAAACGTGTTTTTCAGCCCGAAATAAACGCGTTTTTTCAGACAACTGAATCCCCATGCAACAGCAAGGCTCAGAAGAGCCCACACACTCAGCTCTTAACCCCAGTGTGCAGAAAGAGTCAAAACGTGTTTTTCAGCAGAAATAAACATGTTTCTGCAAGTTTGGTCAACCCCATGTAAGTTATGGGGCAGTAACAGAACACTTTTCAAAACGTGTTTTTCAGCCCGAAATAAACGCGTTTTTTCAGACAACTGAATCACCATGTAACAGCAAGGCTCAGAAGAGCCCACACACTCAGATCTTAACCCCAGTGTGCAGAAAGGGTCAAAACGTGTTTTTCAGCAGAAAAAAACATGTTTCTGCAAGTTTGGTCAACCCCATGTAAGTTATGGGGCAGTAACAGAACACTTTTCAAAACGTGTTTTTCAGCCCGAAATAAACGCGTTTTTTCAGACAACTGAATCACCATGTAACAGCAAGGCTCAGAGGAGCCCACACACTCAGCTCTTAACCCCAGTGTGCAGGAAGGGTCAAAACGTGTTTTTCAGCAGAAATAAACATGTTTCTGCAAGTTTGGTCAACCCCATGTAAGTTATGGGGCAGTAACAGAACACTTTTCAAAACGTGTTTTTCAGCCCGAAATAAACGCGTTTTTTCAGACAACTGAATCCCCATGCAACAGCAAGGCTCAGAAGAGCCCACACACTCAGCTCTTAACCCCAGTGTGCAGAAAGAGTCAAAACGTGTTTTTCAGCAGAAATAAACATGTTTCTGCAAGTTTGGTCAACCCCATGTAAGTTATGGGGCAGTAACAGAACACTTTTCAAAACGTGTTTTTCAGCCCGAAATAAACGCGTTTTTTCAGACAACTGAATCCCCATGTAACAGCAAGGCTCAGAGGAGCCCACACACTCAGCTCTTAACCCCAGTGTGCAGAAAGTGTCAAAACGTGTTTTTCAGCAGAAATAAACATGTTTCTGCAAGTTTGGTCAACCCCATGTAAGTTATGGGACAGTAACAGCACACTTTTCAAAACGTGTTTTTCAGCCCGAAATAAACGCGTTTTTTCAGACAACTGAATCCCCATGTAACAGCAAGGCTCAGAGGAGCCCACACACTCAGATCTTAAACCCAGTGTGCAGAAAGGGTCAAAACGTGTTTTTCAGCAGAAATAAACATGTTTCTGCAAGTTTGGTCAACCCCATGTAAGTTATGGGGCAGTAACAGAACACTTTTCAAAACGTGTTTTTCAGCCCGAAATAAACGCGTTTTTTCAGACAACTGAATCACCATGTAACAGCAAGGCTCAGAAGAGCCCACACACTCAGCTCTTAACCCCAGTGTGCAGGAAGGGTCAAAACGTGTTTTTCAGCAGAAATAAACATGTTTCTGCAAGTTTGGTCAACCCCATGTAAGTTATGGGGCAGTAACAGAACACTTTTCAAAACGTGTTTTTCAGCCCGAAATAAACGCGTTTTTTCAGACAACTGAATCACCATGTAACAGCAAGGCTCAGAGGAGCCCACACACTCAGCTCTTAACCCCAGTGTGCAGGAAGGGTCAAAACGTGTTTTTCAGCAGAAATAAACATGTTTCTGCAAGTTTGGTCAACCCCATGTAAGTTATGGGGCAGTAACAGAACACTTTTCAAAACGTGTTTTTCAGCCCGAAATAAACGCGTTTTTTCAGACAACTGAATCCCCATGCAACAGCAAGGCTCAGAAGAGCCCACACACTCAGATCTTAACCCCAGTGTGCAGAAAGAGTCAAAACGTGTTTTTCAGCAGAAATAAACATGTTTCTGCAAGTTTGGTCAACCCCATGTAAGTTATGGGGCAGTAACAGAACACTTTTCAAAACGTGTTTTTCAGCCCGAAATAAACGCGTTTTTTCAGACAACTGAATCACCATGTAACAGCAAGGCTCAGAGGAGCCCACACACTCAGCTCTTAACCCCAGTGTGCAGGAAGGGTCAAAACGTGTTTTTCAGCAGAAATAAACATGTTTCTGCAAGTTTGGTCAACCCCATGTAAGTTATGGGGCAGTAACAGAACACTTTTCAAAACGTGTTTTTCAGCCCGAAATAAACGCGTTTTTTCAGACAACTGAATCACCATGTAACAGCAAGGCTCAGAGGAGCCCACACACTCAGCTCTTAGCCCCAGTGTGCAGAAAGTGTCAAAACGTGTTTTTCAGCAGAAATAAACATGTTTCTGCATGTTTGGTCAACCCCATGTAAGTTATGGGACAGTAACAGCACACTTTTCAAAACGTGTTTTTCAGCCCGAAATAAACGCGTTTTTTCAGACAACTGAATCCCCATGTAACAGCAAGGCTCAGAGGAGCCCACACACTCAGATCTTAACCCCAGTGTGCAGAAAGGGTAAAAACGTGTTTTTCAGCAGAAATAAACATGTTTCTGCAAGTTTGGTCAACCCCATGTAAGTTATGGGGCAGTAACAGAACACTTTTCAAAACGTGTTTTTCAGCCCGAAATAAACGCGTTTTTTCAGACAACTGAATCCCCATGTAACAGCAAGGTTCAGAAGAGCCCACACTCTCAGCTCTTAACCCCAGTGTGCAGGAAGGGTCAAAACGTGTTTTTCAGCAGAAATAAACATGTTTCTGCAAGTTTGGTCAACCCCATGTAAGTTATGGGGCAGTAACAGAACACTTTTCAAAACGTGTTTTTCAGCCCGAAATAAACGCGTTTTTTCAGACAACTGAATCCCCATGCAACAGCAAGGCTCAGAAGAGCCCACACACTCAGCTCTTAACCCCAGTGTGCAGAAAGAGTCAAAACGTGTTTTTCAGCAGAAATAAACATGTTTCTGCAAGTTTGGTCAACCCCATGTAAGTTATGGGGCAGTAACAGAACACTTTTCAAAACGTGTTTTTCAGCCCGAAATAAACGCGTTTTTTCAGACAACTGAATCCCCATGCAACAGCAAGGCTCAGAAGAGCCCACACACTCAGCTCTTAACCCCAGTGTGCAGAAAGAGTCAAAACGTGTTTTTCAGCAGAAATAAACATGTTTCTGCAAGTTTGGTCAACCCCATGTAAGTTATGGGGCAGTAACAGAACACTTTTCAAAACGTGTTTTTCAGCCCGAAATAAACGCGTTTTTTCAGACAACTGAATCCCCATGCAACAGCAAGGCTCAGAAGAGCCCACACACTCAGCTCTTAACCCCAGTGTGCAGAAAGAGTCAAAACGTGTTTTTCAGCAGAAATAAACATGTTTCTGCAAGTTTGGTCAACCCCATGTAAGTTATGGGGCAGTAACAGCACACTTTTCAAAACGTGTTTTTCAGCCCGAAATAAACGCGTTTTTTCAGATAACTGAATCCCCATGTAACAGCAAGGCTCAGAGGAGCCCACACACTCAGATCTTAACCCCAGTGTGCAGAAAGGGTCAAAACGTGTTTTTCAGCAGAAATAAACATGTTTCTGCAAGTTTGGTCAACCCCATGTAACTTATGGGGCAGTAACAGAACACTTTTCAAAACGTGTTTTTCAGCCCGAAATAAACGCGTTTTTTCAGACAACTGAATCACCATGTAACAGCAAGGCTCAGAAGAGCCCACACACTCAGCTCTTAACCCCAGTGTGCAGGAAGGGTCAAAACGTGTTTTTCAGCAGAAATAAACATGTTTCTGCAAGTTTGGTCAACCCCATGTAAGTTATGGGGCAGTAACAGAACACTTTTCAAAACGTGTTTTTCAGCCCGAAATAAACGCGTTTTTTCAGACAACTGAATCCCCATGTAACAGCAAGGTTCAGAAGAGCCCACACTCTCAGCTCTTAACCCCAGTGTGCAGGAAGGGTCAAAACGTGTTTTTCAGCAGAAATAAACATGTTTCTGCAAGTTTGGTCAACCCCATGTAAGTTATGGGGCAGTAACAGAACACTTTTCAAAACGTGTTTTTCAGCCCGAAATAAACGCGTTTTTTCAGACAACTGAATCCCCATGCAACAGCAAGGCTCAGAAGAGCCCACACACTCAGCTCTTAACCCCAGTGTGCAAAAAGAGTCAAAACGTGTTTTTCAGCAGAAATAAACATGTTTCTGCAAGTTTGGTCAACCCCATGTAAGTTATGGGGCAGTAACAGAACACTTTTCAAAACGTGTTTTTCAGCCCGAAATAAACGCGTTTTTTCAGACAACTGAATCCCCATGCAACAGCAAGGCTCAGAAGAGCCCACACACTCAGCTCTTAACCCCAGTGTGCAGAAAGAGTCAAAACGTGTTTTTCAGCAGAAATAAACATGTTTCTGCAAGTTTGGTCAACCCCATGTAAGTTATGGGGCAGTAACAGAACACTTTTCAAAACGTGTTTTTCAGCCCGAAATAAACGCGTTTTTTCAGACAACTGAATCACCATGTAACAGCAAGGCTCAGAAGAGCCCACACACTCAGATCTTAACCCCAGTGTGCAGAAAGGGTCAAAACGTGTTTTTCAGCAGAAAAAAACATGTTTCTGCAAGTTTGGTCAACCCCATGTAAGTTATGGGGCAGTAACAGAACACTTTTCAAAACGTGTTTTTCAGCCCGAAATAAACGCGTTTTTTCAGACAACTGAATCACCATGTAACAGCAAGGCTCAGAGGAGCCCACACACTCAGCTCTTAACCCCAGTGTGCAGGAAGGGTCAAAACGTGTTTTTCAGCAGAAATAAACATGTTTCTGCAAGTTTGGTCAACCCCATGTAAGTTATGGGGCAGTAACAGAACACTTTTCAAAACGTGTTTTTCAGCCCGAAATAAACGCGTTTTTTCAGACAACTGAATCCCCATGCAACAGCAAGGCTCAGAAGAGCCCACACACTCAGCTCTTAACCCCAGTGTGCAGAAAGAGTCAAAACGTGTTTTTCAGCAGAAATAAACATGTTTCTGCAAGTTTGGTCAACCCCATGTAAGTTATGGGGCAGTAACAGAACACTTTTCAAAACGTGTTTTTCAGCCCGAAATAAACGCGTTTTTTCAGACAACTGAATCCCCATGTAACAGCAAGGCTCAGAGGAGCCCACACACTCAGCTCTTAGCCCCAGTGTGCAGAAAGTGTCAAAACGTGTTTTTCAGCAGAAATAAACATGTTTCTGCAAGTTTGGTCAACCCCATGTAAGTTATGGGACAGTAACAGCACACTTTTCAAAACGTGTTTTTCAGCCCGAAATAAACGCGTTTTTTCAGACAACTGAATCCCCATGTAACAGCAAGGCTCAGAGGAGCCCACACACTCAGATCTTAAACCCAGTGTGCAGAAAGGGTCAAAACGTGTTTTTCAGCAGAAATAAACATGTTTCTGCAAGTTTGGTCAACCCCATGTAAGTTATGGGGCAGTAACAGAACACTTTTCAAAACGTGTTTTTCAGCCCGAAATAAACGCGTTTTTTCAGACAACTGAATCACCATGTAACAGCAAGGCTCAGAAGAGCCCACACACTCAGCTCTTAACCCCAGTGTGCAGGAAGGGTCAAAACGTGTTTTTCAGCAGAAATAAACATGTTTCTGCAAGTTTGGTCAACCCCATGTAAGTTATGGGGCAGTAACAGAACACTTTTCAAAACGTGTTTTTCAGCCCGAAATAAACGCGTTTTTTCAGACAACTGAATCACCATGTAACAGCAAGGCTCAGAGGAGCCCACACACTCAGCTCTTAACCCCAGTGTGCAGGAAGGGTCAAAACGTGTTTTTCAGCAGAAATAAACATGTTTCTGCAAGTTTGGTCAACCCCATGTAAGTTATGGGGCAGTAACAGAACACTTTTCAAAACGTGTTTTTCAGCCCGAAATAAACGCGTTTTTTCAGACAACTGAATCCCCATGCAACAGCAAGGCTCAGAAGAGCCCACACACTCAGATCTTAACCCCAGTGTGCAGAAAGAGTCAAAACGTGTTTTTCAGCAGAAATAAACATGTTTCTGCAAGTTTGGTCAACCCCATGTAAGTTATGGGGCAGTAACAGAACACTTTTCAAAACGTGTTTTTCAGCCCGAAATAAACGCGTTTTTTCAGACAACTGAATCACCATGTAACAGCAAGGCTCAGAGGAGCCCACACACTCAGCTCTTAACCCCAGTGTGCAGGAAGGGTCAAAACGTGTTTTTCAGCAGAAATAAACATGTTTCTGCAAGTTTGGTCAACCCCATGTAAGTTATGGGGCAGTAACAGAACACTTTTCAAAACGTGTTTTTCAGCCCGAAATAAACGCGTTTTTTCAGACAACTGAATCACCATGTAACAGCAAGGCTCAGAGGAGCCCACACACTCAGCTCTTAGCCCCAGTGTGCAGAAAGTGTCAAAACGTGTTTTTCAGCAGAAATAAACATGTTTCTGCATGTTTGGTCAACCCCATGTAAGTTATGGGACAGTAACAGCACACTTTTCAAAACGTGTTTTTCAGCCCGAAATAAACGCGTTTTTTCAGACAACTGAATCCCTATGTAACAGCAAGGCTCAGAGGAGCCCACACACTCAGATCTTAACCCCAGTGTGCAGAAAGGGTAAAAACGTGTTTTTCAGCAGAAATAAACATGTTTCTGCAAGTTTGGTCAACCCCATGTAAGTTATGGGGCAGTAACAGAACACTTTTCAAAACGTGTTTTTCAGCCCGAAATAAACGCGTTTTTTCAGACAACTGAATCCCCATGTAACAGCAAGGTTCAGAAGAGCCCACACTCTCAGCTCTTAACCCCAGTGTGCAGGAAGGGTCAAAACGTGTTTTTCAGCAGAAATAAACATGTTTCTGCAAGTTTGGTCAACCCCATGTAAGTTATGGGGCAGTAACAGAACACTTTTCAAAACGTGTTTTTCAGCCCGAAATAAACGCGTTTTTTCAGACAACTGAATCCCCATGCAACAGCAAGGCTCAGAAGAGCCCACACACTCAGCTCTTAACCCCAGTGTGCAGAAAGAGTCAAAACGTGTTTTTCAGCAGAAATAAACATGTTTCTGCAAGTTTGGTCAACCCCATGTAAGTTATGGGGCAGTAACAGAACACTTTTCAAAACGTGTTTTTCAGCCCGAAATAAACGCGTTTTTTCAGACAACTGAATCCCCATGTAACAGCAAGGCTCAGAGGAGCCCACACACTCAGCTCTTAGCCCCAGTGTGCAGAAAGTGTCAAAACGTGTTTTTCAGCAGAAATAAACATGTTTCTGCAAGTTTGGTCAACCCCATGTAAGTTATGGGACAGTAACAGCACACTTTTCAAAACGTGTTTTTCAGCCCGAAATAAACGCGTTTTTTCAGACAACTGAATCCCCATGTAACAGCAAGGCTCAGAGGATCCCACACACTCAGATCTTAACCCCAGTGTGCAGAAAGGGTCAAAACGTGTTTTTCAGCAGAAATAAACATGTTTCTGCAAGTTTGGTCAACCCCATGTAAGTTATGGGGCAGTAACAGAACACTTTTCAAAACGTGTTTTTCAGCCCGAAATAAACGCGTTTTTTCAGACAACTGAATCACCATGTAACAGCAAGGCTCAGAGGAGCCCACACACTCAGCTCTTAACCCCAGTGTGCAGGAAGGGTCAAAACGTGTTTTTCAGCAGAAATAAACATGTTTCTGCAAGTTTGGTCAACCCCATGTAAGTTATGGGGCAGTAACAGAACACTTTTCAAAACGTGTTTTTCAGCCCGAAATAAACGCGTTTTTTCAGACAACTGAATCCCCATGCAACAGCAAGGCTCAGAAGAGCCCACACACTCAGATCTTAACCCCAGTGTGCAGAAAGGGTCAAAACGTGTTTTTCAGCAGAAATAAACATATTTCTGCAAGTTTGGTCAACCCCATGTAAGTTATGGGGCAGTAACAGAACACTTTTCAAAACGTGTTTTTCAGCCCGAAATAAACGCGTTTTTTCAGACAACTGAATCACCATGTAACAGCAAGGCTCAGAGGAGCCCACACACTCAGCTCTTAACCCCAGTGTGCAGGAAGGGTCAAAACGTGTTTTTCAGCAGAAATAAACATGTTTCTGCAAGTTTGGTCAACCCCATGTAAGTTATGGGGCAGTAACAGAACACTTTTCAAAACGTGTTTTTCAGCCCGAAATAAACGCGTTTTTTCAGACAACTGAATCCCCATGCAACAGCAAGGCTCAGAAGAGCCCACACACTCAGCTCTTAACCCCAGTGTGCAGAAAGAGTCAAAACGTGTTTTTCAGCAGAAATAAACATGTTTCTGCAAGTTTGGTCAACCCCATGTAAGTTATGGGGCAGTAACAGAACACTTTTCAAAACGTGTTTTTCAGCCCGAAATAAACGCGTTTTTTCAGACAACTGAATCCCCATGCAACAGCAAGGCTCAGAAGAGCCCACACACTCAGCTCTTAACCCCAGTGTGCAGAAAGAGTCAAAACGTGTTTTTCAGCAGAAATAAACATGTTTCTGCAAGTTTGGTCAACCCCATGTAAGTTATGGGGCAGTAACAGCACACTTTTCAAAACGTGTTTTTCAGCCCGAAATAAACGCGTTTTTTCAGATAACTGAATCCCCATGTAACAGCAAGGCTCAGAGGAGCCCACACACTCAGATCTTAACCCCAGTGTGCAGAAAGGGTCAAAACGTGTTTTTCAGCAGAAATAAACATGTTTCTGCAAGTTTGGTCAACCCCATGTAACTTATGGGGCAGTAACAGAACACTTTTCAAAACGTGTTTTTCAGCCCGAAATAAACGCGTTTTTTCAGACAACTGAATCACCATGTAACAGCAAGGCTCAGAAGAGCCCACACACTCAGCTCTTAACCCCAGTGTGCAGGAAGGGTCAAAACGTGTTTTTCAGCAGAAATAAACATGTTTCTGCAAGTTTGGTCAACCCCATGTAAGTTATGGGGCAGTAACAGAACACTTTTCAAAACGTGTTTTTCAGCCCGAAATAAACGCGTTTTTTCAGACAACTGAATCCCCATGTAACAGCAAGGTTCAGAAGAGCCCACACTCTCAGCTCTTAACCCCAGTGTGCAGGAAGGGTCAAAACGTGTTTTTCAGCAGAAATAAACATGTTTCTGCAAGTTTGGTCAACCCCATGTAAGTTATGGGGCAGTAACAGAACACTTTTCAAAACGTGTTTTTCAGCCCGAAATAAACGCGTTTTTTCAGACAACTGAATCCCCATGCAACAGCAAGGCTCAGAAGAGCCCACACACTCAGCTCTTAACCCCAGTGTGCAAAAAGAGTCAAAACGTGTTTTTCAGCAGAAATAAACATGTTTCTGCAAGTTTGGTCAACCCCATGTAAGTTATGGGGCAGTAACAGAACACTTTTCAAAACGTGTTTTTCAGCCCGAAATAAACGCGTTTTTTCAGACAACTGAATCCCCATGCAACAGCAAGGCTCAGAAGAGCCCACACACTCAGCTCTTAACCCCAGTGTGCAGAAAGAGTCAAAACGTGTTTTTCAGCAGAAATAAACATGTTTCTGCAAGTTTGGTCAACCCCATGTAAGTTATGGGGCAGTAACAGAACACTTTTCAAAACGTGTTTTTCAGCCCGAAATAAACGCGTTTTTTCAGACAACTGAATCACCATGTAACAGCAAGGCTCAGAAGAGCCCACACACTCAGATCTTAACCCCAGTGTGCAGAAAGGGTCAAAACGTGTTTTTCAGCAGAAAAAAACATGTTTCTGCAAGTTTGGTCAACCCCATGTAAGTTATGGGGCAGTAACAGAACACTTTTCAAAACGTGTTTTTCAGCCCGAAATAAACGCGTTTTTTCAGACAACTGAATCACCATGTAACAGCAAGGCTCAGAGGAGCCCACACACTCAGCTCTTAACCCCAGTGTGCAGGAAGGGTCAAAACGTGTTTTTCAGCAGAAATAAACATGTTTCTGCAAGTTTGGTCAACCCCATGTAAGTTATGGGGCAGTAACAGAACACTTTTCAAAACGTGTTTTTCAGCCCGAAATAAACGCGTTTTTTCAGACAACTGAATCCCCATGCAACAGCAAGGCTCAGAAGAGCCCACACACTCAGCTCTTAACCCCAGTGTGCAGAAAGAGTCAAAACGTGTTTTTCAGCAGAAATAAACATGTTTCTGCAAGTTTGGTCAACCCCATGTAAGTTATGGGGCAGTAACAGAACACTTTTCAAAACGTGTTTTTCAGCCCGAAATAAACGCGTTTTTTCAGACAACTGAATCCCCATGTAACAGCAAGGCTCAGAGGAGCCCACACACTCAGCTCTTAGCCCCAGTGTGCAGAAAGTGTCAAAACGTGTTTTTCAGCAGAAATAAACATGTTTCTGCAAGTTTGGTCAACCCCATGTAAGTTATGGGACAGTAACAGCACACTTTTCAAAACGTGTTTTTCAGCCCGAAATAAACGCGTTTTTTCAGACAACTGAATCCCCATGTAACAGCAAGGCTCAGAGGAGCCCACACACTCAGATCTTAAACCCAGTGTGCAGAAAGGGTCAAAACGTGTTTTTCAGCAGAAATAAACATGTTTCTGCAAGTTTGGTCAACCCCATGTAAGTTATGGGGCAGTAACAGAACACTTTTCAAAACGTGTTTTTCAGCCCGAAATAAACGCGTTTTTTCAGACAACTGAATCACCATGTAACAGCAAGGCTCAGAAGAGCCCACACACTCAGCTCTTAACCCCAGTGTGCAGGAAGGGTCAAAACGTGTTTTTCAGCAGAAATAAACATGTTTCTGCAAGTTTGGTCAACCCCATGTAAGTTATGGGGCAGTAACAGAACACTTTTCAAAACGTGTTTTTCAGCCCGAAATAAACGCGTTTTTTCAGACAACTGAATCACCATGTAACAGCAAGGCTCAGAGGAGCCCACACACTCAGCTCTTAACCCCAGTGTGCAGGAAGGGTCAAAACGTGTTTTTCAGCAGAAATAAACATGTTTCTGCAAGTTTGGTCAACCCCATGTAAGTTATGGGGCAGTAACAGAACACTTTTCAAAACGTGTTTTTCAGCCCGAAATAAACGCGTTTTTTCAGACAACTGAATCCCCATGCAACAGCAAGGCTCAGAAGAGCCCACACACTCAGATCTTAACCCCAGTGTGCAGAAAGAGTCAAAACGTGTTTTTCAGCAGAAATAAACATGTTTCTGCAAGTTTGGTCAACCCCATGTAAGTTATGGGGCAGTTACAGAACACTTTTCAAAACGTGTTTTTCAGCCCGAAATAAACGCGTTTTTTCAGACAACTGAATCACCATGTAACAGCAAGGCTCAGAGGAGCCCACACACTCAGCTCTTAACCCCAGTGTGCAGGAAGGGTCAAAACGTGTTTTTCAGCAGAAATAAACATGTTTCTGCAAGTTTGGTCAACCCCATGTAAGTTATGGGGCAGTAACAGAACACTTTTCAAAACGTGTTTTTCAGCCCGAAATAAACGCGTTTTTTCAGACAACTGAATCACCATGTAACAGCAAGGCTCAGAGGAGCCCACACACTCAGCTCTTAGCCCCAGTGTGCAGAAAGTGTCAAAACGTGTTTTTCAGCAGAAATAAACATGTTTCTGCATGTTTGGTCAACCCCATGTAAGTTATGGGACAGTAACAGCACACTTTTCAAAACGTGTTTTTCAGCCCGAAATAAACGCGTTTTTTCAGACAACTGAATCCCTATGTAACAGCAAGGCTCAGAGGAGCCCACACACTCAGATCTTAACCCCAGTGTGCAGAAAGGGTAAAAACGTGTTTTTCAGCAGAAATAAACATGTTTCTGCAAGTTTGGTCAACCCCATGTAAGTTATGGGGCAGTAACAGAACACTTTTCAAAACGTGTTTTTCAGCCCGAAATAAACGCGTTTTTTCAGACAACTGAATCCCCATGTAACAGCAAGGTTCAGAAGAGCCCACACTCTCAGCTCTTAACCCCAGTGTGCAGGAAGGGTCAAAACGTGTTTTTCAGCAGAAATAAACATGTTTCTGCAAGTTTGGTCAACCCCATGTAAGTTATGGGGCAGTAACAGAACACTTTTCAAAACGTGTTTTTCAGCCCGAAATAAACGCGTTTTTTCAGACAACTGAATCCCCATGCAACAGCAAGGCTCAGAAGAGCCCACACACTCAGCTCTTAACCCCAGTGTGCAGAAAGAGTCAAAACGTGTTTTTCAGCAGAAATAAACATGTTTCTGCAAGTTTGGTCAACCCCATGTAAGTTATGGGGCAGTAACAGAACACTTTTCAAAACGTGTTTTTCAGCCCGAAATAAACGCGTTTTTTCAGACAACTGAATCCCCATGTAACAGCAAGGCTCAGAGGAGCCCACACACTCAGCTCTTAGCCCCAGTGTGCAGAAAGTGTCAAAACGTGTTTTTCAGCAGAAATAAACATGTTTCTGCAAGTTTGGTCAACCCCATGTAAGTTATGGGACAGTAACAGCACACTTTTCAAAACGTGTTTTTCAGCCCGAAATAAACGCGTTTTTTCAGACAACTGAATCCCCATGTAACAGCAAGGCTCAGAGGATCCCACACACTCAGATCTTAACCCCAGTGTGCAGAAAGGGTCAAAACGTGTTTTTCAGCAGAAATAAACATGTTTCTGCAAGTTTGGTCAACCCCATGTAAGTTATGGGGCAGTAACAGAACACTTTTCAAAACGTGTTTTTCAGCCCGAAATAAACGCGTTTTTTCAGACAACTGAATCACCATGTAACAGCAAGGCTCAGAGGAGCCCACACACTCAGCTCTTAACCCCAGTGTGCAGGAAGGGTCAAAACGTGTTTTTCAGCAGAAATAAACATGTTTCTGCAAGTTTGGTCAACCCCATGTAAGTTATGGGGCAGTAACAGAACACTTTTCAAAACGTGTTTTTCAGCCCGAAATAAACGCGTTTTTTCAGACAACTGAATCCCCATGCAACAGCAAGGCTCAGAAGAGCCCACACACTCAGATCTTAACCCCAGTGTGCAGAAAGGGTCAAAACGTGTTTTTCAGCAGAAATAAACATATTTCTGCAAGTTTGGTCAACCCCATGTAAGTTATGGGGCAGTAACAGAACACTTTTCAAAACGTGTTTTTCAGCCCGAAATAAACGCGTTTTTTCAGACAACTGAATCACCATGTAACAGCAAGGCTCAGAGGAGCCCACACACTCAGCTCTTAACCCCAGTGTGCAGGAAGGGTCAAAACGTGTTTTTCAGCAGAAATAAACATGTTTCTGCAAGTTTGGTCAACCCCATGTAAGTTATGGGGCAGTAACAGAACACTTTTCAAAACGTGTTTTTCAGCCCGAAATAAACGCGTTTTTTCAGACAACTGAATCCCCATGCAACAGCAAGGCTCAGAAGAGCCCACACACTCAGCTCTTAACCCCAGTGTGCAGAAAGAGTCAAAACGTGTTTTTCAGCAGAAATAAACATGTTTCTGCAAGTTTGGTCAACCCCATGTAAGTTATGGGGCAGTAACAGAACACTTTTCAAAACGTGTTTTTCAGCCCGAAATAAACGCGTTTTTTCAGACAACTGAATCCCCATGCAACAGCAAGGCTCAGAAGAGCCCACACACTCAGCTCTTAACCCCAGTGTGCAGAAAGAGTCAAAACGTGTTTTTCAGCAGAAATAAACATGTTTCTGCAAGTTTGGTCAACCCCATGTAAGTTATGGGGCAGTAACAGCACACTTTTCAAAACGTGTTTTTCAGCCCGAAATAAACGCGTTTTTTCAGATAACTGAATCCCCATGTAACAGCAAGGCTCAGAGGAGCCCACACACTCAGATCTTAACCCCAGTGTGCAGAAAGGGTCAAAACGTGTTTTTCAGCAGAAATAAACATGTTTCTGCAAGTTTGGTCAACCCCATGTAACTTATGGGGCAGTAACAGAACACTTTTCAAAACGTGTTTTTCAGCCCGAAATAAACGCGTTTTTTCAGACAACTGAATCACCATGTAACAGCAAGGCTCAGAAGAGCCCACACACTCAGCTCTTAACCCCAGTGTGCAGGAAGGGTCAAAACGTGTTTTTCAGCAGAAATAAACATGTTTCTGCAAGTTTGGTCAACCCCATGTAAGTTATGGGGCAGTAACAGAACACTTTTCAAAACGTGTTTTTCAGCCCGAAATAAACGCGTTTTTTCAGACAACTGAATCCCCATGTAACAGCAAGGTTCAGAAGAGCCCACACTCTCAGCTCTTAACCCCAGTGTGCAGGAAGGGTCAAAACGTGTTTTTCAGCAGAAATAAACATGTTTCTGCAAGTTTGGTCAACCCCATGTAAGTTATGGGGCAGTAACAGAACACTTTTCAAAACGTGTTTTTCAGCCCGAAATAAACGCGTTTTTTCAGACAACTGAATCCCCATGCAACAGCAAGGCTCAGAAGAGCCCACACACTCAGCTCTTAACCCCAGTGTGCAAAAAGAGTCAAAACGTGTTTTTCAGCAGAAATAAACATGTTTCTGCAAGTTTGGTCAACCCCATGTAAGTTATGGGGCAGTAACAGAACACTTTTCAAAACGTGTTTTTCAGCCCGAAATAAACGCGTTTTTTCAGACAACTGAATCCCCATGCAACAGCAAGGCTCAGAAGAGCCCACACACTCAGCTCTTAACCCCAGTGTGCAGAAAGAGTCAAAACGTGTTTTTCAGCAGAAATAAACATGTTTCTGCAAGTTTGGTCAACCCCATGTAAGTTATGGGGCAGTAACAGAACACTTTTCAAAACGTGTTTTTCAGCCCGAAATAAACGCGTTTTTTCAGACAACTGAATCACCATGTAACAGCAAGGCTCAGAAGAGCCCACACACTCAGATCTTAACCCCAGTGTGCAGAAAGGGTCAAAACGTGTTTTTCAGCAGAAAAAAACATGTTTCTGCAAGTTTGGTCAACCCCATGTAAGTTATGGGGCAGTAACAGAACACTTTTCAAAACGTGTTTTTCAGCCCGAAATAAACGCGTTTTTTCAGACAACTGAATCACCATGTAACAGCAAGGCTCAGAGGAGCCCACACACTCAGCTCTTAACCCCAGTGTGCAGGAAGGGTCAAAACGTGTTTTTCAGCAGAAATAAACATGTTTCTGCAAGTTTGGTCAACCCCATGTAAGTTATGGGGCAGTAACAGAACACTTTTCAAAACGTGTTTTTCAGCCCGAAATAAACGCGTTTTTTCAGACAACTGAATCCCCATGCAACAGCAAGGCTCAGAAGAGCCCACACACTCAGCTCTTAACCCCAGTGTGCAGAAAGAGTCAAAACGTGTTTTTCAGCAGAAATAAACATGTTTCTGCAAGTTTGGTCAACCCCATGTAAGTTATGGGGCAGTAACAGAACACTTTTCAAAACGTGTTTTTCAGCCCGAAATAAACGCGTTTTTTCAGACAACTGAATCCCCATGTAACAGCAAGGCTCAGAGGAGCCCACACACTCAGCTCTTAGCCCCAGTGTGCAGAAAGTGTCAAAACGTGTTTTTCAGCAGAAATAAACATGTTTCTGCAAGTTTGGTCAACCCCATGTAAGTTATGGGACAGTAACAGCACACTTTTCAAAACGTGTTTTTCAGCCCGAAATAAACGCGTTTTTTCAGACAACTGAATCCCCATGTAACAGCAAGGCTCAGAGGAGCCCACACACTCAGATCTTAAACCCAGTGTGCAGAAAGGGTCAAAACGTGTTTTTCAGCAGAAATAAACATGTTTCTGCAAGTTTGGTCAACCCCATGTAAGTTATGGGGCAGTAACAGAACACTTTTCAAAACGTGTTTTTCAGCCCGAAATAAACGCGTTTTTTCAGACAACTGAATCACCATGTAACAGCAAGGCTCAGAAGAGCCCACACACTCAGCTCTTAACCCCAGTGTGCAGGAAGGGTCAAAACGTGTTTTTCAGCAGAAATAAACATGTTTCTGCAAGTTTGGTCAACCCCATGTAAGTTATGGGGCAGTAACAGAACACTTTTCAAAACGTGTTTTTCAGCCCGAAATAAACGCGTTTTTTCAGACAACTGAATCACCATGTAACAGCAAGGCTCAGAGGAGCCCACACACTCAGCTCTTAACCCCAGTGTGCAGGAAGGGTCAAAACGTGTTTTTCAGCAGAAATAAACATGTTTCTGCAAGTTTGGTCAACCCCATGTAAGTTATGGGGCAGTAACAGAACACTTTTCAAAACGTGTTTTTCAGCCCGAAATAAACGCGTTTTTTCAGACAACTGAATCCCCATGCAACAGCAAGGCTCAGAAGAGCCCACACACTCAGATCTTAACCCCAGTGTGCAGAAAGAGTCAAAACGTGTTTTTCAGCAGAAATAAACATGTTTCTGCAAGTTTGGTCAACCCCATGTAAGTTATGGGGCAGTAACAGAACACTTTTCAAAACGTGTTTTTCAGCCCGAAATAAACGCGTTTTTTCAGACAACTGAATCACCATGTAACAGCAAGGCTCAGAGGAGCCCACACACTCAGCTCTTAACCCCAGTGTGCAGGAAGGGTCAAAACGTGTTTTTCAGCAGAAATAAACATGTTTCTGCAAGTTTGGTCAACCCCATGTAAGTTATGGGGCAGTAACAGAACACTTTTCAAAACGTGTTTTTCAGCCCGAAATAAACGCGTTTTTTCAGACAACTGAATCACCATGTAACAGCAAGGCTCAGAGGAGCCCACACACTCAGCTCTTAGCCCCAGTGTGCAGAAAGTGTCAAAACGTGTTTTTCAGCAGAAATAAACATGTTTCTGCATGTTTGGTCAACCCCATGTAAGTTATGGGACAGTAACAGCACACTTTTCAAAACGTGTTTTTCAGCCCGAAATAAACGCGTTTTTTCAGACAACTGAATCCCCATGTAACAGCAAGGCTCAGAGGAGCCCACACACTCAGATCTTAACCCCAGTGTGCAGAAAGGGTAAAAACGTGTTTTTCAGCAGAAATAAACATGTTTCTGCAAGTTTGGTCAACCCCATGTAAGTTATGGGGCAGTAACAGAACACTTTTCAAAACGTGTTTTTCAGCCCGAAATAAACGCGTTTTTTCAGACAACTGAATCCCCATGTAACAGCAAGGTTCAGAAGAGCCCACACTCTCAGCTCTTAACCCCAGTGTGCAGGAAGGGTCAAAACGTGTTTTTCAGCAGAAATAAACATGTTTCTGCAAGTTTGGTCAACCCCATGTAAGTTATGGGGCAGTAACAGAACACTTTTCAAAACGTGTTTTTCAGCCCGAAATAAACGCGTTTTTTCAGACAACTGAATCCCCATGCAACAGCAAGGCTCAGAAGAGCCCACACACTCAGCTCTTAACCCCAGTGTGCAGAAAGAGTCAAAACGTGTTTTTCAGCAGAAATAAACATGTTTCTGCAAGTTTGGTCAACCCCATGTAAGTTATGGGGCAGTAACAGAACACTTTTCAAAACGTGTTTTTCAGCCCGAAATAAACGCGTTTTTTCAGACAACTGAATCCCCATGTAACAGCAAGGCTCAGAGGAGCCCACACACTCAGCTCTTAGCCCCAGTGTGCAGAAAGTGTCAAAACGTGTTTTTCAGCAGAAATAAACATGTTTCTGCAAGTTTGGTCAACCCCATGTAAGTTATGGGACAGTAACAGCACACTTTTCAAAACGTGTTTTTCAGCCCGAAATAAACGCGTTTTTTCAGACAACTGAATCCCCATGTAACAGCAAGGCTCAGAGGAGCCCACACACTCAGCTCTTAACCCCAGTGTGCAGGAAGGGTCAAAACGTGTTTTTCAGCAGAAATAAACATGTTTCTGCAAGTTTGGTCAACCCCATGTAAGTTATGGGGCAGTAACAGAACACTTTTCAAAACGTGTTTTTCAGCCCGAAATAAACGCGTTTTTTCAGACAACTGAATCCCCATGCAACAGCAAGGCTCAGAAGAGCCCACACACTCAGATCTTAACCCCAGTGTGCAGAAAGGGTCAAAACGTGTTTTTCAGCAGAAATAAACATATTTCTGCAAGTTTGGTCAACCCCATGTAAGTTATGGGGCAGTAACAGAACACTTTTCAAAACGTGTTTTTCAGCCCGAAATAAACGCGTTTTTTCAGACAACTGAATCACCATGTAACAGCAAGGCTCAGAGGAGCCCACACACTCAGCTCTTAACCCCAGTGTGCAGGAAGGGTCAAAACGTGTTTTTCAGCAGAAATAAACATGTTTCTGCAAGTTTGGTCAACCCCATGTAAGTTATGGGGCAGTAACAGAACACTTTTCAAAACGTGTTTTTCAGCCCGAAATAAACGCGTTTTTTCAGACAACTGAATCCCCATGCAACAGCAAGGCTCAGAAGAGCCCACACACTCAGCTCTTAACCCCAGTGTGCAGAAAGTGTCAAAACGTGTTTTTCAGCAGAAATAAACATGTTTCTGCAAGTTTGGTCAACCCCATGTAAGTTATGGGACAGTAACAGCACACTTTTCAAAACGTGTTTTTCAGCCCGAAATAAACGCGTTTTTTCAGACAACTGAATCCCCATGTAACAGCAAGCTCAGAGGAGCCCACACACTCAGATCTTAACCCCAGTGTGCAGAAAGGGTCAAAACGTGTTTTTCAGCAGAAATAAACATGTTTCTGCAAGTTTGGTCAACCCCATGTAAGTTATGGGGCAGTAACAGAACACTTTTCAAAACGTGTTTTTCAGCCCGAAATAAACGCGTTTTTTTCAGACAACTGAATCCCCATGTAACAGCAAGACTCAGAGGAGCCCACACACTCAGATCTTAACCCCAGTGTGCAGAAAGGGTAAAAACGTGTTTTTCAGCAGAAATAAACATGTTTCTGCAAGTTTGGTCAACCCCATGTAAGTTATGGGGCAGTAACAGAACACTTTTCAAAACGTGTTTTTCAGCCCGAAATAAACGCGTTTTTTCAGACAACTGAATCCCCATGTAACAGCAAGGTTCAGAAGAGCCCACACTCTCAGCTCTTAACCCCAGTGTGCAGGAAGGGTCAAAACGTGTTTTTCAGCAGAAATAAACATGTTTCTGCAAGTTTGGTCAACCCCATGTAAGTTATGGGGCAGTAACAGAACACTTTTCAAAACGTGTTTTTCAGCCCGAAATAAACGCGTTTTTTCAGACAACTGAATCCCCATGCAACAGCAAGGCTCAGAAGAGCCCACACACTCAGCTCTTAACCCCAGTGTGCAAAAAGAGTCAAAACGTGTTTTTCAGCAGAAATAAACATGTTTCTGCAAGTTTGGTCAACCCCATGTAAGTTATGGGGCAGTAACAGAACACTTTTCAAAACGTGTTTTTCAGCCCGAAATAAACGCGTTTTTTCAGACAACTGAATCCCCATGCAACAGCAAGGCTCAGAAGAGCCCACACACTCAGCTCTTAACCCCAGTGTGCAGAAAGAGTCAAAACGTGTTTTTCAGCAGAAATAAACATGTTTCTGCAAGTTTGGTCAACCCCATGTAAGTTATGGGGCAGTAACAGAACACTTTTCAAAACGTGTTTTTCAGCCCGAAATAAACGCGTTTTTTCAGACAACTGAATCACCATGTAACAGCAAGGCTCAGAAGAGCCCACACACTCAGATCTTAACCCCAGTGTGCAGAAAGGGTCAAAACGTGTTTTTCAGCAGAAAAAAACATGTTTCTGCAAGTTTGGTCAACCCCATGTAAGTTATGGGGCAGTAACAGAACACTTTTCAAAACGTGTTTTTTAGCCCGAAATAAACGCGTTTTTTCAGACAACTGAATCACCATGTAACAGCAAGGCTCAGAGGAGCCCACACACTCAGCTCTTAACCCCAGTGTGCAGGAAGGGTCAAAACGTGTTTTTCAGCAGAAATAAACATGTTTCTGCAAGTTTGGTCAACCCCATGTAAGTTATGGGGCAGTAACAGAACACTTTTCAAAACGTGTTTTTCAGCCCGAAATAAACGCGTTTTTTCAGACAACTGAATCCCCATGCAACAGCAAGGCTCAGAAGAGCCCACACACTCAGCTCTTAACCCCAGTGTGCAGAAAGAGTCAAAACGTGTTTTTCAGCAGAAATAAACATGTTTCTGCAAGTTTGGTCAACCCCATGTAAGTTATGGGGCAGTAACAGAACACTTTTCAAAACGTGTTTTTCAGCCCGAAATAAACGCGTTTTTTCAGACAACTGAATCCCCATGTAACAGCAAGGCTCAGAGGAGCCCACACACTCAGCTCTTAGCCCCAGTGTGCAGAAAGTGTCAAAACGTGTTTTTCAGCAGAAATAAACATGTTTCTGCAAGTTTGGTCAACCCCATGTAAGTTATGGGACAGTAACAGCACACTTTTCAAAACGTGTTTTTCAGCCCGAAATAAACGCGTTTTTTCAGACAACTGAATCCCCATGTAACAGCAAGGCTCAGAGGAGCCCACACACTCAGATCTTAAACCCAGTGTGCAGAAAGGGTCAAAACGTGTTTTTCAGCAGAAATAAACATGTTTCTGCAAGTTTGGTCAACCCCATGTAAGTTATGGGGCAGTAACAGAACACTTTTCAAAACGTGTTTTTCAGCCCGAAATAAACGCGTTTTTTCAGACAACTGAATCACCATGTAACAGCAAGGCTCAGAAGAGCCCACACACTCAGCTCTTAACCCCAGTGTGCAGGAAGGGTCAAAACGTGTTTTTCAGCAGAAATAAACATGTTTCTGCAAGTTTGGTCAACCCCATGTAAGTTATGGGGCAGTAACAGAACACTTTTCAAAACGTGTTTTTCAGCCCGAAATAAACGCGTTTTTTCAGACAACTGAATCACCATGTAACAGCAAGGCTCAGAGGAGCCCACACACTCAGCTCTTAACCCCAGTGTGCAGGAAGGGTCAAAACGTGTTTTTCAGCAGAAATAAACATGTTTCTGCAAGTTTGGTCAACCCCATGTAAGTTATGGGGCAGTAACAGAACACTTTTCAAAACGTGTTTTTCAGCCCGAAATAAACGCGTTTTTTCAGACAACTGAATCCCCATGCAACAGCAAGGCTCAGAAGAGCCCACACACTCAGATCTTAACCCCAGTGTGCAGAAAGAGTCAAAACGTGTTTTTCAGCAGAAATAAACATGTTTCTGCAAGTTTGGTCAACCCCATGTAAGTTATGGGGCAGTAACAGAACACTTTTCAAAACGTGTTTTTCAGCCCGAAATAAACGCGTTTTTTCAGACAACTGAATCACCATGTAACAGCAAGGCTCAGAGGAGCCCACACACTCAGCTCTTAACCCCAGTGTGCAGGAAGGGTCAAAACGTGTTTTTCAGCAGAAATAAACATGTTTCTGCAAGTTTGGTCAACCCCATGTAAGTTATGGGGCAGTAACAGAACACTTTTCAAAACGTGTTTTTCAGCCCGAAATAAACGCGTTTTTTCAGACAACTGAATCACCATGTAACAGCAAGGCTCAGAGGAGCCCACACACTCAGCTCTTAGCCCCAGTGTGCAGAAAGTGTCAAAACGTGTTTTTCAGCAGAAATAAACATGTTTCTGCATGTTTGGTCAACCCCATGTAAGTTATGGGACAGTAACAGCACACTTTTCAAAACGTGTTTTTCAGCCCGAAATAAACGCGTTTTTTCAGACAACTGAATCCCCATGTAACAGCAAGGCTCAGAGGAGCCCACACACTCAGATCTTAACCCCAGTGTGCAGAAAGGGTAAAAACGTGTTTTTCAGCAGAAATAAACATGTTTCTGCAAGTTTGGTCAACCCCATGTAAGTTATGGGGCAGTAACAGAACACTTTTCAAAACGTGTTTTTCAGCCCGAAATAAACGCGTTTTTTCAGACAACTGAATCCCCATGTAACAGCAAGGTTCAGAAGAGCCCACACTCTCAGCTCTTAACCCCAGTGTGCAGGAAGGGTCAAAACGTGTTTTTCAGCAGAAATAAACATGTTTCTGCAAGTTTGGTCAACCCCATGTAAGTTATGGGGCAGTAACAGAACACTTTTCAAAACGTGTTTTTCAGCCCGAAATAAACGCGTTTTTTCAGACAACTGAATCCCCATGTAACAGCAAGGCTCAGAGGAGCCCACACACTCAGCTCTTAGCCCCAGTGTGCAGAAAGTGTCAAAACGTGTTTTTCAGCAGAAATAAACATGTTTCTGCAAGTTTGGTCAACCCCATGTAAGTTATGGGACAGTAACAGCACACTTTTCAAAACGTGTTTTTCAGCCCGAAATAAACGCGTTTTTTCAGACAACTGAATCCCCATGTAACAGCAAGGCTCAGAGGATCCCACACACTCAGATCTTAACCCCAGTGTGCAGAAAGGGTCAAAACGTGTTTTTCAGCAGAAATAAACATGTTTCTGCAAGTTTGGTCAACCCCATGTAAGTTATGGGGCAGTAACAGAACACTTTTCAAAACGTGTTTTTCAGCCCGAAATAAACGCGTTTTTTCAGACAACTGAATCACCATGTAACAGCAAGGCTCAGAGGAGCCCACACACTCAGCTCTTAACCCCAGTGTGCAGGAAGGGTCAAAACGTGTTTTTCAGCAGAAATAAACATGTTTCTGCAAGTTTGGTCAACCCCATGTAAGTTATGGGGCAGTAACAGAACACTTTTCAAAACGTGTTTTTCAGCCCGAAATAAACGCGTTTTTTCAGACAACTGAATCCCCATGCAACAGCAAGGCTCAGAAGAGCCCACACACTCAGATCTTAACCCCAGTGTGCAGAAAGGGTCAAAACGTGTTTTTCAGCAGAAATAAACATATTTCTGCAAGTTTGGTCAACCCCATGTAAGTTATGGGGCAGTAACAGAACACTTTTCAAAACGTGTTTTTCAGCCCGAAATAAACGCGTTTTTTCAGACAACTGAATCACCATGTAACAGCAAGGCTCAGAGGAGCCCACACACTCAGCTCTTAACCCCAGTGTGCAGGAAGGGTCAAAACGTGTTTTTCAGCAGAAATAAACATGTTTCTGCAAGTTTGGTCAACCCCATGTAAGTTATGGGGCAGTAACAGAACACTTTTCAAAACGTGTTTTTCAGCCCGAAATAAACGCGTTTTTTCAGACAACTGAATCCCCATGCAACAGCAAGGCTCAGAAGAGCCCACACACTCAGCTCTTAACCCCAGTGTGCAGAAAGAGTCAAAACGTGTTTTTCAGCAGAAATAAACATGTTTCTGCAAGTTTGGTCAACCCCATGTAAGTTATGGGGCAGTAACAGAACACTTTTCAAAACGTGTTTTTCAGCCCGAAATAAACGCGTTTTTTCAGACAACTGAATCCCCATGCAACAGCAAGGCTCAGAAGAGCCCACACACTCAGCTCTTAACCCCAGTGTGCAGAAAGAGTCAAAACGTGTTTTTCAGCAGAAATAAACATGTTTCTGCAAGTTTGGTCAACCCCATGTAAGTTATGGGGCAGTAACAGCACACTTTTCAAAACGTGTTTTTCAGCCCGAAATAAACGCGTTTTTTCAGATAACTGAATCCCCATGTAACAGCAAGGCTCAGAGGAGCCCACACACTCAGATCTTAACCCCAGTGTGCAGAAAGGGTCAAAACGTGTTTTTCAGCAGAAATAAACATGTTTCTGCAAGTTTGGTCAACCCCATGTAACTTATGGGGCAGTAACAGAACACTTTTCAAAACGTGTTTTTCAGCCCGAAATAAACGCGTTTTTTCAGACAACTGAATCACCATGTAACAGCAAGGCTCAGAAGAGCCCACACACTCAGCTCTTAACCCCAGTGTGCAGGAAGGGTCAAAACGTGTTTTTCAGCAGAAATAAACATGTTTCTGCAAGTTTGGTCAACCCCATGTAAGTTATGGGGCAGTAACAGAACACTTTTCAAAACGTGTTTTTCAGCCCGAAATAAACGCGTTTTTTCAGACAACTGAATCCCCATGTAACAGCAAGGCTCAGAGGAGCCCACACACTCAGCTCTTAGCCCCAGTGTGCAGAAAGTGTCAAAACGTGTTTTTCAGCAGAAATAAACATGTTTCTGCAAGTTTGGTCAACCCCATGTAAGTTATGGGACAGTAACAGCACACTTTTCAAAACGTGTTTTTCAGCCCGAAATAAACGCGTTTTTTCAGACAACTGAATCCCCATGTAACAGCAAGGCTCAGAGGAGCCCACACACTCAGATCTTAACCCCAGTGTGCAGAAAGGGTCAAAACGTGTTTTTCAGCAGAAATAAACATGTTTCTGCAAGTTTGGTCAACCCCATGTAAGTTATGGGGCAGTAACAGAACACTTTTCAAAACGTGTTTTTCAGCCCGAAATAAACGCGTTTTTTCAGACAACTGAATCACCATGTAACAGCAAGGCTAAGAGGAGCCCACACACTCAGCTCTTAACCCCAGTGTGCAGGAAGGGTCAAAACGTGTTTTTCAGCAGAAATAAACATGTTTCTGCAAGTTTGGTCAACCCCATGTAAGTTATGGGGCAGTAACAGAACACTTTTCAAAACGTGTTTTTCAGCCCGAAATAAACGCGTTTTTTCAGACAACTGAATCCCCATGCAACAGCAAGGCTCAGAAGAGCCCACACACTCAGCTCTTAACCCCAGTGTGCAGAAAGTGTCAAAACGTGTTTTTCAGCAGAAATAAACATGTTTCTGCAAGTTTGGTCAACCCCATGTAAGTTATGGGACAGTAACAGCACACTTTTCAAAACGTGTTTTTCAGCCCGAAATAAACGCGTTTTTTCAGACAACTGAATCACCATGTAACAGCAAGGCTCAGAGGAGCCCACACACTCAGATCTTAACCCCAGTGTGCAGAAAGGGTCAAAACGTGTTTTTCAGCAGAAATAAACATGTTTCTGCAAGTTTGGTCAACCCCATGTAAGTTATGGGGCAGTAACAGAACACTTTTCAAAACGTGTTTTTCAGCCCGAAATAAACGCGTTTTTTCAGACAACTGAATCACCATGTAACAGCAAGGCTCAGAGGAGCCCACACACTCAGCTCTTAACCCCAGTGTGCAGGAAGGGTCAAAACGTGTTTTTCAGCAGAAATAAACATGTTTCTGCAAGTTTGGTCAACCCCATGTAAGTTATGGGACAGTAACAGCACACTTTTCAAAACGTGTTTTTCAGCAAGAAATAAACGCGTTTTTTCAGACAACTGAATCCCCATGTAACAGCAAGACTCAGAGGAGCCCACACACTCAGATCTTAACCCTAGTGTGCAGAAAGGGTAAAAACGTGTTTTTCAGCAGAAATAAACATGTTTCTGCAAGTTTGGTTAACCCCATGTAAGTTATGGGGAAGTAACAGAACACTTTTCAAAACGTGTTTTTCAGCCCGAAATAAACGCGTTTTTTCAGACAACTGAATCCCCATGTAACAGCAAGGTTCAGAAGAGCCCACACACTCAGCTCTTAACCCCAGTGTGCAGAAAGAGTCAAAACGTGTTTTTCAGCAGAAATAAACATGTTTCTGCAAGTTTGGTCAACCCCATGTAAGTTATGGGGCAGTAACAGAACACTTTTCAAAACGTGTTTTTCAGCCCGAAATAAACGCGTTTTTTCAGACAACTGAATCCCCATGTAACAGCAAGGCTCAGAGGAGCCCACACACTCAGCTCTTAGCCCCAGTGTGCAGAAAGTGTCAAAACGTGTTTTTCAGCAGAAATAAACATGTTTTTGCAAGTTTGGTCAACCCCATGTAAGTTATGGGACAGTAACAGCACACTTTTCAAAACGTGTTTTTCAGCCCGAAATAAACGCGTTTTTTCAGACAACTGAATCCCCATGTAACAGCAAGGCTCAGAGGAGCCCACACTCTCAGATCTTAACCCCAGTGAGCAGAAAGTGTCAAAACGTGTTTTTCAGCAGAAATAAACATGTTTCTGCAAGTTTGGTCAACCCCATGTAAGTTATGGGGCAGTAACAGAACACTTTTCAAAACGTGTTTTTCAGCCCGAAATAAACGCGTTTTTTCAGACAACTGAATCACCATGTAACAGCAAGGCTCAGAAGAGCCCACACACTCAGATCTTAACCCCAGTGTGCAGAAAGGGTCAAAACGTGTTTTTCAGCAGAAAAAAACATGTTTCTGCAAGTTTGGTCAACCCCATGTAAGTTATGGGGCAGTAACAGAACACTTTTCAAAACGTGTTTTTCAGCCCGAAATAAACGCGTTTTTTCAGACAACTGAATCACCATGTAACAGCAAGGCTCAGAGGAGCCCACACACTCAGCTCTTAACCCCAGTGTGCAGGAAGGGTCAAAACGTGTTTTTCAGCAGAAATAAACATGTTTCTGCAAGTTTGGTCAACCCCATGTAAGTTATGGGGCAGTAACAGAACACTTTTCAAAACGTGTTTTTCAGCCCGAAATAAACGCGTTTTTTCAGACAACTGAATCCCCATGCAACAGCAAGGCTCAGAAGAGCCCACACACTCAGCTCTTAACCCCAGTGTGCAGAAAGAGTCAAAACGTGTTTTTCAGCAGAAATAAACATGTTTCTGCAAGTTTGGTCAACCCCATGTAAGTTATGGGGCAGTAACAGAACACTTTTCAAAACGTGTTTTTCAGCCCGAAATAAACGCGTTTTTTCAGACAACTGAATCCCCATGTAACAGCAAGGCTCAGAGGAGCCCACACACTCAGCTCTTAGCCCCAGTGTGCAGAAAGTGTCAAAACGTGTTTTTCAGCAGAAATAAACATGTTTCTGCAAGTTTGGTCAACCCCATGTAAGTTATGGGACAGTAACAGCACACTTTTCAAAACGTGTTTTTCAGCCCGAAATAAACGCGTTTTTTCAGACAACTGAATCCCCATGTAACAGCAAGGCTCAGAGGAGCCCACACACTCAGATCTTAAACCCAGTGTGTGAAAGGGTCAAAACGTGTTTTTCAGCAGAAATAAACATGTTTCTGCAAGTTTGGTCAACCCCATGTAAGTTATGGGGCAGTAACAGAACACTTTTCAAAACGTGTTTTTCAGCCCGAAATAAACGCGTTTTTTCAGACAACTGAATCACCATGTAACAGCAAGGCTCAGAAGAGCCCACACACTCAGCTCTTAACCCCAGTGTGCAGGAAGGGTCAAAACGTGTTTTTCAGCAGAAATAAACATGTTTCTGCAAGTTTGGTCAACCCCATGTAAGTTATGGGGCAGTAACAGAACACTTTTCAAAACGTGTTTTTCAGCCCGAAATAAACGCGTTTTTTCAGACAACTGAATCACCATGTAACAGCAAGGCTCAGAGGAGCCCACACAGTCAGCTCTTAACCCCAGTGTGCAGAAAGAGTCAAAACGTGTTTTTCAGCAGAAATAAACATGTTTCTGCAAGTTTGGTCAACCCCATGTAAGTTATGGGGCAGTAACAGAACACTTTTCAAAACGTGTTTTTCAGCCCGAAATAAACGCTTTTTTTCAGACAACTGAATCCCCATGTAACAGCAAGGCTCAGAGGAGCCCACACACTCAGCTCTTAGCCCCAGTGTGCAGAAAGTGTCAAAACGTGTTTTTCAGCAGAAATAAACATGTTTCTGCATGTTTGGTCAACCCCATGTAAGTTATGGGACAGTAACAGCACACTTTTCAAAACGTGTTTTTCAGCCCGAAATAAACGCGTTTTTTCAGACAACTGAATCCCCATGTAACAGCAAGGCTCAGAGGAGCCCACACACTCAGATCTTAACCCCAGTGTGCAGAAAGGGTCAAAACGTGTTTTTCAGCAGAAATAAACATGTTTCTGCAAGTTTGGTCAACCCCATGTAAGTTATGGGACAGTAACAGCACACTTTTCAAAACGTGTTTTTCAGCCCGAAATAAACGCGTTTTTTCAGACAACTGAATCCCCATGTAACAGCAAGACTCAGAGGAGCCCACACACTCAGATCTTAACCCTAGTGTGCAGAAAGGGTAAAAACGTGTTTTTCAGCAGAAATAAACATGTTTCTGCAAGTTTGGTCAACCCCATGTAAGTTATGGGACAGTAACAGCACACTTTTCAAAACGTGTTTTTCAGCCCGAAATAAACGCGTTTTTTTCAGACAACTGAATCCCCATGTAACAGCAAGCTCAGAGGAGCCCACACACTCAGATCTTAACCCCAGTGTGCAGAAAGGGTCAAAACGTGTTTTTCAGCAGAAATAAACATGTTTCTGCAAGTTTGGTCAACCCCATGTAAGTTATGGGGCAGTAACAGAACACTTTTCAAAACGTGTTTTTCAGCCCGAAATAAACGCGTTTTTTCAGACAACTGAATCCCCATGTAACAGCAAGACTCAGAGGAGCCCACACACTCAGATCTTAACCCCAGTGTGCAGAAAGGGTAAAAACGTGTTTTTCAGCAGAAATAAACATGTTTCTGCAAGTTTGGTCAACCCCATGTAAGTTATGGGACAGTAACAGCACACTTTTCAAAACGTGTTTTTCAGCCCGAAATAAACGCGTTTTTTCAGACAACTGAATCCCCATGTAACAGCAAGCTCAGAGGAGCCCACACACTCAGATCTTAACCCCAGTGTGCAGAAAGGGTCAAAACGTGTTTTTCAGCAGAAATAAACATGTTTCTGCAAGTTTGGTCAACCCCATGTAAGTTATGGGGCAGTAACAGAACACTTTTCAAAACGTGTTTTTCAGCCCGAAATAAACGCGTTTTTTTCAGACAACTGAATCCCCATGTAACAGCAAGACTCAGAGGAGCCCACACACTCAGATCTTAACCCCAGTGTGCAGAAAGGGTAAAAACGTGTTTTTCAGCAGAAATAAACATGTTTCTGCAAGTTTGGTCAACCCCATGTAAGTTATGGGGCAGTAACAGAACACTTTTCAAAACGTGTTTTTCAGCCCGAAATAAACGCGTTTTTTCAGACAACTGAATCCCCATGTAACAGCAAGGTTCAGAAGAGCCCACACTCTCAGCTCTTAACCCCAGTGTGCAGGAAGGGTCAAAACGTGTTTTTCAGCAGAAATAAACATGTTTCTGCAAGTTTGGTCAACCCCATGTAAGTTATGGGGCAGTAACAGAACACTTTTCAAAACGTGTTTTTCAGCCCGAAATAAACGCGTTTTTTCAGACAACTGAATCCCCATGCAACAGCAAGGCTCAGAAGAGCCCACACACTCAGCTCTTAACCCCAGTGTGCAAAAAGAGTCAAAACGTGTTTTTCAGCAGAAATAAACATGTTTCTGCAAGTTTGGTCAACCCCATGTAAGTTATGGGGCAGTAACAGAACACTTTTCAAAACGTGTTTTTCAGCCCGAAATAAACGCGTTTTTTCAGACAACTGAATCCCCATGCAACAGCAAGGCTCAGAAGAGCCCACACACTCAGCTCTTAACCCCAGTGTGCAGAAAGAGTCAAAACGTGTTTTTCAGCAGAAATAAACATGTTTCTGCAAGTTTGGTCAACCCCATGTAAGTTATGGGGCAGTAACAGAACACTTTTCAAAACGTGTTTTTCAGCCCGAAATAAACGCGTTTTTTCAGACAACTGAATCACCATGTAACAGCAAGGCTCAGAAGAGCCCACACACTCAGATCTTAACCCCAGTGTGCAGAAAGGGTCAAAACGTGTTTTTCAGCAGAAAAAAACATGTTTCTGCAAGTTTGGTCAACCCCATGTAAGTTATGGGGCAGTAACAGAACACTTTTCAAAACGTGTTTTTCAGCCCGAAATAAACGCGTTTTTTCAGACAACTGAATCACCATGTAACAGCATGGCTCAGAGGAGCCCACACACTCAGCTCTTAACCCCAGTGTGCAGGAAGGGTCAAAACGTGTTTTTCAGCAGAAATAAACATGTTTCTGCAAGTTTGGTCAACCCCATGTAAGTTATGGGGCAGTAACAGAACACTTTTCAAAACGTGTTTTTCAGCCCGAAATAAACGCGTTTTTTCAGACAACTGAATCCCCATGCAACAGCAAGGCTCAGAAGAGCCCACACACTCAGCTCTTAACCCCAGTGTGCAGAAAGAGTCAAAACGTGTTTTTCAGCAGAAATAAACATGTTTCTGCAAGTTTGGTCAACCCCATGTAAGTTATGGGGCAGTAACAGAACACTTTTCAAAACGTGTTTTTCAGCCCGAAATAAACGCGTTTTTTCAGACAACTGAATCCCCATGTAACAGCAAGGCTCAGAGGAGCCCACACACTCAGCTCTTAGCCCCAGTGTGCAGAAAGTGTCAAAACGTGTTTTTCAGCAGAAATAAACATGTTTCTGCAAGTTTGGTCAACCCCATGTAAGTTATGGGACAGTAACAGCACACTTTTCAAAACGTGTTTTTCAGCCCGAAATAAACGCGTTTTTTCAGACAACTGAATCCCCATGTAACAGCAAGGCTCAGAGGAGCCCACACACTCAGATCTTAAACCCAGTGTGCAGAAAGGGTCAAAACGTGTTTTTCAGCAGAAATAAACATGTTTCTGCAAGTTTGGTCAACCCCATGTAAGTTATGGGGCAGTAACAGAACACTTTTCAAAACGTGTTTTTCACCCCGAAATAAACGCGTTTTTTCAGACAACTGAATCACCATGTAACAGCAAGGCTCAGAAGAGCCCACACACTCAGCTCTTAACCCCAGTGTGCAGGAAGGGTCAAAACGTGTTTTTCAGCAGAAATAAACATGTTTCTGCAAGTTTGGTCAACCCCATGTAAGTTATGGGGCAGTAACAGAACACTTTTCAAAACGTGTTTTTCAGCCCGAAATAAACGCGTTTTTTCAGACAACTGAATCACCATGTAACAGCAAGGCTCAGAGGAGCCCACACACTCAGCTCTTAACCCCAGTGTGCAGGAAGGGTCAAAACGTGTTTTTCAGCAGAAATAAACATGTTTCTGCAAGTTTGGTCAACCCCATGTAAGTTATGGGGCAGTAACAGAACACTTTTCAAAACGTGTTTTTCAGCCCGAAATAAACGCGTTTTTTCAGACAACTGAATCCCCATGCAACAGCAAGGCTCAGAAGAGCCCACACACTCAGATCTTAACCCCAGTGTGCAGAAAGAGTCAAAACGTGTTTTTCAGCAGAAATAAACATGTTTCTGCAAGTTTGGTCAACCCCATGTAAGTTATGGGGCAGTAACAGAACACTTTTCAAAACGTGTTTTTCAGCCCGAAATAAACGCGTTTTTTCAGACAACTGAATCACCATGTAACAGCAAGGCTCAGAGGAGCCCACACACTCAGCTCTTAACCCCAGTGTGCAGGAAGGGTCAAAACGTGTTTTTCAGCAGAAATAAACATGTTTCTGCAAGTTTGGTCAACCCCATGTAAGTTATGGGGCAGTAACAGAACACTTTTCAAAACGTGTTTTTCAGCCCGAAATAAACGCGTTTTTTCAGACAACTGAATCACCATGTAACAGCAAGGCTCAGAGGAGCCCACACACTCAGCTCTTAGCCCCAGTGTGCAGAAAGTGTCAAAACGTGTTTTTCAGCAGAAATAAACATGTTTCTGCATGTTTGGTCAACCCCATGTAAGTTATGGGACAGTAACAGCACACTTTTCAAAACGTGTTTTTCAGCCCGAAATAAACGCGTTTTTTCAGACAACTGAATCCCCATGTAACAGCAAGGCTCAGAGGAGCCCACACACTCAGATCTTAACCCCAGTGTGCAGAAAGGGTCAAAACGTGTTTTTCAGCAGAAATAAACATGTTTCTGCAAGTTTGGTCAACCCCATGTAAGTTATGGGGCAGTAACAGAACACTTTTCAAAACGTGTTTTTCAGCCCGAAATAAACGCGTTTTTTCAGACAACTGAATCACCATGTAACAGCAAGGCTCAGAGGAGCCCACACACTCAGCTCTTAACCCCAGTGTGCAGGAAGGGTCAAAACGTGTTTTTCAGCAGAAATAAACATGTTTCTGCAAGTTTGGTCAACCCCATGTAAGTTATGGGACAGTAACAGCACACTTTTCAAAACGTGTTTTTCAGCCCGAAATAAACGCGTTTTTTCAGACAACTGAATCCCCATGTAACAGCAAGACTCAGAGGAGCCCACACACTCAGATCTTAACCCTAGTGTGCAGAAAGGGTAAAAACGTGTTTTTCAGCAGAAATAAACATGTTTCTGCAAGTTTGGTCAACCCCATGTAAGTTATGGGACAGTAACAGCACACTTTTCAAAACGTGTTTTTCAGCCCGAAATAAACGCGTTTTTTTCAGACAACTGAATCCCCATGTAACAGCAAGCTCAGAGGAGCCCACACACTCAGATCTTAACCCCAGTGTGCAGAAAGGGTCAAAACGTGTTTTTCAGCAGAAATAAACATGTTTCTGCAAGTTTGGTCAACCCCATGTAAGTTATGGGGCAGTAACAGAACACTTTTCAAAACGTGTTTTTCAGCCCGAAATAAACGCGTTTTTTCAGACAACTGAATCCCCATGTAACAGCAAGACTCAGAGGAGCCCACACACTCAGATCTTAACCCCAGTGTGCAGAAAGGGTAAAAACGTGTTTTTCAGCAGAAATAAACATGTTTCTGCAAGTTTGGTCAACCCCATGTAAGTTATGGGGCAGTAAAAGAACACTTTTCAAAACGTGTTTTTCAGCCCGAAATAAACGCGTTTTTTCAGACAACTGAATCCCCATGTAACAGCAAGGTTCAGAAGAGCCCACACTCTCAGCTCTTAACCCCAGTGTGCAGGAAGGGTCAAAACGTGTTTTTCAGCAGAAATAAACATGTTTCTGCAAGTTTGGTCAACCCCATGTAAGTTATGGGGCAGTAACAGAACACTTTTCAAAACGTGTTTTTCAGCCCGAAATAAACGCGTTTTTTCAGACAACTGAATCCCCATGCAACAGCAAGGCTCAGAAGAACCCACACACTCAGCTCTTAACCCCAGTGTGCAGAAAGAGTCAAAACGTGTTTTTCAGCAGAAATAAACATGTTTCTGCAAGTTTGGTCAACCCCATGTAAGTTATGGGGCAGTAACAGAACACTTTTCAAAACGTGTTTTTCAGCCCGAAATAAACGCGTTTTTTCAGACAACTGAATCACCATGTAACAGCAAGGCTCAGAGGAGCCCACACACTCAGCTCTTAACCCCAGTGTGCAGGAAGGGTCAAAACGTGTTTTTCAGCAGAAATAAACATGTTTCTGCAAGTTTGGTCAACCCCATGTAAGTTATGGGGCAGTAACAGAACACTTTTCAAAACGTGTTTTTCAGCCCGAAATAAACGCGTTTTTTCAGACAACTGAATCCCCATGCAACAGCAAGGCTCAGAAGAGCCCACACACTCAGCTCTTAACCCCAGTGTGCAGAAAGTGTCAAAACGTGTTTTTCAGCAGAAATAAACATGTTTCTGCAAGTTTGGTCAACCCCATGTAAGTTATGGGACAGTAACAGCACACTTTTCAAAACGTGTTTTTCAGCCCGAAATAAACGCGTTTTTTCAGACAACTGAATCCCCATGTAACAGCAAGCTCAGAGGAGCCCACACACTCAGATCTTAACCCCAGTGTGCAGAAAGGGTCAAAACGTGTTTTTCAGCAGAAATAAACATGTTTCTGCAAGTTTGGTCAACCCCATGTAAGTTATGGGGCAGTAACAGAACACTTTTCAAAACGTGTTTTTCAGCCCGAAATAAACGCGTTTTTTTCAGACAACTGAATCCCCATGTAACAGCAAGACTCAGAGGAGCCCACACACTCAGATCTTAACCCCAGTGTGCAGAAAGGGTAAAAACGTGTTTTTCAGCAGAAATAAACATGTTTCTGCAAGTTTGGTCAACCCCATGTAAGTTATGGGGCAGTAACAGAACACTTTTCAAAACGTGTTTTTCAGCCCGAAATAAACGCGTTTTTTCAGACAACTGAATCCCCATGTAACAGCAAGGTTCAGAAGAGCCCACACTCTCAGCTCTTAACCCCAGTGTGCAGGAAGGGTCAAAACGTGTTTTTCAGCAGAAATAAACATGTTTCTGCAAGTTTGGTCAACCCCATGTAAGTTATGGGGCAGTAACAGAACACTTTTCAAAACGTGTTTTTCAGCCCGAAATAAACGCGTTTTTTCAGACAACTGAATCCCCATGCAACAGCAAGGCTCAGAAGAGCCCACACACTCAGCTCTTAACCCCAGTGTGCAAAAAGAGTCAAAACGTGTTTTTCAGCAGAAATAAACATGTTTCTGCAAGTTTGGTCAACCCCATGTAAGTTATGGGGCAGTAACAGAACACTTTTCAAAACGTGTTTTTCAGCCCGAAATAAACGCGTTTTTTCAGACAACTGAATCCCCATGCAACAGCAAGGCTCAGAAGAGCCCACACACTCAGCTCTTAACCCCAGTGTGCAGAAAGAGTCAAAACGTGTTTTTCAGCAGAAATAAACATGTTTCTGCAAGTTTGGTCAACCCCATGTAAGTTATGGGGCAGTAACAGAACACTTTTCAAAACGTGTTTTTCAGCCCGAAATAAACGCGTTTTTTCAGACAACTGAATCACCATGTAACAGCAAGGCTCAGAGGAGCCCACACACTCAGCTCTTAACCCCAGTGTGCAGGAAGGGTCAAAACGTGTTTTTCAGCAGAAATAAACATGTTTCTGCAAGTTTGGTCAACCCCATGTAAGTTATGGGGCAGTAACAGAACACTTTTCAAAACGTGTTTTTCAGCCCGAAATAAACGCGTTTTTTCAGACAACTGAATCACCATGTAACAGCAAGGCTCAGAGGAGCCCACACACTCAGCTCTTAACCCCAGTGTGCAGGAAGGGTCAAAACGTGTTTTTCAGCAGAAATAAACATGTTTCTGCAAGTTTGGTCAACCCCATGTAAGTTATGGGGCAGTAACAGAACACTTTTCAAAACGTGTTTTTCAGCCCGAAATAAACGCGTTTTTTCAGACAACTGAATCCCCATGCAACAGCAAGGCTCAGAAGAGCCCACACACTCAGCTCTTAACCCCAGTGTGCAGAAAGAGTCAAAACGTGTTTTTCAGCAGAAATAAACATGTTTCTGCAAGTTTGGTCAACCCCATGTAAGTTATGGGGCAGTAACAGAACACTTTTCAAAACGTGTTTTTCAGCCCGAAATAAACGCGTTTTTTCAGACAACTGAATCCCCATGTAACAGCAAGGCTCAGAGGAGCCCACACACTCAGCTCTTAGCCCCAGTGTGCAGAAAGTGTCAAAACGTGTTTTTCAGCAGAAATAAACATGTTTCTGCAAGTTTGGTCAACCCCATGTAAGTTATGGGACAGTAACAGCACACTTTTCAAAACGTGTTTTTCAGCCCGAAATAAACGCGTTTTTTCAGACAACTGAATCCCCATGTAACAGCAAGGCTCAGAGGAGCCCACACACTCAGATCTTAAACCCAGTGTGCAGAAAGGGTCAAAACGTGTTTTTCAGCAGAAATAAACATGTTTCTGCAAGTTTGGTCAACCCCATGTAAGTTATGGGGCAGTAACAGAACACTTTTCAAAACGTGTTTTTCAGCCCGAAATAAACGCGTTTTTTCAGACAACTGAATCACCATGTAACAGCAAGGCTCAGAAGAGCCCACACACTCAGCTCTTAACCCCAGTGTGCAGGAAGGGTCAAAACGTGTTTTTCAGCAGAAATAAACATGTTTCTGCAAGTTTGGTCAACCCCATGTAAGTTATGGGGCAGTAACAGAACACTTTTCAAAACGTGTTTTTCAGCCCGAAATAAACGCGTTTTTTCAGACAACTGAATCACCATGTAACAGCAAGGCTCAGAGGAGCCCACACACTCAGCTCTTAACCCCAGTGTGCAGGAAGGGTCAAAACGTGTTTTTCAGCAGAAATAAACATGTTTCTGCAAGTTTGGTCAACCCCATGTAAGTTATGGGGCAGTAACAGAACACTTTTCAAAACGTGTTTTTCAGCCCGAAATAAACGCGTTTTTTCAGACAACTGAATCCCCATGCAACAGCAAGGCTCAGAAGAGCCCACACACTCAGATCTTAACCCCAGTGTGCAGAAAGAGTCAAAACGTGTTTTTCAGCAGAAATAAACATGTTTCTGCAAGTTTGGTCAACCCCATGTAAGTTATGGGGCAGTAACAGAACACTTTTCAAAACGTGTTTTTCAGCCCGAAATAAACGCGTTTTTTCAGACAACTGAATCACCATGTAACAGCAAGGCTCAGAGGAGCCCACACACTCAGCTCTTAACCCCAGTGTGCAGGAAGGGTCAAAACGTGTTTTTCAGCAGAAATAAACATGTTTCTGCAAGTTTGGTCAACCCCATGTAAGTTATGGGGCAGTAACAGAACACTTTTCAAAACGTGTTTTTCAGCCCGAAATAAACGCGTTTTTTTCAGACAACTGAATCCCCATGTAACAGCAAGACTCAGAGGAGCCCACACACTCAGATCTTAACCCCAGTGTGCAGAAAGGGTAAAAACGTGTTTTTCAGCAGAAATAAACATGTTTCTGCAAGTTTGGTCAACCCCATGTAAGTTATGGGGCAGTAACAGAACACTTTTCAAAACGTGTTTTTCAGCCCGAAATAAACGCGTTTTTTCAGACAACTGAATCCCCATGTAACAGCAAGGTTCAGAAGAGCCCACACTCTCAGCTCTTAACCCCAGTGTGCAGGAAGGGTCAAAACGTGTTTTTCAGCAGAAATAAACATGTTTCTGCAAGTTTGGTCAACCCCATGTAAGTTATGGGGCAGTAACAGAACACTTTTCAAAACGTGTTTTTCAGCCCGAAATAAACGCGTTTTTTCAGACAACTGAATCCCCATGCAACAGCAAGGCTCAGAAGAGCCCACACACTCAGCTCTTAACCCCAGTGTGCAGAAAGAGTCAAAACGTGTTTTTCAGCAGAAATAAACATGTTTCTGCAAGTTTGGTCAACCCCATGTAAGTTATGGGGCAGTAACAGAACACTTTTCAAAACGTGTTTTTCAGCCCGAAATAAACGCGTTTTTTCAGACAACTGAATCACCATGTAACAGCAAGGCTCAGAGGAGCCCACACACTCAGCTCTTAACCCCAGTGTGCAGAAAGAGTCAAAACGTGTTTTTCAGCAGAAATAAACATGTTTCTGCAAGTTTGGTCAACCCCATGTAAGTTATGGGGCAGTAACAGAACACTTTTCAAAACGTGTTTTTCAGCCCGAAATAAACGCGTTTTTTCAGACAACTGAATCCCCATGTAACAGCAAGGCTCAGAGGAGCCCACACACTCAGCTCTTAGCCCCAGTGTGCAGAAAGTGTCAAAACGTGTTTTTCAGCAGAAATAAACATGTTTCTGCAAGTTTGGTCAACCCCATGTAAGTTATGGGACAGTAACAGCACACTTTTCAAAACGTGTTTTTCAGCCCGAAATAAACGCGTTTTTTCAGACAACTGAATCCCCATGTAACAGCAAGGCTCAGAGGATCCCACACACTCAGATCTTAACCCCAGTGTGCAGAAAGGGTCAAAACGTGTTTTTCAGCAGAAATAAACATGTTTCTGCAAGTTTGGTCAACCCCATGTAAGTTATGGGGCAGTAACAGAACACTTTTCAAAACGTGTTTTTCAGCCCGAAATAAACGCGTTTTTTCAGACAACTGAATCCCCATGCAACAGCAAGGCTCAGAAGAACCCACACACTCAGCTCTTAACCCCAGTGTGCAGAAAGAGTCAAAACGTGTTTTTCAGCAGAAATAAACATGTTTCTGCAAGTTTGGTCAACCCCATGTAAGTTATGGGGCAGTAACAGAACACTTTTCAAAACGTGTTTTTCAGCCCGAAATAAACGCGTTTTTTCAGACAACTGAATCACCATGTAACAGCAAGGCTCAGAGGAGCCCACACACTCAGCTCTTAACCCCAGTGTGCAGGAAGGGTCAAAACGTGTTTTTCAGCAGAAATAAACATGTTTCTGCAAGTTTGGTCAACCCCATGTAAGTTATGGGGCAGTAACAGAACACTTTTCAAAACGTGTTTTTCAGCCCGAAATAAACGCGTTTTTTCAGACAACTGAATCCCCATGCAACAGCAAGGCTCAGAAGAGCCCACACACTCAGCTCTTAACCCCAGTGTGCAGAAAGTGTCAAAACGTGTTTTTCAGCAGAAATAAACATGTTTCTGCAAGTTTGGTCAACCCCATGTAAGTTATGGGACAGTAACAGCACACTTTTCAAAACGTGTTTTTCAGCCCGAAATAAACGCGTTTTTTCAGACAACTGAATCCCCATGTAACAGCAAGCTCAGAGGAGCCCACACACTCAGATCTTAACCCCAGTGTGCAGAAAGGGTCAAAACGTGTTTTTCAGCAGAAATAAACATGTTTCTGCAAGTTTGGTCAACCCCATGTAAGTTATGGGGCAGTAACAGAACACTTTTCAAAACGTGTTTTTCAGCCCGAAATAAACGCGTTTTTTTCAGACAACTGAATCCCCATGTAACAGCAAGACTCAGAGGAGCCCACACACTCAGATCTTAACCCCAGTGTGCAGAAAGGGTAAAAACGTGTTTTTCAGCAGAAATAAACATGTTTCTGCAAGTTTGGTCAACCCCATGTAAGTTATGGGGCAGTAACAGAACACTTTTCAAAACGTGTTTTTCAGCCCGAAATAAACGCGTTTTTTCAGACAACTGAATCCCCATGTAACAGCAAGGTTCAGAAGAGCCCACACTCTCAGCTCTTAACCCCAGTGTGCAGGAAGGGTCAAAACGTGTTTTTCAGCAGAAATAAACATGTTTCTGCAAGTTTGGTCAACCCCATGTAAGTTATGGGGCAGTAACAGAACACTTTTCAAAACGTGTTTTTCAGCCCGAAATAAACGCGTTTTTTCAGACAACTGAATCCCCATGCAACAGCAAGGCTCAGAAGAGCCCACACACTCAGCTCTTAACCCCAGTGTGCAAAAAGAGTCAAAACGTGTTTTTCAGCAGAAATAAACATGTTTCTGCAAGTTTGGTCAACCCCATGTAAGTTATGGGGCAGTAACAGAACACTTTTCAAAACGTGTTTTTCAGCCCGAAATAAACGCGTTTTTTCAGACAACTGAATCCCCATGCAACAGCAAGGCTCAGAAGAGCCCACACACTCAGCTCTTAACCCCAGTGTGCAGAAAGAGTCAAAACGTGTTTTTCAGCAGAAATAAACATGTTTCTGCAAGTTTGGTCAACCCCATGTAAGTTATGGGGCAGTAACAGAACACTTTTCAAAACGTGTTTTTCAGCCCGAAATAAACGCGTTTTTTCAGACAACTGAATCACCATGTAACAGCAAGGCTCAGAGGAGCCCACACACTCAGCTCTTAACCCCAGTGTGCAGGAAGGGTCAAAACGTGTTTTTCAGCAGAAATAAACATGTTTCTGCAAGTTTGGTCAACCCCATGTAAGTTATGGGGCAGTAACAGAACACTTTTCAAAACGTGTTTTTCAGCCCGAAATAAACGCGTTTTTTCAGACAACTGAATCCCCATGCAACAGCAAGGCTCAGAAGAGCCCACACACTCAGCTCTTAACCCCAGTGTGCAGAAAGTGTCAAAACGTGTTTTTCAGCAGAAATAAACATGTTTCTGCAAGTTTGGTCAACCCCATGTAAGTTATGGGACAGTAACAGCACACTTTTCAAAACGTGTTTTTCAGCCCGAAATAAACGCGTTTTTTCAGACAACTGAATCCCCATGTAACAGCAAGCTCAGAGGAGCCCACACACTCAGATCTTAACCCCAGTGTGCAGAAAGGGTCAAAACGTGTTTTTCAGCAGAAATAAACATGTTTCTGCAAGTTTGGTCAACCCCATGTAAGTTATGGGGCAGTAACAGAACACTTTTCAAAACGTGTTTTTCAGCCCGAAATAAACGCGTTTTTTTCAGACAACTGAATCCCCATGTAACAGCAAGACTCAGAGGAGCCCACACACTCAGATCTTAACCCCAGTGTGCAGAAAGGGTAAAAACGTGTTTTTCAGCAGAAATAAACATGTTTCTGCAAGTTTGGTCAACCCCATGTAAGTTATGGGGCAGTAACAGAACACTTTTCAAAACGTGTTTTTCAGCCCGAAATAAACGCGTTTTTTCAGACAACTGAATCCCCATGTAACAGCAAGGTTCAGAAGAGCCCACACTCTCAGCTCTTAACCCCAGTGTGCAGGAAGGGTCAAAACGTGTTTTTCAGCAGAAATAAACATGTTTCTGCAAGTTTGGTCAACCCCATGTAAGTTATGGGGCAGTAACAGAACACTTTTCAAAACGTGTTTTTCAGCCCGAAATAAACGCGTTTTTTCAGACAACTGAATCCCCATGCAACAGCAAGGCTCAGAAGAGCCCACACACTCAGCTCTTAACCCCAGTGTGCAGAAAGAGTCAAAACGTGTTTTTCAGCAGAAATAAACATGTTTCTGCAAGTTTGGTCAACCCCATGTAAGTTATGGGGCAGTAACAGAACACTTTTCAAAACGTGTTTTTCAGCCCGAAATAAACGCGTTTTTTCAGACAACTGAATCACCATGTAACAGCAAGGCTCAGAGGAGCCCACACACTCAGCTCTTAACCCCAGTGTGCAGAAAGAGTCAAAACGTGTTTTTCAGCAGAAATAAACATGTTTCTGCAAGTTTGGTCAACCCCATGTAAGTTATGGGGCAGTAACAGAACACTTTTCAAAACGTGTTTTTCAGCCCGAAATAAACGCGTTTTTTCAGACAACTGAATCCCCATGTAACAGCAAGGCTCAGAGGAGCCCACACACTCAGCTCTTAGCCCCAGTGTGCAGAAAGTGTCAAAACGTGTTTTTCAGCAGAAATAAACATGTTTCTGCAAGTTTGGTCAACCCCATGTAAGTTATGGGACAGTAACAGCACACTTTTCAAAACGTGTTTTTCAGCCCGAAATAAACGCGTTTTTTCAGACAACTGAATCCCCATGTAACAGCAAGGCTCAGAGGATCCCACACACTCAGATCTTAACCCCAGTGTGCAGAAAGGGTCAAAACGTGTTTTTCAGCAGAAATAAACATGTTTCTGCAAGTTTGGTCAACCCCATGTAAGTTATGGGGCAGTAACAGAACACTTTTCAAAACGTGTTTTTCAGCCCGAAATAAACGCGTTTTTTCAGACAACTGAATCACCATGTAACAGCAAGGCTCAGAGGAGCCCACACACTCAGCTCTTAACCCCAGTGTGCAGGAAGGGTCAAAACGTGTTTTTCAGCAGAAATAAACATGTTTCTGCAAGTTTGGTCAACCCCATGTAAGTTATGGGGCAGTAACAGAACACTTTTCAAAACGTGTTTTTCAGCCCGAAATAAACGCGTTTTTTCAGACAACTGAATCCCCATGCAACAGCAAGGCTCAGAAGAGCCCACACACTCAGATCTTAACCCCAGTGTGCAGAAAGGGTCAAAACGTGTTTTTCAGCAGAAATAAACATGTTTCTGCAAGTTTGGTCAACCCCATGTAAGTTATGAGGCAGTAACAGAACACTTTTCAAAACGTGTTTTTCAGCCCGAAATAAACGCGTTTTTTCAGACAACTGAATCACCATGTAACAGCAAGGCTCAGAGGAGCCCACACACTCAGCTCTTAACCCCAGTGTGCAGGAAGGGTCAAAACGTGTTTTTCAGCAGAAATAAACATGTTTCTGCAAGTTTGGTCAACCCCATGTAAGTTATGGGGCAGTAACAGAACACTTTTCAAAACGTGTTTTTCAGCCCGAAATAAACGCGTTTTTTCAGACAACTGAATCCCCATGCAACAGCAAGGCTCAGAAGAGCCCACACACTCAGCTCTTAACCCCAGTGTGCAGAAAGAGTCAAAACGTGTTTTTCAGCAGAAATAAACATGTTTCTGCAAGTTTGGTCAACCCCATGTAAGTTATGGGGCAGTAACAGAACACTTTTCAAAACGTGTTTTTCAGCCCGAAATAAACGCGTTTTTTCAGACAACTGAATCCCCATGCAACAGCAAGGCTCAGAAGAGCCCACACACTCAGCTCTTAACCCCAGTGTGCAGAAAGAGTCAAAACGTGTTTTTCAGCAGAAATAAACATGTTTCTGCAAGTTTGGTCAACCCCATGTAAGTTATGGGGCAGTAACAGAACACTTTTCAAAACGTGTTTTTCAGCCCGAAATAAACGCGTTTTTTCAGACAACTGAATCACCATGTAACAGCAAGGCTCAGAGGAGCCCACACACTCAGCTCTTAACCCCAGTGTGCAGGAAGGGTCAAAACGTGTTTTTCAGCAGAAATAAACATGTTTCTGCAAGTTTGGTCAACCCCATGTAAGTTATGGGGCAGTAACAGAACACTTTTCAAAACGTGTTTTTCAGCCCGAAATAAACGCGTTTTTTCAGACAACTGAATCCCCATGCAACAGCAAGGCTCAGAAGAGCCCACACACTCAGCTCTTAACCCCAGTGTGCAGAAAGTGTCAAAACGTGTTTTTCAGCAGAAATAAACATGTTTCTGCAAGTTTGGTCAACCCCATGTAAGTTATGGGACAGTAACAGCACACTTTTCAAAACGTGTTTTTCAGCCCGAAATAAACGCGTTTTTTCAGACAACTGAATCCCCATGTAACAGCAAGCTCAGAGGAGCCCACACACTCAGATCTTAACCCCAGTGTGCAGAAAGGGTCAAAACGTGTTTTTCAGCAGAAATAAACATGTTTCTGCAAGTTTGGTCAACCCCATGTAAGTTATGGGGCAGTAACAGAACACTTTTCAAAACGTGTTTTTCAGCCCGAAATAAACGCGTTTTTTTCAGACAACTGAATCCCCATGTAACAGCAAGACTCAGAGGAGCCCACACACTCAGATCTTAACCCCAGTGTGCAGAAAGGGTAAAAACGTGTTTTTCAGCAGAAATAAACATGTTTCTGCAAGTTTGGTCAACCCCATGTAAGTTATGGGGCAGTAACAGAACACTTTTCAAAACGTGTTTTTCAGCCCGAAATAAACGCGTTTTTTCAGACAACTGAATCCCCATGTAACAGCAAGGTTCAGAAGAGCCCACACTCTCAGCTCTTAACCCCAGTGTGCAGGAAGGGTCAAAACGTGTTTTTCAGCAGAAATAAACATGTTTCTGCAAGTTTGGTCAACCCCATGTAAGTTATGGGGCAGTAACAGAACACTTTTCAAAACGTGTTTTTCAGCCCGAAATAAACGCGTTTTTTCAGACAACTGAATCCCCATGTAACAGCAAGGTTCAGAAGAGCCCACACTCTCAGCTCTTAACCCCAGTGTGCAGGAAGGGTCAAAACGTGTTTTTCAGCAGAAATAAACATGTTTCTGCAAGTTTGGTCAACCCCATGTAAGTTATGGGGCAGTAACAGAACACTTTTCAAAACGTGTTTTTCAGCCCGAAATAAACGCGTTTTTTCAGACAACTGAATCCCCATGCAACAGCAAGGCTCAGAAGAGCCCACACACTCAGCTCTTAACCCCAGTGTGCAGAAAGAGTCAAAACGTGTTTTTCAGCAGAAATAAACATGTTTCTGCAAGTTTGGTCAACCCCATGTAAGTTATGGGGCAGTAACAGAACACTTTTCAAAACGTGTTTTTCAGCCCGAAATAAACGCGTTTTTTCAGACAACTGAATCACCATGTAACAGCAAGGCTCAGAGGAGCCCACACACTCAGCTCTTAACCCCAGTGTGCAGAAAGAGTCAAAACGTGTTTTTCAGCAGAAATAAACATGTTTCTGCAAGTTTGGTCAACCCCATGTAAGTTATGGGGCAGTAACAGAACACTTTTCAAAACGTGTTTTTCAGCCCGAAATAAACGCGTTTTTTCAGACAACTGAATCCCCATGTAACAGCAAGGCTCAGAGGAGCCCACACACTCAGCTCTTAGCCCCAGTGTGCAGAAAGTGTCAAAACGTGTTTTTCAGCAGAAATAAACATGTTTCTGCAAGTTTGGTCAACCCCATGTAAGTTATGGGACAGTAACAGCACACTTTTCAAAACGTGTTTTTCAGCCCGAAATAAACGCGTTTTTTCAGACAACTGAATCCCCATGTAACAGCAAGGCTCAGAGGATCCCACACACTCAGATCTTAACCCCAGTGTGCAGAAAGGGTCAAAACGTGTTTTTCAGCAGAAATAAACATGTTTCTGCAAGTTTGGTCAACCCCATGTAAGTTATGGGGCAGTAACAGAACACTTTTCAAAACGTGTTTTTCAGCCCGAAATAAACGCGTTTTTTCAGACAACTGAATCACCATGTAACAGCAAGGCTCAGAGGAGCCCACACACTCAGCTCTTAACCCCAGTGTGCAGGAAGGGTCAAAACGTGTTTTTCAGCAGAAATAAACATGTTTCTGCAAGTTTGGTCAACCCCATGTAAGTTATGGGGCAGTAACAGAACACTTTTCAAAACGTGTTTTTCAGCCCGAAATAAACGCGTTTTTTCAGACAACTGAATCCCCATGCAACAGCAAGGCTCAGAAGAGCCCACACACTCAGATCTTAACCCCAGTGTGCAGAAAGGGTCAAAACGTGTTTTTCAGCAGAAATAAACATGTTTCTGCAAGTTTGGTCAACCCCATGTAAGTTATGAGGCAGTAACAGAACACTTTTCAAAACGTGTTTTTCAGCCCGAAATAAACGCGTTTTTTCAGACAACTGAATCACCATGTAACAGCAAGGCTCAGAGGAGCCCACACACTCAGCTCTTAACCCCAGTGTGCAGGAAGGGTCAAAACGTGTTTTTCAGCAGAAATAAACATGTTTCTGCAAGTTTGGTCAACCCCATGTAAGTTATGGGGCAGTAACAGAACACTTTTCAAAACGTGTTTTTCAGCCCGAAATAAACGCGTTTTTTCAGACAACTGAATCCCCATGCAACAGCAAGGCTCAGAAGAGCCCACACACTCAGCTCTTAACCCCAGTGTGCAGAAAGAGTCAAAACGTGTTTTTCAGCAGAAATAAACATGTTTCTGCAAGTTTGGTCAACCCCATGTAAGTTATGGGGCAGTAACAGAACACTTTTCAAAACGTGTTTTTCAGCCCGAAATAAACGCGTTTTTTCAGACAACTGAATCCCCATGCAACAGCAAGGCTCAGAAGAGCCCACACACTCAGCTCTTAACCCCAGTGTGCAGAAAGAGTCAAAACGTGTTTTTCAGCAGAAATAAACATGTTTCTGCAAGTTTGGTCAACCCCATGTAAGTTATGGGGCAGTAACAGAACACTTTTCAAAACGTGTTTTTCAGCCCGAAATAAACGCGTTTTTTCAGACAACTGAATCACCATGTAACAGCAAGGCTCAGAGGAGCCCACACACTCAGCTCTTAACCCCAGTGTGCAGGAAGGGTCAAAACGTGTTTTTCAGCAGAAATAAACATGTTTCTGCAAGTTTGGTCAACCCCATGTAAGTTATGGGGCAGTAACAGAACACTTTTCAAAACGTGTTTTTCAGCCCGAAATAAACGCGTTTTTTCAGACAACTGAATCCCCATGCAACAGCAAGGCTCAGAAGAGCCCACACACTCAGCTCTTAACCCCAGTGTGCAGAAAGTGTCAAAACGTGTTTTTCAGCAGAAATAAACATGTTTCTGCAAGTTTGGTCAACCCCATGTAAGTTATGGGACAGTAACAGCACACTTTTCAAAACGTGTTTTTCAGCCCGAAATAAACGCGTTTTTTCAGACAACTGAATCCCCATGTAACAGCAAGCTCAGAGGAGCCCACACACTCAGATCTTAACCCCAGTGTGCAGAAAGGGTCAAAACGTGTTTTTCAGCAGAAATAAACATGTTTCTGCAAGTTTGGTCAACCCCATGTAAGTTATGGGGCAGTAACAGAACACTTTTCAAAACGTGTTTTTCAGCCCGAAATAAACGCGTTTTTTTCAGACAACTGAATCCCCATGTAACAGCAAGACTCAGAGGAGCCCACACACTCAGATCTTAACCCCAGTGTGCAGAAAGGGTAAAAACGTGTTTTTCAGCAGAAATAAACATGTTTCTGCAAGTTTGGTCAACCCCATGTAAGTTATGGGGCAGTAACAGAACACTTTTCAAAACGTGTTTTTCAGCCCGAAATAAACGCGTTTTTTCAGACAACTGAATCCCCATGTAACAGCAAGGTTCAGAAGAGCCCACACTCTCAGCTCTTAACCCCAGTGTGCAGGAAGGGTCAAAACGTGTTTTTCAGCAGAAATAAACATGTTTCTGCAAGTTTGGTCAACCCCATGTAAGTTATGGGGCAGTAACAGAACACTTTTCAAAACGTGTTTTTCAGCCCGAAATAAACGCGTTTTTTCAGACAACTGAATCCCCATGCAACAGCAAGGCTCAGAAGAGCCCACACACTCAGCTCTTAACCCCAGTGTGCAGAAAGTGTCAAAACGTGTTTTTCAGCAGAAATAAACATGTTTCTGCAAGTTTGGTCAACCCCATGTAAGTTATGGGACAGTAACAGCACACTTTTCAAAACGTGTTTTTCAGCCCGAAATAAACGCGTTTTTTCAGACAACTGAATCCCCATGTAACAGCAAGGCTCAGAGGAGCCCACACACTCAGATCTTAACCCCAGTGTGCAGAAAGGGTCAAAACGTGTTTTTCAGCAGAAATAAACATGTTTCTGCAAGTTTGGTCAACCCCATGTAAGTTATGGGGCAGTAACAGAACACTTTTCAAAACGTGTTTTTCAGCCCGAAATAAACGCGTTTTTTCAGACAACTGAATCACCATGTAACAGCAAGGCTCAGAGGAGCCCACACACTCAGCTCTTAACCCCAGTGTGCAGGAAGGGTCAAAACGTGTTTTTCAGCAGAAATAAACATGTTTCTGCAAGTTTGGTCAACCCCATGTAAGTTATGGGACAGTAACAGCACACTTTTCAAAACGTGTTTTTCAGCAAGAAATAAACGCGTTTTTTCAGACAACTGAATCCCCATGTAACAGCAAGACTCAGAGGAGCCCACACACTCAGATCTTAACCCTAGTGTGCAGAAAGGGTAAAAACGTGTTTTTCAGCAGAAATAAACATGTTTCTGCAAGTTTGGTTAACCCCATGTAAGTTATGGGGAAGTAACAGAACACTTTTCAAAACGTGTTTTTCAGCCCGAAATAAACGCGTTTTTTCAGACAACTGAATCCCCATGTAACAGCAAGGTTCAGAAGAGCCCACACACTCAGCTCTTAACCCCAGTGTGCAGAAAGAGTCAAAACGTGTTTTTCAGCAGAAATAAACATGTTTCTGCAAGTTTGGTCAACCCCATGTAAGTTATGGGGCAGTAACAGAACACTTTTCAAAACGTGTTTTTCAGCCCGAAATAAACGCGTTTTTTCAGACAACTGAATCCCCATGTAACAGCAAGGCTCAGAGGAGCCCACACACTCAGCTCTTAGCCCCAGTGTGCAGAAAGTGTCAAAACGTGTTTTTCAGCAGAAATAAACATGTTTTTGCAAGTTTGGTCAACCCCATGTAAGTTATGGGACAGTAACAGCACACTTTTCAAAACGTGTTTTTCAGCCCGAAATAAACGCGTTTTTTCAGACAACTGAATCCCCATGTAACAGCAAGGCTCAGAGGAGCCCACACTCTCAGATCTTAACCCCAGTGAGCAGAAAGTGTCAAAACGTGTTTTTCAGCAGAAATAAACATGTTTCTGCAAGTTTGGTCAACCCCATGTAAGTTATGGGGCAGTAACAGAACACTTTTCAAAACGTGTTTTTCAGCCCGAAATAAACGCGTTTTTTCAGACAACTGAATCACCATGTAACAGCAAGGCTCAGAAGAGCCCACACACTCAGATCTTAACCCCAGTGTGCAGAAAGGGTCAAAACGTGTTTTTCAGCAGAAAAAAACATGTTTCTGCAAGTTTGGTCAACCCCATGTAAGTTATGGGGCAGTAACAGAACACTTTTCAAAACGTGTTTTTCAGCCCGAAATAAACGCGTTTTTTCAGACAACTGAATCACCATGTAACAGCAAGGCTCAGAGGAGCCCACACACTCAGCTCTTAACCCCAGTGTGCAGGAAGGGTCAAAACGTGTTTTTCAGCAGAAATAAACATGTTTCTGCAAGTTTGGTCAACCCCATGTAAGTTATGGGGCAGTAACAGAACACTTTTCAAAACGTGTTTTTCAGCCCGAAATAAACGCGTTTTTTCAGACAACTGAATCCCCATGCAACAGCAAGGCTCAGAAGAGCCCACACACTCAGCTCTTAACCCCAGTGTGCAAAAAGAGTCAAAACGTGTTTTTCAGCAGAAATAAACATGTTTCTGCAAGTTTGGTCAACCCCATGTAAGTTATGGGGCAGTAACAGAACACTTTTCAAAACGTGTTTTTCAGCCCGAAATAAACGCGTTTTTTCAGACAACTGAATCCCCATGCAACAGCAAGGCTCAGAAGAGCCCACACACTCAGCTCTTAACCCCAGTGTGCAGAAAGAGTCAAAACGTGTTTTTCAGCAGAAATAAACATGTTTCTGCAAGTTTGGTCAACCCCATGTAAGTTATGGGGCAGTAACAGAACACTTTTCAAAACGTGTTTTTCAGCCCGAAATAAACGCGTTTTTTCAGACAACTGAATCACCATGTAACAGCAAGGCTCAGAGGAGCCCACACACTCAGCTCTTAACCCCAGTGTGCAGGAAGGGTCAAAACGTGTTTTTCAGCAGAAATAAACATGTTTCTGCAAGTTTGGTCAACCCCATGTAAGTTATGGGGCAGTAACAGAACACTTTTCAAAACGTGTTTTTCAGCCCGAAATAAACGCGTTTTTTCAGACAACTGAATCCCCATGCAACAGCAAGGCTCAGAAGAGCCCACACACTCAGCTCTTAACCCCAGTGTGCAGAAAGTGTCAAAACGTGTTTTTCAGCAGAAATAAACATGTTTCTGCAAGTTTGGTCAACCCCATGTAAGTTATGGGACAGTAACAGCACACTTTTCAAAACGTGTTTTTCAGCCCGAAATAAACGCGTTTTTTCAGACAACTGAATCCCCATGTAACAGCAAGCTCAGAGGAGCCCACACACTCAGATCTTAACCCCAGTGTGCAGAAAGGGTCAAAACGTGTTTTTCAGCAGAAATAAACATGTTTCTGCAAGTTTGGTCAACCCCATGTAAGTTATGGGGCAGTAACAGAACACTTTTCAAAACGTGTTTTTCAGCCCGAAATAAACGCGTTTTTTTCAGACAACTGAATCCCCATGTAACAGCAAGACTCAGAGGAGCCCACACACTCAGATCTTAACCCCAGTGTGCAGAAAGGGTAAAAACGTGTTTTTCAGCAGAAATAAACATGTTTCTGCAAGTTTGGTCAACCCCATGTAAGTTATGGGGCAGTAACAGAACACTTTTCAAAACGTGTTTTTCAGCCCGAAATAAACGCGTTTTTTCAGACAACTGAATCCCCATGTAACAGCAAGGTTCAGAAGAGCCCACACTCTCAGCTCTTAACCCCAGTGTGCAGGAAGGGTCAAAACGTGTTTTTCAGCAGAAATAAACATGTTTCTGCAAGTTTGGTCAACCCCATGTAAGTTATGGGGCAGTAACAGAACACTTTTCAAAACGTGTTTTTCAGCCCGAAATAAACGCGTTTTTTCAGACAACTGAATCCCCATGCAACAGCAAGGCTCAGAAGAGCCCACACACTCAGCTCTTAACCCCAGTGTGCAGAAAGAGTCAAAACGTGTTTTTCAGCAGAAATAAACATGTTTCTGCAAGTTTGGTCAACCCCATGTAAGTTATGGGGCAGTAACAGAACACTTTTCAAAACGTGTTTTTCAGCCCGAAATAAACGCGTTTTTTCAGACAACTGAATCACCATGTAACAGCAAGGCTCAGAGGAGCCCACACACTCAGCTCTTAACCCCAGTGTGCAGAAAGAGTCAAAACGTGTTTTTCAGCAGAAATAAACATGTTTCTGCAAGTTTGGTCAACCCCATGTAAGTTATGGGGCAGTAACAGAACACTTTTCAAAACGTGTTTTTCAGCCCGAAATAAACGCGTTTTTTCAGACAACTGAATCCCCATGTAACAGCAAGGCTCAGAGGAGCCCACACACTCAGCTCTTAGCCCCAGTGTGCAGAAAGTGTCAAAACGTGTTTTTCAGCAGAAATAAACATGTTTCTGCAAGTTTGGTCAACCCCATGTAAGTTATGGGACAGTAACAGCACACTTTTCAAAACGTGTTTTTCAGCCCGAAATAAACGCGTTTTTTCAGACAACTGAATCCCCATGTAACAGCAAGGCTCAGAGGATCCCACACACTCAGATCTTAACCCCAGTGTGCAGAAAGGGTCAAAACGTGTTTTTCAGCAGAAATAAACATGTTTCTGCAAGTTTGGTCAACCCCATGTAAGTTATGGGGCAGTAACAGAACACTTTTCAAAACGTGTTTTTCAGCCCGAAATAAACGCGTTTTTTCAGACAACTGAATCACCATGTAACAGCAAGGCTCAGAGGAGCCCACACACTCAGCTCTTAACCCCAGTGTGCAGGAAGGGTCAAAACGTGTTTTTCAGCAGAAATAAACATGTTTCTGCAAGTTTGGTCAACCCCATGTAAGTTATGGGGCAGTAACAGAACACTTTTCAAAACGTGTTTTTCAGCCCGAAATAAACGCGTTTTTTCAGACAACTGAATCCCCATGCAACAGCAAGGCTCAGAAGAGCCCACACACTCAGATCTTAACCCCAGTGTGCAGAAAGGGTCAAAACGTGTTTTTCAGCAGAAATAAACATGTTTCTGCAAGTTTGGTCAACCCCATGTAAGTTATGAGGCAGTAACAGAACACTTTTCAAAACGTGTTTTTCAGCCCGAAATAAACGCGTTTTTTCAGACAACTGAATCACCATGTAACAGCAAGGCTCAGAGGAGCCCACACACTCAGCTCTTAACCCCAGTGTGCAGGAAGGGTCAAAACGTGTTTTTCAGCAGAAATAAACATGTTTCTGCAAGTTTGGTCAACCCCATGTAAGTTATGGGGCAGTAACAGAACACTTTTCAAAACGTGTTTTTCAGCCCGAAATAAACGCGTTTTTTCAGACAACTGAATCCCCATGCAACAGCAAGGCTCAGAAGAGCCCACACACTCAGCTCTTAACCCCAGTGTGCAGAAAGAGTCAAAACGTGTTTTTCAGCAGAAATAAACATGTTTCTGCAAGTTTGGTCAACCCCATGTAAGTTATGGGGCAGTAACAGAACACTTTTCAAAACGTGTTTTTCAGCCCGAAATAAACGCGTTTTTTCAGACAACTGAATCCCCATGCAACAGCAAGGCTCAGAAGAGCCCACACACTCAGCTCTTAACCCCAGTGTGCAGAAAGAGTCAAAACGTGTTTTTCAGCAGAAATAAACATGTTTCTGCAAGTTTGGTCAACCCCATGTAAGTTATGGGGCAGTAACAGAACACTTTTCAAAACGTGTTTTTCAGCCCGAAATAAACGCGTTTTTTCAGACAACTGAATCACCATGTAACAGCAAGGCTCAGAGGAGCCCACACACTCAGCTCTTAACCCCAGTGTGCAGGAAGGGTCAAAACGTGTTTTTCAGCAGAAATAAACATGTTTCTGCAAGTTTGGTCAACCCCATGTAAGTTATGGGGCAGTAACAGAACACTTTTCAAAACGTGTTTTTCAGCCCGAAATAAACGCGTTTTTTCAGACAACTGAATCCCCATGCAACAGCAAGGCTCAGAAGAGCCCACACACTCAGCTCTTAACCCCAGTGTGCAGAAAGTGTCAAAACGTGTTTTTCAGCAGAAATAAACATGTTTCTGCAAGTTTGGTCAACCCCATGTAAGTTATGGGACAGTAACAGCACACTTTTCAAAACGTGTTTTTCAGCCCGAAATAAACGCGTTTTTTCAGACAACTGAATCCCCATGTAACAGCAAGCTCAGAGGAGCCCACACACTCAGATCTTAACCCCAGTGTGCAGAAAGGGTCAAAACGTGTTTTTCAGCAGAAATAAACATGTTTCTGCAAGTTTGGTCAACCCCATGTAAGTTATGGGGCAGTAACAGAACACTTTTCAAAACGTGTTTTTCAGCCCGAAATAAACGCGTTTTTTTCAGACAACTGAATCCCCATGTAACAGCAAGACTCAGAGGAGCCCACACACTCAGATCTTAACCCCAGTGTGCAGAAAGGGTAAAAACGTGTTTTTCAGCAGAAATAAACATGTTTCTGCAAGTTTGGTCAACCCCATGTAAGTTATGGGGCAGTAACAGAACACTTTTCAAAACGTGTTTTTCAGCCCGAAATAAACGCGTTTTTTCAGACAACTGAATCCCCATGTAACAGCAAGGTTCAGAAGAGCCCACACTCTCAGCTCTTAACCCCAGTGTGCAGGAAGGGTCAAAACGTGTTTTTCAGCAGAAATAAACATGTTTCTGCAAGTTTGGTCAACCCCATGTAAGTTATGGGGCAGTAACAGAACACTTTTCAAAACGTGTTTTTCAGCCCGAAATAAACGCGTTTTTTCAGACAACTGAATCCCCATGCAACAGCAAGGCTCAGAAGAGCCCACACACTCAGCTCTTAACCCCAGTGTGCAGAAAGTGTCAAAACGTGTTTTTCAGCAGAAATAAACATGTTTCTGCAAGTTTGGTCAACCCCATGTAAGTTATGGGACAGTAACAGCACACTTTTCAAAACGTGTTTTTCAGCCCGAAATAAACGCGTTTTTTCAGACAACTGAATCCCCATGTAACAGCAAGGCTCAGAGGAGCCCACACACTCAGATCTTAACCCCAGTGTGCAGAAAGGGTCAAAACGTGTTTTTCAGCAGAAATAAACATGTTTCTGCAAGTTTGGTCAACCCCATGTAAGTTATGGGGCAGTAACAGAACACTTTTCAAAACGTGTTTTTCAGCCCGAAATAAACGCGTTTTTTCAGACAACTGAATCACCATGTAACAGCAAGGCTCAGAGGAGCCCACACACTCAGCTCTTAACCCCAGTGTGCAGGAAGGGTCAAAACGTGTTTTTCAGCAGAAATAAACATGTTTCTGCAAGTTTGGTCAACCCCATGTAAGTTATGGGACAGTAACAGCACACTTTTCAAAACGTGTTTTTCAGCAAGGAATAAACGCGTTTTTTCAGACAACTGAATCCCCATGTAACAGCAAGACTCAGAGGAGCCCACACACTCAGATCTTAACCCTAGTGTGCAGAAAGGGTAAAAACGTGTTTTTCAGCAGAAATAAACATGTTTCTGCAAGTTTGGTCAACCCCATGTAAGTTATGGGGCAGTAACAGAACACTTTTCAAAACGTGTTTTTCAGCCCGAAATAAACGCGTTTTTTCAGACAACTGAATCCCCATGTAACAGCAAGGCTCAGAGGAGCCCACACACTCAGCTCTTAGCCCCAGTGTGCAGAAAGTGTCAAAACGTGTTTTTCAGCAGAAATAAACATGTTTTTGCAAGTTTGGTCAACCCCATGTAAGTTATGGGACAGTAACAGCACACTTTTCAAAACGTGTTTTTCAGCCCGAAATAAACGCGTTTTTTCAGACAACTGAATCCCCATGTAACAGCAAGGCTCAGAGGAGCCCACACTCTCAGATCTTAACCCCAGTGAGCAGAAAGTGTCAAAACGTGTTTTTCAGCAGAAATAAACATGTTTCTGCAAGTTTGGTCAACCCCATGTAAGTTATGGGGCAGTAACAGAACACTTTTCAAAACGTGTTTTTCAGCCCGAAATAAACGCGTTTTTTCAGACAACTGAATCACCATGTAACAGCAAGGCTCAGAAGAGCCCACACACTCAGATCTTAACCCCAGTGTGCAGAAAGGGTCAAAACGTGTTTTTCAGCAGAAAAAAACATGTTTCTGCAAGTTTGGTCAACCCCATGTAAGTTATGGGGCAGTAACAGAACACTTTTCAAAACGTGTTTTTCAGCCCGAAATAAACGCGTTTTTTCAGACAACTGAATCACCATGTAACAGCAAGGCTCAGAGGAGCCCACACACTCAGCTCTTAACCCCAGTGTGCAGGAAGGGTCAAAACGTGTTTTTCAGCAGAAATAAACATGTTTCTGCAAGTTTGGTCAACCCCATGTAAGTTATGGGGCAGTAACAGAACACTTTTCAAAACGTGTTTTTCAGCCCGAAATAAACGTGTTTTTTCAGACAACTGAATCCCCATGCAACAGCAAGGCTCAGAAGAGCCCACACACTCAGCTCTTAACCCCAGTGTGCAGAAAGAGTCAAAACGTGTTTTTCAGCAGAAATAAACATGTTTCTGCAAGTTTGGTCAACCCCATGTAAGTTATGGGGCAGTAACAGAACACTTTTCAAAACGTGTTTTTCAGCCCGAAATAAACGCGTTTTTTCAGACAACTGAATCCCCATGTAACAGCAAGGCTCAGAGGAGCCCACACACTCAGCTCTTAGCCCCAGTGTGCAGAAAGTGTCAAAACGTGTTTTTCAGCAGAAATAAACATGTTTCTGCAAGTTTGGTCAACCCCATGTAAGTTATGGGACAGTAACAGCACACTTTTCAAAACGTGTTTTTCAGCCCGAAATAAACGCGTTTTTTCAGACAACTGAATCCCCATGTAACAGCAAGGCTCAGAGGAGCCCACACACTCAGATCTTAACCCCAGTGTGCAGAAAGGGTCAAAACGTGTTTTTCAGCAGAAATAAACATGTTTCTGCAAGTTTGGTCAACCCCATGTAAGTTATGGGGCAGTAACAGAACACTTTTCAAAACGTGTTTTTCAGCCCGAAATAAACGCGTTTTTTCAGACAACTGAATCACCATGTAACAGCAAGGCTCAGAGGAGCCCACACACTCAGCTCTTAACCCCAGTGTGCAGGAAGGGTCAAAACGTGTTTTTCAGCAGAAATAAACATGTTTCTGCAAGTTTGGTCAACCCCATGTAAGTTATGGGACAGTAACAGCACACTTTTCAAAACGTGTTTTTCAGCCCGAAATAAACGCGTTTTTTCAGACAACTGAATCCCCATGTAACAGCAAGACTCAGAGGAGCCCACACACTCAGATCTTAACCCTAGTGTGCAGAAAGGGTAAAAACGTGTTTTTCAGCAGAAATAAACATGTTTCTGCAAGTTTGGTCAACCCCATGTAGGTTATGGGACAGTAACAGCACACTTTTCAAAACGTGTTTTTCAGCCCGAAATAAACGCGTTTTTTTCAGACAACTGAATCCCCATGTAACAGCAAGCTCAGAGGAGCCCACACACTCAGATCTTAACCCCAGTGTGCAGAAAGGGTCAAAACGTGTTTTTCAGCAGAAATAAACATGTTTCTGCAAGTTTGGTCAACCCCATGTAAGTTATGGGGCAGTAACAGAACACTTTTCAAAACGTGTTTTTCAGCCCGAAATAAACGCGTTTTTTCAGACAACTGAATCCCCATGTAACAGCAAGACTCAGAGGAGCCCACACACTCAGATCTTAACCCCAGTGTGCAGAAAGGGTAAAAACGTGTTTTTCAGCAGAAATAAACATGTTTCTGCAAGTTTGGTCAACCCCATGTAAGTTATGGGGCAGTAAAAGAACACTTTTCAAAACGTGTTTTTCAGCCCGAAATAAACGCGTTTTTTCAGACAACTGAATCCCCATGTAACAGCAAGGTTCAGAAGAGCCCACACTCTCAGCTCTTAACCCCAGTGTGCAGAAAGAGTCAAAACGTGTTTTTCAGCAGAAATAAACATGTTTCTGCAAGTTTGGTCAACCCCATGTAAGTTATGGGGCAGTAACAGAACACTTTTCAAAACGTGTTTTTCAGCCCGAAATAAACGCGTTTTTTCAGACAACTGAATCACCATGTAACAGCAAGGCTCAGAGGAGCCCACACACTCAGCTCTTAACCCCAGTGTGCAGGAAGGGTCAAAACGTGTTTTTCAGCAGAAATAAACATGTTTCTGCAAGTTTGGTCAACCCCATGTAAGTTATGGGGCAGTAACAGAACACTTTTCAAAACGTGTTTTTCAGCCTGAAATAAACGCGTTTTTTCAGACAACTGAATCCCCATGCAACAGCAAGGCTCAGAAGAGCCCACACACTCAGCTCTTAACCCCAGTGTGCAGAAAGTGTCAAAACGTGTTTTTCAGCAGAAATAAACATGTTTCTGCAAGTTTGGTCAACCCCATGTAAGTTATGGGACAGTAACAGCACACTTTTCAAAACGTGTTTTTCAGCCCGAAATAAACGCGTTTTTTCAGACAACTGAATCCCCATGTAACAGCAAGCTCAGAGGAGCCCACACACTCAGATCTTAACCCCAGTGTGCAGAAAGGGTCAAAACGTGTTTTTCAGCAGAAATAAACATGTTTCTGCAAGTTTGGTCAACCCCATGTAAGTTATGGGGCAGTAACAGAACACTTTTCAAAACGTGTTTTTCAGCCCGAAATAAACGCGTTTTTTTCAGACAACTGAATCCCCATGTAACAGCAAGACTCAGAGGAGCCCACACACTCAGATCTTAACCCCAGTGTGCAGAAAGGGTAAAAACGTGTTTTTCAGCAGAAATAAACATGTTTCTGCAAGTTTGGTCAACCCCATGTAAGTTATGGGGCAGTAACAGAACACTTTTCAAAACGTGTTTTTCAGCCCGAAATAAACGCGTTTTTTCAGACAACTGAATCCCCATGTAACAGCAAGGTTCAGAAGAGCCCACACTCTCAGCTCTTAACCCCAGTGTGCAGGAAGGGTCAAAACGTGTTTTTCAGCAGAAATAAACATGTTTCTGCAAGTTTGGTCAACCCCATGTAAGTTATGGGGCAGTAACAGAACACTTTTCAAAACGTGTTTTTCAGCCCGAAATAAACGCGTTTTTTCAGACAACTGAATCCCCATGCAACAGCAAGGCTCAGAAGAGCCCACACACTCAGCTCTTAACCCCAGTGTACAAAAAGAGTCAAAACGTGTTTTTCAGCAGAAATAAACATGTTTCTGCAAGTTTGGTCAACCCCATGTAAGTTATGGGGCAGTAACAGAACACTTTTCAAAACGTGTTTTTCAGCCCGAAATAAACGCGTTTTTTTCAGACAACTGAATCCCCATGTAACAGCAAGACTCAGAGGAGCCCACACACTCAGATCTTAACCCCAGTGTGCAGAAAGGGTAAAAACGTGTTTTTCAGCAGAAATAAACATGTTTCTGCAAGTTTGGTCAACCCCATGTAAGTTATGGGGCAGTAACAGAACACTTTTCAAAACGTGTTTTTCAGCCCGAAATAAACGCGTTTTTTCAGACAACTGAATCACCATGTAACAGCAAGGCTCAGAGGAGCCCACACACTCAGCTCTTAACCCCAGTGTGCAGAAAGTGTCAAAACGTGTTTTTCAGCAGAAATAAACATGTTTCTGCAAGTTTGGTCAACCCCATGTAAGTTATGGGACAGTAACAGCACACTTTTCAAAACGTGTTTTTCAGCCCGAAATAAACGCGTTTTTTCAGATAACTGAATCCCCATGTAACAGCAAGCTCAGAGGAGCCCACACACTCAGATCTTAACCCCAGTGTGCAGAAAGGGTCAAAACGTGTTTTTCAGCAGAAATAAACATGTTTCTGCAAGTTTGGTCAACCCCATGTAAGTTATCGGGCAGTAACAGAACACTTTTCAAAACGTGTTTTTCAGCCCGAAATAAACGCGTTTTTTTCAGACAACTGAATCCCCATGTAACAGCAAGACTCAGAGGAGCCCACACACTCAGATCTTAACCCCAGTGTGCAGAAAGGGTAAAAACGTGTTTTTCAGCAGAAATAAACATGTTTCTGCAAGTTTGGTCAACCCCATGTAAGTTATGGGGCAGTAACAGAACACTTTTCAAAACGTGTTTTTCAGCCCGAAATAAACGCGTTTTTTCAGACAACTGAATCCCCATGTAACAGCAAGGTTCAGAAGAGCCCACACTCTCAGCTCTTAACCCCAGTGTGCAGGAAGGGTCAAAACGTGTTTTTCAGCAGAAATAAACATGTTTCTGCAAGTTTGGTCAACCCCATGTAAGTTATGGGGCAGTAACAGAACACTTTTCAAAACGTGTTTTTCAGCCCGAAATAAACGCGTTTTTTCAGACAACTGAATCCCCATGCAACAGCAAGGCTCAGAAGAGCCCACACACTCAGCTCTTAACCCCAGTGTGCAGAAAGAGTCAAAACGTGTTTTTCAGCAGAAATAAACATGTTTCTGCAAGTTTGGTCAACCCCATGTAAGTTATGGGGCAGTAACAGAACACTTTTCAAAACGTGTTTTTCAGCCCGAAATAAACGCGTTTTTTCAGACAACTGAATCACCATGTAACAGCAAGGCTCAGAGGAGCCCACACACTCAGCTCTTAACCCCAGTGTGCAGAAAGAGTCAAAACGTGTTTTTCAGCAGAAATAAACATGTTTCTGCAAGTTTGGTCAACCCCATGTAAGTTATGGGGCAGTAACAGAACACTTTTCAAAACGTGTTTTTCAGCCCGAAATAAACGCGTTTTTTCAGACAACTGAATCCCCATGTAACAGCAAGGCTCAGAGGAGCCCACACACTCAGCTCTTAGCCCCAGTGTGCAGAAAGTGTCAAAACGTGTTTTTCAGCAGAAATAAACATGTTTCTGCAAGTTTGGTCAACCCCATGTAAGTTATGGGACAGTAACAGCACACTTTTCAAAACGTGTTTTTCAGCCCGAAATAAACGCGTTTTTTCAGACAACTGAATCCCCATGTAACAGCAAGGCTCAGAGGATCCCACACACTCAGATCTTAACCCCAGTGTGCAGAAAGGGTCAAAACGTGTTTTTCAGCAGAAATAAACATGTTTCTGCAAGTTTGGTCAACCCCATGTAAGTTATGGGGCAGTAACAGAACACTTTTCAAAACGTGTTTTTCAGCCCGAAATAAACGCGTTTTTTCAGACAACTGAATCACCATGTAACAGCAAGGCTCAGAGGAGCCCACACACTCAGCTCTTAACCCCAGTGTGCAGGAAGGGTCAAAACGTGTTTTTCAGCAGAAATAAACATGTTTCTGCAAGTTTGGTCAACCCCATGTAAGTTATGGGGCAGTAACAGAACACTTTTCAAAACGTGTTTTTCAGCCCGAAATAAACGCGTTTTTTCAGACAACTGAATCCCCATGCAACAGCAAGGCTCAGAAGAGCCCACACACTCAGATCTTAACCCCAGTGTGCAGAAAGGGTCAAAACGTGTTTTTCAGCAGAAATAAACATGTTTCTGCAAGTTTGGTCAACCCCATGTAAGTTATGAGGCAGTAACAGAACACTTTTCAAAACGTGTTTTTCAGCCCGAAATAAACGCGTTTTTTCAGACAACTGAATCACCATGTAACAGCAAGGCTCAGAGGAGCCCACACACTCAGCTCTTAACCCCAGTGTGCAGGAAGGGTCAAAACGTGTTTTTCAGCAGAAATAAACATGTTTCTGCAAGTTTGGTCAACCCCATGTAAGTTATGGGGCAGTAACAGAACACTTTTCAAAACGTGTTTTTCAGCCCGAAATAAACGCGTTTTTTCAGACAACTGAATCCCCATGCAACAGCAAGGCTCAGAAGAGCCCACACACTCAGCTCTTAACCCCAGTGTGCAGAAAGAGTCAAAACGTGTTTTTCAGCAGAAATAAACATGTTTCTGCAAGTTTGGTCAACCCCATGTAAGTTATGGGGCAGTAACAGAACACTTTTCAAAACGTGTTTTTCAGCCCGAAATAAACGCGTTTTTTCAGACAACTGAATCCCCATGCAACAGCAAGGCTCAGAAGAGCCCACACACTCAGCTCTTAACCCCAGTGTGCAGAAAGAGTCAAAACGTGTTTTTCAGCAGAAATAAACATGTTTCTGCAAGTTTGGTCAACCCCATGTAAGTTATGGGGCAGTAACAGAACACTTTTCAAAACGTGTTTTTCAGCCCGAAATAAACGCGTTTTTTCAGACAACTGAATCACCATGTAACAGCAAGGCTCAGAGGAGCCCACACACTCAGCTCTTAACCCCAGTGTGCAGGAAGGGTCAAAACGTGTTTTTCAGCAGAAATAAACATGTTTCTGCAAGTTTGGTCAACCCCATGTAAGTTATGGGGCAGTAACAGAACACTTTTCAAAACGTGTTTTTCAGCCCGAAATAAACGCGTTTTTTCAGACAACTGAATCCCCATGCAACAGCAAGGCTCAGAAGAGCCCACACACTCAGCTCTTAACCCCAGTGTGCAGAAAGTGTCAAAACGTGTTTTTCAGCAGAAATAAACATGTTTCTGCAAGTTTGGTCAACCCCATGTAAGTTATGGGACAGTAACAGCACACTTTTCAAAACGTGTTTTTCAGCCCGAAATAAACGCGTTTTTTCAGACAACTGAATCCCCATGTAACAGCAAGCTCAGAGGAGCCCACACACTCAGATCTTAACCCCAGTGTGCAGAAAGGGTCAAAACGTGTTTTTCAGCAGAAATAAACATGTTTCTGCAAGTTTGGTCAACCCCATGTAAGTTATGGGGCAGTAACAGAACACTTTTCAAAACGTGTTTTTCAGCCCGAAATAAACGCGTTTTTTTCAGACAACTGAATCCTCATGTAACAGCAAGACTCAGAGGAGCCCACACACTCAGATCTTAACCCCAGTGTGCAGAAAGGGTAAAAACGTGTTTTTCAGCAGAAATAAACATGTTTCTGCAAGTTTGGTCAACCCCATGTAAGTTATGGGGCAGTAACAGAACACTTTTCAAAACGTGTTTTTCAGCCCGAAATAAACGCGTTTTTTCAGACAACTGAATCCCCATGTAACAGCAAGGTTCAGAAGAGCCCACACTCTCAGCTCTTAACCCCAGTGTGCAGGAAGGGTCAAAACGTGTTTTTCAGCAGAAATAAACATGTTTCTGCAAGTTTGGTCAACCCCATGTAAGTTATGGGGCAGTAACAGAACACTTTTCAAAACGTGTTTTTCAGCCCGAAATAAACGCGTTTTTTCAGACAACTGAATCCCCATGCAACAGCAAGGCTCAGAAGAGCCCACACACTCAGCTCTTAACCCCAGTGTGCAGAAAGTGTCAAAACGTGTTTTTCAGCAGAAATAAACATGTTTCTGCAAGTTTGGTCAACCCCATGTAAGTTATGGGACAGTAACAGCACACTTTTCAAAACGTGTTTTTCAGCCCGAAATAAACGCGTTTTTTCAGACAACTGAATCCCCATGTAACAGCAAGGCTCAGAGGAGCCCACACACTCAGATCTTAACCCCAGTGTGCAGAAAGGGTCAAAACGTGTTTTTCAGCAGAAATAAACATGTTTCTGCAAGTTTGGTCAACCCCATGTAAGTTATGGGGCAGTAACAGAACACTTTTCAAAACGTGTTTTTCAGCCCGAAATAAACGCGTTTTTTCAGACAACTGAATCACCATGTAACAGCAAGGCTCAGAGGAGCCCACACACTCAGCTCTTAACCCCAGTGTGCAGGAAGGGTCAAAACGTGTTTTTCAGCAGAAATAAACATGTTTCTGCAAGTTTGGTCAACCCCATGTAAGTTATGGGACAGTAACAGCACACTTTTCAAAACGTGTTTTTCAGCAAGAAATAAACGCGTTTTTTCAGACAACTGAATCCCCATGTAACAGCAAGACTCAGAGGAGCCCACACACTCAGATCTTAACCCTAGTGTGCAGAAAGGGTAAAAACGTGTTTTTCAGCAGAAATAAACATGTATCTGCAAGTTTGGTTAACCCCATGTAAGTTATGGGGAAGTAACAGAACACTTTTCAAAACGTGTTTTTCAGCCCGAAATAAACGCGTTTTTTCAGACAACTGAATCCCCATGTAACAGCAAGGTTCAGAAGAGCCCACACACTCAGCTCTTAACCCCAGTGTGCAGAAAGAGTCAAAACGTGTTTTTCAGCAGAAATAAACATGTTTCTGCAAGTTTGGTCAACCCCATGTAAGTTATGGGGCAGTAACAGAACACTTTTCAAAACGTGTTTTTCAGCCCGAAATAAACGCGTTTTTTCAGACAACTGAATCCCCATGTAACAGCAAGGCTCAGAGGAGCCCACACACTCAGCTCTTAGCCCCAGTGTGCAGAAAGTGTCAAAACGTGTTTTTCAGCAGAAATAAACATGTTTTTGCAAGTTTGGTCAACCCCATGTAAGTTATGGGACAGTAACAGCACACTTTTCAAAACGTGTTTTTCAGCCCGAAATAAACGCGTTTTTTCAGACAACTGAATCCCCATGTAACAGCAAGGCTCAGAGGAGCCCACACTCTCAGATCTTAACCCCAGTGAGCAGAAAGTGTCAAAACGTGTTTTTCAGCAGAAATAAACATGTTTCTGCAAGTTTGGTCAACCCCATGTAAGTTATGGGGCAGTAACAGAACACTTTTCAAAACGTGTTTTTCAGCCCGAAATAAACGCGTTTTTTCAGACAACTGAATCACCATGTAACAGCAAGGCTCAGAAGAGCCCACACACTCAGATCTTAACCCCAGTGTGCAGAAAGGGTCAAAACGTGTTTTTCAGCAGAAAAAAACATGTTTCTGCAAGTTTGGTCAACCCCATGTAAGTTATGGGGCAGTAACAGAACACTTTTCAAAACGTGTTTTTCAGCCCGAAATAAACGCGTTTTTTCAGACAACTGAATCACCATGTAACAGCAAGGCTCAGAGGAGCCCACACACTCAGCTCTTAACCCCAGTGTGCAGGAAGGGTCAAAACGTGTTTTTCAGCAGAAATAAACATGTTTCTGCAAGTTTGGTCAACCCCATGTAAGTTATGGGGCAGTAACAGAACACTTTTCAAAACGTGTTTTTCAGCCCGAAATAAACGTGTTTTTTCAGACAACTGAATCCCCATGCAACAGCAAGGCTCAGAAGAGCCCACACACTCAGCTCTTAACCCCAGTGTGCAGAAAGAGTCAAAACGTGTTTTTCAGCAGAAATAAACATGTTTCTGCAAGTTTGGTCAACCCCATGTAAGTTATGGGGCAGTAACAGAACACTTTTCAAAACGTGTTTTTCAGCCCGAAATAAACGCGTTTTTTCAGACAACTGAATCCCCATGTAACAGCAAGGCTCAGAGGAGCCCACACACTCAGCTCTTAGCCCCAGTGTGCAGAAAGTGTCAAAACGTGTTTTTCAGCAGAAATAAACATGTTTCTGCAAGTTTGGTCAACCCCATGTAAGTTATGGGACAGTAACAGCACACTTTTCAAAACGTGTTTTTCAGCCCGAAATAAACGCGTTTTTTCAGACAACTGAATCCCCATGTAACAGCAAGGCTCAGAGGAGCCCACACACTCAGATCTTAACCCCAGTGTGCAGAAAGGGTCAAAACGTGTTTTTCAGCAGAAATAAACATGTTTCTGCAAGTTTGGTCAACCCCATGTAAGTTATGGGGCAGTAACAGAACACTTTTCAAAACGTGTTTTTCAGCCCGAAATAAACGCGTTTTTTCAGACAACTGAATCACCATGTAACAGCAAGGCTCAGAGGAGCCCACACACTCAGCTCTTAACCCCAGTGTGCAGGAAGGGTCAAAACGTGTTTTTCAGCAGAAATAAACATGTTTCTGCAAGTTTGGTCAACCCCATGTAAGTTATGGGACAGTAACAGCACACTTTTCAAAACGTGTTTTTCAGCCCGAAATAAACGCGTTTTTTCAGACAACTGAATCCCCATGTAACAGCAAGACTCAGAGGAGCCCACACACTCAGATCTTAACCCTAGTGTGCAGAAAGGGTAAAAACGTGTTTTTCAGCAGAAATAAACATGTTTCTGCAAGTTTGGTCAACCCCATGTAGGTTATGGGACAGTAACAGCACACTTTTCAAAACGTGTTTTTCAGCCCGAAATAAACGCGTTTTTTTCAGACAACTGAATCCCCATGTAACAGCAAGCTCAGAGGAGCCCACACACTCAGATCTTAACCCCAGTGTGCAGAAAGGGTCAAAACGTGTTTTTCAGCAGAAATAAACATGTTTCTGCAAGTTTGGTCAACCCCATGTAAGTTATGGGGCAGTAACAGAACACTTTTCAAAACGTGTTTTTCAGCCCGAAATAAACGCGTTTTTTCAGACAACTGAATCCCCATGTAACAGCAAGACTCAGAGGAGCCCACACACTCAGATCTTAACCCCAGTGTGCAGAAAGGGTAAAAACGTGTTTTTCAGCAGAAATAAACATGTTTCTGCAAGTTTGGTCAACCCCATGTAAGTTATGGGGCAGTAAAAGAACACTTTTCAAAACGTGTTTTTCAGCCCGAAATAAACGCGTTTTTTCAGACAACTGAATCCCCATGTAACAGCAAGGTTCAGAAGAGCCCACACTCTCAGCTCTTAACCCCAGTGTGCAGAAAGAGTCAAAACGTGTTTTTCAGCAGAAATAAACATGTTTCTGCAAGTTTGGTCAACCCCATGTAAGTTATGGGGCAGTAACAGAACACTTTTCAAAACGTGTTTTTCAGCCCGAAATAAACGCGTTTTTTCAGACAACTGAATCACCATGTAACAGCAAGGCTCAGAGGAGCCCACACACTCAGCTCTTAACCCCAGTGTGCAGGAAGGGTCAAAACGTGTTTTTCAGCAGAAATAAACATGTTTCTGCAAGTTTGGTCAACCCCATGTAAGTTATGGGGCAGTAACAGAACACTTTTCAAAACGTGTTTTTCAGCCCGAAATAAACGCGTTTTTTCAGACAACTGAATCCCCATGCAACAGCAAGGCTCAGAAGAGCCCACACACTCAGCTCTTAACCCCAGTGTGCAGAAAGTGTCAAAACGTGTTTTTCAGCAGAAATAAACATGTTTCTGCAAGTTTGGTCAACCCCATGTAAGTTATGGGACAGTAACAGCACACTTTTCAAAACGTGTTTTTCAGCCCGAAATAAACGCGTTTTTTCAGACAACTGAATCCCCATGTAACAGCAAGCTCAGAGGAGCCCACACACTCAGATCTTAACCCCAGTGTGCAGAAAGGGTCAAAACGTGTTTTTCAGCAGAAATAAACATGTTTCTGCAAGTTTGGTCAACCCCATGTAAGTTATGGGGCAGTAACAGAACACTTTTCAAAACGTGTTTTTCAGCCCGAAATAAACGCGTTTTTTTCAGACAACTGAATCCCCATGTAACAGCAAGACTCAGAGGAGCCCACACACTCAGATCTTAACCCCAGTGTGCAGAAAGGGTAAAAACGTGTTTTTCAGCAGAAATAAACATGTTTCTGCAAGTTTGGTCAACCCCATGTAAGTTATGGGGCAGTAACAGAACACTTTTCAAAACGTGTTTTTCAGCCCGAAATAAACGCGTTTTTTCAGACAACTGAATCCCCATGTAACAGCAAGGTTCAGAAGAGCCCACACTCTCAGCTCTTAACCCCAGTGTGCAGGAAGGGTCAAAACGTGTTTTTCAGCAGAAATAAACATGTTTCTGCAAGTTTGGTCAACCCCATGTAAGTTATGGGGCAGTAACAGAACACTTTTCAAAACGTGTTTTTCAGCCCGAAATAAACGCGTTTTTTCAGACAACTGAATCCCCATGCAACAGCAAGGCTCAGAAGAGCCCACACACTCAGCTCTTAACCCCAGTGTGCAAAAAGAGTCAAAACGTGTTTTTCAGCAGAAATAAACATGTTTCTGCAAGTTTGGTCAACCCCATGTAAGTTATGGGGCAGTAACAGAACACTTTTCAAAACGTGTTTTTCAGCCCGAAATAAACGCGTTTTTTCAGACAACTGAATCCCCATGCAACAGCAAGGCTCAGAAGAGCCCACACACTCAGCTCTTAACCCCAGTGTGCAGAAAGAGTCAAAACGTGTTTTTCAGCAGAAATAAACATGTTTCTGCAAGTTTGGTCAACCCCATGTAAGTTATGGGGCAGTAACAGAACACTTTTCAAAACGTGTTTTTCAGCCCGAAATAAACGCGTTTTTTCAGACAACTGAATCACCATGTAACAGCAAGGCTCAGAGGAGCCCACACACTCAGCTCTTAACCCCAGTGTGCAGGAAGGGTCAAAACGTGTTTTTCAGCAGAAATAAACATGTTTCTGCAAGTTTGGTCAACCCCATGTAAGTTATGGGACAGTAACAGCACACTTTTCAAAACGTGTTTTTCAGCCCGAAATAAACGCGTTTTTTCAGACAACTGAATCCCCATGTAACAGCAAGCTCAGAGGAGCCCACACACTCAGATCTTAACCCCAGTGTGCAGAAAGGGTCAAAACGTGTTTTTCAGCAGAAATAAACATGTTTCTGCAAGTTTGGTCAACCCCATGTAAGTTATGGGGCAGTAACAGAACACTTTTCAAAACGTGTTTTTCAGCCCGAAATAAACGCGTTTTTTTCAGACAACTGAATCCCCATGTAACAGCAAGACTCAGAGGAGCCCACACACTCAGATCTTAACCCCAGTGTGCAGAAAGGGTAAAAACGTGTTTTTCAGCAGAAATAAACATGTTTCTGCAAGTTTGGTCAACCCCATGTAAGTTATGGGGCAGTAACAGAACACTTTTCAAAACGTGTTTTTCAGCCCGAAATAAACGCGTTTTTTCAGACAACTGAATCCCCATGTAACAGCAAGGTTCAGAAGAGCCCACACTCTCAGCTCTTAACCCCAGTGTGCAGGAAGGGTCAAAACGTGTTTTTCAGCAGAAATAAACATGTTTCTGCAAGTTTGGTCAACCCCATGTAAGTTATGGGGCAGTAACAGAACACTTTTCAAAACGTGTTTTTCAGCCCGAAATAAACGCGTTTTTTCAGACAACTGAATCCCCATGCAACAGCAAGGCTCAGAAGAGCCCACACACTCAGCTCTTAACCCCAGTGTGCAGAAAGTGTCAAAACGTGTTTTTCAGCAGAAATAAACATGTTTCTGCAAGTTTGGTCAACCCCATGTAAGTTATGGGACAGTAACAGCACACTTTTCAAAACGTGTTTTTCAGCCCGAAATAAACGCGTTTTTTCAGACAACTGAATCCCCATGTAACAGCAAGGCTCAGAGGAGCCCACACACTCAGATCTTAACCCCAGTGTGCAGAAAGGGTCAAAACGTGTTTTTCAGCAGAAATAAACATGTTTCTGCAAGTTTGGTCAACCCCATGTAAGTTATGGGGCAGTAACAGAACACTTTTCAAAACGTGTTTTTCAGCCCGAAATAAACGCGTTTTTTCAGACAACTGAATCACCATGTAACAGCAAGGCTCAGAGGAGCCCACACACTCAGCTCTTAACCCCAGTGTGCAGGAAGGGTCAAAACGTGTTTTTCAGCAGAAATAAACATGTTTCTGCAAGTTTGGTCAACCCCATGTAAGTTATGGGACAGTAACAGCACACTTTTCAAAACGTGTTTTTCAGCAAGAAATAAACGCGTTTTTTCAGACAACTGAATCCCCATGTAACAGCAAGACTCAGAGGAGCCCACACACTCAGATCTTAACCCTAGTGTGCAGAAAGGGTAAAAACGTGTTTTTCAGCAGAAATAAACATGTTTCTGCAAGTTTGGTTAACCCCATGTAAGTTATGGGGAAGTAACAGAACACTTTTCAAAACGTGTTTTTCAGCCCGAAATAAACGCGTTTTTTCAGACAACTGAATCCCCATGTAACAGCAAGGTTCAGAAGAGCCCACACACTCAGCTCTTAACCCCAGTGTGCAGAAAGAGTCAAAACGTGTTTTTCAGCAGAAATAAACATGTTTCTGCAAGTTTGGTCAACCCCATGTAAGTTATGGGGCAGTAACAGAACACTTTTCAAAACGTGTTTTTCAGCCCGAAATAAACGCGTTTTTTCAGACAACTGAATCCCCATGTAACAGCAAGGCTCAGAGGAGCCCACACACTCAGCTCTTAGCCCCAGTGTGCAGAAAGTGTCAAAACGTGTTTTTCAGCAGAAATAAACATGTTTTTGCAAGTTTGGTCAACCCCATGTAAGTTATGGGACAGTAACAGCACACTTTTCAAAACGTGTTTTTCAGCCCGAAATAAACGCGTTTTTTCAGACAACTGAATCCCCATGTAACAGCAAGGCTCAGAGGAGCCCACACTCTCAGATCTTAACCCCAGTGAGCAGAAAGTGTCAAAACGTGTTTTTCAGCAGAAATAAACATGTTTCTGCAAGTTTGGTCAACCCCATGTAAGTTATGGGGCAGTAACAGAACACTTTTCAAAACGTGTTTTTCAGCCCGAAATAAACGCGTTTTTTCAGACAACTGAATCACCATGTAACAGCAAGGCTCAGAAGAGCCCACACACTCAGATCTTAACCCCAGTGTGCAGAAAGGGTCAAAACGTGTTTTTCAGCAGAAAAAAACATGTTTCTGCAAGTTTGGTCAACCCCATGTAAGTTATGGGGCAGTAACAGAACACTTTTCAAAACGTGTTTTTCAGCCCGAAATAAACGCGTTTTTTCAGACAACTGAATCACCATGTAACAGCAAGGCTCAGAGGAGCCCACACACTCAGCTCTTAACCCCAGTGTGCAGGAAGGGTCAAAACGTGTTTTTCAGCAGAAATAAACATGTTTCTGCAAGTTTGGTCAACCCCATGTAAGTTATGGGGCAGTAACAGAACACTTTTCAAAACGTGTTTTTCAGCCCGAAATAAACGCGTTTTTTCAGACAACTGAATCCCCATGCAACAGCAAGGCTCAGAAGAGCCCACACACTCAGCTCTTAACCCCAGTGTGCAGAAAGAGTCAAAACGTGTTTTTCAGCAGAAATAAACATGTTTCTGCAAGTTTGGTCAACCCCATGTAAGTTATGGGGCAGTAACAGAACACTTTTCAAAACGTGTTTTTCAGCCCGAAATAAACGCGTTTTTTCAGACAACTGAATCCCCATGTAACAGCAAGGCTCAGAGGAGCCCACACACTCAGCTCTTAGCCCCAGTGTGCAGAAAGTGTCAAAACGTGTTTTTCAGCAGAAATAAACATGTTTCTGCAAGTTTGGTCAACCCCATGTAAGTTATGGGACAGTAACAGCACACTTTTCAAAACGTGTTTTTCAGCCCGAAATAAACGCGTTTTTTCAGACAACTGAATCCCCATGTAACAGCAAGGCTCAGAGGAGCCCACACACTCAGATCTTAACCCCAGTGTGCAGAAAGGGTCAAAACGTGTTTTTCAGCAGAAATAAACATGTTTCTGCAAGTTTGGTCAACCCCATGTAAGTTATGGGGCAGTAACAGAACACTTTTCAAAACGTGTTTTTCAGCCCGAAATAAACGCGTTTTTTCAGACAACTGAATCACCATGTAACAGCAAGGCTCAGAGGAGCCCACACACTCAGCTCTTAACCCCAGTGTGCAGGAAGGGTCAAAACGTGTTTTTCAGCAGAAATAAACATGTTTCTGCAAGTTTGGTCAACCCCATGTAAGTTATGGGACAGTAACAGCACACTTTTCAAAACGTGTTTTTCAGCCCGAAATAAACGCGTTTTTTCAGACAACTGAATCCCCATGTAACAGCAAGACTCAGAGGAGCCCACACACTCAGATCTTAACCCTAGTGTGCAGAAAGGGTAAAAACGTGTTTTTCAGCAGAAATAAACATGTTTCTGCAAGTTTGGTCAACCCCATGTAGGTTATGGGACAGTAACAGCACACTTTTCAAAACGTGTTTTTCAGCCCGAAATAAACGCGTTTTTTTCAGACAACTGAATCCCCATGTAACAGCAAGCTCAGAGGAGCCCACACACTCAGATCTTAACCCCAGTGTGCAGAAAGGGTCAAAACGTGTTTTTCAGCAGAAATAAACATGTTTCTGCAAGTTTGGTCAACCCCATGTAAGTTATGGGGCAGTAACAGAACACTTTTCAAAACGTGTTTTTCAGCCCGAAATAAACGCGTTTTTTCAGACAACTGAATCCCCATGTAACAGCAAGACTCAGAGGAGCCCACACACTCAGATCTTAACCCCAGTGTGCAGAAAGGGTAAAAACGTGTTTTTCAGCAGAAATAAACATGTTTCTGCAAGTTTGGTCAACCCCATGTAAGTTATGGGGCAGTAAAAGAACACTTTTCAAAACGTGTTTTTCAGCCCGAAATAAACGCGTTTTTTCAGACAACTGAATCCCCATGTAACAGCAAGGTTCAGAAGAGCCCACACTCTCAGCTCTTAACCCCAGTGTGCAGAAAGAGTCAAAACGTGTTTTTCAGCAGAAATAAACATGTTTCTGCAAGTTTGGTCAACCCCATGTAAGTTATGGGGCAGTAACAGAACACTTTTCAAAACGTGTTTTTCAGCCCGAAATAAACGCGTTTTTTCAGACAACTGAATCACCATGTAACAGCAAGGCTCAGAGGAGCCCACACACTCAGCTCTTAACCCCAGTGTGCAGGAAGGGTCAAAACGTGTTTTTCAGCAGAAATAAACATGTTTCTGCAAGTTTGGTCAACCCCATGTAAGTTATGGGGCAGTAACAGAACACTTTTCAAAACGTGTTTTTCAGCCCGAAATAAACGCGTTTTTTCAGACAACTGAATCCCCATGCAACAGCAAGGCTCAGAAGAGCCCACACACTCAGCTCTTAACCCCAGTGTGCAGAAAGTGTCAAAACGTGTTTTTCAGCAGAAATAAACATGTTTCTGCAAGTTTGGTCAACCCCATGTAAGTTATGGGACAGTAACAGCACACTTTTCAAAACGTGTTTTTCAGCCCGAAATAAACGCGTTTTTTCAGACAACTGAATCCCCATGTAACAGCAAGCTCAGAGGAGCCCACACACTCAGATCTTAACCCCAGTGTGCAGAAAGGGTCAAAACGTGTTTTTCAGCAGAAATAAACATGTTTCTGCAAGTTTGGTCAACCCCATGTAAGTTATGGGGCAGTAACAGAACACTTTTCAAAACGTGTTTTTCAGCCCGAAATAAACGCGTTTTTTTCAGACAACTGAATCCCCATGTAACAGCAAGACTCAGAGGAGCCCACACACTCAGATCTTAACCCCAGTGTGCAGAAAGGGTAAAAACGTGTTTTTCAGCAGAAATAAACATGTTTCTGCAAGTTTGGTCAACCCCATGTAAGTTATGGGGCAGTAACAGAACACTTTTCAAAACGTGTTTTTCAGCCCGAAATAAACGCGTTTTTTCAGACAACTGAATCCCCATGTAACAGCAAGGTTCAGAAGAGCCCACACTCTCAGCTCTTAACCCCAGTGTGCAGGAAGGGTCAAAACGTGTTTTTCAGCAGAAATAAACATGTTTCTGCAAGTTTGGTCAACCCCATGTAAGTTATGGGGCAGTAACAGAACACTTTTCAAAACGTGTTTTTCAGCCCGAAATAAACGCGTTTTTTCAGACAACTGAATCCCCATGCAACAGCAAGGCTCAGAAGAGCCCACACACTCAGCTCTTAACCCCAGTGTGCAAAAAGAGTCAAAACGTGTTTTTCAGCAGAAATAAACATGTTTCTGCAAGTTTGGTCAACCCCATGTAAGTTATGGGGCAGTAACAGAACACTTTTCAAAACGTGTTTTTCAGCCCGAAATAAACGCGTTTTTTCAGACAACTGAATCCCCATGCAACAGCAAGGCTCAGAAGAGCCCACACACTCAGCTCTTAACCCCAGTGTGCAGAAAGAGTCAAAACGTGTTTTTCAGCAGAAATAAACATGTTTCTGCAAGTTTGGTCAACCCCATGTAAGTTATGGGGCAGTAACAGAACACTTTTCAAAACGTGTTTTTCAGCCCGAAATAAACGCGTTTTTTCAGACAACTGAATCACCATGTAACAGCAAGGCTCAGAAGAGCCCACACACTCAGATCTTAACCCCAGTGTGCAGAAAGGGTCAAAACGTGTTTTTCAGCAGAAAAAAACATGTTTCTGCAAGTTTGGTCAACCCCATGTAAGTTATGGGGCAGTAACAGAACACTTTTCAAAACGTGTTTTTCAGCCCGAAATAAACGCGTTTTTTCAGACAACTGAATCACCATGTAACAGCAAGGCTCAGAGGAGCCCACACACTCAGCTCTTAACCCCAGTGTGCAGGAAGGGTCAAAACGTGTTTTTCAGCAGAAATAAACATGTTTCTGCAAGTTTGGTCAACCCCATGTAAGTTATGGGGCAGTAACAGAACACTTTTCAAAACGTGTTTTTCAGCCCGAAATAAACGCGTTTTTTCAGACAACTGAATCCCCATGCAACAGCAAGGCTCAGAAGAGCCCACACACTCAGCTCTTAACCCCAGTGTGCAGAAAGAGTCAAAACGTGTTTTTCAGCAGAAATAAACATGTTTCTGCAAGTTTGGTCAACCCCATGTAAGTTATGGGGCAGTAACAGAACACTTTTCAAAACGTGTTTTTCAGCCCGAAATAAACGCGTTTTTTCAGACAACTGAATCCCCATGTAACAGCAAGGCTCAGAGGAGCCCACACACTCAGCTCTTAGCCCCAGTGTGCAGAAAGTGTCAAAACGTGTTTTTCAGCAGAAATAAACATGTTTCTGCAAGTTTGGTCAACCCCATGTAAGTTATGGGACAGTAACAGCACACTTTTCAAAACGTGTTTTTCAGCCCGAAATAAACGCGTTTTTTCAGACAACTGAATCCCCATGTAACAGCAAGGCTCAGAGGAGCCCACACACTCAGATCTTAAACCCAGTGTGCAGAAAGGGTCAAAACGTGTTTTTCAGCAGAAATAAACATGTTTCTGCAAGTTTGGTCAACCCCATGTAAGTTATGGGGCAGTAACAGAACACTTTTCAAAACGTGTTTTTCAGCCCGAAATAAACGCGTTTTTTCAGACAACTGAATCCCCATGCAACAGCAAGGCTCAGAAGAGCCCACACACTCAGATCTTAACCCCAGTGTGCAGAAAGAGTCAAAACGTGTTTTTCAGCAGAAATAAACATGTTTCTGCAAGTTTGGTCAACCCCATGTAAGTTATGGGGCAGTAACAGAACACTTTTCAAAACGTGTTTTTCAGCCCGAAATAAACGCGTTTTTTCAGACAACTGAATCACCATGTAACAGCAAGGCTCAGAGGAGCCCACACACTCAGCTCTTAACCCCAGTGTGCAGGAAGGGTCAAAACGTGTTTTTCAGCAGAAATAAACATGTTTCTGCAAGTTTGGTCAACCCCATGTAAGTTATGGGGCAGTAACAGAACACTTTTCAAAACGTGTTTTTCAGCCCGAAATAAACGCGTTTTTTCAGACAACTGAATCACCATGTAACAGCAAGGCTCAGAGGAGCCCACACACTCAGCTCTTAGCCCCAGTGTGCAGAAAGTGTCAAAACGTGTTTTTCAGCAGAAATAAACATGTTTCTGCATGTTTGGTCAACCCCATGTAAGTTATGGGACAGTAACAGCACACTTTTCAAAACGTGTTTTTCAGCCCGAAATAAACGCGTTTTTTCAGACAACTGAATCCCCATGTAACAGCAAGGCTCAGAGGAGCCCACACACTCAGATCTTAACCCCAGTGTGCAGAAAGGGTCAAAACGTGTTTTTCAGCAGAAATAAACATGTTTCTGCAAGTTTGGTCAACCCCATGTAAGTTATGGGGCAGTAACAGAACACTTTTCAAAACGTGTTTTTCAGCCCGAAATAAACGCGTTTTTTCAGACAACTGAATCCCCATGTAACAGCAAGACTCAGAGGAGCCCACACACTCAGATCTTAACCCTAGTGTGCAGAAAGGGTAAAAACGTGTTTTTCAGCAGAAATAAACATGTTTCTGCAAGTTTGGTCAACCCCATGTAAGTTATGGGACAGTAACAGCACACTTTTCAAAACGTGTTTTTCAGCCCGAAATAAACGCGTTTTTTTCAGACAACTGAATCCCCATGTAACAGCAAGCTCAGAGGAGCCCACACACTCAGATCTTAACCCCAGTGTGCAGAAAGGGTCAAAACGTGTTTTTCAGCAGAAATAAACATGTTTCTGCAAGTTTGGTCAACCCCATGTAAGTTATGGGGCAGTAACAGAACACTTTTCAAAACGTGTTTTTCAGCCCGAAATAAACGCGTTTTTTCAGACAACTGAATCCCCATGTAACAGCAAGACTCAGAGGAGCCCACACACTCAGATCTTAACCCCAGTGTGCAGAAAGGGTAAAAACGTGTTTTTCAGCAGAAATAAACATGTTTCTGCAAGTTTGGTCAACCCCATGTAAGTTATGGGGCAGTAAAAGAACACTTTTCAAAACGTGTTTTTCAGCCCGAAATAAACGCGTTTTTTCAGACAACTGAATCCCCATGTAACAGCAAGGTTCAGAAGAGCCCACACTCTCAGCTCTTAACCCCAGTGTGCAGGAAGGGTCAAAACGTGTTTTTCAGCAGAAATAAACATGTTTCTGCAAGTTTGGTCAACCCCATGTAAGTTATGGGGCAGTAACAGAACACTTTTCAAAACGTGTTTTTCAGCCCGAAATAAACGCGTTTTTTCAGACAACTGAATCCCCATGCAACAGCAAGGCTCAGAAGAGCCCACACACTCAGCTCTTAACCCCAGTGTGCAGAAAGAGTCAAAACGTGTTTTTCAGCAGAAATAAACATGTTTCTGCAAGTTTGGTCAACCCCATGTAAGTTATGGGGCAGTAACAGAACACTTTTCAAAACGTGTTTTTCAGCCAGAAATAAACGCGTTTTTTCAGACAACTGAATCACCATGTAACAGCAAGGCTCAGAGGAGCCCACACACTCAGCTCTTAACCCCAGTGTGCAGGAAGGGTCAAAACGTGTTTTTCAGCAGAAATAAACATGTTTCTGCAAGTTTGGTCAACCCCATGTAAGTTATGGGGCAGTAACAGAACACTTTTCAAAACGTGTTTTTCAGCCCGAAATAAACGCGTTTTTTCAGACAACTGAATCCCCATGCAACAGCAAGGCTCAGAAGAGCCCACACACTCAGCTCTTAACCCCAGTGTGCAGAAAGTGTCAAAACGTGTTTTTCAGCAGAAATAAACATGTTTCTGCAAGTTTGGTCAACCCCATGTAAGTTATGGGACAGTAACAGCACACTTTTCAAAACGTGTTTTTCAGCCCGAAATAAACGCGTTTTTTCAGACAACTGAATCCCCATGTAACAGCAAGCTCAGAGGAGCCCACACACTCAGATCTTAACCCCAGTGTGCAGAAAGGGTCAAAACGTGTTTTTCAGCAGAAATAAACATGTTTCTGCAAGTTTGGTCAACCCCATGTAAGTTATGGGGCAGTAACAGAACACTTTTCAAAACGTGTTTTTCAGCCCGAAATAAACGCGTTTTTTTCAGACAACTGAATCCCCATGTAACAGCAAGACTCAGAGGAGCCCACACACTCAGATCTTAACCCCAGTGTGCAGAAAGGGTAAAAACGTGTTTTTCAGCAGAAATAAACATGTTTCTGCAAGTTTGGTCAACCCCATGTAAGTTATGGGGCAGTAACAGAACACTTTTCAAAACGTGTTTTTCAGCCCGAAATAAACGCGTTTTTTCAGACAACTGAATCCCCATGTAACAGCAAGGTTCAGAAGAGCCCACACTCTCAGCTCTTAACCCCAGTGTGCAGGAAGAGTCAAAACGTGTTTTTCAGCAGAAATAAACATGTTTCTGCAAGTTTGGTCAACCCCATGTAAGTTATGGGGCAGTAACAGAACACTTTTCAAAACGTGTTTTTCAGCCCGAAATAAACGCGTTTTTTCAGACAACTGAATCCCCATGCAACAGCAAGGCTCAGAAGAGCCCACACACTCAGCTCTTAACCCCAGTGTGCAAAAAGAGTCAAAACGTGTTTTTCAGCAGAAATAAACATGTTTCTGCAAGTTTGGTCAACCCCATGTAAGTTATGGGGCAGTAACAGAACACTTTTCAAAACGTGTTTTTCAGCCCGAAATAAACGCGTTTTTTCAGACAACTGAATCCCCATGCAACAGCAAGGCTCAGAAGAGCCCACACACTCAGCTCTTAACCCCAGTGTGCAGAAAGAGTCAAAACGTGTTTTTCAGCAGAAATAAACATGTTTCTGCAAGTTTGGTCAACCCCATGTAAGTTATGGGGCAGTAACAGAACACTTTTCAAAACGTGTTTTTCAGCCCGAAATAAACGCGTTTTTTCAGACAACTGAATCACCATGTAACAGCAAGGCTCAGAGGAGCCCACACACTCAGCTCTTAACCCCAGTGTGCAGGAAGGGTCAAAACGTGTTTTTCAGCAGAAATAAACATGTTTCTGCAAGTTTGGTCAACCCCATGTAAGTTATGGGGCAGTAACAGAACACTTTTCAAAACGTGTTTTTCAGCCCGAAATAAACGCGTTTTTTCAGACAACTGAATCCCCATGCAACAGCAAGGCTCAGAAGAGCCCACACACTCAGCTCTTAACCCCAGTGTGCAGAAAGTGTCAAAACGTGTTTTTCAGCAGAAATAAACATGTTTCTGCAAGTTTGGTCAACCCCATGTAAGTTATGGGACAGTAACAGCACACTTTTCAAAACGTGTTTTTCAGCCCGAAATAAACGCGTTTTTTCAGACAACTGAATCCCCATGTAACAGCAAGCTCAGAGGAGCCCACACACTCAGATCTTAACCCCAGTGTGCAGAAAGGGTCAAAACGTGTTTTTCAGCAGAAATAAACATGTTTCTGCAAGTTTGGTCAACCCCATGTAAGTTATGGGGCAGTAACAGAACACTTTTCAAAACGTGTTTTTCAGCCCGAAATAAACGCGTTTTTTTCAGACAACTGAATCCCCATGTAACAGCAAGACTCAGAGGAGCCCACACACTCAGATCTTAACCCCAGTGTGCAGAAAGGGTAAAAACGTGTTTTTCAGCAGAAATAAACATGTTTCTGCAAGTTTGGTCAACCCCATGTAAGTTATGGGGCAGTAACAGAACACTTTTCAAAACGTGTTTTTCAGCCCGAAATAAACGCGTTTTTTCAGACAACTGAATCCCCATGTAACAGCAAGGTTCAGAAGAGCCCACACTCTCAGCTCTTAACCCCAGTGTGCAGGAAGGGTCAAAACGTGTTTTTCAGCAGAAATAAACATGTTTCTGCAAGTTTGGTCAACCCCATGTAAGTTATGGGGCAGTAACAGAACACTTTTCAAAACGTGTTTTTCAGCCCGAAATAAACGCGTTTTTTCAGACAACTGAATCCCCATGCAACAGCAAGGCTCAGAAGAGCCCACACACTCAGCTCTTAACCCCAGTGTGCAGAAAGAGTCAAAACGTGTTTTTCAGCAGAAATAAACATGTTTCTGCAAGTTTGGTCAACCCCATGTAAGTTATGGGGCAGTAACAGAACACTTTTCAAAACGTGTTTTTCAGCCCGAAATAAACGCGTTTTTTCAGACAACTGAATCCCCATGTAACAGCAAGACTCAGAGGAGCCCACACACTCAGATCTTAACCCCAGTGTGCAGAAAGGGTAAAAACGTGTTTTTCAGCAGAAATAAACATGTTTCTGCAAGTTTGGTCAACCCCATGTAAGTTATGGGGCAGTAAAAGAACACTTTTCAAAACGTGTTTTTCAGCCCGAAATAAACGCGTTTTTTCAGACAACTGAATCCCCATGTAACAGCAAGGTTCAGAAGAGCCCACACTCTCAGCTCTTAACCCCAGTGTGCAGAAAGAGTCAAAACGTGTTTTTCAGCAGAAATAAACATGTTTCTGCAAGTTTGGTCAACCCCATGTAAGTTATGGGGCAGTAACAGAACACTTTTCAAAACGTGTTTTTCAGCCCGAAATAAACGCGTTTTTTCAGACAACTGAATCACCATGTAACAGCAAGGCTCAGAGGAGCCCACACACTCAGCTCTTAACCCCAGTGTGCAGGAAGGGTCAAAACGTGTTTTTCAGCAGAAATAAACATGTTTCTGCAAGTTTGGTCAACCCCATGTAAGTTATGGGGCAGTAACAGAACACTTTTCAAAACGTGTTTTTCAGCCCGAAATAAACGCGTTTTTTCAGACAACTGAATCCCCATGCAACAGCAAGGCTCAGAAGAGCCCACACACTCAGCTCTTAACCCCAGTGTGCAGAAAGTGTCAAAACGTGTTTTTCAGCAGAAATAAACATGTTTCTGCAAGTTTGGTCAACCCCATGTAAGTTATGGGACAGTAACAGCACACTTTTCAAAACGTGTTTTTCAGCCCGAAATAAACGCGTTTTTTCAGACAACTGAATCCCCATGTAACAGCAAGCTCAGAGGAGCCCACACACTCAGATCTTAACCCCAGTGTGCAGAAAGGGTCAAAACGTGTTTTTCAGCAGAAATAAACATGTTTCTGCAAGTTTGGTCAACCCCATGTAAGTTATGGGGCAGTAACAGAACACTTTTCAAAACGTGTTTTTCAGCCCGAAATAAACGCGTTTTTTTCAGACAACTGAATCCCCATGTAACAGCAAGACTCAGAGGAGCCCACACACTCAGATCTTAACCCCAGTGTGCAGAAAGGGTAAAAACGTGTTTTTCAGCAGAAATAAACATGTTTCTGCAAGTTTGGTCAACCCCATGTAAGTTATGGGGCAGTAACAGAACACTTTTCAAAACGTGTTTTTCAGCCCGAAATAAACGCGTTTTTTCAGACAACTGAATCCCCATGTAACAGCAAGGTTCAGAAGAGCCCACACTCTCAGCTCTTAACCCCAGTGTGCAGGAAGGGTCAAAACGTGTTTTTCAGCAGAAATAAACATGTTTCTGCAAGTTTGGTCAACCCCATGTAAGTTATGGGGCAGTAACAGAACACTTTTCAAAACGTGTTTTTCAGCCCGAAATAAACGCGTTTTTTCAGACAACTGAATCCCCATGCAACAGCAAGGCTCAGAAGAGCCCACACACTCAGCTCTTAACCCCAGTGTGCAAAAAGAGTCAAAACGTGTTTTTCAGCAGAAATAAACATGTTTCTGCAAGTTTGGTCAACCCCATGTAAGTTATGGGGCAGTAACAGAACACTTTTCAAAACGTGTTTTTCAGCCCGAAATAAACGCGTTTTTTCAGACAACTGAATCCCCATGCAACAGCAAGGCTCAGAAGAGCCCACACACTCAGCTCTTAACCCCAGTGTGCAGAAAGAGTCAAAACGTGTTTTTCAGCAGAAATAAACATGTTTCTGCAAGTTTGGTCAACCCCATGTAAGTTATGGGGCAGTAACAGAACACTTTTCAAAACGTGTTTTTCAGCCCGAAATAAACGCGTTTTTTCAGACAACTGAATCACCATGTAACAGCAAGGCTCAGAAGAGCCCACACACTCAGATCTTAACCCCAGTGTGCAGAAAGGGTCAAAACGTGTTTTTCAGCAGAAAAAAACATGTTTCTGCAAGTTTGGTCAACCCCATGTAAGTTATGGGGCAGTAACAGAACACTTTTCAAAACGTGTTTTTCAGCCCGAAATAAACGCGTTTTTTCAGACAACTGAATCACCATGTAACAGCAAGGCTCAGAGGAGCCCACACACTCAGCTCTTAACCCCAGTGTGCAGGAAGGGTCAAAACGTGTTTTTCAGCAGAAATAAACATGTTTCTGCAAGTTTGGTCAACCCCATGTAAGTTATGGGGCAGTAACAGAACACTTTTCAAAACGTGTTTTTCAGCCCGAAATAAACGCGTTTTTTCAGACAACTGAATCCCCATGCAACAGCAAGGCTCAGAAGAGCCCACACACTCAGCTCTTAACCCCAGTGTGCAGAAAGAGTCAAAACGTGTTTTTCAGCAGAAATAAACATGTTTCTGCAAGTTTGGTCAACCCCATGTAAGTTATGGGGCAGTAACAGAACACTTTTCAAAACGTGTTTTTCAGCCCGAAATAAACGCGTTTTTTCAGACAACTGAATCACCATGTAACAGCAAGGCTCAGAGGAGCCCACACACTCAGCTCTTAACCCCAGTGTGCAGGAAGGGTCAAAACGTGTTTTTCAGCAGAAATAAACATGTTTCTGCAAGTTTGGTCAACCCCATGTAAGTTATGGGGCAGTAACAGAACACTTTTCAAAACGTGTTTTTCAGCCCGAAATAAACGCGTTTTTTCAGACAACTGAATCACCATGTAACAGCAAGGCTCAGAGGAGCCCACACACTCAGCTCTTAGCCCCAGTGTGCAGAAAGTGTCAAAACGTGTTTTTCAGCAGAAATAAACATGTTTCTGCATGTTTGGTCAACCCCATGTAAGTTATGGGACAGTAACAGCACACTTTTCAAAACGTGTTTTTCAGCCCGAAATAAACGCGTTTTTTCAGACAACTGAATCCCCATGTAACAGCAAGGCTCAGAGGAGCCCACACACTCAGATCTTAACCCCAGTGTGCAGAAAGGGTCAAAACGTGTTTTTCAGCAGAAATAAACATGTTTCTGCAAGTTTGGTCAACCCCATGTAAGTTATGGGGCAGTAACAGAACACTTTTCAAAACGTGTTTTTCAGCCCGAAATAAACGCGTTTTTTCAGACAACTGAATCACCATGTAACAGCAAGGCTCAGAGGAGCCCACACACTCAGCTCTTAACCCCAGTGTGCAGGAAGGGTCAAAACGTGTTTTCCAGCAGAAATAAACATGTTTCTGCAAGTTTGGTCAACCCCATGTAAGTTATGGGACAGTAACAGCACACTTTTCAAAACGTGTTTTTCAGCCCGAAATAAACGCGTTTTTTCAGACAACTGAATCCCCATGTAACAGCAAGACTCAGAGGAGCCCACACACTCAGATCTTAACCCTAGTGTGCAGAAAGGGTAAAAACGTGTTTTTCAGCAGAAATAAACATGTTTCTGCAAGTTTGGTCAACCCCATGTAAGTTATGGGACAGTAACAGCACACTTTTCAAAACGTGTTTTTCAGCCCGAAATAAACGCGTTTTTTTCAGACAACTGAATCCCCATGTAACAGCAAGCTCAGAGGAGCCCACACACTCAGATCTTAACCCCAGTGTGCAGAAAGGGTCAAAACGTGTTTTTCAGCAGAAATAAACATGTTTCTGCAAGTTTGGTCAACCCCATGTAAGTTATGGGGCAGTAACAGAACACTTTTCAAAACGTGTTTTTCAGCCCGAAATAAACGCGTTTTTTCAGACAACTGAATCCCCATGTAACAGCAAGACTCAGAGGAGCCCACACACTCAGATCTTAACCCCAGTGTGCAGAAAGGGTAAAAACGTGTTTTTCAGCAGAAATAAACATGTTTCTGCAAGTTTGGTCAACCCCATGTAAGTTATGGGGCAGTAAAAGAACACTTTTCAAAACGTGTTTTTCAGCCCGAAATAAACGCGTTTTTTCAGACAACTGAATCCCCATGTAACAGCAAGGTTCAGAAGAGCCCACACTCTCAGCTCTTAACCCCAGTGTGCAGGAAGGGTCAAAACGTGTTTTTCAGCAGAAATAAACATGTTTCTGCAAGTTTGGTCAACCCCATGTAAGTTATGGGGCAGTAACAGAACACTTTTCAAAACGTGTTTTTCAGCCCGAAATAAACGCGTTTTTTCAGACAACTGAATCCCCATGCAACAGCAAGGCTCAGAAGAGCCCACACACTCAGCTCTTAACCCCAGTGTGCAGAAAGAGTCAAAACGTGTTTTTCAGCAGAAATAAACATGTTTCTGCAAGTTTGGTCAACCCCATGTAAGTTATGGGGCAGTAACAGAACACTTTTCAAAACGTGTTTTTCAGCCCGAAATAAACGCGTTTTTTCAGACAACTGAATCACCATGTAACAGCAAGGCTCAGAGGAGCCCACACACTCAGCTCTTAACCCCAGTGTGCAGGAAGGGTCAAAACGTGTTTTTCAGCAGAAATAAACATGTTTCTGCAAGTTTGGTCAACCCCATGTAAGTTATGGGGCAGTAACAGAACACTTTTCAAAACGTGTTTTTCAGCCCGAAATAAACGCGTTTTTTCAGACAACTGAATCCCCATGCAACAGCAAGGCTCAGAAGAGCCCACACACTCAGCTCTTAACCCCAGTGTGCAGAAAGTGTCAAAACGTGTTTTTCAGCAGAAATAAACATGTTTCTGCAAGTTTGGTCAACCCCATGTAAGTTATGGGACAGTAACAGCACACTTTTCAAAACGTGTTTTTCAGCCCGAAATAAACGCGTTTTTTCAGACAACTGAATCCCCATGTAACAGCAAGCTCAGAGGAGCCCACACACTCAGATCTTAACCCCAGTGTGCAGAAAGGGTCAAAACGTGTTTTTCAGCAGAAATAAACATGTTTCTGCAAGTTTGGTCAACCCCATGTAAGTTATGGGGCAGTAACAGAACACTTTTCAAAACGTGTTTTTCAGCCCGAAATAAACGCGTTTTTTTCAGACAACTGAATCCCCATGTAACAGCAAGACTCAGAGGAGCCCACACACTCAGATCTTAACCCCAGTGTGCAGAAAGGGTAAAAACGTGTTTTTCAGCAGAAATAAACATGTTTCTGCAAGTTTGGTCAACCCCATGTAAGTTATGGGGCAGTAACAGAACACTTTTCAAAACGTGTTTTTCAGCCCGAAATAAACGCGTTTTTTCAGACAACTGAATCCCCATGTAACAGCAAGGTTCAGAAGAGCCCACACTCTCAGCTCTTAACCCCAGTGTGCAGGAAGGGTCAAAACGTGTTTTTCAGCAGAAATAAACATGTTTCTGCAAGTTTGGTCAACCCCATGTAAGTTATGGGGCAGTAACAGAACACTTTTCAAAACGTGTTTTTCAGCCCGAAATAAACGCGTTTTTTCAGACAACTGAATCCCCATGCAACAGCAAGGCTCAGAAGAGCCCACACACTCAGCTCTTAACCCCAGTGTGCAAAAAGAGTCAAAACGTGTTTTTCAGCAGAAATAAACATGTTTCTGCAAGTTTGGTCAACCCCATGTAAGTTATGGGGCAGTAACAGAACACTTTTCAAAACGTGTTTTTCAGCCCGAAATAAACGCGTTTTTTCAGACAACTGAATCCCCATGCAACAGCAAGGCTCAGAAGAGCCCACACACTCAGCTCTTAACCCCAGTGTGCAGAAAGAGTCAAAACGTGTTTTTCAGCAGAAATAAACATGTTTCTGCAAGTTTGGTCAACCCCATGTAAGTTATGGGGCAGTAACAGAACACTTTTCAAAACGTGTTTTTCAGCCCGAAATAAACGCGTTTTTTCAGACAACTGAATCACCATGTAACAGCAAGGCTCAGAGGAGCCCACACACTCAGCTCTTAACCCCAGTGTGCAGGAAGGGTCAAAACGTGTTTTTCAGCAGAAATAAACATGTTTCTGCAAGTTTGGTCAACCCCATGTAAGTTATGGGGCAGTAACAGAACACTTTTCAAAACGTGTTTTTCAGCCCGAAATAAACGCGTTTTTTCAGACAACTGAATCCCCATGCAACAGCAAGGCTCAGAAGAGCCCACACACTCAGCTCTTAACCCCAGTGTGCAGAAAGTGTCAAAACGTGTTTTTCAGCAGAAATAAACATGTTTCTGCAAGTTTGGTCAACCCCATGTAAGTTATGGGACAGTAACAGCACACTTTTCAAAACGTGTTTTTCAGCCCGAAATAAACGCGTTTTTTCAGACAACTGAATCCCCATGTAACAGCAAGCTCAGAGGAGCCCACACACTCAGATCTTAACCCCAGTGTGCAGAAAGGGTCAAAACGTGTTTTTCAGCAGAAATAAACATGTTTCTGCAAGTTTGGTCAACCCCATGTAAGTTATGGGGCAGTAACAGAACACTTTTCAAAACGTGTTTTTCAGCCCGAAATAAACGCGTTTTTTTCAGACAACTGAATCCCCATGTAACAGCAAGACTCAGAGGAGCCCACACACTCAGATCTTAACCCCAGTGTGCAGAAAGGGTAAAAACGTGTTTTTCAGCAGAAATAAACATGTTTCTGCAAGTTTGGTCAACCCCATGTAAGTTATGGGGCAGTAACAGAACACTTTTCAAAACGTGTTTTTCAGCCCGAAATAAACGCGTTTTTTCAGACAACTGAATCCCCATGTAACAGCAAGGTTCAGAAGAGCCCACACTCTCAGCTCTTAACCCCAGTGTGCAGGAAGGGTCAAAACGTGTTTTTCAGCAGAAATAAACATGTTTCTGCAAGTTTGGTCAACCCCATGTAAGTTATGGGGCAGTAACAGAACACTTTTCAAAACGTGTTTTTCAGCCCGAAATAAACGCGTTTTTTCAGACAACTGAATCCCCATGCAACAGCAAGGCTCAGAAGAGCCCACACACTCAGCTCTTAACCCCAGTGTGCAGAAAGAGTCAAAACGTGTTTTTCAGCAGAAATAAACATGTTTCTGCAAGTTTGGTCAACCCCATGTAAGTTATGGGGCAGTAACAGAACACTTTTCAAAACGTGTTTTTCAGCCCGAAATAAACGCGTTTTTTCAGACAACTGAATCACCATGTAACAGCAAGGCTCAGAGGAGCCCACACACTCAGCTCTTAACCCCAGTGTGCAGAAAGAGTCAAAACGTGTTTTTCAGCAGAAATAAACATGTTTCTGCAAGTTTGGTCAACCCCATGTAAGTTATGGGGCAGTAACAGAACACTTTTCAAAACGTGTTTTTCAGCCCGAAATAAACGCGTTTTTTCAGACAACTGAATCCCCATGTAACAGCAAGGCTCAGAGGAGCCCACACACTCAGCTCTTAGCCCCAGTGTGCAGAAAGGGTCAAAACGTGTTTTTCAGCAGAAATAAACATGTTTCTGCAAGTTTGGTCAACCCCATGTAAGTTATGGGGCAGTAACAGAACACTTTTCAAAACGTGTTTTTCAGCCCGAAATAAACGCGTTTTTTCAGACAACTGAATCACCATGTAACAGCAAGGCTCAGAGGAGCCCACACACTCAGCTCTTAACCCCAGTGTGCAGGAAGGGTCAAAACGTGTTTTTCAGCAGAAATAAACATGTTTCTGCAAGTTTGGTCAACCCCATGTAAGTTATGGGGCAGTAACAGAACACTTTTCAAAACGTGTTTTTCAGCCCGAAATAAACGCGTTTTTTCAGACAACTGAATCCCCATGCAACAGCAAGGCTCAGAAGAGCCCACACACTCAGATCTTAACCCCAGTGTGCAGAAAGGGTCAAAACGTGTTTTTCAGCAGAAATAAACATGTTTCTGCAAGTTTGGTCAACCCCATGTAAGTTATGGGGCAGTAACAGAACACTTTTCAAAACGTGTTTTTCAGCCCGAAATAAACGCGTTTTTTCAGACAACTGAATCACCATGTAACAGCAAGGCTCAGAGGAGCCCACACACTCAGCTCTTAACCCCAGTGTGCAGGAAGGGTCAAAACGTGTTTTTCAGCAGAAATAAACATGTTTCTGCAAGTTTGGTCAACCCCATGTAAGTTATGGGGCAGTAACAGAACACTTTTCAAAACGTGTTTTTCAGCCCGAAATAAACGCGTTTTTTCAGACAACTGAATCCCCATGCAACAGCAAGGCTCAGAAGAGCCCACACACTCAGCTCTTAACCCCAGTGTGCAGAAAGAGTCAAAACGTGTTTTTCAGCAGAAATAAACATGTTTCTGCAAGTTTGGTCAACCCCATGTAAGTTATGGGGCAGTAACAGAACACTTTTCAAAACGTGTTTTTCAGCCCGAAATAAACGCGTTTTTTCAGACAACTGAATCCCCATGCAACAGCAAGGCTCAGAAGAGCCCACACACTCAGCTCTTAACCCCAGTGTGCAGAAAGAGTCAAAACGTGTTTTTCAGCAGAAATAAACATGTTTCTGCAAGTTTGGTCAACCCCATGTAAGTTATGGGACAGTAACAGCACACTTTTCAAAACGTGTTTTTCAGCCCGAAATAAACGCGTTTTTTCAGACAACTGAATCCCCATGTAACAGCAAGCTCAGAGGAGCCCACACACTCAGATCTTAACCCCAGTGTGCAGAAAGGGTCAAAACGTGTTTTTCAGCAGAAATAAACATGTTTCTGCAAGTTTGGTCAACCCCATGTAAGTTATGGGGCAGTAACAGAACACTTTTCAAAACGTGTTTTTCAGCCCGAAATAAACGCGTTTTTTTCAGACAACTGAATCCCCATGTAACAGCAAGACTCAGAGGAGCCCACACACTCAGATCTTAACCCCAGTGTGCAGAAAGGGTAAAAACGTGTTTTTCAGCAGAAATAAACATGTTTCTGCAAGTTTGGTCAACCCCATGTAAGTTATGGGGCAGTAACAGAACACTTTTCAAAACGTGTTTTTCAGCCCGAAATAAACGCGTTTTTTCAGACAACTGAATCCCCATGTAACAGCAAGGTTCAGAAGAGCCCACACTCTCAGCTCTTAACCCCAGTGTGCAGGAAGGGTCAAAACGTGTTTTTCAGCAGAAATAAACATGTTTCTGCAAGTTTGGTCAACCCCATGTAAGTTATGGGGCAGTAACAGAACACTTTTCAAAACGTGTTTTTCAGCCCGAAATAAACGCGTTTTTTCAGACAACTGAATCCCCATGCAACAGCAAGGCTCAGAAGAGCCCACACACTCAGCTCTTAACCCCAGTGTGCAGAAAGAGTCAAAACGTGTTTTTCAGCAGAAATAAACATGTTTCTGCAAGTTTGGTCAACCCCATGTAAGTTATGGGGCAGTAACAGAACACTTTTCAAAACGTGTTTTTCAGCCCGAAATAAACGCGTTTTTTCAGACAACTGAATCACCATGTAACAGCAAGGCTCAGAGGAGCCCACACACTCAGCTCTTAACCCCAGTGTGCAGAAAGAGTCAAAACGTGTTTTTCAGCAGAAATAAACATGTTTCTGCAAGTTTGGTCAACCCCATGTAAGTTATGGGGCAGTAACAGAACACTTTTCAAAACGTGTTTTTCAGCCCGAAATAAACGCGTTTTTTCAGACAACTGAATCCCCATGTAACAGCAAGGCTCAGAGGAGCCCACACACTCAGCTCTTAGCCCCAGTGTGCAGAAAGTGTCAAAACGTGTTTTTCAGCAGAAATAAACATGTTTCTGCAAGTTTGGTCAACCCCATGTAAGTTATGGGACAGTAACAGCACACTTTTCAAAACGTGTTTTTCAGCCCGAAATAAACGCGTTTTTTCAGACAACTGAATCCCCATGTAACAGCAAGGCTCAGAGGATCCCACACACTCAGATCTTAACCCCAGTGTGCAGAAAGGGTCAAAACGTGTTTTTCAGCAGAAATAAACATGTTTCTGCAAGTTTGGTCAACCCCATGTAAGTTATGGGGCAGTAACAGAACACTTTTCAAAACGTGTTTTTCAGCCCGAAATAAACGCGTTTTTTCAGACAACTGAATCACCATGTAACAGCAAGACTCAGAGGAGCCCACACACTCAGATCTTAACCCCAGTGTGCAGAAAGGGTAAAAACGTGTTTTTCAGCAGAAATAAACATGTTTCTGCAAGTTTGGTCAACCCCATGTAAGTTATGGGGCAGTAACAGAACACTTTTCAAAACGTGTTTTTCAGCCCGAAATAAACGCGTTTTTTTCAGACAACTGAATCCCCATGTAACAGCAAGACTCAGAGGAGCCCACACACTCAGATCTTAACCCCAGTGTGCAGAAAGGGTCAAAACGTGTTTTTCAGCAGAAATAAACATGTTTCTGCAAGTTTGGTCAACCCCATGTAAGTTATGGGGCAGTAACAGAACACTTTTCAAAACGTGTTTTTCAGCCCGAAATAAACGCGTTTTTTCAGACAACTGAATCACCATGTAACAGCAAGGCTCAGAGGAGCCCACACACTCAGCTCTTAACCCCAGTGTGCAGGAAGGGTCAAAACGTGTTTTTCAGCAGAAATAAACATGTTTCTGCAAGTTTGGTCAACCCCATGTAAGTTATGGGACAGTAACAGCACACTTTTCAAAACGTGTTTTTCAGCCCGAAATAAACGCGTTTTTTCAGACAACTGAATCCCCATGTAACAGCAAGACTCAGAGGAGCCCACACACTCAGATCTTAACCCTAGTGTGCAGAAAGGGTAAAAACGTGTTTTTCAGCAGAAATAAACATGTTTCTGCAAGTTTGGTCAACCCCATGTAAGTTATGGGACAGTAACAGAACACTTTTCAAAACGTGTTTTTCAGCCCGAAATAAACGCGTTTTTTTCAGACAACTGAATCCCCATGTAACAGCAAGCTCAGAGGAGCCCACACACTCAGATCTTAACCCCAGTGTGCAGAAAGGGTCAAAACGTGTTTTTCAGCAGAAATAAACATGTTTCTGCAAGTTTGGTCAACCCCATGTAAGTTATGGGGCAGTAACAGAACACTTTTCAAAACGTGTTTTTCAGCCCGAAATAAACGCGTTTTTTCAGACAACTGAATCCCCATGTAACAGCAAGACTCAGAGGAGCCCACACACTCAGATCTTAACCCCAGTGTGCAGAAAGGGTAAAAACGTGTTTTTCAGCAGAAATAAACATGTTTCTGCAAGTTTGGTCAACCCCATGTAAGTTATGGGGCAGTAAAAGAACACTTTTCAAAACGTGTTTTTCAGCCCGAAATAAACGCGTTTTTTCAGACAACTGAATCCCCATGTAACAGCAAGGTTCAGAAGAGCCCACACTCTCAGCTCTTAACCCCAGTGTGCAGGAAGGGTCAAAACGTGTTTTTCAGCAGAAATAAACATGTTTCTGCAAGTTTGGTCAACCCCATGTAAGTTATGGGGCAGTAACAGAACACTTTTCAAAACGTGTTTTTCAGCCCGAAATAAACGCGTTTTTTCAGACAACTGAATCCCCATGCAACAGCAAGGCTCAGAAGAGCCCACACACTCAGCTCTTAACCCCAGTGTGCAGAAAGAGTCAAAACGTGTTTTTCAGCAGAAATAAACATGTTTCTGCAAGTTTGGTCAACCCCATGTAAGTTATGGGGCAGTAACAGAACGCTTTTCAAAACGTGTTTTTCAGCCCGAAATAAACGCGTTTTTTCAGACAACTGAATCACCATGTAACAGCAAGGCTCAGAGGAGCCCACACACTCAGCTCTTAACCCCAGTGTGCAGGAAGGGTCAAAACGTGTTTTTCAGCAGAAATAAACATGTTTCTGCAAGTTTGGTCAACCCCATGTAAGTTATGGGGCAGTAACAGAACACTTTTCAAAACGTGTTTTTCAGCCCGAAATAAACGCGTTTTTTCAGACAACTGAATCCCCATGCAACAGCAAGGCTCAGAAGAGCCCACACACTCAGCTCTTAACCCCAGTGTGCAGAAAGTGTCAAAACGTGTTTTTCAGCAGAAATAAACATGTTTCTGCAAGTTTGGTCAACCCCATGTAAGTTATGGGACAGTAACAGCACACTTTTCAAAACGTGTTTTTCAGCCCGAAATAAACGCGTTTTTTCAGACAACTGAATCCCCATGTAACAGCAAGCTCAGAGGAGCCCACACACTCAGATCTTAACCCCAGTGTGCAGAAAGGGTCAAAACGTGTTTTTCAGCAGAAATAAACATGTTTCTGCAAGTTTGGTCAACCCCATGTAAGTTATGGGGCAGTAACAGAACACTTTTCAAAACGTGTTTTTCAGCCCGAAATAAACGCGTTTTTTTCAGACAACTGAATCCCCATGTAACAGCAAGACTCAGAGGAGCCCACACACTCAGATCTTAACCCCAGTGTGCAGAAAGGGTAAAAACGTGTTTTTCAGCAGAAATAAACATGTTTCTGCAAGTTTGGTCAACCCCATGTAAGTTATGGGGCAGTAACAGAACACTTTTCAAAACGTGTTTTTCAGCCCGAAATAAACGCGTTTTTTCAGACAACTGAATCCCCATGTAACAGCAAGGTTCAGAAGAGCCCACACTCTCAGCTCTTAACCCCAGTGTGCAGGAAGGGTCAAAACGTGTTTTTCAGCAGAAATAAACATGTTTCTGCAAGTTTGGTCAACCCCATGTAAGTTATGGGGCAGTAACAGAACACTTTTCAAAACGTGTTTTTCAGCCCGAAATAAACGCGTTTTTTCAGACAACTGAATCCCCATGCAACAGCAAGGCTCAGAAGAGCCCACACACTCAGCTCTTAACCCCAGTGTGCAAAAAGAGTCAAAACGTGTTTTTCAGCAGAAATAAACATGTTTCTGCAAGTTTGGTCAACCCCATGTAAGTTATGGGGCAGTAACAGAACACTTTTCAAAACGTGTTTTTCAGCCCGAAATAAACGCGTTTTTTCAGACAACTGAATCCCCATGCAACAGCAAGGCTCAGAAGAGCCCACACACTCAGCTCTTAACCCCAGTGTGCAGAAAGAGTCAAAACGTGTTTTTCAGCAGAAATAAACATGTTTCTGCAAGTTTGGTCAACCCCATGTAAGTTATGGGGCAGTAACAGAACACTTTTCAAAACGTGTTTTTCAGCCCGAAATAAACGCGTTTTTTCAGACAACTGAATCCCCATGTAACAGCAAGACTCAGAGGAGCCCACACACTCAGATCTTAACCCCAATGTGCAGAAAGGGTCAAAACGTGTTTTTCAGCAGAAAAAAACATGTTTCTGCAAGTTTGGTCAACCCCATGTAAGTTATGGGGCAGTAAAAGAACACTTTTCAAAACGTGTTTTTCAGCCCGAAATAAACGCGTTTTTTCAGACAACTGAATCCCCATGTAACAGCAAGGTTCAGAAGAGCCCACACTCTCAGCTCTTAACCCCAGTGTGCAGGAAGGGTCAAAACGTGTTTTTCAGCAGAAATAAACATGTTTCTGCAAGTTTGGTCAACCCCATGTAAGTTATGGGGCAGTAACAGAACACTTTTCAAAACGTGTTTTTCAGCCCGAAATAAACGCGTTTTTTCAGACAACTGAATCCCCATGCAACAGCAAGGCTCAGAAGAGCCCACACACTCAGCTCTTAACCCCAGTGTGCAGAAAGAGTCAAAACGTGTTTTTCAGCAGAAATAAACATGTTTCTGCAAGTTTGGTCAACCCCATGTAAGTTATGGGGCAGTAACAGAACGCTTTTCAAAACGTGTTTTTCAGCCCGAAATAAACGCGTTTTTTCAGACAACTGAATCACCATGTAACAGCAAGGCTCAGAGGAGCCCACACACTCAGCTCTTAACCCCAGTGTGCAGGAAGGGTCAAAACGTGTTTTTCAGCAGAAATAAACATGTTTCTGCAAGTTTGGTCAACCCCATGTAAGTTATGGGGCAGTAACAGAACACTTTTCAAAACGTGTTTTTCAGCCCGAAATAAACGCGTTTTTTCAGACAACTGAATCCCCATGCAACAGCAAGGCTCAGAAGAGCCCACACACTCAGCTCTTAACCCCAGTGTGCAGAAAGTGTCAAAACGTGTTTTTCAGCAGAAATAAACATGTTTCTGCAAGTTTGGTCAACCCCATGTAAGTTATGGGACAGTAACAGCACACTTTTCAAAACGTGTTTTTCAGCCCGAAATAAACGCGTTTTTTCAGACAACTGAATCCCCATGTAACAGCAAGCTCAGAGGAGCCCACACACTCAGATCTTAACCCCAGTGTGCAGAAAGGGTCAAAACGTGTTTTTCAGCAGAAATAAACATGTTTCTGCAAGTTTGGTCAACCCCATGTAAGTTATGGGGCAGTAACAGAACACTTTTCAAAACGTGTTTTTCAGCCCGAAATAAACGCGTTTTTTTCAGACAACTGAATCCCCATGTAACAGCAAGACTCAGAGGAGCCCACACACTCAGATCTTAACCCCAGTGTGCAGAAAGGGTAAAAACGTGTTTTTCAGCAGAAATAAACATGTTTCTGCAAGTTTGGTCAACCCCATGTAAGTTATGGGGCAGTAACAGAACACTTTTCAAAACGTGTTTTTCAGCCCGAAATAAACGCGTTTTTTCAGACAACTGAATCCCCATGTAACAGCAAGGTTCAGAAGAGCCCACACTCTCAGCTCTTAACCCCAGTGTGCAGGAAGGGTCAAAACGTGTTTTTCAGCAGAAATAAACATGTTTCTGCAAGTTTGGTCAACCCCATGTAAGTTATGGGGCAGTAACAGAACACTTTTCAAAACGTGTTTTTCAGCCCGAAATAAACGCGTTTTTTCAGACAACTGAATCCCCATGCAACAGCAAGGCTCAGAAGAGCCCACACACTCAGCTCTTAACCCCAGTGTGCAAAAAGAGTCAAAACGTGTTTTTCAGCAGAAATAAACATGTTTCTGCAAGTTTGGTCAACCCCATGTAAGTTATGGGGCAGTAACAGAACACTTTTCAAAACGTGTTTTTCAGCCCGAAATAAACGCGTTTTTTCAGACAACTGAATCCCCATGCAACAGCAAGGCTCAGAAGAGCCCACACACTCAGCTCTTAACCCCAGTGTGCAGAAAGAGTCAAAACGTGTTTTTCAGCAGAAATAAACATGTTTCTGCAAGTTTGGTCAACCCCATGTAAGTTATGGGGCAGTAACAGAACACTTTTCAAAACGTGTTTTTCAGCCCGAAATAAACGCGTTTTTTCAGACAACTGAATCACCATGTAACAGCAAGGCTCAGAAGAGCCCACACACTCAGATCTTAACCCCAGTGTGCAGAAAGGGTCAAAACGTGTTTTTCAGCAGAAAAAAACATGTTTCTGCAAGTTTGGTCAACCCCATGTAAGTTATGGGGCAGTAACAGAACACTTTTCAAAACGTGTTTTTCAGCCCGAAATAAACGCGTTTTTTCAGACAACTGAATCACCATGTAACAGCAAGGCTCAGAGGAGCCCACACACTCAGCTCTTAACCCCAGTGTGCAGGAAGGGTCAAAACGTGTTTTTCAGCAGAAATAAACATGTTTCTGCAAGTTTGGTCAACCCCATGTAAGTTATGGGGCAGTAACAGAACACTTTTCAAAACGTGTTTTTCAGCCCGAAATAAACGCGTTTTTTCAGACAACTGAATCCCCATGCAACAGCAAGGCTCAGAAGAGCCCACACACTCAGCTCTTAACCCCAGTGTGCAGAAAGAGTCAAAACGTGTTTTTCAGCAGAAATAAACATGTTTCTGCAAGTTTGGTCAACCCCATGTAAGTTATGGGGCAGTAACAGAACACTTTTCAAAACGTGTTTTTCAGCCCGAAATAAACGCGTTTTTTCAGACAACTGAATCCCCATGTAACAGCAAGGCTCAGAGGAGCCCACACACTCAGCTCTTAGCCCCAGTGTGCAGAAAGTGTCAAAACGTGTTTTTCAGCAGAAATAAACATGTTTCTGCAAGTTTGGTCAACCCCATGTAAGTTATGGGACAGTAACAGCACACTTTTCAAAACGTGTTTTTCAGCCCGAAATAAACGCGTTTTTTCAGACAACTGAATCCCCATGTAACAGCAAGGCTCAGAGGAGCCCACACACTCAGATCTTAAACCCAGTGTGCAGAAAGGGTCAAAACGTGTTTTTCAGCAGAAATAAACATGTTTCTGCAAGTTTGGTCAACCCCATGTAAGTTATGGGGCAGTAACAGAACACTTTTCAAAACGTGTTTTTCAGCCCGAAATAAACGCGTTTTTTCAGACAACTGAATCCCCATGCAACAGCAAGGCTCAGAAGAGCCCACACACTCAGATCTTAACCCCAGTGTGCAGAAAGAGTCAAAACGTGTTTTTCAGCAGAAATAAACATGTTTCTGCAAGTTTGGTCAACCCCATGTAAGTTATGGGGCAGTAACAGAACACTTTTCAAAACGTGTTTTTCAGCCCGAAATAAACGCGTTTTTTCAGACAACTGAATCACCATGTAACAGCAAGGCTCAGAGGAGCCCACACACTCAGCTCTTAACCCCAGTGTGCAGGAAGGGTCAAAACGTGTTTTTCAGCAGAAATAAACATGTTTCTGCAAGTTTGGTCAACCCCATGTAAGTTATGGGGCAGTAACAGAACACTTTTCAAAACGTGTTTTTCAGCCCGAAATAAACGCGTTTTTTCAGACAACTGAATCACCATGTAACAGCAAGGCTCAGAGGAGCCCACACACTCAGCTCTTAGCCCCAGTGTGCAGAAAGTGTCAAAACGTGTTTTTCAGCAGAAATAAACATGTTTCTGCATGTTTGGTCAACCCCATGTAAGTTATGGGACAGTAACAGCACACTTTTCAAAACGTGTTTTTCAGCCCGAAATAAACGCGTTTTTTCAGACAACTGAATCCCCATGTAACAGCAAGGCTCAGAGGAGCCCACACACTCAGATCTTAACCCCAGTGTGCAGAAAGGGTCAAAACGTGTTTTTCAGCAGAAATAAACATGTTTCTGCAAGTTTGGTCAACCCCATGTAAGTTATGGGGCAGTAACAGAACACTTTTCAAAACGTGTTTTTCAGCCCGAAATAAACGCGTTTTTTCAGACAACTGAATCACCATGTAACAGCAAGGCTCAGAGGAGCCCACACACTCAGCTCTTAACCCCAGTGTGCAGGAAGGGTCAAAACGTGTTTTTCAGCAGAAATAAACATGTTTCTGCAAGTTTGGTCAACCCCATGTAAGTTATGGGACAGTAACAGCACACTTTTCAAAACGTGTTTTTCAGCCCGAAATAAACGCGTTTTTTCAGACAACTGAATCCCCATGTAACAGCAAGACTCAGAGGAGCCCACACACTCAGATCTTAACCCTAGTGTGCAGAAAGGGTAAAAACGTGTTTTTCAGCAGAAATAAACATGTTTCTGCAAGTTTGGTCAACCCCATGTAAGTTATGGGACAGTAACAGCACACTTTTCAAAACGTGTTTTTCAGCCCGAAATAAACGCGTTTTTTTCAGACAACTGAATCCCCATGTAACAGCAAGCTCAGAGGAGCCCACACACTCAGATCTTAACCCCAGTGTGCAGAAAGGGTCAAAACGTGTTTTTCAGCAGAAATAAACATGTTTCTGCAAGTTTGGTCAACCCCATGTAAGTTATGGGGCAGTAACAGAACACTTTTCAAAACGTGTTTTTCAGCCCGAAATAAACGCGTTTTTTCAGACAACTGAATCCCCATGTAACAGCAAGACTCAGAGGAGCCCACACACTCAGATCTTAACCCCAGTGTGCAGAAAGGGTAAAAACGTGTTTTTCAGCAGAAATAAACATGTTTCTGCAAGTTTGGTCAACCCCATGTAAGTTATGGGGCAGTAAAAGAACACTTTTCAAAACGTGTTTTTCAGCCCGAAATAAACGCGTTTTTTCAGACAACTGAATCCCCATGTAACAGCAAGGTTCAGAAGAGCCCACACTCTCAGCTCTTAACCCCAGTGTGCAGGAAGGGTCAAAACGTGTTTTTCAGCAGAAATAAACATGTTTCTGCAAGTTTGGTCAACCCCATGTAAGTTATGGGGCAGTAACAGAACACTTTTCAAAACGTGTTTTTCAGCCCGAAATAAACGCGTTTTTTCAGACAACTGAATCCCCATGCAACAGCAAGGCTCAGAAGAGCCCACACACTCAGCTCTTAACCCCAGTGTGCAGAAAGAGTCAAAACGTGTTTTTCAGCAGAAATAAACATGTTTCTGCAAGTTTGGTCAACCCCATGTAAGTTATGGGGCAGTAACAGAACACTTTTCAAAACGTGTTTTTCAGCCCGAAATAAACGCGTTTTTTCAGACAACTGAATCACCATGTAACAGCAAGGCTCAGAGGAGCCCACACACTCAGCTCTTAACCCCAGTGTGCAGGAAGGGTCAAAACGTGTTTTTCAGCAGAAATAAACATGTTTCTGCAAGTTTGGTCAACCCCATGTAAGTTATGGGGCAGTAACAGAACACTTTTCAAAACGTGTTTTTCAGCCCGAAATAAACGCGTTTTTTCAGACAACTGAATCCCCATGCAACAGCAAGGCTCAGAAGAGCCCACACACTCAGCTCTTAACCCCAGTGTGCAGAAAGTGTCAAAACGTGTTTTTCAGCAGAAATAAACATGTTTCTGCAAGTTTGGTCAACCCCATGTAAGTTATGGGACAGTAACAGCACACTTTTCAAAACGTGTTTTTCAGCCCGAAATAAACGCGTTTTTTCAGACAACTGAATCCCCATGTAACAGCAAGCTCAGAGGAGCCCACACACTCAGATCTTAACCCCAGTGTGCAGAAAGGGTCAAAACGTGTTTTTCAGCAGAAATAAACATGTTTCTGCAAGTTTGGTCAACCCCATGTAAGTTATGGGGCAGTAACAGAACACTTTTCAAAACGTGTTTTTCAGCCCGAAATAAACGCGTTTTTTTCAGACAACTGAATCCCTATGTAACAGCAAGACTCAGAGGAGCCCACACACTCAGATCTTAACCCCAGTGTGCAGAAAGGGTAAAAACGTGTTTTTCAGCAGAAATAAACATGTTTCTGCAAGTTTGGTCAACCCCATGTAAGTTATGGGGCAGTAACAGAACACTTTTCAAAACGTGTTTTTCAGCCCGAAATAAACGCGTTTTTTCAGACAACTGAATCCCCATGTAACAGCAAGGTTCAGAAGAGCCCACACTCTCAGCTCTTAACCCCAGTGTGCAGGAAGGGTCAAAACGTGTTTTTCAGCAGAAATAAACATGTTTCTGCAAGTTTGGTCAACCCCATGTAAGTTATGGGGCAGTAACAGAACACTTTTCAAAACGTGTTTTTCAGCCCGAAATAAACGCGTTTTTTCAGACAACTGAATCCCCATGCAACAGCAAGGCTCAGAAGAGCCCACACACTCAGCTCTTAACCCCAGTGTGCAAAAAGAGTCAAAACGTGTTTTTCAGCAGAAATAAACATGTTTCTGCAAGTTTGGTCAACCCCATGTAAGTTATGGGGCAGTAACAGAACACTTTTCAAAACGTGTTTTTCAGCCCGAAATAAACGCGTTTTTTCAGACAACTGAATCCCCATGCAACAGCAAGGCTCAGAAGAGCCCACACACTCAGCTCTTAACCCCAGTGTGCAGAAAGAGTCAAAACGTGTTTTTCAGCAGAAATAAACATGTTTCTGCAAGTTTGGTCAACCCCATGTAAGTTATGGGGCAGTAACAGAACACTTTTCAAAACGTGTTTTTCAGCCCGAAATAAACGCGTTTTTTCAGACAACTGAATCACCATGTAACAGCAAGGCTCAGAGGAGCCCACACACTCAGCTCTTAACCCCAGTGTGCAGGAAGGGTCAAAACGTGTTTTTCAGCAGAAATAAACATGTTTCTGCAAGTTTGGTCAACCCCATGTAAGTTATGGGGCAGTAACAGAACACTTTTCAAAACGTGTTTTTCAGCCCGAAATAAACGCGTTTTTTCAGACAACTGAATCCCCATGCAACAGCAAGGCTCAGAAGAGCCCACACACTCAGCTCTTAACCCCAGTGTGCAGAAAGTGTCAAAACGTGTTTTTCAGCAGAAATAAACATGTTTCTGCAAGTTTGGTCAACCCCATGTAAGTTATGGGGCAGTAACAGAACACTTTTCAAAACGTGTTTTTCAGCCCGAAATAAACGCGTTTTTTTCAGACAACTGAATCCCCATGTAACAGCAAGACTCAGAGGAGCCCACACACTCAGATCTTAACCCCAGTGTGCAGAAAGGGTCAAAACGTGTTTTTCAGCAGAAATAAACATGTTTCTGCAAGTTTGGTCAACCCCATGTAAGTTATGGGGCAGTAACAGAACACTTTTCAAAACGTGTTTTTCAGCCCGAAATAAACGCGTTTTTTCAGACAACTGAATCACCATGTAACAGCAAGGCTCAGAGGAGCCCACACACTCAGCTCTTAACCCCAGTGTGCAGGAAGGGTCAAAACGTGTTTTTCAGCAGAAATAAACATGTTTCTGCAAGTTTGGTCAACCCCATGTAAGTTATGGGACAGTAACAGCACACTTTTCAAAACGTGTTTTTCAGCCCGAAATAAACGCGTTTTTTCAGACAACTGAATCCCCATGTAACAGCAAGACTCAGAGGAGCCCACACACTCAGATCTTAACCCTAGTGTGCAGAAAGGGTAAAAACGTGTTTTTCAGCAGAAATAAACATGTTTCTGCAAGTTTGGTCAACCCCATGTAAGTTATGGGACAGTAACAGCACACTTTTCAAAACGTGTTTTTCAGCCCGAAATAAACGCGTTTTTTTCAGACAACTGAATCCCCATGTAACAGCAAGCTCAGAGGAGCCCACACACTCAGATCTTAACCCCAGTGTGCAGAAAGGGTCAAAACGTGTTTTTCAGCAGAAATAAACATGTTTCTGCAAGTTTGGTCAACCCCATGTAAGTTATGGGGCAGTAACAGAACACTTTTCAAAACGTGTTTTTCAGCCCGAAATAAACGCGTTTTTTCAGACAACTGAATCCCCATGTAACAGCAAGACTCAGAGGAGCCCACACACTCAGATCTTAACCCCAGTGTGCAGAAAGGGTAAAAACGTGTTTTTCAGCAGAAATAAACATGTTTCTGCAAGTTTGGTCAACCCCATGTAAGTTATGGGGCAGTAAAAGAACACTTTTCAAAACGTGTTTTTCAGCCCGAAATAAACGCGTTTTTTCAGACAACTGAATCCCCATGTAACAGCAAGGTTCAGAAGAGCCCACACTCTCAGCTCTTAACCCCAGTGTGCAGGAAGGGTCAAAACGTGTTTTTCAGCAGAAATAAACATGTTTCTGCAAGTTTGGTCAACCCCATGTAAGTTATGGGGCAGTAACAGAACACTTTTCAAAACGTGTTTTTCAGCCCGAAATAAACGCGTTTTTTCAGACAACTGAATCCCCATGCAACAGCAAGGCTCAGAAGAGCCCACACACTCAGCTCTTAACCCCAGTGTGCAGAAAGAGTCAAAACGTGTTTTTCAGCAGAAATAAACATGTTTCTGCAAGTTTGGTCAACCCCATGTAAGTTATGGGGCAGTAACAGAACACTTTTCAAAACGTGTTTTTCAGCCCGAAATAAACGCGTTTTTTCAGACAACTGAATCACCATGTAACAGCAAGGCTCAGAGGAGCCCACACACTCAGCTCTTAACCCCAGTGTGCAGAAAGTGTCAAAACGTGTTTTTCAGCAGAAATAAACATGTTTCTGCAAGTTTGGTCAACCCCATGTAAGTTATGGGACAGTAACAGCACACTTTTCAAAACGTGTTTTTCAGCCCGAAATAAACGCGTTTTTTCAGACAACTGAATCCCCATGTAACAGCAAGCTCAGAGGAGCCCACACACTCAGATCTTAACCCCAGTGTGCAGAAAGGGTCAAAACGTGTTTTTCAGCAGAAATAAACATGTTTCTGCAAGTTTGGTCAACCCCATGTAAGTTATGGGGCAGTAACAGAACACTTTTCAAAACGTGTTTTTCAGCCCGAAATAAACGCGTTTTTTTCAGACAACTGAATCCCCATGTAACAGTTAGACTCAGAGGAGCCCACACACTCAGATCTTAACCCCAGTGTGCAGAAAGGGTAAAAACGTGTTTTTCAGCAGAAATAAACATGTTTCTGCAAGTTTGGTCAACCCCATGTAAGTTATGGGGCAGTAACAGAACACTTTTCAAAACGTGTTTTTCAGCCCGAAATAAACGCGTTTTTTCAGACAACTGAATCCCCATGTAACAGCAAGGTTCAGAAGAGCCCACACTCTCAGCTCTTAACCCCAGTGTGCAGGAAGGGTCAAAACGTGTTTTTCAGCAGAAATAAACATGTTTCTGCAAGTTTGGTCAACCCCATGTAAGTTATGGGGCAGTAACAGAACACTTTTCAAAACGTGTTTTTCAGCCCGAAATAAACGCGTTTTTTCAGACAACTGAATCCCCATGCAACAGCAAGGCTCAGAAGAGCCCACACACTCAGCTCTTAACCCCAGTGTGCAAAAAGAGTCAAAACGTGTTTTTCAGCAGAAATAAACATGTTTCTGCAAGTTTGGTCAACCCCATGTAAGTTATGGGGCAGTAACAGAACACTTTTCAAAACGTGTTTTTCAGCCCGAAATAAACGCGTTTTTTCAGACAACTGAATCCCCATGCAACAGCAAGGCTCAGAAGAGCCCACACACTCAGCTCTTAACCCCAGTGTGCAGAAAGAGTCAAAACGTGTTTTTCAGCAGAAATAAACATGTTTCTGCAAGTTTGGTCAACCCCATGTAAGTTATGGGGCAGTAACAGAACACTTTTCAAAACGTGTTTTTCAGCCCGAAATAAACGCGTTTTTTCAGACAACTGAATCACCATGTAACAGCAAGGCTCAGAGGAGCCCACACACTCAGCTCTTAACCCCAGTGTGCAGGAAGGGTCAAAACGTGTTTTTCAGCAGAAATAAACATGTTTCTGCAAGTTTGGTCAACCCCATGTAAGTTATGGGGCAGTAACAGAACACTTTTCAAAACGTGTTTTTCAGCCCGAAATAAACGCGTTTTTTCAGACAACTGAATCCCCATGCAACAGCAAGGCTCAGAAGAGCCCACACACTCAGCTCTTAACCCCAGTGTGCAGAAAGTGTCAAAACGTGTTTTTCAGCAGAAATAAACATGTTTCTGCAAGTTTGGTCAACCCCATGTAAGTTATGGGACAGTAACAGCACACTTTTCAAAACGTGTTTTTCAGCCCGAAATAAACGCGTTTTTTCAGACAACTGAATCCCCATGTAACAGCAAGCTCAGAGGAGCCCACACACTCAGATCTTAACCCCAGTGTGCAGAAAGGGTCAAAACGTGTTTTTCAGCAGAAATAAACATGTTTCTGCAAGTTTGGTCAACCCCATGTAAGTTATGGGGCAGTAACAGAACACTTTTCAAAACGTGTTTTTCAGCCCGAAATAAACGCGTTTTTTTCAGACAACTGAATCCCCATGTAACAGCAAGACTCAGAGGAGCCCACACACTCAGATCTTAACCCCAGTGTGCAGAAAGGGTAAAAACGTGTTTTTCAGCAGAAATAAACATGTTTCTGCAAGTTTGGTCAACCCCATGTAAGTTATGGGGCAGTAACAGAACACTTTTCAAAACGTGTTTTTCAGCCCGAAATAAACGCGTTTTTTCAGACAACTGAATCCCCATGTAACAGCAAGGTTCAGAAGAGCCCACACTCTCAGCTCTTAACCCCAGTGTGCAGGAAGGGTCAAAACGTGTTTTTCAGCAGAAATAAACATGTTTCTGCAAGTTTGGTCAACCCCATGTAAGTTATGGGGCAGTAACAGAACACTTTTCAAAACGTGTTTTTCAGCCCGAAATAAACGCGTTTTTTCAGACAACTGAATCCCCATGCAACAGCAAGGCTCAGAAGAGCCCACACACTCAGCTCTTAACCCCAGTGTGCAGAAAGAGTCAAAACGTGTTTTTCAGCAGAAATAAACATGTTTCTGCAAGTTTGGTCAACCCCATGTAAGTTATGGGGCAGTAACAGAACACTTTTCAAAACGTGTTTTTCAGCCCGAAATAAACGCGTTTTTTCAGACAACTGAATCACCATGTAACAGCAAGGCTCAGAGGAGCCCACACACTCAGCTCTTAACCCCAGTGTGCAGAAAGAGTCAAAACGTGTTTTTCAGCAGAAATAAACATGTTTCTGCAAGTTTGGTCAACCCCATGTAAGTTATGGGGCAGTAACAGAACACTTTTCAAAACGTGTTTTTCAGCCCGAAATAAACGCGTTTTTTCAGACAACTGAATCCCCATGTAACAGCAAGGCTCAGAGGAGCCCACACACTCAGCTCTTAGCCCCAGTGTGCAGAAAGTGTCAAAACGTGTTTTTCAGCAGAAATAAACATGTTTCTGCAAGTTTGGTCAACCCCATGTAAGTTATGGGACAGTAACAGCACACTTTTCAAAACGTGTTTTTCAGCCCGAAATAAACGCGTTTTTTCAGACAACTGAATCCCCATGTAACAGCAAGGCTCAGAGGATCCCACACACTCAGATCTTAACCCCAGTGTGCAGAAAGGGTCAAAACGTGTTTTTCAGCAGAAATAAACATGTTTCTGCAAGTTTGGTCAACCCCATGTAAGTTATGGGGCAGTAACAGAACACTTTTCAAAACGTGTTTTTCAGCCCGAAATAAACGCGTTTTTTCAGACAACTGAATCACCATGTAACAGCAAGGCTCAGAGGAGCCCACACACTCAGCTCTTAACCCCAGTGTGCAGGAAGGGTCAAAACGTGTTTTTCAGCAGAAATAAACATGTTTCTGCAAGTTTGGTCAACCCCATGTAAGTTATGGGGCAGTAACAGAACACTTTTCAAAACGTGTTTTTCAGCCCGAAATAAACGCGTTTTTTCAGACAACTGAATCCCCATGCAACAGCAAGGCTCAGAAGAGCCCACACACTCAGATCTTAACCCCAGTGTGCAGAAAGGGTCAAAACGTGTTTTTCAGCAGAAATAAACATGTTTCTGCAAGTTTGGTCAACCCCATGTAAGTTATGGGGCAGTAACAGAACACTTTTCAAAACGTGTTTTTCAGCCCGAAATAAACGCGTTTTTTCAGACAACTGAATCACCATGTAACAGCAAGGCTCAGAGGAGCCCACACACTCAGCTCTTAACCCCAGTGTGCAGGAAGGGTCAAAACGTGTTTTTCAGCAGAAATAAACATGTTTCTGCAAGTTTGGTCAACCCCATGTAAGTTATGGGGCAGTAACAGAACACTTTTCAAAACGTGTTTTTCAGCCCGAAATAAACGCGTTTTTTCAGACAACTGAATCCCCATGCAACAGCAAGGCTCAGAAGAGCCCACACACTCAGCTCTTAACCCCAGTGTGCAGAAAGAGTCAAAACGTGTTTTTCAGCAGAAATAAACATGTTTCTGCAAGTTTGGTCAACCCCATGTAAGTTATGGGGCAGTAACAGAACACTTTTCAAAACGTGTTTTTCAGCCCGAAATAAACGCGTTTTTTCAGACAACTGAATCCCCATGCAACAGCAAGGCTCAGAAGAGCCCACACACTCAGCTCTTAACCCCAGTGTGCAGAAAGAGTCAAAACGTGTTTTTCAGCAGAAATAAACATGTTTCTGCAAGTTTGGTCAACCCCATGTAAGTTATGGGGCAGTAACAGAACACTTTTCAAAACGTGTTTTTCAGCTCGAAATAAACGCGTTTTTTCAGACAACTGAATCACCATGTAACAGCAAGGCTCAGAGGAGCCCACACACTCAGCTCTTAACCCCAGTGTGCAGGAAGGGTCAAAACGTGTTTTTCAGCAGAAATAAACATGTTTCTGCAAGTTTGGTCAACCCCATGTAAGTTATGGGGCAGTAACAGAACACTTTTCAAAACGTGTTTTTCAGCCCGAAATAAACGCGTTTTTTCAGACAACTGAATCCCCATGCAACAGCAAGGCTCAGAAGAGCCCACACACTCAGCTCTTAACCCCAGTGTGCAGAAAGTGTCAAAACGTGTTTTTCAGCAGAAATAAACATGTTTCTGCAAGTTTGGTCAACCCCATGTAAGTTATGGGACAGTAACAGCACACTTTTCAAAACGTGTTTTTCAGCCCGAAATAAACGCGTTTTTTCAGACAACTGAATCCCCATGTAACAGCAAGCTCAGAGGAGCCCACACACTCAGATCTTAACCCCAGTGTGCAGAAAGGGTCAAAACGTGTTTTTCAGCAGAAATAAACATGTTTCTGCAAGTTTGGTCAACCCCATGTAAGTTATGGGGCAGTAACAGAACACTTTTCAAAACGTGTTTTTCAGCCCGAAATAAACGCGTTTTTTTCAGACAACTGAATCCCCATGTAACAGCAAGACTCAGAGGAGCCCACACACTCAGATCTTAACCCCAGTGTGCAGAAAGGGTAAAAACGTGTTTTTCAGCAGAAATAAACATGTTTCTGCAAGTTTGGTCAACCCCATGTAAGTTATGGGGCAGTAACAGAACACTTTTCAAAACGTGTTTTTCAGCCCGAAATAAACGCGTTTTTTCAGACAACTGAATCCCCATGTAACAGCAAGGTTCAGAAGAGCCCACACTCTCAGCTCTTAACCCCAGTGTGCAGGAAGGGTCAAAACGTGTTTTTCAGCAGAAATAAACATGTTTCTGCAAGTTTGGTCAACCCCATGTAAGTTATGGGGCAGTAACAGAACACTTTTCAAAACGTGTTTTTCAGCCCGAAATAAACGCGTTTTTTCAGACAACTGAATCCCCATGCAACAGCAAGGCTCAGAAGAGCCCACACACTCAGCTCTTAACCCCAGTGTGCAGAAAGAGTCAAAACGTGTTTTTCAGCAGAAATAAACATGTTTCTGCAAGTTTGGTCAACCCCATGTAAGTTATGGGGCAGTAACAGAACACTTTTCAAAACGTGTTTTTCAGCCCGAAATAAACGCGTTTTTTCAGACAACTGAATCACCATGTAACAGCAAGGCTCAGAGGAGCCCACACACTCAGCTCTTAGCCCCAGTGTGCAGAAAGTGTCAAAACGTGTTTTTCAGCAGAAATAAACATGTTTCTGCAAGTTTGGTCAACCCCATGTAAGTTATGGGACAGTAACAGCACACTTTTCAAAACGTGTTTTTCAGCCCGAAATAAACGCGTTTTTTCAGACAACTGAATCCCCATGTAACAGCAAGGTTCAGAGGATCCCACACACTCAGATCTTAACCCCAGTGTGCAGAAAGGGTCAAAACGTGTTTTTCAGCAGAAATAAACATGTTTCTGCAAGTTTGGTCAACCCCATGTAAGTTATGGGGCAGTAACAGAACACTTTTCAAAACGTGTTTTTCAGCCCGAAATAAACGCGTTTTTTCAGACAACTGAATCACCATGTAACAGCAAGGCTCAGAGGAGCCCACACACTCAGCTCTTAACCCCAGTGTGCAGGAAGGGTCAAAACGTGTTTTTCAGCAGAAATAAACATGTTTCTGCAAGTTTGGTCAACCCCATGTAAGTTATGGGGCAGTAACAGAACACTTTTCAAAACGTGTTTTTCAGCCCGAAATAAACGCGTTTTTTCAGACAACTGAATCCCCATGCAACAGCAAGGCTCAGAAGAGCCCACACACTCAGATCTTAACCCCAGTGTGCAGAAAGGGTCAAAACGTGTTTTTCAGCAGAAATAAACATGTTTCTGCAAGTTTGGTCAACCCCATGTAAGTTATGGGGCAGTAACAGAACACTTTTCAAAACGTGTTTTTCAGCCCGAAATAAACGCGTTTTTTCAGACAACTGAATCACCATGTAACAGCAAGGCTCAGAGGAGCCCACACACTCAGCTCTTAACCCCAGTGTGCAGGAAGGGTCAAAACGTGTTTTTCAGCAGAAATAAACATGTTTCTGCAAGTTTGGTCAACCCCATGTAAGTTATGGGGCAGTAACAGAACACTTTTCAAAACGTGTTTTTCAGCCCGAAATAAACGCGTTTTTTCAGACAACTGAATCCCCATGCAACAGCAAGGCTCAGAAGAGCCCACACACTCAGCTCTTAACCCCAGTGTGCAGAAAGAGTCAAAACGTGTTTTTCAGCAGAAATAAACATGTTTCTGCAAGTTTGGTCAACCCCATGTAAGTTATGGGGCAGTAACAGAACACTTTTCAAAACGTGTTTTTCAGCCCGAAATAAACGCGTTTTTTCAGACAACTGAATCCCCATGCAACAGCAAGGCTCAGAAGAGCCCACACACTCAGCTCTTAACCCCAGTGTGCAGAAAGAGTCAAAACGTGTTTTTCAGCAGAAATAAACATGTTTCTGCAAGTTTGGTCAACCCCATGTAAGTTATGGGGCAGTAACAGCACACTTTTCAAAACGTGTTTTTCAGCCCGAAATAAACGCGTTTTTTCAGATAACTGAATCCCCATGTAACAGCAAGGCTCAGAGGAGCCCACACACTCAGATCTTAACCCCAGTGTGCAGAAAGGGTCAAAACGTGTTTTTCAGCAGAAATAAACATGTTTCTGCAAGTTTGGTCAACCCCATGTAACTTATGGGGCAGTAACAGAACACTTTTCAAAACGTGTTTTTCAGCCCGAAATAAACGCGTTTTTTCAGACAACTGAATCACCATGTAACAGCAAGGCTCAGAAGAACCAACACACTCAGCTCTTAACCCCAGTGTGCAGGAAGGGTCAAAACGTGTTTTTCAGCAGAAATAAACATGTTTCTGCAAGTTTGGTCAACCCCATGTAAGTTATGGGGCAGTAACAGAACACTTTTCAAAACGTGTTTTTCAGCCCGAAATAAACGCGTTTTTTCAGACAACTGAATCCCCATGCAACAGCAAGGCTGAGAAGAGCCCACACACTCAGCTCTTAACCCCAGTGTGCAGAAAGAGTCAAAACGTGTTTTTCAGCAGAAATAAACATGTTTCTGCAAGTTTGGTCAACCCCATGTAAGTTATGGGGCAGTAACAGAACACTTTTCAAAACGTGTTTTTCAGCCCGAAATAAACGCGTTTTTTCAGACAACTGAATCCCCATGTAACAGCAAGGCTCAGAGGAGCCCACACACTCAGCTCTTAGCCCCAGTGTGCAGAAAGTGTCAAAACGTGTTTTTCAGCAGAAATAAACATGTTTCTGCAAGTTTGGTCAACCCCATGTAAGTTATGGGACAGTAACAGCACACTTTTCAAAACGTGTTTTTCAGCCCGAAATAAACGCGTTTTTTCAGACAACTGAATCCCCATGTAACAGCAAGGCTCAGAGGAGCCCACACACTCAGATCTTAACCCCAGTGTGCAGAAAGGGTCAAAACGTGTTTTTCAGCAGAAATAAACATGTTTCTGCAAGTTTGGTCAACCCCATGTAAGTTATGGGGCAGTAACAGAACACTTTTCAAAACGTGTTTTTCAGCCCGAAATAAACGCGTTTTTTCAGACAACTGAATCACCATGTAACAGCAAGGCTCAGAGGAGCCCACACACTCAGCTCTTAACCCCAGTGTGCAGGAAGGGTCAAAACGTGTTTTTCAGCAGAAATAAACATGTTTCAGCAAGTTTGGTCAACCCCATGTAAGTTATGGGACAGTAACAGCACACTTTTCAAAACGTGTTTTTCAGCCCGAAATAAACGCGTTTTTTCAGACAACTGAATCCCCATGTAACAGCAAGGCTCAGAGGAGCCCACACACTCAGATCTTAACCCCAGTGTGCAGAAAGGGTCAAAACGTGTTTTTCAGCAGAAATAAACATGTTTCTGCAAGTTTGGTCAACCCTATGTAAGTTATGGGGCAGTAACAGAACACTTTTCAAAACGTGTTTTTCAGCCCGAAATAAACGCGTTTTTTCAGACAACTGAATCCCCATGCAACAGCAAGGCTCAGAAGAGCCCACACACTCAGCTCTTAACCCCAGTGTGCAGAAAGAGTCAAAACGTGTTTTTCAGCAGAAATAAACATGTTTCTGCAATTTTGGTCAACCCCATGTAAGTTATGGGGCAGTAACAGCACACTTTTCAAAACGTGTTTTTCAGCCCGAAATAAACGCGTTTTTTCAGACAACTGAATCCCCATGTAACAGCAAGGCTCAGAGGAGCCCACACACTCAGATCTTAACCCCAGTGTGCAGAAAGGGTCAAAACGTGTTTTTCAGCAGAAATAAACATGTTTCTGCAAGTTTGGTCAACCCCATGTAAGTTATGGGACAGTAACAGCACACTTTTCAAAACGTGTTTTTCAGCCCGAAATAAACGCGTTTTTTCAGACAACTGAATCCCCATGTAACAGCAAGACTCAGAGGAGCCCACACACTCAGATCTTAACCCTAGTGTGCAGAAAGGGTAAAAACGTGTTTTTCAGCAGAAATTAACATGTTTCTGCAAGTTTGGTTAACCCCATGTAAGTTATGGGGAAGTAACAGAACACTTTTCAAAACGTGTTTTTCAGCCCGAAATAAACGCGTTTTTTCAGACAACTGAATCCCCATGTAACAGCAAGGTTCAGAAGAGCCCACACTCTCAGCTCTTAACCCCAGTGTGCAGGAAGGGTCAAAACGTGTTTTTCAGCAGAAATAAACATGTTTCTGCAAGTTTGGTCAACCCCATGTAAGTTATGGGGCAGTAACAGAACACTTTTCAAAACGTGTTTTTCAGCCCGAAATAAACGCGTTTTTTCAGACAACTGAATCCCCATGCAACAGCAAGGCTCAGAAGAGCCCACACACTCAGCTCTTAACCCCAGTGTGCAAAAAGAGTCAAAACGTGTTTTTCAGCAGAAATAAACATGTTTCTGCAAGTTTGGTCAACCCCATGTAAGTTATGGGGCAGTAACAGAACACTTTTCAAAACGTGTTTTTCAGCCCGAAATAAACGCGTTTTTTCAGACAACTGAATCCCCATGCAACAGCAAGGCTCAGAAGAGCCCACACACTCAGCTCTTAACCCCAGTGTGCAGAAAGAGTCAAAACGTGTTTTTCAGCAGAAATAAACATGTTTCTGCAAGTTTGGTCAACCCCATGTAAGTTATGGGGCAGTAACAGAACACTTTTCAAAACGTGTTTTTCAGCCCGAAATAAACGCGTTTTTTCAGACAACTGAATCACCATGTAACAGCAAGGCTCAGAGGAGCCCACACACTCAGCTCTTAACCCCAGTGTGCAGGAAGGGTCAAAACGTGTTTTTCAGCAGAAATAAACATGTTTCTGCAAGTTTGGTCAACCCCATGTAAGTTATGGGGCAGTAACAGAACACTTTTCAAAACGTGTTTTTCAGCCCGAAATAAACGCGTTTTTTTCAGACAACTGAATCCCCATGCAACAGCAAGGCTCAGAAGAGCCCACACACTCAGCTCTTAACCCCAGTGTGCAGAAAGTGTCAAAACGTGTTTTTCAGCAGAAATAAACATGTTTCTGCAAGTTTGGTCAACCCCATGTAAGTTATGGGACAGTAACAGCACACTTTTCAAAACGTGTTTTTCAGCCCGAAATAAACGCGTTTTTTCAGACAACTGAATCCCCATGTAACAGCAAGCTCAGAGGAGCCCACACACTCAGATCTTAACCCCAGTGTGCAGAAAGGGTCAAAACGTGTTTTTCAGCAGAAATAAACATGTTTCTGCAAGTTTGGTCAACCCCATGTAAGTTATGGGGCAGTAACAGAACACTTTTCAAAACGTGTTTTTCAGCCCGAAATAAACGCGTTTTTTTCAGACAACTGAATCCCCATGTAACAGCAAGACTCAGAGGAGCCCACACACTCAGATCTTAACCCCAGTGTGCAGAAAGGGTAAAAACGTGTTTTTCAGCAGAAATAAACATGTTTCTGCAAGTTTGGTCAACCCCATGTAAGTTATGGGGCAGTAACAGAACACTTTTCAAAACGTGTTTTTCAGCCCGAAATAAACGCGTTTTTTCAGACAACTGAATCCCCATGTAACAGCAAGGTTCAGAAGAGCCCACACTCTCAGCTCTTAACCCCAGTGTGCAGGAAGGGTCAAAACGTGTTTTTCAGCAGAAATAAACATGTTTCTGCAAGTTTGGTCAACCCCATGTAAGTTATGGGGCAGTAACAGAACACTTTTCAAAACGTGTTTTTCAGCCCGAAATAAACGCGTTTTTTCAGACAACTGAATCCCCATGCAACAGCAAGGCTCAGAAGAGCCCACACACTCAGCTCTTAACCCCAGTGTGCAGAAAGAGTCAAAACGTGTTTTTCAGCAGAAATAAACATGTTTCTGCAAGTTTGGTCAACCCCATGTAAGTTATGGGGCAGTAACAGAACACTTTTCAAAACGTGTTTTTCAGCCCGAAATAAACGCGTTTTTTCAGACAACTGAATCACCATGTAACAGCAAGGCTCAGAGGAGCCCACACACTCAGCTCTTAACCCCAGTGTGCAGAAAGAGTCAAAACGTGTTTTTCAGCAGAAATAAACATGTTTCTGCAAGTTTGGTCAACCCCATGTAAGTTATGGGGCAGTAACAGAACACTTTTCAAAACGTGTTTTTCAGCCCGAAATAAACGCGTTTTTTCAGACAACTGAATCCCCATGCAACAGCAAGGCTCAGAAGAGCCCACACACTCAGATCTTAACCCCAGTGTGCAGAAAGGGTCAAAACGTGTTTTTCAGCAGAAATAAACATGTTTCTGCAAGTTTGGTCAACCCCATGTAAGTTATGGGGCAGTAACAGAACACTTTTCAAAACGTGTTTTTCAGCCCGAAATAAACGCGTTTTTTCAGACAACTGAATCACCATGTAACAGCAAGGCTCAGAGGAGCCCACACACTCAGCTCTTAACCCCAGTGTGCAGGAAGGGTCAAAACGTGTTTTTCAGCAGAAATAAACATGTTTCTGCAAGTTTGGTCAACCCCATGTAAGTTATGGGGCAGTAACAGAACACTTTTCAAAACGTGTTTTTCAGCCCGAAATAAACGCGTTTTTTCAGACAACTGAATCCCCATGCAACAGCAAGGCTCAGAAGAGCCCACACACTCAGCTCTTAACCCCAGTGTGCAGAAAGAGTCAAAACGTGTTTTTCAGCAGAAATAAACATGTTTCTGCAAGTTTGGTCAACCCCATGTAAGTTATGGGGCAGTAACAGAACACTTTTCAAAACGTGTTTTTCAGCCCGAAATAAACGCGTTTTTTCAGACAACTGAATCCCCATGCAACAGCAAGGCTCAGAAGAGCCCACACACTCAGCTCTTAACCCCAGTGTGCAGAAAGAGTCAAAACGTGTTTTTCAGCAGAAATAAACATGTTTCTGCAAGTTTGGTCAACCCCATGTAAGTTATGGGGCAGTAACAGAACACTTTTCAAAACGTGTTTTTCAGCCCGAAATAAACGCGTTTTTTCAGACAACTGAATCACCATGTAACAGCAAGGCTCAGAGGAGCCCACACACTCAGCTCTTAACCCCAGTGTGCAGGAAGGGTCAAAACGTGTTTTTCAGCAGAAATAAACATGTTTCTGCAAGTTTGGTCAACCCCATGTAAGTTATGGGGCAGTAACAGAACACTTTTCAAAACGTGTTTTTCAGCCCGAAATAAACGCGTTTTTTCAGACAACTGAATCCCCATGCAACAGCAAGGCTCAGAAGAGCCCACACACTCAGCTCTTAACCCCAGTGTGCAGAAAGTGTCAAAACGTGTTTTTCAGCAGAAATAAACATGTTTCTGCAAGTTTGGTCAACCCCATGTAAGTTATGGGACAGTAACAGCACACTTTTCAAAACGTGTTTTTCAGCCCGAAATAAACGCGTTTTTTCAGACAACTGAATCCCCATGTAACAGCAAGCTCAGAGGAGCCCACACACTCAGATCTTAACCCCAGTGTGCAGAAAGGGTCAAAACGTGTTTTTCAGCAGAAATAAACATGTTTCTGCAAGTTTGGTCAACCCCATGTAAGTTATGGGGCAGTAACAGAACACTTTTCAAAACGTGTTTTTCAGCCCGAAATAAACGCGTTTTTTTCAGACAACTGAATCCCCATGTAACAGCAAGACTCAGAGGAGCCCACACACTCAGATCTTAACCCCAGTGTGCAGAAAGGGTAAAAACGTGTTTTTCAGCAGAAATAAACATGTTTCTGCAAGTTTGGTCAACCCCATGTAAGTTATGGGGCAGTAACAGAACACTTTTCAAAACGTGTTTTTCAGCCCGAAATAAACGCGTTTTTTCAGACAACTGAATCCCCATGTAACAGCAAGGTTCAGAAGAGCCCACACTCTCAGCTCTTAACCCCAGTGTGCAGGAAGGGTCAAAACGTGTTTTTCAGCAGAAATAAACATGTTTCTGCAAGTTTGGTCAACCCCATGTAAGTTATGGGGCAGTAACAGAACACTTTTCAAAACGTGTTTTTCAGCCCGAAATAAACGCGTTTTTTCAGACAACTGAATCCCCATGCAACAGCAAGGCTCAGAAGAGCCCACACACTCAGCTCTTAACCCCAGTGTGCAGAAAGTGTCAAAACGTGTTTTTCAGCAGAAATAAACATGTTTCTGCAAGTTTGGTCAACCCCATGTAAGTTATGGGACAGTAACAGCACACTTTTCAAAACGTGTTTTTCAGCCCGAAATAAACGCGTTTTTTCAGACAACTGAATCCCCATGTAACAGCAAGGCTCAGAGGAGCCCACACACTCAGATCTTAACCCCAGTGTGCAGAAAGGGTCAAAACGTGTTTTTCAGCAGAAATAAACATGTTTCTGCAAGTTTGGTCAACCCCATGTAAGTTATGGGGCAGTAACAGAACACTTTTCAAAACGTGTTTTTCAGCCCGAAATAAACGCGTTTTTTCAGACAACTGAATCACCATGTAACAGCAAGGCTCAGAGGAGCCCACACACTCAGCTCTTAACCCCAGTGTGCAGGAAGGGTCAAAACGTGTTTTTCAGCAGAAATAAACATGTTTCTGCAAGTTTGGTCAACCCCATGTAAGTTATGGGACAGTAACAGCACACTTTTCAAAACGTGTTTTTCAGCAAGAAATAAACGCGTTTTTTCAGACAACTGAATCCCCATGTAACAGCAAGACTCAGAGGAGCCCACACACTCAGATCTTAACCCTAGTGTGCAGAAAGGGTAAAAACGTGTTTTTCAGCAGAAATAAACATGTTTCTGCAAGTTTGGTTAACCCCATGTAAGTTATGGGGAAGTAACAGAACACTTTTCAAAACGTGTTTTTCAGCCCGAAATAAACGCGTTTTTTCAGACAACTGAATCCCCATGTAACAGCAAGGTTCAGAAGAGCCCACACACTCAGCTCTTAACCCCAGTGTGCAGAAAGAGTCAAAACGTGTTTTTCAGCAGAAATAAACATGTTTCTGCAAGTTTGGTCAACCCCATGTAAGTTATGGGGCAGTAACAGAACACTTTTCAAAACGTGTTTTTCAGCCCGAAATAAACGCGTTTTTTCAGACAACTGAATCCCCATGTAACAGCAAGGCTCAGAGGAGCCCACACACTCAGCTCTTAGCCCCAGTGTGCAGAAAGTGTCAAAACGTGTTTTTCAGCAGAAATAAACATGTTTTTGCAAGTTTGGTCAACCCCATGTAAGTTATGGGACAGTAACAGCACACTTTTCAAAACGTGTTTTTCAGCCCGAAATAAACGCGTTTTTTCAGACAACTGAATCCCCATGTAACAGCAAGGCTCAGAGGAGCCCACACTCTCAGATCTTAACCCCAGTGAGCAGAAAGTGTCAAAACGTGTTTTTCAGCAGAAATAAACATGTTTCTGCAAGTTTGGTCAACCCCATGTAAGTTATGGGGCAGTAACAGAACACTTTTCAAAACGTGTTTTTCAGCCCGAAATAAACGCGTTTTTTCAGACAACTGAATCACCATGTAACAGCAAGGCTCAGAAGAGCCCACACACTCAGATCTTAACCCCAGTGTGCAGAAAGGGTCAAAACGTGTTTTTCAGCAGAAAAAAACATGTTTCTGCAAGTTTGGTCAACCCCATGTAAGTTATGGGGCAGTAACAGAACACTTTTCAAAACGTGTTTTTCAGCCCGAAATAAACGCGTTTTTTCAGACAACTGAATCACCATGTAACAGCAAGGCTCAGAGGAGCCCACACACTCAGCTCTTAACCCCAGTGTGCAGGAAGGGTCAAAACGTGTTTTTCAGCAGAAATAAACATGTTTCTGCAAGTTTGGTCAACCCCATGTAAGTTATGGGGCAGTAACAGAACACTTTTCAAAACGTGTTTTTCAGCCCGAAATAAACGCGTTTTTTCAGACAACTGAATCCCCATGCAACAGCAAGGCTCAGAAGAGCCCACACACTCAGCTCTTAACCCCAGTGTGCAGAAAGAGTCAAAACGTGTTTTTCAGCAGAAATAAACATGTTTCTGCAAGTTTGGTCAACCCCATGTAAGTTATGGGACAGTAACAGCACACTTTTCAAAACGTGTTTTTCAGCAAGAAATAAACGCGTTTTTTCAGACAACTGAATCCCCATGTAACAGCAAGACTCAGAGGAGCCCACACACTCAGATCTTAACCCTAGTGTGCAGAAAGGGTAAAAACGTGTTTTTCAGCAGAAATAAACATGTTTCTGCAAGTTTGGTTAACCCCATGTAAGTTATGGGGAAGTAACAGAACACTTTTCAAAACGTGTTTTTCAGCCCGAAATAAACGCGTTTTTTCAGACAACTGAATCCCCATGTAACAGCAAGGTTCAGAAGAGCCCACACACTCAGCTCTTAACCCCAGTGTGCAGAAAGAGTCAAAACGTGTTTTTCAGCAGAAATAAACATGTTTCTGCAAGTTTGGTCAACCCCATGTAAGTTATGGGGCAGTAACAGAACACTTTTCAAAACGTGTTTTTCAGCCCGAAATAAACGCGTTTTTTCAGACAACTGAATCCCCATGTAACAGCAAGGCTCAGAGGAGCCCACACACTCAGCTCTTAGCCCCAGTGTGCAGAAAGTGTCAAAACGTGTTTTTCAGCAGAAATAAACATGTTTTTGCAAGTTTGGTCAACCCCATGTAAGTTATGGGACAGTAACAGCACACTTTTCAAAACGTGTTTTTCAGCCCGAAATAAACGCGTTTTTTCAGACAACTGAATCCCCATGTAACAGCAAGGCTCAGAGGAGCCCACACTCTCAGATCTTAACCCCAGTGAGCAGAAAGTGTCAAAACGTGTTTTTCAGCAGAAATAAACATGTTTCTGCAAGTTTGGTCAACCCCATGTAAGTTATGGGGCAGTAACAGAACACTTTTCAAAACGTGTTTTTCAGCCCGAAATAAACGCGTTTTTTCAGACAACTGAATCACCATGTAACAGCAAGGCTCAGAAGAGCCCACACACTCAGATCTTAACCCCAGTGTGCAGAAAGGGTCAAAACGTGTTTTTCAGCAGAAAAAAACATGTTTCTGCAAGTTTGGTCAACCCCATGTAAGTTATGGGGCAGTAACAGAACACTTTTCAAAACGTGTTTTTCAGCCCGAAATAAACGCGTTTTTTCAGACAACTGAATCACCATGTAACAGCAAGGCTCAGAGGAGCCCACACACTCAGCTCTTAACCCCAGTGTGCAGGAAGGGTCAAAACGTGTTTTTCAGCAGAAATAAACATGTTTCTGCAAGTTTGGTCAACCCCATGTAAGTTATGGGGCAGTAACAGAACACTTTTCAAAACGTGTTTTTCAGCCCGAAATAAACGCGTTTTTTCAGACAACTGAATCCCCATGCAACAGCAAGGCTCAGAAGAGCCCACACACTCAGCTCTTAACCCCAGTGTGCAGAAAGAGTCAAAACGTGTTTTTCAGCAGAAATAAACATGTTTCTGCAAGTTTGGTCAACCCCATGTAAGTTATGGGGCAGTAACAGAACACTTTTCAAAACGTGTTTTTCAGCCCGAAATAAACGCGTTTTTTCAGACAACTGAATCCCCATGTAACAGCAAGGCTCAGAGGAGCCCACACACTCAGCTCTTAGCCCCAGTGTGCAGAAAGTGTCAAAACGTGTTTTTCAGCAGAAATAAACATGTTTCTGCAAGTTTGGTCAACCCCATGTAAGTTATGGGACAGTAACAGCACACTTTTCAAAACGTGTTTTTCAGCCCGAAATAAACGCGTTTTTTCAGACAACTGAATCCCCATGTAACAGCAAGGCTCAGAGGAGCCCACACACTCAGATCTTAAACCCAGTGTGCAGAAAGGGTCAAAACGTGTTTTTCAGCAGAAATAAACATGTTTCTGCAAGTTTGGTCAACCCCATGTAAGTTATGGGGCAGTAACAGAACACTTTTCAAAACGTGTTTTTCAGCCCGAAATAAACGCGTTTTTTCAGACAACTGAATCACCATGTAACAGCAAGGCTCAGAAGAGCCCACACACTCAGCTCTTAACCCCAGTGTGCAGGAAGGGTCAAAACGTGTTTTTCAGCAGAAATAAACATGTTTCTGCAAGTTTGGTCAACCCCATGTAAGTTATGGGGCAGTAACAGAACACTTTTCAAAACGTGTTTTTCAGCCCGAAATAAACGCGTTTTTTCAGACAACTGAATCACCATGTAACAGCAAGGCTCAGAGGAGCCCACACAGTCAGCTCTTAACCCCAGTGTGCAGAAAGAGTCAAAACGTGTTTTTCAGCAGAAATAAACATGTTTCTGCAAGTTTGGTCAACCCCATGTAAGTTATGGGGCAGTAACAGAACACTTTTCAAAACGTGTTTTTCAGCCCGAAATAAACGCGTTTTTTCAGACAACTGAATCCCCATGTAACAGCAAGGCTCAGAGGAGCCCACACACTCAGCTCTTAGCCCCAGTGTGCAGAAAGTGTCAAAACGTGTTTTTCAGCAGAAATAAACATGTTTCTGCATGTTTGGTCAACCCCATGTAAGTTATGGGACAGTAACAGCACACTTTTCAAAACGTGTTTTTCAGCCCGAAATAAACGCGTTTTTTCAGACAACTGAATCCCCATGTAACAGCAAGGCTCAGAGGAGCCCACACACTCAGATCTTAACCCCAGTGTGCAGAAAGGGTCAAAACGTGTTTTTCAGCAGAAATAAACATGTTTCTGCAAGTTTGGTCAACCCCATGTAAGTTATGGGGCAGTAACAGAACACTTTTCAAAACGTGTTTTTCAGCCCGAAATAAACGCGTTTTTTCAGACAACTGAATCACCATGTAACAGCAAGGCTCAGAGGAGCCCACACACTCAGCTCTTAACCCCAGTGTGCAGGAAGGGTCAAAACGTGTTTTTCAGCAGAAATAAACATGTTTCTGCAAGTTTGGTCAACCCCATGTAAGTTATGGGACAGTAACAGCACACTTTTCAAAACGTGTTTTTCAGCCCGAAATAAACGCGTTTTTTCAGACAACTGAATCCCCATGTAACAGCAAGACTCAGAGGAGCCCACACACTCAGATCTTAACCCTAGTGTGCAGAAAGGGTAAAAACGTGTTTTTCAGCAGAAATAAACATGTTTCTGCAAGTTTGGTCAACCCCATGTAAGTTATGGGACAGTAACAGCACACTTTTCAAAACGTGTTTTTCAGCCCGAAATAAACGCGTTTTTTTCAGACAACTGAATCCCCATGTAACAGCAAGCTCAGAGGAGCCCACACACTCAGATCTTAACCCCAGTGTGCAGAAAGGGTCAAAACGTGTTTTTCAGCAGAAATAAACATGTTTCTGCAAGTTTGGTCAACCCCATGTAAGTTATGGGGCAGTAACAGAACACTTTTCAAAACGTGTTTTTCAGCCCGAAATAAACGCGTTTTTTCAGACAACTGAATCCCCATGTAACAGCAAGACTCAGAGGAGCCCACACACTCAGATCTTAACCCCAGTGTGCAGAAAGGGTAAAAACGTGTTTTTCAGCAGAAATAAACATGTTTCTGCAAGTTTGGTCAACCCCATGTAAGTTATGGGGCAGTAAAAGAACACTTTTCAAAACGTGTTTTTCAGCCCGAAATAAACGCGTTTTTTCAGACAACTGAATCCCCATGTAACAGCAAGGTTCAGAAGAGCCCACACTCTCAGCTCTTAACCCCAGTGTGCAGGAAGGGTCAAAACGTGTTTTTCAGCAGAAATAAACATGTTTCTGCAAGTTTGGTCAACCCCATGTAAGTTATGGGGCAGTAACAGAACACTTTTCAAAACGTGTTTTTCAGCCCGAAATAAACGCGTTTTTTCAGACAACTGAATCCCCATGCAACAGCAAGGCTCAGAAGAGCCCACACACTCAGCTCTTAACCCCAGTGTGCAGAAAGAGTCAAAACGTGTTTTTCAGCAGAAATAAACATGTTTCTGCAAGTTTGGTCAACCCCATGTAAGTTATGGGGCAGTAACAGAACACTTTTCAAAACGTGTTTTTCAGCCCGAAATAAACGCGTTTTTTCAGACAACTGAATCACCATGTAACAGCAAGGCTCAGAGGAGCCCACACACTCAGCTCTTAACCCCAGTGTGCAGGAAGGGTCAAAACGTGTTTTTCAGCAGAAATAAACATGTTTCTGCAAGTTTGGTCAACCCCATGTAAGTTATGGGGCAGTAACAGAACACTTTTCAAAACGTGTTTTTCAGCCCGAAATAAACGCGTTTTTTCAGACAACTGAATCCCCATGCAACAGCAAGGCTCAGAAGAGCCCACACACTCAGCTCTTAACCCCAGTGTGCAGAAAGTGTCAAAACGTGTTTTTCAGCAGAAATAAACATGTTTCTGCAAGTTTGGTCAACCCCATGTAAGTTATGGGACAGTAACAGCACACTTTTCAAAACGTGTTTTTCAGCCCGAAATAAACGCGTTTTTTCAGACAACTGAATCCCCATGTAACAGCAAGCTCAGAGGAGCCCACACACTCAGATCTTAACCCCAGTGTGCAGAAAGGGTCAAAACGTGTTTTTCAGCAGAAATAAACATGTTTCTGCAAGTTTGGTCAACCCCATGTAAGTTATGGGGCAGTAACAGAACACTTTTCAAAACGTGTTTTTCAGCCCGAAATAAACGCGTTTTTTTCAGACAACTGAATCCCCATGTAACAGCAAGACTCAGAGGAGCCCACACACTCAGATCTTAACCCCAGTGTGCAGAAAGGGTAAAAACGTGTTTTTCAGCAGAAATAAACATGTTTCTGCAAGTTTGGTCAACCCCATGTAAGTTATGGGGCAGTAACAGAACACTTTTCAAAACGTGTTTTTCAGCCCGAAATAAACGCGTTTTTTCAGACAACTGAATCCCCATGTAACAGCAAGGTTCAGAAGAGCCCACACTCTCAGCTCTTAACCCCAGTGTGCAGGAAGGGTCAAAACGTGTTTTTCAGCAGAAATAAACATGTTTCTGCAAGTTTGGTCAACCCCATGTAAGTTATGGGGCAGTAACAGAACACTTTTCAAAACGTGTTTTTCAGCCCGAAATAAACGCGTTTTTTCAGACAACTGAATCCCCATGCAACAGCAAGGCTCAGAAGAGCCCACACACTCAGCTCTTAACCCCAGTGTGCAAAAAGAGTCAAAACGTGTTTTTCAGCAGAAATAAACATGTTTCTGCAAGTTTGGTCAACCCCATGTAAGTTATGGGGCAGTAACAGAACACTTTTCAAAACGTGTTTTTCAGCCCGAAATAAACGCGTTTTTTCAGACAACTGAATCCCCATGCAACAGCAAGGCTCAGAAGAGCCCACACACTCAGCTCTTAACCCCAGTGTGCAGAAAGAGTCAAAACGTGTTTTTCAGCAGAAATAAACATGTTTCTGCAAGTTTGGTCAACCCCATGTAAGTTATGGGGCAGTAACAGAACACTTTTCAAAACGTGTTTTTCAGCCCGAAATAAACGCGTTTTTTTCAGACAACTGAATCACCATGTAACAGCAAGGCTCAGAAGAGCCCACACACTCAGATCTTAACCCCAGTGTGCAGAAAGGGTCAAAACGTGTTTTTCAGCAGAAAAAAACATGTTTCTGCAAGTTTGGTCAACCCCATGTAAGTTATGGGGCAGTAACAGAACACTTTTCAAAACGTGTTTTTCAGCCCGAAATAAACGCGTTTTTTCAGACAACTGAATCACCATGTAACAGCAAGGCTCAGAGGAGCCCACACACTCAGCTCTTAACCCCAGTGTGCAGGAAGGGTCAAAACGTGTTTTTCAGCAGAAATAAACATGTTTCTGCAAGTTTGGTCAACCCCATGTAAGTTATGGGGCAGTAACAGAACACTTTTCAAAACGTGTTTTTCAGCCCGAAATAAACGCGTTTTTTCAGACAACTGAATCCCCATGCAACAGCAAGGCTCAGAAGAGCCCACACACTCAGCTCTTAACCCCAGTGTGCAGAAAGAGTCAAAACGTGTTTTTCAGCAGAAATAAACATGTTTCTGCAAGTTTGGTCAACCCCATGTAAGTTATGGGGCAGTAACAGAACACTTTTCAAAACGTGTTTTTCAGCCCGAAATAAACGCGTTTTTTCAGACAACTGAATCCCCATGTAACAGCAAGGCTCAGAGGAGCCCACACACTCAGCTCTTAGCCCCAGTGTGCAGAAAGTGTCAAAACGTGTTTTTCAGCAGAAATAAACATGTTTCTGCAAGTTTGGTCAACCCCATGTAAGTTATGGGACAGTAACAGCACACTTTTCAAAACGTGTTTTTCAGCCCGAAATAAACGCGTTTTTTCAGACAACTGAATCCCCATGTAACAGCAAGGCTCAGAGGAGCCCACACACTCAGATCTTAAACCCAGTGTGCAGAAAGGGTCAAAACGTGTTTTTCAGCAGAAATAAACATGTTTCTGCAAGTTTGGTCAACCCCATGTAAGTTATGGGGCAGTAACAGAACACTTTTCAAAACGTGTTTTTCAGCCCGAAATAAACGCGTTTTTTCAGACAACTGAATCACCATGTAACAGCAAGGCTCAGAAGAGCCCACACACTCAGCTCTTAACCCCAGTGTGCAGGAAGGGTCAAAACGTGTTTTTCAGCAGAAATAAACATGTTTCTGCAAGTTTGGTCAACCCCATGTAAGTTATGGGGCAGTAACAGAACACTTTTCAAAACGTGTTTTTCAGCCCGAAATAAACGCGTTTTTTCAGACAACTGAATCACCATGTAACAGCAAGGCTCAGAGGAGCCCACACACTCAGCTCTTAACCCCAGTGTGCAGGAAGGGTCAAAACGTGTTTTTCAGCAGAAATAAACATGTTTCTGCAAGTTTGGTCAACCCCATGTAAGTTATGGGGCAGTAACAGAACACTTTTCAAAACGTGTTTTTCAGCCCGAAATAAACGCGTTTTTTCACACAACTGAATCCCCATGCAACAGCAAGGCTCAGAAGAGCCCACACACTCAGATCTTAACCCCAGTGTGCAGAAAGAGTCAAAACGTGTTTTTCAGCAGAAATAAACATGTTTCTGCAAGTTTGGTCAACCCCATGTAAGTTATGGGGCAGTAACAGAACACTTTTCAAAACGTGTTTTTCAGCCCGAAATAAACGCGTTTTTTCAGACAACTGAATCACCATGTAACAGCAAGGCTCAGAGGAGCCCACACACTCAGCTCTTAACCCCAGTGTGCAGGAAGGGTCAAAACGTGTTTTTCAGCAGAAATAAACATGTTTCTGCAAGTTTGGTCAACCCCATGTAAGTTATGGGGCAGTAACAGAACACTTTTCAAAACGTGTTTTTCAGCCCGAAATAAACGCGTTTTTTCAGACAACTGAATCACCATGTAACAGCAAGGCTCAGAGGAGCCCACACACTCAGCTCTTAGCCCCAGTGTGCAGAAAGTGTCAAAACGTGTTTTTCAGCAGAAATAAACATGTTTCTGCATGTTTGGTCAACCCCATGTAAGTTATGGGGCAGTAACAGAACACTTTTCAAAACGTGTTTTTCAGCCCGAAATAAACGCGTTTTTTCAGACAACTGAATCACCATGTAACAGCAAGGCTCAGAGGAGCCCACACACTCAGCTCTTAACCCCAGTGTGCAGGAAGGGTCAAAACGTGTTTTTCAGCAGAAATAAACATGTTTCTGCAAGTTTGGTCAACCCCATGTAAGTTATGGGACAGTAACAGCACACTTTTCAAAACGTGTTTTTCAGCCCGAAATAAACGCGTTTTTTCAGACAACTGAATCCCCATGTAACAGCAAGACTCAGAGGAGCCCACACACTCAGATCTTAACCCTAGTGTGCAGAAAGGGTAAAAACGTGTTTTTCAGCAGAAATAAACATGTTTCTGCAAGTTTGGTCAACCCCATGTAAGTTATGGGACAGTAACAGCACACTTTTCAAAACGTGTTTTTCAGCCCGAAATAAACGCGTTTTTTTCAGACAACTGAATCCCCATGTAACAGCAAGCTCAGAGGAGCCCACACACTCAGATCTTAACCCCAGTGTGCAGAAAGGGTCAAAACGTGTTTTTCAGCAGAAATAAACATGTTTCTGCAAGTTTGGTCAACCCCATGTAAGTTATGGGGCAGTAACAGAACACTTTTCAAAACGTGTTTTTCAGCCCGAAATAAACGCGTTTTTTCAGACAACTGAATCCCCATGTAACAGCAAGGTTCAGAAGAGCCCACACTCTCAGCTCTTAACCCCAGTGTGCAGGAAGGGTCAAAACGTGTTTTTCAGCAGAAATAAACATGTTTCTGCAAGTTTGGTCAACCCCATGTAAGTTATGGGGCAGTAACAGAACACTTTTCAAAACGTGTTTTTCAGCCCGAAATAAACGCGTTTTTTCAGACAACTGAATCCCCATGCAACAGCAAGGCTCAGAAGAGCCCACACACTCAGCTCTTAACCCCAGTGTGCAGAAAGAGTCAAAACGTGTTTTTCAGCAGAAATAAACATGTTTCTGCAAGTTTGGTCAACCCCATGTAAGTTATGGGGCAGTAACAGAACACTTTTCAAAACGTGTTTTTCAGCCCGAAATAAACGCGTTTTTTCAGACAACTGAATCACCATGTAACAGCAAGGCTCAGAGGAGCCCACACACTCAGCTCTTAACCCCAGTGTGCAGGAAGGGTCAAAACGTGTTTTTCAGCAGAAATAAACATGTTTCTGCAAGTTTGGTCAACCCCATGTAAGTTATGGGGCAGTAACAGAACACTTTTCAAAACGTGTTTTTCAGCCCGAAATAAACGCGTTTTTTCAGACAACTGAATCCCCATGCAACAGCAAGGCTCAGAGGAGCCCACACACTCAGCTGTTAACCCCAGTGTGCAGAAAGTGTCAAAACGTGTTTTTCAGCAGAAATAAACATGTTTCTGCAAGTTTGGTCAACCCCATGTAAGTTATGGGACAGTAACAGCACACTTTTCAAAACGTGTTTTTCAGCCCGAAATAAACGCGTTTTTTCAGACAACTGAATCCCCATGTAACAGCAAGCTCAGAGGAGCCCACACACTCAGATCTTAACCCCAGTGTGCAGAAAGGGTCAAAACGTGTTTTTCAGCAGAAATAAACATGTTTCTGCAAGTTTGGTCAACCCCATGTAAGTTATGGGGCAGTAACAGAACACTTTTCAAAACGTGTTTTTCAGCCCGAAATAAACGCGTTTTTTTCAGACAACTGAATCCCCATGTAACAGCAAGACTCAGAGGAGCCCACACACTCAGATCTTAACCCCAGTGTGCAGAAAGGGTAAAAACGTGTTTTTCAGCAGAAATAAACATGTTTCTGCAAGTTTGGTCAACCCCATGTAAGTTATGGGGCAGTAACAGAACACTTTTCAAAACGTGTTTTTCAGCCCGAAATAAACGCGTTTTTTCAGACAACTGAATCCCCATGTAACAGCAAGGTTCAGAAGAGCCCACACTCTCAGCTCTTAACCCCAGTGTGCAGGAAGGGTCAAAACGTGTTTTTCAGCAGAAATAAACATGTTTCTGCAAGTTTGGTCAACCCCATGTAAGTTATGGGGCAGTAATAGAACACTTTTCAAAACGTGTTTTTCAGCCCGAAATAAACGCGTTTTTTCAGACAACTGAATCCCCATGCAACAGCAAGGCTCAGAAGAGCCCACACACTCAGCTCTTAACCCCAGTGTGCAAAAAGAGTCAAAACGTGTTTTTCAGCAGAAATAAACATGTTTCTGCAAGTTTGGTCAACCCCATGTAAGTTATGGGGCAGTAACAGAACACTTTTCAAAACGTGTTTTTCAGCCCGAAATAAACGCGTTTTTTCAGACAACTGAATCCCCATGCAACAGCAAGGCTCAGAAGAGCCCACACACTCAGCTCTTAACCCCAGTGTGCAGAAAGTGTCAAAACGTGTTTTTCAGCAGAAATAAACATGTTTCTGCAAGTTTGGTCAACCCCATGTAAGTTATGGGACAGTAACAGCACACTTTTCAAAACGTGTTTTTCAGCCCGAAATAAACGCGTTTTTTCAGACAACTGAATCCCCATGTAACAGCAAGCTCAGAGGAGCCCACACACTCAGATCTTAACCCCAGTGTGCAGAAAGGGTCAAAACGTGTTTTTCAGCAGAAATAAACATGTTTCTGCAAGTTTGGTCAACCCCATGTAAGTTATGGGGCAGTAACAGAACACTTTTCAAAACGTGTTTTTCAGCCCGAAATAAACGCGTTTTTTTCAGACAACTGAATCCCCATGTAACAGCAAGACTCAGAGGAGCCCACACACTCAGATCTTAACCCCAGTGTGCAGAAAGGGTAAAAACGTGTTTTTCAGCAGAAATAAACATGTTTCTGCAAGTTTGGTCAACCCCATGTAAGTTATGGGGCAGTAACAGAACACTTTTCAAAACGTGTTTTTCAGCCCGAAATAAACGCGTTTTTTCAGACAACTGAATCCCCATGTAACAGCAAGGTTCAGAAGAGCCCACACTCTCAGCTCTTAACCCCAGTGTGCAGGAAGGGTCAAAACGTGTTTTTCAGCAGAAATAAACATGTTTCTGCAAGTTTGGTCAACCCCATGTAAGTTATGGGGCAGTAACAGAACACTTTTCAAAACGTGTTTTTCAGCCCGAAATAAACGCGTTTTTTCAGACAACTGAATCCCCATGCAACAGCAAGGCTCAGAAGAGCCCACACACTCAGCTCTTAACCCCAGTGTGCAGAAAGAGTCAAAACGTGTTTTTCAGCAGAAATAAACATGTTTCTGCAAGTTTGGTCAACCCCATGTAAGTTATGGGGCAGTAACAGAACACTTTTCAAAACGTGTTTTTCAGCCCGAAATAAACGCGTTTTTTCAGACAACTGAATCACCATGTAACAGCAAGGCTCAGAGGAGCCCACACACTCAGCTCTTAACCCCAGTGTGCAGAAAGAGTCAAAACGTGTTTTTCAGCAGAAATAAACATGTTTCTGCAAGTTTGGTCAACCCCATGTAAGTTATGGGGCAGTAACAGAACACTTTTCAAAACGTGTTTTTCAGCCCGAAATAAACGCGTTTTTTCAGACAACTGAATCCCCATGTAACAGCAAGGCTCAGAGGAGCCCACACACTCAGCTCTTAGCCCCAGTGTGCAGAAAGTGTCAAAACGTGTTTTTCAGCAGAAATAAACATGTTTCTGCAAGTTTGGTCAACCCCATGTAAGTTATGGGACAGTAACAGCACACTTTTCAAAACGTGTTTTTCAGCCCGAAATAAACGCGTTTTTTCAGACAACTGAATCCCCATGTAACAGCAAGGCTCAGAGGATCCCACACACTCAGATCTTAACCCCAGTGTGCAGAAAGGGTCAAAACGTGTTTTTCAGCAGAAATAAACATGTTTCTGCAAGTTTGGTCAACCCCATGTAAGTTATGGGGCAGTAACAGAACACTTTTCAAAACGTGTTTTTCAGCCCGAAATAAACGCGTTTTTTCAGACAACTGAATCACCATGTAACAGCAAGGCTCAGAGGAGCCCACACCCTCAGCTCTTAACCCCAGTGTGCAGGAAGGGTCAAAACGTGTTTTTCAGCAGAAATAAACATGTTTCTGCAAGTTTGGTCAACCCCATGTAAGTTATGGGGCAGTAACAGAACACTTTTCAAAACGTGTTTTTCAGCCCGAAATAAACGCGTTTTTTCAGACAACTGAATCCCCATGCAACAGCAAGGCTCAGAAGAGCCCACACACTCAGATCTTAACCCCAGTGTGCAGAAAGGGTCAAAACGTGTTTTTCAGCAGAAATAAACATGTTTCTGCAAGTTTGGTCAACCCCATGTAAGTTATGGGGCAGTAACAGAACACTTTTCAAAACGTGTTTTTCAGCCCGAAATAAACGCGTTTTTTCAGACAACTGAATCACCATGTAACAGCAAGGCTCAGAGGAGCCCACACACTCAGCTCTTAACCCCAGTGTGCAGGAAGGGTCAAAACGTGTTTTTCAGCAGAAATAAACATGTTTCTGCAAGTTTGGTCAACCCCATGTAAGTTATGGGGCAGTAACAGAACACTTTTCAAAACGTGTTTTTCAGCCCGAAAAAAACGCGTTTTTTCAGACAACTGAATCCCCATGCAACAGCAAGGCTCAGAAGAGCCCACACACTCAGCTCTTAACCCCAGTGTGCAGAAAGAGTCAAAACGTGTTTTTCAGCAGAAATAAACATGTTTCTGCAAGTTTGGTCAACCCCATGTAAGTTATGGGGCAGTAACAGAACACTTTTCAAAACGTGTTTTTCAGCCCGAAATAAACGCGTTTTTTCAGACAACTGAATCCCCATGCAACAGCAAGGCTCAGAAGAGCCCACACACTCAGCTCTTAACCCCAGTGTGCAGAAAGAGTCAAAACGTGTTTTTCAGCAGAAATAAACATGTTTCTGCAAGTTTGGTCAACCCCATGTAAGTTATGGGGCAGTAACAGAACACTTTTCAAAACGTGTTTTTCAGCCCGAAATAAACGCGTTTTTTCAGACAACTGAATCACCATGTAACAGCAAGGCTCAGAGGAGCCCACACACTCAGCTCTTAACCCCAGTGTGCAGGAAGGGTCAAAACGTGTTTTTCAGCAGAAATAAACATGTTTCTGCAAGTTTGGTCAACCCCATGTAAGTTATGGGGCAGTAACAGAACACTTTTCAAAACGTGTTTTTCAGCCCGAAATAAACGCGTTTTTTCAGACAACTGAATCACCATGTAACAGCAAGGCTCAGAGGAGCCCACACACTCAGCTCTTAACCCCAGTGTGCAGGAAGGGTCAAAACGTGTTTTTCAGCAGAAATAAACATGTTTCTGCAAGTTTGGTCAACCCCATGTAAGTTATGGGACAGTAACAGCACACTTTTCAAAACGTGTTTTTCAGCCCGAAATAAACGCGTTTTTTCAGACAACTGAATCCCCATGTAACAGCAAGACTCAGAGGAGCCCACACACTCAGATCTTAACCCTAGTGTGCAGAAAGGGTAAAAACGTGTTTTTCAGCAGAAATAAACATGTTTCTGCAAGTTTGGTCAACCCCATGTAAGTTATGGGACAGTAACAGCACACTTTTCAAAACGTGTTTTTCAGCCCGAAATAAACGCGTTTTTTTCAGACAACTGAATCCCCATGTAACAGCAAGCTCAGAGGAGCCCACACACTCAGATCTTAACCCCAGTGTGCAGAAAGGGTCAAAACGTGTTTTTCAGCAGAAATAAACATGTTTCTGCAAGTTTGGTCAACCTCATGTAAGTTATGGGGCAGTAACAGAACACTTTTCAAAACGTGTTTTTCAGCCCGAAATAAACGCGTTTTTTCAGACAACTGAATCCCCATGTAACAGCAAGACTCAGAGGAGCCCACACACTCAGATCTTAACCCCAGTGTGCAGAAAGGGTAAAAACGTGTTTTTCAGCAGAAATAAACATGTTTCTGCAAGTTTGGTCAACCCCATGTAAGTTATGGGGCAGTAAAAGAACACTTTTCAAAACGTGTTTTTCAGCCCGAAATAAACGCGTTTTTTCAGACAACTGAATCCCCATGTAACAGCAAGGTTCAGAAGAGCCCACACTCTCAGCTCTTAACCCCAGTGTGCAGGAAGGGTCAAAACGTGTTTTTCAGCAGAAATAAACATGTTTCTGCAAGTTTGGTCAACCCCATGTAAGTTATGGGGCAGTAACAGAACACTTTTCAAAACGTGTTTTTCAGCCCGAAATAAACGCGTTTTTTCAGACAACTGAATCCCCATGCAACAGCAAGGCTCAGAAGAGCCCACACACTCAGCTCTTAACCCCAGTGTGCAGAAAGAGTCAAAACGTGTTTTTCAGCAGAAATAAACATGTTTCTGCAAGTTTGGTCAACCCCATGTAAGTTATGGGGCAGTAACAGAACACTTTTCAAAACGTGTTTTTCAGCCCGAAATAAACGCGTTTTTTCAGACAACTGAATCACCATGTAACAGCAAGGCTCAGAGGAGCCCACACACTCAGCTCTTAACCCCAGTGTGCAGGAAGGGTCAAAACGTGTTTTTCAGCAGAAATAAACATGTTTCTGCAAGTTTGGTCAACCCCATGTAAGTTATGGGGCAGTAACAGAACACTTTTCAAAACGTGTTTTTCAGCCCGAAATAAACGCGTTTTTTCAGACAACTGAATCCCCATGCAACAGCAAGGCTCAGAAGAGCCCACACACTCAGCTCTTAACCCCAGTGTGCAGAAAGTGTCAAAACGTGTTTTTCAGCAGAAATAAACATGTTTCTGCAAGTTTGGTCAACCCCATGTAAGTTATGGGACAGTAACAGCACACTTTTCAAAACGTGTTTTTCAGCCCGAAATAAACGCGTTTTTTCAGACAACTGAATCCCCATGCAACAGCAAGGCTCAGAAGAGCCCACACACTCAGATCTTAACCCCAGTGTGCAGAAAGGGTCAAAACGTGTTTTTCAGCAGAAATAAACATGTTTCTGCAAGTTTGGTCAACCCCATGTAAGTTATGGGGCAGTAACAGAACACTTTTCAAAACGTGTTTTTCAGCCCGAAATAAACGCGTTTTTTTCAGACAACTGAATCCCCATGTAACAGCAAGACTCAGAGGAGCCCACACACTCAGATCTTAACCCCAGTGTGCAGAAAGGGTAAAAACGTGTTTTTCAGCAGAAATAAACATGTTTCTGCAAGTTTGGTCAACCCCATGTAAGTTATGGGGCAGTAACAGAACACTTTTCAAAACGTGTTTTTCAGCCCGAAATAAACGCGTTTTTTCAGACAACTGAATCCCCATGTAACAGCAAGGTTCAGAAGAGCCCACACTCTCAGCTCTTAACCCCAGTGTGCAGGAAGGGTCAAAACGTGTTTTTCAGCAGAAATAAACATGTTTCTGCAAGTTTGGTCAACCCCATGTAAGTTATGGGGCAGTAACAGAACACTTTTTAAAACGTGTTTTTCAGCCCGAAATAAACGCGTTTTTTCAGACAACTGAATCACCATGTAACAGCAAGGCTCAGAAGAGCCCACACACTCAGATCTTAACCCCAGTGTGCAGAAAGGGTCAAAACGTGTTTTTCAGCAGAAAAAAACATGTTTCTGCAAGTTTGGTCAACCCCATGTAAGTTATGGGGCAGTAACAGAACACTTTTCAAAACGTGTTTTTCAGCCCGAAATAAACGCGTTTTTTCAGACAACTGAATCACCATGTAACAGCAAGGCTCAGAGGAGCCCACACACTCAGCTCTTAACCCCAGTGTGCAGGAAGGGTCAAAACGTGTTTTTCAGCAGAAATAAACATGTTTCTGCAAGTTTGGTCAACCCCATGTAAGTTATGGGGCAGTAACAGAACACTTTTCAAAACGTGTTTTTCAGCCCGAAATAAACGCGTTTTTTCAGACAACTGAATCCCCATGCAACAGCAAGGCTCAGAAGAGCCCACACACTCAGCTCTTAACCCCAGTGTGCAGAAAGAGTCAAAACGTGTTTTTCAGCAGAAATAAACATGTTTCTGCAAGTTTGGTCAACCCCATGTAAGTTATGGGGCAGTAACAGAACACTTTTCAAAACGTGTTTTTCAGCCCGAAATAAACGCGTTTTTTCAGACAACTGAATCCCCATGTAACAGCAAGGCTCAGAGGAGCCCACACACTCAGCTCTTAGCCCCAGTGTGCAGAAAGTGTCAAAACGTGTTTTTCAGCAGAAATAAACATGTTTCTGCAAGTTTGGTCAACCCCATGTAAGTTATGGGACAGTAACAGCACACTTTTCAAAACGTGTTTTTCAGCCCGAAATAAACGCGTTTTTTCAGACAACTGAATCCCCATGTAACAGCAAGGCTCAGAGGAGCCCACACACTCAGATCTTAAACCCAGTGTGCAGAAAGGGTCAAAACGTGTTTTTCAGCAGAAATAAACATGTTTCTGCAAGTTTGGTCAACCCCATGTAAGTTATGGGGCAGTAACAGAACACTTTTCAAAACGTGTTTTTCAGCCCGAAATAAACGCGTTTTTTCAGACAACTGAATCACCATGTAACAGCAAGGCTCAGAAGAGCCCACACACTCAGCTCTTAACCCCAGTGTGCAGGAAGGGTCAAAACGTGTTTTTCAGCAGAAATAAACATGTTTCTGCAAGTTTGGTCAAACCCATGTAAGTTATGGGGCAGTAACAGAACACTTTTCAAAACGTGTTTTTCAGCCCGAAATAAACGCGTTTTTTCAGACAACTGAATCACCATGTAACAGCAAGGCTCAGAGGAGCCCACACACTCAGCTCTTAACCCCAGTGTGCAGGAAGGGTCAAAACGTGTTTTTCAGCAGAAATAAACATGTTTCTGCAAGTTTGGTCAACCCCATGTAAGTTATGGGGCAGTAACAGAACACTTTTCAAAACGTGTTTTTCAGCCCGAAATAAACGCGTTTTTTCACACAACTGAATCCCCATGCAACAGCAAGGCTCAGAAGAGCCCACACACTCAGATCTTAACCCCAGTGTGCAGAAAGAGTCAAAACGTGTTTTTCAGCAGAAATAAACATGTTTCTGCAAGTTTGGTCAACCCCATGTAAGTTATGGGGCAGTAACAGAACACTTTTCAAAACGTGTTTTTCAGCCCGAAATAAACGCGTTTTTTCAGACAACTGAATCACCATGTAACAGCAAGGCTCAGAGGAGCCCACACACTCAGCTCTTAACCCCAGTGTGCAGGAAGGGTCAAAACGTGTTTTTCAGCAGAAATAAACATGTTTCTGCAAGTTTGGTCAACCCCATGTAAGTTATGGGGCAGTAACAGAACACTTTTCAAAACGTGTTTTTCAGCCCGAAATAAACGCGTTTTTTCAGACAACTGAATCACCATGTAACAGCAAGGCTCAGAGGAGCCCACACACTCAGCTCTTAGCCCCAGTGTGCAGAAAGTGTCAAAACGTGTTTTTCAGCAGAAATAAACATGTTTCTGCATGTTTGGTCAACCCCATGTAAGTTATGGGACAGTAACAGCACACTTTTCAAAACGTGTTTTTCAGCCCGAAATAAACGCGTTTTTTCAGACAACTGAATCCCCATGTAACAGCAAGGCTCAGAGGAGCCCACACACTCAGATCTTAACCCCAGTGTGCAGAAAGGGTCAAAACGTGTTTTTCAGCAGAAATAAACATGTTTCTGCAAGTTTGGTCAACCCCATGTAAGTTATGGGGCAGTAACAGAACACTTTTCAAAACGTGTTTTTCAGCCCGAAATAAACGCGTTTTTTCAGACAACTGAATCACCATGTAACAGCAAGGCTCAGAGGAGACCACACACTCAGCTCTTAACCCCAGTGTGCAGGAAGGGTCAAAACGTGTTTTTCAGCAGAAATAAACATGTTTCTGCAAGTTTGGTCAACCCCATGTAAGTTATGGGACAGTAACAGCACACTTTTCAAAACGTGTTTTTCAGCCCGAAATAAACGCGTTTTTTCAGACAACTGAATCCCCATGTAACAGCAAGACTCAGAGGAGCCCACACACTCAGATCTTAACCCTAGTGTGCAGAAAGGGTAAAAACGTGTTTTTCAGCAGAAATAAACATGTTTCTGCAAGTTTGGTCAACCCCATGTAAGTTATGGGACAGTAACAGCACACTTTTCAAAACGTGTTTTTCAGCCCGAAATAAACGCGTTTTTTTCAGACAACTGAATCCCCATGTAACAGCAAGCTCAGAGGAGCCCACACACTCAGATCTTAACCCCAGTGTGCAGAAAGGGTCAAAACGTGTTTTTCAGCAGAAATAAACATGTTTCTGCAAGTTTGGTCAACCCCATGTAAGTTATGGGGCAGTAACAGAACACTTTTCAAAACGTGTTTTTCAGCCCGAAATAAACGCGTTTTTTCAGACAACTGAATCCCCATGTAACAGCAAGACTCAGAGGAGCCCACACACTCAGATCTTAACCCCAGTGTGCAGAAAGGGTAAAAACGTGTTTTTCAGCAGAAATAAACATGTTTCTGCAAGTTTGGTCAACCCCATGTAAGTTATGGGGCAGTAAAAGAACACTTTTCAAAACGTGTTTTTCAGCCCGAAATAAACGCGTTTTTTCAGACAACTGAATCCCCATGTAACAGCAAGGTTCAGAAGAGCCCACACTCTCAGCTCTTAACCCCAGTGTGCAGGAAGGGTCAAAACGTGTTTTTCAGCAGAAATAAACATGTTTCTGCAAGTTTGGTCAACCCCATGTAAGTTATGGGGCAGTAACAGAACACTTTTCAAAACGTGTTTTTCAGCCCGAAATAAACGCGTTTTTTCAGACAACTGAATCCCCATGCAACAGCAAGGCTCAGAAGAGCCCACACACTCAGCTCTTAACCCCAGTGTGCAGAAAGAGTCAAAACGTGTTTTTCAGCAGAAATAAACATGTTTCTGCAAGTTTGGTCAACCCCATGTAAGTTATGGGGCAGTAACAGAACACTTTTCAAAACGTGTTTTTCAGCCCGAAATAAACGCGTTTTTTCAGACAACTGAATCACCATGTAACAGCAAGGCTCAGAGGAGCCCACACACTCAGCTCTTAACCCCAGTGTGCAGGAAGGGTCAAAACGTGTTTTTCAGCAGAAATAAACATGTTTCTGCAAGTTTGGTCAACCCCATGTAAGTTATGGGGCAGTAACAGAACACTTTTCAAAACGTGTTTTTCAGCCCGAAATAAACGCGTTTTTTCAGACAACTGAATCCCCATGCAACAGCAAGGCTCAGAAGAGCCCACACACTCAGCTCTTAACCCCAGTGTGCAGAAAGTGTCAAAACGTGTTTTTCAGCAGAAATAAACATGTTTCTGCAAGTTTGGTCAACCCCATGTAAGTTATGGGACAGTAACAGCACACTTTTCAAAACGTGTTTTTCAGCCCGAAATAAACGCGTTTTTTCAGACAACTGAATCCCCATGTAACAGCAAGCTCAGAGGAGCCCACACACTCAGATCTTAACCCCAGTGTGCAGAAAGGGTCAAAACGTGTTTTTCAGCAGAAATAAACATGTTTCTGCAAGTTTGGTCAACCCCATGTAAGTTATGGGGCAGTAACAGAACACTTTTCAAAACGTGTTTTTCAGCCCGAAATAAACGCGTTTTTTTCAGACAACTGAATCCCCATGTAACAGCAAGACTCAGAGGAGCCCACACACTCAGATCTTAACCCCAGTGTGCAGAAAGGGTAAAAACGTGTTTTTCAGCAGAAATAAACATGTTTCTGCAAGTTTGGTCAACCCCATGTAAGTTATGGGGCAGTAACAGAACACTTTTCAAAACGTGTTTTTCAGCCCGAAATAAACGCGTTTTTTCAGACAACTGAATCCCCATGTAACAGCAAGGTTCAGAAGAGCCCACACTCTCAGCTCTTAACCCCAGTGTGCAGGAAGGGTCAAAACGTGTTTTTCAGCAGAAATAAACATGTTTCTGCAAGTTTGGTCAACCCCATGTAAGTTATGGGGCAGTAACAGAACACTTTTCAAAACGTGTTTTTCAGCCCGAAATAAACGCGTTTTTTCAGACAACTGAATCCCCATGCAACAGCAAGGCTCAGAAGAGCCCACACACTCAGCTCTTAACCCCAGTGTGCAAAAAGAGTCAAAACGTGTTTTTCAGCAGAAATAAACATGTTTCTGCAAGTTTGGTCAACCCCATGTAAGTTATGGGGCAGTAACAGAACACTTTTCAAAACGTGTTTTTCAGCCCGAAATAAACGCGTTTTTTCAGACAACTGAATCCCCATGCAACAGCAAGGCTCAGAAGAGCCCACACACTCAGCTCTTAACCCCAGTGTGCAGAAAGAGTCAAAACGTGTTTTTCAGCAGAAATAAACATGTTTCTGCAAGTTTGGTCAACCCCATGTAAGTTATGGGGCAGTAACAGAACACTTTTCAAAAAGTGTTTTTCAGCCCGAAATAAACGCGTTTTTTCAGACAACTGAATCACCATGTAACAGCAAGGCTCAGAGGAGCCCACACACTCAGCTCTTAACCCCAGTGTGCAGGAAGGGTCAAAACGTGTTTTTCAGCAGAAATAAACATGTTTCTGCAAGTTTGGTCAACCCCATGTAAGTTATGGGGCAGTAACAGAACACTTTTCAAAACGTGTTTTTCAGCCCGAAATAAACGCGTTTTTTCAGACAACTGAATCCCCATGCAACAGCAAGGCTCAGAAGAGCCCACACACTCAGCTCTTAACCCCAGTGTGCAGAAAGTGTCAAAACGTGTTTTTCAGCAGAAATAAACATGTTTCTGCAAGTTTGGTCAACCCCATGTAAGTTATGGGACAGTAACAGCACACTTTTCAAAACGTGTTTTTCAGCCCGAAATAAACGCGTTTTTTCAGACAACTGAATCCCCATGTAACAGCAAGCTCAGAGGAGCCCACACACTCAGATCTTAACCCCAGTGTGCAGAAAGGGTCAAAACGTGTTTTTCAGCAGAAATAAACATGTTTCTGCAAGTTTGGTCAACCCCATGTAAGTTATGGGGCAGTAACAGAACACTTTTCAAAACGTGTTTTTCAGCCCGAAATAAACGCGTTTTTTTCAGACAACTGAATCCCCATGTAACAGCAAGACTCAGAGGAGCCCACACACTCAGATCTTAACCCCAGTGTGCAGAAAGGGTAAAAACGTGTTTTTCAGCAGAAATAAACATGTTTCTGCAAGTTTGGTCAACCCCATGTAAGTTATGGGGCAGTAACAGAACACTTTTCAAAACGTGTTTTTCAGCCCGAAATAAACGCGTTTTTTCAGACAACTGAATCCCCATGTAACAGCAAGGTTCAGAAGAGCCCACACTCTCAGCTCTTAACCCCAGTGTGCAGGAAGGGTCAAAACGTGTTTTTCAGCAGAAATAAACATGTTTCTGCAAGTTTGGTCAACCCCATGTAAGTTATGGGGCAGTAACAGAACACTTTTCAAAACGTGTTTTTCAGCCCGAAATAAACGCGTTTTTTCAGACAACTGAATCCCCATGCAACAGCAAGGCTCAGAAGAGCCCACACACTCAGCTCTTAACCCCAGTGTGCAGAAAGAGTCAAAACGTGTTTTTCAGCAGAAATAAACATGTTTCTGCAAGTTTGGTCAACCCCATGTAAGTTATGGGGCAGTAACAGAACACTTTTCAAAACGTGTTTTTCAGCCCGAAATAAACGCGTTTTTTCAGACAACTGAATCACCATGTAACAGCAAGGCTCAGAGGAGCCCACACACTCAGCTCTTAACCCCAGTGTGCAGAAAGAGTCAAAACGTGTTTTTCAGCAGAAATAAACATGTTTCTGCAAGTTTGGTCAACCCCATGTAAGTTATGGGGCAGTAACAGAACACTTTTCAAAACGTGTTTTTCAGCCCGAAATAAACGCGTTTTTTCAGACAACTGAATCCCCATGTAACAGCAAGGCTCAGAGAAGCCCACACACTCAGCTCTTAGCCCCAGTGTGCAGAAAGTGTCAAAACGTGTTTTTCAGCAGAAATAAACATGTTTCTGCAAGTTTGGTCAACCCCATGTAAGTTATGGGACAGTAACAGCACACTTTTCAAAACGTGTTTTTCAGCCCGAAATAAACGCGTTTTTTCAGACAACTGAATCCCCATGTAACAGCAAGGCTCAGAGGATCCCACACACTCAGATCTTAACCCCAGTGTGCAGAAAGGGTCAAAACGTGTTTTTCAGCAGAAATAAACATGTTTCTGCAAGTTTGGTCAACCCCATGTAAGTTATGGGGCAGTAACAGAACACTTTTCAAAACGTGTTTTTCAGCCCGAAATAAACGCGTTTTTTCAGACAACTGAATCACCATGTAACAGCAAGGCTCAGAGGAGCCCACACACTCAGCTCTTAACCCCAGTGTGCAGGAAGGGTCAAAACGTGTTTTTCAGCAGAAATAAACATGTTTCTGCAAGTTTGGTCAACCCCATGTAAGTTATGGGGCAGTAACAGAACACTTTTCAAAACGTGTTTTTCAGCCCGAAATAAACGCGTTTTTTCAGACAACTGAATCCCCATGCAACAGCAAGGCTCAGAAGAGCCCACACACTCAGATCTTAACCCCAGTGTGCAGAAAGGGTCAAAACGTGTTTTTCAGCAGAAATAAACATGTTTCTGCAAGTTTGGTCAACCCCATGTAAGTTATGGGGCAGTAACAGAACACTTTTCAAAACGTGTTTTTCAGCCCGAAATAAACGCGTTTTTTCAGACAACTGAATCACCATGTAACAGCAAGGCTCAGAGGAGCCCACACACTCAGCTCTTAACCCCAGTGTGCAGGAAGGGTCAAAACGTGTTTTTCAGCAGAAATAAACATGTTTCTGCAAGTTTGGTCAACCCCATGTAAGTTATGGGGCAGTAACAGAACACTTTTCAAAACGTGTTTTTCAGCCCGAAATAAACGCGTTTTTTCAGACAACTGAATCACCATGTAACAGCAAGGCTCAGAGGAGCCCACACACTCAGCTCTTAACCCCAGTGTGCAGGAAGGGTCAAAACGTGTTTTTCAGCAGAAATAAACATGTTTCTGCAAGTTTGGTCAACCCCATGTAAGTTATGGGGCAGTAACAGAACACTTTTCAAAACGTGTTTTTCAGCCCGAAATAAACGCGTTTTTTCAGACAACTGAATCCCCATGCAACAGCAAGGCTCAGAAGAGCCCACACACTCAGCTCTTAACCCCAGTGTGCAGAAAGTGTCAAAACGTGTTTTTCAGCAGAAATAAACATGTTTCTGCAAGTTTGGTCAACCCCATGTAAGTTATGGGACAGTAACAGCACACTTTTCAAAACGTGTTTTTCAGCCCGAAATAAACGCGTTTTTTCAGACAACTGAATCCCCATGTAACAGCAAGCTCAGAGGAGCCCACACACTCAGATCTTAACCCCAGTGTGCAGAAAGGGTCAAAACGTGTTTTTCAGCAGAAATAAACATGTTTCTGCAAGTTTGGTCAACCCCATGTAAGTTATGGGGCAGTAACAGAACACTTTTCAAAACGTGTTTTTCAGCCCGAAATAAACGCGTTTTTTTCAGACAACTGAATCCCCATGTAACAGCAAGACTCAGAGTAGCCCACACACTCAGATCTTAACCCCAGTGTGCAGAAAGGGTAAAAACGTGTTTTTCAGCAGAAATAAACATGTTTCTGCAAGTTTGGTCAACCCCATGTAAGTTATGGGGCAGTAACAGAACACTTTTCAAAACGTGTTTTTCAGCCCGAAATAAACGCGTTTTTTCAGACAACTGAATCCCCATGTAACAGCAAGGTTCAGAAGAGCCCACACTCTCAGCTCTTAACCCCAGTGTGCAGGAAGGGTCAAAACGTGTTTTTCAGCAGAAATAAACATGTTTCTGCAAGTTTGGTCAACCCCATGTAAGTTATGGGGCAGTAACAGAACACTTTTCAAAACGTGTTTTTCAGCCCGAAATAAACGCGTTTTTTCAGACAACTGAATCCCCATGCAACAGCAAGGCTCAGAAGAGCCCACACACTCAGCTCTTAACCCCAGTGTGCAGAAAGAGTCAAAACGTGTTTTTCAGCAGAAATAAACATGTTTCTGCAAGTTTGGTCAACCCCATGTAAGTTATGGGGCAGTAACAGAACACTTTTCAAAACGTGTTTTTCAGCCCGAAATAAACGCGTTTTTTCAGACAACTGAATCACCATGTAACAGCAAGGCTCAGAGGAGCCCACACACTCAGCTCTTAACCCCAGTGTGCAGAAAGAGTCAAAACGTGTTTTTCAGCAGAAATAAACATGTTTCTGCAAGTTTGGTCAACCCCATGTAAGTTATGGGGCAGTAACAGAACACTTTTCAAAACGTGTTTTTCAGCCCGAAATAAACGCGTTTTTTCAGACAACTGAATCCCCATGTAACAGCAAGGCTCAGAGGAGCCCACACACTCAGCTCTTAGCCCCAGTGTGCAGAAAGTGTCAAAACGTGTTTTTCAGCAGACATAAACATGTTTCTGCAAGTTTGGTCAACCCCATGTAAGTTATGGGACAGTAACAGCACACTTTTCAAAACGTGTTTTTCAGCCCGAAATAAACGCGTTTTTTCAGACAACTGAATCCCCATGTAACAGCAAGGCTCAGAGGATCCCACACACTCAGATCTTAACCCCAGTGTGCAGAAAGGGTCAAAACGTGTTTTTCAGCAGAAATAAACATGTTTCTGCAAGTTTGGTCAACCCCATGTAAGTTATGGGGCAGTAACAGAACACTTTTCAAAACGTGTTTTTCAGCCCGAAATAAACGCGTTTTTTCAGACAACTGAATCACCATGTAACAGCAAGGCTCAGAGGAGCCCACACACTCAGCTCTTAACCCCAGTGTGCAGGAAGGGTCAAAACGTGTTTTTCAGCAGAAATAAACATGTTTCTGCAAGTTTGGTCAACCCCATGTAAGTTATGGGGCAGTAACAGAACACTTTTCAAAACGTGTTTTTCAGCCCGAAATAAACGCGTTTTTTCAGACAACTGAATCCCCATGCAACAGCAAGGCTCAGAAGAGCCCACACACTCAGATCTTAACCCCAGTGTGCAGAAAGGGTCAAAACGTGTTTTTCAGCAGAAATAAACATGTTTCTGCAAGTTTGGTCAACCCCATGTAAGTTATGGGGCAGTAACAGAACACTTTTCAAAACGTGTTTTTCAGCCCGAAATAAACGCGTTTTTTCAGACAACTGAATCACCATGTAACAGCAAGGCTCAGAGGAGCCCACACACTCAGCTCTTAACCCCAGTGTGCAGGAAGGGTCAAAACGTGTTTTTCAGCAGAAATAAACATGTTTCTGCAAGTTTGGTCAACCCCATGTAAGTTATGGGGCAGTAACAGAACACTTTTCAAAACGTGTTTTTCAGCCCGAAATAAACGCGTTTTTTCAGACAACTGAATCCCCATGCAACAGCAAGGCTCAGAAGAGCCCACACACTCAGCTCTTAACCCCAGTGTGCAGAAAGAGTCAAAACGTGTTTTTCAGCAGAAATAAACATGTTTCTGCAAGTTTGGTCAACCCCATGTAAGTTATGGGGCAGTAACAGAACACTTTTCAAAACGTGTTTTTCAGCCCGAAATAAACGCGTTTTTTCAGACAACTGAATCACCATGTAACAGCAAGGCTCAGAGGAGCCCACACACTCAGCTCTTAACCCCAGTGTGCAGGAAGGGTCAAAACGTGTTTTTCAGCAGAAATAAACATGTTTCTGCAAGTTTGGTCAACCCCATGTAAGTTATGGGACAGTAACAGCACACTTTTCAAAACGTGTTTTTCAGCCCGAAATAAACGCGTTTTTTCAGACAACTGAATCCCCATGTAACAGCAAGACTCAGAGGAGCCCACACACTCAGATCTTAACCCTAGTGTGCAGAAAGGGTAAAAACGTGTTTTTCAGCAGAAATAAACATGTTTCTGCAAGTTTGGTCAACCCCATGTAAGTTATGGGACAGTAACAGCACACTTTTCAAAACGTGTTTTTCAGCCCGAAATAAACGCGTTTTTTTCAGACAACTGAATCCCCATGTAACAGCAAGCTCAGAGGAGCCCACACACTCAGATCTTAACCCCAGTGTGCAGAAAGGGTCAAAACGTGTTTTTCAGCAGAAATAAACATGTTTCTGCAAGTTTGGTCAACCCCATGTAAGTTATGGGGCAGTAACAGAACACTTTTCAAAACGTGTTTTTCAGCCCGAAATAAACGCGTTTTTTCAGACAACTGAATCCCCATGTAACAGCAAGACTCAGAGGAGCCCACACACTCAGATCTTAACCCCAGTGTGCAGAAAGGGTAAAAACGTGTTTTTCAGCAGAAATAAACATGTTTCTGCAAGTTTGGTCAACCCCATGTAAGTTATGGGGCAGTAAAAGAACACTTTTCAAAACGTGTTTTTCAGCCCGAAATAAACGCGTTTTTTCAGACAACTGAATCCCCATGTAACAGCAAGGTTCAGAAGAGCCCACACTCTCAGCTCTTAACCCCAGTGTGCAGGAAGGGTCAAAACGTGTTTTTCAGCAGAAATAAACATGTTTCTGCAAGTTTGGTCAACCCCATGTAAGTTATGGGGCAGTAACAGAACACTTTTCAAAACGTGTTTTTCAGCCCGAAATAAACGCGTTTTTTCAGACAACTGAATCCCCATGCAACAGCAAGGCTCAGAAGAGCCCACACACTCAGCTCTTAACCCCAGTGTGCAGAAAGAGTCAAAACGTGTTTTTCAGCAGAAATAAACATGTTTCTGCAAGTTTGGTCAACCCCATGTAAGTTATGGGGCAGTAACAGAACACTTTTCAAAACGTGTTTTTCAGCCCGAAATAAACGCGTTTTTTCAGACAACTGAATCACCATGTAACAGCAAGGCTCAGAGGAGCCCACACACTCAGCTCTTAACCCCAGTGTGCAGGAAGGGTCAAAACGTGTTTTTCAGCAGAAATAAACATGTTTCTGCAAGTTTGGTCAACCCCATGTAAGTTATGGGGCAGTAACAGAACACTTTTCAAAACGTGTTTTTCAGCCCGAAATAAACGCGTTTTTTCAGACAACTGAATCCCCATGCAACAGCAAGGCTCAGAAGAGCCCACACACTCAGCTCTTAACCCCAGTGTGCAGAAAGTGTCAAAACGTGTTTTTCAGCAGAAATAAACATGTTTCTGCAAGTTTGGTCAACCCCATGTAAGTTATGGGACAGTAACAGCACACTTTTCAAAACGTGTTTTTCAGCCCGAAATAAACGCGTTTTTTCAGACAACTGAATCCCCATGTAACAGCAAGCTCAGAGGAGCCCACACACTCAGATCTTAACCCCAGTGTGCAGAAAGGGTCAAAACGTGTTTTTCAGCAGAAATAAACATGTTTCTGCAAGTTTGGTCAACCCCATGTAAGTTATGGGGCAGTAACAGAACACTTTTCAAAACGTGTTTTTCAGCCCGAAATAAACGCGTTTTTTTCAGACAACTGAATCCCCATGTAACAGCAAGACTCAGAGGAGCCCACACACTCAGATCTTAACCCCAGTGTGCAGAAAGGGTAAAAACGTGTTTTTCAGCAGAAATAAACATGTTTCTGCAAGTTTGGTCAACCCCATGTAAGTTATGGGGCAGTAACAGAACACTTTTCAAAACGTGTTTTTCAGCCCGAAATAAACGCGTTTTTTCAGACAACTGAATCCCCATGTAACAGCAAGGTTCAGAAGAGCCCACACTCTCAGCTCTTAACCCCAGTGTGCAGGAAGGGTCAAAACGTGTTTTTCAGCAGAAATAAACATGTTTCTGCAAGTTTGGTCAACCCCATGTAAGTTATGGGGCAGTAACAGAACACTTTTCAAAACGTGTTTTTCAGCCCGAAATAAACGCGTTTTTTCAGACAACTGAATCCCCATGCAACAGCAAGGCTCAGAAGAGCCCACACACTCAGCTCTTAACCCCAGTGTGCAAAAAGAGTCAAAACGTGTTTTTCAGCAGAAATAAACATGTTTCTGCAAGTTTGGTCAACCCCATGTAAGTTATGGGGCAGTAACAGAACACTTTTCAAAACGTGTTTTTCAGCCCGAAATAAACGCGTTTTTTCAGACAACTGAATCCCCATGCAACAGCAAGGCTCAGAAGAGCCCACACACTCAGCTCTTAACCCCAGTGTGCAGAAAGAGTCAAAACGTGTTTTTCAGCAGAAATAAACATGTTTCTGCAAGTTTGGTCAACCCCATGTAAGTTATGGGGCAGTAACAGAACACTTTTTAAAACGTGTTTTTCAGCCCGAAATAAACGCGTTTTTTCAGACAACTGAATCACCATGTAACAGCAAGGCTCAGAAGAGCCCACACACTCAGATCTTAACCCCAGTGTGCAGAAAGGGTCAAAACGTGTTTTTCAGCAGAAAAAAACATGTTTCTGCAAGTTTGGTCAACCCCATGTAAGTTATGGGGCAGTAACAGAACACTTTTCAAAACGTGTTTTTCAGCCCGAAATAAACGCGTTTTTTCAGACAACTGAATCACCATGTAACAGCAAGGCTCAGAGGAGCCCACACACTCAGCTCTTAACCCCAGTGTGCAGGAAGGGTCAAAACGTGTTTTTCAGCAGAAATAAACATGTTTCTGCAAGTTTGGTCAACCCCATGTAAGTTATGGGGCAGTAACAGAACACTTTTCAAAACGTGTTTTTCTGCCCGAAATAAACGCGTTTTTTCAGACAACTGAATCCCCATGCAACAGCAAGGCTCAGAAGAGCCCACACACTCAGCTCTTAACCCCAGTGTGCAGAAAGAGTCAAAACGTGTTTTTCAGCAGAAATAAACATGTTTCTGCAAGTTTGGTCAACCCCATGTAAGTTATGGGGCAGTAACAGAACACTTTTCAAAACGTGTTTTTCAGCCCGAAATAAACGCGTTTTTTCAGACAACTGAATCCCCATGTAACAGCAAGGCTCAGAGGAGCCCACACACTCAGCTCTTAGCCCCAGTGTGCAGAAAGTGTCAAAACGTGTTTTTCAGCAGAAATAAACATGTTTCTGCAAGTTTGGTCAACCCCATGTAAGTTATGGGACAGTAACAGCACACTTTTCAAAACGTGTTTTTCAGCCCGAAATAAACGCGTTTTTTCAGACAACTGAATCCCCATGTAACAGCAAGGCTCAGAGGAGCCCACACACTCAGATCTTAAACCCAGTGTGCAGAAAGGGTCAAAACGTGTTTTTCAGCAGAAATAAACATGTTTCTGCAAGTTTGGTCAACCCCATGTAAGTTATGGGGCAGTAACAGAACACTTTTCAAAACGTGTTTTTCAGCCCGAAATAAACGCGTTTTTTCAGACAACTGAATCCCCATGCAACAGCAAGGCTCAGAAGAGCCCACACACTCAGCTCTTAACCCCAGTGTGCAGAAAGAGTCAAAACGTGTTTTTCAGCAGAAATAAACATGTTTCTGCAAGTTTGGTCAACCCCATGTAAGTTATGGGGCAGTAACAGAACACTTTTTAAAACGTGTTTTTCAGCCCGAAATAAACGCGTTTTTTCAGACAACTGAATCACCATGTAACAGCAAGGCTCAGAAGAGCCCACACACTCAGATCTTAACCCCAGTGTGCAGAAAGGGTCAAAACGTGTTTTTCAGCAGAAAAAAACATGTTTCTGCAAGTTTGGTCAACCCCATGTAAGTTATGGGGCAGTAACAGAACACTTTTCAAAACGTGTTTTTCAGCCCGAAATAAACGCGTTTTTTCAGACAACTGAATCACCATGTAACAGCAAGGCTCAGAGGAGCCCACACACTCAGCTCTTAACCCCAGTGTGCAGGAAGGGTCAAAACGTGTTTTTCAGCAGAAATAAACATGTTTCTGCAAGTTTGGTCAACCCCATGTAAGTTATGGGGCAGTAACAGAACACTTTTCAAAACGTGTTTTTCAGCCCGAAATAAACGCGTTTTTTCAGACAACTGAATCCCCATGCAACAGCAAGGCTCAGAAGAGCCCACACACTCAGCTCTTAACCCCAGTGTGCAGAAAGAGTCAAAACGTGTTTTTCAGCAGAAATAAACATGTTTCTGCAAGTTTGGTCAACCCCATGTAAGTTATGGGGCAGTAACAGAACACTTTTCAAAACGTGTTTTTCAGCCCGAAATAAACGCGTTTTTTCAGACAACTGAATCCCCATGTAACAGCAAGGCTCAGAGGAGCCCACACACTCAGCTCTTAGCCCCAGTGTGCAGAAAGTGTCAAAACGTGTTTTTCAGCAGAAATAAACATGTTTCTGCAAGTTTGGTCAACCCCATGTAAGTTATGGGACAGTAACAGCACACTTTTCAAAACGTGTTTTTCAGCCCGAAATAAACGCGTTTTTTCAGACAACTGAATCCCCATGTAACAGCAAGGCTCAGAGGAGCCCACACACTCAGATCTTAAACCCAGTGTGCAGAAAGGGTCAAAACGTGTTTTTCAGCAGAAATAAACATGTTTCTGCAAGTTTGGTCAACCCCATGTAAGTTATGGGGCAGTAACAGAACACTTTTCAAAACGTGTTTTTCAGCCCGAAATAAACGCGTTTTTTCAGACAACTGAATCACCATGTAACAGCAAGGCTCAGAAGAGCCCACACACTCAGCTCTTAACCCCAGTGTGCAGGAAGGGTCAAAACGTGTTTTTCAGCAGAAATAAACATGTTTCTGCAAGTTTGGTCAACCCCATGTAAGTTATGGGGCAGTAACAGAACACTTTTCAAAACGTGTTTTTCAGCCCGAAATAAACGCGTTTTTTCAGACAACTGAATCCCCATGCAACAGCAAGGCTCAGAAGAGCCCACACACTCAGATCTTAACCCCAGTGTGCAGAAAGAGTCAAAACGTGTTTTTCAGCAGAAATAAACATGTTTCTGCAAGTTTGGTCAACCCCATGTAAGTTATGGGGCAGTAACAGAACACTTTTCAAAACGTGTTTTTCAGCCCGAAATAAACGCGTTTTTTCAGACAACTGAATCACCATGTAACAGCAAGGCTCAGAGGAGCCCACACACTCAGCTCTTAACCCCAGTGTGCAGGAAGGGTCAAAACGTGTTTTTCAGCAGAAATAAACATGTTTCTGCAAGTTTGGTCAACCCCATGTAAGTTATGGGGCAGTAACAGAACACTTTTCAAAACGTGTTTTTCAGCCCGAAATAAACGCGTTTTTTCAGACAACTGAATCACCATGTAACAGCAAGGCTCAGAGGAGCCACCACACTCAGCTCTTAGCCCCAGTGTGCAGAAAGTGTCAAAACGTGTTTTTCAGCAGAAATAAACATGTTTCTGCATGTTTGGTCAACCCCATGTAAGTTATGGGACAGTAACAGCACACTTTTCAAAACGTGTTTTTCAGCCCGAAATAAACGCGTTTTTTCAGACAACTGAATCCCCATGTAACAGCAAGGCTCAGAGGAGCCCACACACTCAGATCTTAACCCCAGTGTGCAGAAAGGGTCAAAACGTGTTTTTCAGCAGAAATAAACATGTTTCTGCAAGTTTGGTCAACCCCATGTAAGTTATGGGGCAGTAACAGAACACTTTTCAAAACGTGTTTTTCAGCCCGAAATAAACGCGTTTTTTCAGACAACTGAATCACCATGTAACAGCAAGGCTCAGAGGAGCCCACACACTCAGCTCTTAACCCCAGTGTGCAGGAAGGGTCAAAACGTGTTTTTCAGCAGAAATAAACATGTTTCTGCAAGTTTGGTCAACCCCATGTAAGTTATGGGACAGTAACAGCACACTTTTCAAAACGTGTTTTTCAGCCCGAAATAAACGCGTTTTTTCAGACAACTGAATCCCCATGTAACAGCAAGACTCAGAGGAGCCCACACACTCAGATCTTAACCCTAGTGTGCAGAAAGGGTAAAAACGTGTTTTTCAGCAGAAATAAACATGTTTCTGCAAGTTTGGTCAACCCCATGTAAGTTATGGGACAGTAACAGCACACTTTTCAAAACGTGTTTTTCAGCCCGAAATAAACGCGTTTTTTTCAGACAACTGAATCCCCATGTAACAGCAAGCTCAGAGGAGCCCACACACTCAGATCTTAACCCCAGTGTGCAGAAAGGGTCAAAACGTGTTTTTCAGCAGAAATAAACATGTTTCTGCAAGTTTGGTCAACCCCATGTAAGTTATGGGGCAGTAACAGAACACTTTTCAAAACGTGTTTTTCAGCCCGAAATAAACGCGTTTTTTCAGACAACTGAATCCCCATGTAACAGCAAGACTCAGAGGAGCCCACACACTCAGATCTTAACCCCAGTGTGCAGAAAGGGTAAAAACGTGTTTTTCAGCAGAAATAAACATGTTTCTGCAAGTTTGGTCAACCCCATGTAAGTTATGGGGCAGTAAAAGAACACTTTTCAAAACGTGTTTTTCAGCCCGAAATAAACGCGTTTTTTCAGACAACTGAATCCCCATGTAACAGCAAGGTTCAGAAGAGCCCACACTCTCAGCTCTTAACCCCAGTGTGCAGGAAGGGTCAAAACGTGTTTTTCAGCAGAAATAAACATGTTTCTGCAAGTTTGGTCAACCCCATGTAAGTTATGGGGCAGTAACAGAACACTTTTCAAAACGTGTTTTTCAGCCCGAAATAAACGCGTTTTTTCAGACAACTGAATCCCCATGCAACAGCAAGGCTCAGAAGAGCCCACACACTCAGCTCTTAACCCCAGTGTGCAGAAAGAGTCAAAACGTGTTTTTCAGCAGAAATAAACATGTTTCTGCAAGTTTGGTCAACCCCATGTAAGTTATGGGGCAGTAACAGAACACTTTTCAAAACGTGTTTTTCAGCCCGAAATAAACGCGTTTTTTCAGACAACTGAATCACCATGTAACAGCAAGGCTCAGAGGAGCCCACACACTCAGCTCTTAACCCCAGTGTGCAGGAAGGGTCAAAACGTGTTTTTCAGCAGAAATAAACATGTTTCTGCAAGTTTGGTCAACCCCATGTAAGTTATGGGGCAGTAACAGAACACTTTTCAAAACGTGTTTTTCAGCCCGAAATAAACGCGTTTTTTCAGACAACTGAATCCCCATGCAACAGCAAGGCTCAGAAGAGCCCACACACTCAGCTCTTAACCCCAGTGTGCAGAAAGTGTCAAAACGTGTTTTTCAGCAGAAATAAACATGTTTCTGCAAGTTTGGTCAACCCCATGTAAGTTATGGGACAGTAACAGCACACTTTTCAAAACGTGTTTTTCAGCCCGAAATAAACGCGTTTTTTCAGACAACTGAATCCCCATGTAACAGCAAGCTCAGAGGAGCCCACACACTCAGATCTTAACCCCAGTGTGCAGAAAGGGTCAAAACGTGTTTTTCAGCAGAAATAAACATGTTTCTGCAAGTTTGGTCAACCCCATGTAAGTTATGGGGCAGTAACAGAACACTTTTCAAAACGTGTTTTTCAGCCCGAAATAAACGCGTTTTTTTCAGACAACTGAATCCCCATGTAACAGCAAGACTCAGAGGAGCCCACACACTCAGATCTTAACCCCAGTGTGCAGAAAGGGTAAAAACGTGTTTTTCAGCAGAAATAAACATGTTTCTGCAAGTTTGGTCAACCCCATGTAAGTTATGGGGCAGTAACAGAACACTTTTCAAAACGTGTTTTTCAGCCCGAAATAAACGCGTTTTTTCAGACAACTGAATCCCCATGTAACAGCAAGGTTCAGAAGAGCCCACACTCTCAGCTCTTAACCCCAGTGTGCAGGAAGGGTCAAAACGTGTTTTTCAGCAGAAATAAACATGTTTCTGCAAGTTTGGTCAACCCCATGTAAGTTATGGGGCAGTAACAGAACACTTTTCAAAACGTGTTTTTCAGCCCGAAATAAACGCGTTTTTTCAGACAACTGAATCCCCATGCAACAGCAAGGCTCAGAAGAGCCCACACACTCAGCTCTTAACCCCAGTGTGCAAAAAGAGTCAAAACGTGTTTTTCAGCAGAAATAAACATGTTTCTGCAAGTTTGGTCAACCCCATGTAAGTTATGGGGCAGTAACAGAACACTTTTCAAAACGTGTTTTTCAGCCCGAAATAAACGCGTTTTTTCAGACAACTGAATCCCCATGCAACAGCAAGGCTCAGAAGAGCCCACACACTCAGCTCTTAACCCCAGTGTGCAGAAAGAGTCAAAACGTGTTTTTCAGCAGAAATAAACATGTTTCTGCAAGTTTGGTCAACCCCATGTAAGTTATGGGGCAGTAACAGAACACTTTTCAAAAAGTGTTTTTCAGCCCGAAATAAACGCGTTTTTTCAGACAACTGAATCACCATGTAACAGCAAGGCTCAGAGGAGCCCACACACTCAGCTCTTAACCCCAGTGTGCAGGAAGGGTCAAAACGTGTTTTTCAGCAGAAATAAACATGTTTCTGCAAGTTTGGTCAACCCCATGTAAGTTATGGGGCAGTAACAGAACACTTTTCAAAACGTGTTTTTCAGCCCGAAATAAACGCGTTTTTTCAGACAACTGAATCCCCATGCAACAGCAAGGCTCAGAAGAGCCCACACACTCAGCTCTTAACCCCAGTGTGCAGAAAGTGTCAAAACGTGTTTTTCAGCAGAAATAAACATGTTTCTGCAAGTTTGGTCAACCCCATGTAAGTTATGGGACAGTAACAGCACACTTTTCAAAACGTGTTTTTCAGCCCGAAATAAACGCGTTTTTTCAGACAACTGAATCCCCATGTAACAGCAAGCTCAGAGGAGCCCACACACTCAGATCTTAACCCCAGTGTGCAGAAAGGGTCAAAACGTGTTTTTCAGCAGAAATAAACATGTTTCTGCAAGTTTGGTCAACCCCATGTAAGTTATGGGGCAGTAACAGAACACTTTTCAAAACGTGTTTTTCAGCCCGAAATAAACGCGTTTTTTTCAGACAACTGAATCCCCATGTAACAGCAAGACTCAGAGGAGCCCACACACTCAGATCTTAACCCCAGTGTGCAGAAAGGGTCAAAACGTGTTTTTCAGCAGAAATAAACATGTTTCTGCAAGTTTGGTCAACCCCATGTAAGTTATGGGGCAGTAACAGAACACTTTTCAAAACGTGTTTTTCAGCCCGAAATAAACGCGTTTTTTCAGACAACTGAATCCCCATGTAACAGCAAGGTTCAGAAGAGCCCACACTCTCAGCTCTTAACCCCAGTGTGCAGGAAGGGTCAAAACGTGTTTTTCAGCAGAAATAAACATGTTTCTGCAAGTTTGGTCAACCCCATGTAAGTTATGGGGCAGTAACAGAACACTTTTCAAAACGTGTTTTTCAGCCCGAAATAAACGCGTTTTTTCAGACAACTGAATCCCCATGCAACAGCAAGGCTCAGAAGAGCCCACACACTCAGCTCTTAACCCCAGTGTGCAGAAAGAGTCAAAACGTGTTTTTCAGCAGAAATAAACATGTTTCTGCAAGTTTGGTCAACCCCATGTAAGTTATGGGGCAGTAACAGAACACTTTTCAAAACGTGTTTTTCAGCCCGAAATAAACGCGTTTTTTCAGACAACTGAATCACCATGTAACAGCAAGGCTCAGAGGAGCCCACACACTCAGCTCTTAACCCCAGTGTGCAGAAAGAGTCAAAACGTGTTTTTCAGCAGAAATAAACATGTTTCTGCAAGTTTGGTCAACCCCATGTAAGTTATGGGGCAGTAACAGAACACTTTTCAAAACGTGTTTTTCAGCCCGAAATAAACGCGTTTTTTCAGACAACTGAATCCCCATGTAACAGCAAGGCTCAGAGGAGCCCACAAACTCAGCTCTTAGCCCCAGTGTGCAGAAAGTGTCAAAACGTGTTTTTCAGCAGAAATAAACATGTTTCTGCAAGTTTGGTCAACCCCATGTAAGTTATGGGACAGTAACAGCACACTTTTCAAAACGTGTTTTTCAGCCCGAAATAAACGCGTTTTTTCAGACAACTGAATCCCCATGTAACAGCAAGGCTCAGAGGATCCCACACACTCAGATCTTAACCCCAGTGTGCAGAAAGGGTCAAAACGTGTTTTTCAGCAGAAATAAACATGTTTCTGCAAGTTTGGTCAACCCCATGTAAGTTATGGGGCAGTAACAGAACACTTTTCAAAACGTGTTTTTCAGCCCGAAATAAACGCGTTTTTTCAGACAACTGAATCACCATGTAACAGCAAGGCTCAGAGGAGCCCACACACTCAGCTCTTAACCCCAGTGTGCAGGAAGGGTCAAAACGTGTTTTTCAGCAGAAATAAACATGTTTCTGCAAGTTTGGTCAACCCCATGTAAGTTATGGGGCAGTAACAGAACACTTTTCAAAACGTGTTTTTCAGCCCGAAATAAACGCGTTTTTTCAGACAACTGAATCCCCATGCAACAGCAAGGCTCAGAAGAGCCCACACACTCAGATCTTAACCCCAGTGTGCAGAAAGGGTCAAAACGTGTTTTTCAGCAGAAATAAACATGTTTCTGCAAGTTTGGTCAACCCCATGTAAGTTATGGGGCAGTAACAGAACACTTTTCAAAACGTGTTTTTCAGCCCGAAATAAACGCGTTTTTTCAGACAACTGAATCACCATGTAACAGCAAGGCTCAGAGGAGCCCACACACTCAGCTCTTAACCCCAGTGTGCAGGAAGGGTCAAAACGTGTTTTTCAGCAGAAATAAACATGTTTCTGCAAGTTTGGTCAACCCCATGTAAGTTATGGGGCAGTAACAGAACACTTTTCAAAACGTGTTTTTCAGCCCGAAATAAACGCGTTTTTTCAGACAACTGAATCCCCATGCAACAGCAAGGCTCAGAAGAGCCCACACACTCAGCTCTTAACCCCAGTGTGCAGAAAGTGTCAAAACGTGTTTTTCAGCAGAAATAAACATGTTTCTGCAAGTTTGGTCAACCCCATGTAAGTTATGGGACAGTAACAGCACACTTTTCAAAACGTGTTTTTCAGCCCGAAATAAACGCGTTTTTTCAGACAACTGAATCCCCATGTAACAGCAAGCTCAGAGGAGCCCACACACTCAGATCTTAACCCCAGTGTGCAGAAAGGGTCAAAACGTGTTTTTCAGCAGAAATAAACATGTTTCTGCAAGTTTGGTCAACCCCATGTAAGTTATGGGGCAGTAACAGAACACTTTTCAAAACGTGTTTTTCAGCCCGAAATAAACGCGTTTTTTTCAGACAACTGAATCCCCATGTAACAGCAAGACTCAGAGGAGCCCACACACTCAGATCTTAACCCCAGTGTGCAGAAAGGGTAAAAACGTGTTTTTCAGCAGAAATAAACATGTTTCTGCAAGTTTGGTCAACCCCATGTAAGTTATGGGGCAGTAACAGAACACTTTTCAAAACGTGTTTTTCAGCCCGAAATAAACGCGTTTTTTCAGACAACTGAATCCCCATGTAACAGCAAGGTTCAGAAGAGCCCACACTCTCAGCTCTTAACCCCAGTGTGCAGGAAGGGTCAAAACGTGTTTTTCAGCAGAAATAAACATGTTTCTGCAAGTTTGGTCAACCCCATGTAAGTTATGGGGCAGTAACAGAACACTTTTCAAAACGTGTTTTTCAGCCCGAAATAAACGCGTTTTTTCAGACAACTGAATCCCCATGCAACAGCAAGGCTCAGAAGAGCCCACACACTCAGCTCTTAACCCCAGTGTGCAGAAAGAGTCAAAACGTGTTTTTCAGCAGAAATAAACATGTTTCTGCAAGTTTGGTCAACCCCATGTAAGTTATGGGGCAGTAACAGAACACTTTTCAAAACGTGTTTTTCAGCCCGAAATAAACGCGTTTTTTCAGACAACTGAATCACCATGTAACAGCAAGGCTCAGAGGAGCCCACACACTCAGCTCTTAACCCCAGTGTGCAGAAAGAGTCAAAACGTGTTTTTCAGCAGAAATAAACATGTTTCTGCAAGTTTGGTCAACCCCATGTAAGTTATGGGGCAGTAACAGAACACTTTTCAAAACGTGTTTTTCAGCCCGAAATAAACGCGTTTTTTCAGACAACTGAATCCCCATGTAACAGCAAGGCTCAGAGGAGCCCACACACTCAGCTCTTAGCCCCAGTGTGCAGAAAGTGTCAAAACGTGTTTTTCAGCAGACATAAACATGTTTCTGCAAGTTTGGTCAACCCCATGTAAGTTATGGGACAGTAACAGCACACTTTTCAAAACGTGTTTTTCAGCCCGAAATAAACGCGTTTTTTCAGACAACTGAATCCCCATGTAACAGCAAGGCTCAGAGGATCCCACACACTCAGATCTTAACCCCAGTGTGCAGAAAGGGTCAAAACGTGTTTTTCAGCAGAAATAAACATGTTTCTGCAAGTTTGGTCAACCCCATGTAAGTTATGGGGCAGTAACAGAACACTTTTCAAAACGTGTTTTTCAGCCCGAAATAAACGCGTTTTTTCAGACAACTGAATCACCATGTAACAGCAAGGCTCAGAGGAGCCCACACACTCAGCTCTTAACCCCAGTGTGCAGGAAGGGTCAAAACGTGTTTTTCAGCAGAAATAAACATGTTTCTGCAAGTTTGGTCAACCCCATGTAAGTTATGGGGCAGTAACAGAACACTTTTCAAAACGTGTTTTTCAGCCCGAAATAAACGCGTTTTTTCAGACAACTGAATCCCCATGCAACAGCAAGGCTCAGAAGAGCCCACACACTCAGATCTTAACCCCAGTGTGCAGAAAGGGTCAAAACGTGTTTTTCAGCAGAAATAAACATGTTTCTGCAAGTTTGGTCAACCCCATGTAAGTTATGGGGCAGTAACAGAACACTTTTCAAAACGTGTTTTTCAGCCCGAAATAAACGCGTTTTTTCAGACAACTGAATCACCATGTAACAGCAAGGCTCAGAGGAGCCCACACACTCAGCTCTTAACCCCAGTGTGCAGGAAGGGTCAAAACGTGTTTTTCAGCAGAAATAAACATGTTTCTGCAAGTTTGGTCAACCCCATGTAAGTTATGGGGCAGTAACAGAACACTTTTCAAAACGTGTTTTTCAGCCCGAAATAAACGCGTTTTTTCAGACAACTGAATCCCCATGCAACAGCAAGGCTCAGAAGAGCCCACACACTCAGCTCTTAACCCCAGTGTGCAGAAAGAGTCAAAACGTGTTTTTCAGCAGAAATAAACATGTTTCTGCAAGTTTGGTCAACCCCATGTAAGTTATGGGGCAGTAACAGAACACTTTTCAAAACGTGTTTTTCAGCCCGAAATAAACGCGTTTTTTCAGACAACTGAATCCCCATGCAACAGCAAGGCTCAGAAGAGCCCACACACTCAGCTCTTAACCCCAGTGTGCAGAAAGAGTCAAAACGTGTTTTTCAGCAGAAATAAACATGTTTCTGCAAGTTTGGTCAACCCCATGTAAGTTATGGGGCAGTAACAGCACACTTTTCAAAACGTGTTTTTCAGCCCGAAATAAACGCGTTTTTTCAGATAACTGAATCCCCATGTAACAGCAAGGCTCAGAGGAGCCCACACACTCAGATCTTAACCCCAGTGTGCAGAAAGGGTCAAAACGTGTTTTTCAGCAGAAATAAACATGTTTCTGCAAGTTTGGTCAACCCCATGTAACTTATGGGGCAGTAACAGAACACTTTTCAAAACGTGTTTTTCAGCCCGAAATAAACGCGTTTTTTCAGACAACTGAATCACCATGTAACAGCAAGGCTCAGAAGAACCAACACACTCAGCTCTTAACCCCAGTGTGCAGGAAGGGTCAAAACGTGTTTTTCAGCAGAAATAAACATGTTTCTGCAAGTTTGGTCAACCCCATGTAAGTTATGGGGCAGTAACAGAACACTTTTCAAAACGTGTTTTTCAGCCCGAAATAAACGCGTTTTTTCAGACAACTGAATCCCCATGCAACAGCAAGGCTGAGAAGAGCCCACACACTCAGCTCTTAACCCCAGTGTGCAGAAAGAGTCAAAACGTGTTTTTCAGCAGAAATAAACATGTTTCTGCAAGTTTGGTCAACCCCATGTAAGTTATGGGGCAGTAACAGAACACTTTTCAAAACGTGTTTTTCAGCCCGAAATAAACGCGTTTTTTCAGACAACTGAATCCCCATGTAACAGCAAGGCTCAGAGGAGCCCACACACTCAGCTCTTAGCCCCAGTGTGCAGAAAGTGTCAAAACGTGTTTTTCAGCAGAAATAAACATGTTTCTGCAAGTTTGGTCAACCCCATGTAAGTTATGGGACAGTAACAGCACACTTTTCAAAACGTGTTTTTCAGCCCGAAATAAACGCGTTTTTTCAGACAACTGAATCCCCATGTAACAGCAAGGCTCAGAGGAGCCCACACACTCAGCTCTTAACCCCAGTGTGCAGGAAGGGTCAAAACGTGTTTTTCAGCAGAAATTAACATGTTTCAGCAAGTTTGGTCAACCCCATGTAAGTTATGGGACAGTAACAGCACACTTTTCAAAACGTGTTTTTCAGCCCGAAATAAACGCGTTTTTTCAGACAACTGAATCCCCATGTAACAGCAAGGCTCAGAGGAGCCCACACACTCAGATCTTAACCCCAGTGTGCAGAAAGGGTCAAAACGTGTTTTTCAGCAGAAATAAACATGTTTCTGCAAGTTTGGTCAACCCTATGTAAGTTATGGGGCAGTAACAGAACACTTTTCAAAACGTGTTTTTCAGCCCGAAATAAACGCGTTTTTTCAGACAACTGAATCCCCATGCAACAGCAAGGCTCAGAAGAGCCCACACACTCAGCTCTTAACCCCAGTGTGCAGAAAGAGTCAAAACGTGTTTTTCAGCAGAAATAAACATGTTTCTGCAATTTTGGTCAACCCCATGTAAGTTATGGGGCAGTAACAGCACACTTTTCAAAACGTGTTTTTCAGCCCGAAATAAACGCGTTTTTTCAGACAACTGAATCCCCATGTAACAGCAAGGCTCAGAGGAGCCCACACACTCAGATCTTAACCCCAGTGTGCAGAAAGGGTCAAAACGTGTTTTTCAGCAGAAATAAACATGTTTCTGCAAGTTTGGTCAACCCCATGTAAGTTATGGGACAGTAACAGCACACTTTTCAAAACGTGTTTTTCAGCCCGAAATAAACGCGTTTTTTCAGACAACTGAATCCCCATGTAACAGCAAGACTCAGAGGAGCCCACACACTCAGATCTTAACCCTAGTGTGCAGAAAGGGTAAAAACGTGTTTTTCAGCAGAAATAAACATGTTTCTGCAAGTTTGGTTAACCCCATGTAAGTTATGGGGAAGTAACAGAACACTTTTCAAAACGTGTTTTTCAGCCCGAAATAAACGCGTTTTTTCAGACAACTGAATCCCCATGTAACAGCAAGGTTCAGAAGAGCCCACACTCTCAGCTCTTAACCCCAGTGTGCAGGAAGGGTCAAAACGTGTTTTTCAGCAGAAATAAACATGTTTCTGCAAGTTTGGTCAACCCCATGTAAGTTATGGGGCAGTAACAGAACACTTTTCAAAACGTGTTTTTCAGCCCGAAATAAACGCGTTTTTTCAGACAACTGAATCCCCATGCAACAGCAAGGCTCAGAAGAGCCCACACACTCAGCTCTTAACCCCAGTGTGCAGAAAGAGTCAAAACGTGTTTTTCAGCAGAAATAAACATGTTTCTGCAAGTTTGGTCAACCCCATGTAAGTTATGGGGCAGTAACAGAACACTTTTCAAAACGTGTTTTTCAGCCCGAAATAAACGCGTTTTTTCAGACAACTGAATCACCATGTAACAGCAAGGCTCAGAGGAGCCCACACACTCAGCTCTTAACCCCAGTGTGCAGAAAGAGTCAAAACGTGTTTTTCAGCAGAAATAAACATGTTTCTGCAAGTTTGGTCAACCCCATGTAAGTTATGGGGCAGTAACAGAACACTTTTCAAAACGTGTTTTTCAGCCCGAAATAAACGCGTTTTTTCAGACAACTGAATCCCCATGTAACAGCAAGGCTCAGAGGAGCCCACACACTCAGCTCTTAGCCCCAGTGTGCAGAAAGTGTCAAAACGTGTTTTTCAGCAGAAATAAACATGTTTCTGCAAGTTTGGTCAACCCCATGTAAGTTATGGGACAGTAACAGCACACTTTTCAAAACGTGTTTTTCAGCCCGAAATAAACGCGTTTTTTCAGAAAACTGAATCCCCATGTAACAGCAAGGCTCAGAGGAGCCCACACACTCAGATCTTAACCCCAGTGTGCAGAAAGGGTCAAAACGTGTTTTTCAGCAGAAATAAACATGTTTCTGCAAGTTTGGTCAACCCCATGTAAGTTATGGGGCAGTAACAGAACACTTTTCAAAACGTGTTTTTCAGCCCGAAATAAACGCGTTTTTTCAGACAACTGAATCACCATGTAACAGCAAGGCTCAGAGGAGCCCACACACTCAGCTCTTAACCCCAGTGTGCAGGAAGGGTCAAAACGTGTTTTTCAGCAGAAATAAACATGTTTCTGCAAGTTTGGTCAACCCCATGTAAGTTATGGGGCAGTAACAGAACACTTTTCAAAACGTGTTTTTCAGCCCGAAATAAACGCGTTTTTTCAGACAACTGAATCCCCATGCAACAGCAAGGCTCAGAAGAGCCCACACACTCAGCTCTTAACCCCAGTGTGCAGAAAGTGTCAAAACGTGTTTTTCAGCAGAAATAAACATGTTTCTGCAAGTTTGGTCAACCCCATGTAAGTTATGGGACAGTAACAGCACACTTTTCAAAACGTGTTTTTCAGCCCGAAATAAACGCGTTTTTTCAGACAACTGAATCCCCATGTAACAGCAAGGCTCAGAGGAGCCCACACACTCAGATCTTAACCCCAGTGTGCAGAAAGGGTCAAAACGTGTTTTTCAGCAGAAATAAACATGTTTCTGCAAGTTTGGTCAACCCCATGTAAGTTATGGGGCAGTAACAGAACACTTTTCAAAACGTGTTTTTCAGCCCTAAATAAACGCGTTTTTTCAGACAACTGAATCACCATGTAACAGCAAGGCTCAGAGGAGCCCACACACTCAGCTCTTAACCCCAGTGTGCAGGAAGGGTCAAAACGTGTTTTTCAGCAGAAATAAACATGTTTCTGCAAGTTTGGTCAACCCCATGTAAGTTATGGGGCAGTAACAGAACACTTTTCAAAACGTGTTTTTCAGCCCGAAATAAACGCGTTTTTTCAGACAACTGAATCCCCATGCAACAGCAAGGCTCAGAAGAGCCCACACACTCAGCTCTTAACCCCAGTGTGCAGAAAGTGTCAAAACGTGTTTTTCAGCAGAAATAAACATGTTTCTGCAAGTTTGGTCAACCCCATGTAAGTTATGGGACAGTAACAGCACACTTTTCAAAACGTGTTTTTCAGCCCGAAATAAACGCGTTTTTTCAGACAACTGAATCCCCATGTAACAGCAAGCTCAGAGGAGCCCACACACTCAGATCTTAACCCCAGTGTGCAGAAAGGGTCAAAACGTGTTTTTCAGCAGAAATAAACATGTTTCTGCAAGTTTGGTCAACCCCATGTAAGTTATGGGGCAGTAACAGAACACTTTTCAAAACGTGTTTTTCAGCCCGAAATAAACGCGTTTTTTTCAGACAACTGAATCCCCATGTAACAGCAAGACTCAGAGGAGCCCACACACTCAGATCTTAACCCCAGTGTGCAGAAAGGGTAAAAACGTGTTTTTCAGCAGAAATAAACATGTTTCTGCAAGTTTGGTCAACCCCATGTAAGTTATGGGGCAGTAACAGAACACTTTTCAAAACGTGTTTTTCAGCCCGAAATAAACGCGTTTTTTCAGACAACTGAATCCCCATGTAACAGCAAGGTTCAGAAGAGCCCACACTCTCAGCTCTTAACCCCAGTGTGCAGGAAGGGTCAAAACGTGTTTTTCAGCAGAAATAAACATGTTTCTGCAAGTTTGGTCAACCCCATGTAAGTTATGGGGCAGTAACAGAACACTTTTCAAAACGTGTTTTTCAGCCCGAAATAAACGCGTTTTTTCAGACAACTGAATCCCCATGCAACAGCAAGGCTCAGAAGAGCCCACACACTCAGCTCTTAACCCCAGTGTGCAGAAAGAGTCAAAACGTGTTTTTCAGCAGAAATAAACATGTTTCTGCAAGTTTGGTCAACCCCATGTAAGTTATGGGGCAGTAACAGAACACTTTTCAAAACGTGTTTTTCAGCCCGAAATAAACGCGTTTTTTCAGACAACTGAATCACCATGTAACAGCAAGGCTCAGAGGAGCCCACACACTCAGCTCTTAACCCCAGTGTGCAGAAAGAGTCAAAACGTGTTTTTCAGCAGAAATAAACATGTTTCTGCAAGTTTGGTCAACCCCATGTAAGTTATGGGGCAGTAACAGAACACTTTTCAAAACGTGTTTTTCAGCCCGAAATAAACGCGTTTTTTCAGACAACTGAATCCCCATGTAACAGCAAGGCTCAGAGGAGCCCACACACTCAGCTCTTAGCCCCAGTGTGCAGAAAGTGTCAAAACGTGTTTTTCAGCAGAAATAAACATGTTTCTGCAAGTTTGGTCAACCCCATGTAAGTTATGGGACAGTAACAGCACACTTTTCAAAACGTGTTTTTCAGCCCGAAATAAACGCGTTTTTTCAGACAACTGAATCCCCATGTAACAGCAAGGCTCAGAGGATCCCACACACTCAGATCTTAACCCCAGTGTGCAGAAAGGGTCAAAACGTGTTTTTCAGCAGAAATAAACATGTTTCTGCAAGTTTGGTCAACCCCATGTAAGTTATGGGGCAGTAACAGAACACTTTTCAAAACGTGTTTTTCAGCCCGAAATAAACGCGTTTTTTCAGACAACTGAATCACCATGTAACAGCAAGGCTCAGAGGAGCCCACACACTCAGCTCTTAACCCCAGTGTGCAGGAAGGGTCAAAACGTGTTTTTCAGCAGAAATAAACATGTTTCTGCAAGTTTGGTCAACCCCATGTAAGTTATGGGGCAGTAACAGAACACTTTTCAAAACGTGTTTTTCAGCCCGAAATAAACGCGTTTTTTCAGACAACTGAATCCCCATGCAACAGCAAGGCTCAGAAGAGCCCACACACTCAGATCTTAACCCCAGTGTGCAGAAAGGGTCAAAACGTGTTTTTCAGCAGAAATAAACATGTTTCTGCAAGTTTGGTCAACCCCATGTAAGTTATGGGGCAGTAACAGAACACTTTTCAAAACGTGTTTTTCAGCCCGAAATAAACGCGTTTTTTCAGACAACTGAATCACCATGTAACAGCAAGGCTCAGAGGAGCCCACACACTCAGCTCTTAACCCCAGTGTGCAGGAAGGGTCAAAACGTGTTTTTCAGCAGAAATAAACATGTTTCTGCAAGTTTGGTCAACCCCATGTAAGTTATGGGGCAGTAACAGAACACTTTTCAAAACGTGTTTTTCAGCCCGAAATAAACGCGTTTTTTCAGACAACTGAATCCCCATGCAACAGCAAGGCTCAGAAGAGCCCACACACTCAGCTCTTAACCCCAGTGTGCAGAAAGAGTCAAAACGTGTTTTTCAGCAGAAATAAACATGTTTCTGCAAGTTTGGTCAACCCCATGTAAGTTATGGGGCAGTAACAGAACACTTTTCAAAACGTGTTTTTCAGCCCGAAATAAACGCGTTTTTTCAGACAACTGAATCCCCATGCAACAGCAAGGCTCAGAAGAGCCCACACACTCAGCTCTTAACCCCAGTGTGCAGAAAGAGTCAAAACGTGTTTTTCAGCAGAAATAAACATGTTTCTGCAAGTTTGGTCAACCCCATGTAAGTTATGGGGCAGTAACAGCACACTTTTCAAAACGTGTTTTTCAGCCCGAAATAAACGCGTTTTTTCAGACAACTGAATCCCCATGTAACAGCAAGGCTCAGAGGAGCCCACACACTCAGATCTTAACCCCAGTGTGCAGAAAGGGTCAAAACGTGTTTTTCAGCAGAAATAAACATGTTTCTGCAAGTTTGGTCAACCCCATGTAAGTTATGGGGCAGTAACAGAACACTTTTCAAAACGTGTTTTTCAGCCCGAAATAAACGCGTTTTTTCAGACAACTGAATCACCATGTAACAGCAAGGCTCAGAGGAGCCCACACACTCAGCTCTTAACCCCAGTGTGCAGGAAGGGTCAAAACGTGTTTTTCAGCAGAAATAAACATGTTTCAGCAAGTTTGGTCAACCCCATGTAAGTTATGGGACAGTAACAGCACACTTTTCAAAACGTGTTTTTCAGCCCGAAATAAACGCGTTTTTTCAGACAACTGAATCCCCATGTAACAGCAAGGCTCAGAGGAGCCCACACACTCAGATCTTAACCCCAGTGTGCAGAAAGGGTCAAAACGTGTTTTTCAGCAGAAATAAACATGTTTCTGCAAGTTTGGTCAACCCTATGTAAGTTATGGGGCAGTAACAGAACACTTTTCAAAACGTGTTTTTCAGCCCGAAATAAACGCGTTTTTTCAGACAACTGAATCACCATGTAACAGCAAGGCTCAGAGGAGCCCACACACTCAGCTCTTAACCCCAGTGTGCAGGAAGGGTCAAAACGTGTTTTTCAGCAGAAATAAACATGTTTCTGCAAGTTTGGTCAACCCCATGTAAGTTATGGGGCAGTAACAGAACACTTTTCAAAACGTGTTTTTCAGCCCGAAATAAACGCGTTTTTTCAGACAACTGAATCCCCATGCAACAGCAAGGCTCAGAAGAGCCCACACACTCAGATCTTAACCCCAGTGTGCAGAAAGGGTCAAAACGTGTTTTTCAGCAGAAATAAACATGTTTCTGCAAGTTTGGTCAACCCCATGTAAGTTATGGGGCAGTAACAGAACACTTTTCAAAACGTGTTTTTCAGCCCGAAATAAACGCGTTTTTTCAGACAACTGAATCACCATGTAACAGCAAGGCTCAGAGGAGCCCACACACTCAGCTCTTAACCCCAGTGTGCAGGAAGGGTCAAAACGTGTTTTTCAGCAGAAATAAACATGTTTCTGCAAGTTTGGTCAACCCCATGTAAGTTATGGGGCAGTAACAGAACACTTTTCAAAACGTGTTTTTCAGCCCGAAATAAACGCGTTTTTTCAGACAACTGAATCCCCATGCAACAGCAAGGCTCAGAAGAGCCCACACACTCAGCTCTTAACCCCAGTGTGCAGAAAGAGTCAAAACGTGTTTTTCAGCAGAAATAAACATGTTTCTGCAAGTTTGGTCAACCCCATGTAAGTTATGGGGCAGTAACAGAACACTTTTCAAAACGTGTTTTTCAGCCCGAAATAAACGCGTTTTTTCAGACAACTGAATCCCCATGCAACAGCAAGGCTCAGAAGAGCCCACACACTCAGCTCTTAACCCCAGTGTGCAGAAAGAGTCAAAACGTGTTTTTCAGCAGAAATAAACATGTTTCTGCAAGTTTGGTCAACCCCATGTAAGTTATGGGGCAGTAACAGCACACTTTTCAAAACGTGTTTTTCAGCCCGAAATAAACGCGTTTTTTCAGACAACTGAATCCCCATGTAACAGCAAGGCTCAGAGGAGCCCACACACTCAGATCTTAACCCCAGTGTGCAGAAAGGGTCAAAACGTGTTTTTCAGCAGAAATAAACATGTTTCTGCAAGTTTGGTCAACCCCATGTAAGTTATGGGGCAGTAACAGAACACTTTTCAAAACGTGTTTTTCAGCCCGAAATAAACGCGTTTTTTCAGACAACTGAATCACCATGTAACAGCAAGGCTCAGAGGAGCCCACACACTCAGCTCTTAACCCCAGTGTGCAGGAAGGGTCAAAACGTGTTTTTCAGCAGAAATAAACATGTTTCAGCAAGTTTGGTCAACCCCATGTAAGTTATGGGACAGTAACAGCACACTTTTCAAAACGTGTTTTTCAGCCCGAAATAAACGCGTTTTTTCAGACAACTGAATCCCCATGTAACAGCAAGGCTCAGAGGAGCCCACACACTCAGATCTTAACCCCAGTGTGCAGAAAGGGTCAAAACGTGTTTTTCAGCAGAAATAAACATGTTTCTGCAAGTTTGGTCAACCCTATGTAAGTTATGGGGCAGTAACAGAACACTTTTCAAAACGTGTTTTTCAGCCCGAAATAAACGCGTTTTTTCAGACAACTGAATCCCCATGCAACAGCAAGGCTCAGAAGAGCCCACACACTCAGCTCTTAACCCCAGTGTGCAGAAAGAGTCAAAACGTGTTTTTCAGCAGAAATAAACATGTTTCTGCAATTTTGGTCAACCCCATGTAAGTTATGGGGCAGTAACAGCACACTTTTCAAAACGTGTTTTTCAGCCCGAAATAAACGCGTTTTTTCAGACAACTGAATCCCCATGTAACAGCAAGGCTCAGAGGAGCCCACACACTCAGATCTTAACCCCAGTGTGCAGAAAGGGTCAAAACGTGTTTTTCAGCAGAAATAAACATGTTTCTGCAAGTTTGGTCAACCCCATGTAAGTTATGGGACAGTAACAGCACACTTTTCAAAACGTGTTTTTCAGCCCGAAATAAACGCGTTTTTTCAGACAACTGAATCCCCATGTAACAGCAAGCTCAGAGGAGCCCACACACTCAGATCTTAACCCTAGTGTGCAGAAAGGGTAAAAACGTGTTTTTCAGCAGAAATAAACATGTTTCTGCAAGTTTGGTTAACCCCATGTAAGTTATGGGGAAGTAACAGAACACTTTTCAAAACGTGTTTTTCAGCCCGAAATAAACGCGTTTTTTCAGACAACTGAATCCCCATGTAACAGCAAGGTTCAGAAGAGCCCACACACTCAGCTCTTAACCCCAGTGTGCAGAAAGAGTCAAAACGTGTTTTTCAGCAGAAATAAACATGTTTCTGCAAGTTTGGTCAACCCCATGTAAGTTATGGGGCAGTAACAGAACACTTTTCAAAACGTGTTTTTCAGCCCGAAATAAACGCGTTTTTTCAGACAACTGAATCACCATGTAACAGCAAGGCTCAGAGGAGCCCACACACTCAGCTCTTAACCCCAGTGTGCAGAAAGAGTCAAAACGTGTTTTTCAGCAGAAATAAACATGTTTCTGCAAGTTTGGTCAACCCCATGTAAGTTATGGGGCAGTAACAGAACACTTTTCAAAACGTGTTTTTCAGCCCGAAATAAACGCGTTTTTTCAGACAACTGAATCCCCATGTAACAGCAAGGCTCAGAGGAGCCCACACACTCAGCTCTTAGCCCCAGTGTGCAGAAAGTGTCAAAACGTGTTTTTCAGCAGAAATAAACATGTTTCTGCAAGTTGGTCAACCCCATGTAAGTTATGGGACAGTAACAGCACACTTTTCAAAACGTGTTTTTCAGCCCGAAATAAACGCGTTTTTTCAGAAAACTGAATCCCCATGTAACAGCAAGGCTCAGAGGAGCCCACACACTCAGATCTTAACCCCAGTGTGCAGAAAGGGTCAAAACGTGTTTTTCAGCAGAAATAAACATGTTTCTGCAAGTTTGGTCAACCCCATGTAAGTTATGGGGCAGTAACAGAACACTTTTCAAAACGTGTTTTTCAGCCCGAAATAAACGCGTTTTTTCAGACAACTGAATCACCATGTAACAGCAAGGCTCAGAGGAGCCCACACACTCAGCTCTTAACCCCAGTGTGCAGGAAGGGTCAAAACGTGTTTTTCAGCAGAAATAAACATGTTTCTGCAAGTTTGGTCAACCCCATGTAAGTTATGGGGCAGTAACAGAACACTTTTCAAAACGTGTTTTTCAGCCCGAAATAAACGCGTTTTTTCAGACAACTGAATCCCCATGCAACAGCAAGGCTCAGAAGAGCCCACACACTCAGCTCTTAACCCCAGTGTGCAGAAAGTGTCAAAACGTGTTTTTCAGCAGAAATAAACATGTTTCTGCAAGTTTGGTCAACCCCATGTAAGTTATGGGACAGTAACAGCACACTTTTCAAAACGTGTTTTTCAGCCCGAAATAAACGCGTTTTTTCAGACAACTGAATCCCCATGTAACAGCAAGGCTCAGAGGAGCCCACACACTCAGATCTTAACCCCAGTGTGCAGAAAGGGTCAAAACGTGTTTTTCAGCAGAAATAAACATGTTTCTGCAAGTTTGGTCAACCCCATGTAAGTTATGGGGCAGTAACAGAACACTTTTCAAAACGTGTTTTTCAGCCCTAAATAAACGCGTTTTTTCAGACAACTGAATCACCATGTAACAGCAAGGCTCAGAGGAGCCCACACACTCAGCTCTTAACCCCAGTGTGCAGGAAGGGTCAAAACGTGTTTTTCAGCAGAAATAAACATGTTTCTGCAAGTTTGGTCAACCCCATGTAAGTTATGGGGCAGTAACAGAACACTTTTCAAAACGTGTTTTTCAGCCCGAAATAAACGCGTTTTTTCAGACAACTGAATCCCCATGCAACAGCAAGGCTCAGAAGAGCCCACACACTCAGCTCTTAACCCCAGTGTGCAGAAAGAGTCAAAACGTGTTTTTCAGCAGAAATAAACATGTTTCTGCAAGTTTGGTCAATCCCATGTAAGTTATGGGGCAGTAACAGAACACTTTTCAAAACGTGTTTTTCAGCCCGAAATAAACGCGTTTTTTCAGACAACTGAATCCCCATGTAACAGCAAGGCTCAGAGGAGCCCACACACTCAGATCTTAACCCCAGTGTGCAGAAAGGGTCAAAACGTGTTTTTCAGCAGAAATAAACATGTTTCTGCAAGTTTGGTCAACCCCATGTAAGTTATGGGGCAGTAACAGAACACTTTTCAAAACGTGTTTTTCAGCCCGAAATAAACGCGTTTTTTCAGACAACTGAATCACCATGTAACAGCAAGGCTAAGAGGAGCCCACACACTCAGCTCTTAACCCCAGTGTGCAGGAAGGGTCAAAACGTGTTTTTCAGCAGAAATAAACATGTTTCTGCAAGTTTGGTCAACCCCATGTAAGTTATGGGGCAGTAACAGAACACTTTTCAAAACGTGTTTTTCAGCCCGAAATAAACGCGTTTTTTCAGACAACTGAATCCCCATGCAACAGCAAGGCTCAGAAGAGCCCACACACTCAGCTCTTAACCCCAGTGTGCAGAAAGTGTCAAAACGTGTTTTTCAGCAGAAATAAACATGTTTCTGCAAGTTTGGTCAACCCCATGTAAGTTATGGGACAGTAACAGCACACTTTTCAAAACGTGTTTTTCAGCCCGAAATAAACGCGTTTTTTCAGACAACTGAATCCCCATGTAACAGCAAGGCTCAGAGGAGCCCACACACTCAGATCTTAACCCCAGTGTGCAGAAAGGGTCAAAACGTGTTTTTCAGCAGAAATAAACATGTTTCTGCAAGTTTGGTCAACCCCATGTAAGTTATGGGGCAGTAACAGAACACTTTTCAAAACGTGTTTTTCAGCCCGAAATAAACGCGTTTTTTCAGACAACTGAATCACCATGTAACAGCAAGGCTCAGAGGAGGCCACACACTCAGCTCTTAACCCCAGTGTGCAGGAAGGGTCAAAACGTGTTTTTCAGCAGAAATAAACATGTTTCTGCAAGTTTGGTCAACCCCATGTAAGTTATGGGACAGTAACAGCACACTTTTCAAAACGTGTTTTTCAGCCCGAAATAAACGCGTTTTTTCAGACAACTGAATCCCCATGTAACAGCAAGGTTCAGAAGAGCCCACACTCTCAGCTCTTAACCCCAGTGTGCAGGAAGGGTCAAAACGTGTTTTTCAGCAGAAATAAACATGTTTCTGCAAGTTTGGTCAACCCCATGTAAGTTATGGGGCAGTAACAGAACACTTTTCAAAACGTGTTTTTCAGCCCGAAATAAACGCGTTTTTTCAGACAACTGAATCCCCATGCAACAGCAAGGCTCAGAAGAGCCCACACACTCAGCTCTTAACCCCAGTGTGCAGAAAGAGTCAAAACGTGTTTTTCAGCAGAAATAAACATGTTTCTGCAAGTTTGGTCAACCCCATGTAAGTTATGGGGCAGTAACAGAACACTTTTCAAAACGTGTTTTTCAGCCCGAAATAAACGCGTTTTTTCAGACAACTGAATCACCATGTAACAGCAAGGCTCAGAGGAGCCCACACACTCAGCTCTTAACCCCAGTGTGCAGAAAGAGTCAAAACGTGTTTTTCAGCAGAAATAAACATGTTTCTGCAAGTTTGGTCAACCCCATGTAAGTTATGGGGCAGTAACAGAACACTTTTCAAAACGTGTTTTTCAGCCCGAAATAAACGCGTTTTTTCAGACAACTGAATCCCCATGTAACAGCAAGGCTCAGAGGAGCCCACACACTCAGCTCTTAGCCCCAGTGTGCAGAAAGTGTCAAAACGTGTTTTTCAGCAGACATAAACATGTTTCTGCAAGTTTGGTCAACCCCATGTAAGTTATGGGACAGTAACAGCACACTTTTCAAAACGTGTTTTTCAGCCCGAAATAAACGCGTTTTTTCAGACAACTGAATCCCCATGTAACAGCAAGGCTCAGAGGATCCCACACACTCAGATCTTAACCCCAGTGTGCAGAAAGGGTCAAAACGTGTTTTTCAGCAGAAATAAACATGTTTCTGCAAGTTTGGTCAACCCCATGTAAGTTATGGGGCAGTAACAGAACACTTTTCAAAACGTGTTTTTCAGCCCGAAATAAACGCGTTTTTTCAGACAACTGAATCACCATGTAACAGCAAGGCTCAGAGGAGCCCACACACTCAGCTCTTAACCCCAGTGTGCAGGAAGGGTCAAAACGTGTTTTTCAGCAGAAATAAACATGTTTCTGCAAGTTTGGTCAACCCCATGTAAGTTATGGGGCAGTAACAGAACACTTTTCAAAACGTGTTTTTCAGCCCGAAATAAACGCGTTTTTTCAGACAACTGAATCCCCATGCAACAGCAAGGCTCAGAAGAGCCCACACACTCAGCTCTTAACCCCAGTGTGCAGAAAGTGTCAAAACGTGTTTTTCAGCAGAAATAAACATGTTTCTGCAAGTTTGGTCAACCCCATGTAAGTTATGGGACAGTAACAGCACACTTTTCAAAACGTGTTTTTCAGCCCGAAATAAACGCGTTTTTTCAGACAACTGAATCCCCATGTAACAGCAAGGCTCAGAGGAGCCCACACACTCAGATCTTAACCCCAGTGTGCAGAAAGGGTCAAAACGTGTTTTTCAGCAGAAATAAACATGTTTCTGCAAGTTTGGTCAACCCCATGTAAGTTATGGGGCAGTAACAGAACACTTTTCAAAACGTGTTTTTCAGCCCTAAATAAACGCGTTTTTTCAGACAACTGAATCACCATGTAACAGCAAGGCTCAGAGGAGCCCACACACTCAGCTCTTAACCCCAGTGTGCAGGAAGGGTCAAAACGTGTTTTTCAGCAGAAATAAACATGTTTCTGCAAGTTTGGTCAACCCCATGTAAGTTATGGGGCAGTAACAGAACACTTTTCAAAACGTGTTTTTCAGCCCGAAATAAACGCGTTTTTTCAGACAACTGAATCCCCATGCAACAGCAAGGCTCAGAAGAGCCCACACACTCAGCTCTTAACCCCAGTGTGCAGAAAGTGTCAAAACGTGTTTTTCAGCAGAAATAAACATGTTTCTGCAAGTTTGGTCAACCCCATGTAAGTTATGGGACAGTAACAGCACACTTTTCAAAACGTGTTTTTCAGCCCGAAATAAACGCGTTTTTTCAGACAACTGAATCCCCATGTAACAGCAAGCTCAGAGGAGCCCACACACTCAGATCTTAACCCCAGTGTGCAGAAAGGGTCAAAACGTGTTTTTCAGCAGAAATAAACATGTTTCTGCAAGTTTGGTCAACCCCATGTAAGTTATGGGGCAGTAACAGAACACTTTTCAAAACGTGTTTTTCAGCCCGAAATAAACGCGTTTTTTTCAGACAACTGAATCCCCATGTAACAGCAAGACTCAGAGGAGCCCACACACTCAGATCTTAACCCCAGTGTGCAGAAAGGGTAAAAACGTGTTTTTCAGCAGAAATAAACATGTTTCTGCAAGTTTGGTCAACCCCATGTAAGTTATGGGGCAGTAACAGAACACTTTTCAAAACGTGTTTTTCAGCCCGAAATAAACGCGTTTTTTCAGACAACTGAATCCCCATGTAACAGCAAGGTTCAGAAGAGCCCACACTCTCAGCTCTTAACCCCAGTGTGCAGGAAGGGTCAAAACGTGTTTTTCAGCAGAAATAAACATGTTTCTGCAAGTTTGGTCAACCCCATGTAAGTTATGGGGCAGTAACAGAACACTTTTCAAAACGTGTTTTTCAGCCCGAAATAAACGCGTTTTTTCAGACAACTGAATCCCCATGCAACAGCAAGGCTCAGAAGAGCCCACACACTCAGCTCTTAACCCCAGTGTGCAGAAAGAGTCAAAACGTGTTTTTCAGCAGAAATAAACATGTTTCTGCAAGTTTGGTCAACCCCATGTAAGTTATGGGGCAGTAACAGAACACTTTTCAAAACGTGTTTTTCAGCCCGAAATAAACGCGTTTTTTCAGACAACTGAATCACCATGTAACAGCAAGGCTCAGAGGAGCCCACACACTCAGCTCTTAACCCCAGTGTGCAGAAAGAGTCAAAACGTGTTTTTCAGCAGAAATAAACATGTTTCTGCAAGTTTGGTCAACCCCATGTAAGTTATGGGGCAGTAACAGAACACTTTTCAAAACGTGTTTTTCAGCCCGAAATAAACGCGTTTTTTCAGACAACTGAATCCCCATGTAACAGCAAGGCTCAGAGGAGCCCACACACTCAGCTCTTAGCCCCAGTGTGCAGAAAGTGTCAAAACGTGTTTTTCAGCAGAAATAAACATGTTTCTGCAAGTTTGGTCAACCCCATGTAAGTTATGGGACAGTAACAGCACACTTTTCAAAACGTGTTTTTCAGCCCGAAATAAACGCGTTTTTTCAGACAACTGAATCCCCATGTAACAGCAAGGCTCAGAGGATCCCACACACTCAGATCTTAACCCCAGTGTGCAGAAAGGGTCAAAACGTGTTTTTCAGCAGAAATAAACATGTTTCTGCAAGTTTGGTCAACCCCATGTAAGTTATGGGGCAGTAACAGAACACTTTTCAAAACGTGTTTTTCAGCCCGAAATAAACGCGTTTTTTCAGACAACTGAATCACCATGTAACAGCAAGGCTCAGAGGAGCCCACACACTCAGCTCTTAACCCCAGTGTGCAGGAAGGGTCAAAACGTGTTTTTCAGCAGAAATAAACATGTTTCTGCAAGTTTGGTCAACCCCATGTAAGTTATGGGGCAGTAACAGAACACTTTTCAAAACGTGTTTTTCAGCCCGAAATAAACGCGTTTTTTCAGACAACTGAATCCCCATGCAACAGCAAGGCTCAGAAGAGCCCACACACTCAGATCTTAACCCCAGTGTGCAGAAAGGGTCAAAACGTGTTTTTCAGCAGAAATAAACATGTTTCTGCAAGTTTGGTCAACCCCATGTAAGTTATGGGGCAGTAACAGAACACTTTTCAAAACGTGTTTTTCAGCCCGAAATAAACGCGTTTTTTCAGACAACTGAATCACCATGTAACAGCAAGGCTCAGAGGAGCCCACACACTCAGCTCTTAACCCCAGTGTGCAGGAAGGGTCAAAACGTGTTTTTCAGCAGAAATAAACATGTTTCTGCAAGTTTGGTCAACCCCATGTAAGTTATGGGGCAGTAACAGAACACTTTTCAAAACGTGTTTTTCAGCCCGAAATAAACGCGTTTTTTCAGACAACTGAATCCCCATGCAACAGCAAGGCTCAGAAGAGCCCACACACTCAGCTCTTAACCCCAGTGTGCAGAAAGAGTCAAAACGTGTTTTTCAGCAGAAATAAACATGTTTCTGCAAGTTTGGTCAACCCCATGTAAGTTATGGGGCAGTAACAGAACACTTTTCAAAACGTGTTTTTCAGCCCGAAATAAACGCGTTTTTTCAGACAACTGAATCCCCATGCAACAGCAAGGCTCAGAAGAGCCCACACACTCAGCTCTTAACCCCAGTGTGCAGAAAGAGTCAAAACGTGTTTTTCAGCAGAAATAAACATGTTTCTGCAAGTTTGGTCAACCCCATGTAAGTTATGGGGCAGTAACAGCACACTTTTCAAAACGTGTTTTTCAGCCCGAAATAAACGCGTTTTTTCAGACAACTGAATCCCCATGTAACAGCAAGGCTCAGAGGAGCCCACACACTCAGATCTTAACCCCAGTGTGCAGAAAGGGTCAAAACGTGTTTTTCAGCAGAAATAAACATGTTTCTGCAAGTTTGGTCAACCCCATGTAAGTTATGGGGCAGTAACAGAACACTTTTCAAAACGTGTTTTTCAGCCCGAAATAAACGCGTTTTTTCAGACAACTGAATCACCATGTAACAGCAAGGCTCAGAGGAGCCCACACACTCAGCTCTTAACCCCAGTGTGCAGGAAGGGTCAAAACGTGTTTTTCAGCAGAAATAAACATGTTTCAGCAAGTTTGGTCAACCCCATGTAAGTTATGGGACAGTAACAGCACACTTTTCAAAACGTGTTTTTCAGCCCGAAATAAACGCGTTTTTTCAGACAACTGAATCCCCATGTAACAGCAAGGCTCAGAGGAGCCCACACACTCAGATCTTAACCCCAGTGTGCAGAAAGGGTCAAAACGTGTTTTTCAGCAGAAATAAACATGTTTCTGCAAGTTTGGTCAACCCTATGTAAGTTATGGGGCAGTAACAGAACACTTTTCAAAACGTGTTTTTCAGCCCGAAATAAACGCGTTTTTTCAGACAACTGAATCACCATGTAACAGCAAGGCTCAGAGGAGCCCACACACTCAGCTCTTAACCCCAGTGTGCAGGAAGGGTCAAAACGTGTTTTTCAGCAGAAATAAACATGTTTCTGCAAGTTTGGTCAACCCCATGTAAGTTATGGGGCAGTAACAGAACACTTTTCAAAACGTGTTTTTCAGCCCGAAATAAACGCGTTTTTTCAGACAACTGAATCCCCATGCAACAGCAAGGCTCAGAAGAGCCCACACACTCAGATCTTAACCCCAGTGTGCAGAAAGGGTCAAAACGTGTTTTTCAGCAGAAATAAACATGTTTCTGCAAGTTTGGTCAACCCCATGTAAGTTATGGGGCAGTAACAGAACACTTTTCAAAACGTGTTTTTCAGCCCGAAATAAACGCGTTTTTTCAGACAACTGAATCACCATGTAACAGCAAGGCTCAGAGGAGCCCACACACTCAGCTCTTAACCCCAGTGTGCAGGAAGGGTCAAAACGTGTTTTTCAGCAGAAATAAACATGTTTCTGCAAGTTTGGTCAACCCCATCTAAGTTATGGGGCAGTAACAGAACACTTTTCAAAACGTGTTTTTCAGCCCGAAATAAACGCGTTTTTTCAGACAACTGAATCCCCATGCAACAGCAAGGCTCAGAAGAGCCCACACACTCAGCTCTTAACCCCAGTGTGCAGAAAGAGTCAAAACGTGTTTTTCAGCAGAAATAAACATGTTTCTGCAAGTTTGGTCAACCCCATGTAAGTTATGGGGCAGTAACAGAACACTTTTCAAAACGTGTTTTTCAGCCCGAAATAAACGCGTTTTTTCAGACAACTGAATCCCCATGCAACAGCAAGGCTCAGAAGAGCCCACACACTCAGCTCTTAACCCCAGTGTGCAGAAAGAGTCAAAACGTGTTTTTCAGCAGAAATAAACATGTTTCTGCAAGTTTGGTCAACCCCATGTAAGTTATGGGGCAGTAACAGCACACTTTTCAAAACGTGTTTTTCAGCCCGAAATAAACGCGTTTTTTCAGACAACTGAATCCCCATGTAACAGCAAGGCTCAGAGGAGCCCACACACTCAGATCTTAACCCCAGTGTGCAGAAAGGGTCAAAACGTGTTTTTCAGCAGAAATAAACATGTTTCTGCAAGTTTGGTCAACCCCATGTAAGTTATGGGGCAGTAACAGAACACTTTTCAAAACGTGTTTTTCAGCCCGAAATAAACGCGTTTTTTCAGACAACTGAATCACCATGTAACAGCAAGGCTCAGAGGAGCCCACACACTCAGCTCTTAACCCCAGTGTGCAGGAAGGGTCAAAACGTGTTTTTCAGCAGAAATAAACATGTTTCAGCAAGTTTGGTCAACCCCATGTAAGTTATGGGACAGTAACAGCACACTTTTCAAAACGTGTTTTTCAGCCCGAAATAAACGCGTTTTTTGAGACAACTGAATCCCCATGTAACAGCAAGGCTCAGAGGAGCCCACACACTCAGATCTTAACCCCAGTGTGCAGAAAGGGTCAAAACGTGTTTTTCAGCAGAAATAAACATGTTTCTGCAAGTTTGGTCAACCCTATGTAAGTTATGGGGCAGTAACAGAACACTTTTCAAAACGTGTTTTTCAGCCCGAAATAAACGCGTTTTTTCAGACAACTGAATCCCCATGCAACAGCAAGGCTCAGAAGAGCCCACACACTCAGCTCTTAACCCCAGTGTGCAGAAAGAGTCAAAACGTGTTTTTCAGCAGAAATAAACATGTTTCTGCAATTTTGGTCAACCCCATGTAAGTTATGGGGCAGTAACAGCACACTTTTCAAAACGTGTTTTTCAGCCCGAAATAAACGCGTTTTTTCAGACAACTGAATCCCCATGTAACAGCAAGGCTCAGAGGAGCCCACACACTCAGATCTTAACCCCAGTGTGCAGAAAGGGTCAAAACGTGTTTTTCAGCAGAAATAAACATGTTTCTGCAAGTTTGGTCAACCCCATGTAAGTTATGGGACAGTAACAGCACACTTTTCAAAACGTGTTTTTCAGCCCGAAATAAACGCGTTTTTTCAGACAACTGAATCCCCATGTAACAGCAAGACTCAGAGGAGCCCACACACTCAGATCTTAACCCTAGTGTGCAGAAAGGGTAAAAACGTGTTTTTCAGCAGAAATAAACATGTTTCTGCAAGTTTGGTTAACCCCATGTAAGTTATGGGGAAGTAACAGAACACTTTTCAAAACGTGTTTTTCAGCCCGAAATAAACGCGTTTTTTCAGACAACTGAATCCCCATGTAACAGCAAGGTTCAGAAGAGCCCACACACTCAGCTCTTAACCCCAGTGTGCAGAAAGAGTCAAAACGTGTTTTTCAGCAGAAATAAACATGTTTCTGCAAGTTTGGTCAACCCCATGTAAGTTATGGGGCAGTAACAGAACACTTTTCAAAACGTGTTTTTCAGCCCGAAATAAACGCGTTTTTTCAGACAACTGAATCACCATGTAACAGCAAGGCTCAGAGGAGCCCACACACTCAGCTCTTAACCCCAGTGTGCAGAAAGAGTCAAAACGTGTTTTTCAGCAGAAATAAACATGTTTCTGCAAGTTTGGTCAACCCCATGTAAGTTATGGGGCAGTAACAGAACACTTTTCAAAACGTGTTTTTCAGCCCGAAATAAACGCGTTTTTTCAGACAACTGAATCCCCATGTAACAGCAAGGCTCAGAGGAGCCCACACACTCAGCTCTTAGCCCCAGTGTGCAGAAAGTGTCAAAACGTGTTTTTCAGCAGAAATAAACATGTTTCTGCAAGTTGGTCAACCCCATGTAAGTTATGGGACAGTAACAGCACACTTTTCAAAACGTGTTTTTCAGCCCGAAATAAACGCGTTTTTTCAGAAAACTGAATCCCCATGTAACAGCAAGGCTCAGAGGAGCCCACACACTCAGATCTTAACCCCAGTGTGCAGAAAGGGTCAAAACGTGTTTTTCAGCAGAAATAAACATGTTTCTGCAAGTTTGGTCAACCCCATGTAAGTTATGGGGCAGTAACAGAACACTTTTCAAAACGTGTTTTTCAGCCCGAAATAAACGCGTTTTTTCAGACAACTGAATCACCATGTAACAGCAAGGCTCAGAGGAGCCCACACACTCAGCTCTTAACCCCAGTGTGCAGGAAGGGTCAAAACGTGTTTTTCAGCAGAAATAAACATGTTTCTGCAAGTTTGGTCAACCCCATGTAAGTTATGGGGCAGTAACAGAACACTTTTCAAAACGTGTTTTTCAGCCCGAAATAAACGCGTTTTTTCAGACAACTGAATCCCCATGCAACAGCAAGGCTCAGAAGAGCCCACACACTCAGCTCTTAACCCCAGTGTGCAGAAAGTGTCAAAACGTGTTTTTCAGCAGAAATAAACATGTTTCTGCAAGTTTGGTCAACCCCATGTAAGTTATGGGACAGTAACAGCACACTTTTCAAAACGTGTTTTTCAGCCCGAAATAAACGCGTTTTTTCAGACAACTGAATCCCCATGTAACAGCAAGGCTCAGAGGAGCCCACACACTCAGATCTTAACCCCAGTGTGCAGAAAGGGTCAAAACGTGTTTTTCAGCAGAAATAAACATGTTTCTGCAAGTTTGGTCAACCCCATGTAAGTTATGGGGCAGTAACAGAACACTTTTCAAAACGTGTTTTTCAGCCCTAAATAAACGCGTTTTTTCAGACAACTGAATCACCATGTAACAGCAAGGCTCAGAGGAGCCCACACACTCAGCTCTTAACCCCAGTGTGCAGGAAGGGTCAAAACGTGTTTTTCAGCAGAAATAAACATGTTTCTGCAAGTTTGGTCAACCCCATGTAAGTTATGGGGCAGTAACAGAACACTTTTCAAAACGTGTTTTTCAGCCCGAAATAAACGCGTTTTTTCAGACAACTGAATCCCCATGCAACAGCAAGGCTCAGAAGAGCCCACACACTCAGCTCTTAACCCCAGTGTGCAGAAAGAGTCAAAACGTGTTTTTCAGCAGAAATAAACATGTTTCTGCAAGTTTGGTCAATCCCATGTAAGTTATGGGGCAGTAACAGAACACTTTTCAAAACGTGTTTTTCAGCCCGAAATAAACGCGTTTTTTCAGACAACTGAATCCCCATGTAACAGCAAGGCTCAGAGGAGCCCACACACTCAGATCTTAACCCCAGTGTGCAGAAAGGGTCAAAACGTGTTTTTCAGCAGAAATAAACATGTTTCTGCAAGTTTGGTCAACCCCATGTAAGTTATGGGGCAGTAACAGAACACTTTTCAAAACGTGTTTTTCAGCCCGAAATAAACGCGTTTTTTCAGACAACTGAATCACCATGTAACAGCAAGGCTAAGAGGAGCCCACACACTCAGCTCTTAACCCCAGTGTGCAGGAAGGGTCAAAACGTGTTTTTCAGCAGAAATAAACATGTTTCTGCAAGTTTGGTCAACCCCATGTAAGTTATGGGGCAGTAACAGAACACTTTTCAAAACGTGTTTTTCAGCCCGAAATAAACGCGTTTTTTCAGACAACTGAATCCCCATGCAACAGCAAGGCTCAGAAGAGCCCACACACTCAGCTCTTAACCCCAGTGTGCAGAAAGTGTCAAAACGTGTTTTTCAGCAGAAATAAACATGTTTCTGCAAGTTTGGTCAACCCCATGTAAGTTATGGGACAGTAACAGCACACTTTTCAAAACGTGTTTTTCAGCCCGAAATAAACGCGTTTTTTCAGACAACTGAATCCCCATGTAACAGCAAGGCTCAGAGGAGCCCACACACTCAGATCTTAACCCCAGTGTGCAGAAAGGGTCAAAACGTGTTTTTCAGCAGAAATAAACATGTTTCTGCAAGTTTGGTCAACCCCATGTAAGTTATGGGGCAGTAACAGAACACTTTTCAAAACGTGTTTTTCAGCCCGAAATAAACGCGTTTTTTCAGACAACTGAATCACCATGTAACAGCAAGGCTCAGAGGAGGCCACACACTCAGCTCTTAACCCCAGTGTGCAGGAAGGGTCAAAACGTGTTTTTCAGCAGAAATAAACATGTTTCTGCAAGTTTGGTCAACCCCATGTAAGTTATGGGACAGTAACAGCACACTTTTCAAAACGTGTTTTTCAGCCCGAAATAAACGCGTTTTTTCAGACAACTGAATCCCCATGTAACAGCAAGGTTCAGAAGAGCCCACACTCTCAGCTCTTAACCCCAGTGTGCAGGAAGGGTCAAAACGTGTTTTTCAGCAGAAATAAACATGTTTCTGCAAGTTTGGTCAACCCCATGTAAGTTATGGGGCAGTAACAGAACACTTTTCAAAACGTGTTTTTCAGCCCGAAATAAACGCGTTTTTTCAGACAACTGAATCCCCATGCAACAGCAAGGCTCAGAAGAGCCCACACACTCAGCTCTTAACCCCAGTGTGCAGAAAGAGTCAAAACGTGTTTTTCAGCAGAAATAAACATGTTTCTGCAAGTTTGGTCAACCCCATGTAAGTTATGGGGCAGTAACAGAACACTTTTCAAAACGTGTTTTTCAGCCCGAAATAAACGCGTTTTTTCAGACAACTGAATCACCATGTAACAGCAAGGCTCAGAGGAGCCCACACACTCAGCTCTTAACCCCAGTGTGCAGAAAGAGTCAAAACGTGTTTTTCAGCAGAAATAAACATGTTTCTGCAAGTTTGGTCAACCCCATGTAAGTTATGGGGCAGTAACAGAACACTTTTCAAAACGTGTTTTTCAGCCCGAAATAAACGCGTTTTTTCAGACAACTGAATCCCCATGTAACAGCAAGGCTCAGAGGAGCCCACACACTCAGCTCTTAGCCCCAGTGTGCAGAAAGTGTCAAAACGTGTTTTTCAGCAGACATAAACATGTTTCTGCAAGTTTGGTCAACCCCATGTAAGTTATGGGACAGTAACAGCACACTTTTCAAAACGTGTTTTTCAGCCCGAAATAAACGCGTTTTTTCAGACAACTGAATCCCCATGTAACAGCAAGGCTCAGAGGATCCCACACACTCAGATCTTAACCCCAGTGTGCAGAAAGGGTCAAAACGTGTTTTTCAGCAGAAATAAACATGTTTCTGCAAGTTTGGTCAACCCCATGTAAGTTATGGGGCAGTAACAGAACACTTTTCAAAACGTGTTTTTCAGCCCGAAATAAACGCGTTTTTTCAGACAACTGAATCACCATGTAACAGCAAGGCTCAGAGGAGCCCACACACTCAGCTCTTAACCCCAGTGTGCAGGAAGGGTCAAAACGTGTTTTTCAGCAGAAATAAACATGTTTCTGCAAGTTTGGTCAACCCCATGTAAGTTATGGGGCAGTAACAGAACACTTTTCAAAACGTGTTTTTCAGCCCGAAATAAACGCGTTTTTTCAGACAACTGAATCCCCATGCAACAGCAAGGCTCAGAAGAGCCCACACACTCAGATCTTAACCCCAGTGTGCAGAAAGGGTCAAAACGTGTTTTTCAGCAGAAATAAACATGTTTCTGCAAGTTTGGTCAACCCCATGTAAGTTATGGGGCAGTAACAGAACACTTTTCAAAACGTGTTTTTCAGCCCGAAATAAACGCGTTTTTTCAGACAACTGAATCACCATGTAACAGCAAGGCTCAGAGGAGCCCACACACTCAGCTCTTAACCCCAGTGTGCAGGAAGGGTCAAAACGTGTTTTTCAGCAGAAATAAACATGTTTCTGCAAGTTTGGTCAACCCCATGTAAGTTATGGGGCAGTAACAGAACACTTTTCAAAACGTGTTTTTCAGCCCGAAATAAACGCGTTTTTTCAGACAACTGAATCCCCATGCAACAGCAAGGCTCAGAAGAGCCCACACACTCAGCTCTTAACCCCAGTGTGCAGAAAGAGTCAAAACGTGTTTTTCAGCAGAAATAAACATGTTTCTGCAAGTTTGGTCAACCCCATGTAAGTTATGGGGCAGTAACAGAACACTTTTCAAAACGTGTTTTTCAGCCCGAAATAAACGCGTTTTTTCAGACAACTGAATCCCCATGCAACAGCAAGGCTCGGAAGAGCCCACACACTCAGCTCTTAACCCCAGTGTGCAGAAAGAGTCAAAACGTGTTTTTCAGCAGAAATAAACATGTTTCTGCAAGTTTGGTCAACCCCATGTAAGTTATGGGGCAGTAACAGCACACTTTTCAAAACGTGTTTTTCAGCCCGAAATAAACGCGTTTTTTCAGATAACTGAATCCCCATGTAACAGCAAGGCTCAGAGGAGCCCACACACTCAGATCTTAACCCCAGTGTGCAGAAAGGGTCAAAACGTGTTTTTCAGCAGAAATAAACATGTTTCTGCAAGTTTGGTCAACCCCATGTAACTTATGGGGCAGTAACAGAACACTTTTCAAAACGTGTTTTTCAGCCCGAAATAAACGCGTTTTTTCAGACAACTGAATCACCATGTAACAGCAAGGCTCAGAAGAACCAACACACTCAGCTCTTAACCCCAGTGTGCAGGAAGGGTCAAAACGTGTTTTTCAGCAGAAATAAACATGTTTCTGCAAGTTTGGTCAACCCCATGTAAGTTATGGGGCAGTAACAGAACACTTTTCAAAACGTGTTTTTCAGCCCGAAATAAACGCGTTTTTTCAGACAACTGAATCCCCATGCAACAGCAAGGCTGAGAAGAGCCCACACACTCAGCTCTTAACCCCAGTGTGCAGAAAGAGTCAAAACGTGTTTTTCAGCAGAAATAAACATGTTTCTGCAAGTTTGGTCAACCCCATGTAAGTTATGGGGCAGTAACAGAACACTTTTCAAAACGTGTTTTTCAGCCCGAAATAAACGCGTTTTTTCAGACAACTGAATCCCCATGTAACAGCAAGGCTCAGAGGAGCCCACACACTCAGCTCTTAGCCCCAGTGTGCAGAAAGTGTCAAAACGTGTTTTTCAGCAGAAATAAACATGTTTCTGCAAGTTTGGTCAACCCCATGTAAGTTATGGGACAGTAACAGCACACTTTTCAAAACGTGTTTTTCAGCCCGAAATAAACGCGTTTTTTCAGACAACTGAATCCCCATGTAACAGCAAGGCTCAGAGGAGCCCACACACTCAGCTCTTAACCCCAGTGTGCAGGAAGGGTCAAAACGTGTTTTTCAGCAGAAATAAACATGTTTCAGCAAGTTTGGTCAACCCCATGTAAGTTATGGGACAGTAACAGCACACTTTTCAAAACGTGTTTTTCAGCCCGAAATAAACGCGTTTTTTCAGACAACTGAATCCCCATGTAACAGCAAGGCTCAGAGGAGCCCACACACTCAGATCTTAACCCCAGTGTGCAGAAAGGGTCAAAACGTGTTTTTCAGCAGAAATAAACATGTTTCTGCAAGTTTGGTCAACCCTATGTAAGTTATGGGGCAGTAACAGAACACTTTTCAAAACGTGTTTTTCAGCCCGAAATAAACGCGTTTTTTCAGACAACTGAATCCCCATGCAACAGCAAGGCTCAGAAGAGCCCACACACTCAGCTCTTAACCCCAGTGTGCAGAAAGAGTCAAAACGTGTTTTTCAGCAGAAATAAACATGTTTCTGCAATTTTGGTCAACCCCATGTAAGTTATGGGGCAGTAACAGCACACTTTTCAAAACGTGTTTTTCAGCCCGAAATAAACGCGTTTTTTCAGACAACTGAATCCCCATGTAACAGCAAGGCTCAGAGGAGCCCACACACTCAGATCTTAACCCCAGTGTGCAGAAAGGGTCAAAACGTGTTTTTCAGCAGAAATAAACATGTTTCTGCAAGTTTGGTCAACCCCATGTAAGTTATGGGACAGTAACAGCACACTTTTCAAAACGTGTTTTTCAGCCCGAAATAAACGCGTTTTTTCAGACAACTGAATCCCCATGTAACAGCAAGACTCAGAGGAGCCCACACACTCAGATCTTAACCCTAGTGTGCAGAAAGGGTAAAAACGTGTTTTTCAGCAGAAATAAACATGTTTCTGCAAGTTTGGTTAACCCCATGTAAGTTATGGGGAAGTAACAGAACACTTTTCAAAACGTGTTTTTCAGCCCGAAATAAACGCGTTTTTTCAGACAACTGAATCCCCATGTAACAGCAAGGTTCAGAAGAGCCCACACTCTCAGCTCTTAACCCCAGTGTGCAGGAAGGGTCAAAACGTGTTTTTCAGCAGAAATAAACATGTTTCTGCAAGTTTGGTCAACCCCATGTAAGTTATGGGGCAGTAACAGAACACTTTTCAAAACGTGTTTTTCAGCCCGAAATAAACGCGTTTTTTCAGACAACTGAATCCCCATGCAACAGCAAGGCTCAGAAGAGCCCACACACTCAGCTCTTAACCCCAGTGTGCAGAAAGAGTCAAAACGTGTTTTTCAGCAGAAATAAACATGTTTCTGCAAGTTTGGTCAACCCCATGTAAGTTATGGGGCAGTAACAGAACACTTTTCAAAACGTGTTTTTCAGCCCGAAATAAACGCGTTTTTTCAGACAACTGAATCACCATGTAACAGCAAGGCTCAGAGGAGCCCACACACTCAGCTCTTAACCCCAGTGTGCAGAAAGAGTCAAAACGTGTTTTTCAGCAGAAATAAACATGTTTCTGCAAGTTTGGTCAACCCCATGTAAGTTATGGGGCAGTAACAGAACACTTTTCAAAACGTGTTTTTCAGCCCGAAATAAACGCGTTTTTTCAGACAACTGAATCCCCATGTAACAGCAAGGCTCAGAGGAGCCCACACACTCAGCTCTTAGCCCCAGTGTGCAGAAAGTGTCAAAACGTGTTTTTCAGCAGAAATAAACATGTTTCTGCAAGTTTGGTCAACCCCATGTAAGTTATGGGACAGTAACAGCACACTTTTCAAAACGTGTTTTTCAGCCCGAAATAAACGCGTTTTTTCAGAAAACTGAATCCCCATGTAACAGCAAGGCTCAGAGGAGCCCACACACTCAGATCTTAACCCCAGTGTGCAGAAAGGGTCAAAACGTGTTTTTCAGCAGAAATAAACATGTTTCTGCAAGTTTGGTCAACCCCATGTAAGTTATGGGGCAGTAACAGAACACTTTTCAAAACGTGTTTTTCAGCCCGAAATAAACGCGTTTTTTCAGACAACTGAATCACCATGTAACAGCAAGGCTCAGAGGAGCCCACACACTCAGCTCTTAACCCCAGTGTGCAGGAAGGGTCAAAACGTGTTTTTCAGCAGAAATAAACATGTTTCTGCAAGTTTGGTCAACCCCATGTAAGTTATGGGGCAGTAACAGAACACTTTTCAAAACGTGTTTTTCAGCCCGAAATAAACGCGTTTTTTCAGACAACTGAATCCCCATGCAACAGCAAGGCTCAGAAGAGCCCACACACTCAGCTCTTAACCCCAGTGTGCAGAAAGTGTCAAAACGTGTTTTTCAGCAGAAATAAACATGTTTCTGCAAGTTTGGTCAACCCCATGTAAGTTATGGGACAGTAACAGCACACTTTTCAAAACGTGTTTTTCAGCCCGAAATAAACGCGTTTTTTCAGACAACTGAATCCCCATGTAACAGCAAGGCTCAGAGGAGCCCACACACTCAGATCTTAACCCCAGTGTGCAGAAAGGGTCAAAACGTGTTTTTCAGCAGAAATAAACATGTTTCTGCAAGTTTGGTCAACCCCATGTAAGTTATGGGGCAGTAACAGAACACTTTTCAAAACGTGTTTTTCAGCCCTAAATAAACGCGTTTTTTCAGACAACTGAATCACCATGTAACAGCAAGGCTCAGAGGAGCCCACACACTCAGCTCTTAACCCCAGTGTGCAGGAAGGGTCAAAACGTGTTTTTCAGCAGAAATAAACATGTTTCTGCAAGTTTGGTCAACCCCATGTAAGTTATGGGGCAGTAACAGAACACTTTTCAAAACGTGTTTTTCAGCCCGAAATAAACGCGTTTTTTCAGACAACTGAATCCCCATGCAACAGCAAGGCTCAGAAGAGCCCACACACTCAGCTCTTAACCCCAGTGTGCAGAAAGTGTCAAAACGTGTTTTTCAGCAGAAATAAACATGTTTCTGCAAGTTTGGTCAACCCCATGTAAGTTATGGGACAGTAACAGCACACTTTTCAAAACGTGTTTTTCAGCCCGAAATAAACGCGTTTTTTCAGACAACTGAATCCCCATGTAACAGCAAGCTCAGAGGAGCCCACACACTCAGATCTTAACCCCAGTGTGCAGAAAGGGTCAAAACGTGTTTTTCAGCAGAAATAAACATGTTTCTGCAAGTTTGGTCAACCCCATGTAAGTTATGGGGCAGTAACAGAACACTTTTCAAAACGTGTTTTTCAGCCCGAAATAAACGCGTTTTTTTCAGACAACTGAATCCCCATGTAACAGCAAGACTCAGAGGAGCCCACACACTCAGATCTTAACCCCAGTGTGCAGAAAGGGTAAAAACGTGTTTTTCAGCAGAAATAAACATGTTTCTGCAAGTTTGGTCAACCCCATGTAAGTTATGGGGCAGTAACAGAACACTTTTCAAAACGTGTTTTTCAGCCCGAAATAAACGCGTTTTTTCAGACAACTGAATCCCCATGTAACAGCAAGGTTCAGAAGAGCCCACACTCTCAGCTCTTAACCCCAGTGTGCAGGAAGGGTCAAAACGTGTTTTTCAGCAGAAATAAACATGTTTCTGCAAGTTTGGTCAACCCCATGTAAGTTATGGGGCAGTAACAGAACACTTTTCAAAACGTGTTTTTCAGCCCGAAATAAACGCGTTTTTTCAGACAACTGAATCCCCATGCAACAGCAAGGCTCAGAAGAGCCCACACACTCAGCTCTTAACCCCAGTGTGCAGAAAGAGTCAAAACGTGTTTTTCAGCAGAAATAAACATGTTTCTGCAAGTTTGGTCAACCCCATGTAAGTTATGGGACAGTAACAGCACACTTTTCAAAACGTGTTTTTCAGCCCGAAATAAACGCGTTTTTTCAGACAACTGAATCCCCATGTAACAGCAAGCTCAGAGGAGCCCACACACTCAGATCTTAACCCCAGTGTGCAGAAAGGGTCAAAACGTGTTTTTCAGCAGAAATAAACATGTTTCTGCAAGTTTGGTCAACCCCATGTAAGTTATGGGGCAGTAACAGAACACTTTTCAAAACGTGTTTTTCAGCCCGAAATAAACGCGTTTTTTTCAGACAACTGAATCCCCATGTAACAGCAAGACTCAGAGGAGCCCACACACTCAGATCTTAACCCCAGTGTGCAGAAAGGGTAAAAACGTGTTTTTCAGCAGAAATAAACATGTTTCTGCAAGTTTGGTCAACCCCATGTAAGTTATGGGGCAGTAACAGAACACTTTTCAAAACGTGTTTTTCAGCCCGAAATAAACGCGTTTTTTCAGACAACTGAATCCCCATGTAACAGCAAGGTTCAGAAGAGCCCACACTCTCAGCTCTTAACCCCAGTGTGCAGGAAGGGTCAAAACGTGTTTTTCAGCAGAAATAAACATGTTTCTGCAAGTTTGGTCAACCCCATGTAAGTTATGGGGCAGTAACAGAACACTTTTCAAAACGTGTTTTTCAGCCCGAAATAAACGCGTTTTTTCAGACAACTGAATCCCCATGCAACAGCAAGGCTCAGAAGAGCCCACACACTCAGCTCTTAACCCCAGTGTGCAGAAAGAGTCAAAACGTGTTTTTCAGCAGAAATAAACATGTTTCTGCAAGTTTGGTCAACCCCATGTAAGTTATGGGGCAGTAACAGAACACTTTTCAAAACGTGTTTTTCAGCCCGAAATAAACGCGTTTTTTCAGACAACTGAATCACCATGTAACAGCAAGGCTCAGAGGAGCCCACACACTCAGCTCTTAACCCCAGTGTGCAGAAAGAGTCAAAACGTGTTTTTCAGCAGAAATAAACATGTTTCTGCAAGTTTGGTCAACCCCATGTAAGTTATGGGGCAGTAACAGAACACTTTTCAAAACGTGTTTTTCAGCCCGAAATAAACGCGTTTTTTCAGACAACTGAATCCCCATGTAACAGCAAGGCTCAGAGGAGCCCACACACTCAGCTCTTAGCCCCAGTGTGCAGAAAGTGTCAAAACGTGTTTTTCAGCAGACATAAACATGTTTCTGCAAGTTTGGTCAACCCCATGTAAGTTATGGGACAGTAACAGCACACTTTTCAAAACGTGTTTTTCAGCCCGAAATAAACGCGTTTTTTCAGACAACTGAATCCCCATGTAACAGCAAGGCTCAGAGGATCCCACACACTCAGATCTTAACCCCAGTGTGCAGAAAGGGTCAAAACGTGTTTTTCAGCAGAAATAAACATGTTTCTGCAAGTTTGGTCAACCCCATGTAAGTTATGGGGCAGTAACAGAACACTTTTCAAAACGTGTTTTTCAGCCCGAAATAAACGCGTTTTTTCAGACAACTGAATCACCATGTAACAGCAAGGCTCAGAGGAGCCCACACACTCAGCTCTTAACCCCAGTGTGCAGGAAGGGTCAAAACGTGTTTTTCAGCAGAAATAAACATGTTTCTGCAAGTTTGGTCAACCCCATGTAAGTTATGGGGCAGTAACAGAACACTTTTCAAAACGTGTTTTTCAGCCCGAAATAAACGCGTTTTTTCAGACAACTGAATCCCCATGCAACAGCAAGGCTCAGAAGAGCCCACACACTCAGATCTTAACCCCAGTGTGCAGAAAGGGTCAAAACGTGTTTTTCAGCAGAAATAAACATGTTTCTGCAAGTTTGGTCAACCCCATGTAAGTTATGGGGCAGTAACAGAACACTTTTCAAAACGTGTTTTTCAGCCCGAAATAAACGCGTTTTTTCAGACAACTGAATCACCATGTAACAGCAAGGCTCAGAGGAGCCCACACACTCAGCTCTTAACACCAGTGTGCAGGAAGGGTCAAAACGTGTTTTTCAGCAGAAATAAACATGTTTCTGCAAGTTTGGTCAACCCCATGTAAGTTATGGGGCAGTAACAGAACACTTTTCAAAACGTGTTTTTCAGCCCGAAATAAACGCGTTTTTTCAGACAACTGAATCCCCATGCAACAGCAAGGCTCAGAAGAGCCCACACACTCAGCTCTTAACCCCAGTGTGCAGAAAGAGTCAAAACGTGTTTTTCAGCAGAAATAAACATGTTTCTGCAAGTTTGGTCAACCCCATGTAAGTTATGGGGCAGTAACAGAACACTTTTCAAAACGTGTTTTTCAGCCCGAAATAAACGCGTTTTTTCAGACAACTGAATCACCATGTAACAGCAAGGCTCAGAGGAGCCCACACACTCAGCTCTTAACCCCAGTGTGCAGAAAGAGTCAAAACGTGTTTTTCAGCAGAAATAAACATGTTTCTGCAAGTTTGGTCAACCCCATGTAAGTTATGGGGCAGTAACAGAACACTTTTCAAAACGTGTTTTTCAGCCCGAAATAAACGCGTTTTTTCAGACAACTGAATCCCCATGCAACAGCAAGGCTCGGAAGAGCCCACACACTCAGCTCTTAACCCCAGTGTGCAGAAAGAGTCAAAACGTGTTTTTCAGCAGAAATAAACATGTTTCTGCAAGTTTGGTCAACCCCATGTAAGTTATGGGGCAGTAACAGCACACTTTTCAAAACGTGTTTTTCAGCCCGAAATAAACGCGTTTTTTCAGATAACTGAATCCCCATGTAACAGCAAGGCTCAGAGGAGCCCACACACTCAGATCTTAACCCCAGTGTGCAGAAAGGGTCAAAACGTGTTTTTCAGCAGAAATAAACATGTTTCTGCAAGTTTGGTCAACCCCATGTAACTTATGGGGCAGTAACAGAACACTTTTCAAAACGTGTTTTTCAGCCCGAAATAAACGCGTTTTTTCAGACAACTGAATCACCATGTAACAGCAAGGCTCAGAAGAACCAACACACTCAGCTCTTAACCCCAGTGTGCAGGAAGGGTCAAAACGTGTTTTTCAGCAGAAATAAACATGTTTCTGCAAGTTTGGTCAACCCCATGTAAGTTATGGGACAGTAACAGCACACTTTTCAAAACGTGTTTTTCAGCCCGAAATAAACGCGTTTTTTCAGAAAACTGAATCCCCATGTAACAGCAAGGCTCAGAGGAGCCCACACACTCAGATCTTAACCCCAGTGTGCAGAAAGGGTCAAAACGTGTTTTTCAGCAGAAATAAACATGTTTCTGCAAGTTTGGTCAACCCCATGTAAGTTATGGGGCAGTAACAGAACACTTTTCAAAACGTGTTTTTCAGCCCGAAATAAACGCGTTTTTTCAGACAACTGAATCACCATGTAACAGCAAGGCTCAGAGGAGCCCACACACTCAGCTCTTAACCCCAGTGTGCAGGAAGGGTCAAAACGTGTTTTTCAGCAGAAATAAACATGTTTCTGCAAGTTTGGTCAACCCCATGTAAGTTATGGGGCAGTAACAGAACACTTTTCAAAACGTGTTTTTCAGCCCGAAATAAACGCGTTTTTTCAGACAACTGAATCCCCATGCAACAGCAAGGCTCAGAAGAGCCCACACACTCAGCTCTTAACCCCAGTGTGCAGAAAGTGTCAAAACGTGTTTTTCAGCAGAAATAAACATGTTTCTGCAAGTTTGGTCAACCCCATGTAAGTTATGGGACAGTAACAGCACACTTTTCAAAACGTGTTTTTCAGCCCGAAATAAACGCGTTTTTTCAGACAACTGAATCCCCATGTAACAGCAAGGCTCAGAGGAGCCCACACACTCAGATCTTAACCCCAGTGTGCAGAAAGGGTCAAAACGTGTTTTTCAGCAGAAATAAACATGTTTCTGCAAGTTTGGTCAACCCCATGTAAGTTATGGGGCAGTAACAGAACACTTTTCAAAACGTGTTTTTCAGCCCTAAATAAACGCGTTTTTTCAGACAACTGAATCACCATGTAACAGCAAGGCTCAGAGGAGCCCACACACTCAGCTCTTAACCCCAGTGTGCAGGAAGGGTCAAAACGTGTTTTTCAGCAGAAATAAACATGTTTCTGCAAGTTTGGTCAACCCCATGTAAGTTATGGGGCAGTAACAGAACACTTTTCAAAACGTGTTTTTCAGCCCGAAATAAACGCGTTTTTTCAGACAACTGAATCCCCATGCAACAGCAAGGCTCAGAAGAGCCCACACACTCAGCTCTTAACCCCAGTGTGCAGAAAGTGTCAAAACGTGTTTTTCAGCAGAAATAAACATGTTTCTGCAAGTTTGGTCAACCCCATGTAAGTTATGGGACAGTAACAGCACACTTTTCAAAACGTGTTTTTCAGCCCGAAATAAACGCGTTTTTTCAGACAACTGAATCCCCATGTAACAGCAAGCTCAGAGGAGCCCACACACTCAGATCTTAACCCCAGTGTGCAGAAAGGGTCAAAACGTGTTTTTCAGCAGAAATAAACATGTTTCTGCAAGTTTGGTCAACCCCATGTAAGTTATGGGGCAGTAACAGAACACTTTTCAAAACGTGTTTTTCAGCCCGAAATAAACGCGTTTTTTTCAGACAACTGAATCCCCATGTAACAGCAAGACTCAGAGGAGCCCACACACTCAGATCTTAACCCCAGTGTGCAGAAAGGGTAAAAACGTGTTTTTCAGCAGAAATAAACATGTTTCTGCAAGTTTGGTCAACCCCATGTAAGTTATGGGGCAGTAACAGAACACTTTTCAAAACGTGTTTTTCAGCCCGAAATAAACGCGTTTTTTCAGACAACTGAATCCCCATGTAACAGCAAGGTTCAGAAGAGCCCACACTCTCAGCTCTTAACCCCAGTGTGCAGGAAGGGTCAAAACGTGTTTTTCAGCAGAAATAAACATGTTTCTGCAAGTTTGGTCAACCCCATGTAAGTTATGGGGCAGTAACAGAACACTTTTCAAAACGTGTTTTTCAGCCCGAAATAAACGCGTTTTTTCAGACAACTGAATCCCCATGCAACAGCAAGGCTCAGAAGAGCCCACACACTCAGCTCTTAACCCCAGTGTGCAGAAAGAGTCAAAACGTGTTTTTCAGCAGAAATAAACATGTTTCTGCAAGTTTGGTCAACCCCATGTAAGTTATGGGACAGTAACAGCACACTTTTCAAAACGTGTTTTTCAGCCCGAAATAAACGCGTTTTTTCAGACAACTGAATCCCCATGTAACAGCAAGCTCAGAGGAGCCCACACACTCAGATCTTAACCCCAGTGTGCAGAAAGGGTCAAAACGTGTTTTTCAGCAGAAATAAACATGTTTCTGCAAGTTTGGTCAACCCCATGTAAGTTATGGGGCAGTAACAGAACACTTTTCAAAACGTGTTTTTCAGCCCGAAATAAACGCGTTTTTTTCAGACAACTGAATCCCCATGTAACAGCAAGACTCAGAGGAGCCCACACACTCAGATCTTAACCCCAGTGTGCAGAAAGGGTAAAAACGTGTTTTTCAGCAGAAATAAACATGTTTCTGCAAGTTTGGTCAACCCCATGTAAGTTATGGGGCAGTAACAGAACACTTTTCAAAACGTGTTTTTCAGCCCGAAATAAACGCGTTTTTTCAGACAACTGAATCCCCATGCAACAGCAAGGCTCAGAAGAGCCCACACACTCAGCTCTTAACCCCAGTGTGCAGAAAGAGTCAAAACGTGTTTTTCAGCAGAAATAAACATGTTTCTGCAAGTTTGGTCAACCCCATGTAAGTTATGGGGCAGTAACAGAACACTTTTCAAAACGTGTTTTTCAGCCCGAAATAAACGCGTTTTTTCAGACAACTGAATCACCATGTAACAGCAAGGCTCAGAGGAGCCCACACACTCAGCTCTTAACCCCAGTGTGCAGAAAGAGTCAAAACGTGTTTTTCAGCAGAAATAAACATGTTTCTGCAAGTTTGGTCAACCCCATGTAAGTTATGGGGCAGTAACAGAACACTTTTCAAAACGTGTTTTTCAGCCCGAAATAAACGCGTTTTTTCAGACAACTGAATCCCCATGCAACAGCAAGGCTCGGAAGAGCCCACACACTCAGCTCTTAACCCCAGTGTGCAGAAAGAGTCAAAACGTGTTTTTCAGCAGAAATAAACATGTTTCTGCAAGTTTGGTCAACCCCATGTAAGTTATGGGGCAGTAACAGCACACTTTTCAAAACGTGTTTTTCAGCCCGAAATAAACGCGTTTTTTCAGATAACTGAATCCCCATGTAACAGCAAGGCTCAGAGGAGCCCACACACTCAGATCTTAACCCCAGTGTGCAGAAAGGGTCAAAACGTGTTTTTCAGCAGAAATAAACATGTTTCTGCAAGTTTGGTCAACCCCATGTAACTTATGGGGCAGTAACAGAACACTTTTCAAAACGTGTTTTTCAGCCCGAAATAAACGCGTTTTTTCAGACAACTGAATCACCATGTAACAGCAAGGCTCAGAAGAACCAACACACTCAGCTCTTAACCCCAGTGTGCAGGAAGGGTCAAAACGTGTTTTTCAGCAGAAATAAACATGTTTCTGCAAGTTTGGTCAACCCCATGTAAGTTATGGGACAGTAACAGCACACTTTTCAAAACGTGTTTTTCAGCCCGAAATAAACGCGTTTTTTCAGAAAACTGAATCCCCATGTAACAGCAAGGCTCAGAGGAGCCCACACACTCAGATCTTAACCCCAGTGTGCAGAAAGGGTCAAAACGTGTTTTTCAGCAGAAATAAACATGTTTCTGCAAGTTTGGTCAACCCCATGTAAGTTATGGGGCAGTAACAGAACACTTTTCAAAACGTGTTTTTCAGCCCGAAATAAACGCGTTTTTTCAGACAACTGAATCACCATGTAACAGCAAGGCTCAGAGGAGCCCACACACTCAGCTCTTAACCCCAGTGTGCAGGAAGGGTCAAAACGTGTTTTTCAGCAGAAATAAACATGTTTCTGCAAGTTTGGTCAACCCCATGTAAGTTATGGGGCAGTAACAGAACACTTTTCAAAACGTGTTTTTCAGCCCGAAATAAACGCGTTTTTTCAGACAACTGAATCCCCATGCAACAGCAAGGCTCAGAAGAGCCCACACACTCAGCTCTTAACCCCAGTGTGCAGAAAGTGTCAAAACGTGTTTTTCAGCAGAAATAAACATGTTTCTGCAAGTTTGGTCAACCCCATGTAAGTTATGGGACAGTAACAGCACACTTTTCAAAACGTGTTTTTCAGCCCGAAATAAACGCGTTTTTTCAGACAACTGAATCCCCATGTAACAGCAAGGCTCAGAGGAGCCCACACACTCAGATCTTAACCCCAGTGTGCAGAAAGGGTCAAAACGTGTTTTTCAGCAGAAATAAACATGTTTCTGCAAGTTTGGTCAACCCCATGTAAGTTATGGGGCAGTAACAGAACACTTTTCAAAACGTGTTTTTCAGCCCTAAATAAACGCGTTTTTTCAGACAACTGAATCACCATGTAACAGCAAGGCTCAGAGGAGCCCACACACTCAGCTCTTAACCCCAGTGTGCAGGAAGGGTCAAAACGTGTTTTTCAGCAGAAATAAACATGTTTCTGCAAGTTTGGTCAACCCCATGTAAGTTATGGGGCAGTAACAGAACACTTTTCAAAACGTGTTTTTCAGCCCGAAATAAACGCGTTTTTTCAGACAACTGAATCCCCATGCAACAGCAAGGCTCAGAAGAGCCCACACACTCAGCTCTTAACCCCAGTGTGCAGAAAGTGTCAAAACGTGTTTTTCAGCAGAAATAAACATGTTTCTGCAAGTTTGGTCAACCCCATGTAAGTTATGGGACAGTAACAGCACACTTTTCAAAACGTGTTTTTCAGCCCGAAATAAACGCGTTTTTTCAGACAACTGAATCCCCATGTAACAGCAAGCTCAGAGGAGCCCACACACTCAGATCTTAACCCCAGTGTGCAGAAAGGGTCAAAACGTGTTTTTCAGCAGAAATAAACATGTTTCTGCAAGTTTGGTCAACCCCATGTAAGTTATGGGGCAGTAACAGAACACTTTTCAAAACGTGTTTTTCAGCCCGAAATAAACGCGTTTTTTTCAGACAACTGAATCCCCATGTAACAGCAAGACTCAGAGGAGCCCACACACTCAGATCTTAACCCCAGTGTGCAGAAAGGGTAAAAACGTGTTTTTCAGCAGAAATAAACATGTTTCTGCAAGTTTGGTCAACCCCATGTAAGTTATGGGGCAGTAACAGAACACTTTTCAAAACGTGTTTTTCAGCCCGAAATAAACGCGTTTTTTCAGACAACTGAATCCCCATGTAACAGCAAGGCTCAGAGGAGCCCACACACTCAGCTCTTAGCCCCAGTGTGCAGAAAGTGTCAAAACGTGTTTTTCAGCAGAAATAAACATGTTTCTGCAAGTTTGGTCAACCCCATGTAAGTTATGGGACAGTAACAGCACACTTTTCAAAACGTGTTTTTCAGCCCGAAATAAACGCGTTTTTTCAGACAACTGAATCCCCATGTAACAGCAAGGCTCAGAGGAGCCCACACACTCAGCTCTTAACCCCAGTGTGCAGGAAGGGTCAAAACGTGTTTTTCAGCAGAAATAAACATGTTTCAGCAAGTTTGGTCAACCCCATGTAAGTTATGGGACAGTAACAGCACACTTTTCAAAACGTGTTTTTCAGCCCGAAATAAACGCGTTTTTTCAGACAACTGAATCCCCATGTAACAGCAAGGCTCAGAGGAGCCCACACACTCAGATCTTAACCCCAGTGTGCAGAAAGGGTCAAAACGTGTTTTTCAGCAGAAATAAACATGTTTCTGCAAGTTTGGTCAACCCTATGTAAGTTATGGGGCAGTAACAGAACACTTTTCAAAACGTGTTTTTCAGCCCGAAATAAACGCGTTTTTTCAGACAACTGAATCCCCATGCAACAGCAAGGCTCAGAAGAGCCCACACACTCAGCTCTTAACCCCAGTGTGCAGAAAGAGTCAAAACGTGTTTTTCAGCAGAAATAAACATGTTTCTGCAATTTTGGTCAACCCCATGTAAGTTATGGGGCAGTAACAGCACACTTTTCAAAACGTGTTTTTCAGCCCGAAATAAACGCGTTTTTTCAGACAACTGAATCCCCATGTAACAGCAAGGCTCAGAGGAGCCCACACACTCAGATCTTAACCCCAGTGTGCAGAAAGGGTCAAAACGTGTTTTTCAGCAGAAATAAACATGTTTCTGCAAGTTTGGTCAACCCCATGTAAGTTATGGGGCAGTAACAGAACACTTTTCAAAACGTGTTTTTCAGCCCGAAATAAACGCGTTTTTTCAGACAACTGAATCACCATGTAACAGCAAGGCTCAGAGGAGCCCACACACTCAGCTCTTAACCCCAGTGTGCAGGAAGGGTCAAAACGTGTTTTTCAGCAGAAATAAACATGTTTCTGCAAGTTTGGTCAACCCCATGTAAGTTATGGGGCAGTAACAGAACACTTTTCAAAACGTGTTTTTCAGCCCGAAATAAACGCGTTTTTTCAGACAACTGAATCCCCATGCAACAGCAAGGCTCAGAAGAGCCCACACACTCAGCTCTTAACCCCAGTGTGCAGAAAGTGTCAAAACGTGTTTTTCAGCAGAAATAAACATGTTTCTGCAAGTTTGGTCAACCCCATGTAAGTTATGGGACAGTAACAGCACACTTTTCAAAACGTGTTTTTCAGCCCGAAATAAACGCGTTTTTTCAGACAACTGAATCCCCATGTAACAGCAAGGCTCAGAGGAGCCCACACACTCAGATCTTAACCCCAGTGTGCAGAAAGGGTCAAAACGTGTTTTTCAGCAGAAATAAACATGTTTCTGCAAGTTTGGTCAACCCCATGTAAGTTATGGGGCAGTAACAGAACACTTTTCAAAACGTGTTTTTCAGCCCTAAATAAACGCGTTTTTTCAGACAACTGAATCACCATGTAACAGCAAGGCTCAGAGGAGCCCACACACTCAGCTCTTAACCCCAGTGTGCAGGAAGGGTCAAAACGTGTTTTTCAGCAGAAATAAACATGTTTCTGCAAGTTTGGTCAACCCCATGTAAGTTATGGGGCAGTAACAGAACACTTTTCAAAACGTGTTTTTCAGCCCGAAATAAACGCGTTTTTTCAGACAACTGAATCCCCATGCAACAGCAAGGCTCAGAAGAGCCCACACACTCAGCTCTTAACCCCAGTGTGCAGAAAGTGTCAAAACGTGTTTTTCAGCAGAAATAAACATGTTTCTGCAAGTTTGGTCAACCCCATGTAAGTTATGGGACAGTAACAGCACACTTTTCAAAACGTGTTTTTCAGCCCGAAATAAACGCGTTTTTTCAGACAACTGAATCCCCATGTAACAGCAAGCTCAGAGGAGCCCACACACTCAGATCTTAACCCCAGTGTGCAGAAAGGGTCAAAACGTGTTTTTCAGCAGAAATAAACATGTTTCTGCAAGTTTGGTCAACCCCATGTAAGTTATGGGGCAGTAACAGAACACTTTTCAAAACGTGTTTTTCAGCCCGAAATAAACGCGTTTTTTTCAGACAACTGAATCCCCATGTAACAGCAAGACTCAGAGGAGCCCACACACTCAGATCTTAACCCCAGTGTGCAGAAAGGGTAAAAACGTGTTTTTCAGCAGAAATAAACATGTTTCTGCAAGTTTGGTCAACCCCATGTAAGTTATGGGGCAGTAACAGAACACTTTTCAAAACGTGTTTTTCAGCCCGAAATAAACGCGTTTTTTCAGACAACTGAATCCCCATGTAACAGCAAGGTTCAGAAGAGCCCACACTCTCAGCTCTTAACCCCAGTGTGCAGGAAGGGTCAAAACGTGTTTTTCAGCAGAAATAAACATGTTTCTGCAAGTTTGGTCAACCCCATGTAAGTTATGGGGCAGTAACAGAACACTTTTCAAAACGTGTTTTTCAGCCCGAAATAAACGCGTTTTTTCAGACAACTGAATCCCCATGCAACAGCAAGGCTCAGAAGAGCCCACACACTCAGCTCTTAACCCCAGTGTGCAGAAAGAGTCAAAACGTGTTTTTCAGCAGAAATAAACATGTTTCTGCAAGTTTGGTCAACCCCATGTAAGTTATGGGACAGTAACAGCACACTTTTCAAAACGTGTTTTTCAGCCCGAAATAAACGCGTTTTTTCAGACAACTGAATCCCCATGTAACAGCAAGCTCAGAGGAGCCCACACACTCAGATCTTAACCCCAGTGTGCAGAAAGGGTCAAAACGTGTTTTTCAGCAGAAATAAACATGTTTCTGCAAGTTTGGTCAACCCCATGTAAGTTATGGGGCAGTAACAGAACACTTTTCAAAACGTGTTTTTCAGCCCGAAATAAACGCGTTTTTTTCAGACAACTGAATCCCCATGTAACAGCAAGACTCAGAGGAGCCCACACACTCAGATCTTAACCCCAGTGTGCAGAAAGGGTAAAAACGTGTTTTTCAGCAGAAATAAACATGTTTCTGCAAGTTTGGTCAACCCCATGTAAGTTATGGGGCAGTAACAGAACACTTTTCAAAACGTGTTTTTCAGCCCGAAATAAACGCGTTTTTTCAGACAACTGAATCCCCATGCAACAGCAAGGCTCAGAAGAGCCCACACACTCAGCTCTTAACCCCAGTGTGCAGAAAGAGTCAAAACGTGTTTTTCAGCAGAAATAAACATGTTTCTGCAAGTTTGGTCAACCCCATGTAAGTTATGGGGCAGTAACAGAACACTTTTCAAAACGTGTTTTTCAGCCCGAAATAAACGCGTTTTTTCAGACAACTGAATCACCATGTAACAGCAAGGCTCAGAGGAGCCCACACACTCAGCTCTTAACCCCAGTGTGCAGAAAGAGTCAAAACGTGTTTTTCAGCAGAAATAAACATGTTTCTGCAAGTTTGGTCAACCCCATGTAAGTTATGGGGCAGTAACAGAACACTTTTCAAAACGTGTTTTTCAGCCCGAAATAAACGCGTTTTTTCAGACAACTGAATCCCCATGCAACAGCAAGGCTCGGAAGAGCCCACACACTCAGCTCTTAACCCCAGTGTGCAGAAAGAGTCAAAACGTGTTTTTCAGCAGAAATAAACATGTTTCTGCAAGTTTGGTCAACCCCATGTAAGTTATGGGGCAGTAACAGCACACTTTTCAAAACGTGTTTTTCAGCCCGAAATAAACGCGTTTTTTCAGATAACTGAATCCCCATGTAACAGCAAGGCTCAGAGGAGCCCACACACTCAGATCTTAACCCCAGTGTGCAGAAAGGGTCAAAACGTGTTTTTCAGCAGAAATAAACATGTTTCTGCAAGTTTGGTCAACCCCATGTAACTTATGGGGCAGTAACAGAACACTTTTCAAAACGTGTTTTTCAGCCCGAAATAAACGCGTTTTTTCAGACAACTGAATCACCATGTAACAGCAAGGCTCAGAAGAACCAACACACTCAGCTCTTAACCCCAGTGTGCAGGAAGGGTCAAAACGTGTTTTTCAGCAGAAATAAACATGTTTCTGCAAGTTTGGTCAACCCCATGTAAGTTATGGGACAGTAACAGCACACTTTTCAAAACGTGTTTTTCAGCCCGAAATAAACGCGTTTTTTCAGAAAACTGAATCCCCATGTAACAGCAAGGCTCAGAGGAGCCCACACACTCAGATCTTAACCCCAGTGTGCAGAAAGGGTCAAAACGTGTTTTTCAGCAGAAATAAACATGTTTCTGCAAGTTTGGTCAACCCCATGTAAGTTATGGGGCAGTAACAGAACACTTTTCAAAACGTGTTTTTCAGCCCGAAATAAACGCGTTTTTTCAGACAACTGAATCACCATGTAACAGCAAGGCTCAGAGGAGCCCACACACTCAGCTCTTAACCCCAGTGTGCAGGAAGGGTCAAAACGTGTTTTTCAGCAGAAATAAACATGTTTCTGCAAGTTTGGTCAACCCCATGTAAGTTATGGGGCAGTAACAGAACACTTTTCAAAACGTGTTTTTCAGCCCGAAATAAACGCGTTTTTTCAGACAACTGAATCCCCATGCAACAGCAAGGCTCAGAAGAGCCCACACACTCAGCTCTTAACCCCAGTGTGCAGAAAGTGTCAAAACGTGTTTTTCAGCAGAAATAAACATGTTTCTGCAAGTTTGGTCAACCCCATGTAAGTTATGGGACAGTAACAGCACACTTTTCAAAACGTGTTTTTCAGCCCGAAATAAACGCGTTTTTTCAGACAACTGAATCCCCATGTAACAGCAAGGCTCAGAGGAGCCCACACACTCAGATCTTAACCCCAGTGTGCAGAAAGGGTCAAAACGTGTTTTTCAGCAGAAATAAACATGTTTCTGCAAGTTTGGTCAACCCCATGTAAGTTATGGGGCAGTAACAGAACACTTTTCAAAACGTGTTTTTCAGCCCTAAATAAACGCGTTTTTTCAGACAACTGAATCACCATGTAACAGCAAGGCTCAGAGGAGCCCACACACTCAGCTCTTAACCCCAGTGTGCAGGAAGGGTCAAAACGTGTTTTTCAGCAGAAATAAACATGTTTCTGCAAGTTTGGTCAACCCCATGTAAGTTATGGGGCAGTAACAGAACACTTTTCAAAACGTGTTTTTCAGCCCGAAATAAACGCGTTTTTTCAGACAACTGAATCCCCATGCAACAGCAAGGCTCAGAAGAGCCCACACACTCAGCTCTTAACCCCAGTGTGCAGAAAGTGTCAAAACGTGTTTTTCAGCAGAAATAAACATGTTTCTGCAAGTTTGGTCAACCCCATGTAAGTTATGGGACAGTAACAGCACACTTTTCAAAACGTGTTTTTCAGCCCGAAATAAACGCGTTTTTTCAGACAACTGAATCCCCATGTAACAGCAAGCTCAGAGGAGCCCACACACTCAGATCTTAACCCCAGTGTGCAGAAAGGGTCAAAACGTGTTTTTCAGCAGAAATAAACATGTTTCTGCAAGTTTGGTCAACCCCATGTAAGTTATGGGGCAGTAACAGAACACTTTTCAAAACGTGTTTTTCAGCCCGAAATAAACGCGTTTTTTTCAGACAACTGAATCCCCATGTAACAGCAAGACTCAGAGGAGCCCACACACTCAGATCTTAACCCCAGTGTGCAGAAAGGGTAAAAACGTGTTTTTCAGCAGAAATAAACATGTTTCTGCAAGTTTGGTCAACCCCATGTAAGTTATGGGGCAGTAACAGAACACTTTTCAAAACGTGTTTTTCAGCCCGAAATAAACGCGTTTTTTCAGACAACTGAATCCCCATGTAACAGCAAGGCTCAGAGGAGCCCACACACTCAGCTCTTAGCCCCAGTGTGCAGAAAGTGTCAAAACGTGTTTTTCAGCAGAAATAAACATGTTTCTGCAAGTTTGGTCAACCCCATGTAAGTTATGGGACAGTAACAGCACACTTTTCAAAACGTGTTTTTCAGCCCGAAATAAACGCGTTTTTTCAGACAACTGAATCCCCATGTAACAGCAAGGCTCAGAGGAGCCCACACACTCAGCTCTTAACCCCAGTGTGCAGGAAGGGTCAAAACGTGTTTTTCAGCAGAAATAAACATGTTTCAGCAAGTTTGGTCAACCCCATGTAAGTTATGGGACAGTAACAGCACACTTTTCAAAACGTGTTTTTCAGCCCGAAATAAACGCGTTTTTTCAGACAACTGAATCCCCATGTAACAGCAAGGCTCAGAGGAGCCCACACACTCAGATCTTAACCCCAGTGTGCAGAAAGGGTCAAAACGTGTTTTTCAGCAGAAATAAACATGTTTCTGCAAGTTTGGTCAACCCTATGTAAGTTATGGGGCAGTAACAGAACACTTTTCAAAACGTGTTTTTCAGCCCGAAATAAACGCGTTTTTTCAGACAACTGAATCCCCATGCAACAGCAAGGCTCAGAAGAGCCCACACACTCAGCTCTTAACCCCAGTGTGCAGAAAGAGTCAAAACGTGTTTTTCAGCAGAAATAAACATGTTTCTGCAATTTTGGTCAACCCCATGTAAGTTATGGGGCAGTAACAGCACACTTTTCAAAACGTGTTTTTCAGCCCGAAATAAACGCGTTTTTTCAGACAACTGAATCCCCATGTAACAGCAAGGCTCAGAGGAGCCCACACACTCAGATCTTAACCCCAGTGTGCAGAAAGGGTCAAAACGTGTTTTTCAGCAGAAATAAACATGTTTCTGCAAGTTTGGTCAACCCCATGTAAGTTATGGGACAGTAACAGCACACTTTTCAAAACGTGTTTTTCAGCCCGAAATAAACGCGTTTTTTCAGACAACTGAATCCCCATGTAACAGCAAGACTCAGAGGAGCCCACACACTCAGATCTTAACCCTAGTGTGCAGAAAGGGTAAAAACGTGTTTTTCAGCAGAAATAAACATGTTTCTGCAAGTTTGGTTAACCCCATGTAAGTTATGGGGAAGTAACAGAACACTTTTCAAAACGTGTTTTTCAGCCCGAAATAAACGCGTTTTTTCAGACAACTGAATCCCCATGTAACAGCAAGGTTCAGAAGAGCCCACACTCTCAGCTCTTAACCCCAGTGTGCAGGAAGGGTCAAAACGTGTTTTTCAGCAGAAATAAACATGTTTCTGCAAGTTTGGTCAACCCCATGTAAGTTATGGGGCAGTAACAGAACACTTTTCAAAACGTGTGTTTCAGCCCGAAATAAACGCGTTTTTTCAGACAACTGAATCCCCATGCAACAGCAAGGCTCAGAAGAGCCCACACACTCAGCTCTTAACCCCAGTGTGCAGAAAGAGTCAAAACGTGTTTTTCAGCAGAAATAAACATGTTTCTGCAAGTTTGGTCAACCCCATGTAAGTTATGGGGCAGTAACAGAACACTTTTCAAAACGTGTTTTTCAGCCCGAAATAAACGCGTTTTTTCAGACAACTGAATCACCATGTAACAGCAAGGCTCAGAGGAGCCCACACACTCAGCTCTTAACCCCAGTGTGCAGAAAGAGTCAAAACGTGTTTTTCAGCAGAAATAAACATGTTTCTGCAAGTTTGGTCAACCCCATGTAAGTTATGGGGCAGTAACAGAACACTTTTCAAAACGTGTTTTTCAGCCCGAAATAAACGCGTTTTTTCAGACAACTGAATCCCCATGTAACAGCAAGGCTCAGAGGAGCCCACACACTCAGCTCTTAGCCCCAGTGTGCAGAAAGTGTCAAAACGTGTTTTTCAGCAGAAATAAACATGTTTCTGCAAGTTTGGTCAACCCCATGTAAGTTATGGGACAGTAACAGCACACTTTTCAAAACGTGTTTTTCAGCCCGAAATAAACGCGTTTTTTCAGAAAACTGAATCCCCATGTAACAGCAAGGCTCAGAGGAGCCCACACACTCAGATCTTAACCCCAGTGTGCAGAAAGGGTCAAAACGTGTTTTTCAGCAGAAATAAACATGTTTCTGCAAGTTTGGTCAACCCCATGTAAGTTATGGGGCAGTAACAGAACACTTTTCAAAACGTGTTTTTCAGCCCGAAATAAACGCGTTTTTTCAGACAACTGAATCACCATGTAACAGCAAGGCTCAGAGGAGCCCACACACTCAGCTCTTAACCCCAGTGTGCAGGAAGGGTCAAAACGTGTTTTTCAGCAGAAATAAACATGTTTCTGCAAGTTTGGTCAACCCCATGTAAGTTATGGGGCAGTAACAGAACACTTTTCAAAACGTGTTTTTCAGCCCGAAATAAACGCGTTTTTTCAGACAACTGAATCCCCATGCAACAGCAAGGCTCAGAAGAGCCCACACACTCAGCTCTTAACCCCAGTGTGCAGAAAGTGTCAAAACGTGTTTTTCAGCAGAAATAAACATGTTTCTGCAAGTTTGGTCAACCCCATGTAAGTTATGGGACAGTAACAGCACACTTTTCAAAACGTGTTTTTCAGCCCGAAATAAACGCGTTTTTTCAGACAACTGAATCCCCATGTAACAGCAAGGCTCAGAGGAGCCCACACACTCAGATCTTAACCCCAGTGTGCAGAAAGGGTCAAAACGTGTTTTTCAGCAGAAATAAACATGTTTCTGCAAGTTTGGTCAACCCCATGTAAGTTATGGGGCAGTAACAGAACACTTTTCAAAACGTGTTTTTCAGCCCTAAATAAACGCGTTTTTTCAGACAACTGAATCACCATGTAACAGCAAGGCTCAGAGGAGCCCACACACTCAGCTCTTAACCCCAGTGTGCAGGAAGGGTCAAAACGTGTTTTTCAGCAGAAATAAACATGTTTCTGCAAGTTTGGTCAACCCCATGTAAGTTATGGGGCAGTAACAGAACACTTTTCAAAACGTGTTTTTCAGCCCGAAATAAACGCGTTTTTTCAGACAACTGAATCCCCATGCAACAGCAAGGCTCAGAAGAGCCCACACACTCAGATCTTAACCCCAGTGTGCAGAAAGGGTCAAAACGTGTTTTTCAGCAGAAATAAACATGTTTCTGCAAGTTTGGTCAACCCCATGTAAGTTATGGGGCAGTAACAGAACACTTTTCAAAACGTGTTTTTCAGCCCGAAATAAACGCGTTTTTTTCAGACAACTGAATCCCCATGTAACAGCAAGACTCAGAGGAGCCCACACACTCAGATCTTAACCCCAGTGTGCAGAAAGGGTAAAAACGTGTTTTTCAGCAGAAATAAACATGTTTCTGCAAGTTTGGTCAACCCCATGTAAGTTATGGGGCAGTAACAGAACACTTTTCAAAACGTGTTTTTCAGCCCGAAATAAACGCGTTTTTTCAGACAACTGAATCCCCATGTAACAGCAAGGTTCAGAAGAGCCCACACTCTCAGCTCTTAACCCCAGTGTGCAGGAAGGGTCAAAACGTGTTTTTCAGCAGAAATAAACATGTTTCTGCAAGTTTGGTCAACCCCATGTAAGTTATGGGGCAGTAACAGAACACTTTTCAAAACGTGTTTTTCAGCCCGAAATAAACGCGTTTTTTCAGACAACTGAATCCCCATGCAACAGCAAGGCTCAGAAGAGCCCACACACTCAGCTCTTAACCCCAGTGTGCAGAAAGAGTCAAAACGTGTTTTTCAGCAGAAATAAACATGTTTCTGCAAGTTTGGTCAACCCCATGTAAGTTATGGGGCAGTAACAGAACACTTTTCAAAACGTGTTTTTCAGCCCGAAATAAACGCGTTTTTTCAGACAACTGAATCACCATGTAACAGCAAGGCTCAGAGGAGCCCACACACTCAGCTCTTAACCCCAGTGTGCAGAAAGAGTCAAAACGTGTTTTTCAGCAGAAATAAACATGTTTCTGCAAGTTTGGTCAACCCCATGTAAGTTATGGGGCAGTAACAGAACACTTTTCAAAACGTGTTTTTCAGCCCGAAATAAACGCGTTTTTTCAGACAACTGAATCCCCATGTAACAGCAAGGCTCAGAGGAGCCCACACACTCAGCTCTTAGCCCCAGTGTGCAGAAAGTGTCAAAACGTGTTTTTCAGCAGAAATAAACATGTTTCTGCAAGTTTGGTCAACCCCATGTAAGTTATGGGACAGTAACAGCACACTTTTCAAAACGTGTTTTTCAGCCCGAAATAAACGCGTTTTTTCAGACAACTGAATCCCCATGTAACAGCAAGGCTCAGAGGATCCCACACACTCAGATCTTAACCCCAGTGTGCAGAAAGGGTCAAAACGTGTTTTTCAGCAGAAATAAACATGTTTCTGCAAGTTTGGTCAACCCCATGTAAGTTATGGGGCAGTAACAGAACACTTTTCAAAACGTGTTTTTCAGCCCGAAATAAACGCGTTTTTTCAGACAACTGAATCACCATGTAACAGCAAGGCTCAGAGGAGCCCACACACTCAGCTCTTAACCCCAGTGTGCAGGAAGGGTCAAAACGTGTTTTTCAGCAGAAATAAACATGTTTCTGCAAGTTTGGTCAACCCCATGTAAGTTATGGGGCAGTAACAGAACACTTTTCAAAACGTGTTTTTCAGCCCGAAATAAACGCGTTTTTTCAGACAACTGAATCCCCATGCAACAGCAAGGCTCAGAAGAGCCCACACACTCAGCTCTTAACCCCAGTGTGCAGAAAGGGTCAAAACGTGTTTTTCAGCAGAAATAAACATGTTTCTGCAAGTTTGGTCAACCCCATGTAAGTTATGGGGCAGTAACAGAACACTTTTCAAAACGTGTTTTTCAGCCCGAAATAAACGCGTTTTTTCAGACAACTGAATCACCATGTAACAGCAAGGCTCAGAGGAGCCCACACACTCAGCTCTTAACCCCAGTGTGCAGGAAGGGTCAAAACGTGTTTTTCAGCAGAAATAAACATGTTTCTGCAAGTTTGGTCAACCCCATGTAAGTTATGGGGCAGTAACAGAACACTTTTCAAAACGTGTTTTTCAGCCCGAAATAAACGCGTTTTTTCAGACAACTGAATCCCCATGCAACAGCAAGGCTCAGAAGAGCCCACACACTCAGCTCTTAACCCCAGTGTGCAGAAAGAGTCAAAACGTGTTTTTCAGCAGAAATAAACATGTTTCTGCAAGTTTGGTCAACCCCATGTAAGTTATGGGGCAGTAACAGAACACTTTTCAAAACGTGTTTTTCAGCCCGAAATAAACGCGTTTTTTCAGACAACTGAATCCCCATGCAACAGCAAGGCTCAGAAGAGCCCACACACTCAGCTCTTAACCCCAGTGTGCAGAAAGAGTCAAAACGTGTTTTTCAGCAGAAATAAACATGTTTCTGCAAGTTTGGTCAACCCCATGTAAGTTATGGGGCAGTAACAGCACACTTTTCAAAACGTGTTTTTCAGCCCGAAATAAACGCGTTTTTTCAGACAACTGAATCCCCATGTAACAGCAAGGCTCAGAGGAGCCCACACACTCAGATCTTAACCCCAGTGTGCAGAAAGGGTCAAAACGTGTTTTTCAGCAGAAATAAACATGTTTCTGCAAGTTTGGTCAACCCCATGTAAGTTATGGGGCAGTAACAGAACACTTTTCAAAACGTGTTTTTCAGCCCGAAATAAACGCGTTTTTTCAGACAACTGAATCACCATGTAACAGCAAGGCTCAGAGGAGCCCACACACTCAGCTCTTAACCCCAGTGTGCAGGAAGGGTCAAAACGTGTTTTTCAGCAGAAATAAACATGTTTCAGCAAGTTTGGTCAACCCCATGTAAGTTATGGGACAGTAACAGCACACTTTTCAAAACGTGTTTTTCAGCCCGAAATAAACGCGTTTTTTCAGACAACTGAATCCCCATGTAACAGCAAGGCTCAGAGGAGCCCACACACTCAGATCTTAACCCCAGTGTGCAGAAAGGGTCAAAACGTGTTTTTCAGCAGAAATAAACATGTTTCTGCAAGTTTGGTCAACCCTATGTAAGTTATGGGGCAGTAACAGAACACTTTTCAAAACGTGTTTTTCAGCCCGAAATAAACGCGTTTTTTCAGACAACTGAATCCCCATGCAACAGCAAGGCTCAGAAGAGCCCACACACTCAGCTCTTAACCCCAGTGTGCAGAAAGAGTCAAAACGTGTTTTTCAGCAGAAATAAACATGTTTCTGCAATTTTGGTCAACCCCATGTAAGTTATGGGGCAGTAACAGCACACTTTTCAAAACGTGTTTTTCAGCCCGAAATAAACGCGTTTTTTCAGACAACTGAATCCCCATGTAACAGCAAGGCTCAGAGGAGCCCACACACTCAGATCTTAACCCCAGTGTGCAGAAAGGGTCAAAACGTGTTTTTCAGCAGAAATAAACATGTTTCTGCAAGTTTGGTCAACCCCATGTAAGTTATGGGACAGTAACAGCACACTTTTCAAAACGTGTTTTTCAGCCCGAAATAAACGCGTTTTTCAGACAACTGAATCCCCATGTAACAGCAAGACTCAGAGGAGCCCACACACTCAGATCTTAACCCTAGTGTGCAGAAAGGGTAAAAACGTGTTTTTCAGCAGAAATAAACATGTTTCTGCAAGTTTGGTTAACCCCATGTAAGTTATGGGGAAGTAACAGAACACTTTTCAAAACGTGTTTTTCAGCCCGAAATAAACGCGTTTTTTCAGACAACTGAATCCCCATGTAACAGCAAGGTTCAGAAGAGCCCACACACTCAGCTCTTAACCCCAGTGTGCAGAAAGAGTCAAAACGTGTTTTTCAGCAGAAATAAACATGTTTCTGCAAGTTTGGTCAACCCCATGTAAGTTATGGGGCAGTAACAGAACACTTTTCAAAACGTGTTTTTCAGCCCGAAATAAACGCGTTTTTTCAGACAACTGAATCACCATGTAACAGCAAGGCTCAGAGGAGCCCACACACTCAGCTCTTAACCCCAGTGTGCAGAAAGAGTCAAAACGTGTTTTTCAGCAGAAATAAACATGTTTCTGCAAGTTTGGTCAACCCCATGTAAGTTATGGGGCAGTAACAGAACACTTTTCAAAACGTGTTTTTCAGCCCGAAATAAACGCGTTTTTTCAGACAACTGAATCCCCATGTAACAGCAAGGCTCAGAGGAGCCCACACACTCAGCTCTTAGCCCCAGTGTGCAGAAAGTGTCAAAACGTGTTTTTCAGCAGAAATAAACATGTTTCTGCAAGTTTGGTCAACCCCATGTAAGTTATGGGACAGTAACAGCACACTTTTCAAAACGTGTTTTTCAGCCCGAAATAAACGCGTTTTTTCAGAAAACTGAATCCCCATGTAACAGCAAGGCTCAGAGGAGCCCACACACTCAGATCTTAACCCCAGTGTGCAGAAAGGGTCAAAACGTGTTTTTCAGCAGAAATAAACATGTTTCTGCAAGTTTGGTCAACCCCATGTAAGTTATGGGGCAGTAACAGAACACTTTTCAAAACGTGTTTTTCAGCCCGAAATAAACGCGTTTTTTCAGACAACTGAATCACCATGTAACAGCAAGGCTCAGAGGAGCCCACACACTCAGCTCTTAACCCCAGTGTGCAGGAAGGGTCAAAACGTGTTTTTCAGCAGAAATAAACATGTTTCTGCAAGTTTGGTCAACCCCATGTAAGTTATGGGGCAGTAACAGAACACTTTTCAAAACGTGTTTTTCAGCCCGAAATAAACGCGTTTTTTCAGACAACTGAATCCCCATGCAACAGCAAGGCTCAGAAGAGCCCACACACTCAGCTCTTAACCCCAGTGTGCAGAAAGTGTCAAAACGTGTTTTTCAGCAGAAATAAACATGTTTCTGCAAGTTTGGTCAACCCCATGTAAGTTATGGGACAGTAACAGCACACTTTTCAAAACGTGTTTTTCAGCCCGAAATAAACGCGTTTTTTCAGACAACTGAATCCCCATGTAACAGCAAGGCTCAGAGGAGCCCACACACTCAGATCTTAACCCCAGTGTGCAGAAAGGGTCAAAACGTGTTTTTCAGCAGAAATAAACATGTTTCTGCAAGTTTGGTCAACCCCATGTAAGTTATGGGGCAGTAACAGAACACTTTTCAAAACGTGTTTTTCAGCCCTAAATAAACGCGTTTTTTCAGACAACTGAATCACCATGTAACAGCAAGGCTCAGAGGAGCCCACACACTCAGCTCTTAACCCCAGTGTGCAGGAAGGGTCAAAACGTGTTTTTCAGCAGAAATAAACATGTTTCTGCAAGTTTGGTCAACCCCATGTAAGTTATGGGGCAGTAACAGAACACTTTTCAAAACGTGTTTTTCAGCCCGAAATAAACGCGTTTTTTCAGACAACTGAATCCCCATGCAACAGCAAGGCTCAGAAGAGCCCACACACTCAGCTCTTAACCCCAGTGTGCAGAAAGAGTCAAAACGTGTTTTTCAGCAGAAATAAACATGTTTCTGCAAGTTTGGTCAATCCCATGTAAGTTATGGGGCAGTAACAGAACACTTTTCAAAACGTGTTTTTCAGCCCGAAATAAACGCGTTTTTTCAGACAACTGAATCCCCATGTAACAGCAAGGCTCAGAGGAGCCCACACACTCAGATCTTAACCCCAGTGTGCAGAAAGGGTCAAAACGTGTTTTTCAGCAGAAATAAACATGTTTCTGCAAGTTTGGTCAACCCCATGTAAGTTATGGGGCAGTAACAGAACACTTTTCAAAACTTGTTTTTCAGCCCGAAATAAACGCGTTTTTTCAGACAACTGAATCACCATGTAACAGCAAGGCTAAGAGGAGCCCACACACTCAGCTCTTAACCCCAGTGTGCAGGAAGGGTCAAAACGTGTTTTTCAGCAGAAATAAACATGTTTCTGCAAGTTTGGTCAACCCCATGTAAGTTATGGGGCAGTAACAGAACACTTTTCAAAACGTGTTTTTCAGCCCGAAATAAACGCGTTTTTTCAGACAACTGAATCCCCATGCAACAGCAAGGCTCAGAAGAGCCCACACACTCAGCTCTTAACCCCAGTGTGCAGAAAGTGTCAAAACGTGTTTTTCAGCAGAAATAAACATGTTTCTGCAAGTTTGGTCAACCCCATGTAAGTTATGGGACAGTAACAGCACACTTTTCAAAACGTGTTTTTCAGCCCGAAATAAACGCGTTTTTTCAGACAACTGAATCCCCATGTAACAGCAAGGCTCAGAGGAGCCCACACACTCAGATCTTAACCCCAGTGTGCAGAAAGGGTCAAAACGTGTTTTTCAGCAGAAATAAACATGTTTCTGCAAGTTTGGTCAACCCCATGTAAGTTATGGGGCAGTAACAGAACACTTTTCAAAACGTGTTTTTCAGCCCGAAATAAACGCGTTTTTTCAGACAACTGAATCACCATGTAACAGCAAGGCTCAGAGGAGGCCACACACTCAGCTCTTAACCCCAGTGTGCAGGAAGGGTCAAAACGTGTTTTTCAGCAGAAATAAACATGTTTCTGCAAGTTTGGTCAACCCCATGTAAGTTATGGGACAGTAACAGCACACTTTTCAAAACGTGTTTTTCAGCCCGAAATAAACGCGTTTTTTCAGACAACTGAATCCCCATGTAACAGCAAGGTTCAGAAGAGCCCACACTCTCAGCTCTTAACCCCAGTGTGCAGGAAGGGTCAAAACGTGTTTTTCAGCAGAAATAAACATGTTTCTGCAAGTTTGGTCAACCCCATGTAAGTTATGGGGCAGTAACAGAACACTTTTCAAAACGTGTTTTTCAGCCCGAAATAAACGCGTTTTTTCAGACAACTGAATCCCCATGCAACAGCAAGGCTCAGAAGAGCCCACACACTCAGCTCTTAACCCCAGTGTGCAGAAAGAGTCAAAACGTGTTTTTCAGCAGAAATAAACATGTTTCTGCAAGTTTGGTCAACCCCATGTAAGTTATGGGGCAGTAACAGAACACTTTTCAAAACGTGTTTTTCAGCCCGAAATAAACGCGTTTTTTCAGACAACTGAATCCCCATGTAACAGCAAGGCTCAGAGGAGCCCACACACTCAGCTCTTAGCCCCAGTGTGCAGAAAGTGTCAAAACGTGTTTTTCAGCAGACATAAACATGTTTCTGCAAGTTTGGTCAACCCCATGTAAGTTATGGGACAGTAACAGCACACTTTTCAAAACGTGTTTTTCAGCCCGAAATAAACGCGTTTTTTCAGACAACTGAATCCCCATGTAACAGCAAGGCTCAGAGGATCCCACACACTCAGATCTTAACCCCAGTGTGCAGAAAGGGTCAAAACGTGTTTTTCAGCAGAAATAAACATGTTTCTGCAAGTTTGGTCAACCCCATGTAAGTTATGGGGCAGTAACAGAACACTTTTCAAAACGTGTTTTTCAGCCCGAAATAAACGCGTTTTTTCAGACAACTGAATCACCATGTAACAGCAAGGCTCAGAGGAGCCCACACACTCAGCTCTTAACCCCAGTGTGCAGGAAGGGTCAAAACGTGTTTTTCAGCAGAAATAAACATGTTTCTGCAAGTTTGGTCAACCCCATGTAAGTTATGGGGCAGTAACAGAACACTTTTCAAAACGTGTTTTTCAGCCCGAAATAAACGCGTTTTTTCAGACAACTGAATCCCCATGCAACAGCAAGGCTCAGAAGAGCCCACACACTCAGATCTTAACCCCAGTGTGCAGAAAGGGTCAAAACGTGTTTTTCAGCAGAAATAAACATGTTTCTGCAAGTTTGGTCAACCCCATGTAAGTTATGGGGCAGTAACAGAACACTTTTCAAAACGTGTTTTTCAGCCCGAAATAAACGCGTTTTTTCAGACAACTGAATCACCATGTAACAGCAAGGCTCAGAGGAGCCCACACACTCAGCTCTTAACCCCAGTGTGCAGGAAGGGTCAAAACGTGTTTTTCAGCAGAAATAAACATGTTTCTGCAAGTTTGGTCAACCCCATGTAAGTTATGGGGCAGTAACAGAACACTTTTCAAAACGTGTTTTTCAGCCCGAAATAAACGCGTTTTTTCAGACAACTGAATCCCCATGCAACAGCAAGGCTCAGAAGAGCCCACACACTCAGCTCTTAACCCCAGTGTGCAGAAAGAGTCAAAACGTGTTTTTCAGCAGAAATAAACATGTTTCTGCAAGTTTGGTCAACCCCATGTAAGTTATGGGGCAGTAACAGAACACTTTTCAAAACGTGTTTTTCAGCCCGAAATAAACGCGTTTTTTCAGACAACTGAATCCCCATGCAACAGCAAGGCTCAGAAGAGCCCACACACTCAGCTCTTAACCCCAGTGTGCAGAAAGAGTCAAAACGTGTTTTTCAGCAGAAATAAACATGTTTCTGCAAGTTTGGTCAACCCCATGTAAGTTATGGGGCAGTAACAGCACACTTTTCAAAACGTGTTTTTCAGCCCGAAATAAACGCGTTTTTTCAGATAACTGAATCCCCATGTAACAGCAAGGCTCAGAGGAGCCCACACACTCAGATCTTAACCCCAGTGTGCAGAAAGGGTCAAAACGTGTTTTTCAGCAGAAATAAACATGTTTCTGCAAGTTTGGTCAACCCCATGTAACTTATGGGGCAGTAACAGAACACTTTTCAAAACGTGTTTTTCAGCCCGAAATAAACGCGTTTTTTCAGACAACTGAATCACCATGTAACAGCAAGGCTCAGAAGAACCAACACACTCAGCTCTTAACCCCAGTGTGCAGGAAGGGTCAAAACGTGTTTTTCAGCAGAAATAAACATGTTTCTGCAAGTTTGGTCAACCCCATGTAAGTTATGGGGCAGTAACAGAACACTTTTCAAAACGTGTTTTTCAGCCCGAAATAAACGCGTTTTTTCAGACAACTGAATCCCCATGCAACAGCAAGGCTGAGAAGAGCCCACACACTCAGCTCTTAACCCCAGTGTGCAGAAAGAGTCAAAACGTGTTTTTCAGCAGAAATAAACATGTTTCTGCAAGTTTGGTCAACCCCATGTAAGTTATGGGGCAGTAACAGAACACTTTTCAAAACGTGTTTTTCAGCCCGAAATAAACGCGTTTTTTCAGACAACTGAATCCCCATGTAACAGCAAGGCTCAGAGGAGCCCACACACTCAGCTCTTAGCCCCAGTGTGCAGAAAGTGTCAAAACGTGTTTTTCAGCAGAAATAAACATGTTTCTGCAAGTTTGGTCAACCCCATGTAAGTTATGGGACAGTAACAGCACACTTTTCAAAACGTGTTTTTCAGCCCGAAATAAACGCGTTTTTTCAGACAACTGAATCCCCATGTAACAGCAAGGCTCAGAGGAGCCCACACACTCAGCTCTTAACCCCAGTGTGCAGGAAGGGTCAAAACGTGTTTTTCAGCAGAAATAAACATGTTTCAGCAAGTTTGGTCAACCCCATGTAAGTTATGGGACAGTAACAGCACACTTTTCAAAACGTGTTTTTCAGCCCGAAATAAACGCGTTTTTTCAGACAACTGAATCCCCATGTAACAGCAAGGCTCAGAGGAGCCCACACACTCAGATCTTAACCCCAGTGTGCAGAAAGGGTCAAAACGTGTTTTTCAGCAGAAATAAACATGTTTCTGCAAGTTTGGTCAACCCTATGTAAGTTATGGGGCAGTAACAGAACACTTTTCAAAACGTGTTTTTCAGCCCGAAATAAACGCGTTTTTTCAGACAACTGAATCCCCATGCAACAGCAAGGCTCAGAAGAGCCCACACACTCAGCTCTTAACCCCAGTGTGCAGAAAGAGTCAAAACGTGTTTTTCAGCAGAAATAAACATGTTTCTGCAATTTTGGTCAACCCCATGTAAGTTATGGGGCAGTAACAGCACACTTTTCAAAACGTGTTTTTCAGCCCGAAATAAACGCGTTTTTTCAGACAACTGAATCCCCATGTAACAGCAAGGCTCAGAGGAGCCCACACACTCAGATCTTAACCCCAGTGTGCAGAAAGGGTCAAAACGTGTTTTTCAGCAGAAATAAACATGTTTCTGCAAGTTTGGTCAACCCCATGTAAGTTATGGGACAGTAACAGCACACTTATCAAAACGTGTTTTTCAGCCCGAAATAAACGCGTTTTTTCAGACAACTGAATCCCCATGTAACAGCAAGACTCAGAGGAGCCCACACACTCAGATCTTAACCCTAGTGTGCAGAAAGGGTAAAAACGTGTTTTTCAGCAGAAATAAACATGTTTCTGCAAGTTTGGTTAACCCCATGTAAGTTATGGGGAAGTAACAGAACACTTTTCAAAACGTGTTTTTCAGCCCGAAATAAACGCGTTTTTTCAGACAACTGAATCCCCATGTAACAGCAAGGTTCAGAAGAGCCCACACTCTCAGCTCTTAACCCCAGTGTGCAGGAAGGGTCAAAACGTGTTTTTCAGCAGAAATAAACATGTTTCTGCAAGTTTGGTCAACCCCATGTAAGTTATGGGGCAGTAACAGAACACTTTTCAAAACGTGTTTTTCAGCCCGAAATAAACGCGTTTTTTCAGACAACTGAATCCCCATGCAACAGCAAGGCTCAGAAGAGCCCACACACTCAGCTCTTAACCCCAGTGTGCAGAAAGAGTCAAAACGTGTTTTTCAGCAGAAATAAACATGTTTCTGCAAGTTTGGTCAACCCCATGTAAGTTATGGGGCAGTAACAGAACACTTTTCAAAACGTGTTTTTCAGCCCGAAATAAACGCGTTTTTTCAGACAACTGAATCACCATGTAACAGCAAGGCTCAGAGGAGCCCACACACTCAGCTCTTAACCCCAGTGTGCAGAAAGAGTCAAAACGTGTTTTTCAGCAGAAATAAACATGTTTCTGCAAGTTTGGTCAACCCCATGTAAGTTATGGGGCAGTAACAGAACACTTTTCAAAACGTGTTTTTCAGCCCGAAATAAACGCGTTTTTTCAGACAACTGAATCCCCATGTAACAGCAAGGCTCAGAGGAGCCCACACACTCAGCTCTTAGCCCCAGTGTGCAGAAAGTGTCAAAACGTGTTTTTCAGCAGAAATAAACATGTTTCTGCAAGTTTGGTCAACCCCATGTAAGTTATGGGACAGTAACAGCACACTTTTCAAAACGTGTTTTTCAGCCCGAAATAAACGCGTTTTTTCAGAAAACTGAATCCCCATGTAACAGCAAGGCTCAGAGGAGCCCACACACTCAGATCTTAACCCCAGTGTGCAGAAAGGGTCAAAACGTGTTTTTCAGCAGAAATAAACATGTTTCTGCAAGTTTGGTCAACCCCATGTAAGTTATGGGGCAGTAACAGAACACTTTTCAAAACGTGTTTTTCAGCCCGAAATAAACGCGTTTTTTCAGACAACTGAATCACCATGTAACAGCAAGGCTCAGAGGAGCCCACACACTCAGCTCTTAACCCCAGTGTGCAGGAAGGGTCAAAACGTGTTTTTCAGCAGAAATAAACATGTTTCTGCAAGTTTGGTCAACCCCATGTAAGTTATGGGGCAGTAACAGAACACTTTTCAAAACGTGTTTTTCAGCCCGAAATAAACGCGTTTTTTCAGACAACTGAATCCCCATGTAACAGCAAGGCTCAGAGGAGCCCACACACTCAGATCTTAACCCCAGTGTGCAGAAAGGGTCAAAACGTGTTTTTCAGCAGAAATAAACATGTTTCTGCAAGTTTGGTCAACCCCATGTAAGTTATGGGGCAGTAACAGAACACTTTTCAAAACGTGTTTTTCAGCCCTAAATAAACGCGTTTTTTCAGACAACTGAATCACCATGTAACAGCAAGGCTCAGAGGAGCCCACACACTCAGCTCTTAACCCCAGTGTGCAGGAAGGGTCAAAACGTGTTTTTCAGCAGAAATAAACATGTTTCTGCAAGTTTGGTCAACCCCATGTAAGTTATGGGGCAGTAACAGAACACTTTTCAAAACGTGTTTTTCAGCCCGAAATAAACGCGTTTTTTCAGACAACTGAATCCCCATGCAACAGCAAGGCTCAGAAGAGCCCACACACTCAGCTCTTAACCCCAGTGTGCAGAAAGTGTCAAAACGTGTTTTTCAGCAGAAATAAACATGTTTCTGCAAGTTTGGTCAACCCCATGTAAGTTATGGGACAGTAACAGCACACTTTTCAAAACGTGTTTTTCAGCCCGAAATAAACGCGTTTTTTCAGACAACTGAATCCCCATGTAACAGCAAGCTCAGAGGAGCCCACACACTCAGATCTTAACCCCAGTGTGCAGAAAGGGTCAAAACGTGTTTTTCAGCAGAAATAAACATGTTTCTGCAAGTTTGGTCAACCCCATGTAAGTTATGGGGCAGTAACAGAACACTTTTCAAAACGTGTTTTTCAGCCCGAAATAAACGCGTTTTTTTCAGACAACTGAATCCCCATGTAACAGCAAGACTCAGAGGAGCCCACACACTCAGATCTTAACCCCAGTGTGCAGAAAGGGTAAAAACGTGTTTTTCAGCAGAAATAAACATGTTTCTGCAAGTTTGGTCAACCCCATGTAAGTTATGGGGCAGTAACAGAACACTTTTCAAAACGTGTTTTTCAGCCCGAAATAAACGCGTTTTTTCAGACAACTGAATCCCCATGTAACAGCAAGGTTCAGAAGAGCCCACACTCTCAGCTCTTAACCCCAGTGTGCAGGAAGGGTCAAAACGTGTTTTTCAGCAGAAATAAACATGTTTCTGCAAGTTTGGTCAACCCCATGTAAGTTATGGGGCAGTAACAGAACACTTTTCAAAACGTGTTTTTCAGCCCGAAATAAACGCGTTTTTTCAGACAACTGAATCCCCATGCAACAGCAAGGCTCAGAAGAGCCCACACACTCAGCTCTTAACCCCAGTGTGCAGAAAGAGTCAAAACGTGTTTTTCAGCAGAAATAAACATGTTTCTGCAAGTTTGGTCAACCCCATGTAAGTTATGGGGCAGTAACAGAACACTTTTCAAAACGTGTTTTTCAGCCCGAAATAAACGCGTTTTTTCAGACAACTGAATCACCATGTAACAGCAAGGCTCAGAGGAGCCCACACACTCAGCTCTTAACCCCAGTGTGCAGAAAGAGTCAAAACGTGTTTTTCAGCAGAAATAAACATGTTTCTGCAAGTTTGGTCAACCCCATGTAAGTTATGGGGCAGTAACAGAACACTTTTCAAAACGTGTTTTTCAGCCCTAAATAAACGCGTTTTTTCAGACAACTGAATCACCATGTAACAGCAAGGCTCAGAGGAGCCCACACACTCAGCTCTTAACCCCAGTGTGCAGGAAGGGTCAAAACGTGTTTTTCAGCAGAAATAAACATGTTTCTGCAAGTTTGGTCAACCCCATGTAAGTTATGGGGCAGTAACAGAACACTTTTCAAAACGTGTTTTTCAGCCCGAAATAAACGCGTTTTTTCAGACAACTGAATCCCCATGCAACAGCAAGGCTCAGAAGAGCCCACACACTCAGCTCTTAACCCCAGTGTGCAGAAAGTGTCAAAACGTGTTTTTCAGCAGAAATAAACATGTTTCTGCAAGTTTGGTCAACCCCATGTAAGTTATGGGACAGTAACAGCACACTTTTCAAAACGTGTTTTTCAGCCCGAAATAAACGCGTTTTTTCAGACAACTGAATCCCCATGTAACAGCAAGCTCAGAGGAGCCCACACACTCAGATCTTAACCCCAGTGTGCAGAAAGGGTCAAAACGTGTTTTTCAGCAGAAATAAACATGTTTCTGCAAGTTTGGTCAACCCCATGTAAGTTATGGGGCAGTAACAGAACACTTTTCAAAACGTGTTTTTCAGCCCGAAATAAACGCGTTTTTTTCAGACAACTGAATCCCCATGTAACAGCAAGACTCAGAGGAGCCCACACACTCAGATCTTAACCCCAGTGTGCAGAAAGGGTAAAAACGTGTTTTTCAGCAGAAATAAACATGTTTCTGCAAGTTTGGTCAACCCCATGTAAGTTATGGGGCAGTAACAGAACACTTTTCAAAACGTGTTTTTCAGCCCGAAATAAACGCGTTTTTTCAGACAACTGAATCCCCATGTAACAGCAAGGTTCAGAAGAGCCCACACTCTCAGCTCTTAACCCCAGTGTGCAGGAAGGGTCAAAACGTGTTTTTCAGCAGAAATAAACATGTTTCTGCAAGTTTGGTCAACCCCATGTAAGTTATGGGGCAGTAACAGAACACTTTTCAAAACGTGTTTTTCAGCCCGAAATAAACGCGTTTTTTCAGACAACTGAATCCCCATGCAACAGCAAGGCTCAGAAGAGCCCACACACTCAGCTCTTAACCCCAGTGTGCAGAAAGAGTCAAAACGTGTTTTTCAGCAGAAATAAACATGTTTCTGCAAGTTTGGTCAACCCCATGTAAGTTATGGGGCAGTAACAGAACACTTTTCAAAACGTGTTTTTCAGCCCGAAATAAACGCGTTTTTTCAGACAACTGAATCACCATGTAACAGCAAGGCTCAGAGGAGCCCACACACTCAGCTCTTAACCCCAGTGTGCAGAAAGAGTCAAAACGTGTTTTTCAGCAGAAATAAACATGTTTCTGCAAGTTTGGTCAACCCCATGTAAGTTATGGGGCAGTAACAGAACACTTTTCAAAACGTGTTTTTCAGCCCGAAATAAACGCGTTTTTTCAGACAACTGAATCCCCATGTAACAGCAAGGCTCAGAGGAGCCCACACACTCAGCTCTTAGCCCCAGTGTGCAGAAAGTGTCAAAACGTGTTTTTCAGCAGAAATAAACATGTTTCTGCAAGTTTGGTCAACCCCATGTAAGTTATGGGACAGTAACAGCACACTTTTCAAAACGTGTTTTTCAGCCCGAAATAAACGCGTTTTTTCAGACAACTGAATCCCCATGTAACAGCAAGGCTCAGAGGATCCCACACACTCAGATCTTAACCCCAGTGTGCAGAAAGGGTCAAAACGTGTTTTTCAGCAGAAATAAACATGTTTCTGCAAGTTTGGTCAACCCCATGTAAGTTATGGGGCAGTAACAGAACACTTTTCAAAACGTGTTTTTCAGCCCGAAATAAACGCGTTTTTTCAGACAACTGAATCACCATGTAACAGCAAGGCTCAGAGGAGCCCACACACTCAGCTCTTAACCCCAGTGTGCAGGAAGGGTCAAAACGTGTTTTTCAGCAGAAATAAACATGTTTCTGCAAGTTTGGTCAACCCCATGTAAGTTATGGGGCAGTAACAGAACACTTTTCAAAACGTGTTTTTCAGCCCGAAATAAACGCGTTTTTTCATACAACTGAATCCCCATGCAACAGCAAGGCTCAGAAGAGCCCACACACTCAGATCTTAACCCCAGTGTGCAGAAAGGGTCAAAACGTGTTTTTCAGCAGAAATAAACATGTTTCTGCAAGTTTGGTCAACCCCATGTAAGTTATGGGGCAGTAACAGAACACTTTTCAAAACGTGTTTTTCAGCCCGAAATAAACGCGTTTTTTCAGACAACTGAATCACCATGTAACAGCAAGGCTCAGAGGAGCCCACACACTCAGCTCTTAACCCCAGTGTGCAGGAAGGGTCAAAACGTGTTTTTCAGCAGAAATAAACATGTTTCTGCAAGTTTGGTCAACCCCATGTAAGTTATGGGGCAGTAACAGAACACTTTTCAAAACGTGTTTTTCAGCCCGAAATAAACGCGTTTTTTCAGACAACTGAATCCCCATGCAACAGCAAGGCTCAGAAGAGCCCACACACTCAGCTCTTAACCCCAGTGTGCAGAAAGAGTCAAAACGTGTTTTTCAGCAGAAATAAACATGTTTCTGCAAGTTTGGTCAACCCCATGTAAGTTATGGGGCAGTAACAGAACACTTTTCAAAACGTGTTTTTCAGCCCGAAATAAACGCGTTTTTTCAGACAACTGAATCCCCATGCAACAGCAAGGCTCAGAAGAGCCCACACACTCAGCTCTTAACCCCAGTGTGCAGAAAGAGTCAAAACGTGTTTTTCAGCAGAAATAAACATGTTTCTGCAATTTTGGTCAACCCCATGTAAGTTATGGGGCAGTAACAGCACACTTTTCAAAACGTGTTTTTCAGCCCGAAATAAACGCGTTTTTTCAGACAACTGAATCCCCATGTAACAGCAAGGCTCAGAGGAGCCCACACACTCAGATCTTAACCCCAGTGTGCAGAAAGGGTCAAAACGTGTTTTTCAGCAGAAATAAACATGTTTCTGCAAGTTTGGTCAACCCCATGTAAGTTATGGGACAGTAACAGCACACTTTTCAAAACGTGTTTTTCAGCCCGAAATAAACGCGTTTTTTCAGACAACTGAATCCCCATGTAACAGCAAGACTCAGAGGAGCCCACACACTCAGATCTTAACCCTAGTGTGCAGAAAGGGTAAAAACGTGTTTTTCAGCAGAAATAAACATGTTTCTGCAAGTTTGGTTAACCCCATGTAAGTTATGGGGAAGTAACAGAACACTTTTCAAAACGTGTTTTTCAGCCCGAAATAAACGCGTTTTTTCAGACAACTGAATCCCCATGTAACAGCAAGGTTCAGAAGAGCCCACACTCTCAGCTCTTAACCCCAGTGTGCAGGAAGGGTCAAAACGTGTTTTTCAGCAGAAATAAACATGTTTCTGCAAGTTTGGTCAACCCCATGTAAGTTATGGGGCAGTAACAGAACACTTTTCAAAACGTGTTTTTCAGCCCGAAATAAACGCGTTTTTTCAGACAACTGAATCCCCATGCAACAGCAAGGCTCAGAAGAGCCCACACACTCAGCTCTTAACCCCAGTGTGCAGAAAGAGTCAAAACGTGTTTTTCAGCAGAAATAAACATGTTTCTGCAAGTTTGGTCAACCCCATGTAAGTTATGGGGCAGTAACAGAACACTTTTCAAAACGTGTTTTTCAGCCCGAAATAAACGCGTTTTTTCAGACAACTGAATCACCATGTAACAGCAAGGCTCAGAGGAGCCCACACACTCAGCTCTTAACCCCAGTGTGCAGAAAGAGTCAAAACGTGTTTTTCAGCAGAAATAAACATGTTTCTGCAAGTTTGGTCAACCCCATGTAAGTTATGGGGCAGTAACAGAACACTTTTCAAAACGTGTTTTTCAGCCCGAAATAAACGCGTTTTTTCAGACAACTGAATCCCCATGTAACAGCAAGGCTCAGAGGAGCCCACACACTCAGCTCTTAGCCCCAGTGTGCAGAAAGTGTCAAAACGTGTTTTTCAGCAGAAATAAACATGTTTCTGCAAGTTTGGTCAACCCCATGTAAGTTATGGGACAGTAACAGCACACTTTTCAAAACGTGTTTTTCAGCCCGAAATAAACGCGTTTTTTCAGAAAACTGAATCCCCATGTAACAGCAAGGCTCAGAGGAGCCCACACACTCAGATCTTAACCCCAGTGTGCAGAAAGGGTCAAAACGTGTTTTTCAGCAGAAATAAACATGTTTCTGCAAGTTTGGTCAACCCCATGTAAGTTATGGGGCAGTAACAGAACACTTTTCAAAACGTGTTTTTCAGCCCGAAATAAACGCGTTTTTTCAGAAAACTGAATCACCATGTAACAGCAAGGCTCAGAGGAGCCCACACACTCAGCTCTTAACCCCAGTGTGCAGGAAGGGTCAAAACGTGTTTTTCAGCAGAAATAAACATGTTTCTGCAAGTTTGGTCAACCCCATGTAAGTTATGGGGCAGTAACAGAACACTTTTCAAAACGTGTTTTTCAGCCCGAAATAAACGCGTTTTTTCAGACAACTGAATCCCCATGCAACAGCAAGGCTCAGAAGAGCCCACACACTCAGCTCTTAACCCCAGTGTGCAGAAAGTGTCAAAACGTGTTTTTCAGCAGAAATAAACATGTTTCTGCAAGTTTGGTCAACCCCATGTAAGTTATGGGACAGTAACAGCACACTTTTCAAAACGTGTTTTTCAGCCCGAAATAAACGCGTTTTTTCAGACAACTGAATCCCCATGTAACAGCAAGGCTCAGAGGAGCCCACACACTCAGATCTTAACCCCAGTGTGCAGAAAGGGTCAAAACGTGTTTTTCAGCAGAAATAAACATGTTTCTGCAAGTTTGGTCAACCCCATGTAAGTTATGGGGCAGTAACAGAACACTTTTCAAAACGTGTTTTTCAGCCCTAAATAAACGCGTTTTTTCAGACAACTGAATCACCATGTAACAGCAAGGCTCAGAGGAGCCCACACACTCAGCTCTTAACCCCAGTGTGCAGGAAGGGTCAAAACGTGTTTTTCAGCAGAAATAAACATGTTTCTGCAAGTTTGGTCAACCCCATGTAAGTTATGGGGCAGTAACAGAACACTTTTCAAAACGTGTTTTTCAGCCCGAAATAAACGCGTTTTTTCAGACAACTGAATCCCCATGCAACAGCAAGGCTCAGAAGAGCCCACACACTCAGCTCTTAACCCCAGTGTGCAGAAAGAGTCAAAACGTGTTTTTCAGCAGAAATAAACATGTTTCTGCAAGTTTGGTCAATCCCATGTAAGTTATGGGGCAGTAACAGAACACTTTTCAAAACGTGTTTTTCAGCCCGAAATAAACGCGTTTTTTCAGACAACTGAATCCCCATGTAACAGCAAGGCTCAGAGGAGCCCACACACTCAGATCTTAACCCCAGTGTGCAGAAAGGGTCAAAACGTGTTTTTCAGCAGAAATAAACATGTTTCTGCAAGTTTGGTCAACCCCATGTAAGTTATGGGGCAGTAACAGAACACTTTTCAAAACGTGTTTTTCAGCCCGAAATAAACGCGTTTTTTCAGACAACTGAATCACCATGTAACAGCAAGGCTAAGAGGAGCCCACACACTCAGCTCTTAACCCCAGTGTGCAGGAAGGGTCAAAACGTGTTTTTCAGCAGAAATAAACATGTTTCTGCAAGTTTGGTCAACCCCATGTAAGTTATGGGGCAGTAACAGAACACTTTTCAAAACGTGTTTTTCAGCCCGAAATAAACGCGTTTTTTCAGACAACTGAATCCCCATGCAACAGCAAGGCTCAGAAGAGCCCACACACTCAGCTCTTAACCCCAGTGTGCAGAAAGTGTCAAAACGTGTTTTTCAGCAGAAATAAACATGTTTCTGCAAGTTTGGTCAACCCCATGTAAGTTATGGGACAGTAACAGCACACTTTTCAAAACGTGTTTTTCAGCCCGAAATAAACGCGTTTTTTCAGACAACTGAATCCCCATGTAACAGCAAGGCTCAGAGGAGCCCACACACTCAGATCTTAACCCCAGTGTGCAGAAAGGGTCAAAACGTGTTTTTCAGCAGAAATAAACATGTTTCTGCAAGTTTGGTCAACCCCATGTAAGTTATGGGGCAGTAACAGAACACTTTTCAAAACGTGTTTTTCAGCCCGAAATAAACGCGTTTTTTCAGACAACTGAATCACCATGTAACAGCAAGGCTCAGAGGAGGCCACACACTCAGCTCTTAACCCCAGTGTGCAGGAAGGGTCAAAACGTGTTTTTCAGCAGAAATAAACATGTTTCTGCAAGTTTGGTCAACCCCATGTAAGTTATGGGACAGTAACAGCACACTTTTCAAAACGTGTTTTTCAGCCCGAAATAAACGCGTTTTTTCAGACAACTGAATCCCCATGTAACAGCAAGACTCAGAGGAGCCCACACACTCAGATCTTAACCCTAGTGTGCAGAAAGGGTAAAAACGTGTTTTTCAGCAGAAATAAACATGTTTCTGCAAGTTTGGTTAACCCCATGTAAGTTATGGGGAAGTAACAGAACACTTTTCAAAACGTGTTTTTCAGCCCGAAATAAACGCGTTTTTTCAGACAACTGAATCCCCATGTAACAGCAAGGTTCAGAAGAGCCCACACTCTCAGCTCTTAACCCCAGTGTGCAGGAAGGGTCAAAACGTGTTTTTCAGCAGAAATAAACATGTTTCTGCAAGTTTGGTCAACCCTATGTAAGTTATGGGGCAGTAACAGAACACTTTTCAAAACGTGTTTTTCAGCCCGAAATAAACGCGTTTTTTCAGACAACTGAATCCCCATGCAACAGCAAGGCTCAGAAGAGCCCACACACTCAGCTCTTAACCCCAGTGTGCAGAAAGAGTCAAAACGTGTTTTTCAGCAGAAATAAACATGTTTCTGCAAGTTTGGTCAACCCCATGTAAGTTATGGGGCAGTAACAGAACACTTTTCAAAACGTGTTTTTCAGCCCGAAATAAACGCGTTTTTTCAGACAACTGAATCACCATGTAACAGCAAGGCTCAGAGGAGCCCACACACTCAGCTCTTAACCCCAGTGTGCAGAAAGAGTCAAAACGTGTTTTTCAGCAGAAATAAACATGTTTCTGCAAGTTTGGTCAACCCCATGTAAGTTATGGGGCAGTAACAGAACACTTTTCAAAACGTGTTTTTCAGCCCGAAATAAACGCGTTTTTTCAGACAACTGAATCCCCATGTAACAGCAAGGCTCAGAGGAGCCCACACACTCAGCTCTTAGCCCCAGTGTGCAGAAAGTGTCAAAACGTGTTTTTCAGCAGAAATAAACATGTTTCTGCAAGTTTGGTCAACCCCATGTAAGTTATGGGACAGTAACAGCACACTTTTCAAAACGTGTTTTTCAGCCCGAAATAAACGCGTTTTTTCAGACAACTGAATCCCCATGTAACAGCAAGCTCAGAGGAGCCCACACACTCAGATCTTAACCCCAGTGTGCAGAAAGGGTCAAAACGTGTTTTTCAGCAGAAATAAACATGTTTCTGCAAGTTTGGTCAACCCCATGTAAGTTATGGGGCAGTAACAGAACACTTTTCAAAACGTGTTTTTCAGCCCGAAATAAACGCGTTTTTTTCAGACAACTGAATCCCCATGTAACAGCAAGACTCAGAGGAGCCCACACACTCAGATCTTAACCCCAGTGTGCAGAAAGGGTAAAAACGTGTTTTTCAGCAGAAATAAACATGTTTCTGCAAGTTTGGTCAACCCCATGTAAGTTATGGGGCAGTAACAGAACACTTTTCAAAACGTGTTTTTCAGCCCGAAATAAACGCGTTTTTTCAGACAACTGAATCCCCATGTAACAGCAAGGTTCAGAAGAGCCCACACTCTCAGCTCTTAACCCCAGTGTGCAGGAAGGGTCAAAACGTGTTTTTCAGCAGAAATAAACATGTTTCTGCAAGTTTGGTCAACCCCATGTAAGTTATGGGGCAGTAACAGAACACTTTTCAAAACGTGTTTTTCAGCCCGAAATAAACGCGTTTTTTCAGACAACTGAATCCCCATGCAACAGCAAGGCTCAGAAGAGCCCACACACTCAGCTCTTAACCCCAGTGTGCAGAAAGAGTCAAAACGTGTTTTTCAGCAGAAATAAACATGTTTCTGCAAGTTTGGTCAACCCCATGTAAGTTATGGGGCAGTAACAGAACACTTTTCAAAACGTGTTTTTCAGCCCGAAATAAACGCGTTTTTTCAGACAACTGAATCACCATGTAACAGCAAGGCTCAGAGGAGCCCACACACTCAGCTCTTAACCCCAGTGTGCAGAAAGAGTCAAAACGTGTTTTTCAGCAGAAATAAACATGTTTCTGCAAGTTTGGTCAACCCCATGTAAGTTATGGGGCAGTAACAGAACACTTTTCAAAACGTGTTTTTCAGCCCGAAATAAACGCGTTTTTTCAGACAACTGAATCCCCATGTAACAGCAAGGCTCAGAGGAGCCCACACACTCAGCTCTTAGCCCCAGTGTGCAGAAAGTGTCAAAACGTGTTTTTCAGCAGAAATAAACATGTTTCTGCAAGTTTGGTCAACCCCATGTAAGTTATGGGACAGTAACAGCACACTTTTCAAAACGTGTTTTTCAGCCCGAAATAAACGCGTTTTTTCAGACAACTGAATCCCCATGTAACAGCAAGGCTCAGAGGATCCCACACACTCAGATCTTAACCCCAGTGTGCAGAAAGGGTCAAAACGTGTTTTTCAGCAGAAATAAACATGTTTCTGCAAGTTTGGTCAACCCCATGTAAGTTATGGGGCAGTAACAGAACACTTTTCAAAACGTGTTTTTCAGCCCGAAATAAACGCGTTTTTTCAGACAACTGAATCACCATGTAACAGCAAGGCTCAGAGGAGCCCACACACTCAGCTCTTAACCCCAGTGTGCAGGAAGGGTCAAAACGTGTTTTTCAGCAGAAATAAACATGTTTCTGCAAGTTTGGTCAACCCCATGTAAGTTATGGGGCAGTAACAGAACACTTTTCAAAACGTGTTTTTCAGCCCGAAATAAACGCGTTTTTTCATACAACTGAATCCCCATGCAACAGCAAGGCTCAGAAGAGCCCACACACTCAGATCTTAACCCCAGTGTGCAGAAAGGGTCAAAACGTGTTTTTCAGCAGAAATAAACATGTTTCTGCAAGTTTGGTCAACCCCATGTAAGTTATGGGGCAGTAACAGAACACTTTTCAAAACGTGTTTTTCAGCCCGAAATAAACGCGTTTTTTCAGACAACTGAATCACCATGTAACAGCAAGGCTCAGAGGAGCCCACACACTCAGCTCTTAACCCCAGTGTGCAGGAAGGGTCAAAACGTGTTTTTCAGCAGAAATAAACATGTTTCTGCAAGTTTGGTCAACCCCATGTAAGTTATGGGGCAGTAACAGAACACTTTTCAAAACGTGTTTTTCAGCCCGAAATAAACGCGTTTTTTCAGACAACTGAATCCCCATGCAACAGCAAGGCTCAGAAGAGCCCACACACTCAGCTCTTAACCCCAGTGTGCAGAAAGAGTCAAAACGTGTTTTTCAGCAGAAATAAACATGTTTCTGCAAGTTTGGTCAACCCCATGTAAGTTATGGGGCAGTAACAGAACACTTTTCAAAACGTGTTTTTCAGCCCGAAATAAACGCGTTTTTTCAGACAACTGAATCCCCATGCAACAGCAAGGCTCAGAAGAGCCCACACACTCAGCTCTTAACCCCAGTGTGCAGAAAGAGTCAAAACGTGTTTTTCAGCAGAAATAAACATGTTTCTGCAAGTTTGGTCAACCCCATGTAAGTTATGGGGCAGTAACAGCACACTTTTCAAAACGTGTTTTTCAGCCCGAAATAAACGCGTTTTTTCAGACAACTGAATCCCCATGTAACAGCAAGGCTCAGAGGAGCCCACACACTCAGATCTTAACCCCAGTGTGCAGAAAGGGTCAAAACGTGTTTTTCAGCAGAAATAAACATGTTTCTGCAAGTTTGGTCAACCCCATGTAAGTTATGGGGCAGTAACAGAACACTTTTCAAAACGTGTTTTTCAGCCCGAAATAAACGCGTTTTTTCAGACAACTGAATCACCATGTAACAGCAAGGCTCAGAGGAGCCCACACACTCAGCTCTTAACCCCAGTGTGCAGGAAGGGTCAAAACGTGTTTTTCAGCAGAAATAAACATGTTTCAGCAAGTTTGGTCAACCCCATGTAAGTTATGGGACAGTAACAGCACACTTTTCAAAACGTGTTTTTCAGCCCGAAATAAACGCGTTTTTTCAGACAACTGAATCCCCATGTAACAGCAAGGCTCAGAGGAGCCCACACACTCAGATCTTAACCCCAGTGTGCAGAAAGGGTCAAAACGTGTTTTTCAGCAGAAATAAACATGTTTCTGCAAGTTTGGTCAACCCTATGTAAGTTATGGGGCAGTAACAGAACACTTTTCAAAACGTGTTTTTCAGCCCGAAATAAACGCGTTTTTTCAGACAACTGAATCCCCATGCAACAGCAAGGCTCAGAAGAGCCCACACACTCAGCTCTTAACCCCAGTGTGCAGAAAGAGTCAAAACGTGTTTTTCAGCAGAAATAAACATGTTTCTGCAATTTTGGTCAACCCCATGTAAGTTATGGGGCAGTAACAGCACACTTTTCAAAACGTGTTTTTCAGCCCGAAATAAACGCGTTTTTTCAGACAACTGAATCCCCATGTAACAGCAAGGCTCAGAGGAGCCCACACACTCAGATCTTAACCCCAGTGTGCAGAAAGGGTCAAAACGTGTTTTTCAGCAGAAATAAACATGTTTCTGCAAGTTTGGTCAACCCCATGTAAGTTATGGGACAGTAACAGCACACTTTTCAAAACGTGTTTTTCAGCCCGAAATAAACGCGTTTTTTCAGACAACTGAATCCCCATGTAACAGCAAGACTCAGAGGAGCCCACACACTCAGATCTTAACCCTAGTGTGCAGAAAGGGTAAAAACGTGTTTTTCAGCAGAAATAAACATGTTTCTGCAAGTTTGGTTAACCCCATGTAAGTTATGGGGAAGTAACAGAACACTTTTCAAAACGTGTTTTTCAGCCCGAAATAAACGCGTTTTTTCAGACAACTGAATCCCCATGTAACAGCAAGGTTCAGAAGAGCCCACACTCTCAGCTCTTAACCCCAGTGTGCAGGAAGGGTCAAAACGTGTTTTTCAGCAGAAATAAACATGTTTCTGCAAGTTTGGTCAACCCCATGTAAGTTATGGGGCAGTAACAGAACACTTTTCAAAACGTGTTTTTCAGCCCGAAATAAACGCGTTTTTTCAGACAACTGAATCCCCATGCAACAGCAAGGCTCAGAAGAGCCCACACACTCAGCTCTTAACCCCAGTGTGCAGAAAGAGTCAAAACGTGTTTTTCAGCAGAAATAAACATGTTTCTGCAAGTTTGGTCAACCCCATGTAAGTTATGGGGCAGTAACAGAACACTTTTCAAAACGTGTTTTTCAGCCCGAAATAAACGCGTTTTTTCAGACAACTGAATCACCATGTAACAGCAAGGCTCAGAGGAGCCCACACACTCAGCTCTTAACCCCAGTGTGCAGAAAGAGTCAAAACGTGTTTTTCAGCAGAAATAAACATGTTTCTGCAAGTTTGGTCAACCCCATGTAAGTTATGGGGCAGTAACAGAACACTTTTCAAAACGTGTTTTTCAGCCCGAAATAAACGCGTTTTTTCAGACAACTGAATCCCCATGTAACAGCAAGGCTCAGAGGAGCCCACACACTCAGCTCTTAGCCCCAGTGTGCAGAAAGTGTCAAAACGTGTTTTTCAGCAGAAATAAACATGTTTCTGCAAGTTTGGTCAACCCCATGTAAGTTATGGGACAGTAACAGCACACTTTTCAAAACGTGTTTTTCAGCCCGAAATAAACGCGTTTTTTCAGAAAACTGAATCCCCATGTAACAGCAAGGCTCAGAGGAGCCCACACACTCAGATCTTAACCCCAGTGTGCAGAAAGGGTCAAAACGTGTTTTTCAGCAGAAATAAACATGTTTCTGCAAGTTTGGTCAACCCCATGTAAGTTATGGGGCAGTAACAGAACACTTTTCAAAACGTGTTTTTCAGCCCGAAATAAACGCGTTTTTTCAGACAACTGAATCACCATGTAACAGCAAGGCTCAGAGGAGCCCACACACTCAGCTCTTAACCCCAGTGTGCAGGAAGGGTCAAAACGTGTTTTTCAGCAGAAATAAACATGTTTCTGCAAGTTTGGTCAACCCCATGTAAGTTATGGGGCAGTAACAGAACACTTTTCAAAACGTGTTTTTCAGCCCGAAATAAACGCGTTTTTTCAGACAACTGAATCCCCATGCAACAGCAAGGCTCAGAAGAGCCCACACACTCAGCTCTTAACCCCAGTGTGCAGAAAGTGTCAAAACGTGTTTTTCAGCAGAAATAAACATGTTTCTGCAAGTTTGGTCAACCCCATGTAAGTTATGGGACAGTAACAGCACACTTTTCAAAACGTGTTTTTCAGCCCGAAATAAACGCGTTTTTTCAGACAACTGAATCCCCATGTAACAGCAAGGCTCAGAGGAGCCCACACACTCAGATCTTAACCCCAGTGTGCAGAAAGGGTCAAAACGTGTTTTTCAGCAGAAATAAACATGTTTCTGCAAGTTTGGTCAACCCCATGTAAGTTATGGGGCAGTAACAGAACACTTTTCAAAACGTGTTTTTCAGCCCTAAATAAACGCGTTTTTTCAGACAACTGAATCACCATGTAACAGCAAGGCTCAGAGGAGCCCACACACTCAGCTCTTAACCCCAGTGTGCAGGAAGGGTCAAAACGTGTTTTTCAGCAGAAATAAACATGTTTCTGCAAGTTTGGTCAACCCCATGTAAGTTATGGGGCAGTAACAGAACACTTTTCAAAACGTGTTTTTCAGCCCGAAATAAACGCGTTTTTTCAGACAACTGAATCCCCATGCAACAGCAAGGCTCAGAAGAGCCCACACACTCAGCTCTTAACCCCAGTGTGCAGAAAGAGTCAAAACGTGTTTTTCAGCAGAAATAAACATGTTTCTGCAAGTTTGGTCAATCCCATGTAAGTTATGGGGCAGTAACAGAACACTTTTCAAAACGTGTTTTTCAGCCCGAAATAAACGCGTTTTTTCAGACAACTGAATCCCCATGTAACAGCAAGGCTCAGAGGAGCCCACACACTCAGATCTTAACCCCAGTGTGCAGAAAGGGTCAAAACGTGTTTTTCAGCAGAAATAAACATGTTTCTGCAAGTTTGGTCAACCCCATGTAAGTTATGGGGCAGTAACAGAACACTTTTCAAAACGTGTTTTTCAGCCCGAAATAAACGCGTTTTTTCAGACAACTGAATCACCATGTAACAGCAAGGCTAAGAGGAGCCCACACACTCAGCTCTTAACCCCAGTGTGCAGGAAGGGTCAAAACGTGTTTTTCAGCAGAAATAAACATGTTTCTGCAAGTTTGGTCAACCCCATGTAAGTTATGGGGCAGTAACAGAACACTTTTCAAAACGTGTTTTTCAGCCCGAAATAAACGCGTTTTTTCAGACAACTGAATCCCCATGCAACAGCAAGGCTCAGAAGAGCCCACACACTCAGCTCTTAACCCCAGTGTGCAGAAAGTGTCAAAACGTGTTTTTCAGCAGAAATAAACATGTTTCTGCAAGTTTGGTCAACCCCATGTAAGTTATGGGACAGTAACAGCACACTTTTCAAAACGTGTTTTTCAGCCCGAAATAAACGCGTTTTTTCAGACAACTGAATCCCCATGTAACAGCAAGGCTCAGAGGAGCCCACACACTCAGATCTTAACCCCAGTGTGCAGAAAGGGTCAAAACGTGTTTTTCAGCAGAAATAAACATGTTTCTGCAAGTTTGGTCAACCCCATGTAAGTTATGGGGCAGTAACAGAACACTTTTCAAAACGTGTTTTTCAGCCCGAAATAAACGCGTTTTTTCAGACAACTGAATCACCATGTAACAGCAAGGCTCAGAGGAGGCCACACACTCAGCTCTTAACCCCAGTGTGCAGGAAGGGTCAAAACGTGTTTTTCAGCAGAAATAAACATGTTTCTGCAAGTTTGGTCAACCCCATGTAAGTTATGGGACAGTAACAGCACACTTTTCAAAACGTGTTTTTCAGCCCGAAATAAACGCGTTTTTTCAGACAACTGAATCCCCATGTAACAGCAAGACTCAGAGGAGCCCACACACTCAGATCTTAACCCTAGTGTGCAGAAAGGGTAAAAACGTGTTTTTCAGCAGAAATAAACATGTTTCTGCAAGTTTGGTTAACCCCATGTAAGTTATGGGGAAGTAACAGAACACTTTTCAAAACGTGTTTTTCAGCCCGAAATAAACGCGTTTTTTCAGACAACTGAATCCCCATGTAACAGCAAGGTTCAGAAGAGCCCACACTCTCAGCTCTTAACCCCAGTGTGCAGGAAGGGTCAAAACGTGTTTTTCAGCAGAAATAAACATGTTTCTGCAAGTTTGGTCAACCCTATGTAAGTTATGGGGCAGTAACAGAACACTTTTCAAAACGTGTTTTTCAGCCCGAAATAAACGCGTTTTTTCAGACAACTGAATCCCCATGCAACAGCAAGGCTCAGAAGAGCCCACACACTCAGCTCTTAACCCCAGTGTGCAGAAAGAGTCAAAACGTGTTTTTCAGCAGAAATAAACATGTTTCTGCAAGTTTGGTCAACCCCATGTAAGTTATGGGGCAGTAACAGAACACTTTTCAAAACGTGTTTTTCAGCCCGAAATAAACGCGTTTTTTCAGACAACTGAATCACCATGTAACAGCAAGGCTCAGAGGAGCCCACACACTCAGCTCTTAACCCCAGTGTGCAGAAAGAGTCAAAACGTGTTTTTCAGCAGAAATAAACATGTTTCTGCAAGTTTGGTCAACCCCATGTAAGTTATGGGGCAGTAACAGAACACTTTTCAAAACGTGTTTTTCAGCCCGAAATAAACGCGTTTTTTCAGACAACTGAATCCCCATGTAACAGCAAGGCTCAGAGGAGCCCACACACTCAGCTCTTAGCCCCAGTGTGCAGAAAGTGTCAAAACGTGTTTTTCAGCAGAAATAAACATGTTTCTGCAAGTTTGGTCAACCCCATGTAAGTTATGGGACAGTAACAGCACACTTTTCAAAACGTGTTTTTCAGCCCGAAATAAACGCGTTTTTTCAGAAAACTGAATCCCCATGTAACAGCAAGGCTCAGAGGAGCCCACACACTCAGATCTTAACCCCAGTGTTCAGAAAGGGTCAAAACGTGTTTTTCAGCAGAAATAAACATGTTTCTGCAAGTTTGGTCAACCCCATGTAAGTTATGGGGCAGTAACAGAAAACTTTTCAAAACGTGTTTTTCAGCCCGAAATAAACGCGTTTTTTCAGACAACTGAATCACCATGTAACAGCAAGGCTCAGAGGAGCCCACACACTCAGCTCTTAACCCCAGTGTGCAGGAAGGGTCAAAACGTGTTTTTCAGCAGAAATAAACATGTTTCTGCAAGTTTGGTCAACCCCATGTAAGTTATGGGGCAGTAACAGAACACTTTTCAAAACGTGTTTTTCAGCCCGAAATAAACGCGTTTTTTCAGACAACTGAATCCCCATGCAACAGCAAGGCTCAGAAGAGCCCACACACTCAGCTCTTAACCCCAGTGTGCAGAAAGGGTCAAAACGTGTTTTTCAGCAGAAATAAACATGTTTCTGCAAGTTTGGTCAACCCCATGTAAGTTATGGGGCAGTAACAGAACACTTTTCAAAACGTGTTTTTCAGCCCGAAATAAACGCGTTTTTTCAGACAACTGAATCACCATGTAACAGCAAGGCTAAGAGGAGCCCACACACTCAGCTCTTAACCCCAGTGTGCAGGAAGGGTCAAAACGTGTTTTTCAGCAGAAATAAACATGTTTCTGCAAGTTTGGTCAACCCCATGTAAGTTATGGGGCAGTAACAGAACACTTTTCAAAACGTGTTTTTCAGCCCGAAATAAACGCGTTTTTTCAGACAACTGAATCCCCATGCAACAGCAAGGCTCAGAAGAGCCCACACACTCAGCTCTTAACCCCAGTGTGCAGAAAGTGTCAAAACGTGTTTTTCAGCAGAAATAAACATGTTTCTGCAAGTTTGGTCAACCCCATGTAAGTTATGGGACAGTAACAGCACACTTTTCAAAACGTGTTTTTCAGCCCGAAATAAACGCGTTTTTTCAGACAACTGAATCCCCATGTAACAGCAAGGCTCAGAGGAGCCCACACACTCAGATCTTAACCCCAGTGTGCAGAAAGGGTCAAAACGTGTTTTTCAGCAGAAATAAACATGTTTCTGCAAGTTTGGTCAACCCCATGTAAGTTATGGGGCAGTAACAGCACACTTTTCAAAACGTGTTTTTCAGCCCGAAATAAACGCGTTTTTTCAGACAACTGAATCCCCATGTAACAGCAAGGCTCAGAGGAGCCCACACACTCAGATCTTAACCCCAGTGTGCAGAAAGGGTCAAAACGTGTTTTTCAGCAGAAATAAACATGTTTCTGCAAGTTTGGTCAACCCCATGTAAGTTATGGGGCAGTAACAGAACACTTTTCAAAACGTGTTTTTCAGCCCGAAATAAACGCGTTTTTTCAGACAACTGAATCACCATGTAACAGCAAGGCTCAGAGGAGCCCACACACTCAGCTCTTAACCCCAGTGTGCAGGAACGGTCAAAACGTGTTTTTCAGCAGAAATAAACATGTTTCTGCAAGTTTGGTCAACCCCATGTAAGTTATGGGACAGTAACAGCACACTTTTCAAAACGTGTTTTTCAGCCCGAAATAAACGCGTTTTTTCAGACAACTGAATCCCCATGTAACAGCAAGACTCAGAGGAGCCCACACACTCAGATCTTAACCCTAGTGTGCAGAAAGGGTAAAAACGTGTTTTTCAGCAGAAATAAACATGTTTCTGCAAGTTTGGTTAACCCCATGTAAGTTATGGGGAAGTAACAGAACACTTTTCAAAACGTGTTTTTCAGCCCGAAATAAACGCGTTTTTTCAGACAACTGAATCCCCATGTAACAGCAAGGTTCAGAAGAGCCCACACTCTCAGCTCTTAACCCCAGTGTGCAGGAAGAGTCAAAACGTGTTTTTCAGCAGAAATAAACATGTTTCTGCAAGTTTGGTCAACCCCATGTAAGTTATGGGGCAGTAACAGAACACTTTTCAAAACGTGTTTTTCAGCCCAAAATAAACGCGTTTTTTCAGACAACTGAATCACCATGTAACAGCAAGGCTCAGAGGAGCCCACACACTCAGCTCTTAACCCCAGTGTGCAGAAAGAGTCAAAACGTGTTTTTCAGCAGAAATAAACATGTTTCTGCAAGTTTGGTCAACCCCATGTAAGTTATGGGGCAGTAACAGAACACTTTTCAAAACGTGTTTTTCAGCCCGAAATAAACGCGTTTTTTCAGACAACTGAATCCCCATGTAACAGCAAGGCTCAGAGGAGCCCACACACTCAGCTCTTAGCCCCAGTGTGCAGAAAGTGTCAAAACGTGTTTTTCAGCAGAAATAAACATGTTTCTGCAAGTTTGGTCAACCCCATGTAAGTTATGGGACAGTAACAGCACACTTTTCAAAACGTGTTTTTCAGCCCGAAATAAACGCGTTTTTTCAGAAAACTGAATCCCCATGTAACAGCAAGGCTCAGAGGAGCCCACACACTCAGATCTTAACCCCAGTGTTCAGAAAGGGTCAAAACGTGTTTTTCAGCAGAAATAAACATGTTTCTGCAAGTTTGGTCAACCCCATGTAAGTTATGGGGCAGTAACAGAACACTTTTCAAAACGTGTTTTTCAGCCCGAAATAAACGCGTTTTTTCAGACAACTGAATCCCCATGCAACAGCAAGGCTCAGAAGAGCCCACACACTCAGCTCTTAACCCCAGTGTGCAGAAAGTGTCAAAACGTGTTTTTCAGCAGAAATAAACATGTTTCTGCAAGTTTGGTCAACCCCATGTAAGTTATGGGACAGTAACAGCACACTTTTCAAAACGTGTTTTTCAGCCCGAAATAAACGCGTTTTTTCAGACAACTGAATCCCCATGTAACAGCAAGGCTCAGAGGAGCCCACACACTCAGATCTTAACCCCAGTGTGCAGAAAGGGTCAAAACGTGTTTTTCAGCAGAAATAAACATGTTTCTGCAAGTTTGGTCAACCCCATGTAAGTTATGGGGCAGTAACAGCACACTTTTCAAAACGTGTTTTTCAGCCCGAAATAAACGCGTTTTTTCAGACAACTGAATCCCCATGTAACAGCAAGGCTCAGAGGAGCCCACACACTCAGATCTTAACCCCAGTGTGCAGAAAGGGTCAAAACGTGTTTTTCAGCAGAAATAAACATGTTTCTGCAAGTTTGGTCAACCCCATGTAAGTTATGGGGCAGTAACAGAACACTTTTCAAAACGTGTTTTTCAGCCCGAAATAAACGCGTTTTTTCAGACAACTGAATCACCATGTAACAGCAAGGCTCAGAGGAGCCCACACACTCAGCTCTTAACCCCAGTGTGCAGGAACGGTCAAAACGTGTTTTTCAGCAGAAATAAACATGTTTCTGCAAGTTTGGTCAACCCCATGTAAGTTATGGGACAGTAACAGCACACTTTTCAAAACGTGTTTTTCAGCCCGAAATAAACGCGTTTTTTCAGACAACTGAATCCCCATGTAACAGCAAGACTCAGAGGAGCCCACACACTCAGATCTTAACCCTAGTGTGCAGAAAGGGTAAAAACGTGTTTTTCAGCAGAAATAAACATGTTTCTGCAAGTTTGGTTAACCCCATGTAAGTTATGGGGAAGTAACAGAACACTTTTCAAAACGTGTTTTTCAGCCCGAAATAAACGCGTTTTTTCAGACAACTGAATCCCCATGTAACAGCAAGGTTCAGAAGAGCCCACACTCTCAGCTCTTAACCCCAGTGTGCAGGAAGAGTCAAAACGTGTTTTTCAGCAGAAATAAACATGTTTCTGCAAGTTTGGTCAACCCCATGTAAGTTATGGGGCAGTAACAGAACACTTTTCAAAACGTGTTTTTCAGCCCAAAATAAACGCGTTTTTTTAAGACAACTGAATCACCATGTAACAGCAAGGCTCAGAGGAGCCCACACACTCAGCTCTTAACCCCAGTGTGCAGAAAGAGTCAAAACGTGTTTTTCAGCAGAAATAAACATGTTTCTGCAAGTTTGGTCAACCCCATGTAAGTTATGGGGCAGTAACAGAACACTTTTCAAAACGTGTTTTTCAGCCCGAAATAAACGCGTTTTTTCAGACAACTGAATCCCCATGTAACAGCAAGGCTCAGAGGAGCCCACACACTCAGCTCTTAGCCCCAGTGTGCAGAAAGTGTCAAAACGTGTTTTTCAGCAGAAATAAACATGTTTCTGCAAGTTTGGTCAACCCCATGTAAGTTATGGGACAGTAACAGCACACTTTTCAAAACGTGTTTTTCAGCCCGAAATAAACGCGTTTTTTCAGAAAACTGAATCCCCATGTAACAGCAAGGCTCAGAGGAGCCCACACACTCAGATCTTAACCCCAGTGTTCAGAAAGGGTCAAAACGTGTTTTTCAGCAGAAATAAACATGTTTCTGCAAGTTTGGTCAACCCCATGTAAGTTATGGGGCAGTAACAGAACACTTTTCAAAACGTGTTTTTCAGCCCGAAATAAACGCGTTTTTTCAGACAACTGAATCACCATGTAACAGCAAGGCTCAGAGGAGCCCACACACTCAGCTCTTAACCCCAGTGTGCAGGAAGGGTCAAAACGTGTTTTTCAGCAGAAATAAACATGTTTCTGCAAGTTTGGTCAACCCCATGTAAGTTATGGGGCAGTAACAGAACACTTATCAAAACGTGTTTTTCAGCCCGAAATAAACGCGTTTTTTCAGACAACTGAATCCCCATGCAACAGCAAGGCTCAGAAGAGCCCACACACTCAGCTCTTAACCCCAGTGTGCAGAAAGTGTCAAAACGTGTTTTTCAGCAGAAATAAACATGTTTCTGCAAGTTTGGTCAACCCCATGTAAGTTATGGGACAGTAACAGCACACTTTTCAAAACGTGTTTTTCAGCCCGAAATAAACGCGTTTTTTCAGAAAACTGAATCCCCATGTAACAAAAGGCTCAGAGGAGCCCACACACTCAGATCTTAACCCCAGTGTGCAGAAAGGGTCAAAACGTGTTTTTCAGCAGAAATAAACATGTTTCTGCAAGTTTGGTCAACCCCATGTAAGTTATGGGGCAGTAACAGAACACTTTTCAAAACGTGTTTTTCAGCCCGAAATAAACGCGTTTTTTCAGACAACTGAATCACCATGTAACAGCAAGGCTCAGAGGAGCCCACACACTCAGCTCTTAACCCCAGTGTGCAGGAAGGGTCAAAACGTGTTTTTCAGCAGAAATAAACATGTTTCTGCAAGTTTGGTCAACCCCATGTAAGTTATGGGGCAGTAACAGAACACTTTTCAAAACGTGTTTTTCAGCCCGAAATAAACGCGTTTTTTCAGACAACTGAATCCCCATGCAACAGCAAGGCTCAGAAGAGCCCACACACTCAGCTCTTAACCCCAGTGTGCAGAAAGGGTCAAAACGTGTTTTTCAGCAGAAATAAACATGTTTCTGCAAGTTTGGTCAACCCCATGTAAGTTATGGGGCAGTAACAGAACACTTTTCAAAACGTGTTTTTCAGCCCGAAATAAACGCGTTTTTTCAGACAACTGAATCACCATGTAACAGCAAGGCTAAGAGGAGCCCACACACTCAGCTCTTAACCCCAGTGTGCAGGAAGGGTCAAAACGTGTTTTTCAGCAGAAATAAACATGTTTCTGCAAGTTTGGTCAACCCCATGTAAGTTATGGGGCAGTAACAGAACACTTTTCAAAACGTGTTTTTCAGCCCGAAATAAACGCGTTTTTTCAGACAACTGAATCCCCATGCAACAGCAAGGCTCAGAAGAGCCCACACACTCAGCTCTTAACCCCAGTGTGCAGAAAGTGTCAAAACGTGTTTTTCAGCAGAAATAAACATGTTTCTGCAAGTTTGGTCAACCCCATGTAAGTTATGGGACAGTAACAGCACACTTTTCAAAACGTGTTTTTCAGCCCGAAATAAACGCGTTTTTTCAGACAACTGAATCCCCATGTAACAGCAAGGCTCAGAGGAGCCCACACACTCAGATCTTAACCCCAGTGTGCAAAAAGGGTCAAAACGTGTTTTTCAGCAGAAATAAACATGTTTCTGCAAGTTTGGTCAACCCCATGTAAGTTATGGGGCAGTAACAGAACACTTTTCAAAACGTGTTTTTCAGCCCGAAATAAACGCGTTTTTTCAGACAACTGAATCACCATGTAACAGCAAGGCTCAGAGGAGCCCACACACTCAGCTCTTAACCCCAGTGTGCAGGAAGGGTCAAAACGTGTTTTTCAGCAGAAATAAACATGTTTCTGCAAGTTTGGTCAACCCCATGTAAGTTATGGGGCAGTAACAGAACACTTTTCAAAACGTGTTTTTCAGCCCGAAATAAACGCGTTTTTTCAGACAACTGAATCCCCATGTAACAGCAAGACTCAGAGGAGCCCACACACTCAGATCTTAACCCTAGTGTGCAGAAAGGGTAAAAACGTGTTTTTCAGCAGAAATAAACATGTTTCTGCAAGTTTGGTTAACCCCATGTAAGTTATGGGGAAGTAACAGAACACTTTTCAAAACGTGTTTTTCAGCCCGAAATAAACGCGTTTTTTCAGACAACTGAATCCCCATGTAACAGCAAGGTTCAGAAGAGCCCACACTCTCAGCTCTTAACCCCAGTGTGCAGGAAGGGTCAAAACGTGTTTTTCAGCAGAAATAAACATGTTTCTGCAAGTTTGGTCAACCCCATGTAAGTTATGGGGCAGTAACAGAACACTTTTCAAAACGTGTTTTTCAGCCCGAAATAAACGCGTTTTTTCAGACAACTGAATCCCCATGTAACAGCAAGGCTCAGAGGAGCCCACACACTCAGCTCTTAACCCCAGTGTGCAGAAAGAGTCAAAACGTGTTTTTCAGCAGAAATAAACATGTTTCTGCAAGTTTGGTCAACCCCATGTAAGTTATGGGGCAGTAACAGAACACTTTTCAAAACGTGTTTTTCAGCCTGAAATAAACGCGTTTTTTCAGACAACTGAATCACCATGTAACAGCAAGGCTCAGAGGAGCCCACACACTCAGCTCTTAACCCCAGTGTGCAGAAAGAGTCAAAACGTGTTTTTCAGCAGAAATAAACATGTTTCTGCAAGTTTGGTCAACCCCATGTAAGTTATGGGGCAGTAACAGAACACTTTTCAAAACGTGTTTTTCAGCCCGAAATAAACGCGTTTTTTCAGACAACTGAATCCCCATGTAACAGCAAGGCTCAGAGGAGCCCACACACTCAGCTCTTAGCCCCAGTGTGCAGAAAGTGTCAAAACGTGTTTTTCAGCAGAAATAAACATGTTTCTGCAAGTTTGGTCAACCCCATGTAAGTTATGGGACAGTAACAGCACACTTTTCAAAACGTGTTTTTCAGCCCGAAATAAACGCGTTTTTTCAGAAAACTGAATCCCCATGTAACAGCAAGGCTCAGAGGAGCCCACACACTCAGATCTTAACCCCAGTGTGCAGAAAGGGTCAAAACGTGTTTTTCAGCAGAAATAAACATGTTTCTGCAAGTTTGGTCAACCCCATGTAAGTTATGGGGCAGTAACAGAACACTTTTCAAAACGTGTTTTTCAGCCCGAAATAAACGCGTTTTTTCAGACAACTGAATCACCATGTAACAGCAAGGCTCAGAGGAGCCCACACACTCAGCTCTTAACCCCAGTGTGCAGGAAGGGTCAAAACGTGTTTTTCAGCAGAAATAAACATGTTTCTGCAAGTTTGGTCAACCCCATGTAAGTTATGGGGCAGTAACAGAACACTTTTCAAAACGTGTTTTTCAGCCCGAAATAAACGCGTTTTTTCAGACAACTGAATCCCCATGCAACAGCAAGGCTCAGAAGAGCCCACACACTCAGCTCTTAACCCCAGTGTGCAGAAAGTGTCAAAACGTGTTTTTCAGCAGAAATAAACATGTTTCTGCAAGTTTGGTCAACCCCATGTAAGTTATGGGACAGTAACAGCACACTTTTCAAAACGTGTTTTTCAGCCCGAAATAAACGCGTTTTTTCAGACAACTGAATCCCCATGTAACAGCAAGGCTCAGAGGAGCCCACACACTCAGATCTTAACCCCAGTGTGCAGAAAGGGTCAAAACGTGTTTTTCAGCAGAAATAAACATGTTTCTGCAAGTTTGGTCAACCCCATGTAAGTTATGGGGCAGTAACAGAACACTTTTCAAAACGTGTTTTTCAGCCCTAAATAAACGCGTTTTTTCAGACAACTGAATCACCATGTAACAGCAAGGCTCAGAGGAGCCCACACACTCAGCTCTTAACCCCAGTGTGCAGGAAGGGTCAAAACGTGTTTTTCAGCAGAAATAAACATGTTTCTGCAAGTTTGGTCAACCCCATGTAAGTTATGGGGCAGTAACAGAACACTTTTCAAAACGTGTTTTTCAGCCCGAAATAAACGCGTTTTTTCAGACAACTGAATCCCCATGCAACAGCAAGGCTCAGAAGAGCCCACACACTCAGCTCTTAACCCCAGTGTGCAGAAAGAGTCAAAACGTGTTTTTCAGCAGAAATAAACATGTTTCTGCAAGTTTGGTCAACCCCATGTAAGTTATGGGGCAGTAACAGAACACTTTTCAAAACGTGTTTTTCAGCCCGAAATAAACGCGTTTTTTCAGACAACTGAATCCCCATGTAACAGCAAGGCTCAGAGGAGCCCACACACTCAGATCTTAACCCCAGTGTGCAGAAAGGGTCAAAACGTGTTTTTCAGCAGAAATAAACATGTTTCTGCAAGTTTGGTCAACCCCATGTAAGTTATGGGGCAGTAACAGAACACTTTTCAAAACGTGTTTTTCAGCCCGAAATAAACGCGTTTTTTCAGACAACTGAATCACCATGTAACAGCAAGGCTAAGAGGAGCCCACACACTCAGCTCTTAACCCCAGTGTGCAGGAAGGGTCAAAACGTGTTTTTCAGCAGAAATAAACATGTTTCTGCAAGTTTGGTCAACCCCATGTAAGTTATGGGGCAGTAACAGAACACTTTTCAAAACGTGTTTTTCAGCCCGAAATAAACGCGTTTTTTCAGACAACTGAATCCCCATGCAACAGCAAGGCTCAGAAGAGCCCACACACTCAGCTCTTAACCCCAGTGTGCAGAAAGTGTCAAAACGTGTTTTTCAGCAGAAATAAACATGTTTCTGCAAGTTTGGTCAACCCCATGTAAGTTATGGGACAGTAACAGCACACTTTTCAAAACGTGTTTTTCAGCCCGAAATAAACGCGTTTTTTCAGAAAACTGAATCCCCATGTAACAGCAAGGCTCAGAGGAGCCCACACACTCAGATCTTAACCCCAGTGTGCAGAAAGGGTCAAAACGTGTTTTTCAGCAGAAATAAACATGTTTCTGCAAGTTTGGTCAACCCCATGTAAGTTATGGGGCAGTAACAGAACACTTTTCAAAACGTGTTTTTCAGCCCGAAATAAACGCGTTTTTTCAGACAACTGAATCACCATGTAACAGCAAGGCTCAGAGGAGCCCACACACTCAGCTCTTAACCCCAGTGTGCAGGAAGGGTCAAAACGTGTTTTTCAGCAGAAATAAACATGTTTCTGCAAGTTTGGTCAACCCCATGTAAGTTATGGGGCAGTAACAGAACACTTTTCAAAACGTGTTTTTCAGCCCGAAATAAACGCGTTTTTTCAGACAACTGAATCCCCATGCAACAGCAAGGCTCAGAAGAGCCCACACACTCAGCTCTTAACCCCAGTGTGCAGAAAGGGTCAAAACGTGTTTTTCAGCAGAAATAAACATGTTTCTGCAAGTTTGGTCAACCCCATGTAAGTTATGGGGCAGTAACAGAACACTTTTCAAAACGTGTTTTTCAGCCCGAAATAAACGCGTTTTTTCAGACAACTGAATCACCATGTAACAGCAAGGCTAAGAGGAGCCCACACACTCAGCTCTTAACCCCAGTGTGCAGGAAGGGTCAAAACGTGTTTTTCAGCAGAAATAAACATGTTTCTGCAAGTTTGGTCAACCCCATGTAAGTTATGGGGCAGTAACAGAACACTTTTCAAAACGTGTTTTTCAGCCCGAAATAAACGCGTTTTTTCAGACAACTGAATCCCCATGCAAAAGCAAGGCTCAGAAGAGCCCACACACTCAGCTCTTAACCCCAGTGTGCAGAAAGTGTCAAAACGTGTTTTTCAGCAGAAATAAACATGTTTCTGCAAGTTTGGTCAACCCCATGTAAGTTATGGGACAGTAACAGCACACTTTTCAAAACGTGTTTTTCAGCCCGAAATAAACGCGTTTTTTCAGACAACTGAATCCCCATGTAACAGCAAGGCTCAGAGGAGCCCACACACTCAGATCTTAACCCCAGTGTGCAAAAAGGGTCAAAACGTGTTTTTCAGCAGAAATAAACATGTTTCTGCAAGTTTGGTCAACCCCATGTAAGTTATGGGGCAGTAACAGAACACTTTTCAAAACGTGTTTTTCAGCCCGAAATAAACGCGTTTTTTCAGACAACTGAATCACCATGTAACAGCAAGGCTCAGAGGAGCCCACACACTCAGCTCTTAACCCCAGTGTGCAGGAAGGGTCAAAACGTGTTTTTCAGCAGAAATAAACATGTTTCTGCAAGTTTGGTCAACCCCATGTAAGTTATGGGGCAGTAACAGAACACTTTTCAAAACGTGTTTTTCAGCCCGAAATAAACGCGTTTTTTCAGACAACTGAATCCCCATGTAACAGCAAGACTCAGAGGAGCCCACACACTCAGATCTTAACCCTAGTGTGCAGAAAGGGTAAAAACGTGTTTTTCAGCAGAAATAAACATGTTTCTGCAAGTTTGGTTAACCCCATGTAAGTTATGGGGAAGTAACAGAACACTTTTCAAAACGTGTTTTTCAGCCCGAAATAAACGCGTTTTTTCAGACAACTGAATCCCCATGTAACAGCAAGGTTCAGAAGAGCCCACACTCTCAGCTCTTAACCCCAGTGTGCAGGAAGGGTCAAAACGTGTTTTTCAGCAGAAATAAACATGTTTCTGCAAGTTTGGTCAACCCCATGTAAGTTATGGGGCAGTAACAGAACACTTTTCAAAACGTGTTTTTCAGCCCGAAATAAACGCGTTTTTTCAGACAACTGAATCCCCATGTAACAGCAAGGCTCAGAGGAGCCCACACACTCAGCTCTTAACCCCAGTGTGCAGAAAGAGTCAAAACGTGTTTTTCAGCAGAAATAAACATGTTTCTGCAAGTTTGGTCAACCCCATGTAAGTTATGGGGCAGTAACAGAACACTTTTCAAAACGTGTTTTTCAGCCTGAAATAAACGCGTTTTTTCAGACAACTGAATCACCATGTAACAGCAAGGCTCAGAGGAGCCCACACACTCAGCTCTTAACCCCAGTGTGCAGAAAGAGTCAAAACGTGTTTTTCAGCAGAAATAAACATGTTTCTGCAAGTTTGGTCAACCCCATGTAAGTTATGGGGCAGTAACAGAACACTTTTCAAAACGTGTTTTTCAGCCCGAAATAAACGCGTTTTTTCAGACAACTGAATCCCCATGTAACAGCAAGGCTCAGAGGAGCCCACACACTCAGCTCTTAGCCCCAGTGTGCAGAAAGTGTCAAAACGTGTTTTTCAGCAGAAATAAACATGTTTCTGCAAGTTTGGTCAACCCCATGTAAGTTATGGGACAGTAACAGCACACTTTTCAAAACGTGTTTTTCAGCCCGAAATAAACGCGTTTTTTCAGAAAACTGAATCCCCATGTAACAGCAAGGCTCAGAGGAGCCCACACACTCAGATCTTAACCCCAGTGTGCAGAAAGGGTCAAAACGTGTTTTTCAGCAGAAATAAACATGTTTCTGCAAGTTTGGTCAACCCCATGTAAGTTATGGGGCAGTAACAGAACACTTTTCAAAACGTGTTTTTCAGCCCGAAATAAACGCGTTTTTTCAGACAACTGAATCACCATGTAACAGCAAGGCTCAGAGGAGCCCACACACTCAGCTCTTAACCCCAGTGTGCAGGAAGGGTCAAAACGTGTTTTTCAGCAGAAATAAACATGTTTCTGCAAGTTTGGTCAACCCCATGTAAGTTATGGGGCAGTAACAGAACACTTTTCAAAACGTGTTTTTCAGCCCGAAATAAACGCGTTTTTTCAGACAACTGAATCCCCATGCAACAGCAAGGCTCAGAAGAGCCCACACACTCAGCTCTTAACCCCAGTGTGCAGAAAGAGTCAAAACGTGTTTTTCAGCAGAAATAAACATGTTTCTGCAAGTTTGGTCAACCCCATGTAAGTTATGGGGCAGTAACAGAACACTTTTCAAAACGTGTTTTTCAGCCCGAAATAAACGCGTTTTTTCAGACAACTGAATCCCCATGTAACAGCAAGGCTCAGAGGAGCCCACACACTCAGATCTTAACCCCAGTGTGCAGAAAGGGTCAAAACGTGTTTTTCAGCAGAAATAAACATGTTTCTGCAAGTTTGGTCAACCCCATGTAAGTTATGGGGCAGTAACAGAACACTTTTCAAAACGTGTTTTTCAGCCCGAAATAAACGCGTTTTTTCAGACAACTGAATCACCATGTAACAGCAAGGCTAAGAGGAGCCCACACACTCAGCTCTTAACCCCAGTGTGCAGGAAGGGTCAAAACGTGTTTTTCAGCAGAAATAAACATGTTTCTGCAAGTTTGGTCAACCCCATGTAAGTTATGGGGCAGTAACAGAACACTTTTCAAAACGTGTTTTTCAGCCCGAAATAAACGCGTTTTTTCAGACAACTGAATCCCCATGCAACAGCAAGGCTCAGAAGAGCCCACACACTCAGCTCTTAACCCCAGTGTGCAGAAAGTGTCAAAACGTGTTTTTCAGCAGAAATAAACATGTTTCTGCAAGTTTGGTCAACCCCATGTAAGTTATGGGACAGTAACAGCACACTTTTCAAAACGTGTTTTTCAGCCCGAAATAAACGCGTTTTTTCAGACAACTGAATCCCCATGTAACAGCAAGGTTCAGAAGAGCCCACACTCTCAGCTCTTAACCCCAGTGTGCAGGAAGGGTCAAAACGTGTTTTTCAGCAGAAATAAACATGTTTCTGCAAGTTTGGTCAACCCCATGTAAGTTATGGGGCAGTAACAGAACACTTTTCAAAACGTGTTTTTCAGCCCGAAATAAACGCGTTTTTTCAGACAACTGAATCCCCATGCAACAGCAAGGCTCAGAAGAGCCCACACACTCAGCTCTTAACCCCAGTGTGCAGAAAGAGTCAAAACGTGTTTTTCAGCAGAAATAAACGTTTCTGCAAGTTTGGTCAACCCCATGTAAGTTATGGGGCAGTAACAGAACACTTTTCAAAACGTGTTTTTCAGCCCGAAATAAACGCGTTTTTTCAGACAACTGAATCACCATGTAACAGCAAGGCTCAGAGGAGCCCACACACTCAGCTCTTAACCCCAGTGTGCAGAAAGAGTCAAAACGTGTTTTTCAGCAGAAATAAACATGTTTCTGCAAGTTTGGTCAACCCCATGTAAGTTATGGGGCAGTAACAGAACACTTTTCAAAACGTGTTTTTCAGCCCGAAATAAACGCGTTTTTTCAGACAACTGAATCCCCATGTAACAGCAAGGCTCAGAGGAGCCCACACACTCAGCTCTTAGCCCCAGTGTGCAGAAAGTGTCAAAACGTGTTTTTCAGCAGAAATAAACATGTTTCTGCAAGTTTGGTCAACCCCATGTAAGTTATGGGACAGTAACAGCACACTTTTCAAAACGTGTTTTTCAGCCCGAAATAAACGCGTTTTTTCAGAAAACTGAATCCCCATGTAACAGCAAGGCTCAGAGGAGCCCACACACTCAGATCTTAACCCCAGTGTGCAGAAAGGGTCAAAACGTGTTTTTCAGCAGAAATAAACATGTTTCTGCAAGTTTGGTCAACCCCATGTAAGTTATGGGGCAGTAACAGAACACTTTTCAAAACGTGTTTTTCAGCCCGAAATAAACGCGTTTTTTCAGACAACTGAATCACCATGTAACAGCAAGGCTCAGAGGAGCCCACACACTCAGCTCTTAACCCCAGTGTGCAGGAAGGGTCAAAACGTGTTTTTCAGCAGAAATAAACATGTTTCTGCAAGTTTGGTCAACCCCATGTAAGTTATGGGGCAGTAACAGAACACTTTTCAAAACGTGTTTTTCAGCCCGAAATAAACGCGTTTTTTCAGACAACTGAATCCCCATGCAACAGCAAGGCTCAGAAGAGCCCACACACTCAGCTCTTAACCCCAGTGTGCAGGAAGGGTCAAAACGTGTTTTTCAGCAGAAATAAACATGTTTCTGCAAGTTTGGTCAACCCCATGTAAGTTATGGGGCAGTAACAGAACACTTTTCAAAACGTGTTTTTCAGCCCGAAATAAACGCGTTTTTTCAGACAACTGAATCCCCATGCAACAGCAAGGCTCAGAAGAGCCCACACACTCAGCTCTTAACCCCAGTGTGCAGAAAGAGTCAAAACGTGTTTTTCAGCAGAAATAAACATGTTTCTGCAAGTTTGGTCAACCCCATGTAAGTTATGGGGCAGTAACAGAACACTTTTCAAAACGTGTTTTTCAGCCCGAAATAAACGCGTTTTTTCAGACAACTGAATCCCCATGTAACAGCAAGGCTCAGAGGAGCCCACACACTCAGCTCTAAGCCCCAGTGTGCAGAAAGTGTCAAAACGTGTTTTTCAGCAGAAATAAACATGTTTCTGCAAGTTTGGTCAACCCCATGTAAGTTATGGGACAGTAACAGCACACTTTTCAAAACGTGTTTTTCAGCCCGAAATAAACGCGTTTTTTCAGAAAACTGAATCCCCATGTAACAGCAAGGCTCAGAGGAGCCCACACACTCAGATCTTAACCCCAGTGTGCAGAAAGGGTCAAAACGTGTTTTTCAGCAGAAATAAACATGTTTCTGCAAGTTTGGTCAACCCCATGTAAGTTATGGGGCAGTAACAGAACACTTTTCAAAACGTGTTTTTCAGCCCGAAATAAACGCGTTTTTTCAGACAACTGAATCCCCATGCAACAGCAAGGCTCAGAAGAGCCCACACACTCAGCTCTTAACCCCAGTGTGCAGGAAGGGTCAAAACGTGTTTTTCAGCAGAAATAAACATGTTTCTGCAAGTTTGGTCAACCCCATGTAAGTTATGGGGCAGTAACAGAACACTTTTCAAAACGTGTTTTTCAGCCCGAAATAAACGCGTTTTTTCAGACAACTGAATCCCCATGCAACAGCAAGGCTCAGAAGAGCCCACACACTCAGCTCTTAACCCCAGTGTGCAGAAAGAGTCAAAACGTGTTTTTCAGCAGAAATAAACATGTTTCTGCAAGTTTGGTCAACCCCATGTAAGTTATGGGGCAGTAACAGAACACTTTTCAAAACGTGTTTTTCAGCCCGAAATAAACGCGTTTTTTCAGACAACTGAATCCCCATGTAACAGCAAGGCTCAGAGGAGCCCACACACTCAGATCTTAACCCCAGTGTGCAGAAAGGGTCAAAACGTGTTTTTCAGCAGAAATAAACATGTTTCTGCAAGTTTGGTCAACCCCATGTAAGTTATGGGGCAGTAACAGAACACTTTTCAAAACGTGTTTTTCAGCCCGAAATAAACGCGTTTTTTCAGACAACTGAATCACCATGTAACAGCAAGGCTCAGAGGAGCCCACACACTCAGCTCTTAACCCCAGTGTGCAGGAAGGGTCAAAACGTGTTTTTCAGCAGAAATAAACATGTTTCTGCAAGTTTGGTCAACCCCATGTAAGTTATGGGACAGTAACAGCACACTTTTCAAAACGTGTTTTTCAGCCCGAAATAAACGCGTTTTTTCAGACAACTGAATCCCCATGTAACAGCAAGGCTCAGAGGAGCCCACACACTCAGATCTTAACCCTAGTGTGCAGAAAGGGTAAAAACGTGTTTTTCAGCAGAAATAAACATGTTTCTGCAAGTTTGGTCAACCCCATGTAAGTTATGGGGCAGTAACAGAACACTTTTCAAAACGTGTTTTTCAGCCCGAAATAAACGCGTTTTTTCAGACAACTGAATCACCATGTAACAGCAAGGCTCAGAGGAGCCCACACACTCAGCTCTTAACCCCAGTGTGCAGGAAGGGTCAAAACGTGTTTTTCAGCAGAAATAAACATGTTTCTGCAAGTTTGGTCAACCCCATGTAAGTTATGGGGCAGTAACAGAACACTTTTCAAAACGTGTTTTTCAGCCCGAAATAAACGCGTTTTTTCAGACAACTGAATCCCCATACAACAGCAAGGCTCAGAAGAGCCCACACACTCAGCTCTTAACCCCAGTGTGCAGAAAGGGTCAAAACGTGTTTTTCAGCAGCAATAAACATGTTTCTGCAAGTTTGGTCAACCCCATGTAAGTTATGGGGCAGTAACAGAACACTTTTCAAAACGTGTTTTTCAGCCCGAAATAAACGCGTTTTTTCAGACAACTGAATCACCATGTAACAGCAAGGCTAAGAGGAGCCCACACACTCAGCTCTTAACCCCAGTGTGCAGGAAGGGTCAAAACGTGTTTTTCAGCAGAAATAAACATGTTTCTGCAAGTTTGGTCAACCCCATGTAAGTTATGGGACAGTAACAGCACACTTTTCAAAACGTGTTTTTCAGCCCGAAATAAACGCGTTTTTTCAGACAACTGAATCCCCATGTAACAGCAAGGCTCAGAGGAGCCCACACACTCAGATCTTAACCCCAGTGTGCAGAAAGGGTCAAAACGTGTTTTTCAGCAGAAATAAACATGTTTCTGCAAGTTTGGTCAACCCCATGTAAGTTATGGGGCAGTAACAGAACACTTTTCAAAACGTGTTTTTCAGCCCGAAATAAACGCGTTTTTTCAGACAACTGAATCACCATGTAACAGCAAGGCTCAGAGGAGCCCACACACTCAGCTCTTAACCCCAGTGTGCAGGAAGGGTCAAAACGTGTTTTTCAGCAGAAATAAACGTTTCTGCAAGTTTGGTCAACCCCATGTAAGTTATGGGACAGTAACAGCACACTTTTCAAAACGTGTTTTTCAGCCCGAAATAAACGCGTTTTTTCAGACAACTGAATCCCCATGTAACAGCAAGACTCAGAGGAGCCCACACACTCAGATCTTAACCCTAGTGTGCAGAAAGGGTAAAAACGTGTTTTTCAGCAGAAATAAACATGTTTCTGCAAGTTTGGTTAACCCCATGTAAGTTATGGGGAAGTAACAGAACACTTTTCAAAACGTGTTTTTCAGCCCGAAATAAACGCGTTTTTTCAGACAACTGAATCCCCATGTAACAGCAAGGTTCAGAAGAGCCCACACTCTCAGCTCTTAACCCCATTGTGCAGGAAGGGTCAAAACGTGTTTTTCAGCAGAAATAAACATGTTTCTGCAAGTTTGGTCAACCCCATGTAAGTTATGGGGCAGTAACAGAACACTTTTCAAAACGTGTTTTTCAGCCCGAAATAAACGCGTTTTTTCAGACAACTGAATCCCCATGCAACAGCAAGGCTCAGAAGAGCCCACACACTCAGCTCTTAACCCCAGTGTGCAGAAAGAGTCAAAACGTGTTTTTCAGCAGAAATAAACATGTTTCTGCAAGTTTGGTCAACCCCATGTAAGTTATGGGGCAGTAACAGAACACTTTTCAAAACGTGTTTTTCAGCCCGAAATAAACGCGTTTTTTCAGACAACTGAATCACCATGTAACAGCAAGGCTCAGAGGAGCCCACACACTCAGCTCTTAACCCCAGTGTGCAGAAAGAGTCAAAACGTGTTTTTCAGCAGAAATAAACATGTTTCTGCAAGTTTGGTCAACCCCATGTAAGTTATGGGGCAGTAACAGAACACTTTTCAAAACGTGTTTTTCAGCCCGAAATAAACGCGTTTTTTCAGACAACTGAATCCCCATGTAACAGCAAGGCTCAGAGGAGCCCACACACTCAGCTCTTAGCCCCAGTGTGCAGAAAGTGTCAAAACGTGTTTTTCAGCAGAAATAAACATGTTTCTGCAAGTTTGGTCAACCCCATGTAAGTTATGGGACAGTAACAGCACACTTTTCAAAACGTGTTTTTCAGCCCGAAATAAACGCGTTTTTTCAGAAAACTGAATCCCCATGTAACAGCAAGGCTCAGAGGAGCCCACACACTCAGATCTTAACCCCAGTGTGCAGAAAGGGTCAAAACGTGTTTTTCAGCAGAAATAAACATGTTTCTGCAAGTTTGGTCAACCCCATGTAAGTTATGGGGCAGTAACAGAACACTTTTCAAAACGTGTTTTTCAGCCCGAAATAAACGCGTTTTTTCAGACAACTGAATCACCATGTAACAGCAAGGCTCAGAGGAGCCCACACACTCAGCTCTTAACCCCAGTGTGCAGGAAGGGTCAAAACGTGTTTTTCAGCAGAAATAAACATGTTTCTGCAAGTTTGGTCAACCCCATGTAAGTTATGGGGCAGTAACAGAACACTTTTCAAAACGTGTTTTTCAGCCCGAAATAAACGCGTTTTTTCAGACAACTGAATCCCCATGCAACAGCAAGGCTCAGAAGAGCCCACACACTCAGCTCTTAACCCCAGTGTGCAGAAAGTGTCAAAACGTGTTTTTCGGCAGAAATAAACATGTTTCTGCAAGTTTGGTCAACCCCATGTAAGTTATGGGACAGTAACAGCACACTTTTCAAAACGTGTTTTTCAGCCCGAAATAAACGCGTTTTTTCAGACAACTGAATCCCCATGTAACAGCAAGGCTCAGAGGAGCCCACACACTCAGATCTTAACCCCAGTGTGCAGAAAGGGTCAAAACGTGTTTTTCAGCAGAAATAAACATGTTTCTGCAAGTTTGGTCAACCCCATGTAAGTTATGGGGCAGTAACAGAACACTTTTCAAAACGTATTTTTCAGCCCGAAATAAACGCGTTTTTTCAGACAACTGAATCACCATGTAACAGCAAGGCTCAGAGGAGCCCACACACTCAGCTCTTAACCCCAGTGTGCAGGAAGGGTCAAAACGTGTTTTTCAGCAGAAATAAACATGTTTCTGCAAGTTTGGTCAACCCCATGTAAGTTATGGGACAGTAACAGCACACTTTTCAAAACGTGTTTTTCAGCCCGAAATAAACGCGTTTTTTCAGACAACTGAATCCCCATGTAACAGCAAGACTCAGAGGAGCCCACACACTCAGATCTTAACCCTAGTGTGCAGAAAGGGTAAAAACGTGTTTTTCAGCAGAAATAAACATGTTTCTGCAAGTTTGGTTAACCCCATGTAAGTTATGGGGAAGTAACAGAACACTTTTCAAAACGTGTTTTTCAGCCCGAAATAAACGCGTTTTTTCAGACAACTGAATCCCCATGTAACAGCAAGGTTCAGAAGAGCCCACACTCTCAGCTCTTAACCCCAGTGTGCAGGAAGGGTCAAAACGTGTTTTTCAGCAGAAATAAACATGTTTCTGCAAGTTTGGTCAACCCCATGTAAGTTATGGGGCAGTAACAGAACACTTTTCAAAACGTGTTTTTCAGCCCGAAATAAACGCGTTTTTTCAGACAACTGAATCCCCATGCAACAGCAAGGCTCAGAAGAGCCCACACACTCAGCTCTTAACCCCAGTGTGCAGAAAGAGTCAAAACGTGTTTTTCAGCAGAAATAAACATGTTTCTGCAAGTTTGGTCAACCCCATGTAAGTTATGGGGCAGTAACAGAACACTTTTCAAAACGTGTTTTTCAGCCCGAAATAAACGCGTTTTTTCAGACAACTGAATCACCATGTAACAGCAAGGCTCAGAGGAGCCCACACACTCAGCTCTTAACCCCAGTGTGCAGGAAGGGTCAAAACGTGTTTTTCAGCAGAAATAAACATGTTTCTGCAAGTTTGGTCAACCCCATGTAAGTTATGGGACAGTAACAGCACACTTTTCAAAACGTGTTTTTCAGCCCGAAATAAACGCGTTTTTTCAGACAACTGAATCCCCATGTAACAGCAAGACTCAGAGGAGCCCACACACTCAGATCTTAACCCTAGTGTGCAGAAAGGGTAAAAACGTGTTTTTCAGCAGAAATAAACATGTTTCTGCAAGTTTGGTCAACCCCATGTAAGTTATGGGACAGTAACAGCACACTTTTCAAAACGTGTTTTTCAGCCCGAAATAAACGCGTTTTTTTCAGACAACTGAATCCCCATGTAACAGCAAGCTCAGAGGAGCCCACACACTCAGATCTTAACCCCAGTGTGCAGAAAGGGTCAAAACGTGTTTTTCAGCAGAAATAAACATGTTTCTGCAAGTTTGGTCAACCCCATGTAAGTTATGGGGCAGTAACAGAACACTTTTCAAAACGTGTTTTTCAGCCCGAAATAAACGCGTTTTTTCAGACAACTGAATCCCCATGTAACAGCAAGACTCAGAGGAGCCCACACACTCAGATCTTAACCCCAGTGTGCAGAAAGGGTAAAAACGTGTTTTTCAGCAGAAATAAACATGTTTCTGCAAGTTTGGTCAACCCCATGTAAGTTATGGGGCAGTAAAAGAACACTTTTCAAAACGTGTTTTTCAGCCCGAAATAAACGCGTTTTTTCAGACAACTGAATCCCCATGTAACAGCAAGGTTCAGAAGAGCCCACACTCTCAGCTCTTAACCCCAGTGTGCAGGAAGGGTCAAAACGTGTTTTTCAGCAGAAATAAACATGTTTCTGCAAGTTTGGTCAACCCCATGTAAGTTATGGGGCAGTAACAGAACACTTTTCAAAACGTGTTTTTCAGCCCGAAATAAACGCGTTTTTTCAGACAACTGAATCCCCATGCAACAGCAAGGCTCAGAAGAGCCCACACACTCAGCTCTTAACCCCAGTGTGCAGAAAGAGTCAAAACGTGTTTTTCAGCAGAAATAAACATGTTTCTGCAAGTTTGGTCAACCCCATGTAAGTTATGGGGCAGTAACAGAACACTTTTCAAAACGTGTTTTTCAGCCCGAAATAAACGCGTTTTTTCAGACAACTGAATCACCATGTAACAGCAAGGCTCAGAGGAGCCCACACACTCAGCTCTTAACCCCAGTGTGCAGGAAGGGTCAAAACGTGTTTTTCAGCAGAAATAAACATGTTTCTGCAAGTTTGGTCAACCCCATGTAAGTTATGGGGCAGTAACAGAACACTTTTCAAAACGTGTTTTTCAGCCCGAAATAAACGCGTTTTTTCAGACAACTGAATCCCCATGCAACAGCAAGGCTCAGAAGAGCCCACACACTCAGCTCTTAACCCCAGTGTGCAGAAAGTGTCAAAACGTGTTTTTCAGCAGAAATAAACATGTTTCTGCAAGTTTGGTCAACCCCATGTAAGTTATGGGACAGTAACAGCACACTTTTCAAAACGTGTTTTTCAGCCCGAAATAAACGCGTTTTTTCAGACAACTGAATCCCCATGTAACAGCAAGCTCAGAGGAGCCCACACACTCAGATCTTAACCCCAGTGTGCAGAAAGGGTCAAAACGTGTTTTTCAGCAGAAATAAACATGTTTCTGCAAGTTTGGTCAACCCCATGTAAGTTATGGGGCAGTAACAGAACACTTTTCAAAACGTGTTTTTCAGCCCGAAATAAACGCGTTTTTTTCAGACAACTGAATCCCCATGTAACAGCAAGACTCAGAGGAGCCCACACACTCAGATCTTAACCCCAGTGTGCAGAAAGGGTAAAAACGTGTTTTTCAGCAGAAATAAACATGTTTCTGCAAGTTTGGTCAACCCCATGTAAGTTATGGGGCAGTAACAGAACACTTTTCAAAACGTGTTTTTCAGCCCGAAATAAACGCGTTTTTTCAGACAACTGAATCCCCATGTAACAGCAAGGTTCAGAAGAGCCCACACTCTCAGCTCTTAACCCCAGTGTGCAGGAAGGGTCAAAACGTGTTTTTCAGCAGAAATAAACATGTTTCTGCAAGTTTGGTCAACCCCATGTAAGTTATGGGGCAGTAACAGAACACTTTTCAAAACGTGTTTTTCAGCCCGAAATAAACGCGTTTTTTCAGACAACTGAATCCCCATGCAACAGCAAGGCTCAGAAGAGCCCACACACTCAGCTCTTAACCCCAGTGTGCAAAAAGAGTCAAAACGTGTTTTTCAGCAGAAATAAACATGTTTCTGCAAGTTTGGTCAACCCCATGTAAGTTATGGGGCAGTAACAGAACACTTTTCAAAACGTGTTTTTCAGCCCGAAATAAACGCGTTTTTTCAGACAACTGAATCCCCATGCAACAGCAAGGCTCAGAAGAGCCCACACACTCAGCTCTTAACCCCAGTGTGCAGAAAGAGTCAAAACGTGTTTTTCAGCAGAAATAAACATGTTTCTGCAAGTTTGGTCAACCCCATGTAAGTTATGGGGCAGTAACAGAACACTTTTCAAAACGTGTTTTTCAGCCCGAAATAAACGCGTTTTTTCAGACAACTGAATCACCATGTAACAGCAAGGCTCAGAGGAGCCCACACACTCAGCTCTTAACCCCAGTGTGCAGGAAGGGTCAAAACGTGTTTTTCAGCAGAAATAAACATGTTTCTGCAAGTTTGGTCAACCCCATGTAAGTTATGGGGCAGTAACAGAACACTTTTCAAAACGTGTTTTTCAGCCCGAAATAAACGCGTTTTTTCAGACAACTGAATCCCCATGCAACAGCAAGGCTCAGAAGAGCCCACACACTCAGCTCTTAACCCCAGTGTGCAGAAAGTGTCAAAACGTGTTTTTCAGCAGAAATAAACATGTTTCTGCAAGTTTGGTCAACCCCATGTAAGTTATGGGACAGTAACAGCACACTTTTCAAAACGTGTTTTTCAGCCCGAAATAAACGCGTTTTTTCAGACAACTGAATCCCCATGTAACAGCAAGCTCAGAGGAGCCCACACACTCAGATCTTAACCCCAGTGTGCAGAAAGGGTCAAAACGTGTTTTTCAGCAGAAATAAACATGTTTCTGCAAGTTTGGTCAACCCCATGTAAGTTATGGGGCAGTAACAGAACACTTTTCAAAACGTGTTTTTCAGCCCGAAATAAACGCGTTTTTTTCAGACAACTGAATCCCCATGTAACAGCAAGACTCAGAGGAGCCCACACACTCAGATCTTAACCCCAGTGTGCAGAAAGGGTAAAAACGTGTTTTTCAGCAGAAATAAACATGTTTCTGCAAGTTTGGTCAACCCCATGTAAGTTATGGGGCAGTAACAGAACACTTTTCAAAACGTGTTTTTCAGCCCGAAATAAACGCGTTTTTTCAGACAACTGAATCCCCATGTAACAGCAAGGTTCAGAAGAGCCCACACTCTCAGCTCTTAACCCCAGTGTGCAGGAAGGGTCAAAACGTGTTTTTCAGCAGAAATAAACATGTTTCTGCAAGTTTGGTCAACCCCATGTAAGTTATGGGGCAGTAACAGAACACTTTTCAAAACGTGTTTTTCAGCCCGAAATAAACGCGTTTTTTCAGACAACTGAATCCCCATGCAACAGCAAGGCTCAGAAGAGCCCACACACTCAGCTCTTAACCCCAGTGTGCAGAAAGAGTCAAAACGTGTTTTTCAGCAGAAATAAACATGTTTCTGCAAGTTTGGTCAACCCCATGTAAGTTATGGGGCAGTAACAGAACACTTTTCAAAACGTGTTTTTCAGCCCGAAATAAACGCGTTTTTTCAGACAACTGAATCACCATGTAACAGCAAGGCTCAGAGGAGCCCACACACTCAGCTCTTAACCCCAGTGTGCAGAAAGAGTCAAAACGTGTTTTTCAGCAGAAATAAACATGTTTCTGCAAGTTTGGTCAACCCCATGTAAGTTATGGGGCAGTAACAGAACACTTTTCAAAACGTGTTTTTCAGCCCGAAATAAACGCGTTTTTTCAGACAACTGAATCCCCATGTAACAGCAAGGCTCAGAGGAGCCCACACACTCAGCTCTTAGCCCCAGTGTGCAGAAAGTGTCAAAACGTGTTTTTCAGCAGAAATAAACATGTTTCTGCAAGTTTGGTCAACCCCATGTAAGTTATGGGACAGTAACAGCACACTTTTCAAAACGTGTTTTTCAGCCCGAAATAAACGCGTTTTTTCAGACAACTGAATCCCCATGTAACAGCAAGGCTCAGAGGATCCCACACACTCAGATCTTAACCCCAGTGTGCAGAAAGGGTCAAAACGTGTTTTTCAGCAGAAATAAACATGTTTCTGCAAGTTTGGTCAACCCCATGTAAGTTATGGGGCAGTAACAGAACACTTTTCAAAACGTGTTTTTCAGCCCGAAATAAACGCGTTTTTTCAGACAACTGAATCACCATGTAACAGCAAGGCTCAGAGGAGCCCACACACTCAGCTCTTAACCCCAGTGTGCAGGAAGGGTCAAAACGTGTTTTTCAGCAGAAATAAACATGTTTCTGCAAGTTTGGTCAACCCCATGTAAGTTATGGGGCAGTAACAGAACACTTTTCAAAACGTGTTTTTCAGCCCGAAATAAACGCGTTTTTTCAGACAACTGAATCCCCATGCAACAGCAAGGCTCAGAAGAGCCCACACACTCAGATCTTAACCCCAGTGTGCAGAAAGGGTCAAAACGTGTTTTTCAGCAGAAATAAACATGTTTCTGCAAGTTTGGTCAACCCCATGTAAGTTATGGGACAGTAACAGCACACTTTTCAAAACGTGTTTTTCAGCCCGAAATAAACGCGTTTTTTCAGAAAACTGAATCCCCATGTAACAGCAAGGCTCAGAGGAGCCCACACACTCAGATCTTAACCCCAGTGTGCAGAAAGGGTCAAAACGTGTTTTTCAGCAGAAATAAACATGTTTCTGCAAGTTTGGTCAACCCCATGTAAGTTATGGGGCAGTAACAGAACACTTTTCAAAACGTGTTTTTCAGCCCGAAATAAACGCGTTTTTTCAGACAACTGAATCACCATGTAACAGCAAGGCTCAGAGGAGCCCACACACTCAGCTCTTAACCCCAGTGTGCAGGAAGGGTCAAAACGTGTTTTTCAGCAGAAATAAACATGTTTCTGCAAGTTTGGTCAACCCCATGTAAGTTATGGGGCAGTAACAGAACACTTTTCAAAACGTGTTTTTCAGCCCGAAATAAACGCGTTTTTTCAGACAACTGAATCCCCATGCAACAGCAAGGCTCAGAAGAGCCCACACACTCAGCTCTTAACCCCAGTGTGCAGAAAGTGTCAAAACGTGTTTTTCAGCAGAAATAAACATGTTTCTGCAAGTTTGGTCAACCCCATGTAAGTTATGGGACAGTAACAGCACACTTTTCAAAACGTGTTTTTCAGCCCGAAATAAACGCGTTTTTTCAGACAACTGAATCCCCATGTAACAGCAAGGCTCAGAGGAGCCCACACACTCAGATCTTAACCCCAGTGTGCAGAAAGGGTCAAAACGTGTTTTTCAGCAGAAATAAACATGTTTCTGCAAGTTTGGTCAACCCCATGTAAGTTATGGGGCAGTAACAGAACACTTTTCAAAACGTATTTTTCAGCCCGAAATAAACGCGTTTTTTCAGACAACTGAATCACCATGTAACAGCAAGGCTCAGAGGAGCCCACACACTCAGCTCTTAACCCCAGTGTGCAGGAAGGGTCAAAACGTGTTTTTCAGCAGAAATAAACATGTTTCTGCAAGTTTGGTCAACCCCATGTAAGTTATGGGACAGTAACAGCACACTTTTCAAAACGTGTTTTTCAGCCCGAAATAAACGCGTTTTTTCAGACAACTGAATCCCCATGTAACAGCAAGACTCAGAGGAGCCCACACACTCAGATCTTAACCCTAGTGTGCAGAAAGGGTAAAAACGTGTTTTTCAGCAGAAATAAACATGTTTCTGCAAGTTTGGTTAACCCCATGTAAGTTATGGGGAAGTAACAGAACACTTTTCAAAACGTGTTTTTCAGCCCGAAATAAACGCGTTTTTTCAGACAACTGAATCCCCATGTAACAGCAAGGTTCAGAAGAGCCCACACTCTCAGCTCTTAACCCCAGTGTGCAGGAAGGGTCAAAACGTGTTTTTCAGCAGAAATAAACATGTTTCTGCAAGTTTGGTCAACCCCATGTAAGTTATGGGGCAGTAACAGAACACTTTTCAAAACGTGTTTTTCAGCCCGAAATAAACGCGTTTTTTCAGACAACTGAATCCCCATGCAACAGCAAGGCTCAGAAGAGCCCACACACTCAGCTCTTAACCCCAGTGTGCAGAAAGAGTCAAAACGTGTTTTTCAGCAGAAATAAACATGTTTCTGCAAGTTTGGTCAACCCCATGTAAGTTATGGGGCAGTAACAGAACACTTTTCAAAACGTGTTTTTCAGCCCGAAATAAACGCGTTTTTTCAGACAACTGAATCACCATGTAACAGCAAGGCTCAGAGGAGCCCACACACTCAGCTCTTAACCCCAGTGTGCAGGAAGGGTCAAAACGTGTTTTTCAGCAGAAATAAACATGTTTCTGCAAGTTTGGTCAACCCCATGTAAGTTATGGGACAGTAACAGCACACTTTTCAAAACGTGTTTTTCAGCCCGAAATAAACGCGTTTTTTCAGACAACTGAATCCCCATGTAACAGCAAGACTCAGAGGAGCCCACACACTCAGATCTTAACCCTAGTGTGCAGAAAGGGTAAAAACGTGTTTTTCAGCAGAAATAAACATGTTTCTGCAAGTTTGGTCAACCCCATGTAAGTTATGGGACAGTAACAGCACACTTTTCAAAACGTGTTTTTCAGCCCGAAATAAACGCGTTTTTTTCAGACAACTGAATCCCCATGTAACAGCAAGCTCAGAGGAGCCCACACACTCAGATCTTAACCCCAGTGTGCAGAAAGGGTCAAAACGTGTTTTTCAGCAGAAATAAACATGTTTCTGCAAGTTTGGTCAACCCCATGTAAGTTATGGGGCAGTAACAGAACACTTTTCAAAACGTGTTTTTCAGCCCGAAATAAACGCGTTTTTTCAGACAACTGAATCCCCATGTAACAGCAAGACTCAGAGGAGCCCACACACTCAGATCTTAACCCCAGTGTGCAGAAAGGGTAAAAACGTGTTTTTCAGCAGAAATAAACATGTTTCTGCAAGTTTGGTCAACCCCATGTAAGTTATGGGGCAGTAAAAGAACACTTTTCAAAACGTGTTTTTCAGCCCGAAATAAACGCGTTTTTTCAGACAACTGAATCCCCATGTAACAGCAAGGTTCAGAAGAGCCCACACTCTCAGCTCTTAACCCCAGTGTGCAGGAAGGGTCAAAACGTGTTTTTCAGCAGAAATAAACATGTTTCTGCAAGTTTGGTCAACCCCATGTAAGTTATGGGGCAGTAACAGAACACTTTTCAAAACGTGTTTTTCAGCCCGAAATAAACGCGTTTTTTCAGACAACTGAATCCCCATGCAACAGCAAGGCTCAGAAGAGCCCACACACTCAGCTCTTAACCCCAGTGTGCAGAAAGAGTCAAAACGTGTTTTTCAGCAGAAATAAACATGTTTCTGCAAGTTTGGTCAACCCCATGTAAGTTATGGGGCAGTAACAGAACACTTTTCAAAACGTGTTTTTCAGCCCGAAATAAACGCGTTTTTTCAGACAACTGAATCACCATGTAACAGCAAGGCTCAGAGGAGCCCACACACTCAGCTCTTAACCCCAGTGTGCAGGAAGGGTCAAAACGTGTTTTTCAGCAGAAATAAACATGTTTCTGCAAGTTTGGTCAACCCCATGTAAGTTATGGGGCAGTAACAGAACACTTTTCAAAACGTGTTTTTCAGCCCGAAATAAACGCGTTTTTTCAGACAACTGAATCCCCATGCAACAGCAAGGCTCAGAAGAGCCCACACACTCAGCTCTTAACCCCAGTGTGCAGAAAGTGTCAAAACGTGTTTTTCAGCAGAAATAAACATGTTTCTGCAAGTTTGGTCAACCCCATGTAAGTTATGGGACAGTAACAGCACACTTTTCAAAACGTGTTTTTCAGCCCGAAATAAACGCGTTTTTTCAGACAACTGAATCCCCATGTAACAGCAAGCTCAGAGGAGCCCACACACTCAGATCTTAACCCCAGTGTGCAGAAAGGGTCAAAACGTGTTTTTCAGCAGAAATAAACATGTTTCTGCAAGTTTGGTCAACCCCATGTAAGTTATGGGGCAGTAACAGAACACTTTTCAAAACGTGTTTTTCAGCCCGAAATAAACGCGTTTTTTTCAGACAACTGAATCCCCATGTAACAGCAAGACTCAGAGGAGCCCACACACTCAGATCTTAACCCCAGTGTGCAGAAAGGGTAAAAACGTGTTTTTCAGCAGAAATAAACATGTTTCTGCAAGTTTGGTCAACCCCATGTAAGTTATGGGGCAGTAACAGAACACTTTTCAAAACGTGTTTTTCAGCCCGAAATAAACGCGTTTTTTCAGACAACTGAATCCCCATGTAACAGCAAGGTTCAGAAGAGCCCACACTCTCAGCTCTTAACCCCAGTGTGCAGGAAGGGTCAAAACGTGTTTTTCAGCAGAAATAAACATGTTTCTGCAAGTTTGGTCAACCCCATGTAAGTTATGGGGCAGTAACAGAACACTTTTCAAAACGTGTTTTTCAGCCCGAAATAAACGCGTTTTTTCAGACAACTGAATCCCCATGCAACAGCAAGGCTCAGAAGAGCCCACACACTCAGCTCTTAACCCCAGTGTGCAAAAAGAGTCAAAACGTGTTTTTCAGCAGAAATAAACATGTTTCTGCAAGTTTGGTCAACCCCATGTAAGTTATGGGGCAGTAACAGAACACTTTTCAAAACGTGTTTTTCAGCCCGAAATAAACGCGTTTTTTCAGACAACTGAATCCCCATGCAACAGCAAGGCTCAGAAGAGCCCACACACTCAGCTCTTAACCCCAGTGTGCAGAAAGAGTCAAAACGTGTTTTTCAGCAGAAATAAACATGTTTCTGCAAGTTTGGTCAACCCCATGTAAGTTATGGGGCAGTAACAGAACACTTTTCAAAACGTGTTTTTCAGCCCGAAATAAACGCGTTTTTTCAGACAACTGAATCACCATGTAACAGCAAGGCTCAGAGGAGCCCACACACTCAGCTCTTAACCCCAGTGTGCAGGAAGGGTCAAAACGTGTTTTTCAGCAGAAATAAACATGTTTCTGCAAGTTTGGTCAACCCCATGTAAGTTATGGGGCAGTAACAGAACACTTTTCAAAACGTGTTTTTCAGCCCGAAATAAACGCGTTTTTTCAGACAACTGAATCCCCATGCAACAGCAAGGCTCAGAAGAGCCCACACACTCAGATCTTAACCCCAGTGTGCAGAAAGGGTCAAAACGTGTTTTTCAGCAGAAATAAACATGTTTCTGCAAGTTTGGTCAACCCCATGTAAGTTATGGGGCAGTAACAGAACACTTTTCAAAACGTGTTTTTCAGCCCGAAATAAACGCGTTTTTTCAGACAACTGAATCACCATGTAACAGCAAGGCTCAGAGGAGCCCACACACTCAGCTCTTAACCCCAGTGTGCAGGAAGGGTCAAAACGTGTTTTTCAGCAGAAATAAACATGTTTCTGCAAGTTTGGTCAACCCCATGTAAGTTATGGGGCAGTAACAGAACACTTTTCAAAACGTGTTTTTCAGCCCGAAATAAACGCGTTTTTTCAGACAACTGAATCCCCATGCAACAGCAAGGCTCAGAAGAGCCCACACACTCAGCTCTTAACCCCAGTGTGCAGAAAGAGTCAAAACGTGTTTTTCAGCAGAAATAAACATGTTTCTGCAAGTTTGGTCAACCCCATGTAAGTTATGGGGCAGTAACAGAACACTTTTCAAAACGTGTTTTTCAGCCCGAAATAAACGCGTTTTTTCAGACAACTGAATCCCCATGCAACAGCAAGGCTCAGAAGAGCCCACACACTCAGCTCTTAACCCCAGTGTGAAGAAAGAGTCAAAACGTGTTTTTCAGCAGAAATAAACATGTTTCTGCAAGTTTGGTCAACCCCATGTAAGTTATGGGGCAGTAACAGCACACTTTTCAAAACGTGTTTTTCAGCCCGAAATAAACGCGTTTTTTCAGATAACTGAATCCCCATGTAACAGCAAGGCTCAGAGGAGCCCACACACTCAGATCTTAACCCCAGTGTGCAGAAAGGGTCAAAACGTGTTTTTCAGCAGAAATAAACATGTTTCTGCAAGTTTGGTCAACCCCATGTAACTTATGGGGCAGTAACAGAACACTTTTCAAAACGTGTTTTTCAGCCCGAAATAAACGCGTTTTTTCAGACAACTGAATCACCATGTAACAGCAAGGCTCAGAAGAACCAACACACTCAGCTCTTAACCCCAGTGTGCAGGAAGGGTCAAAACGTGTTTTTCAGCAGAAATAAACATGTTTCTGCAAGTTTGGTCAACCCCATGTAAGTTATGGGGCAGTAACAGAACACTTTTCAAAACGTGTTTTTCAGCCCGAAATAAACGCGTTTTTTCAGACAACTGAATCCCCATGCAACAGCAAGGCTGAGAAGAGCTCACACACTCAGCTCTTAACCCCAGTGTGCAGAAAGAGTCAAAACGTGTTTTTCAGCAGAAATAAACATGTTTCTGCAAGTTTGGTCAACCCCATGTAAGTTATGGGGCAGTAACAGAACACTTTTCAAAACGTGTTTTTCAGCCCGAAATAAACGCGTTTTTTCAGACAACTGAATCCCCATGTAACAGCAAGGCTCAGAGGAGCCCACACACTCAGCTCTTAGCCCCAGTGTGCAGAAAGTGTCAAAACGTGTTTTTCAGCAGAAATAAACATGTTTCTGCAAGTTTGGTCAACCCCATGTAAGTTATGGGACAGTAACAGCACACTTTTCAAAACGTGTTTTTCAGCCCGAAATAAACGCGTTTTTTCAGACAACTGAATCCCCATGTAACAGCAAGGCTCAGAGGAGCCCACACACTCAGATCTTAACCCCAGTGTGCAGAAAGGGTCAAAACGTGTTTTTCAGCAGAAATAAACATGTTTCTGCAAGTTTGGTCAACCCCATGTAAGTTATGGGGCAGTAACAGAACACTTTTCAAAACGTGTTTTTCAGCCCGAAATAAACGCGTTTTTTCAGACAACTGAATCACCATGTAACAGCAAGGCTCAGAGGAGCCCACACACTCAGCTCTTAACCCCAGTGTGCAGGAAGGGTCAAAACGTGTTTTTCAGCAGAAATAAACATGTTTCAGCAAGTTTGGTCAACCCCATGTAAGTTATGGGACAGTAACAGCACACTTTTCAAAACGTGTTTTTCAGCCCGAAATAAACGCGTTTTTTCAGACAACTGAATCCCCATGTAACAGCAAGGCTCAGAGGAGCCCACACACTCAGATCTTAACCCCAGTGTGCAGAAAGGGTCAAAACGTGTTTTTCAGCAGAAATAAACATGTTTCTGCAAGTTTGGTCAACCCTATGTAAGTTATGGGGCAGTAACAGAACACTTTTCAAAACGTGTTTTTCAGCCCGAAATAAACGCGTTTTTTCAGACAACTGAATCCCCATGCAACAGCAAGGCTCAGAAGAGCCCACACACTCAGCTCTTAACCCCAGTGTGCAGAAAGAGTCAAAACGTGTTTTTCAGCAGAAATAAACATGTTTCTGCAATTTTGGTCAACCCCATGTAAGTTATGGGGCAGTAACAGCACACTTTTCAAAACGTGTTTTTCAGCCCGAAATAAACGCGTTTTTTCAGACAACTGAATCCCCATGTAACAGCAAGGCTCAGAGGAGCCCACACACTCAGATCTTAACCCCAGTGTGCAGAAAGGGTCAAAACGTGTTTTTCAGCAGAAATAAACATGTTTCTGCAAGTTTGGTCAACCCCATGTAAGTTATGGGACAGTAACAGCACACTTTTCAAAACGTGTTTTTCAGCCCGAAATAAACGCGTTTTTTCAGACAACTGAATCCCCATGTAACAGCAAGGCTCAGAGGAGCCCACACACTCAGATCTTAACCCCAGTGTGCAGAAAGGGTCAAAACGTGTTTTTCAGCAGAAATAAACATGTTTCTGCAAGTTTGGTCAACCCCATGTAAGTTATGGGGCAGTAACAGAACACTTTTCAAAACGTATTTTTCAGCCCGAAATAAACGCGTTTTTTCAGACAACTGAATCACCATGTAACAGCAAGGCTCAGAGGAGCCCACACACTCAGCTCTTAACCCCAGTGTGCAGGAAGGGTCAAAACGTGTTTTTCAGCAGAAATAAACATGTTTCTGCAAGTTTGGTCAACCCCATGTAAGTTATGGGACAGTAACAGCACACTTTTCAAAACGTGTTTTTCAGCCCGAAATAAACGCGTTTTTTCAGACAACTGAATCCCCATGTAACAGCAAGACTCAGAGGAGCCCACACACTCAGATCTTAACCCTAGTGTGCAGAAAGGGTAAAAACGTGTTTTTCAGCAGAAATAAACATGTTTCTGCAAGTTTGGTTAACCCCATGTAAGTTATGGGGAAGTAACAGAACACTTTTCAAAACGTGTTTTTCAGCCCGAAATAAACGCGTTTTTTCAGACAACTGAATCCCCATGTAACAGCAAGGTTCAGAAGAGCCCACACTCTCAGCTCTTAACCCCAGTGTGCAGGAAGGGTCAAAACGTGTTTTTCAGCAGAAATAAACATGTTTCTGCAAGTTTGGTCAACCCCATGTAAGTTATGGGGCAGTAACAGAACACTTTTCAAAACGTGTTTTTCAGCCCGAAATAAACGCGTTTTTTCAGACAACTGAATCCCCATGCAACAGCAAGGCTCAGAAGAGCCCACACACTCAGCTCTTAACCCCAGTGTGCAGAAAGAGTCAAAACGTGTTTTTCAGCAGAAATAAACATGTTTCTGCAAGTTTGGTCAACCCCATGTAAGTTATGGGGCAGTAACAGAACACTTTTCAAAACGTGTTTTTCAGCCCGAAATAAACGCGTTTTTTCAGACAACTGAATCACCATGTAACAGCAAGGCTCAGAGGAGCCCACACACTCAGCTCTTAACCCCAGTGTGCAGGAAGGGTCAAAACGTGTTTTTCAGCAGAAATAAACATGTTTCTGCAAGTTTGGTCAACCCCATGTAAGTTATGGGACAGTAACAGCACACTTTTCAAAACGTGTTTTTCAGCCCGAAATAAACGCGTTTTTTCAGACAACTGAATCCCCATGTAACAGCAAGACTCAGAGGAGCCCACACACTCAGATCTTAACCCTAGTGTGCAGAAAGGGTAAAAACGTGTTTTTCAGCAGAAATAAACATGTTTCTGCAAGTTTGGTCAACCCCATGTAAGTTATGGGACAGTAACAGCACACTTTTCAAAACGTGTTTTTCAGCCCGAAATAAACGCGTTTTTTTCAGACAACTGAATCCCCATGTAACAGCAAGCTCAGAGGAGCCCACACACTCAGATCTTAACCCCAGTGTGCAGAAAGGGTCAAAACGTGTTTTTCAGCAGAAATAAACATGTTTCTGCAAGTTTGGTCAACCCCATGTAAGTTATGGGGCAGTAACAGAACACTTTTCAAAACGTGTTTTTCAGCCCGAAATAAACGCGTTTTTTCAGACAACTGAATCCCCATGTAACAGCAAGACTCAGAGGAGCCCACACACTCAGATCTTAACCCCAGTGTGCAGAAAGGGTAAAAACGTGTTTTTCAGCAGAAATAAACATGTTTCTGCAAGTTTGGTCAACCCCATGTAAGTTATGGGGCAGTAAAAGAACACTTTTCAAAACGTGTTTTTCAGCCCGAAATAAACGCGTTTTTTCAGACAACTGAATCCCCATGTAACAGCAAGGTTCAGAAGAGCCCACACTCTCAGCTCTTAACCCCAGTGTGCAGGAAGGGTCAAAACGTGTTTTTCAGCAGAAATAAACATGTTTCTGCAAGTTTGGTCAACCCCATGTAAGTTATGGGGCAGTAACAGAACACTTTTCAAAACGTGTTTTTCAGCCCGAAATAAACGCGTTTTTTCAGACAACTGAATCCCCATGCAACAGCAAGGCTCAGAAGAGCCCACACACTCAGCTCTTAGCCCCAGTGTGCAGAAAGAGTCAAAACGTGTTTTTCAGCAGAAATAAACATGTTTCTGCAAGTTTGGTCAACCCCATGTAAGTTATGGGGCAGTAACAGAACACTTTTCAAAACGTGTTTTTCAGCCCGAAATAAACGCGTTTTTTCAGACAACTGAATCACCATGTAACAGCAAGGCTAAGAGGAGCCCACACACTCAGCTCTTAACCCCAGTGTGCAGGAAGGGTCAAAACGTGTTTTTCAGCAGAAATAAACATGTTTCTGCAAGTTTGGTCAACCCCATGTAAGTTATGGGGCAGTAACAGAACACTTTTGAAAACGTGTTTTTCAGCCCGAAATAAACGCGTTTTTTCAGACAACTGAATCACCATGTAACAGCAAGGCTAAGAGGAGCCCACACACTCAGCTCTTAACCCCAGTGTGCAGGAAGGGTCAAAACGTGTTTTTCAGCAGAAATAAACATGTTTCTGCAAGTTTGGTCAACCCCATGTAAGTTATGGGGCAGTAACAGAACACTTTTCAAAACGTGTTTTTCAGCCCGAAATAAACGCGTTTTTTCAGACAACTGAATCCCCATGCAACAGCAAGGCTCAGAAGAGCCCACACACTCAGCTCTTAACCCCAGTGTGCAGAAAGTGTCAAAACGTGTTTTTCAGCAGAAATAAACATGTTTCTGCAAGTTTGGTCAACCCCATGTAAGTTATGGGACAGTAACAGCACACTTTTCAAAACGTGTTTTTCAGCCCGAAATAAACGCGTTTTTTCAGACAACTGAATCCCCATGTAACAGCAAGGCTCAGAGGAGCCCACACACTCAGATCTTAACCCCAGTGTGCAAAAAGGGTCAAAACGTGTTTTTCAGCAGAAATAAACATGTTTCTGCAAGTTTGGTCAACCCCATGTAAGTTATGGGGCAGTAACAGAACACTTTTCAAAACGTGTTTTTCAGCCCGAAATAAACGCGTTTTTTCAGACAACTGAATCACCATGTAACAGCAAGGCTCAGAGGAGCCCACACACTCAGCTCTTAACCCCAGTGTGCAGGAAGGGTCAAAACGTGTTTTTCAGCAGAAATAAACATGTTTCTGCAAGTTTGGTCAACCCCATGTAAGTTATGGGGCAGTAACAGAACACTTTTCAAAACGTGTTTTTCAGCCCGAAATAAACGCGTTTTTTCAGACAACTGAATCCCCATGCAACAGCAAGGCTCAGAAGAGCCCACACACTCAGCTCTTAACCCCAGTGTGCAGAAAGTGTCAAAACGTGTTTTTCAGCAGAAATAAACATGTTTCTGCAAGTTTGGTCAACCCCATGTAAGTTATGGGACAGTAACAGCACACTTTTCAAAACGTGTTTTTCAGCCCGAAATAAACGCGTTTTTTCAGACAACTGAATCCCCATGTAACAGCAAGCTCAGAGGAGCCCACACACTCAGATCTTAACCCCAGTGTGCAGAAAGGGTCAAAACGTGTTTTTCAGCAGAAATAAACATGTTTCTGCAAGTTTGGTCAACCCCATGTAAGTTATGGGGCAGTAACAGAACACTTTTCAAAACGTGTTTTTCAGCCCGAAATAAACGCGTTTTTTTCAGACAACTGAATCCCCATGTAACAGCAAGACTCAGAGGAGCCCACACACTCAGATCTTAACCCCAGTGTGCAGAAAGGGTAAAAACGTGTTTTTCAGCAGAAATAAACATGTTTCTGCAAGTTTGGTCAACCCCATGTAAGTTATGGGGCAGTAACAGAACACTTTTCAAAACGTGTTTTTCAGCCCGAAATAAACGCGTTTTTTCAGACAACTGAATCCCCATGTAACAGCAAGGTTCAGAAGAGCCCACACTCTCAGCTCTTAACCCCAGTGTGCAGGAAGGGTCAAAACGTGTTTTTCAGCAGAAATAAACATGTTTCTGCAAGTTTGGTCAACCCCATGTAAGTTATGGGGCAGTAACAGAACACTTTTCAAAACGTGTTTTTCAGCCCGAAATAAACGCGTTTTTTCAGACAACTGAATCCCCATGCAACAGCAAGGCTCAGAAGAGCCCACACACTCAGCTCTTAACCCCAGTGTGCAGAAAGAGTCAAAACGTGTTTTTCAGCAGAAATAAACATGTTTCTGCAAGTTTGGTCAACCCCATGTAAGTTATGGGGCAGTAACAGAACACTTTTCAAAACGTGTTTTTCAGCCCGAAATAAACGCGTTTTTTCAGACAACTGAATCACCATGTAACAGCAAGGCTCAGAGGAGCCCACACACTCAGCTCTTAACCCCAGTGTGCAGAAAGAGTCAAAACGTGTTTTTCAGCAGAAATAAACATGTTTCTGCAAGTTTGGTCAACCCCATGTAAGTTATGGGGCAGTAACAGAACACTTTTCAAAACGTGTTTTTCAGCCCGAAATAAACGCGTTTTTTCAGACAACTGAATCCCCATGTAACAGCAAGGCTCAGAGGAGCCCACACACTCAGCTCTTAGCCCCAGTGTGCAGAAAGTGTCAAAACGTGTTTTTCAGCAGAAATAAACATGTTTCTGCAAGTTTGGTCAACCCCATGTAAGTTATGGGACAGTAACAGCACACTTTTCAAAACGTGTTTTTCAGCCCGAAATAAACGCGTTTTTTCAGACAACTGAATCCCCATGTAACAGCAAGGCTCAGAGGATCCCACACACTCAGATCTTAACCCCAGTGTGCAGAAAGGGTCAAAACGTGTTTTTCAGCAGAAATAAACATGTTTCTGCAAGTTTGGTCAACCCCATGTAAGTTATGGGGCAGTAACAGAACACTTTTCAAAACGTGTTTTTCAGCCCGAAATAAACGCGTTTTTTCAGACAACTGAATCCCCATGTAACAGCAAGACTCAGAGGAGCCCACACACTCAGATCTTAACCCCAGTGTGCAGAAAGGGTAAAAACGTGTTTTTCAGCAGAAATAAACATGTTTCTGCAAGTTTGGTCAACCCCATGTAAGTTATGGGGCAGTAAAAGAACACTTTTCAAAACGTGTTTTTCAGCCCGAAATAAACGCGTTTTTTCAGACAACTGAATCCCCATGTAACAGCAAGGTTCAGAAGAGCCCACACTCTCAGCTCTTAACCCCAGTGTGCAGGAAGGGTCAAAACGTGTTTTTCAGCAGAAATAAACATGTTTCTGCAAGTTTGGTCAACCCCATGTAAGTTATGGGGCAGTAACAGAACACTTTTCAAAACGTGTTTTTCAGCCCGAAATAAACGCGTTTTTTCAGACAACTGAATCCCCATGCAACAGCAAGGCTCAGAAGAGCCCACACACTCAGCTCTTAGCCCCAGTGTGCAGAAAGAGTCAAAACGTGTTTTTCAGCAGAAATAAACATGTTTCTGCAAGTTTGGTCAACCCCATGTAAGTTATGGGGCAGTAACAGAACACTTTTCAAAACGTGTTTTTCAGCCCGAAATAAACGCGTTTTTTCAGACAACTGAATCACCATGTAACAGCAAGGCTAAGAGGAGCCCACACACTCAGCTCTTAACCCCAGTGTGCAGGAAGGGTCAAAACGTGTTTTTCAGCAGAAATAAACATGTTTCTGCAAGTTTGGTCAACCCCATGTAAGTTATGGGGCAGTAACAGAACACTTTTGAAAACGTGTTTTTCAGCCCGAAATAAACGCGTTTTTTCAGACAACTGAATCACCATGTAACAGCAAGGCTAAGAGGAGCCCACACACTCAGCTCTTAACCCCAGTGTGCAGGAAGGGTCAAAACGTGTTTTTCAGCAGAAATAAACATGTTTCTGCAAGTTTGGTCAACCCCATGTAAGTTATGGGGCAGTAACAGAACACTTTTCAAAACGTGTTTTTCAGCCCGAAATAAACGCGTTTTTTCAGACAACTGAATCCCCATGCAACAGCAAGGCTCAGAAGAGCCCACACACTCAGCTCTTAACCCCAGTGTGCAGAAAGTGTCAAAACGTGTTTTTCAGCAGAAATAAACATGTTTCTGCAAGTTTGGTCAACCCCATGTAAGTTATGGGACAGTAACAGCACACTTTTCAAAACGTGTTTTTCAGCCCGAAATAAACGCGTTTTTTCAGACAACTGAATCCCCATGTAACAGCAAGGCTCAGAGGAGCCCACACACTCAGATCTTAACCCCAGTGTGCAAAAAGGGTCAAAACGTGTTTTTCAGCAGAAATAAACATGTTTCTGCAAGTTTGGTCAACCCCATGTAAGTTATGGGGCAGTAACAGAACACTTTTCAAAACGTGTTTTTCAGCCCGAAATAAACGCGTTTTTTCAGACAACTGAATCACCATGTAACAGCAAGGCTCAGAGGAGCCCACACACTCAGCTCTTAACCCCAGTGTGCAGGAAGGGTCAAAACGTGTTTTTCAGCAGAAATAAACATGTTTCTGCAAGTTTGGTCAACCCCATGTAAGTTATGGGGCAGTAACAGAACACTTTTCAAAACGTGTTTTTCAGCCCGAAATAAACGCGTTTTTTCAGACAACTGAATCCCCATGCAACAGCAAGGCTCAGAAGAGCCCACACACTCAGCTCTTAACCCCAGTGTGCAGAAAGTGTCAAAACGTGTTTTTCAGCAGAAATAAACATGTTTCTGCAAGTTTGGTCAACCCCATGTAAGTTATGGGACAGTAACAGCACACTTTTCAAAACGTGTTTTTCAGCCCGAAATAAACGCGTTTTTTCAGACAACTGAATCCCCATGTAACAGCAAGCTCAGAGGAGCCCACACACTCAGATCTTAACCCCAGTGTGCAGAAAGGGTCAAAACGTGTTTTTCAGCAGAAATAAACATGTTTCTGCAAGTTTGGTCAACCCCATGTAAGTTATGGGGCAGTAACAGAACACTTTTCAAAACGTGTTTTTCAGCCCGAAATAAACGCGTTTTTTTCAGACAACTGAATCCCCATGTAACAGCAAGACTCAGAGGAGCCCACACACTCAGATCTTAACCCCAGTGTGCAGAAAGGGTAAAAACGTGTTTTTCAGCAGAAATAAACATGTTTCTGCAAGTTTGGTCAACCCCATGTAAGTTATGGGGCAGTAACAGAACACTTTTCAAAACGTGTTTTTCAGCCCGAAATAAACGCGTTTTTTCAGACAACTGAATCCCCATGTAACAGCAAGGTTCAGAAGAGCCCACACTCTCAGCTCTTAACCCCAGTGTGCAGGAAGGGTCAAAACGTGTTTTTCAGCAGAAATAAACATGTTTCTGCAAGTTTGGTCAACCCCATGTAAGTTATGGGGCAGTAACAGAACACTTTTCAAAACGTGTTTTTCAGCCCGAAATAAACGCGTTTTTTCAGACAACTGAATCCCCATGCAACAGCAAGGCTCAGAAGAGCCCACACACTCAGCTCTTAACCCCAGTGTGCAGAAAGAGTCAAAACGTGTTTTTCAGCAGAAATAAACATGTTTCTGCAAGTTTGGTCAACCCCATGTAAGTTATGGGGCAGTAACAGAACACTTTTCAAAACGTGTTTTTCAGCCCGAAATAAACGCGTTTTTTCAGACAACTGAATCACCATGTAACAGCAAGGCTCAGAGGAGCCCACACACTCAGCTCTTAACCCCAGTGTGCAGAAAGAGTCAAAACGTGTTTTTCAGCAGAAATAAACATGTTTCTGCAAGTTTGGTCAACCCCATGTAAGTTATGGGGCAGTAACAGAACACTTTTCAAAACGTGTTTTTCAGCCCGAAATAAACGCGTTTTTTCAGACAACTGAATCCCCATGTAACAGCAAGGCTCAGAGGAGCCCACACACTCAGCTCTTAGCCCCAGTGTGCAGAAAGTGTCAAAACGTGTTTTTCAGCAGAAATAAACATGTTTCTGCAAGTTTGGTCAACCCCATGTAAGTTATGGGACAGTAACAGCACACTTTTCAAAACGTGTTTTTCAGCCCGAAATAAACGCGTTTTTTCAGACAACTGAATCCCCATGTAACAGCAAGGCTCAGAGGATCCCACACACTCAGATCTTAACCCCAGTGTGCAGAAAGGGTCAAAACGTGTTTTTCAGCAGAAATAAACATGTTTCTGCAAGTTTGGTCAACCCCATGTAAGTTATGGGGCAGTAACAGAACACTTTTCAAAACGTGTTTTTCAGCCCGAAATAAACGCGTTTTTTCAGACAACTGAATCACCATGTAACAGCAAGGCTCAGAGGAGCCCACACACTCAGCTCTTAACCCCAGTGTGCAGGAAGGGTCAAAACGTGTTTTTCAGCAAAAATAAACATGTTTCTGCAAGTTTGGTCAACCCCATGTAAGTTATGGGGCAGTAACAGAACACTTTTCAAAACGTGTTTTTCAGCCCGAAATAAACGCGTTTTTTCAGACAACTGAATCCCCATGCAACAGCAAGGCTCAGAAGAGCCCACACACTCAGATCTTAACCCCAGTGTGCAGAAAGGGTCAAAACGTGTTTTTCAGCAGAAATAAACATGTTTCTGCAAGTTTGGTCAACCCCATGTAAGTTATGGGGCAGTAACAGAACACTTTTCAAAACGTGTTTTTCAGCCCGAAATAAACGCGTTTTTTCAGACAACTGAATCACCATGTAACAGCAAGGCTCAGAGGAGCCCACACACTCAGCTCTTAACCCCAGTGTGCAGGAAGGGTCAAAACGTGTTTTTCAGCAGAAATAAACATGTTTCTGCAAGTTTGGTCAACCCCATGTAAGTTATGGGGCAGTAACAGAACACTTTTCAAAACGTGTTTTTCAGCCCGAAATAAACGCGTTTTTTCAGACAACTGAATCCCCATGCAACAGCAAGGCTCAGAAGAGCCCACACACTCAGCTCTTAACCCCAGTGTGCAGAAAGAGTCAAAACGTGTTTTTCAGCAGAAATAAACATGTTTCTGCAAGTTTGGTCAACCCCATGTAAGTTATGGGGCAGTAACAGAACACTTTTCAAAACGTGTTTTTCAGCCCGAAATAAACGCGTTTTTTCAGACAACTGAATCCCCATGCAACAGCAAGGCTCAGAAGAGCCCACACACTCAGCTCTTAACCCCAGTGTGAAGAAAGAGTCAAAACGTGTTTTTCAGCAGAAATAAACATGTTTCTGCAAGTTTGGTCAACCCCATGTAAGTTATGGGGCAGTAACAGCACACTTTTCAAAACGTGTTTTTCAGCCCGAAATAAACGCGTTTTTTCAGATAACTGAATCCCCATGTAACAGCAAGGCTCAGAGGAGCCCACACACTCAGATCTTAACCCCAGTGTGCAGAAAGGGTCAAAACGTGTTTTTCAGCAGAAATAAACATGTTTCTGCAAGTTTGGTCAACCCCATGTAACTTATGGGGCAGTAACAGAACACTTTTCAAAACGTGTTTTTCAGCCCGAAATAAACGCGTTTTTTCAGACAACTGAATCACCATGTAACAGCAAGGCTCAGAAGAACCAACACACTCAGCTCTTAACCCCAGTGTGCAGGAAGGGTCAAAACGTGTTTTTCAGCAGAAATAAACATGTTTCTGCAAGTTTGGTCAACCCCATGTAAGTTATGGGGCAGTAACAGAACACTTTTCAAAACGTGTTTTTCAGCCCGAAATAAACGCGTTTTTTCAGACAACTGAATCCCCATGCAACAGCAAGGCTCAGAAGAGCCCACACACTCAGATCTTAACCCCAGTGTGCAGAAAGGGTCAAAACGTGTTTTTCAGCAGAAATAAACATGTTTCTGCAAGTTTGGTCAACCCCATGTAAGTTATGGGGCAGTAACAGAACACTTTTCAAAACGTGTTTTTCAGCCCGAAATAAACGCGTTTTTTCAGACAACTGAATCACCATGTAACAGCAAGGCTCAGAGGAGCCCACACACTCAGCTCTTAACCCCAGTGTGCAGGAAGGGTCAAAACGTGTTTTTCAGCAGAAATAAACATGTTTCTGCAAGTTTGGTCAACCCCATGTAAGTTATGGGGCAGTAACAGAACACTTTTCAAAACGTGTTTTTCAGCCCGAAATAAACGCGTTTTTTCAGACAACTGAATCCCCATGCAACAGCAAGGCTCAGAAGAGCCCACACACTCAGCTCTTAACCCCAGTGTGCAGAAAGAGTCAAAACGTGTTTTTCAGCAGAAATAAACATGTTTCTGCAAGTTTGGTCAACCCCATGTAAGTTATGGGGCAGTAACAGAACACTTTTCAAAACGTGTTTTTCAGCCCGAAATAAACGCGTTTTTTCAGACAACTGAATCCCAATGCAACAGCAAGGCTCAGAAGAGCCCACACACTCAGCTCTTAACCCCAGTGTGAAGAAAGAGTCAAAACGTGTTTTTCAGCAGAAATAAACATGTTTCTGCAAGTTTGGTCAACCCCATGTAAGTTATGGGGCAGTAACAGCACACTTTTCAAAACGTGTTTTTCAGCCCGAAATAAACGCGTTTTTTCAGATAACTGAATCCCCATGTAACAGCAAGGCTCAGAGGAGCCCACACACTCAGATCTTAACCCCAGTGTGCAGAAAGGGTCAAAACGTGTTTTTCAGCAGAAATAAACATGTTTCTGCAAGTTTGGTCAACCCCATGTAACTTATGGGGCAGTAACAGAACACTTTTCAAAACGTGTTTTTCAGCCCGAAATAAACGCGTTTTTTCAGACAACTGAATCACCATGTAACAGCAAGGCTCAGAAGAACCAACACACTCAGCTCTTAACCCCAGTGTGCAGGAAGGGTCAAAACGTGTTTTTCAGCAGAAATAAACATGTTTCTGCAAGTTTGGTCAACCCCATGTAAGTTATGGGGCAGTAACAGAACACTTTTCAAAACGTGTTTTTCAGCCCGAAATAAACGCGTTTTTTCAGACAACTGAATCCCCATGCAACAGCAAGGCTGAGAAGAGCTCACACACTCAGCTCTTAACCCCAGTGTGCAGAAAGAGTCAAAACGTGTTTTTCAGTAGAAATAAACATGTTTCTGCAAGTTTGGTCAACCCCATGTAAGTTATGGGGCAGTAACAGAACACTTTTCAAAACGTGTTTTTCAGCCCGAAATAAACGCGTTTTTTCAGACAACTGAATCCCCATGTAACAGCAAGGCTCAGAGGAGCCCACACACTCAGCTCTTAGCCCCAGTGTGCAGAAAGTGTCAAAACGTGTTTTTCAGCAGAAATAAACATGTTTCTGCAAGTTTGGTCAACCCCATGTAAGTTATGGGACAGTAACAGCACACTTTTCAAAACGTGTTTTTCAGCCCGAAATAAACGCGTTTTTTCAGACAACTGAATCCCCATGTAACAGCAAGGCTCAGAGGAGCCCACACACTCAGATCTTAACCCCAGTGTGCAGAAAGGGTCAAAACGTGTTTTTCAGCAGAAATAAACATGTTTCTGCAAGTTTGGTCAACCCCATGTAAGTTATGGGGCAGTAACAGAACACTTTTCAAAACGTGTTTTTCAGCCCGAAATAAACGCGTTTTTTCAGACAACTGAATCACCATGTAACAGCAAGGCTCAGAGGAGCCCACACACTCAGCTCTTAACCCCAGTGTGCAGGAAGGGTCAAAACGTGTTTTTCAGCAGAAATAAACATGTTTCAGCAAGTTTGGTCAACCCCATGTAAGTTATGGGACAGTAACAGCACACTTTTCAAAACGTGTTTTTCAGCCCGAAATAAACGCGTTTTTTCAGACAACTGAATCCCCATGTAACAGCAAGGCTCAGAGGAGCCCACACACTCAGATCTTAACCCCAGTGTGCAGAAAGGGTCAAAACGTGTTTTTCAGCAGAAATAAACATGTTTCTGCAAGTTTGGTCAACCCTATGTAAGTTATGGGGCAGTAACAGAACACTTTTCAAAACGTGTTTTTCAGCCCGAAATAAACGCGTTTTTTCAGACAACTGAATCCCCATGCAACAGCAAGGCTCAGAAGAGCCCACACACTCAGCTCTTAACCCCAGTGTGCAGAAAGAGTCAAAACGTGTTTTTCAGCAGAAATAAACATGTTTCTGCAATTTTGGTCAACCCCATGTAAGTTATGGGGCAGTAACAGCACACTTTTCAAAACGTGTTTTTCAGCCCGAAATAAACGCGTTTTTTCAGACAACTGAATCCCCATGTAACAGCAAGGCTCAGAGGAGCCCACACACTCAGATCTTAACCCCAGTGTGCAGAAAGGGTCAAAACGTGTTTTTCAGCAGAAATAAACATGTTTCTGCAAGTTTGGTCAACCCCATGTAAGTTATGGGACAGTAACAGCACACTTTTCAAAACGTGTTTTTCAGCCCGAAATAAACGCGTTTTTTCAGACAACTGAATCCCCATGTAACAGCAAGGCTCAGAGGAGCCCACACACTCAGATCTTAACCCCAGTGTGCAGAAAGGGTCAAAACGTGTTTTTCAGCAGAAATAAACATGTTTCTGCAAGTTTGGTCAACCCCATGTAAGTTATGGGGCAGTAACAGAACACTTTTCAAAACGTATTTTTCAGCCCGAAATAAACGCGTTTTTTCAGACAACTGAATCACCATGTAACAGCATGGCAAGTTATGGGGCAGTAACAGAACACTTTTCAAAACATGTTTCTGCAAGTTTGGTCAACCCCATGTAAGTTATGGGGCAGTAACAGAACACTTTTCAAAACGTGTTTTTCAGCCCGAAATAAACGCGTTTTTTCAGACAACTGAATCACCATGTAACAGCAAGGCTCAGAGGAGCCCACACACTCAGCTCTTAACCCCAGTGTGCAGGAAGGGTCAAAACGTGTTTTTCAGCAGAAATAAACATGTTTCTGCAAGTTTGGTCAACCCCATGTAAGTTATGGGACAGTAACAGCACACTTTTCAAAACGTGTTTTTCAGCCCGAAATAAACGCGTTTTTTCAGACAACTGAATCCCCATGTAACAGCAAGACTCAGAGGAGCCCACACACTCAGATCTTAACCCTAGTGTGCAGAAAGGGTAAAAACGTGTTTTTCAGCAGAAATAAACATGTTTCTGCAAGTTTGGTCAACCCCATGTAAGTTATGGGACAGTAACAGCACACTTTTCAAAACGTGTTTTTCAGCCCGAAATAAACGCGTTTTTTTCAGACAACTGAATCCCCATGTAACAGCAAGCTCAGAGGAGCCCACACACTCAGATCTTAACCCCAGTGTGCAGAAAGGGTCAAAACGTGTTTTTCAGCAGAAATAAACATGTTTCTGCAAGTTTGGTCAACCCCATGTAAGTTATGGGGCAGTAACAGAACACTTTTCAAAACGTGTTTTTCAGCCCGAAATAAACGCGTTTTTTCAGACAACTGAATCCCCATGTAACAGCAAGACTCAGAGGAGCCCACACACTCAGATCTTAACCCCAGTGTGCAGAAAGGGTAAAAACGTGTTTTTCAGCAGAAATAAACATGTTTCTGCAAGTTTGGTCAACCCCATGTAAGTTATGGGGCAGTAAAAGAACACTTTTCAAAACGTGTTTTTCAGCCCGAAATAAACGCGTTTTTTCAGACAACTGAATCCCCATGTAACAGCAAGGTTCAGAAGAGCCCACACTCTCAGCTCTTAACCCCAGTGTGCAGGAAGGGTCAAAACGTGTTTTTCAGCAGAAATAAACATGTTTCTGCAAGTTTGGTCAACCCCATGTAAGTTATGGGGCAGTAACAGAACACTTTTCAAAACGTGTTTTTCAGCCCGAAATAAACGCGTTTTTTCAGACAACTGAATCCCCATGCAACAGCAAGGCTCAGAAGAGCCCACACACTCAGCTCTTAGCCCCAGTGTGCAGAAAGAGTCAAAACGTGTTTTTCAGCAGAAATAAACATGTTTCTGCAAGTTTGGTCAACCCCATGTAAGTTATGGGGCAGTAACAGAACACTTTTCAAAACGTGTTTTTCAGCCCGAAATAAACGCGTTTTTTCAGACAACTGAATCACCATGTAACAGCAAGGCTAAGAGGAGCCCACACACTCAGCTCTTAACCCCAGTGTGCAGGAAGGGTCAAAACGTGTTTTTCAGCAGAAATAAACATGTTTCTGCAAGTTTGGTCAACCCCATGTAAGTTATGGGGCAGTAACAGAACACTTTTGAAAACGTGTTTTTCAGCCCGAAATAAACGCGTTTTTTCAGACAACTGAATCACCATGTAACAGCAAGGCTAAGAGGAGCCCACACACTCAGCTCTTAACCCCAGTGTGCAGGAAGGGTCAAAACGTGTTTTTCAGCAGAAATAAACATGTTTCTGCAAGTTTGGTCAACCCCATGTAAGTTATGGGGCAGTAACAGAACACTTTTCAAAACGTGTTTTTCAGCCCGAAATAAACGCGTTTTTTCAGACAACTGAATCCCCATGCAACAGCAAGGCTCAGAAGAGCCCACACACTCAGCTCTTAACCCCAGTGTGCAGAAAGTGTCAAAACGTGTTTTTCAGCAGAAATAAACATGTTTCTGCAAGTTTGGTCAACCCCATGTAAGTTATGGGACAGTAACAGCACACTTTTCAAAACGTGTTTTTCAGCCCGAAATAAACGCGTTTTTTCAGACAACTGAATCCCCATGTAACAGCAAGGCTCAGAGGAGCCCACACACTCAGATCTTAACCCCAGTGTGCAAAAAGGGTCAAAACGTGTTTTTCAGCAGAAATAAACATGTTTCTGCAAGTTTGGTCAACCCCATGTAAGTTATGGGGCAGTAACAGAACACTTTTCAAAACGTGTTTTTCAGCCCGAAATAAACGCGTTTTTTCAGACAACTGAATCACCATGTAACAGCAAGGCTCAGAGGAGCCCACACACTCAGCTCTTAACCCCAGTGTGCAGGAAGGGTCAAAACGTGTTTTTCAGCAGAAATAAACATGTTTCTGCAAGTTTGGTCAACCCCATGTAAGTTATGGGGCAGTAACAGAACACTTTTCAAAACGTGTTTTTCAGCCCGAAATAAACGCGTTTTTTCAGACAACTGAATCCCCATGCAACAGCAAGGCTCAGAAGAGCCCACACACTCAGCTCTTAACCCCAGTGTGCAGAAAGTGTCAAAACGTGTTTTTCAGCAGAAATAAACATGTTTCTGCAAGTTTGGTCAACCCCATGTAAGTTATGGGACAGTAACAGCACACTTTTCAAAACGTGTTTTTCAGCCCGAAATAAACGCGTTTTTTCAGACAACTGAATCCCCATGTAACAGCAAGCTCAGAGGAGCCCACACACTCAGATCTTAACCCCAGTGTGCAGAAAGGGTCAAAACGTGTTTTTCAGCAGAAATAAACATGTTTCTGCAAGTTTGGTCAACCCCATGTAAGTTATGGGGCAGTAACAGAACACTTTTCAAAACGTGTTTTTCAGCCCGAAATAAACGCGTTTTTTTCAGACAACTGAATCCCCATGTAACAGCAAGACTCAGAGGAGCCCACACACTCAGATCTTAACCCCAGTGTGCAGAAAGGGTAAAAACGTGTTTTTCAGCAGAAATAAACATGTTTCTGCAAGTTTGGTCAACCCCATGTAAGTTATGGGGCAGTAACAGAACACTTTTCAAAACGTGTTTTTCAGCCCGAAATAAACGCGTTTTTTCAGACAACTGAATCCCCATGTAACAGCAAGGTTCAGAAGAGCCCACACTCTCAGCTCTTAACCCCAGTGTGCAGGAAGGGTCAAAACGTGTTTTTCAGCAGAAATAAACATGTTTCTGCAAGTTTGGTCAACCCCATGTAAGTTATGGGGCAGTAACAGAACACTTTTCAAAACGTGTTTTTCAGCCCGAAATAAACGCGTTTTTTCAGACAACTGAATCCCCATGCAACAGCAAGGCTCAGAAGAGCCCACACACTCAGCTCTTAACCCCAGTGTGCAGAAAGAGTCAAAACGTGTTTTTCAGCAGAAATAAACATGTTTCTGCAAGTTTGGTCAACCCCATGTAAGTTATGGGGCAGTAACAGAACACTTTTCAAAACGTGTTTTTCAGCCCGAAATAAACGCGTTTTTTCAGACAACTGAATCACCATGTAACAGCAAGGCTCAGAGGAGCCCACACACTCAGCTCTTAACCCCAGTGTGCAGAAAGAGTCAAAACGTGTTTTTCAGCAGAAATAAACATGTTTCTGCAAGTTTGGTCAACCCCATGTAAGTTATGGGGCAGTAACAGAACACTTTTCAAAACGTGTTTTTCAGCCCGAAATAAACGCGTTTTTTCAGACAACTGAATCCCCATGTAACAGCAAGGCTCAGAGGAGCCCACACACTCAGCTCTTAGCCCCAGTGTGCAGAAAGTGTCAAAACGTGTTTTTCAGCAGAAATAAACATGTTTCTGCAAGTTTGGTCAACCCCATGTAAGTTATGGGACAGTAACAGCACACTTTTCAAAACGTGTTTTTCAGCCCGAAATAAACGCGTTTTTTCAGACAACTGAATCCCCATGTAACAGCAAGGCTCAGAGGATCCCACACACTCAGATCTTAACCCCAGTGTGCAGAAAGGGTCAAAACGTGTTTTTCAGCAGAAATAAACATGTTTCTGCAAGTTTGGTCAACCCCATGTAAGTTATGGGGCAGTAACAGAACACTTTTCAAAACGTGTTTTTCAGCCCGAAATAAACGCGTTTTTTCAGACAACTGAATCCCCATGTAACAGCAAGACTCAGAGGAGCCCACACACTCAGATCTTAACCCCAGTGTGCAGAAAGGGTAAAAACGTGTTTTTCAGCAGAAATAAACATGTTTCTGCAAGTTTGGTCAACCCCATGTAAGTTATGGGGCAGTAAAAGAACACTTTTCAAAACGTGTTTTTCAGCCCGAAATAAACGCGTTTTTTCAGACAACTGAATCCCCATGTAACAGCAAGGTTCAGAAGAGCCCACACTCTCAGCTCTTAACCCCAGTGTGCAGGAAGGGTCAAAACGTGTTTTTCAGCAGAAATAAACATGTTTCTGCAAGTTTGGTCAACCCCATGTAAGTTATGGGGCAGTAACAGAACACTTTTCAAAACGTGTTTTTCAGCCCGAAATAAACGCGTTTTTTCAGACAACTGAATCCCCATGCAACAGCAAGGCTCAGAAGAGCCCACACACTCAGCTCTTAGCCCCAGTGTGCAGAAAGAGTCAAAACGTGTTTTTCAGCAGAAATAAACATGTTTCTGCAAGTTTGGTCAACCCCATGTAAGTTATGGGGCAGTAACAGAACACTTTTCAAAACGTGTTTTTCAGCCCGAAATAAACGCGTTTTTTCAGACAACTGAATCACCATGTAACAGCAAGGCTAAGAGGAGCCCACACACTCAGCTCTTAACCCCAGTGTGCAGGAAGGGTCAAAACGTGTTTTTCAGCAGAAATAAACATGTTTCTGCAAGTTTGGTCAACCCCATGTAAGTTATGGGGCAGTAACAGAACACTTTTGAAAACGTGTTTTTCAGCCCGAAATAAACGCGTTTTTTCAGACAACTGAATCACCATGTAACAGCAAGGCTAAGAGGAGCCCACACACTCAGCTCTTAACCCCAGTGTGCAGGAAGGGTCAAAACGTGTTTTTCAGCAGAAATAAACATGTTTCTGCAAGTTTGGTCAACCCCATGTAAGTTATGGGGCAGTAACAGAACACTTTTCAAAACGTGTTTTTCAGCCCGAAATAAACGCGTTTTTTCAGACAACTGAATCCCCATGCAACAGCAAGGCTCAGAAGAGCCCACACACTCAGCTCTTAACCCCAGTGTGCAGAAAGTGTCAAAACGTGTTTTTCAGCAGAAATAAACATGTTTCTGCAAGTTTGGTCAACCCCATGTAAGTTATGGGACAGTAACAGCACACTTTTCAAAACGTGTTTTTCAGCCCGAAATAAACGCGTTTTTTCAGACAACTGAATCCCCATGTAACAGCAAGGCTCAGAGGAGCCCACACACTCAGATCTTAACCCCAGTGTGCAAAAAGGGTCAAAACGTGTTTTTCAGCAGAAATAAACATGTTTCTGCAAGTTTGGTCAACCCCATGTAAGTTATGGGGCAGTAACAGAACACTTTTCAAAACGTGTTTTTCAGCCCGAAATAAACGCGTTTTTTCAGACAACTGAATCACCATGTAACAGCAAGGCTCAGAGGAGCCCACACACTCAGCTCTTAACCCCAGTGTGCAGGAAGGGTCAAAACGTGTTTTTCAGCAGAAATAAACATGTTTCTGCAAGTTTGGTCAACCCCATGTAAGTTATGGGGCAGTAACAGAACACTTTTCAAAACGTGTTTTTCAGCCCGAAATAAACGCGTTTTTTCAGACAACTGAATCCCCATGCAACAGCAAGGCTCAGAAGAGCCCACACACTCAGCTCTTAACCCCAGTGTGCAGAAAGTGTCAAAACGTGTTTTTCAGCAGAAATAAACATGTTTCTGCAAGTTTGGTCAACCCCATGTAAGTTATGGGACAGTAACAGCACACTTTTCAAAACGTGTTTTTCAGCCCGAAATAAACGCGTTTTTTCAGACAACTGAATCCCCATGTAACAGCAAGCTCAGAGGAGCCCACACACTCAGATCTTAACCCCAGTGTGCAGAAAGGGTCAAAACGTGTTTTTCAGCAGAAATAAACATGTTTCTGCAAGTTTGGTCAACCCCATGTAAGTTATGGGGCAGTAACAGAACACTTTTCAAAACGTGTTTTTCAGCCCGAAATAAACGCGTTTTTTTCAGACAACTGAATCCCCATGTAACAGCAAGACTCAGAGGAGCCCACACACTCAGATCTTAACCCCAGTGTGCAGAAAGGGTAAAAACGTGTTTTTCAGCAGAAATAAACATGTTTCTGCAAGTTTGGTCAACCCCATGTAAGTTATGGGGCAGTAACAGAACACTTTTCAAAACGTGTTTTTCAGCCCGAAATAAACGCGTTTTTTCAGACAACTGAATCCCCATGTAACAGCAAGGTTCAGAAGAGCCCACACTCTCAGCTCTTAACCCCAGTGTGCAGGAAGGGTCAAAACGTGTTTTTCAGCAGAAATAAACATGTTTCTGCAAGTTTGGTCAACCCCATGTAAGTTATGGGGCAGTAACAGAACACTTTTCAAAACGTGTTTTTCAGCCCGAAATAAACGCGTTTTTTCAGACAACTGAATCCCCATGCAACAGCAAGGCTCAGAAGAGCCCACACACTCAGCTCTTAACCCCAGTGTGCAGAAAGAGTCAAAACGTGTTTTTCAGCAGAAATAAACATGTTTCTGCAAGTTTGGTCAACCCCATGTAAGTTATGGGGCAGTAACAGAACACTTTTCAAAACGTGTTTTTCAGCCCGAAATAAACGCGTTTTTTCAGACAACTGAATCACCATGTAACAGCAAGGCTCAGAGGAGCCCACACACTCAGCTCTTAACCCCAGTGTGCAGAAAGAGTCAAAACGTGTTTTTCAGCAGAAATAAACATGTTTCTGCAAGTTTGGTCAACCCCATGTAAGTTATGGGGCAGTAACAGAACACTTTTCAAAACGTGTTTTTCAGCCCGAAATAAACGCGTTTTTTCAGACAACTGAATCCCCATGTAACAGCAAGGCTCAGAGGAGCCCACACACTCAGCTCTTAGCCCCAGTGTGCAGAAAGTGTCAAAACGTGTTTTTCAGCAGAAATAAACATGTTTCTGCAAGTTTGGTCAACCCCATGTAAGTTATGGGACAGTAACAGCACACTTTTCAAAACGTGTTTTTCAGCCCGAAATAAACGCGTTTTTTCAGACAACTGAATCCCCATGTAACAGCAAGGCTCAGAGGATCCCACACACTCAGATCTTAACCCCAGTGTGCAGAAAGGGTCAAAACGTGTTTTTCAGCAGAAATAAACATGTTTCTGCAAGTTTGGTCAACCCCATGTAAGTTATGGGGCAGTAACAGAACACTTTTCAAAACGTGTTTTTCAGCCCGAAATAAACGCGTTTTTTCAGACAACTGAATCACCATGTAACAGCAAGGCTCAGAGGAGCCCACACACTCAGCTCTTAACCCCAGTGTGCAGGAAGGGTCAAAACGTGTTTTTCAGCAAAAATAAACATGTTTCTGCAAGTTTGGTCAACCCCATGTAAGTTATGGGGCAGTAACAGAACACTTTTCAAAACGTGTTTTTCAGCCCGAAATAAACGCGTTTTTTCAGACAACTGAATCCCCATGCAACAGCAAGGCTCAGAAGAGCCCACACACTCAGATCTTAACCCCAGTGTGCAGAAAGGGTCAAAACGTGTTTTTCAGCAGAAATAAACATGTTTCTGCAAGTTTGGTCAACCCCATGTAAGTTATGGGGCAGTAACAGAACACTTTTCAAAACGTGTTTTTCAGCCCGAAATAAACGCGTTTTTTCAGACAACTGAATCACCATGTAACAGCAAGGCTCAGAGGAGCCCACACACTCAGCTCTTAACCCCAGTGTGCAGGAAGGGTCAAAACGTGTTTTTCAGCAGAAATAAACATGTTTCTGCAAGTTTGGTCAACCCCATGTAAGTTATGGGGCAGTAACAGAACACTTTTCAAAACGTGTTTTTCAGCCCGAAATAAACGCGTTTTTTCAGACAACTGAATCCCCATGCAACAGCAAGGCTCAGAAGAGCCCACACACTCAGCTCTTAACCCCAGTGTGCAGAAAGAGTCAAAACGTGTTTTTCAGCAGAAATAAACATGTTTCTGCAAGTTTGGTCAACCCCATGTAAGTTATGGGGCAGTAACAGAACACTTTTCAAAACGTGTTTTTCAGCCCGAAATAAACGCGTTTTTTCAGACAACTGAATCCCCATGCAACAGCAAGGCTCAGAAGAGCCCACACACTCAGCTCTTAACCCCAGTGTGAAGAAAGAGTCAAAACGTGTTTTTCAGCAGAAATAAACATGTTTCTGCAAGTTTGGTCAACCCCATGTAAGTTATGGGGCAGTAACAGCACACTTTTCAAAACGTGTTTTTCAGCCCGAAATAAACGCGTTTTTTCAGATAACTGAATCCCCATGTAACAGCAAGGCTCAGAGGAGCCCACACACTCAGATCTTAACCCCAGTGTGCAGAAAGGGTCAAAACGTGTTTTTCAGCAGAAATAAACATGTTTCTGCAAGTTTGGTCAACCCCATGTAACTTATGGGGCAGTAACAGAACACTTTTCAAAACGTGTTTTTCAGCCCGAAATAAACGCGTTTTTTCAGACAACTGAATCACCATGTAACAGCAAGGCTCAGAAGAACCAACACACTCAGCTCTTAACCCCAGTGTGCAGGAAGGGTCAAAACGTGTTTTTCAGCAGAAATAAACATGTTTCTGCAAGTTTGGTCAACCCCATGTAAGTTATGGGGCAGTAACAGAACACTTTTCAAAACGTGTTTTTCAGCCCGAAATAAACGCGTTTTTTCAGACAACTGAATCCCCATGCAACAGCAAGGCTCAGAAGAGCCCACACACTCAGATCTTAACCCCAGTGTGCAGAAAGGGTCAAAACGTGTTTTTCAGCAGAAATAAACATGTTTCTGCAAGTTTGGTCAACCCCATGTAAGTTATGGGGCAGTAACAGAACACTTTTCAAAACGTGTTTTTCAGCCCGAAATAAACGCGTTTTTTCAGACAACTGAATCACCATGTAACAGCAAGGCTCAGAGGAGCCCACACACTCAGCTCTTAACCCCAGTGTGCAGGAAGGGTCAAAACGTGTTTTTCAGCAGAAATAAACATGTTTCTGCAAGTTTGGTCAACCCCATGTAAGTTATGGGGCAGTAACAGAACACTTTTCAAAACGTGTTTTTCAGCCCGAAATAAACGCGTTTTTTCAGACAACTGAATCCCCATGCAACAGCAAGGCTCAGAAGAGCCCACACACTCAGCTCTTAACCCCAGTGTGCAGAAAGAGTCAAAACGTGTTTTTCAGCAGAAATAAACATGTTTCTGCAAGTTTGGTCAACCCCATGTAAGTTATGGGGCAGTAACAGAACACTTTTCAAAACGTGTTTTTCAGCCCGAAATAAACGCGTTTTTTCAGACAACTGAATCCCAATGCAACAGCAAGGCTCAGAAGAGCCCACACACTCAGCTCTTAACCCCAGTGTGAAGAAAGAGTCAAAACGTGTTTTTCAGCAGAAATAAACATGTTTCTGCAAGTTTGGTCAACCCCATGTAAGTTATGGGGCAGTAACAGCACACTTTTCAAAACGTGTTTTTCAGCCCGAAATAAACGCGTTTTTTCAGATAACTGAATCCCCATGTAACAGCAAGGCTCAGAGGAGCCCACACACTCAGATCTTAACCCCAGTGTGCAGAAAGGGTCAAAACGTGTTTTTCAGCAGAAATAAACATGTTTCTGCAAGTTTGGTCAACCCCATGTAACTTATGGGGCAGTAACAGAACACTTTTCAAAACGTGTTTTTCAGCCCGAAATAAACGCGTTTTTTCAGACAACTGAATCACCATGTAACAGCAAGGCTCAGAAGAACCAACACACTCAGCTCTTAACCCCAGTGTGCAGGAAGGGTCAAAACGTGTTTTTCAGCAGAAATAAACATGTTTCTGCAAGTTTGGTCAACCCCATGTAAGTTATGGGGCAGTAACAGAACACTTTTCAAAACGTGTTTTTCAGCCCGAAATAAACGCGTTTTTTCAGACAACTGAATCCCCATGCAACAGCAAGGCTGAGAAGAGCTCACACACTCAGCTCTTAACCCCAGTGTGCAGAAAGAGTCAAAACGTGTTTTTCAGTAGAAATAAACATGTTTCTGCAAGTTTGGTCAACCCCATGTAAGTTATGGGGCAGTAACAGAACACTTTTCAAAACGTGTTTTTCAGCCCGAAATAAACGCGTTTTTTCAGACAACTGAATCCCCATGTAACAGCAAGGCTCAGAGGAGCCCACACACTCAGCTCTTAGCCCCAGTGTGCAGAAAGTGTCAAAACGTGTTTTTCAGCAGAAATAAACATGTTTCTGCAAGTTTGGTCAACCCCATGTAAGTTATGGGACAGTAACAGCACACTTTTCAAAACGTGTTTTTCAGCCCGAAATAAACGCGTTTTTTCAGACAACTGAATCCCCATGTAACAGCAAGGCTCAGAGGAGCCCACACACTCAGATCTTAACCCCAGTGTGCAGAAAGGGTCAAAACGTGTTTTTCAGCAGAAATAAACATGTTTCTGCAAGTTTGGTCAACCCCATGTAAGTTATGGGGCAGTAACAGAACACTTTTCAAAACGTGTTTTTCAGCCCGAAATAAACGCGTTTTTTCAGACAACTGAATCACCATGTAACAGCAAGGCTCAGAGGAGCCCACACACTCAGCTCTTAACCCCAGTGTGCAGGAAGGGTCAAAACGTGTTTTTCAGCAGAAATAAACATGTTTCAGCAAGTTTGGTCAACCCCATGTAAGTTATGGGACAGTAACAGCACACTTTTCAAAACGTGTTTTTCAGCCCGAAATAAACGCGTTTTTTCAGACAACTGAATCCCCATGTAACAGCAAGGCTCAGAGGAGCCCACACACTCAGATCTTAACCCCAGTGTGCAGAAAGGGTCAAAACGTGTTTTTCAGCAGAAATAAACATGTTTCTGCAAGTTTGGTCAACCCTATGTAAGTTATGGGGCAGTAACAGAACACTTTTCAAAACGTGTTTTTCAGCCCGAAATAAACGCGTTTTTTCAGACAACTGAATCCCCATGCAACAGCAAGGCTCAGAAGAGCCCACACACTCAGCTCTTAACCCCAGTGTGCAGAAAGAGTCAAAACGTGTTTTTCAGCAGAAATAAACATGTTTCTGCAATTTTGGTCAACCCCATGTAAGTTATGGGGCAGTAACAGCACACTTTTCAAAACGTGTTTTTCAGCCCGAAATAAACGCGTTTTTTCAGACAACTGAATCCCCATGTAACAGCAAGGCTCAGAGGAGCCCACACACTCAGATCTTAACCCCAGTGTGCAGAAAGGGTCAAAACGTGTTTTTCAGCAGAAATAAACATGTTTCTGCAAGTTTGGTCAACCCCATGTAAGTTATGGGACAGTAACAGCACACTTTTCAAAACGTGTTTTTCAGCCCGAAATAAACGCGTTTTTTCAGACAACTGAATCCCCATGTAACAGCAAGGCTCAGAGGAGCCCACACACTCAGATCTTAACCCCAGTGTGCAGAAAGGGTCAAAACGTGTTTTTCAGCAGAAATAAACATGTTTCTGCAAGTTTGGTCAACCCCATGTAAGTTATGGGGCAGTAACAGAACACTTTTCAAAACGTATTTTTCAGCCCGAAATAAACGCGTTTTTTCAGACAACTGAATCACCATGTAACAGCAAGGCTCAGAGGAGCCCACACACTCAGCTCTTAACCCCAGTGTGCAGGAAGGGTCAAAACGTGTTTTTCAGCAGAAATAAACATGTTTCTGCAAGTTTGGTCAACCCCATGTAAGTTATGGGACAGTAACAGCACACTTTTCAAAACGTGTTTTTCAGCCCGAAATAAACGCGTTTTTTCAGACAACTGAATCCCCATGTAACAGCAAGACTCAGAGGAGCCCACACACTCAGATCTTAACCCTAGTGTGCAGAAAGGGTAAAAACGTGTTTTTCAGCAGAAATAAACATGTTTCTGCAAGTTTGGTTAACCCCATGTAAGTTATGGGGAAGTAACAGAACACTTTTCAAAACGTGTTTTTCAGCCCGAAATAAACGCGTTTTTTCAGACAACTGAATCCCCATGTAACAGCAAGGTTCAGAAGAGCCCACACTCTCAGCTCTTAACCCCAGTGTGCAGGAAGGGTCAAAACGTGTTTTTCAGCAGAAATAAACATGTTTCTGCAAGTTTGGTCAACCCCATGTAAGTTATGGGGCAGTAACAGAACACTTTTCAAAACGTGTTTTTCAGCCCGAAATAAACGCGTTTTTTCAGACAACTGAATCCCCATGCAACAGCAAGGCTCAGAAGAGCCCACACACTCAGCTCTTAACCCCAGTGTGCAGAAAGAGTCAAAACGTGTTTTTCAGCAGAAATAAACATGTTTCTGCAAGTTTGGTCAACCCCATGTAAGTTATGGGGCAGTAACAGAACACTTTTCAAAACGTGTTTTTCAGCCCGAAATAAACGCGTTTTTTCAGACAACTGAATCACCATGTAACAGCAAGGCTCAGAGGAGCCCACACACTCAGCTCTTAACCCCAGTGTGCAGGAAGGGTCAAAACGTGTTTTTCAGCAGAAATAAACATGTTTCTGCAAGTTTGGTCAACCCCATGTAAGTTATGGGACAGTAACAGCACACTTTTCAAAACGTGTTTTTCAGCCCGAAATAAACGCGTTTTTTCAGACAACTGAATCCCCATGTAACAGCAAGACTCAGAGGAGCCCACACACTCAGATCTTAACCCTAGTGTGCAGAAAGGGTAAAAACGTGTTTTTCAGCAGAAATAAACATGTTTCTGCAAGTTTGGTCAACCCCATGTAAGTTATGGGACAGTAACAGCACACTTTTCAAAACGTGTTTTTCAGCCCGAAATAAACGCGTTTTTTTCAGACAACTGAATCCCCATGTAACAGCAAGCTCAGAGGAGCCCACACACTCAGATCTTAACCCCAGTGTGCAGAAAGGGTCAAAACGTGTTTTTCAGCAGAAATAAACATGTTTCTGCAAGTTTGGTCAACCCCATGTAAGTTATGGGGCAGTAACAGAACACTTTTCAAAACGTGTTTTTCAGCCCGAAATAAACGCGTTTTTTCAGACAACTGAATCCCCATGTAACAGCAAGACTCAGAGGAGCCCACACACTCAGATCTTAACCCCAGTGTGCAGAAAGGGTAAAAACGTGTTTTTCAGCAGAAATAAACATGTTTCTGCAAGTTTGGTCAACCCCATGTAAGTTATGGGGCAGTAAAAGAACACTTTTCAAAACGTGTTTTTCAGCCCGAAATAAACGCGTTTTTTCAGACAACTGAATCCCCATGTAACAGCAAGGTTCAGAAGAGCCCACACTCTCAGCTCTTAACCCCAGTGTGCAGGAAGGGTCAAAACGTGTTTTTCAGCAGAAATAAACATGTTTCTGCAAGTTTGGTCAACCCCATGTAAGTTATGGGGCAGTAACAGAACACTTTTCAAAACGTGTTTTTCAGCCCGAAATAAACGCGTTTTTTCAGACAACTGAATCCCCATGCAACAGCAAGGCTCAGAAGAGCCCACACACTCAGCTCTTAGCCCCAGTGTGCAGAAAGAGTCAAAACGTGTTTTTCAGCAGAAATAAACATGTTTCTGCAAGTTTGGTCAACCCCATGTAAGTTATGGGGCAGTAACAGAACACTTTTCAAAACGTGTTTTTCAGCCCGAAATAAACGCGTTTTTTCAGACAACTGAATCACCATGTAACAGCAAGGCTCAGAGGAGCCCACACACTCAGCTCTTAACCCCAGTGTGCAGGAAGGGTCAAAACGTGTTTTTCAGCAGAAATAAACATGTTTCTGCAAGTTTGGTCAACCCCATGTAAGTTATGGGGCAGTAACAGAACACTTTTCAAAACGTGTTTTTCAGCCCGAAATAAACGCGTTTTTTCAGACAACTGAATCCCCATGCAACAGCAAGGCTCAGAAGAGCCCACACACTCAGCTCTTAACCCCAGTGTGCAGAAAGTGTCAAAACGTGTTTTTCAGCAGAAATAAACATGTTTCTGCAAGTTTGGTCAACCCCATGTAAGTTATGGGACAGTAACAGCACACTTTTCAAAACGTGTTTTTCAGCCCGAAATAAACGCGTTTTTTCAGACAACTGAATCCCCATGTAACAGCAAGCTCAGAGGAGCCCACACACTCAGATCTTAACCCCAGTGTGCAGAAAGGGTCAAAACGTGTTTTTCAGCAGAAATAAACATGTTTCTGCAAGTTTGGTCAACCCCATGTAAGTTATGGGGCAGTAACAGCACACTTTTCAAAACGTGTTTTTCAGCCCGAAATAAACGCGTTTTTTCAGACAACTGAATCCCCATGTAACAGCAAGGCTCAGAGGAGCCCACACACTCAGATCTTAACCCCAGTGTGCAGAAAGGGTCAAAACGTGTTTTTCAGCAGAAATAAACATGTTTCTGCAAGTTTGGTCAACCCCATGTAAGTTATGGGACAGTAACAGCACACTTTTCAAAACGTGTTTTTCAGCCCGAAATAAACGCGTTTTTTCAGACAACTGAATCCCCATGTAACAGCAAGGCTCAGAGGAGCCCACACACTCAGATCTTAACCCCAGTGTGCAGAAAGGGTCAAAACGTGTTTTTCAGCAGAAATAAACATGTTTCTGCAAGTTTGGTCAACCCCATGTAAGTTATGGGGCAGTAACAGAACACTTTTCAAAACGTATTTTTCAGCCCGAAATAAACGCGTTTTTTCAGACAACTGAATCACCATGTAACAGCAAGGCTCAGAGGAGCCCACACACTCAGCTCTTAACCCCAGTGTGCAGGAAGGGTCAAAACGTGTTTTTCAGCAGAAATAAACATGTTTCTGCAAGTTTGGTCAACCCCATGTAAGTTATGGGACAGTAACAGCACACTTTTCAAAACGTGTTTTTCAGCCCGAAATAAACGCGTTTTTTCAGACAACTGAATCCCCATGTAACAGCAAGACTCAGAGGAGCCCACACACTCAGATCTTAACCCTAGTGTGCAGAAAGGGTAAAAACGTGTTTTTCAGCAGAAATAAACATGTTTCTGCAAGTTTGGTTAACCCCATGTAAGTTATGGGGAAGTAACAGAACACTTTTCAAAACGTGTTTTTCAGCCCGAAATAAACGCGTTTTTTCAGACAACTGAATCCCCATGTAACAGCAAGGTTCAGAAGAGCCCACACTCTCAGCTCTTAACCCCAGTGTGCAGGAAGGGTCAAAACGTGTTTTTCAGCAGAAATAAACATGTTTCTGCAAGTTTGGTCAACCCCATGTAAGTTATGGGGCAGTAACAGAACACTTTTCAAAACGTGTTTTTCAGCCCGAAATAAACGCGTTTTTTCAGACAACTGAATCCCCATGCAACAGCAAGGCTCAGAAGAGCCCACACACTCAGCTCTTAACCCCAGTGTGCAGAAAGAGTCAAAACGTGTTTTTCAGCAGAAATAAACATGTTTCTGCAAGTTTGGTCAACCCCATGTAAGTTATGGGGCAGTAACAGAACACTTTTCAAAACGTGTTTTTCAGCCCGAAATAAACGCGTTTTTTCAGACAACTGAATCACCATGTAACAGCAAGGCTCAGAGGAGCCCACACACTCAGCTCTTAACCCCAGTGTGCAGGAAGGGTCAAAACGTGTTTTTCAGCAGAAATAAACATGTTTCTGCAAGTTTGGTCAACCCCATGTAAGTTATGGGACAGTAACAGCACACTTTTCAAAACGTGTTTTTCAGCCCGAAATAAACGCGTTTTTTCAGACAACTGAATCCCCATGTAACAGCAAGACTCAGAGGAGCCCACACACTCAGATCTTAACCCTAGTGTGCAGAAAGGGTAAAAACGTGTTTTTCAGCAGAAATAAACATGTTTCTGCAAGTTTGGTCAACCCCATGTAAGTTATGGGACAGTAACAGCACACTTTTCAAAACGTGTTTTTCAGCCCGAAATAAACGCGTTTTTTTCAGACAACTGAATCCCCATGTAACAGCAAGCTCAGAGGAGCCCACACACTCAGATCTTAACCCCAGTGTGCAGAAAGGGTCAAAACGTGTTTTTCAGCAGAAATAAACATGTTTCTGCAAGTTTGGTCAACCCCATGTAAGTTATGGGGCAGTAACAGAACACTTTTCAAAACGTGTTTTTCAGCCCGAAATAAACGCGTTTTTTCAGACAACTGAATCCCCATGTAACAGCAAGACTCAGAGGAGCCCACACACTCAGATCTTAACCCCAGTGTGCAGAAAGGGTAAAAACGTGTTTTTCAGCAGAAATAAACATGTTTCTGCAAGTTTGGTCAACCCCATGTAAGTTATGGGGCAGTAAAAGAACACTTTTCAAAACGTGTTTTTCAGCCCGAAATAAACGCGTTTTTTCAGACAACTGAATCCCCATGTAACAGCAAGGTTCAGAAGAGCCCACACTCTCAGCTCTTAACCCCAGTGTGCAGGAAGGGTCAAAACGTGTTTTTCAGCAGAAATAAACATGTTTCTGCAAGTTTGGTCAACCCCATGTAAGTTATGGGGCAGTAACAGAACACTTTTCAAAACGTGTTTTTCAGCCCGAAATAAACGCGTTTTTTCAGACAACTGAATCCCCATGCAACAGCAAGGCTCAGAAGAGCCCACACACTCAGCTCTTAGCCCCAGTGTGCAGAAAGAGTCAAAACGTGTTTTTCAGCAGAAATAAACATGTTTCTGCAAGTTTGGTCAACCCCATGTAAGTTATGGGGCAGTAACAGAACACTTTTCAAAACGTGTTTTTCAGCCCGAAATAAACGCGTTTTTTCAGACAACTGAATCACCATGTAACAGCAAGGCTCAGAGGAGCCCACACACTCAGCTCTTAACCCCAGTGTGCAGGAAGGGTCAAAACGTGTTTTTCAGCAGAAATAAACATGTTTCTGCAAGTTTGGTCAACCCCATGTAAGTTATGGGGCAGTAACAGAACACTTTTCAAAACGTGTTTTTCAGCCCGAAATAAACGCGTTTTTTCAGACAACTGAATCCCCATGCAACAGCAAGGCTCAGAAGAGCCCACACACTCAGCTCTTAACCCCAGTGTGCAGAAAGTGTCAAAACGTGTTTTTCAGCAGAAATAAACATGTTTCTGCAAGTTTGGTCAACCCCATGTAAGTTATGGGACAGTAACAGCACACTTTTCAAAACGTGTTTTTCAGCCCGAAATAAACGCGTTTTTTCAGACAACTGAATCCCCATGTAACAGCAAGCTCAGAGGAGCCCACACACTCAGATCTTAACCCCAGTGTGCAGAAAGGGTCAAAACGTGTTTTTCAGCAGAAATAAACATGTTTCTGCAAGTTTGGTCAACCCCATGTAAGTTATGGGGCAGTAACAGAACACTTTTCAAAACGTGTTTTTCAGCCCGAAATAAACGCGTTTTTTTCAGACAACTGAATCCCCATGTAACAGCAAGACTCAGAGGAGCCCACACACTCAGATCTTAACCCCAGTGTGCAGAAAGGGTAAAAACGTGTTTTTCAGCAGAAATAAACATGTTTCTGCAAGTTTGGTCAACCCCATGTAAGTTATGGGGCAGTAACAGAACACTTTTCAAAACGTGTTTTTCAGCCCGAAATAAACGCGTTTTTTCAGACAACTGAATCCCCATGCAACAGCAAGGCTCAGAAGAGCCCACACACTCAGCTCTTAACCCCAGTGTGCAGAAAGAGTCAAAACGTGTTTTTCAGCAGAAATAAACATGTTTCTGCAATTTTGGTCAACCCCATGTAAGTTATGGGGCAGTAACAGCACACTTTTCAAAACGTGTTTTTCAGCCCGAAATAAACGCGTTTTTTCAGACAACTGAATCCCCATGTAACAGCAAGGCTCAGAGGAGCCCACACACTCAGATCTTAACCCCAGTGTGCAGAAAGGGTCAAAACGTGTTTTTCAGCAGAAATAAACATGTTTCTGCAAGTTTGGTCAACCCCATGTAAGTTATGGGACAGTAACAGCACACTTTTCAAAACGTGTTTTTCAGCCCGAAATAAACGCGTTTTTTCAGACAACTGAATCCCCATGTAACAGCAAGACTCAGAGGAGCCCACACACTCAGATCTTAACCCTAGTGTGCAGAAAGGGTAAAAACGTGTTTTTCAGCAGAAATAAACATGTTTCTGCAAGTTTGGTTAACCCCATGTAAGTTATGGGGAAGTAACAGAACACTTTTCAAAACGTGTTTTTCAGCCCGAAATAAACGCGTTTTTTCAGACAACTGAATCCCCATGTAACAGCAAGGTTCAGAAGAGCCCACACTCTCAGCTCTTAACCCCAGTGTGCAGGAAGGGTCAAAACGTGTTTTTCAGCAGAAATAAACATGTTTCTGCAAGTTTGGTCAACCCCATGTAAGTTATGGGGCAGTAACAGAACACTTTTCAAAACGTGTTTTTCAGCCCGAAATAAACGCGTTTTTTCAGACAACTGAATCCCCATGCAACAGCAAGGCTCAGAAGAGCCCACACACTCAGCTCTTAACCCCAGTGTGCAGAAAGAGTCAAAACGTGTTTTTCAGCAGAAATAAACATGTTTCTGCAAGTTTGGTCAACCCCATGTAAGTTATGGGGCAGTAACAGAACACTTTTCAAAACGTGTTTTTCAGCCCGAAATAAACGCGTTTTTTCAGACAACTGAATCACCATGTAACAGCAAGGCTCAGAGGAGCCCACACACTCAGCTCTTAACCCCAGTGTGCAGAAAGAGTCAAAACGTGTTTTTCAGCAGAAATAAACATGTTTCTGCAAGTTTGGTCAACCCCATGTAAGTTATGGGGCAGTAACAGAACACTTTTCAAAACGTGTTTTTCAGCCCGAAATAAACGCGTTTTTTCAGACAACTGAATCCCCATGTAACAGCAAGGCTCAGAGGAGCCCACACACTCAGCTCTTAGCCCCAGTGTGCAGAAAGTGTCAAAACGTGTTTTTCAGCAGAAATAAACATGTTTCTGCAAGTTTGGTCAACCCCATGTAAGTTATGGGACAGTAACAGCACACTTTTCAAAACGTGTTTTTCAGCCAGAAATAAACGCGTTTTTTCAGACAACTGAATCCCCATGTAACAGCAAGGCTCAGAGGAGCCCACACACTCAGATCTTAACCCCAGTGTGCAGAAAGGGTCAAAACGTGTTTTTCAGCAGAAATAAACATGTTTCTGCAAGTTTGGTCAACCCCATGTAAGTTATGGGGCAGTAACAGAACACTTTTCAAAACGTGTTTTTCAGCCCGAAATAAACGCGTTTTTTCAGACAACTGAATCACCATGTAACAGCAAGGCTCAGAGGAGCCCACACACTCAGCTCTTAACCCCAGTGTGCAGGAAGGGTCAAAACGTGTTTTTCAGCAGAAATAAACATGTTTCTGCAAGTTTGGTCAACCCCATGTAAGTTATGGGGCAGTAACAGAACACTTTTCAAAACGTGTTTTTCAGCCCGAAATAAACGCGTTTTTTCAGACAACTGAATCCCCATGCAACAGCAAGGCTCAGAAGAGCCCACACACTCAGCTCTTAACCCCAGTGTGCAGAAAGTGTCAAAACGTGTTTTTAAGCAGAAATAAACATGTTTCTGCAAGTTTGGTCAACCCCATGTAAGTTATGGGACAGTAACAGCACACTTTTCAAAACGTGTTTTTCAGCCCGAAATAAACGCGTTTTTTCAGACAACTGAATCCCCATGTAACAGCAAGGCTCAGAGGAGCCCACACACTCAGATCTTAACCCCAGTGTGCAGAAAGGGTCAAATCGTGTTTTTCAGCAGAAATAAACATGTTTCTGCAAGTTTGGTCAACCCCATGTAAGTTATGGGGCAGTAACAGAACACTTTTCAAAACGTGTTTTTCAGCCCTAAATAAACGCGTTTTTTCAGACAACTGAATCACCATGTAACAGCAAGGCTCAGAGGAGCCCACACACTCAGCTCTTAACCCCAGTGTGCAGGAAGGGTCAAAACGTGTTTTTCAGCAGAAATAAACATGTTTCTGCAAGTTTGGTCAACCCCATGTAAGTTATGGGGCAGTAACAGAACACTTTTCAAAACGTGTTTTTCAGCCCGAAATAAACGCGTTTTTTCAGACAACTGAATCCCCATGCAACAGCAAGGCTCAGAAGAGCCCACACACTCAGCTCTTAACCCCAGTGTGCAGAAAGTGTCAAAACGTGTTTTTCAGCAGAAATAAACATGTTTCTGCAAGTTTGGTCAACCCCATGTAAGTTATGGGACAGTAACAGCACACTTTTCAAAACGTGTTTTTCAGCCCGAAATAAACGCGTTTTTTCAGACAACTGAATCCCCATGTAACAGCAAGCTCAGAGGAGCCCACACACTCAGATCTTAACCCCAGTGTGCAGAAAGGGTCAAAACGTGTTTTTCAGCAGAAATAAACATGTTTCTGCAAGTTTGGTCAACCCCATGTAAGTTATGGGGCAGTAACAGAACACTTTTCAAAACGTGTTTTTCAGCCCGAAATAAACGCGTTTTTTTCAGACAACTGAATCCCCATGTAACAGCAAGACTCAGAGGAGCCCACACACTCAGATCTTAACCCCAGTGTGCAGAAAGGGTAAAAACGTGTTTTTCAGCAGAAATAAACATGTTTCTGCAAGTTTGGTCAACCCCATGTAAGTTATGGGGCAGTAACAGAACACTTTTCAAAACGTGTTTTTCAGCCCGAAATAAACGCGTTTTTTCAGACAACTGAATCCCCATGTAACAGCAAGGTTCAGAAGAGCCCACACTCTCAGCTCTTAACCCCAGTGTGCAGGAAGGGTCAAAACGTGTTTTTCAGCAGAAATAAACATGTTTCTGCAAGTTTGGTCAACCCCATGTAAGTTATGGGGCAGTAACAGAACACTTTTCAAAACGTGTTTTTTCAGCCCGAAATAAACGCGTTTTTTCAGACAACTGAATCCCCATGCAACAGCAAGGCTCAGAAGAGCCCACACACTCAGCTCTTAACCCCAGTGTGCAGAAAGAGTCAAAACGTGTTTTTCAGCAGAAATAAACATGTTTCTGCAAGTTTGGTCAACCCCATGTAAGTTATGGGGCAGTAACAGAACACTTTTCAAAACGTGTTTTTCAGCCCGAAATAAACGCGTTTTTTCAGACAACTGAATCACCATGTAACAGCAAGGCTCAGAGGAGCCCACACACTCAGCTCTTAACCCCAGTGTGCAGAAAGAGTCAAAACGTGTTTTTCAGCAGAAATAAACATGTTTCTGCAAGTTTGGTCAACCCCATGTAAGTTATGGGGCAGTAACAGAACACTTTTCAAAACGTGTTTTTCAGCCCGAAATAAACGCGTTTTTTCAGACAACTGAATCCCCATGTAACAGCAAGGCTCAGAGGAGCCCACACACTCAGCTCTTAGCCCCAGTGTGCAGAAAGTGTCAAAACGTGTTTTTCAGCAGAAATAAACATGTTTCTGCAAGTTTGGTCAACCCCATGTAAGTTATGGGACAGTAACAGCACACTTTTCAAAACGTGTTTTTCAGCCCGAAATAAACGCGTTTTTTCAGACAACTGAATCCCCATGTAACAGCAAGGCTCAGAGGATCCCACACACTCAGATCTTAACCCCAGTGTGCAGGAAGGGTCAAAACGTGTTTTTCAGCAGAAATAAACATGTTTCTGCAAGTTTGGTCAACCCCATGTAAGTTATGGGGCAGTAACAGAACACTTTTCAAAACGTGTTTTTCAGCCCGAAATAAACGCGTTTTTTCAGACAACTGAATCCCCATGCAACAGCAAGGCTCAGAAGAGCCCACACACTCAGATCTTAACCCCAGTGTGCAGAAAGGGTCAAAACGTGTTTTTCAGCAGAAATAAACATGTTTCTGCAAGTTTGGTCAACCCCATGTAAGTTATGGGGCAGTAACAGAACACTTTTCAAAACGTGTTTTTCAGCCCGAAATAAACGCGTTTTTTCAGACAACTGAATCACCATGTAACAGCAAGGCTCAGAGGAGCCCACACACTCAGCTCTTAACCCCAGTGTGCAGGAAGGGTCAAAACGTGTTTTTCAGCAGAAATAAACATGTTTCTGCAAGTTTGGTCAACCCCATGTAAGTTATGGGGCAGTAACAGAACACTTTTCAAAACGTGTTTTTCAGCCCGAAATAAACGCGTTTTTTCAGACAACTGAATCCCCATGCAACAGCAAGGCTCAGAAGAGCCCACACACTCAGCTCTTAACCCCAGTGTGCAGAAAGGGTCAAAACGTGTTTTTCAGCAGAAATAAACGTTTCTGCAAGTTTGGTCAACCCTATGTAAGTTATGGGGCAGTAACAGAACACTTTTCAAAACGTGTTTTTCAGCCCGAAATAAACGCGTTTTTTCAGACAACTGAATCCCCATGCAACAGCAAGGCTCAGAAGAGCCCACACACTCAGCTCTTAACCCCAGTGTGCAGAAAGAGTCAAAACGTGTTTTTCAGCAGAAATAAACATGTTTCTGCAATTTTGGTCAACCCCATGTAAGTTATGGGGCAGTAACAGCACACTTTTCAAAACGTGTTTTTCAGCCCGAAATAAACGCGTTTTTTCAGACAACTGAATCCCCATGTAACAGCAAGGCTCAGAGGAGCCCACACACTCAGATCTTAACCCCAGTGTGCAGAAAGGGTCAAAACGTGTTTTTCAGCAGAAATAAACATGTTTCTGCAAGTTTGGTCAACCCCATGTAAGTTATGGGACAGTAACAGCACACTTTTCAAAACGTGTTTTTCAGCCCGAAATAAACGCGTTTTTTCAGACAACTGAATCCCCATGTAACAGCAAGACTCAGAGGAGCCCACACACTCAGATCTTAACCCTAGTGTGCAGAAAGGGTAAAAACGTGTTTTTCAGCAGAAATAAACATGTTTCTGCAAGTTTGGTTAACCCCATGTAAGTTATGGGGAAGTAACAGAACACTTTTCAAAACGTGTTTTTCAGCCCGAAATAAACGCGTTTTTTCAGACAACTGAATCCCCATGTAACAGCAAGGTTCAGAAGAGCCCACACTCTCAGCTCTTAACCCCAGTGTGCAGGAAGGGTCAAAACGTGTTTTTCAGCAGAAATAAACATGTTTCTGCAAGTTTGGTCAACCCCATGTAAGTTATGGGGCAGTAACAGAACACTTTTCAAAACGTGTTTTTCAGCCCGAAATAAACGCGTTTTTTCAGACAACTGAATCACCATGTAACAGCAAGGCTCAGAGGAGCCCACACACTCAGCTCTTAACCCCAGTGTGCAGGAAGGGTCAAAACGTGTTTTTCAGCAGAAATAAACATGTTTCTGCAAGTTTGGTCAACCCCATGTAAGTTATGGGGCAGTAACAGAACACTTTTCAAAACGTGTTTTTCAGCCCGAAATAAACGCGTTTTTTCAGACAACTGAATCCCCATGCAACAGCAAGGCTCAGAAGAGCCCACACACTCAGCTCTTAACCCCAGTGTGCAGAAAGAGTCAAAACGTGTTTTTCAGCAGAAATAAACATGTTTCTGCAAGTTTGGTCAACCCCATGTAAGTTATGGGGCAGTAACAGAACACTTTTCAAAACGTGTTTTTCAGCCCGAAATAAACGCGTTTTTTCAGACAACTGAATCCCCATGTAACAGCAAGGCTCAGAGGAGCCCACACACTCAGATCTTAACCCCAGTGTGCAGAAAGGGTCAAAACGTGTTTTTCAGCAGAAATAAACATGTTTCTGCAAGTTTGGTCAACCCCATGTAAGTTATGGGGCAGTAACAGAACACTTTTCAAAACGTGTTTTTCAGCCCGAAATAAACGCGTTTTTTCAGACAACTGAATCACCATGTAACAGCAAGGCTAAGAGGAGCCCACACACTCAGCTCTTAACCCCAGTGTGCAGGAAGGGTCAAAACGTGTTTTTCAGCAGAAATAAACATGTTTCTGCAAGTTTGGTCAACCCCATGTAAGTTATGGGGCAGTAACAGAACACTTTTCAAAACGTGTTTTTCAGCCCGAAATAAACGCGTTTTTTCAGACAACTGAATCCCCATGCAACAGCAAGGCTCAGAAGAGCCCACACACTCAGCTCTTAACCCCAGTGTGCAGAAAGTGTCAAAACGTGTTTTTCAGCAGAAATAAACATGTTTCTGCAAGTTTGGTCAACCCCATGTAAGTTATGGGACAGTAACAGCACACTTTTCAAAACGTGTTTTTCAGCCCGAAATAAACGCGTTTTTTCAGACAACTGAATCCCCATGTAACAGCAAGGCTCAGAGGAGCCCACACACTCAGATCTTAACCCCAGTGTGCAGAAAGGGTCAAAACGTGTTTTTCAGCAGAAATAAACATGTTTCTGCAAGTTTGGTCAACCCCATGTAAGTTATGGGGCAGTAACAGAACACTTTTCAAAACGTGTTTTTCAGCCCGAAATAAACGCGTTTTTTCAGACAACTGAATCACCATGTAACAGCAAGGCTCAGAGGAGGCCACACACTCAGCTCTTAACCCCAGTGTGCAGGAAGGGTCAAAACGTGTTTTTCAGCAGAAATAAACATGTTTCTGCAAGTTTGGTCAACCCCATGTAAGTTATGGGACAGTAACAGCACACTTTTCAAAACGTGTTTTTCAGCCCGAAATAAACGCGTTTTTTCAGACAACTGAATCCCCATGTAACAGCAAGACTCAGAGGAGCCCACACACTCAGATCTTAACCCTAGTGTGCAGAAAGGGTAAAAACGTGTTTTTCAGCAGAAATAAACATGTTTCTGCAAGTTTGGTTAACCCCATGTAAGTTATGGGGAAGTAACAGAACACTTTTCAAAACGTGTTTTTCAGCCCGAAATAAACGCGTTTTTTCAGACAACTGAATCCCCATGTAACAGCAAGGTTCAGAAGAGCCCACACTCTCAGCTCTTAACCCCAGTGTGCAGGAAGGGTCAAAACGTGTTTTTCAGCAGAAATAAACATGTTTCTGCAAGTTTGGTCAACCCTATGTAAGTTATGGGGCAGTAACAGAACACTTTTCAAAACGTGTTTTTCAGCCCGAAATAAACGCGTTTTTTCAGACAACTGAATCCCCATGCAACAGCAAGGCTCAGAAGAGCCCACACACTCAGCTCTTAACCCCAGTGTGCAGAAAGAGTCAAAACGTGTTTTTCAGCAGAAATAAACATGTTTCTGCAAGTTTGGTCAACCCCATGTAAGTTATGGGGCAGTAACAGAACACTTTTCAAAACGTGTTTTTCAGCCCGAAATAAACGCGTTTTTTCAGACAACTGAATCACCATGTAACAGCAAGGCTCAGAGGAGCCCACACACTCAGCTCTTAACCCCAGTGTGCAGAAAGAGTCAAAACGTGTTTTTCAGCAGAAATAAACATGTTTCTGCAAGTTTGGTCAACCCCATGTAAGTTATGGGGCAGTAACAGAACACTTTTCAAAACGTGTTTTTCAGCCCGAAATAAACGCGTTTTTTTCAGACAACTGAATCCCCATGTAACAGCAAGGCTCAGAGGAGCCCACACACTCAGCTCTTAGCCCCAGTGTGCAGAAAGTGTCAAAACGTGTTTTTCAGCAGAAATAAACATGTTTCTGCAAGTTTGGTCAACCCCATGTAAGTTATGGGACAGTAACAGCACACTTTTCAAAACGTGTTTTTCAGCCCGAAATAAACGCGTTTTTTCAGAAAACTGAATCCCCATGTAACAGCAAGGCTCAGAGGAGCCCACACACTCAGATCTTAACCCCAGTGTTCAGAAAGGGTCAAAACGTGTTTTTCAGCAGAAATAAACATGTTTCTGCAAGTTTGGTCAACCCCATGTAAGTTATGGGGCAGTAACAGAACACTTTTCAAAACGTGTTTTTCAGCCCGAAATAAACGCGTTTTTTCAGACAACTGAATCCCCATGCAACAGCAAGGCTCAGAAGAGCCCACACACTCAGCTCTTAACCCCAGTGTGCAGAAAGAGTCAAAACGTGTTTTTCAGCAGAAATAAACATGTTTCTGCAATTTTGGTCAACCCCATGTAAGTTATGGGGCAGTAACAGCACACTTTTCAAAACGTGTTTTTCAGCCCGAAATAAACGCGTTTTTTCAGACAACTGAATCCCCATGTAACAGCAAGGCTCAGAGGAGCCCACACACTCAGATCTTAACCCCAGTGTGCAGAAAGGGTCAAAACGTGTTTTTCAGCAGAAATAAACATGTTTCTGCAAGTTTGGTCAACCCCATGTAAGTTATGGGACAGTAACAGCACACTTTTCAAAACGTGTTTTTCAGCCCGAAATAAACGCGTTTTTTCAGACAACTGAATCCCCATGTAACAGCAAGACTCAGAGGAGCCCACACACTCAGATCTTAACCCTAGTGTGCAGAAAGGGTAAAAACGTGTTTTTCAGCAGAAATAAACATGTTTCTGCAAGTTTGGTTAACCCCATGTAAGTTATGGGGAAGTAACAGAACACTTTTCAAAACGTGTTTTTCAGCCCGAAATAAACGCGTTTTTTCAGACAACTGAATCCCCATGTAACAGCAAGGTTCAGAAGAGCCCACACTCTCAGCTCTTAACCCCAGTGTGCAGGAAGGGTCAAAACGTGTTTTTCAGCAGAAATAAACATGTTTCTGCAAGTTTGGTCAACCCCATGTAAGTTATGGGGCAGTAACAGAACACTTTTCAAAACGTGTTTTTCAGCCCGAAATAAACGCGTTTTTTCAGACAACTGAATCCCCATGCAACAGCAAGGCTCAGAAGAGCCCACACACTCAGCTCTTAACCCCAGTGTGCAGAAAGAGTCAAAACGTGTTTTTCAGCAGAAATAAACATGTTTCTGCAAGTTTGGTCAACCCCATGTAAGTTATGGGGCAGTAACAGAACACTTTTCAAAACGTGTTTTTCAGCCCGAAATAAACGCGTTTTTTCAGACAACTGAATCACCATGTAACAGCAAGGCTCAGAGGAGCCCACACACTCAGCTCTTAACCCCAGTGTGCAGAAAGAGTCAAAACGTGTTTTTCAGCAGAAATAAACATGTTTCTGCAAGTTTGGTCAACCCCATGTAAGTTATGGGGCAGTAACAGAACACTTTTCAAAACGTGTTTTTCAGCCCGAAATAAACGCGTTTTTTCAGACAACTGAATCCCCATGTAACAGCAAGGCTCAGAGGAGCCCACACACTCAGCTCTTAGCCCCAGTGTGCAGAAAGTGTCAAAACGTGTTTTTCAGCAGAAATAAACATGTTTCTGCAAGTTTGGTCAACCCCATGTAAGTTATGGGACAGTAACAGCACACTTTTCAAAACGTGTTTTTCAGCCAGAAATAAACGCGTTTTTTCAGACAACTGAATCCCCATGTAACAGCAAGGCTCAGAGGAGCCCACACACTCAGATCTTAACCCCAGTGTGCAGAAAGGGTCAAAACGTGTTTTTCAGCAGAAATAAACATGTTTCTGCAAGTTTGGTCAACCCCATGTAAGTTATGGGGCAGTAACAGAACACTTTTCAAAACGTGTTTTTCAGCCCGAAATAAACGCGTTTTTTCAGACAACTGAATCACCATGTAACAGCAAGGCTCAGAGGAGCCCACACACTCAGCTCTTAACCCCAGTGTGCAGGAAGGGTCAAAACGTGTTTTTCAGCAGAAATAAACATGTTTCTGCAAGTTTGGTCAACCCCATGTAAGTTATGGGGCAGTAACAGAACACTTTTCAAAACGTGTTTTTCAGCCCGAAATAAACGCGTTTTTTCAGACAACTGAATCCCCATGCAACAGCAAGGCTCAGAAGAGCCCACACACTCAGCTCTTAACCCCAGTGTGCAGAAAGTGTCAAAACGTGTTTTTCAGCAGAAATAAACATGTTTCTGCAAGTTTGGTCAACCCCATGTAAGTTATGGGACAGTAACAGCACACTTTTCAAAACGTGTTTTTCAGCCCGAAATAAACGCGTTTTTTCAGACAACTGAATCCCCATGTAACAGCAAGGCTCAGAGGAGCCCACACACTCAGATCTTAACCCCAGTGTGCAGAAAGGGTCAAATCGTGTTTTTCAGCAGAAATAAACATGTTTCTGCAAGTTTGGTCAACCCCATGTAAGTTATGGGGCAGTAACAGAACACTTTTCAAAACGTGTTTTTCAGCCCTAAATAAACGCGTTTTTTCAGACAACTGAATCACCATGTAACAGCAAGGCTCAGAGGAGCCCACACACTCAGCTCTTAACCCCAGTGTGCAGGAAGGGTCAAAACGTGTTTTTCAGCAGAAATAAACATGTTTCTGCAAGTTTGGTCAACCCCATGTAAGTTATGGGGCAGTAACAGAACACTTTTCAAAACGTGTTTTTCAGCCCGAAATAAACGCGTTTTTTCAGACAACTGAATCCCCATGCAACAGCAAGGCTCAGAAGAGCCCACACACTCAGCTCTTAACCCCAGTGTGCAGAAAGTGTCAAAACGTGTTTTTCAGCAGAAATAAACATGTTTCTGCAAGTTTGGTCAACCCCATGTAAGTTATGGGACAGTAACAGCACACTTTTCAAAACGTGTTTTTCAGCCCGAAATAAACGCGTTTTTTCAGACAACTGAATCCCCATGTAACAGCAAGCTCAGAGGAGCCCACACACTCAGATCTTAACCCCAGTGTGCAGAAAGGGTCAAAACGTGTTTTTCAGCAGAAATAAACATGTTTCTGCAAGTTTGGTCAACCCCATGTAAGTTATGGGGCAGTAACAGAACACTTTTCAAAACGTGTTTTTCAGCCCGAAATAAACGCGTTTTTTTCAGACAACTGAATCCCCATGTAACAGCAAGACTCAGAGGAGCCCACACACTCAGATCTTAACCCCAGTGTGCAGAAAGGGTAAAAACGTGTTTTTCAGCAGAAATAAACATGTTTCTGCAAGTTTGGTCAACCCCATGTAAGTTATGGGGCAGTAACAGAACACTTTTCAAAACGTGTTTTTCAGCCCGAAATAAACGCGTTTTTTCAGACAACTGAATCCCCATGTAACAGCAAGGTTCAGAAGAGCCCACACTCTCAGCTCTTAACCCCAGTGTGCAGGAAGGGTCAAAACGTGTTTTTCAGCAGAAATAAACATGTTTCTGCAAGTTTGGTCAACCCCATGTAAGTTATGGGGCAGTAACAGAACACTTTTCAAAACGTGTTTTTTCAGCCCGAAATAAACGCGTTTTTTCAGACAACTGAATCCCCATGCAACAGCAAGGCTCAGAAGAGCCCACACACTCAGCTCTTAACCCCAGTGTGCAGAAAGAGTCAAAACGTGTTTTTCAGCAGAAATAAACATGTTTCTGCAAGTTTGGTCAACCCCATGTAAGTTATGGGGCAGTAACAGAACACTTTTCAAAACGTGTTTTTCAGCCCGAAATAAACGCGTTTTTTCAGACAACTGAATCACCATGTAACAGCAAGGCTCAGAGGAGCCCACACACTCAGCTCTTAACCCCAGTGTGCAGAAAGAGTCAAAACGTGTTTTTCAGCAGAAATAAACATGTTTCTGCAAGTTTGGTCAACCCCATGTAAGTTATGGGGCAGTAACAGAACACTTTTCAAAACGTGTTTTTCAGCCCGAAATAAACGCGTTTTTTCAGACAACTGAATCCCCATGTAACAGCAAGGCTCAGAGGAGCCCACACACTCAGCTCTTAGCCCCAGTGTGCAGAAAGTGTCAAAACGTGTTTTTCAGCAGAAATAAACATGTTTCTGCAAGTTTGGTCAACCCCATGTAAGTTATGGGACAGTAACAGCACACTTTTCAAAACGTGTTTTTCAGCCCGAAATAAACGCGTTTTTTCAGACAACTGAATCCCCATGTAACAGCAAGGCTCAGAGGAGCCCACACACTCAGCTCTTAACCCCAGTGTGCAGGAAGGGTCAAAACGTGTTTTTCAGCAGAAATAAACATGTTTCTGCAAGTTTGGTCAACCCCATGTAAGTTATGGGGCAGTAACAGAACACTTTTCAAAACGTGTTTTTCAGCCCGAAATAAACGCGTTTTTTCAGACAACTGAATCCCCATGCAACAGCAAGGCTCAGAAGAGCCCACACACTCAGCTCTTAACCCCAGTGTGCAGAAAGAGTCAAAACGTGTTTTTCAGCAGAAATAAACATGTTTCTGCAAGTTTGGTCAACCCCATGTAAGTTATGGGGCAGTAACAGAACACTTTTCAAAACGTGTTTTTCAGCCCGAAATAAACGCGTTTTTTCAGACAACTGAATCCCCATGTAACAGCAAGGCTCAGAGGAGCCCACACACTCAGATCTTAACCCCAGTGTGCAGAAAGGGTCAAAACGTGTTTTTCAGCAGAAATAAACATGTTTCTGCAAGTTTGGTCAACCCCATGTAAGTTATGGGGCAGTAACAGAACACTTTTCAAAACGTGTTTTTCAGCCCGAAATAAACGCGTTTTTTCAGACAACTGAATCACCATGTAACAGCAAGGCTAAGAGGAGCCCACACACTCAGCTCTTAACCCCAGTGTGCAGGAAGGGTCAAAACGTGTTTTTCAGCAGAAATAAACATGTTTCTGCAAGTTTGGTCAACCCCATGTAAGTTATGGGGCAGTAACAGAACACTTTTCAAAACGTGTTTTTCAGCCCGAAATAAACGCGTTTTTTCAGACAACTGAATCCCCATGCAACAGCAAGGCTCAGAAGAGCCCACACACTCAGCTCTTAACCCCAGTGTGCAGAAAGTGTCAAAACGTGTTTTTCAGCAGAAATAAACATGTTTCTGCAAGTTTGGTCAACCCCATGTAAGTTATGGGACAGTAACAGCACACTTTTCAAAACGTGTTTTTCAGCCCGAAATAAACGCGTTTTTTCAGACAACTGAATCCCCATGTAACAGCAAGGCTCAGAGGAGCCCACACACTCAGATCTTAACCCCAGTGTGCAGAAAGGGTCAAAACGTGTTTTTCAGCAGAAATAAACATGTTTCTGCAAGTTTGGTCAACCCCATGTAAGTTATGGGGCAGTAACAGAACACTTTTCAAAACGTGTTTTTCAGCCCGAAATAAACGCGTTTTTTCAGACAACTGAATCACCATGTAACAGCAAGGCTCAGAGGAGGCCACACACTCAGCTCTTAACCCCAGTGTGCAGGAAGGGTCAAAACGTGTTTTTCAGCAGAAATAAACATGTTTCTGCAAGTTTGGTCAACCCCATGTAAGTTATGGGACAGTAACAGCACACTTTTCAAAACGTGTTTTTCAGCCCGAAATAAACGCGTTTTTTCAGACAACTGAATCCCCATGTAACAGCAAGACTCAGAGGAGCCCACACACTCAGATCTTAACCCTAGTGTGCAGAAAGGGTAAAAACGTGTTTTTCAGCAGAAATAAACATGTTTCTGCAAGTTTGGTTAACCCCATGTAAGTTATGGGGAAGTAACAGAACACTTTTCAAAACGTGTTTTTCAGCCCGAAATAAACGCGTTTTTTCAGACAACTGAATCCCCATGTAACAGCAAGGTTCAGAAGAGCCCACACTCTCAGCTCTTAACCCCAGTGTGCAGGAAGGGTCAAAACGTGTTTTTCAGCAGAAATAAACATGTTTCTGCAAGTTTGGTCAACCCTATGTAAGTTATGGGGCAGTAACAGAACACTTTTCAAAACGTGTTTTTCAGCCCGAAATAAACGCGTTTTTTCAGACAACTGAATCCCCATGCAACAGCAAGGCTCAGAAGAGCCCACACACTCAGCTCTTAACCCCAGTGTGCAGAAAGAGTCAAAACGTGTTTTTCAGCAGAAATAAACATGTTTCTGCAAGTTTGGTCAACCCCATGTAAGTTATGGGGCAGTAACAGAACACTTTTCAAAACGTGTTTTTCAGCCCGAAATAAACGCGTTTTTTCAGACAACTGAATCACCATGTAACAGCAAGGCTCAGAGGAGCCCACACACTCAGCTCTTAACCCCAGTGTGCAGAAAGAGTCAAAACGTGTTTTTCAGCAGAAATAAACATGTTTCTGCAAGTTTGGTCAACCCCATGTAAGTTATGGGGCAGTAACAGAACACTTTTCAAAACGTGTTTTTCAGCCTGAAATAAACGCGTTTTTTTCAGACAACTGAATCCCCATGTAACAGCAAGGCTCAGAGGAGCCCACACACTCAGCTCTTAGCCCCAGTGTGCAGAAAGTGTCAAAACGTGTTTTTCAGCAGAAATAAACATGTTTCTGCAAGTTTGGTCAACCCCATGTAAGTTATGGGACAGTAACAGCACACTTTTCAAAACGTGTTTTTCAGCCCGAAATAAACGCGTTTTTTCAGAAAACTGAATCCCCATGTAACAGCAAGGCTCAGAGGAGCCCACACACTCAGATCTTAACCCCAGTGTTCAGAAAGGGTCAAAACGTGTTTTTCAGCAGAAATAAACATGTTTCTGCAAGTTTGGTCAACCCCATGTAAGTTATGGGGCAGTAACAGAACACTTTTCAAAACGTGTTTTTCAGCCCGAAATAAACGCGTTTTTTCAGACAACTGAATCCCCATGCAACAGCAAGGCTCAGAAGAGCCCACACACTCAGCTCTTAACCCCAGTGTGCAGAAAGAGTCAAAACGTGTTTTTCAGCAGAAATAAACATGTTTCTGCAATTTTGGTCAACCCCATGTAAGTTATGGGGCAGTAACAGCACACTTTTCAAAACGTGTTTTTCAGCCCGAAATAAACGCGTTTTTTCAGACAACTGAATCCCCATGTAACAGCAAGGCTCAGAGGAGCCCACACACTCAGATCTTAACCCCAGTGTGCAGAAAGGGTCAAAACGTGTTTTTCAGCAGAAATAAACATGTTTCTGCAAGTTTGGTCAACCCCATGTAAGTTATGGGACAGTAACAGCACACTTTTCAAAACGTGTTTTTCAGCCCGAAATAAACGCGTTTTTTCAGACAACTGAATCCCCATGTAACAGCAAGACTCAGAGGAGCCCACACACTCAGATCTTAACCCTAGTGTGCAGAAAGGGTAAAAACGTGTTTTTCAGCAGAAATAAACATGTTTCTGCAAGTTTGGTTAACCCCATGTAAGTTATGGGGAAGTAACAGAACACTTTTCAAAACGTGTTTTTCAGCCCGAAATAAACGCGTTTTTTCAGACAACTGAATCCCCATGTAACAGCAAGGTTCAGAAGAGCCCACACTCTCAGCTCTTAACCCCAGTGTGCAGGAAGGGTCAAAACGTGTTTTTCAGCAGAAATAAACATGTTTCTGCAAGTTTGGTCAACCCCATGTAAGTTATGGGGCAGTAACAGAACACTTTTCAAAACGTGTTTTTCAGCCCGAAATAAACGCGTTTTTTCAGACAACTGAATCCCCATGCAACAGCAAGGCTCAGAAGAGCCCACACACTCAGCTCTTAACCCCAGTGTGCAGAAAGAGTCAAAACGTGTTTTTCAGCAGAAATAAACATGTTTCTGCAAGTTTGGTCAACCCCATGTAAGTTATGGGGCAGTAACAGAACACTTTTCAAAACGTGTTTTTCAGCCCGAAATAAACGCGTTTTTTCAGACAACTGAATCACCATGTAACAGCAAGGCTCAGAGGAGCCCACACACTCAGCTCTTAACCCCAGTGTGCAGAAAGAGTCAAAACGTGTTTTTCAGCAGAAATAAACATGTTTCTGCAAGTTTGGTCAACCCCATGTAAGTTATGGGGCAGTAACAGAACACTTTTCAAAACGTGTTTTTCAGCCCGAAATAAACGCGTTTTTTCAGACAACTGAATCCCCATGTAACAGCAAGGCTCAGAGGAGCCCACACACTCAGCTCTTAGCCCCAGTGTGCAGAAAGTGTCAAAACGTGTTTTTCAGCAGAAATAAACATGTTTCTGCAAGTTTGGTCAACCCCATGTAAGTTATGGGACAGTAACAGCACACTTTTCAAAACGTGTTTTTCAGCCAGAAATAAACGCGTTTTTTCAGACAACTGAATCCCCATGTAACAGCAAGGCTCAGAGGAGCCCACACACTCAGATCTTAACCCCAGTGTGCAGAAAGGGTCAAAACGTGTTTTTCAGCAGAAATAAACATGTTTCTGCAAGTTTGGTCAACCCCATGTAAGTTATGGGGCAGTAACAGAACACTTTTCAAAACGTGTTTTTCAGCCCGAAATAAACGCGTTTTTTCAGACAACTGAATCACCATGTAACAGCAAGGCTCAGAGGAGCCCACACACTCAGCTCTTAACCCCAGTGTGCAGGAAGGGTCAAAACGTGTTTTTCAGCAGAAATAAACATGTTTCTGCAAGTTTGGTCAACCCCATGTAAGTTATGGGGCAGTAACAGAACACTTTTCAAAACGTGTTTTTCAGCCCGAAATAAACGCGTTTTTTCAGACAACTGAATCCCCATGCAACAGCAAGGCTCAGAAGAGCCCACACACTCAGCTCTTAACCCCAGTGTGCAGAAAGTGTCAAAACGTGTTTTTCAGCAGAAATAAACATGTTTCTGCAAGTTTGGTCAACCCCATGTAAGTTATGGGACAGTAACAGCACACTTTTCAAAACGTGTTTTTCAGCCCGAAATAAACGCGTTTTTTCAGACAACTGAATCCCCATGTAACAGCAAGGCTCAGAGGAGCCCACACACTCAGATCTTAACCCCAGTGTGCAGAAAGGGTCAAATCGTGTTTTTCAGCAGAAATAAACATGTTTCTGCAAGTTTGGTCAACCCCATGTAAGTTATGGGGCAGTAACAGAACACTTTTCAAAACGTGTTTTTCAGCCCTAAATAAACGCGTTTTTTCAGACAACTGAATCACCATGTAACAGCAAGGCTCAGAGGAGCCCACACACTCAGCTCTTAACCCCAGTGTGCAGGAAGGGTCAAAACGTGTTTTTCAGCAGAAATAAACATGTTTCTGCAAGTTTGGTCAACCCCATGTAAGTTATGGGGCAGTAACAGAACACTTTTCAAAACGTGTTTTTCAGCCCGAAATAAACGCGTTTTTTCAGACAACTGAATCCCCATGCAACAGCAAGGCTCAGAAGAGCCCACACACTCAGCTCTTAACCCCAGTGTGCAGAAAGTGTCAAAACGTGTTTTTCAGCAGAAATAAACATGTTTCTGCAAGTTTGGTCAACCCCATGTAAGTTATGGGACAGTAACAGCACACTTTTCAAAACGTGTTTTTCAGCCCGAAATAAACGCGTTTTTTCAGACAACTGAATCCCCATGTAACAGCAAGCTCAGAGGAGCCCACACACTCAGATCTTAACCCCAGTGTGCAGAAAGGGTCAAAACGTGTTTTTCAGCAGAAATAAACATGTTTCTGCAAGTTTGGTCAACCCCATGTAAGTTATGGGGCAGTAACAGAACACTTTTCAAAACGTGTTTTTCAGCCCGAAATAAACGCGTTTTTTTCAGACAACTGAATCCCCATGTAACAGCAAGACTCAGAGGAGCCCACACACTCAGATCTTAACCCCAGTGTGCAGAAAGGGTAAAAACGTGTTTTTCAGCAGAAATAAACATGTTTCTGCAAGTTTGGTCAACCCCATGTAAGTTATGGGGCAGTAACAGAACACTTTTCAAAACGTGTTTTTCAGCCCGAAATAAACGCGTTTTTTCAGACAACTGAATCCCCATGTAACAGCAAGGTTCAGAAGAGCCCACACTCTCAGCTCTTAACCCCAGTGTGCAGGAAGGGTCAAAACGTGTTTTTCAGCAGAAATAAACATGTTTCTGCAAGTTTGGTCAACCCCATGTAAGTTATGGGGCAGTAACAGAACACTTTTCAAAACGTGTTTTTTCAGCCCGAAATAAACGCGTTTTTTCAGACAACTGAATCCCCATGCAACAGCAAGGCTCAGAAGAGCCCACACACTCAGCTCTTAACCCCAGTGTGCAGAAAGAGTCAAAACGTGTTTTTCAGCAGAAATAAACATGTTTCTGCAAGTTTGGTCAACCCCATGTAAGTTATGGGGCAGTAACAGAACACTTTTCAAAACGTGTTTTTCAGCCCGAAATAAACGCGTTTTTTCAGACAACTGAATCACCATGTAACAGCAAGGCTCAGAGGAGCCCACACACTCAGCTCTTAACCCCAGTGTGCAGAAAGAGTCAAAACGTGTTTTTCAGCAGAAATAAACATGTTTCTGCAAGTTTGGTCAACCCCATGTAAGTTATGGGGCAGTAACAGAACACTTTTCAAAACGTGTTTTTCAGCCCGAAATAAACGCGTTTTTTCAGACAACTGAATCCCCATGTAACAGCAAGGCTCAGAGGAGCCCACACACTCAGCTCTTAGCCCCAGTGTGCAGAAAGTGTCAAAACGTGTTTTTCAGCAGAAATAAACATGTTTCTGCAAGTTTGGTCAACCCCATGTAAGTTATGGGACAGTAACAGCACACTTTTCAAAACGTGTTTTTCAGCCCGAAATAAACGCGTTTTTTCAGACAACTGAATCCCCATGTAACAGCAAGGCTCAGAGGATCCCACACACTCAGATCTTAACCCCAGTGTGCAGGAAGGGTCAAAACGTGTTTTTCAGCAGAAATAAACATGTTTCTGCAAGTTTGGTCAACCCCATGTAAGTTATGGGGCAGTAACAGAACACTTTTCAAAACGTGTTTTTCAGCCCGAAATAAACGCGTTTTTTCAGACAACTGAATCCCCATGCAACAGCAAGGCTCAGAAGAGCCCACACACTCAGATCTTAACCCCAGTGTGCAGAAAGGGTCAAAACGTGTTTTTCAGCAGAAATAAACATGTTTCTGCAAGTTTGGTCAACCCCATGTAAGTTATGGGGCAGTAACAGAACACTTTTCAAAACGTGTTTTTCAGCCCGAAATAAACGCGTTTTTTCAGACAACTGAATCACCATGTAACAGCAAGGCTCAGAGGAGCCCACACACTCAGCTCTTAACCCCAGTGTGCAGGAAGGGTCAAAACGTGTTTTTCAGCAGAAATAAACATGTTTCTGCAAGTTTGGTCAACCCCATGTAAGTTATGGGGCAGTAACAGAACACTTTTCAAAACGTGTTTTTCAGCCCGAAATAAACGCGTTTTTTCAGACAACTGAATCCCCATGCAACAGCAAGGCTCAGAAGAGCCCACACACTCAGCTCTTAACCCCAGTGTGCAGAAAGGGTCAAAACGTGTTTTTCAGCAGAAATAAACGTTTCTGCAAGTTTGGTCAACCCTATGTAAGTTATGGGGCAGTAACAGAACACTTTTCAAAACGTGTTTTTCAGCCCGAAATAAACGCGTTTTTTCAGACAACTGAATCCCCATGCAACAGCAAGGCTCAGAAGAGCCCACACACTCAGCTCTTAACCCCAGTGTGCAGAAAGAGTCAAAACGTGTTTTTCAGCAGAAATAAACATGTTTCTGCAATTTTGGTCAACCCCATGTAAGTTATGGGGCAGTAACAGCACACTTTTCAAAACGTGTTTTTCAGCCCGAAATAAACGCGTTTTTTCAGACAACTGAATCCCCATGTAACAGCAAGGCTCAGAGGAGCCCACACACTCAGATCTTAACCCCAGTGTGCAGAAAGGGTCAAAACGTGTTTTTCAGCAGAAATAAACATGTTTCTGCAAGTTTGGTCAACCCCATGTAAGTTATGGGACAGTAACAGCACACTTTTCAAAACGTGTTTTTCAGCCCGAAATAAACGCGTTTTTTCAGACAACTGAATCCCCATGTAACAGCAAGACTCAGAGGAGCCCACACACTCAGATCTTAACCCTAGTGTGCAGAAAGGGTAAAAACGTGTTTTTCAGCAGAAATAAACATGTTTCTGCAAGTTTGGTTAACCCCATGTAAGTTATGGGGAAGTAACAGAACACTTTTCAAAACGTGTTTTTCAGCCCGAAATAAACGCGTTTTTTCAGACAACTGAATCCCCATGTAACAGCAAGGTTCAGAAGAGCCCACACTCTCAGCTCTTAACCCCAGTGTGCAGGAAGGGTCAAAACGTGTTTTTCAGCAGAAATAAACATGTTTCTGCAAGTTTGGTCAACCCCATGTAAGTTATGGGGCAGTAACAGAACACTTTTCAAAACGTGTTTTTCAGCCCGAAATAAACGCGTTTTTTCAGACAACTGAATCACCATGTAACAGCAAGGCTCAGAGGAGCCCACACACTCAGCTCTTAACCCCAGTGTGCAGGAAGGGTCAAAACGTGTTTTTCAGCAGAAATAAACATGTTTCTGCAAGTTTGGTCAACCCCATGTAAGTTATGGGGCAGTAACAGAACACTTTTCAAAACGTGTTTTTCAGCCCGAAATAAACGCGTTTTTTCAGACAACTGAATCCCCATGCAACAGCAAGGCTCAGAAGAGCCCACACACTCAGCTCTTAACCCCAGTGTGCAGAAAGAGTCAAAACGTGTTTTTCAGCAGAAATAAACATGTTTCTGCAAGTTTGGTCAACCCCATGTAAGTTATGGGGCAGTAACAGAACACTTTTCAAAACGTGTTTTTCAGCCCGAAATAAACGCGTTTTTTCAGACAACTGAATCCCCATGTAACAGCAAGGCTCAGAGGAGCCCACACACTCAGATCTTAACCCCAGTGTGCAGAAAGGGTCAAAACGTGTTTTTCAGCAGAAATAAACATGTTTCTGCAAGTTTGGTCAACCCCATGTAAGTTATGGGGCAGTAACAGAACACTTTTCAAAACGTGTTTTTCAGCCCGAAATAAACGCGTTTTTTCAGACAACTGAATCACCATGTAACAGCAAGGCTAAGAGGAGCCCACACACTCAGCTCTTAACCCCAGTGTGCAGGAAGGGTCAAAACGTGTTTTTCAGCAGAAATAAACATGTTTCTGCAAGTTTGGTCAACCCCATGTAAGTTATGGGGCAGTAACAGAACACTTTTCAAAACGTGTTTTTCAGCCCGAAATAAACGCGTTTTTTCAGACAACTGAATCCCCATGCAACAGCAAGGCTCAGAAGAGCCCACACACTCAGCTCTTAACCCCAGTGTGCAGAAAGTGTCAAAACGTGTTTTTCAGCAGAAATAAACATGTTTCTGCAAGTTTGGTCAACCCCATGTAAGTTATGGGACAGTAACAGCACACTTTTCAAAACGTGTTTTTCAGCCCGAAATAAACGCGTTTTTTCAGACAACTGAATCCCCATGTAACAGCAAGGCTCAGAGGAGCCCACACACTCAGATCTTAACCCCAGTGTGCAGAAAGGGTCAAAACGTGTTTTTCAGCAGAAATAAACATGTTTCTGCAAGTTTGGTCAACCCCATGTAAGTTATGGGGCAGTAACAGAACACTTTTCAAAACGTGTTTTTCAGCCCGAAATAAACGCGTTTTTTCAGACAACTGAATCACCATGTAACAGCAAGGCTCAGAGGAGGCCACACACTCAGCTCTTAACCCCAGTGTGCAGGAAGGGTCAAAACGTGTTTTTCAGCAGAAATAAACATGTTTCTGCAAGTTTGGTCAACCCCATGTAAGTTATGGGACAGTAACAGCACACTTTTCAAAACGTGTTTTTCAGCCCGAAATAAACGCGTTTTTTCAGACAACTGAATCCCCATGTAACAGCAAGACTCAGAGGAGCCCACACACTCAGATCTTAACCCTAGTGTGCAGAAAGGGTAAAAACGTGTTTTTCAGCAGAAATAAACATGTTTCTGCAAGTTTGGTTAACCCCATGTAAGTTATGGGGAAGTAACAGAACACTTTTCAAAACGTGTTTTTCAGCCCGAAATAAACGCGTTTTTTCAGACAACTGAATCCCCATGTAACAGCAAGGTTCAGAAGAGCCCACACTCTCAGCTCTTAACCCCAGTGTGCAGGAAGGGTCAAAACGTGTTTTTCAGCAGAAATAAACATGTTTCTGCAAGTTTGGTCAACCCTATGTAAGTTATGGGGCAGTAACAGAACACTTTTCAAAACGTGTTTTTCAGCCCGAAATAAACGCGTTTTTTCAGACAACTGAATCCCCATGCAACAGCAAGGCTCAGAAGAGCCCACACACTCAGCTCTTAACCCCAGTGTGCAGAAAGAGTCAAAACGTGTTTTTCAGCAGAAATAAACATGTTTCTGCAAGTTTGGTCAACCCCATGTAAGTTATGGGGCAGTAACAGAACACTTTTCAAAACGTGTTTTTCAGCCCGAAATAAACGCGTTTTTTCAGACAACTGAATCACCATGTAACAGCAAGGCTCAGAGGAGCCCACACACTCAGCTCTTAACCCCAGTGTGCAGAAAGAGTCAAAACGTGTTTTTCAGCAGAAATAAACATGTTTCTGCAAGTTTGGTCAACCCCATGTAAGTTATGGGGCAGTAACAGAACACTTTTCAAAACGTGTTTTTCAGCCCGAAATAAACGCGTTTTTTTCAGACAACTGAATCCCCATGTAACAGCAAGGCTCAGAGGAGCCCACACACTCAGCTCTTAGCCCCAGTGTGCAGAAAGTGTCAAAACGTGTTTTTCAGCAGAAATAAACATGTTTCTGCAAGTTTGGTCAACCCCATGTAAGTTATGGGACAGTAACAGCACACTTTTCAAAACGTGTTTTTCAGCCCGAAATAAACGCGTTTTTTCAGAAAACTGAATCCCCATGTAACAGCAAGGCTCAGAGGAGCCCACACACTCAGATCTTAACCCCAGTGTTCAGAAAGGGTCAAAACGTGTTTTTCAGCAGAAATAAACATGTTTCTGCAAGTTTGGTCAACCCCATGTAAGTTATGGGGCAGTAACAGAACACTTTTCAAAACGTGTTTTTCAGCCCGAAATAAACGCGTTTTTTCAGACAACTGAATCACCATGTAACAGCAAGGCTCAGAGGAGCCCACACACTCAGCTCTTAACCCCAGTGTGCAGGAAGGGTCAAAACGTGTTTTTCAGCAGAAATAAACATGTTTCTGCAAGTTTGGTCAACCCCATGTAAGTTATGGGGCAGTAACAGAACACTTTTCAAAACGTGTTTTTCAGCCCGAAATAAACGCGTTTTTTCAGACAACTGAATCCCCATGCAACAGCAAGGCTCAGAAGAGCCCACACACTCAGCTCTTAACCCCAGTGTGCAGAAAGGGTCAAAACGTGTTTTTCAGCAGAAATAAACATGTTTCTGCAAGTTTTGTCAACCCCATGTAAGTTATGGGGCAGTAACAGAACACTTTTCAAAACGTGTTTTTCAGCCCGAAATAAACGCGTTTTTTCAGACAACTGAATCACCATGTAACAGCAAGGCTAAGAGGAGCCCACACACTCAGCTCTTAACCCCAGTGTGCAGGAAGGGTCAAAACGTGTTTTTCAGCAGAAATAAACATGTTTCTGCAAGTTTGGTCAACCCCATGTAAGTTATGGGGCAGTAACAGAACACTTTTCAAAACGTGTTTTTCAGCCCGAAATAAACGCGTTTTTTCAGACAACTGAATCCCCATGCAACAGCAAGGCTCAGAAGAGCCCACACACTCAGCTCTTAACCCCAGTGTGCAGAAAGTGTCAAAACGTGTTTTTCAGCAGAAATAAACATGTTTCTGCAAGTTTGGTCAACCCCATGTAAGTTATGGGACAGTAACAGCACACTTTTCAAAACGTGTTTTTCAGCCCGAAATAAACGCGTTTTTTCAGACAACTGAATCCCCATGTAACAGCAAGGCTCAGAGGAGCCCACACACTCAGATCTTAACCCCAGTGTGCAGAAAGGGTCAAAACGTGTTTTTCAGCAGAAATAAACATGTTTCTGCAAGTTTGGTCAACCCCATGTAAGTTATGGGGCAGTAACAGCACACTTTTCAAAACGTGTTTTTCAGCCCGAAATAAACGCGTTTTTTCAGACAACTGAATCCCCATGTAACAGCAAGGCTCAGAGGAGCCCACACACTCAGATCTTAACCCCAGTGTGCAGAAAGGGTCAAAACGTGTTTTTCAGCAGAAATAAACATGTTTCTGCAAGTTTGGTCAACCCCATGTAAGTTATGGGGCAGTAACAGAACACTTTTCAAAACGTGTTTTTCAGCCCGAAATAAACGCGTTTTTTCAGACAACTGAATCACCATGTAACAGCAAGGCTCAGAGGAGCCCACACACTCAGCTCTTAACCCCAGTGTGCAGGAACGGTCAAAACGTGTTTTTCAGCAGAAATAAACATGTTTCTGCAAGTTTGGTCAACCCCATGTAAGTTATGGGACAGTAACAGCACACTTTTCAAAACGTGTTTTTCAGCCCGAAATAAACGCGTTTTTTCAGACAACTGAATCCCCATGTAACAGCAAGACTCAGAGGAGCCCACACACTCAGATCTTAACCCTAGTGTGCAGAAAGGGTAAAAACGTGTTTTTCAGCAGAAATAAACATGTTTCTGCAAGTTTGGTTAACCCCATGTAAGTTATGGGGAAGTAACAGAACACTTTTCAAAACGTGTTTTTCAGCCCGAAATAAACGCGTTTTTTCAGACAACTGAATCCCCATGTAACAGCAAGGTTCAGAAGAGCCCACACTCTCAGCTCTTAACCCCAGTGTGCAGGAAGAGTCAAAACGTGTTTTTCAGCAGAAATAAACATGTTTCTGCAAGTTTGGTCAACCCCATGTAAGTTATGGGGCAGTAACAGAACACTTTTCAAAACGTGTTTTTCAGCCCAAAATAAACGCGTTTTTTCAGACAACTGAATCACCATGTAACAGCAAGGCTCAGAGGAGCCCACACACTCAGCTCTTAACCCCAGTGTGCAGAAAGAGTCAAAACGTGTTTTTCAGCAGAAATAAACATGTTTCTGCAAGTTTGGTCAACCCCATGTAAGTTATGGGGCAGTAACAGAACACTTTTCAAAACGTGTTTTTCAGCCCGAAATAAACGCGTTTTTTCAGACAACTGAATCCCCATGTAACAGCAAGGCTCAGAGGAGCCCACACACTCAGCTCTTAGCCCCAGTGTGCAGAAAGTGTCAAAACGTGTTTTTCAGCAGAAATAAACATGTTTCTGCAAGTTTGGTCAACCCCATGTAAGTTATGGGACAGTAACAGCACACTTTTCAAAACGTGTTTTTCAGCCCGAAATAAACGCGTTTTTTCAGAAAACTGAATCCCCATGTAACAGCAAGGCTCAGAGGAGCCCACACACTCAGATCTTAACCCCAGTGTTCAGAAAGGGTCAAAACGTGTTTTTCAGCAGAAATAAACATGTTTCTGCAAGTTTGGTCAACCCCATGTAAGTTATGGGGCAGTAACAGAACACTTTTCAAAACGTGTTTTTCAGCCCGAAATAAACGCGTTTTTTCAGACAACTGAATCCCCATGCAACAGCAAGGCTCAGAAGAGCCCACACACTCAGCTCTTAACCCCAGTGTGCAGAAAGTGTCAAAACGTGTTTTTCAGCAGAAATAAACATGTTTCTGCAAGTTTGGTCAACCCCATGTAAGTTATGGGACAGTAACAGCACACTTTTCAAAACGTGTTTTTCAGCCCGAAATAAACGCGTTTTTTCAGAAAACTGAATCCCCATGTAACAGCAAGGCTCAGAGGAGCCCACACACTCAGATCTTAACCCCAGTGTGCAGAAAGGGTCAAAACGTGTTTTTCAGCAGAAATAAACATGTTTCTGCAAGTTTGGTCAACCCCATGTAAGTTATGGGGCAGTAACAGAACACTTTTCAAAACGTGTTTTTCAGCCCGAAATAAACGCGTTTTTTCAGACAACTGAATCACCATGTAACAGCAAGGCTCAGAGGAGCCCACACACTCAGCTCTTAACCCCAGTGTGCAGGAAGGGTCAAAACGTGTTTTTCAGCAGAAATAAACATGTTTCTGCAAGTTTGGTCAACCCCATGTAAGTTATGGGGCAGTAACAGAACACTTTTCAAAACGTGTTTTTCAGCCCTAAATAAACGCGTTTTTTCAGACAACTGAATCCCCATGCAACAGCAAGGCTCAGAAGAGCCCACACACTCAGCTCTTAACCCCAGTGTGCAGAAAGGGTCAAAACGTGTTTTTCAGCAGAAATAAACATGTTTCTGCAAGTTTGGTCAACCCCATGTAAGTTATGGGGCAGTAACAGAACACTTTTGAAAACGTGTTTTTCAGCCCGAAATAAACGCGTTTTTTCAGACAACTGAATCCCCATGCAACAGCAAGGCTCAGAAGAGCCCACACACTCAGCTCTTAACCCCAGTGTGCAGAAAGGGTCAAAACGTGTTTTTCAGCAGAAATAAACATGTTTCTGCAAGTTTGGTCAACCCCATGTAAGTTATGGGGCAGTAACAGCACACTTTTCAAAACGTGTTTTTCAGCCCGAAATAAACGCGTTTTTTCAGACAACTGAATCCCCATGTAACAGCAAGGCTCAGAGGAGCCCACACACTCAGATCTTAACCCCAGTGTGCAGAAAGGGTCAAAACGTGTTTTTCAGCAGAAATAAACATGTTTCTGCAAGTTTGGTCAACCCCATGTAAGTTATGGGGCAGTAACAGAACACTTTTCAAAACGTGTTTTTCAGCCCGAAATAAACGCGTTTTTTCAGACAACTGAATCACCATGTAACAGCAAGGCTCAGAGGAGCCCACACACTCAGCTCTTAACCCCAGTGTGCAGGAACGGTCAAAACGTGTTTTTCAGCAGAAATAAACATGTTTCTGCAAGTTTGGTCAACCCCATGTAAGTTATGGGACAGTAACAGCACACTTTTCAAAACGTGTTTTTCAGCCCGAAATAAACGCGTTTTTTCAGACAACTGAATCCCCATGTAACAGCAAGACTCAGAGGAGCCCACACACTCAGATCTTAACCCTAGTGTGCAGAAAGGGTAAAAACGTGTTTTTCAGCAGAAATAAACATGTTTCTGCAAGTTTGGTTAACCCCATGTAAGTTATGGGGAAGTAACAGAACACTTTTCAAAACGTGTTTTTCAGCCCGAAATAAACGCGTTTTTTCAGACAACTGAATCCCCATGTAACAGCAAGGTTCAGAAGAGCCCACACTCTCAGCTCTTAACCCCAGTGTGCAGGAAGAGTCAAAACGTGTTTTTCAGCAGAAATAAACATGTTTCTGCAAGTTTGGTCAACCCCATGTAAGTTATGGGGCAGTAACAGAACACTTTTCAAAACGTGTTTTTCAGCCCAAAATAAACGCGTTTTTTCAGACAACTGAATCACCATGTAACAGCAAGGCTCAGAGGAGCCCACACACTCAGCTCTTAACCCCAGTGTGCAGAAAGAGTCAAAACGTGTTTTTCAGCAGAAATAAACATGTTTCTGCAAGTTTGGTCAACCCCATGTAAGTTATGGGGCAGTAACAGAACACTTTTCAAAACGTGTTTTTCAGCCCGAAATAAACGCGTTTTTTCAGACAACTGAATCCCCATGTAACAGCAAGGCTCAGAGGAGCCCACACACTCAGCTCTTAGCCCCAGTGTGCAGAAAGTGTCAAAACGTGTTTTTCAGCAGAAATAAACATGTTTCTGCAAGTTTGGTCAACCCCATGTAAGTTATGGGACAGTAACAGCACACTTTTCAAAACGTGTTTTTCAGCCCGAAATAAACGCGTTTTTTCAGAAAACTGAATCCCCATGTAACAGCAAGGCTCAGAGGAGCCCACACACTCAGATCTTAACCCCAGTGTTCAGAAAGGGTCAAAACGTGTTTTTCAGCAGAAATAAACATGTTTCTGCAAGTTTGGTCAACCCCATGTAAGTTATGGGGCAGTAACAGAACACTTTTCAAAACGTGTTTTTCAGCCCGAAATAAACGCGTTTTTTCAGACAACTGAATCCCCATGCAACAGCAAGGCTCAGAAGAGCCCACACACTCAGCTCTTAACCCCAGTGTGCAGAAAGTGTCAAAACGTGTTTTTCAGCAGAAATAAACATGTTTCTGCAAGTTTGGTCAACCCCATGTAAGTTATGGGACAGTAACAGCACACTTTTCAAAACGTGTTTTTCAGCCCGAAATAAACGCGTTTTTTCAGAAAACTGAATCCCCATGTAACAGCAAGGCTCAGAGGAGCCCACACACTCAGATCTTAACCCCAGTGTGCAGAAAGGGTCAAAACGTGTTTTTCAGCAGAAATAAACATGTTTCTGCAAGTTTGGTCAACCCCATGTAAGTTATGGGGCAGTAACAGAACACTTTTCAAAACGTGTTTTTCAGCCCGAAATAAACGCGTTTTTTCAGACAACTGAATCACCATGTAACAGCAAGGCTCAGAGGAGCCCACACACTCAGCTCTTAACCCCAGTGTGCAGGAAGGGTCAAAACGTGTTTTTCAGCAGAAATAAACATGTTTCTGCAAGTTTGGTCAACCCCATGTAAGTTATGGGGCAGTAACAGAACACTTTTCAAAACGTGTTTTTCAGCCCGAAATAAACGCGTTTTTTCAGACAACTGAATCCCCATGCAACAGCAAGGCTCAGAAGAGCCCACACACTCAGCTCTTAACCCCAGTGTGCAGAAAGAGTCAAAACGTGTTTTTCAGCAGAAATAAACATGTTTCTGCAATTTTGGTCAACCCCATGTAAGTTATGGGGCAGTAACAGCACACTTTTCAAAACGTGTTTTTCAGCCCGAAATAAACGCGTTTTTTCAGACAACTGAATCCCCATGTAACAGCAAGGCTCAGAGGAGCCCACACACTCAGATCTTAACCCCAGTGTGCAGAAAGGGTCAAAACGTGTTTTTCAGCAGAAATAAACATGTTTCTGCAAGTTTGGTCAACCCCATGTAAGTTATGGGACAGTAACAGCACACTTTTCAAAACGTGTTTTTCAGCCCGAAATAAACGCGTTTTTTCAGACAACTGAATCCCCATGTAACAGCAAGACTCAGAGGAGCCCACACACTCAGATCTTAACCCTAGTGTGCAGAAAGGGTAAAAACGTGTTTTTCAGCAGAAATAAACATGTTTCTGCAAGTTTGGTTAACCCCATGTAAGTTATGGGGAAGTAACAGAACACTTTTCAAAACGTGTTTTTCAGCCCGAAATAAACGCGTTTTTTCAGACAACTGAATCCCCATGTAACAGCAAGGTTCAGAAGAGCCCACACTCTCAGCTCTTAACCCCAGTGTGCAGGAAGGGTCAAAACGTGTTTTTCAGCAGAAATAAACATGTTTCTGCAAGTTTGGTCAACCCCATGTAAGTTATGGGGCAGTAACAGAACACTTTTCAAAACGTGTTTTTCAGCCCGAAATAAACGCGTTTTTTCAGACAACTGAATCACCATGTAACAGCAAGGCTCAGAGGAGCCCACACACTCAGCTCTTAACCCCAGTGTGCAGGAAGGGTCAAAACGTGTTTTTCAGCAGAAATAAACATGTTTCTGCAAGTTTGGTCAACCCCATGTAAGTTATGGGGCAGTAACAGAACACTTTTCAAAACGTGTTTTTCAGCCCGAAATAAACGCGTTTTTTCAGACAACTGAATCCCCATGCAACAGCAAGGCTCAGAAGAGCCCACACACTCAGCTCTTAACCCCAGTGTGCAGAAAGAGTCAAAACGTGTTTTTCAGCAGAAATAAACATGTTTCTGCAAGTTTGGTCAACCCCATGTAAGTTATGGGGCAGTAACAGAACACTTTTCAAAACGTGTTTTTCAGCCCGAAATAAACGCGTTTTTTCAGACAACTGAATCCCCATGTAACAGCAAGGCTCAGAGGAGCCCACACACTCAGATCTTAACCCCAGTGTGCAGAAAGGGTCAAAACGTGTTTTTCAGCAGAAATAAACATGTTTCTGCAAGTTTGGTCAACCCCATGTAAGTTATGGGGCAGTAACAGAACACTTTTCAAAACGTGTTTTTCAGCCCGAAATAAACGCGTTTTTTCAGACAACTGAATCACCATGTAACAGCAAGGCTAAGAGGAGCCCACACACTCAGCTCTTAACCCCAGTGTGCAGGAAGGGTCAAAACGTGTTTTTCAGCAGAAATAAACATGTTTCTGCAAGTTTGGTCAACCCCATGTAAGTTATGGGGCAGTAACAGAACACTTTTCAAAACGTGTTTTTCAGCCCGAAATAAACGCGTTTTTTCAGACAACTGAATCCCCATGCAACAGCAAGGCTCAGAAGAGCCCACACACTCAGCTCTTAACCCCAGTGTGCAGAAAGTGTCAAAACGTGTTTTTCAGCAGAAATAAACATGTTTCTGCAAGTTTGGTCAACCCCATGTAAGTTATGGGACAGTAACAGCACACTTTTCAAAACGTGTTTTTCAGCCCGAAATAAACGCGTTTTTTCAGACAACTGAATCCCCATGTAACAGCAAGGCTCAGAGGAGCCCACACACTCAGATCTTAACCCCAGTGTGCAGAAAGGGTCAAAACGTGTTTTTCAGCAGAAATAAACATGTTTCTGCAAGTTTGGTCAACCCCATGTAAGTTATGGGGCAGTAACAGAACACTTTTCAAAACGTGTTTTTCAGCCCGAAATAAACGCGTTTTTTCAGACAACTGAATCACCATGTAACAGCAAGGCTCAGAGGAGGCCACACACTCAGCTCTTAACCCCAGTGTGCAGGAAGGGTCAAAACGTGTTTTTCAGCAGAAATAAACATGTTTCTGCAAGTTTGGTCAACCCCATGTAAGTTATGGGACAGTAACAGCACACTTTTCAAAACGTGTTTTTCAGCCCGAAATAAACGCGTTTTTTCAGACAACTGAATCCCCATGTAACAGCAAGACTCAGAGGAGCCCACACACTCAGATCTTAACCCTAGTGTGCAGAAAGGGTAAAAACGTGTTTTTCAGCAGAAATAAACATGTTTCTGCAAGTTTGGTTAACCCCATGTAAGTTATGGGGAAGTAACAGAACACTTTTCAAAACGTGTTTTTCAGCCCGAAATAAACGCGTTTTTTCAGACAACTGAATCCCCATGTAACAGCAAGGTTCAGAAGAGCCCACACTCTCAGCTCTTAACCCCAGTGTGCAGGAAGGGTCAAAACGTGTTTTTCAGCAGAAATAAACATGTTTCTGCAAGTTTGGTCAACCCTATGTAAGTTATGGGGCAGTAACAGAACACTTTTCAAAACGTGTTTTTCAGCCCGAAATAAACGCGTTTTTTCAGACAACTGAATCCCCATGCAACAGCAAGGCTCAGAAGAGCCCACACACTCAGCTCTTAACCCCAGTGTGCAGAAAGAGTCAAAACGTGTTTTTCAGCAGAAATAAACATGTTTCTGCAAGTTTGGTCAACCCCATGTAAGTTATGGGGCAGTAACAGAACACTTTTCAAAACGTGTTTTTCAGCCCGAAATAAACGCGTTTTTTCAGACAACTGAATCACCATGTAACAGCAAGGCTCAGAGGAGCCCACACACTCAGCTCTTAACCCCAGTGTGCAGAAAGAGTCAAAACGTGTTTTTCAGCAGAAATAAACATGTTTCTGCAAGTTTGGTCAACCCCATGTAAGTTATGGGGCAGTAACAGAACACTTTTCAAAACGTGTTTTTCAGCCCGAAATAAACGCGTTTTTTTCAGACAACTGAATCCCCATGTAACAGCAAGGCTCAGAGGAGCCCACACACTCAGCTCTTAGCCCCAGTGTGCAGAAAGTGTCAAAACGTGTTTTTCAGCAGAAATAAACATGTTTCTGCAAGTTTGGTCAACCCCATGTAAGTTATGGGACAGTAACAGCACACTTTTCAAAACGTGTTTTTCAGCCCGAAATAAACGCGTTTTTTCAGAAAACTGAATCCCCATGTAACAGCAAGGCTCAGAGGAGCCCACACACTCAGATCTTAACCCCAGTGTTCAGAAAGGGTCAAAACGTGTTTTTCAGCAGAAATAAACATGTTTCTGCAAGTTTGGTCAACCCCATGTAAGTTATGGGGCAGTAACAGAACACTTTTCAAAACGTGTTTTTCAGCCCGAAATAAACGCGTTTTTTCAGACAACTGAATCACCATGTAACAGCAAGGCTCAGAGGAGCCCACACACTCAGCTCTTAACCCCAGTGTGCAGGAAGGGTCAAAACGTGTTTTTCAGCAGAAATAAACATGTTTCTGCAAGTTTGGTCAACCCCATGTAAGTTATGGGGCAGTAACAGAACACTTTTCAAAACGTGTTTTTCAGCCCGAAATAAACGCGTTTTTTCAGACAACTGAATCCCCATGCAACAGCAAGGCTCAGAAGAGCCCACACACTCAGCTCTTAACCCCAGTGTGCAGAAAGGGTCAAAACGTGTTTTTCAGCAGAAATAAACATGTTTCTGCAAGTTTTGTCAACCCCATGTAAGTTATGGGGCAGTAACAGAACACTTTTCAAAACGTGTTTTTCAGCCCGAAATAAACGCGTTTTTTCAGACAACTGAATCACCATGTAACAGCAAGGCTAAGAGGAGCCCACACACTCAGCTCTTAACCCCAGTGTGCAGGAAGGGTCAAAACGTGTTTTTCAGCAGAAATAAACATGTTTCTGCAAGTTTGGTCAACCCCATGTAAGTTATGGGGCAGTAACAGAACACTTTTCAAAACGTGTTTTTCAGCCCGAAATAAACGCGTTTTTTCAGACAACTGAATCCCCATGCAACAGCAAGGCTCAGAAGAGCCCACACACTCAGCTCTTAACCCCAGTGTGCAGAAAGTGTCAAAACGTGTTTTTCAGCAGAAATAAACATGTTTCTGCAAGTTTGGTCAACCCCATGTAAGTTATGGGACAGTAACAGCACACTTTTCAAAACGTGTTTTTCAGCCCGAAATAAACGCGTTTTTTCAGACAACTGAATCCCCATGTAACAGCAAGGCTCAGAGGAGCCCACACACTCAGATCTTAACCCCAGTGTGCAGAAAGGGTCAAAACGTGTTTTTCAGCAGAAATAAACATGTTTCTGCAAGTTTGGTCAACCCCATGTAAGTTATGGGGCAGTAACAGCACACTTTTCAAAACGTGTTTTTCAGCCCGAAATAAACGCGTTTTTTCAGACAACTGAATCCCCATGTAACAGCAAGGCTCAGAGGAGCCCACACACTCAGATCTTAACCCCAGTGTGCAGAAAGGGTCAAAACGTGTTTTTCAGCAGAAATAAACATGTTTCTGCAAGTTTGGTCAACCCCATGTAAGTTATGGGGCAGTAACAGAACACTTTTCAAAACGTGTTTTTCAGCCCGAAATAAACGCGTTTTTTCAGACAACTGAATCACCATGTAACAGCAAGGCTCAGAGGAGCCCACACACTCAGCTCTTAACCCCAGTGTGCAGGAACGGTCAAAACGTGTTTTTCAGCAGAAATAAACATGTTTCTGCAAGTTTGGTCAACCCCATGTAAGTTATGGGACAGTAACAGCACACTTTTCAAAACGTGTTTTTCAGCCCGAAATAAACGCGTTTTTTCAGACAACTGAATCCCCATGTAACAGCAAGACTCAGAGGAGCCCACACACTCAGATCTTAACCCTAGTGTGCAGAAAGGGTAAAAACGTGTTTTTCAGCAGAAATAAACATGTTTCTGCAAGTTTGGTTAACCCCATGTAAGTTATGGGGAAGTAACAGAACACTTTTCAAAACGTGTTTTTCAGCCCGAAATAAACGCGTTTTTTCAGACAACTGAATCCCCATGTAACAGCAAGGTTCAGAAGAGCCCACACTCTCAGCTCTTAACCCCAGTGTGCAGGAAGAGTCAAAACGTGTTTTTCAGCAGAAATAAACATGTTTCTGCAAGTTTGGTCAACCCCATGTAAGTTATGGGGCAGTAACAGAACACTTTTCAAAACGTGTTTTTCAGCCCAAAATAAACGCGTTTTTTCAGACAACTGAATCACCATGTAACAGCAAGGCTCAGAGGAGCCCACACACTCAGCTCTTAACCCCAGTGTGCAGAAAGAGTCAAAACGTGTTTTTCAGCAGAAATAAACATGTTTCTGCAAGTTTGGTCAACCCCATGTAAGTTATGGGGCAGTAACAGAACACTTTTCAAAACGTGTTTTTCAGCCCGAAATAAACGCGTTTTTTCAGACAACTGAATCCCCATGTAACAGCAAGGCTCAGAGGAGCCCACACACTCAGCTCTTAGCCCCAGTGTGCAGAAAGTGTCAAAACGTGTTTTTCAGCAGAAATAAACATGTTTCTGCAAGTTTGGTCAACCCCATGTAAGTTATGGGACAGTAACAGCACACTTTTCAAAACGTGTTTTTCAGCCCGAAATAAACGCGTTTTTTCAGAAAACTGAATCCCCATGTAACAGCAAGGCTCAGAGGAGCCCACACACTCAGATCTTAACCCCAGTGTTCAGAAAGGGTCAAAACGTGTTTTTCAGCAGAAATAAACATGTTTCTGCAAGTTTGGTCAACCCCATGTAAGTTATGGGGCAGTAACAGAACACTTTTCAAAACGTGTTTTTCAGCCCGAAATAAACGCGTTTTTTCAGACAACTGAATCCCCATGCAACAGCAAGGCTCAGAAGAGCCCACACACTCAGCTCTTAACCCCAGTGTGCAGAAAGTGTCAAAACGTGTTTTTCAGCAGAAATAAACATGTTTCTGCAAGTTTGGTCAACCCCATGTAAGTTATGGGACAGTAACAGCACACTTTTCAAAACGTGTTTTTCAGCCCGAAATAAACGCGTTTTTTCAGAAAACTGAATCCCCATGTAACAGCAAGGCTCAGAGGAGCCCACACACTCAGATCTTAACCCCAGTGTGCAGAAAGGGTCAAAACGTGTTTTTCAGCAGAAATAAACATGTTTCTGCAAGTTTGGTCAACCCCATGTAAGTTATGGGGCAGTAACAGAACACTTTTCAAAACGTGTTTTTCAGCCCGAAATAAACGCGTTTTTTCAGACAACTGAATCACCATGTAACAGCAAGGCTCAGAGGAGCCCACACACTCAGCTCTTAACCCCAGTGTGCAGGAAGGGTCAAAACGTGTTTTTCAGCAGAAATAAACATGTTTCTGCAAGTTTGGTCAACCCCATGTAAGTTATGGGGCAGTAACAGAACACTTTTCAAAACGTGTTTTTCAGCCCTAAATAAACGCGTTTTTTCAGACAACTGAATCCCCATGCAACAGCAAGGCTCAGAAGAGCCCACACACTCAGCTCTTAACCCCAGTGTGCAGAAAGGGTCAAAACGTGTTTTTCAGCAGAAATAAACATGTTTCTGCAAGTTTGGTCAACCCCATGTAAGTTATGGGGCAGTAACAGAACACTTTTGAAAACGTGTTTTTCAGCCCGAAATAAACGCGTTTTTTCAGACAACTGAATCCCCATGCAACAGCAAGGCTCAGAAGAGCCCACACACTCAGCTCTTAACCCCAGTGTGCAGAAAGGGTCAAAACGTGTTTTTCAGCAGAAATAAACATGTTTCTGCAAGTTTGGTCAACCCCATGTAAGTTATGGGGCAGTAACAGCACACTTTTCAAAACGTGTTTTTCAGCCCGAAATAAACGCGTTTTTTCAGACAACTGAATCCCCATGTAACAGCAAGGCTCAGAGGAGCCCACACACTCAGATCTTAACCCCAGTGTGCAGAAAGGGTCAAAACGTGTTTTTCAGCAGAAATAAACATGTTTCTGCAAGTTTGGTCAACCCCATGTAAGTTATGGGGCAGTAACAGAACACTTTTCAAAACGTGTTTTTCAGCCCGAAATAAACGCGTTTTTTCAGACAACTGAATCACCATGTAACAGCAAGGCTCAGAGGAGCCCACACACTCAGCTCTTAACCCCAGTGTGCAGGAACGGTCAAAACGTGTTTTTCAGCAGAAATAAACATGTTTCTGCAAGTTTGGTCAACCCCATGTAAGTTATGGGACAGTAACAGCACACTTTTCAAAACGTGTTTTTCAGCCCGAAATAAACGCGTTTTTTCAGACAACTGAATCCCCATGTAACAGCAAGACTCAGAGGAGCCCACACACTCAGATCTTAACCCTAGTGTGCAGAAAGGGTAAAAACGTGTTTTTCAGCAGAAATAAACATGTTTCTGCAAGTTTGGTTAACCCCATGTAAGTTATGGGGAAGTAACAGAACACTTTTCAAAACGTGTTTTTCAGCCCGAAATAAACGCGTTTTTTCAGACAACTGAATCCCCATGTAACAGCAAGGTTCAGAAGAGCCCACACTCTCAGCTCTTAACCCCAGTGTGCAGGAAGAGTCAAAACGTGTTTTTCAGCAGAAATAAACATGTTTCTGCAAGTTTGGTCAACCCCATGTAAGTTATGGGGCAGTAACAGAACACTTTTCAAAACGTGTTTTTCAGCCCAAAATAAACGCGTTTTTTCAGACAACTGAATCACCATGTAACAGCAAGGCTCAGAGGAGCCCACACACTCAGCTCTTAACCCCAGTGTGCAGAAAGAGTCAAAACGTGTTTTTCAGCAGAAATAAACATGTTTCTGCAAGTTTGGTCAACCCCATGTAAGTTATGGGGCAGTAACAGAACACTTTTCAAAACGTGTTTTTCAGCCCGAAATAAACGCGTTTTTTCAGACAACTGAATCCCCATGTAACAGCAAGGCTCAGAGGAGCCCACACACTCAGCTCTTAGCCCCAGTGTGCAGAAAGTGTAAAAACGTGTTTTTCAGCAGAAATAAACATGTTTCTGCAAGTTTGGTCAACCCCATGTAAGTTATGGGACAGTAACAGCACACTTTTCAAAACGTGTTTTTCAGCCCGAAATAAACGCGTTTTTTCAGAAAACTGAATCCCCATGTAACAGCAAGGCTCAGAGGAGCCCACACACTCAGATCTTAACCCCAGTGTTCAGAAAGGGTCAAAACGTGTTTTTCAGCAGAAATAAACATGTTTCTGCAAGTTTGGTCAACCCCATGTAAGTTATGGGGCAGTAACAGAACACTTTTCAAAACGTGTTTTTCAGCCCGAAATAAACGCGTTTTTTCAGACAACTGAATCCCCATGCAACAGCAAGGCTCAGAAGAGCCCACACACTCAGCTCTTAACCCCAGTGTGCAGAAAGTGTCAAAACGTGTTTTTCAGCAGAAATAAACATGTTTCTGCAAGTTTGGTCAACCCCATGTAAGTTATGGGACAGTAACAGCACACTTTTCAAAACGTGTTTTTCAGCCCGAAATAAACGCGTTTTTTCAGAAAACTGAATCCCCATGTAACAGCAAGGCTCAGAGGAGCCCACACACTCAGATCTTAACCCCAGTGTGCAGAAAGGGTCAAAACGTGTTTTTCAGCAGAAATAAACATGTTTCTGCAAGTTTGGTCAACCCCATGTAAGTTATGGGGCAGTAACAGAACACTTTTCAAAACGTGTTTTTCAGCCCGAAATAAACGCGTTTTTTCAGACAACTGAATCACCATGTAACAGCAAGGCTCAGAGGAGCCCACACACTCAGCTCTTAACCCCAGTGTGCAGGAAGGGTCAAAACGTGTTTTTCAGCAGAAATAAACATGTTTCTGCAAGTTTGGTCAACCCCATGTAAGTTATGGGGCAGTAACAGAACACTTTTCAAAACGTGTTTTTCAGCCCGAAATAAACGCGTTTTTTCAGACAACTGAATCCCCATGCAACAGCAAGGCTCAGAAGAGCCCACACACTCAGCTCTTAACCCCAGTGTGCAGAAAGGGTCAAAACGTGTTTTTCAGCGGAAATAAACATGTTTCTGCAAGTTTGGTCAACCCCATGTAAGTTATGGGGCAGTAACAGAACACTTTTGAAAACGTGTTTTTCAGCCCGAAATAAACGCGTTTTTTCAGACAACTGAATCACCATGTAACAGCAAGGCTAAGAGGAGCCCACACACTCAGCTCTTAACCCCAGTGTGCAGGAAGGGTCAAAACGTGTTTTTCAGCAGAAATAAACATGTTTCTGCAAGTTTGGTCAACCCCATGTAAGTTATGGGGCAGTAACAGAACACTTTTCAAAACGTGTTTTTCAGCCCGAAATAAACGCGTTTTTTCAGACAACTGAATCCCCATGCAACAGCAAGGCTCAGAAGAGCCCACACACTCAGCTCTTAACCCCAGTGTGCAGAAAGTGTCAAAACGTGTTTTTCAGCAGAAATAAACATGTTTCTGCAAGTTTGGTCAACCCCATGTAAGTTATGGGACAGTAACAGCACACTTTTCAAAACGTGTTTTTCAGCCCGAAATAAACGCGTTTTTTCAGACAACTGAATCCCCATGTAACAGCAAGGCTCAGAGGAGCCCACACACTCAGATCTTAACCCCAGTGTGCAAAAAGGGTCAAAACGTGTTTTTCAGCAGAAATAAACATGTTTCTGCAAGTTTGGTCAACCCCATGTAAGTTATGGGGCAGTAACAGAACACTTTTCAAAACGTGTTTTTCAGCCCGAAATAAACGCGTTTTTTCAGACAACTGAATCACCATGTAACAGCAAGGCTCAGAGGAGCCCACACACTCAGCTCTTAACCCCAGTGTGCAGGAAGGGTCAAAACGTGTTTTTCAGCAGAAATAAACATGTTTCTGCAAGTTTGGTCAACCCCATGTAAGTTATGGGGCAGTAACAGAACACTTTTCAAAACGTGTTTTTCAGCCCGAAATAAACGCGTTTTTTCAGACAACTGAATCCCCATGTAACAGCAAGACTCAGAGGAGCCCACACACTCAGATCTTAACCCTAGTGTGCAGAAAGGGTAAAAACGTGTTTTTCAGCAGAAATAAACATGTTTCTGCAAGTTTGGTTAACCCCATGTAAGTTATGGGGAAGTAACAGAACACTTTTCAAAACGTGTTTTTCAGCCCGAAATAAACGCGTTTTTTCAGACAACTGAATCCCCATGTAACAGCAAGGTTCAGAAGAGCCCACACTCTCAGCTCTTAACCCCAGTGTGCAGGAAGGGTCAAAACGTGTTTTTCAGCAGAAATAAACATGTTTCTGCAAGTTTGGTCAACCCCATGTAAGTTATGGGGCAGTAACAGAACACTTTTCAAAACGTGTTTTTCAGCCCGAAATAAACGCGTTTTTTCAGACAACTGAATCCCCATGTAACAGCAAGGCTCAGAGGAGCCCACACACTCAGCTCTTAACCCCAGTGTGCAGAAAGAGTCAAAACGTGTTTTTCAGCAGAAATAAACATGTTTCTGCAAGTTTGGTCAACCCCATGTAAGTTATGGGGCAGTAACAGAACACTTTTCAAAACGTGTTTTTCAGCCCGAAATAAACGCGTTTTTTCAGACAACTGAATCCCCATGCAACAGCAAGGCTCAGAAGAGCCCACACACTCAGCTCTTAACCCCAGTGTGCAGAAAGTGTCAAAACGTGTTTTTCAGCAGAAATAAACATGTTTCTGCAAGTTTGGTCAACCCCATGTAAGTTATGGGACAGTAACAGCACACTTTTCAAAACGTGTTTTTCAGCCCGAAATAAACGCGTTTTTTCAGACAACTGAATCCCCATGTAACAGCAAGGCTCAGAGGAGCCCACACACTCAGATCTTAACCCCAGTGTGCAGAAAGGGTCAAAACGTGTTTTTCAGCAGAAATAAACATGTTTCTGCAAGTTTGGTCAACCCCATGTAAGTTATGGGGCAGTAACAGCACACTTTTCAAAACGTGTTTTTCAGCCCGAAATAAACGCGTTTTTTCAGACAACTGAATCCCCATGTAACAGCAAGGCTCAGAGGAGCCCACACACTCAGATCTTAACCCCAGTGTGCAGAAAGGGTCAAAACGTGTTTTTCAGCAGAAATAAACATGTTTCTGCAAGTTTGGTCAACCCCATGTAAGTTATGGGGCAGTAACAGAACACTTTTCAAAACGTGTTTTTCAGCCCGAAATAAACGCGTTTTTTCAGACAACTGAATCACCATGTAACAGCAAGGCTCAGAGGAGCCCACACACTCAGCTCTTAACCCCAGTGTGCAGGAACGGTCAAAACGTGTTTTTCAGCAGAAATAAACATGTTTCTGCAAGTTTGGTCAACCCCATGTAAGTTATGGGACAGTAACAGCACACTTTTCAAAACGTGTTTTTCAGCCCGAAATAAACGCGTTTTTTCAGACAACTGAATCCCCATGTAACAGCAAGACTCAGAGGAGCCCACACACTCAGATCTTAACCCCAGTGTGCAGGAAGGGTCAAAACGTGTTTTTCAGCAGAAATAAACATGTTTCTGCAAGTTTGGTCAACCCCATGTAAGTTATGGGGCAGTAACAGAACACTTTTCAAAACGTGTTTTTCAGCCCGAAATAAACGCGTTTTTTCAGACAACTGAATCCCCATGCAACAGCAAGGCTCAGAAGAGCCCACACACTCAGCTCTTAACCCCAGTGTGCAGAAAGGGTCAAAACGTGTTTTTCAGCGGAAATAAACATGTTTCTGCAAGTTTGGTCAACCCCATGTAAGTTATGGGGCAGTAACAGAACACTTTTGAAAACGTGTTTTTCAGCCCGAAATAAACGCGTTTTTTCAGACAACTGAATCACCATGTAACAGCAAGGCTAAGAGGAGCCCACACACTCAGCTCTTAACCCCAGTGTGCAGGAAGGGTCAAAACGTGTTTTTCAGCAGAAATAAACATGTTTCTGCAAGTTTGGTCAACCCCATGTAAGTTATGGGGCAGTAACAGAACACTTTTCAAAACGTGTTTTTCAGCCCGAAATAAACGCGTTTTTTCAGACAACTGAATCCCCATGCAACAGCAAGGCTCAGAAGAGCCCACACACTCAGCTCTTAACCCCAGTGTGCAGAAAGTGTCAAAACGTGTTTTTCAGCAGAAATAAACATGTTTCTGCAAGTTTGGTCAACCCCATGTAAGTTATGGGACAGTAACAGCACACTTTTCAAAACGTGTTTTTCAGCCCGAAATAAACGCGTTTTTTCAGACAACTGAATCCCCATGTAACAGCAAGGCTCAGAGGAGCCCACACACTCAGATCTTAACCCCAGTGTGCAAAAAGGGTCAAAACGTGTTTTTCAGCAGAAATAAACATGTTTCTGCAAGTTTGGTCAACCCCATGTAAGTTATGGGGCAGTAACAGAACACTTTTCAAAACGTGTTTTTCAGCCCGAAATAAACGCGTTTTTTCAGACAACTGAATCACCATGTAACAGCAAGGCTCAGAGGAGCCCACACACTCAGCTCTTAACCCCAGTGTGCAGGAAGGGTCAAAACGTGTTTTTCAGCAGAAATAAACATGTTTCTGCAAGTTTGGTCAACCCCATGTAAGTTATGGGGCAGTAACAGAACACTTTTCAAAACGTGTTTTTCAGCCCGAAATAAACGCGTTTTTTCAGACAACTGAATCCCCATGTAACAGCAAGACTCAGAGGAGCCCACACACTCAGATCTTAACCCTAGTGTGCAGAAAGGGTAAAAACGTGTTTTTCAGCAGAAATAAACATGTTTCTGCAAGTTTGGTTAACCCCATGTAAGTTATGGGGAAGTAACAGAACACTTTTCAAAACGTGTTTTTCAGCCCGAAATAAACGCGTTTTTTCAGACAACTGAATCCCCATGTAACAGCAAGGTTCAGAAGAGCCCACACTCTCAGCTCTTAACCCCAGTGTGCAGGAAGGGTCAAAACGTGTTTTTCAGCAGAAATAAACATGTTTCTGCAAGTTTGGTCAACCCCATGTAAGTTATGGGGCAGTAACAGAACACTTTTCAAAACGTGTTTTTCAGCCCGAAATAAACGCGTTTTTTCAGACAACTGAATCCCCATGTAACAGCAAGGCTCAGAGGAGCCCACACACTCAGCTCTTAACCCCAGTGTGCAGAAAGAGTCAAAACGTGTTTTTCAGCAGAAATAAACATGTTTCTGCAAGTTTGGTCAACCCCATGTAAGTTATGGGGCAGTAACAGAACACTTTTCAAAACGTGTTTTTCAGCCCGAAATAAACGCGTTTTTTCAGACAACTGAATCCCCATGCAACAGCAAGGCTCAGAAGAGCCCACACACTCAGCTCTTAACCCCAGTGTGCAGAAAGTGTCAAAACGTGTTTTTCAGCAGAAATAAACATGTTTCTGCAAGTTTGGTCAACCCCATGTAAGTTATGGGACAGTAACAGCACACTTTTCAAAACGTGTTTTTCAGCCCGAAATAAACGCGTTTTTTCAGACAACTGAATCCCCATGTAACAGCAAGGCTCAGAGGAGCCCACACACTCAGATCTTAACCCCAGTGTGCAGAAAGGGTCAAAACGTGTTTTTCAGCAGAAATAAACATGTTTCTGCAAGTTTGGTCAACCCCATGTAAGTTATGGGGCAGTAACAGCACACTTTTCAAAACGTGTTTTTCAGCCCGAAATAAACGCGTTTTTTCAGACAACTGAATCCCCATGTAACAGCAAGGCTCAGAGGAGCCCACACACTCAGATCTTAACCCCAGTGTGCAGAAAGGGTCAAAACGTGTTTTTCAGCAGAAATAAACATGTTTCTGCAAGTTTGGTCAACCCCATGTAAGTTATGGGGCAGTAACAGAACACTTTTCAAAACGTGTTTTTCAGCCCGAAATAAACGCGTTTTTTCAGACAACTGAATCACCATGTAACAGCAAGGCTCAGAGGAGCCCACACACTCAGCTCTTAACCCCAGTGTGCAGGAACGGTCAAAACGTGTTTTTCAGCAGAAATAAACATGTTTCTGCAAGTTTGGTCAACCCCATGTAAGTTATGGGACAGTAACAGCACACTTTTCAAAACGTGTTTTTCAGCCCGAAATAAACGCGTTTTTTCAGACAACTGAATCCCCATGTAACAGCAAGACTCAGAGGAGCCCACACACTCAGATCTTAACCCTAGTGTGCAGAAAGGGTAAAAACGTGTTTTTCAGCAGAAATAAACATGTTTCTGCAAGTTTGGTTAACCCCATGTAAGTTATGGGGAAGTAACAGAACACTTTTCAAAACGTGTTTTTCAGCCCGAAATAAACGCGTTTTTTCAGACAACTGAATCCCCATGTAACAGCAAGGTTCAGAAGAGCCCACACTCTCAGCTCTTAACCCCAGTGTGCAGGAAGAGTCAAAACGTGTTTTTCAGCAGAAATAAACATGTTTCTGCAAGTTTGGTCAACCCCATGTAAGTTATGGGGCAGTAACAGAACACTTTTCAAAACGTGTTTTTCAGCCCAAAATAAACGCGTTTTTTCAGACAACTGAATCACCATGTAACAGCAAGGCTCAGAGGAGCCCACACACTCAGCTCTTAACCCCAGTGTGCAGAAAGAGTCAAAACGTGTTTTTCAGCAGAAATAAACATGTTTCTGCAAGTTTGGTCAACCCCATGTAAGTTATGGGGCAGTAACAGAACACTTTTCAAAACGTGTTTTTCAGCCCGAAATAAACGCGTTTTTTCAGACAACTGAATCCCCATGTAACAGCAAGGCTCAGAGGAGCCCACACACTCAGCTCTTAGCCCCAGTGTGCAGAAAGTGTCAAAACGTGTTTTTCAGCAGAAATAAACATGTTTCTGCAAGTTTGGTCAACCCCATGTAAGTTATGGGACAGTAACAGCACACTTTTCAAAACGTGTTTTTCAGCCCGAAATAAACGCGTTTTTTCAGAAAACTGAATCCCCATGTAACAGCAAGGCTCAGAGGAGCCCACACACTCAGATCTTAACCCCAGTGTTCAGAAAGGGTCAAAACGTGTTTTTCAGCAGAAATAAACATGTTTCTGCAAGTTTGGTCAACCCCATGTAAGTTATGGGGCAGTAACAGAACACTTTTCAAAACGTGTTTTTCAGCCCGAAATAAACGCGTTTTTTCAGACAACTGAATCACCATGTAACAGCAAGGCTCAGAGGAGCCCACACACTCAGCTCTTAACCCCAGTGTGCAGGAAGGGTCAAAACGTGTTTTTCAGCAGAAATAAACATGTTTCTGCAAGTTTGGTCAACCCCATGTAAGTTATGGGGCAGTAACAGAACACTTTTCAAAACGTGTTTTTCAGCCCGAAATAAACGCGTTTTTTCAGACAACTGAATCCCCATGTAACAGCAAGGCTCAGAGGAGCCCACACACTCAGCTCTTAACCCCAGTGTGCAGAAAGAGTCAAAACGTGTTTTTCAGCAGAAATAAACATGTTTCTGCAAGTTTGGTCAACCCCATGTAAGTTATGGGGCAGTAACAGAACACTTTTCAAAACGTGTTTTTCAGCCCGAAATAAACGCGTTTTTTCAGACAACTGAATCACCATGTAACAGCAAGGCTCAGAGGAGCCCACACACTCAGCTCTTAACCCCAGTGTGCAGAAAGAGTCAAAACGTGTTTTTCAGCAGAAATAAACATGTTTCTGCAAGTTTGGTCAACCCCATGTAAGTTATGGGGCAGTAACAGAACACTTTTCAAAACGTGTTTTTCAGCCCGAAATAAACGCGTTTTTTCAGACAACTGAATCCCCATGTAACAGCAAGGCTCAGAGGAGCCCACACACTCAGCTCTTAGCCCCAGTGTGCAGAAAGTGTCAAAACGTGTTTTTCAGCAGAAATAAACATGTTTCTGCAAGTTTGGTCAACCCCATGTAAGTTATGGGACAGTAACAGCACACTTTTCAAAACGTGTTTTTCAGCCCGAAATAAACGCGTTTTTTCAGAAAACTGAATCCCCATGTAACAGCAAGGCTCAGAGGAGCCCACACACTCAGATCTTAACCCCAGTGTTCAGAAAGGGTCAAAACGTGTTTTTCAGCAGAAATAAACATGTTTCTGCAAGTTTGGTCAACCCCATGTAAGTTATGGGGCAGTAACAGAACACTTTTCAAAACGTGTTTTTCAGCCCGAAATAAACGCGTTTTTTCAGACAACTGAATCACCATGTAACAGCAAGGCTCAGAGGAGCCCACACACTCAGATCTTAACCCCAGTGTTCAGAAAGGGTCAAAACGTGTTTTTCAGCAGAAATAAACATGTTTCTGCAAGTTTGGTCAACCCCATGTAAGTTATGGGGCAGTAACAGAACACTTTTCAAAACGTGTTTTTCAGCCCGAAATAAACGCGTTTTTTCAGACAACTGAATCCCCATGCAACAGCAAGGCTCAGAAGAGCCCACACACTCAGCTCTTAACCCCAGTGTGCAGAAAGTGTCAAAACGTGTTTTTCAGCAGAAATAAACATGTTTCTGCAAGTTTGGTCAACCCCATGTAAGTTATGGGACAGTAACAGCACACTTTTCAAAACGTGTTTTTCAGCCCGAAATAAACGCGTTTTTTCAGACAACTGAATCCCCATGTAACAGCAAGGCTCAGAGGAGCCCACACACTCAGATCTTAACCCCAGTGTGCAGAAAGGGTCAAAACGTGTTTTTCAGCAGAAATAAACATGTTTCTGCAAGTTTGGTCAACCCCATGTAAGTTATGGGGCAGTAACAGCACACTTTTCAAAACGTGTTTTTCAGCCCGAAATAAACGCGTTTTTTCAGACAACTGAATCCCCATGTAACAGCAAGGCTCAGAGGAGCCCACACACTCAGATCTTAACCCCAGTGTGCAGAAAGGGTCAAAACGTGTTTTTCAGCAGAAATAAACATGTTTCTGCAAGTTTGGTCAACCCCATGTAAGTTATGGGGCAGTAACAGAACACTTTTCAAAACGTGTTTTTCAGCCCGAAATAAACGCGTTTTTTCAGACAACTGAATCACCATGTAACAGCAAGGCTCAGAGGAGCCCACACACTCAGCTCTTAACCCCAGTGTGCAGGAACGGTCAAAACGTGTTTTTCAGCAGAAATAAACATGTTTCTGCAAGTTTGGTCAACCCCATGTAAGTTATGGGACAGTAACAGCACACTTTTCAAAACGTGTTTTTCAGCCCGAAATAAACGCGTTTTTTCAGACAACTGAATCCCCATGTAACAGCAAGACTCAGAGGAGCCCACACACTCAGATCTTAACCCTAGTGTGCAGAAAGGGTAAAAACGTGTTTTTCAGCAGAAATAAACATGTTTCTGCAAGTTTGGTTAACCCCATGTAAGTTATGGGGAAGTAACAGAACACTTTTCAAAACGTGTTTTTCAGCCCGAAATAAACGCGTTTTTTCAGACAACTGAATCCCCATGTAACAGCAAGGTTCAGAAGAGCCCACACTCTCAGCTCTTAACCCCAGTGTGCAGGAAGAGTCAAAACGTGTTTTTCAGCAGAAATAAACATGTTTCTGCAAGTTTGGTCAACCCCATGTAAGTTATGGGGCAGTAACAGAACACTTTTCAAAACGTGTTTTTCAGCCCAAAATAAACGCGTTTTTTCAGACAACTGAATCACCATGTAACAGCAAGGCTCAGAGGAGCCCACACACTCAGCTCTTAACCCCAGTGTGCAGAAAGAGTCAAAACGTGTTTTTCAGCAGAAATAAACATGTTTCTGCAAGTTTGGTCAACCCCATGTAAGTTATGGGGCAGTAACAGAACACTTTTCAAAACGTGTTTTTCAGCCCGAAATAAACGCGTTTTTTCAGACAACTGAATCCCCATGTAACAGCAAGGCTCAGAGGAGCCCACACACTCAGCTCTTAGCCCCAGTGTGCAGAAAGTGTCAAAACGTGTTTTTCAGCAGAAATAAACATGTTTCTGCAAGTTTGGTCAACCCCATGTAAGTTATGGGACAGTAACAGCACACTTTTCAAAACGTGTTTTTCAGCCCGAAATAAACGCGTTTTTTCAGAAAACTGAATCCCCATGTAACAGCAAGGCTCAGAGGAGCCCACACACTCAGATCTTAACCCCAGTGTTCAGAAAGGGTCAAAACGTGTTTTTCAGCAGAAATAAACATGTTTCTGCAAGTTTGGTCAACCCCATGTAAGTTATGGGGCAGTAACAGAACACTTTTCAAAACGTGTTTTTCAGCCCGAAATAAACGCGTTTTTTCAGACAACTGAATCACCATGTAACAGCAAGGCTCAGAGGAGCCCACACACTCAGCTCTTAACCCCAGTGTGCAGGAAGGGTCAAAACGTGTTTTTCAGCAGAAATAAACATGTTTCTGCAAGTTTGGTCAACCCCATGTAAGTTATGGGGCAGTAACAGAACACTTTTCAAAACGTGTTTTTCAGCCCGAAATAAACGCGTTTTTTCAGACAACTGAATCCCCATGCAACAGCAAGGCTCAGAAGAGCCCACACACTCAGCTCTTAACCCCAGTGTGCAGAAAGTGTCAAAACGTGTTTTTCAGCAGAAATAAACATGTTTCTGCAAGTTTGGTCAACCCCATGTAAGTTATGGGACAGTAACAGCACACTTTTCAAAACGTGTTTTTCAGCCCGAAATAAACGCGTTTTTTCAGAAAACTGAATCCCCATGTAACAGCAAGGCTCAGAGGAGCCCACACACTCAGATCTTAACCCCAGTGTGCAGAAAGGGTCAAAACGTGTTTTTCAGCAGAAATAAACATGTTTCTGCAAGTTTGGTCAACCCCATGTAAGTTATGGGGCAGTAACAGAACACTTTTCAAAACGTGTTTTTCAGCCCGAAATAAACGCGTTTTTTCAGACAACTGAATCACCATGTAACAGCAAGGCTCAGAGGAGCCCACACACTCAGCTCTTAACCCCAGTGTGCAGGAAGGGTCAAAACGTGTTTTTCAGCAGAAATAAACATGTTTCTGCAAGTTTGGTCAACCCCATGTAAGTTATGGGGCAGTAACAGAACACTTTTCAAAACGTGTTTTTCAGCCCGAAATAAACGCGTTTTTTCAGACAACTGAATCCCCATGCAACAGCAAGGCTCAGAAGAGCCCACACACTCAGCTCTTAACCCCAGTGTGCAGAAAGGGTCAAAACGTGTTTTTCAGCAGAAATAAACATGTTTCTGCAAGTTTGGTCAACCCCATGTAAGTTATGGGGCAGTAACAGAACACTTTTCAAAACGTGTTTTTCAGCCCGAAATAAACGCGTTTTTTCAGACAACTGAATCACCATGTAACAGCAAGGCTAAGAGGAGCCCACACACTCAGCTCTTAACCCCAGTGTGCAGGAAGGGTCAAAACGTGTTTTTCAGCAGAAATAAACATGTTTCTGCAAGTTTGGTCAACCCCATGTAAGTTATGGGGCAGTAACAGAACACTTTTCAAAACGTGTTTTTCAGCCCGAAATAAACGCGTTTTTTCAGACAACTGAATCCCCATGCAACAGCAAGGCTCAGAAGAGCCCACACACTCAGCTCTTAACCCCAGTGTGCAGAAAGTGTCAAAACGTGTTTTTCAGCAGAAATAAACATGTTTCTGCAAGTTTGGTCAACCCCATGTAAGTTATGGGACAGTAACAGCACACTTTTCAAAACGTGTTTTTCAGCCCGAAATAAACGCGTTTTTTCAGACAACTGAATCCCCATGTAACAGCAAGGCTCAGAGGAGCCCACACACTCAGATCTTAACCCCAGTGTGCAAAAAGGGTCAAAACGTGTTTTTCAGCAGAAATAAACATGTTTCTGCAAGTTTGGTCAACCCCATGTAAGTTATGGGGCAGTAACAGAACACTTTTCAAAACGTGTTTTTCAGCCCGAAATAAACGCGTTTTTTCAGACAACTGAATCACCATGTAACAGCAAGGCTCAGAGGAGCCCACACACTCAGCTCTTAACCCCAGTGTGCAGGAAGGGTCAAAACGTGTTTTTCAGCAGAAATAAACATGTTTCTGCAAGTTTGGTCAACCCCATGTAAGTTATGGGGCAGTAACAGAACACTTTTCAAAACGTGTTTTTCAGCCCGAAATAAACGCGTTTTTTCAGACAACTGAATCCCCATGTAACAGCAAGACTCAGAGGAGCCCACACACTCAGATCTTAACCCTAGTGTGCAGAAAGGGTAAAAACGTGTTTTTCAGCAGAAATAAACATGTTTCTGCAAGTTTGGTTAACCCCATGTAAGTTATGGGGAAGTAACAGAACACTTTTCAAAACGTGTTTTTCAGCCCGAAATAAACGCGTTTTTTCAGACAACTGAATCCCCATGTAACAGCAAGGTTCAGAAGAGCCCACACTCTCAGCTCTTAACCCCAGTGTGCAGGAAGGGTCAAAACGTGTTTTTCAGCAGAAATAAACATGTTTCTGCAAGTTTGGTCAACCCCATGTAAGTTATGGGGCAGTAACAGAACACTTTTCAAAACGTGTTTTTCAGCCCGAAATAAACGCGTTTTTTCAGACAACTGAATCCCCATGTAACAGCAAGGCTCAGAGGAGCCCACACACTCAGCTCTTAACCCCAGTGTGCAGAAAGAGTCAAAACGTGTTTTTCAGCAGAAATAAACATGTTTCTGCAAGTTTGGTCAACCCCATGTAAGTTATGGGGCAGTAACAGAACACTTTTCAAAACGTGTTTTTCAGCCTGAAATAAACGCGTTTTTTCAGACAACTGAATCACCATGTAACAGCAAGGCTCAGAGGAGCCCACACACTCAGCTCTTAACCCCAGTGTGCAGAAAGAGTCAAAACGTGTTTTTCAGCAGAAATAAACATGTTTCTGCAAGTTTGGTCAACCCCATGTAAGTTATGGGGCAGTAACAGAACACTTTTCAAAACGTGTTTTTCAGCCCGAAATAAACGCGTTTTTTCAGACAACTGAATCCCCATGTAACAGCAAGGCTCAGAGGAGCCCACACACTCAGCTCTTAGCCCCAGTGTGCAGAAAGTGTCAAAACGTGTTTTTCAGCAGAAATAAACATGTTTCTGCAAGTTTGGTCAACCCCATGTAAGTTATGGGACAGTAACAGCACACTTTTCAAAACGTGTTTTTCAGCCCGAAATAAACGCGTTTTTTCAGAAAACTGAATCCCCATGTAACAGCAAGGCTCAGAGGAGCCCACACACTCAGATCTTAACCCCAGTGTGCAGAAAGGGTCAAAACGTGTTTTTCAGCAGAAATAAACATGTTTCTGCAAGTTTGGTCAACCCCATGTAAGTTATGGGGCAGTAACAGAACACTTTTCAAAACGTGTTTTTCAGCCCGAAATAAACGCGTTTTTTCAGACAACTGAATCACCATGTAACAGCAAGGCTCAGAGGAGCCCACACACTCAGCTCTTAACCCCAGTGTGCAGGAAGGGTCAAAACGTGTTTTTCAGCAGAAATAAACATGTTTCTGCAAGTTTGGTCAACCCCATGTAAGTTATGGGGCAGTAACAGAACACTTTTCAAAACGTGTTTTTCAGCCCGAAATAAACGCGTTTTTTCAGACAACTGAATCCCCATGCAACAGCAAGGCTCAGAAGAGCCCACACACTCAGCTCTTAACCCCAGTGTGCAGAAAGTGTCAAAACGTGTTTTTCAGCAGAAATAAACATGTTTCTGCAAGTTTGGTCAACCCCATGTAAGTTATGGGACAGTAACAGCACACTTTTCAAAACGTGTTTTTCAGCCCGAAATAAACGCGTTTTTTCAGACAACTGAATCCCCATGTAACAGCAAGGCTCAGAGGAGCCCACACACTCAGATCTTAACCCCAGTGTGCAGAAAGGGTCAAAACGTGTTTTTCAGCAGAAATAAACATGTTTCTGCAAGTTTGGTCAACCCCATGTAAGTTATGGGGCAGTAACAGAACACTTTTCAAAACGTGTTTTTCAGCCCTAAATAAACGCGTTTTTTCAGACAACTGAATCACCATGTAACAGCAAGGCTCAGAGGAGCCCACACACTCAGCTCTTAACCCCAGTGTGCAGGAAGGGTCAAAACGTGTTTTTCAGCAGAAATAAACATGTTTCTGCAAGTTTGGTCAACCCCATGTAAGTTATGGGGCAGTAACAGAACACTTTTCAAAACGTGTTTTTCAGCCCGAAATAAACGCGTTTTTTCAGACAACTGAATCCCCATGCAACAGCAAGGCTCAGAAGAGCCCACACACTCAGCTCTTAACCCCAGTGTGCAGAAAGAGTCAAAACGTGTTTTTCAGCAGAAATAAACATGTTTCTGCAAGTTTGGTCAACCCCATGTAAGTTATGGGGCAGTAACAGAACACTTTTCAAAACGTGTTTTTCAGCCCGAAATAAACGCGTTTTTTCAGACAACTGAATCCCCATGTAACAGCAAGGCTCAGAGGAGCCCACACACTCAGATCTTAACCCCAGTGTGCAGAAAGGGTCAAAACGTGTTTTTCAGCAGAAATAAACATGTTTCTGCAAGTTTGGTCAACCCCATGTAAGTTATGGGGCAGTAACAGAACACTTTTCAAAACGTGTTTTTCAGCCCGAAATAAACGCGTTTTTTCAGACAACTGAATCACCATGTAACAGCAAGGCTAAGAGGAGCCCACACACTCAGCTCTTAACCCCAGTGTGCAGGAAGGGTCAAAACGTGTTTTTCAGCAGAAATAAACATGTTTCTGCAAGTTTGGTCAACCCCATGTAAGTTATGGGGCAGTAACAGAACACTTTTCAAAACGTGTTTTTCAGCCCGAAATAAACGCGTTTTTTCAGACAACTGAATCCCCATGCAACAGCAAGGCTCAGAAGAGCCCACACACTCAGCTCTTAACCCCAGTGTGCAGAAAGTGTCAAAACGTGTTTTTCAGCAGAAATAAACATGTTTCTGCAAGTTTGGTCAACCCCATGTAAGTTATGGGACAGTAACAGCACACTTTTCAAAACGTGTTTTTCAGCCCGAAATAAACGCGTTTTTTCAGAAAACTGAATCCCCATGTAACAGCAAGGCTCAGAGGAGCCCACACACTCAGATCTTAACCCCAGTGTGCAGAAAGGGTCAAAACGTGTTTTTCAGCAGAAATAAACATGTTTCTGCAAGTTTGGTCAACCCCATGTAAGTTATGGGGCAGTAACAGAACACTTTTCAAAACGTGTTTTTCAGCCCGAAATAAACGCGTTTTTTCAGACAACTGAATCACCATGTAACAGCAAGGCTCAGAGGAGCCCACACACTCAGCTCTTAACCCCAGTGTGCAGGAAGGGTCAAAACGTGTTTTTCAGCAGAAATAAACATGTTTCTGCAAGTTTGGTCAACCCCATGTAAGTTATGGGGCAGTAACAGAACACTTTTCAAAACGTGTTTTTCAGCCCGAAATAAACGCGTTTTTTCAGACAACTGAATCCCCATGCAACAGCAAGGCTCAGAAGAGCCCACACACTCAGCTCTTAACCCCAGTGTGCAGAAAGGGTCAAAACGTGTTTTTCAGCAGAAATAAACATGTTTCTGCAAGTTTGGTCAACCCCATGTAAGTTATGGGGCAGTAACAGAACACTTTTCAAAACGTGTTTTTCAGCCCGAAATAAACGCGTTTTTTCAGACAACTGAATCACCATGTAACAGCAAGGCTAAGAGGAGCCCACACACTCAGCTCTTAACCCCAGTGTGCAGGAAGGGTCAAAACGTGTTTTTCAGCAGAAATAAACATGTTTCTGCAAGTTTGGTCAACCCCATGTAAGTTATGGGGCAGTAACAGAACACTTTTCAAAACGTGTTTTTCAGCCCGAAATAAACGCGTTTTTTCAGACAACTGAATCCCCATGCAAAAGCAAGGCTCAGAAGAGCCCACACACTCAGCTCTTAACCCCAGTGTGCAGAAAGTGTCAAAACGTGTTTTTCAGCAGAAATAAACATGTTTCTGCAAGTTTGGTCAACCCCATGTAAGTTATGGGACAGTAACAGCACACTTTTCAAAACGTGTTTTTCAGCCCGAAATAAACGCGTTTTTTCAGACAACTGAATCCCCATGTAACAGCAAGGCTCAGAGGAGCCCACACACTCAGATCTTAACCCCAGTGTGCAAAAAGGGTCAAAACGTGTTTTTCAGCAGAAATAAACATGTTTCTGCAAGTTTGGTCAACCCCATGTAAGTTATGGGGCAGTAACAGAACACTTTTCAAAACGTGTTTTTCAGCCCGAAATAAACGCGTTTTTTCAGACAACTGAATCACCATGTAACAGCAAGGCTCAGAGGAGCCCACACACTCAGCTCTTAACCCCAGTGTGCAGGAAGGGTCAAAACGTGTTTTTCAGCAGAAATAAACATGTTTCTGCAAGTTTGGTCAACCCCATGTAAGTTATGGGGCAGTAACAGAACACTTTTCAAAACGTGTTTTTCAGCCCGAAATAAACGCGTTTTTTCAGACAACTGAATCCCCATGTAACAGCAAGACTCAGAGGAGCCCACACACTCAGATCTTAACCCTAGTGTGCAGAAAGGGTAAAAACGTGTTTTTCAGCAGAAATAAACATGTTTCTGCAAGTTTGGTTAACCCCATGTAAGTTATGGGGAAGTAACAGAACACTTTTCAAAACGTGTTTTTCAGCCCGAAATAAACGCGTTTTTTCAGACAACTGAATCCCCATGTAACAGCAAGGTTCAGAAGAGCCCACACTCTCAGCTCTTAACCCCAGTGTGCAGGAAGGGTCAAAACGTGTTTTTCAGCAGAAATAAACATGTTTCTGCAAGTTTGGTCAACCCCATGTAAGTTATGGGGCAGTAACAGAACACTTTTCAAAACGTGTTTTTCAGCCCGAAATAAACGCGTTTTTTCAGACAACTGAATCCCCATGTAACAGCAAGGCTCAGAGGAGCCCACACACTCAGCTCTTAACCCCAGTGTGCAGAAAGAGTCAAAACGTGTTTTTCAGCAGAAATAAACATGTTTCTGCAAGTTTGGTCAACCCCATGTAAGTTATGGGGCAGTAACAGAACACTTTTCAAAACGTGTTTTTCAGCCTGAAATAAACGCGTTTTTTCAGACAACTGAATCACCATGTAACAGCAAGGCTCAGAGGAGCCCACACACTCAGCTCTTAACCCCAGTGTGCAGAAAGAGTCAAAACGTGTTTTTCAGCAGAAATAAACATGTTTCTGCAAGTTTGGTCAACCCCATGTAAGTTATGGGGCAGTAACAGAACACTTTTCAAAACGTGTTTTTCAGCCCGAAATAAACGCGTTTTTTCAGACAACTGAATCCCCATGTAACAGCAAGGCTCAGAGGAGCCCACACACTCAGCTCTTAGCCCCAGTGTGCAGAAAGTGTCAAAACGTGTTTTTCAGCAGAAATAAACATGTTTCTGCAAGTTTGGTCAACCCCATGTAAGTTATGGGACAGTAACAGCACACTTTTCAAAACGTGTTTTTCAGCCCGAAATAAACGCGTTTTTTCAGAAAACTGAATCCCCATGTAACAGCAAGGCTCAGAGGAGCCCACACACTCAGATCTTAACCCCAGTGTGCAGAAAGGGTCAAAACGTGTTTTTCAGCAGAAATAAACATGTTTCTGCAAGTTTGGTCAACCCCATGTAAGTTATGGGGCAGTAACAGAACACTTTTCAAAACGTGTTTTTCAGCCCGAAATAAACGCGTTTTTTCAGACAACTGAATCACCATGTAACAGCAAGGCTCAGAGGAGCCCACACACTCAGCTCTTAACCCCAGTGTGCAGGAAGGGTCAAAACGTGTTTTTCAGCAGAAATAAACATGTTTCTGCAAGTTTGGTCAACCCCATGTAAGTTATGGGGCAGTAACAGAACACTTTTCAAAACGTGTTTTTCAGCCCGAAATAAACGCGTTTTTTCAGACAACTGAATCCCCATGCAACAGCAAGGCTCAGAAGAGCCCACACACTCAGCTCTTAACCCCAGTGTGCAGAAAGAGTCAAAACGTGTTTTTCAGCAGAAATAAACATGTTTCTGCAAGTTTGGTCAACCCCATGTAAGTTATGGGGCAGTAACAGAACACTTTTCAAAACGTGTTTTTCAGCCCGAAATAAACGCGTTTTTTCAGACAACTGAATCCCCATGTAACAGCAAGGCTCAGAGGAGCCCACACACTCAGATCTTAACCCCAGTGTGCAGAAAGGGTCAAAACGTGTTTTTCAGCAGAAATAAACATGTTTCTGCAAGTTTGGTCAACCCCATGTAAGTTATGGGGCAGTAACAGAACACTTTTCAAAACGTGTTTTTCAGCCCGAAATAAACGCGTTTTTTCAGACAACTGAATCACCATGTAACAGCAAGGCTAAGAGGAGCCCACACACTCAGCTCTTAACCCCAGTGTGCAGGAAGGGTCAAAACGTGTTTTTCAGCAGAAATAAACATGTTTCTGCAAGTTTGGTCAACCCCATGTAAGTTATGGGGCAGTAACAGAACACTTTTCAAAACGTGTTTTTCAGCCCGAAATAAACGCGTTTTTTCAGACAACTGAATCCCCATGCAACAGCAAGGCTCAGAAGAGCCCACACACTCAGCTCTTAACCCCAGTGTGCAGAAAGTGTCAAAACGTGTTTTTCAGCAGAAATAAACATGTTTCTGCAAGTTTGGTCAACCCCATGTAAGTTATGGGACAGTAACAGCACACTTTTCAAAACGTGTTTTTCAGCCCGAAATAAACGCGTTTTTTCAGACAACTGAATCCCCATGTAACAGCAAGGTTCAGAAGAGCCCACACTCTCAGCTCTTAACCCCAGTGTGCAGGAAGGGTCAAAACGTGTTTTTCAGCAGAAATAAACATGTTTCTGCAAGTTTGGTCAACCCCATGTAAGTTATGGGGCAGTAACAGAACACTTTTCAAAACGTGTTTTTCAGCCCGAAATAAACGCGTTTTTTCAGACAACTGAATCCCCATGCAACAGCAAGGCTCAGAAGAGCCCACACACTCAGCTCTTAACCCCAGTGTGCAGAAAGAGTCAAAACGTGTTTTTCAGCAGAAATAAACGTTTCTGCAAGTTTGGTCAACCCCATGTAAGTTATGGGGCAGTAACAGAACACTTTTCAAAACGTGTTTTTCAGCCCGAAATAAACGCGTTTTTTCAGACAACTGAATCACCATGTAACAGCAAGGCTCAGAGGAGCCCACACACTCAGCTCTTAACCCCAGTGTGCAGAAAGAGTCAAAACGTGTTTTTCAGCAGAAATAAACATGTTTCTGCAAGTTTGGTCAACCCCATGTAAGTTATGGGGCAGTAACAGAACACTTTTCAAAACGTGTTTTTCAGCCCGAAATAAACGCGTTTTTTCAGACAACTGAATCCCCATGTAACAGCAAGGCTCAGAGGAGCCCACACACTCAGCTCTTAGCCCCAGTGTGCAGAAAGTGTCAAAACGTGTTTTTCAGCAGAAATAAACATGTTTCTGCAAGTTTGGTCAACCCCATGTAAGTTATGGGACAGTAACAGCACACTTTTCAAAACGTGTTTTTCAGCCCGAAATAAACGCGTTTTTTCAGAAAACTGAATCCCCATGTAACAGCAAGGCTCAGAGGAGCCCACACACTCAGATCTTAACCCCAGTGTGCAGAAAGGGTCAAAACGTGTTTTTCAGCAGAAATAAACATGTTTCTGCAAGTTTGGTCAACCCCATGTAAGTTATGGGGCAGTAACAGAACACTTTTCAAAACGTGTTTTTCAGCCCGAAATAAACGCGTTTTTTCAGACAACTGAATCACCATGTAACAGCAAGGCTCAGAGGAGCCCACACACTCAGCTCTTAACCCCAGTGTGCAGGAAGGGTCAAAACGTGTTTTTCAGCAGAAATAAACATGTTTCTGCAAGTTTGGTCAACCCCATGTAAGTTATGGGGCAGTAACAGAACACTTTTCAAAACGTGTTTTTCAGCCCGAAATAAACGCGTTTTTTCAGACAACTGAATCCCCATGCAACAGCAAGGCTCAGAAGAGCCCACACACTCAGCTCTTAACCCCAGTGTGCAGGAAGGGTCAAAACGTGTTTTTCAGCAGAAATAAACATGTTTCTGCAAGTTTGGTCAACCCCATGTAAGTTATGGGGCAGTAACAGAACACTTTTCAAAACGTGTTTTTCAGCCCGAAATAAACGCGTTTTTTCAGACAACTGAATCCCCATGCAACAGCAAGGCTCAGAAGAGCCCACACACTCAGCTCTTAACCCCAGTGTGCAGAAAGAGTCAAAACGTGTTTTTCAGCAGAAATAAACATGTTTCTGCAAGTTTGGTCAACCCCATGTAAGTTATGGGGCAGTAACAGAACACTTTTCAAAACGTGTTTTTCAGCCCGAAATAAACGCGTTTTTTCAGACAACTGAATCCCCATGTAACAGCAAGGCTCAGAGGAGCCCACACACTCAGCTCTAAGCCCCAGTGTGCAGAAAGTGTCAAAACGTGTTTTTCAGCAGAAATAAACATGTTTCTGCAAGTTTGGTCAACCCCATGTAAGTTATGGGACAGTAACAGCACACTTTTCAAAACGTGTTTTTCAGCCCGAAATAAACGCGTTTTTTCAGAAAACTGAATCCCCATGTAACAGCAAGGCTCAGAGGAGCCCACACACTCAGATCTTAACCCCAGTGTGCAGAAAGGGTCAAAACGTGTTTTTCAGCAGAAATAAACATGTTTCTGCAAGTTTGGTCAACCCCATGTAAGTTATGGGGCAGTAACAGAACACTTTTCAAAACGTGTTTTTCAGCCCGAAATAAACGCGTTTTTTCAGACAACTGAATCCCCATGCAACAGCAAGGCTCAGAAGAGCCCACACACTCAGCTCTTAACCCCAGTGTGCAGGAAGGGTCAAAACGTGTTTTTCAGCAGAAATAAACATGTTTCTGCAAGTTTGGTCAACCCCATGTAAGTTATGGGGCAGTAACAGAACACTTTTCAAAACGTGTTTTTCAGCCCGAAATAAACGCGTTTTTTCAGACAACTGAATCCCCATGCAACAGCAAGGCTCAGAAGAGCCCACACACTCAGCTCTTAACCCCAGTGTGCAGAAAGAGTCAAAACGTGTTTTTCAGCAGAAATAAACATGTTTCTGCAAGTTTGGTCAACCCCATGTAAGTTATGGGGCAGTAACAGAACACTTTTCAAAACGTGTTTTTCAGCCCGAAATAAACGCGTTTTTTCAGACAACTGAATCCCCATGTAACAGCAAGGCTCAGAGGAGCCCACACACTCAGATCTTAACCCCAGTGTGCAGAAAGGGTCAAAACGTGTTTTTCAGCAGAAATAAACATGTTTCTGCAAGTTTGGTCAACCCCATGTAAGTTATGGGGCAGTAACAGAACACTTTTCAAAACGTGTTTTTCAGCCCGAAATAAACGCGTTTTTTCAGACAACTGAATCACCATGTAACAGCAAGGCTCAGAGGAGCCCACACACTCAGCTCTTAACCCCAGTGTGCAGGAAGGGTCAAAACGTGTTTTTCAGCAGAAATAAACATGTTTCTGCAAGTTTGGTCAACCCCATGTAAGTTATGGGACAGTAACAGCACACTTTTCAAAACGTGTTTTTCAGCCCGAAATAAACGCGTTTTTTCAGACAACTGAATCCCCATGTAACAGCAAGGCTCAGAGGAGCCCACACACTCAGATCTTAACCCTAGTGTGCAGAAAGGGTAAAAACGTGTTTTTCAGCAGAAATAAACATGTTTCTGCAAGTTTGGTCAACCCCATGTAAGTTATGGGGCAGTAACAGAACACTTTTCAAAACGTGTTTTTCAGCCCGAAATAAACGCGTTTTTTCAGACAACTGAATCACCATGTAACAGCAAGGCTCAGAGGAGCCCACACACTCAGCTCTTAACCCCAGTGTGCAGGAAGGGTCAAAACGTGTTTTTCAGCAGAAATAAACATGTTTCTGCAAGTTTGGTCAACCCCATGTAAGTTATGGGGCAGTAACAGAACACTTTTCAAAACGTGTTTTTCAGCCCGAAATAAACGCGTTTTTTCAGACAACTGAATCCCCATACAACAGCAAGGCTCAGAAGAGCCCACACACTCAGCTCTTAACCCCAGTGTGCAGAAAGGGTCAAAACGTGTTTTTCAGCAGCAATAAACATGTTTCTGCAAGTTTGGTCAACCCCATGTAAGTTATGGGGCAGTAACAGAACACTTTTCAAAACGTGTTTTTCAGCCCGAAATAAACGCGTTTTTTCAGACAACTGAATCACCATGTAACAGCAAGGCTAAGAGGAGCCCACACACTCAGCTCTTAACCCCAGTGTGCAGGAAGGGTCAAAACGTGTTTTTCAGCAGAAATAAACATGTTTCTGCAAGTTTGGTCAACCCCATGTAAGTTATGGGACAGTAACAGCACACTTTTCAAAACGTGTTTTTCAGCCCGAAATAAACGCGTTTTTTCAGACAACTGAATCCCCATGTAACAGCAAGGCTCAGAGGAGCCCACACACTCAGATCTTAACCCCAGTGTGCAGAAAGGGTCAAAACGTGTTTTTCAGCAGAAATAAACATGTTTCTGCAAGTTTGGTCAACCCCATGTAAGTTATGGGGCAGTAACAGAACACTTTTCAAAACGTGTTTTTCAGCCCGAAATAAACGCGTTTTTTCAGACAACTGAATCACCATGTAACAGCAAGGCTCAGAGGAGCCCACACACTCAGCTCTTAACCCCAGTGTGCAGGAAGGGTCAAAACGTGTTTTTCAGCAGAAATAAACGTTTCTGCAAGTTTGGTCAACCCCATGTAAGTTATGGGACAGTAACAGCACACTTTTCAAAACGTGTTTTTCAGCCCGAAATAAACGCGTTTTTTCAGACAACTGAATCCCCATGTAACAGCAAGACTCAGAGGAGCCCACACACTCAGATCTTAACCCTAGTGTGCAGAAAGGGTAAAAACGTGTTTTTCAGCAGAAATAAACATGTTTCTGCAAGTTTGGTTAACCCCATGTAAGTTATGGGGAAGTAACAGAACACTTTTCAAAACGTGTTTTTCAGCCCGAAATAAACGCGTTTTTTCAGACAACTGAATCCCCATGTAACAGCAAGGTTCAGAAGAGCCCACACTCTCAGCTCTTAACCCCATTGTGCAGGAAGGGTCAAAACGTGTTTTTCAGCAGAAATAAACATGTTTCTGCAAGTTTGGTCAACCCCATGTAAGTTATGGGGCAGTAACAGAACACTTTTCAAAACGTGTTTTTCAGCCCGAAATAAACGCGTTTTTTCAGACAACTGAATCCCCATGCAACAGCAAGGCTCAGAAGAGCCCACACACTCAGCTCTTAACCCCAGTGTGCAGAAAGAGTCAAAACGTGTTTTTCAGCAGAAATAAACATGTTTCTGCAAGTTTGGTCAACCCCATGTAAGTTATGGGGCAGTAACAGAACACTTTTCAAAACGTGTTTTTCAGCCCGAAATAAACGCGTTTTTTCAGACAACTGAATCACCATGTAACAGCAAGGCTCAGAGGAGCCCACACACTCAGCTCTTAACCCCAGTGTGCAGAAAGAGTCAAAACGTGTTTTTCAGCAGAAATAAACATGTTTCTGCAAGTTTGGTCAACCCCATGTAAGTTATGGGGCAGTAACAGAACACTTTTCAAAACGTGTTTTTCAGCCCGAAATAAACGCGTTTTTTCAGACAACTGAATCCCCATGTAACAGCAAGGCTCAGAGGAGCCCACACACTCAGCTCTTAGCCCCAGTGTGCAGAAAGTGTCAAAACGTGTTTTTCAGCAGAAATAAACATGTTTCTGCAAGTTTGGTCAACCCCATGTAAGTTATGGGACAGTAACAGCACACTTTTCAAAACGTGTTTTTCAGCCCGAAATAAACGCGTTTTTTCAGAAAACTGAATCCCCATGTAACAGCAAGGCTCAGAGGAGCCCACACACTCAGATCTTAACCCCAGTGTGCAGAAAGGGTCAAAACGTGTTTTTCAGCAGAAATAAACATGTTTCTGCAAGTTTGGTCAACCCCATGTAAGTTATGGGGCAGTAACAGAACACTTTTCAAAACGTGTTTTTCAGCCCGAAATAAACGCGTTTTTTCAGACAACTGAATCACCATGTAACAGCAAGGCTCAGAGGAGCCCACACACTCAGCTCTTAACCCCAGTGTGCAGGAAGGGTCAAAACGTGTTTTTCAGCAGAAATAAACATGTTTCTGCAAGTTTGGTCAACCCCATGTAAGTTATGGGGCAGTAACAGAACACTTTTCAAAACGTGTTTTTCAGCCCGAAATAAACGCGTTTTTTCAGACAACTGAATCCCCATGCAACAGCAAGGCTCAGAAGAGCCCACACACTCAGCTCTTAACCCCAGTGTGCAGAAAGTGTCAAAACGTGTTTTTCAGCAGAAATAAACATGTTTCTGCAAGTTTGGTCAACCCCATGTAAGTTATGGGACAGTAACAGCACACTTTTCAAAACGTGTTTTTCAGCCCGAAATAAACGCGTTTTTTCAGACAACTGAATCCCCATGTAACAGCAAGGCTCAGAGGAGCCCACACACTCAGATCTTAACCCCAGTGTGCAGAAAGGGTCAAAACGTGTTTTTCAGCAGAAATAAACATGTTTCTGCAAGTTTGGTCAACCCCATGTAAGTTATGGGGCAGTAACAGAACACTTTTCAAAACGTATTTTTCAGCCCGAAATAAACGCGTTTTTTCAGACAACTGAATCACCATGTAACAGCAAGGCTCAGAGGAGCCCACACACTCAGCTCTTAACCCCAGTGTGCAGGAAGGGTCAAAACGTGTTTTTCAGCAGAAATAAACATGTTTCTGCAAGTTTGGTCAACCCCATGTAAGTTATGGGACAGTAACAGCACACTTTTCAAAACGTGTTTTTCAGCCCGAAATAAACGCGTTTTTTCAGACAACTGAATCCCCATGTAACAGCAAGACTCAGAGGAGCCCACACACTCAGATCTTAACCCTAGTGTGCAGAAAGGGTAAAAACGTGTTTTTCAGCAGAAATAAACATGTTTCTGCAAGTTTGGTTAACCCCATGTAAGTTATGGGGAAGTAACAGAACACTTTTCAAAACGTGTTTTTCAGCCCGAAATAAACGCGTTTTTTCAGACAACTGAATCCCCATGTAACAGCAAGGTTCAGAAGAGCCCACACTCTCAGCTCTTAACCCCAGTGTGCAGGAAGGGTCAAAACGTGTTTTTCAGCAGAAATAAACATGTTTCTGCAAGTTTGGTCAACCCCATGTAAGTTATGGGGCAGTAACAGAACACTTTTCAAAACGTGTTTTTCAGCCCGAAATAAACGCGTTTTTTCAGACAACTGAATCCCCATGCAACAGCAAGGCTCAGAAGAGCCCACACACTCAGCTCTTAACCCCAGTGTGCAGAAAGAGTCAAAACATGTTTTTCAGCAGAAATAAACATGTTTCTGCAAGTTTGGTCAACCCCATGTAAGTTATGGGGCAGTAACAGAACACTTTTCAAAACGTGTTTTTCAGCCCGAAATAAACGCGTTTTTTCAGACAACTGAATCACCATGTAACAGCAAGGCTCAGAGGAGCCCACACACTCAGCTCTTAACCCCAGTGTGCAGGAAGGGTCAAAACGTGTTTTTCAGCAGAAATAAACATGTTTCTGCAAGTTTGGTCAACCCCATGTAAGTTATGGGACAGTAACAGCACACTTTTCAAAACGTGTTTTTCAGCCCGAAATAAACGCGTTTTTTCAGACAACTGAATCCCCATGCAACAGCAAGGCTCAGAAGAGCCCACACACTCAGCTCTTAACCCCAGTGTGCAGGAAGGGTCAAAACGTGTTTTTCAGCAGAAATAAACATGTTTCTGCAAGTTTGGTCAACCCCATGTAAGTTATGGGGCAGTAACAGAACACTTTTCAAAACGTGTTTTTCAGCCCGAAATAAACGCGTTTTTTCAGACAACTGAATCCCCATGCAACAGCAAGGCTCAGAAGAGCCCACACACTCAGCTCTTAACCCCAGTGTGCAGAAAGAGTCAAAACGTGTTTTTCAGCAGAAATAAACATGTTTCTGCAAGTTTGGTCAACCCCATGTAAGTTATGGGGCAGTAACAGAACACTTTTCAAAACGTGTTTTTCAGCCCGAAATAAACGCGTTTTTTCAGACAACTGAATCCCCATGTAACAGCAAGGCTCAGAGGAGCCCACACACTCAGCTCTAAGCCCCAGTGTGCAGAAAGTGTCAAAACGTGTTTTTCAGCAGAAATAAACATGTTTCTGCAAGTTTGGTCAACCCCATGTAAGTTATGGGACAGTAACAGCACACTTTTCAAAACGTGTTTTTCAGCCCGAAATAAACGCGTTTTTTCAGAAAACTGAATCCCCATGTAACAGCAAGGCTCAGAGGAGCCCACACACTCAGATCTTAACCCCAGTGTGCAGAAAGGGTCAAAACGTGTTTTTCAGCAGAAATAAACATGTTTCTGCAAGTTTGGTCAACCCCATGTAAGTTATGGGGCAGTAACAGAACACTTTTCAAAACGTGTTTTTCAGCCCGAAATAAACGCGTTTTTTCAGACAACTGAATCCCCATGCAACAGCAAGGCTCAGAAGAGCCCACACACTCAGCTCTTAACCCCAGTGTGCAGGAAGGGTCAAAACGTGTTTTTCAGCAGAAATAAACATGTTTCTGCAAGTTTGGTCAACCCCATGTAAGTTATGGGGCAGTAACAGAACACTTTTCAAAACGTGTTTTTCAGCCCGAAATAAACGCGTTTTTTCAGACAACTGAATCCCCATGCAACAGCAAGGCTCAGAAGAGCCCACACACTCAGCTCTTAACCCCAGTGTGCAGAAAGAGTCAAAACGTGTTTTTCAGCAGAAATAAACATGTTTCTGCAAGTTTGGTCAACCCCATGTAAGTTATGGGGCAGTAACAGAACACTTTTCAAAACGTGTTTTTCAGCCCGAAATAAACGCGTTTTTTCAGACAACTGAATCCCCATGTAACAGCAAGGCTCAGAGGAGCCCACACACTCAGATCTTAACCCCAGTGTGCAGAAAGGGTCAAAACGTGTTTTTCAGCAGAAATAAACATGTTTCTGCAAGTTTGGTCAACCCCATGTAAGTTATGGGGCAGTAACAGAACACTTTTCAAAACGTGTTTTTCAGCCCGAAATAAACGCGTTTTTTCAGACAACTGAATCACCATGTAACAGCAAGGCTCAGAGGAGCCCACACACTCAGCTCTTAACCCCAGTGTGCAGGAAGGGTCAAAACGTGTTTTTCAGCAGAAATAAACATGTTTCTGCAAGTTTGGTCAACCCCATGTAAGTTATGGGACAGTAACAGCACACTTTTCAAAACGTGTTTTTCAGCCCGAAATAAACGCGTTTTTTCAGACAACTGAATCCCCATGTAACAGCAAGGCTCAGAGGAGCCCACACACTCAGATCTTAACCCTAGTGTGCAGAAAGGGTAAAAACGTGTTTTTCAGCAGAAATAAACATGTTTCTGCAAGTTTGGTCAACCCCATGTAAGTTATGGGGCAGTAACAGAACACTTTTCAAAACGTGTTTTTCAGCCCGAAATAAACGCGTTTTTTCAGACAACTGAATCACCATGTAACAGCAAGGCTCAGAGGAGCCCACACACTCAGCTCTTAACCCCAGTGTGCAGGAAGGGTCAAAACGTGTTTTTCAGCAGAAATAAACATGTTTCTGCAAGTTTGGTCAACCCCATGTAAGTTATGGGGCAGTAACAGAACACTTTTCAAAACGTGTTTTTCAGCCCGAAATAAACGCGTTTTTTCAGACAACTGAATCCCCATACAACAGCAAGGCTCAGAAGAGCCCACACACTCAGCTCTTAACCCCAGTGTGCAGAAAGGGTCAAAACGTGTTTTTCAGCAGCAATAAACATGTTTCTGCAAGTTTGGTCAACCCCATGTAAGTTATGGGGCAGTAACAGAACACTTTTCAAAACGTGTTTTTCAGCCCGAAATAAACGCGTTTTTTCAGACAACTGAATCACCATGTAACAGCAAGGCTAAGAGGAGCCCACACACTCAGCTCTTAACCCCAGTGTGCAGGAAGGGTCAAAACGTGTTTTTCAGCAGAAATAAACATGTTTCTGCAAGTTTGGTCAACCCCATGTAAGTTATGGGACAGTAACAGCACACTTTTCAAAACGTGTTTTTCAGCCCGAAATAAACGCGTTTTTTCAGACAACTGAATCCCCATGTAACAGCAAGGCTCAGAGGAGCCCACACACTCAGATCTTAACCCCAGTGTGCAGAAAGGGTCAAAACGTGTTTTTCAGCAGAAATAAACATGTTTCTGCAAGTTTGGTCAACCCCATGTAAGTTATGGGGCAGTAACAGAACACTTTTCAAAACGTGTTTTTCAGCCCGAAATAAACGCGTTTTTTCAGACAACTGAATCACCATGTAACAGCAAGGCTCAGAGGAGCCCACACACTCAGCTCTTAACCCCAGTGTGCAGGAAGGGTCAAAACGTGTTTTTCAGCAGAAATAAACGTTTCTGCAAGTTTGGTCAACCCCATGTAAGTTATGGGACAGTAACAGCACACTTTTCAAAACGTGTTTTTCAGCCCGAAATAAACGCGTTTTTTCAGACAACTGAATCCCCATGTAACAGCAAGACTCAGAGGAGCCCACACACTCAGATCTTAACCCTAGTGTGCAGAAAGGGTAAAAACGTGTTTTTCAGCAGAAATAAACATGTTTCTGCAAGTTTGGTTAACCCCATGTAAGTTATGGGGAAGTAACAGAACACTTTTCAAAACGTGTTTTTCAGCCCGAAATAAACGCGTTTTTTCAGACAACTGAATCCCCATGTAACAGCAAGGTTCAGAAGAGCCCACACTCTCAGCTCTTAACCCCATTGTGCAGGAAGGGTCAAAACGTGTTTTTCAGCAGAAATAAACATGTTTCTGCAAGTTTGGTCAACCCCATGTAAGTTATGGGGCAGTAACAGAACACTTTTCAAAACGTGTTTTTCAGCCCGAAATAAACGCGTTTTTTCAGACAACTGAATCCCCATGCAACAGCAAGGCTCAGAAGAGCCCACACACTCAGCTCTTAACCCCAGTGTGCAGAAAGAGTCAAAACGTGTTTTTCAGCAGAAATAAACATGTTTCTGCAAGTTTGGTCAACCCCATGTAAGTTATGGGGCAGTAACAGAACACTTTTCAAAACGTGTTTTTCAGCCCGAAATAAACGCGTTTTTTCAGACAACTGAATCACCATGTAACAGCAAGGCTCAGAGGAGCCCACACACTCAGCTCTTAACCCCAGTGTGCAGAAAGAGTCAAAACGTGTTTTTCAGCAGAAATAAACATGTTTCTGCAAGTTTGGTCAACCCCATGTAAGTTATGGGGCAGTAACAGAACACTTTTCAAAACGTGTTTTTCAGCCCGAAATAAACGCGTTTTTTCAGACAACTGAATCCCCATGTAACAGCAAGGCTCAGAGGAGCCCACACACTCAGCTCTTAGCCCCAGTGTGCAGAAAGTGTCAAAACGTGTTTTTCAGCAGAAATAAACATGTTTCTGCAAGTTTGGTCAACCCCATGTAAGTTATGGGACAGTAACAGCACACTTTTCAAAACGTGTTTTTCAGCCCGAAATAAACGCGTTTTTTCAGAAAACTGAATCCCCATGTAACAGCAAGGCTCAGAGGAGCCCACACACTCAGATCTTAACCCCAGTGTGCAGAAAGGGTCAAAACGTGTTTTTCAGCAGAAATAAACATGTTTCTGCAAGTTTGGTCAACCCCATGTAAGTTATGGGGCAGTAACAGAACACTTTTCAAAACGTGTTTTTCAGCCCGAAATAAACGCGTTTTTTCAGACAACTGAATCACCATGTAACAGCAAGGCTCAGAGGAGCCCACACACTCAGCTCTTAACCCCAGTGTGCAGGAAGGGTCAAAACGTGTTTTTCAGCAGAAATAAACATGTTTCTGCAAGTTTGGTCAACCCCATGTAAGTTATGGGGCAGTAACAGAACACTTTTCAAAACGTGTTTTTCAGCCCGAAATAAACGCGTTTTTTCAGACAACTGAATCCCCATGCAACAGCAAGGCTCAGAAGAGCCCACACACTCAGCTCTTAACCCCAGTGTGCAGAAAGTGTCAAAACGTGTTTTTCAGCAGAAATAAACATGTTTCTGCAAGTTTGGTCAACCCCATGTAAGTTATGGGACAGTAACAGCACACTTTTCAAAACGTGTTTTTCAGCCCGAAATAAACGCGTTTTTTCAGACAACTGAATCCCCATGTAACAGCAAGGCTCAGAGGAGCCCACACACTCAGATCTTAACCCCAGTGTGCAGAAAGGGTCAAAACGTGTTTTTCAGCAGAAATAAACATGTTTCTGCAAGTTTGGTCAACCCCATGTAAGTTATGGGGCAGTAACAGAACACTTTTCAAAACGTATTTTTCAGCCCGAAATAAACGCGTTTTTTCAGACAACTGAATCACCATGTAACAGCAAGGCTCAGAGGAGCCCACACACTCAGCTCTTAACCCCAGTGTGCAGGAAGGGTCAAAACGTGTTTTTCAGCAGAAATAAACATGTTTCTGCAAGTTTGGTCAACCCCATGTAAGTTATGGGACAGTAACAGCACACTTTTCAAAACGTGTTTTTCAGCCCGAAATAAACGCGTTTTTTCAGACAACTGAATCCCCATGTAACAGCAAGACTCAGAGGAGCCCACACACTCAGATCTTAACCCTAGTGTGCAGAAAGGGTAAAAACGTGTTTTTCAGCAGAAATAAACATGTTTCTGCAAGTTTGGTTAACCCCATGTAAGTTATGGGGAAGTAACAGAACACTTTTCAAAACGTGTTTTTCAGCCCGAAATAAACGCGTTTTTTCAGACAACTGAATCCCCATGTAACAGCAAGGTTCAGAAGAGCCCACACTCTCAGCTCTTAACCCCAGTGTGCAGGAAGGGTCAAAACGTGTTTTTCAGCAGAAATAAACATGTTTCTGCAAGTTTGGTCAACCCCATGTAAGTTATGGGGCAGTAACAGAACACTTTTCAAAACGTGTTTTTCAGCCCGAAATAAACGCGTTTTTTCAGACAACTGAATCCCCATGCAACAGCAAGGCTCAGAAGAGCCCACACACTCAGCTCTTAACCCCAGTGTGCAGAAAGAGTCAAAACGTGTTTTTCAGCAGAAATAAACATGTTTCTGCAAGTTTGGTCAACCCCATGTAAGTTATGGGGCAGTAACAGAACACTTTTCAAAACGTGTTTTTCAGCCCGAAATAAACGCGTTTTTTCAGACAACTGAATCACCATGTAACAGCAAGGCTCAGAGGAGCCCACACACTCAGCTCTTAACCCCAGTGTGCAGGAAGGGTCAAAACGTGTTTTTCAGCAGAAATAAACATGTTTCTGCAAGTTTGGTCAACCCCATGTAAGTTATGGGACAGTAACAGCACACTTTTCAAAACGTGTTTTTCAGCCCGAAATAAACGCGTTTTTTCAGACAACTGAATCCCCATGCAACAGCAAGGCTCAGAAGAGCCCACACACTCAGCTCTTAACCCCAGTGTGCAGGAAGGGTCAAAACGTGTTTTTCAGCAGAAATAAACATGTTTCTGCAAGTTTGGTCAACCCCATGTAAGTTATGGGGCAGTAACAGAACACTTTTCAAAACGTGTTTTTCAGCCCGAAATAAACGCGTTTTTTCAGACAACTGAATCCCCATGCAACAGCAAGGCTCAGAAGAGCCCACACACTCAGCTCTTAACCCCAGTGTGCAGAAAGAGTCAAAACGTGTTTTTCAGCAGAAATAAACATGTTTCTGCAAGTTTGGTCAACCCCATGTAAGTTATGGGGCAGTAACAGAACACTTTTCAAAACGTGTTTTTCAGCCCGAAATAAACGCGTTTTTTCAGACAACTGAATCCCCATGTAACAGCAAGGCTCAGAGGAGCCCACACACTCAGCTCTAAGCCCCAGTGTGCAGAAAGTGTCAAAACGTGTTTTTCAGCAGAAATAAACATGTTTCTGCAAGTTTGGTCAACCCCATGTAAGTTATGGGACAGTAACAGCACACTTTTCAAAACGTGTTTTTCAGCCCGAAATAAACGCGTTTTTTCAGACAACTGAATCCCCATGCAACAGCAAGGCTCAGAAGAGCCCACACACTCAGCTCTTAACCCCAGTGTGCAGGAAGGGTCAAAACGTGTTTTTCAGCAGAAATAAACATGTTTCTGCAAGTTTGGTCAACCCCATGTAAGTTATGGGGCAGTAACAGAACACTTTTCAAAACGTGTTTTTCAGCCCGAAATAAACGCGTTTTTTCAGACAACTGAATCCCCATGCAACAGCAAGGCTCAGAAGAGCCCACACACTCAGCTCTTAACCCCAGTGTGCAGAAAGAGTCAAAACGTGTTTTTCAGCAGAAATAAACATGTTTCTGCAAGTTTGGTCAACCCCATGTAAGTTATGGGGCAGTAACAGAACACTTTTCAAAACGTGTTTTTCAGCCCGAAATAAACGCGTTTTTTCAGACAACTGAATCCCCATGTAACAGCAAGGCTCAGAGGAGCCCACACACTCAGCTCTAAGCCCCAGTGTGCAGAAAGTGTCAAAACGTGTTTTTCAGCAGAAATAAACATGTTTCTGCAAGTTTGGTCAACCCCATGTAAGTTATGGGACAGTAACAGCACACTTTTCAAAACGTGTTTTTCAGCCCGAAATAAACGCGTTTTTTCAGAAAACTGAATCCCCATGTAACAGCAAGGCTCAGAGGAGCCCACACACTCAGATCTTAACCCCAGTGTGCAGAAAGGGTCAAAACGTGTTTTTCAGCAGAAATAAACATGTTTCTGCAAGTTTGGTCAACCCCATGTAAGTTATGGGGCAGTAACAGAACACTTTTCAAAACGTGTTTTTCAGCCCGAAATAAACGCGTTTTTTCATACAACTGAATCCCCATGCAACAGCAAGGCTCAGAAGAGCCCACACACTCAGCTCTTAACCCCAGTGTGCAGGAAGGGTCAAAACGTGTTTTTCAGCAGAAATAAACATGTTTCTGCAAGTTTGGTCAACCCCATGTAAGTTATGGGGCAGTAACAGAACACTTTTCAAAACGTGTTTTTCAGCCCGAAATAAACGCGTTTTTTCAGACAACTGAATCCCCATGCAACAGCAAGGCTCAGAAGAGCCCACACACTCAGCTCTTAACCCCAGTGTGCAGAAAGAGTCAAAACGTGTTTTTCAGCAGAAATAAACATGTTTCTGCAAGTTTGGTCAACCCCATGTAAGTTATGGGGCAGTAACAGAACACTTTTCAAAACGTGTTTTTCAGCCCGAAATAAACGCGTTTTTTCAGACAACTGAATCCCCATGTAACAGCAAGGCTCAGAGGAGCCCACACACTCAGATCTTAACCCCAGTGTGCAGAAAGGGTCAAAACGTGTTTTTCAGCAGAAATAAACATGTTTCTGCAAGTTTGGTCAACCCCATGTAAGTTATGGGGCAGTAACAGAACACTTTTCAAAACGTGTTTTTCAGCCCGAAATAAACGCGTTTTTTCAGACAACTGAATCACCATGTAACAGCAAGGCTCAGAGGAGCCCACACACTCAGCTCTTAACCCCAGTGTGCAGGAAGGGTCAAAACGTGTTTTTCAGCAGAAATAAACATGTTTCTGCAAGTTTGGTCAACCCCATGTAAGTTATGGGACAGTAACAGCACACTTTTCAAAACGTGTTTTTCAGCCCGAAATAAACGCGTTTTTTCAGACAACTGAATCCCCATGTAACAGCAAGGCTCAGAGGAGCCCACACACTCAGATCTTAACCCTAGTGTGCAGAAAGGGTAAAAACGTGTTTTTCAGCAGAAATAAACATGTTTCTGCAAGTTTGGTCAACCCCATGTAAGTTATGGGGCAGTAACAGAACACTTTTCAAAACGTGTTTTTCAGCCCGAAATAAACGCGTTTTTTCAGACAACTGAATCACCATGTAACAGCAAGGCTCAGAGGAGCCCACACACTCAGCTCTTAACCCCAGTGTGCAGGAAGGGTCAAAACGTGTTTTTCAGCAGAAATAAACATGTTTCTGCAAGTTTGGTCAACCCCATGTAAGTTATGGGGCAGTAACAGAACACTTTTCAAAACGTGTTTTTCAGCCCGAAATAAACGCGTTTTTTCAGACAACTGAATCCCCATACAACAGCAAGGCTCAGAAGAGCCCACACACTCAGCTCTTAACCCCAGTGTGCAGAAAGGGTCAAAACGTGTTTTTCAGCAGCAATAAACATGTTTCTGCAAGTTTGGTCAACCCCATGTAAGTTATGGGGCAGTAACAGAACACTTTTCAAAACGTGTTTTTCAGCCCGAAATAAACGCGTTTTTTCAGACAACTGAATCACCATGTAACAGCAAGGCTAAGAGGAGCCCACACACTCAGCTCTTAACCCCAGTGTGCAGGAAGGGTCAAAACGTGTTTTTCAGCAGAAATAAACATGTTTCTGCAAGTTTGGTCAACCCCATGTAAGTTATGGGACAGTAACAGCACACTTTTCAAAACGTGTTTTTCAGCCCGAAATAAACGCGTTTTTTCAGACAACTGAATCCCCATGTAACAGCAAGGCTCAGAGGAGCCCACACACTCAGATCTTAACCCCAGTGTGCAGAAAGGGTCAAAACGTGTTTTTCAGCAGAAATAAACATGTTTCTGCAAGTTTGGTCAACCCCATGTAAGTTATGGGGCAGTAACAGAACACTTTTCAAAACGTGTTTTTCAGCCCGAAATAAACGCGTTTTTTCAGACAACTGAATCACCATGTAACAGCAAGGCTCAGAGGAGCCCACACACTCAGCTCTTAACCCCAGTGTGCAGGAAGGGTCAAAACGTGTTTTTCAGCAGAAATAAACGTTTCTGCAAGTTTGGTCAACCCCATGTAAGTTATGGGACAGTAACAGCACACTTTTCAAAACGTGTTTTTCAGCCCGAAATAAACGCGTTTTTTCAGACAACTGAATCCCCATGTAACAGCAAGACTCAGAGGAGCCCACACACTCAGATCTTAACCCTAGTGTGCAGAAAGGGTAAAAACGTGTTTTTCAGCAGAAATAAACATGTTTCTGCAAGTTTGGTTAACCCCATGTAAGTTATGGGGAAGTAACAGAACACTTTTCAAAACGTGTTTTTCAGCCCGAAATAAACGCGTTTTTTCAGACAACTGAATCCCCATGTAACAGCAAGGTTCAGAAGAGCCCACACTCTCAGCTCTTAACCCCAGTGTGCAGGAAGGGTCAAAACGTGTTTTTCAGCAGAAATAAACATGTTTCTGCAAGTTTGGTCAACCCCATGTAAGTTATGGGGCAGTAACAGAACACTTTTCAAAACGTGTTTTTCAGCCCGAAATAAACGCGTTTTTTCAGACAACTGAATCCCCATGCAACAGCAAGGCTCAGAAGAGCCCACACACTCAGCTCTTAACCCCAGTGTGCAGAAAGAGTCAAAACGTGTTTTTCAGCAGAAATAAACATGTTTCTGCAAGTTTGGTCAACCCCATGTAAGTTATGGGGCAGTAACAGAACACTTTTCAAAACGTGTTTTTCAGCCCGAAATAAACGCGTTTTTTCAGACAACTGAATCACCATGTAACAGCAAGGCTCAGAGGAGCCCACACACTCAGCTCTTAACCCCAGTGTGCAGGAAGGGTCAAAACGTGTTTTTCAGCAGAAATAAACATGTTTCTGCAAGTTTGGTCAACCCCATGTAAGTTATGGGACAGTAACAGCACACTTTTCAAAACGTGTTTTTCAGCCCGAAATAAACGCGTTTTTTCAGACAACTGAATCCCCATGCAACAGCAAGGCTCAGAAGAGCCCACACACTCAGCTCTTAACCCCAGTGTGCAGGAAGGGTCAAAACGTGTTTTTCAGCAGAAATAAACATGTTTCTGCAAGTTTGGTCAACCCCATGTAAGTTATGGGGCAGTAACAGAACACTTTTCAAAACGTGTTTTTCAGCCCGAAATAAACGCGTTTTTTCAGACAACTGAATCCCCATGCAACAGCAAGGCTCAGAAGAGCCCACACACTCAGCTCTTAACCCCAGTGTGCAGAAAGAGTCAAAACGTGTTTTTCAGCAGAAATAAACATGTTTCTGCAAGTTTGGTCAACCCCATGTAAGTTATGGGGCAGTAACAGAACACTTTTCAAAACGTGTTTTTCAGCCCGAAATAAACGCGTTTTTTCAGACAACTGAATCCCCATGTAACAGCAAGGCTCAGAGGAGCCCACACACTCAGCTCTAAGCCCCAGTGTGCAGAAAGTGTCAAAACGTGTTTTTCAGCAGAAATAAACATGTTTCTGCAAGTTTGGTCAACCCCATGTAAGTTATGGGACAGTAACAGCACACTTTTCAAAACGTGTTTTTCAGCCCGAAATAAACGCGTTTTTTCAGAAAACTGAATCCCCATGTAACAGCAAGGCTCAGAGGAGCCCACACACTCAGATCTTAACCCCAGTGTGCAGAAAGGGTCAAAACGTGTTTTTCAGCAGAAATAAACATGTTTCTGCAAGTTTGGTCAACCCCATGTAAGTTATGGGGCAGTAACAGAACACTTTTCAAAACGTGTTTTTCAGCCCGAAATAAACGCGTTTTTTCAGACAACTGAATCCCCATGCAACAGCAAGGCTCAGAAGAGCCCACACACTCAGCTCTTAACCCCAGTGTGCAGGAAGGGTCAAAACGTGTTTTTCAGCAGAAATAAACATGTTTCTGCAAGTTTGGTCAACCCCATGTAAGTTATGGGGCAGTAACAGAACACTTTTCAAAACGTGTTTTTCAGCCCGAAATAAACGCGTTTTTTCAGACAACTGAATCCCCATGCAACAGCAAGGCTCAGAAGAGCCCACACACTCAGCTCTTAACCCCAGTGTGCAGAAAGAGTCAAAACGTGTTTTTCAGCAGAAATAAACATGTTTCTGCAAGTTTGGTCAACCCCATGTAAGTTATGGGGCAGTAACAGAACACTTTTCAAAACGTGTTTTTCAGCCCGAAATAAACGCGTTTTTTCAGACAACTGAATCCCCATGTAACAGCAAGGCTCAGAGGAGCCCACACACTCAGATCTTAACCCCAGTGTGCAGAAAGGGTCAAAACGTGTTTTTCAGCAGAAATAAACATGTTTCTGCAAGTTTGGTCAACCCCATGTAAGTTATGGGGCAGTAACAGAACACTTTTCAAAACGTGTTTTTCAGCCCGAAATAAACGCGTTTTTTCAGACAACTGAATCACCATGTAACAGCAAGGCTCAGAGGAGCCCACACACTCAGCTCTTAACCCCAGTGTGCAGGAAGGGTCAAAACGTGTTTTTCAGCAGAAATAAACATGTTTCTGCAAGTTTGGTCAACCCCATGTAAGTTATGGGACAGTAACAGCACACTTTTCAAAACGTGTTTTTCAGCCCGAAATAAACGCGTTTTTTCAGACAACTGAATCCCCATGTAACAGCAAGGCTCAGAGGAGCCCACACACTCAGATCTTAACCCTAGTGTGCAGAAAGGGTAAAAACGTGTTTTTCAGCAGAAATAAACATGTTTCTGCAAGTTTGGTCAACCCCATGTAAGTTATGGGGCAGTAACAGAACACTTTTCAAAACGTGTTTTTCAGCCCGAAATAAACGCGTTTTTTCAGACAACTGAATCACCATGTAACAGCAAGGCTCAGAGGAGCCCACACACTCAGCTCTTAACCCCAGTGTGCAGGAAGGGTCAAAACGTGTTTTTCAGCAGAAATAAACATGTTTCTGCAAGTTTGGTCAACCCCATGTAAGTTATGGGGCAGTAACAGAACACTTTTCAAAACGTGTTTTTCAGCCCGAAATAAACGCGTTTTTTCAGACAACTGAATCCCCATACAACAGCAAGGCTCAGAAGAGCCCACACACTCAGATCTTAACCCTAGTGTGCAGAAAGGGTAAAAACGTGTTTTTCAGCAGAAATAAACATGTTTCTGCAAGTTTGGTTAACCCCATGTAAGTTATGGGGAAGTAACAGAACACTTTTCAAAACGTGTTTTTCAGCCCGAAATAAACGCGTTTTTTCAGACAACTGAATCCCCATGTAACAGCAAGGTTCAGAAGAGCCCACACTCTCAGCTCTTAACCCCAGTGTGCAGGAAGGGTCAAAACGTGTTTTTCAGCAGAAATAAACATGTTTCTGCAAGTTTGGTCAACCCCATGTAAGTTATGGGGCAGTAACAGAACACTTTTCAAAACGTGTTTTTCAGCCCGAAATAAACGCGTTTTTTCAGACAACTGAATCCCCATGCAACAGCAAGGCTCAGAAGAGCCCACACACTCAGCTCTTAACCCCAGTGTGCAGAAAGAGTCAAAACGTGTTTTTCAGCAGAAATAAACATGTTTCTGCAAGTTTGGTCAACCCCATGTAAGTTATGGGGCAGTAACAGAACACTTTTCAAAACGTGTTTTTCAGCCCGAAATAAACGCGTTTTTTCAGACAACTGAATCACCATGTAACAGCAAGGCTCAGAGGAGCCCACACACTCAGCTCTTAACCCCAGTGTGCAGGAAGGGTCAAAACGTGTTTTTCAGCAGAAATAAACATGTTTCTGCAAGTTTGGTCAACCCCATGTAAGTTATGGGACAGTAACAGCACACTTTTCAAAACGTGTTTTTCAGCCCGAAATAAACGCGTTTTTTCAGACAACTGAATCCCCATGCAACAGCAAGGCTCAGAAGAGCCCACACACTCAGCTCTTAACCCCAGTGTGCAGGAAGGGTCAAAACGTGTTTTTCAGCAGAAATAAACATGTTTCTGCAAGTTTGGTCAACCCCATGTAAGTTATGGGGCAGTAACAGAACACTTTTCAAAACGTGTTTTTCAGCCCGAAATAAACGCGTTTTTTCAGACAACTGAATCCCCATGCAACAGCAAGGCTCAGAAGAGCCCACACACTCAGCTCTTAACCCCAGTGTGCAGAAAGAGTCAAAACGTGTTTTTCAGCAGAAATAAACATGTTTCTGCAAGTTTGGTCAACCCCATGTAAGTTATGGGGCAGTAACAGAACACTTTTCAAAACGTGTTTTTCAGCCCGAAATAAACGCGTTTTTTCAGACAACTGAATCCCCATGTAACAGCAAGGCTCAGAGGAGCCCACACACTCAGCTCTAAGCCCCAGTGTGCAGAAAGTGTCAAAACGTGTTTTTCAGCAGAAATAAACATGTTTCTGCAAGTTTGGTCAACCCCATGTAAGTTATGGGACAGTAACAGCACACTTTTCAAAACGTGTTTTTCAGCCCGAAATAAACGCGTTTTTTCAGAAAACTGAATCCCCATGTAACAGCAAGGCTCAGAGGAGCCCACACACTCAGATCTTAACCCCAGTGTGCAGAAAGGGTCAAAACGTGTTTTTCAGCAGAAATAAACATGTTTCTGCAAGTTTGGTCAACCCCATGTAAGTTATGGGGCAGTAACAGAACACTTTTCAAAACGTGTTTTTCAGCCCGAAATAAACGCGTTTTTTCAGACAACTGAATCCCCATGCAACAGCAAGGCTCAGAAGAGCCCACACACTCAGCTCTTAACCCCAGTGTGCAGGAAGGGTCAAAACGTGTTTTTCAGCAGAAATAAACATGTTTCTGCAAGTTTGGTCAACCCCATGTAAGTTATGGGGCAGTAACAGAACACTTTTCAAAACGTGTTTTTCAGCCCGAAATAAACGCGTTTTTTCAGACAACTGAATCCCCATACAACAGCAAGGCTCAGAAGAGCCCACACACTCAGATCTTAACCCTAGTGTGCAGAAAGGGTAAAAACGTGTTTTTCAGCAGAAATAAACATGTTTCTGCAAGTTTGGTTAACCCCATGTAAGTTATGGGGAAGTAACAGAACACTTTTCAAAACGTGTTTTTCAGCCCGAAATAAACGCGTTTTTTCAGACAACTGAATCCCCATGTAACAGCAAGGTTCAGAAGAGCCCACACTCTCAGCTCTTAACCCCAGTGTGCAGGAAGGGTCAAAACGTGTTTTTCAGCAGAAATAAACATGTTTCTGCAAGTTTGGTCAACCCCATGTAAGTTATGGGGCAGTAACAGAACACTTTTCAAAACGTGTTTTTCAGCCCGAAATAAACGCGTTTTTTCAGACAACTGAATCCCCATGCAACAGCAAGGCTCAGAAGAGCCCACACACTCAGCTCTTAACCCCAGTGTGCAGAAAGAGTCAAAACGTGTTTTTCAGCAGAAATAAACATGTTTCTGCAAGTTTGGTCAACCCCATGTAAGTTATGGGGCAGTAACAGAACACTTTTCAAAACGTGTTTTTCAGCCCGAAATAAACGCGTTTTTTCAGACAACTGAATCACCATGTAACAGCAAGGCTCAGAGGAGCCCACACACTCAGCTCTTAACCCCAGTGTGCAGGAAGGGTCAAAACGTGTTTTTCAGCAGAAATAAACATGTTTCTGCAAGTTTGGTCAACCCCATGTAAGTTATGGGACAGTAACAGCACACTTTTCAAAACGTGTTTTTCAGCCCGAAATAAACGCGTTTTTTCAGACAACTGAATCCCCATGCAACAGCAAGGCTCAGAAGAGCCCACACACTCAGCTCTTAACCCCAGTGTGCAGGAAGGGTCAAAACGTGTTTTTCAGCAGAAATAAACATGTTTCTGCAAGTTTGGTCAACCCCATGTAAGTTATGGGGCAGTAACAGAACACTTTTCAAAACGTGTTTTTCAGCCCGAAATAAACGCGTTTTTTCAGACAACTGAATCCCCATGCAACAGCAAGGCTCAGAAGAGCCCACACACTCAGCTCTTAACCCCAGTGTGCAGAAAGAGTCAAAACGTGTTTTTCAGCAGAAATAAACATGTTTCTGCAAGTTTGGTCAACCCCATGTAAGTTATGGGGCAGTAACAGAACACTTTTCAAAACGTGTTTTTCAGCCCGAAATAAACGCGTTTTTTCAGACAACTGAATCCCCATGTAACAGCAAGGCTCAGAGGAGCCCACACACTCAGCTCTAAGCCCCAGTGTGCAGAAAGTGTCAAAACGTGTTTTTCAGCAGAAATAAACATGTTTCTGCAAGTTTGGTCAACCCCATGTAAGTTATGGGACAGTAACAGCACACTTTTCAAAACGTGTTTTTCAGCCCGAAATAAACGCGTTTTTTCAGAAAACTGAATCCCCATGTAACAGCAAGGCTCAGAGGAGCCCACACACTCAGATCTTAACCCCAGTGTGCAGAAAGGGTCAAAACGTGTTTTTCAGCAGAAATAAACATGTTTCTGCAAGTTTGGTCAACCCCATGTAAGTTATGGGGCAGTAACAGAACACTTTTCAAAACGTATTTTTCAGCCCGAAATAAACGCGTTTTTTCAGACAACTGAATCACCATGTAACAGCAAGGCTCAGAGGAGCCCACACACTCAGCTCTTAACCCCAGTGTGCAGGAAGGGTCAAAACGTGTTTTTCAGCAGAAATAAACATGTTTCTGCAAGTTTGGTCAACCCCATGTAAGTTATGGGACAGTAACAGCACACTTTTCAAAACGTGTTTTTCAGCCCGAAATAAACGCGTTTTTTCAGACAACTGAATCCCCATGTAACAGCAAGACTCAGAGGAGCCCACACACTCAGATCTTAACCCTAGTGTGCAGAAAGGGTAAAAACGTGTTTTTCAGCAGAAATAAACATGTTTCTGCAAGTTTGGTTAACCCCATGTAAGTTATGGGGAAGTAACAGAACACTTTTCAAAACGTGTTTTTCAGCCCGAAATAAACGCGTTTTTTCAGACAACTGAATCCCCATGTAACAGCAAGGTTCAGAAGAGCCCACACTCTCAGCTCTTAACCCCAGTGTGCAGGAAGGGTCAAAACGTGTTTTTCAGCAGAAATAAACATGTTTCTGCAAGTTTGGTCAACCCCATGTAAGTTATGGGGCAGTAACAGAACACTTTTCAAAACGTGTTTTTCAGCCCGAAATAAACGCGTTTTTTCAGACAACTGAATCCCCATGCAACAGCAAGGCTCAGAAGAGCCCACACACTCAGCTCTTAACCCCAGTGTGCAGAAAGAGTCAAAACGTGTTTTTCAGCAGAAATAAACATGTTTCTGCAAGTTTGGTCAACCCCATGTAAGTTATGGGGCAGTAACAGAACACTTTTCAAAACGTGTTTTTCAGCCCGAAATAAACGCGTTTTTTCAGACAACTGAATCACCATGTAACAGCAAGGCTCAGAGGAGCCCACACACTCAGCTCTTAACCCCAGTGTGCAGGAAGGGTCAAAACGTGTTTTTCAGCAGAAATAAACATGTTTCTGCAAGTTTGGTCAACCCCATGTAAGTTATGGGACAGTAACAGCACACTTTTCAAAACGTGTTTTTCAGCCCGAAATAAACGCGTTTTTTCAGACAACTGAATCCCCATGTAACAGCAAGACTCAGAGGAGCCCACACACTCAGATCTTAACCCTAGTGTGCAGAAAGGGTAAAAACGTGTTTTTCAGCAGAAATAAACATGTTTCTGCAAGTTTGGTCAACCCCATGTAAGTTATGGGACAGTAACAGCACACTTTTCAAAACGTGTTTTTCAGCCCGAAATAAACGCGTTTTTTTCAGACAACTGAATCCCCATGTAACAGCAAGCTCAGAGGAGCCCACACACTCAGATCTTAACCCCAGTGTGCAGAAAGGGTCAAAACGTGTTTTTCAGCAGAAATAAACATGTTTCTGCAAGTTTGGTCAACCCCATGTAAGTTATGGGGCAGTAACAGAACACTTTTCAAAACGTGTTTTTCAGCCCGAAATAAACGCGTTTTTTCAGACAACTGAATCCCCATGTAACAGCAAGACTCAGAGGAGCCCACACACTCAGATCTTAACCCCAGTGTGCAGAAAGGGTAAAAACGTGTTTTTCAGCAGAAATAAACATGTTTCTGCAAGTTTGGTCAACCCCATGTAAGTTATGGGGCAGTAAAAGAACACTTTTCAAAACGTGTTTTTCAGCCCGAAATAAACGCGTTTTTTCAGACAACTGAATCCCCATGTAACAGCAAGGTTCAGAAGAGCCCACACTCTCAGCTCTTAACCCCAGTGTGCAGGAAGGGTCAAAACGTGTTTTTCAGCAGAAATAAACATGTTTCTGCAAGTTTGGTCAACCCCATGTAAGTTATGGGGCAGTAACAGAACACTTTTCAAAACGTGTTTTTCAGCCCGAAATAAACGCGTTTTTTCAGACAACTGAATCCCCATGCAACAGCAAGGCTCAGAAGAGCCCACACACTCAGCTCTTAACCCCAGTGTGCAGAAAGAGTCAAAACGTGTTTTTCAGCAGAAATAAACATGTTTCTGCAAGTTTGGTCAACCCCATGTAAGTTATGGGGCAGTAACAGAACACTTTTCAAAACGTGTTTTTCAGCCCGAAATAAACGCGTTTTTTCAGACAACTGAATCACCATGTAACAGCAAGGCTCAGAGGAGCCCACACACTCAGCTCTTAACCCCAGTGTGCAGGAAGGGTCAAAACGTGTTTTTCAGCAGAAATAAACATGTTTCTGCAAGTTTGGTCAACCCCATGTAAGTTATGGGGCAGTAACAGAACACTTTTCAAAACGTGTTTTTCAGCCCGAAATAAACGCGTTTTTTCAGACAACTGAATCCCCATGCAACAGCAAGGCTCAGAAGAGCCCACACACTCAGCTCTTAACCCCAGTGTGCAGAAAGTGTCAAAACGTGTTTTTCAGCAGAAATAAACATGTTTCTGCAAGTTTGGTCAACCCCATGTAAGTTATGGGACAGTAACAGCACACTTTTCAAAACGTGTTTTTCAGCCCGAAATAAACGCGTTTTTTCAGACAACTGAATCCCCATGTAACAGCAAGCTCAGAGGAGCCCACACACTCAGATCTTAACCCCAGTGTGCAGAAAGGGTCAAAACGTGTTTTTCAGCAGAAATAAACATGTTTCTGCAAGTTTGGTCAACCCCATGTAAGTTATGGGGCAGTAACAGAACACTTTTCAAAACGTGTTTTTCAGCCCGAAATAAACGCGTTTTTTTCAGACAACTGAATCCCCATGTAACAGCAAGACTCAGAGGAGCCCACACACTCAGATCTTAACCCCAGTGTGCAGAAAGGGTAAAAACGTGTTTTTCAGCAGAAATAAACATGTTTCTGCAAGTTTGGTCAACCCCATGTAAGTTATGGGGCAGTAACAGAACACTTTTCAAAACGTGTTTTTCAGCCCGAAATAAACGCGTTTTTTCAGACAACTGAATCCCCATGTAACAGCAAGGTTCAGAAGAGCCCACACTCTCAGCTCTTAACCCCAGTGTGCAGGAAGGGTCAAAACGTGTTTTTCAGCAGAAATAAACATGTTTCTGCAAGTTTGGTCAACCCCATGTAAGTTATGGGGCAGTAACAGAACACTTTTCAAAACGTGTTTTTCAGCCCGAAATAAACGCGTTTTTTCAGACAACTGAATCCCCATGCAACAGCAAGGCTCAGAAGAGCCCACACACTCAGCTCTTAACCCCAGTGTGCAAAAAGAGTCAAAACGTGTTTTTCAGCAGAAATAAACATGTTTCTGCAAGTTTGGTCAACCCCATGTAAGTTATGGGGCAGTAACAGAACACTTTTCAAAACGTGTTTTTCAGCCCGAAATAAACGCGTTTTTTCAGACAACTGAATCCCCATGCAACAGCAAGGCTCAGAAGAGCCCACACACTCAGCTCTTAACCCCAGTGTGCAGAAAGAGTCAAAACGTGTTTTTCAGCAGAAATAAACATGTTTCTGCAAGTTTGGTCAACCCCATGTAAGTTATGGGGCAGTAACAGAACACTTTTCAAAACGTGTTTTTCAGCCCGAAATAAACGCGTTTTTTCAGACAACTGAATCACCATGTAACAGCAAGGCTCAGAGGAGCCCACACACTCAGCTCTTAACCCCAGTGTGCAGGAAGGGTCAAAACGTGTTTTTCAGCAGAAATAAACATGTTTCTGCAAGTTTGGTCAACCCCATGTAAGTTATGGGGCAGTAACAGAACACTTTTCAAAACGTGTTTTTCAGCCCGAAATAAACGCGTTTTTTCAGACAACTGAATCCCCATGCAACAGCAAGGCTCAGAAGAGCCCACACACTCAGCTCTTAACCCCAGTGTGCAGAAAGTGTCAAAACGTGTTTTTCAGCAGAAATAAACATGTTTCTGCAAGTTTGGTCAACCCCATGTAAGTTATGGGACAGTAACAGCACACTTTTCAAAACGTGTTTTTCAGCCCGAAATAAACGCGTTTTTTCAGACAACTGAATCCCCATGTAACAGCAAGCTCAGAGGAGCCCACACACTCAGATCTTAACCCCAGTGTGCAGAAAGGGTCAAAACGTGTTTTTCAGCAGAAATAAACATGTTTCTGCAAGTTTGGTCAACCCCATGTAAGTTATGGGGCAGTAACAGAACACTTTTCAAAACGTGTTTTTCAGCCCGAAATAAACGCGTTTTTTTCAGACAACTGAATCCCCATGTAACAGCAAGACTCAGAGGAGCCCACACACTCAGATCTTAACCCCAGTGTGCAGAAAGGGTAAAAACGTGTTTTTCAGCAGAAATAAACATGTTTCTGCAAGTTTGGTCAACCCCATGTAAGTTATGGGGCAGTAACAGAACACTTTTCAAAACGTGTTTTTCAGCCCGAAATAAACGCGTTTTTTCAGACAACTGAATCCCCATGTAACAGCAAGGTTCAGAAGAGCCCACACTCTCAGCTCTTAACCCCAGTGTGCAGGAAGGGTCAAAACGTGTTTTTCAGCAGAAATAAACATGTTTCTGCAAGTTTGGTCAACCCCATGTAAGTTATGGGGCAGTAACAGAACACTTTTCAAAACGTGTTTTTCAGCCCGAAATAAACGCGTTTTTTCAGACAACTGAATCCCCATGCAACAGCAAGGCTCAGAAGAGCCCACACACTCAGCTCTTAACCCCAGTGTGCAGAAAGAGTCAAAACGTGTTTTTCAGCAGAAATAAACATGTTTCTGCAAGTTTGGTCAACCCCATGTAAGTTATGGGGCAGTAACAGAACACTTTTCAAAACGTGTTTTTCAGCCCGAAATAAACGCGTTTTTTCAGACAACTGAATCACCATGTAACAGCAAGGCTCAGAGGAGCCCACACACTCAGCTCTTAACCCCAGTGTGCAGAAAGAGTCAAAACGTGTTTTTCAGCAGAAATAAACATGTTTCTGCAAGTTTGGTCAACCCCATGTAAGTTATGGGGCAGTAACAGAACACTTTTCAAAACGTGTTTTTCAGCCCGAAATAAACGCGTTTTTTCAGACAACTGAATCCCCATGTAACAGCAAGGCTCAGAGGAGCCCACACACTCAGCTCTTAGCCCCAGTGTGCAGAAAGTGTCAAAACGTGTTTTTCAGCAGAAATAAACATGTTTCTGCAAGTTTGGTCAACCCCATGTAAGTTATGGGACAGTAACAGCACACTTTTCAAAACGTGTTTTTCAGCCCGAAATAAACGCGTTTTTTCAGACAACTGAATCCCCATGTAACAGCAAGGCTCAGAGGATCCCACACACTCAGATCTTAACCCCAGTGTGCAGAAAGGGTCAAAACGTGTTTTTCAGCAGAAATAAACATGTTTCTGCAAGTTTGGTCAACCCCATGTAAGTTATGGGGCAGTAACAGCACACTTTTCAAAACGTGTTTTTCAGCCCGAAATAAACGCGTTTTTTCAGACAACTGAATCCCCATGTAACAGCAAGGCTCAGAGGATCCCACACACTCAGATCTTAACCCCAGTGTGCAGAAAGGGTCAAAACGTGTTTTTCAGCAGAAATAAACATGTTTCTGCAAGTTTGGTCAACCCCATGTAAGTTATGGGGCAGTAACAGAACACTTTTCAAAACGTGTTTTTCAGCCCGAAATAAACGCGTTTTTTCAGACAACTGAATCACCATGTAACAGCAAGGCTCAGAGGAGCCCACACACTCAGCTCTTAACCCCAGTGTGCAGGAAGGGTCAAAACGTGTTTTTCAGCAGAAATAAACATGTTTCTGCAAGTTTGGTCAACCCCATGTAAGTTATGGGGCAGTAACAGAACACTTTTCAAAACGTGTTTTTCAGCCCGAAATAAACGCGTTTTTTCAGACAACTGAATCCCCATGCAACAGCAAGGCTCAGAAGAGCCCACACACTCAGATCTTAACCCCAGTGTGCAGAAAGGGTCAAAACGTGTTTTTCAGCAGAAATAAACATGTTTCTGCAAGTTTGGTCAACCCCATGTAAGTTATGGGACAGTAACAGCACACTTTTCAAAACGTGTTTTTCAGCCCGAAATAAACGCGTTTTTTCAGAAAACTGAATCCCCATGTAACAGCAAGGCTCAGAGGAGCCCACACACTCAGATCTTAACCCCAGTGTGCAGAAAGGGTCAAAACGTGTTTTTCAGCAGAAATAAACATGTTTCTGCAAGTTTGGTCAACCCCATGTAAGTTATGGGGCAGTAACAGAACACTTTTCAAAACGTGTTTTTCAGCCCGAAATAAACGCGTTTTTTCAGACAACTGAATCACCATGTAACAGCAAGGCTCAGAGGAGCCCACACACTCAGCTCTTAACCCCAGTGTGCAGGAAGGGTCAAAACGTGTTTTTCAGCAGAAATAAACATGTTTCTGCAAGTTTGGTCAACCCCATGTAAGTTATGGGGCAGTAACAGAACACTTTTCAAAACGTGTTTTTCAGCCCGAAATAAACGCGTTTTTTCAGACAACTGAATCCCCATGCAACAGCAAGGCTCAGAAGAGCCCACACACTCAGCTCTTAACCCCAGTGTGCAGAAAGTGTCAAAACGTGTTTTTCAGCAGAAATAAACATGTTTCTGCAAGTTTGGTCAACCCCATGTAAGTTATGGGACAGTAACAGCACACTTTTCAAAACGTGTTTTTCAGCCCGAAATAAACGCGTTTTTTCAGACAACTGAATCCCCATGTAACAGCAAGGCTCAGAGGAGCCCACACACTCAGATCTTAACCCCAGTGTGCAGAAAGGGTCAAAACGTGTTTTTCAGCAGAAATAAACATGTTTCTGCAAGTTTGGTCAACCCCATGTAAGTTATGGGGCAGTAACAGAACACTTTTCAAAACGTATTTTTCAGCCCGAAATAAACGCGTTTTTTCAGACAACTGAATCACCATGTAACAGCAAGGCTCAGAGGAGCCCACACACTCAGCTCTTAACCCCAGTGTGCAGGAAGGGTCAAAACGTGTTTTTCAGCAGAAATAAACATGTTTCTGCAAGTTTGGTCAACCCCATGTAAGTTATGGGACAGTAACAGCACACTTTTCAAAACGTGTTTTTCAGCCCGAAATAAACGCGTTTTTTCAGACAACTGAATCCCCATGTAACAGCAAGACTCAGAGGAGCCCACACACTCAGATCTTAACCCTAGTGTGCAGAAAGGGTAAAAACGTGTTTTTCAGCAGAAATAAACATGTTTCTGCAAGTTTGGTTAACCCCATGTAAGTTATGGGGAAGTAACAGAACACTTTTCAAAACGTGTTTTTCAGCCCGAAATAAACGCGTTTTTTCAGACAACTGAATCCCCATGTAACAGCAAGGTTCAGAAGAGCCCACACTCTCAGCTCTTAACCCCAGTGTGCAGGAAGGGTCAAAACGTGTTTTTCAGCAGAAATAAACATGTTTCTGCAAGTTTGGTCAACCCCATGTAAGTTATGGGGCAGTAACAGAACACTTTTCAAAACGTGTTTTTCAGCCCGAAATAAACGCGTTTTTTCAGACAACTGAATCCCCATGCAACAGCAAGGCTCAGAAGAGCCCACACACTCAGCTCTTAACCCCAGTGTGCAGAAAGAGTCAAAACGTGTTTTTCAGCAGAAATAAACATGTTTCTGCAAGTTTGGTCAACCCCATGTAAGTTATGGGGCAGTAACAGAACACTTTTCAAAACGTGTTTTTCAGCCCGAAATAAACGCGTTTTTTCAGACAACTGAATCACCATGTAACAGCAAGGCTCAGAGGAGCCCACACACTCAGCTCTTAACCCCAGTGTGCAGGAAGGGTCAAAACGTGTTTTTCAGCAGAAATAAACATGTTTCTGCAAGTTTGGTCAACCCCATGTAAGTTATGGGACAGTAACAGCACACTTTTCAAAACGTGTTTTTCAGCCCGAAATAAACGCGTTTTTTCAGACAACTGAATCCCCATGTAACAGCAAGACTCAGAGGAGCCCACACACTCAGATCTTAACCCTAGTGTGCAGAAAGGGTAAAAACGTGTTTTTCAGCAGAAATAAACATGTTTCTGCAAGTTTGGTCAACCCCATGTAAGTTATGGGACAGTAACAGCACACTTTTCAAAACGTGTTTTTCAGCCCGAAATAAACGCGTTTTTTTCAGACAACTGAATCCCCATGTAACAGCAAGCTCAGAGGAGCCCACACACTCAGATCTTAACCCCAGTGTGCAGAAAGGGTCAAAACGTGTTTTTCAGCAGAAATAAACATGTTTCTGCAAGTTTGGTCAACCCCATGTAAGTTATGGGGCAGTAACAGAACACTTTTCAAAACGTGTTTTTCAGCCCGAAATAAACGCGTTTTTTTCAGACAACTGAATCCCCATGTAACAGCAAGACTCAGAGGAGCCCACACACTCAGATCTTAACCCCAGTGTGCAGAAAGGGTAAAAACGTGTTTTTCAGCAGAAATAAACATGTTTCTGCAAGTTTGGTCAACCCCATGTAAGTTATGGGGCAGTAAAAGAACACTTTTCAAAACGTGTTTTTCAGCCCGAAATAAACGCGTTTTTTCAGACAACTGAATCCCCATGTAACAGCAAGGTTCAGAAGAGCCCACACTCTCAGCTCTTAACCCCAGTGTGCAGGAAGGGTCAAAACGTGTTTTTCAGCAGAAATAAACATGTTTCTGCAAGTTTGGTCAACCCCATGTAAGTTATGGGGCAGTAACAGAACACTTTTCAAAACGTGTTTTTCAGCCCGAAATAAACGCGTTTTTTCAGACAACTGAATCCCCATGCAACAGCAAGGCTCAGAAGAGCCCACACACTCAGCTCTTAACCCCAGTGTGCAGAAAGAGTCAAAACGTGTTTTTCAGCAGAAATAAACATGTTTCTGCAAGTTTGGTCAACCCCATGTAAGTTATGGGGCAGTAACAGAACACTTTTCAAAACGTGTTTTTCAGCCCAAAATAAACGCGTTTTTTCAGACAACTGAATCACCATGTAACAGCAAGGCTCAGAGGAGCCCACACACTCAGCTCTTAACCCCAGTGTGCAGGAAGGGTCAAAACGTGTTTTTCAGCAGAAATAAACATGTTTCTGCAAGTTTGGTCAACCCCATGTAAGTTATGGGGCAGTAACAGAACACTTTTCAAAACGTGTTTTTCAGCCCGAAATAAACGCGTTTTTTCAGACAACTGAATCCCCATGCAACAGCAAGGCTCAGAAGAGCCCACACACTCAGCTCTTAACCCCAGTGTGCAGAAAGTGTCAAAACGTGTTTTTCAGCAGAAATAAACATGTTTCTGCAAGTTTGGTCAACCCCATGTAAGTTATGGGACAGTAACAGCACACTTTTCAAAACGTGTTTTTCAGCCCGAAATAAACGCGTTTTTTCAGACAACTGAATCCCCATGTAACAGCAAGCTCAGAGGAGCCCACACACTCAGATCTTAACCCCAGTGTGCAGAAAGGGTCAAAACGTGTTTTTCAGCAGAAATAAACATGTTTCTGCAAGTTTGGTCAACCCCATGTAAGTTATGGGGCAGTAACAGAACACTTTTCAAAACGTGTTTTTCAGCCCGAAATAAACGCGTTTTTTTCAGACAACTGAATCCCCATGTAACAGCAAGACTCAGAGGAGCCCACACACTCAGATCTTAACCCCAGTGTGCAGAAAGGGTAAAAACGTGTTTTTCAGCAGAAATAAACATGTTTCTGCAAGTTTGGTCAACCCCATGTAAGTTATGGGGCAGTAACAGAACACTTTTCAAAACGTGTTTTTCAGCCCGAAATAAACGCGTTTTTTCAGACAACTGAATCCCCATGTAACAGCAAGGTTCAGAAGAGCCCACACTCTCAGCTCTTAACCCCAGTGTGCAGGAAGGGTCAAAACGTGTTTTTCAGCAGAAATAAACATGTTTCTGCAAGTTTGGTCAACCCCATGTAAGTTATGGGGCAGTAACAGAACACTTTTCAAAACGTGTTTTTCAGCCCGAAATAAACGCGTTTTTTCAGACAACTGAATCCCCATGCAACAGCAAGGCTCAGAAGAGCCCACACACTCAGCTCTTAACCCCAGTGTGCAAAAAGAGTCAAAACGTGTTTTTCAGCAGAAATAAACATGTTTCTGCAAGTTTGGTCAACCCCATGTAAGTTATGGGGCAGTAACAGAACACTTTTCAAAACGTGTTTTTCAGCCCGAAATAAACGCGTTTTTTCAGACAACTGAATCCCCATGCAACAGCAAGGCTCAGAAGAGCCCACACACTCAGCTCTTAACCCCAGTGTGCAGAAAGAGTCAAAACGTGTTTTTCAGCAGAAATAAACATGTTTCTGCAAGTTTGGTCAACCCCATGTAAGTTATGGGGCAGTAACAGAACACTTTTCAAAACGTGTTTTTCAGCCCGAAATAAACGCGTTTTTTCAGACAACTGAATCACCATGTAACAGCAAGGCTCAGAGGAGCCCACACACTCAGCTCTTAACCCCAGTGTGCAGGAAGGGTCAAAACGTGTTTTTCAGCAGAAATAAACATGTTTCTGCAAGTTTGGTCAACCCCATGTAAGTTATGGGGCAGTAACAGAACACTTTTCAAAACGTGTTTTTCAGCCCGAAATAAACGCGTTTTTTCAGACAACTGAATCCCCATGCAACAGCAAGGCTCAGAAGAGCCCACACACTCAGATCTTAACCCCAGTGTGCAGAAAGGGTCAAAACGTGTTTTTCAGCAGAAATAAACATGTTTCTGCAAGTTTGGTCAACCCCATGTAAGTTATGGGGCAGTAACAGAACACTTTTCAAAACGTGTTTTTCAGCCCGAAATAAACGCGTTTTTTCAGACAACTGAATCACCATGTAACAGCAAGGCTCAGAGGAGCCCACACACTCAGCTCTTAACCCCAGTGTGCAGGAAGGGTCAAAACGTGTTTTTCAGCAGAAATAAACATGTTTCTGCAAGTTTGGTCAACCCCATGTAAGTTATGGGGCAGTAACAGAACACTTTTCAAAACGTGTTTTTCAGCCCGAAATAAACGCGTTTTTTCAGACAACTGAATCCCCATGCAACAGCAAGGCTCAGAAGAGCCCACACACTCAGCTCTTAACCCCAGTGTGCAGAAAGAGTCAAAACGTGTTTTTCAGCAGAAATAAACATGTTTCTGCAAGTTTGGTCAACCCCATGTAAGTTATGGGGCAGTAACAGAACACTTTTCAAAACGTGTTTTTCAGCCCGAAATAAACGCGTTTTTTCAGACAACTGAATCCCCATGCAACAGCAAGGCTCAGAAGAGCCCACACACTCAGCTCTTAACCCCAGTGTGAAGAAAGAGTCAAAACGTGTTTTTCAGCAGAAATAAACATGTTTCTGCAAGTTTGGTCAACCCCATGTAAGTTATGGGGCAGTAACAGCACACTTTTCAAAACGTGTTTTTCAGCCCAAAATAAACGCGTTTTTTCAGATAACTGAATCCCCATGTAACAGCAAGGCTCAGAGGAGCCCACACACTCAGATCTTAACCCCAGTGTGCAGAAAGGGTCAAAACGTGTTTTTCAGCAGAAATAAACATGTTTCTGCAAGTTTGGTCAACCCCATGTAACTTATGGGGCAGTAACAGAACACTTTTCAAAACGTGTTTTTCAGCCCGAAATAAACGCGTTTTTTCAGACAACTGAATCACCATGTAACAGCAAGGCTCAGAAGAACCAACACACTCAGCTCTTAACCCCAGTGTGCAGGAAGGGTCAAAACGTGTTTTTCAGCAGAAATAAACATGTTTCTGCAAGTTTGGTCAACCCCATGTAAGTTATGGGGCAGTAACAGAACACTTTTCAAAACGTGTTTTTCAGCCCGAAATAAACGCGTTTTTTCAGACAACTGAATCCCCATGCAACAGCAAGGCTGAGAAGAGCTCACACACTCAGCTCTTAACCCCAGTGTGCAGAAAGAGTCAAAACGTGTTTTTCAGCAGAAATAAACATGTTTCTGCAAGTTTGGTCAACCCCATGTAAGTTATGGGGCAGTAACAGAACACTTTTCAAAACGTGTTTTTCAGCCCGAAATAAACGCGTTTTTTCAGACAACTGAATCCCCATGTAACAGCAAGGCTCAGAGGAGCCCACACACTCAGCTCTTAGCCCCAGTGTGCAGAAAGTGTCAAAACGTGTTTTTCAGCAGAAATAAACATGTTTCTGCAAGTTTGGTCAACCCCATGTAAGTTATGGGACAGTAACAGCACACTTTTCAAAACGTGTTTTTCAGCCCGAAATAAACGCGTTTTTTCAGACAACTGAATCCCCATGTAACAGCAAGGCTCAGAGGAGCCCACACACTCAGATCTTAACCCCAGTGTGCAGAAAGGGTCAAAACGTGTTTTTCAGCAGAAATAAACATGTTTCTGCAAGTTTGGTCAACCCCATGTAAGTTATGGGGCAGTAACAGAACACTTTTCAAAACGTGTTTTTCAGCCCGAAATAAACGCGTTTTTTCAGACAACTGAATCACCATGTAACAGCAAGGCTCAGAGGAGCCCACACACTCAGCTCTTAACCCCAGTGTGCAGGAAGGGTCAAAACGTGTTTTTCAGCAGAAATAAACATGTTTCAGCAAGTTTGGTCAACCCCATGTAAGTTATGGGACAGTAACAGCACACTTTTCAAAACGTGTTTTTCAGCCCGAAATAAACGCGTTTTTTCAGACAACTGAATCCCCATGTAACAGCAAGGCTCAGAGGAGCCCACACACTCAGATCTTAACCCCAGTGTGCAGAAAGGGTCAAAACGTGTTTTTCAGCAGAAATAAACATGTTTCTGCAAGTTTGGTCAACCCTATGTAAGTTATGGGGCAGTAACAGAACACTTTTCAAAACGTGTTTTTCAGCCCGAAATAAACGCGTTTTTTCAGACAACTGAATCCCCATGCAACAGCAAGGCTCAGAAGAGCCCACACACTCAGCTCTTAACCCCAGTGTGCAGAAAGAGTCAAAACGTGTTTTTCAGCAGAAATAAACATGTTTCTGCAATTTTGGTCAACCCCATGTAAGTTATGGGGCAGTAACAGCACACTTTTCAAAACGTGTTTTTCAGCCCGAAATAAACGCGTTTTTTCAGACAACTGAATCCCCATGTAACAGCAAGGCTCAGAGGAGCCCACACACTCAGATCTTAACCCCAGTGTGCAGAAAGGGTCAAAACGTGTTTTTCAGCAGAAATAAACATGTTTCTGCAAGTTTGGTCAACCCCATGTAAGTTATGGGACAGTAACAGCACACTTTTCAAAACGTGTTTTTCAGCCCGAAATAAACGCGTTTTTTCAGACAACTGAATCCCCATGTAACAGCAAGGCTCAGAGGAGCCCACACACTCAGATCTTAACCCCAGTGTGCAGAAAGGGTCAAAACGTGTTTTTCAGCAGAAATAAACATGTTTCTGCAAGTTTGGTCAACCCCATGTAAGTTATGGGGCAGTAACAGAACACTTTTCAAAACGTATTTTTCAGCCCGAAATAAACGCGTTTTTTCAGACAACTGAATCACCATGTAACAGCAAGGCTCAGAGGAGCCCACACACTCAGCTCTTAACCCCAGTGTGCAGGAAGGGTCAAAACGTGTTTTTCAGCAGAAATAAACATGTTTCTGCAAGTTTGGTCAACCCCATGTAAGTTATGGGACAGTAACAGCACACTTTTCAAAACGTGTTTTTCAGCCCGAAATAAACGCGTTTTTTCAGACAACTGAATCCCCATGTAACAGCAAGACTCAGAGGAGCCCACACACTCAGATCTTAACCCTAGTGTGCAGAAAGGGTAAAAACGTGTTTTTCAGCAGAAATAAACATGTTTCTGCAAGTTTGGTTAACCCCATGTAAGTTATGGGGAAGTAACAGAACACTTTTCAAAACGTGTTTTTCAGCCCGAAATAAACGCGTTTTTTCAGACAACTGAATCCCCATGTAACAGCAAGGTTCAGAAGAGCCCACACTCTCAGCTCTTAACCCCAGTGTGCAGGAAGGGTCAAAACGTGTTTTTCAGCAGAAATAAACATGTTTCTGCAAGTTTGGTCAACCCCATGTAAGTTATGGGGCAGTAACAGAACACTTTTCAAAACGTGTTTTTCAGCCCGAAATAAACGCGTTTTTTCAGACAACTGAATCCCCATGCAACAGCAAGGCTCAGAAGAGCCCACACACTCAGCTCTTAACCCCAGTGTGCAGAAAGAGTCAAAACGTGTTTTTCAGCAGAAATAAACATGTTTCTGCAAGTTTGGTCAACCCCATGTAAGTTATGGGGCAGTAACAGAACACTTTTCAAAACGTGTTTTTCAGCCCGAAATAAACGCGTTTTTTCAGACAACTGAATCACCATGTAACAGCAAGGCTCAGAGGAGCCCACACACTCAGCTCTTAACCCCAGTGTGCAGGAAGGGTCAAAACGTGTTTTTCAGCAGAAATAAACATGTTTCTGCAAGTTTGGTCAACCCCATGTAAGTTATGGGACAGTAACAGCACACTTTTCAAAACGTGTTTTTCAGCCCGAAATAAACGCGTTTTTTCAGACAACTGAATCCCCATGTAACAGCAAGACTCAGAGGAGCCCACACACTCAGATCTTAACCCTAGTGTGCAGAAAGGGTAAAAACGTGTTTTTCAGCAGAAATAAACATGTTTCTGCAAGTTTGGTCAACCCCATGTAAGTTATGGGACAGTAACAGCACACTTTTCAAAACGTGTTTTTCAGCCCGAAATAAACGCGTTTTTTTCAGACAACTGAATCCCCATGTAACAGCAAGCTCAGAGGAGCCCACACACTCAGATCTTAACCCCAGTGTGCAGAAAGGGTCAAAACGTGTTTTTCAGCAGAAATAAACATGTTTCTGCAAGTTTGGTCAACCCCATGTAAGTTATGGGGCAGTAACAGAACACTTTTCAAAACGTGTTTTTCAGCCCGAAATAAACGCGTTTTTTCAGACAACTGAATCCCCATGTAACAGCAAGACTCAGAGGAGCCCACACACTCAGATCTTAACCCCAGTGTGCAGAAAGGGTAAAAACGTGTTTTTCAGCAGAAATAAACATGTTTCTGCAAGTTTGGTCAACCCCATGTAAGTTATGGGGCAGTAAAAGAACACTTTTCAAAACGTGTTTTTCAGCCCGAAATAAACGCGTTTTTTCAGACAACTGAATCCCCATGTAACAGCAAGGTTCAGAAGAGCCCACACTCTCAGCTCTTAACCCCAGTGTGCAGGAAGGGTCAAAACGTGTTTTTCAGCAGAAATAAACATGTTTCTGCAAGTTTGGTCAACCCCATGTAAGTTATGGGGCAGTAACAGAACACTTTTCAAAACGTGTTTTTCAGCCCGAAATAAACGCGTTTTTTCAGACAACTGAATCCCCATGCAACAGCAAGGCTCAGAAGAGCCCACACACTCAGCTCTTAGCCCCAGTGTGCAGAAAGAGTCAAAACGTGTTTTTCAGCAGAAATAAACATGTTTCTGCAAGTTTGGTCAACCCCATGTAAGTTATGGGGCAGTAACAGAACACTTTTCAAAACGTGTTTTTCAGCCCGAAATAAACGCGTTTTTTCAGACAACTGAATCACCATGTAACAGCAAGGCTAAGAGGAGCCCACACACTCAGCTCTTAACCCCAGTGTGCAGGAAGGGTCAAAACGTGTTTTTCAGCAGAAATAAACATGTTTCTGCAAGTTTGGTCAACCCCATGTAAGTTATGGGGCAGTAACAGAACACTTTTGAAAACGTGTTTTTCAGCCCGAAATAAACGCGTTTTTTCAGACAACTGAATCACCATGTAACAGCAAGGCTAAGAGGAGCCCACACACTCAGCTCTTAACCCCAGTGTGCAGGAAGGGTCAAAACGTGTTTTTCAGCAGAAATAAACATGTTTCTGCAAGTTTGGTCAACCCCATGTAAGTTATGGGGCAGTAACAGAACACTTTTCAAAACGTGTTTTTCAGCCCGAAATAAACGCGTTTTTTCAGACAACTGAATCCCCATGCAACAGCAAGGCTCAGAAGAGCCCACACACTCAGCTCTTAACCCCAGTGTGCAGAAAGTGTCAAAACGTGTTTTTCAGCAGAAATAAACATGTTTCTGCAAGTTTGGTCAACCCCATGTAAGTTATGGGACAGTAACAGCACACTTTTCAAAACGTGTTTTTCAGCCCGAAATAAACGCGTTTTTTCAGACAACTGAATCCCCATGTAACAGCAAGGCTCAGAGGAGCCCACACACTCAGATCTTAACCCCAGTGTGCAAAAAGGGTCAAAACGTGTTTTTCAGCAGAAATAAACATGTTTCTGCAAGTTTGGTCAACCCCATGTAAGTTATGGGGCAGTAACAGAACACTTTTCAAAACGTGTTTTTCAGCCCGAAATAAACGCGTTTTTTCAGACAACTGAATCACCATGTAACAGCAAGGCTCAGAGGAGCCCACACACTCAGCTCTTAACCCCAGTGTGCAGGAAGGGTCAAAACGTGTTTTTCAGCAGAAATAAACATGTTTCTGCAAGTTTGGTCAACCCCATGTAAGTTATGGGGCAGTAACAGAACACTTTTCAAAACGTGTTTTTCAGCCCGAAATAAACGCGTTTTTTCAGACAACTGAATCCCCATGCAACAGCAAGGCTCAGAAGAGCCCACACACTCAGCTCTTAACCCCAGTGTGCAGAAAGTGTCAAAACGTGTTTTTCAGCAGAAATAAACATGTTTCTGCAAGTTTGGTCAACCCCATGTAAGTTATGGGACAGTAACAGCACACTTTTCAAAACGTGTTTTTCAGCCCGAAATAAACGCGTTTTTTCAGACAACTGAATCCCCATGTAACAGCAAGCTCAGAGGAGCCCACACACTCAGATCTTAACCCCAGTGTGCAGAAAGGGTCAAAACGTGTTTTTCAGCAGAAATAAACATGTTTCTGCAAGTTTGGTCAACCCCATGTAAGTTATGGGGCAGTAACAGAACACTTTTCAAAACGTGTTTTTCAGCCCGAAATAAACGCGTTTTTTTCAGACAACTGAATCCCCATGTAACAGCAAGACTCAGAGGAGCCCACACACTCAGATCTTAACCCCAGTGTGCAGAAAGGGTAAAAACGTGTTTTTCAGCAGAAATAAACATGTTTCTGCAAGTTTGGTCAACCCCATGTAAGTTATGGGGCAGTAACAGAACACTTTTCAAAACGTGTTTTTCAGCCCGAAATAAACGCGTTTTTTCAGACAACTGAATCCCCATGTAACAGCAAGGTTCAGAAGAGCCCACACTCTCAGCTCTTAACCCCAGTGTGCAGGAAGGGTCAAAACGTGTTTTTCAGCAGAAATAAACATGTTTCTGCAAGTTTGGTCAACCCCATGTAAGTTATGGGGCAGTAACAGAACACTTTTCAAAACGTGTTTTTCAGCCCGAAATAAACGCGTTTTTTCAGACAACTGAATCCCCATGCAACAGCAAGGCTCAGAAGAGCCCACACACTCAGCTCTTAACCCCAGTGTGCAGAAAGAGTCAAAACGTGTTTTTCAGCAGAAATAAACATGTTTCTGCAAGTTTGGTCAACCCCATGTAAGTTATGGGGCAGTAACAGAACACTTTTCAAAACGTGTTTTTCAGCCCGAAATAAACGCGTTTTTTCAGACAACTGAATCACCATGTAACAGCAAGGCTCAGAGGAGCCCACACACTCAGCTCTTAACCCCAGTGTGCAGAAAGAGTCAAAACGTGTTTTTCAGCAGAAATAAACATGTTTCTGCAAGTTTGGTCAACCCCATGTAAGTTATGGGGCAGTAACAGAACACTTTTCAAAACGTGTTTTTCAGCCCGAAATAAACGCGTTTTTTCAGACAACTGAATCCCCATGTAACAGCAAGGCTCAGAGGAGCCCACACACTCAGCTCTTAGCCCCAGTGTGCAGAAAGTGTCAAAACGTGTTTTTCAGCAGAAATAAACATGTTTCTGCAAGTTTGGTCAACCCCATGTAAGTTATGGGACAGTAACAGCACACTTTTCAAAACGTGTTTTTCAGCCCGAAATAAACGCGTTTTTTCAGACAACTGAATCCCCATGTAACAGCAAGGCTCAGAGGATCCCACACACTCAGATCTTAACCCCAGTGTGCAGAAAGGGTCAAAACGTGTTTTTCAGCAGAAATAAACATGTTTCTGCAAGTTTGGTCAACCCCATGTAAGTTATGGGGCAGTAACAGAACACTTTTCAAAACGTGTTTTTCAGCCCGAAATAAACGCGTTTTTTCAGACAACTGAATCACCATGTAACAGCAAGGCTCAGAGGAGCCCACACACTCAGCTCTTAACCCCAGTGTGCAGGAAGGGTCAAAACGTGTTTTTCAGCAGAAATAAACATGTTTCTGCAAGTTTGGTCAACCCCATGTAAGTTATGGGGCAGTAACAGAACACTTTTCAAAACGTGTTTTTCAGCCCGAAATAAACGCGTTTTTTCAGACAACTGAATCCCCATGCAACAGCAAGGCTCAGAAGAGCCCACACACTCAGATCTTAACCCCAGTGTGCAGAAAGGGTCAAAACGTGTTTTTCAGCAGAAATAAACATGTTTCTGCAAGTTTGGTCAACCCCATGTAAGTTATGGGGCAGTAACAGAACACTTTTCAAAACGTGTTTTTCAGCCCGAAATAAACGCGTTTTTTCAGACAACTGAATCACCATGTAACAGCAAGGCTCAGAGGAGCCCACACACTCAGCTCTTAACCCCAGTGTGCAGGAAGGGTCAAAACGTGTTTTTCAGCAGAAATAAACATGTTTCTGCAAGTTTGGTCAACCCCATGTAAGTTATGGGGCAGTAACAGAACACTTTTCAAAACGTGTTTTTCAGCCCGAAATAAACGCGTTTTTTCAGACAACTGAATCCCCATGCAACAGCAAGGCTCAGAAGAGCCCACACACTCAGCTCTTAACCCCAGTGTGCAGAAAGAGTCAAAACGTGTTTTTCAGCAGAAATAAACATGTTTCTGCAAGTTTGGTCAACCCCATGTAAGTTATGGGGCAGTAACAGAACACTTTTCAAAACGTGTTTTTCAGCCCGAAATAAACGCGTTTTTTCAGACAACTGAATCCCCATGCAACAGCAAGGCTCAGAAGAGCCCACACACTCAGCTCTTAACCCCAGTGTGAAGAAAGAGTCAAAACGTGTTTTTCAGCAGAAATAAACATGTTTCTGCAAGTTTGGTCAACCCCATGTAAGTTATGGGGCAGTAACAGCACACTTTTCAAAACGTGTTTTTCAGCCCGAAATAAACGCGTTTTTTCAGATAACTGAATCCCCATGTAACAGCAAGGCTCAGAGGAGCCCACACACTCAGATCTTAACCCCAGTGTGCAGAAAGGGTCAAAACGTGTTTTTCAGCAGAAATAAACATGTTTCTGCAAGTTTGGTCAACCCCATGTAACTTATGGGGCAGTAACAGAACACTTTTCAAAACGTGTTTTTCAGCCCGAAATAAACGCGTTTTTTCAGACAACTGAATCACCATGTAACAGCAAGGCTCAGAAGAACCAACACACTCAGCTCTTAACCCCAGTGTGCAGGAAGGGTCAAAACGTGTTTTTCAGCAGAAATAAACATGTTTCTGCAAGTTTGGTCAACCCCATGTAAGTTATGGGGCAGTAACAGAACACTTTTCAAAACGTGTTTTTCAGCCCGAAATAAACGCGTTTTTTCAGACAACTGAATCCCCATGCAACAGCAAGGCTCAGAAGAGCCCACACACTCAGATCTTAACCCCAGTGTGCAGAAAGGGTCAAAACGTGTTTTTCAGCAGAAATAAACATGTTTCTGCAAGTTTGGTCAACCCCATGTAAGTTATGGGGCAGTAACAGAACACTTTTCAAAACGTGTTTTTCAGCCCGAAATAAACGCGTTTTTTCAGACAACTGAATCACCATGTAACAGCAAGGCTCAGAGGAGCCCACACACTCAGCTCTTAACCCCAGTGTGCAGGAAGGGTCAAAACGTGTTTTTCAGCAGAAATAAACATGTTTCTGCAAGTTTGGTCAACCCCATGTAAGTTATGGGGCAGTAACAGAACACTTTTCAAAACGTGTTTTTCAGCCCGAAATAAACGCGTTTTTTCAGACAACTGAATCCCCATGCAACAGCAAGGCTCAGAAGAGCCCACACACTCAGCTCTTAACCCCAGTGTGCAGAAAGAGTCAAAACGTGTTTTTCAGCAGAAATAAACATGTTTCTGCAAGTTTGGTCAACCCCATGTAAGTTATGGGGCAGTAACAGAACACTTTTCAAAACGTGTTTTTCAGCCCGAAATAAACGCGTTTTTTCAGACAACTGAATCCCCATGCAACAGCAAGGCTCAGAAGAGCCCACACACTCAGCTCTTAACCCCAGTGTGAAGAAAGAGTCAAAACGTGTTTTTCAGCAGAAATAAACATGTTTCTGCAAGTTTGGTCAACCCCATGTAAGTTATGGGGCAGTAACAGCACACTTTTCAAAACGTGTTTTTCAGCCCGAAATAAACGCGTTTTTTCAGATAACTGAATCCCCATGTAACAGCAAGGCTCAGAGGAGCCCACACACTCAGATCTTAACCCCAGTGTGCAGAAAGGGTCAAAACGTGTTTTTCAGCAGAAATAAACATGTTTCTGCAAGTTTGGTCAACCCCATGTAACTTATGGGGCAGTAACAGAACACTTTTCAAAACGTGTTTTTCAGCCCGAAATAAACGCGTTTTTTCAGACAACTGAATCACCATGTAACAGCAAGGCTCAGAAGAACCAACACACTCAGCTCTTAACCCCAGTGTGCAGGAAGGGTCAAAACGTGTTTTTCAGCAGAAATAAACATGTTTCTGCAAGTTTGGTCAACCCCATGTAAGTTATGGGGCAGTAACAGAACACTTTTCAAAACGTGTTTTTCAGCCCGAAATAAACGCGTTTTTTCAGACAACTGAATCCCCATGCAACAGCAAGGCTGAGAAGAGCTCACACACTCAGCTCTTAACCCCAGTGTGCAGAAAGAGTCAAAACGTGTTTTTCAGCAGAAATAAACATGTTTCTGCAAGTTTGGTCAACCCCATGTAAGTTATGGGGCAGTAACAGAACACTTTTCAAAACGTGTTTTTCAGCCCGAAATAAACGCGTTTTTTCAGACAACTGAATCACCATGTAACAGCAAGGCTCAGAGGAGCCCACACACTCAGCTCTTAACCCCAGTGTGCAGGAAGGGTCAAAACGTGTTTTTCAGCAGAAATAAACATGTTTCTGCAAGTTTGGTCAACCCCATGTAAGTTATGGGGCAGTAACAGAACACTTTTCAAAACGTGTTTTTCAGCCCGAAATAAACGCGTTTTTTCAGACAACTGAATCCCCATGCAACAGCAAGGCTCAGAAGAGCCCACACACTCAGATCTTAACCCCAGTGTGCAGAAAGGGTCAAAACGTGTTTTTCAGCAGAAATAAACATGTTTCTGCAAGTTTGGTCAACCCCATGTAAGTTATGGGGCAGTAACAGAACACTTTTCAAAACGTGTTTTTCAGCCCGAAATAAACGCGTTTTTTCAGACAACTGAATCACCATGTAACAGCAAGGCTCAGAGGAGCCCACACACTCAGCTCTTAACCCCAGTGTGCAGGAAGGGTCAAAACGTGTTTTTCAGCAGAAATAAACATGTTTCTGCAAGTTTGGTCAACCCCATGTAAGTTATGGGGCAGTAACAGAACACTTTTCAAAACGTGTTTTTCAGCCCGAAATAAACGCGTTTTTTCAGACAACTGAATCCCCATGCAACAGCAAGGCTCAGAAGAGCCCACACACTCAGCTCTTAACCCCAGTGTGCAGAAAGAGTCAAAACGTGTTTTTCAGCAGAAATAAACATGTTTCTGCAAGTTTGGTCAACCCCATGTAAGTTATGGGGCAGTAACAGAACACTTTTCAAAACGTGTTTTTCAGCCCGAAATAAACGCGTTTTTTCAGACAACTGAATCCCCATGCAACAGCAAGGCTCAGAAGAGCCCACACACTCAGCTCTTAACCCCAGTGTGAAGAAAGAGTCAAAACGTGTTTTTCAGCAGAAATAAACATGTTTCTGCAAGTTTGGTCAACCCCATGTAAGTTATGGGGCAGTAACAGCACACTTTTCAAAACGTGTTTTTCAGCCCGAAATAAACGCGTTTTTTCAGATAACTGAATCCCCATGTAACAGCAAGGCTCAGAGGAGCCCACACACTCAGATCTTAACCCCAGTGTGCAGAAAGGGTCAAAACGTGTTTTTCAGCAGAAATAAACATGTTTCTGCAAGTTTGGTCAACCCCATGTAACTTATGGGGCAGTAACAGAACACTTTTCAAAACGTGTTTTTCAGCCCGAAATAAACGCGTTTTTTCAGACAACTGAATCACCATGTAACAGCAAGGCTCAGAAGAACCAACACACTCAGCTCTTAACCCCAGTGTGCAGGAAGGGTCAAAACGTGTTTTTCAGCAGAAATAAACATGTTTCTGCAAGTTTGGTCAACCCCATGTAAGTTATGGGGCAGTAACAGAACACTTTTCAAAACGTGTTTTTCAGCCCGAAATAAACGCGTTTTTTCAGACAACTGAATCCCCATGCAACAGCAAGGCTCAGAAGAGCCCACACACTCAGATCTTAACCCCAGTGTGCAGAAAGGGTCAAAACGTGTTTTTCAGCAGAAATAAACATGTTTCTGCAAGTTTGGTCAACCCCATGTAAGTTATGGGGCAGTAACAGAACACTTTTCAAAACGTGTTTTTCAGCCCGAAATAAACGCGTTTTTTCAGACAACTGAATCACCATGTAACAGCAAGGCTCAGAGGAGCCCACACACTCAGCTCTTAACCCCAGTGTGCAGGAAGGGTCAAAACGTGTTTTTCAGCAGAAATAAACATGTTTCTGCAAGTTTGGTCAACCCCATGTAAGTTATGGGGCAGTAACAGAACACTTTTCAAAACGTGTTTTTCAGCCCGAAATAAACGCGTTTTTTCAGACAACTGAATCCCCATGCAACAGCAAGGCTCAGAAGAGCCCACACACTCAGCTCTTAACCCCAGTGTGCAGAAAGAGTCAAAACGTGTTTTTCAGCAGAAATAAACATGTTTCTGCAAGTTTGGTCAACCCCATGTAAGTTATGGGGCAGTAACAGAACACTTTTCAAAACGTGTTTTTCAGCCCGAAATAAACGCGTTTTTTCAGACAACTGAATCCCCATGCAACAGCAAGGCTCAGAAGAGCCCACACACTCAGCTCTTAACCCCAGTGTGAAGAAAGAGTCAAAACGTGTTTTTCAGCAGAAATAAACATGTTTCTGCAAGTTTGGTCAACCCCATGTAAGTTATGGGGCAGTAACAGCACACTTTTCAAAACGTGTTTTTCAGCCCGAAATAAACGCGTTTTTTCAGATAACTGAATCCCCATGTAACAGCAAGGCTCAGAGGAGCCCACACACTCAGATCTTAACCCCAGTGTGCAGAAAGGGTCAAAACGTGTTTTTCAGCAGAAATAAACATGTTTCTGCAAGTTTGGTCAACCCCATGTAACTTATGGGGCAGTAACAGAACACTTTTCAAAACGTGTTTTTCAGCCCGAAATAAACGCGTTTTTTCAGACAACTGAATCACCATGTAACAGCAAGGCTCAGAAGAACCAACACACTCAGCTCTTAACCCCAGTGTGCAGGAAGGGTCAAAACGTGTTTTTCAGCAGAAATAAACATGTTTCTGCAAGTTTGGTCAACCCCATGTAAGTTATGGGGCAGTAACAGAACACTTTTCAAAACGTGTTTTTCAGCCCGAAATAAACGCGTTTTTTCAGACAACTGAATCCCCATGCAACAGCAAGGCTGAGAAGAGCTCACACACTCAGCTCTTAACCCCAGTGTGCAGAAAGAGTCAAAACGTGTTTTTCAGCAGAAATAAACATGTTTCTGCAAGTTTGGTCAACCCCATGTAAGTTATGGGGCAGTAACAGAACACTTTTCAAAACGTGTTTTTCAGCCCGAAATAAACGCGTTTTTTCAGACAACTGAATCCCCATGTAACAGCAAGGCTCAGAGGAGCCCACACACTCAGCTCTTAGCCCCAGTGTGCAGAAAGTGTCAAAACGTGTTTTTCAGCAGAAATAAACATGTTTCTGCAAGTTTGGTCAACCCCATGTAAGTTATGGGACAGTAACAGCACACTTTTCAAAACGTGTTTTTCAGCCCGAAATAAACGCGTTTTTTCAGACAACTGAATCCCCATGTAACAGCAAGGCTCAGAGGAGCCCACACACTCAGATCTTAACCCCAGTGTGCAGAAAGGGTCAAAACGTGTTTTTCAGCAGAAATAAACATGTTTCTGCAAGTTTGGTCAACCCCATGTAAGTTATGGGGCAGTAACAGAACACTTTTCAAAACGTGTTTTTCAGCCCGAAATAAACGCGTTTTTTCAGACAACTGAATCACCATGTAACAGCAAGGCTCAGAGGAGCCCACACACTCAGCTCTTAACCCCAGTGTGCAGGAAGGGTCAAAACGTGTTTTTCAGCAGAAATAAACATGTTTCAGCAAGTTTGGTCAACCCCATGTAAGTTATGGGACAGTAACAGCACACTTTTCAAAACGTGTTTTTCAGCCCGAAATAAACGCGTTTTTTCAGACAACTGAATCCCCATGTAACAGCAAGGCTCAGAGGAGCCCACACACTCAGATCTTAACCCCAGTGTGCAGAAAGGGTCAAAACGTGTTTTTCAGCAGAAATAAACATGTTTCTGCAAGTTTGGTCAACCCTATGTAAGTTATGGGGCAGTAACAGAACACTTTTCAAAACGTGTTTTTCAGCCCGAAATAAACGCGTTTTTTCAGACAACTGAATCCCCATGCAACAGCAAGGCTCAGAAGAGCCCACACACTCAGCTCTTAACCCCAGTGTGCAGAAAGAGTCAAAACGTGTTTTTCAGCAGAAATAAACATGTTTCTGCAATTTTGGTCAACCCCATGTAAGTTATGGGGCAGTAACAGCACACTTTTCAAAACGTGTTTTTCAGCCCGAAATAAACGCGTTTTTTCAGACAACTGAATCCCCATGTAACAGCAAGGCTCAGAGGAGCCCACACACTCAGATCTTAACCCCAGTGTGCAGAAAGGGTCAAAACGTGTTTTTCAGCAGAAATAAACATGTTTCTGCAAGTTTGGTCAACCCCATGTAAGTTATGGGACAGTAACAGCACACTTTTCAAAACGTGTTTTTCAGCCCGAAATAAACGCGTTTTTTCAGACAACTGAATCCCCATGTAACAGCAAGGCTCAGAGGAGCCCACACACTCAGATCTTAACCCCAGTGTGCAGAAAGGGTCAAAACGTGTTTTTCAGCAGAAATAAACATGTTTCTGCAAGTTTGGTCAACCCCATGTAAGTTATGGGGCAGTAACAGAACACTTTTCAAAACGTATTTTTCAGCCCGAAATAAACGCGTTTTTTCAGACAACTGAATCACCATGTAACAGCAAGGCTCAGAGGAGCCCACACACTCAGCTCTTAACCCCAGTGTGCAGGAAGGGTCAAAACGTGTTTTTCAGCAGAAATAAACATGTTTCTGCAAGTTTGGTCAACCCCATGTAAGTTATGGGACAGTAACAGCACACTTTTCAAAACGTGTTTTTCAGCCCGAAATAAACGCGTTTTTTCAGACAACTGAATCCCCATGTAACAGCAAGACTCAGAGGAGCCCACACACTCAGATCTTAACCCTAGTGTGCAGAAAGGGTAAAAACGTGTTTTTCAGCAGAAATAAACATGTTTCTGCAAGTTTGGTTAACCCCATGTAAGTTATGGGGAAGTAACAGAACACTTTTCAAAACGTGTTTTTCAGCCCGAAATAAACGCGTTTTTTCAGACAACTGAATCCCCATGTAACAGCAAGGTTCAGAAGAGCCCACACTCTCAGCTCTTAACCCCAGTGTGCAGGAAGGGTCAAAACGTGTTTTTCAGCAGAAATAAACATGTTTCTGCAAGTTTGGTCAACCCCATGTAAGTTATGGGGCAGTAACAGAACACTTTTCAAAACGTGTTTTTCAGCCCGAAATAAACGCGTTTTTTCAGACAACTGAATCCCCATGCAACAGCAAGGCTCAGAAGAGCCCACACACTCAGCTCTTAACCCCAGTGTGCAGAAAGAGTCAAAACGTGTTTTTCAGCAGAAATAAACATGTTTCTGCAAGTTTGGTCAACCCCATGTAAGTTATGGGGCAGTAACAGAACACTTTTCAAAACGTGTTTTTCAGCCCGAAATAAACGCGTTTTTTCAGACAACTGAATCACCATGTAACAGCAAGGCTCAGAGGAGCCCACACACTCAGCTCTTAACCCCAGTGTGCAGGAAGGGTCAAAACGTGTTTTTCAGCAGAAATAAACATGTTTCTGCAAGTTTGGTCAACCCCATGTAAGTTATGGGACAGTAACAGCACACTTTTCAAAACGTGTTTTTCAGCCCGAAATAAACGCGTTTTTTCAGACAACTGAATCCCCATGTAACAGCAAGACTCAGAGGAGCCCACACACTCAGATCTTAACCCTAGTGTGCAGAAAGGGTAAAAACGTGTTTTTCAGCAGAAATAAACATGTTTCTGCAAGTTTGGTCAACCCCATGTAAGTTATGGGACAGTAACAGCACACTTTTCAAAACGTGTTTTTCAGCCCGAAATAAACGCGTTTTTTTCAGACAACTGAATCCCCATGTAACAGCAAGCTCAGAGGAGCCCACACACTCAGATCTTAACCCCAGTGTGCAGAAAGGGTCAAAACGTGTTTTTCAGCAGAAATAAACATGTTTCTGCAAGTTTGGTCAACCCCATGTAAGTTATGGGGCAGTAACAGAACACTTTTCAAAACGTGTTTTTCAGCCCGAAATAAACGCGTTTTTTCAGACAACTGAATCCCCATGTAACAGCAAGACTCAGAGGAGCCCACACACTCAGATCTTAACCCCAGTGTGCAGAAAGGGTAAAAACGTGTTTTTCAGCAGAAATAAACATGTTTCTGCAAGTTTGGTCAACCCCATGTAAGTTATGGGGCAGTAAAAGAACACTTTTCAAAACGTGTTTTTCAGCCCGAAATAAACGCGTTTTTTCAGACAACTGAATCCCCATGTAACAGCAAGGTTCAGAAGAGCCCACACTCTCAGCTCTTAACCCCAGTGTGCAGGAAGGGTCAAAACGTGTTTTTCAGCAGAAATAAACATGTTTCTGCAAGTTTGGTCAACCCCATGTAAGTTATGGGGCAGTAACAGAACACTTTTCAAAACGTGTTTTTCAGCCCGAAATAAACGCGTTTTTTCAGACAACTGAATCCCCATGCAACAGCAAGGCTCAGAAGAGCCCACACACTCAGCTCTTAGCCCCAGTGTGCAGAAAGAGTCAAAACGTGTTTTTCAGCAGAAATAAACATGTTTCTGCAAGTTTGGTCAACCCCATGTAAGTTATGGGGCAGTAACAGAACACTTTTCAAAACGTGTTTTTCAGCCCGAAATAAACGCGTTTTTTCAGACAACTGAATCACCATGTAACAGCAAGGCTCAGAGGAGCCCACACACTCAGCTCTTAACCCCAGTGTGCAGGAAGGGTCAAAACGTGTTTTTCAGCAGAAATAAACATGTTTCTGCAAGTTTGGTCAACCCCATGTAAGTTATGGGGCAGTAACAGAACACTTTTCAAAACGTGTTTTTCAGCCCGAAATAAACGCGTTTTTTCAGACAACTGAATCCCCATGCAACAGCAAGGCTCAGAAGAGCCCACACACTCAGCTCTTAACCACAGTGTGCAGAAAGTGTCAAAACGTGTTTTTCAGCAGAAATAAACATGTTTCTGCAAGTTTGGTCAACCCCATGTAAGTTATGGGACAGTAACAGCACACTTTTCAAAACGTGTTTTTCAGCCCGAAATAAACGCGTTTTTTCAGACAACTGAATCCCCATGTAACAGCAAGCTCAGAGGAGCCCACACACTCAGATCTTAACCCCAGTGTGCAGAAAGGGTCAAAACGTGTTTTTCAGCAGAAATAAACATGTTTCTGCAAGTTTGGTCAACCCCATGTAAGTTATGGGGCAGTAACAGAACACTTTTCAAAACGTGTTTTTCAGCCCGAAATAAACGCGTTTTTTTCAGACAACTGAATCCCCATGTAACAGCAAGACTCAGAGGAGCCCACACACTCAGATCTTAACCCCAGTGTGCAGAAAGGGTAAAAACGTGTTTTTCAGCAGAAATAAACATGTTTCTGCAAGTTTGGTCAACCCCATGTAAGTTATGGGGCAGTAACAGAACACTTTTCAAAACGTGTTTTTCAGCCCGAAATAAACGCGTTTTTTCAGACAACTGAATCCCCATGCAACAGCAAGGCTCAGAAGAGCCCACACACTCAGCTCTTAACCCCAGTGTGCAGAAAGAGTCAAAACGTGTTTTTCAGCAGAAATAAACATGTTTCTGCAATTTTGGTCAACCCCATGTAAGTTATGGGGCAGTAACAGCACACTTTTCAAAACGTGTTTTTCAGCCCGAAATAAACGCGTTTTTTCAGACAACTGAATCCCCATGTAACAGCAAGGCTCAGAGGAGCCCACACACTCAGATCTTAACCCCAGTGTGCAGAAAGGGTCAAAACGTGTTTTTCAGCAGAAATAAACATGTTTCTGCAAGTTTGGTCAACCCCATGTAAGTTATGGGACAGTAACAGCACACTTTTCAAAACGTGTTTTTCAGCCCGAAATAAACGCGTTTTTTCAGACAACTGAATCCCCATGTAACAGCAAGACTCAGAGGAGCCCACACACTCAGATCTTAACCCTAGTGTGCAGAAAGGGTAAAAACGTGTTTTTCAGCAGAAATAAACATGTTTCTGCAAGTTTGGTTAACCCCATGTAAGTTATGGGGAAGTAACAGAACACTTTTCAAAACGTGTTTTTCAGCCCGAAATAAACGCGTTTTTTCAGACAACTGAATCCCCATGTAACAGCAAGGTTCAGAAGAGCCCACACTCTCAGCTCTTAACCCCAGTGTGCAGGAAGGGTCAAAACGTGTTTTTCAGCAGAAATAAACATGTTTCTGCAAGTTTGGTCAACCCCATGTAAGTTATGGGGCAGTAACAGAACACTTTTCAAAACGTGTTTTTCAGCCCGAAATAAACGCGTTTTTTCAGACAACTGAATCCCCATGCAACAGCAAGGTTCAGAAGAGCCCACACACTCAGCTCTTAACCCCAGTGTGCAGAAAGAGTCAAAACGTGTTTTTCAGCAGAAATAAACATGTTTCTGCAAGTTTGGTCAACCCCATGTAAGTTATGGGGCAGTAACAGAACACTTTTCAAAACGTGTTTTTCAGCCCGAAATAAACGCGTTTTTTCAGACAACTGAATCACCATGTAACAGCAAGGCTCAGAGGAGCCCACACACTCAGCTCTTAACCCCAGTGTGCAGAAAGAGTCAAAACGTGTTTTTCAGCAGAAATAAACATGTTTCTGCAAGTTTGGTCAACCCCATGTAAGTTATGGGGCAGTAACAGAACACTTTTCAAAACGTGTTTTTCAGCCCGAAATAAACGCGTTTTTTCAGACAACTGAATCCCCATGTAACAGCAAGGCTCAGAGGAGCCCACACACTCAGCTCTTAGCCCCAGTGTGCAGAAAGTGTCAAAACGTGTTTTTCAGCAGAAATAAACATGTTTCTGCAAGTTTGGTCAACCCCATGTAAGTTATGGGACAGTAACAGCACACTTTTCAAAACGTGTTTTTCAGCCAGAAATAAACGCGTTTTTTCAGACAACTGAATCCCCATGTAACAGCAAGGCTCAGAGGAGCCCACACACTCAGATCTTAACCCCAGTGTGCAGAAAGGGTCAAAACGTGTTTTTCAGCAGAAATAAACATGTTTCTGCAAGTTTGGTCAACCCCATGTAAGTTATGGGGCAGTAACAGAACACTTTTCAAAACGTGTTTTTCAGCCCGAAATAAACGCGTTTTTTCAGACAACTGAATCACCATGTAACAGCAAGGCTCAGAGGAGCCCACACACTCAGCTCTTAACCCCAGTGTGCAGGAAGGGTCAAAACGTGTTTTTCAGCAGAAATAAACATGTTTCTGCAAGTTTGGTCAACCCCATGTAAGTTATGGGGCAGTAACAGAACACTTTTCAAAACGTGTTTTTCAGCCCGAAATAAACGCGTTTTTTCAGACAACTGAATCCCCATGCAACAGCAAGGCTCAGAAGAGCCCACACACTCAGCTCTTAACCCCAGTGTGCAGAAAGTGTCAAAACGTGTTTTTCAGCAGAAATAAACATGTTTCTGCAAGTTTGGTCAACCCCATGTAAGTTATGGGACAGTAACAGCACACTTTTCAAAACGTGTTTTTCAGCCCGAAATAAACGCGTTTTTTCAGACAACTGAATCCCCATGTAACAGCAAGGCTCAGAGGAGCCCACACACTCAGATCTTAACCCCAGTGTGCAGAAAGGGTCAAATCGTGTTTTTCAGCAGAAATAAACATGTTTCTGCAAGTTTGGTCAACCCCATGTAAGTTATGGGGCAGTAACAGAACACTTTTCAAAACGTGTTTTTCAGCCCTAAATAAACGCGTTTTTTCAGACAACTGAATCACCATGTAACAGCAAGGCTCAGAGGAGCCCACACACTCAGCTCTTAACCCCAGTGTGCAGGAAGGGTCAAAACGTGTTTTTCAGCAGAAATAAACATGTTTCTGCAAGTTTGGTCAACCCCATGTAAGTTATGGGGCAGTAACAGAACACTTTTCAAAACGTGTTTTTCAGCCCGAAATAAACGCGTTTTTTCAGACAACTGAATCCCCATGCAACAGCAAGGCTCAGAAGAGCCCACACACTCAGCTCTTAACCCCAGTGTGCAGAAAGTGTCAAAACGTGTTTTTCAGCAGAAATAAACATGTTTCTGCAAGTTTGGTCAACCCCATGTAAGTTATGGGACAGTAACAGCACACTTTTCAAAACGTGTTTTTCAGCCCGAAATAAACGCGTTTTTTCAGACAACTGAATCCCCATGTAACAGCAAGCTCAGAGGAGCCCACACACTCAGATCTTAACCCCAGTGTGCAGAAAGGGTCAAAACGTGTTTTTCAGCAGAAATAAACATGTTTCTGCAAGTTTGGTCAACCCCATGTAAGTTATGGGGCAGTAACAGAACACTTTTCAAAACGTGTTTTTCAGCCCGAAATAAACGCGTTTTTTTCAGACAACTGAATCCCCATGTAACAGCAAGACTCAGAGGAGCCCACACACTCAGATCTTAACCCCAGTGTGCAGAAAGGGTAAAAACGTGTTTTTCAGCAGAAATAAACATGTTTCTGCAAGTTTGGTCAACCCCATGTAAGTTATGGGGCAGTAACAGAACACTTTTCAAAACGTGTTTTTCAGCCCGAAATAAACGCGTTTTTTCAGACAACTGAATCCCCATGTAACAGCAAGGTTCAGAAGAGCCCACACTCTCAGCTCTTAACCCCAGTGTGCAGGAAGGGTCAAAACGTGTTTTTCAGCAGAAATAAACATGTTTCTGCAAGTTTGGTCAACCCCATGTAAGTTATGGGGCAGTAACAGAACACTTTTCAAAACGTGTTTTTTCAGCCCGAAATAAACGCGTTTTTTCAGACAACTGAATCCCCATGCAACAGCAAGGCTCAGAAGAGCCCACACACTCAGCTCTTAACCCCAGTGTGCAGAAAGAGTCAAAACGTGTTTTTCAGCAGAAATAAACATGTTTCTGCAAGTTTGGTCAACCCCATGTAAGTTATGGGGCAGTAACAGAACACTTTTCAAAACGTGTTTTTCAGCCCGAAATAAACGCGTTTTTTCAGACAACTGAATCACCATGTAACAGCAAGGCTCAGAGGAGCCCACACACTCAGCTCTTAACCCCAGTGTGCAGAAAGAGTCAAAACGTGTTTTTCAGCAGAAATAAACATGTTTCTGCAAGTTTGGTCAACCCCATGTAAGTTATGGGGCAGTAACAGAACACTTTTCAAAACGTGTTTTTCAGCCCGAAATAAACGCGTTTTTTCAGACAACTGAATCCCCATGTAACAGCAAGGCTCAGAGGAGCCCACACACTCAGCTCTTAGCCCCAGTGTGCAGAAAGTGTCAAAACGTGTTTTTCAGCAGAAATAAACATGTTTCTGCAAGTTTGGTCAACCCCATGTAAGTTATGGGACAGTAACAGCACACTTTTCAAAACGTGTTTTTCAGCCCGAAATAAACGCGTTTTTTCAGACAACTGAATCCCCATGTAACAGCAAGGCTCAGAGGATCCCACACACTCAGATCTTAACCCCAGTGTGCAGGAAGGGTCAAAACGTGTTTTTCAGCAGAAATAAACATGTTTCTGCAAGTTTGGTCAACCCCATGTAAGTTATGGGGCAGTAACAGAACACTTTTCAAAACGTGTTTTTCAGCCCGAAATAAACGCGTTTTTTCAGACAACTGAATCCCCATGCAACAGCAAGGCTCAGAAGAGCCCACACACTCAGATCTTAACCCCAGTGTGCAGAAAGGGTCAAAACGTGTTTTTCAGCAGAAATAAACATGTTTCTGCAAGTTTGGTCAACCCCATGTAAGTTATGGGGCAGTAACAGAACACTTTTCAAAACGTGTTTTTCAGCCCGAAATAAACGCGTTTTTTCAGACAACTGAATCACCATGTAACAGCAAGGCTCAGAGGAGCCCACACACTCAGCTCTTAACCCCAGTGTGCAGGAAGGGTCAAAACGTGTTTTTCAGCAGAAATAAACATGTTTCTGCAAGTTTGGTCAACCCCATGTAAGTTATGGGGCAGTAACAGAACACTTTTCAAAACGTGTTTTTCAGCCCGAAATAAACGCGTTTTTTCAGACAACTGAATCCCCATGCAACAGCAAGGCTCAGAAGAGCCCACACACTCAGCTCTTAACCCCAGTGTGCAGAAAGGGTCAAAACGTGTTTTTCAGCAGAAATAAACGTTTCTGCAAGTTTGGTCAACCCTATGTAAGTTATGGGGCAGTAACAGAACACTTTTCAAAACGTGTTTTTCAGCCCGAAATAAACGCGTTTTTTCAGACAACTGAATCCCCATGCAACAGCAAGGCTCAGAAGAGCCCACACACTCAGCTCTTAACCCCAGTGTGCAGAAAGAGTCAAAACGTGTTTTTCAGCAGAAATAAACATGTTTCTGCAATTTTGGTCAACCCCATGTAAGTTATGGGGCAGTAACAGCACACTTTTCAAAACGTGTTTTTCAGCCCGAAATAAACGCGTTTTTTCAGACAACTGAATCCCCATGTAACAGCAAGGCTCAGAGGAGCCCACACACTCAGATCTTAACCCCAGTGTGCAGAAAGGGTCAAAACGTGTTTTTCAGCAGAAATAAACATGTTTCTGCAAGTTTGGTCAACCCCATGTAAGTTATGGGACAGTAACAGCACACTTTTCAAAACGTGTTTTTCAGCCCGAAATAAACGCGTTTTTTCAGACAACTGAATCCCCATGTAACAGCAAGACTCAGAGGAGCCCACACACTCAGATCTTAACCCTAGTGTGCAGAAAGGGTAAAAACGTGTTTTTCAGCAGAAATAAACATGTTTCTGCAAGTTTGGTTAACCCCATGTAAGTTATGGGGAAGTAACAGAACACTTTTCAAAACGTGTTTTTCAGCCCGAAATAAACGCGTTTTTTCAGACAACTGAATCCCCATGTAACAGCAAGGTTCAGAAGAGCCCACACTCTCAGCTCTTAACCCCAGTGTGCAGGAAGGGTCAAAACGTGTTTTTCAGCAGAAATAAACATGTTTCTGCAAGTTTGGTCAACCCCATGTAAGTTATGGGGCAGTAACAGAACACTTTTCAAAACGTGTTTTTCAGCCCGAAATAAACGCGTTTTTTCAGACAACTGAATCCCCATGCAACAGCAAGGCTCAGAAGAGCCCACACACTCAGCTCTTAACCCCAGTGTGCAGAAAGAGTCAAAACGTGTTTTTCAGCAGAAATAAACATGTTTCTGCAAGTTTGGTCAACCCCATGTAAGTTATGGGGCAGTAACAGAACACTTTTCAAAACGTGTTTTTCAGCCCGAAATAAACGCGTTTTTTCAGACAACTGAATCACCATGTAACAGCAAGGCTCAGAGGAGCCCACACACTCAGCTCTTAACCCCAGTGTGCAGAAAGAGTCAAAACGTGTTTTTCAGCAGAAATAAACATGTTTCTGCAAGTTTGGTCAACCCCATGTAAGTTATGGGGCAGTAACAGAACACTTTTCAAAACGTGTTTTTCAGCCCGAAATAAACGCGTTTTTTCAGACAACTGAATCCCCATGTAACAGCAAGGCTCAGAGGAGCCCACACACTCAGCTCTTAGCCCCAGTGTGCAGAAAGTGTCAAAACGTGTTTTTCAGCAGAAATAAACATGTTTCTGCAAGTTTGGTCAACCCCATGTAAGTTATGGGACAGTAACAGCACACTTTTCAAAACGTGTTTTTCAGCCCGAAATAAACGCGTTTTTTCAGAAAACTGAATCCCCATGTAACAGCAAGGCTCAGAGGAGCCCACACACTCAGATCTTAACCCCAGTGTGCAGAAAGGGTCAAAACGTGTTTTTCAGCAGAAATAAACATGTTTCTGCAAGTTTGGTCAACCCCATGTAAGTTATGGGGCAGTAACAGAACACTTTTCAAAACGTGTTTTTCAGCCCGAAATAAACGCGTTTTTTCAGACAACTGAATCACCATGTAACAGCAAGGCTCAGAGGAGCCCACACACTCAGCTCTTAACCCCAGTGTGCAGGAAGGGTCAAAACGTGTTTTTCAGCAGAAATAAACATGTTTCTGCAAGTTTGGTCAACCCCATGTAAGTTATGGGGCAGTAACAGAACACTTTTCAAAACGTGTTTTTCAGCCCGAAATAAACGCGTTTTTTCAGACAACTGAATCCCCATGCAACAGCAAGGCTCAGAAGAGCCCACACACTCAGCTCTTAACCCCAGTGTGCAGAAAGTGTCAAAACGTGTTTTTCAGCAGAAATAAACATGTTTCTGCAAGTTTGGTCAACCCCATGTAAGTTATGGGACAGTAACAGCACACTTTTCAAAACGTGTTTTTCAGCCCGAAATAAACGCGTTTTTTCAGACAACTGAATCCCCATGTAACAGCAAGGCTCAGAGGAGCCCACACACTCAGATCTTAACCCCAGTGTGCAGAAAGGGTCAAAACGTGTTTTTCAGCAGAAATAAACATGTTTCTGCAAGTTTGGTCAACCCCATGTAAGTTATGGGGCAGTAACAGAACACTTTTCAAAACGTGTTTTTCAGCCCTAAATAAACGCGTTTTTTCAGACAACTGAATCACCATGTAACAGCAAGGCTCAGAGGAGCCCACACACTCAGCTCTTAACCCCAGTGTGCAGGAAGGGTCAAAACGTGTTTTTCAGCAGAAATAAACATGTTTCTGCAAGTTTGGTCAACCCCATGTAAGTTATGGGGCAGTAACAGAACACTTTTCAAAACGTGTTTTTCAGCCCGAAATAAACGCGTTTTTTCAGACAACTGAATCCCCATGCAACAGCAAGGCTCAGAAGAGCCCACACACTCAGCTCTTAACCCCAGTGTGCAGAAAGAGTCAAAACGTGTTTTTCAGCAGAAATAAACATGTTTCTGCAAGTTTGGTCAACCCCATGTAAGTTATGGGGCAGTAACAGAACACTTTTCAAAACGTGTTTTTCAGCCCGAAATAAACGCGTTTTTTCAGACAACTGAATCCCCATGTAACAGCAAGGCTCAGAGGAGCCCACACACTCAGATCTTAACCCCAGTGTGCAGAAAGGGTCAAAACGTGTTTTTCAGCAGAAATAAACATGTTTCTGCAAGTTTGGTCAACCCCATGTAAGTTATGGGGCAGTAACAGAACACTTTTCAAAACGTGTTTTTCAGCCCGAAATAAACGCGTTTTTTCAGACAACTGAATCACCATGTAACAGCAAGGCTAAGAGGAGCCCACACACTCAGCTCTTAACCCCAGTGTGCAGGAAGGGTCAAAACGTGTTTTTCAGCAGAAATAAACATGTTTCTGCAAGTTTGGTCAACCCCATGTAAGTTATGGGGCAGTAACAGAACACTTTTCAAAACGTGTTTTTCAGCCCGAAATAAACGCGTTTTTTCAGACAACTGAATCCCCATGCAACAGCAAGGCTCAGAAGAGCCCACACACTCAGCTCTTAACCCCAGTGTGCAGAAAGTGTCAAAACGTGTTTTTCAGCAGAAATAAACATGTTTCTGCAAGTTTGGTCAACCCCATGTAAGTTATGGGACAGTAACAGCACACTTTTCAAAACGTGTTTTTCAGCCCGAAATAAACGCGTTTTTTCAGACAACTGAATCCCCATGTAACAGCAAGGCTCAGAGGAGCCCACACACTCAGATCTTAACCCCAGTGTGCAGAAAGGGTCAAAACGTGTTTTTCAGCAGAAATAAACATGTTTCTGCAAGTTTGGTCAACCCCATGTAAGTTATGGGACAGTAACAGCACACTTTTCAAAACGTGTTTTTCAGCCCGAAATAAACGCGTTTTTTCAGACAACTGAATCCCCATGTAACAGCAAGACTCAGAGGAGCCCACACACTCAGATCTTAACCCTAGTGTGCAGAAAGGGTAAAAACGTGTTTTTCAGCAGAAATAAACATGTTTCTGCAAGTTTGGTTAACCCCATGTAAGTTATGGGGAAGTAACAGAACACTTTTCAAAACGTGTTTTTCAGCCCGAAATAAACGCGTTTTTTCAGACAACTGAATCCCCATGTAACAGCAAGGTTCAGAAGAGCCCACACTCTCAGCTCTTAACCCCAGTGTGCAGGAAGGGTCAAAACGTGTTTTTCAGCAGAAATAAACATGTTTCTGCAAGTTTGGTCAACCCTATGTAAGTTATGGGGCAGTAACAGAACACTTTTCAAAACGTGTTTTTCAGCCCGAAATAAACGCGTTTTTTCAGACAACTGAATCCCCATGCAACAGCAAGGCTCAGAAGAGCCCACACACTCAGCTCTTAACCCCAGTGTGCAGAAAGAGTCAAAACGTGTTTTTCAGCAGAAATAAACATGTTTCTGCAAGTTTGGTCAACCCCATGTAAGTTATGGGGCAGTAACAGAACACTTTTCAAAACGTGTTTTTCAGCCCGAAATAAACGCGTTTTTTCAGACAACTGAATCACCATGTAACAGCAAGGCTCAGAGGAGCCCACACACTCAGCTCTTAACCCCAGTGTGCAGAAAGAGTCAAAACGTGTTTTTCAGCAGAAATAAACATGTTTCTGCAAGTTTGGTCAACCCCATGTAAGTTATGGGGCAGTAACAGAACACTTTTCAAAACGTGTTTTTCAGCCCGAAATAAACGCGTTTTTTTCAGACAACTGAATCCCCATGTAACAGCAAGGCTCAGAGGAGCCCACACACTCAGCTCTTAGCCCCAGTGTGCAGAAAGTGTCAAAACGTGTTTTTCAGCAGAAATAAACATGTTTCTGCAAGTTTGGTCAACCCCATGTAAGTTATGGGACAGTAACAGCACACTTTTCAAAACGTGTTTTTCAGCCCGAAATAAACGCGTTTTTTCAGAAAACTGAATCCCCATGTAACAGCAAGGCTCAGAGGAGCCCACACACTCAGATCTTAACCCCAGTGTTCAGAAAGGGTCAAAACGTGTTTTTCAGCAGAAATAAACATGTTTCTGCAAGTTTGGTCAACCCCATGTAAGTTATGGGGCAGTAACAGAACACTTTTCAAAACGTGTTTTTCAGCCCGAAATAAACGCGTTTTTTCAGACAACTGAATCACCATGTAACAGCAAGGCTCAGAGGAGCCCACACACTCAGCTCTTAACCCCAGTGTGCAGGAAGGGTCAAAACGTGTTTTTCAGCAGAAATAAACATGTTTCTGCAAGTTTGGTCAACCCCATGTAAGTTATGGGGCAGTAACAGAACACTTTTCAAAACGTGTTTTTCAGCCCGAAATAAACGCGTTTTTTCAGACAACTGAATCCCCATGCAACAGCAAGGCTCAGAAGAGCCCACACACTCAGCTCTTAACCCCAGTGTGCAGAAAGGGTCAAAACGTGTTTTTCAGCAGAAATAAACATGTTTCTGCAAGTTTTGTCAACCCCATGTAAGTTATGGGGCAGTAACAGAACACTTTTCAAAACGTGTTTTTCAGCCCGAAATAAACGCGTTTTTTCAGACAACTGAATCACCATGTAACAGCAAGGCTAAGAGGAGCCCACACACTCAGCTCTTAACCCCAGTGTGCAGGAAGGGTCAAAACGTGTTTTTCAGCAGAAATAAACATGTTTCTGCAAGTTTGGTCAACCCCATGTAAGTTATGGGGCAGTAACAGAACACTTTTCAAAACGTGTTTTTCAGCCCGAAATAAACGCGTTTTTTCAGACAACTGAATCCCCATGCAACAGCAAGGCTCAGAAGAGCCCACACACTCAGCTCTTAACCCCAGTGTGCAGAAAGTGTCAAAACGTGTTTTTCAGCAGAAATAAACATGTTTCTGCAAGTTTGGTCAACCCCATGTAAGTTATGGGACAGTAACAGCACACTTTTCAAAACGTGTTTTTCAGCCCGAAATAAACGCGTTTTTTCAGACAACTGAATCCCCATGTAACAGCAAGGCTCAGAGGAGCCCACACACTCAGATCTTAACCCCAGTGTGCAGAAAGGGTCAAAACGTGTTTTTCAGCAGAAATAAACATGTTTCTGCAAGTTTGGTCAACCCCATGTAAGTTATGGGGCAGTAACAGCACACTTTTCAAAACGTGTTTTTCAGCCCGAAATAAACGCGTTTTTTCAGACAACTGAATCCCCATGTAACAGCAAGGCTCAGAGGAGCCCACACACTCAGATCTTAACCCCAGTGTGCAGGAACGGTCAAAACGTGTTTTTCAGCAGAAATAAACATGTTTCTGCAAGTTTGGTCAACCCCATGTAAGTTATGGGACAGTAACAGCACACTTTTCAAAACGTGTTTTTCAGCCCGAAATAAACGCGTTTTTTCAGACAACTGAATCCCCATGTAACAGCAAGACTCAGAGGAGCCCACACACTCAGATCTTAACCCTAGTGTGCAGAAAGGGTAAAAACGTGTTTTTCAGCAGAAATAAACATGTTTCTGCAAGTTTGGTTAACCCCATGTAAGTTATGGGGAAGTAACAGAACACTTTTCAAAACGTGTTTTTCAGCCCGAAATAAACGCGTTTTTTCAGACAACTGAATCCCCATGTAACAGCAAGGTTCAGAAGAGCCCACACTCTCAGCTCTTAACCCCAGTGTGCAGGAAGAGTCAAAACGTGTTTTTCAGCAGAAATAAACATGTTTCTGCAAGTTTGGTCAACCCCATGTAAGTTATGGGGCAGTAACAGAACACTTTTCAAAACGTGTTTTTCAGCCCAAAATAAACGCGTTTTTTCAGACAACTGAATCACCATGTAACAGCAAGGCTCAGAGGAGCCCACACACTCAGCTCTTAACCCCAGTGTGCAGAAAGAGTCAAAACGTGTTTTTCAGCAGAAATAAACATGTTTCTGCAAGTTTGGTCAACCCCATGTAAGTTATGGGGCAGTAACAGAACACTTTTCAAAACGTGTTTTTCAGCCCGAAATAAACGCGTTTTTTCAGACAACTGAATCCCCATGTAACAGCAAGGCTCAGAGGAGCCCACACACTCAGCTCTTAGCCCCAGTGTGCAGAAAGTGTCAAAACGTGTTTTTCAGCAGAAATAAACATGTTTCTGCAAGTTTGGTCAACCCCATGTAAGTTATGGGACAGTAACAGCACACTTTTCAAAACGTGTTTTTCAGCCCGAAATAAACGCGTTTTTTCAGAAAACTGAATCCCCATGTAACAGCAAGGCTCAGAGGAGCCCACACACTCAGATCTTAACCCCAGTGTTCAGAAAGGGTCAAAACGTGTTTTTCAGCAGAAATAAACATGTTTCTGCAAGTTTGGTCAACCCCATGTAAGTTATGGGGCAGTAACAGAACACTTTTCAAAACGTGTTTTTCAGCCCGAAATAAACGCGTTTTTTCAGACAACTGAATCCCCATGCAACAGCAAGGCTCAGAAGAGCCCACACACTCAGCTCTTAACCCCAGTGTGCAGAAAGTGTCAAAACGTGTTTTTCAGCAGAAATAAACATGTTTCTGCAAGTTTGGTCAACCCCATGTAAGTTATGGGACAGTAACAGCACACTTTTCAAAACGTGTTTTTCAGCCCGAAATAAACGCGTTTTTTCAGAAAACTGAATCCCCATGTAACAGCAAGGCTCAGAGGAGCCCACACACTCAGATCTTAACCCCAGTGTGCAGAAAGGGTCAAAACGTGTTTTTCAGCAGAAATAAACATGTTTCTGCAAGTTTGGTCAACCCCATGTAAGTTATGGGGCAGTAACAGAACACTTTTCAAAACGTGTTTTTCAGCCCGAAATAAACGCGTTTTTTCAGACAACTGAATCACCATGTAACAGCAAGGCTCAGAGGAGCCCACACACTCAGCTCTTAACCCCAGTGTGCAGGAAGGGTCAAAACGTGTTTTTCAGCAGAAATAAACATGTTTCTGCAAGTTTGGTCAACCCCATGTAAGTTATGGGGCAGTAACAGAACACTTTTCAAAACGTGTTTTTCAGCCCTAAATAAACGCGTTTTTTCAGACAACTGAATCCCCATGCAACAGCAAGGCTCAGAAGAGCCCACACACTCAGCTCTTAACCCCAGTGTGCAGAAAGGGTCAAAACGTGTTTTTCAGCAGAAATAAACATGTTTCTGCAAGTTTGGTCAACCCCATGTAAGTTATGGGGCAGTAACAGAACACTTTTGAAAACGTGTTTTTCAGCCCGAAATAAACGCGTTTTTTCAGACAACTGAATCCCCATGCAACAGCAAGGCTCAGAAGAGCCCACACACTCAGCTCTTAACCCCAGTGTGCAGAAAGGGTCAAAACGTGTTTTTCAGCAGAAATAAACATGTTTCTGCAAGTTTGGTCAACCCCATGTAAGTTATGGGGCAGTAACAGCACACTTTTCAAAACGTGTTTTTCAGCCCGAAATAAACGCGTTTTTTCAGACAACTGAATCCCCATGTAACAGCAAGGCTCAGAGGAGCCCACACACTCAGATCTTAACCCCAGTGTGCAGAAAGGGTCAAAACGTGTTTTTCAGCAGAAATAAACATGTTTCTGCAAGTTTGGTCAACCCCATGTAAGTTATGGGGCAGTAACAGAACACTTTTCAAAACGTGTTTTTCAGCCCGAAATAAACGCGTTTTTTCAGACAACTGAATCACCATGTAACAGCAAGGCTCAGAGGAGCCCACACACTCAGCTCTTAACCCCAGTGTGCAGGAACGGTCAAAACGTGTTTTTCAGCAGAAATAAACATGTTTCTGCAAGTTTGGTCAACCCCATGTAAGTTATGGGACAGTAACAGCACACTTTTCAAAACGTGTTTTTCAGCCCGAAATAAACGCGTTTTTTCAGACAACTGAATCCCCATGTAACAGCAAGACTCAGAGGAGCCCACACACTCAGATCTTAACCCTAGTGTGCAGAAAGGGTAAAAACGTGTTTTTCAGCAGAAATAAACATGTTTCTGCAAGTTTGGTTAACCCCATGTAAGTTATGGGGAAGTAACAGAACACTTTTCAAAACGTGTTTTTCAGCCCGAAATAAACGCGTTTTTTCAGACAACTGAATCCCCATGTAACAGCAAGGTTCAGAAGAGCCCACACTCTCAGCTCTTAACCCCAGTGTGCAGGAAGAGTCAAAACGTGTTTTTCAGCAGAAATAAACATGTTTCTGCAAGTTTGGTCAACCCCATGTAAGTTATGGGGCAGTAACAGAACACTTTTCAAAACGTGTTTTTCAGCCCAAAATAAACGCGTTTTTTCAGACAACTGAATCACCATGTAACAGCAAGGCTCAGAGGAGCCCACACACTCAGCTCTTAACCCCAGTGTGCAGAAAGAGTCAAAACGTGTTTTTCAGCAGAAATAAACATGTTTCTGCAAGTTTGGTCAACCCCATGTAAGTTATGGGGCAGTAACAGAACACTTTTCAAAACGTGTTTTTCAGCCCGAAATAAACGCGTTTTTTCAGACAACTGAATCCCCATGTAACAGCAAGGCTCAGAGGAGCCCACACACTCAGCTCTTAGCCCCAGTGTGCAGAAAGTGTCAAAACGTGTTTTTCAGCAGAAATAAACATGTTTCTGCAAGTTTGGTCAACCCCATGTAAGTTATGGGACAGTAACAGCACACTTTTCAAAACGTGTTTTTCAGCCCGAAATAAACGCGTTTTTTCAGAAAACTGAATCCCCATGTAACAGCAAGGCTCAGAGGAGCCCACACACTCAGATCTTAACCCCAGTGTTCAGAAAGGGTCAAAACGTGTTTTTCAGCAGAAATAAACATGTTTCTGCAAGTTTGGTCAACCCCATGTAAGTTATGGGGCAGTAACAGAACACTTTTCAAAACGTGTTTTTCAGCCCGAAATAAACGCGTTTTTTCAGACAACTGAATCCCCATGCAACAGCAAGGCTCAGAAGAGCCCACACACTCAGCTCTTAACCCCAGTGTGCAGAAAGTGTCAAAACGTGTTTTTCAGCAGAAATAAACATGTTTCTGCAAGTTTGGTCAACCCCATGTAAGTTATGGGACAGTAACAGCACACTTTTCAAAACGTGTTTTTCAGCCCGAAATAAACGCGTTTTTTCAGAAAACTGAATCCCCATGTAACAGCAAGGCTCAGAGGAGCCCACACACTCAGATCTTAACCCCAGTGTGCAGAAAGGGTCAAAACGTGTTTTTCAGCAGAAATAAACATGTTTCTGCAAGTTTGGTCAACCCCATGTAAGTTATGGGGCAGTAACAGAACACTTTTCAAAACGTGTTTTTCAGCCCGAAATAAACGCGTTTTTTCAGACAACTGAATCACCATGTAACAGCAAGGCTCAGAGGAGCCCACACACTCAGCTCTTAACCCCAGTGTGCAGGAAGGGTCAAAACGTGTTTTTCAGCAGAAATAAACATGTTTCTGCAAGTTTGGTCAACCCCATGTAAGTTATGGGGCAGTAACAGAACACTTTTCAAAACGTGTTTTTCAGCCCGAAATAAACGCGTTTTTTCAGACAACTGAATCCCCATGCAACAGCAAGGCTCAGAAGAGCCCACACACTCAGCTCTTAACCCCAGTGTGCAGAAAGGGTCAAAACGTGTTTTTCAGCGGAAATAAACATGTTTCTGCAAGTTTGGTCAACCCCATGTAAGTTATGGGGCAGTAACAGAACACTTTTGAAAACGTGTTTTTCAGCCCGAAATAAACGCGTTTTTTCAGACAACTGAATCACCATGTAACAGCAAGGCTAAGAGGAGCCCACACACTCAGCTCTTAACCCCAGTGTGCAGGAAGGGTCAAAACGTGTTTTTCAGCAGAAATAAACATGTTTCTGCAAGTTTGGTCAACCCCATGTAAGTTATGGGGCAGTAACAGAACACTTTTCAAAACGTGTTTTTCAGCCCGAAATAAACGCGTTTTTTCAGACAACTGAATCCCCATGCAACAGCAAGGCTCAGAAGAGCCCACACACTCAGCTCTTAACCCCAGTGTGCAGAAAGTGTCAAAACGTGTTTTTCAGCAGAAATAAACATGTTTCTGCAAGTTTGGTCAACCCCATGTAAGTTATGGGACAGTAACAGCACACTTTTCAAAACGTGTTTTTCAGCCCGAAATAAACGCGTTTTTTCAGACAACTGAATCCCCATGTAACAGCAAGGCTCAGAGGAGCCCACACACTCAGATCTTAACCCCAGTGTGCAAAAAGGGTCAAAACGTGTTTTTCAGCAGAAATAAACATGTTTCTGCAAGTTTGGTCAACCCCATGTAAGTTATGGGGCAGTAACAGAACACTTTTCAAAACGTGTTTTTCAGCCCGAAATAAACGCGTTTTTTCAGACAACTGAATCACCATGTAACAGCAAGGCTCAGAGGAGCCCACACACTCAGCTCTTAACCCCAGTGTGCAGGAAGGGTCAAAACGTGTTTTTCAGCAGAAATAAACATGTTTCTGCAAGTTTGGTCAACCCCATGTAAGTTATGGGGCAGTAACAGAACACTTTTCAAAACGTGTTTTTCAGCCCGAAATAAACGCGTTTTTTCAGACAACTGAATCCCCATGTAACAGCAAGACTCAGAGGAGCCCACACACTCAGATCTTAACCCTAGTGTGCAGAAAGGGTAAAAACGTGTTTTTCAGCAGAAATAAACATGTTTCTGCAAGTTTGGTTAACCCCATGTAAGTTATGGGGAAGTAACAGAACACTTTTCAAAACGTGTTTTTCAGCCCGAAATAAACGCGTTTTTTCAGACAACTGAATCCCCATGTAACAGCAAGGTTCAGAAGAGCCCACACTCTCAGCTCTTAACCCCAGTGTGCAGGAAGGGTCAAAACGTGTTTTTCAGCAGAAATAAACATGTTTCTGCAAGTTTGGTCAACCCCATGTAAGTTATGGGGCAGTAACAGAACACTTTTCAAAACGTGTTTTTCAGCCCGAAATAAACGCGTTTTTTCAGACAACTGAATCCCCATGTAACAGCAAGGCTCAGAGGAGCCCACACACTCAGCTCTTAACCCCAGTGTGCAGAAAGAGTCAAAACGTGTTTTTCAGCAGAAATAAACATGTTTCTGCAAGTTTGGTCAACCCCATGTAAGTTATGGGGCAGTAACAGAACACTTTTCAAAACGTGTTTTTCAGCCTGAAATAAACGCGTTTTTTCAGACAACTGAATCACCATGTAACAGCAAGGCTCAGAGGAGCCCACACACTCAGCTCTTAACCCCAGTGTGCAGAAAGAGTCAAAACGTGTTTTTCAGCAGAAATAAACATGTTTCTGCAAGTTTGGTCAACCCCATGTAAGTTATGGGGCAGTAACAGAACACTTTTCAAAACGTGTTTTTCAGCCCGAAATAAACGCGTTTTTTCAGACAACTGAATCCCCATGTAACAGCAAGGCTCAGAGGAGCCCACACTCTCAGCTCTTAGCCCCAGTGTGCAGAAAGTGTCAAAACGTGTTTTTCAGCAGAAATAAACATGTTTCTGCAAGTTTGGTCAACCCCATGTAAGTTATGGGACAGTAACAGCACACTTTTCAAAACGTGTTTTTCAGCCCGAAATAAACGCGTTTTTTTCAGAAAACTGAATCCCCATGTAACAGCAAGGCTCAGAGGAGCCCACACACTCAGATCTTAACCCCAGTGTGCAGAAAGGGTCAAAACGTGTTTTTCAGCAGAAATAAACATGTTTCTGCAAGTTTGGTCAACCCCATGTAAGTTATGGGGCAGTAACAGAACACTTTTCAAAACGTGTTTTTCAGCCCGAAATAAACGCGTTTTTTCAGACAACTGAATCACCATGTAACAGCAAGGCTCAGAGGAGCCCACACACTCAGCTCTTAACCCCAGTGTGCAGGAAGGGTCAAAACGTGTTTTTCAGCAGAAATAAACATGTTTCTGCAAGTTTGGTCAACCCCATGTAAGTTATGGGGCAGTAACAGAACACTTTTCAAAACGTGTTTTTCAGCCCGAAATAAACGCGTTTTTTCAGACAACTGAATCCCCATGCAACAGCAAGGCTCAGAAGAGCCCACACACTCAGCTCTTAACCCCAGTGTGCAGAAAGTGTCAAAACGTGTTTTTCAGCAGAAATAAACATGTTTCTGCAAGTTTGGTCAACCCCATGTAAGTTATGGGACAGTAACAGCACACTTTTCAAAACGTGTTTTTCAGCCCGAAATAAACGCGTTTTTTCAGACAACTGAATCCCCATGTAACAGCAAGGCTCAGAGGAGCCCACACACTCAGATCTTAACCCCAGTGTGCAGAAAGGGTCAAAACGTGTTTTTCAGCAGAAATAAACATGTTTCTGCAAGTTTGGTCAACCCCATGTAAGTTATGGGGCAGTAACAGAACACTTTTCAAAACGTGTTTTTCAGCCCGAAATAAACGCGTTTTTTCAGACAACTGAATCCCCATGCAACAGCAAGGCTCAGAAGAGCCCACACACTCAGCTCTTAACCCCAGTGTGCAGAAAGAGTCAAAACGTGTTTTTCAGCAGAAATAAACATGTTTCTGCAAGTTTGGTCAACCCCATGTAAGTTATGGGGCAGTAACAGAACACTTTTCAAAACGTGTTTTTCAGCCCGAAATAAACGCGTTTTTTCAGACAACTGAATCCCCATGTAACAGCAAGGCTCAGAGGAGCCCACACACTCAGATCTTAACCCCAGTGTGCAGAAAGGGTCAAAACGTGTTTTTCAGCAGAAATAAACATGTTTCTGCAAGTTTGGTCAACCCCATGTAAGTTATGGGGCAGTAACAGAACACTTTTCAAAACGTGTTTTTCAGCCCGAAATAAACGCGTTTTTTCAGACAACTGAATCACCATGTAACAGCAAGGCTAAGAGGAGCCCACACACTCAGCTCTTAACCCCAGTGTGCAGGAAGGGTCAAAACGTGTTTTTCAGCAGAAATAAACATGTTTCTGCAAGTTTGGTCAACCCCATGTAAGTTATGGGGCAGTAACAGAACACTTTTCAAAACGTGTTTTTCAGCCCGAAATAAACGCGTTTTTTCAGACAACTGAATCCCCATGCAACAGCAAGGCTCAGAAGAGCCCACACACTCAGCTCTTAACCCCAGTGTGCAGAAAGTGTCAAAACGTGTTTTTCAGCAGAAATAAACATGTTTCTGCAAGTTTGGTCAACCCCATGTAAGTTATGGGACAGTAACAGCACACTTTTCAAAACGTGTTTTTCAGCCCGAAATAAACGCGTTTTTTCAGAAAACTGAATCCCCATGTAACAGCAAGGCTCAGAGGAGCCCACACACTCAGATCTTAACCCCAGTGTGCAGAAAGGGTCAAAACGTGTTTTTCAGCAGAAATAAACATGTTTCTGCAAGTTTGGTCAACCCCATGTAAGTTATGGGGCAGTAACAGAACACTTTTCAAAACGTGTTTTTCAGCCCGAAATAAACGCGTTTTTTCAGACAACTGAATCCCCATGCAACAGCAAGGCTCAGAAGAGCCCACACACTCAGCTCTTAACCCCAGTGTGCAGAAAGTGTCAAAACGTGTTTTTCAGCAGAAATAAACATGTTTCTGCAAGTTTGGTCAACCCCATGTAAGTTATGGGACAGTAACAGCACACTTTTCAAAACGTGTTTTTCAGCCCGAAATAAACGCGTTTTTTCAGACAACTGAATCCCCATGTAACAGCAAGGCTCAGAGGAGCCCACACACTCAGATCTTAACCCCAGTGTGCAGAAAGGGTCAAAACGTGTTTTTCAGCAGAAATAAACATGTTTCTGCAAGTTTGGTCAACCCCATGTAAGTTATGGGGCAGTAACAGCACCCTTTTCAAAACGTGTTTTTCAGCCCGAAATAAACGCGTTTTTTCAGACAACTGAATCCCCATGTAACAGCAAGACTCAGAGGAGCCCACACACTCAGATCTTAACCCTAGTGTGCAGAAAGGGTAAAAACGTGTTTTTCAGCAGAAATAAACATGTTTCTGCAAGTTTGGTTAACCCCATGTAAGTTATGGGGAAGTAACAGAACACTTTTCAAAACGTGTTTTTCAGCCCGAAATAAACGCGTTTTTTCAGACAACTGAATCCCCATGTAACAGCAAGGTTCAGAAGAGCCCACACTCTCAGCTCTTAACCCCAGTGTGCAGAAAGAGTCAAAACGTGTTTTTCAGCAGAAATAAACATGTTTCTGCAAGTTTGGTCAACCCCATGTAAGTTATGGGGCAGTAACAGAACACTTTTCAAAACGTGTTTTTCAGCCTGAAATAAACGCGTTTTTTCAGACAACTGAATCACCATGTAACAGCAAGGCTCAGAGGAGCCCACACACTCAGCTCTTAACCCCAGTGTGCAGAAAGAGTCAAAACGTGTTTTTCAGCAGAAATAAACATGTTTCTGCAAGTTTGGTCAACCCCATGTAAGTTATGGGGCAGTAACAGAACACTTTTCAAAACGTGTTTTTCAGCCCGAAATAAACGCGTTTTTTCAGACAACTGAATCCCCATGTAACAGCAAGGCTCAGAGGAGCCCACACACTCAGCTCTTAGCCCCAGTGTGCAGAAAGTGTCAAAACGTGTTTTTCAGCAGAAATAAACATGTTTCTGCAAGTTTGGTCAACCCCATGTAAGTTATGGGACAGTAACAGCACACTTTTCAAAACGTGTTTTTCAGCCCGAAATAAACGCGTTTTTTCAGAAAACTGAATCCCCATGTAACAGCAAGGCTCAGAGGAGCCCACACACTCAGATCTTAACCCCAGTGTGCAGAAAGGGTCAAAACGTGTTTTTCAGCAGAAATAAACATGTTTCTGCAAGTTTGGTCAACCCCATGTAAGTTATGGGGCAGTAACAGAACACTTTTCAAAACGTGTTTTTCAGCCCGAAATAAACGCGTTTTTTCAGACAACTGAATCACCATGTAACAGCAAGGCTCAGAGGAGCCCACACACTCAGCTCTTAACCCCAGTGTGCAGGAAGGGTCAAAACGTGTTTTTCAGCAGAAATAAACATGTTTCTGCAAGTTTGGTCAACCCCATGTAAGTTATGGGGCAGTAACAGAACACTTTTCAAAACGTGTTTTTCAGCCCGAAATAAACGCGTTTTTTCAGACAACTGAATCCCCATGCAACAGCAAGGCTCAGAAGAGCCCACACACTCAGCTCTTAACCCCAGTGTGCAGAAAGTGTCAAAACGTGTTTTTCAGCAGAAATAAACATGTTTCTGCAAGTTTGGTCAACCCCATGTAAGTTATGGGACAGTAACAGCACACTTTTCAAAACGTGTTTTTCAGCCCGAAATAAACGCGTTTTTTCAGACAACTGAATCCCCATGTAACAGCAAGGCTCAGAGGAGCCCACACACTCAGATCTTAACCCCAGTGTGCAGAAAGGGTCAAAACGTGTTTTTCAGCAGAAATAAACATGTTTCTGCAAGTTTGGTCAACCCCATGTAAGTTATGGGGCAGTAACAGAACACTTTTCAAAACGTGTTTTTCAGCCCGAAATAAACGCGTTTTTTCAGACAACTGAATCCCCATGCAACAGCAAGGCTCAGAAGAGCCCACACACTCAGCTCTTAACCCCAGTGTGCAGAAAGAGTCAAAACGTGTTTTTCAGCAGAAATAAACATGTTTCTGCAAGTTTGGTCAACCCCATGTAAGTTATGGGGCAGTAACAGAACACTTTTCAAAACGTGTTTTTCAGCCCGAAATAAACGCGTTTTTTCAGACAACTGAATCCCCATGTAACAGCAAGGCTCAGAGGAGCCCACACACTCAGATCTTAACCCCAGTGTGCAGAAAGGGTCAAAACGTGTTTTTCAGCAGAAATAAACATGTTTCTGCAAGTTTGGTCAACCCCATGTAAGTTATGGGGCAGTAACAGAACACTTTTCAAAACGTGTTTTTCAGCCCGAAATAAACGCGTTTTTTCAGACAACTGAATCACCATGTAACAGCAAGGCTAAGAGGAGCCCACACACTCAGCTCTTAACCCCAGTGTGCAGGAAGGGTCAAAACGTGTTTTTCAGCAGAAATAAACATGTTTCTGCAAGTTTGGTCAACCCCATGTAAGTTATGGGGCAGTAACAGAACACTTTTCAAAACGTGTTTTTCAGCCCGAAATAAACGCGTTTTTTCAGACAACTGAATCCCCATGCAACAGCAAGGCTCAGAAGAGCCCACACACTCAGCTCTTAACCCCAGTGTGCAGAAAGTGTCAAAACGTGTTTTTCAGCAGAAATAAACATGTTTCTGCAAGTTTGGTCAACCCCATGTAAGTTATGGGACAGTAACAGCACACTTTTCAAAACGTGTTTTTCAGCCCGAAATAAACGCGTTTTTTCAGAAAACTGAATCCCCATGTAACAGCAAGGCTCAGAGGAGCCCACACACACAGATCTTAACCCCAGTGTGCAGAAAGGGTCAAAACGTGTTTTTCAGCAGAAATAAACATGTTTCTGCAAGTTTGGTCAACCCCATGTAAGTTATGGGGCAGTAACAGAACACTTTTCAAAACGTGTTTTTCAGCCCGAAATAAACGCGTTTTTTCAGACAACTGAATCACCATGTAACAGCAAGGCTCAGAGGAGCCCACACACTCAGCTCTTAACCCCAGTGTGCAGGAAGGGTCAAAACGTGTTTTTCAGCAGAAATAAACATGTTTCTGCAAGTTTCGTCAACCCCATGTAAGTTATGGGGCAGTAACAGAACACTTTTCAAAACGTGTTTTTCAGCCCGAAATAAACGCGTTTTTTCAGACAACTGAATCCCCATGCAACAGCAAGGCTCAGAAGAGCCCACACACTCAGCTCTTAACCCCAGTGTGCAGAAAGTGTCAAAACGTGTTTTTCAGCAGAAATAAACATGTTTCTGCAAGTTTGGTCAACCCCATGTAAGTTATGGGGCAGTAACAGAACACTTTTCAAAACGTGTTTTTCAGCCCGAAATAAACGCGTTTTTTCAGACAACTGAATCCCCATGTAACAGCAAGGCTCAGAGGAGCCCACACACTCAGATCTTAACCCCAGTGTGCAGAAAGGGTCAAAACGTGTTTTTCAGCAGAAATAAACATGTTTCTGCAAGTTTGGTCAACCCCATGTAAGTTATGGGGCAGTAACAGAACACTTTTCAAAACGTGTTTTTCAGCCCGAAATAAACGCGTTTTTTCAGACAACTGAATCACCATGTAACAGCAAGGCTAAGAGGAGCCCACACACTCAGCTCTTAACCCCAGTGTGCAGGAAGGGTCAAAACGTGTTTTTCAGCAGAAATAAACATGTTTCTGCAAGTTTGGTCAACCCCATGTAAGTTATGGGGCAGTAACAGAACACTTTTCAAAACGTGTTTTTCAGCCCGAAATAAACGCGTTTTTTCAGACAACTGAATCCCCATGCAACAGCAAGGCTCAGAAGAGCCCACACACTCAGCTCTTAACCCCAGTGTGCAGAAAGTGTCAAAACGTGTTTTTCAGCAGAAATAAACATGTTTCTGCAAGTTTGGTCAACCCCATGTAAGTTATGGGACAGTAACAGCACACTTTTCAAAACGTGTTTTTCAGCCCGAAATAAACGCGTTTTTTCAGAAAACTGAATCCCCATGTAACAGCAAGGCTCAGAGGAGCCCACACACTCAGATCTTAACCCCAGTGTGCAGAAAGGGTCAAAACGTGTTTTTCAGCAGAAATAAACATGTTTCTGCAAGTTTGGTCAACCCCATGTAAGTTATGGGGCAGTAACAGAACACTTTTCAAAACGTGTTTTTCAGCCCGAAATAAACGCGTTTTTTCAGACAACTGAATCACCATGTAACAGCAAGGCTCAGAGGAGCCCACACACTCAGCTCTTAACCCCAGTGTGCAGGAAGGGTCAAAACGTGTTTTTCAGCAGAAATAAACATGTTTCTGCAAGTTTGGTCAACCCCATGTAAGTTATGGGGCAGTAACAGAACACTTTTCAAAACGTGTTTTTCAGCCCGAAATAAACGCGTTTTTCAGACAACTGAATCCCCATGCAACAGCAAGGCTCAGAAGAGCCCACACACTCAGCTCTTAACCCCAGTGTGCAGAAAGTGTCAAAACGTGTTTTTCAGCAGAAATAAACATGTTTCTGCAAGTTTGGTCAACCCCATGTAAGTTATGGGACAGTAACAGCACACTTTTCAAAACGTGTTTTTCAGCCCGAAATAAACGCGTTTTTTCAGACAACTGAATCCCCATGTAACAGCAAGGCTCAGAGGAGCCCACACACTCAGATCTTAACCCCAGTGTGCAGAAAGGGTCAAAACATGTTTTTCAGCAGAAATAAACATGTTTCTGCAAGTTTGGTCAACCCCATGTAAGTTATGGGGCAGTAACAGCACACTTTTCAAAACGTGTTTTTCAGCCCGAAATAAACGCGTTTTTTCAGACAACTGAATCCCCATGTAACAGCAAGGCTCAGAGGAGCCCACACACTCAGATCTTAACCCCAGTGTGCAGAAAGGGTCAAAACGTGTTTTTCAGCAGAAATAAACATGTTTCTGCAAGTTTTGTCAACCCCATGTAAGTTATGGGGCAGTAACAGAACACTTTTCAAAACGTGTTTTTCAGCCCGAAATAAACGCGTTTTTTCAGACAACTGAATCACCATGTAACAGCAAGGCTCAGAGGAGCCCACACACTCAGCTCTTAACCCCAGTGTGCAGGAACGGTCAAAACGTGTTTTTCAGCAGAAATAAACATGTTTCTGCAAGTTTGGTCAACCCCATGTAAGTTATGGGACAGTAACAGCACACTTTTCAAAACGTGTTTTTCAGCCCGAAATAAACGCGTTTTTTCAGACAACTGAATCCCCATGTAACAGCAAGACTCAGAGGAGCCCACACACTCAGATCTTAACCCTAGTGTGCAGAAAGGGTAAAAACGTGTTTTTCAGCAGAAATAAACATGTTTCTGCAAGTTTGGTTAACCCCATGTAAGTTATGGGGAAGTAACAGAACACTTTTCAAAACGTGTTTTTCAGCCCGAAATAAACGCGTTTTTTCAGACAACTGAATCCCCATGCAACAGCAAGGCTCAGAGGAGCCCACACACTCAGATCTTAACCCCAGTGTGCAGGAAGAGTCAAAACGTGTTTTTCAGCAGAAATAAACATGTTTCTGCAAGTTTGGTCAACCCCATGTAAGTTATGGGGCAGTAACAGAACACTTTTCAAAACGTGTTTTTCAGCCCAAAATAAACGCGTTTTTTCAGACAACTGAATCACCATGTAACAGCAAGGCTCAGAGGAGCCCACACACTCAGCTCTTAACCCCAGTGTGCAGAAAGAGTCAAAACGTGTTTTTCAGCAGAAATAAACATGTTTCTGCAAGTTTGGTCAACCCCATGTAAGTTATGGGGCAGTAACAGAACACTTTTCAAAACGTGTTTTTCAGCCCGAAATAAACGCGTTTTTTCAGACAACTGAATCCCCATGTAACAGCAAGGCTCAGAGGAGCCCACACACTCAGCTCTTAGCCCCAGTGTGCAGAAAGTGTCAAAACGTGTTTTTCAGCAGAAATAAACATGTTTCTGCAAGTTTGGTCAACCCCATGTAAGTTATGGGACAGTAACAGCACACTTTTCAAAACGTGTTTTTCAGCCCGAAATAAACGCGTTTTTTCAGAAAACTGAATCCCCATGTAACAGCAAGGCTCAGAGGAGCCCACACACTCAGATCTTAACCCCAGTGTTCAGAAAGGGTCAAAACGTGTTTTTCAGCAGAAATAAACATGTTTCTGCAAGTTTGGTCAACCCCATGTAAGTTATGGGGCAGTAACAGAACACTTTTCAAAACGTGTTTTTCAGCCCGAAATAAACGCGTTTTTTCAGACAACTGAATCACCATGTAACAGCAAGGCTCAGAGGAGCCCACACACTCAGCTCTTAACCCCAGTGTGCAGGAAGGGTCAAAACGTGTTTTTCAGCAGAAATAAACATGTTTCTGCAAGTTTGGTCAACCCCATGTAAGTTATGGGGCAGTAACAGAACACTTTTCAGAACGTGTTTTTCAGCCCGAAATAAACGCGTTTTTTCAGACAACTGAATCCCCATGCAACAGCAAGGCTCAGAAGAGCCCACACACTCAGCTCTTAGCCCCAGTGTGCAGAAAGTGTCAAAACGTGTTTTTCAGCAGAAATAAACATGTTTCTGCAAGTTTGGTCAACCCCATGTAAGTTATGGGACAGTAACAGCACACTTTTCAAAACGTGTTTTTCAGCCCGAAATAAACGCGTTTTTTCAGAAAACTGAATCCCCATGTAACAGCAAGGCTCAGAGGAGCCCACACACTCAGATCTTAACCCCAGTGTGCAGAAAGGGTCAAAACGTGTTTTTCAGCAGAAATAAACATGTTTCTGCAAGTTTGGTCAACCCCATGTAAGTTATGGGGCAGTAACAGAACACTTTTCAAAACGTGTTTTTCAGCCCGAAATAAACGCGTTTTTTCAGACAACTGAATCACCATGTAACAGCAAGGCTCAGAGGAGCCCACACACTCAGCTCTTAACCCCAGTGTGCAGGAAGGGTCAAAACGTGTTTTTCAGCAGAAATAAACATGTTTCTGCAAGTTTGGTCAACCCCATGTAAGTTATGGGGCAGTAACAGAACACTTTTCAAAACGTGTTTTTCAGCCCGAAATAAACGCGTTTTTTCAGACAACTGAATCCCCATGCAACAGCAAGGCTCAGAAGAGCCCACACACTCAGCTCTTAACCCCAGTGTGCAGAAAGGGTCAAAACGTGTTTTTCAGCAGAAATAAACATGTTTCTGCAAGTTTGGTCAACCCCATGTAAGTTATGGGGCAGTAACAGAACACTTTTCAAAACGTGTTTTTCAGCCCGAAATAAACGCGTTTTTTCAGACAACTGAATCACCATGTAACAGCAAGGCTAAGAGGAGCCCACACACTCAGCTCTTAACCCCAGTGTGCAGGAAGGGTCAAAACGTGTTTTTCAGCAGAAATAAACATGTTTCTGCAAGTTTGGTCAACCCCATGTAAGTTATGGGGCAGTAACAGAACACTTTTCAAAACGTGTTTTTCAGCCCGAAATAAACGCGTTTTTTCAGACAACTGAATCCCCATGCAACAGCAAGGCTCAGAAGAGCCCACACACTCAGCTCTTAACCCCAGTGTGCAGAAAGTGTCAAAACGTGTTTTTCAGCAGAAATAAACATGTTTCTGCAAGTTTGGTCAACCCCATGTAAGTTATGGGACAGTAACAGCACACTTTTCAAAACGTGTTTTTCAGCCCGAAATAAACGCGTTTTTTCAGACAACTGAATCCCCATGTAACAGCAAGGCTCAGAGGAGCCCACACACTCAGATCTTAACCCCAGTGTGCAAAAAGGGTCAAAACGTGTTTTTCAGCAGAAATAAACATGTTTCTGCAAGTTTGGTCAACCCCATGTAAGTTATGGGGCAGTAACAGAACACTTTTCAAAACGTGTTTTTCAGCCCGAAATAAACGCGTTTTTTCAGACAACTGAATCACCATGTAACAGCAAGGCTCAGAGGAGCCCACACACTCAGCTCTTAACCCCAGTGTGCAGGAAGGGTCAAAACGTGTTTTTCAGCAGAAATAAACATGTTTCTGCAAGTTTGGTCAACCCCATGTAAGTTATGGGGCAGTAACAGAACACTTTTCAAAACGTGTTTTTCAGCCCGAAATAAACGCGTTTTTTCAGACAACTGAATCCCCATGTAACAGCAAGACTCAGAGGAGCCCACACACTCAGCTCTTAACCCCAGTGTGCAGGAAGGGTCAAAACGTGTTTTTCAGCAGAAATAAACATGTTTCTGCAAGTTTGGTCAACCCCATGTAAGTTATGGGACAGTAACAGAACACTTTTCAAAACGTGTTTTTCAGCCCGAAATAAACGCGTTTTTTCAGACAACTGAATCCCCATGCAACAGCAAGGCTCAGAAGAGCCCACACACTCAGCTCTTAACCCCAGTGTGCAGAAAGGGTCAAAACGTGTTTTTCAGCAGAAATAAACATGTTTCTGCAAGTTTGGTCAACCCCATGTAAGTTATGGGGCAGTAACAGAACACTTTTCAAAACGTGTTTTTCAGCCCGAAATAAACGCGTTTTTTCAGACAACTGAATCACCATGTAACAGCAAGGCTAAGAGGAGCCCACACACTCAGCTCTTAACCCCAGTGTGCAGGAAGGGTCAAAACGTGTTTTTCAGCAGAAATAAACATGTTTCTGCAAGTTTGGTCAACCCCATGTAAGTTATGGGGCAGTAACAGAACACTTTTCAAAACGTGTTTTTCAGCCCGAAATAAACGCGTTTTTTCAGACAACTGAATCCCCATGTAACAGCAAGGCTCAGAGGAGCCCACACACTCAGCTCTTAACCCCAGTGTGCAGAAAGAGTCAAAACGTGTTTTTCAGCAGAAATAAACATGTTTCTGCAAGTTTGGTCAACCCCATGTAAGTTATGGGGCAGTAACAGAACACTTTTCAAAACGTGTTTTTCAGCCTGAAATAAACGCGTTTTTTCAGACAACTGAATCACCATGTAACAGCAAGGCTCAGAGGAGCCCACACACTCAGCTCTTAACCCCAGTGTGCAGAAAGAGTCAAAACGTGTTTTTCAGCAGAAATAAACATGTTTCTGCAAGTTTGGTCAACCCCATGTAAGTTATGGGGCAGTAACAGAACACTTTTCAAAACGTGTTTTTCAGCCCGAAATAAACGCGTTTTTTCAGACAACTGAATCCCCATGTAACAGCAAGGCTCAGAGGAGCCCACACACTCAGCTCTTAGCCCCAGTGTGCAGAAAGTGTCAAAACGTGTTTTTCAGCAGAAATAAACATGTTTCTGCAAGTTTGGTCAACCCCATGTAAGTTATGGGACAGTAACAGCACACTTTTCAAAACGTGTTTTTCAGCCCGAAATAAACGCGTTTTTTCAGAAAACTGAATCCCCATGTAACAGCAAGGCTCAGAGGAGCCCACACACTCAGATCTTAACCCCAGTGTGCAGAAAGGGTCAAAACGTGTTTTTCAGCAGAAATAAACATGTTTCTGCAAGTTTGGTCAACCCCATGTAAGTTATGGGGCAGTAACAGAACACTTTTCAAAACGTGTTTTTCAGCCCGAAATAAACGCGTTTTTTCAGACAACTGAATCACCATGTAACAGCAAGGCTCAGAGGAGCCCACACACTCAGCTCTTAACCCCAGTGTGCAGGAAGGGTCAAAACGTGTTTTTCAGCAGAAATAAACATGTTTCTGCAAGTTTGGTCAACCCCATGTAAGTTATGGGGCAGTAACAGAACACTTTTCAAAACGTGTTTTTCAGCCCGAAATAAACGCGTTTTTTCAGACAACTGAATCCCCATGCAACAGCAAGGCTCAGAAGAGCCCACACACTCAGCTCTTAACCCCAGTGTGCAGAAAGTGTCAAAACGTGTTTTTCAGCAGAAATAAACATGTTTCTGCAAGTTTGGTCAACCCCATGTAAGTTATGGGACAGTAACAGCACACTTTTCAAAACGTGTTTTTCAGCCCGAAATAAACGCGTTTTTTCAGACAACTGAATCCCCATGTAACAGCAAGGCTCAGAGGAGCCCACACACTCAGATCTTAACCCCAGTGTGCAGAAAGGGTCAAAACGTGTTTTTCAGCAGAAATAAACATGTTTCTGCAAGTTTGGTCAACCCCATGTAAGTTATGGGGCAGTAACAGAACACTTTTCAAAACGTGTTTTTCAGCCCTAAATAAACGCGTTTTTTCAGACAACTGAATCACCATGTAACAGCAAGGCTCAGAGGAGCCCACACACTCAGCTCTTAACCCCAGTGTGCAGGAAGGGTCAAAACGTGTTTTTCAGCAGAAATAAACATGTTTCTGCAAGTTTGGTCAACCCCATGTAAGTTATGGGGCAGTAACAGAACACTTTTCAAAACGTGTTTTTCAGCCCGAAATAAACGCGTTTTTTCAGACAACTGAATCCCCATGCAACAGCAAGGCTCAGAAGAGCCCACACACTCAGCTCTTAACCCCAGTGTGCAGAAAGAGTCAAAACGTGTTTTTCAGCAGAAATAAACATGTTTCTGCAAGTTTGGTCAACCCCATGTAAGTTATGGGGCAGTAACAGAACACTTTTCAAAACGTGTTTTTCAGCCCGAAATAAACGCGTTTTTTCAGACAACTGAATCCCCATGTAACAGCAAGGCTCAGAGGAGCCCACACACTCAGATCTTAACCCCAGTGTGCAGAAAGGGTCAAAACGTGTTTTTCAGCAGAAATAAACATGTTTCTGCAAGTTTGGTCAACCCCATGTAAGTTATGGGGCAGTAACAGAACACTTTTCAAAACGTGTTTTTCAGCCCGAAATAAACGCGTTTTTTCAGACAACTGAATCACCATGTAACAGCAAGGCTAAGAGGAGCCCACACACTCAGCTCTTAACCCCAGTGTGCAGGAAGGGTCAAAACGTGTTTTTCAGCAGAAATAAACATGTTTCTGCAAGTTTGGTCAACCCCATGTAAGTTATGGGGCAGTAACAGAACACTTTTCAAAACGTGTTTTTCAGCCCGAAATAAACGCGTTTTTTCAGACAACTGAATCCCCATGCAACAGCAAGGCTCAGAAGAGCCCACACACTCAGCTCTTAACCCCAGTGTGCAGAAAGTGTCAAAACGTGTTTTTCAGCAGAAATAAACATGTTTCTGCAAGTTTGGTCAACCCCATGTAAGTTATGGGACAGTAACAGCACACTTTTCAAAACGTGTTTTTCAGCCCGAAATAAACGCGTTTTTTCAGAAAACTGAATCCCCATGTAACAGCAAGGCTCAGAGGAGCCCACACACTCAGATCTTAACCCCAGTGTGCAGAAAGGGTCAAAACGTGTTTTTCAGCAGAAATAAACATGTTTCTGCAAGTTTGGTCAACCCCATGTAAGTTATGGGGCAGTAACAGAACACTTTTCAAAACGTGTTTTTCAGCCCGAAATAAACGCGTTTTTTCAGACAACTGAATCACCATGTAACAGCAAGGCTAAGAGGAGCCCACACACTCAGCTCTTAACCCCAGTGTGCAGGAAGGGTCAAAACGTGTTTTTCAGCAGAAATAAACATGTTTCTGCAAGTTTGGTCAACCCCATGTAAGTTATGGGGCAGTAACAGAACACTTTTCAAAACGTGTTTTTCAGCCCAAAATAAACGCGTTTTTTCAGACAACTGAATCCCCATGCAAAAGCAAGGCTCAGAAGAGCCCACACACTCAGCTCTTAACCCCAGTGTGCAGAAAGTGTCAAAACGTGTTTTTCAGCAGAAATAAACATGTTTCTGCAAGTTTGGTCAACCCCATGTAAGTTATGGGACAGTAACAGCACACTTTTCAAAACGTGTTTTTCAGCCCGAAATAAACGCGTTTTTTCAGACAACTGAATCCCCATGTAACAGCAAGGCTCAGAGGAGCCCACACACTCAGATCTTAACCCCAGTGTGCAAAAAGGGTCAAAACGTGTTTTTCAGCAGAAATAAACATGTTTCTGCAAGTTTGGTCAACCCCATGTAAGTTATGGGGCAGTAACAGAACACTTTTCAAAACGTGTTTTTCAGCCCGAAATAAACGCGTTTTTTCAGACAACTGAATCACCATGTAACAGCAAGGCTCAGAGGAGCCCACACACTCAGCTCTTAACCCCAGTGTGCAGGAAGGGTCAAAACGTGTTTTTCAGCAGAAATAAACATGTTTCTGCAAGTTTGGTCAACCCCATGTAAGTTATGGGGCAGTAACAGAACACTTTTCAAAACGTGTTTTTCAGCCCGAAATAAACGCGTTTTTTCAGACAACTGAATCCCCATGTAACAGCAAGACTCAGAGGAGCCCACACACTCAGATCTTAACCCTAGTGTGCAGAAAGGGTAAAAACGTGTTTTTCAGCAGAAATAAACATGTTTCTGCAAGTTTGGTTAACCCCATGTAAGTTATGGGGAAGTAACAGAACACTTTTCAAAACGTGTTTTTCAGCCCGAAATAAACGCGTTTTTTCAGACAACTGAATCCCCATGTAACAGCAAGGTTCAGAAGAGCCCACACTCTCAGCTCTTAACCCCAGTGTGCAGGAAGGGTCAAAACGTGTTTTTCAGCAGAAATAAACATGTTTCTGCAAGTTTGGTCAACCCCATGTAAGTTATGGGGCAGTAACAGAACACTTTTCAAAACGTGTTTTTCAGCCCGAAATAAACGCGTTTTTTCAGACAACTGAATCCCCATGTAACAGCAAGGCTCAGAGGAGCCTACACACTCAGCTCTTAACCCCAGTGTGCAGAAAGAGTCAAAACGTGTTTTTCAGCAGAAATAAACATGTTTCTGCAAGTTTGGTCAACCCCATGTAAGTTATGGGGCAGTAACAGAACACTTTTCAGAACGTGTTTTTCAGCCCGAAATAAACGCGTTTTTTCAGACAACTGAATCCCCATGCAACAGCAAGGCTCAGAAGAGCCCACACACTCAGCTCTTAGCCCCAGTGTGCAGAAAGTGTCAAAACGTGTTTTTCAGCAGAAATAAACATGTTTCTGCAAGTTTGGTCAACCCCATGTAAGTTATGGGACAGTAACAGCACACTTTTCAAAACGTGTTTTTCAGCCCGAAATAAACGCGTTTTTTCAGAAAACTGAATCCCCATGTAACAGCAAGGCTCAGAGGAGCCCACACACTCAGATCTTAACCCCAGTGTGCAGAAAGGGTCAAAACGTGTTTTTCAGCAGAAATAAACATGTTTCTGCAAGTTTGGTCAACCCCATGTAAGTTATGGGGCAGTAACAGAACACTTTTCAAAACGTGTTTTTCAGCCCGAAATAAACGCGTTTTTTCAGACAACTGAATCCCCATGCAACAGCAAGGCTCAGAAGAGCCCACACACTCAGCTCTTAACCCCAGTGTGCAGAAAGGGTCAAAACGTGTTTTTCAGCAGAAATAAACATGTTTCTGCAAGTTTGGTCAACCCCATGTAAGTTATGGGGCAGTAACAGAACACTTTTCAAAACGTGTTTTTCAGCCCGAAATAAACGCGTTTTTTCAGACAACTGAATCACCATGTAACAGCAAGGCTAAGAGGAGCCCACACACTCAGCTCTTAACCCCAGTGTGCAGGAAGGGTCAAAACGTGTTTTTCAGCAGAAATAAACATGTTTCTGCAAGTTTGGTCAACCCCATGTAAGTTATGGGGCAGTAACAGAACACTTTTCAAAACGTGTTTTTCAGACCGAAATAAACGCGTTTTTTCAGACAACTGAATCCCCATGCAACAGCAAGGCTCAGAAGAGCCCACACACTCAGCTCTTAACCCCAGTGTGCAGAAAGTGTCAAAACGTGTTTTTCAGCAGAAATAAACATGTTTCTGCAAGTTTGGTCAACCCCATGTAAGTTATGGGACAGTAACAGCACACTTTTCAAAACGTGTTTTTCAGCCCGAAATAAACGCGTTTTTTCAGACAACTGAATCCCCATGTAACAGCAAGGCTCAGAGGAGCCCACACACTCAGATCTTAACCCCAGTGTGCAAAAAGGGTCAAAACGTGTTTTTCAGCAGAAATAAACATGTTTCTGCAAGTTTGGTCAACCCCATGTAAGTTATGGGGCAGTAACAGAACACTTTTCAAAACGTGTTTTTCAGCCCGAAATAAACGCGTTTTTTCAGACAACTGAATCACCATGTAACAGCAAGGCTCAGAGGAGCCCACACACTCAGCTCTTAACCCCAGTGTGCAGGAAGGGTCAAAACGTGTTTTTCAGCAGAAATAAACATGTTTCTGCAAGTTTGGTCAACCCCATGTAAGTTATGGGGCAGTAACAGAACACTTTTCAAAACGTGTTTTTCAGCCCGAAATAAACGCGTTTTTTCAGACAACTGAATCCCCATGTAACAGCAAGACTCAGAGGAGCCCACACACTCAGCTCTTAACCCCAGTGTGCAGGAAGGGTCAAAACGTGTTTTTCAGCAGAAATAAACATGTTTCTGCAAGTTTGGTCAACCCCATGTAAGTTATGGGGCAGTAACAGAACACTTTTCAAAACGTGTTTTTCAGCCCGAAATAAACGCGTTTTTTCAGACAACTGAATCCCCATGCAACAGCAAGGCTCAGAAGAGCCCACACACTCAGCTCTTAACCCCAGTGTGCAGAAAGGGTCAAAACGTGTTTTTCAGCAGAAATAAACATGTTTCTGCAAGTTTGGTCAACCCCATGTAAGTTATGGGGCAGTAACAGAACACTTTTCAAAACGTGTTTTTCAGCCCGAAATAAACGCGTTTTTTCAGACAACTGAATCACCATGTAACAGCAAGGCTAAGAGGAGCCCACACACTCAGCTCTTAACCCCAGTGTGCAGGAAGGGTCAAAACGTGTTTTTCAGCAGAAATAAACATGTTTCTGCAAGTTTGGTCAACCCCATGTAAGTTATGGGGCAGTAACAGAACACTTTTCAAAACGTGTTTTTCAGCCCGAAATAAACGCGTTTTTTCAGACAACTGAATCCCCATGTAACAGCAAGGCTCAGAGGAGCCCACACACTCAGCTCTTAACCCCAGTGTGCAGAAAGAGTCAAAACGTGTTTTTCAGCAGAAATAAACATGTTTCTGCAAGTTTGGTCAACCCCATGTAAGTTATGGGGCAGTAACAGAACACTTTTCAAAACGTGTTTTTCAGCCTGAAATAAACGCGTTTTTTCAGACAACTGAATCACCATGTAACAGCAAGGCTCAGAGGAGCCCACACACTCAGCTCTTAACCCCAGTGTGCAGAAAGAGTCAAAACGTGTTTTTCAGCAGAAATAAACATGTTTCTGCAAGTTTGGTCAACCCCATGTAAGTTATGGGGCAGTAACAGAACACTTTTCAAAACGTGTTTTTCAGCCCGAAATAAACGCGTTTTTTCAGACAACTGAATCCCCATGTAACAGCAAGGCTCAGAGGAGCCCACACACTCAGCTCTTAGCCCCAGTGTGCAGAAAGTGTCAAAACGTGTTTTTCAGCAGAAATAAACATGTTTCTGCAAGTTTGGTCAACCCCATGTAAGTTATGGGACAGTAACAGCACACTTTTCAAAACGTGTTTTTCAGCCCGAAATAAACGCGTTTTTTCAGAAAACTGAATCCCCATGTAACAGCAAGGCTCAGAGGAGCCCACACACTCAGATCTTAACCCCAGTGTGCAGAAAGGGTCAAAACGTGTTTTTCAGCAGAAATAAACATGTTTCTGCAAGTTTGGTCAACCCCATGTAAGTTATGGGGCAGTAACAGAACACTTTTCAAAACGTGTTTTTCAGCCCGAAATAAACGCGTTTTTTCAGACAACTGAATCACCATGTAACAGCAAGGCTCAGAGGAGCCCACACACTCAGCTCTTAACCCCAGTGTGCAGGAAGGGTCAAAACGTGTTTTTCAGCAGAAATAAACATGTTTCTGCAAGTTTGGTCAACCCCATGTAAGTTATGGGGCAGTAACAGAACACTTTTCAAAACGTGTTTTTCAGCCCGAAATAAACGCGTTTTTTCAGACAACTGAATCCCCATGCAACAGCAAGGCTCAGAAGAGCCCACACACTCAGCTCTTAACCCCAGTGTGCAGAAAGTGTCAAAACGTGTTTTTCAGCAGAAATAAACATGTTTCTGCAAGTTTGGTCAACCCCATGTAAGTTATGGGACAGTAACAGCACACTTTTCAAAACGTGTTTTTCAGCCCGAAATAAACGCGTTTTTTCAGACAACTGAATCCCCATGTAACAGCAAGGCTCAGAGGAGCCCACACACTCAGATCTTAACCCCAGTGTGCAGAAAGGGTCAAAACGTGTTTTTCAGCAGAAATAAACATGTTTCTGCAAGTTTGGTCAACCCCATGTAAGTTATGGGGCAGTAACAGAACACTTTTCAAAACGTGTTTTTCAGCCCGAAATAAACGCGTTTTTTCAGACAACTGAATCCCCATGCAACAGCAAGGCTCAGAAGAGCCCACACACTCAGCTCTTAACCCCAGTGTGCAGAAAGAGTCAAAACGTGTTTTTCAGCAGAAATAAACATGTTTCTGCAAGTTTGGTCAACCCCATGTAAGTTATGGGGCAGTAACAGAACACTTTTCAAAACGTGTTTTTCAGCCCGAAATAAACGCGTTTTTTCAGACAACTGAATCCCCATGTAACAGCAAGGCTCAGAGGAGCCCACACACTCAGATCTTAACCCCAGTGTGCAGAAAGGGTCAAAACGTGTTTTTCAGCAGAAATAAACATGTTTCTGCAAGTTTGGTCAACCCCATGTAAGTTATGGGGCAGTAACAGAACACTTTTCAAAACGTGTTTTTCAGCCCGAAATAAACGCGTTTTTTCAGACAACTGAATCACCATGTAACAGCAAGGCTAAGAGGAGCCCACACACTCAGCTCTTAACCCCAGTGTGCAGGAAGGGTCAAAACGTGTTTTTCAGCAGAAATAAACATGTTTCTGCAAGTTTGGTCAACCCCATGTAAGTTATGGGGCAGTAACAGAACACTTTTCAAAACGTGTTTTTCAGCCCGAAATAAACGCGTTTTTTCAGACAACTGAATCCCCATGCAACAGCAAGGCTCAGAAGAGCCCACACACTCAGCTCTTAACCCCAGTGTGCAGAAAGTGTCAAAACGTGTTTTTCAGCAGAAATAAACATGTTTCTGCAAGTTTGGTCAACCCCATGTAAGTTATGGGACAGTAACAGCACACTTTTCAAAACGTGTTTTTCAGCCCGAAATAAACGCGTTTTTTCAGAAAACTGAATCCCCATGTAACAGCAAGGCTCAGAGGAGCCCACACACTCAGATCTTAACCCCAGTGTGCAGAAAGGGTCAAAACGTGTTTTTCAGCAGAAATAAACATGTTTCTGCAAGTTTGGTCAACCCCATGTAAGTTATGGGGCAGTAACAGAACACTTTTCAAAACGTGTTTTTCAGCCCGAAATAAACGCGTTTTTTCAGACAACTGAATCACCATGTAACAGCAAGGCTAAGAGGAGCCCACACACTCAGCTCTTAACCCCAGTGTGCAGGAAGGGTCAAAACGTGTTTTTCAGCAGAAATAAACATGTTTCTGCAAGTTTGGTCAACCCCATGTAAGTTATGGGGCAGTAACAGAACACTTTTCAAAACGTGTTTTTCAGCCCAAAATAAACGCGTTTTTTCAGACAACTGAATCCCCATGCAAAAGCAAGGCTCAGAAGAGCCCACACACTCAGCTCTTAACCCCAGTGTGCAGAAAGTGTCAAAACGTGTTTTTCAGCAGAAATAAACATGTTTCTGCAAGTTTGGTCAACCCCATGTAAGTTATGGGACAGTAACAGCACACTTTTCAAAACGTGTTTTTCAGCCCGAAATAAACGCGTTTTTTCAGACAACTGAATCCCCATGTAACAGCAAGGCTCAGAGGAGCCCACACACTCAGATCTTAACCCCAGTGTGCAAAAAGGGTCAAAACGTGTTTTTCAGCAGAAATAAACATGTTTCTGCAAGTTTGGTCAACCCCATGTAAGTTATGGGGCAGTAACAGAACACTTTTCAAAACGTGTTTTTCAGCCCGAAATAAACGCGTTTTTTCAGACAACTGAATCACCATGTAACAGCAAGGCTCAGAGGAGCCCACACACTCAGCTCTTAACCCCAGTGTGCAGGAAGGGTCAAAACGTGTTTTTCAGCAGAAATAAACATGTTTCTGCAAGTTTGGTCAACCCCATGTAAGTTATGGGGCAGTAACAGAACACTTTTCAAAACGTGTTTTTCAGCCCGAAATAAACGCGTTTTTTCAGACAACTGAATCCCCATGTAACAGCAAGACTCAGAGGAGCCCACACACTCAGATCTTAACCCTAGTGTGCAGAAAGGGTAAAAACGTGTTTTTCAGCAGAAATAAACATGTTTCTGCAAGTTTGGTTAACCCCATGTAAGTTATGGGGAAGTAACAGAACACTTTTCAAAACGTGTTTTTCAGCCCGAAATAAACGCGTTTTTTCAGACAACTGAATCCCCATGTAACAGCAAGGTTCAGAAGAGCCCACACTCTCAGCTCTTAACCCCAGTGTGCAGGAAGGGTCAAAACGTGTTTTTCAGCAGAAATAAACATGTTTCTGCAAGTTTGGTCAACCCCATGTAAGTTATGGGGCAGTAACAGAACACTTTTCAAAACGTGTTTTTCAGCCCGAAATAAACGCGTTTTTTCAGACAACTGAATCCCCATGTAACAGCAAGGCTCAGAGGAGCCCACACACTCAGCTCTTAACCCCAGTGTGCAGAAAGAGTCAAAACGTGTTTTTCAGCAGAAATAAACATGTTTCTGCAAGTTTGGTCAACCCCATGTAAGTTATGGGGCAGTAACAGAACACTTTTCAAAACGTGTTTTTCAGCCTGAAATAAACGCGTTTTTTCAGACAACTGAATCACCATGTAACAGCAAGGCTCAGAGGAGCCCACACACTCAGCTCTTAACCCCAGTGTGCAGAAAGAGTCAAAACGTGTTTTTCAGCAGAAATAAACATGTTTCTGCAAGTTTGGTCAACCCCATGTAAGTTATGGGGCAGTAACAGAACACTTTTCAAAACGTGTTTTTCAGCCCGAAATAAACGCGTTTTTTCAGACAACTGAATCCCCATGTAACAGCAAGGCTCAGAGGAGCCCACACACTCAGCTCTTAGCCCCAGTGTGCAGAAAGTGTCAAAACGTGTTTTTCAGCAGAAATAAACATGTTTCTGCAAGTTTGGTCAACCCCATGTAAGTTATGGGACAGTAACAGCACACTTTTCAAAACGTGTTTTTCAACCCGAAATAAACGCGTTTTTTCAGAAAACTGAATCCCCATGTAACAGCAAGGCTCAGAGGAGCCCACACACTCAGATCTTAACCCCAGTGTGCAGAAAGGGTCAAAACGTGTTTTTCAGCAGAAATAAACATGTTTCTGCAAGTTTGGTCAACCCCATGTAAGTTATGGGGCAGTAACAGAACACTTTTCAAAACGTGTTTTTCAGCCCGAAATAAACGCGTTTTTTCAGACAACTGAATCACCATGTAACAGCAAGGCTCAGAGGAGCCCACACACTCAGCTCTTAACCCCAGTGTGCAGGAAGGGTCAAAACGTGTTTTTCAGCAGAAATAAACATGTTTCTGCAAGTTTGGTCAACCCCATGTAAGTTATGGGGCAGTAACAGAACACTTTTCAAAACGTGTTTTTCAGCCCGAAATAAACGCGTTTTTTCAGACAACTGAATCCCCATGCAACAGCAAGGCTCAGAAGAGCCCACACACTCAGCTCTTAACCCCAGTGTGCAGAAAGTGTCAAAACGTGTTTTTCAGCAGAAATAAACATGTTTCTGCAAGTTTGGTCAACCCCATGTAAGTTATGGGACAGTAACAGCACACTTTTCAAAACGTGTTTTTCAGCCCGAAATAAACGCGTTTTTTCAGACAACTGAATCCCCATGTAACAGCAAGGCTCAGAGGAGCCCACACACTCAGATCTTAACCCCAGTGTGCAGAAAGGGTCAAAACGTGTTTTTCAGCAGAAATAAACATGTTTCTGCAAGTTTGGTCAACCCCATGTAAGTTATGGGGCAGTAACAGAACACTTTTCAAAACGTGTTTTTCAGCCCTAAATAAACGCGTTTTTTCAGACAACTGAATCACCATGTAACAGCAAGGCTCAGAGGAGCCCACACACTCAGCTCTTAACCCCAGTGTGCAGGAAGGGTCAAAACGTGTTTATCAGCAGAAATAAACATGTTTCTGCAAGTTTGGTCAACCCCATGTAAGTTATGGGGCAGTAACAGAACACTTTTCAAAACGTGTTTTTCAGCCCGAAATAAACGCGTTTTTTCAGACAACTGAATCCCCATGCAACAGCAAGGCTCAGAAGAGCCCACACACTCAGCTCTTAACCCCAGTGTGCAGAAAGAGTCAAAACGTGTTTTTCAGCAGAAATAAACATGTTTCTGCAAGTTTGGTCAACCCCATGTAAGTTATGGGGCAGTAACAGAACACTTTTCAAAACGTGTTTTTCAGCCCGAAATAAACGCGTTTTTTCAGACAACTGAATCCCCATGTAACAGCAAGGCTCAGAGGAGCCCACACACTCAGATCTTAACCCCAGTGTGCAGAAAGGGTCAAAACGTGTTTTTCAGCAGAAATAAACATGTTTCTGCAAGTTTGGTCAACCCCATGTAAGTTATGGGGCAGTAACAGAACACTTTTCAAAACGTGTTTTTCAGCCCGAAATAAACGCGTTTTTTCAGACAACTGAATCACCATGTAACAGCAAGGCTAAGAGGAGCCCACACACTCAGCTCTTAACCCCAGTGTGCAGGAAGGGTCAAAACGTGTTTTTCAGCAGAAATAAACATGTTTCTGCAAGTTTGGTCAACCCCATGTAAGTTATGGGGCAGTAACAGAACACTTTTCAAAACGTGTTTTTCAGCCCGAAATAAACGCGTTTTTTCAGACAACTGAATCCCCATGCAACAGCAAGGCTCAGAAGAGCCCACACACTCAGCTCTTAACCCCAGTGTGCAGAAAGGGTCAAAACGTGTTTTTCAGCAGAAATAAACATGTTTCTGCAAGTTTGGTCAACCCCATGTAAGTTATGGGACAGTAACAGCACACTTTTCAAAACGTGTTTTTCAGCCCGAAATAAACGCGTTTTTTCAGACAACTGAATCCCCATGTAACAGCAAGGCTCAGAGGAGCCCACACACTCAGATCTTAACCCCAGTGTGCAGAAAGGGTCAAAACGTGTTTTTCAGCAGAAATAAACATGTTTCTGCAAGTTTGGTCAACCCCATGTAAGTTATGGGGCAGTAACAGAACACTTTTCAAAACGTGTTTTTCAGCCCGAAATAAACGCGTTTTTTCAGACAACTGAATCACCATGTAACAGCAAGGCTCAGAGGAGCCCACACACTCAGCTCTTAACCCCAGTGTGCAGGAAGGGTCAAAACGTGTTTTTCAGCAGAAATAAACATGTTTCTGCAAGTTTGGTCAACCCCATGTAAGTTATGGGACAGTAACAGCACACTTTTCAAAACGTGTTTTTCAGCCCGAAATAAACGCGTTTTTTCAGACAACTGAATCCCCATGTAACAGCAAGACTCAGAGGAGCCCACACACTCAGATCTTAACCCTAGTGTGCAGAAAGGGTAAAAACGTGTTTTTCAGCAGAAATAAACATGTTTCTGCAAGTTTGGTTAACCCCATGTAAGTTATGGGGAAGTAACAGAACACTTTTCAAAACGTGTTTTTCAGCCCGAAATAAACGCGTTTTTTCAGACAACTGAATCCCCATGTAACAGCAAGGTTCAGAAGAGCCCACACTCTCAGCTCTTAACCCCAGTGTGCAGGAAGGGTCAAAACGTGTTTTTCAGCAGAAATAAACATGTTTCTGCAAGTTTGGTCAACCCCATGTAAGTTATGGGGCAGTAACAGAACACTTTTCAAAACGTGTTTTTCAGCCCGAAATAAACGCGTTTTTTCAGACAACTGAATCCCCATGCAACAGCAAGGCTCAGAAGAGCCCACACACTCAGCTCTTAACCCCAGTGTGCAGAAAGAGTCAAAACGTGTTTTTCAGCAGAAATAAACATGTTTCTGCAAGTTTGGTCAACCCCATGTAAGTTATGGGGCAGTAACAGAACACTTTTCAAAACGTGTTTTTCAGCCCGAAATAAACGCGTTTTTTCAGACAACTGAATCACCATGTAACAGCAAGGCTCAGAGGAGCCCACACACTCAGCTCTTAACCCCAGTGTGCAGAAAGAGTCAAAACGTGTTTTTCAGCAGAAATAAACATGTTTCTGCAAGTTTGGTCAACCCCATGTAAGTTATGGGGCAGTAACAGAACACTTTTCAAAACGTGTTTTTCAGCCCGAAATAAACGCGTTTTTTCAGACAACTGAATCCCCATGTAACAGCAAGGCTCAGAGGAGCCCACACACTCAGCTCTTAGCCCCAGTGTGCAGAAAGTGTCAAAACGTGTTTTTCAGCAGAAATAAACATGTTTCTGCAAGTTTGGTCAACCCCATGTAAGTTATGGGACAGTAACAGCACACTTTTCAAAACGTGTTTTTCAGCCCGAAATAAACGCGTTTTTTCAGAAAACTGAATCCCCATGTAACAGCAAGGCTCAGAGGAGCCCACACACTCAGATCTTAACCCCAGTGTTCAGAAAGGGTCAAAACGTGTTTTTCAGCAGAAATAAACATGTTTCTGCAAGTTTGGTCAACCCCATGTAAGTTATGGGGCAGTAACAGAACACTTTTCAAAACGTGTTTTTCAGCCCGAAATAAACGCGTTTTTTCAGACAACTGAATCACCATGTAACAGCAAGGCTCAGAGGAGCCCACACACTCAGCTCTTAACCCCAGTGTGCAGGAAGGGTCAAAACGTGTTTTTCAGCAGAAATAAACATGTTTCTGCAAGTTTGGTCAACCCCATGTAAGTTATGGGGCAGTAACAGAACACTTTTCAAAACGTGTTTTTCAGCCCGAAATAAACGCGTTTTTTCAGACAACTGAATCCCCATGCAACAGCAAGGCTCAGAAGAGCCCACACACTCAGCTCTTAACCCCAGTGTGCAGAAAGGGTCAAAACGTGTTTTTCAGCAGAAATAAACATGTTTCTGCAAGTTTGGTCAACCCCATGTAAGTTATGGGGCAGTAACAGAACACTTTTCAAAACGTGTTTTTCAGCCCGAAATAAACGCGTTTTTTCAGTCAACTGAATCACCATGTAACAGCAAGGCTAAGAGGAGCCCACACACTCAGCTCTTAACCCCAGTGTGCAGGAAGGGTCAAAACGTGTTTTTCAGCAGAAATAAACATGTTTCTGCAAGTTTGGTCAACCCCATGTAAGTTATGGGGCAGTAACAGAACACTTTTCAAAACGTGTTTTTCAGCCCGAAATAAACGCGTTTTTTCAGACAACTGAATCCCCATGCAACAGCAAGGCTCAGAAGAGCCCACACACTCAGCTCTTAACCCCAGTGTGCAGAAAGTGTCAAAACGTGTTTTTCAGCAGAAATAAACATGTTTCTGCAAGTTTGGTCAACCCCATGTAAGTTATGGGACAGTAACAGCACACTTTTCAAAACGTGTTTTTCAGCCCGAAATAAACGCGTTTTTTCAGACAACTGAATCCCCATGTAACAGCAAGGCTCAGAGGAGCCCACACACTCAGATCTTAACCCCAGTGTGCAGAAAGGGTCAAAACGTGTTTTTCAGCAGAAATAAACATGTTTCTGCAAGTTTGGTCAACCCCATGTAAGTTATGGGGCAGTAACAGCACACTTTTCAAAACGTGTTTTTCAGCCCGAAATAAACGCGTTTTTTCAGACAACTGAATCCCCATGTAACAGCAAGGCTCAGAGGAGCCCACACACTCAGATCTTAACCCCAGTGTGCAGAAAGGGTCAAAACGTGTTTTTCAGCAGAAATAAACATGTTTCTGCAAGTTTGGTCAACCCCATGTAAGTTATGGGGCAGTAACAGAACACTTTTCAAAACGTGTTTTTCAGCCCGAAATAAACGCGTTTTTTCAGACAACTGAATCACCATGTAACAGCAAGGCTCAGAGGAGCCCACACACTCAGCTCTTAACCCCAGTGTGCAGGAACGGTCAAAACGTGTTTTTCAGCAGAAATAAACATGTTTCTGCAAGTTTGGTCAACCCCATGTAAGTTATGGGACAGTAACAGCACACTTTTCAAAACGTGTTTTTCAGCCCGAAATAAACGCGTTTTTTCAGACAACTGAATCCCCATGTAACAGCAAGACTCAGAGGAGCCCACACACTCAGATCTTAACCCTAGTGTGCAGAAAGGGTAAAAACGTGTTTTTCAGCAGAAATAAACATGTTTCTGCAAGTTTGGTTAACCCCATGTAAGTTATGGGGAAGTAACAGAACACTTTTCAAAACGTGTTTTTCAGCCCGAAATAAACGCGTTTTTTCAGACAACTGAATCCCCATGTAACAGCAAGGTTCAGAAGAGCCCACACTCTCAGCTCTTAACCCCAGTGTGCAGGAAGAGTCAAAACGTGTTTTTCAGCAGAAATAAACATGTTTCTGCAAGTTTGGTCAACCCCATGTAAGTTATGGGGCAGTAACAGAACACTTTTCAAAACGTGTTTTTCAGCCCAAAATAAACGCGTTTTTTCAGACAACTGAATCACCATGTAACAGCAAGGCTCAGAGGAGCCCACACACTCAGCTCTTAACCCCAGTGTGCAGAAAGAGTCAAAACGTGTTTTTCAGCAGAAATAAACATGTTTCTGCAAGTTTGGTCAACCCCATGTAAGTTATGGGGCAGTAACAGAACACTTTTCAAAACGTGTTTTTCAGCCCGAAATAAACGCGTTTTTTCAGACAACTGAATCCCCATGTAACAGCAAGGCTCAGAAGAGCCCACACACTCAGCTCTTAACCCCAGTGTGCAGAAAGAGTCAAAACGTGTTTTTCAGCAGAAATAAACATGTTTCTGCAAGTTTGGTCAACCCCATGTAAGTTATGGGGCAGTAACAGAACACTTTTCAAAACGTGTTTTTCAGCCCGAAATAAACGCGTTTTTTCAGACAACTGAATCACCATGTAACAGCAAGGCTCAGAGGAGCCCACACACTCAGCTCTTAACCCCAGTGTGCAGAAAGAGTCAAAACGTGTTTTTCAGCAGAAATAAACATGTTTCTGCAAGTTTGGTCAACCCCATGTAAGTTATGGGGCAGTAACAGAACACTTTTCAAAACGTGTTTTTCAGCCCGAAATAAACGCGTTTTTTCAGACAACTGAATCCCCATGTAACAGCAAGGCTCAGAGGAGCCCACACACTCAGCTCTTAGCCCCAGTGTGCAGAAAGTGTCAAAACGTGTTTTTCAGCAGAAATAAACATGTTTCTGCAAGTTTGGTCAACCCCATGTAAGTTATGGGACAGTAACAGCACACTTTTCAAAACGTGTTTTTCAGCCCGAAATAAACGCGTTTTTTCAGAAAACTGAATCCCCATGTAACAGCAAGGCTCAGAGGAGCCCACACACTCAGATCTTAACCCCAGTGTGCAGAAAGGGTCAAAACGTGTTTTTCAGCAGAAATAAACATGTTTCTGCAAGTTTGGTCAACCCCATGTAAGTTATGGGGCAGTAACAGAACACTTTTCAAAACGTGTTTTTCAGCCCGAAATAAACGCGTTTTTTCAGACAACTGAATCACCATGTAACAGCAAGGCTCAGAGGAGCCCACACACTCAGCTCTTAACCCCAGTGTGCAGGAAGGGTCAAAACGTGTTTTTCAGCAGAAATAAACATGTTTCTGCAAGTTTGGTCAACCCCATGTAAGTTATGGGGCAGTAACAGAACACTTTTCAAAACGTGTTTTTCAGCCCGAAATAAACGCGTTTTTTCAGACAACTGAATCCCCATGCAACAGCAAGGCTCAGAAGAGCCCACACACTCAGCTCTTAACCCCAGTGTGCAGAAAGGGTCAAAACGTGTTTTTCAGCAGAAATAAACATGTTTCTGCAAGTTTGGTCAACCCCATGTAAGTTATGGGGCAGTAACAGAACACTTTTCAAAACGTGTTTTTCAGCCCGAAATAAACGCGTTTTTTCAGACAACTGAATCCCCATGCAACAGCAAGGCTCAGAAGAGCCCACACACTCAGCTCTTAACCCCAGTGTGCAGAAAGAGTCAAAACGTGTTTTTCAGCAGAAATAAACATGTTTCTGCAAGTTTGGTCAACCCCATGTAAGTTATGGGGCAGTAACAGAACACTTTTCAAAACGTGTTTTTCAGCCCGAAATAAACGCGTTTTTTCAGACAACTGAATCACCATGTAACAGCAAGGCTCAGAGGAGCCCACACACTCAGCTCTTAACCCCAGTGTGCAGAAAGAGTCAAAACGTGTTTTTCAGCAGAAATAAACATGTTTCTGCAAGTTTGGTCAACCCCATGTAAGTTATGGGGCAGTAACAGAACACTTTTCAAAACGTGTTTTTCAGCCCGAAATAAACGCGTTTTTTCAGACAACTGAATCCCCATGTAACAGCAAGGCTCAGAGGAGCCCACACACTCAGCTCTTAGCCCCAGTGTGCAGAAAGTGTCAAAACGTGTTTTTCAGCAGAAATAAACATGTTTCTGCAAGTTTGGTCAACCCCATGTAAGTTATGGGACAGTAACAGCACACTTTTCAAAACGTGTTTTTCAGCCCGAAATAAACGCGTTTTTTCAGAAAACTGAATCCCCATGTAACAGCAAGGCTCAGAGGAGCCCACACACTCAGATCTTAACCCCAGTGTTCAGAAAGGGTCAAAACGTGTTTTTCAGCAGAAATAAACATGTTTCTGCAAGTTTGGTCAACCCCATGTAAGTTATGGGGCAGTAACAGAACACTTTTCAAAACGTGTTTTTCAGCCCGAAATAAACGCGTTTTTTCAGACAACTGAATCACCATGTAACAGCAAGGCTCAGAGGAGCCCACACACTCAGCTCTTAACCCCAGTGTGCAGGAAGGGTCAAAACGTGTTTTTCAGCAGAAATAAACATGTTTCTGCAAGTTTGGTCAACCCCATGTAAGTTATGGGGCAGTAACAGAACACTTTTCAAAACGTGTTTTTCAGCCCGAAATAAACGCGTTTTTTCAGACAACTGAATCCCCATGCAACAGCAAGGCTCAGAAGAGCCCACACACTCAGCTCTTAACCCCAGTGTGCAGAAAGGGTCAAAACGTGTTTTTCAGCAGAAATAAACATGTTTCTGCAAGTTTGGTCAACCCCATGTAAGTTATGGGGCAGTAACAGAACACTTTTCAAAACGTGTTTTTCAGCCCGAAATAAACGCGTTTTTTCAGTCAACTGAATCACCATGTAACAGCAAGGCTAAGAGGAGCCCACACACTCAGCTCTTAACCCCAGTGTGCAGGAAGGGTCAAAACGTGTTTTTCAGCAGAAATAAACATGTTTCTGCAAGTTTGGTCAACCCCATGTAAGTTATGGGGCAGTAACAGAACACTTTTCAAAACGTGTTTTTCAGCCCGAAATAAACGCGTTTTTTCAGACAACTGAATCCCCATGCAACAGCAAGGCTCAGAAGAGCCCACACACTCAGCTCTTAACCCCAGTGTGCAGAAAGTGTCAAAACGTGTTTTTCAGCAGAAATAAACATGTTTCTGCAAGTTTGGTCAACCCCATGTAAGTTATGGGACAGTAACAGCACACTTTTCAAAACGTGTTTTTCAGCCCGAAATAAACGCGTTTTTTCAGACAACTGAATCCCCATGTAACAGCAAGGCTCAGAGGAGCCCACACACTCAGATCTTAACCCCAGTGTGCAGAAAGGGTCAAAACGTGTTTTTCAGCAGAAATAAACATGTTTCTGCAAGTTTGGTCAACCCCATGTAAGTTATGGGGCAGTAACAGCACACTTTTCAAAACGTGTTTTTCAGCCCGAAATAAACGCGTTTTTTCAGACAACTGAATCCCCATGTAACAGCAAGGCTCAGAGGAGCCCACACACTCAGATCTTAACCCCAGTGTGCAGAAAGGGTCAAAACGTGTTTTTCAGCAGAAATAAACATGTTTCTGCAAGTTTGGTCAACCCCATGTAAGTTATGGGGCAGTAACAGAACACTTTTCAAAACGTGTTTTTCAGCCCGAAATAAACGCGTTTTTTCATACAACTGAATCACCATGTAACAGCAAGGCTCAGAGGAGCCCACACACTCAGCTCTTAACCCCAGTGTGCAGGAACGGTCAAAACGTGTTTTTCAGCAGAAATAAACATGTTTCTGCAAGTTTGGTCAACCCCATGTAAGTTATGGGACAGTAACAGCACACTTTTCAAAACGTGTTTTTCAGCCCGAAATAAACGCGTTTTTTCAGACAACTGAATCCCCATGTAACAGCAAGACTCAGAGGAGCCCACACACTCAGATCTTAACCCTAGTGTGCAGAAAGGGTAAAAACGTGTTTTTCAGCAGAAATAAACATGTTTCTGCAAGTTTGGTTAACCCCATGTAAGTTATGGGGAAGTAACAGAACACTTTTCAAAACGTGTTTTTCAGCCCGAAATAAACGCGTTTTTTCAGACAACTGAATCCCCATGTAACAGCAAGGTTCAGAAGAGCCCACACTCTCAGCTCTTAACCCCAGTGTGCAGGAAGAGTCAAAACGTGTTTTTCAGCAGAAATAAACATGTTTCTGCAAGTTTGGTCAACCCCATGTAAGTTATGGGGCAGTAACAGAACACTTTTCAAAACGTGTTTTTCAGCCCAAAATAAACGCGTTTTTTCAGACAACTGAATCACCATGTAACAGCAAGGCTCAGAGGAGCCCACACACTCAGCTCTTAACCCCAGTGTGCAGAAAGAGTCAAAACGTGTTTTTCAGCAGAAATAAACATGTTTCTGCAAGTTTGGTCAACCCCATGTAAGTTATGGGGCAGTAACAGAACACTTTTCAAAACGTGTTTTTCAGCCCGAAATAAACGCGTTTTTTCAGACAACTGAATCCCCATGTAACAGCAAGGCTCAGAGGAGCCCACACACTCAGCTCTTAGCCCCAGTGTGCAGAAAGTGTCAAAACGTGTTTTTCAGCAGAAATAAACATGTTTCTGCAAGTTTGGTCAACCCCATGTAAGTTATGGGACAGTAACAGCACACTTTTCAAAACGTGTTTTTCAGCCCGAAATAAACGCGTTTTTTCAGAAAACTGAATCCCCATGTAACAGCAAGGCTCAGAGGAGCCCACACACTCAGATCTTAACCCCAGTGTTCAGAAAGGGTCAAAACGTGTTTTTCAGCAGAAATAAACATGTTTCTGCAAGTTTGGTCAACCCCATGTAAGTTATGGGGCAGTAACAGAACACTTTTCAAAACGTGTTTTTCAGCCCGAAATAAACGCGTTTTTTCAGACAACTGAATCCCCATGCAACAGCAAGGCTCAGAAGAGCCCACACACTCAGCTCTTAACCCCAGTGTGCAGAAAGTGTCAAAACGTGTTTTTCAGCAGAAATAAACATGTTTCTGCAAGTTTGGTCAACCCCATGTAAGTTATGGGACAGTAACAGCACACTTTTCAAAACGTGTTTTTCAGCCCGAAATAAACGCGTTTTTTCAGAAAACTGAATCCCCATGTAACAGCAAGGCTCAGAGGAGCCCACACACTCAGATCTTAACCCCAGTGTGCAGAAAGGGTCAAAACGTGTTTTTCAGCAGAAATAAACATGTTTCTGCAAGTTTGGTCAACCCCATGTAAGTTATGGGGCAGTAACAGAACACTTTTCAAAACGTGTTTTTCAGCCCGAAATAAACGCGTTTTTTCAGACAACTGAATCACCATGTAACAGCAAGGCTCAGAGGAGCCCACACACTCAGCTCTTAACCCCAGTGTGCAGGAAGGGTCAAAACGTGTTTTTCAGCAGAAATAAACATGTTTCTGCAAGTTTGGTCAACCCCATGTAAGTTATGGGGCAGTAACAGAACACTTTTCAAAACGTGTTTTTCAGCCCGAAATAAACGCGTTTTTTCAGACAACTGAATCCCCATGCAACAGCAAGGCTCAGAAGAGCCCACACACTCAGCTCTTAACCCCAGTGTGCAGAAAGGGTCAAAACGTGTTTTTCAGCAGAAATAAACATGTTTCTGCAAGTTTGGTCAACCCCATGTAAGTTATGGGGCAGTAACAGAACACTTTTCAAAACGTGTTTTTCAGCCCGAAATAAACGCGTTTTTTCAGACAACTGAATCACCATGTAACAGCAAGGCTAAGAGGAGCCCACACACTCAGCTCTTAACCCCAGTGTGCAGGAAGGGTCAAAACGTGTTTTTCAGCAGAAATAAACATGTTTCTGCAAGTTTGGTCAACCCCATGTAAGTTATGGGGCAGTAACAGAACACTTTTCAAAACGTGTTTTTCAGCCCGAAATAAACGCGTTTTTTCAGACAACTGAATCCCCATGCAACAGCAAGGCTCAGAAGAGCCCACACACTCAGCTCTTAACCCCAGTGTGCAGAAAGTGTCAAAACGTGTTTTTCAGCAGAAATAAACATGTTTCTGCAAGTTTGGTCAACCCCATGTAAGTTATGGGACAGTAACAGCACACTTTTCAAAACGTGTTTTTCAGCCCGAAATAAACGCGTTTTTTCAGACAACTGAATCCCCATGTAACAGCAAGGCTCAGAGGAGCCCACACACTCAGATCTTAACCCCAGTGTGCAAAAAGGGTCAAAACGTGTTTTTCAGCAGAAATAAACATGTTTCTGCAAGTTTGGTCAACCCCATGTAAGTTATGGGGCAGTAACAGAACAGTTTTCAAAACGTGTTTTTCAGCCCGAAATAAACGCGTTTTTTCAGACAACTGAATCACCATGTAACATCAAGGCTCAGAGGAGCCCACACACTCAGCTCTTAACCCCAGTGTGCAGGAAGGGTCAAAACGTGTTTTTCAGCAGAAATAAACATGTTTCTGCAAGTTTGGTCAACCCCATGTAAGTTATGGGACAGTAACAGCACACTTTTCAAAACGTGTTTTTCAGCCCGAAATAAACGCGTTTTTTCAGAAAACTGAATCCCCATGTAACAGCAAGGCTCAGAGGAGCCCACACACTCAGCTCTTAACCCCAGTGTGCAGGAAGGGTCAAAACGTGTTTTTCAGCAGAAATAAACATGTTTCTGCAAGTTTGGTTAACCCCATGTAAGTTATGGGGAAGTAACAGAACACTTTTCAAAACGTGTTTTTCAGCCCGAAATAAACGCGTTTTTTCAGACAACTGAATCCCCATGTAACAGCAAGGTTCAGAAGAGCCCACACTCTCAGCTCTTAACCCCAGTGTGCAGGAAGAGTCAAAACGTGTTTTTCAGCAGAAATAAACATGTTTCTGCAAGTTTGGTCAACCCCATGTAAGTTATGGGGCAGTAACAGAACACTTTTCAAAACGTGTTTTTCAGCCCAAAATAAACGCGTTTTTTCAGACAACTGAATCACCATGTAACAGCAAGGCTCAGAGGAGCCCACACACTCAGCTCTTAACCCCAGTGTGCAGAAAGAGTCAAAACGTGTTTTTCAGCAGAAATAAACATGTTTCTGCAAGTTTGGTCAACCCCATGTAAGTTATGGGGCAGTAACAGAACACTTTTCAAAACGTGTTTTTCAGCCCGAAATAAACGCGTTTTTTCAGACAACTGAATCCCCATGTAACAGCAAGGCTCAGAGGAGCCCACACACTCAGCTCTTAGCCCCAGTGTGCAGAAAGTGTCAAAACGTGTTTTTCAGCAGAAATAAACATGTTTCTGCAAGTTTGGTCAACCCCATGTAAGTTATGGGACAGTAACAGCACACTTTTCAAAACGTGTTTTTCAGCCCGAAATAAACGCGTTTTTTCAGAAAACTGAATCCCCATGTAACAGCAAGGCTCAGAGGAGCCCACACACTCAGATCTTAACCCCAGTGTTCAGAAAGGGTCAAAACGTGTTTTTCAGCAGAAATAAACATGTTTCTGCAAGTTTGGTCAACCCCATGTAAGTTATGGGGCAGTAACAGAACACTTTTCAAAACGTGTTTTTCAGCCCGAAATAAACGCGTTTTTTCAGACAACTGAATCCCCATGCAACAGCAAGGCTCAGAAGAGCCCACACACTCAGCTCTTAACCCCAGTGTGCAGAAAGTGTCAAAACGTGTTTTTCAGCAGAAATAAACATGTTTCTGCAAGTTTGGTCAACCCCATGTAAGTTATGGGACAGTAACAGCACACTTTTCAAAACGTGTTTTTCAGCCCGAAATAAACGCGTTTTTTCAGAAAACTGAATCCCCATGTAACAGCAAGGCTCAGAGGAGCCCACACACTCAGATCTTAACCCCAGTGTGCAGAAAGGGTCAAAACGTGTTTTTCAGCAGAAATAAACATGTTTCTGCAAGTTTGGTCAACCCCATGTAAGTTATGGGGCAGTAACAGAACACTTTTCAAAACGTGTTTTTCAGCCCGAAATAAACGCGTTTTTTCAGACAACTGAATCACCATGTAACAGCAAGGCTCAGAGGAGCCCACACACTCAGCTCTTAACCCCAGTGTGCAGGAAGGGTCAAAACGTGTTTTTCAGCAGAAATAAACATGTTTCTGCAAGTTTGGTCAACCCCATGTAAGTTATGGGGCAGTAACAGAACACTTTTCAAAACGTGTTTTTCAGCCCGAAATAAACGCGTTTTTTCAGACAACTGAATCCCCATGCAACAGCAAGGCTCAGAAGAGCCCACACACTCAGCTCTTAACCCCAGTGTGCAGAAAGGGTCAAAACGTGTTTTTCAGCAGAAATAAACATGTTTCTGCAAGTTTGGTCAACCCCATGTAAGTTATGGGGCAGTAACAGAACACTTTTCAAAACGTGTTTTTCAGCCCGAAATAAACGCGTTTTTTCAGACAACTGAATCACCATGTAACAGCAAGGCTAAGAGGAGCCCACACACTCAGCTCTTAACCCCAGTGTGCAGGAAGGGTCAAAACGTGTTTTTCAGCAGAAATAAACATGTTTCTGCAAGTTTGGTCAACCCCATGTAAGTTATGGGGCAGTAACAGAACACTTTTCAAAACGTGTTTTTCAGCCCGAAATAAACGCGTTTTTTCAGACAACTGAATCCCCATGCAACAGCAAGGCTCAGAAGAGCCCACACACTCAGCTCTTAACCCCAGTGTGCAGAAAGTGTCAAAACGTGTTTTTCAGCAGAAATAAACATGTTTCTGCAAGTTTGGTCAACCCCATGTAAGTTATGGGACAGTAACAGCACACTTTTCAAAACGTGTTTTTCAGCCCGAAATAAACGCGTTTTTTCAGACAACTGAATCCCCATGTAACAGCAAGGCTCAGAGGAGCCCACACACTCAGATCTTAACCCCAGTGTGCAAAAAGGGTCAAAACGTGTTTTTCAGCAGAAATAAACATGTTTCTGCAAGTTTGGTCAACCCCATGTAAGTTATGGGGCAGTAACAGAACAGTTTTCAAAACGTGTTTTTCAGCCCGAAATAAACGCGTTTTTTCAGACAACTGAATCACCATGTAACATCAAGGCTCAGAGGAGCCCACACACTCAGCTCTTAACCCCAGTGTGCAGGAAGGGTCAAAACGTGTTTTTCAGCAGAAATAAACATGTTTCTGCAAGTTTGGTCAACCCCATGTAAGTTATGGGACAGTAACAGCACACTTTTCAAAACGTGTTTTTCAGCCCGAAATAAACGCGTTTTTTCAGAAAACTGAATCCCCATGTAACAGCAAGGCTCAGAGGAGCACACACACTCAGCTCTTAACCCCAGTGTGCAGGAAGGGTCAAAACGTGTTTTTCAGCAGAAATAAACATGTTTCTGCAAGTTTGGTCAACCCCATGTAAGTTATGGGGCAGTAACAGAACACTTTTCAAAACGTGTTTTTCAGCCCGAAATAAACGCGTTTTTTCAGACAACTGAATCCCCATGCAACAGCAAGGCTCAGAAGAGCCCACACACTCAGCTCTTAACCCCAGTGTGCAGAAAGGGTCAAAACGTGTTTTTCAGCAGAAATAAACATGTTTCTGCAAGTTTTGTCAACCCCATGTAAGTTATGGGGCAGTAACAGAACACTTTTCAAAACGTGTTTTTCAGCCCGAAATAAACGCGTTTTTTCAGACAACTGAATCACCATGTAACAGCAAGGCTAAGAGGAGCCCACACACTCAGCTCTTAACCCCAGTGTGCAGGAAGGGTCAAAACGTGTTTTTCAGCAGAAATAAACATGTTTCTGCAAGTTTGGTCAACCCCATGTAAGTTATGGGGCAGTAACAGAACACTTTTCAAAACGTGTTTTTCAGCCCGAAATAAACGCGTTTTTTCAGACAACTGAATCCCCATGCAACAGCAAGGCTCAGAAGAGCCCACACACTCAGCTCTTAACCCCAGTGTGCAGAAAGTGTCAAAACGTGTTTTTCAGCAGAAATAAACATGTTTCTGCAAGTTTGGTCAACCCCATGTAAGTTATGGGACAGTAACAGCACACTTTTCAAAACGTGTTTTTCAGCCCGAAATAAACGCGTTTTTTCAGACAACTGAATCCCCATGTAACAGCAAGGCTCAGAGGAGCCCACACACTCAGATCTTAACCCCAGTGTGCAGAAAGGGTCAAAACGTGTTTTTCAGCAGAAATAAACATGTTTCTGCAAGTTTGGTCAACCCCATGTAAGTTATGGGGCAGTAACAGCACACTTTTCAAAACGTGTTTTTCAGCCCGAAATAAACGCGTTTTTTCAGACAACTGAATCCCCATGTAACAGCAAGGCTCAGAGGAGCCCACACACTCAGATCTTAACCCCAGTGTGCAGAAAGGGTCAAAACGTGTTTTTCAGCAGAAATAAACATGTTTCTGCAAGTTTGGTCAACCCCATGTAAGTTATGGGGCAGTAACAGAACACTTTTCAAAACGTGTTTTTCAGCCCGAAATAAACGCGTTTTTTCAGACAACTGAATCACCATGTAACAGCAAGGCTCAGAGGAGCCCACACACTCAGCTCTTAACCCCAGTGTGCAGGAACGGTCAAAACGTGTTTTTCAGCAGAAATAAACATGTTTCTGCAAGTTTGGTCAACCCCATGTAAGTTATGGGACAGTAACAGCACACTTTTCAAAACGTGTTTTTCAGCCCGAAATAAACGCGTTTTTTCAGACAACTGAATCCCCATGTAACAGCAAGACTCAGAGGAGCCCACACACTCAGATCTTAACCCTAGTGTGCAGAAAGGGTAAAAACGTGTTTTTCAGCAGAAATAAACATGTTTCTGCAAGTTTGGTTAACCCCATGTAAGTTATGGGGAAGTAACAGAACACTTTTCAAAACGTGTTTTTCAGCCCGAAATAAACGCGTTTTTTCAGACAACTGAATCCCCATGTAACAGCAAGGTTCAGAAGAGCCCACACTCTCAGCTCTTAACCCCAGTGTGCAGGAAGAGTCAAAACGTGTTTTTCAGCAGAAATAAACATGTTTCTGCAAGTTTGGTCAACCCCATGTAAGTTATGGGGCAGTAACAGAACACTTTTCAAAACGTGTTTTTCAGCCCAAAATAAACGCGTTTTTTCAGACAACTGAATCACCATGTAACAGCAAGGCTCAGAGGAGCCCACACACTCAGCTCTTAACCCCAGTGTGCAGAAAGAGTCAAAACGTGTTTTTCAGCAGAAATAAACATGTTTCTGCAAGTTTGGTCAACCCCATGTAAGTTATGGGGCAGTAACAGAACACTTTTCAAAACGTGTTTTTCAGCCCGAAATAAACGCGTTTTTTCAGACAACTGAATCCCCATGTAACAGCAAGGCTCAGAGGAGCCCACACACTCAGCTCTTAGCCCCAGTGTGCAGAAAGTGTCAAAACGTGTTTTTCAGCAGAAATAAACATGTTTCTGCAAGTTTGGTCAACCCCATGTAAGTTATGGGACAGTAACAGCACACTTTTCAAAACGTGTTTTTCAGCCCGAAATAAACGCGTTTTTTCAGAAAACTGAATCCCCATGTAACAGCAAGGCTCAGAGGAGCCCACACACTCAGATCTTAACCCCAGTGTTCAGAAAGGGTCAAAACGTGTTTTTCAGCAGAAATAAACATGTTTCTGCAAGTTTGGTCAACCCCATGTAAGTTATGGGGCAGTAACAGAACACTTTTCAAAACGTGTTTTTCAGCCCGAAATAAACGCGTTTTTTCAGACAACTGAATCACCATGTAACAGCAAGGCTCAGAGGAGCCCACACACTCAGCTCTTAACCCCAGTGTGCAGGAAGGGTCAAAACGTGTTTTTCAGCAGAAATAAACATGTTTCTGCAAGTTTGGTCAACCCCATGTAAGTTATGGGGCAGTAACAGAACACTTTTCAAAACGTGTTTTTCAGCCCGAAATAAACGCGTTTTTTCAGACAACTGAATCCCCATGCAACAGCAAGGCTCAGAAGAGCCCACACACTCAGCTCTTAACCCCAGTGTGCAGAAAGTGTCAAAACGTGTTTTTCAGCAGAAATAAACATGTTTCTGCAAGTTTGGTCAACCCCATGTAAGTTATGGGACAGTAACAGCACACTTTTCAAAACGTGTTTTTCAGCCCGAAATAAACGCGTTTTTTCAGACAACTGAATCCCCATGTAACAGCAAGGCTCAGAGGAGCCCACACACTCAGATCTTAACCCCAGTGTGCAGAAAGGGTCAAAACGTGTTTTTCAGCAGAAATAAACATGTTTCTGCAAGTTTGGTCAACCCCATGTAAGTTATGGGGCAGTAACAGAACACTTTTCAAAACGTGTTTTTCAGCCCGAAATAAACGCGTTTTTTCAGACAACTGAATCCCCATGCAACAGCAAGGCTCAGAAGAGCCCACACACTCAGCTCTTAACCCCAGTGTGCAGAAAGAGTCAAAACGTGTTTTTCAGCAGAAATAAACATGTTTCTGCAAGTTTGGTCAACCCCATGTAAGTTATGGGGCAGTAACAGAACACTTTTCAAAACGTGTTTTTCAGCCCGAAATAAACGCGTTTTTTCAGACAACTGAATCCCCATGTAACAGCAAGGCTCAGAGGAGCCCACACACTCAGATCTTAACCCCAGTGTGCAGAAAGGGTCAAAACGTGTTTTTCAGCAGAAATAAACATGTTTCTGCAAGTTTGGTCAACCCCATGTAAGTTATGGGGCAGTAACAGAACACTTTTCAAAACGTGTTTTTCAGCCCGAAATAAACGCGTTTTTTCAGACAACTGAATCACCATGTAACAGCAAGGCTAAGAGGAGCCCACACACTCAGCTCTTAACCCCAGTGTGCAGGAAGGGTCAAAACGTGTTTTTCAGCAGAAATAAACATGTTTCTGCAAGTTTGGTCAACCCCATGTAAGTTATGGGGCAGTAACAGAACACTTTTCAAAACGTGTTTTTCAGCCCGAAATAAACGCGTTTTTTCAGACAACTGAATCCCCATGCAACAGCAAGGCTCAGAAGAGCCCACACACTCAGCTCTTAACCCCAGTGTGCAGAAAGTGTCAAAACGTGTTTTTCAGCAGAAATAAACATGTTTCTGCAAGTTTGGTCAACCCCATGTAAGTTATGGGACAGTAACAGCACACTTTTCAAAACGTGTTTTTCAGCCCGAAATAAACGCGTTTTTTCAGAAAACTGAATCCCCATGTAACAGCAAGGCTCAGAGGAGCCCACACACTCAGATCTTAACCCCAGTGTGCAGAAAGGGTCAAAACGTGTTTTTCAGCAGAAATAAACATGTTTCTGCAAGTTTGGTCAACCCCATGTAAGTTATGGGGCAGTAACAGAACACTTTTCAAAACGTGTTTTTCAGCCCGAAATAAACGCGTTTTTTCAGACAACTGAATCACCATGTAACAGCAAGGCTAAGAGGAGCCCACACACTCAGCTCTTAACCCCAGTGTGCAGGAAGGGTCAAAACGTGTTTTTCAGCAGAAATAAACATGTTTCTGCAAGTTTGGTCAACCCCATGTAAGTTATGGGGCAGTAACAGAACACTTTTCAAAACGTGTTTTTCAGCCCAAAATAAACGCGTTTTTTCAGACAACTGAATCCCCATGCAAAAGCAAGGCTCAGAAGAGCCCACACACTCAGCTCTTAACCCCAGTGTGCAGAAAGTGTCAAAACGTGTTTTTCAGCAGAAATAAACATGTTTCTGCAAGTTTGGTCAACCCCATGTAAGTTATGGGACAGTAACAGCACACTTTTCAAAACGTGTTTTTCAGCCCGAAATAAACGCGTTTTTTCAGACAACTGAATCCCCATGTAACAGCAAGGCTCAGAGGAGCCCACACACTCAGATCTTAACCCCAGTGTGCAAAAAGGGTCAAAACGTGTTTTTCAGCAGAAATAAACATGTTTCTGCAAGTTTGGTCAACCCCATGTAAGTTATGGGGCAGTAACAGAACACTTTTCAAAACGTGTTTTTCAGCCCGAAATAAACGCGTTTTTTCAGACAACTGAATCACCATGTAACAGCAAGGCTCAGAGGAGCCCACACACTCAGCTCTTAACCCCAGTGTGCAGGAAGGGTCAAAACGTGTTTTTCAGCAGAAATAAACATGTTTCTGCAAGTTTGGTCAACCCCATGTAAGTTATGGGGCAGTAACAGAACACTTTTCAAAACGTGTTTTTCAGCCCGAAATAAACGCGTTTTTTCAGACAACTGAATCCCCATGTAACAGCAAGACTCAGAGGAGCCCACACACTCAGATCTTAACCCTAGTGTGCAGAAAGGGTAAAAACGTGTTTTTCAGCAGAAATAAACATGTTTCTGCAAGTTTGGTTAACCCCATGTAAGTTATGGGGAAGTAACAGAACACTTTTCAAAACGTGTTTTTCAGCCCGAAATAAACGCGTTTTTTCAGACAACTGAATCCCCATGTAACAGCAAGGTTCAGAAGAGCCCACACTCTCAGCTCTTAACCCCAGTGTGCAGGAAGGGTCAAAACGTGTTTTTCAGCAGAAATAAACATGTTTCTGCAAGTTTGGTCAACCCCATGTAAGTTATGGGGCAGTAACAGAACACTTTTCAAAACGTGTTTTTCAGCCCGAAATAAACGCGTTTTTTCAGACAACTGAATCCCCATGTAACAGCAAGGCTCAGAGGAGCCCACACACTCAGCTCTTAACCCCAGTGTGCAGAAAGAGTCAAAACGTGTTTTTCAGCAGAAATAAACATGTTTCTGCAAGTTTGGTCAACCCCATGTAAGTTATGGGGCAGTAACAGAACACTTTTCAAAACGTGTTTTTCAGCCTGAAATAAACGCGTTTTTTCAGACAACTGAATCACCATGTAACAGCAAGGCTCAGAGGAGCCCACACACTCAGCTCTTAACCCCAGTGTGCAGAAAGAGTCAAAACGTGTTTTTCAGCAGAAATAAACATGTTTCTGCAAGTTTGGTCAACCCCATGTAAGTTATGGGGCAGTAACAGAACACTTTTCAAAACGTGTTTTTCAGCCCGAAATAAACGCGTTTTTTCAGACAACTGAATCCCCATGTAACAGCAAGGCTCAGAGGAGCCCACACACTCAGCTCTTAGCCCCAGTGTGCAGAAAGTGTCAAAACGTGTTTTTCAGCAGAAATAAACATGTTTCTGCAAGTTTGGTCAACCCCATGTAAGTTATGGGACAGTAACAGCACACTTTTCAAAACGTGTTTTTCAACCCGAAATAAACGCGTTTTTTCAGAAAACTGAATCCCCATGTAACAGCAAGGCTCAGAGGAGCCCACACACTCAGATCTTAACCCCAGTGTGCAGAAAGGGTCAAAACGTGTTTTTCAGCAGAAATAAACATGTTTCTGCAAGTTTGGTCAACCCCATGTAAGTTATGGGGCAGTAACAGAACACTTTTCAAAACGTGTTTTTCAGCCCGAAATAAACGCGTTTTTTCAGACAACTGAATCACCATGTAACAGCAAGGCTCAGAGGAGCCCACACACTCAGCTCTTAACCCCAGTGTGCAGGAAGGGTCAAAACGTGTTTTTCAGCAGAAATAAACATGTTTCTGCAAGTTTGGTCAACCCCATGTAAGTTATGGGGCAGTAACAGAACACTTTTCAAAACGTGTTTTTCAGCCCGAAATAAACGCGTTTTTTCAGACAACTGAATCCCCATGCAACAGCAAGGCTCAGAAGAGCCCACACACTCAGCTCTTAACCCCAGTGTGCAGAAAGTGTCAAAACGTGTTTTTCAGCAGAAATAAACATGTTTCTGCAAGTTTGGTCAACCCCATGTAAGTTATGGGACAGTAACAGCACACTTTTCAAAACGTGTTTTTCAGCCCGAAATAAACGCGTTTTTTCAGACAACTGAATCCCCATGTAACAGCAAGGCTCAGAGGAGCCCACACACTCAGATCTTAACCCCAGTGTGCAGAAAGGGTCAAAACGTGTTTTTCAGCAGAAATAAACATGTTTCTGCAAGTTTGGTCAACCCCATGTAAGTTATGGGGCAGTAACAGAACACTTTTCAAAACGTGTTTTTCAGCCCTAAATAAACGCGTTTTTTCAGACAACTGAATCACCATGTAACAGCAAGGCTCAGAGGAGCCCACACACTCAGCTCTTAACCCCAGTGTGCAGGAAGGGTCAAAACGTGTTTATCAGCAGAAATAAACATGTTTCTGCAAGTTTGGTCAACCCCATGTAAGTTATGGGGCAGTAACAGAACACTTTTCAAAACGTGTTTTTCAGCCCGAAATAAACGCGTTTTTTCAGACAACTGAATCCCCATGCAACAGCAAGGCTCAGAAGAGCCCACACACTCAGCTCTTAACCCCAGTGTGCAGAAAGAGTCAAAACGTGTTTTTCAGCAGAAATAAACATGTTTCTGCAAGTTTGGTCAACCCCATGTAAGTTATGGGGCAGTAACAGAACACTTTTCAAAACGTGTTTTTCAGCCCGAAATAAACGCGTTTTTTCAGACAACTGAATCCCCATGTAACAGCAAGGCTCAGAGGAGCCCACACACTCAGATCTTAACCCCAGTGTGCAGAAAGGGTCAAAACGTGTTTTTCAGCAGAAATAAACATGTTTCTGCAAGTTTGGTCAACCCCATGTAAGTTATGGGGCAGTAACAGAACACTTTTCAAAACGTGTTTTTCAGCCCGAAATAAACGCGTTTTTTCAGACAACTGAATCACCATGTAACAGCAAGGCTAAGAGGAGCCCACACACTCAGCTCTTAACCCCAGTGTGCAGGAAGGGTCAAAACGTGTTTTTCAGCAGAAATAAACATGTTTCTGCAAGTTTGGTCAACCCCATGTAAGTTATGGGGCAGTAACAGAACACTTTTCAAAACGTGTTTTTCAGCCCGAAATAAACGCGTTTTTTCAGACAACTGAATCCCCATGCAACAGCAAGGCTCAGAAGAGCCCACACACTCAGCTCTTAACCCCAGTGTGCAGAAAGGGTCAAAACGTGTTTTTCAGCAGAAATAAACATGTTTCTGCAAGTTTGGTCAACCCCATGTAAGTTATGGGACAGTAACAGCACACTTTTCAAAACGTGTTTTTCAGCCCGAAATAAACGCGTTTTTTCAGACAACTGAATCCCCATGTAACAGCAAGGCTCAGAGGAGCCCACACACTCAGATCTTAACCCCAGTGTGCAGAAAGGGTCAAAACGTGTTTTTCAGCAGAAATAAACATGTTTCTGCAAGTTTGGTCAACCCCATGTAAGTTATGGGGCAGTAACAGAACACTTTTCAAAACGTGTTTTTCAGCCCGAAATAAACGCGTTTTTTCAGACAACTGAATCACCATGTAACAGCAAGGCTCAGAGGAGCCCACACACTCAGCTCTTAACCCCAGTGTGCAGGAAGGGTCAAAACGTGTTTTTCAGCAGAAATAAACATGTTTCTGCAAGTTTGGTCAACCCCATGTAAGTTATGGGACAGTAACAGCACACTTTTCAAAACGTGTTTTTCAGCCCGAAATAAACGCGTTTTTTCAGACAACTGAATCCCCATGTAACAGCAAGACTCAGAGGAGCCCACACACTCAGATCTTAACCCTAGTGTGCAGAAAGGGTAAAAACGTGTTTTTCAGCAGAAATAAACATGTTTCTGCAAGTTTGGTTAACCCCATGTAAGTTATGGGGAAGTAACAGAACACTTTTCAAAACGTGTTTTTCAGCCCGAAATAAACGCGTTTTTTCAGACAACTGAATCCCCATGTAACAGCAAGGTTCAGAAGAGCCCACACTCTCAGCTCTTAACCCCAGTGTGCAGGAAGGGTCAAAACGTGTTTTTCAGCAGAAATAAACATGTTTCTGCAAGTTTGGTCAACCCCATGTAAGTTATGGGGCAGTAACAGAACACTTTTCAAAACGTGTTTTTCAGCCCGAAATAAACGCGTTTTTTCAGACAACTGAATCCCCATGCAACAGCAAGGCTCAGAAGAGCCCACACACTCAGCTCTTAACCCCAGTGTGCAGAAAGAGTCAAAACGTGTTTTTCAGCAGAAATAAACATGTTTCTGCAAGTTTGGTCAACCCCATGTAAGTTATGGGGCAGTAACAGAACACTTTTCAAAACGTGTTTTTCAGCCCGAAATAAACGCGTTTTTTCAGACAACTGAATCACCATGTAACAGCAAGGCTCAGAGGAGCCCACACACTCAGCTCTTAACCCCAGTGTGCAGAAAGAGTCAAAACGTGTTTTTCAGCAGAAATAAACATGTTTCTGCAAGTTTGGTCAACCCCATGTAAGTTATGGGGCAGTAACAGAACACTTTTCAAAACGTGTTTTTCAGCCCGAAATAAACGCGTTTTTTCAGACAACTGAATCCCCATGTAACAGCAAGGCTCAGAGGAGCCCACACACTCAGCTCTTAGCCCCAGTGTGCAGAAAGTGTCAAAACGTGTTTTTCAGCAGAAATAAACATGTTTCTGCAAGTTTGGTCAACCCCATGTAAGTTATGGGACAGTAACAGCACACTTTTCAAAACGTGTTTTTCAGCCCGAAATAAACGCGTTTTTTCAGAAAACTGAATCCCCATGTAACAGCAAGGCTCAGAGGAGCCCACACACTCAGATCTTAACCCCAGTGTTCAGAAAGGGTCAAAACGTGTTTTTCAGCAGAAATAAACATGTTTCTGCAAGTTTGGTCAACCCCATGTAAGTTATGGGGCAGTAACAGAACACTTTTCAAAACGTGTTTTTCAGCCCGAAATAAACGCGTTTTTTCAGACAACTGAATCACCATGTAACAGCAAGGCTCAGAGGAGCCCACACACTCAGCTCTTAACCCCAGTGTGCAGGAAGGGTCAAAACGTGTTTTTCAGCAGAAATAAACATGTTTCTGCAAGTTTGGTCAACCCCATGTAAGTTATGGGGCAGTAACAGAACACTTTTCAAAACGTGTTTTTCAGCCCGAAATAAACGCGTTTTTTCAGACAACTGAATCCCCATGCAACAGCAAGGCTCAGAAGAGCCCACACACTCAGCTCTTAACCCCAGTGTGCAGAAAGGGTCAAAACGTGTTTTTCAGCAGAAATAAACATGTTTCTGCAAGTTTGGTCAACCCCATGTAAGTTATGGGGCAGTAACAGAACACTTTTCAAAACGTGTTTTTCAGCCCGAAATAAACGCGTTTTTTCAGTCAACTGAATCACCATGTAACAGCAAGGCTAAGAGGAGCCCACACACTCAGCTCTTAACCCCAGTGTGCAGGAAGGGTCAAAACGTGTTTTTCAGCAGAAATAAACATGTTTCTGCAAGTTTGGTCAACCCCATGTAAGTTATGGGGCAGTAACAGAACACTTTTCAAAACGTGTTTTTCAGCCCGAAATAAACGCGTTTTTTCAGACAACTGAATCCCCATGCAACAGCAAGGCTCAGAAGAGCCCACACACTCAGCTCTTAACCCCAGTGTGCAGAAAGTGTCAAAACGTGTTTTTCAGCAGAAATAAACATGTTTCTGCAAGTTTGGTCAACCCCATGTAAGTTATGGGACAGTAACAGCACACTTTTCAAAACGTGTTTTTCAGCCCGAAATAAACGCGTTTTTTCAGACAACTGAATCCCCATGTAACAGCAAGGCTCAGAGGAGCCCACACACTCAGATCTTAACCCCAGTGTGCAGAAAGGGTCAAAACGTGTTTTTCAGCAGAAATAAACATGTTTCTGCAAGTTTGGTCAACCCCATGTAAGTTATGGGGCAGTAACAGCACACTTTTCAAAACGTGTTTTTCAGCCCGAAATAAACGCGTTTTTTCAGACAACTGAATCCCCATGTAACAGCAAGGCTCAGAGGAGCCCACACACTCAGATCTTAACCCCAGTGTGCAGAAAGGGTCAAAACGTGTTTTTCAGCAGAAATAAACATGTTTCTGCAAGTTTGGTCAACCCCATGTAAGTTATGGGGCAGTAACAGAACACTTTTCAAAACGTGTTTTTCAGCCCGAAATAAACGCGTTTTTTCAGACAACTGAATCACCATGTAACAGCAAGGCTCAGAGGAGCCCACACACTCAGCTCTTAACCCCAGTGTGCAGGAACGGTCAAAACGTGTTTTTCAGCAGAAATAAACATGTTTCTGCAAGTTTGGTCAACCCCATGTAAGTTATGGGACAGTAACAGCACACTTTTCAAAACGTGTTTTTCAGCCCGAAATAAACGCGTTTTTTCAGACAACTGAATCCCCATGTAACAGCAAGACTCAGAGGAGCCCACACACTCAGATCTTAACCCTAGTGTGCAGAAAGGGTAAAAACGTGTTTTTCAGCAGAAATAAACATGTTTCTGCAAGTTTGGTTAACCCCATGTAAGTTATGGGGAAGTAACAGAACACTTTTCAAAACGTGTTTTTCAGCCCGAAATAAACGCGTTTTTTCAGACAACTGAATCCCCATGTAACAGCAAGGTTCAGAAGAGCCCACACTCTCAGCTCTTAACCCCAGTGTGCAGGAAGAGTCAAAACGTGTTTTTCAGCAGAAATAAACATGTTTCTGCAAGTTTGGTCAACCCCATGTAAGTTATGGGGCAGTAACAGAACACTTTTCAAAACGTGTTTTTCAGCCCAAAATAAACGCGTTTTTTCAGACAACTGAATCACCATGTAACAGCAAGGCTCAGAGGAGCCCACACACTCAGCTCTTAACCCCAGTGTGCAGAAAGAGTCAAAACGTGTTTTTCAGCAGAAATAAACATGTTTCTGCAAGTTTGGTCAACCCCATGTAAGTTATGGGGCAGTAACAGAACACTTTTCAAAACGTGTTTTTCAGCCCGAAATAAACGCGTTTTTTCAGACAACTGAATCCCCATGTAACAGCAAGGCTCAGAAGAGCCCACACACTCAGCTCTTAACCCCAGTGTGCAGAAAGAGTCAAAACGTGTTTTTCAGCAGAAATAAACATGTTTCTGCAAGTTTGGTCAACCCCATGTAAGTTATGGGGCAGTAACAGAACACTTTTCAAAACGTGTTTTTCAGCCCGAAATAAACGCGTTTTTTCAGACAACTGAATCACCATGTAACAGCAAGGCTCAGAGGAGCCCACACACTCAGCTCTTAACCCCAGTGTGCAGAAAGAGTCAAAACGTGTTTTTCAGCAGAAATAAACATGTTTCTGCAAGTTTGGTCAACCCCATGTAAGTTATGGGGCAGTAACAGAACACTTTTCAAAACGTGTTTTTCAGCCCGAAATAAACGCGTTTTTTCAGACAACTGAATCCCCATGTAACAGCAAGGCTCAGAGGAGCCCACACACTCAGCTCTTAGCCCCAGTGTGCAGAAAGTGTCAAAACGTGTTTTTCAGCAGAAATAAACATGTTTCTGCAAGTTTGGTCAACCCCATGTAAGTTATGGGACAGTAACAGCACACTTTTCAAAACGTGTTTTTCAGCCCGAAATAAACGCGTTTTTTCAGAAAACTGAATCCCCATGTAACAGCAAGGCTCAGAGGAGCCCACACACTCAGATCTTAACCCCAGTGTGCAGAAAGGGTCAAAACGTGTTTTTCAGCAGAAATAAACATGTTTCTGCAAGTTTGGTCAACCCCATGTAAGTTATGGGGCAGTAACAGAACACTTTTCAAAACGTGTTTTTCAGCCCGAAATAAACGCGTTTTTTCAGACAACTGAATCACCATGTAACAGCAAGGCTCAGAGGAGCCCACACACTCAGCTCTTAACCCCAGTGTGCAGGAAGGGTCAAAACGTGTTTTTCAGCAGAAATAAACATGTTTCTGCAAGTTTGGTCAACCCCATGTAAGTTATGGGGCAGTAACAGAACACTTTTCAAAACGTGTTTTTCAGCCCGAAATAAACGCGTTTTTTCAGACAACTGAATCCCCATGCAACAGCAAGGCTCAGAAGAGCCCACACACTCAGCTCTTAACCCCAGTGTGCAGAAAGGGTCAAAACGTGTTTTTCAGCAGAAATAAACATGTTTCTGCAAGTTTGGTCAACCCCATGTAAGTTATGGGGCAGTAACAGAACACTTTTCAAAACGTGTTTTTCAGCCCGAAATAAACGCGTTTTTTCAGACAACTGAATCCCCATGCAACAGCAAGGCTCAGAAGAGCCCACACACTCAGCTCTTAACCCCAGTGTGCAGAAAGAGTCAAAACGTGTTTTTCAGCAGAAATAAACATGTTTCTGCAAGTTTGGTCAACCCCATGTAAGTTATGGGGCAGTAACAGAACACTTTTCAAAACGTGTTTTTCAGCCCGAAATAAACGCGTTTTTTCAGACAACTGAATCACCATGTAACAGCAAGGCTCAGAGGAGCCCACACACTCAGCTCTTAACCCCAGTGTGCAGAAAGAGTCAAAACGTGTTTTTCAGCAGAAATAAACATGTTTCTGCAAGTTTGGTCAACCCCATGTAAGTTATGGGGCAGTAACAGAACACTTTTCAAAACGTGTTTTTCAGCCCGAAATAAACGCGTTTTTTCAGACAACTGAATCCCCATGTAACAGCAAGGCTCAGAGGAGCCCACACACTCAGCTCTTAGCCCCAGTGTGCAGAAAGTGTCAAAACGTGTTTTTCAGCAGAAATAAACATGTTTCTGCAAGTTTGGTCAACCCCATGTAAGTTATGGGACAGTAACAGCACACTTTTCAAAACGTGTTTTTCAGCCCGAAATAAACGCGTTTTTTCAGAAAACTGAATCCCCATGTAACAGCAAGGCTCAGAGGAGCCCACACACTCAGATCTTAACCCCAGTGTTCAGAAAGGGTCAAAACGTGTTTTTCAGCAGAAATAAACATGTTTCTGCAAGTTTGGTCAACCCCATGTAAGTTATGGGGCAGTAACAGAACACTTTTCAAAACGTGTTTTTCAGCCCGAAATAAACGCGTTTTTTCAGACAACTGAATCACCATGTAACAGCAAGGCTCAGAGGAGCCCACACACTCAGCTCTTAACCCCAGTGTGCAGGAAGGGTCAAAACGTGTTTTTCAGCAGAAATAAACATGTTTCTGCAAGTTTGGTCAACCCCATGTAAGTTATGGGGCAGTAACAGAACACTTTTCAAAACGTGTTTTTCAGCCCGAAATAAACGCGTTTTTTCAGACAACTGAATCCCCATGCAACAGCAAGGCTCAGAAGAGCCCACACACTCAGCTCTTAACCCCAGTGTGCAGAAAGGGTCAAAACGTGTTTTTCAGCAGAAATAAACATGTTTCTGCAAGTTTGGTCAACCCCATGTAAGTTATGGGGCAGTAACAGAACACTTTTCAAAACGTGTTTTTCAGCCCGAAATAAACGCGTTTTTTCAGTCAACTGAATCACCATGTAACAGCAAGGCTAAGAGGAGCCCACACACTCAGCTCTTAACCCCAGTGTGCAGGAAGGGTCAAAACGTGTTTTTCAGCAGAAATAAACATGTTTCTGCAAGTTTGGTCAACCCCATGTAAGTTATGGGGCAGTAACAGAACACTTTTCAAAACGTGTTTTTCAGCCCGAAATAAACGCGTTTTTTCAGACAACTGAATCCCCATGCAACAGCAAGGCTCAGAAGAGCCCACACACTCAGCTCTTAACCCCAGTGTGCAGAAAGTGTCAAAACGTGTTTTTCAGCAGAAATAAACATGTTTCTGCAAGTTTGGTCAACCCCATGTAAGTTATGGGACAGTAACAGCACACTTTTCAAAACGTGTTTTTCAGCCCGAAATAAACGCGTTTTTTCAGACAACTGAATCCCCATGTAACAGCAAGGCTCAGAGGAGCCCACACACTCAGATCTTAACCCCAGTGTGCAGAAAGGGTCAAAACGTGTTTTTCAGCAGAAATAAACATGTTTCTGCAAGTTTGGTCAACCCCATGTAAGTTATGGGGCAGTAACAGCACACTTTTCAAAACGTGTTTTTCAGCCCGAAATAAACGCGTTTTTTCAGACAACTGAATCCCCATGTAACAGCAAGGCTCAGAGGAGCCCACACACTCAGATCTTAACCCCAGTGTGCAGAAAGGGTCAAAACGTGTTTTTCAGCAGAAATAAACATGTTTCTGCAAGTTTGGTCAACCCCATGTAAGTTATGGGGCAGTAACAGAACACTTTTCAAAACGTGTTTTTCAGCCCGAAATAAACGCGTTTTTTCATACAACTGAATCACCATGTAACAGCAAGGCTCAGAGGAGCCCACACACTCAGCTCTTAACCCCAGTGTGCAGGAACGGTCAAAACGTGTTTTTCAGCAGAAATAAACATGTTTCTGCAAGTTTGGTCAACCCCATGTAAGTTATGGGACAGTAACAGCACACTTTTCAAAACGTGTTTTTCAGCCCGAAATAAACGCGTTTTTTCAGACAACTGAATCCCCATGTAACAGCAAGACTCAGAGGAGCCCACACACTCAGATCTTAACCCTAGTGTGCAGAAAGGGTAAAAACGTGTTTTTCAGCAGAAATAAACATGTTTCTGCAAGTTTGGTTAACCCCATGTAAGTTATGGGGAAGTAACAGAACACTTTTCAAAACGTGTTTTTCAGCCCGAAATAAACGCGTTTTTTCAGACAACTGAATCCCCATGTAACAGCAAGGTTCAGAAGAGCCCACACTCTCAGCTCTTAACCCCAGTGTGCAGGAAGAGTCAAAACGTGTTTTTCAGCAGAAATAAACATGTTTCTGCAAGTTTGGTCAACCCCATGTAAGTTATGGGGCAGTAACAGAACACTTTTCAAAACGTGTTTTTCAGCCCAAAATAAACGCGTTTTTTCAGACAACTGAATCACCATGTAACAGCAAGGCTCAGAGGAGCCCACACACTCAGCTCTTAACCCCAGTGTGCAGAAAGAGTCAAAACGTGTTTTTCAGCAGAAATAAACATGTTTCTGCAAGTTTGGTCAACCCCATGTAAGTTATGGGGCAGTAACAGAACACTTTTCAAAACGTGTTTTTCAGCCCGAAATAAACGCGTTTTTTCAGACAACTGAATCCCCATGTAACAGCAAGGCTCAGAGGAGCCCACACACTCAGCTCTTAGCCCCAGTGTGCAGAAAGTGTCAAAACGTGTTTTTCAGCAGAAATAAACATGTTTCTGCAAGTTTGGTCAACCCCATGTAAGTTATGGGACAGTAACAGCACACTTTTCAAAACGTGTTTTTCAGCCCGAAATAAACGCGTTTTTTCAGAAAACTGAATCCCCATGTAACAGCAAGGCTCAGAGGAGCCCACACACTCAGATCTTAACCCCAGTGTTCAGAAAGGGTCAAAACGTGTTTTTCAGCAGAAATAAACATGTTTCTGCAAGTTTGGTCAACCCCATGTAAGTTATGGGGCAGTAACAGAACACTTTTCAAAACGTGTTTTTCAGCCCGAAATAAACGCGTTTTTTCAGACAACTGAATCCCCATGCAACAGCAAGGCTCAGAAGAGCCCACACACTCAGCTCTTAACCCCAGTGTGCAGAAAGTGTCAAAACGTGTTTTTCAGCAGAAATAAACATGTTTCTGCAAGTTTGGTCAACCCCATGTAAGTTATGGGACAGTAACAGCACACTTTTCAAAACGTGTTTTTCAGCCCGAAATAAACGCGTTTTTTCAGAAAACTGAATCCCCATGTAACAGCAAGGCTCAGAGGAGCCCACACACTCAGATCTTAACCCCAGTGTGCAGAAAGGGTCAAAACGTGTTTTTCAGCAGAAATAAACATGTTTCTGCAAGTTTGGTCAACCCCATGTAAGTTATGGGGCAGTAACAGAACACTTTTCAAAACGTGTTTTTCAGCCCGAAATAAACGCGTTTTTTCAGACAACTGAATCACCATGTAACAGCAAGGCTCAGAGGAGCCCACACACTCAGCTCTTAACCCCAGTGTGCAGGAAGGGTCAAAACGTGTTTTTCAGCAGAAATAAACATGTTTCTGCAAGTTTGGTCAACCCCATGTAAGTTATGGGGCAGTAACAGAACACTTTTCAAAACGTGTTTTTCAGCCCGAAATAAACGCGTTTTTTCAGACAACTGAATCCCCATGCAACAGCAAGGCTCAGAAGAGCCCACACACTCAGCTCTTAACCCCAGTGTGCAGAAAGGGTCAAAACGTGTTTTTCAGCAGAAATAAACATGTTTCTGCAAGTTTGGTCAACCCCATGTAAGTTATGGGGCAGTAACAGAACACTTTTCAAAACGTGTTTTTCAGCCCGAAATAAACGCGTTTTTTCAGACAACTGAATCACCATGTAACAGCAAGGCTAAGAGGAGCCCACACACTCAGCTCTTAACCCCAGTGTGCAGGAAGGGTCAAAACGTGTTTTTCAGCAGAAATAAACATGTTTCTGCAAGTTTGGTCAACCCCATGTAAGTTATGGGGCAGTAACAGAACACTTTTCAAAACGTGTTTTTCAGCCCGAAATAAACGCGTTTTTTCAGACAACTGAATCCCCATGCAACAGCAAGGCTCAGAAGAGCCCACACACTCAGCTCTTAACCCCAGTGTGCAGAAAGTGTCAAAACGTGTTTTTCAGCAGAAATAAACATGTTTCTGCAAGTTTGGTCAACCCCATGTAAGTTATGGGACAGTAACAGCACACTTTTCAAAACGTGTTTTTCAGCCCGAAATAAACGCGTTTTTTCAGACAACTGAATCCCCATGTAACAGCAAGGCTCAGAGGAGCCCACACACTCAGATCTTAACCCCAGTGTGCAAAAAGGGTCAAAACGTGTTTTTCAGCAGAAATAAACATGTTTCTGCAAGTTTGGTCAACCCCATGTAAGTTATGGGGCAGTAACAGAACAGTTTTCAAAACGTGTTTTTCAGCCCGAAATAAACGCGTTTTTTCAGACAACTGAATCACCATGTAACATCAAGGCTCAGAGGAGCCCACACACTCAGCTCTTAACCCCAGTGTGCAGGAAGGGTCAAAACGTGTTTTTCAGCAGAAATAAACATGTTTCTGCAAGTTTGGTCAACCCCATGTAAGTTATGGGACAGTAACAGCACACTTTTCAAAACGTGTTTTTCAGCCCGAAATAAACGCGTTTTTTCAGAAAACTGAATCCCCATGTAACAGCAAGGCTCAGAGGAGCCCACACACTCAGCTCTTAACCCCAGTGTGCAGGAAGGGTCAAAACGTGTTTTTCAGCAGAAATAAACATGTTTCTGCAAGTTTGGTTAACCCCATGTAAGTTATGGGGAAGTAACAGAACACTTTTCAAAACGTGTTTTTCAGCCCGAAATAAACGCGTTTTTTCAGACAACTGAATCCCCATGTAACAGCAAGGTTCAGAAGAGCCCACACTCTCAGCTCTTAACCCCAGTGTGCAGGAAGAGTCAAAACGTGTTTTTCAGCAGAAATAAACATGTTTCTGCAAGTTTGGTCAACCCCATGTAAGTTATGGGGCAGTAACAGAACACTTTTCAAAACGTGTTTTTCAGCCCAAAATAAACGCGTTTTTTCAGACAACTGAATCACCATGTAACAGCAAGGCTCAGAGGAGCCCACACACTCAGCTCTTAACCCCAGTGTGCAGAAAGAGTCAAAACGTGTTTTTCAGCAGAAATAAACATGTTTCTGCAAGTTTGGTCAACCCCATGTAAGTTATGGGGCAGTAACAGAACACTTTTCAAAACGTGTTTTTCAGCCCGAAATAAACGCGTTTTTTCAGACAACTGAATCCCCATGTAACAGCAAGGCTCAGAGGAGCCCACACACTCAGCTCTTAGCCCCAGTGTGCAGAAAGTGTCAAAACGTGTTTTTCAGCAGAAATAAACATGTTTCTGCAAGTTTGGTCAACCCCATGTAAGTTATGGGACAGTAACAGCACACTTTTCAAAACGTGTTTTTCAGCCCGAAATAAACGCGTTTTTTCAGAAAACTGAATCCCCATGTAACAGCAAGGCTCAGAGGAGCCCACACACTCAGATCTTAACCCCAGTGTTCAGAAAGGGTCAAAACGTGTTTTTCAGCAGAAATAAACATGTTTCTGCAAGTTTGGTCAACCCCATGTAAGTTATGGGGCAGTAACAGAACACTTTTCAAAACGTGTTTTTCAGCCCGAAATAAACGCGTTTTTTCAGACAACTGAATCCCCATGCAACAGCAAGGCTCAGAAGAGCCCACACACTCAGCTCTTAACCCCAGTGTGCAGAAAGTGTCAAAACGTGTTTTTCAGCAGAAATAAACATGTTTCTGCAAGTTTGGTCAACCCCATGTAAGTTATGGGACAGTAACAGCACACTTTTCAAAACGTGTTTTTCAGCCCGAAATAAACGCGTTTTTTCAGAAAACTGAATCCCCATGTAACAGCAAGGCTCAGAGGAGCCCACACACTCAGATCTTAACCCCAGTGTGCAGAAAGGGTCAAAACGTGTTTTTCAGCAGAAATAAACATGTTTCTGCAAGTTTGGTCAACCCCATGTAAGTTATGGGGCAGTAACAGAACACTTTTCAAAACGTGTTTTTCAGCCCGAAATAAACGCGTTTTTTCAGACAACTGAATCACCATGTAACAGCAAGGCTCAGAGGAGCCCACACACTCAGCTCTTAACCCCAGTGTGCAGGAAGGGTCAAAACGTGTTTTTCAGCAGAAATAAACATGTTTCTGCAAGTTTGGTCAACCCCATGTAAGTTATGGGGCAGTAACAGAACACTTTTCAAAACGTGTTTTTCAGCCCGAAATAAACGCGTTTTTTCAGACAACTGAATCCCCATGCAACAGCAAGGCTCAGAAGAGCCCACACACTCAGCTCTTAACCCCAGTGTGCAGAAAGGGTCAAAACGTGTTTTTCAGCAGAAATAAACATGTTTCTGCAAGTTTGGTCAACCCCATGTAAGTTATGGGGCAGTAACAGAACACTTTTCAAAACGTGTTTTTCAGCCCGAAATAAACGCGTTTTTTCAGACAACTGAATCACCATGTAACAGCAAGGCTAAGAGGAGCCCACACACTCAGCTCTTAACCCCAGTGTGCAGGAAGGGTCAAAACGTGTTTTTCAGCAGAAATAAACATGTTTCTGCAAGTTTGGTCAACCCCATGTAAGTTATGGGGCAGTAACAGAACACTTTTCAAAACGTGTTTTTCAGCCCGAAATAAACGCGTTTTTTCAGACAACTGAATCCCCATGCAACAGCAAGGCTCAGAAGAGCCCACACACTCAGCTCTTAACCCCAGTGTGCAGAAAGTGTCAAAACGTGTTTTTCAGCAGAAATAAACATGTTTCTGCAAGTTTGGTCAACCCCATGTAAGTTATGGGACAGTAACAGCACACTTTTCAAAACGTGTTTTTCAGCCCGAAATAAACGCGTTTTTTCAGACAACTGAATCCCCATGTAACAGCAAGGCTCAGAGGAGCCCACACACTCAGATCTTAACCCCAGTGTGCAAAAAGGGTCAAAACGTGTTTTTCAGCAGAAATAAACATGTTTCTGCAAGTTTGGTCAACCCCATGTAAGTTATGGGGCAGTAACAGAACAGTTTTCAAAACGTGTTTTTCAGCCCGAAATAAACGCGTTTTTTCAGACAACTGAATCACCATGTAACATCAAGGCTCAGAGGAGCCCACACACTCAGCTCTTAACCCCAGTGTGCAGGAAGGGTCAAAACGTGTTTTTCAGCAGAAATAAACATGTTTCTGCAAGTTTGGTCAACCCCATGTAAGTTATGGGACAGTAACAGCACACTTTTCAAAACGTGTTTTTCAGCCCGAAATAAACGCGTTTTTTCAGAAAACTGAATCCCCATGTAACAGCAAGGCTCAGAGGAGCACACACACTCAGCTCTTAACCCCAGTGTGCAGGAAGGGTCAAAACGTGTTTTTCAGCAGAAATAAACATGTTTCTGCAAGTTTGGTCAACCCCATGTAAGTTATGGGGCAGTAACAGAACACTTTTCAAAACGTGTTTTTCAGCCCGAAATAAACGCGTTTTTTCAGACAACTGAATCCCCATGCAACAGCAAGGCTCAGAAGAGCCCACACACTCAGCTCTTAACCCCAGTGTGCAGAAAGGGTCAAAACGTGTTTTTCAGCAGAAATAAACATGTTTCTGCAAGTTTTGTCAACCCCATGTAAGTTATGGGGCAGTAACAGAACACTTTTCAAAACGTGTTTTTCAGCCCGAAATAAACGCGTTTTTTCAGACAACTGAATCACCATGTAACAGCAAGGCTAAGAGGAGCCCACACACTCAGCTCTTAACCCCAGTGTGCAGGAAGGGTCAAAACGTGTTTTTCAGCAGAAATAAACATGTTTCTGCAAGTTTGGTCAACCCCATGTAAGTTATGGGGCAGTAACAGAACACTTTTCAAAACGTGTTTTTCAGCCCGAAATAAACGCGTTTTTTCAGACAACTGAATCCCCATGCAACAGCAAGGCTCAGAAGAGCCCACACACTCAGCTCTTAACCCCAGTGTGCAGAAAGTGTCAAAACGTGTTTTTCAGCAGAAATAAACATGTTTCTGCAAGTTTGGTCAACCCCATGTAAGTTATGGGACAGTAACAGCACACTTTTCAAAACGTGTTTTTCAGCCCGAAATAAACGCGTTTTTTCAGACAACTGAATCCCCATGTAACAGCAAGGCTCAGAGGAGCCCACACACTCAGATCTTAACCCCAGTGTGCAGAAAGGGTCAAAACGTGTTTTTCAGCAGAAATAAACATGTTTCTGCAAGTTTGGTCAACCCCATGTAAGTTATGGGGCAGTAACAGCACACTTTTCAAAACGTGTTTTTCAGCCCGAAATAAACGCGTTTTTTCAGACAACTGAATCCCCATGTAACAGCAAGGCTCAGAGGAGCCCACACACTCAGATCTTAACCCCAGTGTGCAGAAAGGGTCAAAACGTGTTTTTCAGCAGAAATAAACATGTTTCTGCAAGTTTGGTCAACCCCATGTAAGTTATGGGGCAGTAACAGAACACTTTTCAAAACGTGTTTTTCAGCCCGAAATAAACGCGTTTTTTCAGACAACTGAATCACCATGTAACAGCAAGGCTCAGAGGAGCCCACACACTCAGCTCTTAACCCCAGTGTGCAGGAACGGTCAAAACGTGTTTTTCAGCAGAAATAAACATGTTTCTGCAAGTTTGGTCAACCCCATGTAAGTTATGGGACAGTAACAGCACACTTTTCAAAACGTGTTTTTCAGCCCGAAATAAACGCGTTTTTTCAGACAACTGAATCCCCATGTAACAGCAAGACTCAGAGGAGCCCACACACTCAGATCTTAACCCTAGTGTGCAGAAAGGGTAAAAACGTGTTTTTCAGCAGAAATAAACATGTTTCTGCAAGTTTGGTTAACCCCATGTAAGTTATGGGGAAGTAACAGAACACTTTTCAAAACGTGTTTTTCAGCCCGAAATAAACGCGTTTTTTCAGACAACTGAATCCCCATGTAACAGCAAGGTTCAGAAGAGCCCACACTCTCAGCTCTTAACCCCAGTGTGCAGGAAGAGTCAAAACGTGTTTTTCAGCAGAAATAAACATGTTTCTGCAAGTTTGGTCAACCCCATGTAAGTTATGGGGCAGTAACAGAACACTTTTCAAAACGTGTTTTTCAGCCCAAAATAAACGCGTTTTTTCAGACAACTGAATCACCATGTAACAGCAAGGCTCAGAGGAGCCCACACACTCAGCTCTTAACCCCAGTGTGCAGAAAGAGTCAAAACGTGTTTTTCAGCAGAAATAAACATGTTTCTGCAAGTTTGGTCAACCCCATGTAAGTTATGGGGCAGTAACAGAACACTTTTCAAAACGTGTTTTTCAGCCCGAAATAAACGCGTTTTTTCAGACAACTGAATCCCCATGTAACAGCAAGGCTCAGAGGAGCCCACACACTCAGCTCTTAGCCCCAGTGTGCAGAAAGTGTCAAAACGTGTTTTTCAGCAGAAATAAACATGTTTCTGCAAGTTTGGTCAACCCCATGTAAGTTATGGGACAGTAACAGCACACTTTTCAAAACGTGTTTTTCAGCCCGAAATAAACGCGTTTTTTCAGAAAACTGAATCCCCATGTAACAGCAAGGCTCAGAGGAGCCCACACACTCAGATCTTAACCCCAGTGTTCAGAAAGGGTCAAAACGTGTTTTTCAGCAGAAATAAACATGTTTCTGCAAGTTTGGTCAACCCCATGTAAGTTATGGGGCAGTAACAGAACACTTTTCAAAACGTGTTTTTCAGCCCGAAATAAACGCGTTTTTTCAGACAACTGAATCACCATGTAACAGCAAGGCTCAGAGGAGCCCACACACTCAGCTCTTAACCCCAGTGTGCAGGAAGGGTCAAAACGTGTTTTTCAGCAGAAATAAACATGTTTCTGCAAGCTTGGTCAACCCCATGTAAGTTATGGGGCAGTAACAGAACACTTTTCAAAACGTGTTTTTCAGCCCGAAATAAACGCGTTTTTTCAGACAACTGAATCCCCATGCAACAGCAAGGCTCAGAAGAGCCCACACACTCAGCTCTTAACCCCAGTGTGCAGAAAGTGTCAAAACGTGTTTTTCAGCAGAAATAAACATGTTTCTGCAAGTTTGGTCAACCCCATGTAAGTTATGGGACAGTAACAGCACACTTTTCAAAACGTGTTTTTCAGCCCGAAATAAACGCGTTTTTTCAGAAAACTGAATCCCCATGTAACAGCAAGGCTCAGAGGAGCCCACACACTCAGATCTTAACCCCAGTGTGCAGAAAGGGTCAAAACGTGTTTTTCAGCAGAAATAAACATGTTTCTGCAAGTTTGGTCAACCCCATGTAAGTTATGGGACAGTAACAGCACACTTTTCAAAACGTGTTTTTCAGCCCGAAATAAACGCGTTTTTTCAGACAACTGAATCACCATGTAACAGCAAGGCTCAGAGGAGCCCACACACTCAGCTCTTAACCCCAGTGTGCAGGAAGGGTCAAAACGTGTTTTTCAGCAGAAATAAACATGTTTCTGCAAGTTTGGTCAACCCCATGTAAGTTATGGGGCAGTAACAGAACACTTTTCAAAACGTGTTTTTCAGCCCGAAATAAACGCGTTTTTTCAGACAACTGAATCCCCATGCAACAGCAAGGCTCAGAAGAGCCCACACACTCAGCTCTTAACCCCAGTGTGCAGAAAGGGTCAAAACGTGTTTTTCAGCAGAAATAAACATGTTTCTGCAAGTTTGGTCAACCCCATGTAAGTTATGGGGCAGTAACAGAACACTTTTCAAAACGTGTTTTTCAGCCCGAAATAAACGCGTTTTTTCAGACAACTGAATCACCATGTAACAGCAAGGCTAAGAGGAGCCCACACACTCAGCTCTTAACCCCAGTGTGCAGGAAGGGTCAAAACGTGTTTTTCAGCAGAAATAAACATGTTTCTGCAAGTTTGGTCAACCCCATGTAAGTTATGGGGCAGTAACAGAACACTTTTCAAAACGTGTTTTTCAGCCCGAAATAAACGCGTTTTTTCAGACAACTGAATCCCCATGCAACAGCAAGGCTCAGAAGAGCCCACACACTCAGCTCTTAACCCCAGTGTGCAGAAAGTGTCAAAACGTGTTTTTCAGCAGAAATAAACATGTTTCTGCAAGTTTGGTCAACCCCATGTAAGTTATGGGACAGTAACAGCACACTTTTCAAAACGTGTTTTTCAGCCCGAAATAAACGCGTTTTTTCAGACAACTGAATCCCCATGTAACAGCAAGGCTCAGAGGAGCCCACACACTCAGATCTTAACCCCAGTGTGCAGAAAGGGTCAAAACGTGTTTTTCAGCAGAAATAAACATGTTTCTGCAAGTTTGGTCAACCCCATGTAAGTTATGGGGCAGTAACAGCACACTTTTCAAAACGTGTTTTTCAGCCCGAAATAAACGCGTTTTTTCAGACAACTGAATCCCCATGTAACAGCAAGGCTCAGAGGAGCCCACACACTCAGATCTTAACCCCAGTGTGCAGAAAGGGTCAAAACGTGTTTTTCAGCAGAAATAAACATGTTTCTGCAAGTTTGGTCAACCCCATGTAAGTTATGGGGCAGTAACAGAACACTTTTCAAAACGTGTTTTTCAGCCCGAAATAAACGCGTTTTTTCAGACAACTGAATCACCATGTAACAGCAAGGCTCAGAGGAGCCCACACACTCAGCTCTTAACCCCAGTGTGCAGGAACGGTCAAAACGTGTTTTTCAGCAGAAATAAACATGTTTCTGCAAGTTTGGTCAACCCCATGTAAGTTATGGGACAGTAACAGCACACTTTTCAAAACGTGTTTTTCAGCCCGAAATAAACGCGTTTTTTCAGACAACTGAATCCCCATGTAACAGCAAGACTCAGAGGAGCCCACACACTCAGATCTTAACCCTAGTGTGCAGAAAGGGTAAAAACGTGTTTTTCAGCAGAAATAAACATGTTTCTGCAAGTTTGGTTAACCCCATGTAAGTTATGGGGAAGTAACAGAACACTTTTCAAAACGTGTTTTTCAGCCCGAAATAAACGCGTTTTTTCAGACAACTGAATCCCCATGTAACAGCAAGGTTCAGAAGAGCCCACACTCTCAGCTCTTAACCCCAGTGTGCAGGAAGAGTCAAAACGTGTTTTTCAGCAGAAATAAACATGTTTCTGCAAGTTTGGTCAACCCCATGTAAGTTATGGGGCAGTAACAGAACACTTTTCAAAACGTGTTTTTCAGCCCAAAATAAACGCGTTTTTTCAGACAACTGAATCACCATGTAACAGCAAGGCTCAGAGGAGCCCACACACTCAGCTCTTAACCCCAGTGTGCAGAAAGAGTCAAAACGTGTTTTTCAGCAGAAATAAACATGTTTCTGCAAGTTTGGTCAACCCCATGTAAGTTATGGGGCAGTAACAGAACACTTTTCAAAACGTGTTTTTCAGCCCGAAATAAACGCGTTTTTTCAGACAACTGAATCCCCATGTAACAGCAAGGCTCAGAGGAGCCCACACACTCAGCTCTTAGCCCCAGTGTGCAGAAAGTGTCAAAACGTGTTTTTCAGCAGAAATAAACATGTTTCTGCAAGTTTGGTCAACCCCATGTAAGTTATGGGACAGTAACAGCACACTTTTCAAAACGTGTTTTTCAGCCCGAAATAAACGCGTTTTTTCAGAAAACTGAATCCCCATGTAACAGCAAGGCTCAGAGGAGCCCACACACTCAGATCTTAACCCCAGTGTTCAGAATGGGTCAAAACGTGTTTTTCAGCAGAAATAAACATGTTTCTGCAAGTTTGGTCAACCCCATGTAAGTTATGGGGCAGTAACAGAACACTTTTCAAAACGTGTTTTTCAGCCCGAAATAAACGCGTTTTTTCAGACAACTGAATCACCATGTAACAGCAAGGCTCAGAGGAGCCCACACACTCAGCTCTTAACCCCAGTGTGCAGGAAGGGTCAAAACGTGTTTTTCAGCAGAAATAAACATGTTTCTGCAAGTTTGGTCAACCCCATGTAAGTTATGGGGCAGTAACAGAACACTTTTCAAAACGTGTTTTTCAGCCCGAAATAAACGCGTTTTTTCAGACAACTGAATCCCCATGCAACAGCAAGGCTCAGAAGAGCCCACACACTCAGCTCTTAACCCCAGTGTGCAGAAAGTGTCAAAACGTGTTTTTCAGCAGAAATAAACATGTTTCTGCAAGTTTGGTCAACCCCATGTAAGTTATGGGACAGTATCAGCACACTTTTCAAAACGTGTTTTTCAGCCCGAAATAAACGCGTTTTTTCAGAAAACTGAATCCCCATGTAACAGCAAGGCTCAGAGGAGCCCACACACTCAGATCTTAACCCCAGTGTGCAGAAAGGGTCAAAACGTGTTTTTCAGCAGAAATAAACATGTTTCTGCAAGTTTGGTCAACCCCATGTAAGTTATGGGACAGTAACAGCACACTTTTCAAAACGTGTTTTTCAGCCCGAAATAAACGCGTTTTTTCAGACAACTGAATCACCATGTAACAGCAAGGCTCAGAGGAGCCCACACACTCAGCTCTTAACCCCAGTGTGCAGGAAGGGTCAAAACGTGTTTTTCAGCAGAAATAAACATGTTTCTGCAAGTTTGGTCAACCCCATGTAAGTTATGGGGCAGTAACAGAACACTTTTCAAAACGTGTTTTTCAGCCCGAAATAAACGCGTTTTTTCAGACAACTGAATCCCCATGCAACAGCAAGGCTCAGAAGAGCCCACACACTCAGCTCTTAACCCCAGTGTGCAGAAAGGGTCAAAACGTGTTTTTCAGCAGAAATAAACATGTTTCTGCAAGTTTGGTCAACCCCATGTAAGTTATGGGGCAGTAACAGAACACTTTTCAAAACGTGTTTTTCAGCCCGAAATAAACGCGTTTTTTCAGACAACTGAATCACCATGTAACAGCAAGGCTAAGAGGAGCCCACACACTCAGCTCTTAACCCCAGTGTGCAGGAAGGGTCAAAACGTGTTTTTCAGCAGAAATAAACATGTTTCTGCAAGTTTGGTCAACCCCATGTAAGTTATGGGGCAGTAACAGAACACTTTTCAAAACGTGTTTTTCAGCCCGAAATAAACGCGTTTTTTCAGACAACTGAATCCCCATGCAACAGCAAGGCTCAGAAGAGCCCACACACTCAGCTCTTAACCCCAGTGTGCAGAAAGTGTCAAAACGTGTTTTTCAGCAGAAATAAACATGTTTCTGCAAGTTTGGTCAACCCCATGTAAGTTATGGGACAGTAACAGCACACTTTTCAAAACGTGTTTTTCAGCCCGAAATAAACGCGTTTTTTCAGACAACTGAATCCCCATGTAACAGCAAGGCTCAGAGGAGCCCACACACTCAGATCTTAACCCCAGTGTGCAAAAAGGGTCAAAACGTGTTTTTCAGCAGAAATAAACATGTTTCTGCAAGTTTGGTCAACCCCATGTAAGTTATGGGGCAGTAACAGAACACTTTTCAAAACGTGTTTTTCAGCCCGAAATAAACGCGTTTTTTCAGACAACTGAATCACCATGTAACATCAAGGCTCAGAGGAGCCCACACACTCAGCTCTTAACCCCAGTGTGCAGGAAGGGTCAAAACGTGTTTTTCAGCAGAAATAAACATGTTTCTGCAAGTTTGGTCAACCCCATGTAAGTTATGGGACAGTAACAGCACACTTTTCAAAACGTGTTTTTCAGCCCGAAATAAACGCGTTTTTTCAGACAACTGAATCCCCATGTAACAGCAAGGCTCAGAGGAGCCCACACACTCAGATCTTAACCCCAGTGTTCAGAAAGGGTCAAAACGTGTTTTTCAGCAGAAATAAACATGTTTCTGCAAGTTTGGTCAACCCCATGTAAGTTATGGGGCAGTAACAGAACACTTTTCAAAACGTGTTTTTCAGCCCGAAATAAACGCGTTTTTTCAGACAACTGAATCACCATGTAACAGCAAGGCTCAGAGGAGCCCACACACTCAGCTCTTAACCCCAGTGTGCAGGAAGGGTCAAAACGTGTTTTTCAGCAGAAATAAACATGTTTCTGCAAGTTTGGTCAACCCCATGTAAGTTATGGGGCAGTAACAGAACACTTTTCAAAACGTGTTTTTCAGCCCGAAATAAACGCGTTTTTTCAGACAACTGAATCCCCATGCAACAGCAAGGCTCAGAAGAGCCCACACACTCAGCTCTTAACCCCAGTGTGCAGAAAGGGTCAAAACGTGTTTTTCAGCAGAAATAAACATGTTTCTGCAAGTTTTGTCAACCCCATGTAAGTTATGGGGCAGTAACAGAACACTTTTCAAAACGTGTTTTTCAGCCCGAAATAAACGCGTTTTTTCAGACAACTGAATCACCATGTAACAGCAAGGCTAAGAGGAGCCCACACACTCAGCTCTTAACCCCAGTGTGCAGGAAGGGTCAAAACGTGTTTTTCAGCAGAAATAAACATGTTTCTGCAAGTTTGGTCAACCCCATGTAAGTTATGGGGCAGTAACAGAACACTTTTCAAAACGTGTTTTTCAGCCCGAAATAAACGCGTTTTTTCAGACAACTGAATCCCCATGCAACAGCAAGGCTCAGAAGAGCCCACACACTCAGCTCTTAACCCCAGTGTGCAGAAAGTGTCAAAACGTGTTTTTCAGCAGAAATAAACATGTTTCTGCAAGTTTGGTCAACCCCATGTAAGTTATGGGACAGTAACAGCACACTTTTCAAAACGTGTTTTTCAGCCCGAAATAAACGCGTTTTTTCAGACAACTGAATCCCCATGTAACAGCAAGGCTCAGAGGAGCCCACACACTCAGATCTTAACCCCAGTGTGCAGAAAGGGTCAAAACGTGTTTTTCAGCAGAAATAAACATGTTTCTGCAAGTTTGGTCAACCCCATGTAAGTTATGGGGCAGTAACAGCACACTTTTCAAAACGTGTTTTTCAGCCCGAAATAAACGCGTTTTTTCAGACAACTGAATCCCCATGTAACAGCAAGGCTCAGAGGAGCCCACACACTCAGATCTTAACCCCAGTGTGCAGAAAGGGTCAAAACGTGTTTTTCAGCAGAAATAAACATGTTTCTGCAAGTTTGGTCAACCCCATGTAAGTTATGGGGCAGTAACAGAACACTTTTCAAAACGTGTTTTTCAGCCCGAAATAAACGCGTTTTTTCAGACAACTGAATCACCATGTAACAGCAAGGCTCAGAGGAGCCCACACACTCAGCTCTTAACCCCAGTGTGCAGGAACGGTCAAAACGTGTTTTTCAGCAGAAATAAACATGTTTCTGCAAGTTTGGTCAACCCCATGTAAGTTATGGGACAGTAACAGCACACTTTTCAAAACGTGTTTTTCAGCCCGAAATAAACGCGTTTTTTCAGACAACTGAATCCCCATGTAACAGCAAGACTCAGAGGAGCCCACACACTCAGATCTTAACCCTAGTGTGCAGAAAGGGTAAAAACGTGTTTTTCAGCAGAAATAAACATGTTTCTGCAAGTTTGGTTAACCCCATGTAAGTTATGGGGAAGTAACAGAACACTTTTCAAAACGTGTTTTTCAGCCCGAAATAAACGCGTTTTTTCAGACAACTGAATCCCCATGTAACAGCAAGGTTCAGAAGAGCCCACACTCTCAGCTCTTAACCCCAGTGTGCAGGAAGAGTCAAAACGTGTTTTTCAGCAGAAATAAACATGTTTCTGCAAGTTTGGTCAACCCCATGTAAGTTATGGGGCAGTAACAGAACACTTTTCAAAACGTGTTTTTCAGCCCAAAATAAACGCGTTTTTTCAGACAACTGAATCACCATGTAACAGCAAGGCTCAGAGGAGCCCACACACTCAGCTCTTAACCCCAGTGTGCAGAAAGAGTCAAAACGTGTTTTTCAGCAGAAATAAACATGTTTCTGCAAGTTTGGTCAACCCCATGTAAGTTATGGGGCAGTAACAGAACACTTTTCAAAACGTGTTTTTCAGCCCGAAATAAACGCGTTTTTTCAGACAACTGAATCCCCATGTAACAGCAAGGCTCAGAGGAGCCCACACACTCAGCTCTTAGCCCCAGTGTGCAGAAAGTGTCAAAACGTGTTTTTCAGCAGAAATAAACATGTTTCTGCAAGTTTGGTCAACCCCATGTAAGTTATGGGACAGTAACAGCACACTTTTCAAAACGTGTTTTTCAGCCCGAAATAAACGCGTTTTTTCAGAAAACTGAATCCCCATGTAACAGCAAGGCTCAGAGGAGCCCACACACTCAGATCTTAACCCCAGTGTTCAGAAAGGGTCAAAACGTGTTTTTCAGCAGAAATAAACATGTTTCTGCAAGTTTGGTCAACCCCATGTAAGTTATGGGGCAGTAACAGAACACTTTTCAAAACGTGTTTTTCAGCCCGAAATAAACGCGTTTTTTCAGACAACTGAATCACCATGTAACAGCAAGGCTCAGAGGAGCCCACACACTCAGCTCTTAACCCCAGTGTGCAGGAAGGGTCAAAACGTGTTTTTCAGCAGAAATAAACATGTTTCTGCAAGTTTGGTCAACCCCATGTAAGTTATGGGGCAGTAACAGAACACTTTTCAAAACGTGTTTTTCAGCCCGAAATAAACGCGTTTTTTCAGACAACTGAATCCCCATGCAACAGCAAGGCTCAGAAGAGCCCACACACTCAGCTCTTAACCCCAGTGTGCAGAAAGTGTCAAAACGTGTTTTTCAGCAGAAATAAACATGTTTCTGCAAGTTTGGTCAACCCCATGTAAGTTATGGGACAGTAACAGCACACTTTTCAAAACGTGTTTTTCAGCCCGAAATAAACGCGTTTTTTCAGAAAACTGAATCCCCATGTAACAGCAAGGCTCAGAGGAGCCCACACACTCAGATCTTAACCCCAGTGTGCAGAAAGGGTCAAAACGTGTTTTTCAGCAGAAATAAACATGTTTCTGCAAGTTTGGTCAACCCCATGTAAGTTATGGGACAGTAACAGCACACTTTTCAAAACGTGTTTTTCAGCCCGAAATAAACGCGTTTTTTCAGACAACTGAATCACCATGTAACAGCAAGGCTCAGAGGAGCCCACACACTCAGCTCTTAACCCCAGTGTGCAGGAAGGGTCAAAACGTGTTTTTCAGCAGAAATAAACATGTTTCTGCAAGTTTGGTCAACCCCATGTAAGTTATGGGGCAGTAACAGAACACTTTTCAAAACGTGTTTTTCAGCCCGAAATAAACGCGTTTTTTCAGACAACTGAATCCCCATGCAACAGCAAGGCTCAGAAGAGCCCACACACTCAGCTCTTAACCCCAGTGTGCAGAAAGGGTCAAAACGTGTTTTTCAGCAGAAATAAACATGTTTCTGCAAGTTTGGTCAACCCCATGTAAGTTATGGGGCAGTAACAGAACACTTTTCAAAACGTGTTTTTCAGCCCGAAATAAACGCGTTTTTTCAGACAACTGAATCACCATGTAACAGCAAGGCTAAGAGGAGCCCACACACTCAGCTCTTAACCCCAGTGTGCAGGAAGGGTCAAAACGTGTTTTTCAGCAGAAATAAACATGTTTCTGCAAGTTTGGTCAACCCCATGTAAGTTATGGGGCAGTAACAGAACACTTTTCAAAACGTGTTTTTCAGCCCGAAATAAACGCGTTTTTTCAGACAACTGAATCCCCATGCAACAGCAAGGCTCAGAAGAGCCCACACACTCAGCTCTTAACCCCAGTGTGCAGAAAGTGTCAAAACGTGTTTTTCAGCAGAAATAAACATGTTTCTGCAAGTTTGGTCAACCCCATGTAAGTTATGGGACAGTAACAGCACACTTTTCAAAACGTGTTTTTCAGCCCGAAATAAACGCGTTTTTTCAGACAACTGAATCCCCATGTAACAGCAAGGCTCAGAGGAGCCCACACACTCAGATCTTAACCCCAGTGTGCAAAAAGGGTCAAAACGTGTTTTTCAGCAGAAATAAACATGTTTCTGCAAGTTTGGTCAACCCCATGTAAGTTATGGGGCAGTAACAGAACACTTTTCAAAACGTGTTTTTCAGCCCGAAATAAACGCGTTTTTTCAGACAACTGAATCACCATGTAACATCAAGGCTCAGAGGAGCCCACACACTCAGCTCTTAACCCCAGTGTGCAGAAAGAGTCAAAACGTGTTTTTCAGCAGAAATAAACATGTTTCTGCAAGTTTGGTCAACCCCATGTAAGTTATGGGGCAGTAACAGAACACTTTTCAAAACGTGTTTTTCAGCCCGAAATAAACGCGTTTTTTCAGACAACTGAATCCCCATGTAACAGCAAGGCTCAGAGGAGCCCACACACTCAGATCTTAACCCCAGTGTGCAGAAAGGGTCAAAACGTGTTTTTCAGCAGAAATAAACATGTTTCTGCAAGTTTGGTCAACCCCATGTAAGTTATGGGGCAGTAACAGAACACTTTTCAAAACGTGTTTTTCAGCCCGAAATAAACGCGTTTTTTCAGACAACTGAATCACCATGTAACAGCAAGGCTAAGAGGAGCCCACACACTCAGCTCTTAACCCCAGTGTGCAGGAAGGGTCAAAACGTGTTTTTCAGCAGAAATAAACATGTTTCTGCAAGTTTGGTCAACCCCATGTAAGTTATGGGGCAGTAACAGAACACTTTTCAAAACGTGTTTTTCAGCCCGAAATAAACGCGTTTTTTCAGACAACTGAATCCCCATGCAACAGCAAGGCTCAGAAGAGCCCACACACTCAGCTCTTAACCCCAGTGTGCAGAAAGTGTCAAAACGTGTTTTTCAGCAGAAATAAACATGTTTCTGCAAGTTTGGTCAACCCCATGTAAGTTATGGGACAGTAACAGCACACTTTTCAAAACGTGTTTTTCAGCCCGAAATAAACGCGTTTTTTCAGAAAACTGAATCCCCATGTAACAGCAAGGCTCAGAGGAGCCCACACACTCAGATCTTAACCCCAGTGTGCAGAAAGGGTCAAAACGTGTTTTTCAGCAGAAATAAACATGTTTCTGCAAGTTTGGTCAACCCCATGTAAGTTATGGGGCAGTAACAGAACACTTTTCAAAACGTGTTTTTCAGCCCGAAATAAACGCGTTTTTTCAGACAACTGAATCACCATGTAACAGCAAGGCTCAGAGGAGCCCACACACTCAGCTCTTAACCCCAGTGTGCAGGAAGGGTCAAAACGTGTTTTTCAGCAGAAATAAACATGTTTCTGCAAGTTTGGTCAACCCCATGTAAGTTATGGGGCAGTAACAGAACACTTTTCAAAACGTGTTTTTCAGCCCGAAATAAACGCGTTTTTTCAGACAACTGAATCCCCATGCAACAGCAAGGCTCAGAAGAGCCCACACACTCAGCTCTTAACCCCAGTGTGCAGAAAGTGTCAAAACGTGTTTTTCAGCAGAAATAAACATGTTTCTGCAAGTTTGGTCAACCCCATGTAAGTTATGGGACAGTAACAGCACACTTTTCAAAACGTGTTTTTCAGCCCGAAATAAACGCGTTTTTTCAGACAACTGAATCCCCATGTAACAGCAAGGCTCAGAGGAGCCCACACACTCAGATCTTAACCCCAGTGTGCAGAAAGGGTCAAAACGTGTTTTTCAGCAGAAATAAACATGTTTCTGCAAGTTTGGTCAACCCCATGTAAGTTATGGGGCAGTAACAGCACACTTTTCAAAACGTGTTTTTCAGCCCGAAATAAACGCGTTTTTTCAGACAACTGAATCCCCATGTAACAGCAAGGCTCAGAGGAGCCCACACACTCAGATCTTAACCCCAGTGTGCAGAAAGGGTCAAAACGTGTTTTTCAGCAGAAATAAACATGTTTCTGCAAGTTTGGTCAACCCCATGTAAGTTATGGGGCAGTAACAGAACACTTTTCAAAACGTGTTTTTCAGCCCGAAATAAACGCGTTTTTTCAGACAACTGAATCACCATGTAACAGCAAGGCTCAGAGGAGCCCACACACTCAGCTCTTAACCCCAGTGTGCAGGAACGGTCAAAACGTGTTTTTCAGCAGAAATAAACATGTTTCTGCAAGTTTGGTCAACCCCATGTAAGTTATGGGACAGTAACAGCACACTTTTCAAAACGTGTTTTTCAGCCCGAAATAAACGCGTTTTTTCAGACAACTGAATCCCCATGTAACAGCAAGACTCAGAGGAGCCCACACACTCAGATCTTAACCCTAGTGTGCAGAAAGGGTAAAAACGTGTTTTTCAGCAGAAATAAACATGTTTCTGCAAGTTTGGTTAACCCCATGTAAGTTATGGGGAAGTAACAGAACACTTTTCAAAACGTGTTTTTCAGCCCGAAATAAACGCGTTTTTTCAGACAACTGAATCCCCATGCAACAGCAAGGCTCAGAGGAGCCCACACACTCAGATCTTAACCCCAGTGTGCAGGAAGAGTCAAAACGTGTTTTTCAGCAGAAATAAACATGTTTCTGCAAGTTTGGTCAACCCCATGTAAGTTATGGGGCAGTAACAGAACACTTTTCAAAACGTGTTTTTCAGCCCAAAATAAACGCGTTTTTTCAGACAACTGAATCACCATGTAACAGCAAGGCTCAGAGGAGCCCACACACTCAGCTCTTAACCCCAGTGTGCAGAAAGAGTCAAAACGTGTTTTTCAGCAGAAATAAACATGTTTCTGCAAGTTTGGTCAACCCCATGTAAGTTATGGGGCAGTAACAGAACACTTTTCAAAACGTGTTTTTCAGCCCGAAATAAACGCGTTTTTTCAGACAACTGAATCCCCATGTAACAGCAAGGCTCAGAGGAGCCCACACACTCAGCTCTTAGCCCCAGTGTGCAGAAAGTGTCAAAACGTGTTTTTCAGCAGAAATAAACATGTTTCTGCAAGTTTGGTCAACCCCATGTAAGTTATGGGACAGTAACAGCACACTTTTCAAAACGTGTTTTTCAGCCCGAAATAAACGCGTTTTTTCAGAAAACTGAATCCCCATGTAACAGCAAGGCTCAGAGGAGCCCACACACTCAGATCTTAACCCCAGTGTTCAGAAAGGGTCAAAACGTGTTTTTCAGCAGAAATAAACATGTTTCTGCAAGTTTGGTCAACCCCATGTAAGTTATGGGGCAGTAACAGAACACTTTTCAAAACGTGTTTTTCAGCCCGAAATAAACGCGTTTTTTCAGACAACTGAATCACCATGTAACAGCAAGGCTCAGAGGAGCCCACACACTCAGCTCTTAACCCCAGTGTGCAGGAAGGGTCAAAACGTGTTTTTCAGCAGAAATAAACATGTTTCTGCAAGTTTGGTCAACCCCATGTAAGTTATGGGGCAGTAACAGAACACTTTTCAAAACGTGTTTTTCAGCCCGAAATAAACGCGTTTTTTCAGACAACTGAATCCCCATGCAACAGCAAGGCTCAGAAGAGCCCACACACTCAGCTCTTAACCCCAGTGTGCAGAAAGTGTCAAAACGTGTTTTTCAGCAGAAATAAACATGTTTCTGCAAGTTTGGTCAACCCCATGTAAGTTATGGGACAGTAACAGCACACTTTTCAAAACGTGTTTTTCAGCCCGAAATAAACGCGTTTTTTCAGAAAACTGAATCCCCATGTAACAGCAAGGCTCAGAGGAGCCCACACACTCAGATCTTAACCCCAGTGTGCAGAAAGGGTCAAAACGTGTTTTTCAGCAGAAATAAACATGTTTCTGCAAGTTTGGTCAACCCCATGTAAGTTATGGGGCAGTAACAGAACACTTTTCAAAACGTGTTTTTCAGCCCGAAATAAACGCGTTTTTTCAGACAACTGAATCACCATGTAACAGCAAGGCTCAGAGGAGCCCACACACTCAGCTCTTAACCCCAGTGTGCAGGAAGGGTCAAAACGTGTTTTTCAGCAGAAATAAACATGTTTCTGCAAGTTTGGTCAACCCCATGTAAGTTATGGGGCAGTAACAGAACACTTTTCAAAACGTGTTTTTCAGCCCGAAATAAACGCGTTTTTTCAGACAACTGAATCCCCATGCAACAGCAAGGCTCAGAAGAGCCCACACACTCAGCTCTTAACCCCAGTGTGCAGAAAGGGTCAAAACGTGTTTTTCAGCAGAAATAAACATGTTTCTGCAAGTTTGGTCAACCCCATGTAAGTTATGGGGCAGTAACAGAACACTTTTCAAAACGTGTTTTTCAGCCCGAAATAAACGCGTTTTTTCAGACAACTGAATCACCATGTAACAGCAAGGCTAAGAGGAGCCCACACACTCAGCTCTTAACCCCAGTGTGCAGGAAGGGTCAAAACGTGTTTTTCAGCAGAAATAAACATGTTTCTGCAAGTTTGGTCAACCCCATGTAAGTTATGGGGCAGTAACAGAACACTTTTCAAAACGTGTTTTTCAGCCCGAAATAAACGCGTTTTTTCAGACAACTGAATCCCCATGCAACAGCAAGGCTCAGAAGAGCCCACACACTCAGCTCTTAACCCCAGTGTGCAGAAAGTGTCAAAACGTGTTTTTCAGCAGAAATAAACATGTTTCTGCAAGTTTGGTCAACCCCATGTAAGTTATGGGACAGTAACAGCACACTTTTCAAAACGTGTTTTTCAGCCCGAAATAAACGCGTTTTTTCAGACAACTGAATCCCCATGTAACAGCAAGGCTCAGAGGAGCCCACACACTCAGATCTTAACCCCAGTGTGCAAAAAGGGTCAAAACGTGTTTTTCAGCAGAAATAAACATGTTTCTGCAAGTTTGGTCAACCCCATGTAAGTTATGGGGCAGTAACAGAACACTTTTCAAAACGTGTTTTTCAGCCCGAAATAAACGCGTTTTTTCAGACAACTGAATCACCATGTAACAGCAAGGCTCAGAGGAGCCCACACACTCAGCTCTTAACCCCAGTGTGCAGGAAGGGTCAAAACGTGTTTTTCAGCAGAAATAAACATGTTTCTGCAAGTTTGGTCAACCCCATGTAAGTTATGGGGCAGTAACAGAACACTTTTCAAAACGTGTTTTTCAGCCCGAAATAAACGCGTTTTTTCAGACAACTGAATCCCCATGTAACAGCAAGACTCAGAGGAGCCCACACACTCAGATCTTAACCCTAGTGTGCAGAAAGGGTAAAAACGTGTTTTTCAGCAGAAATAAACATGTTTCTGCAAGTTTGGTTAACCCCATGTAAGTTATGGGGAAGTAACAGAACACTTTTCAAAACGTGTTTTTCAGCCCGAAATAAGCGCGTTTTTTCAGACAACTGAATCCCCATGTAACAGCAAGGCTCAGAGGAGCCCACACACTCAGCTCTTAACCCCAGTGTGCAGAAAGAGTCAAAACGTGTTTTTCAGCAGAAATAAACATGTTTCTGCAAGTTTGGTCAACCCCATGTAAGTTATGGGGCAGTAACAGAACACTTTTCAAAACGTGTTTTTCAGCCTGAAATAAACGCGTTTTTTCAGACAACTGAATCACCATGTAACAGCAAGGCTCAGAGGAGCCCACACACTCAGCTCTTAACCCCAGTGTGCAGAAAGAGTCAAAACGTGTTTTTCAGCAGAAATAAACATGTTTCTGCAAGTTTGGTCAACCCCATGTAAGTTATGGGGCAGTAACAGAACACTTTTCAAAACGTGTTTTTCAGCCCGAAATAAACGCGTTTTTTCAGACAACTGAATCCCCATGTAACAGCAAGGCTCAGAGGAGCCCACACACTCAGCTCTTAGCCCCAGTGTGCAGAAAGTGTCAAAACGTGTTTTTCAGCAGAAATAAACATGTTTCTGCAAGTTTGGTCAACCCCATGTAAGTTATGGGACAGTAACAGCACACTTTTCAAAACGTGTTTTTCAGCCCGAAATAAACGCGTTTTTTCAGAAAACTGAATCCCCATGTAACAGCAAGGCTCAGAGGAGCCCACACACTCAGATCTTAACCCCAGTGTGCAGAAAGGGTCAAAACGTGTTTTTCAGCAGAAATAAACATGTTTCTGCAAGTTTGGTCAACCCCATGTAAGTTATGGGGCAGTAACAGAACACTTTTCAAAACGTGTTTTTCAGCCCGAAATAAACGCGTTTTTTCAGACAACTGAATCACCATGTAACAGCAAGGCTCAGAGGAGCCCACACACTCAGCTCTTAACCCCAGTGTGCAGGAAGGGTCAAAACGTGTTTTTCAGCAGAAATAAACATGTTTCTGCAAGTTTGGTCAACCCCATGTAAGTTATGGGGCAGTAACAGAACACTTTTCAAAACGTGTTTTTCAGCCCGAAATAAACGCGTTTTTTCAGACAACTGAATCCCCATGCAACAGCAAGGCTCAGAAGAGCCCACACACTCAGCTCTTAACCCCAGTGTGCAGAAAGTGTCAAAACGTGTTTTTCAGCAGAAATAAACATGTTTCTGCAAGTTTGGTCAACCCCATGTAAGTTATGGGACAGTAACAGCACACTTTTCAAAACGTGTTTTTCAGCCCGAAATAAACGCGTTTTTTCAGACAACTGAATCCCCATGTAACAGCAAGGCTCAGAGGAGCCCACACACTCAGATCTTAACCCCAGTGTGCAGAAAGGGTCAAAACGTGTTTTTCAGCAGAAATAAACATGTTTCTGCAAGTTTGGTCAACCCCATGTAAGTTATGGGGCAGTAACAGAACACTTTTCAAAACGTGTTTTTCAGCCCTAAATAAACGCGTTTTTTCAGACAACTGAATCACCATGTAACAGCAAGGCTCAGAGGAGCCCACACACTCAGCTCTTAACCCCAGTGTGCAGGAAGGGTCAAAACGTGTTTTTCAGCAGAAATAAACATGTTTCTGCAAGTTTGGTCAACCCCATGTAAGTTATGGGGCAGTAACAGAACACTTTTCAAAACGTGTTTTTCAGCCCGAAATAAACGCGTTTTTTCAGACAACTGAATCCCCATGCAACAGCAAGGCTCAGAAGAGCCCACACACTCAGCTCTTAACCCCAGTGTGCAGAAAGAGTCAAAACGTGTTTTTCAGCAGAAATAAACATGTTTCTGCAAGTTTGGTCAACCCCATGTAAGTTATGGGGCAGTAACAGAACACTTTTCAAAACGTGTTTTTCAGCCCGAAATAAACGCGTTTTTTCAGACAACTGAATCCCCATGTAACAGCAAGGCTCAGAGGAGCCCACACACTCAGATCTTAACCCCAGTGTGCAGAAAGGGTCAAAACGTGTTTTTCAGCAGAAATAAACATGTTTCTGCAAGTTTGGTCAACCCCATGTAAGTTATGGGGCAGTAACAGAACACTTTTCAAAACGTGTTTTTCAGCCCGAAATAAACGCGTTTTTTCAGACAACTGAATCACCATGTAACAGCAAGGCTAAGAGGAGCCCACACACTCAGCTCTTAACCCCAGTGTGCAGGAAGGGTCAAAACGTGTTTTTCAGCAGAAATAAACATGTTTCTGCAAGTTTGGTCAACCCCATGTAAGTTATGGGGCAGTAACAGAACACTTTTCAAAACGTGTTTTTCAGCCCGAAATAAACGCGTTTTTTCAGACAACTGAATCCCCATGCAACAGCAAGGCTCAGAAGAGCCCACACACTCAGCTCTTAACCCCAGTGTGCAGAAAGTGTCAAAACGTGTTTTTCAGCAGAAATAAACATGTTTCTGCAAGTTTGGTCAACCCCATGTAAGTTATGGGACAGTAACAGCACACTTTTCAAAACGTGTTTTTCAGCCCGAAATAAACGCGTTTTTTCAGAAAACTGAATCCCCATGTAACAGCAAGGCTCAGAGGAGCCCACACACTCAGATCTTAACCCCAGTGTGCAGAAAGGGTCAAAACGTGTTTTTCAGCAGAAATAAACATGTTTCTGCAAGTTTGGTCAACCCCATGTAAGTTATGGGGCAGTAACAGAACACTTTTCAAAACGTGTTTTTCAGCCCGAAATAAACGCGTTTTTTCAGACAACTGAATCACCATGTAACAGCAAGGCTAAGAGGAGCCCACACACTCAGCTCTTAACCCCAGTGTGCAGGAAGGGTCAAAACGTGTTTTTCAGCAGAAATAAACATGTTTCTGCAAGTTTGGTCAACCCCATGTAAGTTATGGGGCAGTAACAGAACACTTTTCAAAACGTGTTTTTCAGCCCGAAATAAACGCGTTTTTTCAGACAACTGAATCCCCATGCAAAAGCAAGGCTCAGAAGAGCCCACACACTCAGCTCTTAACCCCAGTGTGCAGAAAGTGTCAAAACGTGTTTTTCAGCAGAAATAAACATGTTTCTGCAAGTTTGGTCAACCCCATGTAAGTTATGGGACAGTAACAGCACACTTTTCAAAACGTGTTTTTCAGCCCGAAATAAACGCGTTTTTTCAGACAACTGAATCCCCATGTAACAGCAAGACTCAGAGGAGCCCACACACTCAGATCTTAACCCTAGTGTGCAGAAAGGGTAAAAACGTGTTTTTCAGCAGAAATAAACATGTTTCTGCAAGTTTGGTTAACCCCATGTAAGTTATGGGGAAGTAACAGAACACTTTTCAAAACGTGTTTTTCAGCCCGAAATAAACGCGTTTTTTCAGACAACTGAATCCCCATGTAACAGCAAGGTTCAGAAGAGCCCACACTCTCAGCTCTTAACCCCAGTGTGCAGGAAGGGTCAAAACGTGTTTTTCAGCAGAAATAAACATGTTTCTGCAAGTTTGGTCAACCCCATGTAAGTTATGGGGCAGTAACAGAACACTTTTCAAAACGTGTTTTTCAGCCCGAAATAAACGCGTTTTTTCAGACAACTGAATCCCCATGTAACAGCAAGGCTCAGAGGAGCCCACACACTCAGCTCTTAACCCCAGTGTGCAGAAAGAGTCAAAACGTGTTTTTCAGCAGAAATAAACATGTTTCTGCAAGTTTGGTCAACCCCATGTAAGTTATGGGGCAGTAACAGAACACTTTTCAAAACGTGTTTTTCAGCCTGAAATAAACGCGTTTTTTCAGACAACTGAATCACCATGTAACAGCAAGGCTCAGAGGAGCCCACACACTCAGCTCTTAACCCCAGTGTGCAGAAAGAGTCAAAACGTGTTTTTCAGCAGAAATAAACATGTTTCTGCAAGTTTGGTCAACCCCATGTAAGTTATGGGGCAGTAACAGAACACTTTTCAAAACGTGTTTTTCAGCCCGAAATAAACGCGTTTTTTCAGACAACTGAATCCCCATGTAACAGCAAGGCTCAGAGGAGCCCACACACTCAGCTCTTAGCCCCAGTGTGCAGAAAGTGTCAAAACGTGTTTTTCAGCAGAAATAAACATGTTTCTGCAAGTTTGGTCAACCCCATGTAAGTTATGGGACAGTAACAGCACACTTTTCAAAACGTGTTTTTCAGCCCGAAATAAACGCGTTTTTTCAGAAAACTGAATCCCCATGTAACAGCAAGGCTCAGAGGAGCCCACACACTCAGATCTTAACCCCAGTGTGCAGAAAGGGTCAAAACGTGTTTTTCAGCAGAAATAAACATGTTTCTGCAAGTTTGGTCAACCCCATGTAAGTTATGGGGCAGTAACAGAACACTTTTCAAAACGTGTTTTTCAGCCCGAAATAAACGCGTTTTTTCAGACAACTGAATCACCATGTAACAGCAAGGCTCAGAGGAGCCCACACACTCAGCTCTTAACCCCAGTGTGCAGGAAGGGTCAAAACGTGTTTTTCAGCAGAAATAAACATGTTTCTGCAAGTTTGGTCAACCCCATGTAAGTTATGGGGCAGTAACAGAACACTTTTCAAAACGTGTTTTTCAGCCCGAAATAAACGCGTTTTTTCAGACAACTGAATCCCCATGCAACAGCAAGGCTCAGAAGAGCCCACACACTCAGCTCTTAACCCCAGTGTGCAGAAAGTGTCAAAACGTGTTTTTCAGCAGAAATAAACATGTTTCTGCAAGTTTGGTCAACCCCATGTAAGTTATGGGACAGTAACAGCACACTTTTCAAAACGTGTTTTTCAGCCCGAAATAAACGCGTTTTTTCAGACAACTGAATCCCCATGTAACAGCAAGGCTCAGAGGAGCCCACACACTCAGATCTTAACCCCAGTGTGCAGAAAGGGTCAAAACGTGTTTTTCAGCAGAAATAAACATGTTTCTGCAAGTTTGGTCAACCCCATGTAAGTTATGGGGCAGTAACAGAACACTTTTCAAAACGTGTTTTTCAGCCCTAAATAAACGCGTTTTTTCAGACAACTGAATCACCATGTAACAGCAAGGCTCAGAGGAGCCCACACACTCAGCTCTTAACCCCAGTGTGCAGGAAGGGTCAAAACGTGTTTTTCAGCAGAAATAAACATGTTTCTGCAAGTTTGGTCAACCCCATGTAAGTTATGGGGCAGTAACAGAACACTTTTCAAAACGTGTTTTTCAGCCCGAAATAAACGCGTTTTTTCAGACAACTGAATCCCCATGCAACAGCAAGGCTCAGAAGAGCCCACACACTCAGCTCTTAACCCCAGTGTGCAGAAAGAGTCAAAACGTGTTTTTCAGCAGAAATAAACATGTTTCTGCAAGTTTGGTCAACCCCATGTAAGTTATGGGGCAGTAACAGAACACTTTTCAAAACGTGTTTTTCAGCCCGAAATAAACGCGTTTTTTCAGACAACTGAATCCCCATGTAACAGCAAGGCTCAGAGGAGCCCACACACTCAGATCTTAACCCCAGTGTGCAGAAAGGGTCAAAACGTGTTTTTCAGCAGAAATAAACATGTTTCTGCAAGTTTGGTCAACCCCATGTAAGTTATGGGGCAGTAACAGAACACTTTTCAAAACGTGTTTTTCAGCCCGAAATAAACGCGTTTTTTCAGACAACTGAATCACCATGTAACAGCAAGGCTAAGAGGAGCCCACACACTCAGCTCTTAACCCCAGTGTGCAGGAAGGGTCAAAACGTGTTTTTCAGCAGAAATAAACATGTTTCTGCAAGTTTGGTCAACCCCATGTAAGTTATGGGGCAGTAACAGAACACTTTTCAAAACGTGTTTTTCAGCCCGAAATAAACGCGTTTTTTCAGACAACTGAATCCCCATGCAACAGCAAGGCTCAGAAGAGCCCACACACTCAGCTCTTAACCCCAGTGTGCAGAAAGTGTCAAAACGTGTTTTTCAGCAGAAATAAACATGTTTCTGCAAGTTTGGTCAACCCCATGTAAGTTATGGGACAGTAACAGCACACTTTTCAAAACGTGTTTTTCAGCCCGAAATAAACGCGTTTTTTCAGACAACTGAATCCCCATGTAACAGCAAGGCTCAGAGGAGCCCACACACTCAGATCTTAACCCCAGTGTGCAGAAAGGGTCAAAACGTGTTTTTCAGCAGAAATAAACATGTTTCTGCAAGTTTGGTCAACCCCATGTAAGTTATGGGGCAGTAACAGAACACTTTTCAAAACGTGTTTTTCAGCCCGAAATAAACGCGTTTTTTCAGACAACTGAATCACCATGTAACAGCAAGGCTCAGAGGAGCCCACACACTCAGCTCTTAACCCCAGTGTGCAGGAAGGGTCAAAACGTGTTTTTCAGCAGAAATAAACATGTTTCTGCAAGTTTGGTCAACCCCATGTAAGTTATGGGACAGTAACAGCACACTTTTCAAAACGTGTTTTTCAGCCCGAAATAAACGCGTTTTTTCAGACAACTGAATCCCCATGTAACAGCAAGACTCAGAGGAGCCCACACACTCAGATCTTAACCCTAGTGTGCAGAAAGGGTAAAAACGTGTTTTTCAGCAGAAATAAACATGTTTCTGCAAGTTTGGTTAACCCCATGTAAGTTATGGGGAAGTAACAGAACACTTTTCAAAACGTGTTTTTCAGCTGGAAATAAACGCGTTTTTTCAGACAACTGAATCCCCATGTAACAGCAAGGTTCAGAAGAGCCCACACTCTCAGCTCTTAACCCCAGTGTGCAGGAAGGGTCAAAACGTGTTTTTCAGCAGAAATAAACATGTTTCTGCAAGTTTGGTCAACCCCATGTAAGTTATGGGGCAGTAACAGAACACTTTTCAAAACGTGTTTTTCAGCCCGAAATAAACGCGTTTTTTCAGACAACTGAATCCCCATGCAACAGCAAGGCTCAGAAGAGCCCACACACTCAGCTCTTAACCCCAGTGTGCAGAAAGAGTCAAAACGTGTTTTTCAGCAGAAATAAACATGTTTCTGCAAGTTTGGTCAACCCCATGTAAGTTATGGGGCAGTAACAGAACACTTTTCAAAACGTGTTTTTCAGCCCGAAATAAACGCGTTTTTTCAGACAACTGAATCACCATGTAACAGCAAGGTTCAGAGGAGCCCACACACTCAGCTCTTAACCCCAGTGTGCAGAAAGAGTCAAAACGTGTTTTTCAGCAGAAATAAACATGTTTCTGCAAGTTTGGTCAACCCCATGTAAGTTATGGGGCAGTAACAGAACACTTTTCAAAACGTGTTTTTCAGCCCGAAATAAACGCGTTTTTTCAGACAACTGAATCCCCATGTAACAGCAAGGCTCAGAGGAGCCCACACACTCAGCTCTTAGCCCCAGTGTGCAGAAAGTGTCAAAACGTGTTTTTCAGCAGAAATAAACATGTTTCTGCAAGTTTGGTCAACCCCATGTAAGTTATGGGACAGTAACAGCACACTTTTCAAAACGTGTTTTTCAGCCCGAAATAAACGCGTTTTTTCAGAAAACTGAATCCCCATGTAACAGCAAGGCTCAGAGGAGCCCACACACTCAGATCTTAACCCCAGTGTTCAGAAAGGGTCAAAACGTGTTTTTCAGCAGAAATAAACATGTTTCTGCAAGTTTGGTCAACCCCATGTAAGTTATGGGGCAGTAACAGAACACTTTTCAAAACGTGTTTTTCAGCCCGAAATAAACGCGTTTTTTCAGACAACTGAATCACCATGTAACAGCAAGGCTCAGAGGAGCCCACACACTCAGCTCTTAACCCCAGTGTGCAGGAAGGGTCAAAACGTGTTTTTCAGCAGAAATAAACATGTTTCTGCAAGTTTGGTCAACCCCATGTAAGTTATGGGGCAGTAACAGAACACTTTTCAAAACGTGTTTTTCAGCCCGAAATAAACGCGTTTTTTCAGACAACTGAATCCCCATGCAACAGCAAGGCTCAGAAGAGCCCACACACTCAGCTCTTAACCCCAGTGTGCAGAAAGGGTCAAAACGTGTTTTTCAGCAGAAATAAACATGTTTCTGCAAGTTTGGTCAACCCCATGTAAGTTATGGGGCAGTAACAGAACACTTTTCAAAACGTGTTTTTCAGCCCGAAATAAACGCGTTTTTTCAGTCAACTGAATCACCATGTAACAGCAAGGCTAAGAGGAGCCCACACACTCAGCTCTTAACCCCAGTGTGCAGGAAGGGTCAAAACGTGTTTTTCAGCAGAAATAAACATGTTTCTGCAAGTTTGGTCAACCCCATGTAAGTTATGGGGCAGTAACAGAACACTTTTCAAAACGTGTTTTTCAGCCCGAAATAAACGCGTTTTTTCAGACAACTGAATCCCCATGCAACAGCAAGGCTCAGAAGAGCCCACACACTCAGCTCTTAACCCCAGTGTGCAGAAAGTGTCAAAACGTGTTTTTCAGCAGAAATAAACATGTTTCTGCAAGTTTGGTCAACCCCATGTAAGTTATGGGACAGTAACAGCACACTTTTCAAAACGTGTTTTTCAGCCCGAAATAAACGCGTTTTTTCAGACAACTGAATCCCCATGTAACAGCAAGGCTCAGAGGAGCCCACACACTCAGATCTTAACCCCAGTGTGCAGAAAGGGTCAAAACGTGTTTTTCAGCAGAAATAAACATGTTTCTGCAAGTTTGGTCAACCCCATGTAAGTTATGGGGCAGTAACAGCACACTTTTCAAAACGTGTTTTTCAGCCCGAAATAAACGCGTTTTTTCAGACAACTGAATCCCCATGTAACAGCAAGGCTCAGAGGAGCCCACACACTCAGATCTTAACCCCAGTGTGCAGAAAGGGTCAAAACGTGTTTTTCAGCAGAAATAAACATGTTTCTGCAAGTTTGGTCAACCCCATGTAAGTTATGGGGCAGTAACAGAACACTTTTCAAAACGTGTTTTTCAGCCCGAAATAAACGCGTTTTTTCAGACAACTGAATCACCATGTAACAGCAAGGCTCAGAGGAGCCCACACACTCAGCTCTTAACCCCAGTGTGCAGGAACGGTCAAAACGTGTTTTTCAGCAGAAATAAACATGTTTCTGCAAGTTTGGTCAACCCCATGTAAGTTATGGGACAGTAACAGCACACTTTTCAAAACGTGTTTTTCAGCCCGAAATAAACGCGTTTTTTCAGACAACTGAATCCCCATGTAACAGCAAGACTCAGAGGAGCCCACACACTCAGATCTTAACCCTAGTGTGCAGAAAGGGTAAAAACGTGTTTTTCAGCAGAAATAAACATGTTTCTGCAAGTTTGGTTAACCCCATGTAAGTTATGGGGAAGTAACAGAACACTTTTCAAAACGTGTTTTTCAGCCCGAAATAAACGCGTTTTTTCAGACAACTGAATCCCCATGTAACAGCAAGGTTCAGAAGAGCCCACACTCTCATCTCTTAACCCCAGTGTGCAGGAAGAGTCAAAACGTGTTTTTCAGCAGAAATAAACATGTTTCTGCAAGTTTGGTCAACCCCATGTAAGTTATGGGGCAGTAACAGAACACTTTTCAAAACGTGTTTTTCAGCCCAAAATAAACGCGTTTTTTCAGACAACTGAATCACCATGTAACAGCAAGGCTCAGAGGAGCCCACACACTCAGCTCTTAACCCCAGTGTGCAGAAAGAGTCAAAACGTGTTTTTCAGCAGAAATAAACATGTTTCTGCAAGTTTGGTCAACCCCATGTAAGTTATGGGGCAGTAACAGAACACTTTTCAAAACGTGTTTTTCAGCCCGAAATAAACGCGTTTTTTCAGACAACTGAATCCCCATGTAACAGCAAGGCTCAGAGGAGCCCACACACTCAGCTCTTAGCCCCAGTGTGCAGAAAGTGTCAAAACGTGTTTTTCAGCAGAAATAAACATGTTTCTGCAAGTTTGGTCAACCCCATGTAAGTTATGGGACAGTAACAGCACACTTTTCAAAACGTGTTTTTCAGCCCGAAATAAACGCGTTTTTTCAGAAAACTGAATCCCCATGTAACAGCAAGGCTCAGAGGAGCCCACACACTCAGATCTTAACCCCAGTGTTCAGAAAGGGTCAAAACGTGTTTTTCAGCAGAAATAAACATGTTTCTGCAAGTTTGGTCAACCCCATGTAAGTTATGGGGCAGTAACAGAACACTTTTCAAAACGTGTTTTTCAGCCCGAAATAAACGCGTTTTTTCAGACAACTGAATCACCATGTAACAGCAAGGCTCAGAGGAGCCCACACACTCAGCTCTTAACCCCAGTGTGCAGGAAGGGTCAAAACGTGTTTTTCAGCAGAAATAAACATGTTTCTGCAAGTTTGGTCAACCCCATGTAAGTTATGGGGCAGTAACAGAACACTTTTCAAAACGTGTTTTTCAGCCCGAAATAAACGCGTTTTTTCAGACAACTGAATCCCCATGCAACAGCAAGGCTCAGAAGAGCCCACACACTCAGCTCTTAACCCCAGTGTGCAGAAAGTGTCAAAACGTGTTTTTCAGCAGAAATAAACATGTTTCTGCAAGTTTGGTCAACCCCATGTAAGTTATGGGACAGTAACAGCACACTTTTCAAAACGTGTTTTTCAGCCCGAAATAAACGCGTTTTTTCAGAAAACTGAATCCCCATGTAACAGCAAGGCTCAGAGGAGCCCACACACTCAGATCTTAACCCCAGTGTGCAGAAAGGGTCAAAACGTGTTTTTCAGCAGAAATAAACATGTTTCTGCAAGTTTGGTCAACCCCATGTAAGTTATGGGGCAGTAACAGAACACTTTTCAAAACGTGTTTTTCAGCCCGAAATAAACGCGTTTTTTCAGACAACTGAATCACCATGTAACAGCAAGGCTCAGAGGAGCCCACACACTCAGCTCTTAACCCCAGTGTGCAGGAAGGGTCAAAACGTGTTTTTCAGCAGAAATAAACATGTTTCTGCAAGTTTGGTCAACCCCATGTAAGTTATGGGGCAGTAACAGAACACTTTTCAAAACGTGTTTTTCAGCCCGAAATAAACGCGTTTTTTCAGACAACTGAATCCCCATGCAACAGCAAGGCTCAGAAGAGCCCACACACTCAGCTCTTAACCCCAGTGTGCAGAAAGGGTCAAAACGTGTTTTTCAGCAGAAATAAACATGTTTCTGCAAGTTTGGTCAACCCCATGTAAGTTATGGGGCAGTAACAGAACACTTTTCAAAACGTGTTTTTCAGCCCGAAATAAACGCGTTTTTTCAGACAACTGAATCACCATGTAACAGCAAGGCTAAGAGGAGCCCACACACTCAGCTCTTAACCCCAGTGTGCAGGAAGGGTCAAAACGTGTTTTTCAGCAGAAATAAACATGTTTCTGCAAGTTTGGTCAACCCCATGTAAGTTATGGGGCAGTAACAGAACACTTTTCAAAACGTGTTTTTCAGCCCGAAATAAACGCGTTTTTTCAGACAACTGAATCCCCATGCAACAGCAAGGCTCAGAAGAGCCCACACACTCAGCTCTTAACCCCAGTGTGCAGAAAGTGTCAAAACGTGTTTTTCAGCAGAAATAAACATGTTTCTGCAAGTTTGGTCAACCCCATGTAAGTTATGGGACAGTAACAGCACACTTTTCAAAACGTGTTTTTCAGCCCGAAATAAACGCGTTTTTTCAGACAACTGAATCCCCATGTAACAGCAAGGCTCAGAGGAGCCCACACACTCAGATCTTAACCCCAGTGTGCAAAAAGGGTCAAAACGTGTTTTTCAGCAGAAATAAACATGTTTCTGCAAGTTTGGTCAACCCCATGTAAGTTATGGGACAGTAACAGCACACTTTTCAAAACGTGTTTTTCAGCCCGAAATAAACGCGTTTTTTCAGACAACTGAATCCCCATGTAACAGCAAGACTCAGAGGAGCCCACACACTCAGATCTTAACCCTAGTGTGCAGAAAGGGTAAAAACGTGTTTTTCAGCAGAAATAAACATGTTTCTGCAAGTTTGGTTAACCCCATGTAAGTTATGGGGAAGTAACAGAACACTTTTCAAAACGTGTTTTTCAGCCCGAAATAAACGCGTTTTTTCAGACAACTGAATCCCCATGTAACAGCAAGGTTCAGAAGAGCCCACACTCTCAGCTCTTAACCCCAGTGTGCAGGAAGGGTCAAAACGTGTTTTTCAGCAGAAATAAACATGTTTCTGCAAGTTTGGTCAACCCCATGTAAGTTATGGGGCAGTAACAGAACACTTTTCAAAACGTGTTTTTCAGCCCGAAATAAACGCGTTTTTTCAGACAACTGAATCCCCATGTAACAGCAAGGCTCAGAGGAGCCCACACACTCAGCTCTTAACCCCAGTGTGCAGAAAGAGTCAAAACGTGTTTTTCAGCAGAAATAAACATGTTTCTGCAAGTTTGGTCAACCCCATGTAAGTTATGGGGCAGTAACAGAACACTTTTCAAAACGTGTTTTTCAGCCCGAAATAAACGCGTTTTTTCAGACAACTGAATCCCCATGTAACAGCAAGGCTCAGAGGAGCCCACACACTCAGCTCTTAGCCCCAGTGTGCAGAAAGTGTCAAAACGTGTTTTTCAGCAGAAATAAACATGTTTCTGCAAGTTTGGTCAACCCCATGTAAGTTATGGGACAGTAACAGCACACTTTTCAAAACGTGTTTTTCAGCCCGAAATAAACGCGTTTTTTCAGAAAACTGAATCCCCATGTAACAGCAAGGCTCAGAGGAGCCCACACACTCAGATCTTAACCCCAGTGTGCAGAAAGGGTCAAAACGTGTTTTTCAGCAGAAATAAACATGTTTCTGCAAGTTTGGTCAACCCCATGTAAGTTATGGGGCAGTAACAGAACACTTTTCAAAACGTGTTTTTCAGCCCGAAATAAACGCGTTTTTTCAGACAACTGAATCACCATGTAACAGCAAGGCTCAGAGGAGCCCACACACTCAGCTCTTAACCCCAGTGTGCAGGAAGGGTCAAAACGTGTTTTTCAGCAGAAATAAACATGTTTCTGCAAGTTTGGTCAACCCCATGTAAGTTATGGGGCAGTAACAGAACACTTTTCAAAACGTGTTTTTCAGCCCGAAATAAACGCGTTTTTTCAGACAACTGAATCCCCATGCAACAGCAAGGCTCAGAAGAGCCCACACACTCAGCTCTTAACCCCAGTGTGCAGGAAGGGTCAAAACGTGTTTTTCAGCAGAAATAAACATGTTTCTGCAAGTTTGGTCAACCCCATGTAAGTTATGGGGCAGTAACAGAACACTTTTCAAAACGTGTTTTTCAGCCCGAAATAAACGCGTTTTTTCAGACAACTGAATCCCCATGCAACAGCAAGGCTCAGAAGAGCCCACACACTCAGCTCTTAACCCCAGTGTGCAGAAAGAGTCAAAACGTGTTTTTCAGCAGAAATAAACATGTTTCTGCAAGTTTGGTCAACCCCATGTAAGTTATGGGGCAGTAACAGAACACTTTTCAAAACGTGTTTTTCAGCCCGAAATAAACGCGTTTTTTCAGACAACTGAATCCCCATGTAACAGCAAGGCTCAGAGGAGCCCACACACTCAGCTCTTAGCCCCAGTGTGCAGAAAGTGTCAAAACGTGTTTTTCAGCAGAAATAAACATGTTTCTGCAAGTTTGGTCAACCCCATGTAAGTTATGGGACAGTAACAGCACACTTTTCAAAACGTGTTTTTCAGCCCGAAATAAACGCGTTTTTTCAGAAAACTGAATCCCCATGTAACAGCAAGGCTCAGAGGAGCCCACACACTCAGATCTTAACCCCAGTGTGCAGAAAGGGTCAAAACGTGTTTTTCAGCAGAAATAAACATGTTTCTGCAAGTTTGGTCAACCCCATGTAAGTTATGGGACAGTAACAGCACACTTTTCAAAACGTGTTTTTCAGCCGAAATAAACGCGTTTTTTCAGACAACTGAATCCCCATGTAACAGCAAGGCTCAGAGGAGCCCACACACTCAGATCTTAACCCCAGTGTGCAAAAAGGGTCAAAACGTGTTTTTCAGCAGAAATAAACATGTTTCTGCAAGTTTGGTCAACCCCATGTAAGTTATGGGGCAGTAACAGAACACTTTTCAAAACGTGTTTTTCAGCCCGAAATAAACGCGTTTTTTCAGACAACTGAATCACCATGTAACAGCAAGGCTCAGAGGAGCCCACACACTCAGCTCTTAACCCCAGTGTGCAGGAAGGGTCAAAACGTGTTTTTCAGCAGAAATAAACATGTTTCTGCAAGTTTGGTCAACCCCATGTAAGTTATGGGACAGTAACAGCACACTTTTCAAAACGTGTTTTTCAGCCCGAAATAAACGCGTTTTTTCAGACAACTGAATCCCCATGTAACAGCAAGACTCAGAGGAGCCCACACACTCAGATCTTAACCCTAGTGTGCAGAAAGGGTAAAAACGTGTTTTTCAGCAGAAATAAACATGTTTCTGCAAGTTTGGTTAACCCCATGTAAGTTATGGGGAAGTAACAGAACACTTTTCAAAACGTGTTTTTCAGCCCGAAATAAACGCGTTTTTTCAGACAACTGAATCCCCATGTAACAGCAAGGTTCAGAAGAGCCCACACTCTCAGCTCTTAACCCCAGTGTGCAGGAAGGGTCAAAACGTGTTTTTCAGCAGAAATAAACATGTTTCTGCAAGTTTGGTCAACCCCATGTAAGTTATGGGGCAGTAACAGAACACTTTTCAAAACGTGTTTTTCAGCCCGAAATAAACGCGTTTTTTCAGACAACTGAATCCCCATGTAACAGCAAGGCTCAGAGGAGCCCACACACTCAGCTCTTAACCCCAGTGTGCAGAAAGAGTCAAAACGTGTTTTTCAGCAGAAATAAACATGTTTCTGCAAGTTTGGTCAACCCCATGTAAGTTATGGGGCAGTAACAGAACACTTTTCAAAACGTGTTTTTCAGCCCGAAATAAACGCGTTTTTTCAGACAACTGAATCACCATGTAACAGCAAGGCTCAGAGGAGCCCACACACTCAGCTCTTAACCCCAGTGTGCAGAAAGAGTCAAAACGTGTTTTTCAGCAGAAATAAACATGTTTCTGCAAGTTTGGTCAACCCCATGTAAGTTATGGGGCAGTAACAGAACACTTTTCAAAACGTGTTTTTCAGCCCGAAATAAACGCGTTTTTTCAGACAACTGAATCCCCATGTAACAGCAAGGCTCAGAGGAGCCCACACACTCAGCTCTTAGCCCCAGTGTGCAGAAAGTGTCAAAACGTGTTTTTCAGCAGAAATAAACATGTTTCTGCAAGTTTGGTCAACCCCATGTAAGTTATGGGACAGTAACAGCACACTCTTCAAAACGTGTTTTTCAGCCCGAAATAAACGCGTTTTTTCAGAAAACTGAATCCCCATGTAACAGCAAGGCTCAGAGGAGCCCACACACTCAGATCTTAACCCCAGTGTGCAGAAAGGGTCAAAACGTGTTTTTCAGCAGAAATAAACATGTTTCTGCAAGTTTGGTTAACCCCATGTAAGTTATGGGGAAGTAACAGAACACTTTTCAAAACGTGTTTTTCAGCCCGAAATAAACGCGTTTTTTCAGACAACTGAATCCCCATGTAACAGCAAGGTTCAGAAGAGCCCACACTCTCAGCTCTTAACCCCAGTGTGCAGGAAGGGTCAAAACGTGTTTTTCAGCAGAAATAAACATGTTTCTGCAAGTTTGGTCAACCCCATGTAAGTTATGGGGCAGTAACAGAACACTTTTCAAAACGTGTTTTTCAGCCCGAAATAAACGCGTTTTTTCAGACAACTGAATCCCCATGCAACAGCAAGGCTCAGAAGAGCCCACACACTCAGCTCTTAACCCCAGTGTGCAGAAAGAGTCAAAACGTGTTTTTCAGCAGAAATAAACATGTTTCTGCAAGTTTGGTCAACCCCATGTAAGTTATGGGGCAGTAACAGAACACTTTTCAAAACGTGTTTTTCAGCCCGAAATAAACGCGTTTTTTCAGACAACTGAATCCCCATGTAACAGCAAGGCTCAGAGGAGCCCACACACTCAGCTCTTAGCCCCAGTGTGCAGAAAGTGTCAAAACGTGTTTTTCAGCAGAAATAAACATGTTTCTGCAAGTTTGGTCAACCCCATGTAAGTTATGGGACAGTAACAGCACACTTTTCAAAACGTGTTTTTCAGCCCGAAATAAACGCGTTTTTTCAGAAAACTGAATCCCCATGTAACAGCAAGGCTCAGAGGAGCCCACACACTCAGATCTTAACCCCAGTGTGCAGAAAGGGTCAAAACGTGTTTTTCAGCAGAAATAAACATGTTTCTGCAAGTTTGGTCAACCCCATGTAAGTTATGGGGCAGTAACAGAACACTTTTCAAAACGTGTTTTTCAGCCCGAAATAAACGCGTTTTTTCAGACAACTGAATCACCATGTAACAGCAAGGCTCAGAGGAGCCCACACACTCAGCTCTTAACCCCAGTGTGCAGGAAGGGTCAAAACGTGTTTTTCAGCAGAAATAAACATGTTTCTGCAAGTTTGGTCAACCCCATGTAAGTTATGGGGCAGTAACAGAACACTTTTCAAAACGTGTTTTTCAGCCCGAAATAAACGCGTTTTTTCAGACAACTGAATCCCCATGCAACAGCAAGGCTCAGAAGAGCCCACACACTCAGCTCTTAACCCCAGTGTGCAGGAAGGGTCAAAACGTGTTTTTCAGCAGAAATAAACATGTTTCTGCAAGTTTGGTCAACCCCATGTAAGTTATGGGGCAGTAACAGAACACTTTTCAAAACGTGTTTTTCAGCCCGAAATAAACGCGTTTTTTCAGACAACTGAATCCCCATGCAACAGCAAGGCTCAGAAGAGCCCACACACTCAGCTCTTAACCCCAGTGTGCAGAAAGAGTCAAAACGTGTTTTTCAGCAGAAATAAACATGTTTCTGCAAGTTTGGTCAACCCCATGTAAGTTATGGGGCAGTAACAGAACACTTTTCAAAACGTGTTTTTCAGCCCGAAATAAACGCGTTTTTTCAGACAACTGAATCCCCATGTAACAGCAAGGCTCAGAGGAGCCCACACACTCAGCTCTTAGCCCCAGTGTGCAGAAAGTGTCAAAACGTGTTTTTCAGCAGAAATAAACATGTTTCTGCAAGTTTGGTCAACCCCATGTAAGTTATGGGACAGTAACAGCACACTTTTCAAAACGTGTTTTTCAGCCCGAAATAAACGCGTTTTTTCAGAAAACTGAATCCCCATGTAACAGCAAGGCTCAGAGGAGCCCACACACTCAGATCTTAACCCCAGTGTGCAGAAAGGGTCAAAACGTGTTTTTCAGCAGAAATAAACATGTTTCTGCAAGTTTGGTCAACCCCATGTAAGTTATGGGACAGTAACAGCACACTTTTCAAAACGTGTTTTTCAGCCCGAAATAAACGCGTTTTTTCAGACAACTGAATCCCCATGTAACAGCAAGGCTCAGAGGAGCCCACACACTCAGATCTTAACCCTAGTGTGCAGAAAGGGTAAAAACGTGTTTTTCAGCAGAAATAAACATGTTTCTGCAAGTTTGGTCAACCCCATGTAAGTTATGGGGCAGTAACAGAACACTTTTCAAAACGTGTTTTTCAGCCCGAAATAAACGCGTTTTTTCAGACAACTGAATCACCATGTAACAGCAAGGCTCAGAGGAGCCCACACACTCAGCTCTTAACCCCAGTGTGCAGGAAGGGTCAAAACGTGTTTTTCAGCAGAAATAAACATGTTTCTGCAAGTTTGGTCAACCCCATGTAAGTTATGGGGCAGTAACAGAACACTTTTCAAAATGTGTTTTTCAGCCCGAAATAAACGCGTTTTTTCAGACAACTGAATCCCCATACAACAGCAAGGCTCAGAAGAGCCCACACACTCAGCTCTTAACCCCAGTGTGCAGAAAGGGTCAAAACGTGTTTTTCAGCAGCAATAAACATGTTTCTGCAAGTTTGGTCAACCCCATGTAAGTTATGGGGCAGTAACAGAACACTTTTCAAAACGTGTTTTTCAGCCCGAAATAAACGCGTTTTTTCAGACAACTGAATCACCATGTAACAGCAAGGCTAAGAGGAGCCCACACACTCAGCTCTTAACCCCAGTGTGCAGGAAGGGTCAAAACGTGTTTTTCAGCAGAAATAAACATGTTTCTGCAAGTTTGGTCAACCCCATGTAAGTTATGGGACAGTAACAGCACACTTTTCAAAACGTGTTTTTCAGCCCGAAATAAACGCGTTTTTTCAGACAACTGAATCCCCATGTAACAGCAAGGCTCAGAGGAGCCCACACACTCAGATCTTAACCCCAGTGTGCAGAAAGGGTCAAAACGTGTTTTTCAGCAGAAATAAACATGTTTCTGCAAGTTTGGTCAACCCCATGTAAGTTATGGGGCAGTAACAGAACACTTTTCAAAACGTGTTTTTCAGCCCGAAATAAACGCGTTTTTTCAGACAACTGAATCACCATGTAACAGCAAGGCTCAGAGGAGCCCACACACTCAGCTCTTAACCCCAGTGTGCAGGAAGGGTCAAAACGTGTTTTTCAGCAGAAATAAACGTTTCTGCAAGTTTGGTCAACCCCATGTAAGTTATGGGACAGTAACAGCACACTTTTCAAAACGTGTTTTTCAGCCCGAAATAAACGCGTTTTTTCAGACAACTGAATCCCCATGTAACAGCAAGACTCAGAGGAGCCCACACACTCAGATCTTAACCCTAGTGTGCAGAAAGGGTAAAAACGTGTTTTTCAGCAGAAATAAACATGTTTCTGCAAGTTTGGTTAACCCCATGTAAGTTATGGGGAAGTAACAGAACACTTTTCAAAACGTGTTTTTCAGCCCGAAATAAACGCGTTTTTTCAGACAACTGAATCCCCATGTAACAGCAAGGTTCAGAAGAGCCCACACTCTCAGCTCTTAACCCCAGTGTGCAGGAAGGGTCAAAACGTGTTTTTCAGCAGAAATAAACATGTTTCTGCAAGTTTGGTCAACCCCATGTAAGTTATGGGGCAGTAACAGAACACTTTTCAAAACGTGTTTTTCAGCCCGAAATAAACGCGTTTTTTCAGACAACTGAATCCCCATGCAACAGCAAGGCTCAGAAGAGCCAACACACTCAGCTCTTAACCCCAATGTGCAGAAAGAGTCAAAACGTGTTTTGCAGCAGAAATAAACATGTTTCTGCAAGTTTGGTCAACCCCATGTAAGTTATGGGGCAGTAACAGAACACTTTTCAAAACGTGTTTTTCAGCCCGAAATAATCCCGTTTTTTCAGACAACTGAATCCCCATGTAACAGCAAGGCTCAGAGGAGCCCACACACTCAGCTCTTAGCCCCAGTGTGCAGAAAGTGTCAAAACGTGTTTTTCAGCAGAAATAAACATGTTTCTGCAAGTTTGGTCAACCCCATGTAAGTTATGGGACAGTAACAGCACACTTTTCAAAACGTGTTTTTCAGCCCGAAATAAACGCGTTTTTTCAGAAAACTGAATCCCCATGTAACAGCAAGGCTCAGAGGAGCCCACACACTCAGATCTTAACCCCAGTGTGCAGAAAGGGTCAAAACGTGTTTTTCAGCAGAAATAAACATGTTTCTGCAAGTTTGGTTAACCCCATGTAAGTTATGGGGAAGTAACTGAACACTTTTCAAAACGTGTTTTTCAGCCCGAAATAAACGCGTTTTTTCAGACAACTGAATCCCCATGTAACAGCAAGGTTCAGAAGAGCCCACACTCTCAGCTCTTAACCCCATTGTGCAGGAAGGGTCAAAACGTGTTTTTCAGCAGAAATAAACATGTTTCTGCAAGTTTGGTCAACCCCATGTAAGTTAAGGGGCAGTAACAGAACACTTTTCAAAACGTGTTTTTCAGCCCGAAATAAACGCGTTTTTTCAGACAACTGAATCCCCATGCAACAGCAAGGCTCAGAAGAGCCCACACACTCAGCTCTTAACCCCAGTGTGCAGAAAGAGTCAAAACGTGTTTTTCAGCAGAAATAAACATGTTTCTGCAAGTTTGGTCAACCCCATGTAAGTTATGGGGCAGTAACAGAACACTTTTCAAAACGTGTTTTTCAGCCCGAAATAAACGCGTTTTTTCAGACAACTGAATCACCATGTAACAGCAAGGCTCAGAGGAGCCCACACACTCAGCTCTTAACCCCAGTGTGCAGAAAGAGTCAAAACGTGTTTTTCAGCAGAAATAAACATGTTTCTGCAAGTTTGGTCAACCCCATGTAAGTTATGGGGCAGTAACAGAACACTTTTCAAAACGTGTTTTTCAGCCCGAAATAAACGCGTTTTTTCAGACAACTGAATCCCCATGTAACAGCAAGGCTCAGAGGAGCCCACACACTCAGCTCTTAGCCCCAGTGTGCAGAAAGTGTCAAAACGTGTTTTTCAGCAGAAATAAACATGTTTCTGCAAGTTTGGTCAACCCCATGTAAGTTATGGGACAGTAACAGCACACTTTTCAAAACGTGTTTTTCAGCCCGAAATAAACGCGTTTTTTCAGAAAACTGAATCCCCATGTAACAGCAAGGCTCAGAGGAGCCCACACACTCAGATCTTAACCCCAGTGTGCAGAAAGGGTCAAAACGTGTTTTTCAGCAGAAATAAACATGTTTCTGCAAGTTTGGTCAACCCCATGTAAGTTATGGGGCAGTAACAGAACACTTTTCAAAACGTGTTTTTCAGCCCGAAATAAACGCGTTTTTTCAGACAACTGAATCACCATGTAACAGCAAGGCTCAGAGGAGCCCACACACTCAGCTCTTAACCCCAGTGTGCAGGAAGGGTCAAAACGTGTTTTTCAGCAGAAATAAACATGTTTCTGCAAGTTTGGTCAACCCCATGTAAGTTATGGGGCAGTAACAGAACACTTTTCAAAACGTGTTTTTCAGCCCGAAATAAACGCGTTTTTTCAGACAACTGAATCCCCATGCAACAGCAAGGCTCAGAAGAGCCCACACACTCAGCTCTTAACCCCAGTGTGCAGGAAGGGTCAAAACGTGTTTTTCAGCAGAAATAAACATGTTTCTGCAAGTTTGGTCAACCCCATGTAAGTTATGGGGCAGTAACAGAACACTTTTCAAAACGTGTTTTTCAGCCCGAAATAAACGCGTTTTTTCAGACAACTGAATCCCCATGCAACGGCAAGGCTCAGAAGAGCCCACACACTCAGCTCTTAACCCCAATGTGCAGAAAGAGTCAAAACGTGTTTTTCAGCAGAAATAAACATGTTTCTGCAAGTTTGGTCAACCCCATGTAAGTTATGGGGCAGTAACAGAACACTTTTCAAAACGTGTTTTTCAGCCCGAAATAAACGCGTTTTTTCAGACAACTGAATCCCCATGTAACAGCAAGGCTCAGAGGAGCCCACACACTCAGATCTTAACCCCAGTGTGCAGAAAGGGTCAAAACGTGTTTTTCAGCAGAAATAAACATGTTTCTGCAAGTTTGGTCAACCCCATGTAAGTTATGGGGCAGTAACAGAACACTTTTCAAAACGTGTTTTTCAGCCCGAAATAAACGCGTTTTTTCAGACAACTGAATCACCATGTAACAGCAAGGCTAAGAGGAGCCCACACACTCAGCTCTTAACCCCAGTGTGCAGGAAGGGTCAAAACGTGTTTTTCAGCAGAAATAAACATGTTTCTGCAAGTTTGGTCAACCCCATGTAAGTTATGGGGCAGTAACAGAACACTTTTCAAAACGTGTTTTTCAGCCCGAAATAAACGCGTTTTTTCAGACAACTGAATCCCCATGCAACAGCAAGGCTCAGAAGAGCCCACACACTCAGCTCTTAACCCCAGTGTGCAGAAAGTGTCAAAACGTGTTTTTCAGCAGAAATAAACATGTTTCTGCAAGTTTGGTCAACCCCATGTAAGTTATGGGACAGTAACAGCACACTTTTCAAAACGTGTTTTTCAGCCCGAAATAAACGCGTTTTTTCAGACAACTGAATCCCCATGTAACAGCAAGGCTCAGAGGAGCCCACACACTCAGATCTTAACCCCAGTGTGCAGAAAGGGTCAAAACGTGTTTTTCAGCAGAAATAAACATGTTTCTGCAAGTTTGGTCAACCCCATGTAAGTTATGGGGCAGTAACAGAACACTTTTCAAAACGTATTTTTCAGCCCGAAATAAACGCGTTTTTTCAGACAACTGAATCACCATGTAACAGCAAGGCTCAGAGGAGCCCACACACTCAGCTCTTAACCCCAGTGTGCAGGAAGGGTCAAAACGTGTTTTTCAGCAGAAATAAACATGTTTCTGCAAGTTTGGTCAACCCCATGTAAGTTATGGGACAGTAACAGCACACTTTTCAAAACGTGTTTTTCAGCCCGAAATAAACGCGTTTTTTCAGACAACTGAATCCCCATGTAACAGCAAGACTCAGAGGAGCCCACACACTCAGATCTTAACCCTAGTGTGCAGAAAGGGTAAAAACGTGTTTTTCAGCAGAAATAAACATGTTTCTGCAAGTTTGGTTAACCCCATGTAAGTTATGGGGAAGTAACAGAACACTTTTCAAAACGTGTTTTTCAGCCCGAAATAAACGCGTTTTTTCAGACAACTGAATCCCCATGTAACAGCAAGGTTCAGAAGAGCCCACACTCTCAGCTCTTAACCCCAGTGTGCAGGAAGGGTCAAAACGTGTTTTTCAGCAGAAATAAACATGTTTCTGCAAGTTTGGTCAACCCCATGTAAGTTATGGGGCAGTAACAGAACACTTTTCAAAACGTGTTTTTCAGCCCGAAATAAACGCGTTTTTTCAGACAACTGAATCCCCATGCAACAGCAAGGCTCAGAAGAGCCCACACACTCAGCTCTTAACCCCAGTGTGCAGAAAGAGTCAAAACGTGTTTTTCAGCAGAAATAAACATGTTTCTGCAAGTTTGGTCAACCCCATGTAAGTTATGGGGCAGTAACAGAACACTTTTCAAAACGTGTTTTTCAGCCCGAAATAAACGCGTTTTTTCAGACAACTGAATCACCATGTAACAGCAAGGCTCAGAGGAGCCCACACACTCAGCTCTTAGCCCCAGTGTGCAGAAAGTGTCAAAACGTGTTTTTCAGCAGAAATAAACATGTTTCTGCAAGTTTGGTCAACCCCATGTAAGTTATGGGACAGTAACAGCACACTTTTCAAAACGTGTTTTTCAGCCCGAAATAAACGCGTTTTTTCAGAAAACTGAATCCCCATGTAACAGCAAGGCTCAGAGGAGCCCACACACTCAGATCTTAACCCCAGTGTGCAGAAAGGGTCAAAACGTGTTTTTCAGCAGAAATAAACATGTTTCTGCAAGTTTGGTCAACCCCATGTAAGTTATGGGGCAGTAACAGAACACTTTTCAAAACGTGTTTTTCAGCCCGAAATAAACGCGTTTTTTCAGACAACTGAATCACCATGTAACAGCAAGGCTCAGAGGAGCCCTCACACTCAGCTCTTAACCCCAGTGTGCAGGAAGGGTCAAAACGTGTTTTTCAGCAGAAATAAACATGTTTCTGCAAGTTTGGTCAACCCCATGTAAGTTATGGGACAGTAACAGCACACTTTTCAAAACGTGTTTTTCAGCCGAAATAAACGCGTTTTTTCAGACAACTGAATCCCCATGTAACAGCAAGGCTCAGAGGAGCCCACACACTCAGATCTTAACCCCAGTGTGCAAAAAGGGTCAAAACGTGTTTTTCAGCAGAAATAAACATGTTTCTGCAAGTTTGGTCAACCCCATGTAAGTTATGGGGCAGTAACAGAACACTTTTCAAAACGTGTTTTTCAGCCCGAAATAAACGCGTTTTTTCAGACAACTGAATCACCATGTAACAGCAAGGCTCAGAGGAGCCCACACACTCAGCTCTTAACCCCAGTGTGCAGGAAGGGTCAAAACGTGTTTTTCAGCAGAAATAAACATGTTTCTGCAAGTTTGGTCAACCCCATGTAAGTTATGGGGCAGTAACAGAACACTTTTCAAAACGTGTTTTTCAGCCCGAAATAAACGCGTTTTTTCAGACAACTGAATCCCCATGCAACAGCAAGGCTCAGAAGAGCCCACACACTCAGCTCTTACCCCAGTGTGCAGGAAGGGTCAAAACGTGTTTTTCAGCAGAAATAAACATGTTTCTGCAAGTTTGGTCAACCCCATGTAAGTTATGGGGCAGTAACAGAACACTTTTCAAAACGTGTTTTTCAGCCCGAAATAAACGCGTTTTTTCAGACAACTGAATCCCCATGCAACAGCAAGGCTCAGAAGAGCCCACACACTCAGCTCTTAACCCCAGTGTGCAGAAAGAGTCAAAACGTGTTTTTCAGCAGAAATAAACATGTTTCTGCAAGTTTGGTCAACCCCATGTAAGTTATGGGGCAGTAACAGAACACTTTTCAAAACGTGTTTTTCAGCCCGAAATAAACGCGTTTTTTCAGACAACTGAATCCCCATGTAACAGCAAGGCTCAGAGGAGCCCACACACTCAGCTCTTAGCCCCAGTGTGCAGAAAGTGTCAAAACGTGTTTTTCAGCAGAAATAAACATGTTTCTGCAAGTTTGGTCAACCCCATGTAAGTTATGGGACAGTAACAGCACACTTTTCAAAACGTGTTTTTCAGCCCGAAATAAACGCGTTTTTTCAGAAAACTGAATCCCCATGTAACAGCAAGGCTCAGAGGAGCCCACACACTCAGATCTTAACCCCAGTGTGCAGAAAGGGTCAAAACGTGTTTTTCAGCAGAAATAAACATGTTTCTGCAAGTTTGGTCAACCCCATGTAAGTTATGGGACAGTAACAGCACACTTTTCAAAACGTGTTTTTCAGCCCGAAATAAACGCGTTTTTTCAGACAACTGAATCCCCATGTAACAGCAAGGCTCAGAGGAGCCCACACACTCAGATCTTAACCCTAGTGTGCAGAAAGGGTAAAAACGTGTTTTTCAGCAGAAATAAACATGTTTCTGCAAGTTTGGTCAACCCCATGTAAGTTATGGGGCAGTAACAGAACACTTTTCAAAACGTGTTTTTCAGCCCGAAATAAACGCGTTTTTTCAGACAACTGAATCACCATGTAACAGCAAGGCTCAGAGGAGCCCACACACTCAGCTCTTAACCCCAGTGTGCAGGAAGGGTCAAAACGTGTTTTTCAGCAGAAATAAACATGTTTCTGCAAGTTTGGTCAACCCCATGTAAGTTATGGGGCAGTAACAGAACACTTTTCAAAACGTGTTTTTCAGCCCGAAATAAACGCGTTTTTTCAGACAACTGAATCCCCATACAACAGCAAGGCTCAGAAGAGCCCACACACTCAGCTCTTAACCCCAGTGTGCAGAAAGGGTCAAAACGTGTTTTTCAGCAGCAATAAACATGTTTCTGCAAGTTTGGTCAACCCCATGTAAGTTATGGGGCAGTAACAGAACACTTTTCAAAACGTGTTTTTCAGCCCGAAATAAACGCGTTTTTTCAGACAACTGAATCACCATGTAACAGCAAGGCTAAGAGGAGCCCACACACTCAGCTCTTAACCCCAGTGTGCAGGAAGGGTCAAAACGTGTTTTTCAGCAGAAATAAACATGTTTCTGCAAGTTTGGTCAACCCCATGTAAGTTATGGGGCAGTAACAGAACACTTTTCAAAACGTGTTTTTCAGCCCGAAATAAACGCGTTTTTTCAGACAACTGAATCCCCATGCAACAGCAAGGCTCAGAAGAGCCCACACACTCAGCTCTTAACCCCAGTGTGCAGAAAGAGTCAAAACGTGTTTTTCAGCAGAAATAAACGTTTCTGCAAGTTTGGTCAACCCCATGTAAGTTATGGGGCAGTAACAGAACACTTTTCAAAACGTGTTTTTCAGCCCGAAATAAACGCGTTTTTTCAGACAACTGAATCACCATGTAACAGCAAGGCTCAGAGGAGCCCACACACTCAGCTCTTAACCCCAGTGTGCAGAAAGAGTCAAAACGTGTTTTTCAGCAGAAATAAACATGTTTCTGCAAGTTTGGTCAACCCCATGTAAGTTATGGGGCAGTAACAGAACACTTTTCAAAACGTGTTTTTCAGCCCGAAATAAACGCGTTTTTTCAGACAACTGAATCCCCATGTAACAGCAAGGCTCAGAGGAGCCCACACACTCAGATCTTAACCCCAGTGTGCAGAAAGGGTCAAAACGTGTTTTTCAGCAGAAATAAACATGTTTCTGCAAGTTTGGTTAACCCCATGTAAGTTATGGGGAAGTAACAGAACACTTTTCAAAACGTGTTTTTCAGCCCGAAATAAACGCGTTTTTTCAGACAACTGAATCACCATGTAACAGCAAGGCTCAGAGGAGCCCACACACTCAGCTCTTAACCCCAGTGTGCAGAAAGAGTCAAAACGTGTTTTTCAGCAGAAATAAACATGTTTCTGCAAGTTTGGTCAACCCCATGTAAGTTATGGGGCAGTAACAGAACACTTTTCAAAACGTGTTTTTCAGCCCGAAATAAACGCGTTTTTTCAGACAACTGAATCCCCATGTAACAGCAAGGCTCAGAGGAGCCCACACACTCAGCTCTTAGCCCCAGTGTGCAGAAAGTGTCAAAACGTGTTTTTCAGCAGAAATAAACATGTTTCTGCAAGTTTGGTCAACCCCATGTAAGTTATGGGACAGTAACAGCACACTTTTCAAAACGTGTTTTTCAGCCCGAAATAAACGCGTTTTTTCAGAAAACTGAATCCCCATGTAACAGCAAGGCTCAGAGGAGCCCACACACTCAGATCTTAACCCCAGTGTGCAGAAAGGGTCAAAACGTGTTTTTCAGCAGAAATAAACATGTTTCTGCAAGTTTGGTCAACCCCATGTAAGTTATGGGGCAGTAACAGAACACTTTTCAAAACGTGTTTTTCAGCCCGAAATAAACGCGTTTTTTCAGACAACTGAATCACCATGTAACAGCAAGGCTCAGAGGAGCCCACACACTCAGCTCTTAACCCCAGTGTGCAGGAAGGGTCAAAACGTGTTTTTCAGCAGAAATAAACATGTTTCTGCAAGTTTGGTCAACCCCATGTAAGTTATGGGGCAGTAACAGAACACTTTTCAAAACGTGTTTTTCAGCCCGAAATAAACGCGTTTTTTCAGACAACTGAATCCCCATGCAACAGCAAGGCTCAGAAGAGCCCACACACTCAGCTCTTAACCCCAGTGTGCAGAAAGTGTCAAAACGTGTTTTTCAGCAGAAATAAACATGTTTCTGCAAGTTTGGTCAACCCCATGTAAGTTATGGGACAGTAACAGCACACTTTTCAAAACGTGTTTTTCAGCCCGAAATAAACGCGTTTTTTCAGACAACTGAATCCCCATGTAACAGCAAGGCTCAGAGGAGCCCACACACTCAGATCTTAACCCCAGTGTGCAGAAAGGGTCAAAACGTGTTTTTCAGCAGAAATAAACATGTTTCTGCAAGTTTGGTCAACCCCATGTAAGTTATGGGGCAGTAACAGAACACTTTTCAAAACGTATTTTTCAGCCCGAAATAAACGCGTTTTTTCAGACAACTGAATCACCATGTAACAGCAAGGCTCAGAGGAGCCCACACACTCAGCTCTTAACCCCAGTGTGCAGGAAGGGTCAAAACGTGTTTTTCAGCAGAAATAAACATGTTTCTGCAAGTTTGGTCAACCCCATGTAAGTTATGGGACAGTAACAGCACACTTTTCAAAACGTGTTTTTCAGCCCGAAATAAACGCGTTTTTTCAGACAACTGAATCCCCATGTAACAGCAAGACTCAGAGGAGCCCACACACTCAGATCTTAACCCTAGTGTGCAGAAAGGGTAAAAACGTGTTTTTCAGCAGAAATAAACATGTTTCTGCAAGTTTGGTTAACCCCATGTAAGTTATGGGGAAGTAACAGAACACTTTTCAAAACGTGTTTTTCAGCCCGAAATAAACGCGTTTTTTCAGACAACTGAATCCCCATGTAACAGCAAGGTTCAGAAGAGCCCACACTCTCAGCTCTTAACCCCAGTGTGCAGGAAGGGTCAAAACGTGTTTTTCAGCAGAAATAAACATGTTTCTGCAAGTTTGGTCAACCCCATGTAAGTTATGGGGCAGTAACAGAACACTTTTCAAAACGTGTTTTTCAGCCCGAAATAAACGCGTTTTTTCAGACAACTGAATCCCCATGCAACAGCAAGGCTCAGAAGAGCCCACACACTCAGCTCTTAACCCCAGTGTGCAGAAAGAGTCAAAACGTGTTTTTCAGCAGAAATAAACATGTTTCTGCAAGTTTGGTCAACCCCATGTAAGTTATGGGGCAGTAACAGAACACTTTTCAAAACGTGTTTTTCAGCCCGAAATAAACGCGTTTTTTCAGACAACTGAATCACCATGTAACAGCAAGGCTCAGAGGAGCCCACACACTCAGCTCTTAACCCCAGTGTGGAGAAAGAGTCAAAACGTGTTTTTCAGCAGAAATAAACATGTTTCTGCAAGTTTGGTCAACCCCATGTAAGTTATGGGGCAGTAACAGAACACTTTTCAAAACGTGTTTTTCAGCCCGAAATAAACGCGTTTTTTCAGACAACTGAATCCCCATGTAACAGCAAGGCTCAGAGGAGCCCACACACTCAGCTCTTAGCCCCAGTGTGCAGAAAGTGTCAAAACGTGTTTTTCAGCAGAAATAAACATGTTTCTGCAAGTTTGGTCAACCCCATGTAAGTTATGGGACAGTAACAGCACACTTTTCAAAACGTGTTTTTCAGCCCGAAATAAACGCGTTTTTTCAGAAAACTGAATCCCCATGTAACAGCAAGGCTCAGAGGAGCCCACACACTCAGATCTTAACCCCAGTGTGCAGAAAGGGTCAAAACGTGTTTTTCAGCAGAAATAAACATGTTTCTGCAAGTTTGGTCAACCCCATGTAAGTTATGGGGCAGTAACAGAACACTTTTCAAAACGTGTTTTTCAGCCCGAAATAAACGCGTTTTTTCAGACAACTGAATCACCATGTAACAGCAAGGCTCAGAGGAGCCCTCACACTCAGCTCTTAACCCCAGTGTGCAGGAAGGGTCAAAACGTGTTTTTCAGCAGAAATAAACATGTTTCTGCAAGTTTGGTCAACCCCATGTAAGTTATGGGACAGTAACAGCACACTTTTCAAAACGTGTTTTTCAGCCGAAATAAACGCGTTTTTTCAGACAACTGAATCCCCATGTAACAGCAAGGCTCAGAGGAGCCCACACACTCAGATCTTAACCCCAGTGTGCAAAAAGGGTCAAAACGTGTTTTTCAGCAGAAATAAACATGTTTCTGCAAGTTTGGTCAACCCCATGTAAGTTATGGGGCAGTAACAGAACACTTTTCAAAACGTGTTTTTCAGCCCGAAATAAACGCGTTTTTTCAGACAACTGAATCACCATGTAACAGCAAGGCTCAGAGGAGCCCACACACTCAGCTCTTAACCCCAGTGTGCAGGAAGGGTCAAAACGTGTTTTTCAGCAGAAATAAACATGTTTCTGCAAGTTTGGTCAACCCCATGTAAGTTATGGGACAGTAACAGCACACTTTTCAAAACGTGTTTTTCAGCCCGAAATAAACGCGTTTTTTCAGACAACTGAATCCCCATGTAACAGCAAGACTCAGAGGAGCCCACACACTCAGATCTTAACCCTAGTGTGCAGAAAGGGTAAAAACGTGTTTTTCAGCAGAAATAAACATGTTTCTGCAAGTTTGGTTAACCCCATGTAAGTTATGGGGAAGTAACAGAACACTTTTCAAAACGTGTTTTTCAGCCCGAAATAAACGCGTTTTTTCAGACAACTGAATCCCCATGTAACAGCAAGGTTCAGAAGAGCCCACACTCTCAGCTCTTAACCCCAGTGTGCAGGAAGGGTCAAAACGTGTTTTTCAGCAGAAATAAACATGTTTCTGCAAGTTTGGTCAACCCCATGTAAGTTATGGGGCAGTAACAGAACACTTTTCAAAACGTGTTTTTCAGCCCGAAATAAACGCGTTTTTTCAGACAACTGAATCCCCATGTAACAGCAAGGCTCAGAGGAGCCCACACACTCAGCTCTTAACCCCAGTGTGCAGAAAGAGTCAAAACGTGTTTTTCAGCAGAAATAAACATGTTTCTGCAAGTTTGGTCAACCCCATGTAAGTTATGGGGCAGTAACAGAACACTTTTCAAAACGTGTTTTTCAGCCCGAAATAAACGCGTTTTTTCAGACAACTGAATCACCATGTAACAGCAAGGCTCAGAGGAGCCCACACACTCAGCTCTTAACCCCAGTGTGCAGAAAGAGTCAAAACGTGTTTTTCAGCAGAAATAAACATGTTTCTGCAAGTTTGGTCAACCCCATGTAAGTTATGGGGCAGTAACAGAACACTTTTCAAAACGTGTTTTTCAGCCCGAAATAAACGCGTTTTTTCAGACAACTGAATCCCCATGTAACAGCAAGGCTCAGAGGAGCCCACACACTCAGCTCTTAGCCCCAGTGTGCAGAAAGTGTCAAAACGTGTTTTTCAGCAGAAATAAACATGTTTCTGCAAGTTTGGTCAACCCCATGTAAGTTATGGGACAGTAACAGCACACTCTTCAAAACGTGTTTTTCAGCCCGAAATAAACGCGTTTTTTCAGAAAACTGAATCCCCATGTAACAGCAAGGCTCAGAGGAGCCCACACACTCAGATCTTAACCCCAGTGTGCAGAAAGGGTCAAAACGTGTTTTTCAGCAGAAATAAACATGTTTCTGCAAGTTTGGTTAACCCCATGTAAGTTATGGGGAAGTCACAGAACACTTTTCAAAACGTGTTTTTCAGCCCGAAATAAACGCGTTTTTTCAGACAACTGAATCCCCATGCAACAGCAAGGCTCAGAAGAGCCCACACACTCAGCTCTTAACCCCAGTGTGCAGAAAGAGTCAAAACGTGTTTTTCAGCAGAAATAAACGTTTCTGCAAGTTTGGTCAACCCCATGTAAGTTATGGGGCAGTAACAGAACACTTTTCAAAACGTGTTTTTCAGCCCGAAATAAACGCGTTTTTTCAGACAACTGAATCACCATGTAACAGCAAGGCTCAGAGGAGCCCACACACTCAGCTCTTAACCCCAGTGTGCAGAAAGAGTCAAAACGTGTTTTTCAGCAGAAATAAACATGTTTCTGCAAGTTTGGTCAACCCCATGTAAGTTATGGGGCAGTAACAGAACACTTTTCAAAACGTGTTTTTCAGCCCGAAATAAACGCGTTTTTTCAGACAACTGAATCCCCATGTAACAGCAAGGCTCAGAGGAGCCCACACACTCAGCTCTTAGCCCCAGTGTGCAGAAAGTGTCAAAACGTGTTTTTCAGCAGAAATAAACATGTTTCTGCAAGTTTGGTCAACCCCATGTAAGTTATGGGACAGTAACAGCACACTTTTCAAAACGTGTTTTTCAGCCCGAAATAAACGCGTTTTTTCAGAAAACTGAATCCCCATGTAACAGCAAGGCTCAGAGGAGCCCACACACTCAGATCTTAACCCCAGTGTGCAGAAAGGGTCAAAACGTGTTTTTCAGCAGAAATAAACATGTTTCTGCAAGTTTGGTCAACCCCATGTAAGTTATGGGGCAGTAACAGAACACTTTTCAAAACGTGTTTTTCAGCCCGAAATAAACGCGTTTTTTCAGACAACTGAATCACCATGTAACAGCAAGGCTCAGAGGAGCCCACACACTCAGCTCTTAACCCCAGTGTGCAGGAAGGGTCAAAACGTGTTTTTCAGCAGAAATAAACATGTTTCTGCAAGTTTGGTCAACCCCATGTAAGTTATGGGGCAGTAACAGAACACTTTTCAAAACGTGTTTTTCAGCCCGAAATAAACGCGTTTTTTCAGACAACTGAATCCCCATGCAACAGCAAGGCTCAGAAGAGCCCACACACTCAGCTCTTAACCCCAGTGTGCAGGAAGGGTCAAAACGTGTTTTTCAGCAGAAATAAACATGTTTCTGCAAGTTTGGTCAACCCCATGTAAGTTATGGGGCAGTAACAGAACACTTTTCAAAACGTGTTTTTCAGCCCGAAATAAACGCGTTTTTTCAGACAACTGAATCCCCATGCAACAGCAAGGCTCAGAAGAGCCCACACACTCAGCTCTTAACCCCAGTGTGCAGAAAGAGTCAAAACGTGTTTTTCAGCAGAAATAAACATGTTTCTGCAAGTTTGGTCAACCCCATGTAAGTTATGGGGCAGTAACAGAACACTTTTCAAAACGTGTTTTTCAGCCCGAAATAAACGCGTTTTTTCAGACAACTGAATCCCCATGTAACAGCAAGGCTCAGAGGAGCCCACACACTCAGCTCTTAGCCCCAGTGTGCAGAAAGTGTCAAAACGTGTTTTTCAGCAGAAATAAACATGTTTCTGCAAGTTTGGTCAACCCCATGTAAGTTATGGGACAGTAACAGCACACTTTTCAAAACGTGTTTTTCAGCCCGAAATAAACGCGTTTTTTCAGAAAACTGAATCCCCATGTAACAGCAAGGCTCAGAGGAGCCCACACACTCAGATCTTAACCCCAGTGTGCAGAAAGGGTCAAAACGTGTTTTTCAGCAGAAATAAACATGTTTCTGCAAGTTTGGTCAACCCCATGTAAGTTATGGGGCAGTAACAGAACACTTTTCAAAACGTGTTTTTCAGCCCGAAATAAACGCGTTTTTTCAGACAACTGAATCCCCATGCAACAGCAAGGCTCAGAAGAGCCCACACACTCAGCTCTTAACCCCAGTGTGCAGAAAGAGTCAAAACGTGTTTTTCAGCAGAAATAAACATGTTTCTGCAAGTTTGGTCAACCCCATGTAAGTTATGGGGCAGTAACAGAACACTTTTCAAAACGTGTTTTTCAGCCCGAAATAAACGCGTTTTTTCAGACAACTGAATCCCCATGTAACAGCAAGGCTCAGAGGAGCCCACACACTCAGATCTTAACCCCAGTGTGCAGAAAGGGTCAAAACGTGTTTTTCAGCAGAAATAAACATGTTTCTGCAAGTTTGGTCAACCCCATGTAAGTTATGGGGCAGTAACAGAACACTTTTCAAAACGTGTTTTTCAGCCCGAAATAAACGCGTTTTTTCAGACAACTGAATCACCATGTAACAGCAAGGCTCAGAGGAGCCCTCACACTCAGCTCTTAACCCCAGTGTGCAGGAAGGGTCAAAACGTGTTTTTCAGCAGAAATAAACATGTTTCTGCAAGTTTGGTCAACCCCATGTAAGTTATGGGACAGTAACAGCACACTTTTCAAAACGTGTTTTTCAGCCGAAATAAACGCGTTTTTTCAGACAACTGAATCCCCATGTAACAGCAAGGCTCAGAGGAGCCCACACACTCAGATCTTAACCCCAGTGTGCAAAAAGGGTCAAAACGTGTTTTTCAGCAGAAATAAACATGTTTCTGCAAGTTTGGTCAACCCCATGTAAGTTATGGGGCAGTAACAGAACACTTTTCAAAACGTGTTTTTCAGCCCGAAATAAACGCGTTTTTTCAGACAACTGAATCACCATGTAACAGCAAGGCTCAGAGGAGCCCACACACTCAGCTCTTAACCCCAGTGTGCAGGAAGGGTCAAAACGTGTTTTTCAGCAGAAATAAACATGTTTCTGCAAGTTTGGTCAACCCCATGTAAGTTATGGGACAGTAACAGCACACTTTTCAAAACGTGTTTTTCAGCCCGAAATAAACGCGTTTTTTCAGACAACTGAATCCCCATGTAACAGCAAGACTCAGAGGAGCCCACACACTCAGATCTTAACCCTAGTGTGCAGAAAGGGTAAAAACGTGTTTTTCAGCAGAAATAAACATGTTTCTGCAAGTTTGGTTAACCCCATGTAAGTTATGGGGAAGTAACAGAACACTTTTCAAAACGTGTTTTTCAGCCCGAAATAAACGCGTTTTTTCAGACAACTGAATCCCCATGTAACAGCAAGGTTCAGAAGAGCCCACACTCTCAGCTCTTAACCCCAGTGTGCAGGAAGGGTCAAAACGTGTTTTTCAGCAGAAATAAACATGTTTCTGCAAGTTTGGTCAACCCCATGTAAGTTATGGGGCAGTAACAGAACACTTTTCAAAACGTGTTTTTCAGCCCGAAATAAACGCGTTTTTTCAGACAACTGAATCCCCATGTAACAGCAAGGCTCAGAGGAGCCCACACACTCAGCTCTTAACCCCAGTGTGCAGAAAGAGTCAAAACGTGTTTTTCAGCAGAAATAAACATGTTTCTGCAAGTTTGGTCAACCCCATGTAAGTTATGGGGCAGTAACAGAACACTTTTCAAAACGTGTTTTTCAGCCCGAAATAAACGCGTTTTTTCAGACAACTGAATCACCATGTAACAGCAAGGCTCAGAGGAGCCCACACACTCAGCTCTTAACCCCAGTGTGCAGAAAGAGTCAAAACGTGTTTTTCAGCAGAAATAAACATGTTTCTGCAAGTTTGGTCAACCCCATGTAAGTTATGGGGCAGTAACAGAACACTTTTCAAAACGTGTTTTTCAGCCCGAAATAAACGCGTTTTTTCAGACAACTGAATCCCCATGTAACAGCAAGGCTCAGAGGAGCCCACACACTCAGCTCTTAGCCCCAGTGTGCAGAAAGTGTCAAAACGTGTTTTTCAGCAGAAATAAACATGTTTCTGCAAGTTTGGTCAACCCCATGTAAGTTATGGGACAGTAACAGCACACTCTTCAAAACGTGTTTTTCAGCCCGAAATAAACGCGTTTTTTCAGAAAACTGAATCCCCATGTAACAGCAAGGCTCAGAGGAGCCCACACACTCAGATCTTAACCCCAGTGTGCAGAAAGGGTCAAAACGTGTTTTTCAGCAGAAATAAACATGTTTCTGCAAGTTTGGTTAACCCCATGTAAGTTATGGGGAAGTAACAGAACACTTTTCAAAACGTGTTTTTCAGCCCGAAATAAACGCGTTTTTTCAGACAACTGAATCCCCATGTAACAGCAAGGTTCAGAAGAGCCCACACTCTCAGCTCTTAACCCCAGTGTGCAGGAAGGGTCAAAACGTGTTTTTCAGCAGAAATAAACATGTTTCTGCAAGTTTGGTCAACCCCATGTAAGTTATGGGGCAGTAACAGAACACTTTTCAAAACGTGTTTTTCAGCCCGAAATAAACGCGTTTTTTCAGACAACTGAATCCCCATGCAACAGCAAGGCTCAGAAGAGCCCACACACTCAGCTCTTAACCCCAGTGTGCAGAAAGAGTCAAAACGTGTTTTTCAGCAGAAATAAACGTTTCTGCAAGTTTGGTCAACCCCATGTAAGTTATGGGGCAGTAACAGAACACTTTTCAAAACGTGTTTTTCAGCCCGAAATAAACGCGTTTTTTCAGACAACTGAATCACCATGTAACAGCAAGGCTCAGAGGAGCCCACACACTCAGCTCTTAACCCCAGTGTGCAGAAAGAGTCAAAACGTGTTTTTCAGCAGAAATAAACATGTTTCTGCAAGTTTGGTCAACCCCATGTAAGTTATGGGGCAGTAACAGAACACTTTTCAAAACGTGTTTTTCAGCCCGAAATAAACGCGTTTTTTCAGACAACTGAATCCCCATGTAACAGCAAGGCTCAGAGGAGCCCACACACTCAGCTCTTAGCCCCAGTGTGCAGAAAGTGTCAAAACGTGTTTTTCAGCAGAAATAAACATGTTTCTGCAAGTTTGGTCAACCCCATGTAAGTTATGGGACAGTAACAGCACACTTTTCAAAACGTGTTTTTCAGCCCGAAATAAACGCGTTTTTTCAGAAAACTGAATCCCCATGTAACAGCAAGGCTCAGAGGAGCCCACACACTCAGATCTTAACCCCAGTGTGCAGAAAGGGTCAAAACGTGTTTTTCAGCAGAAATAAACATGTTTCTGCAAGTTTGGTCAACCCCATGTAAGTTATGGGGCAGTAACAGAACACTTTTCAAAACGTGTTTTTCAGCCCGAAATAAACGCGTTTTTTTCAGACAACTGAATCACCATGTAACAGCAAGGCTCAGAGGAGCCCACACACTCAGCTCTTAACCCCAGTGTGCAGGAAGGGTCAAAACGTGTTTTTCAGCAGAAATAAACATGTTTCTGCAAGTTTGGTCAACCCCATGTAAGTTATGGGGCAGTAACAGAACACTTTTCAAAACGTGTTTTTCAGCCCGAAATAAACGCGTTTTTTCAGACAACTGAATCCCCATGCAACAGCAAGGCTCAGAAGAGCCCACACACTCAGCTCTTAACCCCAGTGTGCAGGAAGGGTCAAAACGTGTTTTTCAGCAGAAATAAACATGTTTCTGCAAGTTTGGTCAACCCCATGTAAGTTATGGGGCAGTAACAGAACACTTTTCAAAACGTGTTTTTCAGCCCGAAATAAACGCGTTTTTTCAGACAACTGAATCCCCATGCAACAGCAAGGCTCAGAAGAGCCCACACACTCAGCTCTTAACCCCAGTGTGCAGAAAGAGTCAAAACGTGTTTTTCAGCAGAAATAAACATGTTTCTGCAAGTTTGGTCAACCCCATGTAAGTTATGGGGCAGTAACAGAACACTTTTCAAAACGTGTTTTTCAGCCCGAAATAAACGCGTTTTTTCAGACAACTGAATCCCCATGTAACAGCAAGGCTCAGAGGAGCCCACACACTCAGCTCTTAGCCCCAGTGTGCAGAAAGTGTCAAAACGTGTTTTTCAGCAGAAATAAACATGTTTCTGCAAGTTTGGTCAACCCCATGTAAGTTATGGGACAGTAACAGCACACTTTTCAAAACGTGTTTTTCAGCCCGAAATAAACGCGTTTTTTCAGAAAACTGAATCCCCATGTAACAGCAAGGCTCAGAGGAGCCCACACACTCAGATCTTAACCCCAGTGTGCAGAAAGGGTCAAAACGTGTTTTTCAGCAGAAATAAACATGTTTCTGCAAGTTTGGTCAACCCCATGTAAGTTATGGGGCAGTAACAGAACACTTTTCAAAACGTGTTTTTCAGCCCGAAATAAACGCGTTTTTTCAGACAACTGAATCCCCATGCAACAGCAAGGCTCAGAAGAGCCCACACACTCAGCTCTTAACCCCAGTGTGCAGGAAGGGTCAAAACGTGTTTTTCAGCAGAAATAAACATGTTTCTGCAAGTTTGGTCAACCCCATGTAAGTTATGGGGCAGTAACAGAACACTTTTCAAAACGTGTTTTTCAGCCCGAAATAAACGCGTTTTTTCAGACAACTGAATCCCCATGCAACAGCAAGGCTCAGAAGAGCCCACACACTCAGCTCTTAACCCCAGTGTGCAGAAAGAGTCAAAACGTGTTTTTCAGCAGAAATAAACATGTTTCTGCAAGTTTGGTCAACCCCATGTAAGTTATGGGGCAGTAACAGAACACTTTTCAAAACGTGTTTTTCAGCCCGAAATAAACGCGTTTTTTCAGACAACTGAATCCCCATGTAACAGCAAGGCTCAGAGGAGCCCACACACTCAGATCTTAACCCCAGTGTGCAGAAAGGGTCAAAACGTGTTTTTCAGCAGAAATAAACATGTTTCTGCAAGTTTGGTCAACCCCATGTAAGTTATGGGGCAGTAACAGAACACTTTTCAAAACGTGTTTTTCAGCCCGAAATAAACGCGTTTTTTCAGACAACTGAATCACCATGTAACAGCAAGGCTCAGAGGAGCCCACACACTCAGCTCTTAACCCCAGTGTGCAGGAAGGGTCAAAACGTGTTTTTCAGCAGAAATAAACATGTTTCTGCAAGTTTGGTCAACCCCATGTAAGTTATGGGACAGTAACAGCACACTTTTCAAAACGTGTTTTTCAGCCCGAAATAAACGCGTTTTTTCAGACAACTGAATCCCCATGTAACAGCAAGGCTCAGAGGAGCCCACACACTCAGATCTTAACCCTAGTGTGCAGAAAGGGTAAAAACGTGTTTTTCAGCAGAAATAAACATGTTTCTGCAAGTTTGGTCAACCCCATGTAAGTTATGGGGCAGTAACAGAACACTTTTCAAAACGTGTTTTTCAGCCCGAAATAAACGCGTTTTTTCAGACAACTGAATCCCCATACAACAGCAAGGCTCAGAAGAGCCCACACACTCAGCTCTTAACCCCAGTGTGCAGAAAGGGTCAAAACGTGTTTTTCAGCAGCAATAAACATGTTTCTGCAAGTTTGGTCAACCCCATGTAAGTTATGGGGCAGTAACAGAACACTTTTCAAAACGTGTTTTTCAGCCCGAAATAAACGCGTTTTTTCAGACAACTGAATCACCATGTAACAGCAAGGCTAAGAGGAGCCCACACACTCAGCTCTTAACCCCAGTGTGCAGGAAGGGTCAAAACGTGTTTTTCAGCAGAAATAAACATGTTTCTGCAAGTTTGGTCAACCCCATGTAAGTTATGGGACAGTAACAGCACACTTTTCAAAACGTGTTTTTCAGCCCGAAATAAACGCGTTTTTTCAGACAACTGAATCCCCATGTAACAGCAAGGCTCAGAGGAGCCCACACACTCAGATCTTAACCCCAGTGTGCAGAAAGGGTCAAAACGTGTTTTTCAGCAGAAATAAACATGTTTCTGCAAGTTTGGTCAACCCCATGTAAGTTATGGGGCAGTAACAGAACACTTTTCAAAACGTGTTTTTCAGCCCGAAATAAACGCGTTTTTTCAGACAACTGAATCACCATGTAACAGCAAGGCTCAGAGGAGCCCACACACTCAGCTCTTAACCCCAGTGTGCAGGAAGGGTCAAAACGTGTTTTTCAGCAGAAATAAACGTTTCTGCAAGTTTGGTCAACCCCATGTAAGTTATGGGACAGTAACAGCACACTTTTCAAAACGTGTTTTTCAGCCCGAAATAAACGCGTTTTTTCAGACAACTGAATCCCCATGTAACAGCAAGACTCAGAGGAGCCCACACACTCAGATCTTAACCCTAGTGTGCAGAAAGGGTAAAAACGTGTTTTTCAGCAGAAATAAACATGTTTCTGCAAGTTTGGTTAACCCCATGTAAGTTATGGGGAAGTAACAGAACACTTTTCAAAACGTGTTTTTCAGCCCGAAATAAACGCGTTTTTTCAGACAACTGAATCCCCATGTAACAGCAAGGTTCAGAAGAGCCCACACTCTCAGCTCTTAACCCCAGTGTGCAGGAAGGGTCAAAACGTGTTTTTCAGCAGAAATAAACATGTTTCTGCAAGTTTGGTCAACCCCATGTAAGTTATGGGGCAGTAACAGAACACTTTTCAAAACGTGTTTTTCAGCCCGAAATAAACGCGTTTTTTCAGACAACTGAATCCCCATGCAACAGCAAGGCTCAGAAGAGCCAACACACTCAGCTCTTAACCCCAATGTGCAGAAAGAGTCAAAACGTGTTTTGCAGCAGAAATAAACATGTTTCTGCAAGTTTGGTCAACCCCATGTAAGTTATGGGGCAGTAACAGAACACTTTTCAAAACGTGTTTTTCAGCCCGAAATAATCCCGTTTTTTCAGACAACTGAATCCCCATGTAACAGCAAGGCTCAGAGGAGCCCACACACTCAGCTCTTAGCCCCAGTGTGCAGAAAGTGTCAAAACGTGTTTTTCAGCAGAAATAAACATGTTTCTGCAAGTTTGGTCAACCCCATGTAAGTTATGGGACAGTAACAGCACACTTTTCAAAACGTGTTTTTCAGCCCGAAATAAACGCGTTTTTTCAGAAAACTGAATCCCCATGTAACAGCAAGGCTCAGAGGAGCCCACACACTCAGATCTTAACCCCAGTGTGCAGAAAGGGTCAAAACGTGTTTTTCAGCAGAAATAAACATGTTTCTGCAAGTTTGGTTAACCCCATGTAAGTTATGGGGAAGTAACAGAACACTTTTCAAAACGTGTTTTTCAGCCCGAAATAAACGCGTTTTTTCAGACAACTGAATCCCCATGTAACAGCAAGGTTCAGAAGAGCCCACACTCTCAGCTCTTAACCCCATTGTGCAGGAAGGGTCAAAACGTGTTTTTCAGCAGAAATAAACATGTTTCTGCAAGTTTGGTCAACCCCATGTAAGTTATGGGGCAGTAACAGAACACTTTTCAAAACGTGTTTTTCAGCCCGAAATAAACGCGTTTTTTCAGACAACTGAATCCCCATGCAACAGCAAGGCTCAGAAGAGCCCACACACTCAGCTCTTAACCCCAGTGTGCAGAAAGAGTCAAAACGTGTTTTTCAGCAGAAATAAACATGTTTCTGCAAGTTTGGTCAACCCCATGTAAGTTATGGGGCAGTAACAGAACACTTTTCAAAACGTGTTTTTCAGCCCGAAATAAACGCGTTTTTTCAGACAACTGAATCACCATGTAACAGCAAGGCTCAGAGGAGCCCACACACTCAGCTCTTAACCCCAGTGTGCAGAAAGAGTCAAAACGTGTTTTTCAGCAGAAATAAACATGTTTCTGCAAGTTTGGTCAACCCCATGTAAGTTATGGGGCAGTAACAGAACACTTTTCAAAACGTGTTTTTCAGCCCGAAATAAACGCGTTTTTTCAGACAACTGAATCCCCATGTAACAGCAAGGCTCAGAGGAGCCCACACACTCAGCTCTTAGCCCCAGTGTGCAGAAAGTGTCAAAACGTGTTTTTCAGCAGAAATAAACATGTTTCTGCAAGTTTGGTCAACCCCATGTAAGTTATGGGACAGTAACAGCACACTTTTCAAAACGTGTTTTTCAGCCCGAAATAAACGCGTTTTTTCAGAAAACTGAATCCCCATGTAACAGCAAGGCTCAGAGGAGCCCACACACTCAGATCTTAACCCCAGTGTGCAGAAAGGGTCAAAACGTGTTTTTCAGCAGAAATAAACATGTTTCTGCAAGTTTGGTCAACCCCATGTAAGTTATGGGACAGTAACAGCACACTTTTCAAAACGTGTTTTTCAGCCCGAAATAAACGCGTTTTTTCAGACAACTGAATCCCCATGTAACAGCAAGACTCAGAGGAGCCCACACACTCAGATCTTAACCCTAGTGTGCAGAAAGGGTAAAAACGTGTTTTTCAGCAGAAATAAACATGTTTCTGCAAGTTTGGTTAACCCCATGTAAGTTATGGGGAAGTAACAGAACACTTTTCAAAACGTGTTTTTCAGCCCGAAATAAACGCGTTTTTTCAGACAACTGAATCCCCATGTAACAGCAAGGTTCAGAAGAGCCCACACTCTCAGCTCTTAACCCCAGTGTGCAGGAAGGGTCAAAACGTGTTTTTCAGCAGAAATAAACATGTTTCTGCAAGTTTGGTCAACCCCATGTAAGTTATGGGGCAGTAACAGAACACTTTTCAAAACGTGTTTTTCAGCCCGAAATAAACGCGTTTTTTCAGACAACTGAATCCCCATGTAACAGCAAGGCTCAGAGGAGCCCACACACTCAGCTCTTAACCCCAGTGTGCAGAAAGAGTCAAAACGTGTTTTTCAGCAGAAATAAACATGTTTCTGCAAGTTTGGTCAACCCCATGTAAGTTATGGGGCAGTAACAGAACACTTTTCAAAACGTGTTTTTCAGCCCGAAATAAACGCGTTTTTTCAGACAACTGAATCACCATGTAACAGCAAGGCTCAGAGGAGCCCACACACTCAGCTCTTAACCCCAGTGTGCAGAAAGAGTCAAAACGTGTTTTTCAGCAGAAATAAACATGTTTCTGCAAGTTTGGTCAACCCCATGTAAGTTATGGGGCAGTAACAGAACACTTTTCAAAACGTGTTTTTCAGCCCGAAATAAACGCGTTTTTTCAGACAACTGAATCCCCATGTAACAGCAAGGCTCAGAGGAGCCCACACACTCAGCTCTTAGCCCCAGTGTGCAGAAAGTGTCAAAACGTGTTTTTCAGCAGAAATAAACATGTTTCTGCAAGTTTGGTCAACCCCATGTAAGTTATGGGACAGTAACAGCACACTCTTCAAAACGTGTTTTTCAGCCCGAAATAAACGCGTTTTTTCAGAAAACTGAATCCCCATGTAACAGCAAGGCTCAGAGGAGCCCACACACTCAGATCTTAACCCCAGTGTGCAGAAAGGGTCAAAACGTGTTTTTCAGCAGAAATAAACATGTTTCTGCAAGTTTGGTTAACCCCATGTAAGTTATGGGGAAGTAACAGAACACTTTTCAAAACGTGTTTTTCAGCCCGAAATAAACGCGTTTTTTCAGACAACTGAATCCCCATGTAACAGCAAGGTTCAGAAGAGCCCACACTCTCAGCTCTTAACCCCAGTGTGCAGGAAGGGTCAAAACGTGTTTTTCAGCAGAAATAAACATGTTTCTGCAAGTTTGGTCAACCCCATGTAAGTTATGGGGCAGTAACAGAACACTTTTCAAAACGTGTTTTCCAGCCCGAAATAAACGCGTTTTTTCAGACAACTGAATCCCCATGCAACAGCAAGGCTCAGAAGAGCCCACACACTCAGCTCTTAACCCCAGTGTGCAGAAAGAGTCAAAACGTGTTTTTCAGCAGAAATAAACGTTTCTGCAAGTTTGGTCAACCCCATGTAAGTTATGGGGCAGTAACAGAACACTTTTCAAAACGTGTTTTTCAGCCCGAAATAAACGCGTTTTTTCAGACAACTGAATCACCATGTAACAGCAAGGCTCAGAGGAGCCCACACACTCAGCTCTTAACCCCAGTGTGCAGAAAGAGTCAAAACGTGTTTTTCAGCAGAAATAAACATGTTTCTGCAAGTTTGGTCAACCCCATGTAAGTTATGGGGCAGTAACAGAACACTTTTCAAAACGTGTTTTTCAGCCCGAAATAAACGCGTTTTTTCAGACAACTGAATCCCCATGTAACAGCAAGGCTCAGAGGAGCCCACACACTCAGCTCTTAGCCCCAGTGTGCAGAAAGTGTCAAAACGTGTTTTTCAGCAGAAATAAACATGTTTCTGCAAGTTTGGTCAACCCCATGTAAGTTATGGGACAGTAACAGCACACTTTTCAAAACGTGTTTTTCAGCCCGAAATAAACGCGTTTTTTCAGAAAACTGAATCCCCATGTAACAGCAAGGCTCAGAGGAGCCCACACACTCAGATCTTAACCCCAGTGTGCAGAAAGGGTCAAAACGTGTTTTTCAGCAGAAATAAACATGTTTCTGCAAGTTTGGTCAACCCCATGTAAGTTATGGGGCAGTAACAGAACACTTTTCAAAACGTGTTTTTCAGCCCGAAATAAACGCGTTTTTTCAGACAACTGAATCACCATGTAACAGCAAGGCTCAGAGGAGCCCACACACTCAGCTCTTAACCCCAGTGTGCAGGAAGGGTCAAAACGTGTTTTTCAGCAGAAATAAACATGTTTCTGCAAGTTTGGTCAACCCCATGTAAGTTATGGGGCAGTAACAGAACACTTTTCAAAACGTGTTTTTCAGCCCGAAATAAACGCGTTTTTTCAGACAACTGAATCCCCATGCAACAGCAAGGCTCAGAAGAGCCCACACACTCAGCTCTTAACCCCAGTGTGCAGGAAGGGTCAAAACGTGTTTTTCAGCAGAAATAAACATGTTTCTGCAAGTTTGGTCAACCCCATGTAAGTTATGGGGCAGTAACAGAACACTTTTCAAAACGTGTTTTTCAGCCCGAAATAAACGCGTTTTTTCAGACAACTGAATCCCCATGCAACAGCAAGGCTCAGAAGAGCCCACACACTCAGCTCTTAACCCCAGTGTGCAGAAAGAGTCAAAACGTGTTTTTCAGCAGAAATAAACATGTTTCTGCAAGTTTGGTCAACCCCATGTAAGTTATGGGGCAGTAACAGAACACTTTTCAAAACGTGTTTTTCAGCCCGAAATAAACGCGTTTTTTCAGAAAACTGAATCCCCATGTAACAGCAAGGCTCAGAGGAGCCCACACACTCAGATCTTAACCCCAGTGTGCAGAAAGGGTCAAAACGTGTTTTTCAGCAGAAATAAACATGTTTCTGCAAGTTTGGTCAACCCCATGTAAGTTATGGGGCAGTAACAGAACACTTTTCAAAACGTGTTTTTCAGCCCGAAATAAACGCGTTTTTTCAGACAACTGAATCCCCATGCAACAGCAAGGCTCAGAAGAGCCCACACACTCAGCTCTTAACCCCAGTGTGCAGGAAGGGTCAAAACGTGTTTTTCAGCAGAAATAAACATGTTTCTGCAAGTTTGGTCAACCCCATGTAAGTTATGGGGCAGTAACAGAACACTTTTCAAAACGTGTTTTTCAGCCCGAAATAAACGCGTTTTTTCAGACAACTGAATCCCCATGCAACAGCAAGGCTCAGAAGAGCCCACACACTCAGCTCTTAACCCCAGTGTGCAGAAAGAGTCAAAACGTGTTTTTCAGCAGAAATAAACATGTTTCTGCAAGTTTGGTCAACCCCATGTAAGTTATGGGGCAGTAACAGAACACTTTTCAAAACGTGTTTTTCAGCCCGAAATAAACGCGTTTTTTCAGACAACTGAATCCCCATGTAACAGCAAGGCTCAGAGGAGCCCACACACTCAGATCTTAACCCCAGTGTGCAGAAAGGGTCAAAACGTGTTTTTCAGCAGAAATAAACATGTTTCTGCAAGTTTGGTCAACCCCATGTAAGTTATGGGGCAGTAACAGAACACTTTTCAAAACGTGTTTTTCAGCCCGAAATAAACGCGTTTTTTCAGACAACTGAATCACCATGTAACAGCAAGGCTCAGAGGAGCCCACACACTCAGCTCTTAACCCCAGTGTGCAGGAAGGGTCAAAACGTGTTTTTCAGCAGAAATAAACATGTTTCTGCAAGTTTGGTCAACCCCATGTAAGTTATGGGACAGTAACAGCACACTTTTCAAAACGTGTTTTTCAGCCCGAAATAAACGCGTTTTTTCAGACAACTGAATCCCCATGTAACAGCAAGGCTCAGAGGAGCCCACACACTCAGATCTTAACCCTAGTGTGCAGAAAGGGTAAAAACGTGTTTTTCAGCAGAAATAAACATGTTTCTGCAAGTTTGGTCAACCCCATGTAAGTTATGGGGCAGTAACAGAACACTTTTCAAAACGTGTTTTTCAGCCCGAAATAAACGCGTTTTTTCAGACAACTGAATCACCATGTAACAGCAAGGCTCAGAGGAGCCCACACACTCAGCTCTTAACCCCAGTGTGCAGGAAGGGTCAAAACGTGTTTTTCAGCAGAAATAAACATGTTTCTGCAAGTTTGGTCAACCCCATGTAAGTTATGGGGCAGTAACAGAACACTTTTCAAAACGTGTTTTTCAGCCCGAAATAAACGCGTTTTTTCAGACAACTGAATCCCCATACAACAGCAAGGCTCAGATGAGCCCACACACTCAGCTCTTAACCCCAGTGTGCAGAAAGGGTCAAAACGTGTTTTTCAGCAGCAATAAACATGTTTCTGCAAGTTTGGTCAACCCCATGTAAGTTATGGGGCAGTAACAGAACACTTTTCAAAACGTGTTTTTCAGCCCGAAATAAACGCGTTTTTTCAGACAACTGAATCACCATGTAACAGCAAGGCTAAGAGGAGCCCACACACTCAGCTCTTAACCCCAGTGTGCAGGAAGGGTCAAAACGTGTTTTTCAGCAGAAATAAACATGTTTCTGCAAGTTTGGTCAACCCCATGTAAGTTATGGGACAGTAACAGCACACTTTTCAAAACGTGTTTTTCAGCCCGAAATAAACGCGTTTTTTCAGACAACTGAATCCCCATGTAACAGCAAGGCTCAGAGGAGCCCACACACTCAGATCTTAACCCCAGTGTGCAGAAAGGGTCAAAACGTGTTTTTCAGCAGAAATAAACATGTTTCTGCAAGTTTGGTCAACCCCATGTAAGTTATGGGGCAGTAACAGAACACTTTTCAAAACGTGTTTTTCAGCCCGAAATAAACGCGTTTTTTCAGACAACTGAATCACCATGTAACAGCAAGGCTCAGAGGAGCCCACACACTCAGCTCTTAACCCCAGTGTGCAGGAAGGGTCAAAACGTGTTTTTCAGCAGAAATAAACGTTTCTGCAAGTTTGGTCAACCCCATGTAAGTTATGGGACAGTAACAGCACACTTTTCAAAACGTGTTTTTCAGCCCGAAATAAACGCGTTTTTTCAGACAACTGAATCCCCATGTAACAGCAAGACTCAGAGGAGCCCACACACTCAGATCTTAACCCTAGTGTGCAGAAAGGGTAAAAACGTGTTTTTCAGCAGAAATAAACATGTTTCTGCAAGTTTGGTTAACCCCATGTAAGTTATGGGGAAGTAACAGAACACTTTTCAAAACGTGTTTTTCAGCCCGAAATAAACGCGTTTTTTCAGACAACTGAATCCCCATGTAACAGCAAGGTTCAGAAGAGCCCACACTCTCAGCTCTTAACCCCAGTGTGCAGGAAGGGTCAAAACGTGTTTTTCAGCAGAAATAAACATGTTTCTGCAAGTTTGGTCAACCCCATGTAAGTTATGGGGCAGTAACAGAACACTTTTCAAAACGTGTTTTTCAGCCCGAAATAAACGCGTTTTTTCAGACAACTGAATCCCCATGCAACAGCAAGGCTCAGAAGAGCCAACACACTCAGCTCTTAACCCCAATGTGCAGAAAGAGTCAAAACGTGTTTTGCAGCAGAAATAAACATGTTTCTGCAAGTTTGGTCAACCCCATGTAAGTTATGGGGCAGTAACAGAACACTTTTCAAAACGTGTTTTTCAGCCCGAAATAATCCCGTTTTTTCAGACAACTGAATCCCCATGTAACAGCAAGGCTCAGAGGAGCCCACACACTCAGCTCTTAGCCCCAGTGTGCAGAAAGTGTCAAAACGTGTTTTTCAGCAGAAATAAACATGTTTCTGCAAGTTTGGTCAACCCCATGTAAGTTATGGGACAGTAACAGCACACTTTTCAAAACGTGTTTTTCAGCCCGAAATAAACGCGTTTTTTCAGAAAACTGAATCCCCATGTAACAGCAAGGCTCAGAGGAGCCCACACACTCAGATCTTAACCCCAGTGTGCAGAAAGGGTCAAAACGTGTTTTTCAGCAGAAATAAACATGTTTCTGCAAGTTTGGTTAACCCCATGTAAGTTATGGGGAAGTAACAGAACACTTTTCAAAACGTGTTTTTCAGCCCGAAATAAACGCGTTTTTTCAGACAACTGAATCCCCATGTAACAGCAAGGTTCAGAAGAGCCCACACTCTCAGCTCTTAACCCCATTGTGCAGGAAGGGTCAAAACGTGTTTTTCAGCAGAAATAAACATGTTTCTGCAAGTTTGGTCAACCCCATGTAAGTTATGGGGCAGTAACAGAACACTTTTCAAAACGTGTTTTTCAGCCCGAAATAAACGCGTTTTTTCAGACAACTGAATCCCCATGCAACAGCAAGGCTCAGAAGAGCCCACACACTCAGCTCTTAACCCCAGTGTGCAGAAAGAGTCAAAACGTGTTTTTCAGCAGAAATAAACATGTTTCTGCAAGTTTGGTCAACCCCATGTAAGTTATGGGGCAGTAACAGAACACTTTTCAAAACGTGTTTTTCAGCCCGAAATAAACGCGTTTTTTCAGACAACTGAATCACCATGTAACAGCAAGGCTCAGAGGAGCCCACACACTCAGCTCTTAACCCCAGTGTGCAGAAAGAGTCAAAACGTGTTTTTCAGCAGAAATAAACATGTTTCTGCAAGTTTGGTCAACCCCATGTAAGTTATGGGGCAGTAACAGAACACTTTTCAAAACGTGTTTTTCAGCCCGAAATAAACGCGTTTTTTCAGACAACTGAATCCCCATGTAACAGCAAGGCTCAGAGGAGCCCACACACTCAGCTCTTAGCCCCAGTGTGCAGAAAGTGTCAAAACGTGTTTTTCAGCAGAAATAAACATGTTTCTGCAAGTTTGGTCAACCCCATGTAAGTTATGGGACAGTAACAGCACACTTTTCAAAACGTGTTTTTCAGCCCGAAATAAACGCGTTTTTTCAGAAAACTGAATCCCCATGTAACAGCAAGGCTCAGAGGAGCCCACACACTCAGATCTTAACCCCAGTGTGCAGAAAGGGTCAAAACGTGTTTTTCAGCAGAAATAAACATGTTTCTGCAAGTTTGGTCAACCCCATGTAAGTTATGGGGCAGTAACAGAACACTTTTCAAAACGTGTTTTTCAGCCCGAAATAAACGCGTTTTTTCAGACAACTGAATCACCATGTAACAGCAAGGCTCAGAGGAGCCCACACACTCAGCTCTTAACCCCAGTGTGCAGGAAGGGTCAAAACGTGTTTTTCAGCAGAAATAAACATGTTTCTGCAAGTTTGGTCAACCCCATGTAAGTTATGGGGCAGTAACAGAACACTTTTCAAAACGTGTTTTTCAGCCCGAAATAAACGCGTTTTTTCAGACAACTGAATCCCCATGCAACAGCAAGGCTCAGAAGAGCCCACACACTCAGCTCTTAACCCCAGTGTGCAGGAAGGGTCAAAACGTGTTTTTCAGCAGAAATAAACATGTTTCTGCAAGTTTGGTCAACCCCATGTAAGTTATGGGGCAGTAACAGAACACTTTTCAAAACGTGTTTTTCAGCCCGAAATAAACGCGTTTTTTCAGACAACTGAATCCCCATGCAACGGCAAGGCTCAGAAGAGCCCACACACTCAGCTCTTAACCCCAGTGTGCAGAAAGAGTCAAAACGTGTTTTTCAGCAGAAATAAACATGTTTCTGCAAGTTTGGTCAACCCCATGTAAGTTATGGGGCAGTAACAGAACACTTTTCAAAACGTGTTTTTCAGCCCGAAATAAACGCGTTTTTTCAGACAACTGAATCCCCATGTAACAGCAAGGCTCAGAGGAGCCCACATACTCAGATCTTAACCCCAGTGTGCAGAAAGGGTCAAAACGTGTTTTTCAGCAGAAATAAACATGTTTCTGCAAGTTTGGTCAACCCCATGTAAGTTATGGGGCAGTAACAGAACACTTTTCAAAACGTGTTTTTCAGCCCGAAATAAACGCGTTTTTTCAGACAACTGAATCACCATGTAACAGCAAGGCTAAGAGGAGCCCACACACTCAGCTCTTAACCCCAGTGTGCAGGAAGGGTCAAAACGTGTTTTTCAGCAGAAATAAACATGTTTCTGCAAGTTTGGTCAACCCCATGTAAGTTATGGGGCAGTAACAGAACAGTTTTCAAAACGTGTTTTTCAGCCCGAAATAAACGCGTTTTTTCAGACAACTGAATCCCCATGCAACAGCAAGGCTCAGAAGAGCCCACACACTCAGCTCTTAACCCCAGTGTGCAGAAAGTGTCAAAACGTGTTTTTCAGCAGAAATAAACATGTTTCTGCAAGTTTGGTCAACCCCATGTAAGTTATGGGACAGTAACAGCACACTTTTCAAAACGTGTTTTTCAGCCCGAAATAAACGCGTTTTTTCAGACAACTGAATCCCCATGTAACAGCAAGGCTCAGAGGAGCCCACACACTCAGATCTTAACCCCAGTGTGCAGAAAGGGTCAAAACGTGTTTTTCAGCAGAAATAAACATGTTTCTGCAAGTTTGGTCAACCCCATGTAAGTTATGGGGCAGTAACAGAACACTTTTCAAAACGTATTTTTCAGCCCGAAATAAACGCGTTTTTTCAGACAACTGAATCACCATGTAACAGCAAGGCTCAGAGGAGCCCACACACTCAGCTCTTAACCCCAGTGTGCAGGAAGGGTCAAAACGTGTTTTTCAGCAGAAATAAACATGTTTCTGCAAGTTTGGTCAACCCCATGTAAGTTATGGGACAGTAACAGCACACTTTTCAAAACGTGATTTTCAGCCCGAAATAAACGCGTTTTTTCAGACAACTGAATCCCCATGTAACAGCAAGACTCAGAGGAGCCCACACACTCAGATCTTAACCCTAGTGTGCAGAAAGGGTAAAAACGTGTTTTTCAGCAGAAATAAACATGTTTCTGCAAGTTTGGTTAACCCCATGTAAGTTATGGGGAAGTAACAGAACACTTTTCAAAACGTGTTTTTCAGCCCGAAATAAACGCGTTTTTTCAGACAACTGAATCCCCATGTAACAGCAAGGTTCAGAAGAGCCCACACTCTCAGCTCTTAACCCCAGTGTGCAGGAAGGGTCAAAACGTGTTTTTCAGCAGAAATAAACATGTTTCTGCAAGTTTGGTCAACCCCATGTAAGTTATGGGGCAGTAACAGAACACTTTTCAAAACGTGTTTTTCAGCCCGAAATAAACGCGTTTTTTCAGACAACTGAATCCCCATGCAACAGCAAGGCTCAGAAGAGCCCACACACTCAGCTCTTAACCCCAGTGTGCAGAAAGAGTCAAAACGTGTTTTTCAGCAGAAATAAACATGTTTCTGCAAGTTTGGTCAACCCCATGTAAGTTATGGGGCAGTAACAGAACACTTTTCAAAACGTGTTTTTCAGCCCGAAATAAACGCGTTTTTTCAGACAACTGAATCACCATGTAACAGCAAGGCTCAGAGGAGCCCACACACTCAGCTCTTAACCCCAGTGTGCAGGAAGGGTCAAAACGTGTTTTTCAGCAGAAATAAACATGTTTCTGCAAGTTTGGTCAACCCCAGGTAAGTTATGGGGCAGTAACAGAACACTTTTCAAAACGTGTTTTTCAGCCCGAAATAAACGCGTTTTTTCAGACAACTGAATCCCCATGCAACAGCAAGGCTCAGAAGAGCCCACACACTCAGCTCTTAACCCCAGTGTGCAGAAAGTGTCAAAACGTGTTTTTCAGCAGAAATAAACATGTTTCTGCAAGTTTGGTCAACCCCATGTAAGTTATGGGACAGTAACAGCACACTTTTCAAAACGTGTTTTTCAGCCCGAAATAAACGCGTTTTTTCAGACAACTGAATCACCATGTAACAGCAAGGCTCAGAGGAGCCCACACACTCAGCTCTTAACCCCAGTGTGCAGGAAGGGTCAAAACGTGTTTTTCAGCAGAAATAAACATGTTTCTGCAAGTTTGGTCAACCCCATGTAAGTTATGGGGCAGTAACAGAACACTTTTCAAAACGTGTTTTTCAGCCCGAAATAAACGCGTTTTTTCAGACAACTGAATCACCATGTAACAGCAAGGCTCAGAGGAGCCCACACACTCAGCTCTTAACCCCAGTGTGCAGGAAGGGTCAAAACGTGTTTTTCAGCAGAAATAAACATGTTTCTGCAAGTTTGGTCAACCCCATGTAAGTTATGGGGCAGTAACAGAACACTTTTCAAAACGTGTTTTTCAGCCCGAAATAAACGCGTTTTTTCAGACAACTGAATCCCCATGCAACAGCAAGGCTCAGAAGAGCCCACACACTCAGCTCTTAACCCCAGTGTGCAGAAAGTGTCAAAACGTGTTTTTCAGCAGAAATAAACATGTTTCTGCAAGTTTGGTCAACCCCATGTAAGTTATGGGGCAGTAACAGAACACTTTTCAAAACGTGTTTTTCAGCCCGAAATAAACGCGTTTTTTCAGACAACTGAATCCCCATGCAACAGCAAGACTCAGAGGAGCCCACACACTCAGATCTTAACCCCAGTGTGCAGAAAGGGTAAAAACGTGTTTTTCAGCAGAAATAAACATGTTTCTGCAAGTTTGGTCAACCCCATGTAAGTTATGGGGCAGTAACAGAACACTTTTCAAAACGTGTTTTTCAGCCCGAAATAAACGCGATTTTTCAGACAACTGAATCCCCATGCAACAGCAAGACTCAGAGGAGCCCACACACTCAGATCTTAACCCCAGTGTGCAGAAAGGGTAAAAACGTGTTTTTCAGCAGAAATAAACATGTTTCTGCAAGTTTGGTCAACCCCATGTAAGTTATGGGGCAGTAACAGAACACTTTTCAAAACGTGTTTTTCAGCCCGAAATAAACGCGATTTTTCAGACAACTGAATCCCCATGTAACAGCAAGGTTCAGAAGAGCCCACACTCTCAGCTCTTAACCCCAGTGTGCAGGAAGGGTCAAAACGTGTTTTTCAGCAGAAATAAACATGTTTCTGCAAGTTTGGTCAACCCCATGTAAGTTATGGGGCAGTAACAGAACACTTTTCAAAACGTGTTTTTCAGCCCGAAATAAACGCGTTTTTTCAGACAACTGAATCCCCATGTAACAGCAAGGCTCAGAGGAGCCCACACACTCAGCTCTTAGCCCCAGTGTGCAGAAAGTGTCAAAACGTGTTTTTCAGCAGAAATAAACATGTTTCTGCAAGTTTGGTCAACCCCATGTAAGTTATGGGACAGTAACAGCACACTTTTCAAAACGTGTTTTTCAGCCCGAAATAAACGCGTTTTTTCAGACAACTGAATCCCCATGTAACAGCAAGGCTCAGAGGAGCCCACACACTCAGATCTTAACCCCAGTGTGCAGAAAGGGTCAAAACGTGTTTTTCAGCAGAAATAAACATGTTTCTGCAAGTTTGGTCAACCCCATGTAAGTTATGGGGCAGTAACAGAACACTTTTCAAAACGTGTTTTTCAGCCCGAAATAAACGCGTTTTTTCAGACAACTGAATCACCATGTAACAGCAAGGCTCAGAGGAGCCCACACACTCAGCTCTTAACCCCAGTGTGCAGGAAGGGTCAAAACGTGTTTTTCAGCAGAAATAAACATGTTTCTGCAAGTTTGGTCAACCCCATGTAAGTTATGGGGCAGTAACAGAACACTTTTCAAAACGTGTTTTTCAGCCCGAAATAAACGCGTTTTTTCAGACAACTGAATCCCCATGCAACAGCAAGGCTCAGAAGAGCCCACACACTCAGCTCTTAACCCCAGTGTGCAGAAAGGGTCAAAACGTGTTTTTCAGCAGAAATAAACATGTTTCTGCAAGTTTGGTCAACCCCATGTAAGTTATGGGGCAGTAACAGAACACTTTTCAAAACGTGTTTTTCAGCCCGAAAAAAACGCGTTTTTTCAGACAACTGAATCACCATGTAACAGCAAGGCTAAGAGGAGCCCACACACTCAGATCTTAACCCCAGTGTGCAGAAAGGGTCAAAACGTGTTTTTCAGCAGAAATAAACATGTTTCTGCAAGTTTGGTCAACCCCATGTAAGTTATGGGACAGTAACAGCACACTTTTCAAAACGTGTTTTTCAGCCCGAAATAAACGCGTTTTTTCAGACAACTGAATCCCCATGTAACAGCAAGACTCAGAGGAGCCCACACACTCAGATCTTAACCCCAGTGTGCAGAAAGGGTCAAAACGTGTTTTTCAGCAGAAATAAACATGTTTCTGCAAGTTTGGTCAACCCCATGTAAGTTATGGGGCAGTAACAGAACACTTTTCAAAACGTGTTTTTCAGCCCGAAATAAACGCGTTTTTTCAGACAACTGAATCCCCATGTAACAGCAAGGTTCAGAAGAGCCCACACTCTCAGCTCTTAACCCCAGTGTGCAGGAAGGGTCAAAACGTGTTTTTAAGCAGAAATAAACATGTTTCTGCAAGTTTGGTCAACCCCATGTAAGTTATGGGGCAGTAACAGAACACTTTTCAAAACGTGTTTTTCAGCCCGAAATAAACGCGTTTTTTCAGAAAACTGAATCCCCATGCAACAGCAAGGCTCAGAAGAGCCCACACACTCAGCTCTTAACCCCAGTGTGCAGAAAGGGTCAAAACGTGTTTTTCAGCAGAAATAAACATGTTTCTGCAAGTTTGGTCAACCCCATGTAAGTTATGGGGCAGTAACAGAACACTTTTCAAAACGTGTTTTTCAGCCCGAAATAAACGCGTTTTTTCAGACAACTGAATCACCATGTAACAGCAAGGCTCAGAGGAGCCCACACACTCAGCTCTTAACCCCAGTGTGCAGAAAGAGTCAAAACGTGTTTTTCAGCAGAAATAAACATGTTTCTGCAAGTTTGGTCAACCCCATGTAAGTTATGGGGCAGTAACAGAACACTTTTCAAAACGTGTTTTTCAGCCCGAAATAAACGCGTTTTTTCAGACAACTGAATCCCCATGCAACAGCAAGGCTCAGAAGAGCCCACACACTCAGCTCTTAACCCCAGTGTGCAGAAAGGGTCAAAACGTGTTTTTCATCAGAAATAAACATGTTTCTGCAAGTTTGGTCAACCCCATGTAAGTTATGGGGCAGTAACAGAACACTTTTCAAAACGTGTTTTTCAGCCCGAAAAAAACGCGTTTTTTCAGACAACTGAATCACCATGTAACAGCAAGGCTCAGAGGAGCCCACACACTCAGCTCTTAACCCCAGTGTGCAGGAAGAGTCAAAACGTGTTTTTCAGCAGAAATAAACATGTTTCTGCAAGTTTGGTCAACCCCATGTAAGTTATGGGGCAGTAACAGAACACTTTTCAAAACGTGTTTTTCAGCCCGAAATAAACGCGTTTTTTCAGACAACTGAATCCCCATGTAACAGCAAGGCTCAGAGGAGCCCACACACTCAGATCTTAACCCCAGTGTGCAGAAAGGGTCAAAACGTGTTTTTCAGCAGAAATAAACATGTTTCTGCAAGTTTGGTCAACCCCATGTAAGTTATGGGACAGTAACAGCACACTTTTCAAAACGTGTTTTTCAGCCCGAAATAAACGCGTTTTTTCAGACAACTGAATCCCCATGTAACAGCAAGACTCAGAGGAGCCCACACACTCAGATCTTAACCCCAGTGTGCAGAAAGGGTCAAAACGTGTTTTTCAGCAGAAATAAACATGTTTCTGCAAGTTTGGTCAACCCCATGTAAGTTATGGGGCAGTAACAGAACACTTTTCAAAACGTGTTTTTCAGCCCGAAATAAACGCGTTTTTTCAGACAACTGAATCCCCATGTAACAGCAAGGTTCAGAAGAGCCCACACTCTCAGCTCTTAACCCCAGTGTGCAGGAAGGGTCAAAACGTGTTTTTCAGCAGAAATAAACATGTTTCTGCAAGTTTGGTCAACCCCATGTAAGTTATGGGACAGTAACAGCACACTTTTCAAAACGTGTTTTTCAGCCCGAAATAAACGCGTTTTTTCAGACAACTGAATCCCCATGTAACAGCAAGACTCAGAGGAGCCCACACACTCAGATCTTAACCCTAGTGTGCAGAAAGGGTAAAAACGTGTTTTTCAGCAGAAATAAACATGTTTCTGCAAGTTTGGTTAACCCCATGTAAGTTATGGGGAAGTAACAGAACACTTTTCAAAACGTGTTTTTCAGCCCGAAATAAACGCGTTTTTTCAGACAACTGAATCCCCATGTAACAGCAAGGTTCAGAAGAGCCCACACTCTCAGCTCTTAACCCCAGTGTGCAGGAAGGGTCAAAACGTGTTTTTCAGCAGAAATAAACATGTTTCTGCAAGTTTGGTCAACCCCATGTAAGTTATGGGGCAGTAACAGAACACTTTTCAAAACGTGTTTTTCAGCCCGAAATAAACGCGTTTTTTCAGACAACTGAATCCCCATGCAACAGCAAGGCTCAGAAGAGCCAACACACTCAGCTCTTAACCCCAATGTGCAGAAAGAGTCAAAACGTGTTTTGCAGCAGAAATAAACATGTTTCTGCAAGTTTGGTCAACCCCATGTAAGTTATGGGGCAGTAACAGAACACTTTTCAAAACGTGTTTTTCAGCCCGAAATAATCCCGTTTTTTCAGACAACTGAATCCCCATGTAACAGCAAGGCTCAGAGGAGCCCACACACTCAGCTCTTAGCCCCAGTGTGCAGAAAGTGTCAAAACGTGTTTTTCAGCAGAAATAAACATGTTTCTGCAAGTTTGGTCAACCCCATGTAAGTTATGGGACAGTAACAGCACACTTTTCAAAACGTGTTTTTCAGCCCGAAATAAACGCGTTTTTTCAGAAAACTGAATCCCCATGTAACAGCAAGGCTCAGAGGAGCCCACACACTCAGATCTTAACCCCAGTGTGCAGAAAGGGTCAAAACGTGTTTTTCAGCAGAAATAAACATGTTTCTGCAAGTTTGGTTAACCCCATGTAAGTTATGGGGAAGTAACAGAACACTTTTCAAAACGTGTTTTTCAGCCCGAAATAAACGCGTTTTTTCAGACAACTGAATCCCCATGTAACAGCAAGGTTCAGAAGAGCCCACACTCTCAGCTCTTAACCCCATTGTGCAGGAAGGGTCAAAACGTGTTTTTCAGCAGAAATAAACATGTTTCTGCAAGTTTGGTCAACCCCATGTAAGTTAAGGGGCAGTAACAGAACACTTTTCAAAACGTGTTTTTCAGCCCGAAATAAACGCGTTTTTTCAGACAACTGAATCCCCATGCAACAGCAAGGCTCAGAAGAGCCCACACACTCAGCTCTTAACCCCAGTGTGCAGAAAGAGTCAAAACGTGTTTTTCAGCAGAAATAAACATGTTTCTGCAAGTTTGGTCAACCCCATGTAAGTTATGGGGCAGTAACAGAACACTTTTCAAAACGTGTTTTTCAGCCCGAAATAAACGCGTTTTTTCAGACAACTGAATCACCATGTAACAGCAAGGCTCAGAGGAGCCCACACACTCAGCTCTTAACCCCAGTGTGCAGAAAGAGTCAAAACGTGTTTTTCAGCAGAAATAAACATGTTTCTGCAAGTTTGGTCAACCCCATGTAAGTTATGGGGCAGTAACAGAACACTTTTCAAAACGTGTTTTTCAGCCCGAAATAAACGCGTTTTTTCAGACAACTGAATCCCCATGTAACAGCAAGGCTCAGAGGAGCCCACACACTCAGCTCTTAGCCCCAGTGTGCAGAAAGTGTCAAAACGTGTTTTTCAGCAGAAATAAACATGTTTCTGCAAGTTTGGTCAACCCCATGTAAGTTATGGGACAGTAACAGCACACTTTTCAAAACGTGTTTTTCAGCCCGAAATAAACGCGTTTTTTCAGAAAACTGAATCCCCATGTAACAGCAAGGCTCAGAGGAGCCCACACACTCAGATCTTAACCCCAGTGTGCAGAAAGGGTCAAAACGTGTTTTTCAGCAGAAATAAACATGTTTCTGCAAGTTTGGTCAACCCCATGTAAGTTATGGGGCAGTAACAGAACACTTTTCAAAACGTGTTTTTCAGCCCGAAATAAACGCGTTTTTTCAGACAACTGAATCACCATGTAACAGCAAGGCTCAGAGGAGCCCACACACTCAGCTCTTAACCCCAGTGTGCAGGAAGGGTCAAAACGTGTTTTTCAGCAGAAATAAACATGTTTCTGCAAGTTTGGTCAACCCCATGTAAGTTATGGGGCAGTAACAGAACACTTTTCAAAACGTGTTTTTCAGCCCGAAATAAACGCGTTTTTTCAGACAACTGAATCCCCATGCAACGGCAAGGCTCAGAAGAGCCCACACACTCAGCTCTTAACCCCAGTGTGCAGAAAGAGTCAAAACGTGTTTTTCAGCAGAAATAAACATGTTTCTGCAAGTTTGGTCAACCCCATGTAAGTTATGGGGCAGTAACAGAACACTTTTCAAAACGTGTTTTTCAGCCCGAAATAAACGCGTTTTTTCAGACAACTGAATCCCCATGTAACAGCAAGGCTCAGAGGAGCCCACACACTCAGATCTTAACCCCAGTGTGCAGAAAGGGTCAAAACGTGTTTTTCAGCAGAAATAAACATGTTTCTGCAAGTTTGGTCAACCCCATGTAAGTTATGGGGCAGTAACAGAACACTTTTCAAAACGTGTTTTTCAGCCCGAAATAAACGCGTTTTTTCAGACAACTGAATCACCATGTAACAGCAAGGCTAAGAGGAGCCCACACACTCAGCTCTTAACCCCAGTGTGCAGGAAGGGTCAAAACGTGTTTTTCAGCAGAAATAAACATGTTTCTGCAAGTTTGGTCAACCCCATGTAAGTTATGGGGCAGTAACAGAACACTTTTCAAAACGTGTTTTTCAGCCCGAAATAAACGCGTTTTTTCAGACAACTGAATCCCCATGCAACAGCAAGGCTCAGAAGAGCCCACACACTCAGCTCTTAACCCCAGTGTGCAGAAAGTGTCAAAACGTGTTTTTCAGCAGAAATAAACATGTTTCTGCAAGTTTGGTCAACCCCATGTAAGTTATGGGACAGTAACAGCACACTTTTCAAAACGTGTTTTTCAGCCCGAAATAAACGCGTTTTTTCAGACAACTGAATCCCCATGTAACAGCAAGGCTCAGAGGAGCCCACACACTCAGATCTTAACCCCAGTGTGCAGAAAGGGTCAAAACGTGTTTTTCAGCAGAAATAAACATGTTTCTGCAAGTTTGGTCAACCCCATGTAAGTTATGGGGCAGTAACAGAACACTTTTCAAAACGTATTTTTCAGCCCGAAATAAACGCGTTTTTTCATACAACTGAATCACCATGTAACAGCAAGGCTCAGAGGAGCCCACACACTCAGCTCTTAACCCCAGTGTGCAGGAAGGGTCAAAACGTGTTTTTCAGCAGAAATAAACATGTTTCTGCAAGTTTGGTCAACCCCATGTAAGTTATGGGACAGTAACAGCACACTTTTCAAAACGTGTTTTTCAGCCCGAAATAAACGCGTTTTTTCAGACAACTGAATCCCCATGTAACAGCAAGACTCAGAGGAGCCCACACACTCAGATCTTAACCCTAGTGTGCAGAAAGGGTAAAAACGTGTTTTTCAGCAGAAATAAACATGTTTCTGCAAGTTTGGTTAACCCCATGTAAGTTATGGGGAAGTAACAGAACACTTTTCAAAACGTGTTTTTCAGCCCGAAATAAACGCGTTTTTTCAGACAACTGAATCCCCATGTAACAGCAAGGTTCAGAAGAGCCCACACTCTCAGCTCTTAACCCCAGTGTGCAGGAAGGGTCAAAACGTGTTTTTCAGCAGAAATAAACATGTTTCTGCAAGTTTGGTCAACCCCATGTAAGTTATGGGGCAGTAACAGAACACTTTTCAAAACGTGTTTTTCAGCCCGAAATAAACGCGTTTTTTCAGACAACTGAATCCCCATGCAACAGCAAGGCTCAGAAGAGCCCACACACTCAGCTCTTAACCCCAGTGTGCAGAAAGAGTCAAAACGTGTTTTTCAGCAGAAATAAACATGTTTCTGCAAGTTTGGTCAACCCCATGTAAGTTATGGGGCAGTAACAGAACACTTTTCAAAACGTGTTTTTCAGCCCGAAATAAACGCGTTTTTTCAGACAACTGAATCACCATGTAACAGCAAGGCTCAGAGGAGCCCACACACTCAGCTCTTAACCCCAGTGTGGAGAAAGAGTCAAAACGTGTTTTTCAGCAGAAATAAACATGTTTCTGCAAGTTTGGTCAACCCCATGTAAGTTATGGGGCAGTAACAGAACACTTTTCAAAACGTGTTTTTCAGCCCGAAATAAACGCGTTTTTTCAGACAACTGAATCCCCATGTAACAGCAAGGCTCAGAGGAGCCCACACACTCAGCTCTTAGCCCCAGTGTGCAGAAAGTGTCAAAACGTGTTTTTCAGCAGAAATAAACATGTTTCTGCAAGTTTGGTCAACCCCATGTAAGTTATGGGACAGTAACAGCACACTTTTCAAAACGTGTTTTTCAGCCCGAAATAAACGCGTTTTTTCAGAAAACTGAATCCCCATGTAACAGCAAGGCTCAGAGGAGCCCACACACTCAGATCTTAACCCCAGTGTGCAGAAAGGGTCAAAACGTGTTTTTCAGCAGAAATAAACATGTTTCTGCAAGTTTGGTCAACCCCATGTAAGTTATGGGGCAGTAACAGAACACTTTTCAAAACGTGTTTTTCAGCCCGAAATAAACGCGTTTTTTCAGACAACTGAATCACCATGTAACAGCAAGGCTCAGAGGAGCCCTCACACTCAGCTCTTAACCCCAGTGTGCAGGAAGGGTCAAAACGTGTTTTTCAGCAGAAATAAACATGTTTCTGCAAGTTTGGTCAACCCCATGTAAGTTATGGGACAGTAACAGCACACTTTTCAAAACGTGTTTTTCAGCCGAAATAAACGCGTTTTTTCAGACAACTGAATCCCCATGTAACAGCAAGGCTCAGAGGAGCCCACACACTCAGATCTTAACCCCAGTGTGCAAAAAGGGTCAAAACGTGTTTTTCAGCAGAAATAAACATGTTTCTGCAAGTTTGGTCAACCCCATGTAAGTTATGGGGCAGTAACAGAACACTTTTCAAAACGTGTTTTTCAGCCCGAAATAAACGCGTTTTTTCAGACAACTGAATCACCATGTAACAGCAAGGCTCAGAGGAGCCCACACACTCAGCTCTTAACCCCAGTGTGCAGGAAGGGTCAAAACGTGTTTTTCAGCAGAAATAAACATGTTTCTGCAAGTTTGGTCAACCCCATGTAAGTTATGGGACAGTAACAGCACACTTTTCAAAACGTGTTTTTCAGCCCGAAATAAACGCGTTTTTTCAGACAACTGAATCCCCATGTAACAGCAAGACTCAGAGGAGCCCACACACTCAGATCTTAACCCTAGTGTGCAGAAAGGGTAAAAACGTGTTTTTCAGCAGAAATAAACATGTTTCTGCAAGTTTGGTTAACCCCATGTAAGTTATGGGGAAGTAACAGAACACTTTTCAAAACGTGTTTTTCAGCCCGAAATAAACGCGTTTTTTCAGACAACTGAATCCCCATGTAACAGCAAGGTTCAGAAGAGCCCACACTCTCAGCTCTTAACCCCAGTGTGCAGGAAGGGTCAAAACGTGTTTTTCAGCAGAAATAAACATGTTTCTGCAAGTTTGGTCAACCCCATGTAAGTTATGGGGCAGTAACAGAACACTTTTCAAAACGTGTTTTTCAGCCCGAAATAAACGCGTTTTTTCAGACAACTGAATCCCCATGTAACAGCAAGGCTCAGAGGAGCCCACACACTCAGCTCTTAACCCCAGTGTGCAGAAAGAGTCAAAACGTGTTTTTCAGCAGAAATAAACATGTTTCTGCAAGTTTGGTCAACCCCATGTAAGTTATGGGGCAGTAACAGAACACTTTTCAAAACGTGTTTTTCAGCCCGAAATAAACGCGTTTTTTCAGACAACTGAATCACCATGTAACAGCAAGGCTCAGAGGAGCCCACACACTCAGCTCTTAACCCCAGTGTGCAGAAAGAGTCAAAACGTGTTTTTCAGCAGAAATAAACATGTTTCTGCAAGTTTGGTCAACCCCATGTAAGTTATGGGGCAGTAACAGAACACTTTTCAAAACGTGTTTTTCAGCCCGAAATAAACGCGTTTTTTCAGACAACTGAATCCCCATGTAACAGCAAGGCTCAGAGGAGCCCACACACTCAGCTCTTAGCCCCAGTGTGCAGAAAGTGTCAAAACGTGTTTTTCAGCAGAAATAAACATGTTTCTGCAAGTTTGGTCAACCCCATGTAAGTTATGGGACAGTAACAGCACACTCTTCAAAACGTGTTTTTCAGCCCGAAATAAACGCGTTTTTTCAGAAAACTGAATCCCCATGTAACAGCAAGGCTCAGAGGAGCCCACACACTCAGATCTTAACCCCAGTGTGCAGAAAGGTTCAAAACGTGTTTTTCAGCAGAAATAAACATGTTTCTGCAAGTTTGGTTAACCCCATGTAAGTTATGGGGAAGTAACAGAACACTTTTCAAAACGTGTTTTTCAGCCCGAAATAAACGCGTTTTTTCAGACAACTGAATCCCCATGCAACAGCAAGGCTCAGAAGAGCCCACACACTCAGCTCTTAACCCCAGTGTGCAGAAAGAGTCAAAACGTGTTTTTCAGCAGAAATAAACGTTTCTGCAAGTTTGGTCAACCCCATGTAAGTTATGGGGCAGTAACAGAACACTTTTCAAAACGTGTTTTTCAGCCCGAAATAAACGCGTTTTTTCAGACAACTGAATCACCATGTAACAGCAAGGCTCAGAGGAGCCCACACACTCAGCTCTTAACCCCAGTGTGCAGAAAGAGTCAAAACGTGTTTTTCAGCAGAAATAAACATGTTTCTGCAAGTTTGGTCAACCCCATGTAAGTTATGGGGCAGTAACAGAACACTTTTCAAAACGTGTTTTTCAGCCCGAAATAAACGCGTTTTTTCAGACAACTGAATCCCCATGTAACAGCAAGGCTCAGAGGAGCCCACACACTCAGCTCTTAGCCCCAGTGTGCAGAAAGTGTCAAAACGTGTTTTTCAGCAGAAATAAACATGTTTCTGCAAGTTTGGTCAACCCCATGTAAGTTATGGGACAGTAACAGCACACTTTTCAAAACGTGTTTTTCAGCCCGAAATAAACGCGTTTTTTCAGAAAACTGAATCCCCATGTAACAGCAAGGCTCAGAGGAGCCCACACACTCAGATCTTAACCCCAGTGTGCAGAAAGGGTCAAAACGTGTTTTTCAGCAGAAATAAACATGTTTCTGCAAGTTTGGTCAACCCCATGTAAGTTATGGGGCAGTAACAGAACACTTTTCAAAACGTGTTTTTCAGCCCGAAATAAACGCGTTTTTTCAGACAACTGAATCACCATGTAACAGCAAGGCTCAGAGGAGCCCACACACTCAGCTCTTAACCCCAGTGTGCAGGAAGGGTCAAAACGTGTTTTTCAGCAGAAATAAACATGTTTCTGCAAGTTTGGTCAACCCCATGTAAGTTATGGGGCAGTAACAGAACACTTTTCAAAACGTGTTTTTCAGCCCGAAATAAACGCGTTTTTTCAGACAACTGAATCCCCATGTAACAGCAAGGCTCAGAGGAGCCCACACACTCAGATCTTAACCCCAGTGTGCAGAAAGGGTCAAAACGTGTTTTTCAGCAGAAATAAACATGTTTCTGCAAGTTTGGTCAACCCCATGTAAGTTATGGGGCAGTAACAGAACACTTTTCAAAACGTATTTTTCAGCCCGAAATAAACGCGTTTTTTCAGACAACTGAATCACCATGTAACAGCAAGGCTCAGAGGAGCCCACACACTCAGCTCTTAACCCCAGTGTGCAGGAAGGGTCAAAACGTGTTTTTCAGCAGAAATAAACATGTTTCTGCAAGTTTGGTCAACCCCATGTAAGTTATGGGACAGTAACAGCACACTTTTCAAAACGTGTTTTTCAGCCCGAAATAAACGCGTTTTTTCAGACAACTGAATCCCCATGTAACAGCAAGACTCAGAGGAGCCCACACACTCAGATCTTAACCCTAGTGTGCAGAAAGGGTAAAAACGTGTTTTTCAGCAGAAATAAACATGTTTCTGCAAGTTTGGTTAACCCCATGTAAGTTATGGGGAAGTAACAGAACACTTTTCAAAACGTGTTTTTCAGCCCGAAATAAACGCGTTTTTTCAGACAACTGAATCCCCATGTAACAGCAAGGTTCAGAAGAGCCCACACTCTCAGCTCTTAACCCCAGTGTGCAGGAAGGGTCAAAACGTGTTTTTCAGCAGAAATAAACATGTTTCTGCAAGTTTGGTCAACCCCATGTAAGTTATGGGGCAGTAACAGAACACTTTTCAAAACGTGTTTTTCAGCCCGAAATAAACGCGTTTTTTCAGACAACTGAATCCCCATGCAACAGCAAGGCTCAGAAGAGCCCACACACTCAGCTCTTAACCCCAGTGTGCAGAAAGAGTCAAAACGTGTTTTTCAGCAGAAATAAACATGTTTCTGCAAGTTTGGTCAACCCCATGTAAGTTATGGGGCAGTAACAGAACACTTTTCAAAACGTGTTTTTCAGCCCGAAATAAACGCGTTTTTTCAGACAACTGAATCACCATGTAACAGCAAGGCTCAGAGGAGCCCACACACTCAGCTCTTAACCCCAGTGTGGAGAAAGAGTCAAAACGTGTTTTTCAGCAGAAATAAACATGTTTCTGCAAGTTTGGTCAACCCCATGTAAGTTATGGGGCAGTAACAGAACACTTTTCAAAACGTGTTTTTCAGCCCGAAATAAACGCGTTTTTTCAGACAACTGAATCCCCATGTAACAGCAAGGCTCAGAGGAGCCCACACACTCAGCTCTTAGCCCCAGTGTGCAGAAAGTGTCAAAACGTGTTTTTCAGCAGAAATAAACATGTTTCTGCAAGTTTGGTCAACCCCATGTAAGTTATGGGACAGTAACAGCACACTTTTCAAAACGTGTTTTTCAGCCCGAAATAAACGCGTTTTTTCAGAAAACTGAATCCCCATGTAACAGCAAGGCTCAGAGGAGCCCACACACTCAGATCTTAACCCCAGTGTGCAAAAAGGGTCAAAACGTGTTTTTCAGCAGAAATAAACATGTTTCTGCAAGTTTGGTCAACCCCATGTAAGTTATGGGGCAGTAACAGAACACTTTTCAAAACGTGTTTTTCAGCCCGAAATAAACGCGTTTTTTCAGACAACTGAATCACCATGTAACAGCAAGGCTCAGAGGAGCCCACACACTCAGCTCTTAACCCCAGTGTGCAGGAAGGGTCAAAACGTGTTTTTCAGCAGAAATAAACATGTTTCTGCAAGTTTGGTCAACCCCATGTAAGTTATGGGACAGTAACAGCACACTTTTCAAAACGTGTTTTTCAGCCCGAAATAAACGCGTTTTTTCAGACAACTGAATCCCCATGTAACAGCAAGACTCAGAGGAGCCCACACACTCAGATCTTAACCCTAGTGTGCAGAAAGGGTAAAAACGTGTTTTTCAGCAGAAATAAACATGTTTCTGCAAGTTTGGTTAACCCCATGTAAGTTATGGGGAAGTAACAGAACACTTTTCAAAACGTGTTTTTCAGCCCGAAATAAACGCGTTTTTTCAGACAACTGAATCCCCATGTAACAGCAAGGTTCAGAAGAGCCCACACTCTCAGCTCTTAACCCCAGTGTGCAGGAAGGGTCAAAACGTGTTTTTCAGCAGAAATAAACATGTTTCTGCAAGTTTGGTCAACCCCATGTAAGTTATGGGGCAGTAACAGAACACTTTTCAAAACGTGTTTTTCAGCCCGAAATAAACGCGTTTTTTCAGACAACTGAATCCCCATGCAACAGCAAGGCTCAGAAGAGCCCACACACTCAGCTCTTAACCCCAGTGTGCAGAAAGAGTCAAAACGTGTTTTTCAGCAGAAATAAACGTTTCTGCAAGTTTGGTCAACCCCATGTAAGTTATGGGGCAGTAACAGAACACTTTTCAAAACGTGTTTTTCAGCCCGAAATAAACGCGTTTTTTCAGACAACTGAATCACCATGTAACAGCAAGGCTCAGAGGAGCCCACACACTCAGCTCTTAACCCCAGTGTGCAGAAAGAGTCAAAACGTGTTTTTCAGCAGAAATAAACATGTTTCTGCAAGTTTGGTCAACCCCATGTAAGTTATGGGGCAGTAACAGAACACTTTTCAAAACGTGTTTTTCAGCCCGAAATAAACGCGTTTTTTCAGACAACTGAATCCCCATGTAACAGCAAGGCTCAGAGGAGCCCACACACTCAGCTCTTAGCCCCAGTGTGCAGAAAGTGTCAAAACGTGTTTTTCAGCAGAAATAAACATGTTTCTGCAAGTTTGGTCAACCCCATGTAAGTTATGGGACAGTAACAGCACACTTTTCAAAACGTGTTTTTCAGCCCGAAATAAACGCGTTTTTTCAGAAAACTGAATCCCCATGTAACAGCAAGGCTCAGAGGAGCCCACACACTCAGATCTTAACCCCAGTGTGCAGAAAGGGTCAAAACGTGTTTTTCAGCAGAAATAAACATGTTTCTGCAAGTTTGGTCAACCCCATGTAAGTTATGGGGCAGTAACAGAACACTTTTCAAAACGTGTTTTTCAGCCCGAAATAAACGCGTTTTTTCAGACAACTGAATCACCATGTAACAGCAAGGCTCAGAGGAGCCCACACACTCAGCTCTTAACCCCAGTGTGCAGGAAGGGTCAAAACGTGTTTTTCAGCAGAAATAAACATGTTTCTGCAAGTTTGGTCAACCCCATGTAAGTTATGGGGCAGTAACAGAACACTTTTCAAAACGTGTTTTTCAGCCCGAAATAAACGCGTTTTTTCAGACAACTGAATCCCCATGCAACAGCAAGGCTCAGAAGAGCCCACACACTCAGCTCTTAACCCCAGTGTGCAGGAAGGGTCAAAACGTGTTTTTCAGCAGAAATAAACATGTTTCTGCAAGTTTGGTCAACCCCATGTAAGTTATGGGGCAGTAACAGAACACTTTTCAAAACGTGTTTTTCAGCCCGAAATAAACGCGTTTTTTCAGACAACTGAATCCCCATGCAACAGCAAGGCTCAGAAGAGCCCACACACTCAGCTCTTAACCCCAGTGTGCAGAAAGAGTCAAAACGTGTTTTTCAGCAGAAATAAACATGTTTCTGCAAGTTTGGTCAACCCCATGTAAGTTATGGGGCAGTAACAGAACACTTTTCAAAACGTGTTTTTCAGCCCGAAATAAACGCGTTTTTTCAGACAACTGAATCCCCATGTAACAGCAAGGCTCAGAGGAGCCCACACACTCAGCTCTTAGCCCCAGTGTGCAGAAAGTGTCAAAACGTGTTTTTCAGCAGAAATAAACATGTTTCTGCAAGTTTGGTCAACCCCATGTAAGTTATGGGACAGTAACAGCACACTTTTCAAAACGTGTTTTTCAGCCCGAAATAAACGCGTTTTTTCAGAAAACTGAATCCCCATGTAACAGCAAGGCTCAGAGGAGCCCACACACTCAGATCTTAACCCCAGTGTGCAGAAAGGGTCAAAACGTGTTTTTCAGCAGAAATAAACATGTTTCTGCAAGTTTGGTCAACCCCATGTAAGTTATGGGGCAGTAACAGAACACTTTTCAAAACGTGTTTTTCAGCCCGAAATAAACGCGTTTTTTCAGACAACTGAATCCCCATGCAACAGCAAGGCTCAGAAGAGCCCACACACTCAGCTCTTAACCCCAGTGTGCAGGAAGGGTCAAAACGTGTTTTTCAGCAGAAATAAACATGTTTCTGCAAGTTTGGTCAACCCCATGTAAGTTATGGGGCAGTAACAGAACACTTTTCAAAACGTGTTTTTCAGCCCGAAATAAACGCGTTTTTTCAGACAACTGAATCCCCATGCAACAGCAAGGCTCAGAAGAGCCCACACACTCAGCTCTTAACCCCAGTGTGCAGAAAGAGTCAAAACGTGTTTTTCAGCAGAAATAAACATGTTTCTGCAAGTTTGGTCAACCCCATGTAAGTTATGGGGCAGTAACAGAACACTTTTCAAAACGTGTTTTTCAGCCCGAAATAAACGCGTTTTTTCAGACAACTGAATCCCCATGTAACAGCAAGGCTCAGAGGAGCCCACACACTCAGATCTTAACCCCAGTGTGCAGAAAGGGTCAAAACGTGTTTTTCAGCAGAAATAAACATGTTTCTGCAAGTTTGGTCAACCCCATGTAAGTTATGGGGCAGTAACAGAACACTTTTCAAAACGTGTTTTTCAGCCCGAAATAAACGCGTTTTTTCAGACAACTGAATCACCATGTAACAGCAAGGCTCAGAGGAGCCCACACACTCAGCTCTTAACCCCAGTGTGCAGGAAGGGTCAAAACGTGTTTTTCAGCAGAAATAAACATGTTTCTGCAAGTTTGGTCAACCCCATGTAAGTTATGGGACAGTAACAGCACACTTTTCAAAACGTGTTTTTCAGCCCGAAATAAACGCGTTTTTTCAGACAACTGAATCCCCATGTAACAGCAAGGCTCAGAGGAGCCCACACACTCAGATCTTAACCCTAGTGTGCAGAAAGGGTAAAAACGTGTTTTTCAGCAGAAATAAACATGTTTCTGCAAGTTTGGTCAACCCCATGTAAGTTATGGGGCAGTAACAGAACACTTTTCAAAACGTGTTTTTCAGCCCGAAATAAACGCGTTTTTTCAGACAACTGAATCACCATGTAACAGCAAGGCTCAGAGGAGCCCACACACTCAGCTCTTAACCCCAGTGTGCAGGAAGGGTCAAAACGTGTTTTTCAGCAGAAATAAACATGTTTCTGCAAGTTTGGTCAACCCCATGTAAGTTATGGGACAGTAACAGAACACTTTTCAAAACGTGTTTTTCAGCCCGAAATAAACGCGTTTTTTCAGACAACTGAATCCCCATACAACAGCAAGGCTCAGAAGAGCCCACACACTCAGCTCTTAACCCCAGTGTGCAAAAAGGGTCAAAACGTGTTTTTCAGCAGAAATAAACATGTTTCTGCAAGTTTGGTCAACCCCATGTAAGTTATGGGGCAGTAACAGAACACTTTTCAAAACGTGTTTTTCAGCCCGAAATAAACGCGTTTTTTCAGACAACTGAATCACCATGTAACAGCAAGGCTCAGAGGAGCCCACACACTCAGCTCTTAACCCCAGTGTGCAGGAAGGGTCAAAACGTGTTTTTCAGCAGAAATAAACATGTTTCTGCAAGTTTGGTCAACCCCATGTAAGTTATGGGACAGTAACAGCACACTTTTCAAAACGTGTTTTTCAGCCCGAAATAAACGCGTTTTTTCAGACAACTGAATCCCCATGTAACAGCAAGACTCAGAGGAGCCCACACACTCAGATCTTAACCCTAGTGTGCAGAAAGGGTAAAAACGTGTTTTTCAGCAGAAATAAACATGTTTCTGCAAGTTTGGTTAACCCCATGTAAGTTATGGGGAAGTAACAGAACACTTTTCAAAACGTGTTTTTCAGCCCGAAATAAACGCGTTTTTTCAGACAACTGAATCCCCATGTAACAGCAAGGTTCAGAAGAGCCCACACTCTCAGCTCTTAACCCCAGTGTGCAGGAAGGGTCAAAACGTGTTTTTCAGCAGAAATAAACATGTTTCTGCAAGTTTGGTCAACCCCATGTAAGTTATGGGGCAGTAACAGAACACTTTTCAAAACGTGTTTTTCAGCCCGAAATAAACGCGTTTTTTCAGACAACTGAATCCCCATGTAACAGCAAGGCTCAGAGGAGCCCACACACTCAGCTCTTAACCCCAGTGTGCAGAAAGAGTCAAAACGTGTTTTTCAGCAGAAATAAACATGTTTCTGCAAGTTTGGTCAACCCCATGTAAGTTATGGGGCAGTAACAGAACACTTTTCAAAACGTGTTTTTCAGCCCGAAATAAACGCGTTTTTTCAGACAACTGAATCACCATGTAACAGCAAGGCTCAGAGGAGCCCACACACTCAGCTCTTAACCCCAGTGTGCAGAAAGAGTCAAAACGTGTTTTTCAGCAGAAATAAACATGTTTCTGCAAGTTTGGTCAACCCCATGTAAGTTATGGGGCAGTAACAGAACACTTTTCAAAACGTGTTTTTCAGCCCGAAATAAACGCGTTTTTTCAGACAACTGAATCCCCATGTAACAGCAAGGCTCAGAGGAGCCCACACACTCAGCTCTTAGCCCCAGTGTGCAGAAAGTGTCAAAACGTGTTTTTCAGCAGAAATAAACATGTTTCTGCAAGTTTGGTCAACCCCATGTAAGTTATGGGACAGTAACAGCACACTCTTCAAAACGTGTTTTTCAGCCCGAAATAAACGCGTTTTTTCAGAAAACTGAATCCCCATGTAACAGCAAGGCTCAGAGGAGCCCACACACTCAGATCTTAACCCCAGTGTGCAGAAAGGGTCAAAACGTGTTTTTCAGCAGAAATAAACATGTTTCTGCAAGTTTGGTTAACCCCATGTAAGTTATGGGGCAGTAACAGAACACTTTTCAAAACGTGTTTTTCAGCCCGAAATAAACGCGTTTTTTCAGACAACTGAATCCCCATGCAACAGCAAGGCTCAGAAGAGCCCACACACTCAGCTCTTAACCCCAGTGTGCAGAAAGAGTCAAAACGTGTTTTTCAGCAGAAATAAACGTTTCTGCAAGTTTGGTCAACCCCATGTAAGTTATGGGGCAGTAACAGAACACTTTTCAAAACGTGTTTTTCAGCCCGAAATAAACGCGTTTTTTCAGACAACTGAATCACCATGTAACAGCAAGGCTCAGAGGAGCCCACACACTCAGCTCTTAACCCCAGTGTGCAGAAAGAGTCAAAACGTGTTTTTCAGCAGAAATAAACATGTTTCTGCAAGTTTGGTCAACCCCATGTAAGTTATGGGGCAGTAACAGAACACTTTTCAAAACGTGTTTTTCAGCCCGAAATAAACGCGTTTTTTCAGACAACTGAATCCCCATGTAACAGCAAGGCTCAGAGGAGCCCACACACTCAGCTCTTAGCCCCAGTGTGCAGAAAGTGTCAAAACGTGTTTTTCAGCAGAAATAAACATGTTTCTGCAAGTTTGGTCAACCCCATGTAAGTTATGGGACAGTAACAGCACACTTTTCAAAACGTGTTTTTCAGCCCGAAATAAACGCGTTTTTTCAGAAAACTGAATCCCCATGTAACAGCAAGGCTCAGAGGAGCCCACACACTCAGATCTTAACCCTAGTGTGCAGAAAGGGTAAAAACGTGTTTTTCAGCAGAAATAAACATGTTTCTGAAAGTTTGGTCAACCCCATGTAAGTTATGGGGCAGTAACAGAACACTTTTCAAAACGTGTTTTTCAGCCCGAAATAAACGCGTTTTTTCAGACAACTGAATCACCATGTAACAGCAAGGCTCAGAGGAGCCCACACACTCAGCTCTTAACCCCAGTGTGCAGGAAGGGTCAAAACGTGTTTTTCAGCAGAAATAAACATGTTTCTGCAAGTTTGGTCAACCCCATGTAAGTTATGGGGCAGTAACAGAACACTTTTCAAAACGTGTTTTTCAGCCCGAAATAAACGCGTTTTTTCAGACAACTGAATCCCCATACAACAGCAAGGCTCAGAAGAGCCCACACACTCAGCTCTTAACCCCAGTGTGCAAAAAGGGTCAAAACGTGTTTTTCAGCAGAAATAAACATGTTTCTGCAAGTTTGGTCAACCCCATGTAAGTTATGGGGCAGTAACAGAACACTTTTCAAAACGTGTTTTTCAGCCCGAAATAAACGCGTTTTTTCAGACAACTGAATCACCATGTAACAGCAAGGCTCAGAGGAGCCCACACACTCAGCTCTTAACCCCAGTGTGCAGGAAGGGTCAAAACGTGTTTTTCAGCAGAAATAAACATGTTTCTGCAAGTTTGGTCAACCCCATGTAAGTTATGGGACAGTAACAGCACACTTTTCAAAACGTGTTTTTCAGCCCGAAATAAACGCGTTTTTTCAGACAACTGAATCCCCATGTAACAGCAAGACTCAGAGGAGCCCACACACTCAGATCTTAACCCTAGTGTGCAGAAAGGGTAAAAACGTGTTTTTCAGCAGAAATAAACATGTTTCTGCAAGTTTGGTTAACCCCATGTAAGTTATGGGGAAGTAACAGAACACTTTTCAAAACGTGTTTTTCAGCCCGAAATAAACGCGTTTTTTCAGACAACTGAATCCCCATGTAACAGCAAGGTTCAGAAGAGCCCACACTCTCAGCTCTTAACCCCAGTGTGCAGGAAGGGTCAAAACGTGTTTTTCAGCAGAAATAAACATGTTTCTGCAAGTTTGGTCAACCCCATGTAAGTTATGGGGCAGTAACAGAACACTTTTCAAAACGTGTTTTTCAGCCCGAAATAAACGCGTTTTTTCAGACAACTGAATCCCCATGTAACAGCAAGGCTCAGAGGAGCCCACACACTCAGCTCTTAACCCCAGTGTGCAGAAAGAGTCAAAACGTGTTTTTCAGCAGAAATAAACATGTTTCTGCAAGTTTGGTCAACCCCATGTAAGTTATGGGGCAGTAACAGAACACTTTTCAAAACGTGTTTTTCAGCCCGAAATAAACGCGTTTTTTCAGACAACTGAATCACCATGTAACAGCAAGGCTCAGAGGAGCCCACACACTCAGCTCTTAACCCCAGTGTGCAGAAAGAGTCAAAACGTGTTTTTCAGCAGAAATAAACATGTTTCTGCAAGTTTGGTCAACCCCATGTAAGTTATGGGGCAGTAACAGAACACTTTTCAAAACGTGTTTTTCAGCCCGAAATAAACGCGTTTTTTCAGACAACTGAATCCCCATGTAACAGCAAGGCTCAGAGGAGCCCACACACTCAGCTCTTAGCCCCAGTGTGCAGAAAGTGTCAAAACGTGTTTTTCAGCAGAAATAAACATGTTTCTGCAAGTTTGGTCAACCCCATGTAAGTTATGGGACAGTAACAGCACACTCTTCAAAACGTGTTTTTCAGCCCGAAATAAACGCGTTTTTTCAGAAAACTGAATCCCCATGTAACAGCAAGGCTCAGAGGAGCCCACACACTCAGATCTTAACCCCAGTGTGCAGAAAGGGTCAAAACGTGTTTTTCAGCAGAAATAAACATGTTTCTGCAAGTTTGGTTAACCCCATGTAAGTTATGGGGAAGTAACAGAACACTTTTCAAAACGTGTTTTTCAGCCCGAAATAAACGCGTTTTTTCAGACAACTGAATCCCCATGTAACAGCAAGGTTCAGAAGAGCCCACACTCTCAGCTCTTAACCCCAGTGTGCAGGAAGGGTCAAAACGTGTTTTTCAGCAGAAATAAACATGTTTCTGCAAGTTTGGTCAACCCCATGTAAGTTATGGGGCAGTAACAGAACACTTTTCAAAACGTGTTTTTCAGCCCGAAATAAACGCGTTTTTTCAGACAACTGAATCCCCATGCAACAGCAAGGCTCAGAAGAGCCCACACACTCAGCTCTTAACCCCAGTGTGCAGAAAGAGTCAAAACGTGTTTTTCAGCAGAAATAAACGTTTCTGCAAGTTTGGTCAACCCCATGTAAGTTATGGGGCAGTAACAGAACACTTTTCAAAACGTGTTTTTCAGCCCGAAATAAACGCGTTTTTTCAGACAACTGAATCACCATGTAACAGCAAGGCTCAGAGGAGCCCACACACTCAGCTCTTAACCCCAGTGTGCAGGAAGGGTCAAAACGTGTTTTTCAGCAGAAATAAACATGTTTCTGCAAGTTTGGTCAACCCCATGTAAGTTATGGGGCAGTAACAGAACACTTTTCAAAACGTGTTTTTCAGCCCGAAATAAACGCGTTTTTTCAGACAACTGAATCCCCATACAACAGCAAGGCTCAGAAGAGCCCACACACTCAGCTCTTAACCCCAGTGTGCAAAAAGGGTCAAAACGTGTTTTTCAGCAGAAATAAACATGTTTCTGCAAGTTTGGTCAACCCCATGTAAGTTATGGGGCAGTAACAGAACACTTTTCAAAACGTGTTTTTCAGCCCGAAATAAACGCGTTTTTTCAGACAACTGAATCACCATGTAACAGCAAGGCTCAGAGGAGCCCACACACTCAGCTCTTAACCCCAGTGTGCAGGAAGGGTCAAAACGTGTTTTTCAGCAGAAATAAACATGTTTCTGCAAGTTTGGTCAACCCCATGTAAGTTATGGGACAGTAACAGCACACTTTTCAAAACGTGTTTTTCAGCCCGAAATAAACGCGTTTTTTCAGACAACTGAATCCCCATGTAACAGCAAGACTCAGAGGAGCCCACACACTCAGATCTTAACCCTAGTGTGCAGAAAGGGTAAAAACGTGTTTTTCAGCAGAAATAAACATGTTTCTGCAAGTTTGGTTAACCCCATGTAAGTTATGGGGAAGTAACAGAACACTTTTCAAAACGTGTTTTTCAGCCCGAAATAAACGCGTTTTTTCAGACAACTGAATCCCCATGTAACAGCAAGGTTCAGAAGAGCCCACACTCTCAGCTCTTAACCCCAGTGTGCAGGAAGGGTCAAAACGTGTTTTTCAGCAGAAATAAACATGTTTCTGCAAGTTTGGTCAACCCCATGTAAGTTATGGGGCAGTAACAGAACACTTTTCAAAACGTGTTTTTCAGCCCGAAATAAACGCGTTTTTTCAGACAACTGAATCCCCATGTAACAGCAAGGCTCAGAGGAGCCCACACACTCAGCTCTTAACCCCAGTGTGCAGAAAGAGTCAAAACGTGTTTTTCAGCAGAAATAAACATGTTTCTGCAAGTTTGGTCAACCCCATGTAAGTTATGGGGCAGTAACAGAACACTTTTCAAAACGTGTTTTTCAGCCCGAAATAAACGCGTTTTTTCAGACAACTGAATCACCATGTAACAGCAAGGCTCAGAGGAGCCCACACACTCAGCTCTTAACCCCAGTGTGCAGAAAGAGTCAAAACGTGTTTTTCAGCAGAAATAAACATGTTTCTGCAAGTTTGGTCAACCCCATGTAAGTTATGGGGCAGTAACAGAACACTTTTCAAAACGTGTTTTTCAGCCCGAAATAAACGCGTTTTTTCAGACAACTGAATCCCCATGTAACAGCAAGGCTCAGAGGAGCCCACACACTCAGCTCTTAGCCCCAGTGTGCAGAAAGTGTCAAAACGTGTTTTTCAGCAGAAATAAACATGTTTCTGCAAGTTTGGTCAACCCCATGTAAGTTATGGGACAGTAACAGCACACTCTTCAAAACGTGTTTTTCAGCCCGAAATAAACGCGTTTTTTCAGAAAACTGAATCCCCATGTAACAGCAAGGCTCAGAGGAGCCCACACACTCAGATCTTAACCCCAGTGTGCAGAAAGGGTCAAAACGTGTTTTTCAGCAGAAATAAACATGTTTCTGCAAGTTTGGTTAACCCCATGTAAGTTATGGGGAAGTAACAGAACACTTTTCAAAACGTGTTTTTCAGCCCGAAATAAACGCGTTTTTTCAGACAACTGAATCCCCATGTAACAGCAAGGTTCAGAAGAGCCCACACTCTCAGCTCTTAACCCCAGTGTGCAGGAAGGGTCAAAACGTGTTTTTCAGCAGAAATAAACATGTTTCTGCAAGTTTGGTCAACCCCATGTAAGTTATGGGGCAGTAACAGAACACTTTTCAAAACGTGTTTTTCAGCCCGAAATAAACGCGTTTTTTCAGACAACTGAATCCCCATGCAACAGCAAGGCTCAGAAGAGCCCACACACTCAGCTCTTAACCCCAGTGTGCAGAAAGAGTCAAAACGTGTTTTTCAGCAGAAATAAACGTTTCTGCAAGTTTGGTCAACCCCATGTAAGTTATGGGGCAGTAACAGAACACTTTTCAAAACGTGTTTTTCAGCCCGAAATAAACGCGTTTTTTCAGACAACTGAATCACCATGTAACAGCAAGGCTCAGAGGAGCCCACACACTCAGCTCTTAACCCCAGTGTGCAGAAAGAGTCAAAACGTGTTTTTCAGCAGAAATAAACATGTTTCTGCAAGTTTGGTCAACCCCATGTAAGTTATGGGGCAGTAACAGAACACTTTTCAAAACGTGTTTTTCAGCCCGAAATAAACGCGTTTTTTCAGACAACTGAATCCCCATGTAACAGCAAGGCTCAGAGGAGCCCACACACTCAGCTCTTAGCCCCAGTGTGCAGAAAGTGTCAAAACGTGTTTTTCAGCAGAAATAAACATGTTTCTGCAAGTTTGGTCAACCCCATGTAAGTTATGGGACAGTAACAGCACACTTTTCAAAACGTGTTTTTCAGCCCGAAATAAACGCGTTTTTTCAGAAAACTGAATCCCCATGTAACAGCAAGGCTCAGAGGAGCCCACACACTCAGATCTTAACCCCAGTGTGCAGAAAGGGTCAAAACGTGTTTTTCAGCAGAAATAAACATGTTTCTGCAAGTTTGGTCAACCCCATGTAAGTTATGGGGCAGTAACAGAACACTTTTCAAAACGTGTTTTTCAGCCCGAAATAAACGCGTTTTTTCAGACAACTGAATCACCATGTAACAGCAAGGCTCAGAGGAGCCCACACACTCAGCTCTTAACCCCAGTGTGCAGGAAGGGTCAAAACGTGTTTTTCAGCAGAAATAAACATGTTTCTGCAAGTTTGGTCAACCCCATGTAAGTTATGGGGCAGTAACAGAACACTTTTCAAAACGTGTTTTTCAGCCCGAAATAAACGCGTTTTTTCAGACAACTGAATCCCCATGCAACAGCAAGGCTCAGAAGAGCCCACACACTCAGCTCTTAACCCCAGTGTGCAGGAAGGGTCAAAACGTGTTTTTCAGCAGAAATAAACATGTTTCTGCAAGTTTGGTCAACCCCATGTAAGTTATGGGGCAGTAACAGAACACTTTTCAAAACGTGTTTTTCAGCCCGAAATAAACGCGTTTTTTCAGACAACTGAATCCCCATGCAACAGCAAGGCTCAGAAGAGCCCACACACTCAGCTCTTAACCCCAGTGTGCAGAAAGAGTCAAAACGTGTTTTTCAGCAGAAATAAACATGTTTCTGCAAGTTTGGTCAACCCCATGTAAGTTATGGGGCAGTAACAGAACACTTTTCAAAACGTGTTTTTCAGCCCGAAATAAACGCGTTTTTTCAGACAACTGAATCCCCATGTAACAGCAAGGCTCAGAGGAGCCCACACACTCAGCTCTTAGCCCCAGTGTGCAGAAAGTGTCAAAACGTGTTTTTCAGCAGAAATAAACATGTTTCTGCAAGTTTGGTCAACCCCATGTAAGTTATGGGACAGTAACAGCACACTTTTCAAAACGTGTTTTTCAGCCCGAAATAAACGCGTTTTTTCAGAAAACTGAATCCCCATGTAACAGCAAGGCTCAGAGGAGCCCACACACTCAGATCTTAACCCCAGTGTGCAGAAAGGGTCAAAACGTGTTTTTCAGCAGAAATAAACATGTTTCTGCAAGTTTGGTCAACCCCATGTAAGTTATGGGGCAGTAACAGAACACTTTTCAAAACGTGTTTTTCAGCCCGAAATAAACGCGTTTTTTCAGACAACTGAATCCCCATGCAACAGCAAGGCTCAGAAGAGCCCACACACTCAGCTCTTAACCCCAGTGTGCAGGAAGGGTCAAAACGTGTTTTTCAGCAGAAATAAACATGTTTCTGCAAGTTTGGTCAACCCCATGTAAGTTATGGGGCAGTAACAGAACACTTTTCAAAACGTGTTTTTCAGCCCGAAATAAACGCGTTTTTTCAGACAACTGAATCCCCATGCAACAGCAAGGCTCAGAAGAGCCCACACACTCAGCTCTTAACCCCAGTGTGCAGAAAGAGTCAAAACGTGTTTTTCAGCAGAAATAAACATGTTTCTGCAAGTTTGGTCAACCCCATGTAAGTTATGGGGCAGTAACAGAACACTTTTCAAAACGTGTTTTTCAGCCCGAAATAAACGCGTTTTTTCAGACAACTGAATCCCCATGTAACAGCAAGGCTCAGAGGAGCCCACACACTCAGATCTTAACCCCAGTGTGCAGAAAGGGTCAAAACGTGTTTTTCAGCAGAAATAAACATGTTTCTGCAAGTTTGGTCAACCCCATGTAAGTTATGGGGCAGTAACAGAACACTTTTCAAAACGTGTTTTTCAGCCCGAAATAAACGCGTTTTTTCAGACAACTGAATCACCATGTAACAGCAAGGCTCAGAGGAGCCCACACACTCAGCTCTTAACCCCAGTGTGCAGGAAGGGTCAAAACGTGTTTTTCAGCAGAAATAAACATGTTTCTGCAAGTTTGGTCAACCCCATGTAAGTTATGGGACAGTAACAGCACACTTTTCAAAACGTGTTTTTCAGCCCGAAATAAACGCGTTTTTTCAGACAACTGAATCCCCATGTAACAGCAAGGCTCAGAGGAGCCCACACACTCAGATCTTAACCCTAGTGTGCAGAAAGGGTAAAAACGTGTTTTTCAGCAGAAATAAACATGTTTCTGCAAGTTTGGTCAACCCCATGTAAGTTATGGGGCAGTAACAGAACACTTTTCAAAACGTGTTTTTCAGCCCGAAATAAACGCGTTTTTTCAGACAACTGAATCACCATGTAACAGCAAGGCTCAGAGGAGCCCACACACTCAGCTCTTAACCCCAGTGTGCAGGAAGGGTCAAAACGTGTTTTTCAGCAGAAATAAACATGTTTCTGCAAGTTTGGTCAACCCCATGTAAGTTATGGGGCAGTAACAGAACACTTTTCAAAACGTGTTTTTCAGCCCGAAATAAACGCGTTTTTTCAGACAACTGAATCCCCATACAACAGCAAGGCTCAGAAGAGCCCACACACTCAGCTCTTAACCCCAGTGTGCAGAAAGGGTCAAAACGTGTTTTTCAGCAGCAATAAACATGTTTCTGCAAGTTTGGTCAACCCCATGTAAGTTATGGGGCAGTAACAGAACACTTTTCAAAACGTGTTTTTCAGCCCGAAATAAACGCGTTTTTTCAGACAACTGAATCACCATGTAACAGCAAGGCTAAGAGGAGCCCACACACTCAGCTCTTAACCCCAGTGTGCAGGAAGGGTCAAAACGTGTTTTTCAGCAGAAATAAACATGTTTCTGCAAGTTTGGTCAACCCCATGTAAGTTATGGGACAGTAACAGCACACTTTTCAAAACGTGTTTTTCAGCCCGAAATAAACGCGTTTTTTCAGACAACTGAATCCCCATGTAACAGCAAGGCTCAGAGGAGCCCACACACTCAGATCTTAACCCCAGTGTGCAGAAAGGGTCAAAACGTGTTTTTCAGCAGAAATAAACATGTTTCTGCAAGTTTGGTCAACCCCATGTAAGTTATGGGGCAGTAACAGAACACTTTTCAAAACGTGTTTCTCAGCCCGAAATAAACGCGTTTTTTCAGACAACTGAATCACCATGTAACAGCAAGGCTCAGAGGAGCCCACACACTCAGCTCTTAACCCCAGTGTGCAGGAAGGGTCAAAACGTGTTTTTCAGCAGAAATAAACGTTTCTGCAAGTTTGGTCAACACCATGTAAGTTATGGGACAGTAACAGCACACTTTTCAAAACGTGTTTTTCAGCCCGAAATAAACGCGTTTTTTCAGACAACTGAATCCCCATGTAACAGCAAGACTCAGAGGAGCCCACACACTCAGATCTTAACCCTAGTGTGCAGAAAGGGTAAAAACGTGTTTTTCAGCAGAAATAAACATGTTTCTGCAAGTTTGGTTAACCCCATGTAAGTTATGGGGAAGTAACAGAACACTTTTCAAAACGTGTTTTTCAGCCCGAAATAAACGCGTTTTTTCAGACAACTGAATCCCCATGTAACAGCAAGGTTCAGAAGAGCCCACACTCTCAGCTCTTAACCCCAGTGTGCAGGAAGGGTCAAAACGTGTTTTTCAGCAGAAATAAACATGTTTCTGCAAGTTTGGTCAACCCCATGTAAGTTATGGGGCAGTAACAGAACACTTTTCAAAACGTGTTTTTCAGCCCGAAATAAACGCGTTTTTTCAGACAACTGAATCCCCATGCAACAGCAAGGCTCAGAAGAGCCAACACACTCAGCTCTTAACCCCAATGTGCAGAAAGAGTCAAAACGTGTTTTGCAGCAGAAATAAACATGTTTCTGCAAGTTTGGTCAACCCCATGTAAGTTATGGGGCAGTAACAGAACACTTTTCAAAACGTGTTTTTCAGCCCGAAATAATCCCGTTTTTTCAGACAACTGAATCCCCATGTAACAGCAAGGCTCAGAGGAGCCCACACACTCAGCTCTTAGCCCCAGTGTGCAGAAAGTGTCAAAACGTGTTTTTCAGCAGAAATAAACATGTTTCTGCAAGTTTGGTCAACCCCATGTAAGTTATGGGACAGTAACAGCACACTTTTCAAAACGTGTTTTTCAGCCCGAAATAAACGCGTTTTTTCAGAAAACTGAATCCCCATGTAACAGCAAGGCTCAGAGGAGCCCACACACTCAGATCTTAACCCCAGTGTGCAGAAAGGGTCAAAACGTGTTTTTCAGCAGAAATAAACATGTTTCTGCAAGTTTGGTTAACCCCATGTAAGTTATGGGGAAGTAACAGAACACTTTTCAAAACGTGTTTTTCAGCCCGAAATAAACGCGTTTTTTCAGACAACTGAATCCCCATGTAACAGCAAGGTTCAGAAGAGCCCACACTCTCAGCTCTTAACCCCATTGTGCAGGAAGGGTCAAAACGTGTTTTTCAGCAGAAATAAACATGTTTCTGCAAGTTTGGTCAACCCCATGTAAGTTATGGGGCAGTAACAGAACACTTTTCAAAACGTGTTTTTCAGCCCGAAATAAACGCGTTTTTTCAGACAACTGAATCCCCATGCAACAGCAAGGCTCAGAAGAGCCCACACACTCAGCTCTTAACCCCAGTGTGCATTAAGAGTCAAAACGTGTTTTTCAGCAGAAATAAACATGTTTCTGCAAGTTTGGTCAACCCCATGTAAGTTATGGGGCAGTAACAGAACACTTTTCAAAACGTGTTTTTCAGCCCGAAATAAACGCGTTTTTTCAGACAACTGAATCACCATGTAACAGCAAGGCTCAGAGGAGCCCACACACTCAGCTCTTAACCCCAGTGTGCAGAAAGAGTCAAAACGTGTTTTTCAGCAGAAATAAACATGTTTCTGCAAGTTTGGTCAACCCCATGTAAGTTATGGGGCAGTAACAGAACACTTTTCAAAACGTGTTTTTCAGCCCGAAATAAACGCGTTTTTTCAGACAACTGAATCCCCATGTAACAGCAAGGCTCAGAGGAGCCCACACACTCAGCTCTTAGCCCCAGTGTGCAGAAAGTGTCAAAACGTGTTTTTCAGCAGAAATAAACATGTTTCTGCAAGTTTGGTCAACCCCATGTAAGTTATGGGACAGTAACAGCACACTTTTCAAAACGTGTTTTTCAGCCCGAAATAAACGCGTTTTTTCAGAAAACTGAATCCCCATGTAACAGCAAGGCTCAGAGGAGCCCACACACTCAGATCTTAACCCCAGTGTGCAGAAAGGGTCAAAACGTGTTTTTCAGCAGAAATAAACATGTTTCTGCAAGTTTGGTCAACCCCATGTAAGTTATGGGGCAGTAACAGAACACTTTTCAAAACGTGTTTTTCAGCCCGAAATAAACGCGTTTTTTCAGACAACTGAATCACCATGTAACAGCAAGGCTCAGAGGAGCCCACACACTCAGCTCTTAACCCCAGTGTGCAGGAAGGGTCAAAACGTGTTTTTCAGCAGAAATAAACATGTTTCTGCAAGTTTGGTCAACCCCATGTAAGTTATGGGGCAGTAACAGAACACTTTTCAAAACGTGTTTTTCAGCCCGAAATAAACGCGTTTTTTCAGACAACTGAATCCCCATGTAACAGCAAGGCTCAGAGGAGCCCACACACTCAGATCTTAACCCCAGTGTGCAGAAAGGGTCAAAACGTGTTTTTCAGCAGAAATAAACATGTTTCTGCAAGTTTGGTCAACCCCATGTAAGTTATGGGGCAGTAACAGAACACTTTTCAAAACGTGTTTTTCAGCCCGAAATAAACGCGTTTTTTCAGACAACTGAATCACCATGTAACAGCAAGGCTAAGAGGAGCCCACACACTCAGCTCTTAACCCCAGTGTGCAGGAAGGGTCAAAACGTGTTTTTCAGCAGAAATAAACATGTTTCTGCAAGTTTGGTCAACCCCATGTAAGTTATGGGGCAGTAACAGAACACTTTTCAAAACGTGTTTTTCAGCCCGAAATAAACGCGTTTTTTCAGACAACTGAATCACCATGTAACAGCAAGGCTCAGAGGAGCCCACACACTCAGCTCTTAACCCCAGTGTGCAGGAAGGGTCAAAACGTGTTTTTCAGCAGAAATAAACGTTTCTGCAAGTTTGGTCAACCCCATGTAAGTTATGGGACAGTAACAGCACACTTTTCAAAACGTGTTTTTCAGCCCGAAATAAACGCGTTTTTTCAGACAACTGAATCCCCATGTAACAGCAAGACTCAGAGGAGCCCACACACTCAGATCTTAACCCTAGTGTGCAGAAAGGGTAAAAACGTGTTTTTCAGCAGAAATAAACATGTTTCTGCAAGTTTGGTTAACCCCATGTAAGTTATGGGGAAGTAACAGAACACTTTTCAAAACGTGTTTTTCAGCCCGAAATAAACGCGTTTTTTCAGACAACTGAATCCCCATGTAACAGCAAGGTTCAGAAGAGCCCACACTCTCAGCTCTTAACCCCAGTGTGCAGGAAGGGTCAAAACGTGTTTTTCAGCAGAAATAAACATGTTTCTGCAAGTTTGGTCAACCCCATGTAAGTTATGGGGCAGTAACAGAACACTTTTCAAAACGTGTTTTTCAGCCCGAAATAAACGCGTTTTTTCAGACAACTGAATCCCCATGCAACAGCAAGGCTCAGAAGAGCCAACACACTCAGCTCTTAACCCCAATGTGCAGAAAGAGTCAAAACGTGTTTTGCAGCAGAAATAAACATGTTTCTGCAAGTTTGGTCAACCCCATGTAAGTTATGGGGCAGTAACAGAACACTTTTCAAAACGTGTTTTTCAGCCCGAAATAATCCCGTTTTTTCAGACAACTGAATCCCCATGTAACAGCAAGGCTCAGAGGAGCCCACACACTCAGCTCTTAGCCCCAGTGTGCAGAAAGTGTCAAAACGTGTTTTTCAGCAGAAATAAACATGTTTCTGCAAGTTTGGTCAACCCCATGTAAGTTATGGGACAGTAACAGCACACTTTTCAAAACGTGTTTTTCAGCCCGAAATAAACGCGTTTTTTCAGAAAACTGAATCCCCATGTAACAGCAAGGCTCAGAGGAGCCCACACACTCAGATCTTAACCCCAGTGTGCAGAAAGGGTCAAAACGTGTTTTTCAGCAGAAATAAACATGTTTCTGCAAGTTTGGTTAACCCCATGTAAGTTATGGGGAAGTAACAGAACACTTTTCAAAACGTGTTTTTCAGCCCGAAATAAACGCGTTTTTTCAGACAACTGAATCCCCATGTAACAGCAAGGTTCAGAAGAGCCCACACTCTCAGCTCTTAACCCCATTGTGCAGGAAGGGTCAAAACGTGTTTTTCAGCAGAAATAAACATGTTTCTGCAAGTTTGGTCAACCCCATGTAAGTTATGGGGCAGTAACAGAACACTTTTCAAAACGTGTTTTTCAGCCCGAAATAAACGCGTTTTTTCAGACAACTGAATCCCCATGCAACAGCAAGGCTCAGAAGAGCCCACACACTCAGCTCTTAACCCCAGTGTGCAGAAAGAGTCAAAACGTGTTTTTCAGCAGAAATAAACATGTTTCTGCAAGTTTGGTCAACCCCATGTAAGTTATGGGGCAGTAACAGAACACTTTTCAAAACGTGTTTTTCAGCCCGAAATAAACGCGTTTTTTCAGACAACTGAATCACCATGTAACAGCAAGGCTCAGAGGAGCCCACACACTCAGCTCTTAACCCCAGTGTGCAGAAAGAGTCAAAACGTGTTTTTCAGCAGAAATAAACATGTTTCTGCAAGTTTGGTCAACCCCATGTAAGTTATGGGGCAGTAACAGAACACTTTTCAAAACGTGTTTTTCAGCCCGAAATAAACGCGTTTTTTCAGACAACTGAATCCCCATGTAACAGCAAGGCTCAGAGGAGCCCACACACTCAGCTCTTAGCCCCAGTGTGCAGAAAGTGTCAAAACGTGTTTTTCAGCAGAAATAAACATGTTTCTGCAAGTTTGGTCAACCCCATGTAAGTTATGGGACAGTAACAGCACACTTTTCAAAACGTGTTTTTCAGCCCGAAATAAACGCGTTTTTTCAGAAAACTGAATCCCCATGTAACAGCAAGGCTCAGAGGAGCCCACACACTCAGATCTTAACCCCAGTGTGCAGAAAGGGTCAAAACGTGTTTTTCAGCAGAAATAAACATGTTTCTGCAAGTTTGGTCAACCCCATGTAAGTTATGGGGCAGTAACAGAACACTTTTCAAAACGTGTTTTTCAGCCCGAAATAAACGCGTTTTTTCAGACAACTGAATCACCATGTAACAGCAAGGCTCAGAGGAGCCCACACACTCAGCTCTTAACCCCAGTGTGCAGGAAGGGTCAAAACGTGTTTTTCAGCAGAAATAAACATGTTTCTGCAAGTTTGGTCAACCCCATGTAAGTTATGGGGCAGTAACAGAACACTTTTCAAAACGTGTTTTTCAGCCCGAAATAAACGCGTTTTTTCAGACAACTGAATCCCCATGTAACAGCAAGGCTCAGAGGAGCCCACACACTCAGATCTTAACCCCAGTGTGCAGAAAGGGTCAAAACGTGTTTTTCAGCAGAAATAAACATGTTTCTGCAAGTTTGGTCAACCCCATGTAAGTTATGGGGCAGTAACAGAACACTTTTCAAAACGTGTTTTTCAGCCCGAAATAAACGCGTTTTTTCAGACAACTGAATCACCATGTAACAGCAAGGCTAAGAGGAGCCCACACACTCAGCTCTTAACCCCAGTGTGCAGGAAGGGTCAAAACGTGTTTTTCAGCAGAAATAAACATGTTTCTGCAAGTTTGGTCAACCCCATGTAAGTTATGGGGCAGTAACAGAACACTTTTCAAAACGTGTTTTTCAGCCCGAAATAAACGCGTTTTTTCAGACAACTGAATCCCCATGCAACAGCAAGGCTCAGAAGAGCCCACACACTCAGCTCTTAACCCCAGTGTGCAGAAAGTGTCAAAACGTGTTTTTCAGCAGAAATAAACATGTTTCTGCAAGTTTGGTCAACCCCATGTAAGTTATGGGACAGTAACAGCACACTTTTCAAAACGTGTTTTTCAGCCCGAAATAAACGCGTTTTTTCAGACAACTGAATCCCCATGTAACAGCAAGGCTCAGAGGAGCCCACACACTCAGATCTTAACCCCAGTGTGCAGAAAGGGTCAAAACGTGTTTTTCAGCAGAAATAAACATGTTTCTGCAAGTTTGGTCAACCCCATGTAAGTTATGGGGCAGTAACAGAACACTTTTCAAAACGTATTTTTCAGCCCGAAATAAACGCGTTTTTTCAGACAACTGAATCACCATGTAACAGCAAGGCTCAGAGGAGCCCACACACTCAGCTCTTAACCCCAGTGTGCAGGAAGGGTCAAAACGTGTTTTTCAGCAGAAATAAACATGTTTCTGCAAGTTTGGTCAACCCCATGTAAGTTATGGGACAGTAACAGCACACTTTTCAAAACGTGTTTTTCAGCCCGAAATAAACGCGTTTTTTCAGACAACTGAATCCCCATGTAACAGCAAGACTCAGAGGAGCCCACACACTCAGATCTTAACCCTAGTGTGCAGAAAGGGTAAAAACGTGTTTTTCAGCAGAAATAAACATGTTTCTGCAAGTTTGGTTAACCCCATGTAAGTTATGGGGAAGTAACAGAACACTTTTCAAAACGTGTTTTTCAGCCCGAAATAAACGCGTTTTTTCAGACAACTGAATCCCCATGTAACAGCAAGGTTCAGAAGAGCCCACACTCTCAGCTCTTAACCCCAGTGTGCAGGAAGGGTCAAAACGTGTTTTTCAGCAGAAATAAACATGTTTCTGCAAGTTTGGTCAACCCCATGTAAGTTATGGGGCAGTAACAGAACACTTTTCAAAACGTGTTTTTCAGCCCGAAATAAACGCGTTTTTTCAGACAACTGAATCCCCATGCAACAGCAAGGCTCAGAAGAGCCCACACACTCAGCTCTTAACCCCAGTGTGCAGAAAGAGTCAAAACGTGTTTTTCAGCAGAAATAAACATGTTTCTGCAAGTTTGGTCAACCCCATGTAAGTTATGGGGCAGTAACAGAACACTTTTCAAAACGTGTTTTTCAGCCCGAAATAAACGCGTTTTTTCAGACAACTGAATCACCATGTAACAGCAAGGCTCAGAGGAGCCCACACACTCAGCTCTTAACCCCAGTGTGGAGAAAGAGTCAAAACGTGTTTTTCAGCAGAAATAAACATGTTTCTGCAAGTTTGGTCAACCCCATGTAAGTTATGGGGCAGTAACAGAACACTTTTCAAAACGTGTTTTTCAGCCCGAAATAAACGCGTTTTTTCAGACAACTGAATCCCCATGTAACAGCAAGGCTCAGAGGAGCCCACACACTCAGCTCTTAGCCCCAGTGTGCAGAAAGTGTCAAAACGTGTTTTTCAGCAGAAATAAACATGTTTCTGCAAGTTTGGTCAACCCCATGTAAGTTATGGGACAGTAACAGCACACTTTTCAAAACGTGTTTTTCAGCCCGAAATAAACGCGTTTTTTCAGAAAACTGAATCCCCATGTAACAGCAAGGCTCAGAGGAGCCCACACACTCAGATCTTAACCCCAGTGTGCAGAAAGGGTCAAAACGTGTTTTTCAGCAGAAATAAACATGTTTCTGCAAGTTTGGTCAACCCCATGTAAGTTATGGGGCAGTAACAGAACACTTTTCAAAACGTGTTTTTCAGCCCGAAATAAACGCGTTTTTTCAGACAACTGAATCACCATGTAACAGCAAGGCTCAGAGGAGCCCACACACTCAGCTCTTAACCCCAGTGTGCAGGAAGGGTCAAAACGTGTTTTTCAGCAGAAATAAACATGTTTCTGCAAGTTTGGTCAACCCCAGGTAAGTTATGGGGCAGTAACAGAACACTTTTCAAAACGTGTTTTTCAGCCCGAAATAAACGCGTTTTTTCAGACAACTGAATCCCCATGCAACAGCAAGGCTCAGAAGAGCCCACACACTCAGCTCTTAACCCCAGTGTGCAGAAAGTGTCAAAACGTGTTTTTCAGCAGAAATAAACATGTTTCTGCAAGTTTGGTCAACCCCATGTAAGTTATGGGACAGTAACAGCACACTTTTCAAAACGTGTTTTTCAGCCCGAAATAAACGCGTTTTTTCAGACAACTGAATCACCATGTAACAGCAAGGCTCAGAGGAGCCCACACACTCAGCTCTTAACCCCAGTGTGCAGGAAGGGTCAAAACGTGTTTTTCAGCAGAAATAAACATGTTTCTGCAAGTTTGGTCAACCCCATGTAAGTTATGGGGCAGTAACAGAACACTTTTCAAAACGTGTTTTTCAGCCCGAAATAAACGCGTTTTTTCAGACAACTGAATCACCATGTAACAGCAAGGCTCAGAGGAGCCCACACACTCAGCTCTTAACCCCAGTGTGCAGGAAGGGTCAAAACGTGTTTTTCAGCAGAAATAAACATGTTTCTGCAAGTTTGGTCAACCCCATGTAAGTTATGGGGCAGTAACAGAACACTTTTCAAAACGTGTTTTTCAGCCCGAAATAAACGCGTTTTTTCAGACAACTGAATCCCCATGCAACAGCAAGGCTCAGAAGAGCCCACACACTCAGCTCTTAACCCCAGTGTGCAGAAAGTGTCAAAACGTGTTTTTCAGCAGAAATAAACATGTTTCTGCAAGTTTGGTCAACCCCATGTAAGTTATGGGGCAGTAACAGAACACTTTTCAAAACGTGTTTTTCAGCCCGAAATAAACGCGTTTTTTCAGACAACTGAATCCCCATGCAACAGCAAGACTCAGAGGAGCCCACACACTCAGATCTTAACCCCAGTGTGCAGAAAGGGTAAAAACGTGTTTTTCAGCAGAAATAAACATGTTTCTGCAAGTTTGGTCAACCCCATGTAAGTTATGGGGCAGTAACAGAACACTTTTCAAAACGTGTTTTTCAGCCCGAAATAAACGCGATTTTTCAGACAACTGAATCCCCATGCAACAGCAAGACTCAGAGGAGCCCACACACTCAGATCTTAACCCCAGTGTGCAGAAAGGGTAAACACGTGTTTTTCAGCAGAAATAAACATGTTTCTGCAAGTTTGGTCAACCCCATGTAAGTTATGGGGCAGTAACAGAACACTTTTCAAAACGTGTTTTTCAGCCCGAAATAAACGCGATTTTTCAGACAACTGAATCCCCATGTAACAGCAAGGTTCAGAAGAGCCCACACTCTCAGCTCTTAACCCCAGTGTGCAGGAAGGGTCAAAACGTGTTTTTCAGCAGAAATAAACATGTTTCTGCAAGTTTGGTCAACCCCATGTAAGTTATGGGGCAGTAACAGAACACTTTTCAAAACGTGTTTTTCAGCCCGAAATAAACGCGTTTTTTCAGACAACTGAATCCCCATGTAACAGCAAGGCTCAGAGGAGCCCACACACTCAGCTCTTAGCCCCAGTGTGCAGAAAGTGTCAAAACGTGTTTTTCAGCAGAAATAAACATGTTTCTGCAAGTTTGGTCAACCCCATGTAAGTTATGGGACAGTAACAGCACACTTTTCAAAACGTGTTTTTCAGCCCGAAATAAACGCGTTTTTTCAGACAACTGAATCCCCATGTAACAGCAAGGCTCAGAGGAGCCCACACACTCAGATCTTAACCCCAGTGTGCAGAAAGGGTCAAAACGTGTTTTTCAGCAGAAATAAACATGTTTCTGCAAGTTTGGTCAACCCCATGTAAGTTATGGGGCAGTAACAGAACACTTTTCAAAACGTGTTTTTCAGCCCGAAATAAACGCGTTTTTTCAGACAACTGAATCACCATGTAACAGCAAGGCTCAGAGGAGCCCACACACTCAGCTCTTAACCCCAGTGTGCAGGAAGGGTCAAAACGTGTTTTTCAGCAGAAATAAACATGTTTCTGCAAGTTTGGTCAACCCCATGTAAGTTATGGGGCAGTAACAGAACACTTTTCAAAACGTGTTTTTCAGCCCGAAATAAACGCGTTTTTTCAGACAACTGAATCCCCATGCAACAGCAAGGCTCAGAAGAGCCCACACACTCAGCTCTTAACCCCAGTGTGCAGAAAGGGTCAAAACGTGTTTTTCAGCAGAAATAAACATGTTTCTGCAAGTTTGGTCAACCCCATGTAAGTTATGGGGCAGTAACAGAACACTTTTCAAAACGTGTTTTTCAGCCCGAAAAAAACGCGTTTTTTCAGACAACTGAATCACCATGTAACAGCAAGGCTAAGAGGAGCCCACACACTCAGATCTTAACCCCAGTGTGCAGAAAGGGTCAAAACGTGTTTTTCAGCAGAAATAAACATGTTTCTGCAAGTTTGGTCAACCCCATGTAAGTTATGGGACAGTAACAGCACACTTTTCAAAACGTGTTTTTCAGCCCGAAATAAACGCGTTTTTTCAGACAACTGAATCCCCATGTAACAGCAAGACTCAGAGGAGCCCACACACTCAGATCTTAACCCCAGTGTGCAGAAAGGGTCAAAACGTGTTTTTCAGCAGAAATAAACATGTTTCTGCAAGTTTGGTCAACCCCATGTAAGTTATGGGGCAGTAACAGAACACTTTTCAAAACGTGTTTTTCAGCCCGAAATAAACGCGTTTTTTCAGACAACTGAATCCCCATGTAACAGCAAGGTTCAGAAGAGCCCACACTCTCAGCTCTTAACCCCAGTGTGCAGGAAGGGTCAAAACGTGTTTTTAAGCAGAAATAAACATGTTTCTGCAAGTTTGGTCAACCCCATGTAAGTTATGGGGCAGTAACAGAACACTTTTCAAAACGTGTTTTTCAGCCCGAAATAAACGCGTTTTTTCAGAAAACTGAATCCCCATGCAACAGCAAGGCTCAGAAGAGCCCACACACTCAGCTCTTAACCCCAGTGTGCAGAAAGGGTCAAAACGTGTTTTTCAGCAGAAATAAACATGTTTCTGCAAGTTTGGTCAACCCCATGTAAGTTATGGGGCAGTAACAGAACACTTTTCAAAACGTGTTTTTCAGCCCGAAATAAACGCGTTTTTTCAGACAACTGAATCACCATGTAACAGCAAGGCTCAGAGGAGCCCACACACTCAGCTCTTAACCCCAGTGTGCAGAAAGAGTCAAAACGTGTTTTTCAGCAGAAATAAACATGTTTCTGCAAGTTTGGTCAACCCCATGTAAGTTATGGGGCAGTAACAGAACACTTTTCAAAACGTGTTTTTCAGCCCGAAATAAACGCGTTTTTTCAGACAACTGAATCCCCATGCAACAGCAAGGCTCAGAAGAGCCCACACACTCAGCTCTTAACCCCAGTGTGCAGAAAGGGTCAAAACGTGTTTTTCATCAGAAATAAACATGTTTCTGCAAGTTTGGTCAACCCCATGTAAGTTATGGGGCAGTAACAGAACACTTTTCAAAACGTGTTTTTCAGCCCGAAAAAAACGCGTTTTTTCAGACAACTGAATCACCATGTAACAGCAAGGCTCAGAGGAGCCCACACACTCAGCTCTTAACCCCAGTGTGCAGGAAGAGTCAAAACGTGTTTTTCAGCAGAAATAAACATGTTTCTGCAAGTTTGGTCAACCCCATGTAAGTTATGGGGCAGTAACAGAACACTTTTCAAAACGTGTTTTTCAGCCCGAAATAAACGCGTTTTTTCAGACAACTGAATCCCCATGTAACAGCAAGGCTCAGAGGAGCCCACACACTCAGATCTTAACCCCAGTGTGCAGAAAGGGTCAAAACGTGTTTTTCAGCAGAAATAAACATGTTTCTGCAAGTTTGGTCAACCCCATGTAAGTTATGGGACAGTAACAGCACACTTTTCAAAACGTGTTTTTCAGCCCGAAATAAACGCGTTTTTTCAGACAACTGAATCCCCATGTAACAGCAAGACTCAGAGGAGCCCACACACTCAGATCTTAACCCCAGTGTGCAGAAAGGGTCAAAACGTGTTTTTCAGCAGAAATAAACATGTTTCTGCAAGTTTGGTCAACCCCATGTAAGTTATGGGGCAGTAACAGAACACTTTTCAAAACGTGTTTTTCAGCCCGAAATAAACGCGTTTTTTCAGACAACTGAATCCCCATGTAACAGCAAGGTTCAGAAGAGCCCACACTCTCAGCTCTTAACCCCAGTGTGCAGGAAGGGTCAAAACGTGTTTTTCAGCAGAATTAAACATGTTTCTGCAAGTTTGGTCAACCCCATGTAAGTTATGGGGCAGTAACAGAACACTTTTCAAAACGTGTTTTTCAGCCCGAAATAAACGCGTTTTTTCAGAAAACTGAATCCCCATGCAACAGCAAGGCTCAGAAGAGCCCACACACTCAGCTCTTAACCCCAGTGTGCAGAAAGGGTCAAAACGTGTTTTTCAGCAGAAATAAACATGTTTCTGCAAGTTTGGTCAACCCCATGTAAGTTATGGGGCAGTAACAGAACACTTTTCAAAACGTGTTTTTCAGCCCGAAATAAACGCGTTTTTTCAGACAACTGAATCCCCATGTAACAGCAAGGTTCAGAAGAGCCCACACTCTCAGCTCTTAACCCCAGTGTGCAGGAAGGGTCAAAACGTGTTTTTCAGCAAAAATAAACATGTTTCTGCAAGTTTGGTCAACCCCATGTAAGTTATGGGGCAGTAACAGAACACTTTTCAAAACGTGTTTTTCAGCCCGAAATAAACGCGTTTTTTCAGAAAACTGAATCCCCATGCAACAGCAAGGCTCAGAAGAGCCCACACACTCAGCTCTTAACCCCAGTGTGCAGAAAGGGTCAAAACGTGTTTTTCAGCAGAAATAAACATGTTTCTGCAAGTTTGGTCAACCCCATGTAAGTTATGGGGCAGTAACAGAACACTTTTCAAAACGTGTTTTTCAGCCCGAAATAAACGCGTTTTTTCAGACAACTGAATCACCATGTAACAGCAAGGCTCAGAGGAGCCCACACACTCAGCTCTTAACCCCAGTGTGCAGAAAGAGTCAAAACGTGTTTTTCAGCAGAAATAAACATGTTTCTGCAAGTTTGGTCAACCCCATGTAAGTTATGGGGCAGTAACAGAACACTTTTCAAAACGTGTTTTTCAGCCCGAAATAAACGCGTTTTTTCAGACAACTGAATCCCCATGCAACAGCAAGGCTCAGAAGAGCCCACACACTCAGCTCTTAACCCCAGTGTGCAGAAAGGGTCAAAACGTGTTTTTCAGCAGAAATAAACATGTTTCTGCAAGTTTGGTCAACCCCATGTAAGTTATGGGGCAGTAACAGAACACTTTTCAAAACGTGTTTTTCAGCCCGAAAAAAACGCGTTTTTTCAGACAACTGAATCACCATGTAACAGCAAGGCTCAGAGGAGCCCACACACTCAGCTCTTAACCCCAGTGTGCAGGAAGAGTCAAAACGTGTTTTTCAGCAGAAATAAACATGTTTCTGCAAGTTTGGTCAACCCCATGTAAGTTATGGGGCAGTAACAGAACACTTTTCAAAACGTGTTTTTCAGCAGAAATAAACATGTTTCTGCAAGTTTGGTCAACCCCATGTAAGTTATGGGATAGTAACAGCACACTTTTCAAAACGTGTTTTTCAGCCCGAAATAAACGCGTTTTTTCAGACAACTGAATCCCCATGTAACAGCAAGACTCAGAGGAGCCCACACACTCAGATCTTAACCCCAGTGTGCAGAAAGGGTCAAAACGTGTTTTTCAGCAGAAATAAACATGTTTCTGCAAGTTTGGTCAACCCCATGTAAGTTATGGGGCAGTAACAGAACACTTTTCAAAACGTGTTTTTCAGCCCGAAATAAACGCGTTTTTTCAGACAACTGAATCCCCATGTAACAGCAAGGTTCAGAAGAGCCCACACTCTCAGCTCTTAACCCCAGTGTGCAGGAAGGGTCAAAACGTGTTTTTCAGCAGAAATAAACATGTTTCTGCAAGTTTGGTCAACCCCATGTAAGTTATGGGGCAGTAACAGAACACTTTTCAAAACGTGTTTTTCAGCCCGAAATAAACGCGTTTTTTCAGAAAACTGAATCCCCATGCAACAGCAAGGCTCAGAAGAGCCCACACACTCAGCTCTTAACCCCAGTGTGCAGAAAGGGTCAAAACGTGTTTTTCAGCAGAAATAAACATGTTTCTGCAAGTTTGGTCAACCCCATGTAAGTTATGGGGCAGTAACAGAACACTTTTCAAAACGTGTTTTTCAGCCCGAAATAAACGCGTTTTTTCAGACAACTGAATCACCATGTAACAGCAAGGCTCAGAGGAGCCCACACACTCAGCTCTTAACCCCAGTGTGCAGAAAGAGTCAAAACGTGTTTTTCAGCAGAAATAAACATGTTTCTGCAAGTTTGGTCAACCCCATGTAAGTTATGGGGCAGTAACAGAACACTTTTCAAAACGTGTTTTTCAGCCCGAAATAAACGCGTTTTTTCAGACAACTGAATCCCCATGCAACAGCAAGGCTCAGAAGAGCCCACACACTCAGCTCTTAACCCCAGTGTGCAGAAAGGGTCAAAACGTGTTTTTCAGCAGAAATAAACATGTTTCTGCAAGTTTGGTCAACCCCATGTAAGTTATGGGGCAGTAACAGAACACTTTTCAAAACGTGTTTTTCAGCCCGAAAAAAACGCGTTTTTTCAGACAACTGAATCACCATGTAACAGCAAGGCTCAGAGGAGCCCACACACTCAGCTCTTAACCCCAGTGTGCAGGAAGAGTCAAAACGTGTTTTTCAGCAGAAATAAACATGTTTCTGCAAGTTTGGTCAACCCCATGTAAGTTATGGGGCAGTAACAGAACACTTTTCAAAACGTGTTTTTCAGCCCGAAATAAACGCGTTTTTTCAGACAACTGAATCCCCATGTAACAGCAAGGCTCAGAGGAGCCCACACACTCAGATCTTAACCCCAGTGTGCAGAAAGGGTCAAAACGTGTTTTTCAGCAGAAATAAACATGTTTCTGCAAGTTTGGTCAACCCCATGTAAGTTATGGGGCAGTAACAGAACACTTTTCAAAACGTGTTTTTCAGCCCGAAATAAACGCGTTTTTTCAGACAACTGAATCCCCATGCAACAGCAAGGCTCAGAAGAGCCCACACACTCAGCTCTTAACCCCAGTGTGCAGAAAGAGTCAAAACGTGTTTTTCAGCAGAAATAAACATGTTTCTGCAATTTTGGTCAACCCCATGTAATTTATGGGGCAGTAACAGCACACTTTTCAAAACGTGTTTTTCAGCCCGAAATAAACGCGTTTTTTCAGACAACTGAATCCCCATGTAACAGCAAGGCTCAGAGGAGCCCACACACTCAGATCTTAACCCCAGTGTGCAGAAAGGGTCAAAACGTGTTTTTCAGCAGAAATAAACATGTTTCTGCAAGTTTGGTCAACCCCATGTAAGTTATGGGACAGTAACAGCACACTTTTCAAAACGTGTTTTTCAGCCCGAAATAAACGCGTTTTTTCAGACAACTGAATCCCCATGTAACAGCAAGACTCAGAGGAGCCCACACACTCAGATCTTAACCCCAGTGTGCAGAAAGGGTCAAAACGTGTTTTTCAGCAGAAATAAACATGTTTCTGCAAGTTTGGTCAACCCCATGTAAGTTATGGGGCAGTAACAGAACACTTTTCAAAACGTGTTTTTCAGCCCGAAATAAACGCGTTTTTTCAGACAACTGAATCCCCATGTAACAGCAAGGTTCAGAAGAGCCCACACTCTCAGCTCTTAACCCCAGTGTGCAGGAAGGGTCAAAACGTGTTTTTCAGCAGAAATAAACATGTTTCTGCAAGTTTGGTCAACCCCATGTAAGTTATGGGGCAGTAACAGAACACTTTTCAAAACGTGTTTTTCAGCCCGAAATAAACGCGTTTTTTCAGAAAACTGAATCCCCATGCAACAGCAAGGCTCAGAAGAGCCCACACACTCAGCTCTTAACCCCAGTGTGCAGAAAGGGTCAAAACGTGTTTTTCAGCAGAAATAAACATGTTTCTGCAAGTTTGGTCAACCCCATGTAAGTTATGGGGCAGTAAGAGAACACTTTTCAAAACGTGTTTTTCAGCCCGAAATAAACGCGTTTTTTCAGACAACTGAATCACCATGTAACAGCAAGGCTCAGAGGAGCCCACACACTCAGCTCTTAACCCCAGTGTGCAGAAAGAGTCAAAACGTGTTTTTCAGCAGAAATAAACATGTTTCTGCAAGTTTGGTCAACCCCATGTAAGTTATGGGGCAGTAACAGAACACTTTTCAAAACGTGTTTTTCAGCCCGAAATAAACGCGTTTTTTCAGACAACTGAATCCCCATGTAACAGCAAGGTTCAGAAGAGCCCACACTCTCAGCTCTTAACCCCAGTGTGCAGGAAGGGTCAAAACGTGTTTTTCAGCAGAAATAAACATGTTTCTGCAAGTTTGGTCAACCCCATGTAAGTTATGGGGCAGTAACAGAACACTTTTCAAAACGTGTTTTTCAGCCCGAAATAAACGCGTTTTTTCAGACAACTGAATCCCCATGCAACAGCAAGGCTCAGAAGAGCCCACACACTCAGCTCTTAACCCCAGTGTGCAGAAAGAGTCAAAACGTGTTTTTCAGCAGAAATAAACATGTTTCTGCAATTTTGGTCAACCCCATGTAATTTATGGGGCAGTAACAGCACACTTTTCAAAACGTGTTTTTCAGCCCGAAATAAACGCGTTTTTTCAGACAACTGAATCCCCATGTAACAGCAAGGCTCAGAGGAGCCCACACACTCAGATCTTAACCCCAGTGTGCAGAAAGGGTCAAAACGTGTTTTTCAGCAGAAATAAACATGTTTCTGCAAGTTTGGTCAACCCCATGTAAGTTATGGGACAGTAACAGCACACTTTTCAAAACGTGTTTTTCAGCCCGAAATAAACGCGTTTTTTCAGACAACTGAATCCCCATGTAACAGCAAGACTCAGAGGAGCCCACACACTCAGATCTTAACCCCAGTGTGCAGAAAGGGTCAAAACGTGTTTTTCAGCAGAAATAAACATGTTTCTGCAAGTTTGGTCAACCCCATGTAAGTTATGGGGCAGTAACAGAACACTTTTCAAAACGTGTTTTTCAGCCCGAAATAAACGCGTTTTTTCAGACAACTGAATCCCCATGTAACAGCAAGGTTCAGAAGAGCCCACACTCTCAGCTCTTAACCCCAGTGTGCAGGAAGGGTCAAAACGTGTTTTTCAGCAGAAATAAACATGTTTCTGCAAGTTTGGTCAACCCCATGTAAGTTATGGGGCAGTAACAGAACACTTTTCAAAACGTGTTTTTCAGCCCGAAATAAACGCGTTTTTTCAGAAAACTGAATCCCCATGCAACAGCAAGGCTCAGAAGAGCCCACACACTCAGCTCTTAACCCCAGTGTGCAGAAAGGGTCAAAACGTGTTTTTCAGCAGAAATAAACATGTTTCTGCAAGTTTGGTCAACCCCATGTAAGTTATGGGGCAGTAACAGAACACTTTTCAAAACGTGTTTTTCAGCCCGAAATAAACGCGTTTTTTCAGACAACTGAATCACCATGTAACAGCAAGGCTCAGAGGAGCCCACACACTCAGCTCTTAACCCCAGTGTGCAGAAAGAGTCAAAACGTGTTTTTCAGCAGAAATAAACATGTTTCTGCAAGTTTGGTCAACCCCATGTAAGTTATGGGGCAGTAACAGAACACTTTTCAAAACGTGTTTTTCAGCCCGAAATAAACGCGTTTTTTCAGACAACTGAATCCCCATGTAACAGCAAGGTTCAGAAGAGCCCACACTCTCAGCTCTTAACCCCAGTGTGCAGGAAGGGTCAAAACGTGTTTTTCAGCAGAAATAAACATGTTTCTGCAAGTTTGGTCAACCCCATGTAAGTTATGGGGCAGTAACAGAACACTTTTCAAAACGTGTTTTTCAGCCCGAAATAAACGCGTTTTTTCAGACAACTGAATCCCCATGCAACAGCAAGGCTCAGAAGAGCCCACACACTCAGCTCTTAACCCCAGTGTGCAGAAAGGGTCAAAACGTGTTTTTCAGCAGAAATAAACATGTTTCTGCAAGTTTGGTCAACCCCATGTAAGTTATGGGGCAGTAACAGAACACTTTTCAAAACGTGTTTTTCAGCCCGAAATAAACGCGTTTTTTCAGACAACTGAATCCCCATGTAACAGCAAGGCTCAGAGGAGCCCACACACTCAGATCTTAACCCCAGTGTGCAGAAAGGGTCAAAACGTGTTTTTCAGCAGAAATAAACATGTTTCTGCAAGTTTGGTCAACCCCATGTAAGTTATGGGGCAGTAACAGAACACTTTTCAAAACGTGTTTTTCAGCCCGAAATAAACGCGTTTTTTCAGACAACTGAATCCCCATGCAACAGCAAGGCTCAGAAGAGCCCACACACTCAGCTCTTAACCCCAGTGTGCAGAAAGAGTCAAAACGTGTTTTTCAGCAGAAATAAACATGTTTCTGCAATTTTGGTCAACCGCATGTAATTTATGGGGCAGTAACAGCACACTTTTCAAAACGTGTTTTTCAGCCCGAAATAAACGCGTTTTTTCAGACAACTGAATCCCCATGTAACAGCAAGGCTCAGAGGAGCCCACACACTCAGATCTTAACCCCAGTGTGCAGAAAGGGTCAAAACGTGTTTTTCAGCAGAAATAAACATGTTTCTGCAAGTTTGGTCAACCCCATGTAAGTTATGGGACAGTAACAGCACACTTTTCAAAACGTGTTTTTCAGCCCGAAATAAACGCGTTTTTTCAGACAACTGAATCCCCATGTAACAGCAAGACTCAGAGGAGCCCACACACTCAGATCTTAACCCCAGTGTGCAGAAAGGGTCAAAACGTGTTTTTCAGCAGAAATAAACATGTTTCTGCAAGTTTGGTCAACCCCATGTAAGTTATGGGGCAGTAACAGAACACTTTTCAAAACGTGTTTTTCAGCCCGAAATAAACGCGTTTTTTCAGACAACTGAATCCCCATGTAACAGCAAGGTTCAGAAGAGCCCACACTCTCAGCTCTTAACCCCAGTGTGCAGGAAGGGTCAAAACGTGTTTTTCAGCAGAAATAAACATGTTTCTGCAAGTTTGGTCAACCCCATGTAAGTTATGGGACAGTAACAGCACACTTTTCAAAACGTGTTTTTCAGCCCGAAATAAACGCGTTTTTTCAGACAACTGAATCCCCATGTAACAGCAAGGCTCAGAGGAGCCCACACACTCAGATCTTAACCCCAGTGTGCAGAAAGGGTCAAAACGTGTTTTTCAGCAGAAATAAACATGTTTCTGCAAGTTTGGTCAACCCCATGTAAGTTATGGGGCAGTAACAGAACACTTTTCAAAACGTGTTTTTCAGCCCGAAATAAACGCGTTTTTTCAGACAACTGAATCACCATGTAACAGCAAGGCTCAGAGGAGCCCACACACTCAGCTCTTAACCCCAGTGTGCAGGAAGGGTCAAAACGTGTTTTTCAGCAGAAATAAACATGTTTCTGCAAGTTTGGTCAACCCCATGTAAGTTATGGGGCAGTAACAGAACACTTTTCAAAACGTGTTTTTCAGCCCGAAATAAACGCGTTTTTTCAGACAACTGAATCCCCATGCAACAGCAAGGCTCAGAAGAGCCCACACACTCAGCTCTTAACCCCAGTGTGCAGAAAGAGTCAAAACGTGTTTTTCAGCAGAAATAAACATGTTTCTGCAATTTTGGTCAACCCCATGTAAGTTATGGGGCAGTAACAGCACACTTTTCAAAACGTGTTTTTCAGCCCGAAATAAACGCGTTTTTTCAGACAACTGAATCCCCATGTAACAGCAAGGCTCAGAGGAGCCCACACACTCAGATCTTAACCCCAGTGTGCAGAAAGGGTCAAAACGTGTTTTTCAGCAGAAATAAACATGTTTCTGCAAGTTTGGTCAACCCCATGTAAGTTATGGGACAGTAACAGCACACTTTTCAAAACGTGTTTTTCAGCCCGAAATAAACGCGTTTTTTCAGACAAATGAATCCCCATGTAACAGCAAGACTCAGAGGAGCCCACACACTCAGATCTTAACCCTAGTGTGCAGAAAGGGTAAAAACGTGTTTTTCAGCAGAAATAAACATGTTTCTGCAAGTTTGGTTAACCCCATGTAAGTTATGGGGAAGTAACAGAACACTTTTCAAAACGTGTTTTTCAGCCCGAAATAAACGCGTTTTTTCAGACAACTGAATCCCCATGTAACAGCAAGGTTCAGAAGAGCCCACACTCTCAGCTCTTAACCCCAGTGTGCAGGAAGGGTCAAAACGTGTTTTTCAGCAGAAATAAACATGTTTCTGCAAGTTTGGTCAACCCCATGTAAGTTATGGGGCAGTAACAGAACACTTTTCAAAACGTGTTTTTCAGCCCGAAATAAACGCGTTTTTTCAGACAACTGAATCCCCATGCAACAGCAAGGCTCAGAAGAGCCCACACACTCAGCTCTTAACCCCAGTGTGCAGAAAGAGTCAAAACGTGTTTTTCAGCAGAAATAAACATGTTTCTGCAAGTTTGGTCAACCCCATGTAAGTTATGGGGCAGTAACAGAACACTTTTCAAAACGTGTTTTTCAGCCCGAAATAAACGCGTTTTTTCAGACAACTGAATCACCATGTAACAGCAAGGCTCAGAGGAGCCCACACACTCAGCTCTTAACCCCAGTGTGCAGAAAGAGTCAAAACGTGTTTTTCAGCAGAAATAAACATGTTTCTGCAAGTTTGGTCAACCCCATGTAAGTTATGGGGCAGTAACAGAACACTTTTCAAAACGTGTTTTTCAGCCCGAAATAAACGCGTTTTTTCAGACAACTGAATCCCCATGTAACAGCAAGGCTCAGAGGAGCCCACACACTCAGCTCTTAGCCCCAGTGTGCAGAAAGTGTCAAAACGTGTTTTTCAGCAGAAATAAACATGTTTCTGCAAGTTTGGTCAACCCCATGTAAGTTATGGGACAGTAACAGCACACTTTTCAAAACGTGTTTTTCAGCCCGAAATAAACGCGTTTTTTCAGAAAACTGAATCCCCAGGTAACAGCAAGGCTCAGAGGAGCCCACACACTCAGATCTTAACCCCAGTGTGCAGAAAGGGTCAAAACGTGTTTTTCAGCAGAAATAAACATGTTTCTGCAAGTTTGGTCAACCCCATGTAAGTTATGGGGCAGTAACAGAACACTTTTCAAAACGTGTTTTTCAGCCCGAAATAAACGCGTTTTTTCAGACAACTGAATCACCATGTAACAGCAAGGCTCAGAGGAGCCCACACACTCAGCTCTTAACCCCAGTGTGCAGGAAGGGTCAAAACGTGTTTTTCAGCAGAAATAAACATGTTTCTGCAAGTTTGGTCAACCCCATGTAAGTTATGGGGCAGTAACAGAACACTTTTCAAAACGTGTTTTTCAGCCCGAAATAAACGCGTTTTTTCAGACAACTGAATCCCCATGCAACAGCAAGGCTCAGAAGAGCCCACACACTCAGCTCTTAACCCCAGTGTGCAGAAAGTGTCAAAACGTGTTTTTCAGCAGAAATAAACATGTTTCTGCAAGTTTGGTCAACCCCATGTAAGTTATGGGACAGTAACAGCACACTTTTCAAAACGTGTTTTTCAGCCCGAAATAAACGCGTTTTTTCAGACAACTGAATCCCCATGTAACAGCAAGACTCAGAGGAGCCCACACACTCAGATCTTAACCCCAGTGTGCAGAAAGGGTCAAAACGTGTTTTTCAGCAGAAATAAACATGTTTCTGCAAGTTTGGTCAACCCCATGTAAGTTATGGGGCAGTAACAGAACACTTTTCAAAACGTGTTTTTCAGCCCGAAATAAACGCGTTTTTTCAGACAACTGAATCCCCATGTAACAGCAAGGTTCAGAAGAGCCCACACTCTCAGCTCTTAACCCCAGTGTGCAGGAAGGGTCAAAACGTGTTTTTCAGCAGAAATAAACATGTTTCTGCAAGTTTGGTCAACCCCATGTAAGTTATGGGGCAGTAACAGAACACTTTTCAAAACGTGTTTTTCAGCCCGAAATAAACGCGTTTTTTCAGAAAACTGAATCCCCATGCAACAGCAAGGCTCAGAAGAGCCCACACACTCAGCTCTTAACCCCAGTGTGCAGAAAGGGTCAAAACGTGTTTTTCAGCAGAAATAAACATGTTTCTGCAAGTTTGGTCAACCCCATGTAAGTTATGGGGCAGTAACAGAACACTTTTCAAAACGTGTTTTTCAGCCCGAAATAAACGCGTTTTTTCAGACAACTGAATCACCATGTAACAGCAAGGCTCAGAGGAGCCCACACACTCAGCTCTTAACCCCAGTGTGCAGAAAGAGTCAAAACGTGTTTTTCAGCAGAAATAAACATGTTTCTGCAAGTTTGGTCAACCCCATGTAAGTTATGGGGCAGTAACAGAACACTTTTCAAAACGTGTTTTTCAGCCCGAAATAAACGCGTTTTTTCAGACAACTGAATCCCCATGTAACAGCAAGGTTCAGAAGAGCCCACACTCTCAGCTCTTAACCCCAGTGTGCAGGAAGGGTCAAAACGTGTTTTTCAGCAGAAATAAACATGTTTCTGCAAGTTTGGTCAACCCCATGTAAGTTATGGGGCAGTAACAGAACACTTTTCAAAACGTGTTTTTCAGCCCGAAATAAACGCGTTTTTTCAGACAACTGAATCCCCATGCAACAGCAAGGCTCAGAAGAGCCCACACACTCAGCTCTTAACCCCAGTGTGCAGAAAGGGTCAAAACGTGTTTTTCAGCAGAAATAAACATGTTTCTGCAAGTTTGGTCAACCCCATGTAAGTTATGGGGCAGTAACAGAACACTTTTCAAAACGTGTTTTTCAGCCCGAAATAAACGCGTTTTTTCAGACAACTGAATCCCCATGTAACAGCAAGGCTCAGAGGAGCCCACACACTCAGATCTTAACCCCAGTGTGAATAAAGGGTCAAAACGTGTTTTTCAGCAGAAATAAACATGTTTCTGCAAGTTTGGTCAACCCCATGTAAGTTATGGGGCAGTAACAGAACACTTTTCAAAACGTGTTTTTCAGCCCGAAATAAACGCGTTTTTTCAGACAACTGAATCCCCATGCAACAGCAAGGCTCAGAAGAGCCCACACACTCAGCTCTTAACCCCAGTGTGCAGAAAGAGTCAAAACGTGTTTTTCAGCAGAAATAAACATGTTTCTGCAATTTTGGTCAACCCCATGTAATTTATGGGGCAGTAACAGCACACTTTTCAAAACGTGTTTTTCAGCCCGAAATAAACGCGTTTTTTCAGACAACTGAATCCCCATGTAACAGCAAGGCTCAGAGGAGCCCACACACTCAGATCTTAACCCCAGTGTGCAGAAAGGGTCAAAACGTGTTTTTCAGCAGAAATAAACATGTTTCTGCAAGTTTGGTCAACCCCATGTAAGTTATGGGACAGTAACAGCACACTTTTCAAAACGTGTTTTTCAGCCCGAAATAAACGCGTTTTTTCAGACAACTGAATCCCCATGTAACAGCAAGACTCAGAGGAGCCCACACACTCAGATCTTAACCCCAGTGTGCAGAAAGGGTCAAAACGTGTTTTTCAGCAGAAATAAACATGTTTCTGCAAGTTTGGTCAACCCCATGTAAGTTATGGGGCAGTAACAGAACACTTTTCAAAACGTGTTTTTCAGCCCGAAATAAACGCGTTTTTTCAGACAACTGAATCCCCATGTAACAGCAAGGTTCAGAAGAGCCCACACTCTCAGCTCTTAACCCCAGTGTGCAGGAAGGGTCAAAACGTGTTTTTCAGCAGAAATAAACATGTTTCTGCAAGTTTGGTCAACCCCATGTAAGTTATGGGACAGTAACAGCACACTTTTCAAAACGTGTTTTTCAGCCCGAAATAAACGCGTTTTTTCAGACAACTGAATCCCCATGTAACAGCAAGGCTCAGAGGAGCCCACACACTCAGATCTTAACCCCAGTGTGCAGAAAGGGTCAAAACGTGTTTTTCAGCAGAAATAAACATGTTTCTGCAAGTTTGGTCAACCCCATGTAAGTTATGGGGCAGTAACAGAACACTTTTCAAAACGTGTTTTTCAGCCCGAAATAAACGCGTTTTTTCAGACAACTGAATCCCCATGTAACAGCAAGGCTCAGAGGAGCCCACACACTCAGATCTTAACCCCAGTGTGCAGAAAGGGTCAAAACGTGTTTTTCAGCAGAAATAAACATGTTTCTGCAAGTTTGGTCAACCCCATGTAAGTTATGGGACAGTAACAGCACACTTTTCAAAACGTGTTTTTCAGCCCGAAATAAACGCGTTTTTTCAGACAAATGAATCCCCATGTAACAGCAAGACTCAGAGGAGCCCACACACTCAGATCTTAACCCTAGTGTGCAGAAAGGGTAAAAACGTGTTTTTCAGCAGAAATAAACATGTTTCTGCAAGTTTGGTTAACCCCATGTAAGTTATGGGGAAGTAACAGAACACTTTTCAAAACGTGTTTTTCAGCCCGAAATAAACGCGTTTTTTCAGACAACTGAATCCCCATGTAACAGCAAGGTTCAGAAGAGCCCACACTCTCAGCTCTTAACCCCAGTGTGCAGGAAGGGTCAAAACGTGTTTTTCAGCAGAAATAAACATGTTTCTGCAAGTTTGGTCAACCCCATGTAAGTTATGGGGCAGTAACAGAACACTTTTCAAAACGTGTTTTTCAGCCCGAAATAAACGCGTTTTTTCAGACAACTGAATCCCCATGCAACAGCAAGGCTCAGAAGAGCCCACACACTCAGCTCTTAACCCCAGTGTGCAGAAAGAGTCAAAACGTGTTTTTCAGCAGAAATAAACATGTTTCTGCAAGTTTGGTCAACCCCATGTAAGTTATGGGGCAGTAACAGAACACTTTTCAAAACGTGTTTTTCAGCCCGAAATAAACGCGTTTTTTCAGACAACTGAATCCCCATGTAACAGCAAGGCTCAGAGGAGCCCACACACTCAGATCTTAACCCCAGTGTGCAGAAAGGGTCAAAACGTGTTTTTCAGCAGAAATAAACATGTTTCTGCAAGTTTGGTCAACCCCATGTAAGTTATGGGGCAGTAACAGAACACTTTTCAAAACGTGTTTTTCAGCCCGAAATAAACGCGTTTTTTCAGACAACTGAATCCCCATGCAACAGCAAGGCTCAGAAGAGCCCACACACTCAGCTCTTAACCCCAGTGTGCAGAAAGAGTCAAAACGTGTTTTTCAGCAGAAATAAACATGTTTCTGCAATTTTGGTCAACCCCATGTAATTTATGGGGCAGTAACAGCACACTTTTCAAAACGTGTTTTTCAGCCCGAAATAAACGCGTTTTTTCAGACAACTGAATCCCCATGTAACAGCAAGGCTCAGAGGAGCCCACACACTCAGATCTTAACCCCAGTGTGCAGAAAGGGTCAAAACGTGTTTTTCAGCAGAAATAAACATGTTTCTGCAAGTTTGGTCAACCCCATGTAAGTTATGGGACAGTAACAGCACACTTTTCAAAACGTGTTTTTCAGCCCGAAATAAACGCGTTTTTTCAGACAACTGAATCCCCATGTAACAGCAAGACTCAGAGGAGCCCACACACTCAGATCTTAACCCCAGTGTGCAGAAAGGGTCAAAACGTGTTTTTCAGCAGAAATAAACATGTTTCTGCAAGTTTGGTCAACCCCATGTAAGTTATGGGGCAGTAACAGAACACTTTTCAAAACGTGTTTTTCAGCCCGAAATAAACGCGTTTTTTCAGACAACTGAATCCCCATGTAACAGCAAGGTTCAGAAGAGCCCACACTCTCAGCTCTTAACCCCAGTGTGCAGGAAGGGTCAAAACGTGTTTTTCAGCAGAAATAAACATGTTTCTGCAAGTTTGGTCAACCCCATGTAAGTTATGGGACAGTAACAGCACACTTTTCAAAACGTGTTTTTCAGCCCGAAATAAACGCGTTTTTTCAGACAACTGAATCCCCATGTAACAGCAAGGCTCAGAGGAGCCCACACACTCAGATCTTAACCCCAGTGTGCAGAAAGGGTCAAAACGTGTTTTTCAGCAGAAATAAACATGTTTCTGCAAGTTTGGTCAACCCCATGTAAGTTATGGGGCAGTAACAGAACACTTTTCAAAACGTGTTTTTCAGCCCGAAATAAACGCGTTTTTTCAGACAACTGAATCACCATGTAACAGCAAGGCTCAGAAGAGCCCACACACTCAGCTCTTAACCCCAGTGTGCAGAAAGGGTCAAAACGTGTTTTTCAGCAGAAATAAACATGTTTCTGCAAGTTTGGTCAACCCCATGTAAGTTATGGGGCAGTAACAGAACACTTTTCAAAACGTGTTTTTCAGCCCGAAATAAACGCGTTTTTTCAGAAAACTGAATCCCCATGCAACAGCAAGGCTCAGAAGAGCCCACACACTCAGCTCTTAACCCCAGTGTGCAGAAAGGGTCAAAACGTGTTTTTCAGCAGAAATAAACATGTTTCTGCAAGTTTGGTCAACCCCATGTAAGTTATGGGGCAGTAACAGAACACTTTTCAAAACGTGTTTTTCAGCCCGAAATAAACGCGTTTTTTCAGACAACTGAATCCCCATGCAACAGCAAGGCTCAGAAGAGCCCACACACTCAGCTCTTAACCCCAGTGTGCAGAAAGGGTCAAAACGTGTTTTTCAGCAGAAATAAACATGTTTCTGCAAGTTTGGTCAACCCCATGTAAGTTATGGGGCAGTAACAGAACACTTTTCAAAACGTGTTTTTCAGCCCGAAAAAAACGCGTTTTTTCAGACAACTGAATCACCATGTAACAGCAAGGCTCAGAGGAGCCCACACACTCAGCTCTTAACCCCAGTGTGCAGGAAGAGTCAAAACGTGTTTTTCAGCAGAAATAAACATGTTTCTGCAAGTTTGGTCAACCCCATGTAAGTTATGGGGCAGTAACAGAACACTTTTCAAAACGTGTTTTTCAGCCCGAAATAAACGCGTTTTTTCAGACAACTGAATCCCCATGTAACAGCAAGGCTCAGAGGAGCCCACACACTCAGATCTTAACCCCAGTGTGCAGAAAGGGTCAAAACGTGTTTTTCAGCAGAAATAAACATGTTTCTGCAAGTTTGGTCAACCCCATGTAAGTTATGGGGCAGTAACAGAACACTTTTCAAAACGTGTTTTTCAGCCCGAAATAAACGCGTTTTTTCAGACAACTGAATCCCCATGCAACAGCAAGGCTCAGAAGAGCCCACACACTCAGCTCTTAACCCCAGTGTGCAGAAAGAGTCAAAACGTGTTTTTCAGCAGAAATAAACATGTTTCTGCAATTTTGGTCAACCCCATGTAATTTATGGGGCAGTAACAGCACACTTTTCAAAACGTGTTTTTCAGCCCGAAATAAACGCGTTTTTTCAGACAACTGAATCCCCATGTAACAGCAAGGCTCAGAGGAGCCCACACACTCAGATCTTAACCCCAGTGTGCAGAAAGGGTCAAAACGTGTTTTTCAGCAGAAATAAACATGTTTCTGCAAGTTTGGTCAACCCCATGTAAGTTATGGGACAGTAACAGCACACTTTTCAAAACGTGTTTTTCAGCCCGAAATAAACGCGTTTTTTCAGACAACTGAATCCCCATGTAACAGCAAGACTCAGAGGAGCCCACACACTCAGATCTTAACCCCAGTGTGCAGAAAGGGTCAAAACGTGTTTTTCAGCAGAAATAAACATGTTTCTGCAAGTTTGGTCAACCCCATGTAAGTTATGGGGCAGTAACAGAACACTTTTCAAAACGTGTTTTTCAGCCCGAAATAAACGCGTTTTTTCAGACAACTGAATCCCCATGTAACAGCAAGGTTCAGAAGAGCCCACACTCTCAGCTCTTAACCCCAGTGTGCAGGAAGGGTCAAAACGTGTTTTTCAGCAGAAATAAACATGTTTCTGCAAGTTTGGTCAACCCCATGTAAGTTATGGGGCAGTAACAGAACACTTTTCAAAACGTGTTTTTCAGCCCGAAATAAACGCGTTTTTTCAGAAAACTGAATCCCCATGCAACAGCAAGGCTCAGAAGAGCCCACACACTCAGCTCTTAACCCCAGTGTGCAGAAAGGGTCAAAACGTGTTTTTCAGCAGAAATAAACATGTTTCTGCAAGTTTGGTCAACCCCATGTAAGTTATGGGGCAGTAAGAGAACACTTTTCAAAACGTGTTTTTCAGCCCGAAATAAACGCGTTTTTTCAGACAACTGAATCACCATGTAACAGCAAGGCTCAGAGGAGCCCACACACTCAGCTCTTAACCCCAGTGTGCAGAAAGAGTCAAAACGTGTTTTTCAGCAGAAATAAACATGTTTCTGCAAGTTTGGTCAACCCCATGTAAGTTATGGGGCAGTAACAGAACACTTTTCAAAACGTGTTTTTCAGCCCGAAATAAACGCGTTTTTTCAGACAACTGAATCCCCATGTAACAGCAAGGTTCAGAAGAGCCCACACTCTCAGCTCTTAACCCCAGTGTGCAGGAAGGGTCAAAACGTGTTTTTCAGCAGAAATAAACATGTTTCTGCAAGTTTGGTCAACCCCATGTAAGTTATGGGGCAGTAACAGAACACTTTTCAAAACGTGTTTTTCAGCCCGAAATAAACGCGTTTTTTCAGACAACTGAATCCCCATGCAACAGCAAGGCTCAGAAGAGCCCACACACTCAGCTCTTAACCCCAGTGTGCAGAAAGAGTCAAAACGTGTTTTTCAGCAGAAATAAACATGTTTCTGCAATTTTGGTCAACCCCATGTAATTTATGGGGCAGTAACAGCACACTTTTCAAAACGTGTTTTTCAGCCCGAAATAAACGCGTTTTTTCAGACAACTGAATCCCCATGTAACAGCAAGGCTCAGAGGAGCCCACACACTCAGATCTTAACCCCAGTGTGCAGAAAGGGTCAAAACGTGTTTTTCAGCAGAAATAAACATGTTTCTGCAAGTTTGGTCAACCCCATGTAAGTTATGGGACAGTAACAGCACACTTTTCAAAACGTGTTTTTCAGCCCGAAATAAACGCGTTTTTTCAGACAACTGAATCCCCATGTAACAGCAAGACTCAGAGGAGCCCACACACTCAGATCTTAACCCCAGTGTGCAGAAAGGGTCAAAACGTGTTTTTCAGCAGAAATAAACATGTTTCTGCAAGTTTGGTCAACCCCATGTAAGTTATGGGGCAGTAACAGAACACTTTTCAAAACGTGTTTTTCAGCCCGAAATAAACGCGTTTTTTCAGACAACTGAATCCCCATGTAACAGCAAGGTTCAGAAGAGCCCACACTCTCAGCTCTTAACCCCAGTGTGCAGGAAGGGTCAAAACATGTTTTTCAGCAGAAATAAACATGTTTCTGCAAGTTTGGTCAACCCCATGTAAGTTATGGGGCAGTAACAGAACACTTTTCAAAACGTGTTTTTCAGCCCGAAATAAACGCGTTTTTTCAGAAAACTGAATCCCCATGCAACAGCAAGGCTCAGAAGAGCCCACACACTCAGCTCTTAACCCCAGTGTGCAGAAAGGGTCAAAACGTGTTTTTCAGCAGAAATAAACATGTTTCTGCAAGTTTGGTCAACCCCATGTAAGTTATGGGGCAGTAACAGAACACTTTTCAAAACGTGTTTTTCAGCCCGAAATAAACGCGTTTTTTCAGACAACTGAATCACCATGTAACAGCAAGGCTCAGAGGAGCCCACACACTCAGCTCTTAACCCCAGTGTGCAGAAAGAGTCAAAACGTGTTTTTCAGCAGAAATAAACATGTTTCTGCAAGTTTGGTCAACCCCATGTAAGTTATGGGGCAGTAACAGAACACTTTTCAAAACGTGTTTTTCAGCCCGAAATAAACGCGTTTTTTCAGACAACTGAATCCCCATGTAACAGCAAGGTTCAGAAGAGCCCACACTCTCAGCTCTTAACCCCAGTGTGCAGGAAGGGTCAAAACGTGTTTTTCAGCAGAAATAAACATGTTTCTGCAAGTTTGGTCAACCCCATGTAAGTTATGGGGCAGTAACAGAACACTTTTCAAAACGTGTTTTTCAGCCCGAAATAAACGCGTTTTTTCAGACAACTGAATCCCCATGCAACAGCAAGGTTCAGAAGAGCCCACACTCTCAGCTCTTAACCCCAGTGTGCAGGAAGGGTCAAAACGTGTTTTTCAGCAGAAATAAACATGTTTCTGCAAGTTTGGTCAACCCCATGTAAGTTATGGGACAGTAACAGCACACTTTTCAAAACGTGTTTTTCAGCCCGAAATAAACGCGTTTTTTCAGACAACTGAATCCCCATGTAACAGCAAGGCTCAGAGGAGCCCACACACTCAGATCTTAACCCCAGTGTGCAGAAAGGGTCAAAACGTGTTTTTCAGCAGAAATAAACATGTTTCTGCAAGTTTGGTCAACCCCATGTAAGTTATGGGGCAGTAACAGAACACTTTTCAAAACGTGTTTTTCAGCCCGAAATAAACGCGTTTTTTCAGACAACTGAATCACCATGTAACAGCAAGGCTCAGAAGAGCCCACACACTCAGCTCTTAACCCCAGTGTGCAGAAAGGGTCAAAACGTGTTTTTCAGCAGAAATAAACATGTTTCTGCAAGTTTGGTCAACCCCATGTAAGTTATGGGGCAGTAACAGAACACTTTTCAAAACGTGTTTTTCAGCCCGAAATAAACGCGTTTTTTCAGAAAACTGAATCCCCATGCAACAGCAAGGCTCAGAAGAGCCCACACACTCAGCTCTTAACCCCAGTGTGCAGAAAGGGTCAAAACGTGTTTTTCAGCAGAAATAAACATGTTTCTGCAAGTTTGGTCAACCCCATGTAAGTTATGGGGCAGTAACAGAACACTTTTCAAAACGTGTTTTTCAGCCCGAAATAAACGCGTTTTTTCAGACAACTGAATCCCCATGCAACAGCAAGGCTCAGAAGAGCCCACACACTCAGCTCTTAACCCCAGTGTGCAGAAAGGGTCAAAACGTGTTTTTCAGCAGAAATAAACATGTTTCTGCAAGTTTGGTCAACCCCATGTAAGTTATGGGGCAGTAACAGAACACTTTTCAAAACGTGTTTTTCAGCCCGAAAAAAACGCGTTTTTTCAGACAACTGAATCACCATGTAACAGCAAGGCTCAGAGGAGCCCACACACTCAGCTCTTAACCCCAGTGTGCAGGAAGAGTCAAAACGTGTTTTTCAGCAGAAATAAACATGTTTCTGCAAGTTTGGTCAACCCCATGTAAGTTATGGGGCAGTAACAGAACACTTTTCAAAACGTGTTTTTCAGCCCGAAATAAACGCGTTTTTTCAGACAACTGAATCCCCATGTAACAGCAAGGCTCAGAGGAGCCCACACACTCAGATCTTAACCCCAGTGTGCAGAAAGGGTCAAAACGTGTTTTTCAGCAGAAATAAACATGTTTCTGCAAGTTTGGTCAACCCCATGTAAGTTATGGGGCAGTAACAGAACACTTTTCAAAACGTGTTTTTCAGCCCGAAATAAACGCGTTTTTTCAGACAACTGAATCCCCATGCAACAGCAAGGCTCAGAAGAGCCCACACACTCAGCTCTTAACCCCAGTGTGCAGAAAGAGTCAAAACGTGTTTTTCAGCAGAAATAAACATGTTTCTGCAATTTTGGTCAACCCCATGTAATTTATGGGGCAGTAACAGCACACTTTTCAAAACGTGTTTTTCAGCCCGAAATAAACGCGTTTTTTCAGACAACTGAATCCCCATGTAACAGCAAGGCTCAGAGGAGCCCACACACTCAGATCTTAACCCCAGTGTGCAGAAAGGGTCAAAACGTGTTTTTCAGCAGAAATAAACATGTTTCTGCAAGTTTGGTCAACCCCATGTAAGTTATGGGACAGTAACAGCACACTTTTCAAAACGTGTTTTTCAGCCCGAAATAAACGCGTTTTTTCAGACAACTGAATCCCCATGTAACAGCAAGACTCAGAGGAGCCCACACACTCAGATCTTAACCCCAGTGTGCAGAAAGGGTCAAAACGTGTTTTTCAGCAGAAATAAACATGTTTCTGCAAGTTTGGTCAACCCCATGTAAGTTATGGGGCAGTAACAGAACACTTTTCAAAACGTGTTTTTCAGCCCGAAATAAACGCGTTTTTTCAGACAACTGAATCCCCATGTAACAGCAAGGTTCAGAAGAGCCCACACTCTCAGCTCTTAACCCCAGTGTGCAGGAAGGGTCAAAACGTGTTTTTCAGCAGAAATAAACATGTTTCTGCAAGTTTGGTCAACCCCATGTAAGTTATGGGGCAGTAACAGAACACTTTTCAAAACGTGTTTTTCAGCCCGAAATAAACGCGTTTTTTCAGAAAACTGAATCCCCATGCAACAGCAAGGCTCAGAAGAGCCCACACACTCAGCTCTTAACCCCAGTGTGCAGAAAGGGTCAAAACGTGTTTTTCAGCAGAAATAAACATGTTTCTGCAAGTTTGGTCAACCCCATGTAAGTTATGGGGCAGTAAGAGAACACTTTTCAAAACGTGTTTTTCAGCCCGAAATAAACGCGTTTTTTCAGACAACTGAATCACCATGTAACAGCAAGGCTCAGAGGAGCCCACACACTCAGCTCTTAACCCCAGTGTGCAGAAAGAGTCAAAACGTGTTTTTCAGCAGAAATAAACATGTTTCTGCAAGTTTGGTCAACCCCATGTAAGTTATGGGGCAGTAACAGAACACTTTTCAAAACGTGTTTTTCAGCCCGAAATAAACGCGTTTTTTCAGACAACTGAATCCCCATGTAACAGCAAGGTTCAGAAGAGCCCACACTCTCAGCTCTTAACCCCAGTGTGCAGGAAGGGTCAAAACGTGTTTTTCAGCAGAAATAAACATGTTTCTGCAAGTTTGGTCAACCCCATGTAAGTTATGGGGCAGTAACAGAACACTTTTCAAAACGTGTTTTTCAGCCCGAAATAAACGCGTTTTTTCAGACAACTGAATCCCCATGCAACAGCAAGGCTCAGAAGAGCCCACACACTCAGCTCTTAACCCCAGTGTGCAGAAAGAGTCAAAACGTGTTTTTCAGCAGAAATAAACATGTTTCTGCAATTTTGGTCAACCCCATGTAATTTATGGGGCAGTAACAGCACACTTTTCAAAACGTGTTTTTCAGCCCGAAATAAACGCGTTTTTTCAGACAACTGAATCCCCATGTAACAGCAAGGCTCAGAGGAGCCCACACACTCAGATCTTAACCCCAGTGTGCAGAAAGGGTCAAAACGTGTTTTTCAGCAGAAATAAACATGTTTCTGCAAGTTTGGTCAACCCCATGTAAGTTATGGGACAGTAACAGCACACTTTTCAAAACGTGTTTTTCAGCCCGAAATAAACGCGTTTTTTCAGACAACTGAATCCCCATGTAACAGCAAGACTCAGAGGAGCCCACACACTCAGATCTTAACCCCAGTGTGCAGAAAGGGTCAAAACGTGTTTTTCAGCAGAAATAAACATGTTTCTGCAAGTTTGGTCAACCCCATGTAAGTTATGGGGCAGTAACAGAACACTTTTCAAAACGTGTTTTTCAGCCCGAAATAAACGCGTTTTTTCAGACAACTGAATCCCCATGTAACAGCAAGGTTCAGAAGAGCCCACACTCTCAGCTCTTAACCCCAGTGTGCAGGAAGGGTCAAAACATGTTTTTCAGCAGAAATAAACATGTTTCTGCAAGTTTGGTCAACCCCATGTAAGTTATGGGGCAGTAACAGAACACTTTTCAAAACGTGTTTTTCAGCCCGAAATAAACGCGTTTTTTCAGAAAACTGAATCCCCATGCAACAGCAAGGCTCAGAAGAGCCCACACACTCAGCTCTTAACCCCAGTGTGCAGAAAGGGTCAAAACGTGTTTTTCAGCAGAAATAAACATGTTTCTGCAAGTTTGGTCAACCCCATGTAAGTTATGGGGCAGTAACAGAACACTTTTCAAAACGTGTTTTTCAGCCCGAAATAAACGCGTTTTTTCAGACAACTGAATCACCATGTAACAGCAAGGCTCAGAGGAGCCCACACACTCAGCTCTTAACCCCAGTGTGCAGAAAGAGTCAAAACGTGTTTTTCAGCAGAAATAAACATGTTTCTGCAAGTTTGGTCAACCCCATGTAAGTTATGGGGCAGTAACAGAACACTTTTCAAAACGTGTTTTTCAGCCCGAAATAAACGCGTTTTTTCAGACAACTGAATCCCCATGTAACAGCAAGGTTCAGAAGAGCCCACACTCTCAGCTCTTAACCCCAGTGTGCAGGAAGGGTCAAAACGTGTTTTTCAGCAGAAATAAACATGTTTCTGCAAGTTTGGTCAACCCCATGTAAGTTATGGGGCAGTAACAGAACACTTTTCAAAACGTGTTTTTCAGCCCGAAATAAACGCGTTTTTTCAGACAACTGAATCCCCATGCAACAGCAAGGCTCAGAAGAGCCCACACACTCAGCTCTTAACCCCAGTGTGCAGAAAGGGTCAAAACGTGTTTTTCAGCAGAAATAAACATGTTTCTGCAAGTTTGGTCAACCCCATGTAAGTTATGGGGCAGTAACAGAACACTTTTCAAAACGTGTTTTTCAGCCCGAAATAAACGCGTTTTTTCAGACAACTGAATCCCCATGTAACAGCAAGGCTCAGAGGAGCCCACACACTCAGATCTTAACCCCAGTGTGCAGAAAGGGTCAAAACGTGTTTTTCAGCAGAAATAAACATGTTTCTGCAAGTTTGGTCAACCCCATGTAAGTTATGGGGCAGTAACAGAACACTTTTCAAAACGTGTTTTTCAGCCCGAAATAAACGCGTTTTTTCAGACAACTGAATCCCCATGCAACAGCAAGGCTCAGAAGAGCCCACACACTCAGCTCTTAACCCCAGTGTGCAGAAAGAGTCAAAACGTGTTTTTCAGCAGAAATAAACATGTTTCTGCAAGTTTGGTCAACCCCATGTAAGTTATGGGACAGTAACAGCACACTTTTCAAAACGTGTTTTTCAGCCCGAAATAAACGCGTTTTTTCAGACAACTGAATCCCCATGTAACAGCAAGACTCAGAGGAGCCCACACACTCAGATCTTAACCCCAGTGTGCAGAAAGGGTCAAAACGTGTTTTTCAGCAGAAATAAACATGTTTCTGCAAGTTTGGTCAACCCCATGTAAGTTATGGGGCAGTAACAGAACACTTTTCAAAACGTGTTTTTCAGCCCGAAATAAACGCGTTTTTTCAGACAACTGAATCCCCATGTAACAGCAAGGTTCAGAAGAGCCCACACTCTCAGCTCTTAACCCCAGTGTGCAGGAAGGGTCAAAACGTGTTTTTCAGCAGAAATAAACATGTTTCTGCAAGTTTGGTCAACCCCATGTAAGTTATGGGACAGTAACAGCACACTTTTCAAAACGTGTTTTTCAGCCCGAAATAAACGCGTTTTTTCAGACAACTGAATCCCCATGTAACAGCAAGGCTCAGAGGAGCCCACACACTCAGATCTTAACCCCAGTGTGCAGAAAGGGTCAAAACGTGTTTTTCAGCAGAAATAAACATGTTTCTGCAAGTTTGGTCAACCCCATGTAAGTTATGGGGCAGTAACAGAACACTTTTCAAAACGTGTTTTTCAGCCCGAAATAAACGCGTTTTTTCAGACAACTGAATCACCATGTAACAGCAAGGCTCAGAGGAGCCCACACACTCAGCTCTTAACCCCAGTGTGCAGGAAGGGTCAAAACGTGTTTTTCAGCAGAAATAAACATGTTTCTGCAAGTTTGGTCAACCCCATGTAAGTTATGGGGCAGTAACAGAACACTTTTCAAAACGTGTTTTTCAGCCCGAAATAAACGCGTTTTTTCAGACAACTGAATCCCCATGCAACAGCAAGGCTCAGAAGAGCCCACACACTCAGCTCTTAACCCCAGTGTGCAGAAAGAGTCAAAACGTGTTTTTCAGCAGAAATAAACATGTTTCTGCAATTTTGGTCAACCCCATGTAAGTTATGGGGCAGTAACAGCACACTTTTCAAAACGTGTTTTTCAGCCCGAAATAAACGCGTTTTTTCAGACAACTGAATCCCCATGTAACAGCAAGGCTCAGAGGAGCCCACACACTCAGATCTTAACCCCAGTGTGCAGAAAGGGTCAAAACGTGTTTTTCAGCAGAAATAAACATGTTTCTGCAAGTTTGGTCAACCCCATGTAAGTTATGGGACAGTAACAGCACACTTTTCAAAACGTGTTTTTCAGCCCGAAATAAACGCGTTTTTTCAGACAAATGAATCCCCATGTAACAGCAAGACTCAGAGGAGCCCACACACTCAGATCTTAACCCTAGTGTGCAGAAAGGGTAAAAACGTGTTTTTCAGCAGAAATAAACATGTTTCTGCAAGTTTGGTTAACCCCATGTAAGTTATGGGGAAGTAACAGAACACTTTTCAAAACGTGTTTTTCAGCCCGAAATAAACGCGTTTTTTCAGACAACTGAATCCCCATGTAACAGCAAGGTTCAGAAGAGCCCACACTCTCAGCTCTTAACCCCAGTGTGCAGGAAGGGTCAAAACGTGTTTTTCAGCAGAAATAAACATGTTTCTGCAAGTTTGGTCAACCCCATGTAAGTTATGGGGCAGTAACAGAACACTTTTCAAAACGTGTTTTTCAGCCCGAAATAAACGCGTTTTTTCAGACAACTGAATCCCCATGCAACAGCAAGGCTCAGAAGAGCCCACACACTCAGCTCTTAACCCCAGTGTGCAGAAAGAGTCAAAACGTGTTTTTCAGCAGAAATAAACATGTTTCTGCAAGTTTGGTCAACCCCATGTAAGTTATGGGGCAGTAACAGAACACTTTTCAAAACGTGTTTTTCAGCCCGAAATAAACGCGTTTTTTCAGACAACTGAATCACCATGTAACAGCAAGGCTCAGAGGAGCCCACACACTCAGCTCTTAACCCCAGTGTGCAGAAAGAGTCAAAACGTGTTTTTCAGCAGAAATAAACATGTTTCTGCAAGTTTGGTCAACCCCATGTAAGTTATGGGGCAGTAACAGAACACTTTTCAAAACGTGTTTTTCAGCCCGAAATAAACGCGTTTTTTCAGACAACTGAATCCCCATGTAACAGCAAGGCTCAGAGGAGCCCACACACTCAGCTCTTAGCCCCAGTGTGCAGAAAGTGTCAAAACGTGTTTTTCAGCAGAAATAAACATGTTTCTGCAAGTTTGGTCAACCCCATGTAAGTTATGGGACAGTAACAGCACACTTTTCAAAACGTGTTTTTCAGCCCGAAATAAACGCGTTTTTTCAGAAAACTGAATCCCCAGGTAACAGCAAGGCTCAGAGGAGCCCACACACTCAGATCTTAACCCCAGTGTGCAGAAAGGGTCAAAACGTGTTTTTCAGCAGAAATAAACATGTTTCTGCAAGTTTGGTCAACCCCATGTAAGTTATGGGGCAGTAACAGAACACTTTTCAAAACGTGTTTTTCAGCCCGAAATAAACGCGTTTTTTCAGACAACTGAATCACCATGTAACAGCAAGGCTCAGAGGAGCCCACACACTCAGCTCTTAACCCCAGTGTGCAGGAAGGGTCAAAACGTGTTTTTCAGCAGAAATAAACATGTTTCTGCAAGTTTGGTCAACCCCATGTAAGTTATGGGGCAGTAACAGAACACTTTTCAAAACGTGTTTTTCAGCCCGAAATAAACGCGTTTTTTCAGACAACTGAATCCCCATGCAACAGCAAGGCTCAGAAGAGCCCACACACTCAGCTCTTAACCCCAGTGTGCAGAAAGTGTCAAAACGTGTTTTTCAGCAGAAATAAACATGTTTCTGCAAGTTTGGTCAACCCCATGTAAGTTATGGGACAGTAACAGCACACTTTTCAAAACGTGTTTTTCAGCCCGAAATAAACGCGTTTTTTCAGACAACTGAATCCCCATGTAACAGCAAGACTCAGAGGAGCCCACACACTCAGATCTTAACCCCAGTGTGCAGAAAGGGTCAAAACGTGTTTTTCAGCAGAAATAAACATGTTTCTGCAAGTTTGGTCAACCCCATGTAAGTTATGGGGCAGTAACAGAACACTTTTCAAAACGTGTTTTTCAGCCCGAAATAAACGCGTTTTTTCAGACAACTGAATCCCCATGTAACAGCAAGGTTCAGAAGAGCCCACACTCTCAGCTCTTAACCCCAGTGTGCAGGAAGGGTCAAAACGTGTTTTTCAGCAGAAATAAACATGTTTCTGCAAGTTTGGTCAACCCCATGTAAGTTATGGGGCAGTAACAGAACACTTTTCAAAACGTGTTTTTCAGCCCGAAATAAACGCGTTTTTTCAGAAAACTGAATCCCCATGCAACAGCAAGGCTCAGAAGAGCCCACACACTCAGCTCTTAACCCCAGTGTGCAGAAAGGGTCAAAACGTGTTTTTCAGCAGAAATAAACATGTTTCTGCAAGTTTGGTCAACCCCATGTAAGTTATGGGGCAGTAACAGAACACTTTTCAAAACGTGTTTTTCAGCCCGAAATAAACGCGTTTTTTCAGACAACTAAATCACCATGTAACAGCAAGGCTCAGAGGAGCCCACACACTCAGCTCTTAACCCCAGTGTGCAGAAAGAGTCAAAACGTGTTTTTCAGCAGAAATAAACATGTTTCTGCAAGTTTGGTCAACCCCATGTAAGTTATGGGGCAGTAACAGAACACTTTTCAAAACGTGTTTTTCAGCCCGAAATAAACGCGTTTTTTCAGACAACTGAATCCCCATGTAACAGCAAGGTTCAGAAGAGCCCACACTCTCAGCTCTTAACCCCAGTGTGCAGGAAGGGTCAAAACGTGTTTTTCAGCAGAAATAAACATGTTTCTGCAAGTTTGGTCAACCCCATGTAAGTTATGGGGCAGTAACAGAACACTTTTCAAAACGTGTTTTTCAGCCCGAAATAAACGCGTTTTTTCAGACAACTGAATCCCCATGCAACAGCAAGGCTCAGAAGAGCCCACACACTCAGCTCTTAACCCCAGTGTGCAGAAAGGGTCAAAACGTGTTTTTCAGCAGAAATAAACATGTTTCTGCAAGTTTGGTCAACCCCATGTAAGTTATGGGGCAGTAACAGAACACTTTTCAAAACGTGTTTTTCAGCCCGAAATAAACGCGTTTTTTCAGACAACTGAATCCCCATGTAACAGCAAGGCTCAGAGGAGCCCACACACTCAGATCTTAACCCCAGTGTGAATAAAGGGTCAAAACGTGTTTTTCAGCAGAAATAAACATGTTTCTGCAAGTTTGGTCAACCCCATGTAAGTTATGGGGCAGTAACAGAACACTTTTCAAAACGTGTTTTTCAGCCCGAAATAAACGCGTTTTTTCAGACAACTGAATCCCCATGCAACAGCAAGGCTCAGAAGAGCCCACACACTCAGCTCTTAACCCCAGTGTGCAGAAAGAGTCAAAACGTGTTTTTCAGCAGAAATAAACATGTTTCTGCAATTTTGGTCAACCCCATGTAATTTATGGGGCAGTAACAGCACACTTTTCAAAACGTGTTTTTCAGCCCGAAATAAACGCGTTTTTTCAGACAACTGAATCCCCATGTAACAGCAAGGCTCAGAGGAGCCCACACACTCAGATCTTAACCCCAGTGTGCAGAAAGGGTCAAAACGTGTTTTTCAGCAGAAATAAACATGTTTCTGCAAGTTTGGTCAACCCCATGTAAGTTATGGGACAGTAACAGCACACTTTTCAAAACGTGTTTTTCAGCCCGAAATAAACGCGTTTTTTCAGACAACTGAATCCCCATGTAACAGCAAGACTCAGAGGAGCCCACACACTCAGATCTTAACCCCAGTGTGCAGAAAGGGTCAAAACGTGTTTTTCAGCAGAAATAAACATGTTTCTACAAGTTTGGTCAACCCCATGTAAGTTATGGGGCAGTAACAGAACACTTTTCAAAACGTGTTTTTCAGCCCGAAATAAACGCGTTTTTTCAGACAACTGAATCCCCATGTAACAGCAAGGTTCAGAAGAGCCCACACTCTCAGCTCTTAACCCCAGTGTGCAGGAAGGGTCAAAACGTGTTTTTCAGCAGAAATAAACATGTTTCTGCAAGTTTGGTCAACCCCATGTAAGTTATGGGACAGTAACAGCACACTTTTCAAAACGTGTTTTTCAGCCCGAAATAAACGCGTTTTTTCAGACAACTGAATCCCCATGTAACAGCAAGGCTCAGAGGAGCCCACACACTCAGATCTTAACCCCAGTGTGCAGAAAGGGTCAAAACGTGTTTTTCAGCAGAAATAAACATGTTTCTGCAAGTTTGGTCAACCCCATGTAAGTTATGGGGCAGTAACAGAACACTTTTCAAAACGTGTTTTTCAGCCCGAAATAAACGCGTTTTTTCAGACAACTGAATCCCCATGTAACAGCAAGGCTCAGAGGAGCCCACACACTCAGATCTTAACCCCAGTGTGCAGAAAGGGTCAAAACGTGTTTTTCAGCAGAAATAAACATGTTTCTGCAAGTTTGGTCAACCCCATGTAAGTTATGGGACAGTAACAGCACACTTTTCAAAACGTGTTTTTCAGCCCGAAATAAACGCGTTTTTTCAGACAAATGAATCCCCATGTAACAGCAAGACTCAGAGGAGCCCACACACTCAGATCTTAACCCTAGTGTGCAGAAAGGGTAAAAACGTGTTTTTCAGCAGAAATAAACATGTTTCTGCAAGTTTGGTTAACCCCATGTAAGTTATGGGGAAGTAACAGAACACTTTTCAAAACGTGTTTTTCAGCCCGAAATAAACGCGTTTTTTCAGACAACTGAATCCCCATGTAACAGCAAGGTTCAGAAGAGCCCACACTCTCAGCTCTTAACCCCAGTGTGCAGGAAGGGTCAAAACGTGTTTTTCAGCAGAAATAAACATGTTTCTGCAAGTTTGGTCAACCCCATGTAAGTTATGGGGCAGTAACAGAACACTTTTCAAAACGTGTTTTTCAGCCCGAAATAAACGCGTTTTTTCAGACAACTGAATCCCCATGCAACAGCAAGGCTCAGAAGAGCCCACACACTCAGCTCTTAACCCCAGTGTGCAGAAAGAGTCAAAACGTGTTTTTCAGCAGAAATAAACATGTTTCTGCAAGTTTGGTCAACCCCATGTAAGTTATGGGGCAGTAACAGAACACTTTTCAAAACGTGTTTTTCAGCCCGAAATAAACGCGTTTTTTCAGACAACTGAATCCCCATGTAACAGCAAGGCTCAGAGGAGCCCACACACTCAGATCTTAACCCCAGTGTGCAGAAAGGGTCAAAACGTGTTTTTCAGCAGAAATAAACATGTTTCTGCAAGTTTGGTCAACCCCATGTAAGTTATGGGGCAGTAACAGAACACTTTTCAAAACGTGTTTTTCAGCCCGAAATAAACGCGTTTTTTCAGACAACTGAATCCCCATGCAACAGCAAGGCTCAGAAGAGCCCACACACTCAGCTCTTAACCCCAGTGTGCAGAAAGAGTCAAAACGTGTTTTTCAGCAGAAATAAACATGTTTCTGCAATTTTGGTCAACCCCATGTAATTTATGGGGCAGTAACAGCACACTTTTCAAAACGTGTTTTTCAGCCCGAAATAAACGCGTTTTTTCAGACAACTGAATCCCCATGTAACAGCAAGGCTCAGAGGAGCCCACACACTCAGATCTTAACCCCAGTGTGCAGAAAGGGTCAAAACGTGTTTTTCAGCAGAAATAAACATGTTTCTGCAAGTTTGGTCAACCCCATGTAAGTTATGGGACAGTAACAGCACACTTTTCAAAACGTGTTTTTCAGCCCGAAATAAACGCGTTTTTTCAGACAACTGAATCCCCATGTAACAGCAAGACTCAGAGGAGCCCACACACTCAGATCTTAACCCCAGTGTGCAGAAAGGGTCAAAACGTGTTTTTCAGCAGAAATAAACATGTTTCTGCAAGTTTGGTCAACCCCATGTAAGTTATGGGGCAGTAACAGAACACTTTTCAAAACGTGTTTTTCAGCCCGAAATAAACGCGTTTTTTCAGACAACTGAATCCCCATGTAACAGCAAGGTTCAGAAGAGCCCACACTCTCAGCTCTTAACCCCAGTGTGCAGGAAGGGTCAAAACGTGTTTTTCAGCAGAAATAAACATGTTTCTGCAAGTTTGGTCAACCCCATGTAAGTTATGGGACAGTAACAGCACACTTTTCAAAACGTGTTTTTCAGCCCGAAATAAACGCGTTTTTTCAGACAACTGAATCCCCATGTAACAGCAAGGCTCAGAGGAGCCCACACACTCAGATCTTAACCCCAGTGTGCAGAAAGGGTCAAAACGTGTTTTTCAGCAGAAATAAACATGTTTCTGCAAGTTTGGTCAACCCCATGTAAGTTATGGGGCAGTAACAGAACACTTTTCAAAACGTGTTTTTCAGCCCGAAATAAACGCGTTTTTTCAGACAACTGAATCACCATGTAACAGCAAGGCTCAGAGGAGCCCACACACTCAGCTCTTAACCCCAGTGTGCAGGAAGGGTCAAAACGTGTTTTTCAGCAGAAATAAACATGTTTCTGCAAGTTTGGTCAACCCCATGTAAGTTATGGGGCAGTAACAGAACACTTTTCAAAACGTGTTTTTCAGCCCGAAATAAACGCGTTTTTTCAGACAACTGAATCCCCATGCAACAGCAAGGCTCAGAAGAGCCCACACACTCAGCTCTTAACCCCAGTGTGCAGAAAGAGTCAAAACGTGTTTTTCAGCAGAAATAAACATGTTTCTGCAATTTTGGTCAACCCCATGTAAGTTATGGGGCAGTAACAGCACACTTTTCAAAACGTGTTTTTCAGCCCGAAATAAACGCGTTTTTTCAGACAACTGAATCCCCATGTAACAGCAAGGCTCAGAGGAGCCCACACACTCAGATCTTAACCCCAGTGTGCAGAAAGGGTCAAAACGTGTTTTTCAGCAGAAATAAACATGTTTCTGCAAGTTTGGTCAACCCCATGTAAGTTATGGGACAGTAACAGCACACTTTTCAAAACGTGTTTTTCAGCCCGAAATAAACGCGTTTTTTCAGACAAATGAATCCCCATGTAACAGCAAGACTCAGAGGAGCCCACACACTCAGATCTTAACCCTAGTGTGCAGAAAGGGTAAAAACGTGTTTTTCAGCAGAAATAAACATGTTTCTGCAAGTTTGGTTAACCCCATGTAAGTTATGGGGAAGTAACAGAACACTTTTCAAAACGTGTTTTTCAGCCCGAAATAAACGCGTTTTTTCAGACAACTGAATCCCCATGTAACAGCAAGGTTCAGAAGAGCCCACACTCTCAGCTCTTAACCCCAGTGTGCAGGAAGGGTCAAAATGTGTTTTTCAGCAGAAATAAACATGTTTCTGCAAGTTTGGTCAACCCCATGTAAGTTATGGGGCAGTAACAGAACACTTTTCAAAACGTGTTTTTCAGCCCGAAATAAACGCGTTTTTTCAGACAACTGAATCACCATGTAACAGCAAGGCTCAGAGGAGCCCACACACTCAGCTCTTAACCCCAGTGTGCAGAAAGAGTCAAAACGTGTTTTTCAGCAGAAATAAACATGTTTCTGCAAGTTTGGTCAACCCCATGTAAGTTATGGGGCAGTAACAGAACACTTTTCAAAACGTGTTTTTCAGCCCGAAATAAACGCGTTTTTTCAGACAACTGAATCCCCATGTAACAGCAAGGCTCAGAGGAGCCCACACACTCAGCTCTTAGCCCCAGTGTGCAGAAAGTGTCAAAACGTGTTTTTCAGCAGAAATAAACATGTTTCTGCAAGTTTGGTCAACCCCATGTAAGTTATGGGACAGTAACAGCACACTTTTCAAAACGTGTTTTTCAGCCCGAAATAAACGCGTTTTTTCAGAAAACTGAATCCCCATGTAACAGCAAGGCTCAGAGGAGCCCACACACTCAGATCTTAACCCCAGTGTGCAGAAAGGGTCAAAACGTGTTTTTCAGCAGAAATAAACATGTTTCTGCAAGTTTGGTCAACCCCATGTAAGTTATGGGGCAGTAACAGAACACTTTTCAAAACGTGTTTTTCAGCCCGAAATAAACGCGTTTTTTCAGACAACTGAATCACCATGTAACAGCAAGGCTCAGAGGAGCCCACACACTCAGCTCTTAACCCCAGTGTGCAGGAAGGGTCAAAACGTGTTTTTCAGCAGAAATAAACATGTTTCTGCAAGTTTGGTCAACCCCATGTAAGTTATGGGGCAGTAACAGAACACTTTTCAAAACGTGTTTTTCAGCCCGAAATAAACGCGTTTTTTCAGACAACTGAATCCCCATGCAACAGCAAGGCTCAGAAGAGCCCACACACTCAGCTCTTAACCCCAGTGTGCAGAAAGTGTCAAAACGTGTTTTTCAGCAGAAATAAACATGTTTCTGCAAGTTTGGTCAACCCCATGTAAGTTATGGGACAGTAACAGCACACTTTTCAAAACGTGTTTTTCAGCCCGAAATAAACGCGTTTTTTCAGACAACTGAATCCCCATGTAACAGCAAGGCTCAGAGGAGCCCACACACTCAGATCTTAACCCCAGTGTGCAGAAAGGGTCAAAACGTGTTTTTCAGCAGAAATAAACATGTTTCTGCAAGTTTGGTCAACCCCATGTAAGTTATGGGGCAGTAACAGAACACTTTTCAAAACGTGTTTTTCAGCCCTAAATAAACGCGTTTTTTCAGACAACTGAATCACCATGTAACAGCAAGGCTCAGAGGAGCCCACACACTCAGCTCTTAACCCCAGTGTGCAGGAAGGGTCAAAACGTGTTTTTCAGCAGAAATAAACATGTTTCTGCAAGTTTGGTCAACCCCATGTAAGTTATGGGGCAGTAACAGAACACTTTTCAAAACGTGTTTTTCAGCCCGAAATAAACGCGTTTTTTCAGACAACTGAATCCCCATGCATCAGCAAGGCTCAGAAGAGCCCACACACTCAGCTCTTAACCCCAGTGTGCAGAAAGAGTCAAAACGTGTTTTTCAGCAGAAATAAACATGTTTCTGCAAGTTTGGTCAACCCCATGTAAGTTATGGGGCAGTAACAGAACACTTTTCAAAACGTGTTTTTCAGCCCGAAATAAACGCGTTTTTTCAGACAACTGAATCCCCATGTAACAGCAAGGCTCAGAGGAGCCCACACACTCAGATCTTAACCCCAGTGTGCAGAAAGGGTCAAAACGTGTTTTTCAGCAGAAATAAACATGTTTCTGCAAGTTTGGTCAACCCCATGTAAGTTATGGGGCAGTAACAGAACACTTTTCAAAACGTGTTTTTCAGCCCGAAATAAACGCGTTTTTTCAGACAACTGAATCACCATGTAACAGCAAGGCTAAGAGGAGCCCACACACTCAGCTCTTAACCCCAGTGTGCAGGAAGGGTCAAAACGTGTTTTTCAGCAGAAATAAACATGTTTCTGCAAGTTTGGTCAACCCCATGTAAGTTATGGGGCAGTAACAGAACACTTTTCAAAACGTGTTTTTCAGCCCGAAATAAACGCGTTTTTTCAGACAACTGAATCCCCATGCAACAGCAAGGCTCAGAAGAGCCCACACACTCAGCTCTTAACCCCAGTGTGCAGAAAGTGTCAAAACGTGTTTTTCAGCAGAAATAAACATGTTTCTGCAAGTTTGGTCAACCCCATGTAAGTTATGGGACAGTAACAGCACACTTTTCAAAACGTGTTTTTCAGCCCGAAATAAACGCGTTTTTTCAGACAACTGAATCCCCATGTAACAGCAAGGCTCAGAGGAGCCCACACACTCAGATCTTAACCCCAGTGTGCAGAAAGGGTCAAAACGTGTTTTTCAGCAGAAATAAACATGTTTCTGCAAGTTTGGTCAACCCCATGTAAGTTATGGGGCAGTAACAGAACACTTTTCAAAACGTGTTTTTCAGCCCGAAATAAACGCGTTTTTTCAGACAACTGAATCACCATGTAACAGCAAGGCTCAGAGGAGCCCACACACTCAGCTCTTAACCCCAGTGTGCAGGAAGGGTCAAAACGTGTTTTTCAGCAGAAATAAACATGTTTCTGCAAGTTTGGTCAACCCCATGTAAGTTATGGGACAGTAACAGCACACTTTTCAAAACGTGTTTTTCAGCCCGAAATAAACGCGTTTTTTCAGACAACTGAATCCCCATGTAACAGCAAGACTCAGAGGAGCCCACACACTCAGATCTTAACCCTAGTGTGCAGAAAGGGTAAAAACGTGTTTTTCAGCAGAAATAAACATGTTTCTGCAAGTTTGGTTAACCCCATGTAAGTTATGGGGAAGTAACAGAACACTTTTCAAAACGTGTTTTTCAGCCCGAAATAAACGCGTTTTTTCAGACAACTGAATCCCCATGTAACAGCAAGGTTCAGAAGAGCCCACACTCTCAGCTCTTAACCCCAGTGTGCAGGAAGGGTCAAAACGTGTTTTTCAGCAGAAATAAACATGTTTCTGCAAGTTTGGTCAACCCCATGTAAGTTATGGGGCAGTAACAGAACACTTTTCAAAACGTGTTTTTCAGCCCGAAATAAACGCGTTTTTTCAGACAACTGAATCCCCATGCAACAGCAAGGCTCAGAAGAGCCCACACACTCAGCTCTTAACCCCAGTGTGCAGAAAGAGTCAAAACGTGTTTTTCAGCAGAAATAAACATGTTTCTGCAAGTTTGGTCAACCCCATGTAAGTTATGGGGCAGTAACAGAACACTTTTCAAAACGTGTTTTTCAGCCCGAAATAAACGCGTTTTTTCAGAAAACTGAATCCCCATGTAACAGCAAGGCTCAGAGGAGCCCACACACTCAGATCTTAACCCCAGTGTTCAGAAAGGGTCAAAACGTGTTTTTCAGCAGAAATAAACATGTTTCTGCAAGTTTGGTCAACCCCATGTAAGTTATGGGGCAGTAACAGAACACTTTTCAAAACGTGTTTTTCAGCCCGAAATAAACGCGTTTTTTCAGACAACTGAATCACCATGTAACAGCAAGGCTCAGAGGAGCCCACACACTCAGCTCTTAACCCCAGTGTGCAGGAAGGGTCAAAACGTGTTTTTCAGCAGAAATAAACATGTTTCTGCAAGTTTGGTCAACCCCATGTAAGTTATGGGGCAGTAACAGAACACTTTTCAAAACGTGTTTTTCAGCCCGAAATAAACGCGTTTTTTCAGACAACTGAATCACCATGTAACAGCAAGGCTCAGAGGAGCCCACACACTCAGCTCTTAACCCCAGTGTGCAGAAAGAGTCAAAACGTGTTTTTCAGCAGAAATAAACATGTTTCTGCAAGTTTGGTCAACCCCATGTAAGTTATGGGGCAGTAACAGAACACTTTTCAAAACGTGTTTTTCAGCCCGAAATAAACGCGTTTTTTCAGACAACTGAATCCCCATGTAACAGCAAGGCTCAGAGGAGCCCACACACTCAGCTCTTAGCCCCAGTGTGCAGAAAGTGTCAAAACGTGTTTTTCAGCAGAAATAAACATGTTTCTGCAAGTTTGGTCAACCCCATGTAAGTTATGGGACAGTAACAGAACACTTTTCAAAACGTGTTTTTCAGCCCGAAATAAACGCGTTTTTTCAGACAACTGAATCACCATGTAACAGCAAGGCTCAGAGGAGCCCACACACTCAGCTCTTAACCCCAGTGTGCAGAAAGAGTCAAAACGTGTTTTTCAGAAGAAATAAACATGTTTCTGCAAGTTTGGTCAACCCCATGTAAGTTATGGGGCAGTAACAGAACACTTTTCAAAACGTGTTTTTCAGCCCGAAATGAACGCGTTTTTTCAGACAACTGAATCCCCATGTAACAGCAAGGCTCAGAGGAGCCCACACACTCAGCTCTTAGCCCCAGTGTGCAGAAAGTGTCAAAACGTGTTTTTCAGCAGAAATAAACATGTTTCTGCAAGTTTGGTCAACCCCATGTAAGTTATGGGACAGTAACAGCACACTTTTCAAAACGTGTTTTTCAGCCCGAAATAAACGCGTTTTTTCAGAAAACTGAATCCCCATGTAACAGCAAGGCTCAGAGGAGCCCACACACTCAGATCTTAACCCCAGTGTTCAGAAAGGGTCAAAACGTGTTTTTCAGCAGAAATAAACATGTTTCTGCAAGTTTGGTCAACCCCATGTAAGTTATGGGGCAGTAACAGAACACTTTTCAAAACGTGTTTTTCAGCCCGAAATAAACGCGTTTTTTCAGAAAACTGAATCCCCATGTAACAGCAAGGCTCAGAGGAGCCCACACACTCAGATCTTAACCCCAGTGTTCAGAAAGGGTCAAAACGTGTTTTTCAGCAGAAATAAACATGTTTCTGCAAGTTTGGTCAACCCCATGTAAGTTATGGGGCAGTAACAGAACACTTTTCAAAACGTGTTTTTCAGCCCGAAATAAACGCGTTTTTTCAGACAACTGAATCACCATGTAACAGCAAGGCTCAGAGGAGCCCACACACTCAGCTCTTAACCCCAGTGTGCAGGAAGGGTCAAAACGTGTTTTTCAGCAGAAATAAACATGTTTCTGCAAATTTGGTCAACCCCATGTAAGTTATGGGGCAGTAACAGAACACTTTTCAAAACGTGTTTTTCAGCCCGAAATAAACGCGTTTTTTCAGACAACTGAATCCCCATGCAACAGCAAGGCTCAGAAGAGCCCACACACTCAGCTCTTAACCCCAGTGTGCAGAAAGGGTCAAAACGTGTTTTTCAGCAGAAATAAACATGTTTCTGCAAGTTTGGTCAACCCCATGTAAGTTATGGGGCAGTAACAGAACACTTTTCAAAACGTGTTTTTCAGCCCGAAATAAACGCGTTTTTTCAGACAACTGAATCACCATGTAACAGCAAGGCTAAGAGGAGCCCACACACTCAGCTCTTAACCCCAGTGTGCAGGAAGGGTCAAAACGTGTTTTTCAGCAGAAATAAACATGTTTCTGCAAGTTTGGTCAACCCCATGTAAGTTATGGGGCAGTAACAGAACACTTTTCAAAACGTGTTTTTCAGCCCGAAATAAACGCGTTTTTTCAGACAACTGAATCCCCATGCAACAGCAAGGCTCAGAAGAGCCCACACACTCAGCTCTTAACCCCAGTGTGCAGAAAGTGTCAAAACGTGTTTTTCAGCAGAAATAAACATGTTTCTGCAAGTTTGGTCAACCCCATGTAAGTTATGGGACAGTAACAGCACACTTTTCAAAACGTGTTTTTCAGCCCGAAATAAACGCGTTTTTTCAGAAAACTGAATCCCCATGTAACAGCAAGGCTCAGAGGAGCCCACACACTCAGATCTTAACCCCAGTGTGCAGAAAGGGTCAAAACGTGTTTTTCAGCAGAAATAAACATGTTTCTGCAAGTTTGGTCAACCCCATGTAAGTTATGGGACAGTAACAGCACACTTTTCAAAACGTGTTTTTCAGCCCGAAATAAACGCGTTTTTTCAGACAACTGAATCACCATGTAACAGCAAGGCTCAGAGGAGCCCACACACTCAGCTCTTAACCCCAGTGTGCAGGAAGGGTCAAAACGTGTTTTTCAGCAGAAATAAACATGTTTCTGCAAGTTTGGTCAACCCCATGTAAGTTATGGGGCAGTAACAGAACACTTTTCAAAACGTGTTTTTCAGCCCGAAATAAACGCGTTTTTTCAGACAACTGAATCCCCATGCAACAGCAAGGCTCAGAAGAGCCCACACACTCAGCTCTTAACCCCAGTGTGCAGAAAGGGTCAAAACGTGTTTTTCAGCAGAAATAAACATGTTTCTGCAAGTTTGGTCAACCCCATGTAAGTTATGGGGCAGTAACAGAACACTTTTCAAAACGTGTTTTTCAGCCCGAAATAAACGCGTTTTTTCAGACAACTGAATCACCATGTAACAGCAAGGCTAAGAGGAGCCCACACACTCAGCTCTTAACCCCAGTGTGCAGGAAGGGTCAAAACGTGTTTTTCAGCAGAAATAAACATGTTTCTGCAAGTTTGGTCAACCCCATGTAAGTTATGGGGCAGTAACAGAACACTTTTCAAAACGTGTTTTTCAGCCCGAAATAAACGCGTTTTTTCAGACAACTGAATCCCCATGCAACAGCAAGGCTCAGAAGAGCCCACACACTCAGCTCTTAACCCCAGTGTGCAGAAAGTGTCAAAACGTGTTTTTCAGCAGAAATAAACATGTTTCTGCAAGTTTGGTCAACCCCATGTAAGTTATGGGACAGTAACAGCACACTTTTCAAAACGTGTTTTTCAGCCCGAAATAAACGCGTTTTTTCAGACAACTGAATCCCCATGTAACAGCAAGGCTCAGAGGAGCCCACACACTCAGATCTTAACCCCAGTGTGCAGAAAGGGTCAAAACGTGTTTTTCAGCAGAAATAAACATGTTTCTGCAAGTTTGGTCAACCCCATGTAAGTTATGGGGCAGTAACAGCACACTTTTCAAAACGTGTTTTTCAGCCCGAAATAAACGCGTTTTTTCAGACAACTGAATCCCCATGTAACAGCAAGGCTCAGAGGAGCCCACACACTCAGATCTTAACCCCAGTGTGCAGAAAGGGTCAAAACGTGTTTTTCAGCAGAAATAAACATGTTTCTGCAAGTTTGGTCAACCCCATGTAAGTTATGGGGCAGTAACAGAACACTTTTCAAAACGTGTTTTTCAGCCCGAAATAAACGCGTTTTTTCAGACAACTGAATCACCATGTAACAGCAAGGCTCAGAGGAGCCCACACACTCAGCTCTTAACCCCAGTGTGCAGGAACGGTCAAAACGTGTTTTTCAGCAGAAATAAACATGTTTCTGCAAGTTTGGTCAACCCCATGTAAGTTATGGGACAGTAACAGCACACTTTTCAAAACGTGTTTTTCAGCCCGAAATAAACGCGTTTTTTCAGACAACTGAATCCCCATGTAACAGCAAGACTCAGAGGAGCCCACACACTCAGATCTTAACCCTAGTGTGCAGAAAGGGTAAAAACGTGTTTTTCAGCAGAAATAAACATGTTTCTGCAAGTTTGCTTAACCCCATGTAAGTTATGGGGAAGTAACAGAACACTTTTCAAAACGTGTTTTTCAGCCCGAAATAAACGCGTTTTTTCAGACAACTGAATCCCCATGCAACAGCAAGGCTCAGAGGAGCCCACACACTCAGATCTTAACCCCAGTGTGCAGGAAGAGTCAAAACGTGTTTTTCAGCAGAAATAAACATGTTTCTGCAAGTTTGGTCAACCCCATGTAAGTTATGGGGCAGTAACAGAACACTTTTCAAAACGTGTTTTTCAGCCCAAAATAAACGCGTTTTTTCAGACAACTGAATCACCATGTAACAGCAAGGCTCAGAGGAGCCCACACACTCAGCTCTTAACCCCAGTGTGCAGAAAGAGTCAAAACGTGTTTTTCAGCAGAAATAAACATGTTTCTGCAAGTTTGGTCAACCCCATGTAAGTTATGGGGCAGTAACAGAACACTTTTCAAAACGTGTTTTTCAGCCCGAAATAAACGCGTTTTTTCAGACAACTGAATCCCCATGTAACAGCAAGGCTCAGAGGAGCCCACACACTCAGCTCTTAGCCCCAGTGTGCAGAAAGTGTCAAAACGTGTTTTTCAGCAGAAATAAACATGTTTCTGCAAGTTTGGTCAACCCCATGTAAGTTATGGGACAGTAACAGCACACTTTTCAAAACGTGTTTTTCAGCCCGAAATAAACGCGTTTTTTCAGAAAACTGAATCCCCATGTAACAGCAAGGCTCAGAGGAGCCCACACACTCAGATCTTAACCCCAGTGTTCAGAAAGGGTCAAAACGTGTTTTTCAGCAGAAATAAACATGTTTCTGCAAGTTTGGTCAACCCCATGTAAGTTATGGGGCAGTAACAGAACACTTTTCAAAACGTGTTTTTCAGCCCGAAATAAACGCGTTTTTTCAGACAACTGAATCACCATGTAACAGCAAGGCTCAGAGGAGCCCACACACTCAGCTCTTAACCCCAGTGTGCAGGAAGGGTCAAAACGTGTTTTTCAGCAGAAATAAACATGTTTCTGCAAATTTGGTCAACCCCATGTAAGTTATGGGGCAGTAACAGAACACTTTTCAAAACGTGTTTTTCAGCCCGAAATAAACGCGTTTTTTCAGACAACTGAATCCCCATGCAACAGCAAGGCTCAGAAGAGCCCACACACTCAGCTCTTAACCCCAGTGTGCAGAAAGGGTCAAAACGTGTTTTTCAGCAGAAATAAACATGTTTCTGCAAGTTTGGTCAACCCCATGTAAGTTATGGGGCAGTAACAGAACACTTTTCAAAACGTGTTTTTCAGCCCGAAATAAACGCGTTTTTTCAGACAACTGAATCACCATGTAACAGCAAGGCTAAGAGGAGCCCACACACTCAGCTCTTAACCCCAGTGTGCAGGAAGGGTCAAAACGTGTTTTTCAGCAGAAATAAACATGTTTCTGCAAGTTTGGTCAACCCCATGTAAGTTATGGGGCAGTAACAGAACACTTTTCAAAACGTGTTTTTCAGCCCGAAATAAACGCGTTTTTTCAGACAACTGAATCCCCATGCAACAGCAAGGCTCAGAAGAGCCCACACACTCAGCTCTTAACCCCAGTGTGCAGAAAGTGTCAAAACGTGTTTTTCAGCAGAAATAAACATGTTTCTGCAAGTTTGGTCAACCCCATGTAAGTTATGGGACAGTAACAGCACACTTTTCAAAACGTGTTTTTCAGCCCGAAATAAACGCGTTTTTTCAGAAAACTGAATCCCCATGTAACAGCAAGGCTCAGAGGAGCCCACACACTCAGATCTTAACCCCAGTGTGCAGAAAGGGTCAAAACGTGTTTTTCAGCAGAAATAAACATGTTTCTGCAAGTTTGGTCAACCCCATGTAAGTTATGGGACAGTAACAGCACACTTTTCAAAACGTGTTTTTCAGCCCGAAATAAACGCGTTTTTTTCAGACAACTGAATCACCATGTAACAGCAAGGCTCAGAGGAGCCCACACACTCAGCTCTTAACCCCAGTGTGCAGGAAGGGTCAAAACGTGTTTTTCAGCAGAAATAAACATGTTTCTGCAAGTTTGGTCAACCCCATGTAAGTTATGGGGCAGTAACAGAACACTTTTCAAAACGTGTTTTTCAGCCCGAAATAAACGCGTTTTTTCAGACAACTGAATCCCCATGCAACAGCAAGGCTCAGAAGAGCCCACACACTCAGCTCTTAACCCCAGTGTGCAGAAAGGGTCAAAACGTGTTTTTCAGCAGAAATAAACATGTTTCTGCAAGTTTGGTCAACCCCATGTAAGTTATGGGGCAGTAACAGAACACTTTTCAAAACGTGTTTTTCAGCCCGAAATAAACGCGTTTTTTCAGACAACTGAATCACCATGTAACAGCAAGGCTAAGAGGAGCCCACACACTCAGCTCTTAACCCCAGTGTGCAGGAAGGGTCAAAACGTGTTTTTCAGCAGAAATAAACATGTTTCTGCAAGTTTGGTCAACCCCATGTAAGTTATGGGGCAGTAACAGAACACTTTTCAAAACGTGTTTTTCAGCCCGAAATAAACGCGTTTTTTCAGACAACTGAATCCCCATGCAACAGCAAGGCTCAGAAGAGCCCACACACTCAGCTCTTAACCCCAGTGTGCAGAAAGTGTCAAAACGTGTTTTTCAGCAGAAATAAACATGTTTCTGCAAGTTTGGTCAACCCCATGTAAGTTATGGGACAGTAACAGCACACTTTTCAAAACGTGTTTTTCAGCCCGAAATAAACGCGTTTTTTCAGACAACTGAATCCCCATGTAACAGCAAGGCTCAGAGGAGCCCACACACTCAGATCTTAACCCCAGTGTGCAGAAAGGGTCAAAACGTGTTTTTCAGCAGAAATAAACATGTTTCTGCAAGTTTGGTCAACCCCATGTAAGTTATGGGGCAGTAACAGCACACTTTTCAAAACGTGTTTTTCAGCCCGAAATAAACGCGTTTTTTCAGACAACTGAATCCCCATGTAACAGCAAGGCTCAGAGGAGCCCACACACTCAGATCTTAACCCCAGTGTGCAGAAAGGGTCAAAACGTGTTTTTCAGCAGAAATAAACATGTTTCTGCAAGTTTGGTCAACCCCATGTAAGTTATGGGGCAGTAACAGAACACTTTTCAAAACGTGTTTTTCAGCCCGAAATAAACGCGTTTTTTCAGACAACTGAATCACCATGTAACAGCAAGGCTCAGAGGAGCCCACACACTCAGCTCTTAACCCCAGTGTGCAGGAACGGTCAAAACGTGTTTTTCAGCAGAAATAAACATGTTTCTGCAAGTTTGGTCAACCCCATGTAAGTTATGGGGCAGTAACAGAACACTTTTCAAAACGTGTTTTTCAGCCCAAAATAAACGCGTTTTTTCAGACAACTGAATCACCATGTAACAGCAAGGCTCAGAGGAGCCCACACACTCAGCTCTTAACCCCAGTGTGCAGAAAGAGTCAAAACGTGTTTTTCAGCAGAAATAAACATGTTTCTGCAAGTTTGGTCAACCCCATGTAAGTTATGGGGCAGTAACAGAACACTTTTCAAAACGTGTTTTTCAGCCCGAAATAAACGCGTTTTTTCAGACAACTGAATCCCCATGTAACAGCAAGGCTCAGAGGAGCCCACACACTCAGCTCTTAGCCCCAGTGTGCAGAAAGTGTCAAAACGTGTTTTTCAGCAGAAATAAACATGTTTCTGCAAGTTTGGTCAACCCCATGTAAGTTATGGGACAGTAACAGCACACTTTTCAAAACGTGTTTTTCAGCCCGAAATAAACGCGTTTTTTCAGAAAACTGAATCCCCATGTAACAGCAAGGCTCAGAGGAGCCCACACACTCAGATCTTAACCCCAGTGTTCAGAAAGGGTCAAAACGTGTTTTTCAGCAGAAATAAACATGTTTCTGCAAGTTTGGTCAACCCCATGTAAGTTATGGGGCAGTAACAGAACACTTTTCAAAACGTGTTTTTCAGCCCGAAATAAACGCGTTTTTTCAGACAACTGAATCACCATGTAACAGCAAGGCTCAGAGGAGCCCACACACTCAGCTCTTAACCCCAGTGTGCAGGAAGGGTCAAAACGTGTTTTTCAGCAGAAATAAACATGTTTCTGCAAGTTTGGTCAACCCCATGTAAGTTATGGGGCAGTAACAGAACACTTTTCAAAACGTGTTTTTCAGCCCGAAATAAACGCGTTTTTTCAGACAACTGAATCCCCATGCAACAGCAAGGCTCAGAAGAGCCCACACACTCAGCTCTTAACCCCAGTGTGCAGAAAGTGTCAAAACGTGTTTTTCAGCAGAAATAAACATGTTTCTGCAAGTTTGGTCAACCCCATGTAAGTTATGGGACAGTAACAGCACACTTTTCAAAACGTGTTTTTCAGCCCGAAATAAACGCGTTTTTTCAGAAAACTGAATCCCCATGTAACAGCAAGGCTCAGAGGAGCCCACACACTCAGATCTTAACCCCAGTGTGCAGAAAGGGACAAAACGTGTTTTTCAGCAGAAATAAACATGTTTCTGCAAGTTTGGTCAACCCCATGTAAGTTATGGGGCAGTAACAGAACACTTTTCAAAACGTGTTTTTCAGCCCGAAATAAACGCGTTTTTTCAGACAACTGAATCACCATGTAACAGCAAGGCTCAGAGGAGCCCACACACTCAGCTCTTAACCCCAGTGTGCAGGAAGGGTCAAAACGTGTTTTTCAGCAGAAATAAACATGTTTCTGCAAGTTTGGTCAACCCCATGTAAGTTATGGGGCAGTAACAGAACACTTTTCAAAACGTGTTTTTCAGCCCGAAATAAACGCGTTTTTTCAGACAACTGAATCCCCATGCAACAGCAAGGCTCAGAAGAGCCCACACACTCAGCTCTTAACCCCAGTGTGCAGAAAGGGTCAAAACGTGTTTTTCAGCAGAAATAAACATGTTTCTGCAAGTTTGGTCAACCCCATGTAAGTTATGGGGCAGTAACAGAACACTTTTCAAAACGTGTTTTTCAGCCCGAAATAAACGCGTTTTTTCAGACAACTGAATCACCATGTAACAGCAAGGCTAAGAGGAGCCCACACACTCAGCTCTTAACCCCAGTGTGCAGGAAGGGTCAAAACGTGTTTTTCAGCAGAAATAAACATGTTTCTGCAAGTTTGGTCAACCCCATGTAAGTTATGGGGCAGTAACAGAACACTTTTCAAAACGTGTTTTTCAGCCCGAAATAAACGCGTTTTTTCAGACAACTGAATCCCCATGCAACAGCAAGGCTCAGAAGAGCCCACACACTCAGCTCTTAACCCCAGTGTGCAGAAAGTGTCAAAACGTGTTTTTCAGCAGAAATAAACATGTTTCTGCAAGTTTGGTCAACCCCATGTAAGTTATGGGACAGTAACAGCACACTTTTCAAAACGTGTTTTTCAGCCCGAAATAAACGCGTTTTTTCAGACAACTGAATCCCCATGTAACAGCAAGGCTCAGAGGAGCCCACACACTCAGATCTTAACCCCAGTGTGCAAAAAGGGTCAAAACGTGTTTTTCAGCAGAAATAAACATGTTTCTGCAAGTTTGGTCAACCCCATGTAAGTTATGGGGCAGTAACAGAACACTTTTCAAAACGTGTTTTTCAGCCCGAAATAAACGCGTTTTTTCAGACAACTGAATCACCATGTAACAGCAAGGCTCAGAGGAGCCCACACACTCAGCTCTTAACCCCAGTGTGCAGGAAGGGTCAAAACGTGTTTTTCAGCAGAAATAAACATGTTTCTGCAAGTTTGGTCAACCCCATGTAAGTTATGGGGCAGTAACAGAACACTTTTCAAAACGTGTTTTTCAGCCCGAAATAAACGCGTTTTTTCAGACAACTGAATCCCCATGTAACAGCAAGACTCAGAGGAGCCCACACACTCAGATCTTAACCCTAGTGTGCAGAAAGGGTAAAAACGTGTTTTTCAGCAGAAATAAACATGTTTCTGCAAGTTTGGTTAACCCCATGTAAGTTATGGGGAAGTAACAGAACACTTTTCAAAACGTGTTTTTCAGCCCGAAATAAACGCGTTTTTTCAGACAACTGAATCCCCATGTAACAGCAAGGTTCAGAAGAGCCCACACTCTCAGCTCTTAACCCCAGTGTGCAGGAAGGGTCAAAACGTGTTTTTCAGCAGAAATAAACATGTTTCTGCAAGTTTGGTCAACCCCATGTAAGTTATGGGGCAGTAACAGAACACTTTTCAAAACGTGTTTTTCAGCCCGAAATAAACGCGTTTTTTCAGACAACTGAATCCCCATGTAACAGCAAGGCTCAGAGGAGCCCACACACTCAGCTCTTAACCCCAGTGTGCAGAAAGAGTCAAAACGTGTTTTTCAGCAGAAATAAACATGTTTCTGCAAGTTTGGTCAACCCCATGTAAGTTATGGGGCAGTAACAGAACACTTTTCAAAACGTGTTTTTCAGCCTGAAATAAACGCGTTTTTTCAGACAACTGAATCACCATGTAACAGCAAGGCTCAGAGGAGCCCACACACTCAGCTCTTAACCCCAGTGTGCAGAAAGAGTCAAAACGTGTTTTTCAGCAGAAATAAACATGTTTCTGCAAGTTTGGTCAACCCCATGTAAGTTATGGGGCAGTAACAGAACACTTTTCAAAACGTGTTTTTCAGCCCGAAATAAACGCGTTTTTTCAGACAACTGAATCCCCATGTAACAGCAAGGCTCAGAGGAGCCCACACACTCAGCTCTTAGCCCCAGTGTGCAGAAAGTGTCAAAACGTGTTTTTCAGCAGAAATAAACATGTTTCTGCAAGTTTGGTCAACCCCATGTAAGTTATGGGACAGTAACAGCACACTTTTCAAAACGTGTTTTTCAGCCCGAAATAAACGCGTTTTTTCAGACAACTGAATCCCCATGTAACAGCAAGGCTCAGAGGAGCCCACACACTCAGATCTTAACCCCAGTGTGCAGAAAGGGTCAAAACGTGTTTTTCAGCAGAAATAAACATGTTTCTGCAAGTTTGGTCAACCCCATGTAAGTTATGGGACAGTAACAGCACACTTTTCAAAACGTGTTTTTCAGCCCGAAATAAACGCGTTTTTTCAGACAACTGAATCCCCATGTAACAGCAAGGCTCAGAGGAGCCCACACACTCAGATCTTAACCCCAGTGTGCAGAAAGGGTCAAAACGTGTTTTTCAGCAGAAATAAACATGTTTCTGCAAGTTTGGTCAACCCCATGTAAGTTATGGGGCAGTAACAGAACACTTTTCAAAACGTGTTTTTCAGCCCTAAATAAACGCGTTTTTTCAGACAACTGAATCACCATGTAACAGCAAGGCTCAGAGGAGCCCACACACTCAGCTCTTAACCCCAGTGTGCAGGAAGGGTCAAAACGTGTTTTTCAGCAGAAATAAACATGTTTCTGCAAGTTTGGTCAACCCCATGTAAGTTATGGGGCAGTAACAGAACACTTTTCAAAACGTGTTTTTCAGCCCGAAATAAACGCGTTTTTTCAGACAACTGAATCCCCATGCAACAGCAAGGCTCAGAAGAGCCCACACACTCAGCTCTTAACCCCAGTGTGCAGAAAGAGTCAAAACGTGTTTTTCAGCAGAAATAAACATGTTTCTGCAAGTTTGGTCAACCCCATGTAAGTTATGGGGCAGTAACAGAACACTTTTCAAAACGTGTTTTTCAGCCCGAAATAAACGCGTTTTTTCAGACAACTGAATCCCCATGTAACAGCAAGGCTCAGAGGAGCCCACACACTCAGATCTTAACCCCAGTGTGCAGAAAGGGTCAAAACGTGTTTTTCAGCAGAAATAAACATGTTTCTGCAAGTTTGGTCAACCCCATGTAAGTTATGGGGCAGTAACAGAACACTTTTCAAAACGTGTTTTTCAGCCCGAAATAAACGCGTTTTTTCAGACAACTGAATCACCATGTAACAGCAAGGCTAAGAGGAGCCCACACACTCAGCTCTTAACCCCAGTGTGCAGGAAGGGTCAAAACGTGTTTTTCAGCAGAAATAAACATGTTTCTGCAAGTTTGGTCAACCCCATTAAAGTTATGGGGCAGTAACAGAACACTTTTCAAAACGTGTTTTTCAGCCCGAAATAAACGCGTTTTTTCAGACAACTGAATCCCCATGCAACAGCAAGGCTCAGAAGAGCCCACACACTCAGCTCTTAACCCCAGTGTGCAGAAAGTGTCAAAACGTGTTTTTCAGCAGAAATAAACATGTTTCTGCAAGTTTGGTCAACCCCATGTAAGTTATGGGACAGTAACAGCACACTTTTCAAAACGTGTTTTTCAGCCCGAAATAAACGCGTTTTTTCAGAAAACTGAATCCCCATGTAACAGCAAGGCTCAGAGGAGCCCACACACTCAGATCTTAACCCCAGTGTGCAGAAAGGGTCAAAACGTGTTTTTCAGCAGAAATAAACATGTTTCTGCAAGTTTGGTCAACCCCATGTAAGTTATGGGGCAGTAACAGAACACTTTTCAAAACGTGTTTTTCAGCCCGAAATAAACGCGTTTTTTCAGACAACTGAATCACCATGTAACAGCAAGGCTAAGAGGAGCCCACACACTCAGCTCTTAACCCCAGTGTGCAGGAAGGGTCAAAACGTGTTTTTCAGCAGAAATAAACATGTTTCTGCAAGTTTGGTCAACCCCATGTAAGTTATGGGGCAGTAACAGAACACTTTTCAAAACGTGTTTTTCAGCCCGAAATAAACGCGTTTTTTCAGACAACTGAATCCCCATGCAAAAGCAAGGCTCAGAAGAGCCCACACACTCAGCTCTTAACCCCAGTGTGCAGAAAGTGTCAAAACGTGTTTTTCAGCAGAAATAAACATGTTTCTGCAAGTTTGGTCAACCCCATGTAAGTTATGGGACAGTAACAGCACACTTTTCAAAACGTGTTTTTCAGCCCGAAATAAACGCGTTTTTTCAGACAACTGAATCCCCATGTAACAGCAAGGCTCAGAGGAGCCCACACACTCAGATCTTAACCCCAGTGTGCAAAAAGGGTCAAAACGTGTTTTTCAGCAGAAATAAACATGTTTCTGCAAGTTTGGTCAACCCCATGTAAGTTATGGGGCAGTAACAGAACACTTTTCAAAACGTGTTTTTCAGCCCGAAATAAACGCGTTTTTTCAGACAACTGAATCACCATGTAACAGCAAGGCTCAGAGGAGCCCACACACTCAGCTCTTAACCCCAGTGTGCAGGAAGGGTCAAAACGTGTTTTTCAGCAGAAATAAACATGTTTCTGCAAGTTTGGTCAACCCCATGTAAGTTATGGGGCAGTAACAGAACACTTTTCAAAACGTGTTTTTCAGCCCGAAATAAACGCGTTTTTTCAGACAACTGAATCCCCATGTAACAGCAAGACTCAGAGGAGCCCACACACTCAGATCTTAACCCTAGTGTGCAGAAAGGGTAAAAACGTGTTTTTCAGCAGAAATAAACATGTTTCTGCAAGTTTGGTTAACCCCATGTAAGTTATGGGGAAGTAACAGAACACTTTTCAAAACGTGTTTTTCAGCCCGAAATAAACGCGTTTTTTCAGACAACTGAATCCCCATGTAACAGCAAGGTTCAGAAGAGCCCACACTCTCAGCTCTTAACCCCAGTGTGCAGGAAGGGTCAAAACGTGTTTTTCAGCAGAAATAAACATGTTTCTGCAAGTTTGGTCAACCCCATGTAAGTTATGGGGCAGTAACAGAACACTTTTCAAAACGTGTTTTTCAGCCCGAAATAAACGCGTTTTTTCAGACAACTGAATCCCCATGTAACAGCAAGGCTCAGAGGAGCCCACACACTCAGCTCTTAACCCCAGTGTGCAGAAAGAGTCAAAACGTGTTTTTCAGCAGAAATAAACATGTTTCTGCAAGTTTGGTCAACCCCATGTAAGTTATGGGGCAGTAACAGAACACTTTTCAAAACGTGTTTTTCAGCCTGAAATAAACGCGTTTTTTCAGACAACTGAATCACCATGTAACAGCAAGGCTCAGAGGAGCCCACACACTCAGCTCTTAACCCCAGTGTGCAGAAAGAGTCAAAACGTGTTTTTCAGCAGAAATAAACATGTTTCTGCAAGTTTGGTCAACCCCATGTAAGTTATGGGGCAGTAACAGAACACTTTTCAAAACGTGTTTTTCAGCCCGAAATAAACGCGTTTTTTCAGACAACTGAATCCCCATGTAACAGCAAGGCTCAGAGGAGCCCACACACTCAGCTCTTAGCCCCAGTGTGCAGAAAGTGTCAAAACGTGTTTTTCAGCAGAAATAAACATGTTTCTGCAAGTTTGGTCAACCCCATGTAAGTTATGGGACAGTAACAGCACACTTTTCAAAACGTGTTTTTCAGCCCGAAATAAACGCGTTTTTTCAGACAACTGAATCCCCATGTAACAGCAAGGCTCAGAGGAGCCCACACACTCAGATCTTAACCCCAGTGTGCAGAAAGGGTCAAAACGTGTTTTTCAGCAGAAATAAACATGTTTCTGCAAGTTTGGTCAACCCCATGTAAGTTATGGGACAGTAACAGCACACTTTTCAAAACGTGTTTTTCAGCCCGAAATAAACGCGTTTTTTCAGACAACTGAATCCCCATGTAACAGCAAGGCTCAGAGGAGCCCACACACTCAGATCTTAACCCCAGTGTGCAGAAAGGGTCAAAACGTGTTTTTCAGCAGAAATAAACATGTTTCTGCAAGTTTGGTCAACCCCATGTAAGTTATGGGGCAGTAACAGAACACTTTTCAAAACGTGTTTTTCAGCCCTAAATAAACGCGTTTTTTCAGACAACTGAATCACCATGTAACAGCAAGGCTCAGAGGAGCCCACACACTCAGCTCTTAACCCCAGTGTGCAGGAAGGGTCAAAACGTGTTTTTCAGCAGAAATAAACATGTTTCTGCAAGTTTGGTCAACCCCATGTAAGTTATGGGGCAGTAACAGAACACTTTTCAAAACGTGTTTTTCAGCCCGAAATAAACGCGTTTTTTCAGACAACTGAATCCCCATGCAACAGCAAGGCTCAGAAGAGCCCACACACTCAGCTCTTAACCCCAGTGTGCAGAAAGAGTCAAAACGTGTTTTTCAGCAGAAATAAACATGTTTCTGCAAGTTTGGTCAACCCCATGTAAGTTATGGGGCAGTAACAGAACACTTTTCAAAACGTGTTTTTCAGCCCGAAATAAACGCGTTTTTTCAGACAACTGAATCCCCATGTAACAGCAAGGCTCAGAGGAGCCCACACACTCAGATCTTAACCCCAGTGTGCAGAAAGGGTCAAAACGTGTTTTTCAGCAGAAATAAACATGTTTCTGCAAGTTTGGTCAACCCCATGTAAGTTATGGGGCAGTAACAGAACACTTTTCAAAACGTGTTTTTCAGCCCGAAATAAACGCGTTTTTTCAGACAACTGAATCACCATGTAACAGCAAGGCTAAGAGGAGCCCACACACTCAGCTCTTAACCCCAGTGTGCAGGAAGGGTCAAAACGTGTTTTTCAGCAGAAATAAACATGTTTCTGCAAGTTTGGTCAACCCCATTAAAGTTATGGGGCAGTAACAGAACACTTTTCAAAACGTGTTTTTCAGCCCGAAATAAACGCGTTTTTTCAGACAACTGAATCCCCATGCAACAGCAAGGCTCAGAAGAGCCCACACACTCAGCTCTTAACCCCAGTGTGCAGAAAGTGTCAAAACGTGTTTTTCAGCAGAAATAAACATGTTTCTGCAAGTTTGGTCAACCCCATGTAAGTTATGGGACAGTAACAGCACACTTTTCAAAACGTGTTTTTCAGCCCGAAATAAACGCGTTTTTTCAGAAAACTGAATCCCCATGTAACAGCAAGGCTCAGAGGAGCCCACACACTCAGATCTTAACCCCAGTGTGCAGAAAGGGTCAAAACGTGTTTTTCAGCAGAAATAAACATGTTTCTGCAAGTTTGGTCAACCCCATGTAAGTTATGGGGCAGTAACAGAACACTTTTCAAAACGTGTTTTTCAGCCCGAAATAAACGCGTTTTTTCAGACAACTGAATCACCATGTAACAGCAAGGCTAAGAGGAGCCCACACACTCAGCTCTTAACCCCAGTGTGCAGGAAGGGTCAAAACGTGTTTTTCAGCAGAAATAAACATGTTTCTGCAAGTTTGGTCAACCCCATGTAAGTTATGGGGCAGTAACAGAACACTTTTCAAAACGTGTTTTTCAGCCCGAAATAAACGCGTTTTTTCAGACAACTGAATCCCCATGCAAAAGCAAGGCTCAGAAGAGCCCACACACTCAGCTCTTAACCCCAGTGTGCAGAAAGTGTCAAAACGTGTTTTTCAGCAGAAATAAACATGTTTCTGCAAGTTTGGTCAACCCCATGTAAGTTATGGGACAGTAACAGCACACTTTTCAAAACGTGTTTTTCAGCCCGAAATAAACGCGTTTTTTCAGACAACTGAATCCCCATGTAACAGCAAGGCTCAGAGGAGCCCACACACTCAGATCTTAACCCCAGTGTGCAAAAAGGGTCAAAACGTGTTTTTCAGCAGAAATAAACATGTTTCTGCAAGTTTGGTCAACCCCATGTAAGTTATGGGGCAGTAACAGAACACTTTTCAAAACGTGTTTTTCAGCCCGAAATAAACGCGTTTTTTCAGACAACTGAATCACCATGTAACAGCAAGGCTCAGAGGAGCCCACACACTCAGCTCTTAACCCCAGTGTGCAGGAAGGGTCAAAACGTGTTTTTCAGCAGAAATAAACATGTTTCTGCAAGTTTGGTCAACCCCATGTAAGTTATGGGGCAGTAACAGAACACTTTTCAAAACGTGTTTTTCAGCCCGAAATAAACGCGTTTTTTCAGACAACTGAATCCCCATGTAACAGCAAGACTCAGAGGAGCCCACACACTCAGATCTTAACCCTAGTGTGCAGAAAGGGTAAAAACGTGTTTTTCAGCAGAAATAAACATGTTTCTGCAAGTTTGGTTAACCCCATGTAAGTTATGGGGAAGTAACAGAACACTTTTCAAAACGTGTTTTTCAGCCCGAAATAAACGCGTTTTTTCAGACAACTGAATCCCCATGTAACAGCAAGGTTCAGAAGAGCCCACACTCTCAGCTCTTAACCCCAGTGTGCAGGAAGGGTCAAAACGTGTTTTTCAGCAGAAATAAACATGTTTCTGCAAGTTTGGTCAACCCCATGTAAGTTATGGGGCAGTAACAGAACACTTTTCAAAACGTGTTTTTCAGCCCGAAATAAACGCGTTTTTTCAGACAACTGAATCCCCATGTAACAGCAAGGCTCAGAGGAGCCCACACACTCAGCTCTTAACCCCAGTGTGCAGAAAGAGTCAAAACGTGTTTTTCAGCAGAAATAAACATGTTTCTGCAAGTTTGGTCAACCCCATGTAAGTTATGGGGCAGTAACAGAACACTTTTCAAAACGTGTTTTTCAGCCTGAAATAAACGCGTTTTTTCAGACAACTGAATCACCATGTAACAGCAAGGCTCAGAGGAGCCCACACACTCAGCTCTTAACCCCAGTGTGCAGAAAGAGTCAAAACGTGTTTTTCAGCAGAAATAAACATGTTTCTGCAAGTTTGGTCAACCCCATGTAAGTTATGGGGCAGTAACAGAACACTTTTCAAAACGTGTTTTTCAGCCCGAAATAAACGCGTTTTTTCAGACAACTGAATCCCCATGTAACAGCAAGGCTCAGAGGAGCCCACACACTCAGCTCTTAGCCCCAGTGTGCAGAAAGTGTCAAAACGTGTTTTTCAGCAGAAATAAACATGTTTCTGCAAGTTTGGTCAACCCCATGTAAGTTATGGGACAGTAACAGCACACTTTTCAAAACGTGTTTTTCAGCCCGAAATAAACGCGTTTTTTCAGAAAACTGAATCCCCATGTAACAGCAAGGCTCAGAGGAGACCACACACTCAGATCTTAACCCCAGTGTGCAGAAAGGGTCAAAACGTGTTTTTCAGCAGAAATAAACATGTTTCTGCAAGTTTGGTCAACCCCATGTAAGTTATGGGGCAGTAACAGAACACTTTTCAAAACGTGTTTTTCAGCCCGAAATAAACGCGTTTTTTCAGACAACTGAATCACCATGTAACAGCAAGGCTCAGAGGAGCCCACACACTCAGCTCTTAACCCCAGTGTGCAGGAAGGGTCAAAACGTGTTTTTCAGCAGAAATAAACATGTTTCTGCAAGTTTGGTCAACCCCATGTAAGTTATGGGGCAGTAACAGAACACTTTTCAAAACGTGTTTTTCAGCCCGAAATAAACGCGTTTTTTCAGACAACTGAATCCCCATGCAACAGCAAGGCTCAGAAGAGCCCACACACTCAGCTCTTAACCCCAGTGTGCAGAAAGTGTCAAAACGTGTTTTTCAGCAGAAATAAACATGTTTCTGCAAGTTTGGTCAACCCCATGTAAGTTATGGGACAGTAACAGCACACTTTTCAAAACGTGTTTTTCAGCCCGAAATAAACGCGTTTTTTCAGACAACTGAATCCCCATGTAACAGCAAGGCTCAGAGGAGCCCACACACTCAGATCTTAACCCCAGTGTGCAGAAAGGGTCAAAACGTGTTTTTCAGCAGAAATAAACATGTTTCTGCAAGTTTGGTCAACCCCATGTAAGTTATGGGGCAGTAACAGAACACTTTTCAAAACGTGTTTTTCAGCCCTAAATAAACGCGTTTTTTCAGACAACTGAATCACCATGTAACAGCAAGGCTCAGAGGAGCCCACACACTCAGCTCTTAACCCCAGTGTGCAGGAAGGGTCAAAACGTGTTTTTCAGCAGAAATAAACATGTTTCTGCAAGTTTGGTCAACCCCATGTAAGTTATGGGGCAGTAACAGAACACTTTTCAAAACGTGTTTTTCAGCCCGAAATAAACGCGTTTTTTCAGACAACTGAATCCCCATGCAACAGCAAGGCTCAGAAGAGCCCACACACTCAGCTCTTAACCCCAGTGTGCAGAAAGAGTCAAAACGTGTTTTTCAGCAGAAATAAACATGTTTCTGCAAGTTTGGTCAACCCCATGTAAGTTATGGGGCAGTAACAGAACACTTTTCAAAACGTGTTTTTCAGCCCGAAATAAACGCGTTTTTTCAGACAACTGAATCCCCATGTAACAGCAAGGCTCAGAGGAGCCCACACACTCAGATCTTAACCCCAGTGTGCAGAAAGGGTCAAAACGTGTTTTTCAGCGGAAATAAACATGTTTCTGCAAGTTTGGTCAACCCCATGTAAGTTATGGGGCAGTAACAGAACACTTTTCAAAACGTGTTTTTCAGCCCGAAATAAACGCGTTTTTTCAGACAACTGAATCACCATGTAACAGCAAGGCTAAGAGGAGCCCACACACTCAGCTCTTAACCCCAGTGTGCAGGAAGGGTCAAAACGTGTTTTTCAGCAGAAATAAACATGTTTCTGCAAGTTTGGTCAACCCCATGTAAGTTATGGGGCAGTAACAGAACACTTTTCAAAACGTGTTTTTCAGCCCGAAATAAACGCGTTTTTTCAGACAACTGAATCCCCATGCAACAGCAAGGCTCAGAAGAGCCCACACACTCAGCTCTTAACCCCAGTGTGCAGAAAGTGTCAAAACGTGTTTTTCAGCAGAAATAAACATGTTTCTGCAAGTTTGGTCAACCCCATGTAAGTTATGGGACAGTAACAGCACACTTTTCAAAACGTGTTTTTCAGCCCGAAATAAACGCGTTTTTTCAGAAAACTGAATCCCCATGTAACAGCAAGGCTCAGAGGAGCCCACACACTCAGATCTTAACCCCAGTGTGCAGAAAGGGACAAAACGTGTTTTTCAGCAGAAATAAACATGTTTCTGCAAGTTTGGTCAACCCCATGTAAGTTATGGGGCAGTAACAGAACACTTTTCAAAACGTGTTTTTCAGCCCGAAATAAACGCGTTTTTTCAGACAACTGAATCACCATGTAACAGCAAGGCTCAGAGGAGCCCACACACTCAGCTCTTAACCCCAGTGTGCAGGAAGGGTCAAAACGTGTTTTTCAGCAGAAATAAACATGTTTCTGCAAGTTTGGTCAACCCCATGTAAGTTATGGGGCAGTAACAGAACACTTTTCAAAACGTGTTTTTCAGCCCGAAATAAACGCGTTTTTTCAGACAACTGAATCCCCATGCAACAGCAAGGCTCAGAAGAGCCCACACACTCAGCTCTTAACCCCAGTGTGCAGAAAGGGTCAAAACGTGTTTTTCAGCAGAAATAAACATGTTTCTGCAAGTTTGGTCAACCCCATGTAAGTTATGGGGCAGTAACAGAACACTTTTCAAAACGTGTTTTTCAGCCCGAAATAAACGCGTTTTTTCAGACAACTGAATCACCATGTAACACCAAGGCTAAGAGGAGCCCACACACTCAGCTCTTAACCCCAGTGTGCAGGAAGGGTCAAAACGTGTTTTTCAGCAGAAATAAACATGTTTCTGCAAGTTTGGTCAACCCCATGTAAGTTATGGGGCAGTAACAGAACACTTTTCAAAACGTGTTTTTCAGCCCGAAATAAACGCGTTTTTTCAGACAACTGAATCCCCATGCAACAGCAAGGCTCAGAAGAGCCCACACACTCAGCTCTTAACCCCAGTGTGCAGAAAGTGTCAAAACGTGTTTTTCAGCAGAAATAAACATGTTTCTGCAAGTTTGGTCAACCCCATGTAAGTTATGGGACAGTAACAGCACACTTTTCAAAACGTGTTTTTCAGCCCGAAATAAACGCGTTTTTTCAGACAACTGAATCCCCATGTAACAGCAAGGCTCAGAGGAGCCCACACACTCAGATCTTAACCCCAGTGTGCAAAAAGGGTCAAAACGTGTTTTTCAGCAGAAATAAACATGTTTCTGCAAGTTTGGTCAACCCCATGTAAGTTATGGGGCAGTAACAGAACACTTTTCAAAACGTGTTTTTCAGCCCGAAATAAACGCGTTTTTTCAGACAACTGAATCACCATGTAACAGCAAGGCTCAGAGGAGCCCACACACTCAGCTCTTAACCCCAGTGTGCAGGAAGGGTCAAAACGTGTTTTTCAGCAGAAATAAACATGTTTCTGCAAGTTTGGTCAACCCCATGTAAGTTATGGGGCAGTAACAGAACACTTTTCAAAACGTGTTTTTCAGCCCGAAATAAACGCGTTTTTTCAGACAACTGAATCCCCATGTAACAGCAAGACTCAGAGGAGCCCACACACTCAGATCTTAACCCTAGTGTGCAGAAAGGGTAAAAACGTGTTTTTCAGCAGAAATAAACATGTTTCTGCAAGTTTGGTTAACCCCATGTAAGTTATGGGGAAGTAACAGAACACTTTTCAAAACGTGTTTTTCAGCCCGAAATAAACGCGTTTTTTCAGACAACTGAATCCCCATGTAACAGCAAGGTTCAGAAGAGCCCACACTCTCAGCTCTTAACCCCAGTGTGCAGGAAGGGTCAAAACGTGTTTTTCAGCAGAAATAAACATGTTTCTGCAAGTTTGGTCAACCCCATGTAAGTTATGGGGCAGTAACAGAACACTTTTCAAAACGTGTTTTTCAGCCCGAAATAAACGCGTTTTTTCAGACAACTGAATCCCCATGTAACAGCAAGGCTCAGAGGAGCCCACACACTCAGCTCTTAACCCCAGTGTGCAGAAAGAGTCAAAACGTGTTTTTCAGCAGAAATAAACATGTTTCTGCAAGTTTGGTCAACCCCATGTAAGTTATGGGGCAGTAACAGAACACTTTTCAAAACGTGTTTTTCAGCCTGAAATAAACGCGTTTTTTCAGACAACTGAATCACCATGTAACAGCAAGGCTCAGAGGAGCCCACACACTCAGCTCTTAACCCCAGTGTGCAGAAAGAGTCAAAACGTGTTTTTCAGCAGAAATAAACATGTTTCTGCAAGTTTGGTCAACCCCATGTAAGTTATGGGGCAGTAACAGAACACTTTTCAAAACGTGTTTTTCAGCCCGAAATAAACGCGTTTTTTCAGACAACTGAATCCCCATGTAACAGCAAGGCTCAGAGGAGCCCACACACTCAGCTCTTAGCCCCAGTGTGCAGAAAGTGTCAAAACGTGTTTTTCAGCAGAAATAAACATGTTTCTGCAAGTTTGGTCAACCCCATGTAAGTTATGGGACAGTAACAGCACACTTTTCAAAACGTGTTTTTCAGCCCGAAATAAACGCGTTTTTTCAGAAAACTGAATCCCCATGTAACAGCAAGGCTCAGAGGAGCCCACACACTCAGATCTTAACCCCAGTGTGCAGAAAGGGTCAAAACGTGTTTTTCAGCAGAAATAAACATGTTTCTGCAAGTTTGGTCAACCCCATGTAAGTTATGGGGCAGTAACAGAACACTTTTCAAAACGTGTTTTTCAGCCCGAAATAAACGCGTTTTTTCAGACAACTGAATCACCATGTAACAGCAAGGCTCAGAGGAGCCCACACACTCAGCTCTTAACCCCAGTGTGCAGGAAGGGTCAAAACGTGTTTTTCAGCAGAAATAAACATGTTTCTGCAAGTTTGGTCAACCCCATGTAAGTTATGGGGCAGTAACAGAACACTTTTCAAAACGTGTTTTTCAGCCCGAAATAAACGCGTTTTTTCAGACAACTGAATCCCCATGCAACAGCAAGGCTCAGAAGAGCCCACACACTCAGCTCTTAACCCCAGTGTGCAGAAAGTGTCAAAACGTGTTTTTCAGCAGAAATAAACATGTTTCTGCAAGTTTGGTCAACCCCATGTAAGTTATGGGACAGTAACAGCACACTTTTCAAAACGTGTTTTTCAGCCCGAAATAAACGCGTTTTTTCAGACAACTGAATCCCCATGTAACAGCAAGGCTCAGAGGAGCCCACACACTCAGATCTTAACCCCAGTGTGCAGAAAGGGTCAAAACGTGTTTTTCAGCAGAAATAAACATGTTTCTGCAAGTTTGGTCAACCCCATGTAAGTTATGGGGCAGTAACAGAACACTTTTCAAAACGTGTTTTTCAGCCCTAAATAAACGCGTTTTTTCAGACAACTGAATCACCATGTAACAGCAAGGCTCAGAGGAGCCCACACACTCAGCTCTTAACCCCAGTGTGCAGGAAGGGTCAAAACGTGTTTTTCAGCAGAAATAAACATGTTTCTGCAAGTTTGGTCAACCCCATGTAAGTTATGGGGCAGTAACAGAACACTTTTCAAAACGTGTTTTTCAGCCCGAAATAAACGCGTTTTTTCAGACAACTGAATCCCCATGCAACAGCAAGGCTCAGAAGAGCCCACACACTCAGCTCTTAACCCCAGTGTGCAGAAAGTGTCAAAACGTGTTTTTCAGCAGAAATAAACATGTTTCTGCAAGTTTGGTCAACCCCATGTAAGTTATGGGACAGTAACAGCACACTTTTCAAAACGTGTTTTTCAGCCCGAAATAAACGCGTTTTTTCAGAAAACTGAATCCCCATGTAACAGCAAGGCTCAGAGGAGCCCACACACTCAGATCTTAACCCCAGTGTGCAGAAAGGGTCAAAACGTGTTTTTCAGCAGAAATAAACATGTTTCTGCAAGTTTGGTCAACCCCATGTAAGTTATGGGGCAGTAACAGAACACTTTTCAAAACGTGTTTTTCAGCCCGAAATAAACGCGTTTTTTCAGACAACTGAATCACCATGTAACAGCAAGGCTAAGAGGAGCCCACACACTCAGCTCTTAACCCCAGTGTGCAGGAAGGGTCAAAATGTGTTTTTCAGCAGAAATAAACATGTTTCTGCAAGTTTGGTCAACCCCATGTAAGTTATGGGGCAGTAACAGAACACTTTTCAAAACGTGTTTTTCAGCCCGAAATAAACGCGTTTTTTCAGACAACTGAATCCCCATGCAAAAGCAAGGCTCAGAAGAGCCCACACACTCAGCTCTTAACCCCAGTGTGCAGAAAGTGTCAAAACGTGTTTTTCAGCAGAAATAAACATGTTTCTGCAAGTTTGGTCAACCCCATGTAAGTTATGGGACAGTAACAGCACACTTTTCAAAACGTGTTTTTCAGCCCGAAATAAACGCGTTTTTTCAGACAACTGAATCCCCATGTAACAGCAAGGCTCAGAGGAGCCCACACACTCAGATCTTAACCCCAGTGTGCAAAAAGGGTCAAAACGTGTTTTTCAGCAGAAATAAACATGTTTCTGCAAGTTTGGTCAACCCCATGTAAGTTATGGGGCAGTAACAGAACACTTTTCAAAACGTGTTTTTCAGCCCGAAATAAACGCGTTTTTTCAGACAACTGAATCACCATGTAACAGCAAGGCTCAGAGGAGCCCACACACTCAGCTCTTAACCCCAGTGTGCAGGAAGGGTCAAAACGTGTTTTTCAGCAGAAATAAACATGTTTCTGCAAGTTTGGTCAACCCCATGTAAGTTATGGGGCAGTAACAGAACACTTTTCAAAACGTGTTTTTCAGCCCGAAATAAACGCGTTTTTTCAGACAACTGAATCCCCATGTAACAGCAAGACTCAGAGGAGCCCACACACTCAGATCTTAACCCTAGTGTGCAGAAAGGGTAAAAACGTGTTTTTCAGCAGAAATAAACATGTTTCTGCAAGTTTGGTTAACCCCATGTAAGTTATGGGGAAGTAACAGAACACTTTTCAAAACGTGTTTTTCAGCCCGAAATAAACGCGTTTTTTCAGACAACTGAATCCCCATGTAACAGCAAGGTTCAGAAGAGCCCACACTCTCAGCTCTTAACCCCAGTGTGCAGGAAGGGTCAAAACGTGTTTTTCAGCAGAAATAAACATGTTTCTGCAAGTTTGGTCAACCCCATGTAAGTTATGGGGCAGTAACAGAACACTTTTCAAAACGTGTTTTTCAGCCCGAAATAAACGCGTTTTTTCAGACAACTGAATCCCCATGTAACAGCAAGGCTCAGAGGAGCCCACACACTCAGCTCTTAACCCCAGTGTGCAGAAAGAGTCAAAACGTGTTTTTCAGCAGAAATAAACATGTTTCTGCAAGTTTGGTCAACCCCATGTAAGTTATGGGGCAGTAACAGAACACTTTTCAAAACGTGTTTTTCAGCCTGAAATAAACGCGTTTTTTCAGACAACTGAATCACCATGTAACAGCAAGGCTCAGAGGAGCCCACACACTCAGCTCTTAACCCCAGTGTGCAGAAAGAGTCAAAACGTGTTTTTCAGCAGAAATAAACATGTTTCTGCAAGTTTGGTCAACCCCATGTAAGTTATGGGGCAGTAACAGAACACTTTTCAAAACGTGTTTTTCAGCCCGAAATAAACGCGTTTTTTCAGACAACTGAATCCCCATGTAACAGCAAGGCTCAGAGGAGCCCACACACTCAGATCTTAACCCCAGTGTGCAGAAAGGGTCAAAACGTGTTTTTCAGCAGAAATAAACATGTTTCTGCAAGTTTGGTCAACCCCATGTAAGTTATGGGGCAGTAACAGAACACTTTTCAAAACGTGTTTTTCAGCCCGAAATAAACGCGTTTTTTCAGACAACTGAATCACCATGTAACAGCAAGGCTCAGAGGAGCCCACACACTCAGCTCTTAACCCCAGTGTGCAGGAAGGGTCAAAACGTGTTTTTCAGCAGAAATAAACATGTTTCTGCAAGTTTGGTCAACCCCATGTAAGTTATGGGGCAGTAACAGAACACTTTTCAAAACGTGTTTTTCAGCCCGAAATAAACGCGTTTTTTCAGACAACTGAATCACCATGTAACAGCAAGGCTAAGAGGAGCCCACACACTCAGCTCTTAACCCCAGTGTGCAGGAAGGGTCAAAACGTGTTTTTCAGCAGAAATAAACATGTTTCTGCAAGTTTGGTCAACCCCATGTAAGTTATGGGGCAGTAACAGAACACTTTTCAAAACGTGTTTTTCAGCCCGAAATAAACGCGTTTTTTCAGACAACTGAATCCCCATGCAACAGCAAGGCTCAGAAGAGCCCACACACTCAGCTCTTAACCCCAGTGTGCAGAAAGTGTCAAAACGTGTTTTTCAGCAGAAATAAACATGTTTCTGCAAGTTTGGTCAACCCCATGTAAGTTATGGGACAGTAACAGCACACTTTTCAAAACGTGTTTTTCAGCCCGAAATAAACGCGTTTTTTCAGAAAACTGAATCCCCATGTAACAGCAAGGCTCAGAGGAGCCCACACACTCAGATCTTAACCCCAGTGTGCAGAAAGGGACAAAACGTGTTTTTCAGCAGAAATAAACATGTTTCTGCAAGTTTGGTCAACCCCATGTAAGTTATGGGGCAGTAACAGAACACTTTTCAAAACGTGTTTTTCAGCCCGAAATAAACGCGTTTTTTCAGACAACTGAATCACCATGTAACAGCAAGGCTCAGAGGAGCCCACACACTCAGCTCTTAACCCCAGTGTGCAGGAAGGGTCAAAACGTGTTTTTCAGCAGAAATAAACATGTTTCTGCAAGTTTGGTCAACCCCATGTAAGTTATGGGGCAGTAACAGAACACTTTTCAAAACGTGTTTTTCAGCCCGAAATAAACGCGTTTTTTCAGACAACTGAATCCCCATGCAACAGCAAGGCTCAGAAGAGCCCACACACTCAGCTCTTAACCCCAGTGTGCAGAAAGGGTCAAAACGTGTTTTTCAGCAGAAATAAACATGTTTCTGCAAGTTTGGTCAACCCCATGTAAGTTATGGGGCAGTAACAGAACACTTTTCAAAACGTGTTTTTCAGCCCGAAATAAACGCGTTTTTTCAGACAACTGAATCACCATGTAACACCAAGGCTAAGAGGAGCCCACACACTCAGCTCTTAACCCCAGTGTGCAGGAAGGGTCAAAACGTGTTTTTCAGCAGAAATAAACATGTTTCTGCAAGTTTGGTCAACCCCATGTAAGTTATGGGGCAGTAACAGAACACTTTTCAAAACGTGTTTTTCAGCCCGAAATAAACGCGTTTTTTCAGACAACTGAATCCCCATGCAACAGCAAGGCTCAGAAGAGCCCACACACTCAGCTCTTAACCCCAGTGTGCAGAAAGTGTCAAAACGTGTTTTTCAGCAGAAATAAACATGTTTCTGCAAGTTTGGTCAACCCCATGTAAGTTATGGGACAGTAACAGCACACTTTTCAAAACGTGTTTTTCAGCCCGAAATAAACGCGTTTTTTCAGACAACTGAATCCCCATGTAACAGCAAGGCTCAGAGGAGCCCACACACTCAGATCTTAACCCCAGTGTGCAAAAAGGGTCAAAACGTGTTTTTCAGCAGAAATAAACATGTTTCTGCAAGTTTGGTCAACCCCATGTAAGTTATGGGGCAGTAACAGAACACTTTTCAAAACGTGTTTTTCAGCCCGAAATAAACGCGTTTTTTCAGACAACTGAATCACCATGTAACAGCAAGGCTCAGAGGAGCCCACACACTCAGCTCTTAACCCCAGTGTGCAGGAAGGGTCAAAACGTGTTTTTCAGCAGAAATAAACATGTTTCTGCAAGTTTGGTCAACCCCATGTAAGTTATGGGGCAGTAACAGAACACTTTTCAAAACGTGTTTTTCAGCCCGAAATAAACGCGTTTTTTCAGACAACTGAATCCCCATGTAACAGCAAGACTCAGAGGAGCCCACACACTCAGATCTTAACCCTAGTGTGCAGAAAGGGTAAAAACGTGTTTTTCAGCAGAAATAAACATGTTTCTGCAAGTTTGGTTAACCCCATGTAAGTTATGGGGAAGTAACAGAACACTTTTCAAAACGTGTTTTTCAGCCCGAAATAAACGCGTTTTTTCAGACAACTGAATCCCCATGTAACAGCAAGGTTCAGAAGAGCCCACACTCTCAGCTCTTAACCCCAGTGTGCAGGAAGGGTCAAAACGTGTTTTTCAGCAGAAATAAACATGTTTCTGCAAGTTTGGTCAACCCCATGTAAGTTATGGGGCAGTAACAGAACACTTTTCAAAACGTGTTTTTCAGCCCGAAATAAACGCGTTTTTTCAGACAACTGAATCCCCATGTAACAGCAAGGCTCAGAGGAGCCCACACACTCAGCTCTTAACCCCAGTGTGCAGAAAGAGTCAAAACGTGTTTTTCAGCAGAAATAAACATGTTTCTGCAAGTTTGGTCAACCCCATGTAAGTTATGGGGCAGTAACAGAACACTTTTCAAAACGTGTTTTTCAGCCTGAAATAAACGCGTTTTTTCAGACAACTGAATCACCATGTAACAGCAAGGCTCAGAGGAGCCCACACACTCAGCTCTTAACCCCAGTGTGCAGAAAGAGTCAAAACGTGTTTTTCAGCAGAAATAAACATGTTTCTGCAAGTTTGGTCAACCCCATGTAAGTTATGGGGCAGTAACAGAACACTTTTCAAAACGTGTTTTTCAGCCCGAAATAAACGCGTTTTTTCAGACAACTGAATCCCCATGTAACAGCAAGGCTCAGAGGAGCCCACACACTCAGCTCTTAGCCCCAGTGTGCAGAAAGTGTCAAAACGTGTTTTTCAGCAGAAATAAACATGTTTCTGCAAGTTTGGTCAACCCCATGTAAGTTATGGGACAGTAACAGCACACTTTTCAAAACGTGTTTTTCAGCCCGAAATAAACGCGTTTTTTCAGACAACTGAATCCCCATGTAACAGCAAGGCTCAGAGGAGCCCACACACTCAGATCTTAACCCCAGTGTGCAGAAAGGGTCAAAACGTGTTTTTCAGCAGAAATAAACATGTTTCTGCAAGTTTGGTCAACCCCATGTAAGTTATGGGGCAGTAACAGAACACTTTTCAAAACGTGTTTTTCAGCCCGAAATAAACGCGTTTTTTCAGACAACTGAATCACCATGTAACAGCAAGGCTCAGAGGAGCCCACACACTCAGCTCTTAACCCCAGTGTGCAGGAAGGGTCAAAACGTGTTTTTCAGCAGAAATAAACATGTTTCTGCAAGTTTGGTCAACCCCATGTAAGTTATGGGGCAGTAACAGAACACTTTTCAAAACGTGTTTTTCAGCCCGAAATAAACGCGTTTTTTCAGACAACTGAATCCCCATGCAACAGCAAGGCTCAGAAGAGCCCACACACTCAGCTCTTAACCCCAGTGTGCAGAAAGTGTCAAAACGTGTTTTTCAGCAGAAATAAACATGTTTCTGCAAGTTTGGTCAACCCCATGTAAGTTATGGGACAGTAACAGCACACTTTTCAAAACGTGTTTTTCAGCCCGAAATAAACGCGTTTTTTCAGACAACTGAATCCCCATGTAACAGCAAGGCTCAGAGGAGCCCACACACTCAGATCTTAACCCCAGTGTGCAGAAAGGGTCAAAACGTGTTTTTCAGCAGAAATAAACATGTTTCTGCAAGTTTGGTCAACCCCATGTAAGTTATGGGGCAGTAACAGAACACTTTTCAAAACGTGTTTTTCAGCCCTAAATAAACGCGTTTTTTCAGACAACTGAATCACCATGTAACAGCAAGGCTCAGAGGAGCCCACACACTCAGCTCTTAACCCCAGTGTGCAGGAAGGGTCAAAACGTGTTTTTCAGCAGAAATAAACATGTTTCTGCAAGTTTGGTCAACCCCATGTAAGTTATGGGGCAGTAACAGAACACTTTTCAAAACGTGTTTTTCAGCCCGAAATAAACGCGTTTTTTCAGACAACTGAATCCCCATGCAACAGCAAGGCTCAGAAGAGCCCACACACTCAGCTCTTAACCCCAGTGTGCAGAAAGAGTCAAAACGTGTTTTTCAGCAGAAATAAACATGTTTCTGCAAGTTTGGTCAACCCCATGTAAGTTATGGGGCAGTAACAGAACACTTTTCAAAACGTGTTTTTCAGCCCGAAATAAACGCGTTTTTTCAGACAACTGAATCCCCATGTAACAGCAAGGCTCAGAGGAGCCCACACACTCAGATCTTAACCCCAGTGTGCAGAAAGGGTCAAAACGTGTTTTTCAGCAGAAATAAACATGTTTCTGCAAGTTTGGTCAACCCCATGTAAGTTATGGGGCAGTAACAGAACACTTTTCAAAACGTGTTTTTCAGCCCGAAATAAACGCGTTTTTTCAGACAACTGAATCACCATGTAACAGCAAGGCTAAGAGGAGCCCACACACTCAGCTCTTAACCCCAGTGTGCAGGAAGGGTCAAAACGTGTTTTTCAGCAGAAATAAACATGTTTCTGCAAGTTTGGTCAACCCCATGTAAGTTATGGGGCAGTAACAGAACACTTTTCAAAACGTGTTTTTCAGCCCGAAATAAACGCGTTTTTTCAGACAACTGAATCCCCATGCAACAGCAAGGCTCAGAAGAGCCCACACACTCAGCTCTTAACCCCAGTGTGCAGAAAGTGTCAAAACGTGTTTTTCAGCAGAAATAAACATGTTTCTGCAAGTTTGGTCAACCCCATGTAAGTTATGGGACAGTAACAGCACACTTTTCAAAACGTGTTTTTCAGCCCGAAATAAACGCGTTTTTTCAGAAAACTGAATCCCCATGTAACAGCAAGGCTCAGAGGAGCCCACACACTCAGATCTTAACCCCAGTGTGCAGAAAGGGTCAAAACGTGTTTTTCAGCAGAAATAAACATGTTTCTGCAAGTTTGGTCAACCCCATGTAAGTTATGGGGCAGTAACAGAACACTTTTCAAAACGTGTTTTTCAGCCCGAAATAAACGCGTTTTTTCAGACAACTGAATCACCATGTAACAGCAAGGCTAAGAGGAGCCCACACACTCAGCTCTTAACCCCAGTGTGCAGGAAGGGTCAAAACGTGTTTTTCAGCAGAAATAAACATGTTTCTGCAAGTTTGGTCAACCCCATGTAAGTTATGGGGCAGTAACAGAACACTTTTCAAAACGTGTTTTTCAGCCCGAAATAAACGCGTTTTTTCAGACAACTGAATCCCCATGCAAAAGCAAGGCTCAGAAGAGCCCACACACTCAGCTCTTAACCCCAGTGTGCAGAAAGTGTCAAAACGTGTTTTTCAGCAGAAATAAACATGTTTCTGCAAGTTTGGTCAACCCCATGTAAGTTATGGGACAGTAACAGCACACTTTTCAAAACGTGTTTTTCAGCCCGAAATAAACGCGTTTTTTCAGACAACTGAATCCCCATGTAACAGCAAGGCTCAGAGGAGCCCACACACTCAGATCTTAACCCCAGTGTGCAAAAAGGGTCAAAACGTGTTTTTCAGCAGAAATAAACATGTTTCTGCAAGTTTGGTCAACCCCATGTAAGTTATGGGGCAGTAACAGAACACTTTTCAAAACGTGTTTTTCAGCCCGAAATAAACGCGTTTTTTCAGACAACTGAATCACCATGTAACAGCAAGGCTCAGAGGAGCCCACACACTCAGCTCTTAACCCCAGTGTGCAGGAAGGGTCAAAACGTGTTTTTCAGCAGAAATAAACATGTTTCTGCAAGTTTGGTCAACCCCATGTAAGTTATGGGGCAGTAACAGAACACTTTTCAAAACGTGTTTTTCAGCCCGAAATAAACGCGTTTTTTCAGACAACTGAATCCCCATGTAACAGCAAGACTCAGAGGAGCCCACACACTCAGATCTTAACCCTAGTGTGCAGAAAGGGTAAAAACGTGTTTTTCAGCAGAAATAAACATGTTTCTGCAAGTTTGGTTAACCCCATGTAAGTTATGGGGAAGTAACAGAACACTTTTCAAAACGTGTTTTTCAGCCCGAAATAAACGCGTTTTTTCAGACAACTGAATCCCCATGTAACAGCAAGGTTCAGAAGAGCCCACACTCTCAGCTCTTAACCCCAGTGTGCAGGAAGGGTCAAAACGTGTTTTTCAGCAGAAATAAACATGTTTCTGCAAGTTTGGTCAACCCCATGTAAGTTATGGGGCAGTAACAGAACACTTTTCAAAACGTGTTTTTCAGCCCGAAATAAACGCGTTTTTTCAGACAACTGAATCCCCATGTAACAGCAAGGCTCAGAGGAGCCCACACACTCAGCTCTTAACCCCAGTGTGCAGAAAGAGTCAAAACGTGTTTTTCAGCAGAAATAAACATGTTTCTGCAAGTTTGGTCAACCCCATGTAAGTTATGGGGCAGTAACAGAACACTTTTCAAAACGTGTTTTTCAGCCTGAAATAAACGCGTTTTTTCAGACAACTGAATCACCATGTAACAGCAAGGCTCAGAGGAGCCCACACACTCAGCTCTTAACCCCAGTGTGCAGAAAGAGTCAAAACGTGTTTTTCAGCAGAAATAAACATGTTTCTGCAAGTTTGGTCAACCCCATGTAAGTTATGGGGCAGTAACAGAACACTTTTCAAAACGTGTTTTTCAGCCCGAAATAAACGCGTTTTTTCAGACAACTGAATCCCCATGTAACAGCAAGGCTCAGAGGAGCCCACACACTCAGCTCTTAGCCCCAGTGTGCAGAAAGTGTCAAAACGTGTTTTTCAGCAGAAATAAACATGTTTCTGCAAGTTTGGTCAACCCCATGTAAGTTATGGGACAGTAACAGCACACTTTTCAAAACGTGTTTTTCAGCCCGAAATAAACGCGTTTTTTCAGAAAACTGAATCCCCATGTAACAGCAAGGCTCAGAGGAGCCCACACACTCAGATCTTAACCCCAGTGTGCAGAAAGGGTCAAAACGTGTTTTTCAGCAGAAATAAACATGTTTCTGCAAGTTTGGTCAACCCCATGTAAGTTATGGGGCAGTAACAGAACACTTTTCAAAACGTGTTTTTCAGCCCGAAATAAACGCGTTTTTTCAGACAACTGAATCACCATGTAACAGCAAGGCTCAGAGGAGCCCACACACTCAGCTCTTAACCCCAGTGTGCAGGAAGGGTCAAAACGTGTTTTTCAGCAGAAATAAACATGTTTCTGCAAGTTTGGTCAACCCCATGTAAGTTATGGGGCAGTAACAGAACACTTTTCAAAACGTGTTTTTCAGCCCGAAATAAACGCGTTTTTTCAGACAACTGAATCCCCATGCAACAGCAAGGCTCAGAAGAGCCCACACACTCAGCTCTTAACCCCAGTGTGCAGAAAGTGTCAAAACGTGTTTTTCAGCAGAAATAAACATGTTTCTGCAAGTTTGGTCAACCCCATGTAAGTTATGGGACAGTAACAGCACACTTTTCAAAACGTGTTTTTCAGCCCGAAATAAACGCGTTTTTTCAGACAACTGAATCACCATGTAACAGCAAGGCTCAGAGGAGCCCACACACTCAGCTCTTAACCCCAGTGTGCAGAAAGAGTCAAAACGTGTTTTTCAGCAGAAATAAACATGTTTCTGCAAGTTTGGTCAACCCCATGTAAGTTATGGGGCAGTAACAGAACACTTTTCAAAACGTGTTTTTCAGCCCGAAATAAACGCGTTTTTTCAGACAACTGAATCCCCATGTAACAGCAAGGCTCAGAGGAGCCCACACACTCAGCTCTTAGCCCCAGTGTGCAGAAAGTGTCAAAACGTGTTTTTCAGCAGAAATAAACATGTTTCTGCAAGTTTGGTCAACCCCATGTAAGTTATGGGACAGTAACAGCACACTTTTCAAAACGTGTTTTTCAGCCCGAAATAAACGCGTTTTTTCAGAAAACTGAATCCCCATGTAACAGCAAGGCTCAGAGGAGCCCACACACTCAGATCTTAACCCCAGTGTGCAGAAAGGGTCAAAACGTGTTTTTCAGCAGAAATAAACATGTTTCTGCAAGTTTGGTCAACCCCATGTAAGTTATGGGGCAGTAACAGAACACTTTTCAAAACGTGTTTTTCAGCCCGAAATAAACGCGTTTTTTCAGACAACTGAATCACCATGTAACAGCAAGGCTCAGAGGAGCCCACACACTCAGCTCTTAACCCCAGTGTGCAGGAAGGGTCAAAACGTGTTTTTCAGCAGAAATAAACATGTTTCTGCAAGTTTGGTCAACCCCATGTAAGTTATGGGGCAGTAACAGAACACTTTTCAAAACGTGTTTTTCAGCCCGAAATAAACGCGTTTTTTCAGACAACTGAATCCCAATGCAACAGCAAGGCTCAGAAGAGCCCACACACTCAGCTCTTAACCCCAGTGTGCAGAAAGTGTCAAAACGTGTTTTTCAGCAGAAATAAACATGTTTCTGCAAGTTTGGTCAACCCCATGTAAGTTATGGGACAGTAACAGCACACTTTTCAAAACGTGTTTTTCAGCCCGAAATAAACGCGTTTTTTCAGACAACTGAATCCCCATGTAACAGCAAGGCTCAGAGGAGCCCACACACTCAGATCTTAACCCCAGTGTGCAGAAAGGGTCAAAACGTGTTTTTCAGCAGAAATAAACATGTTTCTGCAAGTTTGGTCAACCCCATGTAAGTTATGGGGCAGTAACAGAACACTTTTCAAAACGTGTTTTTCAGCCCTAAATAAACGCGTTTTTTCAGACAACTGAATCACCATGTAACAGCAAGGCTCAGAGGAGCCCACACACTCAGCTCTTAACCCCAGTGTGCAGGAAGGGTCAAAACGTGTTTTTCAGCAGAAATAAACATGTTTCTGCAAGTTTGGTCAACCCCATGTAAGTTATGGGGCAGTAACAGAACACTTTTCAAAACGTGTTTTTCAGCCCGAAATAAACGCGTTTTTTCAGACAACTGAATCCCCATGCAACAGCAAGGCTCAGAAGAGCCCACACACTCAGCTCTTAACCCCAGTGTGCAGAAAGAGTCAAAACGTGTTTTTCAGCAGAAATAAACATGTTTCTGCAAGTTTGGTCAACCCCATGTAAGTTATGGGGCAGTAACAGAACACTTTTCAAAACGTGTTTTTCAGCCCGAAATAAACGCGTTTTTTCAGACAACTGAATCCCCATGTAACAGCAAGGCTCAGAGGAGCCCACACACTCAGATCTTAACCCCAGTGTGCAGAAAGGGTCAAAACGTGTTTTTCAGCAGAAATAAACATGTTTCTGCAAGTTTGGTCAACCCCATGTAAGTTATGGGGCAGTAACAGAACACTTTTCAAAACGTGTTTTTCAGCCCGAAATAAACGCGTTTTTTCAGACAACTGAATCACCATGTAACAGCAAGGCTAAGAGGAGCCCACACACTCAGCTCTTAACCCCAGTGTGCAGGAAGGGTCAAAACGTGTTTTTCAGCAGAAATAAACATGTTTCTGCAAGTTTGGTCAACCCCATGTAAGTTATGGGGCAGTAACAGAACACTTTTCAAAACGTGTTTTTCAGCCCGAAATAAACGCGTTTTTTCAGACAACTGAATCCCCATGCAACAGCAAGGCTCAGAAGAGCCCACACACTCAGCTCTTAACCCCAGTGTGCAGAAAGTGTCAAAACGTGTTTTTCAGCAGAAATAAACATGTTTCTGCAAGTTTGGTCAACCCCATGTAAGTTATGGGACAGTAACAGCACACTTTTCAAAACGTGTTTTTCAGCCCGAAATAAACGCGTTTTTTCAGACAACTGAATCCCCATGTAACAGCAAGGCTCAGAGGAGCCCACACACTCAGATCTTAACCCCAGTGTGCAGAAAGGGTCAAAACGTGTTTTTCAGCAGAAATAAACATGTTTCTGCAAGTTTGGTCAACCCCATGTAAGTTATGGGGCAGTAACAGAACACTTTTCAAAACGTGTTTTTCAGCCCGAAATAAACGCGTTTTTTCAGACAACTGAATCACCATGTAACAGCAAGGCTCAGAGGAGCCCACACACTCAGCTCTTAACCCCAGTGTGCAGGAAGGGTCAAAACGTGTTTTTCAGCAGAAATAAACATGTTTCTGCAAGTTTGGTCAACCCCATGTAAGTTATGGGACAGTAACAGCACACTTTTCAAAACGTGTTTTTCAGCCCGAAATAAACGCGTTTTTTCAGACAACTGAATCCCCATGTAACAGCAAGACTCAGAGGAGCCCACACACTCAGATCTTAACCCTAGTGTGCAGAAAGGGTAAAAACGTGTTTTTCAGCAGAAATAAACATGTTTCTGCAAGTTTGGTTAACCCCATGTAAGTTATGGGGAAGTAACAGAACACTTTTCAAAACGTGTTTTTCAGCCCGAAATAAACGCGTTTTTTCAGACAACTGAATCCCCATGCAACAGCAAGGCTCAGAAGAGCCCACACACTCAGCTCTTAACCCCAGTGTGCAGAAAGAGTCAAAACGTGTTTTTCAGCAGAAATAAACATGTTTCTGCAAGTTTGGTCAACCCCATGTAAGTTATGGGGCAGTAACAGAACACTTTTCAAAACGTGTTTTTCAGCCCGAAATAAACGCGTTTTTTCAGACAACTGAATCACCATGTAACAGCAAGGCTCAGAGGAGCCCACACACTCAGCTCTTAACCCCAGTGTGCAGAAAGAGTCAAAACGTGTTTTTCAGCAGAAATAAACATGTTTCTGCAAGTTTGGTCAACCCCATGTAAGTTATGGGGCAGTAACAGAACACTTTTCAAAACGTGTTTTTCAGCCCGAAATAAACGCGTTTTTTCAGACAACTGAATCCCCATGTAACAGCAAGGCTCAGAGGAGCCCACACACTCAGCTCTTAGCCCCAGTGTGCAGAAAGTGTCAAAACGTGTTTTTCAGCAGAAATAAACATGTTTCTGCAAGTTTGGTCAACCCCATGTAAGTTATGGGACAGTAACAGCACACTTTTCAAAACGTGTTTTTCAGCCCGAAATAAACGCGTTTTTTCAGAAAACTGAATCCCCATGTAACAGCAAGGCTCAGAGGAGCCCACACACTCAGATCTTAACCCCAGTGTTCAGAAAGGGTCAAAACGTGTTTTTCAGCAGAAATAAACATGTTTCTGCAAGTTTGGTCAACCCCATGTAAGTTATGGGGCAGTAACAGAACACTTTTCAAAACGTGTTTTTCAGCCCGAAATAAACGCGTTTTTTCAGACAACTGAATCACCATGTAACAGCAAGGCTCAGAGGAGCCCACACACTCAGCTCTTAACCCCAGTGTGCAGGAAGGGTCAAAACGTGTTTTTCAGCAGAAATAAACATGTTTCTGCAAGTTTGGTCAACCCCATGTAAGTTATGGGACAGTAACAGCACACTTTTCAAAACGTGTTTTTCAGCCCGAAATAAACGCGTTTTTTCAGACAACTGAATCCCCATGTAACAGCAAGACTCAGAGGAGCCCACACACTCAGATCTTAACCCTAGTGTGCAGAAAGGGTAAAAACGTGTTTTTCAGCAGAAATAAACATGTTTCTGCAAGTTTGGTTAACCCCATGTAAGTTATGGGGAAGTAACAGAACACTTTTCAAAACGTGTTTTTCAGCCCGAAATAAACGCGTTTTTTCAGACAACTGAATCCCCATGTAACAGCAAGGTTCAGAAGAGCCCACACTCTCAGCTCTTAACCCCAGTGTGCAGGAAGGGTCAAAACGTGTTTTTCAGCAGAAATAAACATGTTTCTGCAAGTTTGGTCAACCCCATGTAAGTTATGGGGCAGTAACAGAACACTTTTCAAAACGTGTTTTTCAGCCCGAAATAAACGCGTTTTTTCAGACAACTGAATCCCCATGCAACAGCAAGGCTCAGAAGAGCCCACACACTCAGCTCTTAACCCCAGTGTGCAGAAAGAGTCAAAACGTGTTTTTCAGCAGAAATAAACATGTTTCTGCAAGTTTGGTCAACCCCATGTAAGTTATGGGGCAGTAACAGAACACTTTTCAAAACGTGTTTTTCAGCCCGAAATAAACGCGTTTTTTCAGACAACTGAATCACCATGTAACAGCAAGGCTCAGAGGAGCCCACACACTCAGCTCTTAACCCCAGTGTGCAGAAAGAGTCAAAACGTGTTTTTCAGCAGAAATAAACATGTTTCTGCAAGTTTGGTCAACCCCATGTAAGTTATGGGGCAGTAACAGAACACTTTTCAAAACGTGTTTTTCAGCCCGAAATAAACGCGTTTTTTCAGACAACTGAATCCCCATGTAACAGCAAGGCTCAGAGGAGCCCACACACTCAGCTCTTAGCCCCAGTGTGCAGAAAGTGTCAAAACGTGTTTTTCAGCAGAAATAAACATGTTTCTGCAAGTTTGGTCAACCCCATGTAAGTTATGGGACAGTAACAGCACACTTTTCAAAACGTGTTTTTCAGCCCGAAATAAACGCGTTTTTTCAGAAAACTGAATCCCCATGTAACAGCAAGGCTCAGAGGAGCCCACACACTCAGCTCTTAACCCCAGTGTGCAGGAAGGGTCAAAACGTGTTTTTCAGCAGAAATAAACATGTTTCTGCAAGTTTGGTCAACCCCATGTAAGTTATGGGGCAGTAACAGAACACTTTTCAAAACGTGTTTTTCAGCCCGAAATAAACGCGTTTTTTCAGACAACTGAATCCCCATGCAACAGCAAGGCTCAGAAGAGCCCACACACTCAGCTCTTAACCCCAGTGTGCAGAAAGTGTCAAAACGTGTTTTTCAGCAGAAATAAACATGTTTCTGCAAGTTTGGTCAACCCCATGTAAGTTATGGGACAGTAACAGCACACTTTTCAAAACGTGTTTTTCAGCCCGAAATAAACGCGTTTTTTCAGACAACTGAATCCCCATGTAACAGCAAGGCTCAGAGGAGCCCACACACTCAGATCTTAACCCCAGTGTGCAGAAAGGGTCAAAACGTGTTTTTCAGCAGAAATAAACATGTTTCTGCAAGTTTGGTCAACCCCATGTAAGTTATGGGGCAGTAACAGCACACTTTTCAAAACGTGTTTTTCAGCCCGAAATAAACGCGTTTTTTCAGACAACTGAATCCCCATGTAACAGCAAGGCTCAGAGGAGCCCACACACTCAGATCTTAACCCCAGTGTGCAGAAAGGGTCAAAACGTGTTTTTCAGCAGAAATAAACATGTTTCTGCAAGTTTGGTCAACCCCATGTAAGTTATGGGGCAGTAACAGAACACTTTTCAAAACGTGTTTTTCAGCCCGAAATAAACGCGTTTTTTCAGACAACTGAATCACCATGTAACAGCAAGGCTCAGAGGAGCCCACACACTCAGCTCTTAACCCCAGTGTGCAGGAACGGTCAAAACGTGTTTTTCAGCAGAAATAAACATGTTTCTGCAAGTTTGGTCAACCCCATGTAAGTTATGGGACAGTAACAGCACACTTTTCAAAACGTGTTTTTCAGCCCGAAATAAACGCGTTTTTTCAGACAACTGAATCCCCATGTAACAGCAAGACTCAGAGGAGCCCACACACTCAGATCTTAACCCTAGTGTGCAGAAAGGGTAAAAACGTGTTTTTCAGCAGAAATAAACATGTTTCTGCAAGTTTGGTTAACCCCATGTAAGTTATGGGGAAGTAACAGAACACTTTTCAAAACGTGTTTTTCAGCCCGAAATAAACGCGTTTTTTCAGACAACTGAATCCCCATGTAACAGCAAGGTTCAGAAGAGCCCACACTCTCATCTCTTAACCCCAGTGTGCAGGAAGAGTCAAAACGTGTTTTTCAGCAGAAATAAACATGTTTCTGCAAGTTTGGTCAACCCCATGTAAGTTATGGGGCAGTAACAGAACACTTTTCAAAACGTGTTTTTCAGCCCAAAATAAACGCGTTTTTTCAGACAACTGAATCACCATGTAACAGCAAGGCTCAGAGGAGCCCACACACTCAGCTCTTAACCCCAGTGTGCAGAAAGAGTCAAAACGTGTTTTTCAGCAGAAATAAACATGTTTCTGCAAGTTTGGTCAACCCCATGTAAGTTATGGGGCAGTAACAGAACACTTTTCAAAACGTGTTTTTCAGCCCGAAATAAACGCGTTTTTTCAGACAACTGAATCCCCATGTAACAGCAAGGCTCAGAGGAGCCCACACACTCAGCTCTTAGCCCCAGTGTGCAGAAAGTGTCAAAACGTGTTTTTCAGCAGAAATAAACATGTTTCTGCAAGTTTGGTCAACCCCATGTAAGTTATGGGACAGTAACAGCACACTTTTCAAAACGTGTTTTTCAGCCCGAAATAAACGCGTTTTTTCAGAAAACTGAATCCCCATGTAACAGCAAGGCTCAGAGGAGCCCACACACTCAGATCTTAACCCCAGTGTTCAGAAAGGGTCAAAACGTGTTTTTCAGCAGAAATAAACATGTTTCTGCAAGTTTGGTCAACCCCATGTAAGTTATGGGGCAGTAACAGAACACTTTTCAAAACGTGTTTTTCAGCCCGAAATAAACGCGTTTTTTCAGACAACTGAATCACCATGTAACAGCAAGGCTCAGAGGAGCCCACACACTCAGCTCTTAACCCCAGTGTGCAGGAAGGGTCAAAACGTGTTTTTCAGCAGAAATAAACATGTTTCTGCAAGTTTGGTCAACCCCATGTAAGTTATGGGGCAGTAACAGAACACTTTTCAAAACGTGTTTTTCAGCCCGAAATAAACGCGTTTTTTCAGACAACTGAATCCCCATGCAACAGCAAGGCTCAGAAGAGCCCACACACTCAGCTCTTAACCCCAGTGTGCAGAAAGTGTCAAAACGTGTTTTTCAGCAGAAATAAACATGTTTCTGCAAGTTTGGTCAACCCCATGTAAGTTATGGGACAGTAACAGCACACTTTTCAAAACGTGTTTTTCAGCCCGAAATAAACGCGTTTTTTCAGAAAACTGAATCCCCATGTAACAGCAAGGCTCAGAGGAGCCCACACACTCAGATCTTAACCCCAGTGTGCAGAAAGGGTCAAAACGTGTTTTTCAGCAGAAATAAACATGTTTCTGCAAGTTTGGTCAACCCCATGTAAGTTATGGGGCAGTAACAGAACACTTTTCAAAACGTGTTTTTCAGCCCGAAATAAACGCGTTTTTTCAGACAACTGAATCCCCATGCAACAGCAAGGCTCAGAAGAGCCCACACACTCAGCTCTTAACCCCAGTGTGCAGAAAGGGTCAAAACGTGTTTTTCAGCAGAAATAAACATGTTTCTGCAAGTTTGGTCAACCCCATGTAAGTTATGGGGCAGTAACAGAACACTTTTCAAAACGTGTTTTTCAGCCCGAAATAAACGCGTTTTTTCAGACAACTGAATCACCATGTAACAGCAAGGCTAAGAGGAGCCCACACACTCAGCTCTTAACCCCAGTGTGCAGGAAGGGTCAAAACGTGTTTTTCAGCAGAAATAAACATGTTTCTGCAAGTTTGGTCAACCCCATGTAAGTTATGGGGCAGTAACAGAACACTTTTCAAAACGTGTTTTTCAGCCCGAAATAAACGCGTTTTTTCAGACAACTGAATCCCCATGCAACAGCAAGGCTCAGAAGAGCCCACACACTCAGCTCTTAACCCCAGTGTGCAGAAAGTGTCAAAACGTGTTTTTCAGCAGAAATAAACATGTTTCTGCAAGTTTGGTCAACCCCATGTAAGTTATGGGACAGTAACAGCACACTTTTCATAACGTGTTTTTCAGCCCGAAATAAACGCGTTTTTTCAGACAACTGAATCCCCATGTAACAGCAAGGCTCAGAGGAGCCCACACACTCAGATCTTAACCCCAGTGTGCAAAAAGGGTCAAAACGTGTTTTTCAGCAGAAATAAACATGTTTCTGCAAGTTTGGTCAACCCCATGTAAGTTATGGGGCAGTAACAGAACACTTTTCAAAACGTGTTTTTCAGCCCGAAATAAACGCGTTTTTTCAGACAACTGAATCACCATGTAACATCAAGGCTCAGAGGAGCCCACACACTCAGCTCTTAACCCCAGTGTGCAGGAAGGGTCAAAACGTGTTTTTCAGCAGAAATAAACATGTTTCTGCAAGTTTGGTCAACCCCATGTAAGTTATGGGACAGTAACAGCACACTTTTCAAAACGTGTTTTTCAGCCCGAAATAAACGCGTTTTTTCAGACAACTGAATCCCCATGTAACAGCAAGACTCAGAGGAGCCCACACACTCAGATCTTAACCCTAGTGTGCAGAAAGGGTAAAAACGTGTTTTTCAGCAGAAATAAACATGTTTCTGCAAGTTTGGTTAACCCCATGTAAGTTATGGGGAAGTAACAGAACACTTTTCAAAACGTGTTTTTCAGCCCGAAATAAACGCGTTTTTTCAGACAACTGAATCCCCATGTAACAGCAAGGTTCAGAAGAGCCCACACTCTCAGCTCTTAACCCCAGTGTGCAGGAAGGGTCAAAACGTGTTTTTCAGCAGAAATAAACATGTTTCTGCAAGTTTGGTCAACCCCATGTAAGTTATGGGGCAGTAACAGAACACTTTTCAAAACGTGTTTTTCAGCCCGAAATAAACGCGTTTTTTCAGACAACTGAATCCCCATGTAACAGCAAGGCTCAGAGGAGCCCACACACTCAGCTCTTAACCCCAGTGTGCAGAAAGAGTCAAAACGTGTTTTTCAGCAGAAATAAACATGTTTCTGCAAGTTTGGTCAACCCCATGTAAGTTATGGGGCAGTAACAGAACACTTTTCAAAACGTGTTTTTCAGCCCGAAATAAACGCGTTTTTTCAGACAACTGAATCACCATGTAACAGCAAGGCTCAGAGGAGCCCACACACTCAGCTCTTAACCCCAGTGTGCAGAAAGAGTCAAAACGTGTTTTTCAGCAGAAATAAACATGTTTCTGCAAGTTTGGTCAACCCCATGTAAGTTATGGGGCAGTAACAGAACACTTTTCAAAACGTGTTTTTCAGCCCGAAATAAACGCGTTTTTTCAGACAACTGAATCCCCATGTAACAGCAAGGCTCAGAGGAGCCCACACACTCAGCTCTTAGCCCCAGTGTGCAGAAAGTGTCAAAACGTGTTTTTCAGCAGAAATAAACATGTTTCTGCAAGTTTGGTCAACCCCATGTAAGTTATGGGACAGTAACAGCACACTTTTCAAAACGTGTTTTTCAGCCCGAAATAAACGCGTTTTTTCAGAAAACTGAATCCCCATGTAACAGCAAGGCTCAGAGGAGCCCACACACTCAGATCTTAACCCCAGTGTGCAGAAAGGGTCAAAACGTGTTTTTCAGCAGAAATAAACATGTTTCTGCAAGTTTGGTTAACCCCATGTAAGTTATGGGGAAGTAACAGAACACTTTTCAAAACGTGTTTTTCAGCCCGAAATAAACGCGTTTTTTCAGACAACTGAATCCCCATGTAACAGCAAGGTTCAGAAGAGCCCACACTCTCAGCTCTTAACCCCAGTTTGCAGGAAGGGTCAAAACGTGTTTTTCAGCAGAAATAAACATGTTTCTGCAAGTTTGGTCAACCCCATGTAAGTTATGGGGCAGTAACAGAACACTTTTCAAAACGTGTTTTTCAGCCCGAAATAAACGCGTTTTTTCAGACAACTGAATCCCCATGCAACAGCAAGGCTCAGAAGAGCCCACACACTCAGCTCTTAACCCCAGTGTGCAGAAAGAGTCAAAACGTGTTTTTCAGCAGAAATAAACATGTTTCTGCAAGTTTGGTCAACCCCATGTAAGTTATGGGGCAGTAACAGAACACTTTTCAAAACGTGTTTTTCAGCCCGAAATAAACGCGTTTTTTCAGACAACTGAATCACCATGTAACAGCAAGGCTCAGAGGAGCCCACACACTCAGCTCTTAACCCCAGTGTGCAGAAAGAGTCAAAACGTGTTTTTCAGCAGAAATAAACATGTTTCTGCAAGTTTGGTCAACCCCATGTAAGTTATGGGGCAGTAACAGAACACTTTTCAAAACGTGTTTTTCAGCCCGAAATAAACGCGTTTTTTCAGACAACTGAATCCCCATGTAACAGCAAGGCTCAGAGGAGCCCACACACTCAGCTCTTAGCCCCAGTGTGCAGAAAGTGTCAAAACGTGTTTTTCAGCAGAAATAAACATGTTTCTGCAAGTTTGGTCAACCCCATGTAAGTTATGGGACAGTAACAGCACACTTTTCAAAACGTGTTTTTCAGCCCGAAATAAACGCGTTTTTTCAGAAAACTGAATCCCCATGTAACAGCAAGGCTCAGAGGAGCCCACACACTCAGATCTTAACCCCAGTGTGCAGAAAGGGTCAAAACGTGTTTTTCAGCAGAAATAAACATGTTTCTGCAAGTTTGGTCAACCCCATGTAAGTTATGGGACAGTAACAGCACACTTTTCAAAACGTGTTTTTCAGCCGAAATAAACGCGTTTTTTCAGACAACTGAATCCCCATGTAACAGCAAGGCTCAGAGGAGCCCACACACTCAGATCTTAACCCCAGTGTGCAAAAAGGGTCAAAACGTGTTTTTCAGCAGAAATAAACATGTTTCTGCAAGTTTGGTCAACCCCATGTAAGTTATGGGGCAGTAACAGAACACTTTTCAAAACGTGTTTTTCAGCCCGAAATAAACGCGTTTTTTCAGACAACTGAATCACCATGTAACAGCAAGGCTCAGAGGAGCCCACACACTCAGCTCTTAACCCCAGTGTGCAGGAAGGGTCAAAACGTGTTTTTCAGCAGAAATAAACATGTTTCTGCAAGTTTGGTCAACCCCATGTAAGTTATGGGACAGTAACAGCACACTTTTCAAAACGTGTTTTTCAGCCCGAAATAAACGCGTTTTTTCAGACAACTGAATCCCCATGTAACAGCAAGACTCAGAGGAGCCCACACACTCAGATCTTAACCCTAGTGTGCAGAAAGGGTAAAAACGTGTTTTTCAGCAGAAATAAACATGTTTCTGCAAGTTTGGTTAACCCCATGTAAGTTATGGGGAAGTAACAGAACACTTTTCAAAACGTGTTTTTCAGCCCGAAATAAACGCGTTTTTTCAGACAACTGAATCCCCATGTAACAGCAAGGTTCAGAAGAGCCCACACTCTCAGCTCTTAACCCCAGTGTGCAGGAAGGGTCAAAACGTGTTTTTCAGCAGAAATAAACATGTTTCTGCAAGTTTGGTCAACCCCATGTAAGTTATGGGGCAGTAACAGAACACTTTTCAAAACGTGTTTTTCAGCCCGAAATAAACGCGTTTTTTCAGACAACTGAATCCCCATGTAACAGCAAGGCTCAGAGGAGCCCACACACTCAGCTCTTAACCCCAGTGTGCAGAAAGAGTCAAAACGTGTTTTTCAGCAGAAATAAACGTTTCTGCAAGTTTGGTCAACCCCATGTAAGTTATGGGGCAGTAACAGAACACTTTTCAAAACGTGTTTTTCAGCCCGAAATAAACGCGTTTTTTCAGACAAATGAATCACCATGTAACAGCAAGGCTCAGAGGAGCCCACACACTCAGCTCTTAACCCCAGTGTGCAGAAAGAGTCAAAACGTGTTTTTCAGCAGAAATAAACATGTTTCTGCAAGTTTGGTCAACCCCATGTAAGTTATGGGGCAGTAACAGAACACTTTTCAAAACGTGTTTTTCAGCCCGAAATAAACGCGTTTTTTCAGACAACTGAATCCCCATGTAACAGCAAGGCTCAGAGGAGCCCACACACTCAGCTCTTAGCCCCAGTGTGCAGAAAGTGTCAAAACGTGTTTTTCAGCAGAAATAAACATGTTTCTGCAAGTTTGGTCAACCCCATGTAAGTTATGGGACAGTAACAGCACACTCTTCAAAACGTGTTTTTCAGCCCGAAATAAACGCGTTTTTTCAGAAAACTGAATCCCCATGTAACAGCAAGGCTCAGAGGAGCCCACACACTCAGATCTTAACCCCAGTGTGCAGAAAGGGTCAAAACGTGTTTTTCAGCAGAAATAAACATGTTTCTGCAAGTTTGGTTAACCCCATGTAAGTTATGGGGAAGTAACAGAACACTTTTCAAAACGTGTTTTTCAGCCCGAAATAAACGCGTTTTTTCAGACAACTGAATCCCCATGTAACAGCAAGGTTCAGAAGAGCCCACACTCTCAGCTCTTAACCCCAGTGTGCAGGAAGGGTCAAAACGTGTTTTTCAGCAGAAATAAACATGTTTCTGCAAGTTTGGTCAACCCCATGTAAGTTATGGGGCAGTAACAGAACACTTTTCAAAACGTGTTTTTCAGCCCGAAATAAACGCGTTTTTTCAGACAACTGAATCCCCATGCAACAGCAAGGCTCAGAAGAGCCCACACACTCAGCTCTTAACCCCAGTGTGCAGAAAGAGTCAAAACGTGTTTTTCAGCAGAAATAAACGTTTCTGCAAGTTTGGTCAACCCCATGTAAGTTATGGGGCAGTAACAGAACACTTTTCAAAACGTGTTTTTCAGCCCGAAATAAACGCGTTTTTTCAGACAACTGAATCACCATGTAACAGCAAGGCTCAGAGGAGCCCACACACTCAGCTCTTAACCCCAGTGTGCAGAAAGAGTCAAAACGTGTTTTTCAGCAGAAATAAACATGTTTCTGCAAGTTTGGTCAACCCCATGTAAGTTATGGGGCAGTAACAGAACACTTTTCAAAACGTGTTTTTCAGCCCGAAATAAACGCGTTTTTTCAGACAACTGAATCCCCATGTAACAGCAAGGCTCAGAGGAGCCCACACACTCAGCTCTTAGCCCCAGTGTGCAGAAAGTGTCAAAACGTGTTTTTCAGCAGAAATAAACATGTTTCTGCAAGTTTGGTCAACCCCATGTAAGTTATGGGACAGTAACAGCACACTTTTCAAAACGTGTTTTTCAGCCCGAAATAAACGCGTTTTTTCAGAAAACTGAATCCCCATGTAACAGCAAGGCTCAGAGGAGCCCACACACTCAGATCTTAACCCCAGTGTGCAGAAAGGGTCAAAACGTGTTTTTCAGCAGAAATAAACATGTTTCTGCAAGTTTGGTCAACCCCATGTAAGTTATGGGGCAGTAACAGAACACTTTTCAAAACGTGTTTTTCAGCCCGAAATAAACGCGTTTTTTCAGACAACTGAATCACCATGTAACAGCAAGGCTCAGAGGAGCCCACACACTCAGCTCTTAACCCCAGTGTGCAGGAAGGGTCAAAACGTGTTTTTCAGCAGAAATAAACATGTTTCTGCAAGTTTGGTCAACCCCATGTAAGTTATGGGGCAGTAACAGAACACTTTTCAAAACGTGTTTTTCAGCCCGAAATAAACGCGTTTTTTCAGACAACTGAATCCCCATGCAACAGCAAGGCTCAGAAGAGCCCACACACTCAGCTCTTAACCCCAGTGTGCAGGAAGGGTCAAAACGTGTTTTTCAGCAGAAATAAACATGTTTCTGCAAGTTTGGTCAACCCCATGTAAGTTATGGGGCAGTAACAGAACACTTTTCAAAACGTGTTTTTCAGCCCGAAATAAACGCGTTTTTTCAGACAACTGAATCCCCATGCAACAGCAAGGCTCAGAAGAGCCCACACACTCAGCTCTTAACCCCAGTGTGCAGAAAGAGTCAAAACGTGTTTTTCAGCAGAAATAAACATGTTTCTGCAAGTTTGGTCAACCCCATGTAAGTTATGGGGCAGTAACAGAACACTTTTCAAAACGTGTTTTTCAGCCCGAAATAAACGCGTTTTTTCAGACAACTGAATCCCCATGTAACAGCAAGGCTCAGAGGAGCCCACACACTCAGCTCTTAGCCCCAGTGTGCAGAAAGTGTCAAAACGTGTTTTTCAGCAGAAATAAACATGTTTCTGCAAGTTTGGTCAACCCCATGTAAGTTATGGGACAGTAACAGCACACTTTTCAAAACGTGTTTTTCAGCCCGAAATAAACGCGTTTTTTCAGAAAACTGAATCCCCATGTAACAGCAAGGCTCAGAGGAGCCCACACACTCAGATCTTAACCCCAGTGTGCAGAAAGGGTCAAAACGTGTTTTTCAGCAGAAATAAACATGTTTCTGCAAGTTTGGTCAACCCCATGTAAGTTATGGGACAGTAACAGCACACTTTTCAAAACGTGTTTTTCAGCCCGAAATAAACGCGTTTTTTCAGACAACTGAATCCCCATGTAACAGCAAGGCTCAGAGGAGCCCACACACTCAGATCTTAACCCTAGTGTGCAGAAAGGGTAAAAACGTGTTTTTCAGCAGAAATAAACATGTTTCTGCAAGTTTGGTCAACCCCATGTAAGTTATGGGGCAGTAACAGAACACTTTTCAAAACGTGTTTTTCAGCCCGAAATAAACGCGTTTTTTCAGACAACTGAATCACCATGTAACAGCAAGGCTCAGAGGAGCCCACACACTCAGCTCTTAACCCCAGTGTGCAGGAAGGGTCAAAACGTGTTTTTCAGCAGAAATAAACATGTTTCTGCAAGTTTGGTCAACCCCATGTAAGTTATGGGGCAGTAACAGAACACTTTTCAAAACGTGTTTTTCAGCCCGAAATAAACGCGTTTTTTCAGACAACTGAATCCCCATACAACAGCAAGGCTCAGAAGAGCCCACACACTCAGCTCTTAACCCCAGTGTGCAGAAAGGGTCAAAACGTGTTTTTCAGCAGCAATAAACATGTTTCTGCAAGTTTGGTCAACCCCATGTAAGTTATGGGGCAGTAACAGAACACTTTTCAAAACGTGTTTTTCAGCCCGAAATAAACGCGTTTTTTCAGACAACTGAATCACCATGTAACAGCAAGGCTAAGAGGAGCCCACACACTCAGCTCTTAACCCCAGTGTGCAGGAAGGGTCAAAACGTGTTTTTCAGCAGAAATAAACATGTTTCTGCAAGTTTGGTCAACCCCATGTAAGTTATGGGACAGTAACAGCACACTTTTCAAAACGTGTTTTTCAGCCCGAAATAAACGCGTTTTTTCAGACAACTGAATCCCCATGTAACAGCAAGGCTCAGAGGAGCCCACACACTCAGATCTTAACCCCAGTGTGCAGAAAGGGTCAAAACGTGTTTTTCAGCAGAAATAAACATGTTTCTGCAAGTTTGGTCAACCCCATGTAAGTTATGGGGCAGTAACAGAACACTTTTCAAAACGTGTTTTTCAGCCCGAAATAAACGCGTTTTTTCAGACAACTGAATCACCATGTAACAGCAAGGCTCAGAGGAGCCCACACACTCAGCTCTTAACCCCAGTGTGCAGGAAGGGTCAAAACGTGTTTTTCAGCAGAAATAAACGTTTCTGCAAGTTTGGTCAACCCCATGTAAGTTATGGGACAGTAACAGCACACTTTTCAAAACGTGTTTTTCAGCCCGAAATAAACGCGTTTTTTCAGACAACTGAATCCCCATGTAACAGCAAGACTCAGAGGAGCCCACACACTCAGATCTTAACCCTAGTGTGCAGAAAGGGTAAAAACGTGTTTTTCAGCAGAAATAAACATGTTTCTGCAAGTTTGGTTAACCCCATGTAAGTTATGGGGAAGTAACAGAACACTTTTCAAAACGTGTTTTTCAGCCCGAAATAAACGCGTTTTTTCAGACAACTGAATCCCCATGTAACAGCAAGGTTCAGAAGAGCCCACACTCTCAGCTCTTAACCCCAGTGTGCAGGAAGGGTCAAAACGTGTTTTTCAGCAGAAATAAACATGTTTCTGCAAGTTTGGTCAACCCCATGTAAGTTATGGGGCAGTAACAGAACACTTTTCAAAACGTGTTTTTCAGCCCGAAATAAACGCGTTTTTTCAGACAACTGAATCCCCATGCAACAGCAAGGCTCAGAAGAGCCAACACACTCAGCTCTTAACCCCAATGTGCAGAAAGAGTCAAAACGTGTTTTGCAGCAGAAATAAACATGTTTCTGCAAGTTTGGTCAACCCCATGTAAGTTATGGGGCAGTAACAGAACACTTTTCAAAACGTGTTTTTCAGCCCGAAATAATCCCGTTTTTTCAGACAACTGAATCCCCATGTAACAGCAAGGCTCAGAGGAGCCCACACACTCAGCTCTTAGCCCCAGTGTGCAGAAAGTGTCAAAACGTGTTTTTCAGCAGAAATAAACATGTTTCTGCAAGTTTGGTCAACCCCATGTAAGTTATGGGACAGTAACAGCACACTTTTCAAAACGTGTTTTTCAGCCCGAAATAAACGCGTTTTTTCAGAAAACTGAATCCCCATGTAACAGCAAGGCTCAGAGGAGCCCACACACTCAGATCTTAACCCCAGTGTGCAGAAAGGGTCAAAACGTGTTTTTCAGCAGAAATAAACATGTTTCTGCAAGTTTGGTTAACCCCATGTAAGTTATGGGGAAGTAACAGAACACTTTTCAAAACGTGTTTTTCAGCCCGAAATAAACGCGTTTTTTCAGACAACTGAATCCCCATGTAACAGCAAGGTTCAGAAGAGCCCACACTCTCAGCTCTTAACCCCATTGTGCAGGAAGGGTCAAAACGTGTTTTTCAGCAGAAATAAACATGTTTCTGCAAGTTTGGTCAACCCCATGTAAGTTAAGGGGCAGTAACAGAACACTTTTCAAAACGTGTTTTTCAGCCCGAAATAAACGCGTTTTTTCAGACAACTGAATCCCCATGCAACAGCAAGGCTCAGAAGAGCCCACACACTCAGCTCTTAACCCCAGTGTGCAGAAAGAGTCAAAACGTGTTTTTCAGCAGAAATAAACATGTTTCTGCAAGTTTGGTCAACCCCATGTAAGTTATGGGGCAGTAACAGAACACTTTTCAAAACGTGTTTTTCAGCCCGAAATAAACGCGTTTTTTCAGACAACTGAATCACCATGTAACAGCAAGGCTCAGAGGAGCCCACACACTCAGCTCTTAACCCCAGTGTGCAGAAAGAGTCAAAACGTGTTTTTCAGCAGAAATAAACATGTTTCTGCAAGTTTGGTCAACCCCATGTAAGTTATGGGGCAGTAACAGAACACTTTTCAAAACGTGTTTTTCAGCCCGAAATAAACGCGTTTTTTCAGACAACTGAATCCCCATGTAACAGCAAGGCTCAGAGGAGCCCACACACTCAGCTCTTAGCCCCAGTGTGCAGAAAGTGTCAAAACGTGTTTTTCAGCAGAAATAAACATGTTTCTGCAAGTTTGGTCAACCCCATGTAAGTTATGGGACAGTAACAGCACACTTTTCAAAACGTGTTTTTCAGCCCGAAATAAACGCGTTTTTTCAGAAAACTGAATCCCCATGTAACAGCAAGGCTCAGAGGAGCCCACACACTCAGATCTTAACCCCAGTGTGCAGAAAGGGTCAAAACGTGTTTTTCAGCAGAAATAAACATGTTTCTGCAAGTTTGGTCAACCCCATGTAAGTTATGGGGCAGTAACAGAACACTTTTCAAAACGTGTTTTTCAGCCCGAAATAAACGCGTTTTTTCAGACAACTGAATCACCATGTAACAGCAAGGCTCAGAGGAGCCCACACACTCAGCTCTTAACCCCAGTGTGCAGGAAGGGTCAAAACGTGTTTTTCAGCAGAAATAAACATGTTTCTGCAAGTTTGGTCAACCCCATGTAAGTTATGGGGCAGTAACAGAACACTTTTCAAAACGTGTTTTTCAGCCCGAAATAAACGCGTTTTTTCAGACAACTGAATCCCCATGCAACAGCAAGGCTCAGAAGAGCCCACACACTCAGCTCTTAACCCCAGTGTGCAGGAAGGGTCAAAACGTGTTTTTCAGCAGAAATAAACATGTTTCTGCAAGTTTGGTCAACCCCATGTAAGTTATGGGGCAGTAACAGAACACTTTTCAAAACGTGTTTTTCAGCCCGAAATAAACGCGTTTTTTCAGACAACTGAATCCCCATGCAACGGCAAGGCTCAGAAGAGCCCACACACTCAGCTCTTAACCCCAGTGTGCAGAAAGAGTCAAAACGTGTTTTTCAGCAGAAATAAACATGTTTCTGCAAGTTTGGTCAACCCCATGTAAGTTATGGGGCAGTAACAGAACACTTTTCAAAACGTGTTTTTCAGCCCGAAATAAACGCGTTTTTTCAGACAACTGAATCCCCATGTAACAGCAAGGCTCAGAGGAGCCCACACACTCAGATCTTAACCCCAGTGTGCAGAAAGGGTCAAAACGTGTTTTTCAGCAGAAATAAACATGTTTCTGCAAGTTTGGTCAACCCCATGTAAGTTATGGGGCAGTAACAGAACACTTTTCAAAACGTGTTTTTCAGCCCGAAATAAACGCGTTTTTTCAGACAACTGAATCACCATGTAACAGCAAGGCTAAGAGGAGCCCACACACTCAGCTCTTAACCCCAGTGTGCAGGAAGGGTCAAAACGTGTTTTTCAGCAGAAATAAACATGTTTCTGCAAGTTTGGTCAACCCCATGTAAGTTATGGGGCAGTAACAGAACACTATTCAAAACGTGTTTTTCAGCCCGAAATAAACGCGTTTTTTCAGACAACTGAATCCCCATGCAACAGCAAGGCTCAGAAGAGCCCACACACTCAGCTCTTAACCCCAGTGTGCAGAAAGTGTCAAAACGTGTTTTTCAGCAGAAATAAACATGTTTCTGCAAGTTTGGTCAACCCCATGTAAGTTATGGGACAGTAACAGCACACTTTTCAAAACGTGTTTTTCAGCCCGAAATAAACGCGTTTTTTCAGACAACTGAATCCCCATGTAACAGCAAGGCTCAGAGGAGCCCACACACTCAGATCTTAACCCCAGTGTGCAGAAAGGGTCAAAACGTGTTTTTCAGCAGAAATAAACATGTTTCTGCAAGTTTGGTCAACCCCATGTAAGTTATGGGGCAGTAACAGAACACTTTTCAAAACGTATTTTTCAGCCCGAAATAAACGCGTTTTTTCAGACAACTGAATCACCATGTAACAGCAAGGCTCAGAGGAGCCCACACACTCAGCTCTTAACCCCAGTGTGCAGGAAGGGTCAAAACGTGTTTTTCAGCAGAAATAAACATGTTTCTGCAAGTTTGGTCAACCCCATGTAAGTTATGGGACAGTAACAGCACACTTTTCAAAACGTGTTTTTCAGCCCGAAATAAACGCGTTTTTTCAGACAACTGAATCCCCATGTAACAGCAAGACTCAGAGGAGCCCACACACTCAGATCTTAACCCTAGTGTGCAGAAAGGGTAAAAACGTGTTTTTCAGCAGAAATAAACATGTTTCTGCAAGTTTGGTTAACCCCATGTAAGTTATGGGGAAGTAACAGAACACTTTTCAAAACGTGTTTTTCAGCCCGAAATAAACGCGTTTTTTCAGACAACTGAATCCCCATGTAACAGCAAGGTTCAGAAGAGCCCACACTCTCAGCTCTTAACCCCAGTGTGCAGGAAGGGTCAAAACGTGTTTTTCAGCAGAAATAAACATGTTTCTGCAAGTTTGGTCAACCCCATGTAAGTTATGGGGCAGTAACAGAACACTTTTCAAAACGTGTTTTTCAGCCCGAAATAAACGCGTTTTTTCAGACAACTGAATCCCCATGCAACAGCAAGGCTCAGAAGAGCCCACACACTCAGCTCTTAACCCCAGTGTGCAGAAAGAGTCAAAACGTGTTTTTCAGCAGAAATAAACATGTTTCTGCAAGTTTGGTCAACCCCATGTAAGTTATGGGGCAGTAACAGAACACTTTTCAAAACGTGTTTTTCAGCCCGAAATAAACGCGTTTTTTCAGACAACTGAATCACCATGTAACAGCAAGGCTCAGAGGAGCCCACACACTCAGCTCTTAACCCCAGTGTGGAGAAAGAGTCAAAACGTGTTTTTCAGCAGAAATAAACATGTTTCTGCAAGTTTGGTCAACCCCATGTAAGTTATGGGGCAGTAACAGAACACTTTTCAAAACGTGTTTTTCAGCCCGAAATAAACGCGTTTTTTCAGACAACTGAATCCCCATGTAACAGCAAGGCTCAGAGGAGCCCACACACTCAGCTCTTAGCCCCAGTGTGCAGAAAGTGTCAAAACGTGTTTTTCAGCAGAAATAAACATGTTTCTGCAAGTTTGGTCAACCCCATGTAAGTTATGGGACAGTAACAGCACACTTTTCAAAACGTGTTTTTCAGCCCGAAATAAACGCGTTTTTTCAGAAAACTGAATCCCCATGTAACAGCAAGGCTCAGAGGAGCCCACACACTCAGATCTTAACCCCAGTGTGCAGAAAGGGTCAAAACGTGTTTTTCAGCAGAAATAAACATGTTTCTGCAAGTTTGGTCAACCCCATGTAAGTTATGGGGCAGTAACAGAACACTTTTCAAAACGTGTTTTTCAGCCCGAAATAAACGCGTTTTTTCAGACAACTGAATCACCATGTAACAGCAAGGCTCAGAGGAGCCCTCACACTCAGCTCTTAACCCCAGTGTGCAGGAAGGGTCAAAACGTGTTTTTCAGCAGAAATAAACATGTTTCTGCAAGTTTGGTCAACCCCATGTAAGTTATGGGACAGTAACAGCACACTTTTCAAAACGTGTTTTTCAGCCGAAATAAACGCGTTTTTTCAGACAACTGAATCCCCATGTAACAGCAAGGCTCAGAGGAGCCCACACACTCAGATCTTAACCCCAGTGTGCAAAAAGGGTCAAAACGTGTTTTTCAGCAGAAATAAACATGTTTCTGCAAGTTTGGTCAACCCCATGTAAGTTATGGGGCAGTAACAGAACACTTTTCAAAACGTGTTTTTCAGCCCGAAATAAACGCGTTTTTTCAGACAACTGAATCACCATGTAACAGCAAGGCTCAGAGGAGCCCACACACTCAGCTCTTAACCCCAGTGTGCAGGAAGGGTCAAAACGTGTTTTTCAGCAGAAATAAACATGTTTCTGCAAGTTTGGTCAACCCCATGTAAGTTATGGGACAGTAACAGCACACTTTTCAAAACGTGTTTTTCAGCCCGAAATAAACGCGTTTTTTCAGACAACTGAATCCCCATGTAACAGCAAGACTCAGAGGAGCCCACACACTCAGATCTTAACCCTAGTGTGCAGAAAGGGTAAAAACGTGTTTTTCAGCAGAAATAAACATGTTTCTGCAAGTTTGGTTAACCCCATGTAAGTTATGGGGAAGTAACAGAACACTTTTCAAAACGTGTTTTTCAGCCCGAAATAAACGCGTTTTTTCAGACAACTGAATCCCCATGTAACAGCAAGGTTCAGAAGAGCCCACACTCTCAGCTCTTAACCCCAGTGTGCAGGAAGGGTCAAAACGTGTTTTTCAGCAGAAATAAACATGTTTCTGCAAGTTTGGTCAACCCCATGTAAGTTATGGGGCAGTAACAGAACACTTTTCAAAACGTGTTTTTCAAACCCGAAATAAACGCGTTTTTTCAGACAACTGAATCCCCATGTAACAGCAAGGCTCAGAGGAGCCCACACACTCAGCTCTTAACCCCAGTGTGCAGAAAGAGTCAAAACGTGTTTTTCAGCAGAAATAAACATGTTTCTGCAAGTTTGGTCAACCCCATGTAAGTTATGGGGCAGTAACAGAACACTTTTCAAAACGTGTTTTTCAGCCCGAAATAAACGCGTTTTTTCAGACAACTGAATCACCATGTAACAGCAAGGCTCAGAGGAGCCCACACACTCAGCTCTTAACCCCAGTGTGCAGAAAGAGTCAAAACGTGTTTTTCAGCAGAAATAAACATGTTTCTGCAAGTTTGGTCAACCCCATGTAAGTTATGGGGCAGTAACAGAACACTTTTCAAAACGTGTTTTTCAGCCCGAAATAAACGCGTTTTTTCAGACAACTGAATCCCCATGTAACAGCAAGGCTCAGAGGAGCCCACACACTCAGCTCTTAGCCCCAGTGTGCAGAAAGTGTCAAAACGTGTTTTTCAGCAGAAATAAACATGTTTCTGCAAGTTTGGTCAACCCCATGTAAGTTATGGGACAGTAACAGCACACTCTTCAAAACGTGTTTTTCAGCCCGAAATAAACGCGTTTTTTCAGAAAACTGAATCCCCATGTAACAGCAAGGCTCAGAGGAGCCCACACACTCAGATCTTAACCCCAGTGTGCAGAAAGGGTCAAAACGTGTTTTTCAGCAGAAATAAACATGTTTCTGCAAGTTTGGTTAACCCCATGTAAGTTATGGGGAAGTAACAGAACACTTTTCAAAACGTGTTTTTCAGCCCGAAATAAACGCGTTTTTTCAGACAACTGAATCCCCATGTAACAGCAAGGTTCAGAAGAGCCCACACTCTCAGCTCTTAACCCCAGTGTGCAGGAAGGGTCAAAACGTGTTTTTCAGCAGAAATAAACATGTTTCTGCAAGTTTGGTCAACCCCATGTAAGTTATGGGGCAGTAACAGAACACTTTTCAAAACGTGTTTTTCAGCCCGAAATAAACGCGTTTTTTCAGACAACTGAATCCCCATGCAACAGCAAGGCTCAGAAGAGCCCACACACTCAGCTCTTAACCCCAGTGTGCAGAAAGAGTCAAAACGTGTTTTTCAGCAGAAATAAACGTTTCTGCAAGTTTGGTCAACCCCATGTAAGTTATGGGGCAGTAACAGAACACTTTTCAAAACGTGTTTTTCAGCCCGAAATAAACGCGTTTTTTCAGACAACTGAATCACCATGTAACAGCAAGGCTCAGAGGAGCCCACACACTCAGCTCTTAACCCCAGTGTGCAGAAAGAGTCAAAACGTGTTTTTCAGCAGAAATAAACATGTTTCTGCAAGTTTGGTCAACCCCATGTAAGTTATGGGGCAGTAACAGAACACTTTTCAAAACGTGTTTTTCAGCCCGAAATAAACGCGTTTTTTCAGACAACTGAATCCCCATGTAACAGCAAGGCTCAGAGGAGCCCACACACTCAGCTCTTAGCCCCAGTGTGCAGAAAGTGTCAAAACGTGTTTTTCAGCAGAAATAAACATGTTTCTGCAAGTTTGGTCAACCCCATGTAAGTTATGGGACAGTAACAGCACACTTTTCAAAACGTGTTTTTCAGCCCGAAATAAACGCGTTTTTTCAGAAAACTGAATCCCCATGTAACAGCAAGGCTCAGAGGAGCCCACACACTCAGATCTTAACCCCAGTGTGCAGAAAGGGTCAAAACGTGTTTTTCAGCAGAAATAAACATGTTTCTGCAAGTTTGGTCAACCCCATGTAAGTTATGGGGCAGTAACAGAACACTTTTCAAAACGTGTTTTTCAGCCCGAAATAAACGCGTTTTTTCAGACAACTGAATCACCATGTAACAGCAAGGCTCAGAGGAGCCCACACACTCAGCTCTTAACCCCAGTGTGCAGGAAGGGTCAAAACGTGTTTTTCAGCAGAAATAAACATGTTTCTGCAAGTTTGGTCAACCCCATGTAAGTTATGGGGCAGTAACAGAACACTTTTCGAAACGTGTTTTTCAGCCCGAAATAAACGCGTTTTTTCAGACAACTGAATCCCCATGCAACAGCAAGGCTCAGAAGAGCCCACACACTCAGCTCTTAACCCCAGTGTGCAGAAAGTGTCAAAACGTGTTTTTCAGCAGAAATAAACATGTTTCTGCAAGTTTGGTCAACCCCATGTAAGTTATGGGACAGTAACAGCACACTTTTCAAAACGTGTTTTTCAGCCCGAAATAAACGCGTTTTTTCAGACAACTGAATCCCCATGTAACAGCAAGGCTCAGAGGAGCCCACACACTCAGATCTTAACCCCAGTGTGCAGAAAGGGTCAAAACGTGTTTTTCAGCAGAAATAAACATGTTTCTGCAAGTTTGGTCAACCCCATGTAAGTTATGGGGCAGTAACAGAACACTTTTCAAAACGTATTTTTCAGCCCGAAATAAACGCGTTTTTTCAGACAACTGAATCACCATGTAACAGCAAGGCTCAGAGGAGCCCACACACTCAGCTCTTAACCCCAGTGTGCAGGAAGGGTCAAAACGTGTTTTTCAGCAGAAATAAACATGTTTCTGCAAGTTTGGTCAACCCCATGTAAGTTATGGGACAGTAACAGCACACTTTTCAAAACGTGTTTTTCAGCCCGAAATAAACGCGTTTTTTCAGACAACTGAATCCCCATGTAACAGCAAGACTCAGAGGAGCCCACACACTCAGATCTTAACCCTAGTGTGCAGAAAGGGTAAAAACGTGTTTTTCAGCAGAAATAAACATGTTTCTGCAAGTTTGGTTAACCCCATGTAAGTTATGGGGAAGTAACAGAACACTTTTCAAAACGTGTTTTTCAGCCCGAAATAAACGCGTTTTTTCAGACAACTGAATCCCCATGTAACAGCAAGGTTCAGAAGAGCCCACACTCTCAGCTCTTAACCCCAGTGTGCAGGAAGGGTCAAAACGTGTTTTTCAGCAGAAATAAACATGTTTCTGCAAGTTTGGTCAACCCCATGTAAGTTATGGGGCAGTAACAGAACACTTTTCAAAACGTGTTTTTCAGCCCGAAATAAACGCGTTTTTTCAGACAACTGAATCCCCATGCAACAGCAAGGCTCAGAAGAGCCCACACACTCAGCTCTTAACCCCAGTGTGCAGAAAGAGTCAAAACGTGTTTTTCAGCAGAAATAAACATGTTTCTGCAAGTTTGGTCAACCCCATGTAAGTTATGGGGCAGTAACAGAACACTTTTCAAAACGTGTTTTTCAGCCCGAAATAAACGCGTTTTTTCAGACAACTGAATCACCATGTAACAGCAAGGCTCAGAGGAGCCCACACACTCAGCTCTTAACCCCAGTGTGGAGAAAGAGTCAAAACGTGTTTTTCAGCAGAAATAAACATGTTTCTGCAAGTTTGGTCAACCCCATGTAAGTTATGGGGCAGTAACAGAACACTTTTCAAAACGTGTTTTTCAGCCCGAAATAAACGCGTTTTTTCAGACAACTGAATCCCCATGTAACAGCAAGGCTCAGAGGAGCCCACACACTCAGCTCTTAGCCCCAGTGTGCAGAAAGTGTCAAAACGTGTTTTTCAGCAGAAATAAACATGTTTCTGCAAGTTTGGTCAACCCCATGTAAGTTATGGGACAGTAACAGCACACTTTTCAAAACGTGTTTTTCAGCCCGAAATAAACGCGTTTTTTCAGAAAACTGAATCCCCATGTAACAGCAAGGCTCAGAGGAGCCCACACACTCAGATCTTAACCCCAGTGTGCAGAAAGGGTCAAAACGTGTTTTTCAGCAGAAATAAACATGTTTCTGCAAGTTTGGTCAACCCCATGTAAGTTATGGGGCAGTAACAGAACACTTTTCAAAACGTGTTTTTCAGCCCGAAATAAACGCGTTTTTTCAGACAACTGAATCACCATGTAACAGCAAGGCTCAGAGGAGCCCTCACACTCAGCTCTTAACCCCAGTGTGCAGGAAGGGTCAAAACGTGTTTTTCAGCAGAAATAAACATGTTTCTGCAAGTTTGGTCAACCCCATGTAAGTTATGGGACAGTAACAGCACACTTTTCAAAACGTGTTTTTCAGCCGAAATAAACGCGTTTTTTCAGACAACTGAATCCCCATGTAACAGCAAGGCTCAGAGGAGCCCACACACTCAGATCTTAACCCCAGTGTGCAAAAAGGGTCAAAACGTGTTTTTCAGCAGAAATAAACATGTTTCTGCAAGTTTGGTCAACCCCATGTAAGTTATGGGGCAGTAACAGAACACTTTTCAAAACGTGTTTTTCAGCCCGAAATAAACGCGTTTTTTCAGACAACTGAATCACCATGTAACAGCAAGGCTCAGAGGAGCCCACACACTCAGCTCTTAACCCCAGTGTGCAGGAAGGGTCAAAACGTGTTTTTCAGCAGAAATAAACATGTTTCTGCAAGTTTGGTCAACCCCATGTAAGTTATGGGACAGTAACAGCACACTTTTCAAAACGTGTTTTTCAGCCCGAAATAAACGCGTTTTTTCAGACAACTGAATCCCCATGTAACAGCAAGACTCAGAGGAGCCCACACACTCAGATCTTAACCCTAGTGTGCAGAAAGGGTAAAAACGTGTTTTTCAGCAGAAATAAACATGTTTCTGCAAGTTTGGTTAACCCCATGTAAGTTATGGGGAAGTAACAGAACACTTTTCAAAACGTGTTTTTCAGCCCGAAATAAACGCGTTTTTTCAGACAACTGAATCCCCATGTAACAGCAAGGTTCAGAAGAGCCCACACTCTCAGCTCTTAACCCCAGTGTGCAGGAAGGGTCAAAACGTGTTTTTCAGCAGAAATAAACATGTTTCTGCAAGTTTGGTCAACCCCATGTAAGTTATGGGGCAGTAACAGAACACTTTTCAAAACGTGTTTTTCAGCCCGAAATAAACGCGTTTTTTCAGACAACTGAATCCCCATGTAACAGCAAGGCTCAGAGGAGCCCACACACTCAGCTCTTAACCCCAGTGTGCAGAAAGAGTCAAAACGTGTTTTTCAGCAGAAATAAACATGTTTCTGCAAGTTTGGTCAACCCCATGTAAGTTATGGGGCAGTAACAGAACACTTTTCAAAACGTGTTTTTCAGCCCGAAATAAACGCGTTTTTTCAGACAACTGAATCACCATGTAACAGCAAGGCTCAGAGGAGCCCACACACTCAGCTCTTAACCCCAGTGTGCAGAAAGAGTCAAAACGTGTTTTTCAGCAGAAATAAACATGTTTCTGCAAGTTTGGTCAACCCCATGTAAGTTATGGGGCAGTAACAGAACACTTTTCAAAACGTGTTTTTCAGCCCGAAATAAACGCGTTTTTTCAGACAACTGAATCCCCATGTAACAGCAAGGCTCAGAGGAGCCCACACACTCAGCTCTTAGCCCCAGTGTGCAGAAAGTGTCAAAACGTGTTTTTCAGCAGAAATAAACATGTTTCTGCAAGTTTGGTCAACCCCATGTAAGTTATGGGACAGTAACAGCACACTCTTCAAAACGTGTTTTTCAGCCCGAAATAAACGCGTTTTTTCAGAAAACTGAATCCCCATGTAACAGCAAGGCTCAGAGGAGCCCACACACTCAGATCTTAACCCCAGTGTGCAGAAAGGGTCAAAACGTGTTTTTCAGCAGAAATAAACATGTTTCTGCAAGTTTGGTTAACCCCATGTAAGTTATGGGGAAGTAACAGAACACTTTTCAAAACGTGTTTTTCAGCCCGAAATAAACGCGTTTTTTCAGACAACTGAATCCCCATGTAACAGCAAGGTTCAGAAGAGCCCACACTCTCAGCTCTTAACCCCAGTGTGCAGGAAGGGTCAAAACGTGTTTTTCAGCAGAAATAAACATGTTTCTGCAAGTTTGGTCAACCCCATGTAAGTTATGGGGCAGTAACAGAACACTTTTCAAAACGTGTTTTTCAGCCCGAAATAAACGCGTTTTTTCAGACAACTGAATCCCCATGCAACAGCAAGGCTCAGAAGAGCCCACACACTCAGCTCTTAACCCCAGTGTGCAGAAAGAGTCAAAACGTGTTTTTCAGCAGAAATAAACGTTTCTGCAAGTTTGGTCAACCCCATGTAAGTTATGGGGCAGTAACAGAACACTTTTCAAAACGTGTTTTTCAGCCCGAAATAAACGCGTTTTTTCAGACAACTGAATCACCATGTAACAGCAAGGCTCAGAGGAGCCCACACACTCAGCTCTTAACCCCAGTGTGCAGAAAGAGTCAAAACGTGTTTTTCAGCAGAAATAAACATGTTTCTGCAAGTTTGGTCAACCCCATGTAAGTTATGGGGCAGTAACAGAACACTTTTCAAAACGTGTTTTTCAGCCCGAAATAAACGCGTTTTTTCAGACAACTGAATCCCCATGTAACAGCAAGGCTCAGAGGAGCCCACACACTCAGCTCTTAGCCCCAGTGTGCAGAAAGTGTCAAAACGTGTTTTTCAGCAGAAATAAACATGTTTCTGCAAGTTTGGTCAACCCCATGTAAGTTATGGGACAGTAACAGCACACTTTTCAAAACGTGTTTTTCAGCCCGAAATAAACGCGTTTTTTCAGAAAACTGAATCCCCATGTAACAGCAAGGCTCAGAGGAGCCCACACACTCAGATCTTAACCCCAGTGTGCAGAAAGGGTCAAAACGTGTTTTTCAGCAGAAATAAACATGTTTCTGCAAGTTTGGTCAACCCCATGTAAGTTATGGGGCAGTAACAGAACACTTTTCAAAACGTGTTTTTCAGCCCGAAATAAACGCGTTTTTTCAGACAACTGAATCACCATGTAACAGTAAGGCTCAGAGGAGCCCACACACTCAGCTCTTAACCCCAGTGTGCAGGAAGGGTCAAAACGTGTTTTTCAGCAGAAATAAACATGTTTCTGCAAGTTTGGTCAACCCCATGTAAGTTATGGGGCAGTAACAGAACACTTTTCAAAACGTGTTTTTCAGCCCGAAATAAACGCGTTTTTTCAGACAACTGAATCCCCATGCAACAGCAAGGCTCAGAAGAGCCCACACACTCAGCTCTTAACCCCAGTGTGCAGGAAGGGTCAAAACGTGTTTTTCAGCAGAAATAAACATGTTTCTGCAAGTTTGGTCAACCCCATGTAAGTTATGGGGCAGTAACAGAACACTTTTCAAAACGTGTTTTTCAGCCCGAAATAAACGCGTTTTTTCAGACAACTGAATCCCCATGCAACAGCAAGGCTCAGAAGAGCCCACACACTCAGCTCTTAACCCCAGTGTGCAGAAAGAGTCAAAACGTGTTTTTCAGCAGAAATAAACATGTTTCTGCAAGTTTGGTCAACCCCATGTAAGTTATGGGGCAGTAACAGAACACTTTTCAAAACGTGTTTTTCAGCCCGAAATAAACGCGTTTTTTCAGACAACTGAATCCCCATGTAACAGCAAGGCTCAGAGGAGCCCACACACTCAGCTCTTAGCCCCAGTGTGCAGAAAGTGTCAAAACGTGTTTTTCAGCAGAAATAAACATGTTTCTGCAAGTTTGGTCAACCCCATGTAAGTTATGGGACAGTAACAGCACACTTTTCAAAACGTGTTTTTCAGCCCGAAATAAACGCGTTTTTTCAGAAAACTGAATCCCCATGTAACAGCAAGGCTCAGAGGAGCCCACACACTCAGATCTTAACCCCAGTGTGCAGAAAGGGTCAAAACGTGTTTTTCAGCAGAAATAAACATGTTTCTGCAAGTTTGGTCAACCCCATGTAAGTTATGGGGCAGTAACAGAACACTTTTCAAAACGTGTTTTTCAGCCCGAAATAAACGCGTTTTTTCAGACAACTGAATCACCATGTAACAGCAAGGCTCAGAGGAGCCCACACACTCAGCTCTTAACCCCAGTGTGCAGAAAGAGTCAAAACGTGTTTTTCAGCAGAAATAAACATGTTTCTGCAAGTTTGGTCAACCCCATGTAAGTTATGGGGCAGTAACAGAACACTTTTCAAAACGTGTTTTTCAGCCCGAAATAAACGCGTTTTTTCAGACAACTGAATCCCCATGTAACAGCAAGGCTCAGAGGAGCCCACACACTCAGCTCTTAGCCCCAGTGTGCAGAAAGGGTCAAAACGTGTTTTTCAGCAGAAATAAACATGTTTCTGCAAGTTTGGTCAACCCCATGTAAGTTATGGGGCAGTAACAGAACACTTTTCAAAACGTGTTTTTCAGCCCGAAATAAACGCGTTTTTTCAGACAACTGAATCACCATGTAACAGCAAGGCTCAGAGGAGCCCACACACTCAGCTCTTAACCCCAGTGTGCAGAAAGAGTCAAAACGTGTTTTTCAGCAGAAATAAACATGTTTCTGCAAGTTTGGTCAACCCCATGTAAGTTATGGGGCAGTAACAGAACACTTTTCAAAACGTGTTTTTCAGCCCGAAATAAACGCGTTTTTTCAGACAACTGAATCCCCATGTAACAGCAAGGCTCAGAGGAGCCCACACACTCAGCTCTTAGCCCCAGTGTGCAGAAAGTGTCAAAACGTGTTTTTCAGCAGAAATAAACATGTTTCTGCAAGTTTGGTCAACCCCATGTAAGTTATGGGACAGTAACAGCACACTCTTCAAAACGTGTTTTTCAGCCCGAAATAAACGCGTTTTTTCAGAAAACTGAATCCCCATGTAACAGCAAGGCTCAGAGGAGCCCACACACTCAGATCTTAACCCCAGTGTGCAGAAAGGGTCAAAACGTGTTTTTCAGCAGAAATAAACATGTTTCTGCAAGTTTGGTTAACCCCATGTAAGTTATGGGGAAGTAACAGAACACTTTTCAAAACGTGTTTTTCAGCCCGAAATAAACGCGTTTTTTCAGACAACTGAATCCCCATGTAACAGCAAGGTTCAGAAGAGCCCACACTCTCAGCTCTTAACCCCAGTGTGCAGGAAGGGTCAAAACGTGTTTTTCAGCAGAAATAAACATGTTTCTGCAAGTTTGGTCAACCCCATGTAAGTTATGGGGCAGTAACAGAACACTTTTCAAAACGTGTTTTTCAGCCCGAAATAAACGCGTTTTTTCAGACAACTGAATCCCCATGCAACAGCAAGGCTCAGAAGAGCCCACACACTCAGCTCTTAACCCCAGTGTGCAGAAAGAGTCAAAACGTGTTTTTCAGCAGAAATAAACGTTTCTGCAAGTTTGGTCAACCCCATGTAAGTTATGGGGCAGTAACAGAACACTTTTCAAAACGTGTTTTTCAGCCCGAAATAAACGCGTTTTTTCAGACAACTGAATCACCATGTAACAGCAAGGCTCAGAGGAGCCCACACACTCAGCTCTTAACCCCAGTGTGCAGAAAGAGTCAAAACGTGTTTTTCAGCAGAAATAAACATGTTTCTGCAAGTTTGGTCAACCCCATGTAAGTTATGGGGCAGTAACAGAACACTTTTCAAAACGTGTTTTTCAGCCCGAAATAAACGCGTTTTTTCAGACAACTGAATCCCCATGTAACAGCAAGGCTCAGAGGAGCCCACACACTCAGCTCTTAGCCCCAGTGTGCAGAAAGTGTCAAAACGTGTTTTTCAGCAGAAATAAACATGTTTCTGCAAGTTTGGTCAACCCCATGTAAGTTATGGGGCAGTAACAGAACACTTTTCAAAACGTGTTTTTCAGCCCGAAATAAACGCGTTTTTTCAGACAACTGAATCCCCATGCAACAGCAAGGCTCAGAAGAGCCCACACACTCAGCTCTTAACCCCAGTGTGCAGAAAGAGTCAAAACGTGTTTTTCAGCAGAAATAAACATGTTTCTGCAAGTTTGGTCAACCCCATGTAAGTTATGGGGCAGTAACAGAACACTTTTCAAAACGTGTTTTTCAGCCCGAAATAAACGCGTTTTTTCAGACAACTGAATCACCATGTAACAGCAAGGCTCAGAGGAGCCCACACACTCAGCTCTTAACCCCAGTGTGGAGAAAGAGTCAAAACGTGTTTTTCAGCAGAAATAAACATGTTTCTGCAAGTTTGGTCAACCCCATGTAAGTTATGGGGCAGTAACAGAACACTTTTCAAAACGTGTTTTTCAGCCCGAAATAAACGCGTTTTTTCAGACAACTGAATCCCCATGTAACAGCAAGGCTCAGAGGAGCCCACACACTCAGCTCTTAGCCCCAGTGTGCAGAAAGTGTCAAAACGTGTTTTTCAGCAGAAATAAACATGTTTCTGCAAGTTTGGTCAACCCCATGTAAGTTATGGGACAGTAACAGCACACTTTTCAAAACGTGTTTTTCAGCCCGAAATAAACGCGTTTTTTCAGAAAACTGAATCCCCATGTAACAGCAAGGCTCAGAGGAGCCCACACACTCAGATCTTAACCCCAGTGTGCAGAAAGGGTCAAAACGTGTTTTTCAGCAGAAATAAACATGTTTCTGCAAGTTTGGTCAACCCCATGTAAGTTATGGGGCAGTAACAGAACACTTTTCAAAACGTGTTTTTCAGCCCGAAATAAACGCGTTTTTTCAGACAACTGAATCACCATGTAACAGCAAGGCTCAGAGGAGCCCTCACACTCAGCTCTTAACCCCAGTGTGCAGGAAGGGTCAAAACGTGTTTTTCAGCAGAAATAAACATGTTTCTGCAAGTTTGGTCAACCCCATGTAAGTTATGGGACAGTAACAGCACACTTTTCAAAACGTGTTTTTCAGCCGAAATAAACGCGTTTTTTCAGACAACTGAATCCCCATGTAACAGCAAGGCTCAGAGGAGCCCACACACTCAGATCTTAACCCCAGTGTGCAAAAAGGGTCAAAACGTGTTTTTCAGCAGAAATAAACATGTTTCTGCAAGTTTGGTCAACCCCATGTAAGTTATGGGGCAGTAACAGAACACTTTTCAAAACGTGTTTTTCAGCCCGAAATAAACGCGTTTTTTCAGACAACTGAATCACCATGTAACAGCAAGGCTCAGAGGAGCCCACACACTCAGCTCTTAACCCCAGTGTGCAGGAAGGGTCAAAACGTGTTTTTCAGCAGAAATAAACATGTTTCTGCAAGTTTGGTCAACCCCATGTAAGTTATGGGACAGTAACAGCACACTTTTCAAAACGTGTTTTTCAGCCCGAAATAAACGCGTTTTTTCAGACAACTGAATCCCCATGTAACAGCAAGACTCAGAGGAGCCCACACACTCAGATCTTAACCCTAGTGTGCAGAAAGGGTAAAAACGTGTTTTTCAGCAGAAATAAACATGTTTCTGCAAGTTTGGTTAACCCCATGTAAGTTATGGGGAAGTAACAGAACACTTTTCAAAACGTGTTTTTCAGCCCGAAATAAACGCGTTTTTTCAGACAACTGAATCCCCATGTAACAGCAAGGTTCAGAAGAGCCCACACTCTCAGCTCTTAACCCCAGTGTGCAGGAAGGGTCAAAACGTGTTTTTCAGCAGAAATAAACATGTTTCTGCAAGTTTGGTCAACCCCATGTAAGTTATGGGGCAGTAACAGAACACTTTTCAAAACGTGTTTTTCAGCCCGAAATAAACGCGTTTTTTCAGACAACTGAATCCCCATGTAACAGCAAGGCTCAGAGGAGCCCACACACTCAGCTCTTAACCCCAGTGTGCAGAAAGAGTCAAAACGTGTTTTTCAGCAGAAATAAACATGTTTCTGCAAGTTTGGTCAACCCCATGTAAGTTATGGGGCAGTAACAGAACACTTTTCAAAACGTGTTTTTCAGCCCGAAATAAACGCGTTTTTTCAGACAACTGAATCACCATGTAACAGCAAGGCTCAGAGGAGCCCACACACTCAGCTCTTAACCCCAGTGTGCAGAAAGAGTCAAAACGTGTTTTTCAGCAGAAATAAACATGTTTCTGCAAGTTTGGTCAACCCCATGTAAGTTATGGGGCAGTAACAGAACACTTTTCAAAACGTGTTTTTCAGCCCGAAATAAACGCGTTTTTTCAGACAACTGAATCCCCATGTAACAGCAAGGCTCAGAGGAGCCCACACACTCAGCTCTTAGCCCCAGTGTGCAGAAAGTGTCAAAACGTGTTTTTCAGCAGAAATAAACATGTTTCTGCAAGTTTGGTCAACCCCATGTAAGTTATGGGACAGTAACAGCACACTCTTCAAAACGTGTTTTTCAGCCCGAAATAAACGCGTTTTTTCAGAAAACTGAATCCCCATGTAACAGCAAGGCTCAGAGGAGCCCACACACTCAGATCTTAACCCCAGTGTGCAGAAAGGGTCAAAACGTGTTTTTCAGCAGAAATAAACATGTTTCTGCAAGTTTGGTTAACCCCATGTAAGTTATGGGGAAGTAACAGAACACTTTTCAAAACGTGTTTTTCAGCCCGAAATAAACGCGTTTTTTCAGACAACTGAATCCCCATGTAACAGCAAGGTTCAGAAGAGCCCACACTCTCAGCTCTTAACCCCAGTGTGCAGGAAGGGTCAAAACGTGTTTTTCAGCAGAAATAAACATGTTTCTGCAAGTTTGGTCAACCCCATGTAAGTTATGGGGCAGTAACAGAACACTTTTCAAAACGTGTTTTTCAGCCCGAAATAAACGCGTTTTTTCAGACAACTGAATCCCCATGCAACAGCAAGGCTCAGAAGAGCCCACACACTCAGCTCTTAACCCCAGTGTGCAGAAAGAGTCAAAACGTGTTTTTCAGCAGAAATAAACGTTTCTGCAAGTTTGGTCAACCCCATGTAAGTTATGGGGCAGTAACAGAACACTTTTCAAAACGTGTTTTTCAGCCCGAAATAAACGCGTTTTTTCAGACAACTGAATCACCATGTAACAGCAAGGCTCAGAGGAGCCCACACACTCAGCTCTTAACCCCAGTGTGCAGAAAGAGTCAAAACGTGTTTTTCAGCAGAAATAAACATGTTTCTGCAAGTTTGGTCAACCCCATGTAAGTTATGGGGCAGTAACAGAACACTTTTCAAAACGTGTTTTTCAGCCCGAAATAAACGCGTTTTTTCAGACAACTGAATCCCCATGTAACAGCAAGGCTCAGAGGAGCCCACACACTCAGCTCTTAGCCCCAGTGTGCAGAAAGTGTCAAAACGTGTTTTTCAGCAGAAATAAACATGTTTCTGCAAGTTTGGTCAACCCCATGTAAGTTATGGGACAGTAACAGCACACTTTTCAAAACGTGTTTTTCAGCCCGAAATAAACGCGTTTTTTCAGAAAACTGAATCCCCATGTAACAGCAAGGCTCAGAGGAGCCCACACACTCAGATCTTAACCCCAGTGTGCAGAAAGGGTCAAAACGTGTTTTTCAGCAGAAATAAACATGTTTCTGCAAGTTTGGTCAACCCCATGTAAGTTATGGGGCAGTAACAGAACACTTTTCAAAACGTGTTTTTCAGCCCGAAATAAACGCGTTTTTTCAGACAACTGAATCACCATGTAACAGCAAGGCTCAGAGGAGCCCACACACTCAGCTCTTAACCCCAGTGTGCAGGAAGGGTCAAAACGTGTTTTTCAGCAGAAATAAACATGTTTCTGCAAGTTTGGTCAACCCCATGTAAGTTATGGGGCAGTAACAGAACACTTTTCAAAACGTGTTTTTCAGCCCGAAATAAACGCGTTTTTTCAGACAACTGAATCCCCATGCAACAGCAAGGCTCAGAAGAGCCCACACACTCAGCTCTTAACCCCAGTGTGCAGGAAGGGTCAAAACGTGTTTTTCAGCAGAAATAAACATGTTTCTGCAAGTTTGGTCAACCCCATGTAAGTTATGGGGCAGTAACAGAACACTTTTCAAAACGTGTTTTTCAGCCCGAAATAAACGCGTTTTTTCAGACAACTGAATCCCCATGCAACAGCAAGGCTCAGAAGAGCCCACACACTCAGCTCTTAACCCCAGTGTGCAGAAAGAGTCAAAACGTGTTTTTCAGCAGAAATAAACATGTTTCTGCAAGTTTGGTCAACCCCATGTAAGTTATGGGGCAGTAACAGAACACTTTTCAAAACGTGTTTTTCAGCCCGAAATAAACGCGTTTTTTCAGACAACTGAATCCCCATGTAACAGCAAGGCTCAGAGGAGCCCACACACTCAGCTCTTAGCCCCAGTGTGCAGAAAGTGTCAAAACGTGTTTTTCAGCAGAAATAAACATGTTTCTGCAAGTTTGGTCAACCCCATGTAAGTTATGGGACAGTAACAGCACACTTTTCAAAACGTGTTTTTCAGCCCGAAATAAACGCGTTTTTTCAGAAAACTGAATCCCCATGTAACAGCAAGGCTCAGAGGAGCCCACACACTCAGATCTTAACCCCAGTGTGCAGAAAGGGTCAAAACGTGTTTTTCAGCAGAAATAAACATGTTTCTGCAAGTTTGGTCAACCCCATGTAAGTTATGGGGCAGTAACAGAACACTTTTCAAAACGTGTTTTTCAGCCCGAAATAAACGCGTTTTTTCAGACAACTGAATCACCATGTAACAGCAAGGCTCAGAGGAGCCCACACACTCAGCTCTTAACCCCAGTGTGCAGAAAGAGTCAAAACGTGTTTTTCAGCAGAAATAAACATGTTTCTGCAAGTTTGGTCAACCCCATGTAAGTTATGGGGCAGTAACAGAACACTTTTCAAAACGTGTTTTTCAGCCCGAAATAAACGCGTTTTTTCAGACAACTGAATCCCCATGTAACAGCAAGGCTCAGAGGAGCCCACACACTCAGCTCTTAGCCCCAGTGTGCAGAAAGGGTCAAAACGTGTTTTTCAGCAGAAATAAACATGTTTCTGCAAGTTTGGTCAACCCCATGTAAGTTATGGGGCAGTAACAGAACACTTTTCAAAACGTGTTTTTCAGCCCGAAATAAACGCGTTTTTTCAGACAACTGAATCACCATGTAACAGCAAGGCTCAGAGGAGCCCACACACTCAGCTCTTAACCCCAGTGTGCAGAAAGAGTCAAAACGTGTTTTTCAGCAGAAATAAACATGTTTCTGCAAGTTTGGTCAACCCCATGTAAGTTATGGGGCAGTAACAGAACACTTTTCAAAACGTGTTTTTCAGCCCGAAATAAACGCGTTTTTTCAGACAACTGAATCCCCATGTAACAGCAAGGCTCAGAGGAGCCCACACACTCAGCTCTTAGCCCCAGTGTGCAGAAAGTGTCAAAACGTGTTTTTCAGCAGAAATAAACATGTTTCTGCAAGTTTGGTCAACCCCATGTAAGTTATGGGACAGTAACAGCACACTCTTCAAAACGTGTTTTTCAGCCCGAAATAAACGCGTTTTTTCAGAAAACTGAATCCCCATGTAACAGCAAGGCTCAGAGGAGCCCACACACTCAGATCTTAACCCCAGTGTGCAGAAAGGGTCAAAACGTGTTTTTCAGCAGAAATAAACATGTTTCTGCAAGTTTGGTTAACCCCATGTAAGTTATGGGGAAGTAACAGAACACTTTTCAAAACGTGTTTTTCAGCCCGAAATAAACGCGTTTTTTCAGACAACTGAATCCCCATGTAACAGCAAGGTTCAGAAGAGCCCACACTCTCAGCTCTTAACCCCAGTGTGCAGGAAGGGTCAAAACGTGTTTTTCAGCAGAAATAAACATGTTTCTGCAAGTTTGGTCAACCCCATGTAAGTTATGGGGCAGTAACAGAACACTTTTCAAAACGTGTTTTTCAGCCCGAAATAAACGCGTTTTTTCAGACAACTGAATCCCCATGCAACAGCAAGGCTCAGAAGAGCCCACACACTCAGCTCTTAACCCCAGTGTGCAGAAAGAGTCAAAACGTGTTTTTCAGCAGAAATAAACGTTTCTGCAAGTTTGGTCAACCCCATGTAAGTTATGGGGCAGTAACAGAACACTTTTCAAAACGTGTTTTTCAGCCCGAAATAAACGCGTTTTTTCAGACAACTGAATCACCATGTAACAGCAAGGCTCAGAGGAGCCCACACACTCAGCTCTTAACCCCAGTGTGCAGAAAGAGTCAAAACGTGTTTTTCAGCAGAAATAAACATGTTTCTGCAAGTTTGGTCAACCCCATGTAAGTTATGGGGCAGTAACAGAACACTTTTCAAAACGTGTTTTTCAGCCCGAAATAAACGCGTTTTTTCAGACAACTGAATCCCCATGTAACAGCAAGGCTCAGAGGAGCCCACACACTCAGCTCTTAGCCCCAGTGTGCAGAAAGGGTCAAAACGTGTTTTTCAGCAGAAATAAACATGTTTCTGCAAGTTTGGTCAACCCCATGTAAGTTATGGGACAGTAACAGCACACTTTTCAAAACGTGTTTTTCAGCCCGAAATAAACGCGTTTTTTCAGAAAACTGAATCCCCATGTAACAGCAAGGCTCAGAGGAGCCCACACACTCAGATCTTAACCCCAGTGTGCAGAAAGGGTCAAAACGTGTTTTTCAGCAGAAATAAACATGTTTCTGCAAGTTTGGTCAACCCCATGTAAGTTATGGGGCAGTAACAGAACACTTTTCAAAACGTGTTTTTCAGCCCGAAATAAACGCGTTTTTTCAGACAACTGAATCACCATGTAACAGCAAGGCTCAGAGGAGCCCACACACTCAGCTCTTAACCCCAGTGTGCAGGAAGGGTCAAAACGTGTTTTTCAGCAGAAATAAACATGTTTCTGCAAGTTTGGTCAACCCCATGTAAGTTATGGGGCAGTAACAGAACACTTTTCAAAACGTGTTTTTCAGCCCGAAATAAACGCGTTTTTTCAGACAACTGAATCCCCATGCAACAGCAAGGCTCAGAAGAGCCCACACACTCAGCTCTTAACCCCAGTGTGCAGGAAGGGTCAAAACGTGTTTTTCAGCAGAAATAAACATGTTTCTGCAAGTTTGGTCAACCCCATGTAAGTTATGGGGCAGTAACAGAACACTTTTCAAAACGTGTTTTTCAGCCCGAAATAAACGCGTTTTTTCAGACAACTGAATCCCCATGCAACAGCAAGGCTCAGAAGAGCCCACACACTCAGCTCTTAACCCCAGTGTGCAGAAAGAGTCAAAACGTGTTTTTCAGCAGAAATAAACATGTTTCTGCAAGTTTGGTCAACCCCATGTAAGTTATGGGGCAGTAACAGAACACTTTTCAAAACGTGTTTTTCAGCCCGAAATAAACGCGTTTTTTCAGACAACTGAATCCCCATGTAACAGCAAGGCTCAGAGGAGCCCACACACTCAGCTCTTAGCCCCAGTGTGCAGAAAGTGTCAAAACGTGTTTTTCAGCAGAAATAAACATGTTTCTGCAAGTTTGGTCAACCCCATGTAAGTTATGGGACAGTAACAGCACACTTTTCAAAACGTGTTTTTCAGCCCGAAATAAACGCGTTTTTTCAGAAAACTGAATCCCCATGTAACAGCAAGGCTCAGAGGAGCCCACACACTCAGATCTTAACCCCAGTGTGCAGAAAGGGTCAAAACGTGTTTTTCAGCAGAAATAAACATGTTTCTGCAAGTTTGGTCAACCCCATGTAAGTTATGGGGCAGTAACAGAACACTTTTCAAAACGTGTTTTTCAGCCCGAAATAAACGCGTTTTTTCAGACAACTGAATCCCCATGCAACAGCAAGGCTCAGAAGAGCCCACACACTCAGCTCTTAACCCCAGTGTGCAGGAAGGGTCAAAACGTGTTTTTCAGCAGAAATAAACATGTTTCTGCAAGTTTGGTCAACCCCATGTAAGTTATGGGGCAGTAACAGAACACTTTTCAAAACGTGTTTTTCAGCCCGAAATAAACGCGTTTTTTCAGACAACTGAATCCCCATGCAACAGCAAGGCTCAGAAGAGCCCACACACTCAGCTCTTAACCCCAGTGTGCAGAAAGAGTCAAAACGTGTTTTTCAGCAGAAATAAACATGTTTCTGCAAGTTTGGTCAACCCCATGTAAGTTATGGGGCAGTAACAGAACACTTTTCAAAACGTGTTTTTCAGCCCGAAATAAACGCGTTTTTTCAGACAACTGAATCCCCATGTAACAGCAAGGCTCAGAGGAGCCCACACACTCAGATCTTAACCCCAGTGTGCAGAAAGGGTCAAAACGTGTTTTTCAGCAGAAATAAACATGTTTCTGCAAGTTTGGTCAACCCCATGTAAGTTATGGGGCAGTAACAGAACACTTTTCAAAACGTGTTTTTCAGCCCGAAATAAACGCGTTTTTTCAGACAACTGAATCACCATGTAACAGCAAGGCTCAGAGGAGCCCACACACTCAGCTCTTAACCCCAGTGTGCAGGAAGGGTCAAAACGTGTTTTTCAGCAGAAATAAACATGTTTCTGCAAGTTTGGTCAACCCCATGTAAGTTATGGGACAGTAACAGCACACTTTTCAAAACGTGTTTTTCAGCCCGAAATAAACGCGTTTTTTCAGACAACTGAATCCCCATGTAACAGCAAGGCTCAGAGGAGCCCACACACTCAGATCTTAACCCTAGTGTGCAGAAAGGGTAAAAACGTGTTTTTCAGCAGAAATAAACATGTTTCTGCAAGTTTGGTCAACCCCATGTAAGTTATGGGGCAGTAACAGAACACTTTTCAAAACGTGTTTTTCAGCCCGAAATAAACGCGTTTTTTCAGACAACTGAATCACCATGTAACAGCAAGGCTCAGAGGAGCCCACACACTCAGCTCTTAACCCCAGTGTGCAGGAAGGGTCAAAACGTGTTTTTCAGCAGAAATAAACATGTTTCTGCAAGTTTGGTCAACCCCATGTAAGTTATGGGGCAGTAACAGAACACTTTTCAAAACGTGTTTTTCAGCCCGAAATAAACGCGTTTTTTCAGACAACTGAATCCCCATACAACAGCAAGGCTCAGAAGAGCCCACACACTCAGCTCTTAACCCCAGTGTGCAGAAAGGGTCAAAACGTGTTTTTCAGCAGCAATAAACATGTTTCTGCAAGTTTGGTCAACCCCATGTAAGTTATGGGGCAGTAACAGAACACTTTTCAAAACGTGTTTTTCAGCCCGAAATAAACGCGTTTTTTCAGACAACTGAATCACCATGTAACAGCAAGGCTCAGAGGAGCCCACACACTCAGATCTTAACCCCAGTGTGCAGGAAGGGTCAAAACGTGTTTTTCAGCAGAAATAAACATGTTTCTGCAAGTTTGGTCAACCCCATGTAAGTTATGGGACAGTAACAGCACACTTTTCAAAACGTGTTTTTCAGCCCGAAATAAACGCGTTTTTTCAGACAACTGAATCCCCATGTAACAGCAAGGCTCAGAGGAGCCCACACACTCAGATCTTAACCCCAGTGTGCAGAAAGGGTCAAAACGTGTTTTTCAGCAGAAATAAACATGTTTCTGCAAGTTTGGTCAACCCCATGTAAGTTATGGGGCAGTAACAGAACACTTTTCAAAACGTGTTTTTCAGCCCGAAATAAACGCGTTTTTTCAGACAACTGAATCACCATGTAACAGCAAGGCTCAGAGGAGCCCACACACTCAGCTCTTAACCCCAGTGTGCAGGAAGGGTCAAAACGTGTTTTTCAGCAGAAATAAACGTTTCTGCAAGTTTGGTCAACCCCATGTAAGTTATGGGACAGTAACAGCACACTTTTCAAAACGTGTTTTTCAGCCCGAAATAAACGCGTTTTTTCAGACAACTGAATCCCCATGTAACAGCAAGACTCAGAGGAGCCCACACACTCAGATCTTAACCCTAGTGTGCAGAAAGGGTCAAAACGTGTTTTTCAGCAGAAATAAACATGTTTCTGCAAGTTTGGTTAACCCCATGTAAGTTATGGGGAAGTAACAGAACACTTTTCAAAACGTGTTTTTCAGCCCGAAATAAACGCGTTTTTTCAGACAACTGAATCCCCATGTAACAGCAAGGTTCAGAAGAGCCCACACTCTCAGCTCTTAACCCCAGTGTGCAGGAAGGGTCAAAACGTGTTTTTCAGCAGAAATAAACATGTTTCTGCAAGTTTGGTCAACCCCATGTAAGTTATGGGGCAGTAACAGAACACTTTTCAAAACGTGTTTTTCAGCCCGAAATAAACGCGTTTTTTCAGACAACTGAATCCCCATGCAACAGCAAGGCTCAGAAGAGCCAACACACTCAGCTCTTAACCCCAATGTGCAGAAAGAGTCAAAACGTGTTTTGCAGCAGAAATAAACATGTTTCTGCAAGTTTGGTCAACCCCATGTAAGTTATGGGGCAGTAACAGAACACTTTTCAAAACGTGTTTTTCAGCCCGAAATAATCCCGTTTTTTCAGACAACTGAATCCCCATGTAACAGCAAGGCTCAGAGGAGCCCACACACTCAGCTCTTAGCCCCAGTGTGCAGAAAGTGTCAAAACGTGTTTTTCAGCAGAAATAAACATGTTTCTGCAAGTTTGGTCAACCCCATGTAAGTTATGGGACAGTAACAGCACACTTTTCAAAACGTGTTTTTCAGCCCGAAATAAACGCGTTTTTTCAGAAAACTGAATCCCCATGTAACAGCAAGGCTCAGAGGAGCCCACACACTCAGATCTTAACCCCAGTGTGCAGAAAGGGTCAAAACGTGTTTTTCAGCAGAAATAAACATGTTTCTGCAAGTTTGGTTAACCCCATGTAAGTTATGGGGAAGTAACAGAACACTTTTCAAAACGTGTTTTTCAGCCCGAAATAAACGCGTTTTTTCAGACAACTGAATCCCCATGTAACAGCAAGGTTCAGAAGAGCCCACACTCTCAGCTCTTAACCCCATTGTGCAGGAAGGGTCAAAACGTGTTTTTCAGCAGAAATAAACATGTTTCTGCAAGTTTGGTCAACCCCATGTAAGTTATGGGGCAGTAACAGAACACTTTTCAAAACGTGTTTTTCAGCCCGAAATAAACGCGTTTTTTCAGACAACTGAATCCCCATGCAACAGCAAGGCTCAGAAGAGCCCACACACTCAGCTCTTAACCCCAGTGTGCAGAAAGAGTCAAAACGTGTTTTTCAGCAGAAATAAACATGTTTCTGCAAGTTTGGTCAACCCCATGTAAGTTATGGGGCAGTAACAGAACACTTTTCAAAACGTGTTTTTCAGCCCGAAATAAACGCGTTTTTTCAGACAACTGAATCACCATGTAACAGCAAGGCTCAGAGGAGCCCACACACTCAGCTCTTAACCCCAGTGTGCAGAAAGAGTCAAAACGTGTTTTTCAGCAGAAATAAACATGTTTCTGCAAGTTTGGTCAACCCCATGTAAGTTATGGGGCAGTAACAGAACACTTTTCAAAACGTGTTTTTCAGCCCGAAATAAACGCGTTTTTTCAGACAACTGAATCCCCATGTAACAGCAAGGCTCAGAGGAGCCCACACACTCAGCTCTTAGCCCCAGTGTGCAGAAAGTGTCAAAACGTGTTTTTCAGCAGAAATAAACATGTTTCTGCAAGTTTGGTCAACCCCATGTAAGTTATGGGACAGTAACAGCACACTTTTCAAAACGTGTTTTTCAGCCCGAAATAAACGCGTTTTTTCAGAAAACTGAATCCCCATGTAACAGCAAGGCTCAGAGGAGCCCACACACTCAGATCTTAACCCCAGTGTGCAGAAAGGGTCAAAACGTGTTTTTCAGCAGAAATAAACATGTTTCTGCAAGTTTGGTCAACCCCATGTAAGTTATGGGGCAGTAACAGAACACTTTTCAAAACGTGTTTTTCAGCCCGAAATAAACGCGTTTTTTCAGACAACTGAATCACCATGTAACAGCAAGGCTCAGAGGAGCCCACACACTCAGCTCTTAACCCCAGTGTGCAGGAAGGGTCAAAACGTGTTTTTCAGCAGAAATAAACATGTTTCTGCAAGTTTGGTCAACCCCATGTAAGTTATGGGGCAGTAACAGAACACTTTTCAAAACGTGTTTTTCAGCCCGAAATAAACGCGTTTTTTCAGACAACTGAATCCCCATGCAACAGCAAGGCTCAGAAGAGCCCACACACTCAGCTCTTAACCCCAGTGTGCAGGAAGGGTCAAAACGTGTTTTTCAGCAGAAATAAACATGTTTCTGCAAGTTTGGTCAACCCCATGTAAGTTATGGGGCAGTAACAGAACACTTTTCAAAACGTGTTTTTCAGCCCGAAATAAACGCGTTTTTTCAGACAACTGAATCCCCATGCAACGGCAAGGCTCAGAAGAGCCCACACACTCAGCTCTTAACCCCAGTGTGCAGAAAGAGTCAAAACGTGTTTTTCAGCAGAAATAAACATGTTTCTGCAAGTTTGGTCAACCCCATGTAAGTTATGGGGCAGTAACAGAACACTTTTCAAAACGTGTTTTTCAGCCCGAAATAAACGCGTTTTTTCAGACAACTGAATCCCCATGTAACAGCAAGGCTCAGAGGAGCCCACACACTCAGATCTTAACCCCAGTGTGCAGAAAGGGTCAAAACGTGTTTTTCAGCAGAAATAAACATGTTTCTGCAAGTTTGGTCAACCCCATGTAAGTTATGGGGCAGTAACAGAACACTTTTCAAAACGTGTTTTTCAGCCCGAAATAAACGCGTTTTTTCAGACAACTGAATCACCATGTAACAGCAAGGCTAAGAGGAGCCCACACACTCAGCTCTTAACCCCAGTGTGCAGGAAGGGTCAAAACGTGTTTTTCAGCAGAAATAAACATGTTTCTGCAAGTTTGGTCAACCCCATGTAAGTTATGGGGCAGTAACAGAACACTTTTCAAAACGTGTTTTTCAGCCCGAAATAAACGCGTTTTTTCAGACAACTGAATCCCCATGTAACAGCAAGGCTCAGAGGAGCCCACACACTCAGATCTTAACCCCAGTGTGCAGAAAGGGTCAAAACGTGTTTTTCAGCAGAAATAAACATGTTTCTGCAAGTTTGGTCAACCCCATGTAAGTTATGGGGCAGTAACAGAACACTTTTCAAAACGTATTTTTCAGCCCGAAATAAACGCGTTTTTTCAGACAACTGAATCACCATGTAACAGCAAGGCTCAGAGGAGCCCACACACTCAGCTCTTAACCCCAGTGTGCAGGAAGGGTCAAAACGTGTTTTTCAGCAGAAATAAACATGTTTCTGCAAGTTTGGTCAACCCCATGTAAGTTATGGGACAGTAACAGCACACTTTTCAAAACGTGTTTTTCAGCCCGAAATAAACGCGTTTTTTCAGACAACTGAATCCCCATGTAACAGCAAGGCTCAGAGGAGCCCACACACTCAGATCTTAACCCCAGTGTGCAGAAAGGGTCAAAACGTGTTTTTCAGCAGAAATAAACATGTTTCTGCAAGTTTGGTCAACCCCATGTAAGTTATGGGGCAGTAACAGAACACTTTTCAAAACGTATTTTTCAGCCCGAAATAAACGCGTTTTTTCAGACAACTGAATCACCATGTAACAGCAAGGCTCAGAGGAGCCCACACACTCAGCTCTTAACCCCAGTGTGCAGGAAGGGTCAAAACGTGTTTTTCAGCAGAAATAAACATGTTTCTGCAAGTTTGGTCAACCCCATGTAAGTTATGGGACAGTAACAGCACACTTTTCAAAACGTGTTTTTCAGCCCGAAATAAACGCGTTTTTTCAGACAACTGAATCCCCATGTAACAGCAAGACTCAGAGGAGCCCACACACTCAGATCTTAACCCTAGTGTGCAGAAAGGGTAAAAACGTGTTTTTCAGCAGAAATAAACATGTTTCTGCAAGTTTGGTCAACCCCATGTAAGTTATGGGGCAGTAACAGAACACTTTTCAAAACGTGTTTTTCAGCCCGAAATAAACGCGTTTTTTCAGACAACTGAATCACCATGTAACAGCAAGGCTAAGAGGAGCCCACACACTCAGCTCTTAACCCCAGTGTGCAGGAAGGGTCAAAACGTGTTTTTCAGCAGAAATAAACATGTTTCTGCAAGTTTGGTCAACCCCATGTAAGTTATGGGGCAGTAACAGAACACTTTTCAAAACGTGTTTTTCAGCCCGAAATAAACGCGTTTTTTCAGACAACTGAATCCCCATGTAACAGCAAGGCTCAGAGGAGCCCACACACTCAGATCTTAACCCCAGTGTGCAGAAAGGGTCAAAACGTGTTTTTCAGCAGAAATAAACATGTTTCTGCAAGTTTGGTCAACCCCATGTAAGTTATGGGGCAGTAACAGAACACTTTTCAAAACGTATTTTTCAGCCCGAAATAAACGCGTTTTTTCAGACAACTGAATCACCATGTAACAGCAAGGCTCAGAGGAGCCCACACACTCAGCTCTTAACCCCAGTGTGCAGGAAGGGTCAAAACGTGTTTTTCAGCAGAAATAAACATGTTTCTGCAAGTTTGGTCAACCCCATGTAAGTTATGGGACAGTAACAGCACACTTTTCAAAACGTGTTTTTCAGCCCGAAATAAACGCGTTTTTTCAGACAACTGAATCCCCATGTAACAGCAAGACTCAGAGGAGCCCACACACTCAGATCTTAACCCTAGTGTGCAGAAAGGGTAAAAACGTGTTTTTCAGCAGAAATAAACATGTTTCTGCAAGTTTGGTTAACCCCATGTAAGTTATGGGGAAGTAACAGAACACTTTTCAAAACGTGTTTTTCAGCCCGAAATAAACGCGTTTTTTCAGACAACTGAATCCCCATGTAACAGCAAGGTTCAGAAGAGCCCACACTCTCAGCTCTTAACCCCAGTGTGCAGGAAGGGTCAAAACGTGTTTTTCAGCAGAAATAAACATGTTTCTGCAAGTTTGGTCAACCCCATGTAAGTTATGGGGCAGTAACAGAACACTTTTCAAAACGTGTTTTTCAGCCCGAAATAAACGCGTTTTTTCAGACAACTGAATCCCCATGCAACAGCAAGGCTCAGAAGAGCCCACACACTCAGCTCTTAACCCCAGTGTGCAGAAAGAGTCAAAACGTGTTTTTCAGCAGAAATAAACATGTTTCTGCAAGTTTGGTCAACCCCATGTAAGTTATGGGGCAGTAACAGAACACTTTTCAAAACGTGTTTTTCAGCCCGAAATAAACGCGTTTTTTCAGACAACTGAATCACCATGTAACAGCAAGGCTCAGAGGAGCCCACACACTCAGCTCTTAACCCCAGTGTGGAGAAAGAGTCAAAACGTGTTTTTCAGCAGAAATAAACATGTTTCTGCAAGTTTGGTCAACCCCATGTAAGTTATGGGGCAGTAACAGAACACTTTTCAAAACGTGTTTTTCAGCCCGAAATAAACGCGTTTTTTCAGACAACTGAATCCCCATGTAACAGCAAGGCTCAGAGGAGCCCACACACTCAGCTCTTAGCCCCAGTGTGCAGAAAGTGTCAAAACGTGTTTTTCAGCAGAAATAAACATGTTTCTGCAAGTTTGGTCAACCCCATGTAAGTTATGGGACAGTAACAGCACACTTTTCAAAACGTGTTTTTCAGCCCGAAATAAACGCGTTTTTTCAGAAAACTGAATCCCCATGTAACAGCAAGGCTCAGAGGAGCCCACACACTCAGATCTTAACCCCAGTGTGCAGAAAGGGTCAAAACGTGTTTTTCAGCAGAAATAAACATGTTTCTGCAAGTTTGGTTAACCCCATGTAAGTTATGGGGAAGTAACAGAACACTTTTCAAAACGTGTTTTTCAGCCCGAAATAAACGCGTTTTTTCAGACAACTGAATCCCCATGTAACAGCAAGGTTCAGAAGAGCCCACACTCTCAGCTCTTAACCCCAGTGTGCAGGAAGGGTCAAAACGTGTTTTTCAGCAGAAATAAACATGTTTCTGCAAGTTTGGTCAACCCCATGTAAGTTATGGGGCAGTAACAGAACACTTTTCAAAACGTGTTTTTCAGCCCGAAATAAACGCGTTTTTTCAGACAACTGAATCCCCATGCAACAGCAAGGCTCAGAAGAGCCCACACACTCAGCTCTTAACCCCAGTGTGCAGAAAGAGTCAAAACGTGTTTTTCAGCAGAAATAAACGTTTCTGCAAGTTTGGTCAACCCCATGTAAGTTATGGGGCAGTAACAGAACACTTTTCAAAACGTGTTTTTCAGCCCGAAATAAACGCGTTTTTTCAGACAACTGAATCACCATGTAACAGCAAGGCTCAGAGGAGCCCACACACTCAGCTCTTAACCCCAGTGTGCAGAAAGAGTCAAAACGTGTTTTTCAGCAGAAATAAACATGTTTCTGCAAGTTTGGTCAACCCCATGTAAGTTATGGGGCAGTAACAGAACACTTTTCAAAACGTGTTTTTCAGCCCGTAATAAACGCGTTTTTTCAGACAACTGAATCCCCATGTAACAGCAAGGCTCAGAGGAGCCCACACACTCAGCTCTTAGCCCCAGTGTGCAGAAAGTGTCAAAACGTGTTTTTCAGCAGAAATAAACATGTTTCTGCAAGTTTGGTCAACCCCATGTAAGTTATGGGACAGTAACAGCACACTTTTCAAAACGTGTTTTTCAGCCCGAAATAAACGCGTTTTTTCAGAAAACTGAATCCCCATGTAACAGCAAGGCTCAGAGGAGCCCACACACTCAGATCTTAACCCCAGTGTGCAGAAAGGGTCAAAACGTGTTTTTCAGCAGAAATAAACATGTTTCTGCAAGTTTGGTCAACCCCATGTAAGTTATGGGGCAGTAACAGAACACTTTTCAAAACGTGTTTTTCAGCCCGAAATAAACGCGTTTTTTCAGACAACTGAATCACCATGTAACAGCAAGGCTCAGAGGAGCCCACACACTCAGCTCTTAACCCCAGTGTGCAGGAAGGGTCAAAACGTGTTTTTCAGCAGAAATAAACATGTTTCTGCAAGTTTGGTCAACCCCATGTAAGTTATGGGGCAGTAACAGAACACTTTTCAAAACGTGTTTTTCAGCCCGAAATAAACGCGTTTTTTCAGACAACTGAATCCCCATGCAACAGCAAGGCTCAGAAGAGCCCGCACACTCAGCTCTTAACCCCAGTGTGCAGGAAGGGTCAAAACGTGTTTTTCAGCAGAAATAAACATGTTTCTGCAAGTTTGGTCAACCCCATGTAAGTTATGGGGCAGTAACAGAACACTTTTCAAAACGTGTTTTTCAGCCCGAAATAAACGCGTTTTTTCAGACAACTGAATCCCCATGCAACAGCAAGGCTCAGAAGAGCCCACACACTCAGCTCTTAACCCCAGTGTGCAGAAAGAGTCAAAACGTGTTTTTCAGCAGAAATAAACATGTTTCTGCAAGTTTGGTCAACCCCATGTAAGTTATGGGGCAGTAACAGAACACTTTTCAAAACGTGTTTTTCAGCCCGAAATAAACGCGTTTTTTCAGACAACTGAATCCCCATGTAACAGCAAGGCTCAGAGGAGCCCACACACTCAGCTCTTAGCCCCAGTGTGCAGAAAGTGTCAAAACGTGTTTTTCAGCAGAAATAAACATGTTTCTGCAAGTTTGGTCAACCCCATGTAAGTTATGGGACAGTAACAGCACACTTTTCAAAACGTGTTTTTCAGCCCGAAATAAACGCGTTTTTTCAGAAAACTGAATCCCCATGTAACAGCAAGGCTCAGAGGAGCCCACACACTCAGATCTTAACCCCAGTGTGCAGAAAGGGTCAAAACGTGTTTTTCAGCAGAAATAAACATGTTTCTGCAAGTTTGGTCAACCCCATGTAAGTTATGGGGCAGTAACAGAACACTTTTCAAAACGTGTTTTTCAGCCCGAAATAAACGCGTTTTTTCAGACAACTGAATCCCCATGTAACAGCAAGGCTCAGAGGAGCCCACACACTCAGATCTTAACCCCAGTGTGCAGAAAGGGTCAAAACGTGTTTTTCAGCAGAAATAAACATGTTTCTGCAAGTTTGGTTAACCCCATGTAAGTTATGGGGAAGTAACAGAACACTTTTCAAAACGTGTTTTTCAGCCCGAAATAAACGCGTTTTTTCAGACAACTGAATCCCCATGTAACAGCAAGGTTCAGAAGAGCCCACACTCTCAGCTCTTAACCCCAGTGTGCAGGAAGGGTCAAAACGTGTTTTTCAGCAGAAATAAACATGTTTCTGCAAGTTTGGTCAACCCCATGTAAGTTATGGGGCAGTAACAGAACACTTTTCAAAACGTGTTTTTCAGCCCGAAATAAACGCGTTTTTTCAGACAACTGAATCCCCATGCAACAGCAAGGCTCAGAAGAGCCCACACACTCAGCTCTTAACCCCAGTGTGCAGAAAGAGTCAAAACGTGTTTTTCAGCAGAAATAAACATGTTTCTGCAAGTTTGGTCAACCCCATGTAAGTTATGGGGCAGTAACAGAACACTTTTCAAAACGTGTTTTTCAGCCCGAAATAAACGCGTTTTTTCAGACAACTGAATCCCCATGTAACAGCAAGGCTCAGAGGAGCCCACACACTCAGCTCTTAGCCCCAGTGTGCAGAAAGTGTCAAAACGTGTTTTTCAGCAGAAATAAACATGTTTCTGCAAGTTTGGTCAACCCCATGTAAGTTATGGGACAGTAACAGCACACTTTTCAAAACGTGTTTTTCAGCCCGAAATAAACGCGTTTTTTCAGAAAACTGAATCCCCATGTAACAGCAAGGCTCAGAGGAGCCCACACACTCAGATCTTAACCCCAGTGTGCAGAAAGGGTCAAAACGTGTTTTTCAGCAGAAATAAACATGTTTCTGCAAGTTTGGTCAACCCCATGTAAGTTATGGGGCAGTAACAGAACACTTTTCAAAACGTGTTTTTCAGCCCGAAATAAACGCGTTTTTTCAGACAACTGAATCCCCATGCAACAGCAAGGCTCAGAAGAGCCCACACACTCAGCTCTTAACCCCAGTGTGCAGGAAGGGTCAAAACGTGTTTTTCAGCAGAAATAAACATGTTTCTGCAAGTTTGGTCAACCCCATGTAAGTTATGGGGCAGTAACAGAACACTTTTCAAAACGTGTTTTTCAGCCCGAAATAAACGCGTTTTTTCAGACAACTGAATCCCCATGCAACAGCAAGGCTCAGAAGAGCCCACACACTCAGCTCTTAACCCCAGTGTGCAGAAAGAGTCAAAACGTGTTTTTCAGCAGAAATAAACATGTTTCTGCAAGTTTGGTCAACCCCATGTAAGTTATGGGGCAGTAACAGAACACTTTTCAAAACGTGTTTTTCAGCCCGAAATAAACGCGTTTTTTCAGACAACTGAATCCCCATGTAACAGCAAGGCTCAGAGGAGCCCACACACTCAGATCTTAACCCCAGTGTGCAGAAAGGGTCAAAACGTGTTTTTCAGCAGAAATAAACATGTTTCTGCAAGTTTGGTCAACCCCATGTAAGTTATGGGGCAGTAACAGAACACTTTTCAAAACGTGTTTTTCAGCCCGAAATAAACGCGTTTTTTCAGACAACTGAATCACCATGTAACAGCAAGGCTCAGAGGAGCCCACACACTCAGCTCTTAACCCCAGTGTGCAGGAAGGGTCAAAACGTGTTTTTCAGCAGAAATAAACATGTTTCTGCAAGTTTGGTCAACCCCATGTAAGTTATGGGACAGTAACAGCACACTTTTCAAAACGTGTTTTTCAGCCCGAAATAAACGCGTTTTTTCAGACAACTGAATCCCCATGTAACAGCAAGGCTCAGAGGAGCCCACACACTCAGATCTTAACCCTAGTGTGCAGAAAGGGTAAAAACGTGTTTTTCAGCAGAAATAAACATGTTTCTGCAAGTTTGGTCAACCCCATGTAAGTTATGGGGCAGTAACAGAACACTTTTCAAAACGTGTTTTTCAGCCCGAAATAAACGCGTTTTTTCAGACAACTGAATCACCATGTAACAGCAAGGCTCAGAGGAGCCCACACACTCAGCTCTTAACCCCAGTGTGCAGGAAGGGTCAAAACGTGTTTTTCAGCAGAAATAAACATGTTTCTGCAAGTTTGGTCAACCCCATGTAAGTTATGGGGCAGTAACAGAACACTTTTCAAAACGTGTTTTTCAGCCCGAAATAAACGCGTTTTTTCAGACAACTGAATCCCCATACAACAGCAAGGCTCAGAAGAGCCCACACACTCAGCTCTTAACCCCAGTGTGCAGAAAGGGTCAAAACGTGTTTTTCAGCAGCAATAAACATGTTTCTGCAAGTTTGGTCAACCCCATGTAAGTTATGGGGCAGTAACAGAACACTTTTCAAAACGTGTTTTTCAGCCCGAAATAAACGCGTTTTTTCAGACAACTGAATCACCATGTAACAGCAAGGCTAAGAGGAGCCCACACACTCAGCTCTTAACCCCAGTGTGCAGGAAGGGTCAAAACGTGTTTTTCAGCAGAAATAAACATGTTTCTGCAAGTTTGGTCAACCCCATGTAAGTTATGGGACAGTAACAGCACACTTTTCAAAACGTGTTTTTCAGCCCGAAATAAACGCGTTTTTTCAGACAACTGAATCCCCATGTAACAGCAAGGCTCAGAGGAGCCCACACACTCAGATCTTAACCCCAGTGTGCAGAAAGGGTCAAAACGTGTTTTTCAGCAGAAATAAACATGTTTCTGCAAGTTTGGTCAACCCCATGTAAGTTATGGGGCAGTAACAGAACACTTTTCAAAACGTGTTTTTCAGCCCGAAATAAACGCGTTTTTTCAGACAACTGAATCACCATGTAACAGCAAGGCTCAGAGGAGCCCACACACTCAGCTCTTAACCCCAGTGTGCAGGAAGGGTCAAAACGTGTTTTTCAGCAGAAATAAACGTTTCTGCAAGTTTGGTCAACCCCATGTAAGTTATGGGACAGTAACAGCACACTTTTCAAAACGTGTTTTTCAGCCCGAAATAAACGCGTTTTTTCAGACAACTGAATCCCCATGTAACAGCAAGACTCAGAGGAGCCCACACACTCAGATCTTAACCCTAGTGTGCAGAAAGGGTCAAAACGTGTTTTTCAGCAGAAATAAACATGTTTCTGCAAGTTTGGTTAACCCCATGTAAGTTATGGGGAAGTAACAGAACACTTTTCAAAACGTGTTTTTCAGCCCGAAATAAACGCGTTTTTTCAGACAACTGAATCCCCATGTAACAGCAAGGTTCAGAAGAGCCCACACTCTCAGCTCTTAACCCCAGTGTGCAGGAAGGGTCAAAACGTGTTTTTCAGCAGAAATAAACATGTTTCTGCAAGTTTGGTCAACCCCATGTAAGTTATGGGGCAGTAACAGAACACTTTTCAAAACGTGTTTTTCAGCCCGAAATAAACGCGTTTTTTCAGACAACTGAATCCCCATGCAACAGCAAGGCTCAGAAGAGCCAACACACTCAGCTCTTAACCCCAATGTGCAGAAAGAGTCAAAACGTGTTTTGCAGCAGAAATAAACATGTTTCTGCAAGTTTGGTCAACCCCATGTAAGTTATGGGGCAGTAACAGAACACTTTTCAAAACGTGTTTTTCAGCCCGAAATAATCCCGTTTTTTCAGACAACTGAATCCCCATGTAACAGCAAGGCTCAGAGGAGCCCACACACTCAGCTCTTAGCCCCAGTGTGCAGAAAGTGTCAAAACGTGTTTTTCAGCAGAAATAAACATGTTTCTGCAAGTTTGGTCAACCCCATGTAAGTTATGGGACAGTAACAGCACACTTTTCAAAACGTGTTTTTCAGCCCGAAATAAACGCGTTTTTTCAGAAAACTGAATCCCCATGTAACAGCAAGGCTCAGAGGAGCCCACACACTCAGATCTTAACCCCAGTGTGCAGAAAGGGTCAAAACGTGTTTTTCAGCAGAAATAAACATGTTTCTGCAAGTTTGGTTAACCCCATGTAAGTTATGGGGAAGTAACAGAACACTTTTCAAAACGTGTTTTTCAGCCCGAAATAAACGCGTTTTTTCAGACAACTGAATCCCCATGTAACAGCAAGGTTCAGAAGAGCCCACACTCTCAGCTCTTAACCCCATTGTGCAGGAAGGGTCAAAACGTGTTTTTCAGCAGAAATAAACATGTTTCTGCAAGTTTGGTCAACCCCATGTAAGTTATGGGGCAGTAACAGAACACTTTTCAAAACGTGTTTTTCAGCCCGAAATAAACGCGTTTTTTCAGACAACTGAATCCCCATGCAACAGCAAGGCTCAGAAGAGCCCACACACTCAGCTCTTAACCCCAGTGTGCAGAAAGAGTCAAAACGTGTTTTTCAGCAGAAATAAACATGTTTCTGCAAGTTTGGTCAACCCCATGTAAGTTATGGGGCAGTAACAGAACACTTTTCAAAACGTGTTTTTCAGCCCGAAATAAACGCGTTTTTTCAGACAACTGAATCACCATGTAACAGCAAGGCTCAGAGGAGCCCACACACTCAGCTCTTAACCCCAGTGTGCAGAAAGAGTCAAAACGTGTTTTTCAGCAGAAATAAACATGTTTCTGCAAGTTTGGTCAACCCCATGTAAGTTATGGGGCAGTAACAGAACACTTTTCAAAACGTGTTTTTCAGCCCGAAATAAACGCGTTTTTTCAGACAACTGAATCCCCATGTAACAGCAAGGCTCAGAGGAGCCCACACACTCAGCTCTTAGCCCCAGTGTGCAGAAAGTGTCAAAACGTGTTTTTCAGCAGAAATAAACATGTTTCTGCAAGTTTGGTCAACCCCATGTAAGTTATGGGACAGTAACAGCACACTTTTCAAAACGTGTTTTTCAGCCCGAAATAAACGCGTTTTTTCAGAAAACTGAATCCCCATGTAACAGCAAGGCTCAGAGGAGCCCACACACTCAGATCTTAACCCCAGTGTGCAGAAAGGGTCAAAACGTGTTTTTCAGCAGAAATAAACATGTTTCTGCAAGTTTGGTCAACCCCATGTAAGTTATGGGGCAGTAACAGAACACTTTTCAAAACGTGTTTTTCAGCCCGAAATAAACGCGTTTTTTCAGACAACTGAATCACCATGTAACAGCAAGGCTCAGAGGAGCCCACACACTCAGCTCTTAACCCCAGTGTGCAGGAAGGGTCAAAACGTGTTTTTCAGCAGAAATAAACATGTTTCTGCAAGTTTGGTCAACCCCATGTAAGTTATGGGGCAGTAACAGAACACTTTTCAAAACGTGTTTTTCAGCCCGAAATAAACGCGTTTTTTCAGACAACTGAATCCCCATGCAACAGCAAGGCTCAGAAGAGCCCACACACTCAGCTCTTAACCCCAGTGTGCAGGAAGGGTCAAAACGTGTTTTTCAGCAGAAATAAACATGTTTCTGCAAGTTTGGTCAACCCCATGTAAGTTATGGGGCAGTAACAGAACACTTTTCAAAACGTGTTTTTCAGCCCGAAATAAACGCGTTTTTTCAGACAACTGAATCCCCATGCAACGGCAAGGCTCAGAAGAGCCCACACACTCAGCTCTTAACCCCAGTGTGCAGAAAGAGTCAAAACGTGTTTTTCAGCAGAAATAAACATGTTTCTGCAAGTTTGGTCAACCCCATGTAAGTTATGGGGCAGTAACAGAACACTTTTCAAAACGTGTTTTTCAGCCCGAAATAAACGCGTTTTTTCAGACAACTGAATCCCCATGTAACAGCAAGGCTCAGAGGAGCCCACACACTCAGATCTTAACCCCAGTGTGCAGAAAGGGTCAAAACGTGTTTTTCAGCAGAAATAAACATGTTTCTGCAAGTTTGGTCAACCCCATGTAAGTTATGGGGCAGTAACAGAACACTTTTCAAAACGTGTTTTTCAGCCCGAAATAAACGCGTTTTTTCAGACAACTGAATCACCATGTAACAGCAAGGCTAAGAGGAGCCCACACACTCAGCTCTTAACCCCAGTGTGCAGGAAGGGTCAAAACGTGTTTTTCAGCAGAAATAAACATGTTTCTGCAAGTTTGGTCAACCCCATGTAAGTTATGGGGCAGTAACAGAACACTTTTCAAAACGTGTTTTTCAGCCCGAAATAAACGCGTTTTTTCAGACAACTGAATCCCCATGTAACAGCAAGGCTCAGAGGAGCCCACACACTCAGCTCTTAGCCCCAGTGTGCAGAAAGTGTCAAAACGTGTTTTTCAGCAGAAATAAACATGTTTCTGCAAGTTTGGTCAACCCCATGTAAGTTATGGGGCAGTAACAGAACACTTTTCAAAACGTGTTTTTCAGCCCGAAATAAACGCGTTTTTTCAGACAACTGAATCCCCATGTAACAGCAAGGCTCAGAGGAGCCCACACACTCAGCTCTTAGCCCCAGTGTGCAGAAAGTGTCAAAACGTGTTTTTCAGCAGAAATAAACATGTTTCTGCAAGTTTGGTCAACCCCATGTAAGTTATGGGACAGTAACAGCACACTTTTCAAAACGTGTTTTTCAGCCCGAAATAAACGCGTTTTTTCAGAAAACTGAATCCCCATGTAACAGCAAGGCTCAGAGGAGCCCACACACTCAGATCTTAACCCCAGTGTGCAGAAAGGGTCAAAACGTGTTTTTCAGCAGAAATAAACATGTTTCTGCAAGTTTGGTCAACCCCATGTAAGTTATGGGGCAGTAACAGAACACTTTTCAAAACGTGTTTTTCAGCCCGAAATAAACGCGTTTTTTCAGACAACTGAATCCCCATGCAACAGCAAGGCTCAGAAGAGCCCACACACTCAGCTCTTAACCCCAGTGTGCAGGAAGGGTCAAAACGTGTTTTTCAGCAGAAATAAACATGTTTCTGCAAGTTTGGTCAACCCCATGTAAGTTATGGGGCAGTAACAGAACACTTTTCAAAACGTGTTTTTCAGCCCGAAATAAACGCGTTTTTTCAGACAACTGAATCCCCATGCAACAGCAAGGCTCAGAAGAGCCCACACACTCAGCTCTTAACCCCAGTGTGCAGAAAGAGTCAAAACGTGTTTTTCAGCAGAAATAAACATGTTTCTGCAAGTTTGGTCAACCCCATGTAAGTTATGGGGCAGTAACAGAACACTTTTCAAAACGTGTTTTTCAGCCCGAAATAAACGCGTTTTTTCAGACAACTGAATCCCCATGTAACAGCAAGGCTCAGAGGAGCCCACACACTCAGATCTTAACCCCAGTGTGCAGAAAGGGTCAAAACGTGTTTTTCAGCAGAAATAAACATGTTTCTGCAAGTTTGGTCAACCCCATGTAAGTTATGGGGCAGTAACAGAACACTTTTCAAAACGTGTTTTTCAGCCCGAAATAAACGCGTTTTTTCAGACAACTGAATCACCATGTAACAGCAAGGCTCAGAGGAGCCCACACACTCAGCTCTTAACCCCAGTGTGCAGGAAGGGTCAAAACGTGTTTTTCAGCAGAAATAAACATGTTTCTGCAAGTTTGGTCAACCCCATGTAAGTTATGGGACAGTAACAGCACACTTTTCAAAACGTGTTTTTCAGCCCGAAATAAACGCGTTTTTTCAGACAACTGAATCCCCATGTAACAGCAAGGCTCAGAGGAGCCCACACACTCAGATCTTAACCCTAGTGTGCAGAAAGGGTAAAAACGTGTTTTTCAGCAGAAATAAACATGTTTCTGCAAGTTTGGTCAACCCCATGTAAGTTATGGGGCAGTAACAGAACACTTTTCAAAACGTGTTTTTCAGCCCGAAATAAACGCGTTTTTTCAGACAACTGAATCACCATGTAACAGCAAGGCTCAGAGGAGCCCACACACTCAGCTCTTAACCCCAGTGTGCAGGAAGGGTCAAAACGTGTTTTTCAGCAGAAATAAACATGTTTCTGCAAGTTTGGTCAACCCCATGTAAGTTATGGGGCAGTAACAGAACACTTTTCAAAACGTGTTTTTCAGCCCGAAATAAACGCGTTTTTTCAGACAACTGAATCCCCATACAACAGCAAGGCTCAGAAGAGCCCACACACTCAGCTCTTAACCCCAGTGTGCAGAAAGGGTCAAAACGTGTTTTTCAGCAGCAATAAACATGTTTCTGCAAGTTTGGTCAACCCCATGTAAGTTATGGGGCAGTAACAGAACACTTTTCAAAACGTGTTTTTCAGCCCGAAATAAACGCGTTTTTTCAGACAACTGAATCACCATGTAACAGCAAGGCTAAGAGGAGCCCACACACTCAGCTCTTAACCCCAGTGTGCAGGAAGGGTCAAAACGTGTTTTTCAGCAGAAATAAACATGTTTCTGCAAGTTTGGTCAACCCCATGTAAGTTATGGGACAGTAACAGAACACTTTTCAAAACGTGTTTTTCAGCCCGAAATAAACGCGTTTTTTCAGACAACTGAATCACCATGTAACAGCAAGGCTCAGAGGAGCCCACACACTCAGCTCTTAACCCCAGTGTGCAGGAAGGGTCAAAACGTGTTTTTCAGCAGAAATAAACGTTTCTGCAAGTTTGGTCAACCCCATGTAAGTTATGGGACAGTAACAGCACACTTTTCAAAACGTGTTTTTCAGCCCGAAATAAACGCGTTTTTTCAGACAACTGAATCCCCATGTAACAGCAAGACTCAGAGGAGCCCACACACTCAGATCTTAACCCTAGTGTGCAGAAAGGGTCAAAACGTGTTTTTCAGCAGAAATAAACATGTTTCTGCAAGTTTGGTTAACCCCATGTAAGTTATGGGGAAGTAACAGAACACTTTTCAAAACGTGTTTTTCAGCCCGAAATAAACGCGTTTTTTCAGACAACTGAATCCCCATGTAACAGCAAGGTTCAGAAGAGCCCACACTCTCAGCTCTTAACCCCAGTGTGCAGGAAGGGTCAAAACGTGTTTTTCAGCAGAAATAAACATGTTTCTGCAAGTTTGGTCAACCCCATGTAAGTTATGGGGCAGTAACAGAACACTTTTCAAAACGTGTTTTTCAGCCCGAAATAAACGCGTTTTTTCAGACAACTGAATCCCCATGCAACAGCAAGGCTCAGAAGAGCCAACACACTCAGCTCTTAACCCCAATGTGCAGAAAGAGTCAAAACGTGTTTTGCAGCAGAAATAAACATGTTTCTGCAAGTTTGGTCAACCCCATGTAAGTTATGGGGCAGTAACAGAACACTTTTCAAAACGTGTTTTTCAGCCCGAAATAATCCCGTTTTTTCAGACAACTGAATCCCCATGTAACAGCAAGGCTCAGAGGAGCCCACACACTCAGCTCTTAGCCCCAGTGTGCAGAAAGTGTCAAAACGTGTTTTTCAGCAGAAATAAACATGTTTCTGCAAGTTTGGTCAACCCCATGTAAGTTATGGGACAGTAACAGCACACTTTTCAAAACGTGTTTTTCAGCCCGAAATAAACGCGTTTTTTCAGAAAACTGAATCCCCATGTAACAGCAAGGCTCAGAGGAGCCCACACACTCAGATCTTAACCCCAGTGTGCAGAAAGGGTCAAAACGTGTTTTTCAGCAGAAATAAACATGTTTCTGCAAGTTTGGTTAACCCCATGTAAGTTATGGGGAAGTAACAGAACACTTTTCAAAACGTGTTTTTCAGCCCGAAATAAACGCGTTTTTTCAGACAACTGAATCCCCATGTAACAGCAAGGTTCAGAAGAGCCCACACTCTCAGCTCTTAACCCCATTGTGCAGGAAGGGTCAAAACGTGTTTTTCAGCAGAAATAAACATGTTTCTGCAAGTTTGGTCAACCCCATGTAAGTTATGGGGCAGTAACAGAACACTTTTCAAAACGTGTTTTTCAGCCCGAAATAAACGCGTTTTTTCAGACAACTGAATCCCCATGCAACAGCAAGGCTCAGAAGAGCCCACACACTCAGCTCTTAACCCCAGTGTGCAGAAAGAGTCAAAACGTGTTTTTCAGCAGAAATAAACATGTTTCTGCAAGTTTGGTCAACCCCATGTAAGTTATGGGGCAGTAACAGAACACTTTTCAAAACGTGTTTTTCAGCCCGAAATAAACGCGTTTTTTCAGACAACTGAATCACCATGTAACAGCAAGGCTCAGAGGAGCCCACACACTCAGCTCTTAACCCCAGTGTGCAGAAAGAGTCAAAACGTGTTTTTCAGCAGAAATAAACATGTTTCTGCAAGTTTGGTCAACCCCATGTAAGTTATGGGGCAGTAACAGAACACTTTTCAAAACGTGTTTTTCAGCCCGAAATAAACGCGTTTTTTCAGACAACTGAATCCCCATGTAACAGCAAGGCTCAGAGGAGCCCACACACTCAGCTCTTAGCCCCAGTGTGCAGAAAGTGTCAAAACGTGTTTTTCAGCAGAAATAAACATGTTTCTGCAAGTTTGGTCAACCCCATGTAAGTTATGGGACAGTAACAGCACACTTTTCAAAACGTGTTTTTCAGCCCGAAATAAACGCGTTTTTTCAGAAAACTGAATCCCCATGTAACAGCAAGGCTCAGAGGAGCCCACACACTCAGATCTTAACCCCAGTGTGCAGAAAGGGTCAAAACGTGTTTTTCAGCAGAAATAAACATGTTTCTGCAAGTTTGGTCAACCCCATGTAAGTTATGGGGCAGTAACAGAACACTTTTCAAAACGTGTTTTTCAGCCCGAAATAAACGCGTTTTTTCAGACAACTGAATCACCATGTAACAGCAAGGCTCAGAGGAGCCCACACACTCAGCTCTTAACCCCAGTGTGCAGGAAGGGTCAAAACGTGTTTTTCAGCAGAAATAAACATGTTTCTGCAAGTTTGGTCAACCCCATGTAAGTTATGGGGCAGTAACAGAACACTTTTCAAAACGTGTTTTTCAGCCCGAAATAAACGCGTTTTTTCAGACAACTGAATCCCCATGCAACAGCAAGGCTCAGAAGAGCCCACACACTCAGCTCTTAACCCCAGTGTGCAGGAAGGGTCAAAACGTGTTTTTCAGCAGAAATAAACATGTTTCTGCAAGTTTGGTCAACCCCATGTAAGTTATGGGGCAGTAACAGAACACTTTTCAAAACGTGTTTTTCAGCCCGAAATAAACGCGTTTTTTCAGACAACTGAATCCCCATGCAACGGCAAGGCTCAGAAGAGCCCACACACTCAGCTCTTAACCCCAGTGTGCAGAAAGAGTCAAAACGTGTTTTTCAGCAGAAATAAACATGTTTCTGCAAGTTTGGTCAACCCCATGTAAGTTATGGGGCAGTAACAGAACACTTTTCAAAACGTGTTTTTCAGCCCGAAATAAACGCGTTTTTTCAGACAACTGAATCCCCATGTAACAGCAAGGCTCAGAGGAGCCCACACACTCAGATCTTAACCCCAGTGTGCAGAAAGGGTCAAAACGTGTTTTTCAGCAGAAATAAACATGTTTCTGCAAGTTTGGTCAACCCCATGTAAGTTATGGGGCAGTAACAGAACACTTTTCAAAACGTGTTTTTCAGCCCGAAATAAACGCGTTTTTTCAGACAACTGAATCACCATGTAACAGCAAGGCTAAGAGGAGCCCACACACTCAGCTCTTAACCCCAGTGTGCAGGAAGGGTCAAAACGTGTTTTTCAGCAGAAATAAACATGTTTCTGCAAGTTTGGTCAACCCCATGTAAGTTATGGGGCAGTAACAGAACACTTTTCAAAACGTGTTTTTCAGCCCGAAATAAACGCGTTTTTTCAGACAACTGAATCCCCATGTAACAGCAAGGCTCAGAGGAGCCCACACACTCAGATCTTAACCCCAGTGTGCAGAAAGGGTCAAAACGTGTTTTTCAGCAGAAATAAACATGTTTCTGCAAGTTTGGTCAACCCCATGTAAGTTATGGGGCAGTAACAGAACACTTTTCAAAACGTATTTTTCAGCCCGAAATAAACGCGTTTTTTCAGACAACTGAATCACCATGTAACAGCAAGGCTCAGAGGAGCCCACACACTCAGCTCTTAACCCCAGTGTGCAGGAAGGGTCAAAACGTGTTTTTCAGCAGAAATAAACATGTTTCTGCAAGTTTGGTCAACCCCATGTAAGTTATGGGACAGTAACAGCACACTTTTCAAAACGTGTTTTTCAGCCCGAAATAAACGCGTTTTTTCAGACAACTGAATCCCCATGTAACAGCAAGACTCAGAGGAGCCCACACACTCAGATCTTAACCCTAGTGTGCAGAAAGGGTAAAAACGTGTTTTTCAGCAGAAATAAACATGTTTCTGCAAGTTTGGTCAACCCCATGTAAGTTATGGGGCAGTAACAGAACACTTTTCAAAACGTGTTTTTCAGCCCGAAATAAACGCGTTTTTTCAGACAACTGAATCACCATGTAACAGCAAGGCTAAGAGGAGCCCACACACTCAGCTCTTAACCCCAGTGTGCAGGAAGGGTCAAAACGTGTTTTTCAGCAGAAATAAACATGTTTCTGCAAGTTTGGTCAACCCCATGTAAGTTATGGGGCAGTAACAGAACACTTTTCAAAACGTGTTTTTCAGCCCGAAATAAACGCGTTTTTTCAGACAACTGAATCCCCATGTAACAGCAAGGCTCAGAGGAGCCCACACACTCAGATCTTAACCCCAGTGTGCAGAAAGGGTCAAAACGTGTTTTTCAGCAGAAATAAACATGTTTCTGCAAGTTTGGTCAACCCCATGTAAGTTATGGGGCAGTAACAGAACACTTTTCAAAACGTATTTTTCAGCCCGAAATAAACGCGTTTTTTCAGACAACTGAATCACCATGTAACAGCAAGGCTCAGAGGAGCCCACACACTCAGCTCTTAACCCCAGTGTGCAGGAAGGGTCAAAACGTGTTTTTCAGCAGAAATAAACATGTTTCTGCAAGTTTGGTCAACCCCATGTAAGTTATGGGACAGTAACAGCACACTTTTCAAAACGTGTTTTTCAGCCCGAAATAAACGCGTTTTTTCAGACAACTGAATCCCCATGTAACAGCAAGACTCAGAGGAGCCCACACACTCAGATCTTAACCCTAGTGTGCAGAAAGGGTAAAAACGTGTTTTTCAGCAGAAATAAACATGTTTCTGCAAGTTTGGTTAACCCCATGTAAGTTATGGGGAAGTAACAGAACACTTTTCAAAACGTGTTTTTCAGCCCGAAATAAACGCGTTTTTTCAGACAACTGAATCCCCATGTAACAGCAAGGTTCAGAAGAGCCCACACTCTCAGCTCTTAACCCCAGTGTGCAGGAAGGGTCAAAACGTGTTTTTCAGCAGAAATAAACATGTTTCTGCAAGTTTGGTCAACCCCATGTAAGTTATGGGGCAGTAACAGAACACTTTTCAAAACGTGTTTTTCAGCCCGAAATAAACGCGTTTTTTCAGACAACTGAATCCCCATGCAACAGCAAGGCTCAGAAGAGCCCACACACTCAGCTCTTAACCCCAGTGTGCAGAAAGAGTCAAAACGTGTTTTTCAGCAGAAATAAACATGTTTCTGCAAGTTTGGTCAACCCCATGTAAGTTATGGGGCAGTAACAGAACACTTTTCAAAACGTGTTTTTCAGCCCGAAATAAACGCGTTTTTTCAGACAACTGAATCACCATGTAACAGCAAGGCTCAGAGGAGCCCACACACTCAGCTCTTAACCCCAGTGTGGAGAAAGAGTCAAAACGTGTTTTTCAGCAGAAATAAACATGTTTCTGCAAGTTTGGTCAACCCCATGTAAGTTATGGGGCAGTAACAGAACACTTTTCAAAACGTGTTTTTCAGCCCGAAATAAACGCGTTTTTTCAGACAACTGAATCCCCATGTAACAGCAAGGCTCAGAGGAGCCCACACACTCAGCTCTTAGCCCCAGTGTGCAGAAAGTGTCAAAACGTGTTTTTCAGCAGAAATAAACATGTTTCTGCAAGTTTGGTCAACCCCATGTAAGTTATGGGACAGTAACAGCACACTTTTCAAAACGTGTTTTTCAGCCCGAAATAAACGCGTTTTTTCAGAAAACTGAATCCCCATGTAACAGCAAGGCTCAGAGGAGCCCACACACTCAGATCTTAACCCCAGTGTGCAGAAAGGGTCAAAACGTGTTTTTCAGCAGAAATAAACATGTTTCTGCAAGTTTGGTTAACCCCATGTAAGTTATGGGGAAGTAACAGAACACTTTTCAAAACGTGTTTTTCAGCCCGAAATAAACGCGTTTTTTCAGACAACTGAATCCCCATGTAACAGCAAGGTTCAGAAGAGCCCACACTCTCAGCTCTTAACCCCAGTGTGCAGGAAGGGTCAAAACGTGTTTTTCAGCAGAAATAAACATGTTTCTGCAAGTTTGGTCAACCCCATGTAAGTTATGGGGCAGTAACAGAACACTTTTCAAAACGTGTTTTTCAGCCCGAAATAAACGCGTTTTTTCAGACAACTGAATCCCCATGCAACAGCAAGGCTCAGAAGAGCCCACACACTCAGCTCTTAACCCCAGTGTGCAGAAAGAGTCAAAACGTGTTTTTCAGCAGAAATAAACGTTTCTGCAAGTTTGGTCAACCCCATGTAAGTTATGGGGCAGTAACAGAACACTTTTCAAAACGTGTTTTTCAGCCCGAAATAAACGCGTTTTTTCAGACAACTGAATCACCATGTAACAGCAAGGCTCAGAGGAGCCCACACACTCAGCTCTTAACCCCAGTGTGCAGAAAGAGTCAAAACGTGTTTTTCAGCAGAAATAAACATGTTTCTGCAAGTTTGGTCAACCCCATGTAAGTTATGGGGCAGTAACAGAACACTTTTCAAAACGTGTTTTTCAGCCCGAAATAAACGCGTTTTTTCAGACAACTGAATCCCCATGTAACAGCAAGGCTCAGAGGAGCCCACACACTCAGCTCTTAGCCCCAGTGTGCAGAAAGTGTCAAAACGTGTTTTTCAGCAGAAATAAACATGTTTCTGCAAGTTTGGTCAACCCCATGTAAGTTATGGGACAGTAACAGCACACTTTTCAAAACGTGTTTTTCAGCCCGAAATAAACGCGTTTTTTCAGAAAACTGAATCCCCATGTAACAGCAAGGCTCAGAGGAGCCCACACACTCAGATCTTAACCCCAGTGTGCAGAAAGGGTCAAAACGTGTTTTTCAGCAGAAATAAACATGTTTCTGCAAGTTTGGTCAACCCCATGTAAGTTATGGGGCAGTAACAGAACACTTTTCAAAACGTGTTTTTCAGCCCGAAATAAACGCGTTTTTTCAGACAACTGAATCACCATGTAACAGCAAGGCTCAGAGGAGCCCACACACTCAGCTCTTAACCCCAGTGTGCAGGAAGGGTCAAAACGTGTTTTTCAGCAGAAATAAACATGTTTCTGCAAGTTTGGTCAACCCCATGTAAGTTATGGGGCAGTAACAGAACACTTTTCAAAACGTGTTTTTCAGCCCGAAATAAACGCGTTTTTTCAGACAACTGAATCCCCATGCAACAGCAAGGCTCAGAAGAGCCCACACACTCAGCTCTTAACCCCAGTGTGCAGGAAGGGTCAAAACGTGTTTTTCAGCAGAAATAAACATGTTTCTGCAAGTTTGGTCAACCCCATGTAAGTTATGGGGCAGTAACAGAACACTTTTCAAAACGTGTTTTTCAGCCCGAAATAAACGCGTTTTTTCAGACAACTGAATCCCCATGCAACAGCAAGGCTCAGAAGAGCCCACACACTCAGCTCTTAACCCCAGTGTGCAGAAAGAGTCAAAACGTGTTTTTCAGCAGAAATAAACATGTTTCTGCAAGTTTGGTCAACCCCATGTAAGTTATGGGGCAGTAACAGAACACTTTTCAAAACGTGTTTTTCAGCCCGAAATAAACGCGTTTTTTCAGACAACTGAATCCCCATGTAACAGCAAGGCTCAGAGGAGCCCACACACTCAGCTCTTAGCCCCAGTGTGCAGAAAGTGTCAAAACGTGTTTTTCAGCAGAAATAAACATGTTTCTGCAAGTTTGGTCAACCCCATGTAAGTTATGGGACAGTAACAGCACACTTTTCAAAACGTGTTTTTCAGCCCGAAATAAACGCGTTTTTTCAGAAAACTGAATCCCCATGTAACAGCAAGGCTCAGAGGAGCCCACACACTCAGATCTTAACCCCAGTGTGCAGAAAGGGTCAAAACGTGTTTTTCAGCAGAAATAAACATGTTTCTGCAAGTTTGGTCAACCCCATGTAAGTTATGGGGCAGTAACAGAACACTTTTCAAAACGTGTTTTTCAGCCCGAAATAAACGCGTTTTTTCAGACAACTGAATCACCATGTAACAGCAAGGCTCAGAGGAGCCCACACACTCAGCTCTTAACCCCAGTGTGCAGAAAGAGTCAAAACGTGTTTTTCAGCAGAAATAAACATGTTTCTGCAAGTTTGGTCAACCCCATGTAAGTTATGGGGCAGTAACAGAACACTTTTCAAAACGTGTTTTTCAGCCCGAAATAAACGCGTTTTTTCAGACAACTGAATCCCCATGTAACAGCAAGGCTCAGAGGAGCCCACACACTCAGCTCTTAGCCCCAGTGTGCAGAAAGGGTCAAAACGTGTTTTTCAGCAGAAATAAACATGTTTCTGCAAGTTTGGTCAACCCCATGTAAGTTATGGGGCAGTAACAGAACACTTTTCAAAACGTGTTTTTCAGCCCGAAATAAACGCGTTTTTTCAGACAACTGAATCACCATGTAACAGCAAGGCTCAGAGGAGCCCACACACTCAGCTCTTAACCCCAGTGTGCAGAAAGAGTCAAAACGTGTTTTTCAGCAGAAATAAACATGTTTCTGCAAGTTTGGTCAACCCCATGTAAGTTATGGGGCAGTAACAGAACACTTTTCAAAACGTGTTTTTCAGCCCGAAATAAACGCGTTTTTTCAGACAACTGAATCCCCATGTAACAGCAAGGCTCAGAGGAGCCCACACACTCAGCTCTTAGCCCCAGTGTGCAGAAAGTGTCAAAACGTGTTTTTCAGCAGAAATAAACATGTTTCTGCAAGTTTGGTCAACCCCATGTAAGTTATGGGACAGTAACAGCACACTCTTCAAAACGTGTTTTTCAGCCCGAAATAAACGCGTTTTTTCAGAAAACTGAATCCCCATGTAACAGCAAGGCTCAGAGGAGCCCACACACTCAGATCTTAACCCCAGTGTGCAGAAAGGGTCAAAACGTGTTTTTCAGCAGAAATAAACATGTTTCTGCAAGTTTGGTTAACCCCATGTAAGTTATGGGGAAGTAACAGAACACTTTTCAAAACGTGTTTTTCAGCCCGAAATAAACGCGTTTTTTCAGACAACTGAATCCCCATGTAACAGCAAGGTTCAGAAGAGCCCACACTCTCAGCTCTTAACCCCAGTGTGCAGGAAGGGTCAAAACGTGTTTTTCAGCAGAAATAAACATGTTTCTGCAAGTTTGGTCAACCCCATGTAAGTTATGGGGCAGTAACAGAACACTTTTCAAAACGTGTTTTTCAGCCCGAAATAAACGCGTTTTTTCAGACAACTGAATCCCCATGCAACAGCAAGGCTCAGAAGAGCCCACACACTCAGCTCTTAACCCCAGTGTGCAGAAAGAGTCAAAACGTGTTTTTCAGCAGAAATAAACGTTTCTGCAAGTTTGGTCAACCCCATGTAAGTTATGGGGCAGTAACAGAACACTTTTCAAAACGTGTTTTTCAGCCCGAAATAAACGCGTTTTTTCAGACAACTGAATCACCATGTAACAGCAAGGCTCAGAGGAGCCCACACACTCAGCTCTTAACCCCAGTGTGCAGAAAGAGTCAAAACGTGTTTTTCAGCAGAAATAAACATGTTTCTGCAAGTTTGGTCAACCCCATGTAAGTTATGGGGCAGTAACAGAACACTTTTCAAAACGTGTTTTTCAGCCCGAAATAAACGCGTTTTTTCAGACAACTGAATCCCCATGTAACAGCAAGGCTCAGAGGAGCCCACACACTCAGCTCTTAGCCCCAGTGTGCAGAAAGTGTCAAAACGTGTTTTTCAGCAGAAATAAACATGTTTCTGCAAGTTTGGTCAACCCCATGTAAGTTATGGGACAGTAACAGCACACTTTTCAAAACGTGTTTTTCAGCCCGAAATAAACGCGTTTTTTCAGAAAACTGAATCCCCATGTAACAGCAAGGCTCAGAGGAGCCCACACACTCAGATCTTAACCCCAGTGTGCAGAAAGGGTCAAAACGTGTTTTTCAGCAGAAATAAACATGTTTCTGCAAGTTTGGTCAACCCCATGTAAGTTATGGGGCAGTAACAGAACACCTTTCAAAACGTGTTTTTCAGCCCGAAATAAACGCGTTTTTTCAGACAACTGAATCACCATGTAACAGCAAGGCTCAGAGGAGCCCACACACTCAGCTCTTAACCCCAGTGTGCAGGAAGGGTCAAAACGTGTTTTTCAGCAGAAATAAACATGTTTCTGCAAGTTTGGTCAACCCCATGTAAGTTATGGGGCAGTAACAGAACACTTTTCAAAACGTGTTTTTCAGCCCGAAATAAACGCGTTTTTTCAGACAACTGAATCCCCATGCAACAGCAAGGCTCAGAAGAGCCCACACACTCAGCTCTTAACCCCAGTGTGCAGGAAGGGTCAAAACGTGTTTTTCAGCAGAAATAAACATGTTTCTGCAAGTTTGGTCAACCCCATGTAAGTTATGGGGCAGTAACAGAACACTTTTCAAAACGTGTTTTTCAGCCCGAAATAAACGCGTTTTTTCAGACAACTGAATCCCCATGCAACAGCAAGGCTCAGAAGAGCCCACACACTCAGCTCTTAACCCCAGTGTGCAGAAAGAGTCAAAACGTGTTTTTCAGCAGAAATAAACATGTTTCTGCAAGTTTGGTCAACCCCATGTAAGTTATGGGGCAGTAACAGAACACTTTTCAAAACGTGTTTTTCAGCCCGAAATAAACGCGTTTTTTCAGACAACTGAATCCCCATGTAACAGCAAGGCTCAGAGGAGCCCACACACTCAGCTCTTAGCCCCAGTGTGCAGAAAGTGTCAAAACGTGTTTTTCAGCAGAAATAAACATGTTTCTGCAAGTTTGGTCAACCCCATGTAAGTTATGGGACAGTAACAGCACACTTTTCAAAACGTGTTTTTCAGCCCGAAATAAACGCGTTTTTTCAGAAAACTGAATCCCCATGTAACAGCAAGGCTCAGAGGAGCCCACACACTCAGATCTTAACCCCAGTGTGCAGAAAGGGTCAAAACGTGTTTTTCAGCAGAAATAAACATGTTTCTGCAAGTTTGGTCAACCCCATGTAAGTTATGGGGCAGTAACAGAACACTTTTCAAAACGTGTTTTTCAGCCCGAAATAAACGCGTTTTTTCAGACAACTGAATCCCCATGCAACAGCAAGGCTCAGAAGAGCCCACACACTCAGCTCTTAACCCCAGTGTGCAGGAAGGGTCAAAACGTGTTTTTCAGCAGAAATAAACATGTTTCTGCAAGTTTGGTCAACCCCATGTAAGTTATGGGGCAGTAACAGAACACTTTTCAAAACGTGTTTTTCAGCCCGAAATAAACGCGTTTTTTCAGACAACTGAATCCCCATGCAACAGCAAGGCTCAGAAGAGCCCACACACTCAGCTCTTAACCCCAGTGTGCAGAAAGAGTCAAAACGTGTTTTTCAGCAGAAATAAACATGTTTCTGCAAGTTTGGTCAACCCCATGTAAGTTATGGGGCAGTAACAGAACACTTTTCAAAACGTGTTTTTCAGCCCGAAATAAACGCGTTTTTTCAGACAACTGAATCCCCATGTAACAGCAAGGCTCAGAGGAGCCCACACACTCAGATCTTAACCCCAGTGTGCAGAAAGGGTCAAAACGTGTTTTTCAGCAGAAATAAACATGTTTCTGCAAGTTTGGTCAACCCCATGTAAGTTATGGGGCAGTAACAGAACACTTTTCAAAACGTATTTTTCAGCCCGAAATAAACGCGTTTTTTCAGACAACTGAATCACCATGTAACAGCAAGGCTCAGAGGAGCCCACACACTCAGCTCTTAACCCCAGTGTGCAGGAAGGGTCAAAACGTGTTTTTCAGCAGAAATAAACATGTTTCTGCAAGTTTGGTCAACCCCATGTAAGTTATGGGACAGTAACAGCACACTTTTCAAAACGTGTTTTTCAGCCCGAAATAAACGCGTTTTTTCAGACAACTGAATCCCCATGTAACAGCAAGACTCAGAGGAGCCCACACACTCAGATCTTAACCCTAGTGTGCAGAAAGGGTAAAAACGTGTTTTTCAGCAGAAATAAACATGTTTCTGCAAGTTTGGTCAACCCCATGTAAGTTATGGGGCAGTAACAGAACACTTTTCAAAACGTGTTTTTCAGCCCGAAATAAACGCGTTTTTTCAGACAACTGAATCACCATGTAACAGCAAGGCTCAGAGGAGCCCACACACTCAGCTCTTAACCCCAGTGTGCAGGAAGGGTCAAAACGTGTTTTTCAGCAGAAATAAACATGTTTCTGCAAGTTTGGTCAACCCCATGTAAGTTATGGGGCAGTAACAGAACACTTTTCAAAACGTGTTTTTCAGCCCGAAATAAACGCGTTTTTTCAGACAACTGAATCCCCATGCAACAGCAAGGCTCAGAAGAGCCCACACACTCAGCTCTTAACCCCAGTGTGCAGGAAGGGTCAAAACGTGTTTTTCAGCAGAAATAAACATGTTTCTGCAAGTTTGGTCAACCCCATGTAAGTTATGGGGCAGTAACAGAACACTTTTCAAAACGTGTTTTTCAGCCCGAAATAAACGCGTTTTTTCAGACAACTGAATCCCCATGCAACAGCAAGGCTCAGAAGAGCCCACACACTCAGCTCTTAACCCCAGTGTGCAGAAAGAGTCAAAACGTGTTTTTCAGCAGAAATAAACATGTTTCTGCAAGTTTGGTCAACCCCATGTAAGTTATGGGGCAGTAACAGAACACTTTTCAAAACGTGTTTTTCAGCCCGAAATAAACGCGTTTTTTCAGACAACTGAATCCCCATGTAACAGCAAGGCTCAGAGGAGCCCACACACTCAGCTCTTAGCCCCAGTGTGCAGAAAGTGTCAAAACGTGTTTTTCAGCAGAAATAAACATGTTTCTGCAAGTTTGGTCAACCCCATGTAAGTTATGGGACAGTAACAGCACACTTTTCAAAACGTGTTTTTCAGCCCGAAATAAACGCGTTTTTTCAGAAAACTGAATCCCCATGTAACAGCAAGGCTCAGAGGAGCCCACACACTCAGATCTTAACCCCAGTGTGCAGAAAGGGTCAAAACGTGTTTTTCAGCAGAAATAAACATGTTTCTGCAAGTTTGGTCAACCCCATGTAAGTTATGGGGCAGTAACAGAACACTTTTCAAAACGTGTTTTTCAGCCCGAAATAAACGCGTTTTTTCAGACAACTGAATCACCATGTAACAGCAAGGCTCAGAGGAGCCCACACACTCAGCTCTTAACCCCAGTGTGCAGAAAGAGTCAAAACGTGTTTTTCAGCAGAAATAAACATGTTTCTGCAAGTTTGGTCAACCCCATGTAAGTTATGGGGCAGTAACAGAACACTTTTCAAAACGTGTTTTTCAGCCCGAAATAAACGCGTTTTTTCAGACAACTGAATCCCCATGTAACAGCAAGGCTCAGAGGAGCCCACACACTCAGCTCTTAGCCCCAGTGTGCAGAAAGGGTCAAAACGTGTTTTTCAGCAGAAATAAACATGTTTCTGCAAGTTTGGTCAACCCCATGTAAGTTATGGGGCAGTAACAGAACACTTTTCAAAACGTGTTTTTCAGCCCGAAATAAACGCGTTTTTTCAGACAACTGAATCACCATGTAACAGCAAGGCTCAGAGGAGCCCACACACTCAGCTCTTAACCCCAGTGTGCAGAAAGAGTCAAAACGTGTTTTTCAGCAGAAATAAACATGTTTCTGCAAGTTTGGTCAACCCCATGTAAGTTATGGGGCAGTAACAGAACACTTTTCAAAACGTGTTTTTCAGCCCGAAATAAACGCGTTTTTTCAGACAACTGAATCCCCATGTAACAGCAAGGCTCAGAGGAGCCCACACACTCAGCTCTTAGCCCCAGTGTGCAGAAAGTGTCAAAACGTGTTTTTCAGCAGAAATAAACATGTTTCTGCAAGTTTGGTCAACCCCATGTAAGTTATGGGACAGTAACAGCACACTCTTCAAAACGTGTTTTTCAGCCCGAAATAAACGCGTTTTTTCAGAAAACTGAATCCCCATGTAACAGCAAGGCTCAGAGGAGCCCACACACTCAGATCTTAACCCCAGTGTGCAGAAAGGGTCAAAACGTGTTTTTCAGCAGAAATAAACATGTTTCTGCAAGTTTGGTTAACCCCATGTAAGTTATGGGGAAGTAACAGAACACTTTTCAAAACGTGTTTTTCAGCCCGAAATAAACGCGTTTTTTCAGACAACTGAATCCCCATGTAACAGCAAGGTTCAGAAGAGCCCACACTCTCAGCTCTTAACCCCAGTGTGCAGGAAGGGTCAAAACGTGTTTTTCAGCAGAAATAAACATGTTTCTGCAAGTTTGGTCAACCCCATGTAAGTTATGGGGCAGTAACAGAACACTTTTCAAAACGTGTTTTTCAGCCCGAAATAAACGCGTTTTTTCAGACAACTGAATCCCCATGCAACAGCAAGGCTCAGAAGAGCCCACACACTCAGCTCTTAACCCCAGTGTGCAGAAAGAGTCAAAACGTGTTTTTCAGCAGAAATAAACGTTTCTGCAAGTTTGGTCAACCCCATGTAAGTTATGGGGCAGTAACAGAACACTTTTCAAAACGTGTTTTTCAGCCCGAAATAAACGCGTTTTTTCAGACAACTGAATCACCATGTAACAGCAAGGCTCAGAGGAGCCCACACACTCAGCTCTTAACCCCAGTGTGCAGAAAGAGTCAAAACGTTTTTTTCAGCAGAAATAAACATGTTTCTGCAAGTTTGGTCAACCCCATGTAAGTTATGGGGCAGTAACAGAACACTTTTCAAAACGTGTTTTTCAGCCCGAAATAAACGCGTTTTTTCAGACAACTGAATCCCCATGTAACAGCAAGGCTCAGAGGAGCCCACACACTCAGCTCTTAGCCCCAGTGTGCAGAAAGTGTCAAAACGTGTTTTTCAGCAGAAATAAACATGTTTCTGCAAGTTTGGTCAACCCCATGTAAGTTATGGGACAGTAACAGCACACTTTTCAAAACGTGTTTTTCAGCCCGAAATAAACGCGTTTTTTCAGAAAACTGAATCCCCATGTAACAGCAAGGCTCAGAGGAGCCCACACACTCAGATCTTAACCCCAGTGTGCAGAAAGGGTCAAAACGTGTTTTTCAGCAGAAATAAACATGTTTCTGCAAGTTTGGTCAACCCCATGTAAGTTATGGGGCAGTAACAGAACACCTTTCAAAACGTGTTTTTCAGCCCGAAATAAACGCGTTTTTTCAGACAACTGAATCACCATGTAACAGCAAGGCTCAGAGGAGCCCACACACTCAGCTCTTAACCCCAGTGTGCAGGAAGGGTCAAAACGTGTTTTTCAGCAGAAATAAACATGTTTCTGCAAGTTTGGTCAACCCCATGTAAGTTATGGGGCAGTAACAGAACACTTTTCAAAACGTGTTTTTCAGCCCGAAATAAACGCGTTTTTTCAGACAACTGAATCCCCATGCAACAGCAAGGCTCAGAAGAGCCCACACACTCAGCTCTTAACCCCAGTGTGCAGGAAGGGTCAAAACGTGTTTTTCAGCAGAAATAAACATGTTTCTGCAAGTTTGGTCAACCCCATGTAAGTTATGGGGCAGTAACAGAACACTTTTCAAAACGTGTTTTTCAGCCCGAAATAAACGCGTTTTTTCAGACAACTGAATCCCCATGCAACAGCAAGGCTCAGAAGAGCCCACACACTCAGCTCTTAACCCCAGTGTGCAGAAAGAGTCAAAACGTGTTTTTCAGCAGAAATAAACATGTTTCTGCAAGTTTGGTCAACCCCATGTAAGTTATGGGGCAGTAACAGAACACTTTTCAAAACGTGTTTTTCAGCCCGAAATAAACGCGTTTTTTCAGACAACTGAATCCCCATGTAACAGCAAGGCTCAGAGGAGCCCACACACTCAGCTCTTAGCCCCAGTGTGCAGAAAGTGTCAAAACGTGTTTTTCAGCAGAAATAAACATGTTTCTGCAAGTTTGGTCAACCCCATGTAAGTTATGGGACAGTAACAGCACACTTTTCAAAACGTGTTTTTCAGCCCGAAATAAACGCGTTTTTTCAGAAAACTGAATCCCCATGTAACAGCAAGGCTCAGAGGAGCCCACACACTCAGATCTTAACCCCAGTGTGCAGAAAGGGTCAAAACGTGTTTTTCAGCAGAAATAAACATGTTTCTGCAAGTTTGGTCAACCCCATGTAAGTTATGGGGCAGTAACAGAACACTTTTCAAAACGTGTTTTTCAGCCCGAAATAAACGCGTTTTTTCAGACAACTGAATCCCCATGCAACAGCAAGGCTCAGAAGAGCCCACACACTCAGCTCTTAACCCCAGTGTGCAGGAAGGGTCAAAACGTGTTTTTCAGCAGAAATAAACATGTTTCTGCAAGTTTGGTCAACCCCATGTAAGTTATGGGGCAGTAACAGAACACTTTTCAAAACGTGTTTTTCAGCCCGAAATAAACGCGTTTTTTCAGACAACTGAATCCCCATGCAACAGCAAGGCTCAGAAGAGCCCACACACTCAGCTCTTAACCCCAGTGTGCAGAAAGAGTCAAAACGTGTTTTTCAGCAGAAATAAACATGTTTCTGCAAGTTTGGTCAACCCCATGTAAGTTATGGGGCAGTAACAGAACACTTTTCAAAACGTGTTTTTCAGCCCGAAATAAACGCGTTTTTTCAGACAACTGAATCCCCATGTAACAGCAAGGCTCAGAGGAGCCCACACACTCAGATCTTAACCCCAGTGTGCAGAAAGGGTCAAAACGTGTTTTTCAGCAGAAATAAACATGTTTCTGCAAGTTTGGTCAACCCCATGTAAGTTATGGGGCAGTAACAGAACACTTTTCAAAACGTATTTTTCAGCCCGAAATAAACGCGTTTTTTCAGACAACTGAATCACCATGTAACAGCAAGGCTCAGAGGAGCCCACACACTCAGCTCTTAACCCCAGTGTGCAGGAAGGGTCAAAACGTGTTTTTCAGCAGAAATAAACATGTTTCTGCAAGTTTGGTCAACCCCATGTAAGTTATGGGACAGTAACAGCACACTTTTCAAAACGTGTTTTTCAGCCCGAAATAAACGCGTTTTTTCAGACAACTGAATCCCCATGTAACAGCAAGACTCAGAGGAGCCCACACACTCAGATCTTAACCCTAGTGTGCAGAAAGGGTAAAAACGTGTTTTTCAGCAGAAATAAACATGTTTCTGCAAGTTTGGTCAACCCCATGTAAGTTATGGGGCAGTAACAGAACACTTTTCAAAACGTGTTTTTCAGCCCGAAATAAACGCGTTTTTTCAGACAACTGAATCACCATGTAACAGCAAGGCTAAGAGGAGCCCACACACTCAGCTCTTAACCCCAGTGTGCAGGAAGGGTCAAAACGTGTTTTTCAGCAGAAATAAACATGTTTCTGCAAGTTTGGTCAACCCCATGTAAGTTATGGGGCAGTAACAGAACACTTTTCAAAACGTGTTTTTCAGCCCGAAATAAACGCGTTTTTTCAGACAACTGAATCCCCATGTAACAGCAAGGCTCAGAGGAGCCCACACACTCAGATCTTAACCCCAGTGTGCAGAAAGGGTCAAAACGTGTTTTTCAGCAGAAATAAACATGTTTCTGCAAGTTTGGTCAACCCCATGTAAGTTATGGGGCAGTAACAGAACACTTTTCAAAACGTATTTTTCAGCCCGAAATAAACGCGTTTTTTCAGACAACTGAATCACCATGTAACAGCAAGGCTCAGAGGAGCCCACACACTCAGCTCTTAACCCCAGTGTGCAGGAAGGGTCAAAACGTGTTTTTCAGCAGAAATAAACATGTTTCTGCAAGTTTGGTCAACCCCATGTAAGTTATGGGACAGTAACAGCACACTTTTCAAAACGTGTTTTTCAGCCCGAAATAAACGCGTTTTTTCAGACAACTGAATCCCCATGTAACAGCAAGACTCAGAGGAGCCCACACACTCAGATCTTAACCCTAGTGTGCAGAAAGGGTAAAAACGTGTTTTTCAGCAGAAATAAACATGTTTCTGCAAGTTTGGTTAACCCCATGTAAGTTATGGGGAAGTAACAGAACACTTTTCAAAACGTGTTTTTCAGCCCGAAATAAACGCGTTTTTTCAGACAACTGAATCCCCATGTAACAGCAAGGTTCAGAAGAGCCCACACTCTCAGCTCTTAACCCCAGTGTGCAGGAAGGGTCAAAACGTGTTTTTCAGCAGAAATAAACATGTTTCTGCAAGTTTGGTCAACCCCATGTAAGTTATGGGGCAGTAACAGAACACTTTTCAAAACGTGTTTTTCAGCCCGAAATAAACGCGTTTTTTCAGACAACTGAATCCCCATGCAACAGCAAGGCTCAGAAGAGCCCACACACTCAGCTCTTAACCCCAGTGTGCAGAAAGAGTCAAAACGTGTTTTTCAGCAGAAATAAACATGTTTCTGCAAGTTTGGTCAACCCCATGTAAGTTATGGGGCAGTAACAGAACACTTTTCAAAACGTGTTTTTCAGCCCGAAATAAACGCGTTTTTTCAGACAACTGAATCACCATGTAACAGCAAGGCTCAGAGGAGCCCACACACTCAGCTCTTAACCCCAGTGTGGAGAAAGAGTCAAAACGTGTTTTTCAGCAGAAATAAACATGTTTCTGCAAGTTTGGTCAACCCCATGTAAGTTATGGGGCAGTAACAGAACACTTTTCAAAACGTGTTTTTCAGCCCGAAATAAACGCGTTTTTTCAGACAACTGAATCCCCATGTAACAGCAAGGCTCAGAGGAGCCCACACACTCAGCTCTTAGCCCCAGTGTGCAGAAAGTGTCAAAACGTGTTTTTCAGCAGAAATAAACATGTTTCTGCAAGTTTGGTCAACCCCATGTAAGTTATGGGACAGTAACAGCACACTTTTCAAAACGTGTTTTTCAGCCCGAAATAAACGCGTTTTTTCAGAAAACTGAATCCCCATGTAACAGCAAGGCTCAGAGGAGCCCACACACTCAGATCTTAACCCCAGTGTGCAGAAAGGGTCAAAACGTGTTTTTCAGCAGAAATAAACATGTTTCTGCAAGTTTGGTTAACCCCATGTAAGTTATGGGGAAGTAACAGAACACTTTTCAAAACGTGTTTTTCAGCCCGAAATAAACGCGTTTTTTCAGACAACTGAATCCCCATGTAACAGCAAGGTTCAGAAGAGCCCACACTCTCAGCTCTTAACCCCAGTGTGCAGGAAGGGTCAAAACGTGTTTTTCAGCAGAAATAAACATGTTTCTGCAAGTTTGGTCAACCCCATGTAAGTTATGGGGCAGTAACAGAACACTTTTCAAAACGTGTTTTTCAGCCCGAAATAAACGCGTTTTTTCAGACAACTGAATCCCCATGCAACAGCAAGGCTCAGAAGAGCCCACACACTCAGCTCTTAACCCCAGTGTGCAGAAAGAGTCAAAACGTGTTTTTCAGCAGAAATAAACGTTTCTGCAAGTTTGGTCAACCCCATGTAAGTTATGGGGCAGTAACAGAACACTTTTCAAAACGTGTTTTTCAGCCCGAAATAAACGCGTTTTTTCAGACAACTGAATCACCATGTAACAGCAAGGCTCAGAGGAGCCCACACACTCAGCTCTTAACCCCAGTGTGCAGAAAGAGTCAAAACGTGTTTTTCAGCAGAAATAAACATGTTTCTGCAAGTTTGGTCAACCCCATGTAAGTTATGGGGCAGTAACAGAACACTTTTCAAAACGTGTTTTTCAGCCCGAAATAAACGCGTTTTTTCAGACAACTGAATCCCCATGTAACAGCAAGGCTCAGAGGAGCCCACACACTCAGCTCTTAGCCCCAGTGTGCAGAAAGTGTCAAAACGTGTTTTTCAGCAGAAATAAACATGTTTCTGCAAGTTTGGTCAACCCCATGTAAGTTATGGGACAGTAACAGCACACTTTTCAAAACGTGTTTTTCAGCCCGAAATAAACGCGTTTTTTCAGAAAACTGAATCCCCATGTAACAGCAAGGCTCAGAGGAGCCCACACACTCAGATCTTAACCCCAGTGTGCAGAAAGGGTCAAAACGTGTTTTTCAGCAGAAATAAACATGTTTCTGCAAGTTTGGTCAACCCCATGTAAGTTATGGGGCAGTAACAGAACACTTTTCAAAACGTGTTTTTCAGCCCGAAATAAACGCGTTTTTTCAGACAACTGAATCACCATGTAACAGCAAGGCTCAGAGGAGCCCACACACTCAGCTCTTAACCCCAGTGTGCAGGAAGGGTCAAAACGTGTTTTTCAGCAGAAATAAACATGTTTCTGCAAGTTTGGTCAACCCCATGTAAGTTATGGGGCAGTAACAGAACACTTTTCAAAACGTGTTTTTCAGCCCGAAATAAACGCGTTTTTTCAGACAACTGAATCCCCATGCAACAGCAAGGCTCAGAAGAGCCCACACACTCAGCTCTTAACCCCAGTGTGCAGGAAGGGTCAAAACGTGTTTTTCAGCAGAAATAAACATGTTTCTGCAAGTTTGGTCAACCCCATGTAAGTTATGGGGCAGTAACAGAACACTTTTCAAAACGTGTTTTTCAGCCCGAAATAAACGCGTTTTTTCAGACAACTGAATCCCCATGCAACAGCAAGGCTCAGAAGAGCCCACACACTCAGCTCTTAACCCCAGTGTGCAGAAAGAGTCAAAACGTGTTTTTCAGCAGAAATAAACATGTTTCTGCAAGTTTGGTCAACCCCATGTAAGTTATGGGGCAGTAACAGAACACTTTTCAAAACGTGTTTTTCAGCCCGAAATAAACGCGTTTTTTCAGACAACTGAATCCCCATGTAACAGCAAGGCTCAGAGGAGCCCACACACTCAGCTCTTAGCCCCAGTGTGCAGAAAGTGTCAAAACGTGTTTTTCAGCAGAAATAAACATGTTTCTGCAAGTTTGGTCAACCCCATGTAAGTTATGGGACAGTAACAGCACACTTTTCAAAACGTGTTTTTCAGCCCGAAATAAACGCGTTTTTTCAGAAAACTGAATCCCCATGTAACAGCAAGGCTCAGAGGAGCCCACACACTCAGATCTTAACCCCAGTGTGCAGAAAGGGTCAAAACGTGTTTTTCAGCAGAAATAAACATGTTTCTGCAAGTTTGGTCAACCCCATGTAAGTTATGGGGCAGTAACAGAACACTTTTCAAAACGTGTTTTTCAGCCCGAAATAAACGCGTTTTTTCAGACAACTGAATCACCATGTAACAGCAAGGCTCAGAGGAGCCCACACACTCAGCTCTTAACCCCAGTGTGCAGAAAGAGTCAAAACGTGTTTTTCAGCAGAAATAAACATGTTTCTGCAAGTTTGGTCAACCCCATGTAAGTTATGGGGCAGTAACAGAACACTTTTCAAAACGTGTTTTTCAGCCCGAAATAAACGCGTTTTTTCAGACAACTGAATCCCCATGTAACAGCAAGGCTCAGAGGAGCCCACACACTCAGCTCTTAGCCCCAGTGTGCAGAAAGGGTCAAAACGTGTTTTTCAGCAGAAATAAACATGTTTCTGCAAGTTTGGTCAACCCCATGTAAGTTATGGGGCAGTAACAGAACACTTTTCAAAACGTGTTTTTCAGCCCGAAATAAACGCGTTTTTTCAGACAACTGAATCACCATGTAACAGCAAGGCTCAGAGGAGCCCACACACTCAGCTCTTAACCCCAGTGTGCAGAAAGAGTCAAAACGTGTTTTTCAGCAGAAATAAACATGTTTCTGCAAGTTTGGTCAACCCCATGTAAGTTATGGGGCAGTAACAGAACACTTTTCAAAACGTGTTTTTCAGCCCGAAATAAACGCGTTTTTTCAGACAACTGAATCCCCATGTAACAGCAAGGCTCAGAGGAGCCCACACACTCAGCTCTTAGCCCCAGTGTGCAGAAAGTGTCAAAACGTGTTTTTCAGCAGAAATAAACATGTTTCTGCAAGTTTGGTCAACCCCATGTAAGTTATGGGACAGTAACAGCACACTCTTCAAAACGTGTTTTTCAGCCCGAAATAAACGCGTTTTTTCAGAAAACTGAATCCCCATGTAACAGCAAGGCTCAGAGGAGCCCACACACTCAGATCTTAACCCCAGTGTGCAGAAAGGGTCAAAACGTGTTTTTCAGCAGAAATAAACATGTTTCTGCAAGTTTGGTTAACCCCATGTAAGTTATGGGGAAGTAACAGAACACTTTTCAAAACGTGTTTTTCAGCCCGAAATAAACGCGTTTTTTCAGACAACTGAATCCCCATGTAACAGCAAGGTTCAGAAGAGCCCACACTCTCAGCTCTTAACCCCAGTGTGCAGGAAGGGTCAAAACGTGTTTTTCAGCAGAAATAAACATGTTTCTGCAAGTTTGGTCAACCCCATGTAAGTTATGGGGCAGTAACAGAACACTTTTCAAAACGTGTTTTTCAGCCCGAAATAAACGCGTTTTTTCAGACAACTGAATCCCCATGCAACAGCAAGGCTCAGAAGAGCCCACACACTCAGCTCTTAACCCCAGTGTGCAGAAAGAGTCAAAACGTGTTTTTCAGCAGAAATAAACGTTTCTGCAAGTTTGGTCAACCCCATGTAAGTTATGGGGCAGTAACAGAACACTTTTCAAAACGTGTTTTTCAGCCCGAAATAAACGCGTTTTTTCAGACAACTGAATCACCATGTAACAGCAAGGCTCAGAGGAGCCCACACACTCAGCTCTTAACCCCAGTGTGCAGAAAGAGTCAAAACGTGTTTTTCAGCAGAAATAAACATGTTTCTGCAAGTTTGGTCAACCCCATGTAAGTTATGGGGCAGTAACAGAACACTTTTCAAAACGTGTTTTTCAGCCCGAAATAAACGCGTTTTTTCAGACAACTGAATCCCCATGTAACAGCAAGGCTCAGAGGAGCCCACACACTCAGCTCTTAGCCCCAGTGTGCAGAAAGTGTCAAAACGTGTTTTTCAGCAGAAATAAACATGTTTCTGCAAGTTTGGTCAACCCCATGTAAGTTATGGGACAGTAACAGCACACTTTTCAAAACGTGTTTTTCAGCCCGAAATAAACGCGTTTTTTCAGAAAACTGAATCCCCATGTAACAGCAAGGCTCAGAGGAGCCCACACACTCAGATCTTAACCCCAGTGTGCAGAAAGGGTCAAAACGTGTTTTTCAGCAGAAATAAACATGTTTCTGCAAGTTTGGTCAACCCCATGTAAGTTATGGGGCAGTAACAGAACACCTTTCAAAACGTGTTTTTCAGCCCGAAATAAACGCGTTTTTTCAGACAACTGAATCACCATGTAACAGCAAGGCTCAGAGGAGCCCACACACTCAGCTCTTAACCCCAGTGTGCAGGAAGGGTCAAAACGTGTTTTTCAGCAGAAATAAACATGTTTCTGCAAGTTTGGTCAACCCCATGTAAGTTATGGGGCAGTAACAGAACACTTTTCAAAACGTGTTTTTCAGCCCGAAATAAACGCGTTTTTTCAGACAACTGAATCCCCATGCAACAGCAAGGCTCAGAAGAGCCCACACACTCAGCTCTTAACCCCAGTGTGCAGGAAGGGTCAAAACGTGTTTTTCAGCAGAAATAAACATGTTTCTGCAAGTTTGGTCAACCCCATGTAAGTTATGGGGCAGTAACAGAACACTTTTCAAAACGTGTTTTTCAGCCCGAAATAAACGCGTTTTTTCAGACAACTGAATCCCCATGCAACAGCAAGGCTCAGAAGAGCCCACACACTCAGCTCTTAACCCCAGTGTGCAGAAAGAGTCAAAACGTGTTTTTCAGCAGAAATAAACATGTTTCTGCAAGTTTGGTCAACCCCATGTAAGTTATGGGGCAGTAACAGAACACTTTTCAAAACGTGTTTTTCAGCCCGAAATAAACGCGTTTTTTCAGACAACTGAATCCCCATGTAACAGCAAGGCTCAGAGGAGCCCACACACTCAGCTCTTAGCCCCAGTGTGCAGAAAGTGTCAAAACGTGTTTTTCAGCAGAAATAAACATGTTTCTGCAAGTTTGGTCAACCCCATGTAAGTTATGGGACAGTAACAGCACACTTTTCAAAACGTGTTTTTCAGCCCGAAATAAACGCGTTTTTTCAGAAAACTGAATCCCCATGTAACAGCAAGGCTCAGAGGAGCCCACACACTCAGATCTTAACCCCAGTGTGCAGAAAGGGTCAAAACGTGTTTTTCAGCAGAAATAAACATGTTTCTGCAAGTTTGGTCAACCCCATGTAAGTTATGGGGCAGTAACAGAACACTTTTCAAAACGTGTTTTTCAGCCCGAAATAAACGCGTTTTTTCAGACAACTGAATCCCCATGCAACAGCAAGGCTCAGAAGAGCCCACACACTCAGCTCTTAACCCCAGTGTGCAGGAAGGGTCAAAACGTGTTTTTCAGCAGAAATAAACATGTTTCTGCAAGTTTGGTCAACCCCATGTAAGTTATGGGGCAGTAACAGAACACTTTTCAAAACGTGTTTTTCAGCCCGAAATAAACGCGTTTTTTCAGACAACTGAATCCCCATGCAACAGCAAGGCTCAGAAGAGCCCACACACTCAGCTCTTAACCCCAGTGTGCAGAAAGAGTCAAAACGTGTTTTTCAGCAGAAATAAACATGTTTCTGCAAGTTTGGTCAACCCCATGTAAGTTATGGGGCAGTAACAGAACACTTTTCAAAACGTGTTTTTCAGCCCGAAATAAACGCGTTTTTTCAGACAACTGAATCCCCATGTAACAGCAAGGCTCAGAGGAGCCCACACACTCAGATCTTAACCCCAGTGTGCAGAAAGGGTCAAAACGTGTTTTTCAGCAGAAATAAACATGTTTCTGCAAGTTTGGTCAACCCCATGTAAGTTATGGGGCAGTAACAGAACACTTTTCAAAACGTGTTTTTCAGCCCGAAATAAACGCGTTTTTTCAGACAACTGAATCACCATGTAACAGCAAGGCTCAGAGGAGCCCACACACTCAGCTCTTAACCCCAGTGTGCAGGAAGGGTCAAAACGTGTTTTTCAGCAGAAATAAACATGTTTCTGCAAGTTTGGTCAACCCCATGTAAGTTATGGGACAGTAACAGCACACTTTTCAAAACGTGTTTTTCAGCCCGAAATAAACGCGTTTTTTCAGACAACTGAATCCCCATGTAACAGCAAGGCTCAGAGGAGCCCACACACTCAGATCTTAACCCTAGTGTGCAGAAAGGGTAAAAACGTGTTTTTCAGCAGAAATAAACATGTTTCTGCAAGTTTGGTCAACCCCATGTAAGTTATGGGGCAGTAACAGAACACTTTTCAAAACGTGTTTTTCAGCCCGAAATAAACGCGTTTTTTCAGACAACTGAATCACCATGTAACAGCAAGGCTCAGAGGAGCCCACACACTCAGCTCTTAACCCCAGTGTGCAGGAAGGGTCAAAACGTGTTTTTCAGCAGAAATAAACATGTTTCTGCAAGTTTGGTCAACCCCATGTAAGTTATGGGGCAGTAACAGAACACTTTTCAAAACGTGTTTTTCAGCCCGAAATAAACGCGTTTTTTCAGACAACTGAATCCCCATACAACAGCAAGGCTCAGAAGAGCCCACACACTCAGCTCTTAACCCCAGTGTGCAGAAAGGGTCAAAACGTGTTTTTCAGCAGCAATAAACATGTTTCTGCAAGTTTGGTCAACCCCATGTAAGTTATGGGGCAGTAACAGAACACTTTTCAAAACGTGTTTTTCAGCCCGAAATAAACGCGTTTTTTCAGACAACTGAATCACCATGTAACAGCAAGGCTAAGAGGAGCCCACACACTCAGCTCTTAACCCCAGTGTGCAGGAAGGGTCAAAACGTGTTTTTCAGCAGAAATAAACATGTTTCTGCAAGTTTGGTCAACCCCATGTAAGTTATGGGACAGTAACAGCACACTTTTCAAAACGTGTTTTTCAGCCCGAAATAAACGCGTTTTTTCAGACAACTGAATCCCCATGTAACAGCAAGGCTCAGAGGAGCCCACACACTCAGATCTTAACCCCAGTGTGCAGAAAGGGTCAAAACGTGTTTTTCAGCAGAAATAAACATGTTTCTGCAAGTTTGGTCAACCCCATGTAAGTTATGGGGCAGTAACAGAACACTTTTCAAAACGTGTTTTTCAGCCCGAAATAAACGCGTTTTTTCAGACAACTGAATCACCATGTAACAGCAAGGCTCAGAGGAGCCCACACACTCAGCTCTTAACCCCAGTGTGCAGGAAGGGTCAAAACGTGTTTTTCAGCAGAAATAAACGTTTCTGCAAGTTTGGTCAACCCCATGTAAGTTATGGGACAGTAACAGCACACTTTTCAAAACGTGTTTTTCAGCCCGAAATAAACGCGTTTTTTCAGACAACTGAATCCCCATGTAACAGCAAGACTCAGAGGAGCCCACACACTCAGATCTTAACCCTAGTGTGCAGAAAGGGTCAAAACGTGTTTTTCAGCAGAAATAAACATGTTTCTGCAAGTTTGGTTAACCCCATGTAAGTTATGGGGAAGTAACAGAACACTTTTCAAAACGTGTTTTTCAGCCCGAAATAAACGCGTTTTTTCAGACAACTGAATCCCCATACAACAGCAAGGCTCAGAAGAGCCCACACACTCAGCTCTTAACCCCAGTGTGCAGAAAGGGTCAAAACGTGTTTTTCAGCAGCAATAAACATGTTTCTGCAAGTTTGGTCAACCCCATGTAAGTTATGGGGCAGTAACAGAACACTTTTCAAAACGTGTTTTTCAGCCCGAAATAAACGCGTTTTTTCAGACAACTGAATCACCATGTAACAGCAAGGCTAAGAGGAGCCCACACACTCAGCTCTTAACCCCAGTGTGCAGGAAGGGTCAAAACGTGTTTTTCAGCAGAAATAAACATGTTTCTGCAAGTTTGGTCAACCCCATGTAAGTTATGGGACAGTAACAGCACACTTTTCAAAACGTGTTTTTCAGCCCGAAATAAACGCGTTTTTTCAGACAACTGAATCCCCATGTAACAGCAAGGCTCAGAGGAGCCCACACACTCAGATCTTAACCCCAGTGTGCAGAAAGGGTCAAAACGTGTTTTTCAGCAGAAATAAACATGTTTCTGCAAGTTTGGTCAACCCCATGTAAGTTATGGGGCAGTAACAGAACACTTTTCAAAACGTGTTTTTCAGCCCGAAATAAACGCGTTTTTTCAGACAACTGAATCACCATGTAACAGCAAGGCTCAGAGGAGCCCACACACTCAGCTCTTAACCCCAGTGTGCAGGAAGGGTCAAAACGTGTTTTTCAGCAGAAATAAACGTTTCTGCAAGTTTGGTCAACCCCATGTAAGTTATGGGACAGTAACAGCACACTTTTCAAAACGTGTTTTTCAGCCCGAAATAAACGCGTTTTTTCAGACAACTGAATCCCCATGTAACAGCAAGACTCAGAGGAGCCCACACACTCAGATCTTAACCCTAGTGTGCAGAAAGGGTCAAAACGTGTTTTTCAGCAGAAATAAACATGTTTCTGCAAGTTTGGTTAACCCCATGTAAGTTATGGGGAAGTAACAGAACACTTTTCAAAACGTGTTTTTCAGCCCGAAATAAACGCGTTTTTTCAGACAACTGAATCCCCATGTAACAGCAAGGTTCAGAAGAGCCCACACTCTCAGCTCTTAACCCCAGTGTGCAGGAAGGGTCAAAACGTGTTTTTCAGCAGAAATAAACATGTTTCTGCAAGTTTGGTCAACCCCATGTAAGTTATGGGGCAGTAACAGAACACTTTTCAAAACGTGTTTTTCAGCCCGAAATAAACGCGTTTTTTCAGACAACTGAATCCCCATGCAACAGCAAGGCTCAGAAGAGCCAACACACTCAGCTCTTAACCCCAATGTGCAGAAAGAGTCAAAACGTGTTTTGCAGCAGAAATAAACATGTTTCTGCAAGTTTGGTCAACCCCATGTAAGTTATGGGGCAGTAACAGAACACTTTTCAAAACGTGTTTTTCAGCCCGAAATAATCCCGTTTTTTCAGACAACTGAATCCCCATGTAACAGCAAGGCTCAGAGGAGCCCACACACTCAGCTCTTAGCCCCAGTGTGCAGAAAGTGTCAAAACGTGTTTTTCAGCAGAAATAAACATGTTTCTGCAAGTTTGGTCAACCCCATGTAAGTTATGGGACAGTAACAGCACACTTTTCAAAACGTGTTTTTCAGCCCGAAATAAACGCGTTTTTTCAGAAAACTGAATCCCCATGTAACAGCAAGGCTCAGAGGAGCCCACACACTCAGATCTTAACCCCAGTGTGCAGAAAGGGTCAAAACGTGTTTTTCAGCAGAAATAAACATGTTTCTGCAAGTTTGGTTAACCCCATGTAAGTTATGGGGAAGTAACAGAACACTTTTCAAAACGTGTTTTTCAGCCCGAAATAAACGCGTTTTTTCAGACAACTGAATCCCCATGTAACAGCAAGGTTCAGAAGAGCCCACACTCTCAGCTCTTAACCCCATTGTGCAGGAAGGGTCAAAACGTGTTTTTCAGCAGAAATAAACATGTTTCTGCAAGTTTGGTCAACCCCATGTAAGTTATGGGGCAGTAACAGAACACTTTTCAAAACGTGTTTTTCAGCCCGAAATAAACGCGTTTTTTCAGACAACTGAATCCCCATGCAACAGCAAGGCTCAGAAGAGCCCACACACTCAGCTCTTAACCCCAGTGTGCAGAAAGAGTCAAAACGTGTTTTTCAGCAGAAATAAACATGTTTCTGCAAGTTTGGTCAACCCCATGTAAGTTATGGGGCAGTAACAGAACACTTTTCAAAACGTGTTTTTCAGCCCGAAATAAACGCGTTTTTTCAGACAACTGAATCACCATGTAACAGCAAGGCTCAGAGGAGCCCACACACTCAGCTCTTAACCCCAGTGTGCAGAAAGAGTCAAAACGTGTTTTTCAGCAGAAATAAACATGTTTCTGCAAGTTTGGTCAACCCCATGTAAGTTATGGGGCAGTAACAGAACACTTTTCAAAACGTGTTTTTCAGCCCGAAATAAACGCGTTTTTTCAGACAACTGAATCCCCATGTAACAGCAAGGCTCAGAGGAGCCCACACACTCAGCTCTTAGCCCCAGTGTGCAGAAAGTGTCAAAACGTGTTTTTCAGCAGAAATAAACATGTTTCTGCAAGTTTGGTCAACCCCATGTAAGTTATGGGACAGTAACAGCACACTTTTCAAAACGTGTTTTTCAGCCCGAAATAAACGCGTTTTTTCAGAAAACTGAATCCCCATGTAACAGCAAGGCTCAGAGGAGCCCACACACTCAGATCTTAACCCCAGTGTGCAGAAAGGGTCAAAACGTGTTTTTCAGCAGAAATAAACATGTTTCTGCAAGTTTGGTCAACCCCATGTAAGTTATGGGGCAGTAACAGAACACTTTTCAAAACGTGTTTTTCAGCCCGAAATAAACGCGTTTTTTCAGACAACTGAATCACCATGTAACAGCAAGGCTCAGAGGAGCCCACACACTCAGCTCTTAACCCCAGTGTGCAGGAAGGGTCAAAACGTGTTTTTCAGCAGAAATAAACATGTTTCTGCAAGTTTGGTCAACCCCATGTAAGTTATGGGGCAGTAACAGAACACTTTTCAAAACGTGTTTTTCAGCCCGAAATAAACGCGTTTTTTCAGACAACTGAATCCCCATGCAACAGCAAGGCTCAGAAGAGCCCACACACTCAGCTCTTAACCCCAGTGTGCAGGAAGGGTCAAAACGTGTTTTTCAGCAGAAATAAACATGTTTCTGCAAGTTTGGTCAACCCCATGTAAGTTATGGGGCAGTAACAGAACACTTTTCAAAACGTGTTTTTCAGCCCGAAATAAACGCGTTTTTTCAGACAACTGAATCCCCATGCAACGGCAAGGCTCAGAAGAGCCCACACACTCAGCTCTTAACCCCAGTGTGCAGAAAGAGTCAAAACGTGTTTTTCAGCAGAAATAAACATGTTTCTGCAAGTTTGGTCAACCCCATGTAAGTTATGGGGCAGTAACAGAACACTTTTCAAAACGTGTTTTTCAGCCCGAAATAAACGCGTTTTTTCAGACAACTGAATCCCCATGTAACAGCAAGGCTCAGAGGAGCCCACACACTCAGATCTTAACCCCAGTGTGCAGAAAGGGTCAAAACGTGTTTTTCAGCAGAAATAAACATGTTTCTGCAAGTTTGGTCAACCCCATGTAAGTTATGGGGCAGTAACAGAACACTTTTCAAAACGTGTTTTTCAGCCCGAAATAAACGCGTTTTTTCAGACAACTGAATCACCATGTAACAGCAAGGCTAAGAGGAGCCCACACACTCAGCTCTTAACCCCAGTGTGCAGGAAGGGTCAAAACGTGTTTTTCAGCAGAAATAAACATGTTTCTGCAAGTTTGGTCAACCCCATGTAAGTTATGGGGCAGTAACAGAACACTTTTCAAAACGTGTTTTTCAGCCCGAAATAAACGCGTTTTTTCAGACAACTGAATCCCCATGTAACAGCAAGGCTCAGAGGAGCCCACACACTCAGATCTTAACCCCAGTGTGCAGAAAGGGTCAAAACGTGTTTTTCAGCAGAAATAAACATGTTTCTGCAAGTTTGGTCAACCCCATGTAAGTTATGGGGCAGTAACAGAACACTTTTCAAAACGTATTTTTCAGCCCGAAATAAACGCGTTTTTTCAGACAACTGAATCACCATGTAACAGCAAGGCTCAGAGGAGCCCACACACTCAGCTCTTAACCCCAGTGTGCAGGAAGGGTCAAAACGTGTTTTTCAGCAGAAATAAACATGTTTCTGCAAGTTTGGTCAACCCCATGTAAGTTATGGGACAGTAACAGCACACTTTTCAAAACGTGTTTTTCAGCCCGAAATAAACGCGTTTTTTCAGACAACTGAATCCCCATGTAACAGCAAGACTCAGAGGAGCCCACACACTCAGATCTTAACCCTAGTGTGCAGAAAGGGTAAAAACGTGTTTTTCAGCAGAAATAAACATGTTTCTGCAAGTTTGGTCAACCCCATGTAAGTTATGGGGCAGTAACAGAACACTTTTCAAAACGTGTTTTTCAGCCCGAAATAAACGCGTTTTTTCAGACAACTGAATCACCATGTAACAGCAAGGCTAAGAGGAGCCCACACACTCAGCTCTTAACCCCAGTGTGCAGGAAGGGTCAAAACGTGTTTTTCAGCAGAAATAAACATGTTTCTGCAAGTTTGGTCAACCCCATGTAAGTTATGGGGCAGTAACAGAACACTTTTCAAAACGTGTTTTTCAGCCCGAAATAAACGCGTTTTTTCAGACAACTGAATCCCCATGTAACAGCAAGGCTCAGAGGAGCCCACACACTCAGATCTTAACCCCAGTGTGCAGAAAGGGTCAAAACGTGTTTTTCAGCAGAAATAAACATGTTTCTGCAAGTTTGGTCAACCCCATGTAAGTTATGGGGCAGTAACAGAACACTTTTCAAAACGTATTTTTCAGCCCGAAATAAACGCGTTTTTTCAGACAACTGAATCACCATGTAACAGCAAGGCTCAGAGGAGCCCACACACTCAGCTCTTAACCCCAGTGTGCAGGAAGGGTCAAAACGTGTTTTTCAGCAGAAATAAACATGTTTCTGCAAGTTTGGTCAACCCCATGTAAGTTATGGGACAGTAACAGCACACTTTTCAAAACGTGTTTTTCAGCCCGAAATAAACGCGTTTTTTCAGACAACTGAATCCCCATGTAACAGCAAGACTCAGAGGAGCCCACACACTCAGATCTTAACCCTAGTGTGCAGAAAGGGTAAAAACGTGTTTTTCAGCAGAAATAAACATGTTTCTGCAAGTTTGGTTAACCCCATGTAAGTTATGGGGAAGTAACAGAACACTTTTCAAAACGTGTTTTTCAGCCCGAAATAAACGCGTTTTTTCAGACAACTGAATCCCCATGTAACAGCAAGGTTCAGAAGAGCCCACACTCTCAGCTCTTAACCCCAGTGTGCAGGAAGGGTCAAAACGTGTTTTTCAGCAGAAATAAACATGTTTCTGCAAGTTTGGTCAACCCCATGTAAGTTATGGGGCAGTAACAGAACACTTTTCAAAACGTGTTTTTCAGCCCGAAATAAACGCGTTTTTTCAGACAACTGAATCCCCATGCAACAGCAAGGCTCAGAAGAGCCCACACACTCAGCTCTTAACCCCAGTGTGCAGAAAGAGTCAAAACGTGTTTTTCAGCAGAAATAAACATGTTTCTGCAAGTTTGGTCAACCCCATGTAAGTTATGGGGCAGTAACAGAACACTTTTCAAAACGTGTTTTTCAGCCCGAAATAAACGCGTTTTTTCAGACAACTGAATCACCATGTAACAGCAAGGCTCAGAGGAGCCCACACACTCAGCTCTTAACCCCAGTGTGGAGAAAGAGTCAAAACGTGTTTTTCAGCAGAAATAAACATGTTTCTGCAAGTTTGGTCAACCCCATGTAAGTTATGGGGCAGTAACAGAACACTTTTCAAAACGTGTTTTTCAGCCCGAAATAAACGCGTTTTTTCAGACAACTGAATCCCCATGTAACAGCAAGGCTCAGAGGAGCCCACACACTCAGCTCTTAGCCCCAGTGTGCAGAAAGTGTCAAAACGTGTTTTTCAGCAGAAATAAACATGTTTCTGCAAGTTTGGTCAACCCCATGTAAGTTATGGGACAGTAACAGCACACTTTTCAAAACGTGTTTTTCAGCCCGAAATAAACGCGTTTTTTCAGAAAACTGAATCCCCATGTAACAGCAAGGCTCAGAGGAGCCCACACACTCAGATCTTAACCCCAGTGTGCAGAAAGGGTCAAAACGTGTTTTTCAGCAGAAATAAACATGTTTCTGCAAGTTTGGTCAACCCCATGTAAGTTATGGGGCAGTAACAGAACACTTTTCAAAACGTGTTTTTCAGCCCGAAATAAACGCGTTTTTTCAGACAACTGAATCACCATGTAACAGCAAGGCTCAGAGGAGCCCACACACTCAGCTCTTAACCCCAGTGTGCAGGAAGGGTCAAAACGTGTTTTTCAGCAGAAATAAACATGTTTCTGCAAGTTTGGTCAACCCCAGGTAAGTTATGGGGCAGTAACAGAACACTTTTCAAAACGTGTTTTTCAGCCCGAAATAAACGCGTTTTTTCAGACAACTGAATCCCCATGCAACAGCAAGGCTCAGAAGAGCCCACACACTCAGCTCTTAACCCCAGTGTGCAGAAAGTGTCAAAACGTGTTTTTCAGCAGAAATAAACATGTTTCTGCAAGTTTGGTCAACCCCATGTAAGTTATGGGACAGTAACAGCACACTTTTCAAAACGTGTTTTTCAGCCCGAAATAAACGCGTTTTTTCAGACAACTGAATCACCATGTAACAGCAAGGCTCAGAGGAGCCCACACACTCAGCTCTTAACCCCAGTGTGCAGGAAGGGTCAAAACGTGTTTTTCAGCAGAAATAAACATGTTTCTGCAAGTTTGGTCAACCCCATGTAAGTTATGGGGCAGTAACAGAACACTTTTCAAAACGTGTTTTTCAGCCCGAAATAAACGCGTTTTTTCAGACAACTGAATCACCATGTAACAGCAAGGCTCAGAGGAGCCCACACACTCAGCTCTTAACCCCAGTGTGCAGGAAGGGTCAAAACGTGTTTTTCAGCAGAAATAAACATGTTTCTGCAAGTTTGGTCAACCCCATGTAAGTTATGGGGCAGTAACAGAACACTTTTCAAAACGTGTTTTTCAGCCCGAAATAAACGCGTTTTTTCAGACAACTGAATCCCCATGCAACAGCAAGGCTCAGAAGAGCCCACACACTCAGCTCTTAACCCCAGTGTGCAGAAAGTGTCAAAACGTGTTTTTCAGCAGAAATAAACATGTTTCTGCAAGTTTGGTCAACCCCATGTAAGTTATGGGGCAGTAACAGAACACTTTTCAAAACGTGTTTTTCAGCCCGAAATAAACGCGTTTTTTCAGACAACTGAATCCCCATGCAACAGCAAGACTCAGAGGAGCCCACACACTCAGATCTTAACCCCAGTGTGCAGAAAGGGTAAAAACGTGTTTTTCAGCAGAAATAAACATATTTCTGCAAGTTTGGTCAACCCCATGTAAGTTATGGGGCAGTAACAGAACACTTTTCAAAACGTGTTTTTCAGCCCGAAATAAACGCGATTTTTCAGACAACTGAATCCCCATGCAACAGCAAGACTCAGAGGAGCCCACACACTCAGATCTTAACCCCAGTGTGCAGAAAGGGTAAAAACGTGTTTTTCAGCAGAAATAAACATGTTTCTGCAAGTTTGGTCAACCCCATGTAAGTTATGGGGCAGTAACAGAACACTTTTCAAAACGTGTTTTTCAGCCCGAAATAAACGCGATTTTTCAGACAACTGAATCCCCATGTAACAGCAAGGTTCAGAAGAGCCCACACTCTCAGCTCTTAACCCCAGTGTGCAGGAAGGGTCAAAACGTGTTTTTCAGCAGAAATAAACATGTTTCTGCAAGTTTGGTCAACCCCATGTATGTTATGGGGCAGTAACAGAACACTTTTCAAAACGTGTTTTTCAGCCCGAAATAAACGCGTTTTTTCAGACAACTGAATCCCCATGTAACAGCAAGGCTCAGAGGAGCCCACACACTCAGCTCTTAGCCCCAGTGTGCAGAAAGTGTCAAAACGTGTTTTTCAGCAGAAATAAACATGTTTCTGCAAGTTTGGTCAACCCCATGTAAGTTATGGGACAGTAACAGCACACTTTTCAAAACGTGTTTTTCAGCCCGAAATAAACGCGTTTTTTCAGACAACTGAATCCCCATGTAACAGCAAGGCTCAGAGGAGCCCACACACTCAGATCTTAACCCCAGTGTGCAGAAAGGGTCAAAACGTGTTTTTCAGCAGAAATAAACATGTTTCTGCAAGTTTGGTCAACCCCATGTAAGTTATGGGGCAGTAACAGAACACTTTTCAAAACGTGTTTTTCAGCCCGAAATAAACGCGTTTTTTCAGACAACTGAATCACCATGTAACAGCAAGGCTCAGAGGAGCCCACACACTCAGCTCTTAACCCCAGTGTGCAGGAAGGGTCAAAACGTGTTTTTCAGCAGAAATAAACATGTTTCTGCAAGTTTGGTCAACCCCATGTAAGTTATGGGGCAGTAACAGAACACTTTTCAAAACGTGTTTTTCAGCCCGAAATAAACGCGTTTTTTCAGACAACTGAATCCCCATGCAACAGCAAGGCTCAGAAGAGCCCACACACTCAGCTCTTAACCCCAGTGTGCAGAAAGGGTCAAAACGTGTTTTTCAGCAGAAATAAACATGTTTCTGCAAGTTTGGTCAACCCCATGTAAGTTATGGGGCAGTAACAGAACACTTTTCAAAACGTGTTTTTCAGCCCGAAAAAAACGCGTTTTTTCAGACAACTGAATCACCATGTAACAGCAAGGCTAAGAGGAGCCCACACACTCAGATCTTAACCCCAGTGTGCAGAAAGGGTCAAAACGTGTTTTTCAGCAGAAATAAACATGTTTCTGCAAGTTTGGTCAACCCCATGTAAGTTATGGGACAGTAACAGCACACTTTTCAAAACGTGTTTTTCAGCCCGAAATAAACGCGTTTTTTCAGACAACTGAATCCCCATGTAACAGCAAGACTCAGAGGAGCCCACACACTCAGATCTTAACCCCAGTGTGCAGAAAGGGTCAAAACGTGTTTTTCAGCAGAAATAAACATGTTTCTGCAAGTTTGGTCAACCCCATGTAAGTTATGGGGCAGTAACAGAACACTTTTCAAAACGTGTTTTTCAGCCCGAAATAAACGCGTTTTTTCAGACAACTGAATCCCCATGTAACAGCAAGGTTCAGAAGAGCCCACACTCTCAGCTCTTAACCCCAGTGTGCAGGAAGGGTCAAAACGTGTTTTTAAGCAGAAATAAACATGTTTCTGCAAGTTTGGTCAACCCCATGTAAGTTATGGGGCAGTAACAGAACACTTTTCAAAACGTGTTTTTCAGCCCGAAATAAACGCGTTTTTTCAGAAAACTGAATCCCCATGCAACAGCAAGGCTCAGAAGAGCCCACACACTCAGCTCTTAACCCCAGTGTGCAGAAAGGGTCAAAACGTGTTTTTCAGCAGAAATAAACATGTTTCTGCAAGTTTGGTCAACCCCATGTAAGTTATGGGGCAGTAACAGAACACTTTTCAAAACGTGTTTTTCAGCCCGAAATAAACGCGTTTTTTCAGACAACTGAATCACCATGTAACAGCAAGGCTCAGAGGAGCCCACACACTCAGCTCTTAACCCCAGTGTGCAGAAAGAGTCAAAACGTGTTTTTCAGCAGAAATAAACATGTTTCTGCAAGTTTGGTCAACCCCATGTAAGTTATGGGGCAGTAACAGAACACTTTTCAAAACGTGTTTTTCAGCCCGAAATAAACGCGTTTTTTCAGACAACTGAATCCCCATGCAACAGCAAGGCTCAGAAGAGCCCACACACTCAGCTCTTAACCCCAGTGTGCAGAAAGGGTCAAAACGTGTTTTTCAGCAGAAATAAACATGTTTCTGCAAGTTTGGTCAACCCCATGTAAGTTATGGGACAGTAACAGCACACTTTTCAAAACGTGTTTTTCAGCCCGAAATAAACGCGTTTTTTCAGACAACTGAATCCCCATGTAACAGCAAGACTCAGAGGAGCCCACACACTCAGATCTTAACCCCAGTGTGCAGAAAGGGTCAAAACGTGTTTTTCAGCAGAAATAAACATGTTTCTGCAAGTTTGGTCAACCCCATGTAAGTTATGGGGCAGTAACAGAACACTTTTCAAAACGTGTTTTTCAGCCCGAAATAAACGCGTTTTTTCAGACAACTGAATCCCCATGTAACAGCAAGGTTCAGAAGAGCCCACACTCTCAGCTCTTAACCCCAGTGTGCAGGAAGGGTCAAAACGTGTTTTTCAGCAGAAATAAACATGTTTCTGCAAGTTTGGTCAACCCCATGTAAGTTATGGGGCAGTAACAGAACACTTTTCAAAACGTGTTTTTCAGCCCGAAATAAACGCGTTTTTTCAGAAAACTGAATCCCCATGCAACAGCAAGGCTCAGAAGAGCCCACACACTCAGCTCTTAACCCCAGTGTGCAGAAAGGGTCAAAACGTGTTTTTCAGCAGAAATAAACATGTTTCTGCAAGTTTGGTCAACCCCATGTAAGTTATGGGGCAGTAACAGAACACTTTTCAAAACGTGTTTTTCAGCCCGAAATAAACGCGTTTTTTCAGACAACTGAATCCCCATGTAACAGCAAGGTTCAGAAGAGCCCACACTCTCAGCTCTTAACCCCAGTGTGCAGGAAGGGTCAAAACGTGTTTTTCAGCAGAAATAAACATGTTTCTGCAAGTTTGGTCAACCCAATGTAAGTTATGGGGCAGTAACAGAACACTTTTCAAAACGTGTTTTTCAGCCCGAAATAAACGCGTTTTTTCAGAAAACTGAATCCCCATGCAACAGCAAGGCTCAGAAGAGCCCACACACTCAGCTCTTAACCCCAGTGTGCAGAAAGGGTCAAAACGTGTTTTTCAGCAGAAATAAACATGTTTCTGCAAGTTTGGTCAACCCCATGTAAGTTATGGGGCAGTAACAGAACACTTTTCAAAACGTGTTTTTCAGCCCGAAATAAACGCGTTTTTTCAGACAACTGAATCACCATGTAACAGCAAGGCTCAGAGGAGCCCACACACTCAGCTCTTAACCCCAGTGTGCAGAAAGAGTCAAAACGTGTTTTTCAGCAGAAATAAACATGTTTCTGCAAGTTTGGTCAACCCCATGTAAGTTATGGGGCAGTAACAGAACACTTTTCAAAACGTGTTTTTCAGCCCGAAATAAACGCGTTTTTTCAGACAACTGAATCCCCATGCAACAGCAAGGCTCAGAAGAGCCCACACACTCAGCTCTTAACCCCAGTGTGCAGAAAGGGTCAAAACGTGTTTTTCAGCAGAAATAAACATGTTTCTGCAAGTTTGGTCAACCCCATGTAAGTTATGGGGCAGTAACAGAACACTTTTCAAAACGTGTTTTTCAGCCCGAAAAAAACGCGTTTTTTCAGACAACTGAATCACCATGTAACAGCAAGGCTCAGAGGAGCCCACACACTCAGCTCTTAACCCCAGTGTGCAGGAAGAGTCAAAACGTGTTTTTCAGCAGAAATAAACATGTTTCTGCAAGTTTGGTCAACCCCATGTAAGTTATGGGGCAGTAACAGAACACTTTTCAAAACGTGTTTTTCAGCCCGAAATAAACGCGTTTTTTCAGACAACTGAATCCCCATGTAACAGCAAGGCTCAGAGGAGCCCACACACTCAGATCTTAACCCCAGTGTGCAGAAAGGGTCAAAACGTGTTTTTCAGCAGAAATAAACATGTTTCTGCAAGTTTGGTCAACCCCATGTAAGTTATGGGACAGTAACAGCACACTTTTCAAAACGTGTTTTTCAGCCCGAAATAAACGCGTTTTTTCAGACAACTGAATCCCCATGTAACAGCAAGACTCAGAGGAGCCCACACACTCAGATCTTAACCCCAGTGTGCAGAAAGGGTCAAAACGTGTTTTTCAGCAGAAATAAACATGTTTCTGCAAGTTTGGTCAACCCCATGTAAGTTATGGGGCAGTAACAGAACACTTTTCAAAACGTGTTTTTCAGCCCGAAATAAACGCGTTTTTTCAGACAACTGAATCCCCATGTAACAGCAAGGTTCAGAAGAGCCCACACTCTCAGCTCTTAACCCCAGTGTGCAGGAAGGGTCAAAACGTGTTTTTCAGCAGAAATAAACATGTTTCTGCAAGTTTGGTCAACCCCATGTAAGTTATGGGGCAGTAACAGAACACTTTTCAAAACGTGTTTTTCAGCCCGAAATAAACGCGTTTTTTCAGAAAACTGAATCCCCATGCAACAGCAAGGCTCAGAAGAGCCCACACACTCAGCTCTTAACCCCAGTGTGCAGAAAGGGTCAAAACGTGTTTTTCAGCAGAAATAAACATGTTTCTGCAAGTTTGGTCAACCCCATGTAAGTTATGGGGCAGTAACAGAACACTTTTCAAAACGTGTTTTTCAGCCCGAAATAAACGCGTTTTTTCAGACAACTGAATCACCATGTAACAGCAAGGCTCAGAGGAGCCCACACACTCAGCTCTTAACCCCAGTGTGCAGAAAGAGTCAAAACGTGTTTTTCAGCAGAAATAAACATGTTTCTGCAAGTTTGGTCAACCCCATGTAAGTTATGGGGCAGTAACAGAACACTTTTCAAAACGTGTTTTTCAGCCCGAAATAAACGCGTTTTTTCAGACAACTGAATCCCCATGCAACAGCAAGGCTCAGAAGAGCCCACACACTCAGCTCTTAACCCCAGTGTGCAGAAAGGGTCAAAACGTGTTTTTCAGCAGAAATAAACATGTTTCTGCAAGTTTGGTCAACCCCATGTAAGTTATGGGGCAGTAACAGAACACTTTTCAAAACGTGTTTTTCAGCCCGAAAAAAACGCGTTTTTTCAGACAACTGAATCACCATGTAACAGCAAGGCTCAGAGGAGCCCACACACTCAGCTCTTAACCCCAGTGTGCAGGAAGAGTCAAAACGTGTTTTTCAGCAGAAATAAACATGTTTCTGCAAGTTTGGTCAACCCCATGTAAGTTATGGGGCAGTAACAGAACACTTTTCAAAACGTGTTTTTCAGCCCGAAATAAACGCGTTTTTTCAGACAACTGAATCCCCATGTAACAGCAAGGCTCAGAGGAGCCCACACACTCAGATCTTAACCCCAGTGTGCAGAAAGGGTCAAAACGTGTTTTTCAGCAGAAATAAACATGTTTCTGCAAGTTTGGTCAACCCCATGTAAGTTATGGGGCAGTAACAGAACACTTTTCAAAACGTGTTTTTCAGCCCGAAATAAACGCGTTTTTTCAGACAACTGAATCCCCATGCAACAGCAAGGCTCAGAAGAGCCCACACACTCAGCTCTTAACCCCAGTGTGCAGAAAGAGTCAAAACGTGTTTTTCAGCAGAAATAAACATGTTTCTGCAATTTTGGTCAACCCCATGTAATTTATGGGGCAGTAACAGCACACTTTTCAAAACGTGTTTTTCAGCCCGAAATAAACGCGTTTTTTCAGACAACTGAATCCCCATGTAACAGCAAGGCTCAGAGGAGCCCACACACTCAGATCTTAACCCCAGTGTGCAGAAAGGGTCAAAACGTGTTTTTCAGCAGAAATAAACATGTTTCTGCAAGTTTGGTCAACCCCATGTAAGTTATGGGACAGTAACAGCACACTTTTCAAAACGTGTTTTTCAGCCCGAAATAAACGCGTTTTTTCAGACAACTGAATCCCCATGTAACAGCAAGACTCAGAGGAGCCCACACACTCAGATCTTAACCCCAGTGTGCAGAAAGGGTCAAAACGTGTTTTTCAGCAGAAATAAACATGTTTCTGCAAGTTTGGTCAACCCCATGTAAGTTATGGGGCAGTAACAGAACACTTTTCAAAACGTGTTTTTCAGCCCGAAATAAACGCGTTTTTTCAGACAACTGAATCCCCATGTAACAGCAAGGTTCAGAAGAGCCCACACTCTCAGCTCTTAACCCCAGTGTGCAGGAAGGGTCAAAACGTGTTTTTCAGCAGAAATAAACATGTTTCTGCAAGTTTGGTCAACCCCATGTAAGTTATGGGGCAGTAACAGAACACTTTTCAAAACGTGTTTTTCAGCCCGAAATAAACGCGTTTTTTCAGAAAACTGAATCCCCATGCAACAGCAAGGCTCAGAAGAGCCCACACACTCAGCTCTTAACCCCAGTGTGCAGAAAGGGTCAAAACGTGTTTTTCAGCAGAAATAAACATGTTTCTGCAAGTTTGGTCAACCCCATGTAAGTTATGGGGCAGTAAGAGAACACTTTTCAAAACGTGTTTTTCAGCCCGAAATAAACGCGTTTTTTCAGACAACTGAATCACCATGTAACAGCAAGGCTCAGAGGAGCCCACACACTCAGCTCTTAACCCCAGTGTGCAGAAAGAGTCAAAACGTGTTTTTCAGCAGAAATAAACATGTTTCTGCAAGTTTGGTCAACCCCATGTAAGTTATGGGGCAGTAACAGAACACTTTTCAAAACGTGTTTTTCAGCCCGAAATAAACGCGTTTTTTCAGACAACTGAATCCCCATGTAACAGCAAGGTTCAGAAGAGCCCACACTCTCAGCTCTTAACCCCAGTGTGCAGGAAGGGTCAAAACGTGTTTTTCAGCAGAAATAAACATGTTTCTGCAAGTTTGGTCAACCCCATGTAAGTTATGGGGCAGTAACAGAACACTTTTCAAAACGTGTTTTTCAGCCCGAAATAAACGCGTTTTTTCAGACAACTGAATCCCCATGCAACAGCAAGGCTCAGAAGAGCCCACACACTCAGCTCTTAACCCCAGTGTGCAGAAAGAGTCAAAACGTGTTTTTCAGCAGAAATAAACATGTTTCTGCAATTTTGGTCAACCCCATGTAATTTATGGGGCAGTAACAGCACACTTTTCAAAACGTGTTTTTCAGCCCGAAATAAACGCGTTTTTTCAGACAACTGAATCCCCATGTAACAGCAAGGCTCAGAGGAGCCCACACACTCAGATCTTAACCCCAGTGTGCAGAAAGGGTCAAAACGTGTTTTTCAGCAGAAATAAACATGTTTCTGCAAGTTTGGTCAACCCCATGTAAGTTATGGGACAGTAACAGCACACTTTTCAAAACGTGTTTTTCAGCCCGAAATAAACGCGTTTTTTCAGACAACTGAATCCCCATGTAACAGCAAGACTCAGAGGAGCCCACACACTCAGATCTTAACCCCAGTGTGCAGAAAGGGTCAAAACGTGTTTTTCAGCAGAAATAAACATGTTTCTGCAAGTTTGGTCAACCCCATGTAAGTTATGGGGCAGTAACAGAACACTTTTCAAAACGTGTTTTTCAGCCCGAAATAAACGCGTTTTTTCAGACAACTGAATCCCCATGTAACAGCAAGGTTCAGAAGAGCCCACACTCTCAGCTCTTAACCCCAGTGTGCAGGAAGGGTCAAAACGTGTTTTTCAGCAGAAATAAACATGTTTCTGCAAGTTTGGTCAACCCCATGTAAGTTATGGGGCAGTAACAGAACACTTTTCAAAACGTGTTTTTCAGCCCGAAATAAACGCGTTTTTTCAGAAAACTGAATCCCCATGCAACAGCAAGGCTCAGAAGAGCCCACACACTCAGCTCTTAACCCCAGTGTGCAGAAAGGGTCAAAACGTGTTTTTCAGCAGAAATAAACATGTTTCTGCAAGTTTGGTCAACCCCATGTAAGTTATGGGGCAGTAACAGAACACTTTTCAAAACGTGTTTTTCAGCCCGAAATAAACGCGTTTTTTCAGACAACTGAATCACCATGTAACAGCAAGGCTCAGAGGAGCCCACACACTCAGCTCTTAACCCCAGTGTGCAGAAAGAGTCAAAACGTGTTTTTCAGCAGAAATAAACATGTTTCTGCAAGTTTGGTCAACCCCATGTAAGTTATGGGGCAGTAACAGAACACTTTTCAAAACGTGTTTTTCAGCCCGAAATAAACGCGTTTTTTCAGACAACTGAATCCCCATGTAACAGCAAGGTTCAGAAGAGCCCACACTCTCAGCTCTTAACCCCAGTGTGCAGGAAGGGTCAAAACGTGTTTTTCAGCAGAAATAAACATGTTTCTGCAAGTTTGGTCAACCCCATGTAAGTTATGGGGCAGTAACAGAACACTTTTCAAAACGTGTTTTTCAGCCCGAAATAAACGCGTTTTTTCAGACAACTGAATCCCCATGCAACAGCAAGGCTCAGAAGAGCCCACACACTCAGCTCTTAACCCCAGTGTGCAGAAAGGGTCAAAACGTGTTTTTCAGCAGAAATAAACATGTTTCTGCAAGTTTGGTCAACCCCATGTAAGTTATGGGGCAGTAACAGAACACTTTTCAAAACGTGTTTTTCAGCCCGAAATAAACGCGTTTTTTCAGACAACTGAATCCCCATGTAACAGCAAGGCTCAGAGGAGCCCACACACTCAGATCTTAACCCCAGTGTGCAGAAAGGGTCAAAACGTGTTTTTCAGCAGAAATAAACATGTTTCTGCAAGTTTGGTCAACCCCATGTAAGTTATGGGGCAGTAACAGAACACTTTTCAAAACGTGTTTTTCAGCCCGAAATAAACGCGTTTTTTCAGACAACTGAATCCCCATGCAACAGCAAGGCTCAGAAGAGCCCACACACTCAGCTCTTAACCCCAGTCTGCAGAAAGAGTCAAAACGTGTTTTTCAGCAGAAATAAACATGTTTCTGCAATTTTGGTCAACCCCATGTAATTTATGGGGCAGTAACAGCACACTTTTCAAAACGTGTTTTTCAGCCCGAAATAAACGCGTTTTTTCAGACAACTGAATCCCCATGTAACAGCAAGACTCAGAGGAGCCCACACACTCAGATCTTAACCCCAGTGTGCAGAAAGGGTCAAAACGTGTTTTTCAGCAGAAATAAACATGTTTCTGCAAGTTTGGTCAACCCCATGTAAGTTATGGGGCAGTAACAGAACACTTTTCAAAACGTGTTTTTCAGCCCGAAATAAACGCGTTTTTTCAGACAACTGAATCCCCATGTAACAGCAAGGTTCAGAAGAGCCCACACTCTCAGCTCTTAACCCCAGTGTGCAGGAAGGGTCAAAACGTGTTTTTCAGCAGAAATAAACATGTTTCTGCAAGTTTGGTCAACCCCATGTAAGTTATGGGACAGTAACAGCACACTTTTCAAAACGTGTTTTTCAGCCCGAAATAAACGCGTTTTTTCAGACAACTGAATCCCCATGTAACAGCAAGGCTCAGAGGAGCCCACACACTCAGATCTTAACCCCAGTGTGCAGAAAGGGTCAAAACGTGTTTTTCAGCAGAAATAAACATGTTTCTGCAAGTTTGGTCAACCCCATGTAAGTTATGGGGCAGTAACAGAACACTTTTCAAAACGTGTTTTTCAGCCCGAAATAAACGCGTTTTTTCAGACAACTGAATCACCATGTAACAGCAAGGCTCAGAGGAGCCCACACACTCAGCTCTTAACCCCAGTGTGCAGGAAGGGTCAAAACGTGTTTTTCAGCAGAAATAAACATGTTTCTGCAAGTTTGGTCAACCCCATGTAAGTTATGGGGCAGTAACAGAACACTTTTCAAAACGTGTTTTTCAGCCCGAAATAAACGCGTTTTTTCAGACAACTGAATCCCCATGCAACAGCAAGGCTCAGAAGAGCCCACACACTCAGCTCTTAACCCCAGTGTGCAGAAAGAGTCAAAACGTGTTTTTCAGCAGAAATAAACATGTTTCTGCAATTTTGGTCAACCCCATGTAAGTTATGGGGCAGTAACAGCACACTTTTCAAAACGTGTTTTTCAGCCCGAAATAAACGCGTTTTTTCAGACAACTGAATCCCCATGTAACAGCAAGGCTCAGAGGAGCCCACACACTCAGATCTTAACCCCAGTGTGCAGAAAGGGTCAAAACGTGTTTTTCAGCAGAAATAAACATGTTTCTGCAAGTTTGGTCAACCCCATGTAAGTTATGGGACAGTAACAGCACACTTTTCAAAACGTGTTTTTCAGCCCGAAATAAACGCGTTTTTTCAGACAAATGAATCCCCATGTAACAGCAAGACTCAGAGGAGCCCACACACTCAGATCTTAACCCTAGTGTGCAGAAAGGGTAAAAACGTGTTTTTCAGCAGAAATAAACATGTTTCTGCAAGTTTGGTTAACCCCATGTAAGTTATGGGGAAGAAACAGAACACTTTTCAAAACGTGTTTTTCAGCCCGAAATAAACGCGTTTTTTCAGACAACTGAATCCCCATGTAACAGCAAGGTTCAGAAGAGCCCACACTCTCAGCTCTTAACCCCAGTGTGCAGGAAGGGTCAAAACGTGTTTTTCAGCAGAAATAAACATGTTTCTGCAAGTTTGGTCAACCCCATGTAAGTTATGGGGCAGTAACAGAACACTTTTCAAAACGTGTTTTTCAGCCCGAAATAAACGCGTTTTTTCAGACAACTGAATCCCCATGCAACAGCAAGGCTCAGAAGAGCCCACACACTCAGCTCTTAACCCCAGTGTGCAGAAAGAGTCAAAACGTGTTTTTCAGCAGAAATAAACATGTTTCTGCAAGTTTGGTCAACCCCATGTAAGTTATGGGGCAGTAACAGAACACTTTTCAAAACGTGTTTTTCAGCCCGAAATAAACGCGTTTTTTCAGACAACTGAATCACCATGTAACAGCAAGGCTCAGAGGAGCCCACACACTCAGCTCTTAACCCCAGTGTGCAGAAAGAGTCAAAACGTGTTTTTCAGCAGAAATAAACATGTTTCTGCAAGTTTGGTCAACCCCATGTAAGTTATGGGGCAGTAACAGAACACTTTTCAAAACGTGTTTTTCAGCCCGAAATAAACGCGTTTTTTCAGACAACTGAATCCCCATGTAACAGCAAGGCTCAGAGGAGCCCACACACTCAGCTCTTAGCCCCAGTGTGCAGAAAGTGTCAAAACGTGTTTTTCAGCAGAAATAAACATGTTTCTGCAAGTTTGGTCAACCCCATGTAAGTTATGGGACAGTAACAGCACACTTTTCAAAACGTGTTTTTCAGCCCGAAATAAACGCGTTTTTTCAGAAAACTGAATCCCCAGGTAACAGCAAGGCTCAGAGGAGCCCACACACTCAGATCTTAACCCCAGTGTGCAGAAAGGGTCAAAACGTGTTTTTCAGCAGAAATAAACATGTTTCTGCAAGTTTGGTCAACCCCATGTAAGTTATGGGGCAGTAACAGAACACTTTTCAAAACGTGTTTTTCAGCCCGAAATAAACGCGTTTTTTCAGACAACTGAATCACCATGTAACAGCAAGGCTCAGAGGAGCCCACACACTCAGCTCTTAACCCCAGTGTGCAGGAAGGGTCAAAACGTGTTTTTCAGCAGAAATAAACATGTTTCTGCAAGTTTGGTCAACCCCATGTAAGTTATGGGGCAGTAACAGAACACTTTTCAAAACGTGTTTTTCAGCCCGAAATAAACGCGTTTTTTCAGACAACTGAATCCCCATGCAACAGCAAGGCTCAGAAGAGCCCACACACTCAGCTCTTAACCCCAGTGTGCAGAAAGTGTCAAAACGTGTTTTTCAGCAGAAATAAACATGTTTCTGCAAGTTTGGTCAACCCCATGTAAGTTATGGGACAGTAACAGCACACTTTTCAAAACGTGTTTTTCAGCCCGAAATAAACGCGTTTTTTCAGACAACTGAATCCCCATGTAACAGCAAGACTCAGAGGAGCCCACACACTCAGATCTTAACCCCAGTGTGCAGAAAGGGTCAAAACGTGTTTTTCAGCAGAAATAAACATGTTTCTGCAAGTTTGGTCAACCCCATGTAAGTTATGGGGCAGTAACAGAACACTTTTCAAAACGTGTTTTTCAGCCCGAAATAAACGCGTTTTTTCAGACAACTGAATCCCCATGCAACAGCAAGGCTCAGAAGAGCCCACACACTCAGCTCTTAACCCCAGTGTGCAGAAAGAGTCAAAACGTGTTTTTCAGCAGAAATAAACATGTTTCTGCAATTTTGGTCAACCCCATGTAAGTTATGGGGCAGTAACAGCACACTTTTCAAAACGTGTTTTTCAGCCCGAAATAAACGCGTTTTTTCAGACAACTGAATCCCCATGTAACAGCAAGGCTCAGAGGAGCCCACACACTCAGATCTTAACCCCAGTGTGCAGAAAGGGTCAAAACGTGTTTTTCAGCAGAAATAAACATGTTTCTGCAAGTTTGGTCAACCCCATGTAAGTTATGGGACAGTAACAGCACACTTTTCAAAACGTGTTTTTCAGCCCGAAATAAACGCGTTTTTTCAGACAAATGAATCCCCATGTAACAGCAAGACTCAGAGGAGCCCACACACTCAGATCTTAACCCTAGTGTGCAGAAAGGGTAAAAACGTGTTTTTCAGCAGAAATAAACATGTTTCTGCAAGTTTGGTTAACCCCATGTAAGTTATGGGGAAGTAACAGAACACTTTTCAAAACGTGTTTTTCAGCCCGAAATAAACGCGTTTTTTCAGACAACTGAATCCCCATGTAACAGCAAGGTTCAGAAGAGCCCACACTCTCAGCTCTTAACCCCAGTGTGCAGGAAGGGTCAAAACGTGTTTTTCAGCAGAAATAAACATGTTTCTGCAAGTTTGGTCAACCCCATGTAAGTTATGGGGCAGTAACAGAACACTTTTCAAAACGTGTTTTTCAGCCCGAAATAAACGCGTTTTTTCAGACAACTGAATCCCCATGCAACAGCAAGGCTCAGAAGAGCCCACACACTCAGCTCTTAACCCCAGTGTGCAGAAAGAGTCAAAACGTGTTTTTCAGCAGAAATAAACATGTTTCTGCAAGTTTGGTCAACCCCATGTAAGTTATGGGGCAGTAACAGAACACTTTTCAAAACGTGTTTTTCAGCCCGAAATAAACGCGTTTTTTCAGACAACTGAATCACCATGTAACAGCAAGGCTCAGAGGAGCCCACACACTCAGCTCTTAACCCCAGTGTGCAGAAAGAGTCAAAACGTGTTTTTCAGCAGAAATAAACATGTTTCTGCAAGTTTGGTCAACCCCATGTAAGTTATGGGGCAGTAACAGAACACTTTTCAAAACGTGTTTTTCAGCCCGAAATAAACGCGTTTTTTCAGACAACTGAATCCCCATGTAACAGCAAGGCTCAGAGGAGCCCACACACTCAGCTCTTAGCCCCAGTGTGCAGAAAGTGTCAAAACGTGTTTTTCAGCAGAAATAAACATGTTTCTGCAAGTTTGGTCAACCCCATGTAAGTTATGGGACAGTAACAGCACACTTTTCAAAACGTGTTTTTCAGCCCGAAATAAACGCGTTTTTTCAGAAAACTGAATCCCCAGGTAACAGCAAGGCTCAGAGGAGCCCACACACTCAGATCTTAACCCCAGTGTGCAGAAAGGGTCAAAACGTGTTTTTCAGCAGAAATAAACATGTTTCTGCAAGTTTGGTCAACCCCATGTAAGTTATGGGGCAGTAACAGAACACTTTTCAAAACGTGTTTTTCAGCCCGAAATAAACGCGTTTTTTCAGACAACTGAATCACCATGTAACAGCAAGGCTCAGAGGAGCCCACACACTCAGCTCTTAACCCCAGTGTGCAGGAAGGGTCAAAACGTGTTTTTCAGCAGAAATAAACATGTTTCTGCAAGTTTGGTCAACCCCATGTAAGTTATGGGGCAGTAACAGAACACTTTTCAAAACGTGTTTTTCAGCCCGAAATAAACGCGTTTTTTCAGACAACTGAATCCCCATGCAACAGCAAGGCTCAGAAGAGCCCACACACTCAGCTCTTAACCCCAGTGTGCAGAAAGTGTCAAAACGTGTTTTTCAGCAGAAATAAACATGTTTCTGCAAGTTTGGTCAACCCCATGTAAGTTATGGGGCAGTAACAGAACACTTTTCAAAACGTGTTTTTCAGCCCGAAATAAACGCGTTTTTTCAGACAACTGAATCCCCATGCAACAGCAAGGCTCAGAAGAGCCCACACACTCAGCTCTTAACCCCAGTGTGCAGAAAGAGTCAAAACGTGTTTTTCAGCAGAAATAAACATGTTTCTGCAAGTTTGGTCAACCCCATGTAAGTTATGGGGCAGTAACAGAACACTTTTCAAAACGTGTTTTTCAGCCCGAAATAAACGCGTTTTTTCAGACAACTGAATCACCATGTAACAGCAAGGCTCAGAGGAGCCCACACACTCAGCTCTTAACCCCAGTGTGCAGAAAGAGTCAAAACGTGTTTTTCAGCAGAAATAAACATGTTTCTGCAAGTTTGGTCAACCCCATGTAAGTTATGGGGCAGTAACAGAACACTTTTCAAAACGTGTTTTTCAGCCCGAAATAAACGCGTTTTTTCAGACAACTGAATCCCCATGTAACAGCAAGGCTCAGAGGAGCCCACACACTCAGCTCTTAGCCCCAGTGTGCAGAAAGTGTCAAAACGTGTTTTTCAGCAGAAATAAACATGTTTCTGCAAGTTTGGTCAACCCCATATAAGTTATGGGACAGTAACAGCACACTTTTCAAAACGTGTTTTTCAGCCCGAAATAAACGCGTTTTTTCAGAAAACTGAATCCCCAGGTAACAGCAAGGCTCAGAGGAGCCCACACACTCAGATCTTAACCCCAGTGTGCAGAAAGGGTCAAAACGTGTTTTTCAGCAGAAATAAACATGTTTCTGCAAGTTTGGTCAACCCCATGTAAGTTATGGGGCAGTAACAGAACACTTTTCAAAACGTGTTTTTCAGCCCGAAATAAACGCGTTTTTTCAGACAACTGAATCACCATGTAACAGCAAGGCTCAGAGGAGCCCACACACTCAGCTCTTAACCCCAGTGTGCAGGAAGGGTCAAAACGTGTTTTTCAGCAGAAATAAACATGTTTCTGCAAGTTTGGTCAACCCCATGTAAGTTATGGGGCAGTAACAGAACACTTTTCAAAACGTGTTTTTCAGCCCGAAATAAACGCGTTTTTTCAGACAACTGAATCCCCATGCAACAGCAAGGCTCAGAAGAGCCCACACACTCAGCTCTTAACCCCAGTGTGCAGAAAGTGTCAAAACGTGTTTTTCAGCAGAAATAAACATGTTTCTGCAAGTTTGGTCAACCCCATGTAAGTTATGGGACAGTAACAGCACACTTTTCAAAACGTGTTTTTCAGCCCGAAATAAACGCGTTTTTTCAGACAACTGAATCCCCATGTAACAGCAAGACTCAGAGGAGCCCACACACTCAGATCTTAACCCCAGTGTGCAGAAAGGGTCAAAACGTGTTTTTCAGCAGAAATAAACATGTTTCTGCAAGTTTGGTCAACCCCATGTAAGTTATGGGGCAGTAACAGAACACTTTTCAAAACGTGTTTTTCAGCCCGAAATAAACGCGTTTTTTCAGACAACTGAATCCCCATGCAACAGCAAGGCTCAGAAGAGCCCACACACTCAGCTCTTAACCCCAGTGTGCAGAAAGAGTCAAAACGTGTTTTTCAGCAGAAATAAACATGTTTCTGCAATTTTGGTCAACCCCATGTAAGTTATGGGGCAGTAACAGCACACTTTTCAAAACGTGTTTTTCAGCCCGAAATAAACGCGTTTTTTCAGACAACTGAATCCCCATGTAACAGCAAGGCTCAGAGGAGCCCACACACTCAGATCTTAACCCCAGTGTGCAGAAAGGGTCAAAACGTGTTTTTCAGCAGAAATAAACATGTTTCTGCAAGTTTGGTCAACCCCATGTAAGTTATGGGACAGTAACAGCACACTTTTCAAAACGTGTTTTTCAGCCCGAAATAAACGCGTTTTTTCAGACAAATGAATCCCCATGTAACAGCAAGACTCAGAGGAGCCCACACACTCAGATCTTAACCCTAGTGTGCAGAAAGGGTAAAAACGTGTTTTTCAGCAGAAATAAACATGTTTCTGCAAGTTTGGTTAACCCCATGTAAGTTATGGGGAAGTAACAGAACACTTTTCAAAACGTGTTTTTCAGCCCGAAATAAACGCGTTTTTTCAGACAACTGAATCCCCATGTAACAGCAAGGTTCAGAAGAGCCCACACTCTCAGCTCTTAACCCCAGTGTGCAGGAAGGGTCAAAACGTGTTTTTCAGCAGAAATAAACATGTTTCTGCAAGTTTGGTCAACCCCATGTAAGTTATGGGGCAGTAACAGAACACTTTTCAAAACGTGTTTTTCAGCCCGAAATAAACGCGTTTTTTCAGACAACTGAATCCCCATGCAACAGCAAGGCTCAGAAGAGCCCACACACTCAGCTCTTAACCCCAGTGTGCAGAAAGAGTCAAAACGTGTTTTTCAGCAGAAATAAACATGTTTCTGCAAGTTTGGTCAACCCCATGTAAGTTATGGGGCAGTAACAGAACACTTTTCAAAACGTGTTTTTCAGCCCGAAATAAACGCGTTTTTTCAGACAACTGAATCACCATGTAACAGCAAGGCTCAGAGGAGCCCACACACTCAGCTCTTAACCCCAGTGTGCAGAAAGAGTCAAAACGTGTTTTTCAGCAGAAATAAACATGTTTCTGCAAGTTTGGTCAACCCCATGTAAGTTATGGGGCAGTAACAGAACACTTTTCAAAACGTGTTTTTCAGCCCGAAATAAACGCGTTTTTTCAGACAACTGAATCCCCATGTAACAGCAAGGCTCAGAGGAGCCCACACACTCAGCTCTTAGCCCCAGTGTGCAGAAAGTGTCAAAACGTGTTTTTCAGCAGAAATAAACATGTTTCTGCAAGTTTGGTCAACCCCATGTAAGTTATGGGACAGTAACAGCACACTTTTCAAAACGTGTTTTTCAGCCCGAAATAAACGCGTTTTTTCAGAAAACTGAATCCCCAGGTAACAGCAAGGCTCAGAGGAGCCCACACACTCAGATCTTAACCCCAGTGTGCAGAAAGGGTCAAAACGTGTTTTTCAGCAGAAATAAACATGTTTCTGCAAGTTTGGTCAACCCCATGTAAGTTATGGGGCAGTAACAGAACACTTTTCAAAACGTGTTTTTCAGCCCGAAATAAACGCGTTTTTTCAGACAACTGAATCACCATGTAACAGCAAGGCTCAGAGGAGCCCACACACTCAGCTCTTAACCCCAGTGTGCAGGAAGGGTCAAAACGTGTTTTTCAGCAGAAATAAACATGTTTCTGCAAGTTTGGTCAACCCCATGTAAGTTATGGGGCAGTAACAGAACACTTTTCAAAACGTGTTTTTCAGCCCGAAATAAACGCGTTTTTTCAGACAACTGAATCCCCATGCAACAGCAAGGCTCAGAAGAGCCCACACACTCAGCTCTTAACCCCAGTGTGCAGAAAGTGTCAAAACGTGTTTTTCAGCAGAAATAAACATGTTTCTGCAAGTTTGGTCAACCCCATGTAAGTTATGGGACAGTAACAGCACACTTTTCAAAACGTGTTTTTCAGCCCGAAATAAACGCGTTTTTTCAGACAACTGAATCCCCATGTAACAGCAAGACTCAGAGGAGCCCACACACTCAGATCTTAACCCCAGTGTGCAGAAAGGGTCAAAACGTGTTTTTCAGCAGAAATAAACATGTTTCTGCAAGTTTGGTCAACCCCATGTAAGTTATGGGGCAGTAACAGAACACTTTTCAAAACGTGTTTTTCAGCCCGAAATAAACGCGTTTTTTCAGACAACTGAATCCCCATGTAACAGCAAGGTTCAGAAGAGCCCACACTCTCAGCTCTTAACCCCAGTGTGCAGGAAGGGTCAAAACGTGTTTTTCAGCAGAAATAAACATGTTTCTGCAAGTTTGGTCAACCCCATGTAAGTTATGGGGCAGTAACAGAACACTTTTCAAAACGTGTTTTTCAGCCCGAAATAAACGCGTTTTTTCAGAAAACTGAATCCCCATGCAACAGCAAGGCTCAGAAGAGCCCACACACTCAGCTCTTAACCCCAGTGTGCAGAAAGGGTCAAAACGTGTTTTTCAGCAGAAATAAACATGTTTCTGCAAGTTTGGTCAACCCCATGTAAGTTATGGGGCAGTAACAGAACACTTTTCAAAACGTGTTTTTCAGCCCGAAATAAACGCGTTTTTTCAGACAACTGAATCACCATGTAACAGCAAGGCTCAGAGGAGCCCACACACTCAGCTCTTAACCCCAGTGTGCAGAAAGAGTCAAAACGTGTTTTTCAGCAGAAATAAACATGTTTCTGCAAGTTTGGTCAACCCCATGTAAGTTATGGGGCAGTAACAGAACACTTTTCAAAACGTGTTTTTCAGCCCGAAATAAACGCGTTTTTTCAGACAACTGAATCCCCATGTAACAGCAAGGTTCAGAAGAGCCCACACTCTCAGCTCTTAACCCCAGTGTGCAGGAAGGGTCAAAACGTGTTTTTCAGCAGAAATAAACATGTTTCTGCAAGTTTGGTCAACCCCATGTAAGTTATGGGGCAGTAACAGAACACTTTTCAAAACGTGTTTTTCAGCCCGAAATAAACGCGTTTTTTCAGACAACTGAATCCCCATGCAACAGCAAGGCTCAGAAGAGCCCACACACTCAGCTCTTAACCCCAGTGTGCAGAAAGGGTCAAAACGTGTTTTTCAGCAGAAATAAACATGTTTCTGCAAGTTTGGTCAACCCCATGTAAGTTATGGGGCAGTAACAGAACACTTTTCAAAACATGTTTTTCAGCCCGAAATAAACGCGTTTTTTCAGACAACTGAATCCCCATGTAACAGCAAGGCTCAGAGGAGCCCACACACTCAGATCTTAACCCCAGTGTGCAGAAAGGGTCAAAACGTGTTTTTCAGCAGAAATAAACATGTTTCTGCAAGTTTGGTCAACCCCATGTAAGTTATGGGGCAGTAACAGAACACTTTTCAAAACGTGTTTTTCAGCCCGAAATAAACGCGTTTTTTCAGACAACTGAATCCCCATGCAACAGCAAGGCTCAGAAGAGCCCACACACTCAGCTCTTAACCCCAGTGTGCAGAAAGAGTCAAAACGTGTTTTTCAGCAGAAATAAACATGTTTCTGCAATTTTGGTCAACCCCATGTAATTTATGGGGCAGTAACAGCACACTTTTCAAAACGTGTTTTTCAGCCCGAAATAAACGCGTTTTTTCAGACAACTGAATCCCCATGTAACAGCAAGGCTCAGAGGAGCCCACACACTCAGATCTTAACCCCAGTGTGCAGAAAGGGTCAAAACGTGTTTTTCAGCAGAAATAAACATGTTTCTGCAAGTTTGGTCAACCCCATGTAAGTTATGGGACAGTAACAGCACACTTTTCAAAACGTGTTTTTCAGCCCGAAATAAACGCGTTTTTTCAGACAACTGAATCCCCATGTAACAGCAAGACTCAGAGGAGCCCACACACTCAGATCTTAACCCCAGTGTGCAGAAAGGGTCAAAACGTGTTTTTCAGCAGAAATAAACATGTTTCTGCAAGTTTGGTCAACCCCATGTAAGTTATGGGGCAGTAACAGAACACTTTTCAAAACGTGCTTTTCAGCCCGAAATAAACGCGTTTTTTCAGACAACTGAATCCCCATGTAACAGCAAGGTTCAGAAGAGCCCACACTCTCAGCTCTTAACCCCAGTGTGCAGGAAGGGTCAAAACGTGTTTTTCAGCAGAAATAAACATGTTTCTGCAAGTTTGGTCAACCCCATGTAAGTTATGGGACAGTAACAGCACACTTTTCAAAACGTGTTTTTCAGCCCGAAATAAACGCGTTTTTTCAGACAACTGAATCCCCATGTAACAGCAAGGCTCAGAGGAGCCCACACACTCAGATCTTAACCCCAGTGTGCAGAAAGGGTCAAAACGTGTTTTTCAGCAGAAATAAACATGTTTCTGCAAGTTTGGTCAACCCCATGTAAGTTATGGGGCAGTAACAGAACACTTTTCAAAACGTGTTTTTCAGCCCGAAATAAACGCGTTTTTTCAGACAACTGAATCCCCATGTAACAGCAAGGCTCAGAGGAGCCCACACACTCAGATCTTAACCCCAGTGTGCAGAAAGGGTCAAAACGTGTTTTTCAGCAGAAATAAACATGTTTCTGCAAGTTTGGTCAACCCCATGTAAGTTATGGGACAGTAACAGCACACTTTTCAAAACGTGTTTTTCAGCCCGAAATAAACGCGTTTTTTCAGACAAATGAATCCCCATGTAACAGCAAGACTCAGAGGAGCCCACACACTCAGATCTTAACCCTAGTGTGCAGAAAGGGTAAAAACGTGTTTTTCAGCAGAAATAAACATGTTTCTGCAAGTTTGGTTAACCCCATGTAAGTTATGGGGAAGTAACAGAACACTTTTCAAAACGTGTTTTTCAGCCCGAAATAAACGCGTTTTTTCAGACAACTGAATCCCCATGTAACAGCAAGGTTCAGAAGAGCCCACACTCTCAGCTCTTAACCCCAGTGTGCAGGAAGGGTCAAAACGTGTTTTTCAGCAGAAATAAACATGTTTCTGCAAGTTTGGTCAACCCCATGTAAGTTATGGGGCAGTAACAGAACACTTTTCAAAACGTGTTTTTCAGCCCGAAATAAACGCGTTTTTTCAGACAACTGAATCCCCATGCAACAGCAAGGCTCAGAAGAGCCCACACACTCAGCTCTTAACCCCAGTGTGCAGAAAGAGTCAAAACGTGTTTTTCAGCAGAAATAAACATGTTTCTGCAAGTTTGGTCAACCCCATGTAAGTTATGGGGCAGTAACAGAACACTTTTCAAAACGTGTTTTTCAGCCCGAAATAAACGCGTTTTTTCAGACAACTGAATCCCCATGTAACAGCAAGGCTCAGAGGAGCCCACACACTCAGATCTTAACCCCAGTGTGCAGAAAGGGTCAAAACGTGTTTTTCAGCAGAAATAAACATGTTTCTGCAAGTTTGGTCAACCCCATGTAAGTTATGGGGCAGTAACAGAACACTTTTCAAAACGTGTTTTTCAGCCCGAAATAAACGCGTTTTTTCAGACAACTGAATCCCCATGCAACAGCAAGGCTCAGAAGAGCCCACACACTCAGCTCTTAACCCCAGTGTGCAGAAAGAGTCAAAACGTGTTTTTCAGCAGAAATAAACATGTTTCTGCAATTTTGGTCAACCCCATGTAATTTATGGGGCAGTAACAGCACACTTTTCAAAACGTGTTTTTCAGCCCGAAATAAACGCGTTTTTTCAGACAACTGAATCCCCATGTAACAGCAAGGCTCAGAGGAGCCCACACACTCAGATCTTAACCCCAGTGTGCAGAAAGGGTCAAAACGTGTTTTTCAGCAGAAATAAACATGTTTCTGCAAGTTTGGTCAACCCCATGTAAGTTATGGGACAGTAACAGCACACTTTTCAAAACGTGTTTTTCAGCCCGAAATAAACGCGTTTTTTCAGACAACTGAATCCCCATGTAACAGCAAGACTCAGAGGAGCCCACACACTCAGATCTTAACCCCAGTGTGCAGAAAGGGTCAAAACGTGTTTTTCAGCAGAAATAAACATGTTTCTGCAAGTTTGGTCAACCCCATGTAAGTTATGGGGCAGTAACAGAACACTTTTCAAAACGTGTTTTTCAGCCCGAAATAAACGCGTTTTTTCAGACAACTGAATCCCCATGTAACAGCAAGGTTCAGAAGAGCCCACACTCTCAGCTCTTAACCCCAGTGTGCAGGAAGGGTCAAAACGTGTTTTTCAGCAGAAATAAACATGTTTCTGCAAGTTTGGTCAACCCCATGTAAGTTATGGGACAGTAACAGCACACTTTTCAAAACGTGTTTTTCAGCCCGAAATAAACGCGTTTTTTCAGACAACTGAATCCCCATGTAACAGCAAGGCTCAGAGGAGCCCACACACTCAGATCTTAACCCCAGTGTGCAGAAAGGGTCAAAACGTGTTTTTCAGCAGAAATAAACATGTTTCTGCAAGTTTGGTCAACCCCATGTAAGTTATGGGGCAGTAACAGAACACTTTTCAAAACGTGTTTTTCAGCCCGAAATAAACGCGTTTTTTCAGACAACTGAATCACCATGTAACAGCAAGGCTCAGAGGAGCCCACACACTCAGCTCTTAACCCCAGTGTGCAGGAAGGGTCAAAACGTGTTTTTCAGCAGAAATAAACATGTTTCTGCAAGTTTGGTCAACCCCATGTAAGTTATGGGGCAGTAACAGAACACTTTTCAAAACGTGTTTTTCAGCCCGAAATAAACGCGTTTTTTCAGACAACTGAATCCCCATGCAACAGCAAGGCTCAGAAGAGCCCACACACTCAGCTCTTAACCCCAGTGTGCAGAAAGAGTCAAAACGTGTTTTTCAGCAGAAATAAACATGTTTCTGCAATTTTGGTCAACCCCATGTAAGTTATGGGGCAGTAACAGAACACTTTTCAAAACGTGTTTTTCAGCCCGAAATAAACGCGTTTTTTCAGACAACTGAATCCCCATGCAACAGCAAGGCTCAGAAGAGCCCACACACTCAGCTCTTAACCCCAGTGTGCAGAAAGAGTCAAAACGTGTTTTTCAGCAGAAATAAACATGTTTCTGCAATTTTGGTCAACCCCATGTAATTTATGGGGCAGTAACAGCACACTTTTCAAAACGTGTTTTTCAGCCCGAAATAAACGCGTTTTTTCAGACAACTGAATCCCCATGTAACAGCAAGGCTCAGAGGAGCCCACACACTCAGATCTTAACCCCAGTGTGCAGAAAGGGTCAAAACGTGTTTTTCAGCAGAAATAAACATGTTTCTGCAAGTTTGGTCAACCCCATGTAAGTTATGGGACAGTAACAGCACACTTTTCAAAACGTGTTTTTCAGCCCGAAATAAACGCGTTTTTTCAGACAACTGAATCCCCATGTAACAGCAAGACTCAGAGGAGCCCACACACTCAGATCTTAACCCCAGTGTGCAGAAAGGGTCAAAACGTGTTTTTCAGCAGAAATAAACATGTTTCTGCAAGTTTGGTCAACCCCATGTAAGTTATGGGGCAGTAACAGAACACTTTTCAAAACGTGTTTTTCAGCCCGAAATAAACGCGTTTTTTCAGACAACTGAATCCCCATGTAACAGCAAGGTTCAGAAGAGCCCACACTCTCAGCTCTTAACCCCAGTGTGCAGGAAGGGTCAAAACGTGTTTTTCAGCAGAAATAAACATGTTTCTGCAAGTTTGGTCAACCCCATGTAAGTTATGGGACAGTAACAGCACACTTTTCAAAACGTGTTTTTCAGCCCGAAATAAACGCGTTTTTTCAGACAACTGAATCCCCATGTAACAGCAAGGCTCAGAGGAGCCCACACACTCAGATCTTAACCCCAGTGTGCAGAAAGGGTCAAAACGTGTTTTTCAGCAGAAATAAACATGTTTCTGCAAGTTTGGTCAACCCCATGTAAGTTATGGGGCAGTAACAGAACACTTTTCAAAACGTGTTTTTCAGCCCGAAATAAACGCGTTTTTTCAGACAACTGAATCACCATGTAACAGCAAGGCTCAGAGGAGCCCACACACTCAGCTCTTAACCCCAGTGTGCAGGAAGGGTCAAAACGTGTTTTTCAGCAGAAATAAACATGTTTCTGCAAGTTTGGTCAACCCCATGTAAGTTATGGGGCAGTAACAGAACACTTTTCAAAACGTGTTTTTCAGCCCGAAATAAACGCGTTTTTTCAGACAACTGAATCCCCATGCAACAGCAAGGCTCAGAAGAGCCCACACACTCAGCTCTTAACCCCAGTGTGCAGAAAGAGTCAAAACGTGTTTTTCAGCAGAAATAAACATGTTTCTGCAATTTTGGTCAACCCCATGTAAGTTATGGGGCAGTAACAGCACACTTTTCAAAACGTGTTTTTCAGCCCGAAATAAACGCGTTTTTTCAGACAACTGAATCCCCATGTAACAGCAAGGCTCAGAGGAGCCCACACACTCAGATCTTAACCCCAGTGTGCAGAAAGGGTCAAAACGTGTTTTTCAGCAGAAATAAACATGTTTCTGCAAGTTTGGTCAACCCCATGTAAGTTATGGGACAGTAACAGCACACTTTTCAAAACGTGTTTTTCAGCCCGAAATAAACGCGTTTTTTCAGACAAATGAATCCCCATGTAACAGCAAGACTCAGAGGAGCCCACACACTCAGATCTTAACCCTAGTGTGCAGAAAGGGTAAAAACGTGTTTTTCAGCAGAAATAAACATGTTTCTGCAAGTTTGGTTAACCCCATGTAAGTTATGGGGAAGTAACAGAACACTTTTCAAAACGTGTTTTTCAGCCCGAAATAAACGCGTTTTTTCAGACAACTGAATCCCCATGTAACAGCAAGGTTCAGAAGAGCCCACACTCTCAGCTCTTAACCCCAGTGTGCAGGAAGGGTCAAAACGTGTTTTTCAGCAGAAATAAACATGTTTCTGCAAGTTTGGTCAACCCCATGTAAGTTATGGGGCAGTAACAGAACACTTTTCAAAACGTGTTTTTCAGCCCGAAATAAACGCGTTTTTTCAGACAACTGAATCCCCATGCAACAGCAAGGCTCAGAAGAGCCCACACACTCAGCTCTTAACCCCAGTGTGCAGAAAGAGTCAAAACGTGTTTTTCAGCAGAAATAAACATGTTTCTGCAAGTTTGGTCAACCCCATGTAAGTTATGGGGCAGTAACAGAACACTTTTCAAAACGTGTTTTTCAGCCCGAAATAAACGCGTTTTTTCAGACAACTGAATCACCATGTAACAGCAAGGCTCAGAGGAGCCCACACACTCAGCTCTTAACCCCAGTGTGCAGAAAGAGTCAAAACGTGTTTTTCAGCAGAAATAAACATGTTTCTGCAAGTTTGGTCAACCCCATGTAAGTTATGGGGCAGTAACAGAACACTTTTCAAAACGTGTTTTTCAGCCCGAAATAAACGCGTTTTTTCAGACAACTGAATCCCCATGTAACAGCAAGGCTCAGAGGAGCCCACACACTCAGCTCTTAGCCCCAGTGTGCAGAAAGTGTCAAAACGTGTTTTTCAGCAGAAATAAACATGTTTCTGCAAGTTTGGTCAACCCCATGTAAGTTATGGGACAGTAACAGCACACTTTTCAAAACGTGTTTTTCAGCCCGAAATAAACGCGTTTTTTCAGAAAACTGAATCCCCATGTAACAGCAAGGCTCAGAGGAGCCCACACACTCAGATCTTAACCCCAGTGTGCAGAAAGGGTCAAAACGTGTTTTTCAGCAGAAATAAACATGTTTCTGCAAGTTTGGTCAACCCCATGTAAGTTATGGGGCAGTAACAGAACACTTTTCAAAACGTGTTTTTCAGCCCGAAATAAACGCGTTTTTTCAGACAACTGAATCACCATGTAACAGCAAGGCTCAGAGGAGCCCACACACTCAGCTCTTAACCCCAGTGTGCAGGAAGGGTCAAAACGTGTTTTTCAGCAGAAATAAACATGTTTCTGCAAGTTTGGTCAACCCCATGTAAGTTATGGGGCAGTAACAGAACACTTTTCAAAACGTGTTTTTCAGCCCGAAATAAACGCGTTTTTTCAGACAACTGAATCCCCATGCAACAGCAAGGCTCAGAAGAGCCCACACACTCAGCTCTTAACCCCAGTGTGCAGAAAGTGTCAAAACGTGTTTTTCAGCAGAAATAAACATGTTTCTGCAAGTTTGGTCAACCCCATGTAAGTTATGGGACAGTAACAGCACACTTTTCAAAACGTGTTTTTCAGCCCGAAATAAACGCGTTTTTTCAGACAACTGAATCCCCATGTAACAGCAAGGCTCAGAGGAGCCCACACACTCAGATCTTAACCCCAGTGTGCAGAAAGGGTCAAAACGTGTTTTTCAGCAGAAATAAACATGTTTCTGCAAGTTTGGTCAACCCCATGTAAGTTATGGGGCAGTAACAGAACACTTTTCAAAACGTGTTTTTCAGCCCTAAATAAACGCGTTTTTTCAGACAACTGAATCACCATGTAACAGCAAGGCTCAGAGGAGCCCACACACTCAGCTCTTAACCCCAGTGTGCAGGAAGGGTCAAAACGTGTTTTTCAGCAGAAATAAACATGTTTCTGCAAGTTTGGTCAACCCCATGTAAGTTATGGGGCAGTAACAGAACACTTTTCAAAACGTGTTTTTCAGCCCGAAATAAACGCGTTTTTTCAGACAACTGAATCCCCATGCATCAGCAAGGCTCAGAAGAGCCCACACACTCAGCTCTTAACCCCAGTGTGCAGAAAGAGTCAAAACGTGTTTTTCAGCAGAAATAAACATGTTTCTGCAAGTTTGGTCAACCCCATGTAAGTTATGGGGCAGTAACAGAACACTTTTCAAAACGTGTTTTTCAGCCCGAAATAAACGCGTTTTTTCAGACAACTGAATCCCCATGTAACAGCAAGGCTCAGAGGAGCCCACACACTCAGATCTTAACCCCAGTGTGCAGAAAGGGTCAAAACGTGTTTTTCAGCAGAAATAAACATGTTTCTGCAAGTTTGGTCAACCCCATGTAAGTTATGGGGCAGTAACAGAACACTTTTCAAAACGTGTTTTTCAGCCCGAAATAAACGCGTTTTTTCAGACAACTGAATCACCATGTAACAGCAAGGCTAAGAGGAGCCCACACACTCAGCTCTTAACCCCAGTGTGCAGGAAGGGTCAAAACGTGTTTTTCAGCAGAAATAAACATGTTTCTGCAAGTTTGGTCAACCCCATGTAAGTTATGGGGCAGTAACAGAACACTTTTCAAAACGTGTTTTTCAGCCCGAAATAAACGCGTTTTTTCAGACAACTGAATCCCCATGCAACAGCAAGGCTCAGAAGAGCCCACACACTCAGCTCTTAACCCCAGTGTGCAGAAAGTGTCAAAACGTGTTTTTCAGCAGAAATAAACATGTTTCTGCAAGTTTGGTCAACCCCATGTAAGTTATGGGACAGTAACAGCACACTTTTCAAAACGTGTTTTTCAGCCCGAAATAAACGCGTTTTTTCAGACAACTGAATCCCCATGTAACAGCAAGGCTCAGAGGAGCCCACACACTCAGATCTTAACCCCAGTGTGCAGAAAGGGTCAAAACGTGTTTTTCAGCAGAAATAAACATGTTTCTGCAAGTTTGGTCAACCCCATGTAAGTTATGGGGCAGTAACAGAACACTTTTCAAAACGTGTTTTTCAGCCCGAAATAAACGCGTTTTTTCAGACAACTGAATCACCATGTAACAGCAAGGCTCAGAGGAGCCCACACACTCAGCTCTTAACCCCAGTGTGCAGGAAGGGTCAAAACGTGTTTTTCAGCAGAAATAAACATGTTTCTGCAAGTTTGGTCAACCCCATGTAAGTTATGGGACAGTAACAGCACACTTTTCAAAACGTGTTTTTCAGCCCGAAATAAACGCGTTTTTTCAGACAACTGAATCCCCATGTAACAGCAAGACTCAGAGGAGCCCACACACTCAGATCTTAACCCTAGTGTGCAGAAAGGGTAAAAACGTGTTTTTCAGCAGAAATAAACATGTTTCTGCAAGTTTGGTCAACCCCATGTAAGTTATGGGGCAGTAACAGAACACTTTTCAAAACGTGTTTTTCAGCCCGAAATAAACGCGTTTTTTCAGACAACTGAATCCCCATGTAACAGCAAGGCTCAGAGGAGCCCACACACTCAGATCTTAACCCCAGTGTGCAGAAAGGGTCAAAACGTGTTTTTCAGCAGAAATAAACATGTTTCTGCAAGTTTGGTCAACCCCATGTAAGTTATGGGGCAGTAACAGAACACTTTTCAAAACGTGTTTTTCAGCCCGAAATAAACGCGTTTTTTCAGACAACTGAATCCCCATGTAACAGCAAGGCTCAGAGGAGCCCACACACTCAGATCTTAACCCCAGTGTGCAGAAAGGGTCAAAACGTGTTTTTCAGCAGAAATAAACATGTTTCTGCAAGTTTGGTCAACCCCATGTAAGTTATGGGACAGTAACAGCACACTTTTCAAAACGTGTTTTTCAGCCCGAAATAAACGCGTTTTTTCAGACAAATGAATCCCCATGTAACAGCAAGACTCAGAGGAGCCCACACACTCAGATCTTAACCCTAGTGTGCAGAAAGGGTAAAAACGTGTTTTTCAGCAGAAATAAACATGTTTCTGCAAGTTTGGTTAACCCCATGTAAGTTATGGGGAAGTAACAGAACACTTTTCAAAACGTGTTTTTCAGCCCGAAATAAACGCGTTTTTTCAGACAACTGAATCCCCATGTAACAGCAAGGTTCAGAAGAGCCCACACTCTCAGCTCTTAACCCCAGTGTGCAGGAAGGGTCAAAACGTGTTTTTCAGCAGAAATAAACATGTTTCTGCAAGTTTGGTCAACCCCATGTAAGTTATGGGGCAGTAACAGAACACTTTTCAAAACGTGTTTTTCAGCCCGAAATAAACGCGTTTTTTCAGACAACTGAATCCCCATGCAACAGCAAGGCTCAGAAGAGCCCACACACTCAGCTCTTAACCCCAGTGTGCAGAAAGAGTCAAAACGTGTTTTTCAGCAGAAATAAACATGTTTCTGCAAGTTTGGTCAACCCCATGTAAGTTATGGGGCAGTAACAGAACACTTTTCAAAACGTGTTTTTCAGCCCGAAATAAACGCGTTTTTTCAGACAACTGAATCACCATGTAACAGCAAGGCTCAGAGGAGCCCACACACTCAGCTCTTAACCCCAGTGTGCAGAAAGAGTCAAAACGTGTTTTTCAGCAGAAATAAACATGTTTCTGCAAGTTTGGTCAACCCCATGTAAGTTATGGGGCAGTAACAGAACACTTTTCAAAACGTGTTTTTCAGCCCGAAATAAACGCGTTTTTTCAGACAACTGAATCCCCATGTAACAGCAAGGCTCAGAGGAGCCCACACACTCAGCTCTTAGCCCCAGTGTGCAGAAAGTGTCAAAACGTGTTTTTCAGCAGAAATAAACATGTTTCTGCAAGTTTGGTCAACCCCATGTAAGTTATGGGACAGTAACAGCACACTTTTCAAAACGTGTTTTTCAGCCCGAAATAAACGCGTTTTTTCAGAAAACTGAATCCCCATGTAACAGCAAGGCTCAGAGGAGCCCACACACTCAGATCTTAACCCCAGTGTGCAGAAAGGGTCAAAACGTGTTTTTCAGCAGAAATAAACATGTTTCTGCAAGTTTGGTCAACCCCATGTAAGTTATGGGGCAGTAACAGAACACTTTTCAAAACGTGTTTTTCAGCCCGAAATAAACGCGTTTTTTCAGACAACTGAATCACCATGTAACAGCAAGGCTCAGAGGAGCCCACACACTCAGCTCTTAACCCCAGTGTGCAGGAAGGGTCAAAACGTGTTTTTCAGCAGAAATAAACATGTTTCTGCAAGTTTGGTCAACCCCATGTAAGTTATGGGGCAGTAACAGAACACTTTTCAAAACGTGTTTTTCAGCCCGAAATAAACGCGTTTTTTCAGACAACTGAATCCCCATGCAACAGCAAGGCTCAGAAGAGCCCACACACTCAGCTCTTAACCCCAGTGTGCAGAAAGTGTCAAAACGTGTTTTTCAGCAGAAATAAACATGTTTCTGCAAGTTTGGTCAACCCCATGTAAGTTATGGGACAGTAACAGCACACTTTTCAAAACGTGTTTTTCAGCCCGAAATAAACGCGTTTTTTCAGACAACTGAATCCCCATGTAACAGCAAGGCTCAGAGGAGCCCACACACTCAGATCTTAACCCCAGTGTGCAGAAAGGGTCAAAACGTGTTTTTCAGCAGAAATAAACATGTTTCTGCAAGTTTGGTCAACCCCATGTAAGTTATGGGGCAGTAACAGAACACTTTTCAAAACGTGTTTTTCAGCCCTAAATAAACGCGTTTTTTCAGACAACTGAATCACCATGTAACAGCAAGGCTCAGAGGAGCCCACACACTCAGCTCTTAACCCCAGTGTGCAGGAAGGGTCAAAACGTGTTTTTCAGCAGAAATAAACATGTTTCTGCAAGTTTGGTCAACCCCATGTAAGTTATGGGGCAGTAACAGAACACTTTTCAAAACGTGTTTTTCAGCCCGAAATAAACGCGTTTTTTCAGACAACTGAATCCCCATGCATCAGCAAGGCTCAGAAGAGCCCACACACTCAGCTCTTAACCCCAGTGTGCAGAAAGAGTCAAAACGTGTTTTTCAGCAGAAATAAACATGTTTCTGCAAGTTTGGTCAACCCCATGTAAGTTATGGGGCAGTAACAGAACACTTTTCAAAACGTGTTTTTCAGCCCGAAATAAACGCGTTTTTTCAGACAACTGAATCCCCATGTAACAGCAAGGCTCAGAGGAGCCCACACACTCAGATCTTAACCCCAGTGTGCAGAAAGGGTCAAAACGTGTTTTTCAGCAGAAATAAACATGTTTCTGCAAGTTTGGTCAACCCCATGTAAGTTATGGGGCAGTAACAGAACACTTTTCAAAACGTGTTTTTCAGCCCGAAATAAACGCGTTTTTTCAGACAACTGAATCACCATGTAACAGCAAGGCTAAGAGGAGCCCACACACTCAGCTCTTAACCCCAGTGTGCAGGAAGGGTCAAAACGTGTTTTTCAGCAGAAATAAACATGTTTCTGCAAGTTTGGTCAACCCCATGTAAGTTATGGGGCAGTAACAGAACACTTTTCAAAACGTGTTTTTCAGCCCGAAATAAACGCGTTTTTTCAGACAACTGAATCCCCATGCAACAGCAAGGCTCAGAAGAGCCCACACACTCAGCTCTTAACCCCAGTGTGCAGAAAGTGTCAAAACGTGTTTTTCAGCAGAAATAAACATGTTTCTGCAAGTTTGGTCAACCCCATGTAAGTTATGGGACAGTAACAGCACACTTTTCAAAACGTGTTTTTCAGCCCGAAATAAACGCGTTTTTTCAGACAACTGAATCCCCATGTAACAGCAAGGCTCAGAGGAGCCCACACACTCAGATCTTAACCCCAGTGTGCAGAAAGGGTCAAAACGTGTTTTTCAGCAGAAATAAACATGTTTCTGCAAGTTTGGTCAACCCCATGTAAGTTATGGGGCAGTAACAGAACACTTTTCAAAACGTGTTTTTCAGCCCGAAATAAACGCGTTTTTTCAGACAACTGAATCACCATGTAACAGCAAGGCTCAGAGGAGCCCACACACTCAGCTCTTAACCCCAGTGTGCAGGAAGGGTCAAAACGTGTTTTTCAGCAGAAATAAACATGTTTCTGCAAGTTTGGTCAACCCCATGTAAGTTATGGGACAGTAACAGCACACTTTTCAAAACGTGTTTTTCAGCCCGAAATAAACGCGTTTTTTCAGACAACTGAATCCCCATGTAACAGCAAGACTCAGAGGAGCCCACACACTCAGATCTTAACCCTAGTGTGCAGAAAGGGTAAAAACGTGTTTTTCAGCAGAAATAAACATGTTTCTGCAAGTTTGGTTAACCCCATGTAAGTTATGGGGAAGTAACAGAACACTTTTCAAAACGTGTTTTTCAGCCCGAAATAAACGCGTTTTTTCAGACAACTGAATCCCCATGTAACAGCAAGGTTCAGAAGAGCCCACACTCTCAGCTCTTAACCCCAGTGTGCAGGAAGGGTCAAAACGTGTTTTTCAGCAGAAATAAACATGTTTCTGCAAGTTTGGTCAACCCCATGTAAGTTATGGGGCAGTAACAGAACACTTTTCAAAACGTGTTTTTCAGCCCGAAATAAACGCGTTTTTTCAGACAACTGAATCCCCATGCAACAGCAAGGCTCAGAAGAGCCCACACACTCAGCTCTTAACCCCAGTGTGCAGAAAGAGTCAAAACGTGTTTTTCAGCAGAAATAAACATGTTTCTGCAAGTTTGGTCAACCCCATGTAAGTTATGGGGCAGTAACAGAACACTTTTCAAAACGTGTTTTTCAGCCCGAAATAAACGCGTTTTTTCAGAAAACTGAATCCCCATGTAACAGCAAGGCTCAGAGGAGCCCACACACTCAGATCTTAACCCCAGTGTTCAGAAAGGGTCAAAACGTGTTTTTCAGCAGAAATAAACATGTTTCTGCAAGTTTGGTCAACCCCATGTAAGTTATGGGGCAGTAACAGAACACTTTTCAAAACGTGTTTTTCAGCCCGAAATAAACGCGTTTTTTCAGACAACTGAATCACCATGTAACAGCAAGGCTCAGAGGAGCCCACACACTCAGCTCTTAACCCCAGTGTGCAGGAAGGGTCAAAACGTGTTTTTCAGCAGAAATAAACATGTTTCTGCAAGTTTGGTCAACCCCATGTAAGTTATGGGGCAGTAACAGAACACTTTTCAAAACGTGTTTTTCAGCCCGAAATAAACGCGTTTTTTCAGACAACTGAATCACCATGTAACAGCAAGGCTCAGAGGAGCCCACACACTCAGCTCTTAACCCCAGTGTGCAGAAAGAGTCAAAACGTGTTTTTCAGCAGAAATAAACATGTTTCTGCAAGTTTGGTCAACCCCATGTAAGTTATGGGGCAGTAACAGAACACTTTTCAAAACGTGTTTTTCAGCCCGAAATAAACGCGTTTTTTCAGACAACTGAATCCCCATGTAACAGCAAGGCTCAGAGGAGCCCACACACTCAGCTCTTAGCCCCAGTGTGCAGAAAGTGTCAAAACGTGTTTTTCAGCAGAAATAAACATGTTTCTGCAAGTTTGGTCAACCCCATGTAAGTTATGGGACAGTAACAGAACACTTTTCAAAACGTGTTTTTCAGCCCGAAATAAACGCGTTTTTTCAGACAACTGAATCACCATGTAACAGCAAGGCTCAGAGGAGCCCACACACTCAGCTCTTAACCCCAGTGTGCAGAAAGAGTCAAAACGTGTTTTTCAGAAGAAATAAACATGTTTCTGCAAGTTTGGTCAACCCCATGTAAGTTATGGGGCAGTAACAGAACACTTTTCAAAACGTGTTTTTCAGCCCGAAATGAACGCGTTTTTTCAGACAACTGAATCCCCATGTAACAGCAAGGCTCAGAGGAGCCCACACACTCAGCTCTTAGCCCCAGTGTGCAGAAAGTGTCAAAACGTGTTTTTCAGCAGAAATAAACATGTTTCTGCAAGTTTGGTCAACCCCATGTAAGTTATGGGACAGTAACAGCACACTTTTCAAAACGTGTTTTTCAGCCCGAAATAAACGCGTTTTTTCAGAAAACTGAATCCCCATGTAACAGCAAGGCTCAGAGGAGCCCACACACTCAGATCTTAACCCCAGTGTTCAGAAAGGGTCAAAACGTGTTTTTCAGCAGAAATAAACATGTTTCTGCAAGTTTGGTCAACCCCATGTAAGTTATGGGGCAGTAACAGAACACTTTTCAAAACGTGTTTTTCAGCCCGAAATAAACGCGTTTTTTCAGACAACTGAATCACCATGTAACAGCAAGGCTCAGAGGAGCCCACACACTCAGCTCTTAACCCCAGTGTGCAGGAAGGGTCAAAACGTGTTTTTCAGCAGAAATAAACATGTTTCTGCAAGTTTGGTCAACCCCATGTAAGTTATGGGGCAGTAACAGAACACTTTTCAAAACGTGTTTTTCAGCCCGAAATAAACGCGTTTTTTCAGACAACTGAATCCCCATGCAACAGCAAGGCTCAGAAGAGCCCACACACTCAGCTCTTAACCCCAGTGTGCAGAAAGAGTCAAAACGTGTTTTTCAGCAGAAATAAACATGTTTCTGCAATTTTGGTCAACCCCATGTAAGTTATGGGGCAGTAACAGCACACTTTTCAAAACGTGTTTTTCAGCCCGAAATAAACGCGTTTTTTCAGACAACTGAATCCCCATGTAACAGCAAGGCTCAGAGGAGCCCACACACTCAGATCTTAACCCCAGTGTGCAGAAAGGGTCAAAACGTGTTTTTCAGCAGAAATAAACATGTTTCTGCAAGTTTGGTCAACCCCATGTAAGTTATGGGACAGTAACAGCACACTTTTCAAAACGTGTTTTTCAGCCCGAAATAAACGCGTTTTTTCAGACAAATGAATCCCCATGTAACAGCAAGACTCAGAGGAGCCCACACACTCAGATCTTAACCCTAGTGTGCAGAAAGGGTAAAAACGTGTTTTTCAGCAGAAATAAACATGTTTCTGCAAGTTTGGTTAACCCCATGTAAGTTATGGGGAAGTAACAGAACACTTTTCAAAACGTGTTTTTCAGCCCGAAATAAACGCGTTTTTTCAGACAACTGAATCCCCATGTAACAGCAAGGTTCAGAAGAGCCCACACTCTCAGCTCTTAACCCCAGTGTGCAGGAAGGGTCAAAACGTGTTTTTCAGCAGAAATAAACATGTTTCTGCAAGTTTGGTCAACCCCATGTAAGTTATGGGGCAGTAACAGAACACTTTTCAAAACGTGTTTTTCAGCCCGAAATAAACGCGTTTTTTCAGACAACTGAATCCCCATGCAACAGCAAGGCTCAGAAGAGCCCACACACTCAGCTCTTAACCCCAGTGTGCAGAAAGAGTCAAAACGTGTTTTTCAGCAGAAATAAACATGTTTCTGCAAGTTTGGTCAACCCCATGTAAGTTATGGGGCAGTAACAGAACACTTTTCAAAACGTGTTTTTCAGCCCGAAATAAACGCGTTTTTTCAGACAACTGAATCACCATGTAACAGCAAGGCTCAGAGGAGCCCACACACTCAGCTCTTAACCCCAGTGTGCAGAAAGAGTCAAAACGTGTTTTTCAGCAGAAATAAACATGTTTCTGCAAGTTTGGTCAACCCCATGTAAGTTATGGGGCAGTAACAGAACACTTTTCAAAACGTGTTTTTCAGCCCGAAATAAACGCGTTTTTTCAGACAACTGAATCCCCATGTAACAGCAAGGCTCAGAGGAGCCCACACACTCAGCTCTTAGCCCCAGTGTGCAGAAAGTGTCAAAACGTGTTTTTCAGCAGAAATAAACATGTTTCTGCAAGTTTGGTCAACCCCATGTAAGTTATGGGACAGTAACAGCACACTTTTCAAAACGTGTTTTTCAGCCCGAAATAAACGCGTTTTTTCAGAAAACTGAATCCCCATGTAACAGCAAGGCTCAGAGGAGCCCACACACTCAGATCTTAACCCCAGTGTGCAGAAAGGGTCAAAACGTGTTTTTCAGCAGAAATAAACATGTTTCTGCAAGTTTGGTCAACCCCATGTAAGTTATGGGGCAGTAACAGAACACTTTTCAAAACGTGTTTTTCAGCCCGAAATAAACGCGTTTTTTCAGACAACTGAATCACCATGTAACAGCAAGGCTCAGAGGAGCCCACACACTCAGCTCTTAACCCCAGTGTGCAGGAAGGGTCAAAACGTGTTTTTCAGCAGAAATAAACATGTTTCTGCAAGTTTGGTCAACCCCATGTAAGTTATGGGGCAGTAACAGAACACTTTTCAAAACGTGTTTTTCAGCCCGAAATAAACGCGTTTTTTCAGACAACTGAATCCCCATGCAACAGCAAGGCTCAGAAGAGCCCACACACTCAGCTCTTAACCCCAGTGTGCAGAAAGTGTCAAAACGTGTTTTTCAGCAGAAATAAACATGTTTCTGCAAGTTTGGTCAACCCCATGTAAGTTATGGGACAGTAACAGCACACTTTTCAAAACGTGTTTTTCAGCCCGAAATAAACGCGTTTTTTCAGACAACTGAATCCCCATGTAACAGCAAGGCTCAGAGGAGCCCACACACTCAGATCTTAACCCCAGTGTGCAGAAAGGGTCAAAACGTGTTTTTCAGCAGAAATAAACATGTTTCTGCAAGTTTGGTCAACCCCATGTAAGTTATGGGGCAGTAACAGAACACTTTTCAAAACGTGTTTTTCAGCCCTAAATAAACGCGTTTTTTCAGACAACTGAATCACCATGTAACAGCAAGGCTCAGAGGAGCCCACACACTCAGCTCTTAACCCCAGTGTGCAGGAAGGGTCAAAACGTGTTTTTCAGCAGAAATAAACATGTTTCTGCAAGTTTGGTCAACCCCATGTAAGTTATGGGGCAGTAACAGAACACTTTTCAAAACGTGTTTTTCAGCCCGAAATAAACGCGTTTTTTCAGACAACTGAATCCCCATGCATCAGCAAGGCTCAGAAGAGCCCACACACTCAGCTCTTAACCCCAGTGTGCAGAAAGAGTCAAAACGTGTTTTTCAGCAGAAATAAACATGTTTCTGCAAGTTTGGTCAACCCCATGTAAGTTATGGGGCAGTAACAGAACACTTTTCAAAACGTGTTTTTCAGCCCGAAATAAACGCGTTTTTTCAGACAACTGAATCCCCATGTAACAGCAAGGCTCAGAGGAGCCCACACACTCAGATCTTAACCCCAGTGTGCAGAAAGGGTCAAAACGTGTTTTTCAGCAGAAATAAACATGTTTCTGCAAGTTTGGTCAACCCCATGTAAGTTATGGGGCAGTAACAGAACACTTTTCAAAACGTGTTTTTCAGCCCGAAATAAACGCGTTTTTTCAGACAACTGAATCACCATGTAACAGCAAGGCTAAGAGGAGCCCACACACTCAGCTCTTAACCCCAGTGTGCAGGAAGGGTCAAAACGTGTTTTTCAGCAGAAATAAACATGTTTCTGCAAGTTTGGTCAACCCCATGTAAGTTATGGGGCAGTAACAGAACACTTTTCAAAACGTGTTTTTCAGCCCGAAATAAACGCGTTTTTTCAGACAACTGAATCCCCATGCAACAGCAAGGCTCAGAAGAGCCCACACACTCAGCTCTTAACCCCAGTGTGCAGAAAGTGTCAAAACGTGTTTTTCAGCAGAAATAAACATGTTTCTGCAAGTTTGGTCAACCCCATGTAAGTTATGGGACAGTAACAGCACACTTTTCAAAACGTGTTTTTCAGCCCGAAATAAACGCGTTTTTTCAGACAACTGAATCCCCATGTAACAGCAAGGCTCAGAGGAGCCCACACACTCAGATCTTAACCCCAGTGTGCAGAAAGGGTCAAAACGTGTTTTTCAGCAGAAATAAACATGTTTCTGCAAGTTTGGTCAACCCCATGTAAGTTATGGGGCAGTAACAGAACACTTTTCAAAACGTGTTTTTCAGCCCGAAATAAACGCGTTTTTTCAGACAACTGAATCACCATGTAACAGCAAGGCTCAGAGGAGCCCACACACTCAGCTCTTAACCCCAGTGTGCAGGAAGGGTCAAAACGTGTTTTTCAGCAGAAATAAACATGTTTCTGCAAGTTTGGTCAACCCCATGTAAGTTATGGGACAGTAACAGCACACTTTTCAAAACGTGTTTTTCAGCCCGAAATAAACGCGTTTTTTCAGACAACTGAATCCCCATGTAACAGCAAGACTCAGAGGAGCCCACACACTCAGATCTTAACCCTAGTGTGCAGAAAGGGTAAAAACGTGTTTTTCAGCAGAAATAAACATGTTTCTGCAAGTTTGGTTAACCCCATGTAAGTTATGGGGAAGTAACAGAACACTTTTCAAAACGTGTTTTTCAGCCCGAAATAAACGCGTTTTTTCAGACAACTGAATCCCCATGTAACAGCAAGGTTCAGAAGAGCCCACACTCTCAGCTCTTAACCCCAGTGTGCAGGAAGGGTCAAAACGTGTTTTTCAGCAGAAATAAACATGTTTCTGCAAGTTTGGTCAACCCCATGTAAGTTATGGGGCAGTAACAGAACACTTTTCAAAACGTGTTTTTCAGCCCGAAATAAACGCGTTTTTTCAGACAACTGAATCCCCATGCAACAGCAAGGCTCAGAAGAGCCCACACACTCAGCTCTTAACCCCAGTGTGCAGAAAGAGTCAAAACGTGTTTTTCAGCAGAAATAAACATGTTTCTGCAAGTTTGGTCAACCCCATGTAAGTTATGGGGCAGTAACAGAACACTTTTCAAAACGTGTTTTTCAGCCCGAAATAAACGCGTTTTTTCAGAAAACTGAATCCCCATGTAACAGCAAGGCTCAGAGGAGCCCACACACTCAGATCTTAACCCCAGTGTTCAGAAAGGGTCAAAACGTGTTTTTCAGCAGAAATAAACATGTTTCTGCAAGTTTGGTCAACCCCATGTAAGTTATGGGGCAGTAACAGAACACTTTTCAAAACGTGTTTTTCAGCCCGAAATAAACGCGTTTTTTCAGACAACTGAATCACCATGTAACAGCAAGGCTCAGAGGAGCCCACACACTCAGCTCTTAACCCCAGTGTGCAGGAAGGGTCAAAACGTGTTTTTCAGCAGAAATAAACATGTTTCTGCAAGTTTGGTCAACCCCATGTAAGTTATGGGGCAGTAACAGAACACTTTTCAAAACGTGTTTTTCAGCCCGAAATAAACGCGTTTTTTCAGACAACTGAATCACCATGTAACAGCAAGGCTCAGAGGAGCCCACACACTCAGCTCTTAACCCCAGTGTGCAGAAAGAGTCAAAACGTGTTTTTCAGCAGAAATAAACATGTTTCTGCAAGTTTGGTCAACCCCATGTAAGTTATGGGGCAGTAACAGAACACTTTTCAAAACGTGTTTTTCAGCCCGAAATAAACACGTTTTTTCAGACAACTGAATCCCCATGTAACAGCAAGGCTCAGAGGAGCCCACACACTCAGCTCTTAGCCCCAGTGTGCAGAAAGTGTCAAAACGTGTTTTTCAGCAGAAATAAACATGTTTCTGCAAGTTTGGTCAACCCCATGTAAGTTATGGGACAGTAACAGAACACTTTTCAAAACGTGTTTTTCAGCCCGAAATAAACGCGTTTTTTCAGACAACTGAATCACCATGTAACAGCAAGGCTCAGAGGAGCCCACACACTCAGCTCTTAACCCCAGTGTGCAGAAAGAGTCAAAACGTGTTTTTCAGAAGAAATAAACATGTTTCTGCAAGTTTGGTCAACCCCATGTAAGTTATGGGGCAGTAACAGAACACTTTTCAAAACGTGTTTTTCAGCCCGAAATGAACGCGTTTTTTCAGACAACTGAATCCCCATGTAACAGCAAGGCTCAGAGGAGCCCACACACTCAGCTCTTAGCCCCAGTGTGCAGAAAGTGTCAAAACGTGTTTTTCAGCAGAAATAAACATGTTTCTGCAAGTTTGGTCAACCCCATGTAAGTTATGGGACAGTAACAGCACACTTTTCAAAACGTGTTTTTCAGCCCGAAATAAACGCGTTTTTTCAGAAAACTGAATCCCCATGTAACAGCAAGGCTCAGAGGAGCCCACACACTCAGATCTTAACCCCAGTGTTCAGAAAGGGTCAAAACGTGTTTTTCAGCAGAAATAAACATGTTTCTGCAAGTTTGGTCAACCCCATGTAAGTTATGGGGCAGTAACAGAACACTTTTCAAAACGTGTTTTTCAGCCCGAAATAAACACGTTTTTTCAGACAACTGAATCACCATGTAACAGCAAGGCTCAGAGGAGCCCACACACTCAGCTCTTAACCCCAGTGTGCAGGAAGGGTCAAAACGTGTTTTTCAGCAGAAATAAACATGTTTCTGCAAATTTGGTCAACCCCATGTAAGTTATGGGGCAGTAACAGAACACTTTTCAAAACGTGTTTTTCAGCCCGAAATAAACGCGTTTTTTCAGACAACTGAATCCCCATGCAACAGCAAGGCTCAGAAGAGCCCACACACTCAGCTCTTAACCCCAGTGTGCAGAAAGGGTCAAAACGTGTTTTTCAGCAGAAATAAACATGTTTCTGCAAGTTTGGTCAACCCCATGTAAGTTATGGGGCAGTAACAGAACACTTTTCAAAACGTGTTTTTCAGCCCGAAATAAACGCGTTTTTTCAGACAACTGAATCACCATGTAACAGCAAGGCTAAGAGGAGCCCACACACTCAGCTCTTAACCCCAGTGTGCAGGAAGGGTCAAAACGTGTTTTTCAGCAGAAATAAACATGTTTCTGCAAGTTTGGTCAACCCCATGTAAGTTATGGGGCAGTAACAGAACACTTTTCAAAACGTGTTTTTCAGCCCGAAATAAACGCGTTTTTTCAGACAACTGAATCCCCATGCAACAGCAAGGCTCAGAAGAGCCCACACACTCAGCTCTTAACCCCAGTGTGCAGAAAGTGTCAAAACGTGTTTTTCAGCAGAAATAAACATGTTTCTGCAAGTTTGGTCAACCCCATGTAAGTTATGGGACAGTAACAGCACACTTTTCAAAACGTGTTTTTCAGCCCGAAATAAACGCGTTTTTTCAGACAACTGAATCCCCATGTAACAGCAAGGCTCAGAGGAGCCCACACACTCAGATCTTAACCCCAGTGTGCAGAAAGGGTCAAAACGTGTTTTTCAGCAGAAATAAACATGTTTCTGCAAGTTTGGTCAACCCCATGTAAGTTATGGGGCAGTAACAGCACACTTTTCAAAACGTGTTTTTCAGCCCGAAATAAACGCGTTTTTTCAGACAACTGAATCCCCATGTAACAGCAAGGCTCAGAGGAGCCCACACACTCAGATCTTAACCCCAGTGTGCAGAAAGGGTCAAAACGTGTTTTTCAGCAGAAATAAACATGTTTCTGCAAGTTTGGTCAACCCCATGTAAGTTATGGGGCAGTAACAGAACACTTTTCAAAACGTGTTTTTCAGCCCGAAATAAACGCGTTTTTTCAGACAACTGAATCACCATGTAACAGCAAGGCTCAGAGGAGCCCACACACTCAGCTCTTAACCCCAGTGTGCAGGAACGGTCAAAACGTGTTTTTCAGCAGAAATAAACATGTTTCTGCAAGTTTGGTCAACCCCATGTAAGTTATGGGACAGTAACAGCACACTTTTCAAAACGTGTTTTTCAGCCCGAAATAAACGCGTTTTTTCAGACAACTGAATCCCCATGTAACAGCAAGACTCAGAGGAGCCCACACACTCAGATCTTAACCCTAGTGTGCAGAAAGGGTAAAAACGTGTTTTTCAGCAGAAATAAACATGTTTCTGCAAGTTTGGTTAACCCCATGTAAGTTATGGGGAAGTAACAGAACACTTTTCAAAACGTGTTTTTCAGCCCGAAATAAACGCGTTTTTTCAGACAACTGAATCCCCATGTAACAGCAAGGTTCAGAAGAGCCCACACTCTCAGCTCTTAACCCCAGTGTGCAGGAAGAGTCAAAACGTGTTTTTCAGCAGAAATAAACATGTTTCTGCAAGTTTGGTCAACCCCATGTAAGTTATGGGGCAGTAACAGAACACTTTTCAAAACGTGTTTTTCAGCCCAAAATAAACGCGTTTTTTCAGACAACTGAATCACCATGTAACAGCAAGGCTCAGAGGAGCCCACACACTCAGCTCTTAACCCCAGCGTGCAGAAAGAGTCAAAACGTGTTTTTTAGCAGAAATAAACATGTTTCTGCAAGTTTGGTCAACCCCATGTAAGTTATGGGGCAGTAACAGAACACTTTTCAAAACGTGTTTTTCAGCCCGAAATAAACGCGTTTTTTCAGACAACTGAATCCCCATGTAACAGCAAGGCTCAGAGGAGCCCACACACTCAGCTCTTAGCCCCAGTGTGCAGAAAGTGTCAAAACGTGTTTTTCAGCAGAAATAAACATGTTTCTGCAAGTTTGGTCAACCCCATGTAAGTTATGGGACAGTAACAGCACACTTTTCAAAACGTGTTTTTCAGCCCGAAATAAACGCGTTTTTTCAGAAAACTGAATCCCCATGTAACAGCAAGGCTCAGAGGAGCCCACACACTCAGATCTTAACCCCAGTGTTCAGAAAGGGTCAAAACGTGTTTTTCAGCAGAAATAAACATGTTTCTGCAAGTTTGGTCAACCCCATGTAAGTTATGGGGCAGTAACAGAACACTTTTCAAAACGTGTTTTTCAGCCCGAAATAAACGCGTTTTTTCAGACAACTGAATCACCATGTAACAGCAAGGCTCAGAGGAGCCCACACACTCAGCTCTTAACCCCAGTGTGCAGGAAGGGTCAAAACGTGTTTTTCAGCAGAAATAAACATGTTTCTGCAAGTTTGGTCAACCCCATGTAAGTTATGGGGCAGTAACAGAACACTTTTCAAAACGTGTTTTTCAGCCCGAAATAAACGCGTTTTTTCAGACAACTGAATCCCCATGCAACAGCAAGGCTCAGAAGAGCCCACACACTCAGCTCTTAACCCCAGTGTGCAGAAAGTGTCAAAACGTGTTTTTCAGCAGAAATAAACATGTTTCTGCAAGTTTGGTCAACCCCATGTAAGTTATGGGACAGTAACAGCACACTTTTCAAAACGTGTTTTTCAGCCCGAAATAAACGCGTTTTTTCAGAAAACTGAATCCCCATGTAACAGCAAGGCTCAGAGGAGCCCACACACTCAGATCTTAACCCCAGTGTGCAGAAAGGGTCAAAACGTGTTTTTCAGCAGAAATAAACATGTTTCTGCAAGTTTGGTCAACCCCATGTAAGTTATGGGGCAGTAACAGAACACTTTTCAAAACGTGTTTTTCAGCCCGAAATAAACGCGTTTTTTCAGACAACTGAATCACCATGTAACAGCAAGGCTCAGAGGAGCCCACACACTCAGCTCTTAACCCCAGTGTGCAGGAAGGGTCAAAACGTGTTTTTCAGCAGCAATAAACATGTTTCTGCAAGTTTGGTCAACCCCATGTAAGTTATGGGGCAGTAACAGAACACTTTTCAAAACGTGTTTTTCAGCCCGAAATAAACGCGTTTTTTCAGACAACTGAATCCCCATGTAACAGCAAGGCTCAGAGGAGCCCACACACTCAGATCTTAACCCCAGTGTGCAAAAAGGGTCAAAACGTGTTTTTCAGCAGAAATAAACATGTTTCTGCAAGTTTGGTCAACCCCATGTAAGTTATGGGGCAGTAACAGAACACTTTTCAAAACGTGTTTTTCAGCCCGAAATAAACGCGTTTTTTCAGACAACTGAATCACCATGTAACAGCAAGGCTCAGAGGAGCCCACACACTCAGCTCTTAACCCCAGTGTGCAGGAAGGGTCAAAACGTGTTTTTCAGCAGAAATAAACATGTTTCTGCAAGTTTGGTCAACCCCATGTAAGTTATGGGACAGTAACAGCACACTTTTCAAAACGTGTTTTTCAGCCCGAAATAAACGCGTTTTTTCAGACAACTGAATCCCCATGTAACAGCAAGACTCAGAGGAGCCCACACACTCAGATCTTAACCCTAGTGTGCAGAAAGGGTAAAAACGTGTTTTTCAGCAGAAATAAACATGTTTCTGCAAGTTTGGTTAACCCCATGTAAGTTATGGGGAAGTAACAGAACACTTTTCAAAACGTGTTTTTCAGCCCGAAATAAACGCGTTTTTTCAGACAACTGAATCCCCATGTAACAGCAAGGTTCAGAAGAGCCCACACTCTCAGCTCTTAACCCCAGTGTGCAGGAAGGGTCAAAACGTGTTTTTCAGCAGAAATAAACATGTTTCTGCAAGTTTGGTCAACCCCATGTAAGTTATGGGGCAGTAACAGAACACTTTTCAAAACGTGTTTTTCAGCCCGAAATAAACGCGTTTTTTCAGACAACTGAATCCCCATGTAACAGCAAGGCTCAGAGGAGCCCACACACTCAGCTCTTAACCCCAGTGTGCAGAAAGAGTCAAAACGTGTTTTTCAGCAGAAATAAACATGTTTCTGCAAGTTTGGTCAACCCCATGTAAGTTATGGGGCAGTAACAGAACACTTTTCAAAACGTGTTTTTCAGCCCGAAATAAACGCGTTTTTTCAGACAACTGAATCACCATGTAACAGCAAGGCTCAGAGGAGCCCACACACTCAGCTCTTAACCCCAGTGTGCAGAAAGAGTCAAAACGTGTTTTTCAGCAGAAATAAACATGTTTCTGCAAGTTTGGTCAACCCCATGTAAGTTATGGGGCAGTAACAGAACACTTTTCAAAACGTGTTTTTCAGCCCGAAATAAACGCGTTTTTTCAGACAACTGAATCCCCATGTAACAGCAAGGCTCAGAGGAGCCCACACACTCAGCTCTTAGCCCCAGTGTGCAGAAAGTGTCAAAACGTGTTTTTCAGCAGAAATAAACATGTTTCTGCAAGTTTGGTCAACCCCATGTAAGTTATGGGACAGTAACAGCACACTTTTCAAAACGTGTTTTTCAGCCCGAAATAAACGCGTTTTTTCAGAAAACTGAATCCCCATGTAACAGCAAGGCTCAGAGGAGCCCACACACTCAGATCTTAACCCCAGTGTGCAGAAAGGGTCAAAACGTGTTTTTCAGCAGAAATAAACATGTTTCTGCAAGTTTGGTCAACCCCATGTAAGTTATGGGGCAGTAACAGAACACTTTTCAAAACGTGTTTTTCAGCCCGAAATAAACGCGTTTTTTCAGACAACTGAATCCCCATGCAACAGCAAGGCTCAGAAGAGCCCACACACTCAGCTCTTAACCCCAGTGTGCAGAAAGAGTCAAAACGTGTTTTTCAGCAGAAATAAACATGTTTCTGCAATTTTGGTCAACCCCATGTAATTTATGGGGCAGTAACAGCACACTTTTCAAAACGTGTTTTTCAGCCCGAAATAAACGCGTTTTTTCAGACAACTGAATCCCCATGTAACAGCAAGGCTCAGAGGAGCCCACACACTCAGATCTTAACCCCAGTGTGCAGAAAGGGTCAAAACGTGTTTTTCAGCAGAAATAAACATGTTTCTGCAAGTTTGGTCAACCCCATGTAAGTTATGGGACAGTAACAGCACACTTTTCAAAACGTGTTTTTCAGCCCGAAATAAACGCGTTTTTTCAGACAACTGAATCCCCATGTAACAGCAAGACTCAGAGGAGCCCACACACTCAGATCTTAACCCCAGTGTGCAGAAAGGGTCAAAACGTGTTTTTCAGCAGAAATAAACATGTTTCTGCAAGTTTGGTCAACCCCATGTAAGTTATGGGGCAGTAACAGAACACTTTTCAAAACGTGTTTTTCAGCCCGAAATAAACGCGTTTTTTCAGACAACTGAATCCCCATGTAACAGCAAGGTTCAGAAGAGCCCACACTCTCAGCTCTTAACCCCAGTGTGCAGGAAGGGTCAAAACGTGTTTTTCAGCAGAAATAAACATGTTTCTGCAAGTTTGGTCAACCCCATGTAAGTTATGGGACAGTAACAGCACACTTTTCAAAACGTGTTTTTCAGCCCGAAATAAACGCGTTTTTTCAGACAACTGAATCCCCATGTAACAGCAAGGCTCAGAGGAGCCCACACACTCAGATCTTAACCCCAGTGTGCAGAAAGGGTCAAAACGTGTTTTTCAGCAGAAATAAACATGTTTCTGCAAGTTTGGTCAACCCCATGTAAGTTATGGGGCAGTAACAGAACACTTTTCAAAACGTGTTTTTCAGCCCGAAATAAACGCGTTTTTTCAGACAACTGAATCACCATGTAACAGCAAGGCTCAGAGGAGCCCACACACTCAGCTCTTAACCCCAGTGTGCAGGAAGGGTCAAAACGTGTTTTTCAGCAGAAATAAACATGTTTCTGCAAGTTTGGTCAACCCCATGTAAGTTATGGGGCAGTAACAGAACACTTTTCAAAACGTGTTTTTCAGCCCGAAATAAACGCGTTTTTTCAGACAACTGAATCCCCATGCAACAGCAAGGCTCAGAAGAGCCCACACACTCAGCTCTTAACCCCAGTGTGCAGAAAGAGTCAAAACGTGTTTTTCAGCAGAAATAAACATGTTTCTGCAATTTTGGTCAACCCCATGTAAGTTATGGGGCAGTAACAGCACACTTTTCAAAACGTGTTTTTCAGCCCGAAATAAACGCGTTTTTTCAGACAACTGAATCCCCATGTAACAGCAAGGCTCAGAGGAGCCCACACACTCAGATCTTAACCCCAGTGTGCAGAAAGGGTCAAAACGTGTTTTTCAGCAGAAATAAACATGTTTCTGCAAGTTTGGTCAACCCCATGTAAGTTATGGGACAGTAACAGCACACTTTTCAAAACGTGTTTTTCAGCCCGAAATAAACGCGTTTTTTCAGACAAATGAATCCCCATGTAACAGCAAGACTCAGAGGAGCCCACACACTCAGATCTTAACCCTAGTGTGCAGAAAGGGTAAAAACGTGTTTTTCAGCAGAAATAAACATGTTTCTGCAAGTTTGGTTAACCCCATGTAAGTTATGGGGAAGTAACAGAACACTTTTCAAAACGTGTTTTTCAGCCCGAAATAAACGCGTTTTTTCAGACAACTGAATCCCCATGTAACAGCAAGGTTCAGAAGAGCCCACACACTCAGCTCTTAACCCCAGTGTGCAGAAAGAGTCAAAACGTGTTTTTCAGCAGAAATAAACATGTTTCTGCAATTTTGGTCAACCCCATGTAATTTATGGGGCAGTAACAGCACACTTTTCAAAACGTGTTTTTCAGCCCGAAATAAACGCGTTTTTTCAGACAACTGAATCCCCATGTAACAGCAAGGCTCAGAGGAGCCCACACACTCAGATCTTAACCCCAGTGTGCAGAAAGGGTCAAAACGTGTTTTTCAGCAGAAATAAACATGTTTCTGCAAGTTTGGTCAACCCCATGTAAGTTATGGGACAGTAACAGCACACTTTTCAAAACGTGTTTTTCAGCCCGAAATAAACGCGTTTTTTCAGACAACTGAATCCCCATGTAACAGCAAGACTCAGAGGAGCCCACACACTCAGATCTTAACCCCAGTGTGCAGAAAGGGTCAAAACGTGTTTTTCAGCAGAAATAAACATGTTTCTGCAAGTTTGGTCAACCCCATGTAAGTTATGGGGCAGTAACAGAACACTTTTCAAAACGTGTTTTTCAGCCCGAAATAAACGCGTTTTTTCAGACAACTGAATCCCCATGTAACAGCAAGGTTCAGAAGAGCCCACACTCTCAGCTCTTAACCCCAGTGTGCAGGAAGGGTCAAAACGTGTTTTTCAGCAGAAATAAACATGTTTCTGCAAGTTTGGTCAACCCCATGTAAGTTATGGGACAGTAACAGCACACTTTTCAAAACGTGTTTTTCAGCCCGAAATAAACGCGTTTTTTCAGACAACTGAATCCCCATGTAACAGCAAGGCTCAGAGGAGCCCACACACTCAGATCTTAACCCCAGTGTGCAGAAAGGGTCAAAACGTGTTTTTCAGCAGAAATAAACATGTTTCTGCAAGTTTGGTCAACCCCATGTAAGTTATGGGGCAGTAACAGAACACTTTTCAAAACGTGTTTTTCAGCCCGAAATAAACGCGTTTTTTCAGACAACTGAATCCCCATGCAACAGCAAGGCTCAGAAGAGCCCACACACTCAGCTCTTAACCCCAGTGTGCAGAAAGAGTCAAAACGTGTTTTTCAGCAGAAATAAACATGTTTCTGCAATTTTGGTCAACCCCATGTAAGTTATGGGGCAGTAACAGCACACTTTTCAAAACGTGTTTTTCAGCCCGAAATAAACGCGTTTTTTCAGACAACTGAATCCCCATGTAACAGCAAGGCTCAGAGGAGCCCACACACTCAGATCTTAACCCCAGTGTGCAGAAAGGGTCAAAACGTGTTTTTCAGCAGAAATAAACATGTTTCTGCAAGTTTGGTCAACCCCATGTAAGTTATGGGACAGTAACAGCACACTTTTCAAAACGTGTTTTTCAGCCCGAAATAAACGCGTTTTTTCAGACAAATGAATCCCCATGTAACAGCAAGACTCAGAGGAGCCCACACACTCAGATCTTAACCCTAGTGTGCAGAAAGGGTAAAAACGTGTTTTTCAGCAGAAATAAACATGTTTCTGCAAGTTTGGTTAACCCCATGTAAGTTATGGGGAAGTAACAGAACACTTTTCAAAACGTGTTTTTCAGCCCGAAATAAACGCGTTTTTTCAGACAACTGAATCCCCATGTAACAGCAAGGTTCAGAAGAGCCCACACTCTCAGCTCTTAACCCCAGTGTGCAGGAAGGGTCAAAACGTGTTTTTCAGCAGAAATAAACATGTTTCTGCAAGTTTGGTCAACCCCATGTAAGTTATGGGGCAGTAACAGAACACTTTTCAAAACGTGTTTTTCAGCCCGAAATAAACGCGTTTTTTCAGACAACTGAATCCCCATGCAACAGCAAGGCTCAGAAGAGCCCACACACTCAGCTCTTAACCCCAGTGTGCAGAAAGAGTCAAAACGTGTTTTTCAGCAGAAATAAACATGTTTCTGCAAGTTTGGTCAACCCCATGTAAGTTATGGGGCAGTAACAGAACACTTTTCAAAACGTGTTTTTCAGCCCGAAATAAACGCGTTTTTTCAGACAACTGAATCACCATGTAACAGCAAGGCTCAGAGGAGCCCACACACTCAGCTCTTAACCCCAGTGTGCAGAAAGAGTCAAAACGTGTTTTTCAGCAGAAATAAACATGTTTCTGCAAGTTTGGTCAACCCCATGTAAGTTATGGGGCAGTAACAGAACACTTTTCAAAACGTGTTTTTCAGCCCGAAATAAACGCGTTTTTTCAGACAACTGAATCCCCATGTAACAGCAAGGCTCAGAGGAGCCCACACACTCAGCTCTTAGCCCCAGTGTGCAGAAAGTGTCAAAACGTGTTTTTCAGCAGAAATAAACATGTTTCTGCAAGTTTGGTCAACCCCATGTAAGTTATGGGACAGTAACAGCACACTTTTCAAAACGTGTTTTTCAGCCCGAAATAAACGCGTTTTTTCAGAAAACTGAATCCCCATGTAACAGCAAGGCTCAGAGGAGCCCACACACTCAGATCTTAACCCCAGTGTGCAGAAAGGGTCAAAACGTGTTTTTCAGCAGAAATAAACATGTTTCTGCAAGTTTGGTCAACCCCATGTAAGTTATGGGGCAGTAACAGAACACTTTTCAAAACGTGTTTTTCAGCCCGAAATAAACGCGTTTTTTCAGACAACTGAATCACCATGTAACAGCAAGGCTCAGAGGAGCCCACACACTCAGCTCTTAACCCCAGTGTGCAGGAAGGGTCAAAACGTGTTTTTCAGCAGAAATAAACATGTTTCTGCAAGTTTGGTCAACCCCATGTAAGTTATGGGGCAGTAACAGAACACTTTTCAAAACGTGTTTTTCAGCCCGAAATAAACGCGTTTTTTCAGACAACTGAATCCCCATGCAACAGCAAGGCTCAGAAGAGCCCACACACTCAGCTCTTAACCCCAGTGTGCAGAAAGTGTCAAAACGTGTTTTTCAGCAGAAATAAACATGTTTCTGCAAGTTTGGTCAACCCCATGTAAGTTATGGGACAGTAACAGCACACTTTTCAAAACGTGTTTTTCAGCCCGAAATAAACGCGTTTTTTCAGACAACTGAATCCCCATGTAACAGCAAGGCTCAGAGGAGCCCACACACTCAGATCTTAACCCCAGTGTGCAGAAAGGGTCAAAACGTGTTTTTCAGCAGAAATAAACATGTTTCTGCAAGTTTGGTCAACCCCATGTAAGTTATGGGGCAGTAACAGAACACTTTTCAAAACGTGTTTTTCAGCCCTAAATAAACGCGTTTTTTCAGACAACTGAATCACCATGTAACAGCAAGGCTCAGAGGAGCCCACACACTCAGCTCTTAACCCCAGTGTGCAGGAAGGGTCAAAACGTGTTTTTCAGCAGAAATAAACATGTTTCTGCAAGTTTGGTCAACCCCATGTAAGTTATGGGGCAGTAACAGAACACTTTTCAAAACGTGTTTTTCAGCCCGAAATAAACGCGTTTTTTCAGACAACTGAATCCCCATGCATCAGCAAGGCTCAGAAGAGCCCACACACTCAGCTCTTAACCCCAGTGTGCAGAAAGAGTCAAAACGTGTTTTTCAGCAGAAATAAACATGTTTCTGCAAGTTTGGTCAACCCCATGTAAGTTATGGGGCAGTAACAGAACACTTTTCAAAACGTGTTTTTCAGCCCGAAATAAACGCGTTTTTTCAGACAACTGAATCCCCATGTAACAGCAAGGCTCAGAGGAGCCCACACACTCAGATCTTAACCCCAGTGTGCAGAAAGGGTCAAAACGTGTTTTTCAGCAGAAATAAACATGTTTCTGCAAGTTTGGTCAACCCCATGTAAGTTATGGGGCAGTAACAGAACACTTTTCAAAACGTGTTTTTCAGCCCGAAATAAACGCGTTTTTTCAGACAACTGAATCACCATGTAACAGCAAGGCTAAGAGGAGCCCACACACTCAGCTCTTAACCCCAGTGTGCAGGAAGGGTCAAAACGTGTTTTTCAGCAGAAATAAACATGTTTCTGCAAGTTTGGTCAACCCCATGTAAGTTATGGGGCAGTAACAGAACACTTTTCAAAACGTGTTTTTCAGCCCGAAATAAACGCGTTTTTTCAGACAACTGAATCCCCATGCAACAGCAAGGCTCAGAAGAGCCCACACACTCAGCTCTTAATCCCAGTGTGCAGAAAGTGTCAAAACGTGTTTTTCAGCAGAAATAAACATGTTTCTGCAAGTTTGGTCAACCCCATGTAAGTTATGGGACAGTAACAGCACACTTTTCAAAACGTGTTTTTCAGCCCGAAATAAACGCGTTTTTTCAGACAACTGAATCCCCATGTAACAGCAAGGCTCAGAGGAGCCCACACACTCAGATCTTAACCCCAGTGTGCAGAAAGGGTCAAAACGTGTTTTTCAGCAGAAATAAACATGTTTCTGCAAGTTTGGTCAACCCCATGTAAGTTATGGGGCAGTAACAGAACACTTTTCAAAACGTGTTTTTCAGCCCGAAATAAACGCGTTTTTTCAGACAACTGAATCACCATGTAACAGCAAGGCTCAGAGGAGCCCACACACTCAGCTCTTAACCCCAGTGTGCAGGAAGGGTCAAAACGTGTTTTTCAGCAGAAATAAACATGTTTCTGCAAGTTTGGTCAACCCCATGTAAGTTATGGGACAGTAACAGCACACTTTTCAAAACGTGTTTTTCAGCCCGAAATAAACGCGTTTTTTCAGACAACTGAATCCCCATGTAACAGCAAGACTCAGAGGAGCCCACACACTCAGATCTTAACCCTAGTGTGCAGAAAGGGTAAAAACGTGTTTTTCAGCAGAAATAAACATGTTTCTGCAAGTTTGGTTAACCCCATGTAAGTTATGGGGAAGTAACAGAACACTTTTCAAAACGTGTTTTTCAGCCCGAAATAAACGCGTTTTTTCAGACAACTGAATCCCCATGTAACAGCAAGGTTCAGAAGAGCCCACACTCTCAGCTCTTAACCCCAGTGTGCAGGAAGGGTCAAAACGTGTTTTTCAGCAGAAATAAACATGTTTCTGCAAGTTTGGTCAACCCCATGTAAGTTATGGGGCAGTAACAGAACACTTTTCAAAACGTGTTTTTCAGCCCGAAATAAACGCGTTTTTTCAGACAACTGAATCCCCATGCAACAGCAAGGCTCAGAAGAGCCCACACACTCAGCTCTTAACCCCAGTGTGCAGAAAGAGTCAAAACGTGTTTTTCAGCAGAAATAAACATGTTTCTGCAAGTTTGGTCAACCCCATGTAAGTTATGGGGCAGTAACAGAACACTTTTCAAAACGTGTTTTTCAGCCCGAAATAAACGCGTTTTTTCAGAAAACTGAATCCCCATGTAACAGCAAGGCTCAGAGGAGCCCACACACTCAGATCTTAACCCCAGTGTTCAGAAAGGGTCAAAACGTGTTTTTCAGCAGAAATAAACATGTTTCTGCAAGTTTGGTCAACCCCATGTAAGTTATGGGGCAGTAACAGAACACTTTTCAAAACGTGTTTTTCAGCCCGAAATAAACGCGTTTTTTCAGACAACTGAATCACCATGTAACAGCAAGGCTCAGAGGAGCCCACACACTCAGCTCTTAACCCCAGTGTGCAGGAAGGGTCAAAACGTGTTTTTCAGCAGAAATAAACATGTTTCTGCAAGTTTGGTCAACCCCATGTAAGTTATGGGGCAGTAACAGAACACTTTTCAAAACGTGTTTTTCAGCCCGAAATAAACGCGTTTTTTCAGACAACTGAATCACCATGTAACAGCAAGGCTCAGAGGAGCCCACACACTCAGCTCTTAACCCCAGTGTGCAGAAAGAGTCAAAACGTGTTTTTCAGCAGAAATAAACATGTTTCTGCAAGTTTGGTCAACCCCATGTAAGTTATGGGGCAGTAACAGAACACTTTTCAAAACGTGTTTTTCAGCCCGAAATAAACGCGTTTTTTCAGACAACTGAATCCCCATGTAACAGCAAGGCTCAGAGGAGCCCACACACTCAGCTCTTAGCCCCAGTGTGCAGAAAGTGTCAAAACGTGTTTTTCAGCAGAAATAAACATGTTTCTGCAAGTTTGGTCAACCCCATGTAAGTTAAGGGACAGTAACAGAACACTTTTCAAAACGTGTTTTTCAGCCCGAAATAAACGCGTTTTTTCAGACAACTGAATCACCATGTAACAGCAAGGCTCAGAGGAGCCCACACACTCAGCTCTTAACCCCAGTGTGCAGAAAGAGTCAAAACGTGTTTTTCAGAAGAAATAAACATGTTTCTGCAAGTTTGGTCAACCCCATGTAAGTTATGGGGCAGTAACAGAACACTTTTCAAAACGTGTTTTTCAGCCCGAAATGAACGCGTTTTTTCAGACAACTGAATCCCCATGTAACAGCAAGGCTCAGAGGAGCCCACACACTCAGCTCTTAGCCCCAGTGTGCAGAAAGTGTCAAAACGTGTTTTTCAGCAGAAATAAACATGTTTCTGCAAGTTTGGTCAACCCCATGTAAGTTATGGGACAGTAACAGCACACTTTTCAAAACGTGTTTTTCAGCCCGAAATAAACGCGTTTTTTCAGAAAACTGAATCCCCATGTAACAGCAAGGCTCAGAGGAGCCCACACACTCAGATCTTAACCCCAGTGTTCAGAAAGGGTCAAAACGTGTTTTTCAGCAGAAATAAACATGTTTCTGCAAGTTTGGTCAACCCCATGTAAGTTATGGGGCAGTAACAGAACACTTTTCTAAACGTGTTTTTCAGCCCGAAATAAACGCGTTTTTTCAGACAACTGAATCACCATGTAACAGCAAGGCTCAGAGGAGCCCACACACTCAGCTCTTAACCCCAGTGTGCAGGAAGGGTCAAAACGTGTTTTTCAGCAGAAATAAACATGTTTCTGCAAATTTGGTCAACCCCATGTAAGTTATGGGGCAGTAACAGAACACTTTTCAAAACGTGTTTTTCAGCCCGAAATAAACGCGTTTTTTCAGACAACTGAATCCCCATGCAACAGCAAGGCTCAGAAGAGCCCACACACTCAGCTCTTAACCCCAGTGTGCAGAAAGGGTCAAAACGTGTTTTTCAGCAGAAATAAACATGTTTCTGCAAGTTTGGTCAACCCCATGTAAGTTATGGGGCAGTAACAGAACACTTTTCAAAACGTGTTTTTCAGCCCGAAATAAACGCGTTTTTTCAGACAACTGAATCACCATGTAACAGCAAGGCTAAGAGGAGCCCACACACTCAGCTCTTAACCCCAGTGTGCAGGAAGGGTCAAAACGTGTTTTTCAGCAGAAATAAACATGTTTCTGCAAGTTTGGTCAACCCCATGTAAGTTATGGGGCAGTAACAGAACACTTTTCAAAACGTGTTTTTCAGCCCGAAATAAACGCGTTTTTTCAGACAACTGAATCCCCATGCAACAGCAAGGCTCAGAAGAGCCCACACACTCAGCTCTTAACCCCAGTGTGCAGAAAGTGTCAAAACGTGTTTTTCAGCAGAAATAAACATGTTTCTGCAAGTTTGGTCAACCCCATGTAAGTTATGGGACAGTAACAGCACACTTTTCAAAACGTGTTTTTCAGCCCGAAATAAACGCGTTTTTTCAGACAACTGAATCCCCATGTAACAGCAAGGCTCAGAGGAGCCCACACACTCAGATCTTAACCCCAGTGTGCAGAAAGGGTCAAAACGTGTTTTTCAGCAGAAATAAACATGTTTCTGCAAGTTTGGTCAACCCCATGTAAGTTATGGGGCAGTAACAGCACACTTTTCAAAACGTGTTTTTCAGCCCGAAATAAACGCGTTTTTTCAGACAACTGAATCCCCATGTAACAGCAAGGCTCAGAGGAGCCCACACACTCAGATCTTAACCCCAGTGTGCAGAAAGGGTCAAAACGTGTTTTTCAGCAGAAATAAACATGTTTCTGCAAGTTTGGTCAACCCCATGTAAGTTATGGGGCAGTAACAGAACACTTTTCAAAACGTGTTTTTCAGCCCGAAATAAACGCGTTTTTTCAGACAACTGAATCACCATGTAACAGCAAGGCTCAGAGGAGCCCACACACTCAGCTCTTAACCCCAGTGTGCAGGAACGGTCAAAACGTGTTTTTCAGCAGAAATAAACATGTTTCTGCAAGTTTGGTCAACCCCATGTAAGTTATGGGACAGTAACAGCACACTTTTCAAAACGTGTTTTTCAGCCCGAAATAAACGCGTTTTTTCAGACAACTGAATCCCCATGTAACAGCAAGACTCAGAGGAGCCCACACACTCAGATCTTAACCCTAGTGTGCAGAAAGGGTAAAAACGTGTTTTTCAGCAGAAATAAACATGTTTCTGCAAGTTTGGTTAACCCCATGTAACTTATGGGGAAGTAACAGAACACTTTTCAAAACGTGTTTTTCAGCCCGAAATAAACGCGTTTTTTCAGACAACTGAATCCCCATGTAACAGCAAGGTTCAGAAGAGCCCACACTCTCAGCTCTTAACCCCAGTGTGCAGGAAGAGTCAAAACGTGTTTTTCAGCAGAAATAAACATGTTTCTGCAAGTTTGGTCAACCCCATGTAAGTTATGGGGCAGTAACAGAACACTTTTCAAAACGTGTTTTTCAGCCCAAAATAAACGCGTTTTTTCAGACAACTGAATCACCATGTAACAGCAAGGCTCAGAGGAGCCCACACACTCAGCTCTTAACCCCAGCGTGCAGAAAGAGTCAAAACGTGTTTTTTAGCAGAAATAAACATGTTTCTGCAAGTTTGGTCAACCCCATGTAAGTTATGGGGCAGTAACAGAACACTTTTCAAAACGTGTTTTTCAGCCCGAAATAAACGCGTTTTTTCAGACAACTGAATCCCCATGTAACAGCAAGGCTCAGAGGAGCCCACACACTCAGCTCTTAGCCCCAGTGTGCAGAAAGTGTCAAAACGTGTTTTTCAGCAGAAATAAACATGTTTCTGCAAGTTTGGTCAACCCCATGTAAGTTATGGGACAGTAACAGCACACTTTTCAAAACGTGTTTTTCAGCCCGAAATAAACGCGTTTTTTCAGAAAACTGAATCCCCATGTAACAGCAAGGCTCAGAGGAGCCCACACACTCAGATCTTAACCCCAGTGTTCAGAAAGGGTCAAAACGTGTTTTTCAGCAGAAATAAACATGTTTCTGCAAGTTTGGTCAACCCCATGTAAGTTATGGGGCAGTAACAGAACACTTTTCAAAACGTGTTTTTCAGCCCGAAATAAACGCGTTTTTTCAGACAACTGAATCACCATGTAACAGCAAGGCTCAGAGGAGCCCACACACTCAGCTCTTAACCCCAGTGTGCAGGAAGGGTCAAAACGTGTTTTTCAGCAGAAATAAACATGTTTCTGCAAGTTTGGTCAACCCCATGTAAGTTATGGGGCAGTAACAGAACACTTTTCAAAACGTGTTTTTCAGCCCGAAATAAACGCGTTTTTTCAGACAACTGAATCCCCATGCAACAGCAAGGCTCAGAAGAGCCCACACACTCAGCTCTTAACCCCAGTGTGCAGAAAGTGTCAAAACGTGTTTTTCAGCAGAAATAAACATGTTTCTGCAAGTTTGGTCAACCCCATGTAAGTTATGGGACAGTAACAGCACACTTTTCAAAACGTGTTTTTCAGCCCGAAATAAACGCGTTTTTTCAGAAAACTGAATCCCCATGTAACAGCAAGGCTCAGAGGAGCCCACACACTCAGATCTTAACCCCAGTGTGCAGAAAGGGTCAAAACGTGTTTTTCAGCAGAAATAAACATGTTTCTGCAAGTTTGGTCAACCCCATGTAAGTTATGGGGCAGTAACAGAACACTTTTCAAAACGTGTTTTTCAGCCCGAAATAAACGCGTTTTTTCAGACAACTGAATCACCATGTAACAGCAAGGCTCAGAGGAGCCCACACACTCAGCTCTTAACCCCAGTGTGCAGGAAGGGTCAAAACGTGTTTTTCAGCAGCAATAAACATGTTTCTGCAAGTTTGGTCAACCCCATGTAAGTTATGGGGCAGTAACAGAACACTTTTCAAAACGTGTTTTTCAGCCCGAAATAAACGCGTTTTTTCAGACAACTGAATCCCCATGTAACAGCAATGCTCAGAGGAGCCCACACACTCAGATCTTAACCCCAGTGTGCAAAAAGGGTCAAAACGTGTTTTTCAGCAGAAATAAACATGTTTCTGCAAGTTTGGTCAACCCCATGTAAGTTATGGGGCAGTAACAGAACACTTTTCAAAACGTGTATTTCAGCCCGAAATAAACGCGTTTTTTCAGACAACTGAATCACCATGTAACAGCAAGGCTCAGAGGAGCCCACACACTCAGCTCTTAACCCCAGTGTGCAGGAAGGGTCAAAACGTGTTTTTCAGCAGAAATAAACATGTTTCTGCAAGTTTGGTCAACCCCATGTAAGTTATGGGACAGTAACAGCACACTTTTCAAAACGTGTTTTTCAGCCCGAAATAAACGCGTTTTTTCAGACAACTGAATCCCCATGTAACAGCAAGACTCAGAGGAGCCCACACACTCAGATCTTAACCCTAGTGTGCAGAAAGGGTAAAAACGTGTTTTTCAGCAGAAATAAACATGTTTCTGCAAGTTTGGTTAACCCCATGTAAGTTATGGGGAAGTAACAGAACACTTTTCAAAACGTGTTTTTCAGCCCGAAATAAACGCGTTTTTTCAGACAACTGAATCCCCATGTAACAGCAAGGTTCAGAAGAGCCCACACTCTCAGCTCTTAACCCCAGTGTGCAGGAAGGGTCAAAACGTGTTTTTCAGCAGAAATAAACATGTTTCTGCAAGTTTGGTCAACCCCATGTAAGTTATGGGGCAGTAACAGAACACTTTTCAAAACGTGTTTTTCAGCCCGAAATAAACGCGTTTTTTCAGACAACTGAATCCCCATGTAACAGCAAGGCTCAGAGGAGCCCACACACTCAGCTCTTAACCCCAGTGTGCAGAAAGAGTCAAAACGTGTTTTTCAGCAGAAATAAACATGTTTCTGCAAGTTTGGTCAACCCCATGTAAGTTATGGGGCAGTAACAGAACACTTTTCAAAACGTGTTTTTCAGCCCGAAATAAACGCGTTTTTTCAGACAACTGAATCACCATGTAACAGCAAGGCTCAGAGGAGCCCACACACTCAGCTCTTAACCCCAGTGTGCAGAAAGAGTCAAAACGTGTTTTTCAGCAGAAATAAACATGTTTCTGCAAGTTTGGTCAACCCCATGTAAGTTATGGGGCAGTAACAGAACACTTTTCAAAACGTGTTTTTCAGCCCGAAAAAAACGCGTTTTTTCAGACAACTGAATCCCCATGTAACAGCAAGGCTCAGAGGAGCCCACACACTCAGCTCTTAGCCCCAGTGTGCAGAAAGTGTCAAAACGTGTTTTTCAGCAGAAATAAACATGTTTCTGCAAGTTTGGTCAACCCCATGTAAGTTATGGGACAGTAACAGCACACTTTTCAAAACGTGTTTTTCAGCCCGAAATAAACGCGTTTTTTCAGAAAACTGAATCCCCATGTAACAGCAAGGCTCAGAGGAGCCCACACACTCAGATCTTAACCCCAGTGTGCAGAAAGGGTCAAAACGTGTTTTTCAGCAGAAATAAACATGTTTCTGCAAGTTTGGTTAACCCCATGTAAGTTATGGGGAAGTAACAGAACACTTTTCAAAACGTGTTTTTCAGCCCGAAATAAACGCGTTTTTTCAGACAACTGAATCCCCATGTAACAGCAAGGTTCAGAAGAGCCCACACTCTCAGCTCTTAACCCCAGTGTGCAGGAAGGGTCAAAACGTGTTTTTCAGCAGAAATAAACATGTTTCTGCAAGTTTGGTCAACCCCATGTAAGTTATGGGGCAGTAACAGAACACTTTTCAAAACGTGTTTTTCAGCCCGAAATAAACGCGTTTTTTCAGACAACTGAATCCCCATGCAACAGCAAGGCTCAGAAGAGCCCACACACTCAGCTCTTAACCCCAGTGTGCAGAAAGAGTCAAAACGTGTTTTTCAGCAGAAATAAACATGTTTCTGCAAGTTTGGTCAACCCCATGTAAGTTATGGGGCAGTAACAGAACACTTTTCAAAACGTGTTTTTCAGCCCGAAATAAACGCGTTTTTTCAGACAACTGAATCACCATGTAACAGCAAGGCTCAGAGGAGCCCACACACTCAGCTCTTAACCCCAGTGTGCAGAAAGAGTCAAAACGTGTTTTTCAGCAGAAATAAACATGTTTCTGCAAGTTTGGTCAACCCCATGTAAGTTATGGGGCAGTAACAGAACACTTTTCAAAACGTGTTTTTCAGCCCGAAATAAACGCGTTTTTTCAGACAACTGAATCCCCATGTAACAGCAAGGCTCAGAGGAGCCCACACACTCAGCTCTTAGCCCCAGTGTGCAGAAAGTGTCAAAACGTGTTTTTCAGCAGAAATAAACATGTTTCTGCAAGTTTGGTCAACCCCATGTAAGTTATGGGACAGTAACAGCACACTTTTCAAAACGTGTTTTTCAGCCCGAAATAAACGCGTTTTTTCAGAAAACTGAATCCCCATGTAACAGCAAGGCTCAGAGGAGCCCACACACTCAGATCTTAACCCCAGTGTGCAGAAAGGGTCAAAACGTGTTTTTCAGCAGAAATAAACATGTTTCTGCAAGTTTGGTCAACCCCATGTAAGTTATGGGACAGTAACAGCACACTTTTCAAAACGTGTTTTTCAGCCCGAAATAAACGCGTTTTTTCAGACAACTGAATCCCCATGTAACAGCAAGGCTCAGAGGAGCCCACACACTCAGATCTTAACCCCAGTGTGCAAAAAGGGTCAAAACGTGTTTTTCAGCAGAAATAAACATGTTTCTGCAAGTTTGGTCAACCCCATGTAAGTTATGGGGCAGTAACAGAACACTTTTCAAAACGTGTTTTTCAGCCCGAAATAAACGCGTTTTTTCAGACAACTGAATCACCATGTAACAGCAAGGCTCAGAGGAGCCCACACACTCAGCTCTTAACCCCAGTGTGCAGGAAGGGTCAAAACGTGTTTTTCAGCAGAAATAAACATGTTTCTGCAAGTTTGGTCAACCCCATGTAAGTTATGGGACAGTAACAGCACACTTTTCAAAACGTGTTTTTCAGCCCGAAATAAACGCGTTTTTTCAGACAACTGAATCCCCATGTAACAGCAAGACTCAGAGGAGCCCACACACTCAGATCTTAACCCTAGTGTGCAGAAAGGGTAAAAACGTGTTTTTCAGCAGAAATAAACATGTTTCTGCAAGTTTGGTTAACCCCATGTAAGTTATGGGGAAGTAACAGAACACTTTTCAAAACGTGTTTTTCAGCCCGAAATAAACGCGTTTTTTCAGACAACTGAATCCCCATGTAACAGCAAGGTTCAGAAGAGCCCACACTCTCAGCTCTTAACCCCAGTGTGCAGGAAGGGTCAAAACGTGTTTTTCAGCAGAAATAAACATGTTTCTGCAAGTTTGGTCAACCCCATGTAAGTTATGGGGCAGTAACAGAACACTTTTCAAAACGTGTTTTTCAGCCCGAAATAAACGCGTTTTTTCAGACAACTGAATCACCATGTAACAGCAAGGCTCAGAGGAGCCCACACACTCAGCTCTTAACCCCAGTGTGCAGGAAGGGTCAAAACGTGTTTTTCAGCAGAAATAAACATGTTTCTGCAAATTTGGTCAACCCCATGTAAGTTATGGGGCAGTAACAGAACACTTTTCAAAACGTGTTTTTCAGCCCGAAATAAACGCGTTTTTTCAGACAACTGAATCCCCATGCAACAGCAAGGCTCAGAAGAGCCCACACACTCAGCTCTTAACCCCAGTGTGCAGAAAGGGTCAAAACGTGTTTTTCAGCAGAAATAAACATGTTTCTGCAAGTTTGGTCAACCCCATGTAAGTTATGGGGCAGTAACAGAACACTTTTCAAAACGTGTTTTTCAGCCCGAAATAAACGCGTTTTTTCAGACAACTGAATCACCATGTAACAGCAAGGCTAAGAGGAGCCCACACACTCAGCTCTTAACCCCAGTGTGCAGGAAGGGTCAAAACGTGTTTTTCAGCAGAAATAAACATGTTTCTGCAAGTTTGGTCAACCCCATGTAAGTTATGGGGCAGTAACAGAACACTTTTCAAAACGTGTTTTTCAGCCCGAAATAAACGCGTTTTTTCAGACAACTGAATCCCCATGCAACAGCAAGGCTCAGAAGAGCCCACACACTCAGCTCTTAACCCCAGTGTGCAGAAAGTGTCAAAACGTGTTTTTCAGCAGAAATAAACATGTTTCTGCAAGTTTGGTCAACCCCATGTAAGTTATGGGACAGTAACAGCACACTTTTCAAAACGTGTTTTTCAGCCCGAAATAAACGCGTTTTTTCAGACAACTGAATCCCCATGTAACAGCAAGGCTCAGAGGAGCCCACACACTCAGATCTTAACCCCAGTGTGCAGAAAGGGTCAAAACGTGTTTTTCAGCAGAAATAAACATGTTTCTGCAAGTTTGGTCAACCCCATGTAAGTTATGGGGCAGTAACAGCACACTTTTCAAAACGTGTTTTTCAGCCCGAAATAAACGCGTTTTTTCAGACAACTGAATCCCCATGTAACAGCAAGGCTCAGAGGAGCCCACACACTCAGATCTTAACCCCAGTGTGCAGAAAGGGTCAAAACGTGTTTTTCAGCAGAAATAAACATGTTTCTGCAAGTTTGGTCAACCCCATGTAAGTTATGGGGCAGTAACAGAACACTTTTCAAAACGTGTTTTTCAGCCCGAAATAAACGCGTTTTTTCAGACAACTGAATCACCATGTAACAGCAAGGCTCAGAGGAGCCCACACACTCAGCTCTTAACCCCAGTGTGCAGGAACGGTCAAAACGTGTTTTTCAGCAGAAATAAACATGTTTCTGCAAGTTTGGTCAACCCCATGTAAGTTATGGGACAGTAACAGCACACTTTTCAAAACGTGTTTTTCAGCCCGAAATAAACGCGTTTTTTCAGACAACTGAATCCCCATGTAACAGCAAGACTCAGAGGAGCCCACACACTCAGATCTTAACCCTAGTGTGCAGAAAGGGTAAAAACGTGTTTTTCAGCAGAAATAAACATGTTTCTGCAAGTTTGGTTAACCCCATGTAAGTTATGGGGAAGTAACAGAACACTTTTCAAAACGTGTTTTTCAGCCCGAAATAAACGCGTTTTTTCAGACAACTGAATCCCCATGTAACAGCAAGGTTCAGAAGAGCCCACACTCTCAGCTCTTAACCCCAGTGTGCAGGAAGAGTCAAAACGTGTTTTTCAGCAGAAATAAACATGTTTCTGCAAGTTTGGTCAACCCCATGTAAGTTATGGGGCAGTAACAGAACACTTTTCAAAACGTGTTTTTCAGCCCAAAATAAACGCGTTTTTTCAGACAACTGAATCACCATGTAACAGCAAGGCTCAGAGGAGCCCACACACTCAGCTCTTAACCCCAGCGTGCAGAAAGAGTCAAAACGTGTTTTTTAGCAGAAATAAACATGTTTCTGCAAGTTTGGTCAACCCCATGTAAGTTATGGGGCAGTAACAGAACACTTTTCAAAACGTGTTTTTCAGCCCGAAATAAACGCGTTTTTTCAGACAACTGAATCCCCATGTAACAGCAAGGCTCAGAGGAGCCCACACACTCAGCTCTTAGCCCCAGTGTGCAGAAAGTGTCAAAACGTGTTTTTCAGCAGAAATAAACATGTTTCTGCAAGTTTGGTCAACCCCATGTAAGTTATGGGACAGTAACAGCACACTTTTCAAAACGTGTTTTTCAGCCCGAAATAAACGCGTTTTTTCAGAAAACTGAATCCCCATGTAACAGCAAGGCTCAGAGGAGCCCACACACTCAGATCTTAACCCCAGTGTTCAGAAAGGGTCAAAACGTGTTTTTCAGCAGAAATAAACATGTTTCTGCAAGTTTGGTCAACCCCATGTAAGTTATGGGGCAGTAACAGAACACTTTTCAAAACGTGTTTTTCAGCCCGAAATAAACGCGTTTTTTCAGACAACTGAATCACCATGTAACAGCAAGGCTCAGAGGAGCCCACACACTCAGCTCTTAACCCCAGTGTGCAGGAAGGGTCAAAACGTGTTTTTCAGCAGAAATAAACATGTTTCTGCAAGTTTGGTCAACCCCATGTAAGTTATGGGGCAGTAACAGAACACTTTTCAAAACGTGTTTTTCAGCCCGAAATAAACGCGTTTTTTCAGACAACTGAATCCCCATGCAACAGCAAGGCTCAGAAGAGCCCACACACTCAGCTCTTAACCCCAGTGTGCAGAAAGTGTCAAAACGTGTTTTTCAGCAGAAATAAACATGTTTCTGCAAGTTTGGTCAACCCCATGTAAGTTATGGGACAGTAACAGCACACTTTTCAAAACGTGTTTTTCAGCCCGAAATAAACGCGTTTTTTCAGAAAACTGAATCCCCATGTAACAGCAAGGCTCAGAGGAGCCCACACACTCAGATCTTAACCCCAGTGTGCAGAAAGGGTCAAAACGTGTTTTTCAGCAGAAATAAACATGTTTCTGCAAGTTTGGTCAACCCCATGTAAGTTATGGGGCAGTAACAGAACACTTTTCAAAACGTGTTTTTCAGCCCGAAATAAACGCGTTTTTTCAGACAACTGAATCACCATGTAACAGCAAGGCTCAGAGGAGCCCACACACTCAGCTCTTAACCCCAGTGTGCAGGAAGGGTCAAAACGTGTTTTTCAGCAGCAATAAACATGTTTCTGCAAGTTTGGTCAACCCCATGTAAGTTATGGGGCAGTAACAGAACACTTTTCAAAACGTGTTTTTCAGCCCGAAATAAACGCGTTTTTTCAGACAACTGAATCCCCATGTAACAGCAAGGCTCAGAGGAGCCCACACACTCAGATCTTAACCCCAGTGTGCAAAAAGGGTCAAAACGTGTTTTTCAGCAGAAATAAACATGTTTCTGCAAGTTTGGTCAACCCCATGTAAGTTATGGGGCAGTAACAGAACACTTTTCAAAACGTGTATTTCAGCCCGAAATAAACGCGTTTTTTCAGACAACTGAATCACCATGTAACAGCAAGGCTCAGAGGAGCCCACACACTCAGCTCTTAACCCCAGTGTGCAGGAAGGGTCAAAACGTGTTTTTCAGCAGAAATAAACATGTTTCTGCAAGTTTGGTCAACCCCATGTAAGTTATGGGACAGTAACAGCACACTTTTCAAAACGTGTTTTTCAGCCCGAAATAAACGCGTTTTTTCAGACAACTGAATCCCCATGTAACAGCAAGACTCAGAGGAGCCCACACACTCAGATCTTAACCCTAGTGTGCAGAAAGGGTAAAAACGTGTTTTTCAGCAGAAATAAACATGTTTCTGCAAGTTTGGTTAACCCCATGTAAGTTATGGGGAAGTAACAGAACACTTTTCAAAACGTGTTTTTCAGCCCGAAATAAACGCGTTTTTTCAGACAACTGAATCCCCATGTAACAGCAAGGTTCAGAAGAGCCCACACTCTCAGCTCTTAACCCCAGTGTGCAGGAAGGGTCAAAACGTGTTTTTCAGCAGAAATAAACATGTTTCTGCAAGTTTGGTCAACCCCATGTAAGTTATGGGGCAGTAACAGAACACTTTTCAAAACGTGTTTTTCAGCCCGAAATAAACGCGTTTTTTCAGACAACTGAATCCCCATGTAACAGCAAGGCTCAGAGGAGCCCACACACTCAGCTCTTAACCCCAGTGTGCAGAAAGAGTCAAAACGTGTTTTTCAGCAGAAATAAACATGTTTCTGCAAGTTTGGTCAACCCCATGTAAGTTATGGGGCAGTAACAGAACACTTTTCAAAACGTGTTTTTCAGCCCGAAATAAACGCGTTTTTTCAGACAACTGAATCACCATGTAACAGCAAGGCTCAGAGGAGCCCACACACTCAGCTCTTAACCCCAGTGTGCAGAAAGAGTCAAAACGTGTTTTTCAGCAGAAATAAACATGTTTCTGCAAGTTTGGTCAACCCCATGTAAGTTATGGGGCAGTAACAGAACACTTTTCAAAACGTGTTTTTCAGCCCGAAAAAAACGCGTTTTTTCAGACAACTGAATCCCCATGTAACAGCAAGGCTCAGAGGAGCCCACACACTCAGCTCTTAGCCCCAGTGTGCAGAAAGTGTCAAAACGTGTTTTTCAGCAGAAATAAACATGTTTCTGCAAGTTTGGTCAACCCCATGTAAGTTATGGGACAGTAACAGCACACTTTTCAAAACGTGTTTTTCAGCCCGAAATAAACGCGTTTTTTCAGAAAACTGAATCCCCATGTAACAGCAAGGCTCAGAGGAGCCCACACACTCAGATCTTAACCCCAGTGTGCAGAAAGGGTCAAAACGTGTTTTTCAGCAGAAATAAACATGTTTCTGCAAGTTTGGTTAACCCCATGTAAGTTATGGGGAAGTAACAGAACACTTTTCAAAACGTGTTTTTCAGCCCGAAATAAACGCGTTTTTTCAGACAACTGAATCCCCATGTAACAGCAAGGTTCAGAAGAGCCCACACTCTCAGCTCTTAACCCCAGTGTGCAGGAAGGGTCAAAACGTGTTTTTCAGCAGAAATAAACATGTTTCTGCAAGTTTGGTCAACCCCATGTAAGTTATGGGGCAGTAACAGAACACTTTTCAAAACGTGTTTTTCAGCCCGAAATAAACGCGTTTTTTCAGACAACTGAATCCCCATGCAACAGCAAGGCTCAGAAGAGCCCACACACTCAGCTCTTAACCCCAGTGTGCAGAAAGAGTCAAAACGTGTTTTTCAGCAGAAATAAACATGTTTCTGCAAGTTTGGTCAACCCCATGTAAGTTATGGGGCAGTAACAGAACACTTTTCAAAACGTGTTTTTCAGCCCGAAATAAACGCGTTTTTTCAGACAACTGAATCACCATGTAACAGCAAGGCTCAGAGGAGCCCACACACTCAGCTCTTAACCCCAGTGTGCAGAAAGAGTCAAAACGTGTTTTTCAGCAGAAATAAACATGTTTCTGCAAGTTTGGTCAACCCCATGTAAGTTATGGGGCAGTAACAGAACACTTTTCAAAACGTGTTTTTCAGCCCGAAATAAACGCGTTTTTTCAGACAACTGAATCCCCATGTAACAGCAAGGCTCAGAGGAGCCCACACACTCAGCTCTTAGCCCCAGTGTGCAGAAAGTGTCAAAACGTGTTTTTCAGCAGAAATAAACATGTTTCTGCAAGTTTGGTCAACCCCATGTAAGTTATGGGACAGTAACAGCACACTTTTCAAAACGTGTTTTTCAGCCCGAAATAAACGCGTTTTTTCAGAAAACTGAATCCCCATGTAACAGCAAGGCTCAGAGGAGCCCACACACTCAGATCTTAACCCCAGTGTGCAGAAAGGGTCAAAACGTGTTTTTCAGCAGAAATAAACATGTTTCTGCAAGTTTGGTCAACCCCATGTAAGTTATGGGACAGTAACAGCACACTTTTCAAAACGTGTTTTTCAGCCCGAAATAAACGCGTTTTTTCAGACAACTGAATCCCCATGTAACAGCAAGGCTCAGAGGAGCCCACACACTCAGATCTTAACCCCAGTGTGCAAAAAGGGTCAAAACGTGTTTTTCAGCAGAAATAAACATGTTTCTGCAAGTTTGGTCAACCCCATGTAAGTTATGGGGCAGTAACAGAACACTTTTCAAAACGTGTTTTTCAGCCCGAAATAAACGCGTTTTTTCAGACAACTGAATCACCATGTAACAGCAAGGCTCAGAGGAGCCCACACACTCAGCTCTTAACCCCAGTGTGCAGGAAGGGTCAAAACGTGTTTTTCAGCAGAAATAAACATGTTTCTGCAAGTTTGGTCAACCCCATGTAAGTTATGGGACAGTAACAGCACACTTTTCAAAACGTGTTTTTCAGCCCGAAATAAACGCGTTTTTTCAGACAACTGAATCCCCATGTAACAGCAAGACTCAGAGGAGCCCACACACTCAGATCTTAACCCTAGTGTGCAGAAAGGGTAAAAACGTGTTTTTCAGCAGAAATAAACATGTTTCTGCAAGTTTGGTTAACCCCATGTAAGTTATGGGGAAGTAACAGAACACTTTTCAAAACGTGTTTTTCAGCCCGAAATAAACGCGTTTTTTCAGACAACTGAATCCCCATGTAACAGCAAGGTTCAGAAGAGCCCACACTCTCAGCTCTTAACCCCAGTGTGCAGGAAGGGTCAAAACGTGTTTTTCAGCAGAAATAAACATGTTTCTGCAAGTTTGGTCAACCCCATGTAAGTTATGGGGCAGTAACAGAACACTTTTCAAAACGTGTTTTTCAGCCCGAAATAAACGCGTTTTTTCAGACAACTGAATCCCCATGTAACAGCAAGGCTCAGAGGAGCCCACACACTCAGCTCTTAACCCCAGTGTGCAGAAAGAGTCAAAACGTGTTTTTCAGCAGAAATAAACATGTTTCTGCAAGTTTGGTCAACCCCATGTAAGTTATGGGGCAGTAACAGAACACTTTTCAAAACGTGTTTTTCAGCCCGAAATAAACGCGTTTTTTCAGACAACTGAATCACCATGTAACAGCAAGGCTCAGAGGAGCCCACACACTCAGCTCTTAACCCCAGTGTGCAGAAAGAGTCAAAACGTGTTTTTCAGCAGAAATAAACATGTTTCTGCAAGTTTGGTCAACCCCATGTAAGTTATGGGGCAGTAACAGAACACTTTTCAAAACGTGTTTTTCAGCCCGAAATAAACGCGTTTTTTCAGACAACTGAATCCCCATGTAACAGCAAGGCTCAGAGGAGCCCACACACTCAGCTCTTAGCCCCAGTGTGCAGAAAGTGTCAAAACGTGTTTTTCAGCAGAAATAAACATGTTTCTGCAAGTTTGGTCAACCCCATGTAAGTTATGGGACAGTAACAGCACCCTTTTCAAAACGTGTTTTTCAGCCCGAAATAAACGCGTTTTTTCAGAAAACTGAATCCCCATGTAACAGCAAGGCTCAGAGGAGCCCACACACTCAGATCTTAACCCCAGTGTGCAGAAAGGGTCAAAACGTGTTTTTCAGCAGAAATAAACATGTTTCTGCAAGTTTGGTTAACCCCATGTAAGTTATGGGGAAGTAACAGAACACTTTTCAAAACGTGTTTTTCAGCCCGAAATAAACGCGTTTTTTCAGACAACTGAATCCCCATGTAACAGCAAGGTTCAGAAGAGCCCACACTCTCAGCTCTTAACCCCAGTGTGCAGGAAGGGTCAAAACGTGTTTTTCAGCAGAAATAAACATGTTTCTGCAAGTTTGGTCAACCCCATGTAAGTTATGGGGCAGTAACAGAACACTTTTCAAAACGTGTTTTTCAGCCCGAAATAAACGCGTTTTTTCAGACAACTGAATCCCCATGCAACAGCAAGGCTCAGAAGAGCCCACACACTCAGCTCTTAACCCCAGTGTGCAGAAAGAGTCAAAACGTGTTTTTCAGCAGAAATAAACGTTTCTGCAAGTTTGGTCAACCCCATGTAAGTTATGGGGCAGTAACAGAACACTTTTCAAAACGTGTTTTTCAGCCCGAAATAAACGCGTTTTTTCAGACAACTGAATCACCATGTAACAGCAAGGCTCAGAGGAGCCCACACACTCAGCTCTTAACCCCAGTGTGCAGAAAGAGTCAAAACGTGTTTTTCAGCAGAAATAAACATGTTTCTGCAAGTTTGGTCAACCCCATGTAAGTTATGGGGCAGTAACAGAACACTTTTCAAAACGTGTTTTTCAGCCCGAAATAAACGCGTTTTTTCAGACAACTGAATCCCCATGTAACAGCAAGGCTCAGAGGAGCCCACACACTCAGCTCTTAGCCCCAGTGTGCAGAAAGTGTCAAAACGTGTTTTTCAGCAGAAATAAACATGTTTCTGCAAGTTTGGTCAACCCCATGTAAGTTATGGGACAGTAACAGCACACTTTTCAAAACGTGTTTTTCAGCCCGAAATAAACGCGTTTTTTCAGAAAACTGAATCCCCATGTAACAGCAAGGCTCAGAGGAGCCCACACACTCAGATCTTAACCCCAGTGTGCAGAAAGGGTCAAAACGTGTTTTTCAGCAGAAATAAACATGTTTCTGCAAGTTTGGTCAACCCCATGTAAGTTATGGGGCAGTAACAGAACACTTTTCAAAACGTGTTTTTCAGCCCGAAATAAACGCGTTTTTTCAGACAACTGAATCACCATGTAACAGCAAGGCTCAGAGGAGCCCACACACTCAGCTCTTAACCCCAGTGTGCAGGAAGGGTCAAAACGTGTTTTTCAGCAGAAATAAACATGTTTCTGCAAGTTTGGTCAACCCCATGTAAGTTATGGGGCAGTAACAGAACACTTTTCAAAACGTGTTTTTCAGCCCGAAATAAACGCGTTTTTTCAGACAACTGAATCCCCATGCAACAGCAAGGCTCAGAAGAGCCCACACACTCAGCTCTTAACCCCAGTGTGCAGGAAGGGTCAAAACGTGTTTTTCAGCAGAAATAAACATGTTTCTGCAAGTTTGGTCAACCCCATGTAAGTTATGGGGCAGTAACAGAACACTTTTCAAAACGTGTTTTTCAGCCCGAAATAAACGCGTTTTTTCAGACAACTGAATCCCCATGCAACAACAAGGCTCAGAAGAGCCCACACACTCAGCTCTTAACCCCAGTGTGCAGAAAGAGTCAAAACGTGTTTTTCAGCAGAAATAAACATGTTTCTGCAAGTTTGGTCAACCCCATGTAAGTTATGGGGCAGTAACAGAACACTTTTCAAAACGTGTTTTTCAGCCCGAAATAAACGCGTTTTTTCAGACAACTGAATCCCCATGTAACAGCAAGGCTCAGAGGAGCCCACACACTCAGATCTTAACCCCAGTGTGCAGAAAGGGTCAAAACGTGTTTTTCAGCAGAAATAAACATGTTTCTGCAAGTTTGGTCAACCCCATGTAAGTTATGGGGCAGTAACAGAACACTTTTCAAAACGTGTTTTTCAGCCCGAAATAAACGCGTTTTTTCAGACAACTGAATCACCATGTAACAGCAAGGCTCAGAGGAGCCCACACACTCAGCTCTTAACCCCAGTGTGCAGGAAGGGTCAAAACGTGTTTTTCAGCAGAAATAAACATGTTTCTGCAAGTTTGGTCAACCCCATGTAAGTTATGGGACAGTAACAGCACACTTTTCAAAACGTGTTTTTCAGCCCGAAATAAACGCGTTTTTTCAGACAACTGAATCCCAATGCAACAGCAAGGCTCAGAAGAGCCCACACACTCAGCTCTTAACCCCAGTGTGCAGAAAGTGTCAAAACGTGTTTTTCAGCAGAAATAAACATGTTTCTGCAAGTTTGGTCAACCCCATGTAAGTTATGGGACAGTAACAGCACACTTTTCAAAACGTGTTTTTCAGCCCGAAATAAACGCGTTTTTTCAGACAACTGAATCCCCATGTAACAACAAGGCTCAGAGGAGCCCACACACTCAGATCTTAACCCCAGTGTGCAGAAAGGGTCAAAACGTGTTTTTCAGCAGAAATAAACATGTTTCTGCAAGTTTGGTCAACCCCATGTAAGTTATGGGGCAGTAACAGAACACTTTTCAAAACGTGTTTTTCAGCCCTAAATAAACGCGTTTTTTCAGACAACTGAATCACCATGTAACAGCAAGGCTCAGAGGAGCCCACACACTCAGCTCTTAACCCCAGTGTGCAGGAAGGGTCAAAACGTGTTTTTCAGCAGAAATAAACATGTTTCTGCAAGTTTGGTCAACCCCATGTAAGTTATGGGGCAGTAACAGAACACTTTTCAAAACGTGTTTTTCAGCCCGAAATAAACGCGTTTTTTCAGACAACTGAATCCCCATGCATCAGCAAGGCTCAGAAGAGCCCACACACTCAGCTCTTAACCCCAGTGTGCAGAAAGAGTCAAAACGTGTTTTTCAGCAGAAATAAACATGTTTCTGCAAGTTTGGTCAACCCCATGTAAGTTATGGGGCAGTAACAGAACACTTTTCAAAACGTGTTTTTCAGCCCGAAATAAACGCGTTTTTTCAGACAACTGAATCCCCATGTAACAGCAAGGCTCAGAGGAGCCCACACACTCAGATCTTAACCCCAGTGTGCAGAAAGGGTCAAAACGTGTTTTTCAGCAGAAATAAACATGTTTCTGCAAGTTTGGTCAACCCCATGTAAGTTATGGGGCAGTAACAGAACACTTTTCAAAACGTGTTTTTCAGCCCGAAATAAACGCGTTTTTTCAGACAACTGAATCACCATGTAACAGCAAGGCTAAGAGGAGCCCACACACTCAGCTCTTAACCCCAGTGTGCAGGAAGGGTCAAAACGTGTTTTTCAGCAGAAATAAACATGTTTCTGCAAGTTTGGTCAACCCCATGTAAGTTATGGGGCAGTAACAGAACACTTTTCAAAACGTGTTTTTCAGCCCGAAATAAACGCGTTTTTTCAGACAACTGAATCCCCATGCAACAGCAAGGCTCAGAAGAGCCCACACACTCAGCTCTTAACCCCAGTGTGCAGAAAGTGTCAAAACGTGTTTTTCAGCAGAAATAAACATGTTTCTGCAAGTTTGGTCAACCCCATGTAAGTTATGGGACAGTAACAGCACACTTTTCAAAACGTGTTTTTCAGCCCGAAATAAACGCGTTTTTTCAGACAACTGAATCCCCATGTAACAGCAAGGCTCAGAGGAGCCCACACACTCAGATCTTAACCCCAGTGTGCAGAAAGGGTCAAAACGTGTTTTTCAGCAGAAATAAACATGTTTCTGCAAGTTTGGTCAACCCCATGTAAGTTATGGGGCAGTAACAGAACACTTTTCAAAACGTGTTTTTCAGCCCGAAATAAACGCGTTTTTTCAGACAACTGAATCACCATGTAACAGCAAGGCTCAGAGGAGCCCACACACTCAGCTCTTAACCCCAGTGTGCAGGAAGGGTCAAAACGTGTTTTTCAGCAGAAATAAACATGTTTCTGCAAGTTTGGTCAACCCCATGTAAGTTATGGGACAGTAACAGCACACTTTTCAAAACGTGTTTTTCAGCCCGAAATAAACGCGTTTTTTCAGAAAACTGAATCCCCATGTAACAGCAAGGCTCAGAGGAGCCCACACACTCAGATCTTAACCCCAGTGTGCAGAAAGGGTCAAAACGTGTTTTTCAGCAGAAATAAACATGTTTCTGCAAGTTTGGTCAACCCCATGTAAGTTATGGGGCAGTAACAGAACACTTTTCAAAACGTGTTTTTCAGCCCGAAATAAACGCGTTTTTTCAGACAACTGAATCACCATGTAACAGCAAGGCTCAGAGGAGCCCACACACTCAGCTCTTAACCCCAGTGTGCAGGAAGGGTCAAAACGTGTTTTTCAGCAGAAACAAACATGTTTCTGCAAGTTTGGTCAACCCCATGTAAGTTATGGGGCAGTAACAGAACACTTTTCAAAACGTGTTTTTCAGCCCGAAATAAACGCGTTTTTTCAGACAACTGAATCCCCATGCAACAGCAAGGCTCAGAAGAGCCCACACACTCAGCTCTTAACCCCAGTGTGCAGGAAGGGTCAAAACGTGTTTTTCAGCAGAAATAAACATGTTTCTGCAAGTTTGGTCAACCCCATGTAAGTTATGGGGCAGTAACAGAACACTTTTCAAAACGTGTTTTTCAGCCCGAAATAAACGCGTTTTTTCAGACAACTGAATCCCCATGCAACAACAAGGCTCAGAAGAGCCCACACACTCAGCTCTTAACCCCAGTGTGCAGAAAGAGTCAAAACGTGTTTTTCAGCAGAAATAAACATGTTTCTGCAAGTTTGGTCAACCCCATGTAAGTTATGGGGCAGTAACAGAACACTTTTCAAAACGTGTTTTTCAGCCCGAAATAAACGCGTTTTTTCAGACAACTGAATCCCCATGTAACAGCAAGGCTCAGAGGAGCCCACACACTCAGATCTTAACCCCAGTGTGCAGAAAGGGTCAAAACGTGTTTTTCAGCAGAAATAAACATGTTTCTGCAAGTTTGGTCAACCCCATGTAAGTTATGGGGCAGTAACAGAACACTTTTCAAAACGTGTTTTTCAGCCCGAAATAAACGCGTTTTTTCAGACAACTGAATCACCATGTAACAGCAAGGCTCAGAGGAGCCCACACACTCAGCTCTTAACCCCAGTGTGCAGGAAGGGTCAAAACGTGTTTTTCAGCAGAAATAAACATGTTTCTGCAAGTTTGGTCAACCCCATGTAAGTTATGGGACAGTAACAGCACACTTTTCAAAACGTGTTTTTCAGCCCGAAATAAACGCGTTTTTTCAGACAACTGAATCCCAATGCAACAGCAAGGCTCAGAAGAGCCCACACACTCAGCTCTTAACCCCAGTGTGCAGAAAGTGTCAAAACGTGTTTTTCAGCAGAAATAAACATGTTTCTGCAAGTTTGGTCAACCCCATGTAAGTTATGGGACAGTAACAGCACACTTTTCAAAACGTGTTTTTCAGCCCGAAATAAACGCGTTTTTTCAGACAACTGAATCCCCATGTAACAGCAAGGCTCAGAGGAGCCCACACACTCAGATCTTAACCCCAGTGTGCAGAAAGGGTCAAAACGTGTTTTTCAGCAGAAATAAACATGTTTCTGCAAGTTTGGTCAACCCCATGTAAGTTATGGGGCAGTAACAGAACACTTTTCAAAACGTGTTTTTCAGCCCTAAATAAACGCGTTTTTTCAGACAACTGAATCACCATGTAACAGCAAGGCTCAGAGGAGCCCACACACTCAGCTCTTAACCCCAGTGTGCAGGAAGGGTCAAAACGTGTTTTTCAGCAGAAATAAACATGTTTCTGCAAGTTTGGTCAACCCCATGTAAGTTATGGGGCAGTAACAGAACACTTTTCAAAACGTGTTTTTCAGCCCGAAATAAACGCGTTTTTTTCAGACAACTGAATCCCCATGCATCAGCAAGGCTCAGAAGAGCCCACACACTCAGCTCTTAACCCCAGTGTGCAGAAAGAGTCAAAACGTGTTTTTCAGCAGAAATAAACATGTTTCTGCAAGTTTGGTCAACCCCATGTAAGTTATGGGGCAGTAACAGAACACTTTTCAAAACGTGTTTTTCAGCCCGAAATAAACGCGTTTTTTCAGACAACTGAATCCCCATGTAACAGCAAGGCTCAGAGGAGCCCACACACTCAGATCTTAACCCCAGTGTGCAGAAAGGGTCAAAACGTGTTTTTCAGCAGAAATAAACATGTTTCTGCAAGTTTGGTCAACCCCATGTAAGTTATGGGGCAGTAACAGAACACTTTTCAAAACGTGTTTTTCAGCCCGAAATAAACGCGTTTTTTCAGACAACTGAATCACCATGTAACAGCAAGGCTAAGAGGAGCCCACACACTCAGCTCTTAACCCCAGTGTGCAGGAAGGGTCAAAACGTGTTTTTCAGCAGAAATAAACATGTTTCTGCAAGTTTGGTCAACCCCATGTAAGTTATGGGGCAGTAACAGAACACTTTTCAAAACGTGTTTTTCAGCCCGAAATAAACGCGTTTTTTCAGACAACTGAATCCCCATGCAACAGCAAGGCTCAGAAGAGCCCACACACTCAGCTCTTAACCCCAGTGTGCAGAAAGTGTCAAAACGTGTTTTTCAGCAGAAATAAACATGTTTCTGCAAGTTTGGTCAACCCCATGTAAGTTATGGGACAGTAACAGCACACTTTTCAAAACGTGTTTTTCAGCCCGAAATAAACGCGTTTTTTCAGACAACTGAATCCCCATGTAACAGCAAGGCTCAGAGGAGCCCACACACTCAGATCTTAACCCCAGTGTGCAGAAAGGGTCAAAACGTGTTTTTCAGCAGAAATAAACATGTTTCTGCAAGTTTGGTCAACCCCATGTAAGTTATGGGGCAGTAACAGAACACTTTTCAAAACGTGTTTTTCAGCCCGAAATAAACGCGTTTTTTCAGACAACTGAATCACCATGTAACAGCAAGGCTCAGAGGAGCCCACACACTCAGCTCTTAACCCCAGTGTGCAGGAAGGGTCAAAACGTGTTTTTCAGCAGAAATAAACATGTTTCTGCAAGTTTGGTCAACCCCATGTAAGTTATGGGACAGTAACAGCACACTTTTCAAAACGTGTTTTTCAGCCCGAAATAAACGCGTTTTTTCAGACAACTGAATCCCCATGTAACAGCAAGACTCAGAGGAGCCCACACACTCAGATCTTAACCCTAGTGTGCAGAAAGGGTAAAAACGTGTTTTTCAGCAGAAATAAACATGTTTCTGCAAGTTTGGTTAACCCCATGTAAGTTATGGGGAAGTAACAGAACACTTTTCAAAACGTGTTTTTCAGCACGAAATAAACGCGTTTTTTCAGACAACTGAATCCCCATGTAACAGCAAGGTTCAGAAGAGCCCACACTCTCAGCTCTTAACCCCAGTGTGCAGGAAGGGTCAAAACGTGTTTTTCAGCAGAAATAAACATGTTTCTGCAAGTTTGGTCAACCCCATGTAAGTTATGGGGCAGTAACAGAACACTTTTCAAAACGTGTTTTTCAGCCCGAAATAAACGCGTTTTTTCAGACAACTGAATCCCCATGCAACAGCAAGGCTCAGAGGAGCCCACACACTCAGCTCTTAACCCCAGTGTGCAGAAAGAGTCAAAACGTGTTTTTCAGCAGAAATAAACATGTTTCTGCAAGTTTGGTCAACCCCATGTAAGTTATGGGGCAGTAACAGAACACTTTTCAAAACGTGTTTTTCAGCCCGAAATAAACGCGTTTTTTCAGACAACTGAATCACCATGTAACAGCAAGGCTCAGAGGAGCCCACACACTCAGCTCTTAACCCCAGTGTGCAGAAAGAGTCAAAACGTGTTTTTCAGCAGAAATAAACATGTTTCTGCAAGTTTGGTCAACCCCATGTAAGTTATGGGGCAGTAACAGAACACTTTTCAAAACGTGTTTTTCAGCCCGAAATAAACGCGTTTTTTCAGACAACTGAATCCCCATGTAACAGCAAGGCTCAGAGGAGCCCACACACTCAGCTCTTAGCCCCAGTGTGCAGAAAGTGTCAAAACGTGTTTTTCAGCAGAAATAAACATGTTTCTGCAAGTTTGGTCAACCCCATGTAAGTTATGGGACAGTAACAGCACCCTTTTCAAAACGTGTTTTTCAGCCCGAAATAAACGCGTTTTTTCAGAAAACTGAATCCCCATGTAACAGCAAGGCTCAGAGGAGCCCACACACTCAGATCTTAACCCCAGTGTGCAGAAAGGGTCAAAACGTGTTTTTCAGCAGAAATAAACATGTTTCTGCAAGTTTGGTTAACCCCATGTAAGTTATGGGGAAGTAACAGAACACTTTTCAAAACGTGTTTTTCAGCCCGAAATAAACGCGTTTTTTCAGACAACTGAATCCCCATGTAACAGCAAGGTTCAGAAGAGCCCACACTCTCAGCTCTTAACCCCAGTGTGCAGGAAGGGTCAAAACGTGTTTTTCAGCAGAAATAAACATGTTTCTGCAAGTTTGGTCAACCCCATGTAAGTTATGGGGCAGTAACAGAACACTTTTCAAAACGTGTTTTTCAGCCCGAAATAAACGCGTTTTTTCAGACAACTGAATCCCCATGCAACAGCAAGGCTCAGAAGAGCCCACACACTCAGCTCTTAACCCCAGTGTGCAGAAAGAGTCAAAACGTGTTTTTCAGCAGAAATAAACGTTTCTGCAAGTTTGGTCAACCCCATGTAAGTTATGGGGCAGTAACAGAACACTTTTCAAAACGTGTTTTTCAGCCCGAAATAAACGCGTTTTTTCAGACAACTGAATCACCATGTAACAGCAAGGCTCAGAGGAGCCCACACACTCAGCTCTTAACCCCAGTGTGCAGAAAGAGTCAAAACGTGTTTTTCAGCAGAAATAAACATGTTTCTGCAAGTTTGGTCAACCCCATGTAAGTTATGGGGCAGTAACAGAACACTTTTCAAAACGTGTTTTTCAGCCCGAAATAAACGCGTTTTTTCAGACAACTGAATCCCCATGTAACAGCAAGGCTCAGAGGAGCCCACACACTCAGCTCTTAGCCCCAGTGTGCAGAAAGTGTCAAAACGTGTTTTTCAGCAGAAATAAACATGTTTCTGCAAGTTTGGTCAACCCCATGTAAGTTATGGGACAGTAACAGCACACTTTTCAAAACGTGTTTTTCAGCCCGAAATAAACGCGTTTTTTCAGAAAACTGAATCCCCATGTAACAGCAAGGCTCAGAGGAGCCCACACACTCAGATCTTAACCCCAGTGTGCAGAAAGGGTCAAAACGTGTTTTTCAGCAGAAATAAACATGTTTCTGCAAGTTTGGTCAACCCCATGTAAGTTATGGGGCAGTAACAGAACACTTTTCAAAACGTGTTTTTCAGCCCGAAATAAACGCGTTTTTTCAGACAACTGAATCACCATGTAACAGCAAGGCTCAGAGGAGCCCACACACTCAGCTCTTAACCCCAGTGTGCAGGAAGGGTCAAACCGTGTTTTTCAGCAGAAATAAACATGTTTCTGCAAGTTTGGTCAACCCCATGTAAGTTATGGGGCAGTAACAGAACACTTTTCAAAACGTGTTTTTCAGCCCGAAATAAACGCGTTTTTTCAGACAACTGAATCCCCATGCAACAGCAAGGCTCAGAAGAGCCCACACACTCAGCTCTTAACCCCAGTGTGCAGGAAGGGTCAAAACGTGTTTTTCAGCAGAAATAAACATGTTTCTGCAAGTTTGGTCAACCCCATGTAAGTTATGGGGCAGTAACAGAACACTTTTCAAAACGTGTTTTTCAGCCCGAAATAAACGCGTTTTTTCAGACAACTGAATCCCCATGCAACAACAAGGCTCAGAAGAGCCCACACACTCAGCTCTTAACCCCAGTGTGCAGAAAGAGTCAAAACGTGTTTTTCAGCAGAAATAAACATGTTTCTGCAAGTTTGGTCAACCCCATGTAAGTTATGGGGCAGTAACAGAACACTTTTCAAAACGTGTTTTTCAGCCCGAAATAAACGCGTTTTTTCAGACAACTGAATCCCCATGTAACAGCAAGGCTCAGAGGAGCCCACACACTCAGATCTTAACCCCAGTGTGCAGAAAGGGTCAAAACGTGTTTTTCAGCAGAAATAAACATGTTTCTGCAAGTTTGGTCAACCCCATGTAAGTTATGGGGCAGTAACAGAACACTTTTCAAAACGTGTTTTTCAGCCCGAAATAAACGCGTTTTTTCAGACAACTGAATCACCATGTAACAGCAAGGCTCAGAGGAGCCCACACACTCAGCTCTTAACCCCAGTGTGAAGGAAGGGTCAAAACGTGTTTTTCAGCAGAAATAAACATGTTTCTGCAAGTTTGGTCAACCCCATGTAAGTTATGGGACAGTAACAGCACACTTTTCAAAACGTGTTTTTCAGCCCGAAATAAACGCGTTTTTTCAGACAACTGAATCCCAATGCAACAGCAAGGCTCAGAAGAGCCCACACACTCAGCTCTTAACCCCAGTGTGCAGAAAGTGTCAAAACGTGTTTTTCAGCAGAAATAAACATGTTTCTGCAAGTTTGGTCAACCCCATGTAAGTTATGGGACAGTAACAGCACACTTTTCAAAACGTGTTTTTCAGCCCGAAATAAACGCGTTTTTTCAGACAACTGAATCCCCATGTAACAGCAAGGCTCAGAGGAGCCCACACACTCAGATCTTAACCCCAGTGTGCAGAAAGGGTCAAAACGTGTTTTTCAGCAGAAATAAACATGTTTCTGCAAGTTTGGTCAACCCCATGTAAGTTATGGGGCAGTAACAGAACACTTTTCAAAACGTGTTTTTCAGCCCTAAATAAACGCGTTTTTTCAGACAACTGAATCACCATGTAACAGCAAGGCTCAGAGGAGCCCACACACTCAGCTCTTAACCCCAGTGTGCAGGAAGGGTCAAAACGTGTTTTTCAGCAGAAATAAACATGTTTCTGCAAGTTTGGTCAACCCCATGTAAGTTATGGGGCAGTAACAGAACACTTTTCAAAACGTGTTTTTCAGCCCGAAATAAACGCGTTTTTTCAGACAACTGAATCCCCATGCATCAGCAAGGCTCAGAAGAGCCCACACACTCAGCTCTTAACCCCAGTGTGCAGAAAGAGTCAAAACGTGTTTTTCAGCAGAAATAAACATGTTTCTGCAAGTTTGGTCAACCCCATGTAAGTTATGGGGCAGTAACAGAACACTTTTCAAAACGTGTTTTTCAGCCCGAAATAAACGCGTTTTTTCAGACAACTGAATCCCCATGTAACAGCAAGGCTCAGAGGAGCCCACACACTCAGATCTTAACCCCAGTGTGCAGAAAGGGTCAAAACGTGTTTTTCAGCAGAAATAAACATGTTTCTGCAAGTTTGGTCAACCCCATGTAAGTTATGGGGCAGTAACAGAACACTTTTCAAAACGTGTTTTTCAGCCCGAAATAAACGCGTTTTTTCAGACAACTGAATCCCCATGTAACAGCAAGACTCAGAGGAGCCCACACACTCAGATCTTAACCCTAGTGTGCAGAAAGGGTAAAAACGTGTTTTTCAGCAGAAATAAACATGTTTCTGCAAGTTTGGTTAACCCCATGTAAGTTATGGGGAAGTAACAGAACACTTTTCAAAACGTGTTTTTCAGCACGAAATAAACGCGTTTTTTCAGACAACTGAATCCCCATGTAACAGCAAGGTTCAGAAGAGCCCACACTCTCAGCTCTTAACCCCAGTGTGCAGGAAGGGTCAAAACGTGTTTTTCAGCAGAAATAAACATGTTTCTGCAAGTTTGGTCAACCCCATGTAAGTTATGGGGCAGTAACAGAACACTTTTCAAAACGTGTTTTTCAGCCCGAAATAAACGCGTTTTTTCAGACAACTGAATCCCCATGCAACAGCAAGGCTCAGAAGAGCCCACACACTCAGCTCTTAACCCCAGTGTGCAGAAAGAGTCAAAACGTGTTTTTCAGCAGAAATAAACATGTTTCTGCAAGTTTGGTCAACCCCATGTAAGTTATGGGGCAGTAACAGAACACTTTTCAAAACGTGTTTTTCAGCCCGAAATAAACGCGTTTTTTCAGACAACTGAATCACCATGTAACAGCAAGGCTCAGAGGAGCCCACACACTCAGCTCTTAACCCCAGTGTGCAGAAAGAGTCAAAACGTGTTTTTCAGCAGAAATAAACATGTTTCTGCAAGTTTGGTCAACCCCATGTAAGTTATGGGGCAGTAACAGAACACTTTTCAAAACGTGTTTTTCAGCCCGAAATAAACGCGTTTTTTCAGACAACTGAATCCCCATGTAACAGCAAGGCTCAGAGGAGCCCACACACTCAGCTCTTAGCCCCAGTGTGCAGAAAGTGTCAAAACGTGTTTTTCAGCAGAAATAAACATGTTTCTGCAAGTTTGGTCAACCCCATGTAAGTTATGGGACAGTAACAGCACACTTTTCAAAACGTGTTTTTCAGCCCGAAATAAACGCGTTTTTTCAGAAAACTGAATCCCCATGTAACAGCAAGGCTCAGAGGAGCCCACACACTCAGATCTTAACCCCAGTGTTCAGAAAGGGTCAAAACGTGTTTTTCAGCAGAAATAAACATGTTTCTGCAAGTTTGGTCAACCCCATGTAAGTTATGGGGCAGTAACAGAACACTTTTCAAAACGTGTTTTTCAGCCCGAAATAAACGCGTTTTTTCAGACAACTGAATCACCATGTAACAGCAAGGCTCAGAGGAGCCCACACACTCAGCTCTTAACCCCAGTGTGCAGGAAGGGTCAAAACGTGTTTTTCAGCAGAAATAAACATGTTTCTGCAAATTTGGTCAACCCCATGTAAGTTATGGGGCAGTAACAGAACACTTTTCAAAACGTGTTTTTCAGCCCGAAATAAACGCGTTTTTTCAGACAACTGAATCCCCATGCAACAGCAAGGCTCAGAAGAGCCCACACACTCAGCTCTTAACCCCAGTGTGCAGAAAGGGTCAAAACGTGTTTTTCAGCAGAAATAAACATGTTTCTGCAAGTTTGGTCAACCCCATGTAAGTTATGGGGCAGTAACAGAACACTTTTCAAAACGTGTTTTTCAGCCCGAAATAAACGCGTTTTTTCAGACAACTGAATCACCATGTAACAGCAAGGCTAAGAGGAGCCCACACACTCAGCTCTTAACCCCAGTGTGCAGGAAGGGTCAAAACGTGTTTTTCAGCAGAAATAAACATGTTTCTGCAAGTTTGGTCAACCCCATGTAAGTTATGGGGCAGTAACAGAACACTTTTCAAAACGTGTTTTTCAGCCCGAAATAAACGCGTTTTTTCAGACAACTGAATCCCCATGCAACAGCAAGGCTCAGAAGAGCCCACACACTCAGCTCTTAACCCCAGTGTGCAGAAAGTGTCAAAACGTGTTTTTCAGCAGAAATAAACATGTTTCTGCAAGTTTGGTCAACCCCATGTAAGTTATGGGACAGTAACAGCACACTTTTCAAAACGTGTTTTTCAGCCCGAAATAAACGCGTTTTTTCAGACAACTGAATCCCCATGTAACAGCAAGGCTCAGAGGAGCCCACACACTCAGATCTTAACCCCAGTGTGCAGAAAGGGTCAAAACGTGTTTTTCAGCAGAAATAAACATGTTTCTGCAAGTTTGGTCAACCCCATGTAAGTTATGGGGCAGTAACAGCACACTTTTCAAAACGTGTTTTTCAGCCCGAAATAAACGCGTTTTTTCAGACAACTGAATCCCCATGTAACAGCAAGGCTCAGAGGAGCCCACACACTCAGATCTTAACCCCAGTGTGCAGAAAGGGTCAAAACGTGTTTTTCAGCAGAAATAAACATGTTTCTGCAAGTTTGGTCAACCCCATGTAAGTTATGGGGCAGTAACAGAACACTTTTCAAAACGTGTTTTTCAGCCCGAAATAAACGCGTTTTTTCAGACAACTGAATCCCCATGCAACAACAAGGCTCAGAAGAGCCCACACACTCAGCTCTTAACCCCAGTGTGCAGAAAGAGTCAAAACGTGTTTTTCAGCAGAAATAAACATGTTTCTGCAAGTTTGGTCAACCCCATGTAAGTTATGGGGCAGTAACAGAACACTTTTCAAAACGTGTTTTTCAGCCCGAAATAAACGCGTTTTTTCAGACAACTGAATCCCCATGCAACAACAAGGCTCAGAAGAGCCCACACACTCAGCTCTTAACCCCAGTGTGCAGAAAGAGTCAAAACGTGTTTTTCAGCAGAAATAAACATGTTTCTGCAAGTTTGGTCAACCCCATGTAAGTTATGGGGCAGTAACAGAACACTTTTCAAAACGTGTTTTTCAGCCCGAAATAAACGCGTTTTTTCAGACAACTGAATCCCCATGTAACAGCAAGGCTCAGAGGAGCCCACACACTCAGATCTTAACCCCAGTGTGCAGAAAGGGTCAAAACGTGTTTTTCAGCAGAAATAAACATGTTTCTGCAAGTTTGGTCAACCCCATGTAAGTTATGGGGCAGTAACAGAACACTTTTCAAAATGTGTTTTTCAGCCCGAAATAAACGCGTTTTTTCAGACAACTGAATCACCATGTAACAGCAAGGCTCAGAGGAGCCCACACACTCAGCTCTTAACCCCAGTGTGCAGGAAGGGTCAAAACGTGTTTTTCAGCAGAAATAAACATGTTTCTGCAAGTTTGGTCAACCCCATGTAAGTTATGGGACAGTAACAGCACACTTTTCAAAACGTGTTTTTCAGCCCGAAATAAACGCGTTTTTTCAGACAACTGAATCCCAATGCAACAGCAAGGCTCAGAAGAGCCCACACACTCAGCTCTTAACCCCAGTGTGCAGAAAGTGTCAAAACGTGTTTTTCAGCAGAAATAAACATGTTTCTGCAAGTTTGGTCAACCCCATGTAAGTTATGGGACAGTAACAGCACACTTTTCAAAACGTGTTTTTCAGCCCGAAATAAACGCGTTTTTTCAGACAACTGAATCCCCATGTAACAGCAAGGCTCAGAGGAGCCCACACACTCAGATCTTAACCCCAGTGTGCAGAAAGGGTCAAAACGTGTTTTTCAGCAGAAATAAACATGTTTCTGCAAGTTTGGTCAACCCCATGTAAGTTATGGGGCAGTAACAGAACACTTTTCAAAACGTGTTTTTCAGCCCTAAATAAACGCGTTTTTTCAGACAACTGAATCACCATGTAACAGCAAGGCTCAGAGGAGCCCACACACTCAGCTCTTAACCCCAGTGTGCAGGAAGGGTCAAAACGTGTTTTTCAGCAGAAATAAACATGTTTCTGCAAGTTTGGTCAACCCCATGTAAGTTATGGGGCAGTAACAGAACACTTTTCAAAACGTGTTTTTCAGCCCGAAATAAACGCGTTTTTTCAGACAACTGAATCCCCATGCATCAGCAAGGCTCAGAAGAGCCCACACACTCAGCTCTTAACCCCAGTGTGCAGAAAGAGTCAAAACGTGTTTTTCAGCAGAAATAAACATGTTTCTGCAAGTTTGGTCAACCCCATGTAAGTTATGGGGCAGTAACAGAACACTTTTCAAAACGTGTTTTTCAGCCCGAAATAAACGCGTTTTTTCAGACAACTGAATCCCCATGTAACAGCAAGGCTCAGAGGAGCCCACACACTCAGATCTTAACCCCAGTGTGCAGAAAGGGTCAAAACGTGTTTTTCAGCAGAAATAAACATGTTTCTGCAAGTTTGGTCAACCCCATGTAAGTTATGGGGCAGTAACAGAACACTTTTCAAAACGTGTTTTTCAGCCCGAAATAAACGCGTTTTTTCAGACAACTGAATCACCATGTAACAGCAAGGCTAAGAGGAGCCCACACACTCAGCTCTTAACCCCAGTGTGCAGGAAGGGTCAAAACGTGTTTTTCAGCAGAAATAAACATGTTTCTGCAAGTTTGGTCAACCCCATGTAAGTTATGGGGCAGTAACAGAACACTTTTCAAAACGTGTTTTTCAGCCCGAAATAAACGCGTTTTTTCAGACAACTGAATCCCCATGCAACAGCAAGGCTCAGAAGAGCCCACACACTCAGCTCTTAACCCCAGTGTGCAGAAAGTGTCAAAACGTGTTTTTCAGCAGAAATAAACATGTTTCTGCAAGTTTGGTCAACCCCATGTAAGTTATGGGACAGTAACAGCACACTTTTCAAAACGTGTTTTTCAGCCCGAAATAAACGCGTTTTTTCAGACAACTGAATCCCCATGTAACAGCAAGGCTCAGAGGAGCCCACACACTCAGATCTTAACCCCAGTGTGCAGAAAGGGTCAAAACGTGTTTTTCAGCAGAAATAAACATGTTTCTGCAAGTTTGGTCAACCCCATGTAAGTTATGGGGCAGTAACAGAACACTTTTCAAAACGTGTTTTTCAGCCCGAAATAAACGCGTTTTTTCAGACAACTGAATCACCATGTAACAGCAAGGCTCAGAGGAGCCCACACACTCAGCTCTAAACCCCAGTGTGCAGGAAGGGTCAAAACGTGTTTTTCAGCAGAAATAAACATGTTTCTGCAAGTTTGGTCAACCCCATGTAAGTTATGGGACAGTAACAGCACACTTTTCAAAACGTGTTTTTCAGCCCGAAATAAACGCGTTTTTTCAGACAACTGAATCCCCATGTAACAGCAAGACTCAGAGGAGCCCACACACTCAGATCTTAACCCTAGTGTGCAGAAAGGGTAAAAACGTGTTTTTCAGCAGAAATAAACATGTTTCTGCAAGTTTGGTTAACCCCATGTAAGTTATGGGGAAGTAACAGAACACTTTTCAAAACGTGTTTTTCAGCCCTAAATAAACGCGTTTTTTCAGACAACTGAATCACCATGTAACAGCAAGGCTCAGAGGAGCCCACACACTCAGCTCTTAACCCCAGTGTGCAGGAAGGGTCAAAACGTGTTTTTCAGCAGAAATAAACATGTTTCTGCAAGTTTGGTCAACCCCATGTAAGTTATGGGGCAGTAACAGAACACTTTTCAAAACGTGTTTTTCAGCCCGAAATAAACGCGTTTTTTCAGACAACTGAATCCCCATGCATCAGCAAGGCTCAGAAGAGCCCACACACTCAGCTCTTAACCCCAGTGTGCAGAAAGAGTCAAAACGTGTTTTTCAGCAGAAATAAACATGTTTCTGCAAGTTTGGTCAACCCCATGTAAGTTATGGGGCAGTAACAGAACACTTTTCAAAACGTGTTTTTCAGCCCGAAATAAACGCGTTTTTTCAGACAACTGAATCCCCATGTAACAGCAAGGCTCAGAGGAGCCCACACACTCAGATCTTAACCCCAGTGTGCAGAAAGGGTCAAAACGTGTTTTTCAGCAGAAATAAACATGTTTCTGCAAGTTTGGTCAACCCCATGTAAGTTATGGGGCAGTAACAGAACACTTTTCAAAACGTGTTTTTCAGCCCGAAATAAACGCGTTTTTTCAGACAACTGAATCACCATGTAACAGCAAGGCTAAGAGGAGCCCACACACTCAGCTCTTAACCCCAGTGTGCAGGAAGGGTCAAAACGTGTTTTTCAGCAGAAATAAACATGTTTCTGCAAGTTTGGTCAACCCCATGTAAGTTATGGGGCAGTAACAGAACACTTTTCAAAACGTGTTTTTCAGCCCGAAATAAACGCGTTTTTTCAGACAACTGAATCCCCATGCAACAGCAAGGCTCAGAAGAGCCCACACACTCAGCTCTTAACCCCAGTGTGCAGAAAGTGTCAAAACGTGTTTTTCAGCAGAAATAAACATGTTTCTGCAAGTTTGGTCAACCCCATGTAAGTTATGGGACAGTAACAGCACACTTTTCAAAACGTGTTTTTCAGCCCGAAATAAACGCGTTTTTTCAGACAACTGAATCCCCATGTAACAGCAAGGCTCAGAGGAGCCCACACACTCAGATCTTAACCCCAGTGTGCAGAAAGGGTCAAAACGTGTTTTTCAGCAGAAATAAACATGTTTCTGCAAGTTTGGTCAACCCCATGTAAGTTATGGGGCAGTAACAGAACACTTTTCAAAACGTGTTTTTCAGCCCGAAATAAACGCGTTTTTTCAGACAACTGAATCACCATGTAACAGCAAGGCTCAGAGGAGCCCACACACTCAGCTCTAAACCCCAGTGTGCAGGAAGGGTCAAAACGTGTTTTTCAGCAGAAATAAACATGTTTCTGCAAGTTTGGTCAACCCCATGTAAGTTATGGGACAGTAACAGCACACTTTTCAAAACGTGTTTTTCAGCCCGAAATAAACGCGTTTTTTCAGACAACTGAATCCCCATGTAACAGCAAGACTCAGAGGAGCCCACACACTCAGATCTTAACCCTAGTGTGCAGAAAGGGTAAAAACGTGTTTTTCAGCAGAAATAAACATGTTTCTGCAAGTTTGGTTAACCCCATGTAAGTTATGGGGAAGTAACAGAACACTTTTCAAAACGTGTTTTTCAGCACGAAATAAACGCGTTTTTTCAGACAACTGAATCCCCATGTAACAGCAAGGTTCAGAAGAGCCCACACTCTCAGCTCTTAACCCCAGTGTGCAGGAAGGGTCAAAACGTGTTTTTCAGCAGAAATAAACATGTTTCTGCAAGTTTGGTCAACCCCATGTAAGTTATGGGGCAGTAACAGAACACTTTTCAAAACGTGTTTTTCAGCCCGAAATAAACGCGTTTTTTCAGACAACTGAATCCCCATGCAACAGCAAGGCTCAGAAGAGCCCACACACTCAGCTCTTAACCCCAGTGTGCAGAAAGAGTCAAAACGTGTTTTTCAGCAGAAATAAACATGTTTCTGCAAGTTTGGTCAACCCCATGTAAGTTATGGGGCAGTAACAGAACACTTTTCAAAACGTGTTTTTCAGCCCGAAATAAACGCGTTTTTTCAGACAACTGAATCACCATGTAACAGCAAGGCTCAGAGGAGCCCACACACTCAGCTCTTAACCCCAGTGTGCAGAAAGAGTCAAAACGTGTTTTTCAGCAGAAATAAACATGTTTCTGCAAGTTTGGTCAACCCCATGTAAGTTATGGGGCAGTAACAGAACACTTTTCAAAACGTGTTTTTCAGCCCGAAATAAACGCGTTTTTTCAGACAACTGAATCCCCATGTAACAGCAAGGCTCAGAGGAGCCCACACACTCAGCTCTTAGCCCCAGTGTGCAGAAAGTGTCAAAACGTGTTTTTCAGCAGAAATAAACATGTTTCTGCAAGTTTGGTCAACCCCATGTAAGTTATGGGACAGTAACAGCACACTTTTCAAAACGTGTTTTTCAGCCCGAAATAAACGCGTTTTTTCAGAAAACTGAATCCCCATGTAACAGCAAGGCTCAGAGGAGCCCACACACTCAGATCTTAACCCCAGTGTTCAGAAAGGGTCAAAACGTGTTTTTCAGCAGAAATAAACATGTTTCTGCAAGTTTGGTCAACCCCATGTAAGTTATGGGGCAGTAACAGAACACTTTTCAAAACGTGTTTTTCAGCCCGAAATAAACGCGTTTTTTCAGACAACTGAATCACCATGTAACAGCAAGGCTCAGAGGAGCCCACACACTCAGCTCTTAACCCCAGTGTGCAGGAAGGGTCAAAACGTGTTTTTCAGCAGAAATAAACATGTTTCTGCAAATTTGGTCAACCCCATGTAAGTTATGGGGCAGTAACAGAACACTTTTCAAAACGTGTTTTTCAGCCCGAAATAAACGCGTTTTTTCAGACAACTGAATCCCCATGCAACAGCAAGGCTCAGAAGAGCCCACACACTCAGCTCTTAACCCCAGTGTGCAGAAAGGGTCAAAACGTGTTTTTCAGCAGAAATAAACATGTTTCTGCAAGTTTGGTCAACCCCATGTAAGTTATGGGGCAGTAACAGAACACTTTTCAAAACGTGTTTTTCAGCCCGAAATAAACGCGTTTTTTCAGACAACTGAATCACCATGTAACAGCAAGGCTAAGAGGAGCCCACACACTCAGCTCTTAACCCCAGTGTGCAGGAAGGGTCAAAACGTGTTTTTCAGCAGAAATAAACATGTTTCTGCAAGTTTGGTCAACCCCATGTAAGTTATGGGGCAGTAACAGAACACTTTTCAAAACGTGTTTTTCAGCCCGAAATAAACGCGTTTTTTCAGACAACTGAATCCCCATGCAACAGCAAGGCTCAGAAGAGCCCACACACTCAGCTCTTAACCCCAGTGTGCAGAAAGTGTCAAAACGTGTTTTTCAGCAGAAATAAACATGTTTCTGCAAGTTTGGTCAACCCCATGTAAGTTATGGGACAGTAACAGCACACTTTTCAAAACGTGTTTTTCAGCCCGAAATAAACGCGTTTTTTCAGACAACTGAATCCCCATGTAACAGCAAGGCTCAGAGGAGCCCACACACTCAGATCTTAACCCCAGTGTGCAGAAAGGGTCAAAACGTGTTTTTCAGCAGAAATAAACATGTTTCTGCAAGTTTGGTCAACCCCATGTAAGTTATGGGGCAGTAACAGCACACTTTTCAAAACGTGTTTTTCAGCCCGAAATAAACGCGTTTTTTCAGACAACTGAATCCCCATGTAACAGCAAGGCTCAGAGGAGCCCACACACTCAGATCTTAACCCCAGTGTGCAGAAAGGGTCAAAACGTGTTTTTCAGCAGAAATAAACATGTTTCTGCAAGTTTGGTCAACCCCATGTAAGTTATGGGGCAGTAACAGAACACTTTTCAAAACGTGTTTTTCAGCCCGAAATAAACGCGTTTTTTCAGACAACTGAATCCCCATGCAACAACAAGGCTCAGAAGAGCCCACACACTCAGCTCTTAACCCCAGTGTGCAGAAAGAGTCAAAACGTGTTTTTCAGCAGAAATAAACATGTTTCTGCAAGTTTGGTCAACCCCATGTAAGTTATGGGGCAGTAACAGAACACTTTTCAAAACGTGTTTTTCAGCCCGAAATAAACGCGTTTTTTCAGACAACTGAATCCCCATGTAACAGCAAGGCTCAGAGGAGCCCACACACTCAGATCTTAACCCCAGTGTGCAGAAAGGGTCAAAACGTGTTTTTCAGCAGAAATAAACATGTTTCTGCAAGTTTGGTCAACCCCATGTAAGTTATGGGGCAGTAACAGAACACTTTTCAAAACGTGTTTTTCAGCCCGAAATAAACGCGTTTTTTCAGACAACTGAATCACCATGTAACAGCAAGGCTAAGAGGAGCCCACACACTCAGCTCTTAACCCCAGTGTGCAGGAAGGGTCAAAACGTGTTTTTCAGCAGAAATAAACATGTTTCTGCAAGTTTGGTCAACCCCATGTAAGTTATGGGGCAGTAACAGAACACTTTTCAAAACGTGTTTTTCAGCCCGAAATAAACGCGTTTTTTCAGACAACTGAATCCCCATGCAACAGCAAGGCTCAGAAGAGCCCACACACTCAGCTCTTAACCCCAGTGTGCAGAAAGTGTCAAAACGTGTTTTTCAGCAGAAATAAACATGTTTCTGCAAGTTTGGTCAACCCCATGTAAGTTATGGGACAGTAACAGCACACTTTTCAAAACGTGTTTTTCAGCCCGAAATAAACGCGTTTTTTCAGACAACTGAATCCCCATGTAACAGCAAGGCTCAGAGGAGCCCACACACTCAGATCTTAACCCCAGTGTGCAGAAAGGGTCAAAACGTGTTTTTCAGCAGAAATAAACATGTTTCTGCAAGTTTGGTCAACCCCATGTAAGTTATGGGGCAGTAACAGAACACTTTTCAAAACGTGTTTTTCAGCCCGAAATAAACGCGTTTTTTCAGACAACTGAATCACCATGTAACAGCAAGTCTCAGAGGAGCCCACACACTCAGCTCTTAACCCCAGTGTGCAGGAAGGGTCAAAACGTGTTTTTCAGCAGAAATAAACATGTTTCTGCAAGTTTGGTCAACCCCATGTAAGTTATGGGACAGTAACAGCACACTTTTCAAAACGTGTTTTTCAGCCCGAAATAAACGCGTTTTTTCAGACAACTGAATCCCCATGTAACAGCAAGACTCAGAGGAGCCCACACACTCAGATCTTAACCCTAGTGTGCAGAAAGGGTAAAAACGTGTTTTTCAGCAGAAATAAACATGTTTCTGCAAGTTTGGTTAACCCCATGTAAGTTATGGGGAAGTAACAGAACACTTTTCAAAACGTGTTTTTCAGCCCGAAATAAACGCGTTTTTTCAGACAACTGAATCCCCATGTAACAGCAAGGTTCAGAAGAGCCCACACTCTCAGCTCTTAACCCCAGTGTGCAGGAAGGGTCAAAACGTGTTTTTCAGCAGAAATAAACATGTTTCTGCAAGTTTGGTCAACCCCATGTAAGTTATGGGGCAGTAACAGAACACTTTTCAAAACGTGTTTTTCAGCCCGAAATAAACGCGTTTTTTCAGACAACTGAATCCCCATGCAACAGCAAGGCTCAGAAGAGCCCACACACTCAGCTCTTAACCCCAGTGTGCAGAAAGAGTCAAAACGTGTTTTTCAGCAGAAATAAACATGTTTCTGCAAGTTTGGTCAACCCCATGTAAGTTATGGGGCAGTAACAGAACACTTTTCAAAACGTGTTTTTCAGCCCGAAATAAACGCGTTTTTTCAGACAACTGAATCACCATGTAACAGCAAGGCTCAGAGGAGCCCACACACTCAGCTCTTAACCCCAGTGTGCAGAAAGAGTCAAAACGTGTTTTTCAGCAGAAATAAACATGTTTCTGCAAGTTTGGTCAACCCCATGTAAGTTATGGGGCAGTAACAGAACACTTTTCAAAACGTGTTTTTCAGCCCGAAATAAACGCGTTTTTTCAGACAACTGAATCCCCATGTAACAGCAAGGCTCAGAGGAGCCCACACACTCAGCTCTTAGCCCCAGTGTGCAGAAAGTGTCAAAACGTGTTTTTCAGCAGAAATAAACATGTTTCTGCAAGTTTGGTCAACCCCATGTAAGTTATGGGACAGTAACAGCACACTTTTCAAAACGTGTTTTTCAGCCCGAAATAAACGCGTTTTTTCAGAAAACTGAATCCCCATGTAACAGCAAGGCTCAGAGGAGCCCACACACTCAGATCTTAACCCCAGTGTTCAGAAAGGGTCAAAACGTGTTTTTCAGCAGAAATAAACATGTTTCTGCAAGTTTGGTCAACCCCATGTAAGTTATGGGGCAGTAACAGAACACTTTTCAAAACGTGTTTTTCAGCCCGAAATAAACGCGTTTTTTCAGACAACTGAATCACCATGTAACAGCAAGGCTCAGAGGAGCCCACACACTCAGCTCTTAACCCCAGTGTGCAGGAAGGGTCAAAACGTGTTTTTCAGCAGAAATAAACATGTTTCTGCAAATTTGGTCAACCCCATGTAAGTTATGGGGCAGTAACAGAACACTTTTCAAAACGTGTTTTTCAGCCCGAAATAAACGCGTTTTTTCAGACAACTGAATCCCCATGCAACAGCAAGGCTCAGAAGAGCCCACACACTCAGCTCTTAACCCCAGTGTGCAGAAAGGGTCAAAACGTGTTTTTCAGCAGAAATAAACATGTTTCTGCAAGTTTGGTCAACCCCATGTAAGTTATGGGGCAGTAACAGAACACTTTTCAAAACGTGTTTTTCAGCCCGAAATAAACGCGTTTTTTCAGACAACTGAATCACCATGTAACAGCAAGGCTAAGAGGAGCCCACACACTCAGCTCTTAACCCCAGTGTGCAGGAAGGGTCAAAACGTGTTTTTCAGCAGAAATAAACATGTTTCTGCAAGTTTGGTCAACCCCATGTAAGTTATGGGGCAGTAACAGAACACTTTTCAAAACGTGTTTTTCAGCCCGAAATAAACGCGTTTTTTCAGACAACTGAATCCCCATGCAACAGCAAGGCTCAGAAGAGCCCACACACTCAGCTCTTAACCCCAGTGTGCAGAAAGTGTCAAAACGTGTTTTTCAGCAGAAATAAACATGTTTCTGCAAGTTTGGTCAACCCCATGTAAGTTATGGGACAGTAACAGCACACTTTTCAAAACGTGTTTTTCAGCCCGAAATAAACGCGTTTTTTCAGACAACTGAATCCCCATGTAACAGCAAGGCTCAGAGGAGCCCACACACTCAGATCTTAACCCCAGTGTGCAGAAAGGGTCAAAATGTGTTTTTCAGCAGAAATAAACATGTTTCTGCAAGTTTGGTCAACCCCATGTAAGTTATGGGGCAGTAACAGCACACTTTTCAAAACGTGTTTTTCAGCCCGAAATAAACGCGTTTTTTCAGACAACTGAATCCCCATGTAACAGCAAGGCTCAGAGGAGCCCACACACTCAGATCTTAACCCCAGTGTGCAGAAAGGGTCAAAACGTGTTTTTCAGCAGAAATAAACATGTTTCTGCAAGTTTGGTCAACCCCATGTAAGTTATGGGGCAGTAACAGAACACTTTTCAAAACGTGTTTTTCAGCCCGAAATAAACGCGTTTTTTCAGACAACTGAATCACCATGTAACAGCAAGGCTCAGAGGAGCCCACACACTCAGCTCTTAACCCCAGTGTGCAGGAACGGTCAAAACGTGTTTTTCAGCAGAAATAAACATGTTTCTGCAAGTTTGGTCAACCCCATGTAAGTTATGGGACAGTAACAGCACACTTTTCAAAACGTGTTTTTCAGCCCGAAATAAACGCGTTTTTTCAGACAACTGAATCCCCATGTAACAGCAAGACTCAGAGGAGCCCACACACTCAGATCTTAACCCTAGTGTGCAGAAAGGGTAAAAACGTGTTTTTCAGCAGAAATAAACATGTTTCTGCAAGTTTGGTTAACCCCATGTAAGTTATGGGGAAGTAACAGAACACTTTTCAAAACGTGTTTTTCAGCCCGAAATAAACGCGTTTTTTCAGACAACTGAATCCCCATGTAACAGCAAGGTTCAGAAGAGCCCACACTCTCAGCTCTTAACCCCAGTGTGCAGGAAGAGTCAAAACGTGTTTTTCAGCAGAAATAAACATGTTTCTGCAAGTTTGGTCAACCCCATGTAAGTTATGGGGCAGTAACAGAACACTTTTCAAAACGTGTTTTTCAGCCCAAAATAAACGCGTTTTTTCAGACAACTGAATCACCATGTAACAGCAAGGCTCAGAGGAGCCCACACACTCAGCTCTTAACCCCAGTGTGCAGAAAGAGTCAAAACGTGTTTTTCAACAGAAATAAACATGTTTCTGCAAGTTTGGTCAACCCCATGTAAGTTATGGGGCAGTAACAGAACACTTTTCAAAACGTGTTTTTCAGCCCGAAATAAACGCGTTTTTTCAGACAACTGAATCCCCATGTAACAGCAAGGCTCAGAGGAGCCCACACACTCAGCTCTTAGCCCCAGTGTGCAGAAAGTGTCAAAACGTGTTTTTCAGCAGAAATAAACATGTTTCTGCAAGTTTGGTCAACCCCATGTAAGTTATGGGACAGTAACAGCACACTTTTCAAAACGTGTTTTTCAGCCCGAAATAAACGCGTTTTTTCAGAAAACTGAATCCCCATGTAACAGCAAGGCTCAGAGGAGCCCACACACTCAGATCTTAACCCCAGTGTTCAGAAAGGGTCAAAACGTGTTTTTCAGCAGAAATAAACATGTTTCTGCAAGTTTGGTCAACCCCATGTAAGTTATGGGGCAGTAACAGAACACTTTTCAAAACGTGTTTTTCAGCCCGAAATAAACGCGTTTTTTCAGACAACTGAATCCCCATGCAACAGCAAGGCTCAGAAGAGCCCACACACTCAGCTCTTAACCCCAGTGTGCAGAAAGTGTCAAAACGTGTTTTTCAGCAGAAATAAACATGTTTCTGCAAGTTTGGTCAACCCCATGTAAGTTATGGGACAGTAACAGCACACTTTTCAAAACGTGTTTTTCAGCCCGAAATAAACGCGTTTTTTCAGAAAACTGAATCCCCATGTAACAGCAAGGCTCAGAGGAGCCCACACACTCAGATCTTAACCCCAGTGTGCAGAAAGGGTCAAAACGTGTTTTTCAGCAGAAATAAACATGTTTCTGCAAGTTTGGTCAACCCCATGTAAGTTATGGGGAAGTAACAGAACACTTTTCAAAACGTGTTTTTCAGCCCGAAATAAACGCGTTTTTTCAGACAACTGAATCACCATGTAACAGCAAGGCTCAGAGGAGCCCACACACTCAGCTCTTAACCCCAGTGTGCAGGAAGGGTCAAAACGTGTTTTTCAGCAGCAATAAACATGTTTCTGCAAGTTTGGTCAACCCCATGTAAGTTATGGGGCAGTAACAGAACACTTTTCAAAACGTGTTTTTCAGCCCGAAATAAACGCGTTTTTTCAGACAACTGAATCCCCATGCAACAGCAAGGCTCAGAAGAGCCCACACACTCAGCTCTTAACCCCAGTGTGCAGAAAGGGTCAAAACGTGTTTTTCAGCAGAAATAAACATGTTTCTGCAAGTTTGGTCAACCCCATGTAAGTTATGGGGCAGTAACAGAACACTTTTCAAAACGTGTTTTTCAGCCCGAAATAAACGCGTTTTTTCAGACAACTGAATCACCATGTAACAGCAAGGCTAAGAGGAGCCCACACACTCAGCTCTTAACCCCAGTGTGCAGGAAGGGTCAAAACGTGTTTTTCAGCAGAAATAAACATGTTTCTGCAAGTTTGGTCAACCCCATGTAAGTTATGGGGCAGTAACAGAACACTTTTCAAAACGTGTTTTTCAGCCCGAAATAAACGCGTTTTTTCAGACAACTGAATCCCCATGCAACAGCAAGGCTCAGAAGAGCCCACACACTCAGCTCTTAACCCCAGTGTGCAGAAAGTGTCAAAACGTGTTTTTCAGCAGAAATAAACATGTTTCTGCAAGTTTGGTCAACCCCATGTAAGTTATGGGACAGTAACAGCACACTTTTCAAAACGTGTTTTTCAGCCCGAAATAAACGCGTTTTTTCAGACAACTGAATCCCCATGTAACAGCAAGGCTCAGAGGAGCCCACACACTCAGATCTTAACCCCAGTGTGCAAAAAGGGTCAAAACGTGTTTTTCAGCAGAAATAAACATGTTTCTGCAAGTTTGGTCAACCCCATGTAAGTTATGGGGCAGTAACAGAACACTTTTCAAAACGTGTTTTTCAGCCCGAAATAAACGCGTTTTTTCAGACAACTGAATCACCATGTAACAGCAAGGCTCAGAGGAGCCCACACACTCAGCTCTTAACCCCAGTGTGCAGGAAGGGTCAAAACGTGTTTTTCAGCAGAAATAAACATGTTTCTGCAAGTTTGGTCAACCCCATGTAAGTTATGGGACAGTAACAGCACACTTTTCAAAACGTGTTTTTCAGCCCGAAATAAACGCGTTTTTTCAGACAACTGAATCCCCATGTAACAGCAAGACTCAGAGGAGCCCACACACTCAGATCTTAACCCTAGTGTGCAGAAAGGGTAAAAACGTGTTTTTCAGCAGAAATAAACATGTTTCTGCAAGTTTGGTTAACCCCATGTAAGTTATGGGGAAGTAACAGAACACTTTTCAAAACGTGTTTTTCAGCCCGAAATAAACGCGTTTTTTCAGACAACTGAATCCCCATGTAACAGCAAGGTTCAGAAGAGCCCACACTCTCAGCGCTTAACCCCAGTGTGCAGGAAGGGTCAAAACGTGTTTTTCAGCAGAAATAAACATGTTTCTGCAAGTTTGGTCAACCCCATGTAAGTTATGGGGCAGTAACAGAACACTTTTCAAAACGTGTTTTTCAGCCCGAAATAAACGCGTTTTTTCAGACAACTGAATCCCCATGTAACAGCAAGGCTCAGAGGAGCCCACACACTCAGCTCTTAACCCCAGTGTGCAGAAAGAGTCAAAACGTGTTTTTCAGCAGAAATAAACATGTTTCTGCAAGTTTGGTCAACCCCATGTAAGTTATGGGGCAGTAACAGAACACTTTTCAAAACGTGTTTTTCAGCCCGAAATAAACGCGTTTTTTCAGACAACTGAATCACCATGTAACAGCAAGGCTCAGAGGAGCCCACACACTCAGCTCTTAACCCCAGTGTGCAGAAAGAGTCAAAACGTGTTTTTCAGCAGAAATAAACATGTTTCTGCAAGTTTGGTCAACCCCATGTAAGTTATGGGGCAGTAACAGAACACTTTTCAAAACGTGTTTTTCAGCCCGAAATAAACGCGTTTTTTCAGACAACTGAATCCCCATGTAACAGCAAGGCTCAGAGGAGCCCACACACTCAGCTCTTAGCCCCAGTGTGCAGAAAGTGTCAAAACGTGTTTTTCAGCAGAAATAAACATGTTTCTGCAAGTTTGGTCAACCCCATGTAAGTTATGGGACAGTAACAGCACACTTTTCAAAACGTGTTTTTCAGCCCGAAATAAACGCGTTTTTTCAGAAAACTGAATCCCCATGTAACAGCAAGGCTCAGAGGAGCCCACACACTCAGATCTTAACCCCAGTGTGCAGAAAGGGTCAAAACGTGTTTTTCAGCAGAAATAAACATGTTTCTGCAAGTTTGGTTAACCCCATGTAAGTTATGGGGAAGTAACAGAACACTTTTCAAAACGTGTTTTTCAGCCCGAAATAAACGCGTTTTTTCAGACAACTGAATCCCCATGTAACAGCAAGGTTCAGAAGAGCCCACACTCTCAGCTCTTAACCCCAGTGTGCAGGAAGGGTCAAAACGTGTTTTTCAGCAGAAATAAACATGTTTCTGCAAGTTTGGTCAACCCCATGTAAGTTATGGGGCAGTAACAGAACACTTTTCAAAACGTGTTTTTCAGCCCGAAATAAACGCGTTTTTTCAGACAACTGAATCCCCATGCAACAGCAAGGCTCAGAAGAGCCCACACACTCAGCTCTTAACCCCAGTGTGCAGAAAGAGTCAAAACGTGTTTTTCAGCAGAAATAAACATGTTTCTGCAAGTTTGGTCAACCCCATGTAAGTTATGGGGCAGTAACAGAACACTTTTCAAAACGTGTTTTTCAGCCCGAAATAAACGCGTTTTTTCAGACAACTGAATCACCATGTAACAGCAAGGCTCAGAGGAGCCCACACACTCAGCTCTTAACCCCAGTGTGCAGAAAGAGTCAAAACGTGTTTTTCAGCAGAAATAAACATGTTTCTGCAAGTTTGGTCAACCCCATGTAAGTTATGGGGCAGTAACAGAACACTTTTCAAAACGTGTTTTTCAGCCCGAAATAAACGCGTTTTTTCAGACAACTGAATCCCCATGTAACAGCAAGGCTCAGAGGAGCCCACACACTCAGCTCTTAGCCCCAGTGTGCAGAAAGTGTCAAAACGTGTTTTTCAGCAGAAATAAACATGTTTCTGCAAGTTTGGTCAACCCCATGTAAGTTATGGGACAGTAACAGCACACTTTTCAAAACGTGTTTTTCAGCCCGAAATAAACGCGTTTTTTCAGAAAACTGAATCCCCATGTAACAGCAAGGCTCAGAGGAGCCCACACACTCAGATCTTAACCCCAGTGTGCAGAAAGGGTCAAAACGTGTTTTTCAGCAGAAATAAACATGTTTCTGCAAGTTTGGTCAACCCCATGTAAGTTATGGGGCAGTAACAGAACACTTTTCAAAACGTGTTTTTCAGCCCGAAATAAACGCGTTTTTTCAGACAACTGAATCACCATGTAACAGCAAGGCTCAGAGGAGCCCACACACTCAGCTCTTAACCCCAGTGTGCAGGAAGGGTCAAAACGTGTTTTTCAGCAGAAATAAACATGTTTCTGCAAGTTTGGTCAACCCCATGTAAGTTATGGGGCAGTAACAGAACACTTTTCAAAACGTGTTTTTCAGCCCGAAATAAACGCGTTTTTTCAGACAACTGAATCCCCATGCAACAGCAAGGCTCAGAAGAGCCCACACACTCAGCTCTTAACCCCAGTGTGCAGAAAGTGTCAAAACGTGTTTTTCAGCAGAAATAAACATGTTTCTGCAAGTTTGGTCAACCCCATGTAAGTTATGGGACAGTAACAGCACACTTTTCAAAACGTGTTTTTCAGCCCGAAATAAACGCGTTTTTTCAGACAACTGAATCCCCATGTAACAGCAAGGCTCAGAGGAGCCCACACACTCAGATCTTAACCCCAGTGTGCAGAAAGGGTCAAAACGTGTTTTTCAGCAGAAATAAACATGTTTCTGCAAGTTTGGTCAACCCCATGTAAGTTATGGGGCAGTAACAGAACACTTTTCAAAACGTGTTTTTCAGCCCTAAATAAACGCGTTTTTTCAGACAACTGAATCACCATGTAACAGCAAGGCTCAGAGGAGCCCACACACTCAGCTCTTAACCCCAGTGTGCAGGAAGGGTCAAAACGTGTTTTTCAGCAGAAATAAACATGTTTCTGCAAGTTTGGTCAACCCCATGTAAGTTATGGGGCAGTAACAGAACACTTTTCAAAACGTGTTTTTCAGCCCGAAATAAACGCGTTTTTTCAGACAACTGAATCCCCATGCATCAGCAAGGCTCAGAAGAGCCCACACACTCAGCTCTTAACCCCAGTGTGCAGAAAGAGTCAAAACGTGTTTTTCAGCAGAAATAAACATGTTTCTGCAAGTTTGGTCAACCCCATGTAAGTTATGGGGCAGTAACAGAACACTTTTCAAAACGTGTTTTTCAGCCCGAAATAAACGCGTTTTTTCAGACAACTGAATCCCCATGTAACAGCAAGGCTCAGAGGAGCCCACACACTCAGATCTTAACCCCAGTGTGCAGAAAGGGTCAAAACGTGTTTTTCAGCAGAAATAAACATGTTTCTGCAAGTTTGGTCAACCCCATGTAAGTTATGGGGCAGTAACAGAACACTTTTCAAAACGTGTTTTTCAGCCCGAAATAAACGCGTTTTTTCAGACAACTGAATCACCATGTAACAGCAAGGCTAAGAGGAGCCCACACACTCAGCTCTTAACCCCAGTGTGCAGGAAGGGTCAAAACGTGTTTTTCAGCAGAAATAAACATGTTTCTGCAAGTTTGGTCAACCCCATGTAAGTTATGGGGCAGTAACAGAACACTTTTCAAAACGTGTTTTTCAGCCCGAAATAAACGCGTTTTTTCAGACAACTGAATCCCCATGCAACAGCAAGGCTCAGAAGAGCCCACACACTCAGCTCTTAACCCCAGTGTGCAGAAAGTGTCAAAACGTGTTTTTCAGCAGAAATAAACATGTTTCTGCAAGTTTGGTCAACCCCATGTAAGTTATGGGACAGTAACAGCACACTTTTCAAAACGTGTTTTTCAGCCCGAAATAAACGCGTTTTTTCAGACAACTGAATTCCCATGTAACAGCAAGGCTCAGAGGAGCCCACACACTCAGATCTTAACCCCAGTGTGCAGAAAGGGTCAAAACGTGTTTTTCAGCAGAAATAAACATGTTTCTGCAAGTTTGGTCAACCCCATGTAAGTTATGGGGCAGTAACAGAACACTTTTCAAAACGTGTTTTTCAGCCCGAAATAAACGCGTTTTTTCAGACAACTGAATCACCATGTAACAGCAAGGCTCAGAGGAGCCCACACACTCAGCTCTTAACCCCAGTGTGCAGGAAGGGTCAAAACGTGTTTTTCAGCAGAAATAAACATGTTTCTGCAAGTTTGGTCAACCCCATGTAAGTTATGGGACAGTAACAGCACACTTTTCAAAACGTGTTTTTCAGCCCGAAATAAACGCGTTTTTTCAGACAACTGAATCCCCATGTAACAGCAAGACTCAGAGGAGCCCACACACTCAGATCTTAACCCTAGTGTGCAGAAAGGGTAAAAACGTGTTTTTCAGCAGAAATAAACATGTTTCTGCAAGTTTGGTTAACCCCATGTAAGTTATGGGGAAGTAACAGAACACTTTTCAAAACGTGTTTTTCAGCCCGAAATAAACGCGTTTTTTCAGACAACTGAATCCCCATGTAACAGCAAGGTTCAGAAGAGCCCACACTCTCAGCTCTTAACCCCAGTGTGCAGGAAGGGTCAAAACGTGTTTTTCAGCAGAAATAAACATGTTTCTGCAAGTTTGGTCAACCCCATGTAAGTTATGGGGCAGTAACAGAACACTTTTCAAAACGTGTTTTTCAGCCCGAAATAAACGCGTTTTTTCAGACAACTGAATCCCCATGCAACAGCAAGGCTCAGAAGAGCCCACACACTCAGCTCTTAACCCCAGTGTGCAGAAAGAGTCAAAACGTGTTTTTCAGCAGAAATAAACATGTTTCTGCAAGTTTGGTCAACCCCATGTAAGTTATGGGGCAGTAACAGAACACTTTTCAAAACGTGTTTTTCAGCCCGAAATAAACGCGTTTTTTCAGAAAACTGAATCCCCATGTAACAGCAAGGCTCAGAGGAGCCCACACACTCAGATCTTAACCCCAGTGTTCAGAAAGGGTCAAAACGTGTTTTTCAGCAGAAATAAACATGTTTCTGCAAGTTTGGTCAACCCCATGTAAGTTATGGGGCAGTAACAGAACACTTTTCAAAACGTGTTTTTCAGCCCGAAATAAACGCGTTTTTTCAGACAACTGAATCACCATGTAACAGCAAGGCTCAGAGGAGCCCACACACTCAGCTCTTAACCCCAGTGTGCAGGAAGGGTCAAAACGTGTTTTTCAGCAGAAATAAACATGTTTCTGCAAGTTTGGTCAACCCCATGTAAGTTATGGGGCAGTAACAGAACACTTTTCAAAACGTGTTTTTCAGCCCGAAATAAACGCGTTTTTTCAGACAACTGAATCACCATGTAACAGCAAGGCTCAGAGGAGCCCACACACTCAGCTCTTAACCCCAGTGTGCAGAAAGAGTCAAAACGTGTTTTTCAGCAGAAATAAACATGTTTCTGCAAGTTTGGTCAACCCCATGTAAGTTATGGGGCAGTAACAGAACACTTTTCAAAACGTGTTTTTCAGCCCGAAATAAACGCGTTTTTTCAGACAACTGAATCCCCATGTAACAGCAAGGCTCAGAGGAGCCCACACACTCAGCTCTTAGCCCCAGTGTGCAGAAAGTGTCAAAACGTGTTTTTCAGCAGAAATAAACATGTTTCTGCAAGTTTGGTCAACCCCATGTAAGTTATGGGACAGTAACAGAACACTTTTCAAAACGTGTTTTTCAGCCCGAAATAAACGCGTTTTTTCAGACAACTGAATCACCATGTAACAGCAAGGCTCAGAGGAGCCCACACACTCAGCTCTTAACCCCAGTGTGCAGAAAGAGTCAAAACGTGTTTTTCAGCAGAAATAAACATGTTTCTGCAAGTTTGGTCAACCCCATGTAAGTTATGGGGCAGTAACAGAACACTTTTCAAAACGTGTTTTTCAGCCCGAAATAAACGCGTTTTTTCAGACAACTGAATCCCCATGTAACAGCAAGGCTCAGAGGAGCCCACACACTCAGCTCTTAGCCCCAGTGTGCAGAAAGTGTCAAAACGTGTTTTTCAGCAGAAATAAACATGTTTCTGCAAGTTTGGTCAACCCCATGTAAGTTATGGGACAGTAACAGCACACTTTTCAAAACGTGTTTTTCAGCCCGAAATAAACGCGTTTTTTCAGAAAACTGAATCCCCATGTAACAGCAAGGCTCAGAGGAGCCCACACACTCAGATCTTAACCCCAGTGTTCAGAAAGGGTCAAAACGTGTTTTTCAGCAGAAATAAACATGTTTCTGCAAGTTTGGTCAACCCCATGTAAGTTATGGGGCAGTAACAGAACACTTTTCAAAACGTGTTTTTCAGCCCGAAATAAACGCGTTTTTTCAGACAACTGAATCACCATGTAACAGCAAGGCTCAGAGGAGCCCACACACTCAGCTCTTAACCCCAGTGTGCAGGAAGGGTCAAAACGTGTTTTTCAGCAGAAATAAACATGTTTCTGCAAATTTGGTCAACCCCATGTAAGTTATGGGGCAGTAACAGAACACTTTTCAAAACGTGTTTTTCAGCCCGAAATAAACGCGTTTTTTCAGACAACTGAATCCCCATGCAACAGCAAGGCTCAGAAGAGCCCACACACTCAGCTCTTAACCCCAGTGTGCAGAAAGGGTCAAAACGTGTTTTTCAGCAGAAATAAACATGTTTCTGCAAGTTTGGTCAACCCCATGTAAGTTATGGGGCAGTAACAGAACACTTTTCAAAACGTGTTTTTCAGCCCGAAATAAACGCGTTTTTTCAGACAACTGAATCACCATGTAACAGCAAGGCTAAGAGGAGCCCACACACTCAGCTCTTAACCCCAGTGTGCAGGAAGGGTCAAAACGTGTTTTTCAGCAGAAATAAACATGTTTCTGCAAGTTTGGTCAACCCCATGTAAGTTATGGGGCAGTAACAGAACACTTTTCAAAACGTGTTTTTCAGCCCGAAATAAACGCGTTTTTTCAGACAACTGAATCCCCATGCAACAGCAAGGCTCAGAAGAGCCCACACACTCAGCTCTTAACCCCAGTGTGCAGAAAGTGTCAAAACGTGTTTTTCAGCAGAAATAAACATGTTTCTGCAAGTTTGGTCAACCCCATGTAAGTTATGGGACAGTAACAGCACACTTTTCAAAACGTGTTTTTCAGCCCGAAATAAACGCGTTTTTTCAGACAACTGAATCCCCATGTAACAGCAAGGCTCAGAGGAGCCCACACACTCAGATCTTAACCCCAGTGTGCAGAAAGGGTCAAAACGTGTTTTTCAGCAGAAATAAACATGTTTCTGCAAGTTTGGTCAACCCCATGTAAGTTATGGGGCAGTAACAGCACACTTTTCAAAACGTGTTTTTCAGCCCGAAATAAACGCGTTTTTTCAGACAACTGAATCCCCATGTAACAGCAAGGCTCAGAGGAGCCCACACACTCAGATCTTAACCCCAGTGTGCAGAAAGGGTCAAAACGTGTTTTTCAGCAGAAATAAACATGTTTCTGCAAGTTTGGTCAACCCCATGTAAGTTATGGGGCAGTAACAGAACACTTTTCAAAACGTGTTTTTCAGCCCGAAATAAACGCGTTTTTTCAGACAACTGAATCACCATGTAACAGCAAGGCTCAGAGGAGCCCACACACTCAGCTCTTAACCCCAGTGTGCAGGAACGGTCAAAACGTGTTTTTCAGCAGAAATAAACATGTTTCTGCAAGTTTGGTCAACCCCATGTAAGTTATGGGACAGTAACAGCACACTTTTCAAAACGTGTTTTTCAGCCCGAAATAAACGCGTTTTTTCAGACAACTGAATCCCCATGTAACAGCAAGACTCAGAGGAGCCCACACACTCAGATCTTAACCCTAGTGTGCAGAAAGGGTAAAAACGTGTTTTTCAGCAGAAATAAACATGTTTCTGCAAGTTTGGTTAACCCCATGTAAGTTATGGGGAAGTAACAGAACACTTTTCAAAACGTGTTTTTCAGCCCGAAATAAACGCGTTTTTTCAGACAACTGAATCCCCATGTAACAGCAAGGTTCAGAAGAGCCCACACTCTCAGCTCTTAACCCCAGTGTGCAGGAAGAGTCAAAACGTGTTTTTCAGCAGAAATAAACATGTTTCTGCAAGTTTGGTCAACCCCATGTAAGTTATGGGGCAGTAACAGAACACTTTTCAAAACATGTTTTTCAGCCCAAAATAAACGCGTTTTTTCAGACAACTGAATCACCATGTAACAGCAAGGCTCAGAGGAGCCCACACACTCAGCTCTTAACCCCAGCGTGCAGAAAGAGTCAAAACGTGTTTTTCAGCAGAAATAAACATGTTTCTGCAAGTTTGGTCAACCCCATGTAAGTTATGGGGCAGTAACAGAACACTTTTCAAAACGTGTTTTTCAGCCCGAAATAAACGCGTTTTTTCAGACAACTGAATCCCCATGTAACAGCAAGGCTCAGAGGAGCCCACACACTCAGCTCTTAGCCCCAGTGTGCAGAAAGTGTCAAAACGTGTTTTTCAGCAGAAATAAACATGTTTCTGCAAGTTTGGTCAACCCCATGTAAGTTATGGGACAGTAACAGCACACTTTTCAAAACGTGTTTTTCAGCCCGAAATAAACGCGTTTTTTCAGAAAACTGAATCCCCATGTAACAGCAAGGCTCAGAGGAGCCCACACACTCAGATCTTAACCCCAGTGTTCAGAAAGGGTCAAAACGTGTTTTTCAGCAGAAATAAACATGTTTCTGCAAGTTTGGTCAACCCCATGTAAGTTATGGGGCAGTAACAGAACACTTTTCAAAACGTGTTTTTCAGCCCGAAATAAACGCGTTTTTTCAGACAACTGAATCACCATGTAACAGCAAGGCTCAGAGGAGCCCACACACTCAGCTCTTAACCCCAGTGTGCAGGAAGGGTCAAAACGTGTTTTTCAGCAGAAATAAACATGTTTCTGCAAGTTTGGTCAACCCCATGTAAGTTATGGGGCAGTAACAGAACACTTTTCAAAACGTGTTTTTCAGCCCGAAATAAACGCGTTTTTTCAGACAACTGAATCCCCATGCAACAGCAAGGCTCAGAAGAGCCCACACACTCAGCTCTTAACCCCAGTGTGCAGAAAGTGTCAAAACGTGTTTTTCAGCAGAAATAAACATGTTTCTGCAAGTTTGGTCAACCCCATGTAAGTTATGGGACAGTAACAGCACACTTTTCAAAACGTGTTTTTCAGCCCGAAATAAACGCGTTTTTTCAGAAAACTGAATCCCCATGTAACAGCAAGGCTCAGAGGAGCCCACACACTCAGATCTTAACCCCAGTGTGCAGAAAGGGTCAAAACGTGTTTTTCAGCAGAAATAAACATGTTTCTGCAAGTTTGGTCAACCCCATGTAAGTTATGGGGCAGTAACAGAACACTTTTCAAAACGTGTTTTTCAGCCCGAAATAAACGCGTTTTTTCAGACAACTGAATCACCATGTAACAGCAAGGCTAAGAGGAGCCCACACACTCAGCTCTTAACCCCAGTGTGCAGAAAGGGTCAAAACGTGTTTTTCAGCAGAAATAAACATGTTTCTGCAAGTTTGGTCAACCCCATGTAAGTTATGGGGCAGTAACAGAACAGTTTTCAAAACGTGTTTTTCAGCCCGAAATAAACGCGTTTTTTCAGACAACTGAATCCCCATGCAACAGCAAGGCTCAGAAGAGCCCACACACTCAGCTCTTAACCCCAGTGTGCAGAAAGTGTCAAAACGTGTTTTTCAGCAGAAATAAACATGTTTCTGCAAGTTTGGTCAACCCCATGTAAGTTATGGGACAGTAACAGCACACTTTTCAAAACGTGTTTTTCAGCCCGAAATAAACGCGTTTTTTCAGACAACTGAATCCCCATGTAACAGCAAGGCTCAGAGGAGCCCACACACTCAGATCTTAACCCCAGTGTGCAAAAAGGGTCAAAACGTGTTTTTCAGCAGAAATAAACATGTTTCTGCAAGTTTGGTCAACCCCATGTAAGTTATGGGGCAGTAACAGAACACTTTTCAAAACGTGTTTTTCAGCCCGAAATAAACGCGTTTTTTCAGACAACTGAATCACCATGTAACAGCAAGGCTCAGAGGAGCCCACACACTCAGCTCTTAACCCCAGTGTGCAGGAAGGGTCAAAACGTGTTTTTCAGCAGAAATAAACATGTTTCTGCAAGTTTGGTCAACCCCATGTAAGTTATGGGGCAGTAACAGAACACTTTTCAAAACGTGTTTTTCAGCCCGAAATAAACGCGTTTTTTCAGACAACTGAATCCCCATGTAACAGCAAGGCTCAGAGGAGCCCACACACTCAGCTCTTAACCCCAGTGTGCAGAAAGAGTCAAAACGTGTTTTTCAGCAGAAATAAACATGTTTCTGCAAGTTTGGTCAACCCCATGTAAGTTATGGGGCAGTAACAGAACACTTTTCAAAACGTGTTTTTCAGCCCGAAATAAACGCGTTTTTTCAGACAACTGAATCACCATGTAACAGCAAGGCTCAGAGGAGCCCACACACTCAGCTCTTAACCCCAGTGTGCAGAAAGAGTCAAAACGTGTTTTTCAGCAGAAATAAACATGTTTCTGCAAGTTTGGTCAACCCCATGTAAGTTATGGGGCAGTAACAGAACACTTTTCAAAACGTGTTTTTCAGCCCGAAATAAACGCGTTTTTTCAGACAACTGAATCCCCATGTAACAGCAAGGCTCAGAGGAGCCCACACACTCAGCTCTTAGCCCCAGTGTGCAGAAAGTGTCAAAACGTGTTTTTCAGCAGAAATAAACATGTTTCTGCAAGTTTGGTCAACCCCATGTACGTTATGGGACAGTAACAGCACACTTTTCAAAACGTGTTTTTCAGCCCGAAATAAACGCGTTTTTTCAGACAACTGAATCCCCATGTAACAGCAAGGCTCAGAGGAGCCCACACACTCAGCTCTTAACCCCAGTGTGCAGAAAGAGTCAAAACGTGTTTTTCAGCAGAAATAAACATGTTTCTGCAAGTTTGGTCAACCCCATGTAAGTTATGGGGCAGTAACAGAACACTTTTCAAAACGTGTTTTTCAGCCCGAAATAAACGCGTTTTTTCAGACAACTGAATCACCATGTAACAGCAAGGCTCAGAGGAGCCCACACACTCAGCTCTTAACCCCAGTGTGCAGGAAGGGTCAAAACGTGTTTTTCAGCAGAAATAAACATGTTTCTGCAAGTTTGGTCAACCCCATGTAAGTTATGGGGCAGTAACAGAACACTTTTCAAAACGTGTTTTTCAGCCCGAAATAAACGCGTTTTTTCAGACAACTGAATCCCCATGCAACAGCAAGGCTCAGAAGAGCCCACACACTCAGCTCTTAACCCCAGTGTGCAGAAAGTGTCAAAACGTGTTTTTCAGCAGAAATAAACATGTTTCTGCAAGTTTGGTCAACCCCATGTAAGTTATGGGACAGTAACAGCACACTTTTCAAAACGTGTTTTTCAGCCCGAAATAAACGCGTTTTTTCAGAAAACTGAATCCCCATGTAACAGCAAGGCTCAGAGGAGCCCACACACTCAGATCTTAACCCCAGTGTGCAGAAAGGGTCAAAACGTGTTTTTCAGCAGAAATAAACATGTTTCTGCAAGTTTGGTCAACCCCATGTAAGTTATGGGGCAGTAACAGAACACTTTTCAAAACGTGTTTTTCAGCCCGAAATAAACGCGTTTTTTCAGACAACTGAATCCCCATGCAACAGCAAGGCTCAGAAGAGCCCACACACTCAGCTCTTAACCCCAGTGTGCAGAAAGGGTCAAAACGTGTTTTTCAGCAGAAATAAACATGTTTCTGCAAGTTTGGTCAACCCCATGTAAGTTATGGGGCAGTAACAGAACACTTTTCAAAACGTGTTTTTCAGCCCGAAATAAACGCGTTTTTTCAGACAACTGAATCACCATGTAACAGCAAGGCTAAGAGGAGCCCACACACTCAGCTCTTAACCCCAGTGTGCAGAAAGGGTCAAAACGTGTTTTTCAGCAGAAATAAACATGTTTCTGCAAGTTTGGTCAACCCCATGTAAGTTATGGGGCAGTAACAGAACAGTTTTCAAAACGTGTTTTTCAGCCCGAAATAAACGCGTTTTTTCAGACAACTGAATCCCCATGCAACAGCAAGGCTCAGAAGAGCCCACACACTCAGCTCTTAACCCCAGTGTGCAGAAAGTGTCAAAACGTGTTTTTCAGCAGAAATAAACATGTTTCTGCAAGTTTGGTCAACCCCATGTAAGTTATGGGACAGTAACAGCACACTTTTCAAAACGTGTTTTTCAGCCCGAAATAAACGCGTTTTTTCAGACAACTGAATCCCCATGTAACAGCAAGGCTCAGAGGAGCCCACACACTCAGATCTTAACCCCAGTGTGCAAAAAGGGTCAAAACGTGTTTTTCAGCAGAAATAAACATGTTTCTGCAAGTTTGGTCAACCCCATGTAAGTTATGGGGCAGTAACAGAACACTTTTCAAAACGTGTTTTTCAGCCCGAAATAAACGCGTTTTTTCAGACAACTGAATCACCATGTAACAGCAAGGCTCAGAGGAGCCCACACACTCAGCTCTTAACCCCAGTGTGCAGGAAGGGTCAAAACGTGTTTTTCAGCAGAAATAAACATGTTTCTGCAAGTTTGGTCAACCCCATGTACGTTATGGGACAGTAACAGCACACTTTTCAAAACGTGTTTTTCAGCCCGAAATAAACGCGTTTTTTCAGACAACTGAATCCCCATGTAACAGCAAGACTCAGAGGAGCCCACACACTCAGATCTTAACCCTAGTGTGCAGAAAGGGTAAAAACGTGTTTTTCAGCAGAAATAAACATGTTTCTGCAAGTTTGGTTAACCCCATGTAAGTTATGGGGAAGTAACAGAACACTTTTCAAAACGTGTTTTTCAGCCCGAAATAAACGCGTTTTTTCAGACAACTGAATCCCCATGTAACAGCAAGGTTCAGAAGAGCCCACACTCTCAGCTCTTAACCCCAGTGTGCAGGAAGGGTCAAAACGTGTTTTTCAGCAGAAATAAACATGTTTCTGCAAGTTTGGTCAACCCCATGTAAGTTATGGGGCAGTAACAGAACACTTTTCAAAACGTGTTTTTCAGCCCGAAATAAACGCGTTTTTTCAGACAACTGAATCCCCATGTAACAGCAAGGCTCAGAGGAGCCCACACACTCAGCTCTTAACCCCAGTGTGCAGAAAGAGTCAAAACGTGTTTTTCAGCAGAAATAAACATGTTTCTGCAAGTTTGGTCAACCCCATGTAAGTTATGGGGCAGTAACAGAACACTTTTCAAAACGTGTTTTTCAGCCCGAAATAAACGCGTTTTTTCAGACAACTGAATCACCATGTAACAGCAAGGCTCAGAGGAGCCCACACACTCAGCTCTTAACCCCAGTGTGCAGAAAGAGTCAAAACGTGTTTTTCAGCAGAAATAAACATGTTTCTGCAAGTTTGGTCAACCCCATGTAAGTTATGGGGCAGTAACAGAACACTTTTCAAAACGTGTTTTTCAGCCCGAAATAAACGCGTTTTTTCAGACAACTGAATCCCCATGTAACAGCAAGGCTCAGAGGAGCCCACACACTCAGCTCTTAGCCCCAGTGTGCAGAAAGTGTCAAAACGTGTTTTTCAGCAGAAATAAACATGTTTCTGCAAGTTTGGTCAACCCCATGTAAGTTATGGGACAGTAACAGCACACTTTTCAAAACGTGTTTTTCAGCCCGAAATAAACGCGTTTTTTCAGAAAACTGAATCCCCATGTAACAGCAAGGCTCAGAGGAGCCCACACACTCAGATCTTAACCCCAGTGTGCAGAAAGGGTCAAAACGTGTTTTTCAGCAGAAATAAACATGTTTCTGCAAGTTTGGTTAACCTCATGTAAGTTATGGGGAAGTAACAGAACACTTTTCAAAACGTGTTTTTCAGCCCGAAATAAACGCGTTTTTTCAGACAACTGAATCCCCATGCAACAGCAAGGCTCAGAAGAGCCCACACTCTCAGCTCTTAACCCCAGTGTGCAGGAAGGGTCAAAACGTGTTTTTCAGCAGAAATAAACATGTTTCTGCAAGTTTGGTCAACCCCATGTAAGTTATGGGGCAGTAACAGAACACTTTTCAAAACGTGTTTTTCAGCCCGAAATAAACGCGTTTTTTCAGACAACTGAATCCCCATGCAACAGCAAGGCTCAGAAGAGCCCACACACTCAGCTCTTAACCCCAGTGTGCAGAAAGAGTCAAAACGTGTTTTTCAGCAGAAATAAACATGTTTCTGCAAGTTTGGTCAACCCCATGTAAGTTATGGGGCAGTAACAGAACACTTTTCAAAACGTGTTTTTCAGCCCGAAATAAACGCGTTTTTTCAGACAACTGAATCACCATGTAACAGCAAGGCTCAGAGGAGCCCACACACTCAGCTCTTAACCCCAGTGTGCAGAAAGAGTCAAAACGTGTTTTTCAGCAGAAATAAACATGTTTCTGCAAGTTTGGTCAACCCCATGTAAGTTATGGGGCAGTAACAGAACACTTTTCAAAACGTGTTTTTCAGCCCGAAATAAACGCGTTTTTTCAGACAACTGAATCCCCATGTAACAGCAAGGCTCAGAGGAGCCCACACACACAGCTCTTAGCCCCAGTGTGCAGAAAGTGTCAAAACGTGTTTTTCAGCAGAAATAAACATGTTTCTGCAAGTTTGGTCAACCCCATGTAAGTTATGGGACAGTAACAGCACACTTTTCAAAACGTGTTTTTCAGCCCGAAATAAACGCGTTTTTTCAGAAAACTGAATCCCCATGTAACAGCAAGGCTCAGAGGAGCCCACACACTCAGATCTTAACCCCAGTGTGCAGAAAGGGTCAAAACGTGTTTTTCAGCAGAAATAAACATGTTTCTGCAAGTTTGGTCAACCCCATGTAAGTTATGGGACAGTAACAGCACACTTTTCAAAACGTGTTTTTCAGCCCGAAATAAACGCGTTTTTTCAGACAACTGAATCCCCATGTAACAGCAAGGCTCAGAGGAGCCCACACACTCAGATCTTAACCCCAGTGTGCAAAAAGGGTCAAAACGTGTTTTTCAGCAGAAATAAACATGTTTCTGCAAGTTTGGTCAACCCCATGTAAGTTATGGGGCAGTAACAGAACACTTTTCAAAACGTGTTTTTCAGCCCGAAATAAACGCGTTTTTTCAGACAACTGAATCACCATGTAACAGCAAGGCTCAGAGGAGCCCACACACTCAGCTCTTAACCCCAGTGTGCAGGAAGGGTCAAAACGTGTTTTTCAGCAGAAATAAACATGTTTCTGCAAGTTTGGTCAACCCCATGTAAGTTATGGGACAGTAACAGCACACTTTTCAAAACGTGTTTTTCAGCCCGAAATAAACGCGTTTTTTCAGACAACTGAATCCCCATGTAACAGCAAGACTCAGAGGAGCCCACACACTCAGATCTTAACCCTAGTGTGCAGAAAGGGTAAAAACGTGTTTTTCAGCAGAAATAAACATGTTTCTGCAAGTTTGGTCAACCCCATGTAAGTTATGGGGCAGTAACAGAACACTTTTCAAAACGTGTTTTTCAGCCCGAAATAAACGCGTTTTTTCAGACAACTGAATCACCATGTAACAGCAAGGCTCAGAGGAGCCCACACACTCAGCTCTTAACCCCAGTGAGCAGGAACGGTCAAAACGTGTTTTTCAGCAGAAATAAACATGTTTCTGCAAGTTTGGTCAACCCCATGTAAGTTATGGGACAGTAACAGCACACTTTTCAAAACGTGTTTTTCAGCCCGAAATAAACGCGTTTTTTCAGACAACTGAATCCCCATGTAACAGCAAGACTCAGAGGAGCCCACACACTCAGATCTTAACCCTAGTGTGCAGAAAGTGTAAAAACGTGTTTTTCAGCAGAAATAAACATGTTTCTGCAAGTTTGGTTAACCCCATGTAAGTTATGGGGAAGTAACAGAACACTTTTCAAAACGTGTTTTTCAGCCCGAAATAAACGCGTTTTTTCAGACAACTGAATCCCCATGTAACAGCAAGGTTCAGAAGAGCCCACACTCTCAGCTCTTAACCCCAGTGTGCAGGAAGAGTCAAAACGTGTTTTTCAGCAGAAATAAACATGTTTCTGCAAGTTTGGTCAACCCCATGTAAGTTATGGGGCAGTAACAGAACACTTTTCAAAACGTGTTTTTCAGCCCAAAATAAACGCGTTTTTTCAGACAACTGAATCACCATGTAACAGCAAGGCTCAGAGGAGCCCACACACTCAGCTCTTAACCCCAGCGTGCAGAAAGAGTCAAAACGTGTTTTTCAGCAGAAATAAACATGTTTCTGCAAGTTTGGTCAACCCCATGTAAGTTATGGGGCAGTAACAGAACACTTTTCAAAACGTGTTTTTCAGCCCGAAATAAACGCGTTTTTTCAGACAACTGAATCCCCATGTAACAGCAAGGCTCAGAGGAGCCCACACACTCAGCTCTTAGCCCCAGTGTGCAGAAAGTGTCAAAACGTGTTTTTCAGCAGAAATAAACATGTTTCTGCAAGTTTGGTCAACCCCATGTAAGTTATGGGACAGTAACAGCACACTTTTCAAAACGTGTTTTTCAGCCCGAAATAAACGCGTTTTTTCAGAAAACTGAATCCCCATGTAACAGCAAGGCTCAGAGGAGCCCACACACTCAGATCTTAACCCCAGTGTTCAGAAAGGGTCAAAACGTGTTTTTCAGCAGAAATAAACATGTTTCTGCAAGTTTGGTCAACCCCATGTAAGTTATGGGGCAGTAACAGAACACTTTTCAAAACGTGTTTTTCAGCCCGAAATAAACGCGTTTTTTCAGACAACTGAATCACCATGTAACAGCAAGGCTCAGAGGAGCCCACACACTCAGCTCTTAACCCCAGTGTGCAGGAAGGGTCAAAACGTGTTTTTCAGCAGAAATAAACATGTTTCTGCAAGTTTGGTCAACCCCATGTAAGTTATGGGGCAGTAACAGAACACTTTTCAAAACGTGTTTTTCAGCCCGAAATAAACGCGTTTTTTCAGACAACTGAATCACCATGTAACAGCAAGGCTCAGAGGAGCCCACACACTCAGCTCTTAACCCCAGTGTGCAGGAAGGGTCAAAACGTGTTTTTCAGCAGAAATAAACATGTTTCTGCAAGTTTGGTCAACCCCATGTAAGTTATGGGACAGTAACAGCACACTTTTCAAAACGTGTTTTTCAGCCCGAAATAAACGCGTTTTTTCAGACAACTGAATCCCCATGTAACAGCAAGACTCAGAGGAGCCCACACACTCAGATCTTAACCCTAGTGTGCAGAAAGGGTAAAAACGTGTTTTTCAGCAGAAATAAACATGTTTCTGCAAGTTTGGTCAACCCCATGTAAGTTATGGGGCAGTAACAGAACACTTTTCAAAACGTGTTTTTCAGCCCGAAATAAACGCGTTTTTTCAGACAACTGAATCACCATGTAACAGCAAGGCTCAGAGGAGCCCACACACTCAGCTCTTAACCCCAGTGAGCAGGAACGGTCAAAACGTGTTTTTCAGCAGAAATAAACATGTTTCTGCAAGTTTGGTCAACCCCATGTAAGTTATGGGACAGTAACAGCACACTTTTCAAAACGTGTTTTTCAGCCCGAAATAAACGCGTTTTTTCAGACAACTGAATCCCCATGTAACAGCAAGACTCAGAGGAGCCCACACACTCAGATCTTAACCCTAGTGTGCAGAAAGTGTAAAAACGTGTTTTTCAGCAGAAATAAACATGTTTCTGCAAGTTTGGTTAACCCCATGTAAGTTATGGGGAAGTAACAGAACACTTTTCAAAACGTGTTTTTCAGCCCGAAATAAACGCGTTTTTTCAGACAACTGAATCCCCATGTAACAGCAAGGTTCAGAAGAGCCCACACTCTCAGCTCTTAACCCCAGTGTGCAGGAAGAGTCAAAACGTGTTTTTCAGCAGAAATAAACATGTTTCTGCAAGTTTGGTCAACCCCATGTAAGTTATGGGGCAGTAACAGAACACTTTTCAAAACGTGTTTTTCAGCCCAAAATAAACGCGTTTTTTCAGACAACTGAATCACCATGTAACAGCAAGGCTCAGAGGAGCCCACACACTCAGCTCTTAACCCCAGCGTGCAGAAAGAGTCAAAACGTGTTTTTCAGCAGAAATAAACATGTTTCTGCAAGTTTGGTCAACCCCATGTAAGTTATGGGGCAGTAACAGAACACTTTTCAAAACGTGTTTTTCAGCCCGAAATAAACGCGTTTTTTCAGACAACTGAATCCCCATGTAACAGCAAGGCTCAGAGGAGCCCACACACTCAGCTCTTAGCCCCAGTGTGCAGAAAGTGTCAAAACGTGTTTTTCAGCAGAAATAAACATGTTTCTGCAAGTTTGGTCAACCCCATGTAAGTTATGGGACAGTAACAGCACACTTTTCAAAACGTGTTTTTCAGCCCGAAATAAACGCGTTTTTTCAGAAAACTGAATCCCCATGTAACAGCAAGGCTCAGAGGAGCCCACACACTCAGATCTTAACCCCAGTGTTCAGAAAGGGTCAAAACGTGTTTTTCAGCAGAAATAAACATGTTTCTGCAAGTTTGGTCAACCCCATGTAAGTTATGGGGCAGTAACAGAACACTTTTCAAAACGTGTTTTTCAGCCCGAAATAAACGCGTTTTTTCAGACAACTGAATCACCATGTAACAGCAAGGCTCAGAGGAGCCCACACACTCAGCTCTTAACCCCAGTGTGCAGGAAGGGTCAAAACGTGTTTTTCAGCAGAAATAAACATGTTTCTGCAAGTTTGGTCAACCCCATGTAAGTTATGGGGCAGTAACAGAACACTTTTCAAAACGTGTTTTTCAGCCCGAAATAAACGCGTTTTTTCAGACAACTGAATCCCCATGCAACAGCAAGGCTCAGAAGAGCCCACACACTCAGCTCTTAACCCCAGTGTGCAGAAAGTGTCAAAACGTGTTTTTCAGCAGAAATAAACATGTTTCTGCAAGTTTGGTCAACCCCATGTAAGTTATGGGACAGTAACAGCACACTTTTCAAAACGTGTTTTTCAGCCCGAAATAAACGCGTTTTTTCAGAAAACTGAATCCCCATGTAACAGCAAGGCTCAGAGGAGCCCACACACTCAGATCTTAACCCCAGTGTGCAGAAAGGGTCAAAACGTGTTTTTCAGCAGAAATAAACATGTTTCTGCAAGTTTGGTCAACCCCATGTAAGTTATGGGGCAGTAACAGAACACTTTTCAAAACGTGTTTTTCAGCCCGAAATAAACGCGTTTTTTCAGACAACTGAATCACCATGTAACAGCAAGGCTCAGAGGAGCCCACACACTCAGCTCTTAACCCCAGTGTGCAGGAAGGGTCAAAACGTGTTTTTCAGCAGCAATAAACATGTTTCTGCAAGTTTGGTCAACCCCATGTAAGTTATGGGGCAGTAACAGAACACTTTTCAAAACGTGTTTTTCAGCCCGAAATAAACGCGTTTTTTCAGACAACTGAATCCCCATGCAACAGCAAGGCTCAGAAGAGCCCACACACTCAGCTCTTAACCCCAGTGTGCAGAAAGGGTCAAAACGTGTTTTTCAGCAGAAATAAACATGTTTCTGCAAGTTTGGTCAACCCCATGTAAGTTATGGGGCAGTAACAGAACACTTTTCAAAACGTGTTTTTCAGCCCGAAATAAACGCGTTTTTTCAGACAACTGAATCACCATGTAACAGCAAGGCTAAGAGGAGCCCACACACACAGCTCTTAACCCCAGTGTGCAGGAAGGGTCAAAACGTGTTTTTCAGCAGAAATAAACATGTTTCTGCAAGTTTGGTCAACCCCATGTAAGTTATGGGGCAGTAACAGAACAGTTTTCAAAACGTGTTTTTCAGCCCGAAATAAACGCGTTTTTTCAGACAACTGAATCCCCATGCAACAGCAAGGCTCAGAAGAGCCCACACACTCAGCTCTTAACCCCAGTGTGCAGAAAGTGTCAAAACGTGTTTTTCAGCAGAAATAAACATGTTTCTGCAAGTTTGGTCAACCCCATGTAAGTTATGGGACAGTAACAGCACACTTTTCAAAACGTGTTTTTCAGCCCGAAATAAACGCGTTTTTTCAGACAACTGAATCCCCATGTAACAGCAAGGCTCAGAGGAGCCCACACACTCAGATCTTAACCCCAGTGTGCAAAAAGGGTCAAAACGTGTTTTTCAGCAGAAATAAACATGTTTCTGCAAGTTTGGTCAACCCCATGTAAGTTATGGGGCAGTAACAGAACACTTTTCAAAACGTGTTTTTCAGCCCGAAATAAACGCGTTTTTTCAGACAACTGAATCACCATGTAACAGCAAGGCTCAGAGGAGCCCACACACTCAGCTCTTAACCCCAGTGTGCAGGAAGGGTCAAAACGTGTTTTTCAGCAGAAATAAACATGTTTCTGCAAGTTTGGTCAACCCCATGTAAGTTATGGGACAGTAACAGCACACTTTTCAAAACGTGTTTTTCAGCCCGAAATAAACGCGTTTTTTCAGACAACTGAATCCCCATGTAACAGCAAGACTCAGAGGAGCCCACACACTCAGATCTTAACCCTAGTGTGCAGAAAGGGTAAAAACGTGTTTTTCAGCAGAAATAAACATGTTTCTGCAAGTTTGGTTAACCCCATGTAAGTTATGGGGAAGTAACAGAACACTTTTCAAAACGTGTTTTTCAGCCCGAAATAAACGCGTTTTTTCAGACAACTGAATCCCCATGTAACAGCAAGGTTCAGAAGAGCCCACACTCTCAGCTCTTAACCCCAGTGTGCAGGAAGGGTCAAAACGTGTTTTTCAGCAGAAATAAACATGTTTCTGCAAGTTTGGTCAACCCCATGTAAGTTATGGGGCAGTAACAGAACACTTTTCAAAACGTGTTTTTCAGCCCGAAATAAACGCGTTTTTTCAGACAACTGAATCCCCATGTAACAGCAAGGCTCAGAGGAGCCCACACACTCAGCTCTTAACCCCAGTGTGCAGAAAGAGTCAAAACGTGTTTTTCAGCAGAAATAAACATGTTTCTGCAAGTTTGGTCAACCCCATGTAAGTTATGGGGCAGTAACAGAACACTTTTCAAAACGTGTTTTTCAGCCCGAAATAAACGCGTTTTTTCAGACAACTGAATCACCATGTAACAGCAAGGCTCAGAGGAGCCCACACACTCAGCTCTTAACCCCAGTGTGCAGAAAGAGTCAAAACGTGTTTTTCAGCAGAAATAAACATGTTTCTGCAAGTTTGGTCAACCCCATGTAAGTTATGGGGCAGTAACAGAACACTTTTCAAAACGTGTTTTTCAGCCCGAAATAAACGCGTTTTTTCAGACAACTGAATCCCCATGTAACAGCAAGGCTCAGAGGAGCCCACACACTCAGCTCTTAGCCCCAGTGTGCAGAAAGTGTCAAAACGTGTTTTTCAGCAGAAATAAACATGTTTCTGCAAGTTTGGTCAACCCCATGTAAGTTATGGGACAGTAACAGCACACTTTTCAAAACGTGTTTTTCAGCCCGAAATAAACGCGTTTTTTCAGAAAACTGAATCCCCATGTAACAGCAAGGCTCAGAGGAGCCCACACACTCAGATCTTAACCCCAGTGTGCAGAAAGGGTCAAAACGTGTTTTTCAGCAGAAATAAACATGTTTCTGCAAGTTTGGTTAACCTCATGTAAGTTATGGGGAAGTAACAGAACACTTTTCAAAACGTGTTTTTCAGCCCGAAATAAACGCGTTTTTTCAGACAACTGAATCCCCATGTAACAGCAAGGTTCAGAAGAGCCCACACTCTCAGCTCTTAACCCCAGTGTGCAGGAAGGGTCAAAACGTGTTTTTCAGCAGAAATAAACATGTTTCTGCAAGTTTGGTCAACCCCATGTAAGTTATGGGGCAGTAACAGAACACTTTTCAAAACGTGTTTTTCATCCCGAAATAAACGCGTTTTTTCAGACAACTGAATCCCCATGCAACAGCAAGGCTCAGAAGAGCCCACACACTCAGCTCTTAACCCCAGTGTGCAGAAAGAGTCAAAACGTGTTTTTCAGCAGAAATAAACATGTTTCTGCAAGTTTGGTCAACCCCATGTAAGTTATGGGGCAGTAACAGAACACTTTTCAAAACGTGTTTTTCAGCCCGAAATAAACGCGTTTTTTCAGACAACTGAATCACCATGTAACAGCAAGGCTCAGAGGAGCCCACACACTCAGCTCTTAACCCCAGTGTGCAGAAAGAGTCAAAACGTGTTTTTCAGCAGAAATAAACATGTTTCTGCAAGTTTGGTCAACCCCATGTAAGTTATGGGGCAGTAACAGAACACTTTTCAAAACGTGTTTTTCAGCCCGAAATAAACGCGTTTTTTCAGACAACTGAATCACCATGTAACAGCAAGGCTCAGAGGAGCCCACACACTCAGCTCTTAACCCCAGTGTGCAGGAAGGGTCAAAACGTGTTTTTCAGCAGCAATAAACATGTTTCTGCAAGTTTGGTCAACCCCATGTAAGTTATGGGGCAGTAACAGAACACTTTTCAAAACGTGTTTTTCAGCCCGAAATAAACGCGTTTTTTCAGACAACTGAATCCCCATGCAACAGCAAGGCTCAGAAGAGCCCACACACTCAGCTCTTAACCCCAGTGTGCAGAAAGGGTCAAAACGTGTTTTTCAGCAGAAATAAACATGTTTCTGCAAGTTTGGTCAACCCCATGTAAGTTATGGGGCAGTAACAGAACACTTTTCAAAACGTGTTTTTCAGCCCGAAATAAACGCGTTTTTTCAGACAACTGAATCACCATGTAACAGCAAGGCTAAGAGGAGCCCACACACTCAGCTCTTAACCCCAGTGTGCAGGAAGGGTCAAAACGTGTTTTTCAGCAGAAATAAACATGTTTCTGCAAGTTTGGTCAACCCCATGTAAGTTATGGGGCAGTAACAGAACAGTTTTCAAAACGTGTTTTTCAGCCCGAAATAAACGCGTTTTTTCAGACAACTGAATCCCCATGCAACAGCAAGGCTCAGAAGAGCCCACACACTCAGCTCTTAACCCCAGTGTGCAGAAAGTGTCAAAACGTGTTTTTCAGCAGAAATAAACATGTTTCTGCAAGTTTGGTCAACCCCATGTAAGTTATGGGACAGTAACAGCACACTTTTCAAAACGTGTTTTTCAGCCCGAAATAAACGCGTTTTTTCAGACAACTGAATCCCCATGTAACAGCAAGGCTCAGAGGAGCCCACACACTCAGATCTTAACCCCAGTGTGCAAAAAGGGTCAAAACGTGTTTTTCAGCAGAAATAAACATGTTTCTGCAAGTTTGGTCAACCCCATGTAAGTTATGGGGCAGTAACAGAACACTTTTCAAAACGTGTTTTTCAGCCCGAAATAAACGCGTTTTTTCAGACAACTGAATCACCATGTAACAGCAAGGCTCAGAGGAGCCCACACACTCAGCTCTTAACCCCAGTGTGCAGGAAGGGTCAAAACGTGTTTTTCAGCAGAAATAAACATGTTTCTGCAAGTTTGGTCAACCCCATGTAAGTTATGGGACAGTAACAGCACACTTTTCAAAACGTGTTTTTCAGCCCGAAATAAACGCGTTTTTTCAGACAACTGAATCCCCATGTAACAGCAAGACTCAGAGGAGCCCACACACTCAGATCTTAACCCTAGTGTGCAGAAAGGGTAAAAACGTGTTTTTCAGCAGAAATAAACATGTTTCTGCAAGTTTGGTTAACCCCATGTAAGTTATGGGGAAGTAACAGAACACTTTTCAAAACGTGTTTTTCAGCCCGAAATAAACGCGTTTTTTCAGACAACTGAATCCCCATGTAACAGCAAGGTTCAGAAGAGCCCACACTCTCAGCTCTTAACCCCAGTGTGCAGGAAGGGTCAAAACGTGTTTTTCAGCAGAAATAAACATGTTTCTGCAAGTTTGGTCAACCCCATGTAAGTTATGGGGCAGTAACAGAACACTTTTCAAAACGTGTTTTTCAGCCCGAAATAAACGCGTTTTTTCAGACAACTGAATCCCCATGTAACAGCAAGGCTCAGAGGAGCCCACACACTCAGCTCTTAACCCCAGTGTGCAGAAAGAGTCAAAACGTGTTTTTCAGCAGAAATAAACATGTTTCTGCAAGTTTGGTCAACCCCATGTAAGTTATGGGGCAGTAACAGAACACTTTTCAAAACGTGTTTTTCAGCCCGAAATAAACGCGTTTTTTCAGACAACTGAATCACCATGTAACAGCAAGGCTCAGAGGAGCCCACACACTCAGCTCTTAACCCCAGTGTGCAGAAAGAGTCAAAACGTGTTTTTCAGCAGAAATAAACATGTTTCTGCAAGTTTGGTCAACCCCATGTAAGTTATGGGGCAGTAACAGAACACTTTTCAAAACGTGTTTTTCAGCCCGAAATAAACGCGTTTTTTCAGACAACTGAATCCCCATGTAACAGCAAGGCTCAGAGGAGCCCACACACTCAGCTCTTAGCCCCAGTGTGCAGAAAGTGTCAAAACGTGTTTTTCAGCAGAAATAAACATGTTTCTGCAAGTTTGGTCAAACCCATGTAAGTTATGGGACAGTAACAGCACACTTTTCAAAACGTGTTTTTCAGCCCGAAATAAACGCGTTTTTTCAGAAAACTGAATCCCCATGTAACAGCAAGGCTCAGAGGAGCCCACACACTCAGATCTTAACCCCAGTGTGCAGAAAGGGTCAAAACGTGTTTTTCAGCAGAAATAAACATGTTTCTGCAAGTTTGGTTAACCTCATGTAAGTTATGGGGAAGTAACAGAACACTTTTCAAAACGTGTTTTTCAGCCCGAAATAAACGCGTTTTTTCAGACAACTGAATCCCCATGTAACAGCAAGGTTCAGAAGAGCCCACACTCTCAGCTCTTAACCCCAGTGTGCAGGAAGGGTCAAAACGTGTTTTTCAGCAGAAATAAACATGTTTCTGCAAGTTTGGTCAACCCCATGTAAGTTATGGGGCAGTAACAGAACACTTTTCAAAACGTGTTTTTCATCCCGAAATAAACGCGTTTTTTCAGACAACTGAATCCCCATGCAACAGCAAGGCTCAGAAGAGCCCACACACTCAGCTCTTAACCCCAGTGTGCAGAAAGAGTCAAAACGTGTTTTTCAGCAGAAATAAACATGTTTCTGCAAGTTTGGTCAACCCCATGTAAGTTATGGGGCAGTAACAGAACACTTTTCAAAACGTGTTTTTCAGCCCGAAATAAACGTGTTTTTTCAGACAACTGAATCACCATGTAACAGCAAGGCTCAGAGGAGCCCACACACTCAGCTCTTAACCCCAGTGTGCAGAAAGAGTCAAAACGTGTTTTTCAGCAGAAATAAACATGTTTCTGCAAGTTTGGTCAACCCCATGTAAGTTATGGGGCAGTAACAGAACACTTTTCAAAACGTGTTTTTCAGCCCGAAATAAACGCGTTTTTTCAGACAACTGAATCCCCATGTAACAGCAAGGCTCAGAGGAGCCCACACACACAGCTCTTAGCCCCAGTGTGCAGAAAGTGTCAAAACGTGTTTTTCAGCAGAAATAAACATGTTTCTGCAAGTTTGGTCAACCCCATGTAAGTTATGGGACAGTAACAGCACACTTTTCAAAACGTGTTTTTCAGCCCGAAATAAACGCGTTTTTTCAGAAAACTGAATCCCCATGTAACAGCAAGGCTCAGAGGAGCCCACACACTCAGATCTTAACCCCAGTGTGCAGAAAGGGTCAAAACGTGTTTTTCAGCAGAAATAAACATGTTTCTGCAAGTTTGGTCAACCCCATGTAAGTTATGGGACAGTAACAGCACACTTTTCAAAACGTGTTTTTCAGCCCGAAATAAACGCGTTTTTTCAGACAACTGAATCCCCATGTAACAGCAAGGCTCAGAGGAGCCCACACACTCAGATCTTAACCCCAGTGTGCAAAAAGGGTCAAAACGTGTTTTTCAGCAGAAATAAACATGTTTCTGCAAGTTTGGTCAACCCCATGTAAGTTATGGGGCAGTAACAGAACACTTTTCAAAACGTGTTTTTCAGCCCGAAATAAACGCGTTTTTTCAGACAACTGAATCACCATGTAACAGCAAGGCTCAGAGGAGCCCACACACTCAGCTCTTAACCCCAGTGTGCAGGAAGGGTCAAAACGTGTTTTTCAGCAGAAATAAACATGTTTCTGCAAGTTTGGTCAACCCCATGTAAGTTATGGGACAGTAACAGCACACTTTTCAAAACGTGTTTTTCAGCCCGAAATAAACGCGTTTTTTCAGACAACTGAATCCCCATGTAACAGCAAGACTCAGAGGAGCCCACACACTCAGATCTTAACCCTAGTGTGCAGAAAGGGTAAAAACGTGTTTTTCAGCAGAAATAAACATGTTTCTGCAAGTTTGGTTAACCCCATGTAAGTTATGGGGAAGTAACAGAACACTTTTCAAAACGTGTTTTTCAGCCCGAAATAAACGCGTTTTTTCAGACAACTGAATCCCCATGTAACAGCAAGGTTCAGAAGAGCCCACACTCTCAGCTCTTAACCCCAGTGTGCAGGAAGGGTCAAAACGTGTTTTTCAGCAGAAATAAACATGTTTCTGCAAGTTTGGTCAACCCCATGTAAGTTATGGGGCAGTAACAGAACACTTTTCAAAACGTGTTTTTCAGCCCGAAATAAACGCGTTTTTTCAGACAACTGAATCCCCATGTAACAGCAAGGCTCAGAGGAGCCCACACACTCAGCTCTTAACCCCAGTGTGCAGAAAGAGTCAAAACGTGTTTTTCAGCAGAAATAAACATGTTTCTGCAAGTTTGGTCAACCCCATGTAAGTTATGGGGCAGTAACAGAACACTTTTCAAAACGTGTTTTTCAGCCCGAAATAAACGCGTTTTTTCAGACAACTGAATCACCATGTAACAGCAAGGCTCAGAGGAGCCCACACACTCAGCTCTTAACCCCAGTGTGCAGAAAGAGTCAAAACGTGTTTTTCAGCAGAAATAAACATGTTTCTGCAAGTTTGGTCAACCCCATGTAAGTTATGGGGCAGTAACAGAACACTTTTCAAAACGTGTTTTTCAGCCCGAAATAAACGCGTTTTTTCAGACAACTGAATCCCCATGTAACAGCAAGGCTCAGAGGAGCCCACACACTCAGCTCTTAGCCCCAGTGTGCAGAAAGTGTCAAAACGTGTTTTTCAGCAGAAATAAACATGTTTCTGCAAGTTTGGTCAACCCCATGTAAGTTATGGGACAGTAACAGCACACTTTTCAAAACGTGTTTTTCAGCCCGAAATAAACGCGTTTTTTCAGAAAACTGAATCCCCATGTAACAGCAAGGCTCAGAGGAGCCCACACACTCAGATCTTAACCCCAGTGTGCAGAAAGGGTCAAAACGTGTTTTTCAGCAGAAATAAACATGTTTCTGCAAGTTTGGTTAACCCCATGTAAGTTATGGGGAAGTAACAGAACACTTTTCAAAACGTGTTTTTCAGCCCGAAATAAACGCGTTTTTTCAGACAACTGAATCCCCATGTAACAGCAAGGCTCAGAGGAGCCCACACACTCAGCTCTTAGCCCCAGTGTGCAGAAAGTGTCAAAACGTGTTTTTCAGCAGAAATAAACATGTTTCTGCAAGTTTGGTCAACCCCATGTAAGTTATGGGACAGTAACAGCACACTTTTCAAAACGTGTTTTTCAGCCCGAAATAAACGCGTTTTTTCAGAAAACTGAATCCCCATGTAACAGCAAGGCTCAGAGGAGCCCACACACTCAGATCTTAACCCCAGTGTGCAGAAAGGGTCAAAACGTGTTTTTCAGCAGAAATAAACATGTTTCTGCAAGTTTGGTTAACCTCATGTAAGTTATGGGGAAGTAACAGAACACTTTTCAAAACGTGTTTTTCAGCCCGAAATAAACGCGTTTTTTCAGACAACTGAATCCCCATGTAACAGCAAGGTTCAGAAGAGCCCACACTCTCAGCTCTTAACCCCAGTGTGCAGGAAGGGTCAAAACGTGTTTTTCAGCAGAAATAAACATGTTTCTGCAAGTTTGGTCAACCCCATGTAAGTTATGGGGCAGTAACAGAACACTTTTCAAAACGTGTTTTTCATCCCGAAATAAACGCGTTTTTTCAGACAACTGAATCCCCATGCAACAGCAAGGCTCAGAAGAGCCCACACACTCAGCTCTTAACCCCAGTGTGCAGGAAGGGTCAAAACGTGTTTTTCAGCAGAAATAAACATGTTTCTGCAAGTTTGGTCAACCCCATGTAAGTTATGGGGCAGTAACAGAACACTTTTCAAAACGTGTTTTTCAGCCCGAAATAAACGCGTTTTTTCAGACAACTGAATCACCATGTAACAGCAAGGCTCAGAGGAGCCCACACACTCAGCTCTTAACCCCAGTGTGCAGGAAGGGTCAAAACGTGTTTTTCAGCAGAAATAAACATGTTTCTGCAAGTTTGGTCAACCCCATGTAAGTTATGGGACAGTAACAGCACACTTTTCAAAACGTGTTTTTCAGCCCGAAATAAACACGTTTTTTCAGACAACTGAATCCCCATGTAACAGCAAGACTCAGAGGAGCCCACACACTCAGATCTTAACCCTAGTGTGCAGAAAGGGTAAAAACGTGTTTTTCAGCAGAAATAAACATGTTTCTGCAAGTTTGGTTAACCCCATGTAAGTTATGGGGAAGTAACAGAACACTTTTCAAAACGTGTTTTTCAGCCCGAAATAAACGCGTTTTTTCAGACAACTGAATCCCCATGTAACAGCAAGGTTCAGAAGAGCCCACACTCTCAGCTCTTAACCCCAGTGTGCAGGAAGGGTCAAAACGTGTTTTTCAGCAGAAATAAACATGTTTCTGCAAGTTTGGTCAACCCCATGTAAGTTATGGGGCAGTAACAGAACACTTTTCAAAACGTGTTTTTCAGCCCGAAATAAACGCGTTTTTTCAGACAACTGAATCCCCATGTAACAGCAAGGCTCAGAGGAGCCCACACACTCAGCTCTTAACCCCAGTGTGCAGAAAGAGTCAAAACGTGTTTTTCAGCAGAAATAAACATGTTTCTGCAAGTTTGGTCAACCCCATGTAAGTTATGGGGCAGTAACAGAACACTTTTCAAAACGTGTTTTTCAGCCCGAAATAAACGCGTTTTTTCAGACAACTGAATCACCATGTAACAGCAAGGCTCAGAGGAGCCCACACACTCAGCTCTTAACCCCAGTGTGCAGAAAGAGTCAAAACGTGTTTTTCAGCAGAAATAAACATGTTTCTGCAAGTTTGGTCAACCCCATGTAAGTTATGGGGCAGTAACAGAACACTTTTCAAAACGTGTTTTTCAGCCCGAAATAAACGCGTTTTTTCAGACAACTGAATCCCCATGTAACAGCAAGGCTCAGAGGAGCCCACACACTCAGCTCTTAGCCCCAGTGTGCAGAAAGTGTCAAAACGTGTTTTTCAGCAGAAATAAACATGTTTCTGCAAGTTTGGTCAACCCCATGTAAGTTATGGGACAGTAACAGCACACTTTTCAAAACGTGTTTTTCAGCCCGAAATAAACGCGTTTTTTCAGAAAACTGAATCCCCATGTAACAGCAAGGCTCAGAGGAGCCCACACACTCAGATCTTAACCCCAGTGTGCAGAAAGGGTCAAAACGTGTTTTTCAGCAGAAATAAACATGTTTCTGCAAGTTTGGTTAACCCCATGTAAGTTATGGGGAAGTAACAGAACACTTTTCAAAACGTGTTTTTCAGCCCGAAATAAACACGTTTTTTCAGACAACTGAATCCCCATGTAACAGCAAGGTTCAGAAGAGCCCACACTCTCAGCTCTTAACCCCAGTGTGCAGGAAGGGTCAAAACGTGTTTTTCAGCAGAAATAAACAGGTTTCTGCAAGTTTGGTCAACCCCATGTAAGTTATGGGGCAGTAACAGAACACTTTTCAAAACGTGTTTTTCAGCCCGAAATAAACGCGTTTTTTCAGACAACTGAATCCCCATGCAACAGCAAGGCTCAGAAGAGCCCACACACTCAGCTCTTAACCCCAGTGTGCAGAAAGAGTCAAAACGTGTTTTTCAGCAGAAATAAACGTTTCTGCAAGTTTGGTCAACCCCATGTAAGTTATGGGGCAGTAACAGAACACTTTTCAAAACGTGTTTTTCAGCCCGAAATAAACGCGTTTTTTCAGACAACTGAATCACCATGTAACAGCAAGGCTCAGAGGAGCCCACACACTCAGCTCTTAACCCCAGTGTGCAGAAAGAGTCAAAACGTGTTTTTCAGCAGAAATAAACATGTTTCTGCAAGTTTGGTTAACCCCATGTAAGTTATGGGGCAGTAACAGAACACTTTTCAAAACGTGTTTTTCAGCCCGAAATAAACGCGTTTTTTCAGACAACTGAATCCCCATGTAACAGCAAGGCTCAGAGGAGCCCACACACTCAGCTCTTAGCCCCAGTGTGCAGAAAGTGTCAAAACGTGTTTTTCAGCAGAAATAAACATGTTTCTGCAAGTTTGGTCAACCCCATGTAAGTTATGGGACAGTAACAGCACACTTTTCAAAACGTGTTTTTCAGCCCGAAATAAACGCGTTTTTTCAGAAAACTGAATCCCCATGTAACAGCAAGGCTCAGAGGAGCCCACACACTCAGATCTTAACCCCAGTGTGCAGAAAGGGTCAAAACGTGTTTTTCAGCAGAAATAAACATGTTTCTGCAAGTTTGGTCAACCCCATGTAAGTTATGGGGCAGTAACAGAACACTTTTCAAAACGTGTTTTTCAGCCCGAAATAAACGCGTTTTTTCAGACAACTGAATCACCATGTAACAGCAAGGCTCAGAGGAGCCCACACACTCAGCTCTTAACCCCAGTGTGCAGGAAGGGTCAAAACGTGTTTTTCAGCAGAAATAAACATGTTTCTGCAAGTTTGGTCAACCCCATGTAAGTTATGGGGCAGTAACAGAACACTTTTCAAAACGTGTTTTTCAGCCCGAAATAAACGCGTTTTTTCAGACAACTGAATCCCCATGCAACAGCAAGGCTCAGAAGAGCCCACACACTCAGCTCTTAACCCCAGTGTGCAGGAAGGGTCAAAACGTGTTTTTCAGCAGAAATAAACATGTTTCTGCAAGTTTGGTCAACCCCATGTAAGTTATGGGGCAGTAACAGAACACTTTTCAAAACGTGTTTTTCAGCCCGAAATAAACGCGTTTTTTCAGACAACTGAATCCCCATGCAACAACAAGGCTCAGAAGAGCCCACACACTCAGCTCTTAACCCCAGTGTGCAGAAAGAGTCAAAACGAGTTTTTCAGCAGAAATAAACATGTTTCTGCAAGTTTGGTCAACCACATGTAAGTTATGGGGCAGTAACAGAACACTTTTCAAAACGTGTTTTTCAGCCCGAAATAAACGCGTTTTTTCAGACAACTGAATCCCCATGTAACAGCAAGGCTCAGAGGAGCCCACACACTCAGATCTTAACCCCAGTGTGCAGAAAGGGTCAAAACGTGTTTTTCAGCAGAAATAAACATGTTTCTGCAAGTTTGGTCAACCCCATGTAAGTTATGGGGCAGTAACAGAACACTTTTCAAAACGTGTTTTTCAGCCCGAAATAAACGCGTTTTTTCAGACAACTGAATCACCATGTAACAGCAAGGCTCAGAGGAGCCCACACACTCAGCTCTTAACCCCAGTGTGCAGGAAGGGTCAAAACGTGTTTTTCAGCAGAAATAAACATGTTTCTGCAAGTTTGGTCAACCCCATGTAAGTTATGGGACAGTAACAGCACACTTTTCAAAACGTGTTTTTCAGCCCGAAATAAACGCGTTTTTTCAGACAACTGAATCCCCATGCAACAGCAAGGCTCAGAAGAGCCCACACACTCAGCTCTTAACCCCAGTGTGCAGAAAGTGTCAAAACGTGTTTTTCAGCAGAAATAAACATGTTTCTGCAAGTTTGGTCAACCCCATGTAAGTTATGGGACAGTAACAGCACACTTTTCAAAACGTGTTTTTCAGCCCGAAATAAACGCGTTTTTTCAGACAACTGAATCCCCATGTAACAGCAAGGCTCAGAGGAGCCCACACACTCAGATCTTAACCCCAGTGTGCAGAAAGGGTCAAAACGTGTTTTTCAGCAGAAATAAACATGTTTCTGCAAGTTTGGTCAACCCCATGTAAGTTATGGGGCAGTAACAGAACACTTTTCAAAACGTGTTTTTCAGCCCTAAATAAACGCGTTTTTTCAGACAACTGAATCACCATGTAACAGCAAGGCTCAGAGGAGCCCACACACTCAGCTCTTAACCCCAGTGTGCAGGAAGGGTCAAAACGTGTTTTTCAGCAGAAATAAACATGTTTCTGCAAGTTTGGTCAACCCCATGTAAGTTATGGGGCAGTAACAGAACACTTTTCAAAACGTGTTTTTCAGCCCTAAATAAACGCGTTTTTTCAGACAACTGAATCCCCATGCAACAGCAAGGCTCAGAAGAGCCCACACACTCAGCTCTTAACCCCAGTGTGCAGGAAGGGTCAAAACGTGTTTTTCAGCAGAAATAAACATGTTTCTGCAAGTTTGGTCAACCCCATGTAAGTTATGGGGCAGTAACAGAACACTTTTCAAAACGTGTTTTTCAGCCCGAAATAAACGCGTTTTTTCAGACAACTGAATCCCCATGCAACAACAAGGCTCAGAAGAGCCCACACACTCAGCTCTTAACCCCAGTGTGCAGAAAGAGTCAAAACGAGTTTTTCAGCAGAAATAAACATGTTTCTGCAAGTTTGGTCAACCCCATGTAAGTTATGGGGCAGTAACAGAACACTTTTCAAAACGTGTTTTTCAGCCCGAAATAAACGCGTTTTTTCAGACAACTGAATCCCCATGTAACAGCAAGGCTCAGAGGAGCCCACACACTCAGATCTTAACCCCAGTGTGCAGAAAGGGTCAAAACGTGTTTTTCAGCAGAAATAAACATGTTTCTGCAAGTTTGGTCAACCCCATGTAAGTTATGGGGCAGTAACAGAACACTTTTCAAAACGTGTTTTTCAGCCCGAAATAAACGCGTTTTTTCAGACAACTGAATCACCATGTAACAGCAAGGCTCAGAGGAGCCCACACACTCAGCTCTTAACCCCAGTGTGCAGGAAGGGTCAAAACGTGTTTTTCAGCAGAAATAAACATGTTTCTGCAAGTTTGGTCAACCCCATGTAAGTTATGGGACAGTAACAGCACACTTTTCAAAACGTGTTTTTCAGCCCGAAATAAACGCGTTTTTTCAGACAACTGAATCCCCATGCAACAGCAAGGCTCAGAAGAGCCCACACACTCAGCTCTTAACCCCAGTGTGCAGAAAGTGTCAAAACGTGTTTTTCAGCAGAAATAAACATGTTTCTGCAAGTTTGGTCAACCCCATGTAAGTTATGGGACAGTAACAGCACACTTTTCAAAACGTGTTTTTCAGCCCGAAATAAACGCGTTTTTTCAGACAACTGAATCCCCATGTAACAGCAAGGCTCAGAGGAGCCCACACACTCAGATCTTAACCCCAGTGTGCAGAAAGGGTCAAAACGTGTTTTTCAGCAGAAATAAACATGTTTCTGCAAGTTTGGTCAACCCCATGTAAGTTATGGGGCAGTAACAGAACACTTTTCAAAACGTGTTTTTCAGCCCTAAATAAACGCGTTTTTTCAGACAACTGAATCACCATGTAACAGCAAGGCTCAGAGGAGCCCACACACTCAGCTCTTAACCCCAGTGTGCAGGAAGGGTCAAAACGTGTTTTTCAGCAGAAATAAACATGTTTCTGCAAGTTTGGTCAACCCCATGTAAGTTATGGGGCAGTAACAGAACACTTTTCAAAACGTGTTTTTCAGCCCGAAATAAACGCGTTTTTTCAGACAACTGAATCCCCATGCATCAGCAAGGCTCAGAAGAGCCCACACACTCAGCTCTTAACCCCAGTGTGCAGAAAGAGTCAAAACGTGTTTTTCAGCAGAAATAAACATGTTTCTGCAAGTTTGGTCAACCCCATGTAAGTTATGGGGCAGTAACAGAACACTTTTCAAAACGTGTTTTTCAGCCCGAAATAAACGCGTTTTTTCAGACAACTGAATCCCCATGTAACAGCAAGGCTCAGAGGAGCCCACACACTCAGATCTTAATCCCAGTGTGCAGAAAGGGTCAAAACGTGTTTTTCAGCAGAAATAAACATGTTTCTGCAAGTTTGGTCAACCCCATGTAAGTTATGGGGCAGTAACAGAACACTTTTCAAAACGTGTTTTTCAGCCCGAAATAAACGCGTTTTTTCAGACAACTGAATCACCATGTAACAGCAAGGCTAAGAGGAGCCCACACACTCAGCTCTTAACCCCAGTGTGCAGGAAGGGTCAAAACGTGTTTTTCAGCAGAAATAAACATGTTTCTGCAAGTTTGGTCAACCCCATGTAAGTTATGGGGCAGTAACAGAACACTTTTCAAAACGTGTTTTTCAGCCCGAAATAAACGCGTTTTTTCAGACAACTGAATCCCCATGCAACAGCAAGGCTCAGAAGAGCCCACACACTCAGCTCTTAACCCCAGTGTGCAGAAAGTGTCAAAACGTGTTTTTCAGCAGAAATAAACATGTTTCTGCAAGTTTGGTCAACCCCATGTAAGTTATGGGACAGTAACAGCACACTTTTCAAAACGTGTTTTTCAGCCCGAAATAAACGCGTTTTTTCAGACAACTGAATCCCCATGTAACAGCAAGGCTCAGAGGAGCCCACACACTCAGATCTTAACCCCAGTGTGCAGAAAGGGTCAAAACGTGTTTTTCAGCAGAAATAAACATGTTTCTGCAAGTTTGGTCAACCCCATGTAAGTTATGGGGCAGTAACAGAACACTTTTCAAAACGTGTTTTTCAGCCCGAAATAAACGCGTTTTTTCAGACAACTGAATCACCATGTAACAGCAAGACTCAGAGGAGCCCACACACTCAGATCTTAACCCTAGTGTGCAGAAAGGGTAAAAACGTGTTTTTCAGCAGAAATAAACATGTTTCTGCAAGTTTGGTTAACCCCATGTAAGTTATGGGGAAGTAACAGAACACTTTTCAAAACGTGTTTTTCAGCCCGAAATAAACGCGTTTTTTCAGACAACTGAATCCCCATGTAACAGCAAGGTTCAGAAGAGCCCACACTCTCAGCTCTTAACCCCAGTGTGCAGGAAGGGTCAAAACGTGTTTTTCAGCAGAAATAAACATGTTTCTGCAAGTTTGGTCAACCCCATGTAAGTTATGGGGCAGTAACAGAACACTTTTCAAAACGTGTTTTTCAGCCCGAAATAAACGCGTTTTTTCAGACAACTGAATCCCCATGCAACAGCAAGGCTCAGAAGAGCCCACACACTCAGCTCTTAACCCCAGTGTGCAGAAAGAGTCAAAACGTGTTTTTCAGCAGAAATAAACATGTTTCTGCAAGTTTGGTCAACCCCATGTAAGTTATGGGGCAGTAACAGAACACTTTTCAAAACGTGTTTTTCAGCCCGAAATAAACGCGTTTTTTCAGACAACTGAATCACCATGTAACAGCAAGGCTCAGAGGAGCCCACACACTCAGCTCTTAACCCCAGTGTGCAGAAAGAGTCAAAACGTGTTTTTCAGCAGAAATAAACATGTTTCTGCAAGTTTGGTCAACCCCATGTAAGTTATGGGACAGTAACAGCACACTTTTCAAAACGTGTTTTTCAGCCCGAAATAAACGCGTTTTTTCAGAAAACTGAATCCCCATGTAACAGCAAGGCTCAGAGGAGCCCACACACTCAGATCTTAACCCCAGTGTTCAGAAAGGGTCAAAACGTGTTTTTCAGCAGAAATAAACATGTTTCTGCAAGTTTGGTCAACCCCATGTAAGTTATGGGGCAGTAACAGAACACTTTTCAAAACGTGTTTTTCAGCCCGAAATAAACGCGTTTTTTCAGACAACTGAATCACCATGTAACAGCAAGGCTAAGAGGAGCCCACACACTCAGCTCTTAACCCCAGTGTGCAGGAAGGGTCAAAACGTGTTTTTCAGCAGAAATAAACATGTTTCTGCAAGTTTGGTCAACCCCATGTAAGTTATGGGGCAGTAACAGAACACTTTTCAAAACGTGTTTTTCAGCCCGAAATAAACGCGTTTTTTCAGACAACTGAATCCCCATGCAACAGCAAGGCTCAGAAGAGCCCACACACTCAGCTCTTAACCCCAGTGTGCAGAAAGTGTCAAAACGTGTTTTTCAGCAGAAATAAACATGTTTCTGCAAGTTTGGTCAACCCCATGTAAGTTATGGGACAGTAACAGCACACTTTTCAAAACGTGTTTTTCAGCCCGAAATAAACGCGTTTTTTCAGACAACTGAATCCCCATGTAACAGCAAGGCTCAGAGGAGCCCACACACTCAGATCTTAACCCCAGTGTGCAGAAAGGGTCAAAACGTGTTTTTCAGCAGAAATAAACATGTTTCTGCAAGTTTGGTCAACCCCATGTAAGTTATGGGGCAGTAACAGAACACTTTTCAAAACGTGTTTTTCAGCCCGAAATAAACGCGTTTTTTCAGACAACTGAATCACCATGTAACAGCAAGGCTAAGAGGAGCCCACACACTCAGCTCTTAACCCCAGTGTGCAGGAAGGGTCAAAACGTGTTTTTCAGCAGAAATAAACATGTTTCTGCAAGTTTGGTCAACCCCATGTAAGTTATGGGGCAGTAACAGAACACTTTTCAAAACGTGTTTTTCAGCCCGAAATAAACGCGTTTTTTCAGACAACTGAATCCCCATGCAACAGCAAGGCTCAGAAGAGCCCACACACTCAGCTCTTAACCCCAGTGTGCAGAAAGTGTCAAAACGTGTTTTTCAGCAGAAATAAACATGTTTCTGCAAGTTTGGTCAACCCCATGTAAGTTATGGGACAGTAACAGCACACTTTTCAAAACGTGTTTTTCAGCCCGAAATAAACGCGTTTTTTCAGACAACTGAATCCCCATGTAACAGCAAGGCTCAGAGGAGCCCACACACTCAGATCTTAACCCCAGTGTGCAGAAAGGGTCAAAACGTGTTTTTCAGCAGAAATAAACATGTTTCTGCAAGTTTGGTCAACCCCATGTAAGTTATGGGGCAGTAACAGAACACTTTTCAAAACGTGTTTTTCAGCCCGAAATAAACGCGTTTTTTCAGACAACTGAATCACCATGTAACAGCAAGACTCAGAGGAGCCCACACACTCAGATCTTAACCCTAGTGTGCAGAAAGGGTAAAAACGTGTTTTTCAGCAGAAATAAACATGTTTCTGCAAGTTTGGTTAACCCCATGTAAGTTATGGGGAAGTAACAGAACACTTTTCAAAACGTGTTTTTCAGCCCGAAATAAACGCGTTTTTTCAGACAACTGAATCCCCATGTAACAGCAAGGTTCAGAAGAGCCCACACTCTCAGCTCTTAACCCCAGTGTGCAGGAAGGGTCAAAACGTGTTTTTCAGCAGAAATAAACATGTTTCTGCAAGTTTGGTCAACCCCATGTAAGTTATGGGGCAGTAACAGAACACTTTTCAAAACGTGTTTTTCAGCCCGAAATAAACGCGTTTTTTCAGACAACTGAATCCCCATGCAACAGCAAGGCTCAGAAGAGCCCACACACTCAGCTCTTAACCCCAGTGTGCAGAAAGAGTCAAAACGTGTTTTTCAGCAGAAATAAACATGTTTCTGCAAGTTTGGTCAACCCCATGTAAGTTATGGGGCAGTAACAGAACACTTTTCAAAACGTGTTTTTCAGCCCGAAATAAACGCGTTTTTTCAGACAACTGAATCACCATGTAACAGCAAGGCTCAGAGGAGCCCACACACTCAGCTCTTAACCCCAGTGTGCAGAAAGAGTCAAAACGTGTTTTTCAGCAGAAATAAACATGTTTCTGCAAGTTTGGTCAACCCCATGTAAGTTATGGGACAGTAACAGCACACTTTTCAAAACGTGTTTTTCAGCCCGAAATAAACGCGTTTTTTCAGAAAACTGAATCCCCATGTAACAGCAAGGCTCAGAGGAGCCCACACACTCAGATCTTAACCCCAGTGTTCAGAAAGGGTCAAAACGTGTTTTTCAGCAGAAATAAACATGTTTCTGCAAGTTTGGTCAACCCCATGTAAGTTATGGGGCAGTAACAGAACACTTTTCAAAACGTGTTTTTCAGCCCGAAATAAACGCGTTTTTTCAGACAACTGAATCACCATGTAACAGCAAGGCTCAGAGGAGCCCACACACTCAGCTCTTAACCCCAGTGTGCAGGAAGGGTCAAAACGTGTTTTTCAGCAGAAATAAACATGTTTCTGCAAATTTGGTCAACCCCATGTAAGTTATGGGGCAGTAACAGAACACTTTTCAAAACGTGTTTTTCAGCCCGAAATAAACGCGTTTTTTCAGACAACTGAATCCCCATGCAACAGCAAGGCTCAGAAGAGCCCACACACTCAGCTCTTAACCCCAGTGTGCAGAAAGGGTCAAAACGTGTTTTTCAGCAGAAATAAACATGTTTCTGCAAGTTTGGTCAACCCCATGTAAGTTATGGGGCAGTAACAGAACACTTTTCAAAACGTGTTTTTCAGCCCGAAATAAACGCGTTTTTTCAGACAACTGAATCACCATGTAACAGCAAGGCTAAGAGGAGCCCACACACTCAGCTCTTAACCCCAGTGTGCAGGAAGGGTCAAAACGTGTTTTTCAGCAGAAATAAACATGTTTCTGCAAGTTTGGTCAACCCCATGTAAGTTATGGGGCAGTAACAGAACACTTTTCAAAACGTGTTTTTCAGCCCGAAATAAACGCGTTTTTTCAGACAACTGAATCCCCATGCAACAGCAAGGCTCAGAAGAGCCCACACACTCAGCTCTTAACCCCAGTGTGCAGAAAGTGTCAAAACGTGTTTTTCAGCAGAAATAAACATGTTTCTGCAAGTTTGGTCAACCCCATGTAAGTTATGGGACAGTAACAGCACACTTTTCAAAACGTGTTTTTCAGCCCGAAATAAACGCGTTTTTTCAGACAACTGAATCCCCATGTAACAGCAAGGCTCAGAGGAGCCCACACACTCAGATCTTAACCCCAGTGTGCAGAAAGGGTCAAAACGTGTTTTTCAGCAGAAATAAACATGTTTCTGCAAGTTTGGTCAACCCCATGTAAGTTATGGGGCAGTAACAGAACACTTTTCAAAACGTGTTTTTCAGCCCTAAATAAACGCGTTTTTTCAGACAACTGAATCACCATGTAACAGCAAGGCTCAGAGGAGCCCACACACTCAGCTCTTAACCCCAGTGTGCAGGAAGGGTCAAAACGTGTTTTTCAGCAGAAATAAACATGTTTCTGCAAGTTTGGTCAACCCCATGTAAGTTATGGGGCAGTAACAGAACACTTTTCAAAACGTGTTTTTCAGCCCGAAATAAACGCGTTTTTTCAGACAACTGAATCCCCATGCATCAGCAAGGCTCAGAAGAGCCCACACACTCAGCTCTTAACCCCAGTGTGCAGAAAGAGTCAAAACGTGTTTTTCAGCAGAAATAAACATGTTTCTGCAAGTTTGGTCAACCCCATGTAAGTTATGGGGCAGTAACAGAACACTTTTCAAAACGTGTTTTTCAGCCCGAAATAAACGCGTTTTTTCAGACAACTGAATCCCCATGTAACAGCAAGGCTCAGAGGAGCCCACACACTCAGATCTTAACCCCAGTGTGCAGAAAGGGTCAAAACGTGTTTTTCAGCAGAAATAAACATGTTTCTGCAAGTTTGGTCAACCCCATGTAAGTTATGGGGCAGTAACAGAACACTTTTCAAAACGTGTTTTTCAGCCCGAAATAAACGCGTTTTTTCAGACAACTGAATCACCATGTAACAGCAAGGCTAAGAGGAGCCCACACACTCAGCTCTTAACCCCAGTGTGCAGGAAGGGTCAAAACGTGTTTTTCAGCAGAAATAAACATGTTTCTGCAAGTTTGGTCAACCCCATGTAAGTTATGGGGCAGTAACAGAACACTTTTCAAAACGTGTTTTTCAGCACGAAATAAACGCGTTTTTTCAGACAACTGAATCCCCATGCAACAGCAAGGCTCAGAAGAGCCCACACACTCAGCTCTTAACCCCAGTGTGCAGAAAGTGTCAAAACGTGTTTTTCAGCAGAAATAAACATGTTTCTGCAAGTTTGGTCAACCCCATGTAAGTTATGGGACAGTAACAGCACACTTTTCAAAACGTGTTTTTCAGCCCGAAATAAACGCGTTTTTTCAGACAACTGAATCCCCATGTAACAGCAAGGCTCAGAGGAGCCCACACACTCAGATCTTAACCCCAGTGTGCAGAAAGGGTCAAAACGTGTTTTTCAGCAGAAATAAACATGTTTCTGCAAGTTTGGTCAACCCCATGTAAGTTATGGGGCAGTAACAGAACACTTTTCAAAACGTGTTTTTCAGCCCGAAATAAACGCGTTTTTTCAGACAACTGAATCACCATGTAACAGCAAGACTCAGAGGAGCCCACACACTCAGATCTTAACCCTAGTGTGCAGAAAGGGTAAAAACGTGTTTTTCAGCAGAAATAAACATGTTTCTGCAAGTTTGGTTAACCCCATGTAAGTTATGGGGAAGTAACAGAACACTTTTCAAAACGTGTTTTTCAGCCCGAAATAAACGCGTTTTTTCAGACAACTGAATCCCCATGTAACAGCAAGGTTCAGAAGAGCCCACACTCTCAGCTCTTAACCCCAGTGTGCAGGAAGGGTCAAAACGTGTTTTTCAGCAGAAATAAACATGTTTCTGCAAGTTTGGTCAACCCCATGTAAGTTATGGGGCAGTAACAGAACACTTTTCAAAACGTGTTTTTCAGCCCGAAATAAACGCGTTTTTTCAGACAACTGAATCCCCATGCAACAGCAAGGCTCAGAAGAGCCCACACACTCAGCTCTTAACCCCAGTGTGCAGAAAGAGTCAAAACGTGTTTTTCAGCAGAAATAAACATGTTTCTGCAAGTTTGGTCAACCCCATGTAAGTTATGGGGCAGTAACAGAACACTTTTCAAAACGTGTTTTTCAGCCCGAAATAAACGCGTTTTTTCAGACAACTGAATCACCATGTAACAGCAAGGCTCAGAGGAGCCCACACACTCAGCTCTTAACCCCAGTGTGCAGAAAGAGTCAAAACGTGTTTTTCAGCAGAAATAAACATGTTTCTGCAAGTTTGGTCAACCCCATGTAAGTTATGGGGCAGTAACAGAACACTTTTCAAAACGTGTTTTTCAGCCCGAAATAAACGCGTTTTTTCAGACAACTGAATCCCCATGTAACAGCAAGGCTCAGAGGAGCCCACACACTCAGCTCTTAGCCCCAGTGTGCAGAAAGTGTCAAAACGTGTTTTTCAGCAGAAATAAACATGTTTCTGCAAGTTTGGTCAACCCCATGTAAGTTATGGGACAGTAACAGCACACTTTTCAAAACGTGTTTTTCAGCCCGAAATAAACGCGTTTTTTCAGAAAACTGAATCCCCATGTAACAGCAAGGCTCAGAGGAGCCCACACACTCAGATCTTAACCCCAGTGTTCAGAAAGGGTCAAAACGTGTTTTTCAGCAGAAATAAACATGTTTCTGCAAGTTTGGTCAACCCCATGTAAGTTATGGGGCAGTAACAGAACACTTTTCAAAACGTGTTTTTCAGCCCGAAATAAACGCGTTTTTTCAGACAACTGAATCACCATGTAACAGCAAGGCTCAGAGGAGCCCACACACTCAGCTCTTAACCCCAGTGTGCAGGAAGGGTCAAAACGTGTTTTTCAGCAGAAATAAACATGTTTCTGCAAATTTGGTCAACCCCATGTAAGTTATGGGGCAGTAACAGAACACTTTTCAAAACGTGTTTTTCAGCCCGAAATAAACGCGTTTTTTCAGACAACTGAATCCCCATGCAACAGCAAGGGTCAGAAGAGCCCACACACTCAGCTCTTAACCCCAGTGTGCAGAAAGGGTCAAAACGTGTTTTTCAGCAGAAATAAACATGTTTCTGCAAGTTTGGTCAACCCCATGTAAGTTATGGAGCAGTAACAGAACACTTTTCAAAACGTGTTTTTCAGCCCGAAATAAACGCGTTTTTTCAGACAACTGAATCACCATGTAACAGCAAGGCTAAGAGGAGCCCACACACTCAGCTCTTAACCCCAGTGTGCAGGAAGGGTCAAAACGTGTTTTTCAGCAGAAATAAACATGTTTCTGCAAGTTTGGTCAACCCCATGTAAGTTATGGGGCAGTAACAGAACACTTTTCAAAACGTGTTTTTCAGCCCGAAATAAACGCGTTTTTTCAGACAACTGAATCCCCATGCAACAGCAAGGCTCAGAAGAGCCCACACACTCAGCTCTTAACCCCAGTGTGCAGAAAGTGTCAAAACGTGTTTTTCAGCAGAAATAAACATGTTTCTGCAAGTTTGGTCAACCCCATGTAAGTTATGGGACAGTAACAGCACACTTTTCAAAACGTGTTTTTCAGCCTGAAATAAACGCGTTTTTTCAGACAACTGAATCCCCATGTAACAGCAAGGCTCAGAGGAGCCCACACACTCAGATCTTAACCCCAGTGTGCAGAAAGGGTCAAAACGTGTTTTTCAGCAGAAATAAACATGTTTCTGCAAGTTTGGTCAACCCCATGTAAGTTATGGGGCAGTAACAGCACACTTTTCAAAACGTGTTTTTCAGCCCGAAATAAACGCGTTTTTTCAGACAACTGAATCCCCATGTAACAGCAAGGCTCAGAGGAGCCCACACACTCAGCTCTTAACCCCAGTGTGCAGAAAGAGTCAAAACGTGTTTTTCAGCAGAAATAAACATGTTTCTGCAAGTTTGGTCAACCCCATGTAAGTTATGGGGCAGTAACAGAACACTTTTCAAAACGTGTTTTTCAGCCCGAAATAAACGCGTTTTTTCAGACAACTGAATCACCATGTAACAGCAAGGCTCAGAGGAGCCCACACACTCAGCTCTTAACCCCAGTGTGCAGAAAGAGTCAAAACGTGTTTTTCAGCAGAAATAAACATGTTTCTGCAAGTTTGGTCAACCCCATGTAAGTTATGGGGCAGTAACAGAACACTTTTCAAAACGTGTTTTTCAGCCCGAAATAAACGCGTTTTTTCAGACAACTGAATCCCCATGTAACAGCAAGGCTCAGAGGAGCCCACACACTCAGCTCTTAGCCCCAGTGTGCAGAAAGTGTCAAAACGTGTTTTTCAGCAGAAATAAACATGTTTCTGCAAGTTTGGTCAACCCCATGTAAGTTATGGGACAGTAACAGCACACTTTTCAAAACGTGTTTTTCAGCCCGAAATAAACGCGTTTTTTCAGACAACTGAATCCCCATGTAACAGCAAGGTTCAGAAGAGCCCACACTCTCAGCTCTTAACCCCAGTGTGCAGGAAGGGTCAAAACGTGTTTTTCAGCAGAAATAAACATGTTTCTGCAAGTTTGGTCAACCCCATGTAAGTTATGGGGCAGTAACAGAACACTTTTCAAAACGTGTTTTTCAGCCCGAAATAAACGCGTTTTTTCAGACAACTGAATCCCCATGCAACAGCAAGGCTCAGAAGAGCCCACACACTCAGCTCTTAACCCCAGTGTGCAGAAAGAGTCAAAACGTGTTTTTCAGCAGAAATAAACATGTTTCTGCAAGTTTGGTCAACCCCATGTAAGTTATGGGGCAGTAACAGAACACTTTTCAAAACGTGTTTTTCAGCCCGAAATAAACGCGTTTTTTCAGACAACTGAATCACCATGTAACAGCAAGGCTCAGAGGAGCCCACACACTCAGCTCTTAACCCCAGTGTGCAGAAAGAGTCAAAACGTGTTTTTCAGCAGAAATAAACATGTTTCTGCAAGTTTGGTCAACCCCATGTAAGTTATGGGGCAGTAACAGAACACTTTTCAAAACGTGTTTTTCAGCCCGAAATAAACGCGTTTTTTCAGACAACTGAATCCCCATGTAACAGCAAGGCTCAGAGGAGCCCACACACACAGCTCTTAGCCCCAGTGTGCAGAAAGTGTCAAAACGTGTTTTTCAGCAGAAATAAACATGTTTCTGCAAGTTTGGTCAACCCCATGTAAGTTATGGGACAGTAACAGCACACTTTTCAAAACGTGTTTTTCAGCCCGAAATAAACGCGTTTTTTCAGAAAACTGAATCCCCATGTAACAGCAAGGCTCAGAGGAGCCCACACACTCAGATCTTAACCCCAGTGTGCAGAAAGGGTCAAAACGTGTTTTTCAGCAGAAATAAACATGTTTCTGCAAGTTTGGTCAACCCCATGTAAGTTATGGGACAGTAACAGCACACTTTTCAAAACGTGTTTTTCAGCCCGAAATAAACGCGTTTTTTCAGACAACTGAATCCCCATGTAACAGCAAGGCTCAGAGGAGCCCACACACTCAGATCTTAACCCCAGTGTGCAAAAAGGGTCAAAACGTGTTTTTCAGCAGAAATAAACATGTTTCTGCAAGTTTGGTCAACCCCATGTAAGTTATGGGGCAGTAACAGAACACTTTTCAAAACGTGTTTTTCAGCCCGAAATAAACGCGTTTTTTCAGACAACTGAATCACCATGTAACAGCAAGGCTCAGAGGAGCCCACACACTCAGCTCTTAACCCCAGTGTGCAGGAAGGGTCAAAACGTGTTTTTCAGCAGAAATAAACATGTTTCTGCAAGTTTGGTCAACCCCATGTAAGTTATGGGACAGTAACAGCACACTTTTCAAAACGTGTTTTTCAGCCCGAAATAAACGCGTTTTTTCAGACAACTGAATCCCCATGTAACAGCAAGACTCAGAGGAGCCCACACACTCAGATCTTAACCCTAGTGTGCAAAAAGGGTAAAAACGTGTTTTTCAGCAGAAATAAACATGTTTCTGCAAGTTTGGTTAACCCCATGTAAGTTATGGGGAAGTAACAGAACACTTTTCAAAACGTGTTTTTCAGCCCGAAATAAACGCGTTTTTTCAGACAACTGAATCCCCATGTAACAGCAAGGTTCAGAAGAGCCCACACTCTCAGCTCTTAACCCCAGTGTGCAGGAAGGGTCAAAACGTGTTTTTCAGCAGAAATAAACATGTTTCTGCAAGTTTGGTCAACCCCATGTAAGTTATGGGGCAGTAACAGAACACTTTTCAAAACGTGTTTTTCAGCCCGAAATAAACGCGTTTTTTCAGACAACTGAATCCCCATGTAACAGCAAGACTCAGAGGAGCCCACACACTCAGATCTTAACCCTAGTGTGCAGAAAGGGTAAAAACGTGTTTTTCAGCAGAAATAAACATGTTTCTGCAAGTTTGGTTAACCCCATGTAAGTTATGGGGAAGTAACAGAACACTTTTCAAAACGTGTTTTTCAGCCCGAAATAAACGCGTTTTTTCAGACAACTGAATCCCCATGTAACAGCAAGGTTCAGAAGAGCCCACACTCTCAGCTCTTAACCCCAGTGTGCAGGAAGGGTCAAAACGTGTTTTTCAGCAGAAATAAACATGTTTCTGCAAGTTTGGTCAACCCCATGTAAGTTATGGGGCAGTAACAGAACACTTTTCAAAACGTGTTTTTCAGCCCGAAATAAACGCGTTTTTTCAGACAACTGAATCCCCATGTAACAGCAAGGCTCAGAGGAGCCCACACACTCAGCTCTTAACCCCAGTGTGCAGAAAGAGTCAAAACGTGTTTTTCAGCAGAAATAAACATGTTTCTGCAAGTTTGGTCAACCCCATGTAAGTTATGGGGCAGTAACAGAACACTTTTCAAAACGTGTTTTTCAGCCCGAAATAAACGCGTTTTTTCAGACAACTGAATCACCATGTAACAGCAAGGCTCAGAGGAGCCCACACACTCAGCTCTTAACCCCAGTGTGCAGAAAGAGTCAAAACGTGTTTTTCAGCAGAAATAAACATGTTTCTGCAAGTTTGGTCAACCCCATGTAAGTTATGGGGCAGTAACAGAACACTTTTCAAAACGTGTTTTTCAGCCCGAAATAAACGCGTTTTTTCAGACAACTGAATCCCCATGTAACAGCAAGGCTCAGAGGAGCCCACACACTCAGCTCTTAGCCCCAGTGTGCAGAAAGTGTCAAAACGTGTTTTTCAGCAGAAATAAACATGTTTCTGCAAGTTTGGTCAACCCCATGTAAGTTATGGGACAGTAACAGCACACTTTTCAAAACGTGTTTTTCAGCCCGAAATAAACGCGTTTTTTCAGAAAACTGAATCCCCATGTAACAGCAAGGCTCAGAGGAGCCCACACACTCAGATCTTAACCCCAGTGTGCAGAAAGGGTCAAAACGTGTTTTTCAGCAGAAATAAACATGTTTCTGCAAGTTTGGTTAACCCCATGTAAGTTATGGGGAAGTAACAGAACACTTTTCAAAACGTGTTTTTCAGCCCGAAATAAACGCGTTTTTTCAGACAACTGAATCCCCATGTAACAGCAAGGTTCAGAAGAGCCCACACTCTCAGCTCTTAACCCCAGTGTGCAGGAAGGGTCAAAACGTGTTTTTCAGCAGAAATAAACATGTTTCTGCAAGTTTGGTCAACCCCATGTAAGTTATGGGGCAGTAACAGAACACTTTTCAAAACGTGTTTTTCAGCCCGAAATAAACGCGTTTTTTCAGACAACTGAATCCCCATGCAACAGCAAGGCTCAGAAGAGCCCACACACTCAGCTCTTAACCCCAGTGTGCAGAAAGAGTCAAAACGTGTTTTTCAGCAGAAATAAACATGTTTCTGCAAGTTTGGTCAACCCCATGTAAGTTATGGGGCAGTAACAGAACACTTTTCAAAACGTGTTTTTCAGCCCGAAATAAACGCGTTTTTTCAGACAACTGAATCACCATGTAACAGCAAGGCTCAGAGGAGCCCACACACTCAGCTCTTAACCCCAGTGTGCAGAAAGAGTCAAAACGTGTTTTTCAGCAGAAATAAACATGTTTCTGCAAGTTTGGTCAACCCCATGTAAGTTATGGGGCAGTAACAGAACACTTTTCAAAACGTGTTTTTCAGCCCGAAATAAACGCGTTTTTTCAGACAACTGAATCCCCATGTAACAGCAAGGCTCAGAGGAGCCCACACACTCAGCTCTTAGCCCCAGTGTGCAGAAAGTGTCAAAACGTGTTTTTCAGCAGAAATAAACATGTTTCTGCAAGTTTGGTCAACCCCATGTAAGTTATGGGACAGTAACAGCACACTTTTCAAAACGTGTTTTTCAGCCCGAAATAAACGCGTTTTTTCAGAAAACTGAATCCCCATGTAACAGCAAGGCTCAGAGGAGCCCACACACTCAGATCTTAACCCCAGTGTTCAGAAAGGGTCAAAACGTGTTTTTCAGCAGAAATAAACATGTTTCTGCAAGTTTGGTCAACCCCATGTAAGTTATGGGGCAGTAACAGAACACTTTTCAAAACGTGTTTTTCAGCCCGAAATAAACGCGTTTTTTCAGACAACTGAATCACCATGTAACAGCAAGGCTCAGAGGAGCCCACACACTCAGCTCTTAACCCCAGTGTGCAGGAAGGGTCAAAACGTGTTTTTCAGCAGAAATAAACATGTTTCTGCAAATTTGGTCAACCCCATGTAAGTTATGGGGCAGTAACAGAACACTTTTCAAAACGTGTTTTTCAGCCCGAAATAAACGCGTTTTTTCAGACAACTGAATCCCCATGTAACAGCAAGGCTCAGAAGAGCCCACACACTCAGCTCTTAACCCCAGTGTGCAGAAAGGGTCAAAACGTGTTTTTCAGCAGAAATAAACATGTTTCTGCAAGTTTGGTCAACCCCATGTAAGTTATGGAGCAGTAACAGAACACTTTTCAAAACGTGTTTTTCAGCCCGAAATAAACGCGTTTTTTCAGACAACTGAATCACCATGTAACAGCAAGGCTAAGAGGAGCCCACACACTCAGCTCTTAACCCCAGTGTGCAGGAAGGGTCAAAACGTGTTTTTCAGCAGAAATAAACATGTTTCTGCAAGTTTGGTCAACCCCATGTAAGTTATGGGGCAGTAACAGAACACTTTTCAAAACGTGTTTTTCAGCCCGAAATAAACGCGTTTTTTCAGACAACTGAATCCCCATGCAACAGCAAGGCTCAGAAGAGCCCACACACTCAGCTCTTAACCCCAGTGTGCAGAAAGTGTCAAAACGTGTTTTTCAGCAGAAATAAACATGTTTCTGCAAGTTTGGTCAACCCCATGTAAGTTATGGGACAGTAACAGCACACTTTTCAAAACGTGTTTTTCAGCCCGAAATAAACGCGTTTTTTCAGACAACTGAATCCCCATGTAACAGCAAGGTTCAGAAGAGCCCACACTCTCAGCTCTTAACCCCAGTGTGCAGGAAGGGTCAAAACGTGTTTTTCAGCAGAAATAAACATGTTTCTGCAAGTTTGGTCAACCCCATGTAAGTTATGGGGCAGTAACAGAACACTTTTCAAAACGTGTTTTTCAGCCCGAAATAAACGCGTTTTTTCAGACAACTGAATCCCCATGTAACAGCAAGGCTCAGAGGAGCCCACACACTCAGCTCTTAACCCCAGTGTGCAGAAAGAGTCAAAACGTGTTTTTCAGCAGAAATAAACATGTTTCTGCAAGTTTGGTCAACCCCATGTAAGTTATGGGGCAGTAACAGAACACTTTTCAAAACGTGTTTTTCAGCCCGAAATAAACGCGTTTTTTCAGACAACTGAATCACCATGTAACAGCAAGGCTCAGAGGAGCCCACACACTCAGCTCTTAACCCCAGTGTGCAGAAAGAGTCAAAACGTGTTTTTCAGCAGAAATAAACATGTTTCTGCAAGTTTGGTCAACCCCATGTAAGTTATGGGGCAGTAACAGAACACTTTTCAAAACGTGTTTTTCAGCCCGAAATAAACGCGTTTTTTCAGACAACTGAATCCCCATGTAACAGCAAGGCTCAGAGGAGCCCACACACTCAGCTCTTAGCCCCAGTGTGCAGAAAGTGTCAAAACGTGTTTTTCAGCAGAAATAAACATGTTTCTGCAAGTTTGGTCAACCCCATGTAAGTTATGGGACAGTAACAGCACACTTTTCAAAACGTGTTTTTCAGCCCGAAATAAACGCGTTTTTTCAGAAAACTGAATCCCCATGTAACAGCAAGGCTCAGAGGAGCCCACACACTCAGATCTTAACCCCAGTGTGCAGAAAGGGTCAAAACGTGTTTTTCAGCAGAAATAAACATGTTTCTGCAAGTTTGGTTAACCCCATGTAAGTTATGGGGAAGTAACAGAACACTTTTCAAAACGTGTTTTTCAGCCCGAAATAAACGCGTTTTTTCAGACAACTGAATCCCCATGTAACAGCAAGGTTCAGAAGAGCCCACACTCTCAGCTCTTAACCCCAGTGTGCAGGAAGGGTCAAAACGTGTTTTTCAGCAGAAATAAACAGGTTTCTGCAAGTTTGGTCAACCCCATGTAAGTTATGGGGCAGTAACAGAACACTTTTCAAAACGTGTTTTTCAGCCCGAAATAAACGCGTTTTTTCAGACAACTGAATCCCCATGCAACAGCAAGGCTCAGAAGAGCCCACACACTCAGCTCTTAACCCCAGTGTGCAGAAAGAGTCAAAACGTGTTTTTCAGCAGAAATAAACGTTTCTGCAAGTTTGGTCAACCCCATGTAAGTTATGGGGCAGTAACAGAACACTTTTCAAAACGTGTTTTTCAGCCCGAAATAAACGCGTTTTTTCAGACAACTGAATCACCATGTAACAGCAAGGCTCAGAGGAGCCCACACACTCAGCTCTTAACCCCAGTGTGCAGAAAGAGTCAAAACGTGTTTTTCAGCAGAAATAAACATGTTTCTGCAAGTTTGGTCAACCCCATGTAAGTTATGGGGCAGTAACAGAACACTTTTCAAAACGTGTTTTTCAGCCCGAAATAAACGCGTTTTTTCAGACAACTGAATCCCCATGTAACAGCAAGGCTCAGAGGAGCCCACACACTCAGCTCTTAGCCCCAGTGTGCAGAAAGTGTCAAAACGTGTTTTTCAGCAGAAATAAACATGTTTCTGCAAGTTTGGTCAACCCCATGTAAGTTATGGGACAGTAACAGCACACTTTTCAAAACGTGTTTTTCAGCCCGAAATAAACGCGTTTTTTCAGAAAACTGAATCCCCATGTAACAGCAAGGCTCAGAGGAGCCCACACACTCAGATCTTAACCCCAGTGTGCAGAAAGGGTCAAAACGTGTTTTTCAGCAGAAATAAACATGTTTCTGCAAGTTTGGTCAACCCCATGTAAGTTATGGGGCAGTAACAGAACACTTTTCAAAACGTGTTTTTCAGCCCGAAATAAACGCGTTTTTTCAGACAACTGAATCACCATGTAACAGCAAGGCTCAGAGGAGCCCACACACTCAGCTCTTAACCCCAGTGTGCAGGAAGGGTCAAAACGTGTTTTTCAGCAGAAATAAACATGTTTCTGCAAGTTTGGTCAACCCCATGTAAGTTATGGGGCAGTAACAGAACACTTTTCAAAACGTGTTTTTCAGCCCGAAATAAACGCGTTTTTTCAGACAACTGAATCCCCATGCAACAGCAAGGCTCAGAAGAGCCCACACACTCAGCTCTTAACCCCAGTGTGCAGGAAGGGTCAAAACGTGTTTTTCAGCAGAAATAAACATGTTTCTGCAAGTTTGGTCAACCCCATGTAAGTTATGGGGCAGTAACAGAACACTTTTCAAAACGTGTTTTTCAGCCCGAAATAAACGCGTTTTTTCAGACAACTGAATCCCCATGCAACAACAAGGCTCAGAAGAGCCCACACACTCAGCTCTTAACCCCAGTGTGCAGAAAGAGTCAAAACGTGTTTTTCAGCAGAAATAAACATGTTTCTGCAAGTTTGGTCAACCCCATGTAAGTTATGGGGCAGTAACAGAACACTTTTCAAAACGTGTTTTTCAGCCCGAAATAAACGCGTTTTTTCAGACAACTGAATCCCCATGTAACAGCAAGGCTCAGAGGAGCCCACACACTCAGATCTTAACCCCAGTGTGCAGAAAGGGTCAAAACGTGTTTTTCAGCAGAAATAAACATGTTTCTGCAAGTTTGGTCAACCCCATGTAAGTTATGGGGCAGTAACAGAACACTTTTCAAAACGTGTTTTTCAGCCCGAAATAAACGCGTTTTTTCAGACAACTGAATCACCATGTAACAGCAAGGCTCAGAGGAGCCCACACACTCAGCTCTTAACCCCAGTGTGCAGGAAGGGTCAAAACGTGTTTTTCAGCAGAAATAAACATGTTTCTGCAAGTTTGGTCAACCCCATGTAAGTTATGGGACAGTAACAGCACACTTTTCAAAACGTGTTTTTCAGCCCGAAATAAACGCGTTTTTTCAGACAACTGAATCCCCATGCAACAGCAAGGCTCAGAAGAGCCCACACACTCAGCTCTTAACCCCAGTGTGCAGAAAGTGTCAAAACGTGTTTTTCAGCAGAAATAAACATGTTTCTGCAAGTTTGGTCAACCCCATGTAAGTTATGGGACAGTAACAGCACACTTTTCAAAACGTGTTTTTCAGCCCGAAATAAACGCGTTTTTTCAGACAACTGAATCCCCATGTAACAGCAAGGCTCAGAGGAGCCCACACACTCAGATCTTAACCCCAGTGTGCAGAAAGGGTCAAAACGTGTTTTTCAGCAGAAATAAACATGTTTCTGCAAGTTTGGTCAACCCCATGTAAGTTATGGGGCAGTAACAGAACACTTTTCAAAACGTGTTTTTCAGCCCTAAATAAACGCGTTTTTTCAGACAACTGAATCACCATGTAACAGCAAGGCTCAGAGGAGCCCACACACTCAGCTCTTAACCCCAGTGTGCAGGAAGGGTCAAAACGTGTTTTTCAGCAGAAATAAACATGTTTCTGCAAGTTTGGTCAACCCCATGTAAGTTATGGGGCAGTAACAGAACACTTTTCAAAACGTGTTTTTCAGCCCGAAATAAACGCGTTTTTTCAGACAACTGAATCCCCATGCATCAGCAAGGCTCAGAAGAGCCCACACACTCAGCTCTTAACCCCAGTGTGCAGAAAGAGTCAAAACGTGTTTTTCAGCAGAAATAAACATGTTTCTGCAAGTTTGGTCAACCCCATGTAAGTTATGGGGCAGTAACAGAACACTTTTCAAAACGTGTTTTTCAGCCCGAAATAAACGCGTTTTTTCAGACAACTGAATCCCCATGTAACAGCAAGGCTCAGAGGAGCCCACACACTCAGATCTTAACCCCAGTGTGCAGAAAGGGTCAAAACGTGTTTTTCAGCAGAAATAAACATGTTTCTGCAAGTTTGGTCAACCCCATGTAAGTTATGGGGCAGTAACAGAACACTTTTCAAAACGTGTTTTTCAGCCCGAAATAAACGCGTTTTTTCAGACAACTGAATCACCATGTAACAGCAAGGCTAAGAGGAGCCCACACACTCAGCTCTTAACCCCAGTGTGCAGGAAGGGTCAAAACGTGTTTTTCAGCAGAAATAAACATGTTTCTGCAAGTTTGGTCAACCCCATGTAAGTTATGGGGCAGTAACAGAACACTTTTCAAAACGTGTTTTTCAGCCCGAAATAAACGCGTTTTTTCAGACAACTGAATCCCCATGCAACAGCAAGGCTCAGAAGAGCCCACACACTCAGCTCTTAACCCCAGTGTGCAGAAAGTGTCAAAACGTGTTTTTCAGCAGAAATAAACATGTTTCTGCAAGTTTGGTCAACCCCATGTAAGTTATGGGACAGTAACAGCACACTTTTCAAAACGTGTTTTTCAGCCCGAAATAAACGCGTTTTTTCAGACAACTGAATCCCCATGTAACAGCAAGGCTCAGAGGAGCCCACACACTCAGATCTTAACCCCAGTGTGCAGAAAGGGTCAAAACGTGTTTTTCAGCAGAAATAAACATGTTTCTGCAAGTTTGGTCAACCCCATGTAAGTTATGGGGCAGTAACAGAACACTTTTCAAAACGTGTTTTTCAGCCCGAAATAAACGCGTTTTTTCAGACAACTGAATCACCATGTAACAGCAAGACTCAGAGGAGCCCACACACTCAGATCTTAACCCTAGTGTGCAGAAAGGGTAAAAACGTGTTTTTCAGCAGAAATAAACATGTTTCTGCAAGTTTGGTTAACCCCATGTAAGTTATGGGGAAGTAACAGAACACTTTTCAAAACGTGTTTTTCAGCCCGAAATAAACGCGTTTTTTCAGACAACTGAATCCCCATGTAACAGCAAGGTTCAGAAGAGCCCACACTCTCAGCTCTTAACCCCAGTGTGCAGGAAGGGTCAAAACGTGTTTTTCAGCAGAAATAAACATGTTTCTGCAAGTTTGGTCAACCCCATGTAAGTTATGGGGCAGTAACAGAACACTTTTCAAAACGTGTTTTTCAGCCCGAAATAAACGCGTTTTTTCAGACAACTGAATCCCCATGCAACAGCAAGGCTCAGAAGAGCCCACACACTCAGCTCTTAACCCCAGTGTGCAGAAAGAGTCAAAACGTGTTTTTCAGCAGAAATAAACATGTTTCTGCAAGTTTGGTCAACCCCATGTAAGTTATGGGGCAGTAACAGAACACTTTTCAAAACGTGTTTTTCAGCCCGAAATAAACGCGTTTTTTCAGACAACTGAATCACCATGTAACAGCAAGGCTCAGAGGAGCCCACACACTCAGCTCTTAACCCCAGTGTGCAGAAAGAGTCAAAACGTGTTTTTCAGCAGAAATAAACATGTTTCTGCAAGTTTGGTCAACCCCATGTAAGTTATGGGACAGTAACAGCACACTTTTCAAAACGTGTTTTTCAGCCCGAAATAAACGCGTTTTTTCAGAAAACTGAATCCCCATGTAACAGCAAGGCTCAGAGGAGCCCACACACTCAGATCTTAACCCCAGTGTTCAGAAAGGGTCAAAACGTGTTTTTCAGCAGAAATAAACATGTTTCTGCAAGTTTGGTCAACCCCATGTAAGTTATGGGGCAGTAACAGAACACTTTTCAAAACGTGTTTTTCAGCCCGAAATAAACGCGTTTTTTCAGACAACTGAATCACCATGTAACAGCAAGGCTCAGAGGAGCCCACACACTCAGCTCTTAACCCCAGTGTGCAGGAAGGGTCAAAACGTGTTTTTCAGCAGAAATAAACATGTTTCTGCAAATTTGGTCAACCCCATGTAAGTTATGGGGCAGTAACAGAACACTTTTCAAAACGTGTTTTTCAGCCCGAAATAAACGCGTTTTTTCAGACAACTGAATCCCCATGCAACAGCAAGGCTCAGAAGAGCCCACACACTCAGCTCTTAACCCCAGTGTGCAGAAAGGGTCAAAACGTGTTTTTCAGCAGAAATAAACATGTTTCTGCAAGTTTGGTCAACCCCATGTAAGTTATGGGGCAGTAACAGAACACTTTTCAAAACGTGTTTTTCAGCCCGAAATAAACGCGTTTTTTCAGACAACTGAATCACCATGTAACAGCAAGGCTAAGAGGAGCCCACACACTCAGCTCTTAACCCCAGTGTGCAGGAAGGGTCAAAACGTGTTTTTCAGCAGAAATAAACATGTTTCTGCAAGTTTGGTCAACCCCATGTAAGTTATGGGGCAGTAACAGAACACTTTTCAAAACGTGTTTTTCAGCCCGAAATAAACGCGTTTTTTCAGACAACTGAATCCCCATGCAACAGCAAGGCTCAGAAGAGCCCACACACTCAGCTCTTAACCCCAGTGTGCAGAAAGTGTCAAAACGTGTTTTTCAGCAGAAATAAACATGTTTCTGCAAGTTTGGTCAACCCCATGTAAGTTATGGGACAGTAACAGCACACTTTTCAAAACGTGTTTTTCAGCCCGAAATAAACGCGTTTTTTCAGACAACTGAATCCCCATGTAACAGCAAGGCTCAGAGGAGCCCACACACTCAGATCTTAACCCCAGTGTGCAGAAAGGGTCAAAACGTGTTTTTCAGCAGAAATAAACATGTTTCTGCAAGTTTGGTCAACCCCATGTAAGTTATGGGGCAGTAACAGAACACTTTTCAAAACGTGTTTTTCAGCCCTAAATAAACGCGTTTTTTCAGACAACTGAATCACCATGTAACAGCAAGGCTCAGAGGAGCCCACACACTCAGCTCTTAACCCCAGTGTGCAGGAAGGGTCAAAACGTGTTTTTCAGCAGAAATAAACATGTTTCTGCAAGTTTGGTCAACCCCATGTAAGTTATGGGGCAGTAACAGAACACTTTTCAAAACGTGTTTTTCAGCCCGAAATAAACGCGTTTTTTCAGACAACTGAATCCCCATGCAACAGCAAGGCTCAGAAGAGCCCACACACTCAGCTCTTAACCCCAGTGTGCAGAAAGTGTCAAAACGTGTTTTTCAGCAGAAATAAACATGTTTCTGCAAGTTTGGTCAACCCCATGTAAGTTATGGGACAGTAACAGCACACTTTTCAAAACGTGTTTTTCAGCCCGAAATAAACGCGTTTTTTCAGACAACTGAATCCCGATGTAACAGCAAGGCTCAGAGGAGCCCACACACTCAGATCTTAACCCCAGTGTGCAGAAAGGGTCAAAACGTGTTTTTCAGCAGAAATAAACATGTTTCTGCAAGTTTGGTCAACCCCATGTAAGTTATGGGGCAGTAACAGAACACTTTTCAAAACGTGTTTTTCAGCCCGAAATAAACGCGTTTTTTCAGACAACTGAATCACCATGTAACAGCAAGACTCAGAGGAGCCCACACACTCAGATCTTAACCCTAGTGTGCAGAAAGGGTAAAAACGTGTTTTTCAGCAGAAATAAACATGTTTCTGCAAGTTTGGTTAACCCCATGTAAGTTATGGGGAAGTAACAGAACACTTTTCAAAACGTGTTTTTCAGCCCGAAATAAACGCGTTTTTTCAGACAACTGAATCCCCATGTAACAGCAAGGTTCAGAAGAGCCCACACTCTCAGCTCTTAACCCCAGTGTGCAGGAAGGGTTAAAACGTGTTTTTCAGCAGAAATAAACATGTTTCTGCAAGTTTGGTCAACCCCATGTAAGTTATGGGGCAGTAACAGAACACTTTTCAAAACGTGTTTTTCAGCCCGAAATAAACGCGTTTTTTCAGACAACTGAATCCCCATGCAACAGCAAGGCTCAGAAGAGCCCACACACTCAGCTCTTAACCCCAGTGTGCAGAAAGAGTCAAAACGTGTTTTTCAGCAGAAATAAACATGTTTCTGCAAGTTTGGTCAACCCCATGTAAGTTATGGGGCAGTAACAGAACACTTTTCAAAACGTGTTTTTCAGCCCGAAATAAACGCGTTTTTTCAGACAACTGAATCACCATGTAACAGCAAGGCTCAGAGGAGCCCACACACTCAGCTCTTAACCCCAGTGTGCAGAAAGAGTCAAAACGTGTTTTTCAGCAGAAATAAACATGTTTCTGCAAGTTTGGTCAACCCCATGTAAGTTATGGGGCAGTAACAGAACACTTTTCAAAACGTGTTTTTCAGCCCGAAATAAACGCGTTTTTTCAGACAACTGAATCCCCATGTAACAGCAAGGCTCAGAGGAGCCCACACACTCAGCTCTTAGCCCCAGTGTGCAGAAAGTGTCAAAACGTGTTTTTCAGCAGAAATAAACATGTTTCTGCAAGTTTGGTCAACCCCATGTAAGTTATGGGACAGTAACAGCACACTTTTCAAAACGTGTTTTTCAGCCCGAAATAAACGCGTTTTTTCAGAAAACTGAATCCCCATGTAACAGCAAGGCTCAGAGGAGCCCACACACTCAGATCTTAACCCCAGTGTTCAGAAAGGGTCAAAACGTGTTTTTCAGCAGAAATAAACATGTTTCTGCAAGTTTGGTCAACCCCATGTAAGTTATGGGGCAGTAACAGAACACTTTTCAAAACGTGTTTTTCAGCCCGAAATAAACGCGTTTTTTCAGACAACTGAATCACCATGTAACAGCAAGGCTCAGAGGAGCCCACACACTCAGCTCTTAACCCCAGTGTGCAGGAAGGGTCAAAACGTGTTTTTCAGCAGAAATAAACATGTTTCTGCAAATTTGGTCAACCCCATGTAAGTTATGGGGCAGTAACAGAACACTTTTCAAAACGTGTTTTTCAGCCCGAAATAAACGCGTTTTTTCAGACAACTGAATCCCCATGCAACAGCAAGGCTCAGAAGAGCCCACACACTCAGCTCTTAACCCCAGTGTGCAGAAAGGGTCAAAACGTGTTTTTCAGCAGAAATAAACATGTTTCTGCAAGTTTGGTCAACCCCATGTAAGTTATGGAGCAGTAACAGAACACTTTTCAAAACGTGTTTTTCAGCCCGAAATAAACGCGTTTTTTCAGACAACTGAATCACCATGTAACAGCAAGGCTAAGAGGAGCCCACACACTCAGCTCTTAACCCCAGTGTGCAGGAAGGGTCAAAACGTGTTTTTCAGCAGAAATAAACATGTTTCTGCAAGTTTGGTCAACCCCATGTAAGTTATGGGGCAGTAACAGAACACTTTTCAAAACGTGTTTTTCAGCCCGAAATAAACGCGTTTTTTCAGACAACTGAATCCCCATGCAACAGCAAGGCTCAGAAGAGCCCACACACTCAGCTCTTAACCCCAGTGTGCAGAAAGTGTCAAAACGTGTTTTTCAGCAGAAATAAACATGTTTCTGCAAGTTTGGTCAACCCCATGTAAGTTATGGGACAGTAACAGCACACTTTTCAAAACGTGTTTTTCAGCCCGAAATAAACGCGTTTTTTCAGACAACTGAATCCCCATGTAACAGCAAGGCTCAGAGGAGCCCACACACTCAGATCTTAACCCCAGTGTGCAGAAAGGGTCAAAACGTGTTTTTCAGCAGAAATAAACATGTTTCTGCAAGTTTGGTCAACCCCATGTAAGTTATGGGGCAGTAACAGCACACTTTTCAAAACGTGTTTTTCAGCCCGAAATAAACGCGTTTTTTCAGACAACTGAATCCCCATGTAACAGCAAGGCTCAGAGGAGCCCACACACTCAGATCTTAACCCCAGTGTGCAGAAAGGGTCAAAACGTGTTTTTCAGCAGAAATAAACATGTTTCTGCAAGTTTGGTCAACCCCATGTAAGTTATGGGGCAGTAACAGAACACTTTTCAAAACGTGTTTTTCAGCCCGAAATAAACGCGTTTTTTCAGACAACTGAATCACCATGTAACAGCAAGGCTCAGAGGAGCCCACACACTCAGCTCTTAACCCCAGTGTGCAGGAACGGTCAAAACGTGTTTTTCAGCAGAAATAAACATGTTTCTGCAAGTTTGGTCAACCCCATGTAAGTTATGGGACAGTAACAGCACACTTTTCAAAACGTGTTTTTCAGCCCGAAATAAACGCGTTTTTTCAGACAACTGAATCCCCATGTAACAGCAAGACTCAGAGGAGCCCACACACTCAGATCTTAACCCTAGTGTGCAGAAAGGGTAAAAACGTGTTTTTCAGCAGAAATAAACATGTTTCTGCAAGTTTGGTTAACCCCATGTAAGTTATGGGGAAGTAACAGAACACTTTTCAAAACGTGTTTTTCAGCCCGAAATAAACGCGTTTTTTCAGACAACTGAATCCCCATGTAACAGCAAGGTTCAGAAGAGCCCACACTCTCAGCTCTTAACCCCAGTGTGCAGGAAGAGTCAAAACGTGTTTTTCAGCAGAAATAAACATGTTTCTGCAAGTTTGGTCAACCCCATGTAAGTTATGGGGCAGTAACAGAACACTTTTCAAAACGTGTTTTTCAGCCCAAAATAAACGCGTTTTTTCAGACAACTGAATCACCATGTAACAGCAAGGCTCAGAGGAGCCCACACACTCAGCTCTTAACCCCAGTGTGCAGAAAGAGTCAAAACGTGTTTTTCAGCAGAAATAAACATGTTTCTGCAAGTTTGGTCAACCCCATGTAAGTTATGGGACAGTAACAGCACACTTTTCAAAACGTGTTTTTCAGCCCGAAATAAACGCGTTTTTTCAGACAACTGAATCCCCATGTAACAGCAAGACTCAGAGGAGCCCACACACTCAGATCTTAACCCTAGTGTGCAGAAAGGGTAAAAACGTGTTTTTCAGCAGAAATAAACATGTTTCTGCAAGTTTGGTTAACCCCATGTAAGTTATGGGGAAGTAACAGAACACTTTTCAAAACGTGTTTTTCAGCCCGAAATAAACGCGTTTTTTCAGACAACTGAATCCCCATGTAACAGCAAGGTTCAGAAGAGCCCACACTCTCAGCTCTTAACCCCAGTGTGCAGGAAGGGTCAAAACGTGTTTTTCAGCAGAAATAAACATGTTTCTGCAAGTTTGGTCAACCCCATGTAAGTTATGGGGCAGTAACAGAACACTTTTCAAAACGTGTTTTTCAGCCCGAAATAAACGCGTTTTTTCAGACAACTGAATCACCATGTAACAGCAAGGCTAAGAGGAGCCCACACACTCAGCTCTTAACCCCAGTGTGCAGGAAGGGTCAAAACGTGTTTTTCAGCAGAAATAAACATGTTTCTGCAAGTTTGGTCAACCCCATGTAAGTTATGGGGCAGTAACAGAACACTTTTCAAAACGTGTTTTTCAGCCCGAAATAAACGCGTTTTTTCAGACAACTGAATCCCCATGCAACAGCAAGGCTCAGAAGAGCCCACACACTCAGCTCTTAACCCCAGTGTGCAGAAAGTGTCAAAACGTGTTTTTCAGCAGAAATAAACATGTTTCTGCAAGTTTGGTCAACCCCATGTAAGTTATGGGACAGTAACAGCACACTTTTCAAAACGTGTTTTTCAGCCCGAAATAAACGCGTTTTTTCAGACAACTGAATCCCGATGTAACAGCAAGGCTCAGAGGAGCCCACACACTCAGATCTTAACCCCAGTGTGCAGAAAGGGTCAAAACGTGTTTTTCAGCAGAAATAAACATGTTTCTGCAAGTTTGGTCAACCCCATGTAAGTTATGGGGCAGTAACAGAACACTTTTCAAAACGTGTTTTTCAGCCCGAAATAAACGCGTTTTTTCAGACAACTGAATCACCATGTAACAGCAAGACTCAGAGGAGCCCACACACTCAGATCTTAACCCTAGTGTGCAGAAAGGGTAAAAACGTGTTTTTCAGCAGAAATAAACATGTTTCTGCAAGTTTGGTTAACCCCATGTAAGTTATGGGGAAGTAACAGAACACTTTTCAAAACGTGTTTTTCAGCCCGAAATAAACGCGTTTTTTCAGACAACTGAATCCCCATGTAACAGCAAGGTTCAGAAGAGCCCACACTCTCAGCTCTTAACCCCAGTGTGCAGGAAGGGTTAAAACGTGTTTTTCAGCAGAAATAAACATGTTTCTGCAAGTTTGGTCAACCCCATGTAAGTTATGGGGCAGTAACAGAACACTTTTCAAAACGTGTTTTTCAGCCCGAAATAAACGCGTTTTTTCAGACAACTGAATCCCCATGCAACAGCAAGGCTCAGAAGAGCCCACACACTCAGCTCTTAACCCCAGTGTGCAGAAAGAGTCAAAACGTGTTTTTCAGCAGAAATAAACATGTTTCTGCAAGTTTGGTCAACCCCATGTAAGTTATGGGGCAGTAACAGAACACTTTTCAAAACGTGTTTTTCAGCCCGAAATAAACGCGTTTTTTCAGACAACTGAATCACCATGTAACAGCAAGGCTCAGAGGAGCCCACACACTCAGCTCTTAACCCCAGTGTGCAGAAAGAGTCAAAACGTGTTTTTCAGCAGAAATAAACATGTTTCTGCAAGTTTGGTCAACCCCATGTAAGTTATGGGGCAGTAACAGAACACTTTTCAAAACGTGTTTTTCAGCCCGAAATAAACGCGTTTTTTCAGACAACTGAATCCCCATGTAACAGCAAGGCTCAGAGGAGCCCACACACTCAGCTCTTAGCCCCAGTGTGCAGAAAGTGTCAAAACGTGTTTTTCAGCAGAAATAAACATGTTTCTGCAAGTTTGGTCAACCCCATGTAAGTTATGGGACAGTAACAGCACACTTTTCAAAACGTGTTTTTCAGCCCGAAATAAACGCGTTTTTTCAGAAAACTGAATCCCCATGTAACAGCAAGGCTCAGAGGAGCCCACACACTCAGATCTTAACCCCAGTGTTCAGAAAGGGTCAAAACGTGTTTTTCAGCAGAAATAAACATGTTTCTGCAAGTTTGGTCAACCCCATGTAAGTTATGGGGCAGTAACAGAACACTTTTCAAAACGTGTTTTTCAGCCCGAAATAAACGCGTTTTTTCAGACAACTGAATCACCATGTAACAGCAAGGCTCAGAGGAGCCCACACACTCAGCTCTTAACCCCAGTGTGCAGGAAGGGTCAAAACGTGTTTTTCAGCAGAAATAAACATGTTTCTGCAAATTTGGTCAACCCCATGTAAGTTATGGGGCAGTAACAGAACACTTTTCAAAACGTGTTTTTCAGCCCGAAATAAACGCGTTTTTTCAGACAACTGAATCCCCATGCAACAGCAAGGCTCAGAAGAGCCCACACACTCAGCTCTTAACCCCAGTGTGCAGAAAGGGTCAAAACGTGTTTTTCAGCAGAAATAAACATGTTTCTGCAAGTTTGGTCAACCCCATGTAAGTTATGGAGCAGTAACAGAACACTTTTCAAAACGTGTTTTTCAGCCCGAAATAAACGCGTTTTTTCAGACAACTGAATCACCATGTAACAGCAAGGCTAAGAGGAGCCCACACACTCAGCTCTTAACCCCAGTGTGCAGGAAGGGTCAAAACGTGTTTTTCAGCAGAAATAAACATGTTTCTGCAAGTTTGGTCAACCCCATGTAAGTTATGGGGCAGTAACAGAACACTTTTCAAAACGTGTTTTTCAGCCCGAAATAAACGCGTTTTTTCAGACAACTGAATCCCCATGCAACAGCAAGGCTCAGAAGAGCCCACACACTCAGCTCTTAACCCCAGTGTGCAGAAAGTGTCAAAACGTGTTTTTCAGCAGAAATAAACATGTTTCTGCAAGTTTGGTCAACCCCATGTAAGTTATGGGACAGTAACAGCACACTTTTCAAAACGTGTTTTTCAGCCCGAAATAAACGCGTTTTTTCAGACAACTGAATCCCCATGTAACAGCAAGGCTCAGAGGAGCCCACACACTCAGATCTTAACCCCAGTGTGCAGAAAGGGTCAAAACGTGTTTTTCAGCAGAAATAAACATGTTTCTGCAAGTTTGGTCAACCCCATGTAAGTTATGGGGCAGTAACAGCACACTTTTCAAAACGTGTTTTTCAGCCCGAAATAAACGCGTTTTTTCAGACAACTGAATCCCCATGTAACAGCAAGGCTCAGAGGAGCCCACACACTCAGATCTTAACCCCAGTGTGCAGAAAGGGTCAAAACGTGTTTTTCAGCAGAAATAAACATGTTTCTGCAAGTTTGGTCAACCCCATGTAAGTTATGGGGCAGTAACAGAACACTTTTCAAAACGTGTTTTTCAGCCCGAAATAAACGCGTTTTTTCAGACAACTGAATCACCATGTAACAGCAAGGCTCAGAGGAGCCCACACACTCAGCTCTTAACCCCAGTGTGCAGGAACGGTCAAAACGTGTTTTTCAGCAGAAATAAACATGTTTCTGCAAGTTTGGTCAACCCCATGTAAGTTATGGGACAGTAACAGCACACTTTTCAAAACGTGTTTTTCAGCCCGAAATAAACGCGTTTTTTCAGACAACTGAATCCCCATGTAACAGCAAGACTCAGAGGAGCCCACACACTCAGATCTTAACCCTAGTGTGCAGAAAGGGTAAAAACGTGTTTTTCAGCAGAAATAAACATGTTTCTGCAAGTTTGGTTAACCCCATGTAAGTTATGGGGAAGTAACAGAACACTTTTCAAAACGTGTTTTTCAGCCCGAAATAAACGCGTTTTTTCAGACAACTGAATCCCCATGTAACAGCAAGGTTCAGAAGAGCCCACACTCTCAGCTCTTAACCCCAGTGTGCAGGAAGAGTCAAAACGTGTTTTTCAGCAGAAATAAACATGTTTCTGCAAGTTTGGTCAACCCCATGTAAGTTATGGGGCAGTAACAGAACACTTTTCAAAACGTGTTTTTCAGCCCAAAATAAACGCGTTTTTTCAGACAACTGAATCACCATGTAACAGCAAGGCTCAGAGGAGCCCACACACTCAGCTCTTAACCCCAGTGTGCAGAAAGAGTCAAAACGTGTTTTTCAGCAGAAATAAACATGTTTCTGCAAGTTTGGTCAACCCCATGTAAGTTATGGGACAGTAACAGCACACTTTTCAAAACGTGTTTTTCAGCCCGAAATAAACGCGTTTTTTCAGACAACTGAATCCCCATGTAACAGCAAGACTCAGAGGAGCCCACACACTCAGATCTTAACCCTAGTGTGCAGAAAGGGTAAAAACGTGTTTTTCAGCAGAAATAAACATGTTTCTGCAAGTTTGGTTAACCCCATGTAAGTTATGGGGAAGTAACAGAACACTTTTCAAAACGTGTTTTTCAGCCCGAAATAAACGCGTTTTTTCAGACAACTGAATCCCCATGTAACAGCAAGGTTCAGAAGAGCCCACACTCTCAGCTCTTAACCCCAGTGTGCAGGAAGGGTCAAAACGTGTTTTTCAGCAGAAATAAACATTATTCTGCAAGTTTGGTCAACCCCATGTAAGTTATGGGGCAGTAACAGAACACTTTTCAAAACGTGTTTTTCAGCCCGAAATAAACGCGTTTTTTCAGACAACTGAATCCCCATGTAACAGCAAGGCTCAGAGGAGCCCACACACTCAGCTCTTAACCCCAGTGTGCAGAAAGAGTCAAAACGTGTTTTTCAGCAGAAATAAACATGTTTCTGCAAGTTTGGTCAACCCCATGTAAGTTATGGGGCAGTAACAGAACACTTTTCAAAACGTGTTTTTCAGCCCGAAATAAACGCGTTTTTTCAGACAACTGAATCACCATGTAACAGCAAGGCTCAGAGGAGCCCACACACTCAGCTCTTAACCCCAGTGTGCAGAAAGAGTCAAAACGTGTTTTTCAGCAGAAATAAACATGTTTCTGCAAGTTTGGTCAACCCCATGTAAGTTATGGGGCAGTAACATAACACTTTTCAAAACGTGTTTTTCAGCCCGAAATAAACGCGTTTTTTCAGACAACTGAATCCCCATGTAACAGCAAGGCTCAGAGGAGCCCACACACTCAGCTCTTAGCCCCAGTGTGCAGAAAGTGTCAAAACGTGTTTTTCAGCAGAAATAAACATGTTTCTGCAAGTTTGGTCAACCCCATGTAAGTTATGGGACAGTAACAGCACACTTTTCAAAACGTGTTTTTCAGCCCGAAATAAACGCGTTTTTTCAGAAAACTGAATCCCCATGTAACAGCAAGGCTCAGAGGAGCCCACACACTCAGATCTTAACCCCAGTGTGCAGAAAGGGTCAAAACGTGTTTTTCAGCAGAAATAAACATGTTTCTGCAAGTTTGGTTAACCCCATGTAAGTTATGGGGAAGTAACAGAACACTTTTCAAAACGTGTTTTTCAGCCCGAAATAAACGCGTTTTTTCAGACAACTGAATCCCCATGTAACAGCAAGGTTCAGAAGAGCCCACACTCTCAGCTCTTAACCCCAGTGTGCAGGAAGGGTCAAAACGTGTTTTTCAGCAGAAATAAACATGTTTCTGCAAGTTTGGTCAACCCCATGTAAGTTATGGGGCAGTAACAGAACACTTTTCAAAACGTGTTTTTCAGCCCGAAATAAACGCGTTTTTTCAGACAACTGAATCCCCATGCAACAGCAAGGCTCAGAAGAGCCCACACACTCAGCTCTTAACCCCAGTGTGCAGAAAGAGTCAAAACGTGTTTTTCAGCAGAAATAAACATGTTTCTGCAAGTTTGGTCAACCCCATGTAAGTTATGGGGCAGTAACAGAACACTTTTCAAAACGTGTTTTTCAGCCCGAAATAAACGCGTTTTTTCAGACAACTGAATCACCATGTAACAGCAAGGCTCAGAGGAGCCCACACACTCAGCTCTTAACCCCAGTGTGCAGAAAGAGTCAAAACGTGTTTTTCAGCAGAAATAAACATGTTTCTGCAAGTTTGGTCAACCCCATGTAAGTTATGGGGCAGTAACAGAACACTTTTCAAAACGTGTTTTTCAGCCCGAAATAAACGCGTTTTTTCAGACAACTGAATCCCCATGTAACAGCAAGGCTCAGAGGAGCCCACACACTCAGCTCTTAGCCCCAGTGTGCAGAAAGTGTCAAAACGTGTTTTTCAGCAGAAATAAACATGTTTCTGCAAGTTTGGTCAACCCCATGTAAGTTATGGGACAGTAACAGCACACTTTTCAAAACGTGTTTTTCAGCCCGAAATAAACGCGTTTTTTCAGAAAACTGAATCCCCATGTAACAGCAAGGCTCAGAGGAGCCCACACACTCAGATCTTAACCCCAGTGTGCAGAAAGGGTCAAAACGTGTTTTTCAGCAGAAATAAACATGTTTCTGCAAGTTTGGTCAACCCCATGTAAGTTATGGGACAGTAACAGCACACTTTTCAAAACGTGTTTTTCAGCCCGAAATAAACGCGTTTTTTCAGACAACTGAATCCCCATGTAACAGCAAGGCTCAGAGGAGCCCACACACTCAGATCTTAACCCCAGTGTGCAAAAAGGGTCAAAACGTGTTTTTCAGCAGAAATAAACATGTTTCTGCAAGTTTGGTCAACCCCATGTAAGTTATGGGGCAGTAACAGAACACTTTTCAAAACGTGTTTTTCAGCCCGAAATAAACGCGTTTTTTCAGACAACTGAATCACCATGTAACAGCAAGGCTCAGAGGAGCCCACACACTCAGCTCTTAACCCCAGTGTGCAGGAAGGGTCAAAACGTGTTTTTCAGCAGAAATAAACATGTTTCTGCAAGTTTGGTCAACCCCATGTAAGTTATGGGACAGTAACAGCACACTTTTCAAAACGTGTTTTTCAGCCCGAAATAAACGCGTTTTTTCAGACAACTGAATCCCCATGTAACAGCAAGACTCAGAGGAGCCCACACACTCAGATCTTAACCCTAGTGTGCAGAAAGGGTAAAAACGTGTTTTTCAGCAGAAATAAACATGTTTCTGCAAGTTTGGTTAACCCCATGTAAGTTATGGGGAAGTAACAGAACACTTTTCAAAACGTGTTTTTCAGCCCGAAATAAACGCGTTTTTTCAGACAACTGAATCCCCATGTAACAGCAAGGTTCAGAAGAGCCCACACTCTCAGCTCTTAACCCCAGTGTGCAGGAAGGGTCAAAACGTGTTTTTCAGCAGAAATAAACATGTTTCTGCAAGTTTGGTCAACCCCATGTAAGTTATGGGGCAGTAACAGAACACTTTTCAAAACGTGTTTTTCAGCCCGAAATAAACGCGTTTTTTCAGACAACTGAATCCCCATGTAACAGCAAGGCTCAGAGGAGCCCACACACTCAGCTCTTAACCCCAGTGTGCAGAAAGAGTCAAAACGTGTTTTTCAGCAGAAATAAACATGTTTCTGCAAGTTTGGTCAACCCCATGTAAGTTATGGGGCAGTAACAGAACACTTTTCAAAACGTGTTTTTCAGCCCGAAATAAACGCGTTTTTTCAGACAACTGAATCACCATGTAACAGCAAGGCTCAGAGGAGCCCACACACTCAGCTCTTAACCCCAGTGTGCAGAAAGAGTCAAAACGTGTTTTTCAGCAGAAATAAACATGTTTCTGCAAGTTTGGTCAACCCCATGTAAGTTATGGGGCAGTAACAGAACACTTTTCAAAACGTGTTTTTCAGCCCGAAATAAACGCGTTTTTTCAGACAACTGAATCCCCATGTAACAGCAAGGCTCAGAGGAGCCCACACACTCAGCTCTTAGCCCCAGTGTGCAGAAAGTGTCAAAACGTGTTTTTCAGCAGAAATAAACATGTTTCTGCAAGTTTGGTCAACCCCATGTAAGTTATGGGACAGTAACAGCACACTTTTCAAAACGTGTTTTTCAGCCCGAAATAAACGCGTTTTTTCAGAAAACTGAATCCCCATGTAACAGCAAGGCTCAGAGGAGCCCACACACTCAGATCTTAACCCCAGTGTGCAGAAAGGGTCAAAACGTGTTTTTCAGCAGAAATAAACATGTTTCTGCAAGTTTGGTTAACCCCATGTAAGTTATGGGGAAGTAACAGAACACTTTTCAAAACGTGTTTTTCAGCCCGAAATAAACGCGTTTTTTCAGACAACTGAATCCCCATGTAACAGCAAGGTTCAGAAGAGCCCACACTCTCAGCTCTTAACCCCAGTGTGCAGGAAGGGTCAAAACGTGTTTTTCAGCAGAAATAAACATGTTTCTGCAAGTTTGGTCAACCCCATGTAAGTTATGGGGCAGTAACAGAACACTTTTCAAAACGTGTTTTTCAGCCCGAAATAAACGCGTTTTTTCAGACAACTGAATCCCCATGCAACAGCAAGGCTCAGAAGAGCCCACACACTCAGCTCTTAACCCCAGTGTGCAGAAAGAGTCAAAACGTGTTTTTCAGCAGAAATAAACGTTTCTGCAAGTTTGGTCAACCCCATGTAAGTTATGGGGCAGTAACAGAACACTTTTCAAAACGTGTTTTTCAGCCCGAAATAAACGCGTTTTTTCAGACAACTGAATCACCATGTAACAGCAAGGCTCAGAGGAGCCCACACACTCAGCTCTTAACCCCAGTGTGCAGAAAGAGTCAAAACGTGTTTTTCAGCAGAAATAAACATGTTTCTGCAAGTTTGGTCAACCCCATGTAAGTTATGGGGCAGTAACAGAACACTTTTCAAAACGTGTTTTTCAGCCCGAAATAAACGCGTTTTTTCAGACAACTGAATCCCCATGTAACAGCAAGGCTCAGAGGAGCCCACACACTCAGCTCTTAGCCCCAGTGTGCAGAAAGTGTCAAAACGTGTTTTTCAGCAGAAATAAACATGTTTCTGCAAGTTTGGTCAACCCCATGTAAGTTATGGGACAGTAACAGCACACTTTTCAAAACGTGTTTTTCAGCCCGAAATAAACGCGTTTTTTCAGAAAACTGAATCCCCATGTAACAGCAAGGCTCAGAGGAGCCCACACACTCAGATCTTAACCCCAGTGTGCAGAAAGGGTCAAAACGTGTTTTTCAGCAGAAATAAACATGTTTCTGCAAGTTTGGTCAACCCCATGTAAGTTATGGGGCAGTAACAGAACACTTTTCAAAACGTGTTTTTCAGCCCGAAATAAACGCGTTTTTTCAGACAACTGAATCACCATGTAACAGCAAGGCTCAGAGGAGCCCACACACTCAGCTCTTAACCCCAGTGTGCAGGAAGGGTCAAAACGTGTTTTTCAGCAGAAATAAACATGTTTCTGCAAGTTTGGTCAACCCCATGTAAGTTATGGGGCAGTAACAGAACACTTTTCAAAACGTGTTTTTCAGCCCGAAATAAACGCGTTTTTTCAGACAACTGAATCCCCATGCAACAGCAAGGCTCAGAAGAGCCCACACACTCAGCTCTTAACCCCAGTGTGCAGGAAGGGTCAAAACGTGTTTTTCAGCAGAAATAAACATGTTTCTGCAAGTTTGGTCAACCCCATGTAAGTTATGGGGCAGTAACAGAACACTTTTCAAAACGTGTTTTTCAGCCCGAAATAAACGCGTTTTTTCAGACAACTGAATCCCCATGCAACAGCAAGGCTCAGAAGAGCCCACACACTCAGCTCTTAACCCCAGTGTGCAGAAAGAGTCAAAACGTGTTTTTCAGCAGAAATAAACATGTTTCTGCAAGTTTGGTCAACCCCATGTAAGTTATGGGGCAGTAACAGAACACTTTTCAAAACGTGTTTTTCAGCCCGAAATAAACGCGTTTTTTCAGACAACTGAATCCCCATGTAACAGCAAGGCTCAGAGGAGCCCACACACTCAGATCTTAACCCCAGTGTGCAGAAAGGGTCAAAACGTGTTTTTCAGCAGAAATAAACATGTTTCTGCAAGTTTGGTCAACCCCATGTAAGTTATGGGGCAGTAACAGAACACTTTTCAAAACGTGTTTTTCAGCCCGAAATAAACGCGTTTTTTCAGACAACTGAATCACCATGTAACAGCAAGGCTCAGAGGAGCCCACACACTCAGCTCTTAACCCCAGTGTGCAGGAAGGGTCAAAACGTGTTTTTCAGCAGAAATAAACATGTTTCTGCAAGTTTGGTCAACCCCATGTAAGTTATGGGACAGTAACAGCACACTTTTCAAAACGTGTTTTTCAGCCCGAAATAAACGCGTTTTTTCAGACAACTGAATCCCCATGTAACAGCAAGGCTCAGAGGAGCCCACACACTCAGATCTTAACCCCAGTGTGCAGAAAGGGTCAAAACGTGTTTTTCAGCAGAAATAAACATGTTTCTGCAAGTTTGGTCAACCCCATGTAAGTTATGGGGCAGTAACAGAACACTTTTCAAAACGTGTTTTTCAGCCCGAAATAAACGCGTTTTTTCAGACAACTGAATCACCATGTAACAGCAAGGCTCAGAGGAGCCCACACACTCAGCTCTTAACCCCAGTGTGCAGGAAGGGTCAAAACGTGTTTTTCAGCAGAAATAAACATGTTTCTGCAAGTTTGGTCAACCCCATGTAAGTTATGGGACAGTAACAGCACACTTTTCAAAACGTGTTTTTCAGCCCGAAATAAACGCGTTTTTTCAGACAACTGAATCCCCATGTAACAGCAAGACTCAGAGGAGCCCACACACTCAGATCTTAACCCTAGTGTGCAGAAAGGGTAAAAACGTGTTTTTCAGCAGAAATAAACATGTTTCTGCAAGTTTGGTCAACCCCATGTAAGTTATGGGGCAGTAACAGAACACTTTTCAAAACGTGTTTTTCAGCCCGAAATAAACGCGTTTTTTCAGACAACTGAATCACCATGTAACAGCAAGGCTCAGAGGAGCCCACACACTCAGCTCTTAACCCCAGTGTGCAGGAAGGGTCAAAACGTGTTTTTCAGCAGAAATAAACATGTTTCTGCAAGTTTGGTCAACCCCATGTAAGTTATGGGGCAGTAACAGAACACTTTTCAAAACGTGTTTTTCAGCCCGAAATAAACGCGTTTTTTCAGACAACTGAATCCCCATGCAACAGCAAGGCTCAGAAGAGCCCACACACTCAGCTCTTAACCCCAGTGTGCAGAAAGGGTCAAAACGTGTTTTTCAGCAGCAATAAACATGTTTCTGCAAGTTTGGTCAACCCCATGTAAGTTATGGGGCAGTAACAGAACACTTTTCAAAACGTGTTTTTCAGCCCGAAATAAACGCGTTTTTTCAGACAACTGAATCACCATGTAACAGCAAGGCTAAGAGGAGCCCACACACTCAGCTCTTAACCCCAGTGTGCAGGAAGGGTCAAAACGTGTTTTTCAGCAGAAATAAACATGTTTCTGCAAGTTTGGTCAACCCCATGTAAGTTATGGGGCAGTAACATAACACTTTTCAAAACGTGTTTTTCAGCCCGAAATAAATGCGTTTTTTCAGACAACTGAATCCCCATGCAACAGCAAGGCTCAGAAGAGCCCACACACTCAGCTCTTAACCCCAGTGTGCAGAAAGAGTCAAAACGTGTTTTTCAGCAGAAATAAACATGTTTCTGCAAGTTTGGTCAACCCCATGTAAGTTATGGGGCAGTAACAGAACACTTTTCAAAACGTGTTTTTCAGCCCGAAATAAACGCATTTTTTCAGACAACTGAATCCCCATGTAACAGCAAGGCTCAGAGGAGCCCACACACTCAGATCTTAACCCCAGTGTGCAGAAAGGGTCAAAACGTGTTTTTCAGCAGAAATAAACATGTTTCTGCAAGTTTGGTCAACCCCATGTAAGTTATGGGGCAGTAACAGAACACTTTTCAAAACGTGTTTTTCAGCCCGAAATAAACGCGTTTTTTCAGACAACTGAATCACCATGTAACAGCAAGGCTCAGAGGAGCCCACACACTCAGCTCTTAACCCCAGTGTGCAGGAAGGGTCAAAACGTGTTTTTCAGCAGAAATAAACATGTTTCTGCAAGTTTGGTCAACCCCATGTAAGTTATGGGACAGTAACAGCACACTTTTCAAAACGTGTTTTTCAGCCCGAAATAAACGCGTTTTTTCAGACAACTGAATCCCCATGTAACAGCAAGGCTCAGAGGAGCCCACACACTCAGATCTTAACCCCAGTGTGCAGAAAGGGTCAAAACGTGTTTTTCAGCAGAAATAAACATGTTTCTGCAAGTTTGGTCAACCCCATGTAAGTTATGGGGCAGTAACAGAACACTTTTCAAAACGTGTTTTTCAGCCCGAAATAAACGCGTTTTTTCAGACAACTGAATCACCATGTAACAGCAAGGCTCAGAGGAGCCCACACACTCAGCTCTTAACCCCAGTGTGCAGGAAGGGTCAAAACGTGTTTTTCAGCAGAAATAAACATGTTTCTGCAAGTTTGGTCAACCCCATGTAAGTTATGGGACAGTAACAGCACACTTTTCAAAACGTGTTTTTCAGCCCGAAATAAACGCGTTTTTTCAGACAACTGAATCCCCATGTAACAGCAAGACTCAGAGGAGCCCACACACTCAGATCTTAACCCTAGTGTGCAGAAAGGGTAAAAACGTGTTTTTCAGCAGAAATAAACATGTTTCTGCAAGTTTGGTCAACCCCATGTAAGTTATGGGGCAGTAACAGAACACTTTTCAAAACGTGTTTTTCAGCCCGAAATAAACGCGTTTTTTCAGACAACTGAATCACCATGTAACAGCAAGGCTCAGAGGAGCCCACACACTCAGCTCTTAACCCCAGTGTGCAGGAAGGGTCAAAACGTGTTTTTCAGCAGAAATAAACATGTTTCTGCAAGTTTGGTCAACCCCATGTAAGTTATGGGGCAGTAACAGAACACTTTTCAAAACGTGTTTTTCAGCCCGAAATAAACGCGTTTTTTCAGACAACTGAATCCCCATGCAACAGCAAGGCTCAGAAGAGCCCACACACTCAGCTCTTAACCCCAGTGTGCAGAAAGGGTCAAAACGTGTTTTTCAGCAGCAATAAACATGTTTCTGCAAGTTTGGTCAACCCCATGTAAGTTATGGGGCAGTAACAGAACACTTTTCAAAACGTGTTTTTCAGCCCGAAATAAACGCGTTTTTTCAGACAACTGAATCACCATGTAACAGCAAGGCTAAGAGGAGCCCACACACTCAGGTCTTAACCCCAGTGTGCAGGAAGGGTCAAAACGTGTTTTTCAGCAGAAATAAACATGTTTCTGCAAGTTTGGTCAACCCCATGTAAGTTATGGGGCAGTAACATAACACTTTTCAAAACGTGTTTTTCAGCCCGAAATAAACGCGTTTTTTCAGACAACTGAATCCCCATGCAACAGCAAGGCTCAGAAGAGCCCACACACTCAGCTCTTAACCCCAGTGTGCAGAAAGTGTCAAAACGTGTTTTTCAGCAGAAATAAACATGTTTCTGCAAGTTTGGTCAACCCCATGTAAGTTATGGGACAGTAACAGCACACTTTTCAAAACGTGTTTTTCAGCCCGAAATAAACGCGTTTTTTCAGACAACTGAATCCCCATGTAACAGCAAGGCTCAGAGGAGCCCACACACTCAGATCTTAACCCCAGTGTGCAGAAAGGGTCAAAACGTGTTTTTCAGCAGAAATAAACATGTTTCTGCAAGTTTGGTCAACCCCATGTAAGTTATGGGGCAGTAACAGAACACTTTTCAAAACGTGTTTTTCAGCCCGAAATAAACGCGTTTTTTCAGACAACTGAATCACCATGTAACAGCAAGGCTCAGAGGAGCCCACACACTCAGCTCTTAACCCCAGTGTGCAGGAAGGGTCAAAACGTGTTTTTCAGCAGAAATAAACATGTTTCTGCAAGTTTGGTCAACCCCATGTAAGTTATGGGACAGTAACAGCACACTTTTCAAAACGTGTTTTTCAGCCCGAAATAAACGCGTTTTTTCAGACAACTGAATCCCCATGTAACAGCAAGACTCAGAGGAGCCCACACACTCAGATCTTAACCCTAGTGTGCAGAAAGGGTAAAAACGTGTTTTTCAGCAGAAATAAACATGTTTCTGCAAGTTTGGTTAACCCCATGTAAGTTATGGGGAAGTAACAGAACACTTTTCAAAACGTGTTTTTCAGCCCGAAATAAACGCGTTTTTTCAGACAACTGAATCCCCATGTAACAGCAAGGTTCAGAAGAGCCCACACTCTCAGCTCTTAACCCCAGTGTGCAGGAAGGGTCAAAACGTGTTTTTCAGCAGAAATAAACATGTTTCTGCAAGTTTGGTCAACCCCATGTAAGTTATGGGGCAGTAACAGAACACTTTTCAAAACGTGTTTTTCAGCCCGAAATAAACGCGTTTTTTCAGACAACTGAATCCCCATGCAACAGCAAGGCTCAGAAGAGCCCACACACTCAGCTCTTAACCCCAGTGTGCAGAAAGAGTCAAAACGTGTTTTTCAGCAGAAATAAACATGTTTCTGCAAGTTTGGTCAACCCCATGTAAGTTATGGGGCAGTAACAGAACACTTTTCAAAACGTGTTTTTCAGCCCGAAATAATCGCGTTTTTTCAGACAACTGAATCCCCATGTAACAGCAAGGCTCAGAGGAGCCCACACACTCAGCTCTTAGCCCCAGTGTGCAGAAAGTGTCAAAACGTGTTTTTCAGCAGAAATAAACATGTTTCTGCAAGTTTGGTCAACCCCATGTAAGTTATGGGACAGTAACAGCACACTTTTCAAAACGTGTTTTTCAGCCCGAAATAAACGCGTTTTTTTCAGAAAACTGAATCCCCATGTAACAGCAAGGCTCAGAGGAGCCCACACACTCAGATCTTAACCCCAGTGTGCAGAAAGGGTCAAAACGTGTTTTTCAGCAGAAATAAACATGTTTCTGCAAGTTTGGTTAACCCCATGTAAGTTATGGGGAAGTAACAGAACACTTTTCAAAACGTGTTTTTCAGCCCGAAATAAACGCGTTTTTTCAGACAACTGAATCCCCATGTAACAGCAAGGTTCAGAAGAGCCCACACTCTCAGCTCTTAACCCCATTGTGCAGGAAGGGTCAAAACGTGTTTTTCAGCAGAAATAAACATGTTTCTGCAAGTTTGGTCAACCCCATGTAAGTTATGGGGCAGTAACAGAACACTTTTCAAAACGTGTTTTTCAGCCCGAAATAAACGCGTTTTTTCAGACAACTGAATCCCCATGCAACAGCAAGGCTCAGAAGAGCCCACACACTCAGCTCTTAACCCCAGTGTGCAGAAAGAGTCAAAACGTGTTTTTCAGCAGAAATAAACATGTTTCTGCAAGTTTGGTCAACCCCATGTAAGTTATGGGGCAGTAACAGAACACTTTTCAAAACGTGTTTTTCAGCCCGAAATAAACGCGTTTTTTCAGACAACTGAATCACCATGTAACAGCAAGGCTCAGAGGAGCCCACACACTCAGCTCTTAACCCCAGTGTGCAGAAAGAGTCAAAACGTGTTTTTCAGCAGAAATAAACATGTTTCTGCAAGTTTGGTCAACCCCATGTAAGTTATGGGGCAGTAACAGAACACTTTTCAAAACGTGTTTTTCAGCCCGAAATAAACGCGTTTTTTCAGACAACTGAATCCCCATGTAACAGCAAGGCTCAGAGGAGCCCACACACTCAGCTCTTAGCCCCAGTGTGCAGAAAGTGTCAAAACGTGTTTTTCAGCAGAAATAAACATGTTTCTGCAAGTTTGGTCAACCCCATGTAAGTTATGGGACAGTAACAGCACACTTTTCAAAACGTGTTTTTCAGCCCGAAATAAACGCGTTTTTTCAGAAAACTGAATCCCCATGTAACAGCAAGGCTCAGAGGAGCCCACACACTCAGATCTTAACCCCAGTGTGCAGAAAGGGTCAAAACGTGTTTTTCAGCAGAAATAAACATGTTTCTGCAAGTTTGGTCAACCCCATGTAAGTTATGGGGCAGTAACAGAACACTTTTCAAAACGTGTTTTTCAGCCCGAAATAAACGCGTTTTTTCAGACAACTGAATCACCATGTAACAGCAAGGCTCAGAGGAGCCCACACACTCAGCTCTTAACCCCAGTGTGCAGGAAGGGTCAAAACGTGTTTTTCAGCAGAAATAAACATGTTTCTGCAAGTTTGGTCAACCCCATGTAAGTTATGGGGCAGTAACAGAACACTTTTCAAAACGTGTTTTTCAGCCCGAAATAAACGCGTTTTTTCAGACAACTGAATCCCCATGCAACGGCAAGGCTCAGAAGAGCCCACACACTCAGCTCTTAACCCCAGTGTGCAGAAAGAGTCAAAACGTGTTTTTCAGCAGAAATAAACATGTTTCTGCAAGTTTGGTCAACCCCATGTAAGTTATGGGGCAGTAACAGAACACTTTTCAAAACGTGTTTTTCAGCCCGAAATAAACGCGTTTTTTCAGACAACTGAATCCCCATGTAACAGCAAGGCTCAGAGGAGCCCACACACTCAGATCTTAACCCCAGTGTGCAGAAAGGGTCAAAACGTGTTTTTCAGCAGAAATAAACATGTTTCTGCAAGTTTGGTCAACCCCATGTAAGTTATGGGGCAGTAACAGAACACTTTTCAAAACGTGTTTTTCAGCCCGAAATAAACGCGTTTTTTCAGACAACTGAATCACCATGTAACAGCAAGGCTAAGAGGAGCCCACACACTCAGCTCTTAACCCCAGTGTGCAGGAAGGGTCAAAACGTGTTTTTCAGCAGAAATAAACATGTTTCTGCAAGTTTGGTCAACCCCATGTAAGTTATGGGGCAGTAACAGAACACTTTTCAAAACGTGTTTTTCAGCCCGAAATAAACGCGTTTTTTCAGACAACTGAATCCCCATGCAACAGCAAGGCTCAGAAGAGCCCACACACTCAGCTCTTAACCCCAGTGTGCAGAAAGTGTCAAAACGTGTTTTTCAGCAGAAATAAACATGTTTCTGCAAGTTTGGTCAACCCCATGTAAGTTATGGGACAGTAACAGCACACTTTTCAAAACGTGTTTTTCAGCCCGAAATAAACGCGTTTTTTCAGACAACTGAATCCCCATGTAACAGCAAGGCTCAGAGGAGCCCACACACTCAGATCTTAACCCCAGTGTGCAGAAAGGGTCAAAACGTGTTTTTCAGCAGAAATAAACATGTTTCTGCAAGTTTGGTCAACCCCATGTAAGTTATGGGGCAGTAACAGAACACTTTTCAAAACGTATTTTTCAGCCCGAAATAAACGCGTTTTTTCAGACAACTGAATCACCATGTAACAGCAAGGCTCAGAGGAGCCCACACACTCAGCTCTTAACCCCAGTGTGCAGGAAGGGTCAAAACGTGTTTTTCAGCAGAAATAAACATGTTTCTGCAAGTTTGGTCAACCCCATGTAAGTTATGGGACAGTAACAGCACACTTTTCAAAACGTGTTTTTCAGCCCGAAATAAACGCGTTTTTTCAGACAACTGAATCCCCATGTAACAGCAAGACTCAGAGGAGCCCACACACTCAGATCTTAACCCTAGTGTGCAGAAAGGGTAAAAACGTGTTTTTCAGCAGAAATAAACATGTTTCTGCAAGTTTGGTTAACCCCATGTAAGTTATGGGGAAGTAACAGAACACTTTTCAAAACGTGTTTTTCAGCCCGAAATAAACGCGTTTTTTCAGACAACTGAATCCCCATGTAACAGCAAGGTTCAGAAGAGCCCACACTCTCAGCTCTTAACCCCAGTGTGCAGGAAGGGTCAAAACGTGTTTTTCAGCAGAAATAAACATGTTTCTGCAAGTTTGGTCAACCCCATGTAAGTTATGGGGCAGTAACAGAACACTTTTCAAAACGTGTTTTTCAGCCCGAAATAAACGCGTTTTTTCAGACAACTGAATCCCCATGCAACAGCAAGGCTCAGAAGAGCCCACACACTCAGCTCTTAACCCCAGTGTGCAGAAAGAGTCAAAACGTGTTTTTCAGCAGAAATAAACATGTTTCTGCAAGTTTGGTCAACCCCATGTAAGTTATGGGGCAGTAACAGAACACTTTTCAAAACGTGTTTTTCAGCCCGAAATAAACGCGTTTTTTCAGACAACTGAATCACCATGTAACAGCAAGGCTCAGAGGAGCCCACACACTCAGCTCTTAACCCCAGTGTGGAGAAAGAGTCAAAACGTGTTTTTCAGCAGAAATAAACATGTTTCTGCAAGTTTGGTCAACCCCATGTAAGTTATGGGGCAGTAACAGAACACTTTTCAAAACGTGTTTTTCAGCCCGAAATAAACGCGTTTTTTCAGACAACTGAATCCCCATGTAACAGCAAGGCTCAGAGGAGCCCACACACTCAGCTCTTAGCCCCAGTGTGCAGAAAGTGTCAAAACGTGTTTTTCAGCAGAAATAAACATGTTTCTGCAAGTTTGGTCAACCCCATGTAAGTTATGGGACAGTAACAGAACACTTTTCAAAACGTGTTTTTCAGCCCGAAATAAACGCGTTTTTTCAGACAACTGAATCCCCATGTAACAGCAAGGTTCAGAAGAGCCCACACTCTCAGCTCTTAACCCCATTGTGCAGGAAGGGTCAAAACGTGTTTTTCAGCAGAAATAAACATGTTTCTGCAAGTTTGGTCAACCCCATGTAAGTTATGGGGCAGTAACAGAACACTTTTCAAAACGTGTTTTTCAGCCCGAAATAAACGCGTTTTTTCAGACAACTGAATCCCCATGCAACAGCAAGGCTCAGAAGAGCCCACACACTCAGCTCTTAACCCCAGTGTGCAGCAAGAGTCAAAACGTGTTTTTCAGCAGAAATAAACATGTTTCTGCAAGTTTGGTCAACCCCATGTAAGTTATGGGGCAGTAACAGAACACTTTTCAAAACGTGTTTTTCAGCCCGAAATAAACGCGTTTTTTCAGACAACTGAATCACCATGTAACAGCAAGGCTCAGAGGAGCCCACACACTCAGCTCTTAACCCCAGTGTGCAGAAAGAGTCAAAACGTGTTTTTCAGCAGAAATAAACATGTTTCTGCAAGTTTGGTCAACCCCATGTAAGTTATGGGGCAGTAACAGAACACTTTTCAAAACGTGTTTTTCAGCCCGAAATAAACGCGTTTTTTCAGACAACTGAATCCCCATGTAACAGCAAGGCTCAGAGGAGCCCACACACTCAGCTCTTAGCCCCAGTGTGCAGAAAGTGTCAAAACGTGTTTTTCAGCAGAAATAAACATGTTTCTGCAAGTTTGGTCAACCCCATGTAAGTTATGGGACAGTAACAGCACACTTTTCAAAACGTGTTTTTCAGCCCGAAATAAACGCGTTTTTTCAGAAAACTGAATCCCCATGTAACAGCAAGGCTCAGAGGAGCCCACACACTCAGATCTTAACCCCAGTGTGCAGAAAGGGTCAAAACGTGTTTTTCAGCAGAAATAAACATGTTTCTGCAAGTTTGGTCAACCCCATGTAAGTTATGGGGCAGTAACAGAACACTTTTCAAAACGTGTTTTTCAGCCCGAAATAAACGCGTTTTTTCAGACAACTGAATCACCATGTAACAGCAAGGCTCAGAGGAGCCCACACACTCAGCTCTTAACCCCAGTGTGCAGGAAGGGTCAAAACGTGTTTTTCAGCAGAAATAAACATGTTTCTGCAAGTTTGGTCAACCCCATGTAAGTTATGGGGCAGTAACAGAACACTTTTCAAAACGTGTTTTTCAGCCCGAAATAAACGCGTTTTTTCAAACAACTGAATCCCCATGCAACAGCAAGGCTCAGAAGAGCCCACACACTCAGCTCTTAACCCCAGTGTGCAGGAAGGGTCAAAACGTGTTTTTCAGCAGAAATAAACATGTTTCTGCAAGTTTGGTCAACCCCATGTAAGTTATGGGGCAGTAACAGAACACTTTTCAAAACGTGTTTTTCAGCCCGAAATAAACGCGTTTTTTCAGACAACTGAATCCCCATGCAACGGCAAGGCTCAGAAGAGCCCACACACTCAGCTCTTAACCCCAGTGTGCAGAAAGAGTCAAAACGTGTTTTTCAGCAGAAATAAACATGTTTCTGCAAGTTTGGTCAACCCCATGTAAGTTATGGGGCAGTAACAGAACACTTTTCAAAACGTGTTTTTCAGCCCGAAATAAACGCGTTTTTTCAGACAACTGAATCCCCATGTAACAGCAAGGCTCAGAGGAGCCCACACACTCAGATCTTAACCCCAGTGTGCAGAAAGGGTCAAAACGTGTTTTTCAGCAGAAATAAACATGTTTCTGCAAGTTTGGTCAACCCCATGTAAGTTATGGGGCAGTAACAGAACACTTTTCAAAACGTGTTTTTCAGCCCGAAATAAACGCGTTTTTTCAGACAACTGAATCACCATGTAACAGCAAGGCTAAGAGGAGCCCACACACTCAGCTCTTAACCCCAGTGTGCAGGAAGGGTCAAAACGTGTTTTTCAGCAGAAATAAACATGTTTCTGCAAGTTTGGTCAACCCCATGTAAGTTATGGGGCAGTAACAGAACACTTTTCAAAACGTGTTTTTCAGCCCGAAATAAACGCGTTTTTTCAGACAACTGAATCCCCATGCAACAGCAAGGCTCAGAAGAGCCCACACACTCAGCTCTTAACCCCAGTGTGCAGAAAGTGTCAAAACGTGTTTTTCAGCAGAAATAAACATGTTTCTGCAAGTTTGGTCAACCCCATGTAAGTTATGGGACAGTAACAGCACACTTTTCAAAACGTGTTTTTCAGCCCGAAATAAACGCGTTTTTTCAGACAACTGAATCCCCATGTAACAGCAAGGCTCAGAGGAGCCCACACACTCAGATCTTAACCCCAGTGTGCAGAAAGGGTCAAAACGTGTTTTTCAGCAGAAATAAACATGTTTCTGCAAGTTTGGTCAACCCCATGTAAGTTATGGGGCAGTAACAGAACACTTTTCAAAACGTATTTTTCAGCCCGAAATAAACGCGTTTTTTCAGACAACTGAATCACCATGTAACAGCAAGGCTCAGAGGAGCCCACACACTCAGCTCTTAACCCCAGTGTGCAGGAAGGGTCAAAACGTGTTTTTCAGCAGAAATAAACATGTTTCTGCAAGTTTGGTCAACCCCATGTAAGTTATGGGACAGTAACAGCACACTTTTCAAAACGTGTTTTTCAGCCCGAAATAAACGCGTTTTTTCAGACAACTGAATCCCCATGTAACAGCAAGACTCAGAGGAGCCCACACACTCAGATCTTAACCCTAGTGTGCAGAAAGGGTAAAAACGTGTTTTTCAGCAGAAATAAACATGTTTCTGCAAGTTTGGTTAACCCCATGTAAGTTATGGGGAAGTAACAGAACACTTTTCAAAACGTGTTTTTCAGCCCGAAATAAACGCGTTTTTTCAGACAACTGAATCCCCATGTAACAGCAAGGTTCAGAAGAGCCCACACTCTCAGCTCTTAACCCCAGTGTGCAGGAAGGGTCAAAACGTGTTTTTCAGCAGAAATAAACATGTTTCTGCAAGTTTGGTCAACCCCATGTAAGTTATGGGGCAGTAACAGAACACTTTTCAAAACGTGTTTTTCAGCCCGAAATAAACGCGTTTTTTCAGACAACTGAATCCCCATGCAACAGCAAGGCTCAGAAGAGCCCACACACTCAGCTCTTAACCCCAGTGTGCAGAAAGAGTCAAAACGTGTTTTTCAGCAGAAATAAACATGTTTCTGCAAGTTTGGTCAACCCCATGTAAGTTATGGGGCAGTAACAGAACACTTTTCAAAACGTGTTTTTCAGCCCGAAATAAACGCGTTTTTTCAGACAACTGAATCACCATGTAACAGCAAGGCTCAGAGGAGCCCACACACTCAGCTCTTAACCCCAGTGTGGAGAAAGAGTCAAAACGTGTTTTTCAGCAGAAATAAACATGTTTCTGCAAGTTTGGTCAACCCCATGTAAGTTATGGGGCAGTAACAGAACACTTTTCAAAACGTGTTTTTCAGCCCGAAATAAACGCGTTTTTTCAGACAACTGAATCCCCATGTAACAGCAAGGCTCAGAGGAGCCCACACACTCAGCTCTTAGCCCCAGTGTGCAGAAAGTGTCAAAACGTGTTTTTCAGCAGAAATAAACATGTTTCTGCAAGTTTGGTCAACCCCATGTAAGTTATGGGACAGTAACAGCACACTTTTCAAAACGTGTTTTTCAGCCCGAAATAAACGCGTTTTTTCAGAAAACTGAATCCCCATGTAACAGCAAGGCTCAGAGGAGCCCACACACTCAGATCTTAACCCCAGTGTGCAGAAAGGGTCAAAACGTGTTTTTCAGCAGAAATAAACATGTTTCTGCAAGTTTGGTCAACCCCATGTAAGTTATGGGGCAGTAACAGAACACTTTTCAAAACGTGTTTTTCAGCCCGAAATAAACGCGTTTTTTCAGACAACTGAATCACCATGTAACAGCAAGGCTCAGAGGAGCCCACACACTCAGCTCTTAACCCCAGTGTGCAGGAAGGGTCAAAACGTGTTTTTCAGCAGAAATAAACATGTTTCTGCAAGTTTGGTCAACCCCATGTAAGTTATGGGGCAGTAACAGAACACTTTTCAAAACGTGTTTTTCAGCCCGAAATAAACGCGTTTTTTCAGACAACTGAATCCCCATGCAACAGCAAGGCTCAGAAGAGCCCACACACTCAGCTCTTAACCCCAGTGTGCAGAAAGTGTCAAAACGTGTTTTTCAGCAGAAATAAACATGTTTCTGCAAGTTTGGTCAACCCCATGTAAGTTATGGGACAGTAACAGCACACTTTTCAAAACGTGTTTTTCAGCCCGAAATAAACGCGTTTTTTCAGACAACTGAATCCCCATGTAACAGCAAGGCTCAGAGGAGCCCACACACTCAGATCTTAACCCCAGTGTGCAGAAAGGGTCAAAACGTGTTTTTCAGCAGAAATAAACATGTTTCTGCAAGTTTGGTCAACCCCATGTAAGTTATGGGGCAGTAACAGAACACTTTTCAAAACGTGTTTTTCAGCCCGAAATAAACGCGTTTTTTCAGACAACTGAATCACCATGTAACAGCAAGGCTCAGAGGAGCCCACACACTCAGCTCTTAACCCCAGTGTGCAGGAAGGGTCAAAACGTGTTTTTCAGCAGAAATAAACATGTTTCTGCAAGTTTGGTCAACCCCATGTAAGTTATGGGACAGTAACAGCACACTTTTCAAAACGTGTTTTTCAGCCCGAAATAAACGCGTTTTTTCAGAAAACTGAATCCCCATGTAACAGCAAGGCTCAGAGGAGCCCACACACTCAGATCTTAACCCCAGTGTGCAGAAAGGGTCAAAACGTGTTTTTCAGCAGAAATAAACATGTTTCTGCAAGTTTGGTCAACCCCATGTAAGTTATGGGGCAGTAACAGAACACTTTTCAAAACGTGTTTTTCAGCCCGAAATAAACGCGTTTTTTCAGACAACTGAATCACCATGTAACAGCAAGGCTCAGAGGAGCCCACACACTCAGCTCTTAACCCCAGTGTGCAGGAAGGGTCAAAACGTGTTTTTCAGCAGAAATAAACATGTTTCTGCAAGTTTGGTCAACCCCATGTAAGTTATGGGGCAGTAACAGAACACTTTTCAAAACGTGTTTTTCAGCCCGAAATAAACGCGTTTTTTCAGACAACTGAATCACCATGTAACAGCAAGGCTCAGAGGAGCCCACACACTCAGCTCTTAACCCCAGTGTGCAGGAAGGGTCAAAACGTGTTTTTCAGCAGAAATAAACATGTTTCTGCAAGTTTGGTCAACCCCATGTAAGTTATGGGGCAGTAACAGAACACTTTTCAAAACGTGTTTTTCAGCCCGAAATAAACGCGTTTTTTCAGACAACTGAATCCCCATGCAACAGCAAGGCTCAGAAGAGCCCACACACTCAGCTCTTAACCCCAGTGTGCAGAAAGAGTCAAAACGTGTTTTTCAGCAGAAATAAACATGTTTCTGCAAGTTTGGTCAACCCCATGTAAGTTATGGGGCAGTAACAGAACACTTTTCAAAACGTGTTTTTCAGCCCGAAATAAACGCGTTTTTTCAGACAACTGAATCACCATGTAACAGCAAGGCTCAGAGGAGCCCACACACTCAGCTCTTAACCCCAGTGTGGAGAAAGAGTCAAAACGTGTTTTTCAGCAGAAATAAACATGTTTCTGCAAGTTTGGTCAACCCCATGTAAGTTATGGGGCAGTAACAGAACACTTTTCAAAACGTGTTTTTCAGCCCGAAATAAACGCGTTTTTTCAGACAACTGAATCCCCATGTAACAGCAAGGCTCAGAGGAGCCCACACACTCAGCTCTTAGCCCCAGTGTGCAGAAAGTGTCAAAACGTGTTTTTCAGCAGAAATAAACATGTTTCTGCAAGTTTGGTCAACCCCATGTAAGTTATGGGACAGTAACAGCACACTTTTCAAAACGTGTTTTTCAGCCCGAAATAAACGCGTTTTTTCAGAAAACTGAATCCCCATGTAACAGCAAGGCTCAGAGGAGCCCACACACTCAGATCTTAACCCCAGTGTGCAGAAAGGGTCAAAACGTGTTTTTCAGCAGAAATAAACATGTTTCTGCAAGTTTGGTCAACCCCATGTAAGTTATGGGGCAGTAACAGAACACTTTTCAAAACGTGTTTTTCAGCCCGAAATAAACGCGTTTTTTCAGACAACTGAATCACCATGTAACAGCAAGGCTCAGAGGAGCCCACACACTCAGCTCTTAACCCCAGTGTGCAGGAAGGGTCAAAACGTGTTTTTCAGCAGAAATAAACATGTTTCTGCAAGTTTGGTCAACCCCATGTAAGTTATGGGGCAGTAACAGAACACTTTTCAAAACGTGTTTTTCAGCCCGAAATAAACGCGTTTTTTCAGACAACTGAATCCCCATGCAACAGCAAGGCTCAGAAGAGCCCACACACTCAGCTCTTAACCCCAGTGTGCAGAAAGTGTCAAAACGTGTTTTTCAGCAGAAATAAACATGTTTCTGCAAGTTTGGTCAACCCCATGTAAGTTATGGGACAGTAACAGCACACTTTTCAAAACGTGTTTTTCAGCCCGAAATAAACGCGTTTTTTCAGACAACTGAATCCCCATGTAACAGCAAGGCTCAGAGGAGCCCACACACTCAGATCTTAACCCCAGTGTGCAGAAAGGGTCAAAACGTGTTTTTCAGCAGAAATAAACATGTTTCTGCAAGTTTGGTCAACCCCATGTAAGTTATGGGGCAGTAACAGAACACTTTTCAAAACGTGTTTTTCAGCCCGAAATAAACGCGTTTTTTCAGACAACTGAATCACCATGTAACAGCAAGGCTCAGAGGAGCCCACACACTCAGCTCTTAACCCCAGTGTGCAGGAAGGGTCAAAACGTGTTTTTCAGCAGAAATAAACATGTTTCTGCAAGTTTGGTCAACCCCATGTAAGTTATGGGACAGTAACAGCACACTTTTCAAAACGTGTTTTTCAGCCCGAAATAAACGCGTTTTTTCAGAAAACTGAATCCCCATGTAACAGCAAGGCTCAGAGGAGCCCACACACTCAGATCTTAACCCCAGTGTGCAGAAAGGGTCAAAACGTGTTTTTCAGCAGAAATAAACATGTTTCTGCAAGTTTGGTCAACCCCATGTAAGTTATGGGGCAGTAACAGAACACTTTTCAAAACGTGTTTTTCAGCCCGAAATAAACGCGTTTTTTCAGACAACTGAATCACCATGTAACAGCAAGGCTCAGAGGAGCCCACACACTCAGCTCTTAACCCCAGTGTGCAGGAAGGGTCAAAACGTGTTTTTCAGCAGAAATAAACATGTTTCTGCAAGTTTGGTCAACCCCATGTAAGTTATGGGGCAGTAACAGAACACTTTTCAAAACGTGTTTTTCAGCCCGAAATAAACGCGTTTTTTCAGACAACTGAATCCCCATGCAACAGCAAGGCTCAGAAGAGCCCACACACTCAGCTCTTAACCCCAGTGTGCAGGAAGGGTCAAAACGTGTTTTTCAGCAGAAATAAACATGTTTCTGCAAGTTTGGTCAACCCCATGTAAGTTATGGGGCAGTAACAGAACACTTTTCAAAACGTGTTTTTCAGCCCGAAATAAACGCGTTTTTTCAGACAACTGAATCCCCATGCAACGGCAAGGCTCAGAAGAGCCCACACACTCAGCTCTTAACCCCAGTGTGCAGAAAGAGTCAAAACGTGTTTTTCAGCAGAAATAAACATGTTTCTGCAAGTTTGGTCAACCCCATGTAAGTTATGGGGCAGTAACAGAACACTTTTCAAAACGTGTTTTTCAGCCCGAAATAAACGCGTTTTTTCAGACAACTGAATCCCCATGTAACAGCAAGGCTCAGAGGAGCCCACACACTCAGATCTTAACCCCAGTGTGCAGAAAGGGTCAAAACGTGTTTTTCAGCAGAAATAAACATGTTTCTGCAAGTTTGGTCAACCCCATGTAAGTTATGGGGCAGTAACAGAACACTTTTCAAAACGTGTTTTTCAGCCCGAAATAAACGCGTTTTTTCAGACAACTGAATCCCCATGCAACAGCAAGGCTCAGAAGAGCCCACACACTCAGCTCTTAACCCCAGTGTGCAGAAAGTGTCAAAACGTGTTTTTCAGCAGAAATAAACATGTTTCTGCAAGTTTGGTCAACCCCATGTAAGTTATGGGACAGTAACAGCACACTTTTCAAAACGTGTTTTTCAGCCCGAAATAAACGCGTTTTTTCAGACAACTGAATCCCCATGTAACAGCAAGGCTCAGAGGAGCCCACACACTCAGATCTTAACCCCAGTGTGCAGAAAGGGTCAAAACGTGTTTTTCAGCAGAAATAAACATGTTTCTGCAAGTTTGGTCAACCCCATGTAAGTTATGGGGCAGTAACAGAACACTTTTCAAAACGTATTTTTCAGCCCGAAATAAACGCGTTTTTTCAGACAACTGAATCACCATGTAACAGCAAGGCTCAGAGGAGCCCACACACTCAGCTCTTAACCCCAGTGTGCAGGAAGGGTCAAAACGTGTTTTTCAGCAGAAATAAACATGTTTCTGCAAGTTTGGTCAACCCCATGTAAGTTATGGGACAGTAACAGCACACTTTTCAAAACGTGTTTTTCAGCCCGAAATAAACGCGTTTTTTCAGACAACTGAATCCCCATGTAACAGCAAGACTCAGAGGAGCCCACACACTCAGATCTTAACCCTAGTGTGCAGAAAGGGTAAAAACGTGTTTTTCAGCAGAAATAAACATGTTTCTGCAAGTTTGGTTAACCCCATGTAAGTTATGGGGAAGTAACAGAACACTTTTCAAAACGTGTTTTTCAGCCCGAAATAAACGCGTTTTTTCAGACAACTGAATCCCCATGTAACAGCAAGGTTCAGAAGAGCCCACACTCTCAGCTCTTAACCCCAGTGTGCAGGAAGGGTCAAAACGTGTTTTTCAGCAGAAATAAACATGTTTCTGCAAGTTTGGTCAACCCCATGTAAGTTATGGGGCAGTAACAGAACACTTTTCAAAACGTGTTTTTCAGCCCGAAATAAACGCGTTTTTTCAGACAACTGAATCCCCATGCAACAGCAAGGCTCAGAAGAGCCCACACACTCAGCTCTTAACCCCAGTGTGCAGAAAGAGTCAAAACGTGTTTTTCAGCAGAAATAAACATGTTTCTGCAAGTTTGGTCAACCCCATGTAAGTTATGGGGCAGTAACAGAACACTTTTCAAAACGTGTTTTTCAGCCCGAAATAAACGCGTTTTTTCAGACAACTGAATCACCATGTAACAGCAAGGCTCAGAGGAGCCCACACACTCAGCTCTTAACCCCAGTGTGGAGAAAGAGTCAAAACGTGTTTTTCAGCAGAAATAAACATGTTTCTGCAAGTTTGGTCAACCCCATGTAAGTTATGGGGCAGTAACAGAACACTTTTCAAAACGTGTTTTTCAGCCCGAAATAAACGCGTTTTTTCAGACAACTGAATCCCCATGTAACAGCAAGGCTCAGAGGAGCCCACACACTCAGCTCTTAGCCCCAGTGTGCAGAAAGTGTCAAAACGTGTTTTTCAGCAGAAATAAACATGTTTCTGCAAGTTTGGTCAACCCCATGTAAGTTATGGGACAGTAACAGAACACTTTTCAAAACGTGTTTTTCAGCCCGAAATAAACGCGTTTTTTCAGACAACTGAATCCCCATGTAACAGCAAGGTTCAGAAGAGCCCACACTCTCAGCTCTTAACCCCATTGTGCAGGAAGGGTCAAAACGTGTTTTTCAGCAGAAATAAACATGTTTCTGCAAGTTTGGTCAACCCCATGTAAGTTATGGGGCAGTAACAGAACACTTTTCAAAACGTGTTTTTCAGCCCGAAATAAACGCGTTTTTTCAGACAACTGAATCCCCATGCAACAGCAAGGCTCAGAAGAGCCCACACACTCAGCTCTTAACCCCAGTGTGCAGCAAGAGTCAAAACGTGTTTTTCAGCAGAAATAAACATGTTTCTGCAAGTTTGGTCAACCCCATGTAAGTTATGGGGCAGTAACAGAACACTTTTCAAAACGTGTTTTTCAGCCCGAAATAAACGCGTTTTTTCAGACAACTGAATCACCATGTAACAGCAAGGCTCAGAGGAGCCCACACACTCAGCTCTTAACCCCAGTGTGCAGAAAGAGTCAAAACGTGTTTTTCAGCAGAAATAAACATGTTTCTGCAAGTTTGGTCAACCCCATGTAAGTTATGGGGCAGTAACAGAACACTTTTCAAAACGTGTTTTTCAGCCCGAAATAAACGCGTTTTTTCAGACAACTGAATCCCCATGTAACAGCAAGGCTCAGAGGAGCCCACACACTCAGCTCTTAGCCCCAGTGTGCAGAAAGTGTCAAAACGTGTTTTTCAGCAGAAATAAACATGTTTCTGCAAGTTTGGTCAACCCCATGTAAGTTATGGGACAGTAACAGCACACTTTTCAAAACGTGTTTTTCAGCCCGAAATAAACGCGTTTTTTCAGAAAACTGAATCCCCATGTAACAGCAAGGCTCAGAGGAGCCCACACACTCAGATCTTAACCCCAGTGTGCAGAAAGGGTCAAAACGTGTTTTTCAGCAGAAATAAACATGTTTCTGCAAGTTTGGTCAACCCCATGTAAGTTATGGGGCAGTAACAGAACACTTTTCAAAACGTGTTTTTCAGCCCGAAATAAACGCGTTTTTTCAGACAACTGAATCACCATGTAACAGCAAGGCTCAGAGGAGCCCACACACTCAGCTCTTAACCCCAGTGTGCAGGAAGGGTCAAAACGTGTTTTTCAGCAGAAATAAACATGTTTCTGCAAGTTTGGTCAACCCCATGTAAGTTATGGGGCAGTAACAGAACACTTTTCAAAACGTGTTTTTCAGCCCGAAATAAACGCGTTTTTTCAAACAACTGAATCCCCATGCAACAGCAAGGCTCAGAAGAGCCCACACACTCAGCTCTTAACCCCAGTGTGCAGGAAGGGTCAAAACGTGTTTTTCAGCAGAAATAAACATGTTTCTGCAAGTTTGGTCAACCCCATGTAAGTTATGGGGCAGTAACAGAACACTTTTCAAAACGTGTTTTTCAGCCCGAAATAAACGCGTTTTTTCAGACAACTGAATCCCCATGCAACGGCAAGGCTCAGAAGAGCCCACACACTCAGCTCTTAACCCCAGTGTGCAGAAAGAGTCAAAACGTGTTTTTCAGCAGAAATAAACATGTTTCTGCAAGTTTGGTCAACCCCATGTAAGTTATGGGGCAGTAACAGAACACTTTTCAAAACGTGTTTTTCAGCCCGAAATAAACGCGTTTTTTCAGACAACTGAATCCCCATGTAACAGCAAGGCTCAGAGGAGCCCACACACTCAGATCTTAACCCCAGTGTGCAGAAAGGGTCAAAACGTGTTTTTCAGCAGAAATAAACATGTTTCTGCAAGTTTGGTCAACCCCATGTAAGTTATGGGGCAGTAACAGAACACTTTTCAAAACGTATTTTTCAGCCCGAAATAAACGCGTTTTTTCAGACAACTGAATCACCATGTAACAGCAAGGCTCAGAGGAGCCCACACACTCAGCTCTTAACCCCAGTGTGCAGGAAGGGTCAAAACGTGTTTTTCAGCAGAAATAAACATGTTTCTGCAAGTTTGGTCAACCCCATGTAAGTTATGGGACAGTAACAGCACACTTTTCAAAACGTGTTTTTCAGCCCGAAATAAACGCGTTTTTTCAGACAACTGAATCCCCATGTAACAGCAAGACTCAGAGGAGCCCACACACTCAGATCTTAACCCTAGTGTGCAGAAAGGGTAAAAACGTGTTTTTCAGCAGAAATAAACATGTTTCTGCAAGTTTGGTTAACCCCATGTAAGTTATGGGGAAGTAACAGAACACTTTTCAAAACGTGTTTTTCAGCCCGAAATAAACGCGTTTTTTCAGACAACTGAATCCCCATGTAACAGCAAGGTTCAGAAGAGCCCACACTCTCAGCTCTTAACCCCAGTGTGCAGGAAGGGTCAAAACGTGTTTTTCAGCAGAAATAAACATGTTTCTGCAAGTTTGGTCAACCCCATGTAAGTTATGGGGCAGTAACAGAACACTTTTCAAAACGTGTTTTTCAGCCCGAAATAAACGCGTTTTTTCAGACAACTGAATCCCCATGCAACAGCAAGGCTCAGAAGAGCCCACACACTCAGCTCTTAACCCCAGTGTGCAGAAAGAGTCAAAACGTGTTTTTCAGCAGAAATAAACATGTTTCTGCAAGTTTGGTCAACCCCATGTAAGTTATGGGGCAGTAACAGAACACTTTTCAAAACGTGTTTTTCAGCCCGAAATAAACGCGTTTTTTCAGACAACTGAATCACCATGTAACAGCAAGGCTCAGAGGAGCCCACACACTCAGCTCTTAACCCCAGTGTGGAGAAAGAGTCAAAACGTGTTTTTCAGCAGAAATAAACATGTTTCTGCAAGTTTGGTCAACCCCATGTAAGTTATGGGGCAGTAACAGAACACTTTTCAAAACGTGTTTTTCAGCCCGAAATAAACGCGTTTTTTCAGACAACTGAATCCCCATGTAACAGCAAGGCTCAGAGGAGCCCACACACTCAGCTCTTAGCCCCAGTGTGCAGAAAGTGTCAAAACGTGTTTTTCAGCAGAAATAAACATGTTTCTGCAAGTTTGGTCAACCCCATGTAAGTTATGGGACAGTAACAGAACACTTTTCAAAACGTGTTTTTCAGCCCGAAATAAACGCGTTTTTTCAGACAACTGAATCCCCATGTAACAGCAAGGTTCAGAAGAGCCCACACTCTCAGCTCTTAACCCCATTGTGCAGGAAGGGTCAAAACGTGTTTTTCAGCAGAAATAAACATGTTTCTGCAAGTTTGGTCAACCCCATGTAAGTTATGGGGCAGTAACAGAACACTTTTCAAAACGTGTTTTTCAGCCCGAAATAAACGCGTTTTTTCAGACAACTGAATCCCCATGCAACAGCAAGGCTCAGAAGAGCCCACACACTCAGCTCTTAACCCCAGTGTGCAGCAAGAGTCAAAACGTGTTTTTCAGCAGAAATAAACATGTTTCTGCAAGTTTGGTCAACCCCATGTAAGTTATGGGGCAGTAACAGAACACTTTTCAAAACGTGTTTTTCAGCCCGAAATAAACGCGTTTTTTCAGACAACTGAATCACCATGTAACAGCAAGGCTCAGAGGAGCCCACACACTCAGCTCTTAACCCCAGTGTGCAGAAAGAGTCAAAACGTGTTTTTCAGCAGAAATAAACATGTTTCTGCAAGTTTGGTCAACCCCATGTAAGTTATGGGGCAGTAACAGAACACTTTTCAAAACGTGTTTTTCAGCCCGAAATAAACGCGTTTTTTCAGACAACTGAATCCCCATGTAACAGCAAGGCTCAGAGGAGCCCACACACTCAGCTCTTAGCCCCAGTGTGCAGAAAGTGTCAAAACGTGTTTTTCAGCAGAAATAAACATGTTTCTGCAAGTTTGGTCAACCCCATGTAAGTTATGGGACAGTAACAGCACACTTTTCAAAACGTGTTTTTCAGCCCGAAATAAACGCGTTTTTTCAGAAAACTGAATCCCCATGTAACAGCAAGGCTCAGAGGAGCCCACACACTCAGATCTTAACCCCAGTGTGCAGAAAGGGTCAAAACGTGTTTTTCAGCAGAAATAAACATGTTTCTGCAAGTTTGGTCAACCCCATGTAAGTTATGGGGCAGTAACAGAACACTTTTCAAAACGTGTTTTTCAGCCCGAAATAAACGCGTTTTTTCAGACAACTGAATCACCATGTAACAGCAAGGCTCAGAGGAGCCCACACACTCAGCTCTTAACCCCAGTGTGCAGGAAGGGTCAAAACGTGTTTTTCAGCAGAAATAAACATGTTTCTGCAAGTTTGGTCAACCCCATGTAAGTTATGGGGCAGTAACAGAACACTTTTCAAAACGTGTTTTTCAGCCCGAAATAAACGCGTTTTTTCAAACAACTGAATCCCCATGCAACAGCAAGGCTCAGAAGAGCCCACACACTCAGCTCTTAACCCCAGTGTGCAGGAAGGGTCAAAACGTGTTTTTCAGCAGAAATAAACATGTTTCTGCAAGTTTGGTCAACCCCATGTAAGTTATGGGGCAGTAACAGAACACTTTTCAAAACGTGTTTTTCAGCCCGAAATAAACGCGTTTTTTCAGACAACTGAATCCCCATGCAACGGCAAGGCTCAGAAGAGCCCACACACTCAGCTCTTAACCCCAGTGTGCAGAAAGAGTCAAAACGTGTTTTTCAGCAGAAATAAACATGTTTCTGCAAGTTTGGTCAACCCCATGTAAGTTATGGGGCAGTAACAGAACACTTTTCAAAACGTGTTTTTCAGCCCGAAATAAACGCGTTTTTTCAGACAACTGAATCCCCATGTAACAGCAAGGCTCAGAGGAGCCCACACACTCAGATCTTAACCCCAGTGTGCAGAAAGGGTCAAAACGTGTTTTTCAGCAGAAATAAACATGTTTCTGCAAGTTTGGTCAACCCCATGTAAGTTATGGGGCAGTAACAGAACACTTTTCAAAACGTGTTTTTCAGCCCGAAATAAACGCGTTTTTTCAGACAACTGAATCACCATGTAACAGCAAGGCTAAGAGGAGCCCACACACTCAGCTCTTAACCCCAGTGTGCAGGAAGGGTCAAAACGTGTTTTTCAGCAGAAATAAACATGTTTCTGCAAGTTTGGTCAACCCCATGTAAGTTATGGGGCAGTAACAGAACACTTTTCAAAACGTGTTTTTCAGCCCGAAATAAACGCGTTTTTTCAGACAACTGAATCCCCATGCAACAGCAAGGCTCAGAAGAGCCCACACACTCAGCTCTTAACCCCAGTGTGCAGAAAGTGTCAAAACGTGTTTTTCAGCAGAAATAAACATGTTTCTGCAAGTTTGGTCAACCCCATGTAAGTTATGGGACAGTAACAGCACACTTTTCAAAACGTGTTTTTCAGCCCGAAATAAACGCGTTTTTTCAGACAACTGAATCCCCATGTAACAGCAAGGCTCAGAGGAGCCCACACACTCAGATCTTAACCCCAGTGTGCAGAAAGGGTCAAAACGTGTTTTTCAGCAGAAATAAACATGTTTCTGCAAGTTTGGTCAACCCCATGTAAGTTATGGGGCAGTAACAGAACACTTTTCAAAACGTATTTTTCAGCCCGAAATAAACGCGTTTTTTCAGACAACTGAATCACCATGTAACAGCAAGGCTCAGAGGAGCCCACACACTCAGCTCTTAACCCCAGTGTGCAGGAAGGGTCAAAACGTGTTTTTCAGCAGAAATAAACATGTTTCTGCAAGTTTGGTCAACCCCATGTAAGTTATGGGACAGTAACAGCACACTTTTCAAAACGTGTTTTTCAGCCCGAAATAAACGCGTTTTTTCAGACAACTGAATCCCCATGTAACAGCAAGACTCAGAGGAGCCCACACACTCAGATCTTAACCCTAGTGTGCAGAAAGGGTAAAAACGTGTTTTTCAGCAGAAATAAACATGTTTCTGCAAGTTTGGTTAACCCCATGTAAGTTATGGGGAAGTAACAGAACACTTTTCAAAACGTGTTTTTCAGCCCGAAATAAACGCGTTTTTTCAGACAACTGAATCCCCATGTAACAGCAAGGTTCAGAAGAGCCCACACTCTCAGCTCTTAACCCCAGTGTGCAGGAAGGGTCAAAACGTGTTTTTCAGCAGAAATAAACATGTTTCTGCAAGTTTGGTCAACCCCATGTAAGTTATGGGGCAGTAACAGAACACTTTTCAAAACGTGTTTTTCAGCCCGAAATAAACGCGTTTTTTCAGACAACTGAATCCCCATGCAACAGCAAGGCTCAGAAGAGCCCACACACTCAGCTCTTAACCCCAGTGTGCAGAAAGAGTCAAAACGTGTTTTTCAGCAGAAATAAACATGTTTCTGCAAGTTTGGTCAACCCCATGTAAGTTATGGGGCAGTAACAGAACACTTTTCAAAACGTGTTTTTCAGCCCGAAATAAACGCGTTTTTTCAGACAACTGAATCACCATGTAACAGCAAGGCTCAGAGGAGCCCACACACTCAGCTCTTAACCCCAGTGTGGAGAAAGAGTCAAAACGTGTTTTTCAGCAGAAATAAACATGTTTCTGCAAGTTTGGTCAACCCCATGTAAGTTATGGGGCAGTAACAGAACACTTTTCAAAACGTGTTTTTCAGCCCGAAATAAACGCGTTTTTTCAGACAACTGAATCCCCATGTAACAGCAAGGCTCAGAGGAGCCCACACACTCAGCTCTTAGCCCCAGTGTGCAGAAAGTGTCAAAACGTGTTTTTCAGCAGAAATAAACATGTTTCTGCAAGTTTGGTCAACCCCATGTAAGTTATGGGACAGTAACAGCACACTTTTCAAAACGTGTTTTTCAGCCCGAAATAAACGCGTTTTTTCAGAAAACTGAATCCCCATGTAACAGCAAGGCTCAGAGGAGCCCACACACTCAGATCTTAACCCCAGTGTGCAGAAAGGGTCAAAACGTGTTTTTCAGCAGAAATAAACATGTTTCTGCAAGTTTGGTCAACCCCATGTAAGTTATGGGGCAGTAACAGAACACTTTTCAAAACGTGTTTTTCAGCCCGAAATAAACGCGTTTTTTCAGACAACTGAATCACCATGTAACAGCAAGGCTCAGAGGAGCCCACACACTCAGCTCTTAACCCCAGTGTGCAGGAAGGGTCAAAACGTGTTTTTCAGCAGAAATAAACATGTTTCTGCAAGTTTGGTCAACCCCATGTAAGTTATGGGGCAGTAACAGAACACTTTTCAAAACGTGTTTTTCAGCCCGAAATAAACGCGTTTTTTCAGACAACTGAATCCCCATGCAACAGCAAGGCTCAGAAGAGCCCACACACTCAGCTCTTAACCCCAGTGTGCAGAAAGTGTCAAAACGTGTTTTTCAGCAGAAATAAACATGTTTCTGCAAGTTTGGTCAACCCCATGTAAGTTATGGGACAGTAACAGCACACTTTTCAAAACGTGTTTTTCAGCCCGAAATAAACGCGTTTTTTCAGACAACTGAATCCCCATGTAACAGCAAGGCTCAGAGGAGCCCACACACTCAGATCTTAACCCCAGTGTGCAGAAAGGGTCAAAACGTGTTTTTCAGCAGAAATAAACATGTTTCTGCAAGTTTGGTCAACCCCATGTAAGTTATGGGGCAGTAACAGAACACTTTTCAAAACGTGTTTTTCAGCCCGAAATAAACGCGTTTTTTCAGACAACTGAATCACCATGTAACAGCAAGGCTCAGAGGAGCCCACACACTCAGCTCTTAACCCCAGTGTGCAGGAAGGGTCAAAACGTGTTTTTCAGCAGAAATAAACATGTTTCTGCAAGTTTGGTCAACCCCATGTAAGTTATGGGGCAGTAACAGAACACTTTTCAAAACGTGTTTTTCAGCCCGAAATAAACGCGTTTTTTCAGACAACTGAATCCCCATGCAACAGCAAGGCTCAGAAGAGCCCACACACTCAGCTCTTAACCCCAGTGTGCAGAAAGTGTCAAAACGTGTTTTTCAGCAGAAATAAACATGTTTCTGCAAGTTTGGTCAACCCCATGTAAGTTATGGGGCAGTAACAGAACACTTTTCAAAACGTGTTTTTCAGCCCGAAATAAACGCGTTTTTTCAGACAACTGAATCCCCATGCAACAGCAAGACTCAGAGGAGCCCACACACTCAGATCTTAACCCCAGTGTGCAGAAAGGGTAAAAACGTGTTTTTCAGCAGAAATAAACATGTTTCTGCAAGTTTGGTCAACCCCATGTAAGTTATGGGGCAGTAACAGAACACTTTTCAAAACGTGTTTTTCAGCCCGAAATAAACGCGATTTTTCAGACAACTGAATCCCCATGTAACAGCAAGGTTCAGAAGAGCCCACACTCTCAGCTCTTAACCCCAGTGTGCAGGAAGGGTCAAAACGTGTTTTTCAGCAGAAATAAACATGTTTCTGCAAGTTTGGTCAACCCCATGTAAGTTATGGGGCAGTAACAGAACACTTTTCAAAACGTGTTTTTCAGCCCGAAATAAACGCGTTTTTTCAGACAACTGAATCCCCATGTAACAGCAAGGCTCAGAGGAGCCCACACACTCAGCTCTTAGCCCCAGTGTGCAGAAAGTGTCAAAACGTGTTTTTCAGCAGAAATAAACATGTTTCTGCAAGTTTGGTCAACCCCATGTAAGTTATGGGACAGTAACAGCACACTTTTCAAAACGTGTTTTTCAGCCCGAAATAAACGCGTTTTTTCAGACAACTGAATCCCCATGTAACAGCAAGGCTCAGAGGAGCCCACACACTCAGATCTTAACCCCAGTGTGCAGAAAGGGTCAAAACGTGTTTTTCAGCAGAAATAAACATGTTTCTGCAAGTTTGGTCAACCCCATGTAAGTTATGGGGCAGTAACAGAACACTTTTCAAAACGTGTTTTTCAGCCCGAAATAAACGCGTTTTTTCAGACAACTGAATCACCATGTAACAGCAAGGCTCAGAGGAGCCCACACACTCAGCTCTTAACCCCAGTGTGCAGGAAGGGTCAAAACGTGTTTTTCAGCAGAAATAAACATGTTTCTGCAAGTTTGGTCAACCCCATGTAAGTTATGGGGCAGTAACAGAACACTTTTCAAAACGTGTTTTTCAGCCCGAAAAAAACGCGTTTTTTCAGACAACTGAATCACCATGTAACAGCAAGGCTCAGAGGAGCCCACACACTCAGCTCTTAACCCCAGTGTGCAGGAAGAGTCAAAACGTGTTTTTCAGCAGAAATAAACATGTTTCTGCAAGTTTGGTCAACCCCATGTAAGTTATGGGGCAGTAACAGAACACTTTTCAAAACGTGTTTTTCAGCCCGAAATAAACGCGTTTTTTCAGACAACTGAATCCCCATGTAACAGCAAGGCTCAGAGGAGCCCACACACTCAGATCTTAACCCCAGTGCGCAGAAAGGGTCAAAACGTGTTTTTCAGCAGAAATAAACATGTTTCTGCAAGTTTGGTCAACCCCATGTAAGTTATGGGGCAGTAACAGAACACTTTTCAAAACGTGTTTTTCAGCCCGAAATAAACGCGTTTTTTCAGACAACTGAATCCCCATGCAACAGCAAGGCTCAGAAGAGCCCACACACTCAGCTCTTAACCCCAGTGTGCAGAAAGAGTCAAAACGTGTTTTTCAGCAGAAATAAACATGTTTCTGCAATTTTGGTCAACCCCATGTAATTTATGGGGCAGTAACAGCACACTTTTCAAAACGTGTTTTTCAGCCCGAAATAAACGCGTTTTTTCAGACAACTGAATCCCCATGTAACAGCAAGACTCAGAGGAGCCCACACACTCAGATCTTAACCCCAGTGTGCAGAAAGGGTCAAAACGTGTTTTTCAGCAGAAATAAACATGTTTCTGCAAGTTTGGTCAACCCCATGTAAGTTATGGGGCAGTAACAGAACACTTTTCAAAACGTGTTTTTCAGCCCGAAATAAACGCGTTTTTTCAGACAACTGAATCCCCATGTAACAGCAAGGTTCAGAAGAGCCCACACTCTCAGCTCTTAACCCCAGTGTGCAGGAAGGGTCAAAACGTGTTTTTCAGCAGAAATAAACATGTTTCTGCAAGTTTGGTCAACCCCATGTAAGTTATGGGGCAGTAACAGAACACTTTTCAAAACGTGTTTTTCAGCCCGAAATAAACGCGTTTTTTCAGAAAACTGAATCCCCATGCAACAGCAAGGCTCAGAAGAGCCCACACACTCAGCTCTTAACCCCAGTGTGCAGAAAGGGTCAAAACGTGTTTTTCAGCAGAAATAAACATGTTTCTGCAAGTTTGGTCAACCCCATGTAAGTTATGGGGCAGTAACAGAACACTTTTCAAAACGTGTTTTTCATCCCGAAATAAACGCGTTTTTTCAGACAACTGAATCACCATGTAACAGCAAGGCTCAGAGGAGCCCACACACTCAGCTCTTAACCCCAGTGTGCAGAAAGAGTCAAAACGTGTTTTTCAGCAGAAATAAACATGTTTCTGCAAGTTTGGTCAACCCCATGTAAGTTATGGGGCAGTAACAGAACACTTTTCAAAACGTGTTTTTCAGCCCGAAATAAACGCGTTTTTTCAGACAACTGAATCCCCATGTAACAGCAAGGTTCAGAAGAGCCCACACTCTCAGCTCTTAACCCCAGTGTGCAGGAAGGGTCAAAACGTGTTTTTCAGCAGAAATAAACATGTTTCTGCAAGTTTGGTCAACCCCATGTAAGTTATGGGGCAGTAACAGAACACTTTTCAAAACGTGTTTTTCAGCCCGAAATAAACGCGTTTTTTCAGACAACTGAATCCCCATGCAACAGCAAGGCGCAGAAGAGCCCACACACTCAGCTCTTAACCCCAGTGTGCAGAAAGGGTCAAAACGTGTTTTTCAGCAGAAATAAACATGTTTCTGCAAGTTTGGTCAACCCCATGTAAGTTATGGGGCAGTAACAGAACACTTTTCAAAACGTGTTTTTCAGCCCGAAAAAAACGCGTTTTTTCAGACAACTGAATCACCATGTAACAGCAAGGCTCAGAGGAGCCCACACACTCAGCTCTTAACCCCAGTGTGCAGGAAGGGTCAAAACGTGTTTTTCAGCAGAAATAAACATGTTTCTGCAAGTTTGGTCAACCCCATGTAAGTTATGGAGCAGTAACAGAACACTTTTCAAAACGTGTTTTTCAGCCCGAAATAAACGCGTTTTTTCAGACAACTGAATCCCCATGCAACAGCAAGGCTCAGAAGAGCCCACACACTCAGCTCTTAACCCCAGTGTGCAGAAAGAGTCAAAACGTGTTTTTCAGCAGAAATAAACATGTTTCTGCAAGTTTGGTCAACCCCATGTAAGTTATGGGGCAGTAACAGAACACTTTTCAAAACGTGTTTTTCAGCCCGAAATAAACGCGTTTTTTCAGACAACTGAATCCCCATGTAACAGCAAGGCTCAGAGGAGCCCACACACTCAGATCTTAACCCCAGTGTGCAGAAAGGGTCAAAACGTGTTTTTCAGCAGAAATAAACATGTTTCTGCAAGTTTGGTCAACCCCATGTAAGTTATGGGGCAGTAACAGAACACTTTTCAAAACGTGTTTTTCAGCCCGAAATAAACGCGTTTTTTCAGACAACTGAATCCCCATGCAACAGCAAGGCTCAGAAGAGCCCACACACTCAGCTCTTAACCCCAGTGTGCAGAAAGAGTCAAAACGTGTTTTTCAGCAGAAATAAACATGTTTCTGCAATTTTGGTCAACCCCATGTAATTTATGAGGCAGTAACAGCACACTTTTCAAAACGTGTTTTTCAGCCCGAAATAAACGCGTTTTTTCAGACAACTGAATCCCCATGTAACAGCAAGGCTCAGAGGAGCCCACACACTCAGATCATAACCCCAGTGTGCAGAAAGGGTCAAAACGTGTTTTTCAGCAGAAATAAACATGTTTCTGCAAGTTTGGTCAACCCCATGTAAGTTATGGGACAGTAACAGCACACTTTTCAAAACGTGTTTTTCAGCCCGAAATAAACGCGTTTTTTCAGACAACTGAATCCCCATGTAACAGCAAGACTCAGAGGAGCCCACACACTCAGATCTTAACCCCAGTGTGCAGAAAGGGTCAAAACGTGTTTTTCAGCAGAAATAAACATGTTTCTGCAAGTTTGGTCAACCCCATGTAAGTTATGGGGCAGTAACAGAACACTTTTCAAAACGTGTTTTTCAGCCCGAAATAAACGCGTTTTTTCAGACAACTGAATCCCCATGTAACAGCAAGGTTCAGAAGAGCCCACACTCTCAGCTCTTAACCCCAGTGTGCAGGAAGGGTCAAAACGTGTTTTTCAGCAGAAATAAACATGTTTCTGCAAGTTTGGTCAACCCCATGTAAGTTATGGGACAGTAACAGCACACTTTTCAAAACGTGTTTTTCAGCCCGAAATAAACGCGTTTTTTCAGACAACTGAATCCCCATGTAACAGCAAGACTCAGAGGAGCCCACACACTCAGATCTTAACCCTAGTGTGCAGAAAGGGTAAAAACGTGTTTTTCAGCAGAAATAAACATGTTTCTGCAAGTTTGGTTAACCCCATGTAAGTTATGGGGAAGTAACAGAACACTTTTCAAAACGTGTTTTTCAGCCCGAAATAAACGCGTTTTTTCAGACAACTGAATCCCCATGTAACAGCAAGGTTCAGAAGAGCCCACACTCTCAGCTCTTAACCCCAGTGTGCAGGAAGGGTCAAAACGTGTTTTTCAGCAGAAATAAACATGTTTCTGCAAGTTTGGTCAACCCCATGTAAGTTATGGGGCAGTAACAGAACACTTTTCAAAACGTGTTTTTCAGCCCGAAATAAACGCGTTTTTTCAGACAACTGAATCCCCATGCAACAGCAAGGCTCAGAAGAGCCCACACACTCAGCTCTTAACCCCAGTGTGCAGAAAGAGTCAAAACGTGTTTTTCAGCAGAAATAAACATGTTTCTGCAAGTTTGGTCAACCCCATGTAAGTTATGGGGCAGTAACAGAACACTTTTCAAAACGTGTTTTTCAGCCCGAAATAAACGCGTTTTTTCAGACAACTGAATCACCATGTAACAGCAAGGCTCAGAGGAGCCCACACACTCAGCTCTTAACCCCAGTGTGGAGAAAGAGTCAAAACGTGTTTTTCAGCAGAAATAAACATGTTTCTGCAAGTTTGGTCAACCCCATGTAAGTTATGGGGCAGTAACAGAACACTTTTCAAAACGTGTTTTTCAGCCCGAAATAAACGCGTTTTTTCAGACAACTGAATCCCCATGTAACAGCAAGGCTCAGAGGAGCCCACACACTCAGCTCTTAACCCCAGTGTGCAGAAAGAGTCAAAACGTGTTTTTCAGCAGAAATAAACATGTTTCTGCAAGTTTGGTCAACCCCATGTAAGTTATGGGACAGTAACAGCACACTTTTCAAAACGTGTTTTTCAGCCCGAAATAAACGCGTTTTTTCAGAAAACTGAATCCCCATGTAACAGCAAGGCTCAGAGGAGCCCACACACTCAGATCTTAACCCCAGTGTGCAGAAAGGGTCAAAACGTGTTTTTCAGCAGAAATAAACATGTTTCTGCAAGTTTGGTCAACCCCATGTAAGTTATGGGGCAGTAACAGAACACTTTTCAAAACGTGTTTTTCAGCCCGAAATAAACGCGTTTTTTCAGACAACTGAATCACCATGTAACAGCAAGGCTCAGAGGAGCCCACACACTCAGCTCTTAACCCCAGTGTGCAGGAAGGGTCAAAACGTGTTTTTCAGCAGAAATAAACATGTTTCTGCAAGTTTGGTCAACCCCATGTAAGTTATGGGGCAGTAACAGAACACTTTTCAAAACGTGTTTTTCAGCCCGAAATAAACGCGTTTTTTCAGACAACTGAATCCCCATGCAACAGCAAGGCTCAGAAGAGCCCACACACTCAGCTCTTAACCCCAGTGTGCAGAAAGTGTCAAAACGTGTTTTTCAGCAGAAATAAACATGTTTCTGCAAGTTTGGTCAACCCCATGTAAGTTATGGGACAGTAACAGCACACTTTTCAAAACGTGTTTTTCAGCCCGAAATAAACGCGTTTTTTCAGACAACTGAATCCCCATGTAACAGCAAGGCTCAGAGGAGCCCACACACTCAGATCTTAACCCCAGTGTGCAGAAAGGGTCAAAACGTGTTTTTCAGCAGAAATAAACATGTTTCTGCAAGTTTGGTCAACCCCATGTAAGTTATGGGGCAGTAACAGAACACTTTTCAAAACGTGTTTTTCAGCCCGAAATAAACGCGTTTTTTCAGACAACTGAATCACCATGTAACAGCAAGGCTCAGAGGAGCCCACACACTCAGCTCTTAACCCCAGTGTGCAGGAAGGGTCAAAACGTGTTTTTCAGCAGAAATAAACATGTTTCTGCAAGTTTGGTCAACCCCATGTAAGTTATGGGGCAGTAACAGAACACTTTTCAAAACGTGTTTTTCAGCCCGAAATAAACGCGTTTTTTCAGACAACTGAATCCCCATGCAACAGCAAGGCTCAGAAGAGCCCACACACTCAGCTCTTAACCCCAGTGTGCAGAAAGTGTCAAAACGTGTTTTTCAGCAGAAATAAACATGTTTCTGCAAGTTTGGTCAACCCCATGTAAGTTATGGGGCAGTAACAGAACACTTTTCAAAACGTGTTTTTCAGCCCGAAATAAACGCGTTTTTTCAGACAACTGAATCCCCATGCAACAGCAAGACTCAGAGGAGCCCACACACTCAGATCTTAACCCCAGTGTGCAGAAAGGGTAAAAACGTGTTTTTCAGCAGAAATAAACATGTTTCTGCAAGTTTGGTCAACCCCATGTAAGTTATGGGGCAGTAACAGAACACTTTTCAAAACGTGTTTTTCAGCCCGAAATAAACGCGATTTTTCAGACAACTGAATCCCCATGTAACAGCAAGGTTCAGAAGAGCCCACACTCTCAGCTCTTAACCCCAGTGTGCAGGAAGGGTCAAAACGTGTTTTTCAGCAGAAATAAACATGTTTCTGCAAGTTTGGTCAACCCCATGTAAGTTATGGGGCAGTAACAGAACACTTTTCAAAACGTGTTTTTCAGCCCGAAATAAACGCGTTTTTTCAGACAACTGAATCCCCATGTAACAGCAAGGCTCAGAGGAGCCCACACACTCAGCTCTTAGCCCCAGTGTGCAGAAAGTGTCAAAACGTGTTTTTCAGCAGAAATAAACATGTTTCTGCAAGTTTGGTCAACCCCATGTAAGTTATGGGACAGTAACAGCACACTTTTCAAAACGTGTTTTTCAGCCCGAAATAAACGCGTTTTTTCAGACAACTGAATCCCCATGTAACAGCAAGGCTCAGAGGAGCCCACACACTCAGATCTTAACCCCAGTGTGCAGAAAGGGTCAAAACGTGTTTTTCAGCAGAAATAAACATGTTTCTGCAAGTTTGGTCAACCCCATGTAAGTTATGGGGCAGTAACAGAACACTTTTCAAAACGTGTTTTTCAGCCCGAAATAAACGCGTTTTTTCAGACAACTGAATCACCATGTAACAGCAAGGCTCAGAGGAGCCCACACACTCAGCTCTTAACCCCAGTGTGCAGGAAGGGTCAAAACGTGTTTTTCAGCAGAAATAAACATGTTTCTGCAAGTTTGGTCAACCCCATGTAAGTTATGGGGCAGTAACAGAACACTTTTCAAAACGTGTTTTTCAGCCCGAAAAAAACGCGTTTTTTCAGACAACTGAATCACCATGTAACAGCAAGGCTCAGAGGAGCCCACACACTCAGCTCTTAACCCCAGTGTGCAGGAAGAGTCAAAACGTGTTTTTCAGCAGAAATAAACATGTTTCTGCAAGTTTGGTCAACCCCATGTAAGTTATGGGGCAGTAACAGAACACTTTTCAAAACGTGTTTTTCAGCCCGAAATAAACGCGTTTTTTCAGACAACTGAATCCCCATGTAACAGCAAGGCTCAGAGGAGCCCACACACTCAGATCTTAACCCCAGTGCGCAGAAAGGGTCAAAACGTGTTTTTCAGCAGAAATAAACATGTTTCTGCAAGTTTGGTCAACCCCATGTAAGTTATGGGGCAGTAACAGAACACTTTTCAAAACGTGTTTTTCAGCCCGAAATAAACGCGTTTTTTCAGACAACTGAATCCCCATGCAACAGCAAGGCTCAGAAGAGCCCACACACTCAGCTCTTAACCCCAGTGTGCAGAAAGAGTCAAAACGTGTTTTTCAGCAGAAATAAACATGTTTCTGCAATTTTGGTCAACCCCATGTAATTTATGGGGCAGTAACAGCACACTTTTCAAAACGTGTTTTTCAGCCCGAAATAAACGCGTTTTTTCAGACAACTGAATCCCCATGTAACAGCAAGACTCAGAGGAGCCCACACACTCAGATCTTAACCCCAGTGTGCAGAAAGGGTCAAAACGTGTTTTTCAGCAGAAATAAACATGTTTCTGCAAGTTTGGTCAACCCCATGTAAGTTATGGGGCAGTAACAGAACACTTTTCAAAACGTGTTTTTCAGCCCGAAATAAACGCGTTTTTTCAGACAACTGAATCCCCATGTAACAGCAAGGTTCAGAAGAGCCCACACTCTCAGCTCTTAACCCCAGTGTGCAGGAAGGGTCAAAACGTGTTTTTCAGCAGAAATAAACATGTTTCTGCAAGTTTGGTCAACCCCATGTAAGTTATGGGGCAGTAACAGAACACTTTTCAAAACGTGTTTTTCAGCCCGAAATAAACGCGTTTTTTCAGACAACTGAATCCCCATGTAACAGCAAGGTTCAGAAGAGCCCACACTCTCAGCTCTTAACCCCAGTGTGCAGGAAGGGTCAAAACGTGTTTTTCAGCAGAAATAAACATGTTTCTGCAAGTTTGGTCAACCCCATGTAAGTTATGGGGCAGTAACAGAACACTTTTCAAAACGTGTTTTTCAGCCCGAAATAAACGCGTTTTTTCAGACAACTGAATCCCCATGCAACAGCAAGGCGCAGAAGAGCCCACACACTCAGCTCTTAACCCCAGTGTGCAGAAAGGGTCAAAACGTGTTTTTCAGCAGAAATAAACATGTTTCTGCAAGTTTGGTCAACCCCATGTAAGTTATGGGGCAGTAACAGAACACTTTTCAAAACGTGTTTTTCAGCCCGAAAAAAACGCGTTTTTTCAGACAACTGAATCACCATGTAACAGCAAGGCTCAGAGGAGCCCACACACTCAGCTCTTAACCCCAGTGTGCAGGAAGGGTCAAAACGTGTTTTTCAGCAGAAATAAACATGTTTCTGCAAGTTTGGTCAACCCCATGTAAGTTATGGAGCAGTAACAGAACACTTTTCAAAACGTGTTTTTCAGCCCGAAATAAACGCGTTTTTTCAGACAACTGAATCCCCATGCAACAGCAAGGCTCAGAAGAGCCCACACACTCAGCTCTTAACCCCAGTGTGCAGAAAGAGTCAAAACGTGTTTTTCAGCAGAAATAAACATGTTTCTGCAAGTTTGGTCAACCCCATGTAAGTTATGGGGCAGTAACAGAACACTTTTCAAAACGTGTTTTTCAGCCCGAAATAAACGCGTTTTTTCAGACAACTGAATCCCCATGTAACAGCAAGGCTCAGAGGAGCCCACACACTCAGATCTTAACCCCAGTGTGCAGAAAGGGTCAAAACGTGTTTTTCAGCAGAAATAAACATGTTTCTGCAAGTTTGGTCAACCCCATGTAAGTTATGGGGCAGTAACAGAACACTTTTCAAAACGTGTTTTTCAGCCCGAAATAAACGCGTTTTTTCAGACAACTGAATCCCCATGCAACAGCAAGGCTCAGAAGAGCCCACACACTCAGCTCTTAACCCCAGTGTGCAGAAAGAGTCAAAACGTGTTTTTCAGCAGAAATAAACATGTTTCTGCAATTTTGGTCAACCCCATGTAATTTATGAGGCAGTAACAGCACACTTTTCAAAACGTGTTTTTCAGCCCGAAATAAACGCGTTTTTTCAGACAACTGAATCCCCATGTAACAGCAAGGCTCAGAGGAGCCCACACACTCAGATCATAACCCCAGTGTGCAGAAAGGGTCAAAACGTGTTTTTCAGCAGAAATAAACATGTTTCTGCAAGTTTGGTCAACCCCATGTAAGTTATGGGACAGTAACAGCACACTTTTCAAAACGTGTTTTTCAGCCCGAAATAAACGCGTTTTTTCAGACAACTGAATCCCCATGTAACAGCAAGACTCAGAGGAGCCCACACACTCAGATCTTAACCCCAGTGTGCAGAAAGGGTCAAAACGTGTTTTTCAGCAGAAATAAACATGTTTCTGCAAGTTTGGTCAACCCCATGTAAGTTATGGGGCAGTAACAGAACACTTTTCAAAACGTGTTTTTCAGCCCGAAATAAACGCGTTTTTTCAGACAACTGAATCCCCATGTAACAGCAAGGTTCAGAAGAGCCCACACTCTCAGCTCTTAACCCCAGTGTGCAGGAAGGGTCAAAACGTGTTTTTCAGCAGAAATAAACATGTTTCTGCAAGTTTGGTCAACCCCATGTAAGTTATGGGACAGTAACAGCACACTTTTCAAAACGTGTTTTTCAGCCCGAAATAAACGCGTTTTTTCAGACAACTGAATCCCCATGTAACAGCAAGGCTCAGAGGAGCCCACACACTCAGATCTTAACCCCAGTGTGCAGAAAGGGTCAAAACGTGTTTTTCAGCAGAAATAAACATGTTTCTGCAAGTTTGGTCAACCCCATGTAAGTTATGGGGCAGTAACAGAACACTTTTCAAAACGTGTTTTTCAGCCCGAAATAAACGCGTTTTTTCAGACAACTGAATCACCATGTAACAGCAAGGCTCAGAGGAGCCCACACACTCAGCTCTTAACCCCAGTGTGCAGGAAGGGTCAAAACGTGTTTTTCAGCAGAAATAAACATGTTTCTGGAAGTTTGGTCAACCCCATGTAAGTTATGGGGCAGTAACAGAACACTTTTCAAAACGTGTTTTTCAGCCCGAAATAAACGCGTTTTTTCAGACAACTGTATCCCCATGCAACAGCAAGGCTCAGAAGAGCCCACACACTCAGCTCTTAACCCCAGTGTGCAGAAAGAGTCAAAACGTGTTTTTCAGCAGAAATAAACATGTTTCTGCAAGTTTGGTCAACCCCATGTAAGTTATGGGGCAGTAACAGAACACTTTTCAAAACGTGTTTTTCAGCCCGAAATAAACGCGTTTTTTCAGACAACTGAATCCCAATGTAACAGCAAGGCTCAGAGGAGCCCACACACTCAGCTCTTAGCCCCAGTGTGCAGAAAGTGTCAAAACGTGTTTTTCAGCAGAAATAAACATGTTTCTGCAAGTTTGGTCAACCCCATGTAAGTTATGGGGCAGTAACAGCACACTTTTCAAAACGTGTTTTTCAGCCCGAAATAAACGCGTTTTTTCAGACAACTGAATCCCCATGTAACAGCAAGGCTCAGAGGAGCCCACACACTCAGATCTTAACCCCAGTGTGCAGAAAGGGTCAAAACGTGTTTTTCAGCAGAAATAAACATGTTTCTGCAAGTTTGGTCAACCCCATGTAAGTTATGGGGCAGAAACAGAACACTTTTCAAAACGTGTTTTTCAGCCCGAAATAAACGCGTTTTTTCCGACAACTGAATCCCCATGTAACAGCAAGGTTCAGAAGAGCCCACACTCTCAGCTCTTAACCCCAGTGTGCAGGAAGGGTCAAAACGTGTTTTTCAGCAGAAATAAACATGTTTCTGCAAGTTTGGTCAACCCCATGTAAGTTATGGGGCAGTAACAGAACACTTTTCAAAACGTGTTTTTCAGCCCGAAATAAACGCGTTTTTTCAGGCAACTGAATCCCCATGCAACAGCAAGGCTCAGAAGAGCCCACACACTCAGCTCTTAACCCCAGTGTGCAGAAAGAGTCAAAACGTGTTTTTCAGCAGAAATAAACATGTTTCTGCAAGTTTGGTCAACCCCATGTAAGTTATGGGGCAGTAACAGAACACTTTTCAAAACGTGTTTTTCAGCAAGAAATAAACGCGTTTTTTCAGACAACTGAATCACCATGTAACAACAAGGCTCAGAGGAGCCCACACACTCAGCTCTTAACCCCAGTGTGCAGAAAGAGTCAAAACGTGTTTTTCAGCAGAAATAAACATGTTTCTGCAAGTTTGGTCAACCCCATGTAAGTTATGGGGCAGTAACAGAACACTTTTCAAAACGTGTTTTTCAGCCCGAAATAAACGCGTTTTTTCAGACAACTGAATCCCCATGTAACAGCAAGGCTCAGAGGAGCCCACACACTCAGATCTTAACCCCAGTGTGCAGAAAGGGTCAAAACGTGTTTTTCAGCAGAAATAAACATGTTTCTGCAAGTTTGGTCAACCCCATGTAAGTTATGGGGCAGTAACAGAACACTTTTCAAAACGTGTTTTTCAGCCCGAAATAAACGCGTTTTTTCAGACAACTGAATCACCATGTAACAGCAAGGCTCAGAGGAGCCCACACACTCAGCTCTTAACCCCAGTGTGCAGGAAGGGTCAAAACGTGTTTTTCAGCAGAAATAAACATGTTTCTGCAAGTTTGGTCAACCCCATGTAAGTTATGGGGCAGTAACAGAACACTTTTCAAAACGTGTTTTTCAGCCCGAAATAAACGCGTTTTTTCAGACAACTGAATCCCCATGTAACAGCAAGGCTCAGAGGAGCCCACACACTCAGCTCTTAGCCCCAGTGTGCAGAAAGTGTCAAAACGTGTTTTTCAGCAGAAATAAACATGTTTCTGCAAGTTTGGTCAACCCCATGTAAGTTATGGGACAGTAACAGCACACTTTTCAAAACGTGTTTTTCAGCCCGAAATAAACGCGTTTTTTCAGAAAACTGAATCCCCATGTAACAGCAAGGCTCAGAGGAGCCCACACACTCAGATCTTAACCCCAGTGTGCAGAAAGGGTCAAAACGTGTTTTTCAGCAGAAATAAACATGTTTCTGCAAGTTTGGTCAACCCCATGTAAGTTATGGGGCAGTAACAGAACACTTTTCAAAACGTGTTTTTCAGCCCGAAATAAACGCGTTTTTTCAGACAACTGAATCACCATGTAACAGCAAGGCTCAGAGGAGCCCACACACTCAGCTCTTAACCCCAGTGTGCAGGAAGGGTCAAAACGTGTTTTTCAGCAGAAATAAACATGTTTCTGCAAGTTTGGTCAACCCCATGTAAGTTATGGGGCAGTAACAGAACACTTTTCAAAACGTGTTTTTCAGCCCGAAATAAACGCGTTTTTTCAGACAACTGAATCCCCATGCAACAGCAAGGCTCAGAAGAGCCCACACACTCAGCTCTTAACCCCAGTGTGCAGAAAGTGTCAAAACGTGTTTTTCAGCAGAAATAAACATGTTTCTGCAAGTTTGGTCAACCCCATGTAAGTTATGGGGCAGTAACAGAACACTTTTCAAAACGTGTTTTTCAGCCCGAAATAAACGCGTTTTTTCAGACAACTGAATCCCCATGCAACAGCAAGACTCAGAGGAGCCCACACACTCAGATCTTAACCCCAGTGTGCAGAAAGGGTAAAAACGTGTTTTTCAGCAGAAATAAACATGTTTCTGCAAGTTTGGTCAACCCCATGTAAGTTATGGGGCAGTAACAGAACACTTTTCAAAACGTGTTTTTCAGCCCGAAATAAACGCGTTTTTTCAGACAACTGAATCCCCATGTAACAGCAAGGTTCAGAAGAGCCCACACTCTCAGCTCTTAACCCCAGTGTGCAGGAAGGGTCAAAACGTGTTTTTCAGCAGAAATAAACATGTTTCTGCAAGTTTGGTCAACCCCATGTAAGTTATGGGGCAGTAACAGAACACTTTTCAAAACGTGTTTTTCAGCCCGAAATAAACGCGTTTTTTCAGACAACTGAATCCCCATGTAACAGCAAGGCTCAGAGGAGCCCACACACTCAGCTCTTAGCCCCAGTGTGCAGAAAGTGTCAAAACGTGTTTTTCAGCAGAAATAAACATGTTTCTGCAAGTTTGGTCAACCCCATGTAAGTTATGGGACAGTAACAGCACACTTTTCAAAACGTGTTTTTCAGCCCGAAATAAACGCGTTTTTTCAGACAACTGAATCCCCATGTAACAGCAAGGCTCAGAGGAGCCCACACACTCAGATCTTAACCCCAGTGTGCAGAAAGGGTCAAAACGTGTTTTTCAGCAGAAATAAACATGTTTCTGCAAGTTTGGTCAACCCCATGTAAGTTATGGGGCAGTAACAGAACACTTTTCAAAACGTGTTTTTCAGCCCGAAATAAACGCGTTTTTTCAGACAACTGAATCACCATGTAACAGCAAGGCTCAGAGGAGCCCACACACTCAGCTCTTAACCCCAGTGTGCAGGAAGGGTCAAAACGTGTTTTTCAGCAGAAATAAACATGTTTCTGCAAGTTTGGTCAACCCCATGTAAGTTATGGGGCAGTAACAGAACATTTTTCAAAACGTGTTTTTCAGCCCGAAATAAACGCGTTTTTTCAGACAACTGAATCCCCATGCAACAGCAAGGCTCAGAAGAGCCCACACACTCAGCTCTTAACCCCAGTGTGCAGAAAGGGTCAAAACGTGTTTTTCAGCAGAAATAAACATGTTTCTGCAAGTTTGGTCAACCCCATGTAAGTTATGGGACAGTAACAGCACACTTTTCAAAACGTGTTTTTCAGCCCGAAATAAACGCGTTTTTTCAGAAAACTGAATCCCCATGTAACAGCAAGGCTCAGAGGAGCCCACACACTCAGATCTTAACCCCAGTGTGCAGAAAGGGTCAAAACGTGTTTTTCAGCAGAAATAAACATGTTTCTGCAAGTTTGGTCAACCCCATGTAAGTTATGGGGCAGTAACAGAACACTTTTCAAAACGTGTTTTTCAGCCCGAAATAAACGCGTTTTTTCAGACAACTGAATCACCATGTAACAGCAAGGCTCAGAGGAGCCCACACACTCAGCTCTTAACCCCAGTGTGCAGGAAGGGTCAAAACGTGTTTTTCAGCAGAAATAAACATGTTTCTGCAAGTTTGGTCAACCCCATGTAAGTTATGGGGCAGTAACAGAACACTTTTCAAAACGTGTTTTTCAGCCCGAAATAAACGCGTTTTTTCAGACAACTGAATCCCCATGCAACAGCAAGGCTCAGAAGAGCCCACACACTCAGCTCTTAACCCCAGTGTGCAGAAAGTGTCAAAACGTGTTTTTCAGCAGAAATAAACATGTTTCTGCAAGTTTGGTCAACCACATGTAAGTTATGGGACAGTAACAGCACACTTTTCAAAACGTGTTTTTCAGCCCGAAATAAACGCGTTTTTTCAGACAACTGAATCCCCATGTAACAGCAAGGCTCAGAGGAGCCCACACACTCAGATCTTAACCCCAGTGTGCAGAAAGGGTCAAAACGTGTTTTTCAGCAGAAATAAACATGTTTCTGCAAGTTTGGTCAACCCCATGTAAGTTATGGGGCAGTAACAGAACACTTTTCAAAACGTGTTTTTCAGCCCGAAATAAACGCGTTTTTTCAGACAACTGAATCACCATGTAACAGCAAGGCTCAGAGGAGCCCACACACTCAGCTCTTAACCCCAGTGTGCAGGAAGGGTCAAAACGTGTTTTTCAGCAGAAATAAACATGTTTCTGCAAGTTTGGTCAACCCCATGTAAGTTATGGGGCAGTAACAGAACACTTTTCAAAACGTGTTTTTCAGCCCGAAATAAACGCGTTTTTTCAGACAACTGAATCCCCATGCAACAGCAAGGCTCAGAAGAGCCCACACACTCAGCTCTTAGCCCCAGTGTGCAGAAAGTGTCAAAACGTGTTTTTCAGCAGAAATAAACATGTTTCTGCAAGTTTGGTCAACCCCATGTAAGTTATGGGGCAGTAACAGAACACTTTTCAAAACGTGTTTTTCAGCCCGAAATAAACGCGTTTTTTCAGACAACTGAATCCCCATGCAACAGCAAGACTCAGAGGAGCCCACACACTCAGATCTTAACCCCAGTGTGCAGAAAGGGTAAAAACGTGTTTTTCAGCAGAAATAAACATGTTTCTGCAAGTTTGGTCAACCCCATGTAAGTTATGGGGCAGTAACAGAACACTTTTCAAAACGTGTTTTTCAGCCCGAAATAAACGCGTTTTTTCAGACAACTGAATCCCCATGTAACAGCAAGGTTCAGAAGAGCCCACACTCTCAGCTCTTAACCCCAGTGTGCAGGTAGGGTCAAAACGTGTTTTTCAGCAGAAATAAACATGTTTCTGCAAGTTTGGTCAACCCCATGTAAGTTATGGGGCAGTAACAGAACACTTTTCAAAACGTGTTTTTCAGCCCGAAATAAACGCGTTTTTTCAGACAACTGAATCCCCATGTAACAGCAAGGCTCAGAGGAGCCCACACACTCAGCTCTTAGCCCCAGTGTGCAGAAAGTGTCAAAACGTGTTTTTCAGCAGAAATAAACATGTTTCTGCAAGTTTGGTCAACCCCATGTAAGTTATGGGACAGTAACAGCACACTTTTCAAAACGTGTTTTTCAGCCCGAAATAAACGCGTTTTTTCAGACAACTGAATCCCCATGTAACAGCAAGGCTCAGAGGAGCCCACACACTCAGATCTTAACCCCAGTGTGCAGAAAGGGTCAAAACGTGTTTTTCAGCAGAAATAAACATGTTTCTGCAAGTTTGGTCAACCCCATGTAAGTTATGGGGCAGTAACAGAACACTTTTCAAAACGTGTTTTTCAGCCCGAAATAAACGCGTTTTTTCAGACAACTGAATCACCATGTAACAGCAAGGCTCAGAGGAGCCCACACACTCAGCTCTTAACCCCAGTGTGCAGGAAGGGTCAAAACGTGTTTTTCAGCAGAAATAAACATGTTTCTGCAAGTTTGGTCAACCCCATGTAAGTTATGGGGCAGTAACAGAACACTTTTCAAAACGTGTTTTTCAGCCCGAAATAAACGCGTTTTTTCAGACAACTGAATCACCATGTAACAGCAAGGCTCAGAGGAGCCCACACACTCAGCTCTTAACCCCAGTGTGCAGGAAGGGTCAAAACGTGTTTTTCAGCAGAAATAAACATGTTTCTGCAAGTTTGGTCAACCCCATGTAAGTTATGGAGCAGTAACAGAACACTTTTCAAAACGTGTTTTTCAGCCCGAAATAAACGCGTTTTTTCAGACAACTGAATCCCCATGCAACAGCAAGGCTCAGAAGAGCCCACACACTCAGCTCTTAACCCCAGTGTGCAGAAAGAGTCAAAACGTGTTTTTCAGCAGAAATAAACATGTTTCTGCAAGTTTGGTCAACCCCATGTAAGTTATGGGGCAGTAACAGAACACTTTTCAAAACGTGTTTTTCAGCCCGAAATAAACGCGTTTTTTCAGACAACTGAATCCCCATGTAACAGCAAGGCTCAGAGGAGCCCACACACTCAGATCTTAACCCCAGTGTGCAGAAAGGGTCAAAACGTGTTTTTCAGCAGAAATAAACATGTTTCTGCAAGTTTGGTCAACCCCATGTAAGTTATGGGGCAGTAACAGAACACTTTTCAAAACGTGTTTTTCAGCCCGAAATAAACGCGTTTTTTCAGACAACTGAATCCCCATGCAACAGCAAGGCTCAGAAGAGCCCACACACTCAGCTCTTAACCCCAGTGTGCAGAAAGAGTCAAAACGTGTTTTTCAGCAGAAATAAACATGTTTCTGCAAGTTTGGTCAACCCCATGTAAGTTATGGGGCAGTAACAGAACACTTTTCAAAACGTGTTTTTCAGCCCGAAATAAACGCGTTTTTTCAGACAACTGAATCACCATGTAACAGCAAGGCTCAGAGGAGCCCACACACTCAGCTCTTAACCCCAGTGTGCAGAAAGAGTCAAAACGTGTTTTTCAGCAGAAATAAACATGTTTCTGCAAGTTTGGTCAACCCCATGTAAGTTATGGGGCAGTAACAGAACACTTTTCAAAACGTGTTTTTCAGCCCGAAATAAACGCGTTTTTTCAGACAACTGAATCCCCATGTAACAGCAAGGTTCAGAAGAGCCCACACTCTCAGCTCTTAACCCCAGTGTGCAGGAAGGGTCAAAACGTGTTTTTCAGCAGAAATAAACATGTTTCTGCAAGTTTGGTCAACCCCATGTAAGTTATGGGACAGTAACAGCACACTTTTCAAAACGTGTTTTTCAGCCCGAAATAAACGCGTTTTTTCAGACAACTGAATCCCCATGTAACAGCAAGGCTCAGAGGAGCCCACACACTCAGATCTTAACCCCAGTGTGCAGAAAGGGTCAAAACGTGTTTTTCAGCAGAAATAAACATGTTTCTGCAAGTTTGGTCAACCCCATGTAAGTTATGGGGCAGTAACAGAACACTTTTCAAAACGTGTTTTTCAGCCCGAAATAAACGCGTTTTTTCAGACAACTGAATCACCATGTAACAGCAAGGCTCAGAGGAGCCCACACACTCAGCTCTTAACCCCAGTGTGCAGGAAGGGTCAAAACGTGTTTTTCAGCAGAAATAAACATGTTTCTGCAAGTTTGGTCAACCCCATGTAAGTTATGGGGCAGTAACAGAACACTTTTCAAAACGTGTTTTTCAGCCCGAAATAAACGCGTTTTTTCAGACAACTGAATCCCCATGCAACAGCAAGGCTCAGAAGAGCCCACACACTCAGCTCTTAACCCCAGTGTGCAGAAAGAGTCAAAACGTGTTTTTCAGCAGAAATAAACATGTTTCTGCAAGTTTGGTCAACCCCATGTAAGTTATGGGGCAGTAACAGAACACTTTTCAAAACGTGTTTTTCAGCCCGAAATAAACGCGTTTTTTCAGACAACTGAATCCCAATGTAACAGCAAGGCTCAGAGGAGCCCACACACTCAGCTCTTAACCCCAGTGTGCAGAAAGAGTCAAAACGTGTTTTTCAGCAGAAATAAACATGTTTCTGCAAGTTTGGTCAACCCCATGTAAGTTATGGGGCAGTAACAGAACACTTTTCAAAACGTGTTTTTCAGCCCGAAATAAACGCGTTTTTTCAGACAACTGAATCCCCATGTAACAGCAAGGCTCAGAGGAGCCCACACACTCAGATCTTAACCCCAGTGTGCAGAAAGGGTCAAAACGTGTTTTTCAGCAGAAATAAACATGTTTCTGCAAGTTTGGTCAACCCCATGTAAGTTATGGGGCAGTAACAGAACACTTTTCAAAACGTGTTTTTCAGCCCGAAATAAACGCGTTTTTTCAGACAACTGAATCACCATGTAACAGCAAGGCTCAGAGGAGCCCACACACTCAGCTCTTAACCCCAGTGTGCAGGAAGGGTCAAAACGTGTTTTTCAGCAGAAATAAACATGTTTCTGCAAGTTTGGTCAACCCCATGTAAGTTATGGGGCAGTAACAGAACACTTTTCAAAACGTGTTTTTCAGCCCGAAATAAACGCGTTTTTTCAGACAACTGAATCCCCATGCAACAGCAAGGCTCAGAAGAGCCCACACACTCAGCTCTTAACCCCAGTGTGCAGAAAGTGTCAAAACGTGTTTTTCAGCAGAAATAAACATGTTTCTGCAAGTTTGGTCAACCCCATGTAAGTTATGGGACAGTAACAGCACACTTTTCAAAACGTGTTTTTCAGCCCGAAATAAACGCGTTTTTTCAGACAACTGAATCCCCATGTAACAGCAAGGCTCAGAGGAGCCCACACACTCAGATCTTAACCCCAGTGTGCAGAAAGGGTCAAAACGTGTTTTTCAGCAGAAATAAACATGTTTCTGCAAGTTTGGTCAACCCCATGTAAGTTATGGGGCAGTAACAGAACACTTTTCAAAACGTGTTTTTCAGCCCGAAATAAACGCGTTTTTTCAGACAACTGAATCCCCATGTAACAGCAAGGTTCAGAAGAGCCCACACTCTCAGCTCTTAACCCCAGTGTGCAGGAAGGGTCAAAACGTGTTTTTCAGCAGAAATAAACATGTTTCTGCAAGTTTGGTCAACCCCATGTAAGTTATGGGGCAGTAACAGAACACTTTTCAAAACGTGTTTTTCAGCCCGAAATAAACGCGTTTTTTCAGACAACTGAATCCCCATGCAACAGCAAGGCTCAGAAGAGCCCACACACTCAGCTCTTAACCCCAGTGTGCAGAAAGAGTCAAAACGTGTTTTTCAGCAGAAATAAACATGTTTCTGCAAGTTTGGTCAACCCCATGTAAGTTATGGGGCAGTAACAGAACACTTTTCAAAACGTGTTTTTCAGCCCGAAATAAACGCGTTTTTTCAGACAACTGAATCACCATGTAACAGCAAGGCTCAGAGGAGCCCACACACTCAGCTCTTAACCCCAGTGTGCAGAAAGAGTCAAAACGTGTTTTTCAGCAGAAATAAACATGTTTCTGCAAGTTTGGTCAACCCCATGTAAGTTATGGGGCAGTAACAGAACACTTTTCAAAACGTGTTTTTCAGCCCGAAATAAACGCGTTTTTTCAGACAACTGAATCCCCATGTAACAGCAAGGTTCAGAAGAGCCCACACTCTCAGCTCTTAACCCCAGTGTGCAGGAAGGGTCAAAACGTGTTTTTCAGCAGAAATAAACATGTTTCTGCAAGTTTGGTCAACCCCATGTAAGTTATGGGACAGTAACAGCACACTTTTCAAAACGTGTTTTTCAGCCCGAAATAAACGCGTTTTTTCAGACAACTGAATCCCCATGTAACAGCAAGGCTCAGAGGAGCCCACACACTCAGATCTTAACCCCAGTGTGCAGAAAGGGTCAAAACGTGTTTTTCAGCAGAAATAAACATGTTTCTGCAAGTTTGGTCAACCCCATGTAAGTTATGGGGCAGTAACAGAACACTTTTCAAAACGTGTTTTTCAGCCCGAAATAAACGCGTTTTTTCAGACAACTGAATCACCATGTAACAGCAAGGCTCAGAGGAGCCCACACACTCAGCTCTTAACCCCAGTGTGCAGGAAGGGTCAAAACGTGTTTTTCAGCAGAAATAAACATGTTTCTGCAAGTTTGGTCAACCCCATGTAAGTTATGGGGCAGTAACAGAACACTTTTCAAAACGTGTTTTTCAGCCCGAAATAAACGCGTTTTTTCAGACAACTGAATCCCTATGCAACAGCAAGGCTCAGAAGAGCCCACACACTCAGCTCTTAACCCCAGTGTGCAGAAAGAGTCAAAACGTGTTTTTCAGCAGAAATAAACATGTTTCTGCAAGTTTGGTCAACCCCATGTAAGTTATGGGGCAGTAACAGAACACTTTTCAAAACGTGTTTTTCAGCCCGAAATAAACGCGTTTTTTCAGACAACTGAATCCCAATGTAACAGCAAGGCTCAGAGGAGCCCACACACTCAGCTCTTAGCCCCAGTGTGCAGAAAGTGTCAAAACGTGTTTTTCAGCAGAAATAGACATGTTTCTGCAAGTTTGGTCAACCCCATGTAAGTTATGGGGCAGTAACAGCACACTTTTCAAAACGTGTTTTTCAGCCCGAAATAAACGCGTTTTTTCAGACAACTGAATCCCCATGTAACAGCAAGGCTCAGAGGAGCCCACACACTCAGATCTTAACCCCAGTGTGCAGAAAGGGTCAAAACGTGTTTTTCAGCAGAAATAAACATGTTTCTGCAAGTTTGGTCAACCCCATGTAAGTTATGGGGCAGAAACAGAACACTTTTCAAAACGTGTTTTTCAGCCCGAAATAAACGCGTTTTTTCAGACAACTGAATCAACATGTAACAGCAAGGTTCAGAAGAGCCCACACTCTCAGCTCTTAACCCCAGTGTGCAGGAAGGGTCAAAACGTGTTTTTCAGCAGAAATAAACATGTTTCTGCAAGTTTGGTCAACCCCATGTAAGTTATGGGGCAGTAACAGAACACTTTTCAAAACGTGTTTTTCAGCCCGAAATAAACGCGTTTTTTCAGACAACTGAATCCCCATGCAACAGCAAGGCTCAGAAGAGCCCACACACTCAGCTCTTAACCCCAGTGTGCAGAAAGAGTCAAAACGTGTTTTTCAGCAGAAATAAACATGTTTCTGCAAGTTTGGTCAACCCCATGTAAGTTATGGGGCAGTAACAGAACACTTTTCAAAACGTGTTTTTCAGCCCGAAATAAACGCGTTTTTTCAGACAACTGAATCACCATGTAACAGCAAGGCTCAGAGGAGCCCACACACTCAGCTCTTAACCCCAGTGTGCAGAAAGAGTCAAAACGTGTTTTTCAGCAGAAATAAACATGTTTCTGCAAGTTTGGTCAACCCCATGTAAGTTATGGGGCAGTAACAGAACACTTTTCAAAACGTGTTTTTCAGCCCGAAATAAACGCGTTTTTTCAGACAACTGAATCCCCATGTAACAGCAAGGCTCAGAGGAGCCCACACACTCAGATCTTAACCCCAGTGTGCAGAAAGGGTCAAAACGTGTTTTTCAGCAGAAATAAACATGTTTCTGCAAGTTTGGTCAACCCCATGTAAGTTATGGGGCAGTAACAGAACACTTTTCAAAACGTGTTTTTCAGCCCGAAATAAACGCGTTTTTTCAGACAACTGAATCACCATGTAACAGCAAGGCTCAGAGGAGCCCACACACTCAGCTCTTAACCCCAGTGTGCAGGAAGGGTCAAAACGTGTTTTTCAGCAGAAATAAACATGTTTCTGCAAGTTTGGTCAACCCCATGTAAGTTATGGGGCAGTAACAGAACACTTTTCAAAACGTGTTTTTCAGCCCGAAATAAACGCGTTTTTTCAGACAACTGAATCCCCATGCAACAGCAAGGCTCAGAAGAGCCCACACACTCAGCTCTTAACCCCAGTGTGCAGAAAGTGTCAAAACGTGTTTTTCAGCAGAAATAAACATGTTTCTGCAAGTTTGGTCAACCCCATGTAAGTTATGGGACAGTAACAGCACACTTTTCAAAACGTGTTTTTCAGCCCGAAATAAACGCGTTTTTTCAGACAACTGAATCCCCATGTAACAGCAAGGCTCAGAGGAGCCCACACACTCAGATCTTAACCCCAGTGTGCAGAAAGGTTCAAAACGTGTTTTTCAGCAGAAATAAACATGTTTCTGCAAGTTTGGTCAACCCCATGTAAGTTATGGGGCAGTAACAGAACACTTTTCAAAACGTGTTTTTCAGCCCGAAATAAACGCGTTTTTTCAGACAACTGAATCCCCATGCAACAGCAAGGCTCAGAAGAGCCCACACACTCAGCTCTTAACCCCAGTGTTCAGAAAGAGTCAAAACGTGTTTTTCAGCAGAAATAAACATGTTTCTGCAATTTTGGTCAACCCCATGTAAGTTATGGGGCAGTAACAGCACACTTTTCAAAACGTGTTTTTCAGCCCGAAATAAACGCGTTTTTTCAGACAACTGAATCCCCATGTAACAGCAAGGCTCAGAGGAGCCCACACACTCAGATCTTAACCCCAGTGTGCAGAAAGGGTCAAAACGTGTTTTTCAGCAGAAATAAACATGTTTCTGCAAGTTTGGTCAACCCCATGTAAGTTATGGGGCAGTAACAGAACACTTTTCAAAACGTGTTTTTCAGCCCGAAATAAACGCGTTTTTTCAGACAACTTAATCCCCATGTAACAGCAAGGTTCAGAAGAGCCCACACTCTCAGCTCTTAACCCCAGTGTGCAGGAAGGGTCAAAACGTGTTTTTCAGCAGAAATAAACATGTTTCTGCAAGTTTGGTCAACCCCATGTAAGTTATGGGGCAGTAACAGAACACTTTTCAAAACGTGTTTTTCAGCCCGAAATAAACGCGTTTTTTCAGACAACTGAATCCCCATGCAACAGCAAGGCTCAGAAGAGCCCACACACTCAGCTCTTAACCCCAGTGTGCAGAAAGAGTCAAAACGTGTTTTTCAGCAGAAATAAACATGTTTCTGCAAGTTTGGTCAACCCCATGTAAGTTATGGGGCAGTAACAGAACACTTTTCAAAACGTGTTTTTCAGCCCGAAATAAACGCGTTTTTTCAGACAACTGAATCACCATGTAACAGCAAGGCTCAGAGGAGCCCACACACTCAGCTCTTAACCCCAGTGTGCAGAAAGAGTCAAAACGTGTTTTTCAGCAGAAATAAACATGTTTCTGCAAGTTTGGTCAACCCCATGTAAGTTATGGGGCAGTAACAGAACACTTTTCAAAACGTGTTTTTCAGCCCGAAATAAACGCGTTTTTTCAGACAACTGAATCCCCATGTAACAGCAAGGCTCAGAGGAGCCCACACACTCAGCTCTTAGCCCCAGTGTGCAGAAAGTGTCAAAACGTGTTTTTCAGCAGAAATAAACATGTTTCTGCAAGTTTGGTCAACCCCATGTAAGTTATGGGACAGTAACAGCACACTTTTCAAAACGTGTTTTTCAGCCCGAAATAAACGCGTTTTTTCAGACAACTGAATCCCCATGTAACAGCAAGGCTCAGAGGAGCCCACACACTCAGATCTTAACCCCAGTGTGCAGAAAGGGTCAAAACGTGTTTTTCAGCAGAAATAAACATGTTTCTGCAAGTTTGGTCAACCCCATGTAAGTTATGGGGCAGTAACAGAACACTTTTCAAAACGTGTTTTTCAGCCCGAAATAAACGCGTTTTTTCAGACAACTGAATCACCATGTAACAGCAAGGCTCAGAGGAGCCCACACACTCAGCTCTTAACCCCAGTGTGCAGGAAGGGTCAAAACGTGTTTTTCAGCAGAAATAAACATGTTTCTGCAAGTTTGGTCAACCCCATGTAAGTTATGGGGCAGTAACAGAACACTTTTCAAAACGTGTTTTTCAGCCCGAAATAAACGCGTTTTTTCAGACAACTGAATCCCCATGCAACAGCAAGGCTCAGAAGAGCCCACACACTCAGCTCTTAACCCCAGTGTGCAGAAAGGGTCAAAACGTGTTTTTCAGCAGAAATAAACATGTTTCTGCAAGTTTGGTCAACCCCATGTAAGTTATGGGGCAGTAACAGAACACTTTTCAAAACGTGTTTTTCAGCCCGAAATAAACGCGTTTTTTCAGACAACTGAATCACCATGTAACAGCAAGGCTCAGAGGAGCCCACACACTCAGCTCTTAACCCCAGTGTGCAGAAAGGGTCAAAACGTGTTTTTCAGCAGAAATAAACATGTTTCTGCAAGTTTGGTCAACCCCATGTAAGTTATGGGGCAGTAACAGCACACTTTTCAAAACGTGTTTTTCAGCCCGAAATAAACGCGTTTTTTCAGACAACTGAATCCCCATGTAACAGCAAGGCTCAGAGGAGCCCACACACTCAGCTCTTAGCCCCAGTGTGCAGAAAGTGTCAAAACGTGTTTTTCAGCAGAAATAAACATGTTTCTGCAAGTTTGGTCAACCCCATGTAAGTTATGGGACAGTAACAGCACACTTTTCAAAACGTGTTTTTCAGCCCGAAATAAACGCGTTTTTTTCAGAAAACTGAATCCCCATGTAACAGCAAGGCTCAGAAGAGCCCACACACTCAGCTCTTAACCCCAGTGTGCAGAAAGAGTCAAAACGTGTTTTTCAGCAGAAATAAACATGTTTCTGCAAGTTTGGTCAACCCCATGTAAGTTATGGGACAGTAACAGCACACTTTTCAAAACGTGTTTTTCAGCCCGAAATAAACGCGTTTTTTCAGACAACTGAATCCCCATGTAACAGCAAGGCTCAGAGGAGCCCACACACTCAGATCTTAACCCCAGTGTGCAGAAAGGGTCAAAACGTGTTTTTCAGCAGAAATAAACATGTTTCTGCAAGTTTGGTCAACCCCATGTAAGTTATGGGGCAGTAACAGAACACTTTTCAAAACGTGTTTTTCAGCCCGAAATAAACGCGTTTTTTCAGACAACTGAATCACCATGTAACAGCAAGGCTCAGAGGAGCCCACACACTCAGCTCTTAACCCCAGTGTGCAGGAAGGGTCAAAACATGTTTTTCAGCAGAAATAAACATGTTTCTGCAAGTTTGGTCAACCCCATGTAAGTTATGGGGCAGTAACAGAACACTTTTCAAAACGTGTTTTTCAGCCCGAAATAAACGCGTTTTTTCAGACAACTGAATCCCCATGCAACAGCAAGGCTCAGAAGAGCCCACACACTCAGCTCTTAACCCCAGTGTGCAGAAAGGGTCAAAACGTGTTTTTCAGCAGAAATAAACATGTTTCTGCAAGTTTGGTCAACCCCATGTAAGTTATGGGGCAGTAACAGAACACTTTTCAAAACGTGTTTTTCAGCCCGAAATAAACGCGTTTTTTCAGACAACTGAATCCCAATGTAACAGCAAGGCTCAGAGGAGCCCACACACTCAGCTCTTAGCCCCAGTGTGCAGAAAGTGTCAAAACGTGTTTTTTAGCAGAAATAAACATGTTTCTGCAAGTTTGGTCAACCCCATGTAAGTTATGGGGCAGTAACAGAACACTTTTCAAAACGTGTTTTTCAGCCCGAAATAAACGCGTTTTTTCAGACAACTGAATCCCCATGTAACAGCAAGGCTCAGAGGAGCCCACACACTCAGATCTTAACCCCAGTGTGCAGAAAGGGTCAAAACGTGTTTTTCAGCAGAAATAAACATGTTTCTGCAAGTTTGGTCAACCCCATGTAAGTTATGGGGCAGTAACAGAACACTTTTCAAAACGTGTTTTTCAGCCCGAAATAAACGCGTTTTTTCAGACAACTGAATCCCCATGCAACAGCAAGGCTCAGAAGAGCCCACACACTCAGCTCTTAACCCCAGTGTGCAGAAAGAGTCAAAACGTGTTTTTCAGCAGAAATAAACATGTTTCTGCAATTTTGGTCAACCCCATGTAAGTTATGGGGCAGTAACAGCACACTTTTCAAAACGTGTTTTTCAGCTCGAAATAAACGCGTATTTTCAGACAACTGAATCCCCATGTAACAGCAAGGCTCAGAGGAGCCCACACACTCAGATCTTAACCCCAGTGTGCAGAAAGGGTCAAAACGTGTTTTTCAGCAGAAATAAACATGTTTCTGCAAGTTTGGTCAACCCCATGTAAGTTATGGGACAGTAACAGCACACTTTTCAAAACATGTTTTTCAGCCCGAAATAAACGCGTTTTTTCAGACAACTGAATCCCAATGTAACAGCAAGGCTCAGAGGAGCCCACACACTCAGCTCTTAGCCCCAGTGTGCAGAAAGTGTCAAAACGTGTTTTTCAGCAGAAATAAACATGTTTCTGCAAGTTTGGTCAACCCCATGTAAGTTATGGGGCAGTAACAGCACACTTTTCAAAACGTGTTTTTCAGCCCGAAATAAACGCGTTTTTTCAGACAACTGAATCCCCATGTAACAGCAAGGCTCAGAGGAGCCCACACACTCAGATCTTAACCCCAGTGTGCAGAAAGGGTCAAAACGTGTTTTTCAGCAGAAATAAACATGTTTCTGCAAGTTTGGTCAACCCCATGTAAGTTATGGGGCAGTAACAGAACACTTTTCAAAACGTGTTTTTCAGCCCGAAATAAACGCGTTTTTTCAGACAACTGAATCCCCATGCAACAGCAAGGCTCAGAAGAGACCACACACTCAGCTCTTAACCCCAGTGTGCAGAAAGAGTCAAAACGTGTTTTTCAGCAGAAATAAACATGTTTCTGCAATTTTGGTCAACCCCATGTAAGTTATGGGGCAGTAACAGCACACTTTTCAAAACGTGTTTTTCAGCCCGAAATAAACGCGTTTTTTCAGACAACTGAATCCCCATGTAACAGCAAGGCTCAGAGGAGCCCACACACTCAGATCTTAACCCCAGTGTGCAGAAAGGGTCAAAACGTGTTTTTCAGCAGAAATAAACATGTTTCTGCAAGTTTGGTCAACCCCATGTAAGTTATGGGACAGTAACAGCACACTTTTCAAAACGTGTTTTTCAGCCCGAAATAAACGCGTTTTTTCAGACAACTGAATCCCCATGTAACAGCAAGACTCAGAGGAGCCCACACACTCAGATCTTAACCCCAGTGTGCAGAAAGGGTCAAAACGTGTTTTTCAGCAGAAATAAACATGTTTCTGCAAGTTTGGTCAACCCCATGTAAGTTATGGGGCAGTAACAGAACACTTTTCAAAACGTGTTTTTCAGCCCGAAATAAACGCGTTTTTTCAGACAACTGAATCACCATGTAACAGCAAGGCTCAGAGGAGCCCACACACTCAGCTCTTAACCCCAGTGTGCAGGAAGGGTCAAAACGTGTTTTTCAGCAGAAATAAACATGTTTCTGCAAGTTTGGTCAACCCCATGTAAGTTATGGGGCAGTAACAGAACACTTTTCAAAACGTGTTTTTCAGCCCGAAATAAACGCGTTTTTTCAGACAACTGAATCCCCATGCAACAGTAAGGCTCAGAAGAGCCCACACACTCAGCTCTTAACCCCAGTGTGCAGAAAGAGTCAAAACGTGTTTTTCAGCAGAAATAAACATGTTTCTGCAAGTTTGGTCAACCCCATGTAAGTTATGGGGCAGTAACAGAACACTTTTCAAAACGTGTTTTTCAGCCCGAAATAAACGCGTTTTTTCAGACAACTGAATCCCCATGTAACAGAAAGGCTCAGAGGAGCCCACACACTCAGATCTTAACCCCAGTGTGCACAAAGGGTCAAAACGTGTTTTTCAGCAGAAATAAACATGTTTCTGCAAGTTTGGTCAACCCCATGTAAGTTATGTGGCAGTAACAGAACACTTTTCAAAACGTGTTTTTCAGCCCGAAATAAACGCGTTTTTTCAGACAACTGAATCCCCATGCAACAGCAAGGCTCAGAAGAGCCCACACACTCAGCTCTTAACCCCAGTGTGCAGAAAGAGTCAAAACGTGTTTTTCAGCAGAAATAAACATGTTTCTGCAATTTTGGTCAACCCCATGTAAGTTATGGGGCAGTAACAGCACACTTTTCAAAACGTGTTTTTCAGCCCGAAATAAACGCGTTTTTTCAGACAACTGAATCCCCATGTAACAGCAAGGTTCAGAAGAGCCCACACTCTCAGCTCTTAACCCCAGTGTGCAGGAAGGGTCAAAACGTGTTTTTCAGCAGAAATAAACATGTTTCTGCAAGTTTGGTCAACCCCATGTAAGTTATGGGACATTAACAGCACACTTTTCAAAACATGTTTTTCAGCCCCAAAATAAACGCGTTTTTTCAGACAACTGAATCCCCATGTAACAGCAAGACTCAGAGGAGCCCACACACTCAGATCTTAACCCCAGTGTACAGAAAGGGTAAAAACGTGTTTTTCAGCAGAAATAAACATGTTTCTGCAAGTTTGGTCAACCCCATGTAAGTTATGGGGCAGTAACAGAACACTTTTCAAAACGTGTTTTTCAGCCCGAAATAAACGCGTTTTTTCAGACAACTGAATCCCCATGTAACAGCAAGGTTCAGAAGAGCCCACACTCTCAGCTCTTAACCCCAGTGTGCAGGAAGGGTCAAAACGTGTTTTTCAGCAGAAATAAACATGTTTCTGCAAGTTTGGTCAACCCCATGTAAGTTATGGGGCAGTAACAGAACACTTTTCAAAACGTGTTTTTCAGCCCGAAATAAACGCGTTTTTTCAGACAACTGAATCCCCATGCAACAGCAAGGCTCAGAAGAGCAACCACACTCAGCTCTTAACCCCAGTGTGCAGAAAGAGTCAAAACGTGTTTTTCAGCAGAAATAAACATGTTTCTGCAAGTTTGGTCAACCCCATGTAAGTTATGGGGCAGTAACAGAACACTTTTCAAAACGTGTTTTTCAGCCCGAAATAAACGCGTTTTTTCAGACAACTGAATCCCCATGTAACAGCAAGGTTCAGAAGAGCCCACACTCTCAGCTCTTAACCCCAGTGTGCAGGAAGGGTCAAAACGTGTTTTTCAGCAGAAATAAACATGTTTCTGCAAGTTTGGTCAACCCCATGTAAGTTATGGGGCAGTGACAGAACACTTTTCAAAACGTGTTTTTCAGCCCGAAATAAACGCGTTTTTTCAGACAACTGAATCCCCATGCAACAGCAAGGCTCAGAAGAGCAACCACACTCAGCTCTTAACCCCAGTGTGCAGAAAGAGTCAAAACGTGTTTTTCAGCAGAAATAAACATGTTTCTGCAAGTTTGGTCAACCCCATGTAAGTTATGGGGCAGTAACAGAACACTTTTCAAAACGTGTTTTTCAGCCCGAAATAAACGCGTTTTTTCAGACAACTGAATCACCATGTAACAGCAAGGCTCAGAGGAGCCCACACACTCAGCTCTTAACCCCAGTGTGCAGAAAGAGTCAAAACGTGTTTTTCAGCAGAAATAAACATGTTTCTGCAAGTTTGGTCAACCCCATGTAAGTTATGGGGCAGTAACAGAACACTTTTCAAAACGTGTTTTTCAGCCCGAAATAAACGCGTTTTTTCAGACAACTGAATCCCCATGTAACAGCAAGGCTCAGAGGAGCCCACACACTCAGCTCTTAGCCCCAGTGTGCAGAAAGGGTCAAAACGTGTTTTTCAGCAGAAATAAACATGTTTCTGCAAGTTTGGTCAACCCCATGTAAGTTATGGGGCAGTAACAGAACACTTTTCAAAACGTGTTTTTCAGCCCGAAATAAACGCGTTTTTTCAGACAACTGAATCCCCATGCAACAGCAAGGCTCAGAAGAGCCCACACACTCAGCTCTTAACCCCAGTGTGCAGAAAGAGTCAAAACGTGTTTTTCAGCAGAAATAAACATGTTTCTGCAATTTTGGTCAACCCCATGTAAGTTATGGGGCAGTAACAGCACACTTTTCAAAACGTGTTTTTCAGCCGAAATAAACGCGTTTTTTCAGACAACTGAATCCCCATGTAACAGCAAGGTTCAGAAGAGCCCACACTCTCAGCTCTTAACCCCAGTGTGCAGGAAGGGTCAAAACGTGTTTTTCAGCAGAAATAAACATGTTTCTGCAAGTTTGGTCAACCCCATGTAAGTTATGGGACAGTAACAGCACACTTTTCAAAACGTGTTTTTCAGCCCGAAATAAACGCGTTTTTTCAGACAACTGAATCCCCATGTAACAGCAAGACTCAGAGGAGCCCACACACTCAGATCTTAACCCCAGTGTGCAGAAAGGGTAAAAACGTGTTTTTCAGCAGAAATAAACATGTTTCTGCAAGTTTGGTCAACCCCATGTAAGTTATGGGGCAGTAACAGAACACTTTTCAAAACGTGTTTTTCAGCTCGAAATAAACGCGTTTTTTCAGACAACTGAATCCCCATGTAACAGCAAGGTTCAGAAGAGCCCACACTCTCAGCTCTTAACCCCAGTGTGCAGGAAGGGTCAAAACGTGTTTTTCTCAGAAATAAACATGTTTCTGCAAGTTTGGTCAACCCCATGTAAGTTATGGGGCAGTAACAGAACACTTTTCAAAACGTGTTTTTCAGCCCGAAATAAACGCGTTTTTTCAGACAACTGAATCCCCATGCAACAGCAAGGCTCAGAAGAGCCCACACACTCAGCTCTTAACCCCAGTGTGCAGAAAGAGTCAAAACGTGTTTTTCAGCAGAAATAAACATGTTTCTGCAAGTTTGGTCAACCCCATGTAAGTTATGGGGCAGTAACAGAACACTTTTCAAAACGTGTTTTTCAGCCCGAAATAAACGCGTTTTTTCAGACAACTGAATCCCCATGTAACAGCAAGGCTCAGAGGAGCCCACACACTCAGCTCTTAGCCCCAGTGTGCAGGAAGGGTCAAAACGTGTTTTTCAGCAGAAATAAACATGTTTCTGCACGTTTGGTCAACCCCATGTAAGTTATGGGGCAGTAACAGAACACTTTTCAAAACGTGTTTTTCAGCCCGAAATAAACGCGTTTTTTCAGACAACTGAATCCCCATGCAACAGCAAGGCTCAGAAGAGCCCACACACTCAGCTCTTAACCCCAGTGTGCAGAAAGAGTCAAAACGTGTTTTTCAGCAGAAATAAACATGTTTCTGCAATTTTGGTCAACCCCATGTAAGTTATGGGGCAGTAACAGCACACTTTTCAAAACGTGTTTTTCAGCCCGAAATAAACGCGTTTTTTCAGACAACTGAATCCCCATGTAACAGCAAGGTTCAGAGGAGCCCACACACTCAGCTCTTAACCCCAGTGTGCAGGAAGGGTCAAAACGTGTTTTTCAGCAGAAATAAACATGTTTCTGCAAGTTTGGTCAACCCCATGTAAGTTATGGGGCAGTAACAGAAAACTTTTCAAAACGTGTTTTTCAGCCCGAAATAAACGCGTTTTTTCAGACAACTGAATCCCCATGCAACAGCAAGGCTCAGAAGAGCCCACACACTCAGCTCTTAACCCCAGTGTGCAGAAAGGGTCAAAACGTGTTTTTCAGCAGAAATAAACATGTTTCTGCAAGTTTGGTCAACCCCATGTAAGTTATGGGGCAGTAACAGAACACTTTTCAAAACGTGTTTTTCAGCCCGAAATAAACGCGTTTTTTCAGACAACTGAATCACCATGTAACAGCAAGGCTCAGAGGAGCCCACACACTCAGCTCTTAACCCCAGTGTGCAGGAAGGGTCAAAACGTGTTTTTCAGCAGAAATAAACATGTTTCTGCAAGTTTGGTCAACCCCATGTAAGTTATGGGGCAGTAACAGAACACTTTTCAAAACGTGTTTTTCAGCCCGAAATAAACGCGTTTTTTCAGACAACTGAATCCCCATGCAACAGCAAGGCTCAGAAGAGCCCACACTCTCAGCTCTTAACCCCAGTGTGCAGGAAGGGTCAAAACGTGTTTTTCAGCAGAAATAAACATGTTTCTGCAAGTTTGGTCAACCCCATGTAAGTTATGGGGCAGTAACAGAACACTTTTCAAAACGTGTTTTTCAGCCCGAAATAAACGCGTTTTTTCAGACAACTGAATCCCCATGCAACAGCAAGGCTCAGAAGAGCCCACACACTCAGCTCTTAACCCCAGTGTGCAGAAAGAGTCAAAACGTGTTTTTCAGCAGAAATAAACATGTTTCTGCAAGTTTGGTCAACCCCATGTAAGTTATGGGGCAGTAACAGAACACTTTTCAAAACGTGTTTTTCAGCCCGAAATAAACGCGTTTTTTCAGACAACTGAATCACCATGTAACAGCAAGGCTCAGAGGAGCCCACACACTCAGCTCTTAACCCCAGTGTGCAGAAAGAGTCAAAACGTGTTTTTCAGCAGAAATAAACATGTTTCTGCAAGTTTGGTCAACCCCATGTAAGTTATGGGGCAGTAACAGAACACTTTTCAAAACGTGTTTTTCAGCCCGAAATAAACGCGTTTTTTCAGACAACTGAATCCCCATGTAACAGCAAGGTTCAGAAGAGCCCACACTCTCAGCTCTTAACCCCAGTGTGCAGGAAGGGTCAAAACGTGTTTTTCAGCAGAAATAAACATGTTTCTGCAAGTTTGGTCAACCCCATGTAAGTTATGGGACAGTAACAGCACACTTTTCAAAACGTGTTTTTCAGCCCGAAATAAACGCGTTTTTTCAGACAACTGAATCCCCATGTAACAGCAAGGCTCAGAGGAGCCCACACACTCAGATCTTAACCCCAGTGTGCAGAAAGGGTCAAAACGTGTTTTTCAGCAGAAATAAACATGTTTCTGCAAGTTTGGTCAACCCCATGTAAGTTATGGGGCAGTAACAGAACACTTTTCAAAACGTGTTTTTCAGCCCGAAATAAACGCGTTTTTTCAGACAACTGAATCACCATGTAACAGCAAGGCTCAGAGGAGCCCACACACTCAGCTCTTAACCCCAGTGTGCAGGAAGGGTCAAAACGTGTTTTTCAGCAGAAATAAACATGTTTCTGCAAGTTTGGTCAACCCCATGTAAGTTATGGGGCAGTAACAGAACACTTTTAAAAACGTGTTTTTCAGCCCGAAATAAACGCGTTTTTTCAGACAACTGAATACCCATGCAACAGCAAGGCTCAGAAGAGCCCACACACTCAGCTCTTAACCCCAGTGTGCAGAAAGAGTCAAAACGTGTTTTTCAGCAGAAATAAACATGTTTCTGCAAGTTTGGTCAACCCCATGTAAGTTATGGGGCAGTAACAGAACACTTTTCAAAACGTGTTTTTCAGCCCGAAATAAACGCGTTTTTTCAGACAACTGAATCCCAATGTAACAGCAAGGCTCAGAGGAGCCCACACACTCAGCTCTTAGCCCCAGTGTGCAGAAAGTGTCAAAACGTGTTTTTCAGCAGAAATAAACATGTTTCTGCAAGTTTGGTCAACCCCATGTAAGTTATGGGGCAGTAACAGCACACTTTTCAAAACGTGTTTTTCAGCCCGAAATAAACGCGTTTTTTCAGACAACTGAATCCCCATGTAACAGCAAGGCTCAGAGGAGCCCACACACTCAGATCTTAACCCCAGTGTGCAGAAAGGTTCAAAACGTGTTTTTCAGCAGAAATAAACATGTTTCTGCAAGTTTGGTCAACCCCATGTAAGTTATGGGGCAGAAACAGAACACTTTTCAAAACGTGTTTTTCAGCCCGAAATAAACGCGTTTTTTCAGACAACTGAATCCCCATGTAACAGCAAGGTTCAGAAGAGCCCACACTCTCAGCTCTTAACCGCAGTGTGCAGGAAGGGTCAAAACGTGTTTTTCAGCAGAAATAAACATGTTTCTGCAAGTTTGGTCAACCCCATGTAAGTTATGGGGCAGTAACAGAACACTTTTCAAAACGTGTTTTTCAGCCCGAAATAAACGCGTTTTTTCAGACAACTGAATCCCCATGCAACAGCAAGGCTCAGAAGAGCCCACACACTCAGCTCTTAACCCCAGTGTGCAGAAAGAGTCAAAACGTGTTTTTCAGCAGAAATAAACATGTTTCTGCAAGTTTGGTCAACCCCATGTAAGTTATGGGGCAGTAACAGAACACTTTTCAAAACGTGTTTTTCAGCCCGAAATAAACGCGTTTTTTCAGACAACTGAATCACCATGTAACAGCAAGGCTCAGAGGAGCCCACACACTCAGCTCTTAACCCCAGTGTGCAGAAAGAGTCAAAACGTGTTTTTCAGCAGAAATAAACATGTTTCTGCAAGTTTGGTCAACCCCATGTAAGTTATGGGGCAGTAACAGAACACTTTTCAAAACGTGTTTTTCAGCCCGAAATAAACGCGTTTTTTCAGACAACTGAATCCCCATGTAACAGCAAGGCTCAGAGGAGCCCACACACTCAGATCTTAACCCCAGTGTGCAGAAAGGGTCAAAACGTGTTTTTCAGCAGAAATAAACATGTTTCTGCAAGTTTGGTCAACCCCATGTAAGTTATGGGGCAGTAACAGAACACTTTTCAAAACGTGTTTTTCAGCCCGAAATAAACGCGTTTTTTCAGAAAACTGAATCCCCATGTAACAGCAAGGCTCAGAGGAGCCCACACACTCAGATCTTAACCCCAGTGTGCAGAAAGGGTCAAAACGTGTTTTTCAGCAGAAATAAACATGTTTCTGCAAGTTTGGTCAACCCCATGTAAGTTATGGGGCAGTAACAGAACACTTTTCAAAACGTGTTTTTCAGCCCGAAATAAACGCGTTTTTTCAGACAACTGAATCCCCATGCAACAGCAAGGCTCAGAAGAGCCCACACACTCAGCTCTTAACCCCAGTGTGCAGAAAGAGTCAAAACGTGTTTTTCAGCAGAAATAAACATGTTTCTGCAAGTTTGGTCAACCCCATGTAAGTTATGGGGCAGTAACAGAACACTTTTCAAAACGTGTTTTTCAGCCCGAAATAAACGCGTTTTTTCAGACAACTTAATCCCCATGTAACAGCAAGGTTCAGAAGAGCCCACACTCTCAGCTCTTAACCCCAGTGTGCAGGAAGGGTCAAAACGTGTTTTTCAGCAGAAATAAACATGTTTCTGCAAGTTTGGTCAACCCCATGTAAGTTATGGGGCAGTAACAGAACACTTTTCAAAACGTGTTTTTCAGCCCGAAATAAACGCGTTTTTTCAGACAACTGAATCCCCATGCAACAGCAAGGCTCAGAAGAGCCCACACACTCAGCTCTTAACCCCAGTGTGCAGAAAGAGTCAAAACGTGTTTTTCAGCAGAAATAAACATGTTTCTGCAAGTTTGGTCAACCCCATGTAAGTTATGGGGCAGTAACAGAACACTTTTCAAAACGTGTTTTTCAGCCCGAAATAAACGCGTTTTTTCAGACAACTGAATCACCATGTAACAGCAAGGCTCAGAGGAGCCCACACACTCAGCTCTTAACCCCAGTGTGCAGAAAGAGTCAAAACGTGTTTTTCAGCAGAAATAAACATGTTTCTGCAAGTTTGGTCAACCCCATGTAAGTTATGGGGCAGTAACAGAACACTTTTAAAAACGTGTTTTTCAGCCCGAAATAAACGCGTTTTTTCAGACAACTGAATCCCCATGCAACAGCAAGGCTCAGAAGAGCCCACACACTCAGCTCTTAACCCCAGTGTGCAGAAAGAGTCAAAACGTGTTTTTCAGCAGAAATAAACATGTTTCTGCAAGTTTGGTCAACCCCATGTAAGTTATGGGGCAGTAACAGAACACTTTTCAAAACGTGTTTTTCAGCCCGAAATAAACGCGTTTTTTCAGACAACTGAATCCCAATGTAACAGCAAGGCTCAGAGGAGCCCACACACTCAGCTCTTAGCCCCAGTGTGCAGAAAGTGTCAAAACGTGTTTTTCAGCAGAAATAAACATGTTTCTGCAAGTTTGGTCAACCCCATGTAAGTTATGGGGCAGTAACAGCACACTTTTCAAAACGTGTTTTTCAGCCCGAAATAAACGCGTTTTTTCAGACAACTGAATCCCCATGTAACAGCAAGGCTCAGAGGAGCCCACACACTCAGATCTTAACCCCAGTGTGCAGAAAGGTTCAAAACGTGTTTTTCAGCAGAAATAAACATGTTTCTGCAAGTTTGGTCAACCCCATGTAAGTTATGGGGCAGAAACAGAACACTTTTCAAAACGTGTTTTTCAGCCCGAAATAAACGCGTTTTTTCAGACAACTGAATCCCCATGTAACAGCAAGGTTCAGAAGAGCCCACACTCTCAGCTCTTAACCGCAGTGTGCAGGAAGGGTCAAAACGTGTTTTTCAGCAGAAATAAACATGTTTCTGCAAGTTTGGTCAACCCCATGTAAGTTATGGGGCAGTAACAGAACACTTTTCAAAACGTGTTTTTCAGCCCGAAATAAACGCGTTTTTTCAGACAACTGAATCCCCATGCAACAGCAAGGCTCAGAAGAGCCCACACACTCAGCTCTTAACCCCAGTGTGCAGAAAGAGTCAAAACGTGTTTTTCAGCAGAAATAAACATGTTTCTGCAAGTTTGGTCAACCCCATGTAAGTTATGGGGCAGTAACAGAACACTTTTCAAAACGTGTTTTTCAGCCCGAAATAAACGCGTTTTTTCAGACAACTGAATCACCATGTAACAGCAAGGCTCAGAGGAGCCCACACACTCAGCTCTTAACCCCAGTGTGCAGAAAGAGTCAAAACGTGTTTTTCAGCAGAAATAAACATGTTTCTGCAAGTTTGGTCAACCCCATGTAAGTTATGGGGCAGTAACAGAACACTTTTCAAAACGTGTTTTTCAGCCCGAAATAAACGCGTTTTTTCAGACAACTGAATCCCCATGTAACAGCAAGGCTCAGAGGAGCCCACACACTCAGATCTTAACCCCAGTGTGCAGAAAGGGTCAAAACGTGTTTTTCAGCAGAAATAAACATGTTTCTGCAAGTTTGGTCAACCCCATGTAAGTTATGGGGCAGTAACAGAACACTTTTCAAAACGTGTTTTTCAGCCCGAAATAAACGCGTTTTTTCAGAAAACTGAATCCCCATGTAACAGCAAGGCTCAGAGGAGCCCACACACTCAGATCTTAACCCCAGTGTGCAGAAAGGGTCAAAACGTGTTTTTCAGCAGAAATAAACATGTTTCTGCAAGTTTGGTCAACCCCATGTAAGTTATGGGGCAGTAACAGAACACTTTTCAAAACGTGTTTTTCAGCCCGAAATAAACGCGTTTTTTCAGACAACTGAATCCCCATGCAACAGCAAGGCTCAGAAGAGCCCACACACTCAGCTCTTAACCCCAGTGTGCAGAAAGAGTCAAAACGTGTTTTTCAGCAGAAATAAACATGTTTCTGCAAGTTTGGTCAACCCCATGTAAGTTATGGGGCAGTAACAGAACACTTTTCAAAACGTGTTTTTCAGCCCGAAATAAACGCGTTTTTTCAGACAACTGAATCCCCATGCAACAGCAAGGCTCAGAAGAGCCCACACACTCAGCTCTTAACCCCAGTGTGCAGAAAGAGTCAAAACGTGTTTTTCAGCAGAAATAAACATGTTTCTGCAAGTTTGGTCAACCCCATGTAAGTTATGGGGCAGTAACAGAACACTTTTCAAAACGTGTTTTTCAGCCCGAAATAAACGCGTTTTTTCAGACAACTGAATCACCATGTAACAGCAAGGCTCAGAGGAGCCCACACACTCAGCTCTTAACCCCAGTGTGCAGAAAGAGTCAAAACGTGTTTTTCAGCAGAAATAAACATGTTTCTGCAAGTTTGGTCAACCCCATGTAAGTTATGGGGCAGTAACAGAACACTTTTCAAAACGTGTTTTTCAGCCCGAAATAAACGCGTTTTTTCAGACAACTGAATCCCCATGTAACAGCAAGGCTCAGAGGAGCCCACACACTCAGCTCTTAGCCCCAGTGTGCAGAAAGTGTCAAAACGTGTTTTTCAGCAGAAATAAACATGTTTCTGCAAGTTTGGTCAACCCCATGTAAGTTATGGGACAGTAACAGCACACTTTTCAAAACGTGTTTTTCAGCCCGAAATAAACGCGTTTTTTCAGACAACTGAATCCCCATGTAACAGCAAGGCTCAGAGGAGCCCACACACTCAGATCTTAACCCCAGTGTGCAGAAAGGGTCAAAACGTGTTTTTCAGCAGAAATAAACATGTTTCTGCAAGTTTGGTCAACCCCATGTAAGTTATGGGGCAGTAACAGAACACTTTTCAAAACGTGTTTTTCAGCCCGAAATAAACGCGTTTTTTCAGACAACTGAATCACCATGTAACAGCAAGGCTCAGAGGAGCCCACACACTCAGCTCTTAACCCCAGTGTGCAGGAAGGGTCAAAACGTGTTTTTCAGCAGAAATAAACATGTTTCTGCAAGTTTGGTCAACCCCATGTAAGTTATGGGGCAGTAACAGAACACTTTTCAAAACGTGTTTTTCAGCCCGAAATAAACGCGTTTTTTCAGACAACTGAATCCCCATGCAACAGCAAGGCTCAGAAGAGCCCACACACTCAGCTCTTAACCCCAGTGTGCAGAAAGGGTCAAAACGTGTTTTTCAGCAGAAATAAACATGTTTCTGCAAGTTTGGTCAACCCCATGTAAGTTATGGGGCAGTAACAGAACACTTTTCAAAACGTGTTTTTCAGCCCGAAATAAACGCGTTTTTTCAGACAACTGAATCACCATGTAACAGCAAGGCTCAGAGGAGCCCACACACTCAGCTCTTAACCCCAGTGTGCAGGAAGGGTCAAAACGTGTTTTTCAGCAGAAATAAACATGTTTCTGCAAGTTTGGTCAACCCCATGTAAGTTATGGGGCAGTAACAGAACACTTTTCAAAACGTGTTTTTCAGCCCGAAATAAACGCGTTTTTTCAGACAACTGAATCCCCATGCAACAGCAAGGCTCAGAAGAGCCCACACACTCAGCTCTTAACCCCAGTGTGCAGAAAGAGTCAAAACGTGTTTTTCAGCAGAAATAAACATGTTTCTGCAAGTTTGGTCAACCCCATGTAAGTTATGGGGCAGTAACAGAACACTTTTCAAAACGTGTTTTTCAGCGCGAAATAAACGCGTTTTTTCAGACAACTGAATCCCAATGTAACAGCAAGGCTCAGAGGAGCCCACACACTCAGCTCTTAGCCCCAGTGTGCAGAAAGTGTCAAAACGTGTTTTTTAGCAGAAATAAACATGTTTCTGCAAGTTTGGTCAACCCCATGTAAGTTATGGGGCAGTAACAGAACACTTTTCAAAACGTGTTTTTCAGCCCGAAATAAACGCGTTTTTTCAGACAACTGAATCCCCATGTAACAGCAAGGCTCAGAGGAGCCCACACACTCAGATCTTAACCCCAGTGTGCAGAAAGGGTCAAAACGTGTTTTTCAGCAGAAATAAACATGTTTCTGCAAGTTTGGTCAACCCCATGTAAGTTATGGGGCAGTAACAGAACACTTTTCAAAACGTGTTTTTCAGCCCGAAATAAACGCGTTTTTTCAGACAACTGAATCCCCATGCAACAGCAAGGCTCAGAAGAGCCCACACACTCAGCTCTTAACCCCAGTGTGCAGAAAGAGTCAAAACGTGTTTTTCAGCAGAAATAAACATGTTTCTGCAATTTTGGTCAACCCCATGTAAGTTATGGGGCAGTAACAGCACACTTTTCAAAACGTGTTTTTCAGCCCGAAATAAACGCGTTTTTTCAGACAACTGAATCCCCATGTAACAGCAAGGCTCAGAGGAGCCCACACACTCAGATCTTAACCCCAGTGTGCAGAAAGGTTCAAAACGTGTTTTTCAGCAGAAATAAACATGTTTCTGCAAGTTTGGTCAACCCCATGTAAGTTATGGGGCAGAAACAGAACACTTTTCAAAACGTGTTTTTCAGCCCGAAATAAACGCGTTTTTTCAGACAACTGAATCCCCATGTAACAGCAAGGTTCAGAAGAGCCCACACTCTCAGCTCTTAACCGCAGTGTGCAGGAAGGGTCAAAACGTGTTTTTCAGCAGAAATAAACATGTTTCTGCAAGTTTGGTCAACCCCATGTAAGTTATGGGGCAGTAACAGAACACTTTTCAAAACGTGTTTTTCAGCCCGAAATAAACGCGTTTTTTCAGACAACTGAATCCCCATGCAACAGCAAGGCTCAGAAGAGCCCACACACTCAGCTCTTAACCCCAGTGTGCAGAAAGAGTCAAAACGTGTTTTTCAGCAGAAATAAACATGTTTCTGCAAGTTTGGTCAACCCCATGTAAGTTATGGGGCAGTAACAGAACACTTTTCAAAACGTGTTTTTCAGCCCGAAATAAACGCGTTTTTTCAGACAACTGAATCACCATGTAACAGCAAGGCTCAGAGGAGCCCACACACTCAGCTCTTAACCCCAGTGTGCAGAAAGAGTCAAAACGTGTTTTTCAGCAGAAATAAACATGTTTCTGCAAGTTTGGTCAACCCCATGTAAGTTATGGGGCAGTAACAGAACACTTTTCAAAACGTGTTTTTCAGCCCGAAATAAACGCGTTTTTTCAGACAACTGAATCCCCATGTAACAGCAAGGCTCAGAGGAGCCCACACACTCAGATCTTAACCCCAGTGTGCAGAAAGGGTCAAAACGTGTTTTTCAGCAGAAATAAACATGTTTCTGCAAGTTTGGTCAACCCCATGTAAGTTATGGGGCAGTAACAGAACACTTTTCAAAACGTGTTTTTCAGCCCGAAATAAACGCGTTTTTTCAGACAACTGAATCACCATGTAACAGCAAGGCTCAGAGGAGCCCACACACTCAGCTCTTAACCCCAGTGTGCAGGAAGGGTCAAAACGTGTTTTTCAGCAGAAATAAACATGTTTCTGCAAGTTTGGTCAACCCCATGTAAGTTATGGGGCAGTAACAGAACACTTTTCAAAACGTGTTTTTCAGCCCGAAATAAACGCGTTTTTTCAGACAACTGAATCCCCATGCAACAGCAAGGCTCAGAAGAGCCCACACACTCAGCTCTTAACCCCAGTGTGCAGAAAGGGTCAAAACGTGTTTTTCAGCAGAAATAAACATGTTTCTGCAAGTTTGGTCAACCCCATGTAAGTTATGGGGCAGTAACAGAACACTTTTCAAAACGTGTTTTTCAGCCCGAAATAAACGCGTTTTTTCAGACAACTGAATCACCATGTAACAGCAAGGCTCAGAGGAGCCCACACACTCAGCTCTTAACCCCAGTGTGCAGGAAGGGTCAAAACGTGTTTTTCAGCAGAAATAAACATGTTTCTGCAAGTTTGGTCAACCCCATGTAAGTTATGGGGCAGTAACAGAACACTTTTCAAAACGTGTTTTTCAGCCCGAAATAAACGCGTTTTTTCAGACAACTGAATCCCCATGCAACAGCAAGGCTCAGAAGAGCCCACACACTCAGCTCTTAACCCCAGTGTGCAGAAAGAGTCAAAACGTGTTTTTCAGCAGAAATAAACATGTTTCTGCAAGTTTGGTCAACCCCATGTAAGTTATGGGGCAGTAACAGAACACTTTTCAAAACGTGTTTTTCAGCGCGAAATAAACGCGTTTTTTCAGACAACTGAATCCCAATGTAACAGCAAGGCTCAGAGGAGCCCACACACTCAGCTCTTAGCCCCAGTGTGCAGAAAGTGTCAAAACGTGTTTTTTAGCAGAAATAAACATGTTTCTGCAAGTTTGGTCAACCCCATGTAAGTTATGGGGCAGTAACAGAACACTTTTCAAAACGTGTTTTTCAGCCCGAAATAAACGCGTTTTTTCAGACAACTGAATCCCCATGTAACAGCAAGGCTCAGAGGAGCCCACACACTCAGATCTTAACCCCAGTGTGCAGAAAGGGTCAAAACGTGTTTTTCAGCAGAAATAAACATGTTTCTGCAAGTTTGGTCAACCCCATGTAAGTTATGGGGCAGTAACAGAACACTTTTCAAAACGTGTTTTTCAGCCCGAAATAAACGCGTTTTTTCAGACAACTGAATCCCCATGCAACAGCAAGGCTCAGAAGAGCCCACACACTCAGCTCTTAACCCCAGTGTGCAGAAAGAGTCAAAACGTGTTTTTCAGCAGAAATAAACATGTTTCTGCAATTTTGGTCAACCCCATGTAAGTTATGGGGCAGTAACAGCACACTTTTCAAAACGTGTTTTTCAGCCCGAAATAAACGCGTTTTTTCAGACAACTGAATCCCCATGTAACAGCAAGGCTCAGAGGAGCCCACACACTCAGATCTTAACCCCAGTGTGCAGAAAGGTTCAAAACGTGTTTTTCAGCAGAAATAAACATGTTTCTGCAAGTTTGGTCAACCCCATGTAAGTTATGGGGCAGAAACAGAACACTTTTCAAAACGTGTTTTTCAGCCCGAAATAAACGCGTTTTTTCAGACAACTGAATCCCCATGTAACAGCAAGGTTCAGAAGAGCCCACACTCTCAGCTCTTAACCGCAGTGTGCAGGAAGGGTCAAAACGTGTTTTTCAGCAGAAATAAACATGTTTCTGCAAGTTTGGTCAACCCCATGTAAGTTATGGGGCAGTAACAGAACACTTTTCAAAACGTGTTTTTCAGCCCGAAATAAACGCGTTTTTTCAGACAACTGAATCCCCATGCAACAGCAAGGCTCAGAAGAGCCCACACACTCAGCTCTTAACCCCAGTGTGCAGAAAGAGTCAAAACGTGTTTTTCAGCAGAAATAAACATGTTTCTGCAAGTTTGGTCAACCCCATGTAAGTTATGGGGCAGTAACAGAACACTTTTCAAAACGTGTTTTTCAGCCCGAAATAAACGCGTTTTTTCAGACAACTGAATCACCATGTAACAGCAAGGCTCAGAGGAGCCCACACACTCAGCTCTTAACCCCAGTGTGCAGAAAGAGTCAAAACGTGTTTTTCAGCAGAAATAAACATGTTTCTGCAAGTTTGGTCAACCCCATGTAAGTTATGGGGCAGTAACAGAACACTTTTCAAAACGTGTTTTTCAGCCCGAAATAAACGCGTTTTTTCAGACAACTGAATCCCCATGTAACAGCAAGGCTCAGAGGAGCCCACACACTCAGATCTTAACCCCAGTGTGCAGAAAGGGTCAAAACGTGTTTTTCAGCAGAAATAAACATGTTTCTGCAAGTTTGGTCAACCCCATGTAAGTTATGGGGCAGTAACAGAACACTTTTCAAAACGTGTTTTTCAGCCCGAAATAAACGCGTTTTTTCAGAAAACTGAATCCCCATGTAACAGCAAGGCTCAGAGGAGCCCACACACTCAGATCTTAACCCCAGTGTGCAGAAAGGGTCAAAACGTGTTTTTCAGCAGAAATAAACATGTTTCTGCAAGTTTGGTCAACCCCATGTAAGTTATGGGGCAGTAACAGAACACTTTTCAAAACGTGTTTTTCAGCCCGAAATAAACGCGTTTTTTCAGACAACTGAATCCCCATGCAACAGCAAGGCTCAGAAGAGCCCACACACTCAGCTCTTAACCCCAGTGTGCAGAAAGAGTCAAAACGTGTTTTTCAGCAGAAATAAACATGTTTCTGCAAGTTTGGTCAACCCCATGTAAGTTATGGGGCAGTAACAGAACACTTTTCAAAACGTGTTTTTCAGCCCGAAATAAACGCGTTTTTTCAGACAACTTAATCCCCATGTAACAGCAAGGTTCAGAAGAGCCCACACTCTCAGCTCTTAACCCCAGTGTGCAGGAAGGGTCAAAACGTGTTTTTCAGCAGAAATAAACATGTTTCTGCAAGTTTGGTCAACCCCATGTAAGTTATGGGGCAGTAACAGAACACTTTTCAAAACGTGTTTTTCAGCCCGAAATAAACGCGTTTTTTCAGACAACTGAATCCCCATGCAACAGCAAGGCTCAGAAGAGCCCACACACTCAGCTCTTAACCCCAGTGTGCAGAAAGAGTCAAAACGTGTTTTTCAGCAGAAATAAACATGTTTCTGCAAGTTTGGTCAACCCCATGTAAGTTATGGGGCAGTAACAGAACACTTTTCAAAACGTGTTTTTCAGCCCGAAATAAACGCGTTTTTTCAGACAACTGAATCACCATGTAACAGCAAGGCTCAGAGGAGCCCACACACTCAGCTCTTAACCCCAGTGTGCAGAAAGAGTCAAAACGTGTTTTTCAGCAGAAATAAACATGTTTCTGCAAGTTTGGTCAACCCCATGTAAGTTATGGGGCAGTAACAGAACACTTTTCAAAACGTGTTTTTCAGCCCGAAATAAACGCGTTTTTTCAGACAACTGAATCCCCATGTAACAGCAAGGCTCAGAGGAGCCCACACACTCAGCTCTTAGCCCCAGTGTGCAGAAAGTGTCAAAACGTGTTTTTCAGCAGAAATAAACATGTTTCTGCAAGTTTGGTCAACCCCATGTAAGTTATGGGACAGTAACAGCACACTTTTCAAAACGTGTTTTTCAGCCCGAAATAAACGCGTTTTTTCAGACAACTGAATCCCCATGTAACAGCAAGGCTCAGAGGAGCCCACACACTCAGATCTTAACCCCAGTGTGCAGAAAGGGTCAAAACGTGTTTTTCAGCAGAAATAAACATGTTTCTGCAAGTTTGGTCAACCCCATGTAAGTTATGGGGCAGTAACAGAACACTTTTCAAAACGTGTTTTTCAGCCCGAAATAAACGCGTTTTTTCAGACAACTGAATCACCATGTAACAGCAAGGCTCAGAGGAGCCCACACACTCAGCTCTTAACCCCAGTGTGCAGGAAGGGTCAAAACGTGTTTTTCAGCAGAAATAAACATGTTTCTGCAAGTTTGGTCAACCCCATGTAAGTTATGGGGCAGTAACAGAACACTTTTCAAAACGTGTTTTTCAGCCCGAAATAAACGCGTTTTTTCAGACAACTGAATCCCCATGCAAAAGCAAGGCTCAGAAGAGCCCACACACTCAGCTCTTAACCCCAGTGTGCAGAAAGGGTCAAAACGTGTTTTTCAGCAGAAATAAACATGTTTCTGCAAGTTTGGTCAACCCCATGTAAGTTATGGGGCAGTAACAGAACACTTTTCAAAACGTGTTTTTCAGCCCGAAATAAACGCGTTTTTTCAGACAACTGAATCACCATGTAACAGCAAGGCTCAGAGGAGCCCACACACTCAGCTCTTAACCCCAGTGTGCAGGAAGGGTCAAAACGTGTTTTTCAGCAGAAATAAACATGTTTCTGCAAGTTTGGTCAACCCCATGTAAGTTATGGGGCAGTAACAGAACACTTTTCAAAACGTGTTTTTCAGCCCGAAATAAACGCGTTTTTTCAGACAACTGAATCCCCATGCAACAGCAAGGCTCAGAAGAGCCCACACACTCAGCTCTTAACCCCAGTGTGCAGAAAGAGTCAAAACGTGTTTTTCAGCAGAAATAAACATGTTTCTGCAAGTTTGGTCAACCCCATGTAAGTTATGGGGCAGTAACAGAACACTTTTCAAAACGTGTTTTTCAGCGCGAAATAAACGCGTTTTTTCAGACAACTGAATCCCAATGTAACAGCAAGGCTCAGAGGAGCCCACACACTCAGCTCTTAGCCCCAGTGTGCAGAAAGTGTCAAAACGTGTTTTTTAGCAGAAATAAACATGTTTCTGCAAGTTTGGTCAACCCCATGTAAGTTATGGGGCAGTAACAGAACACTTTTCAAAACGTGTTTTTCAGCCCGAAATAAACGCGTTTTTTCAGACAACTGAATCCCCATGTAACAGCAAGGCTCAGAGGAGCCCACACACTCAGATCTTAACCCCAGTGTGCAGAAAGGGTCAAAACGTGTTTTTCAGCAGAAATAAACATGTTTCTGCAAGTTTGGTCAACCCCATGTAAGTTATGGGGCAGTAACAGAACACTTTTCAAAACGTGTTTTTCAGCCCGAAATAAACGCGTTTTTTCAGACAACTGAATCCCCATGCAACAGCAAGGCTCAGAAGAGCCCACACACTCAGCTCTTAACCCCAGTGTGCAGAAAGAGTCAAAACGTGTTTTTCAGCAGAAATAAACATGTTTCTGCAATTTTGGTCAACCCCATGTAAGTTATGGGGCAGTAACAGCACACTTTTCAAAACGTGTTTTTCAGCTCGAAATAAACGCGTATTTTCAGACAACTGAATCCCCATGTAACAGCAAGGCTCAGAGGAGCCCACACACTCAGATCTTAACCCCAGTGTGCAGAAAGGGTCAAAACGTGTTTTTCAGCAGAAATAAACATGTTTCTGCAAGTTTGGTCAACCCCATGTAAGTTATGGGACAGTAACAGCACACTTTTCAAAACGTGTTTTTCAGCCCGAAATAAACGCGTTTTTTCAGACAACTGAATCCCAATGTAACAGCAAGGCTCAGAGGAGCCCACACACTCAGCTCTTAGCCCCAGTGTGCAGAAAGTGTCAAAACGTGTTTTTCAGCAGAAATAAACATGTTTCTGCAAGTTTGGTCAACCCCATGTAAGTTATGGGGCAGTAACAGCACACTTTTCAAAACGTGTTTTTCAGCCCGAAATAAACGCGTTTTTTCAGACAACTGAATCCCCATGTAACAGCAAGGCTCAGAGGAGCCCACACACTCAGATCTTAACCCCAGTGTGCAGAAAGGGTCAAAACGTGTTTTTCAGCAGAAATAAACATGTTTCTGCAAGTTTGGTCAACCCCATGTAAGTTATGGGGCAGTAACAGAACACTTTTCAAAACGTGTTTTTCAGCCCGAAATAAACGCGTTTTTTCAGACAACTGAATCCCCATGCAACAGCAAGGCTCAGAAGAGACCACACACTCAGCTCTTAACCCCAGTGTGCAGAAAGAGTCAAAACGTGTTTTTCAGCAGAAATAAACATGTTTCTGCAATTTTGGTCAACCCCATGTAAGTTATGGGGCAGTAACAGCACACTTTTCAAAACGTGTTTTTCAGCCCGAAATAAACGCGTTTTTTCAGACAACTGAATCCCCATGTAACAGCAAGGCTCAGAGGAGCCCACACACTCAGATCTTAACCCCAGTGTGCAGAAAGGGTCAAAACGTGTTTTTCAGCAGAAATAAACATGTTTCTGCAAGTTTGGTCAACCCCATGTAAGTTATGGGACAGTAACAGCACACTTTTCAAAACGTGTTTTTCAGCCCGAAATAAACGCGTTTTTTCAGACAACTGAATCCCCATGTAACAGCAAGACTCAGAGGAGCCCACACACTCAGATCTTAACCCCAGTGTGCAGAAAGGGTCAAAACGTGTTTTTCAGCAGAAATAAACATGTTTCTGCAAGTTGGGTCAACCCCATGTAAGTTATGGGGCAGTAACAGAACACTTTTCAAAACGTGTTTTTCAGCCCGAAATAAACGCGTTTTTTCAGACAACTGAATCCCCATGTAACAGCAAGGTTCAGAAGAGCCCACACTCTCAGCTCTTAACCCCAGTGTGCAGGAAGGGTCAAAACGTGTTTTTCAGCAGAAATAAACATGTTTCTGCAAGTTTGGTCAACCCCATGTAAGTTATGGGACAGTAACAGCACACTTTTCAAAACGTGTTTTTCAGCCCGAAATAAACGCGTTTTTTCAGACAACTGAATCCCCATGTAACAGCAAGGCTCAGAGGAGCCCACACACTCAGATCTTAACCCCAGTGTGCAGAAAGGGTCAAAACGTGTTTTTCAGCAGAAATAAACATGTTTCTGCAAGTTTGGTCAACCCCATGTAAGTTATGGGGCAGTAACAGAACACTTTTCAAAACGTGTTTTTCAGCCCGAAATAAACGCGTTTTTTCAGACAACTGAATCACCATGTAACAGCAAGGCTCAGAGGAGCCCACACACTCAGCTCTTAACCCCAGTGTGCAGGAAGGGTCAAAACGTGTTTTTCAGCAGAAATAAACATGTTTCTGCAAGTTTGGTCAACCCCATGTAAGTTATGGGGCAGTAACAGAACACTTTTCAAAACGTGTTTTTCAGCCCGAAATAAACGCGTTTTTTCAGACAACTGAATCCCCATGCAACAGTAAGGCTCAGAAGAGCCCACACACTCAGCTCTTAACCCCAGTGTGCAGAAAGAGTCAAAACGTGTTTTTCAGCAGAAATAAACATGTTTCTGCAAGTTTGGTCAACCCCATGTAAGTTATGGGGCAGTAACAGAACACTTTTCAAAACGTGTTTTTCAGCCCGAAATAAACGCGTTTTTTCAGACAACTGAATCCCCATGTAACAGAAAGGCTCAGAGGAGCCCACACACTCAGATCTTAACCCCAGTGTGCACAAAGGGTCAAAACGTGTTTTTCAGCAGAAATAAACATGTTTCTGCAAGTTTGGTCAACCCCATGTAAGTTATGTGGCAGTAACAGAACACTTTTCAAAACGTGTTTTTCAGCCCGAAATAAACGCGTTTTTTCAGACAACTGAATCCCCATGCAACAGCAAGGCTCAGAAGAGCCCACACACTCAGCTCTTAACCCCAGTGTGCAGAAAGAGTCAAAACGTGTTTTTCAGCAGAAATAAACATGTTTCTGCAATTTTGGTCAACCCCATGTAAGTTATGGGGCAGTAACAGCACACTTTTCAAAACGTGTTTTTCAGCCCGAAATAAACGCGTTTTTTCAGACAACTGAATCCCCATGTAACAGCAAGGTTCAGAAGAGCCCACACTCTCAGCTCTTAACCCCAGTGTGCAGGAAGGGTCAAAACGTGTTTTTCAGCAGAAATAAACATGTTTCTGCAAGTTTGGTCAACCCCATGTAAGTTATGGGACAGTAACAGCACACTTTTCAAAACATGTTTTTCAGCCCGAAATAAACGCGTTTTTTCAGACAACTGAATCCCCATGTAACAGCAAGACTCAGAGGAGCCCACACACTCAGATCTTAACCCCAGTGTACAGAAAGGGTAAAAACGTGTTTTTCAGCAGAAATAAACATGTTTCTGCAAGTTTGGTCAACCCCATGTAAGTTATGGGGCAGTAACAGAACACTTTTCAAAACGTGTTTTTCAGCCCGAAATAAACGCGTTTTTTCAGACAACTGAATCCCCATGTAACAGCAAGGTTCAGAAGAGCCCACACTCTCAGCTCTTAACCCCAGTGTGCAGGAAGGGTCAAAACGTGTTTTTCAGCAGAAATAAACATGTTTCTGCAAGTTTGGTCAACCCCATGTAAGTTATGGGGCAGTAACAGAACACTTTTCAAAACGTGTTTTTCAGCCCGAAATAAACGCGTTTTTTCAGACAACTGAATCCCCATGCAACAGCAAGGCTCAGAAGAGCAACCACACTCAGCTCTTAACCCCAGTGTGCAGAAAGAGTCAAAACGTGTTTTTCAGCAGAAATAAACATGTTTCTGCAAGTTTGGTCAACCCCATGTAAGTTATGGGGCAGTAACAGAACACTTTTCAAAACGTGTTTTTCAGCCCGAAATAAACGCGTTTTTTCAGACAACTGAATCCCCATGTAACAGCAAGGTTCAGAAGAGCCCACACTCTCAGCTCTTAACCCCAGTGTGCAGGAAGGGTCAAAACGTGTTTTTCAGCAGAAATAAACATGTTTCTGCAAGTTTGGTCAACCCCATGTAAGTTATGGGGCAGTGACAGAACACTTTTCAAAACGTGTTTTTCAGCCCGAAATAAACGCGTTTTTTCAGACAACTGAATCCCCATGCAACAGCAAGGCTCAGAAGAGCAACCACACTCAGCTCTTAACCCCAGTGTGCAGAAAGAGTCAAAACGTGTTTTTCAGCAGAAATAAACATGTTTCTGCAAGTTTGGTCAACCCCATGTAAGTTATGGGGCAGTAACAGAACACTTTTCAAAACGTGTTTTTCAGCCCGAAATAAACGCGTTTTTTCAGACAACTGAATCACCATGTAATAGCAAGGCTCAGAGGAGCCCACACACTCAGCTCTTAACCCCAGTGTGCAGAAAGAGTCAAAACGTGTTTTTCAGCAGAAATAAACATGTTTCTGCAAGTTTGGTCAACCCCATGTAAGTTATGGGGCAGTAACAGAACACTTTTCAAAACGTGTTTTTCAGCCCGAAATAAACGCGTTTTTTCAGACAACTGAATCCCCATGTAACAGCAAGGCTCAGAGGAGCCCACACACTCAGCTCTTAGCCCCAGTGTGCAGAAAGGGTCAAAACGTGTTTTTCAGCAGAAATAAACATGTTTCTGCAAGTTTGGTCAACCCCATGTAAGTTATGGGGCAGTAACAGAACACTTTTCAAAACGTGTTTTTCAGCCCGAAATAAACGCGTTTTTTCAGACAACTGAATCCCCATGCAACAGCAAGGCTCAGAAGAGCCCACACACTCAGCTCTTAACCCCAGTGTGCAGAAAGAGTCAAAACGTGTTTTTCAGCAGAAATAAACATGTTTCTGCAATTTTGGTCAACCCCATGTAAGTTATGGGGCAGTAACAGCACACTTTTCAAAACGTGTTTTTCAGCCGAAATAAACGCGTTTTTTCAGACAACTGAATCCCCATGTAACAGCAAGGTTCAGAAGAGCCCACACTCTCAGCTCTTAACCCCAGTGTGCAGGAAGGGTCAAAACGTGTTTTTTAGCAGAAATAAACATGTTTCTGCAAGTTTGGTCAACCCCATGTAAGTTATGGGGCAGTAACAGAACACTTTTCAAAACGTGTTTTTCAGCCCGAAATAAACGCGTTTTTTCAGACAACTGAATCCCCATGTAACAGCAAGGCTCAGAGGAGCCCACACACTCAGATCTTAACCCCAGTGTGCAGAAAGGGTCAAAACGTGTTTTTCAGCAGAAATAAACATGTTTCTGCAAGTTTGGTCAACCCCATGTAAGTTATGGGGCAGTAACAGAACACTTTTCAAAACGTGTTTTTCAGCCCGAAATAAACGCGTTTTTTCAGACAACTGAATCCCCATGCAACAGCAAGGCTCAGAAGAGCCCACACACTCAGCTCTTAACCCCAGTGTGCAGAAAGAGTCAAAACGTGTTTTTCAGCAGAAATAAACATGTTTCTGCAATTTTGGTCAACCCCATGTAAGTTATGGGGCAGTAACAGCACACTTTTCAAAACGTGTTTTTCAGCTCGAAATAAACGCGTATTTTCAGACAACTGAATCCCCATGTAACAGCAAGGCTCAGAGGAGCCCACACACTCAGATCTTAACCCCAGTGTGCAGAAAGGGTCAAAACGTGTTTTTCAGCAGAAATAAACATGTTTCTGCAAGTTTGGTCAACCCCATGTAAGTTATGGGACAGTAACAGCACACTTTTCAAAACGTGTTTTTCAGCCCGAAATAAACGCGTTTTTTCAGACAACTGAATCCCAATGTAACAGCAAGGCTCAGAGGAGCCCACACACTCAGCTCTTAGCCCCAGTGTGCAGAAAGTGTCAAAACGTGTTTTTCAGCAGAAATAAACATGTTTCTGCAAGTTTGGTCAACCCCATGTAAGTTATGGGGCAGTAACAGCACACTTTTCAAAACGTGTTTTTCAGCCCGAAATAAACGCGTTTTTTCAGACAACTGAATCCCCATGTAACAGCAAGGCTCAGAGGAGCCCACACACTCAGATCTTAACCCCAGTGTGCAGAAAGGGTCAAAACGTGTTTTTCAGCAGAAATAAACATGTTTCTGCAAGTTTGGTCAACCCCATGTAAGTTATGGGGCAGTAACAGAACACTTTTCAAAACGTGTTTTTCAGCCCGAAATAAACGCGTTTTTTCAGACAACTGAATCCCCATGCAACAGCAAGGCTCAGAAGAGACCACACACTCAGCTCTTAACCCCAGTGTGCAGAAAGAGTCAAAACGTGTTTTTCAGCAGAAATAAACATGTTTCTGCAATTTTGGTCAACCCCATGTAAGTTATGGGGCAGTAACAGCACACTTTTCAAAACGTGTTTTTCAGCCCGAAATAAACGCGTTTTTTCAGACAACTGAATCCCCATGTAACAGCAAGGCTCAGAGGAGCCCACACACTCAGATCTTAACCCCAGTGTGCAGAAAGGGTCAAAACGTGTTTTTCAGCAGAAATAAACATGTTTCTGCAAGTTTGGTCAACCCCATGTAAGTTATGGGACAGTAACAGCACACTTTTCAAAACGTGTTTTTCAGCCCGAAATAAACGCGTTTTTTCAGACAACTGAATCCCCATGTAACAGCAAGACTCAGAGGAGCCCACACACTCAGATCTTAACCCCAGTGTGCAGAAAGGGTCAAAACGTGTTTTTCAGCAGAAATAAACATGTTTCTGCAAGTTGGGTCAACCCCATGTAAGTTATGGGGCAGTAACAGAACACTTTTCAAAACGTGTTTTTCAGCCCGAAATAAACGCGTTTTTTCAGACAACTGAATCCCCATGTAACAGCAAGGTTCAGAAGAGCCCACACTCTCAGCTCTTAACCCCAGTGTGCAGGAAGGGTCAAAACGTGTTTTTCAGCAGAAATAAACATGTTTCTGCAAGTTTGGTCAACCCCATGTAAGTTATGGGACAGTAACAGCACACTTTTCAAAACGTGTTTTTCAGCCCGAAATAAACGCGTTTTTTCAGACAACTGAATCCCCATGTAACAGCAAGGCTCAGAGGAGCCCACACACTCAGATCTTAACCCCAGTGTGCAGAAAGGGTCAAAACGTGTTTTTCAGCAGAAATAAACATGTTTCTGCAAGTTTGGTCAACCCCATGTAAGTTATGGGGCAGTAACAGAACACTTTTCAAAACGTGTTTTTCAGCCCGAAATAAACGCGTTTTTTCAGACAACTGAATCACCATGTAACAGCAAGGCTCAGAGGAGCCCACACACTCAGCTCTTAACCCCAGTGTGCAGGAAGGGTCAAAACGTGTTTTTCAGCAGAAATAAACATGTTTCTGCAAGTTTGGTCAACCCCATGTAAGTTATGGGGCAGTAACAGAACACTTTTCAAAACGTGTTTTTCAGCCCGAAATAAACGCGTTTTTTCAGACAACTGAATCCCCATGCAACAGTAAGGCTCAGAAGAGCCCACACACTCAGCTCTTAACCCCAGTGTGCAGAAAGAGTCAAAACGTGTTTTTCAGCAGAAATAAACATGTTTCTGCAAGTTTGGTCAACCCCATGTAAGTTATGGGGCAGTAACAGAACACTTTTCAAAACGTGTTTTTCAGCCCGAAATAAACGCGTTTTTTCAGACAACTGAATCCCCATGTAACAGAAAGGCTCAGAGGAGCCCACACACTCAGATCTTAACCCCAGTGTGCACAAAGGGTCAAAACGTGTTTTTCAGCAGAAATAAACATGTTTCTGCAAGTTTGGTCAACCCCATGTAAGTTATGTGGCAGTAACAGAACACTTTTCAAAACGTGTTTTTCAGCCCGAAATAAACGCGTTTTTTCAGACAACTGAATCCCCATGCAACAGCAAGGCTCAGAAGAGCCCACACACTCAGCTCTTAACCCCAGTGTGCAGAAAGAGTCAAAACGTGTTTTTCAGCAGAAATAAACATGTTTCTGCAATTTTGGTCAACCCCATGTAAGTTATGGGGCAGTAACAGCACACTTTTCAAAACGTGTTTTTCAGCCCGAAATAAACGCGTTTTTTCAGACAACTGAATCCCCATGTAACAGCAAGGTTCAGAAGAGCCCACACTCTCAGCTCTTAACCCCAGTGTGCAGGAAGGGTCAAAACGTGTTTTTCAGCAGAAATAAACATGTTTCTGCAAGTTTGGTCAACCCCATGTAAGTTATGGGACAGTAACAGCACACTTTTCAAAACATGTTTTTCAGCCCGAAATAAACGCGTTTTTTCAGACAACTGAATCCCCATGTAACAGCAAGACTCAGAGGAGCCCACACACTCAGATCTTAACCCCAGTGTACAGAAAGGGTAAAAACGTGTTTTTCAGCAGAAATAAACATGTTTCTGCAAGTTTGGTCAACCCCATGTAAGTTATGGGGCAGTAACAGAACACTTTTCAAAACGTGTTTTTCAGCCCGAAATAAACGCGTTTTTTCAGACAACTGAATCCCCATGTAACAGCAAGGTTCAGAAGAGCCCACACTCTCAGCTCTTAACCCCAGTGTGCAGGAAGGGTCAAAACGTGTTTTTCAGCAGAAATAAACATGTTTCTGCAAGTTTGGTCAACCCCATGTAAGTTATGGGGCAGTAACAGAACACTTTTCAAAACGTGTTTTTCAGCCCGAAATAAACGCGTTTTTTCAGACAACTGAATCCCCATGCAACAGCAAGGCTCAGAAGAGCAACCACACTCAGCTCTTAACCCCAGTGTGCAGAAAGAGTCAAAACGTGTTTTTCAGCAGAAATAAACATGTTTCTGCAAGTTTGGTCAACCCCATGTAAGTTATGGGGCAGTAACAGAACACTTTTCAAAACGTGTTTTTCAGCCCGAAATAAACGCGTTTTTTCAGACAACTGAATCCCCATGTAACAGCAAGGTTCAGAAGAGCCCACACTCTCAGCTCTTAACCCCAGTGTGCAGGAAGGGTCAAAACGTGTTTTTCAGCAGAAATAAACATGTTTCTGCAAGTTTGGTCAACCCCATGTAAGTTATGGGGCAGTGACAGAACACTTTTCAAAACGTGTTTTTCAGCCCGAAATAAACGCGTTTTTTCAGACAACTGAATCCCCATGCAACAGCAAGGCTCAGAAGAGCAACCACACTCAGCTCTTAACCCCAGTGTGCAGAAAGAGTCAAAACGTGTTTTTCAGCAGAAATAAACATGTTTCTGCAAGTTTGGTCAACCCCATGTAAGTTATGGGGCAGTAACAGAACACTTTTCAAAACGTGTTTTTCAGCCCGAAATAAACGCGTTTTTTCAGACAACTGAATCACCATGTAATAGCAAGGCTCAGAGGAGCCCACACACTCAGCTCTTAACCCCAGTGTGCAGAAAGAGTCAAAACGTGTTTTTCAGCAGAAATAAACATGTTTCTGCAAGTTTGGTCAACCCCATGTAAGTTATGGGGCAGTAACAGAACACTTTTCAAAACGTGTTTTTCAGCCCGAAATAAACGCGTTTTTTCAGACAACTGAATCCCCATGTAACAGCAAGGCTCAGAGGAGCCCACACACTCAGCTCTTAGCCCCAGTGTGCAGAAAGGGTCAAAACGTGTTTTTCAGCAGAAATAAACATGTTTCTGCAAGTTTGGTCAACCCCATGTAAGTTATGGGGCAGTAACAGAACACTTTTCAAAACGTGTTTTTCAGCCCGAAATAAACGCGTTTTTTCAGACAACTGAATCCCCATGCAACAGCAAGGCTCAGAAGAGCCCACACACTCAGCTCTTAACCCCAGTGTGCAGAAAGAGTCAAAACGTGTTTTTCAGCAGAAATAAACATGTTTCTGCAATTTTGGTCAACCCCATGTAAGTTATGGGGCAGTAACAGCACACTTTTCAAAACGTGTTTTTCAGCCGAAATAAACGCGTTTTTTCAGACAACTGAATCCCCATGTAACAGCAAGGTTCAGAAGAGCCCACACTCTCAGCTCTTAACCCCAGTGTGCAGGAAGGGTCAAAACGTGTTTTTCAGCAGAAATAAACATGTTTCTGCAAGTTTGGTCAACCCCATGTAAGTTATGGGACAGTAACAGCACACTTTTCAAAACGTGTTTTTCAGCCCGAAATAAACGCGTTTTTTCAGACAACTGAATCCCCATGTAACAGCAAGACTCAGAGGAGCCCACACACTCAGATCTTAACCCCAGTGTGCAGAAAGGGTAAAAACGTGTTTTTCAGCAGAAATAAACATGTTTCTGCAAGTTTGGTCAACCCCATGTAAGTTATGGGGCAGTAACAGAACACTTTTCAAAACGTGTTTTTCAGCTCGAAATAAACGCGTTTTTTCAGACAACTGAATCCCCATGTAACAGCAAGGTTCAGAAGAGCCCACACTCTCAGCTCTTAACCCCAGTGTGCAGGAAGGGTCAAAACGTGTTTTTCTCAGAAATAAACATGTTTCTGCAAGTTTGGTCAACCCCATGTAAGTTATGGGGCAGTAACAGAACACTTTTCAAAACGTGTTTTTCAGCCCGAAATAAACGCGTTTTTTCAGACAACTGAATCCCCATGCAACAGCAAGGCTCAGAAGAGCCCACACACTCAGCTCTTAACCCCAGTGTGCAGAAAGAGTCAAAACGTGTTTTTCAGCAGAAATAAACATGTTTCTGCAAGTTTGGTCAACCCCATGTAAGTTATGGGGCAGTAACAGAACACTTTTCAAAACGTGTTTTTCAGCCCGAAATAAACGCGTTTTTTCAGACAACTGAATCCCCATGTAACAGCAAGGCTCAGAGGAGCCCACACACTCAGCTCTTAGCCCCAGTGTGCAGGAAGGGTCAAAACGTGTTTTTCAGCAGAAATAAACATGTTTCTGCAAGTTTGGTCAACCCCATGTAAGTTATGGGGCAGTAACAGAACACTTTTCAAAACGTGTTTTTCAGCCCGAAATAAACGCGTTTTTTCAGACAACTGAATCCCCATGCAACAGCAAGGCTCAGAAGAGCCCACACACTCAGCTCTTAACCCCAGTGTGCAGAAAGAGTCAAAACGTGTTTTTCAGCAGAAATAAACATGTTTCTGCAATTTTGGTCAACCCCATGTAAGTTATGGGGCAGTAACAGCACACTTTTCAAAACGTGTTTTTCAGCCCGAAATAAACGCGTTTTTTCAGACAACTGAATCCCCATGTAACAGCAAGGTTCAGAGGAGCCCACACACTCAGCTCTTAACCCCAGTGTGCAGGAAGGGTCAAAACGTGTTTTTCAGCAGAAATAAACATGTTTCTGCAAGTTTGGTCAACCCCATGTAAGTTATGGGGCAGTAACAGAAAACTTTTCAAAACGTGTTTTTCAGCCCGAAATAAACGCGTTTTTTCAGACAACTGAATCCCCATGCAACAGCAAGGCTCAGAAGAGCCCACACACTCAGCTCTTAACCCCAGTGTGCAGAAAGGGTCAAAACGTGTTTTTCAGCAGAAATAAACATGTTTCTGCAAGTTTGGTCAACCCCATGTAAGTTATGGGGCAGTAACAGAACACTTTTCAAAACGTGTTTTTCAGCCCGAAATAAACGCGTTTTTTCAGACAACTGAATCACCATGTAACAGCAAGGCTCAGAGGAGCCCACACACTCAGCTCTTAACCCCAGTGTGCAGGAAGGGTCAAAACGTGTTTTTCAGCAGAAATAAACATGTTTCTGCAAGTTTGGTCAACCCCATGTAAGTTATGGGGCAGTAACAGAACACTTTTCAAAACGTGTTTTTCAGCCCGAAATAAACGCGTTTTTTCAGACAACTGAATCCCCATGTAACAGCAAGGCTCAGAGGAGCCCACACACTCAGATCTTAACCCCAGTGTGCAGAAAGGGTCAAAACGTGTTTTTCAGCAGAAATAAACATGTTTCTGCAAGTTTGGTCAACCCCATGTAAGTTATGGGACAGTAACAGCACACTTTTCAAAACGTGTTTTTCAGCCCGAAATAAACGCGTTTTTTCAGACAACTGAATCCCCATGTAACAGCAAGACTCAGAGGAGCCCACACACTCAGATCTTAACCCCAGTGTGCAGAAAGGGTCAAAACGTGTTTTTCAGCAGAAATAAACATGTTTCTGCAAGTTGGGTCAACCCCATGTAAGTTATGGGGCAGTAACAGAACACTTTTCAAAACGTGTTTTTCAGCCCGAAATAAACGCGTTTTTTCAGACAACTGAATCCCCATGTAACAGCAAGGTTCAGAAGAGCCCACACTCTCAGCTCTTAACCCCAGTGTGCAGGAAGGGTCAAAACGTGTTTTTCAGCAGAAATAAACATGTTTCTGCAAGTTTGGTCAACCCCATGTAAGTTATGGGACAGTAACAGCACACTTTTCAAAACGTGTTTTTCAGCCCGAAATAAACGCGTTTTTTCAGACAACTGAATCCCCATGTAACAGCAAGGCTCAGAGGAGCCCACACACTCAGATCTTAACCCCAGTGTGCAGAAAGGGTCAAAACGTGTTTTTCAGCAGAAATAAACATGTTTCTGCAAGTTTGGTCAACCCCATGTAAGTTATGGGGCAGTAACAGAACACTTTTCAAAACGTGTTTTTCAGCCCGAAATAAACGCGTTTTTTCAGACAACTGAATCACCATGTAACAGCAAGGCTCAGAGGAGCCCACACACTCAGCTCTTAACCCCAGTGTGCAGGAAGGGTCAAAACGTGTTTTTCAGCAGAAATAAACATGTTTCTGCAAGTTTGGTCAACCCCATGTAAGTTATGGGGCAGTAACAGAACACTTTTCAAAACGTGTTTTTCAGCCCGAAATAAACGCGTTTTTTCAGACAACTGAATCCCCATGCAACAGTAAGGCTCAGAAGAGCCCACACACTCAGCTCTTAACCCCAGTGTGCAGAAAGAGTCAAAACGTGTTTTTCAGCAGAAATAAACATGTTTCTGCAAGTTTGGTCAACCCCATGTAAGTTATGGGGCAGTAACAGAACACTTTTCAAAACGTGTTTTTCAGCCCGAAATAAACGCGTTTTTTCAGACAACTGAATCCCCATGTAACAGAAAGGCTCAGAGGAGCCCACACACTCAGATCTTAACCCCAGTGTGCACAAAGGGTCAAAACGTGTTTTTCAGCAGAAATAAACATGTTTCTGCAAGTTTGGTCAACCCCATGTAAGTTATGTGGCAGTAACAGAACACTTTTCAAAACGTGTTTTTCAGCCCGAAATAAACGCGTTTTTTCAGACAACTGAATCCCCATGCAACAGCAAGGCTCAGAAGAGCCCACACACTCAGCTCTTAACCCCAGTGTGCAGAAAGAGTCAAAACGTGTTTTTCAGCAGAAATAAACATGTTTCTGCAATTTTGGTCAACCCCATGTAAGTTATGGGGCAGTAACAGCACACTTTTCAAAACGTGTTTTTCAGCCCGAAATAAACGCGTTTTTTCAGACAACTGAATCCCCATGTAACAGCAAGGTTCAGAAGAGCCCACACTCTCAGCTCTTAACCCCAGTGTGCAGGAAGGGTCAAAACGTGTTTTTCAGCAGAAATAAACATGTTTCTGCAAGTTTGGTCAACCCCATGTAAGTTATGGGACAGTAACAGCACACTTTTCAAAACATGTTTTTCAGCCCGAAATAAACGCGTTTTTTCAGACAACTGAATCCCCATGCAACAGTAAGGCTCAGAAGAGCCCACACACTCAGCTCTTAACCCCAGTGTGCAGAAAGAGTCAAAACGTGTTTTTCAGCAGAAATAAACATGTTTCTGCAAGTTTGGTCAACCCCATGTAAGTTATGGGGCAGTAACAGAACACTTTTCAAAACGTGTTTTTCAGCCCGAAATAAACGCGTTTTTTCAGACAACTGAATCCCCATGTAACAGAAAGGCTCAGAGGAGCCCACACACTCAGATCTTAACCCCAGTGTGCACAAAGGGTCAAAACGTGTTTTTCAGCAGAAATAAACATGTTTCTGCAAGTTTGGTCAACCCCATGTAAGTTATGTGGCAGTAACAGAACACTTTTCAAAACGTGTTTTTCAGCCCGAAATAAACGCGTTTTTTCAGACAACTGAATCCCCATGCAACAGCAAGGCTCAGAAGAGCCCACACACTCAGCTCTTAACCCCAGTGTGCAGAAAGAGTCAAAACGTGTTTTTCAGCAGAAATAAACATGTTTCTGCAATTTTGGTCAACCCCATGTAAGTTATGGGGCAGTAACAGCACACTTTTCAAAACGTGTTTTTCAGCCCGAAATAAACGCGTTTTTTCAGACAACTGAATCCCCATGTAACAGCAAGACTCAGAGGAGCCCACACACTCAGATCTTAACCCCAGTGTACAGAAAGGGTAAAAACGTGTTTTTCAGCAGAAATAAACATGTTTCTGCAAGTTTGGTCAACCCCATGTAAGTTATGGGGCAGTAACAGAACACTTTTCAAAACGTGTTTTTCAGCCCGAAATAAATGCGTTTTTTCAGACAACTGAATCCCCATGTAACAGCAAGGTTCAGAAGAGCCCACACTCTCAGCTCTTAACCCCAGTGTGCAGGAAGGGTCAAAACGTGTTTTTCAGCAGAAATAAACATGTTTCTGCAAGTTTGGTCAACCCCATGTAAGTTATGGGGCAGTAACAGAACACTTTTCAAAACGTGTTTTTCAGCCCGAAATAAACGCGTTTTTTCAGACAACTGAATCCCCATGCAACAGCAAGGCTCAGAAGAGCAACCACACTCAGCTCTTAACCCCAGTGTGCAGAAAGAGTCAAAACGTGTTTTTCAGCAGAAATAAACATGTTTCTGCAAGTTTGGTCAACCCCATGTAAGTTATGGGGCAGTAACAGAACACTTTTCAAAACGTGTTTTTCAGCCCGAAATAAACGCGTTTTTTCAGACAACTGAATCCCCATGTAACAGCAAGGTTCAGAAGAGCCCACACTCTCAGCTCTTAACCCCAGTGTGCAGGAAGGGTCAAAACGTGTTTTTCAGCAGAAATAAACATGTTTCTGCAAGTTTGGTCAACCCCATGTAAGTTATGGGGCAGTGACAGAACACTTTTCAAAACGTGTTTTTCAGCCCGAAATAAACGCGTTTTTTCAGACAACTGAATCCCCATGCAACAGCAAGGCTCAGAAGAGCAACCACACTCAGCTCTTAACCCCAGTGTGCAGAAAGAGTCAAAACGTGTTTTTCAGCAGAAATAAACATGTTTCTGCAAGTTTGGTCAACCCCATGTAAGTTATGGGGCAGTAACAGAACACTTTTCAAAACGTGTTTTTCAGCCCGAAATAAACGCGTTTTTTCAGACAACTGAATCACCATGTAACAGCAAGGCTCAGAGGAGCCCACACACTCAGCTCTTAACCCCAGTGTGCAGAAAGAGTCAAAACGTGTTTTTCAGCAGAAATAAACATGTTTCTGCAAGTTTGGTCAACCCCATGTAAGTTATGGGGCAGTAACAGAACACTTTTCAAAACGTGTTTTTCAGCCCGAAATAAACGCGTTTTTTCAGACAACTGAATCCCCATGTAACAGCAAGGCTCAGAGGAGCCCACACACTCAGCTCTTAGCCCCAGTGTGCAGAAAGGGTCAAAACGTGTTTTTCAGCAGAAATAAACATGTTTCTGCAAGTTTGGTCAACCCCATGTAAGTTATGGGGCAGTAACAGAACACTTTTCAAAACGTGTTTTTCAGCCCGAAATAAACGCGTTTTTTCAGACAACTGAATCCCCATGCAACAGCAAGGCTCAGAAGAGCCCACACACTCAGCTCTTAACCCCAGTGTGCAGAAAGAGTCAAAACGTGTTTTTCAGCAGAAATAAACATGTTTCTGCAATTTTGGTCAACCCCATGTAAGTTATGGGGCAGTAACAGCACACTTTTCAAAACGTGTTTTTCAGCCGAAATAAACGCGTTTTTTCAGACAACTGAATCCCCATGTAACAGCAAGGTTCAGAAGAGCCCACACTCTCAGCTCTTAACCCCAGTGTGCAGGAAGGGTCAAAACGTGTTTTTCAGCAGAAATAAACATGTTTCTGCAAGTTTGGTCAACCCCATGTAAGTTATGGGACAGTAACAGCACACTTTTCAAAACGTGTTTTTCAGCCCGAAATAAACGCGTTTTTTCAGACAACTGAATCCCCATGTAACAGCAAGACTCAGAGGAGCCCACACACTCAGATCTTAACCCCAGTGTGCAGAAAGGGTAAAAACGTGTTTTTCAGCAGAAATAAACATGTTTCTGCAAGTTTGGTCAACCCCATGTAAGTTATGGGGCAGTAACAGAACACTTTTCAAAACGTGTTTTTCAGCTCGAAATAAACGCGTTTTTTCAGACAACTGAATCCCCATGTAACAGCAAGGTTCAGAAGAGCCCACACTCTCAGCTCTTAACCCCAGTGTGCAGGAAGGGTCAAAACGTGTTTTTCTCAGAAATAAACATGTTTCTGCAAGTTTGGTCAACCCCATGTAAGTTATGGGGCAGTAACAGAACACTTTTCAAAACGTGTTTTTCAGCCCGAAATAAACGCGTTTTTTCAGACAACTGAATCCCCATGCAACAGCAAGGCTCAGAAGAGCCCACACACTCAGCTCTTAACCCCAGTGTGCAGAAAGAGTCAAAACGTGTTTTTCAGCAGAAATAAACATGTTTCTGCAAGTTTGGTCAACCCCATGTAAGTTATGGGGCAGTAACAGAACACTTTTCAAAACGTGTTTTTCAGCCCGAAATAAACGCGTTTTTTCAGACAACTGAATCCCCATGTAACAGCAAGGCTCAGAGGAGCCCACACACTCAGCTCTTAGCCCCAGTGTGCAGGAAGGGTCAAAACGTGTTTTTCAGCAGAAATAAACATGTTTCTGCAAGTTTGGTCAACCCCATGTAAGTTATGGGGCAGTAACAGAACACTTTTCAAAACGTGTTTTTCAGCCCGAAATAAACGCGTTTTTTCAGACAACTGAATCCCCATGCAACAGCAAGGCTCAGAAGAGCCCACACACTCAGCTCTTAACCCCAGTGTGCAGAAAGAGTCAAAACGTGTTTTTCAGCAGAAATAAACATGTTTCTGCAATTTTGGTCAACCCCATGTAAGTTATGGGGCAGTAACAGCACACTTTTCAAAACGTGTTTTTCAGCCCGAAATAAACGCGTTTTTTCAGACAACTGAATCCCCATGTAACAGCAAGGTTCAGAGGAGCCCACACACTCAGCTCTTAACCCCAGTGTGCAGGAAGGGTCAAAACGTGTTTTTCAGCAGAAATAAACATGTTTCTGCAAGTTTGGTCAACCCCATGTAAGTTATGGGGCAGTAACAGAAAACTTTTCAAAACGTGTTTTTCAGCCCGAAATAAACGCGTTTTTTCAGACAACTGAATCCCCATGCAACAGCAAGGCTCAGAAGAGCCCACACACTCAGCTCTTAACCCCAGTGTGCAGAAAGGGTCAAAACGTGTTTTTCAGCAGAAATAAACATGTTTCTGCAAGTTTGGTCAACCCCATGTAAGTTATGGGGCAGTAACAGAACACTTTTCAAAACGTGTTTTTCAGCCCGAAATAAACGCGTTTTTTCAGACAACTGAATCACCATGTAACAGCAAGGCTCAGAGGAGCCCACACACTCAGCTCTTAACCCCAGTGTGCAGGAAGGGTCAAAACGTGTTTTTCAGCAGAAATAAACATGTTTCTGCAAGTTTGGTCAACCCCATGTAAGTTATGGGGCAGTAACAGAACACTTTTCAAAACGTGTTTTTCAGCCCGAAATAAACGCGTTTTTTCAGACAACTGAATCCCCATGCAACAGCAAGGCTCAGAAGAGCCCACACTCTCAGCTCTTAACCCCAGTGTGCAGGAAGGGTCAAAACGTGTTTTTCAGCAGAAATAAACATGTTTCTGCAAGTTTGGTCAACCCCATGTAAGTTATGGGGCAGTAACAGAACACTTTTCAAAACGTGTTTTTCAGCCCGAAATAAACGCGTTTTTTCAGACAACTGAATCCCCATGCAACAGCAAGGCTCAGAAGAGCCCACACACTCAGCTCTTAACCCCAGTGTGCAGAAAGAGTCAAAACGTGTTTTTCAGCAGAAATAAACATGTTTCTGCAAGTTTGGTCAACCCCATGTAAGTTATGGGGCAGTAACAGAACACTTTTCAAAACGTGTTTTTCAGCCCGAAATAAACGCGTTTTTTCAGACAACTGAATCACCATGTAACAGCAAGGCTCAGAGGAGCCCACACACTCAGCTCTTAACCCCAGTGTGCAGAAAGAGTCAAAACGTGTTTTTCAGCAGAAATAAACATGTTTCTGCAAGTTTGGTCAACCCCATGTAAGTTATGGGGCAGTAACAGAACACTTTTCAAAACGTGTTTTTCAGCCCGAAATAAACGCGTTTTTTCAGACAACTGAATCCCCATGTAACAGCAAGGTTCAGAAGAGCCCACACTCTCAGCTCTTAACCCCAGTGTGCAGGAAGGGTCAAAACGTGTTTTTCAGCAGAAATAAACATGTTTCTGCAAGTTTGGTCAACCCCATGTAAGTTATGGGACAGTAACAGCACACTTTTCAAAACGTGTTTTTCAGCCCGAAATAAACGCGTTTTTTCAGACAACTGAATCCCCATGTAACAGCAAGGCTCAGAGGAGCCCACACACTCAGATCTTAACCCCAGTGTGCAGAAAGGGTCAAAACGTGTTTTTCAGCAGAAATAAACATGTTTCTGCAAGTTTGGTCAACCCCATGTAAGTTATGGGGCAGTAACAGAACACTTTTCAAAACGTGTTTTTCAGCCCGAAATAAACGCGTTTTTTCAGACAACTGAATCACCATGTAACAGCAAGGCTCAGAGGAGCCCACACACTCAGCTCTTAACCCCAGTGTGCAGGAAGGGTCAAAACGTGTTTTTCAGCAGAAATAAACATGTTTCTGCAAGTTTGGTCAACCCCATGTAAGTTATGGGGCAGTAACAGAACACTTTTCAAAACGTGTTTTTCAGCCCGAAATAAACGCGTTTTTTCAGACAACTGAATCCCCATGCAACAGCAAGGCTCAGAAGAGCCCACACACTCAGCTCTTAACCCCAGTGTGCAGAAAGAGTCAAAACGTGTTTTTCAGCAGAAATAAACATGTTTCTGCAAGTTTGGTCAACCCCATGTAAGTTATGGGGCAGTAACAGAACACTTTTCAAAACGTGTTTTTCAGCCCGAAATAAACGCGTTTTTTCAGACAACTGAATCCCAATGTAACAGCAAGGCTCAGAGGAGCCCACACACTCAGCTCTTAGCCCCAGTGTGCAGAAAGTGTCAAAACGTGTTTTTCAGCAGAAATAAACATGTTTCTGCAAGTTTGGTCAACCCCATGTAAGTTATGGGGCAGTAACAGCACACTTTTCAAAACGTGTTTTTCAGCCCGAAATAAACGCGTTTTTTCAGACAACTGAATCCCCATGTAACAGCAAGGCTCAGAGGAGCCCACACACTCAGATCTTAACCCCAGTGTGCAGAAAGGGTCAAAACGTGTTTTTCAGCAGAAATAAACATGTTTCTGCAAGTTTGGTCAACCCCATGTAAGTTATGGGGCAGAAACAGAACACTTTTCAAAACGTGTTTTTCAGCCCGAAATAAACGCGTTTTTTCAGACAACTGAATCCCCATGTAACAGCAAGGTTCAGAAGAGCCCACACTCTCAGCTCTTAACCGCAGTGTGCAGGAAGGGTCAAAACGTGTTTTTCAGCAGAAATAAACATGTTTCTGCAAGTTTGGTCAACCCCATGTAAGTTATGGGGCAGTAACAGAACACTTTTCAAAACGTGTTTTTCAGCCCGAAATAAACGCGTTTTTTCAGACAACTGAATCCCCATGCAACAGCAAGGCTCAGAAGAGCCCACACACTCAGCTCTTAACCCCAGTGTGCAGAAAGAGTCAAAACGTGTTTTTCAGCAGAAATAAACATGTTTCTGCAAGTTTGGTCAACCCCATGTAAGTTATGGGGCAGTAACAGAACACTTTTCAAAACGTGTTTTTCAGCCCGAAATAAACGCGTTTTTTCAGACAACTGAATCACCATGTAACAGCAAGGCTCAGAGGAGCCCACACACTCAGCTCTTAACCCCAGTGTGCAGAAAGAGTCAAAACGTGTTTTTCAGCAGAAATAAACATGTTTCTGCAAGTTTGGTCAACCCCATGTAAGTTATGGGGCAGTAACAGAACACTTTTCAAAACGTGTTTTTCAGCCCGAAATAAACGCGTTTTTTCAGACAACTGAATCCCCATGTAACAGCAAGGCTCAGAGGAGCCCACACACTCAGATCTTAACCCCAGTGTGCAGAAAGGGTCAAAACGTATTTTTCAGCAGAAATAAACATGTTTCTGCAAGTTTGGTCAACCCCATGTAAGTTATGGGGCAGTAACAGAACACTTTTCAAAACGTGTTTTTCAGCCCGAAATAAACGCGTTTTTTCAGAAAACTGAATCCCCATGTAACAGCAAGGCTCAGAGGAGCCCACACACTCAGATCTTAACCCCAGTGTGCAGAAAGGGTCAAAACGTGTTTTTCAGCAGAAATAAACATGTTTCTGCAAGTTTGGTCAACCCCATGTAAGTTATGGGGCAGTAACAGAACACTTTTCAAAACGTGTTTTTCAGCCCGAAATAAACGCGTTTTTTCAGACAACTGAATCACCATGTAACAGCAAGGCTCAGAGGAGCCCACACACTCAGCTCTTAACCCCAGTGTGCAGGAAGGGTCAAAACGTGTTTTTCAACAGAAATAAACATGTTTCTGCAAGTTTGGTCAACCCCATGTAAGTTATGGGGCAGTAACAGAACACTTTTCAAAACGTGTTTTTCAGCCCGAAATAAACGCGTTTTTTCAGACAACTGAATCACCATGTAACAGCAAGGCTCAGAGGAGCCCACACACTCAGCTCTTAACCCCAGTGTGCAGGAAGGGTCAAAACGTGTTTTTCAGCAGAAATAAACATGTTTCTGCAAGTTTGGTCAACCCCATGTAAGTTATGGGGCAGTAACAGAACACTTTTCAAAACGTGTTTTTCAGCCCGAAATAAACGCGTTTTTTCAGACAACTGAATCCCCATGCAACAGCAAGACTCAGAGGAGCCCACACACTCAGAACTTAACCCCAGTGTGCAGAAAGGGTAAAAACGTGTTTTTCAGCAGAAATAAACATGTTTCTGCAAGTTTGGTCAACCCCATGTAAGTTATGGGGCAGTAACAGAACACTTTTCAAAACGTGTTTTTCAGCCCGAAATAAACGCGTTTTTTCAGAAAACTGAATCCCCATGTAACAGCAAGGCTCAGAGGAGCCCACACACTCAGATCTTAACCCCAGTGTGCAGAAAGGGTCAAAACGTGTTTTTCAGCAGAAATAAACATGTTTCTGCAAGTTTGGTCAACCCCATGTAAGTTATGGGGCAGTAACAGAACACTTTTCAAAACGTGTTTTTCAGCCCGAAATAAACGCGTTTTTTCAGACAACTGAATCCCCATGTAACAGCAAGACTCAGAGGAGCCCACACACTCAGATCTTAACCCCAGTGTACAGAAAGGGTAAAAACGTGTTTTTCAGCAGAAATAAACATGTTTCTGCAAGTTTGGTCAACCCCATGTAAGTTATGGGGCAGTAACAGAACACTTTTCAAAACGTGTTTTTCAGCCCGAAATAAATGCGTTTTTTCAGACAACTGAATCCCCATGTAACAGCAAGGTTCAGAAGAGCCCACACTCTCAGCTCTTAACCCCAGTGTGCAGGAAGGGTCAAAACGTGTTTTTCAGCAGAAATAAACATGTTTCTGCAAGTTTGGTCAACCCCATGTAAGTTATGGGGCAGTAACAGAACACTTTTCAAAACGTGTTTTTCAGCCCGAAATAAACGCGTTTTTTCAGACAACTGAATCCCCATGCAACAGCAAGGCTCAGAAGAGCAACCACACTCAGCTCTTAACCCCAGTGTGCAGAAAGAGTCAAAACGTGTTTTTCAGCAGAAATAAACATGTTTCTGCAAGTTTGGTCAACCCCATGTAAGTTATGGGGCAGTAACAGAACACTTTTCAAAACGTGTTTTTCAGCCCGAAATAAACGCGTTTTTTCAGACAACTGAATCCCCATGTAACAGCAAGGTTCAGAAGAGCCCACACTCTCAGCTCTTAACCCCAGTGTGCAGGAAGGGTCAAAACGTGTTTTTCAGCAGAAATAAACATGTTTCTGCAAGTTTGGTCAACCCCATGTAAGTTATGGGGCAGTGACAGAACACTTTTCAAAACGTGTTTTTCAGCCCGAAATAAACGCGTTTTTTCAGACAACTGAATCCCCATGCAACAGCAAGGCTCAGAAGAGCAACCACACTCAGCTCTTAACCCCAGTGTGCAGAAAGAGTCAAAACGTGTTTTTCAGCAGAAATAAACATGTTTCTGCAAGTTTGGTCAACCCCATGTAAGTTATGGGGCAGTAACAGAACACTTTTCAAAACGTGTTTTTCAGCCCGAAATAAACGCGTTTTTTCAGACAACTGAATCACCATGTAACAGCAAGGCTCAGAGGAGCCCACACACTCAGCTCTTAACCCCAGTGTGCAGAAAGAGTCAAAACGTGTTTTTCAGCAGAAATAAACATGTTTCTGCAAGTTTGGTCAACCCCATGTAAGTTATGGGGCAGTAACAGAACACTTTTCAAAACGTGTTTTTCAGCCCGAAATAAACGCGTTTTTTCAGACAACTGAATCCCCATGTAACAGCAAGGCTCAGAGGAGCCCACACACTCAGCTCTTAGCCCCAGTGTGCAGAAAGGGTCAAAACGTGTTTTTCAGCAGAAATAAACATGTTTCTGCAAGTTTGGTCAACCCCATGTAAGTTATGGGGCAGTAACAGAACACTTTTCAAAACGTGTTTTTCAGCCCGAAATAAACGCGTTTTTTCAGACAACTGAATCCCCATGCAACAGCAAGGCTCAGAAGAGCCCACACACTCAGCTCTTAACCCCAGTGTGCAGAAAGAGTCAAAACGTGTTTTTCAGCAGAAATAAACATGTTTCTGCAATTTTGGTCAACCCCATGTAAGTTATGGGGCAGTAACAGCACACTTTTCAAAACGTGTTTTTCAGCCGAAATAAACGCGTTTTTTCAGACAACTGAATCCCCATGTAACAGCAAGGTTCAGAAGAGCCCACACTCTCAGCTCTTAACCCCAGTGTGCAGGAAGGGTCAAAACGTGTTTTTCAGCAGAAATAAACATGTTTCTGCAAGTTTGGTCAACCCCATGTAAGTTATGGGACAGTAACAGCACACTTTTCAAAACGTGTTTTTCAGCCCGAAATAAACGCGTTTTTTCAGACAACTGAATCCCCATGTAACAGCAAGACTCAGAGGAGCCCACACACTCAGATCTTAACCCCAGTGTGCAGAAAGGGTAAAAACGTGTTTTTCAGCAGAAATAAACATGTTTCTGCAAGTTTGGTCAACCCCATGTAAGTTATGGGGCAGTAACAGAACACTTTTCAAAACGTGTTTTTCAGCTCGAAATAAACGCGTTTTTTCAGACAACTGAATCCCCATGTAACAGCAAGGTTCAGAAGAGCCCACACTCTCAGCTCTTAACCCCAGTGTGCAGGAAGGGTCAAAACGTGTTTTTCTCAGAAATAAACATGTTTCTGCAAGTTTGGTCAACCCCATGTAAGTTATGGGGCAGTAACAGAACACTTTTCAAAACGTGTTTTTCAGCCCGAAATAAACGCGTTTTTTCAGACAACTGAATCCCCATGCAACAGCAAGGCTCAGAAGAGCCCACACACTCAGCTCTTAACCCCAGTGTGCAGAAAGAGTCAAAACGTGTTTTTCAGCAGAAATAAACATGTTTCTGCAAGTTTGGTCAACCCCATGTAAGTTATGGGGCAGTAACAGAACACTTTTCAAAACGTGTTTTTCAGCCCGAAATAAACGCGTTTTTTCAGACAACTGAATCCCCATGTAACAGCAAGGCTCAGAGGAGCCCACACACTCAGCTCTTAGCCCCAGTGTGCAGGAAGGGTCAAAACGTGTTTTTCAGCAGAAATAAACATGTTTCTGCAAGTTTGGTCAACCCCATGTAAGTTATGGGGCAGTAACAGAACACTTTTCAAAACGTGTTTTTCAGCCCGAAATAAACGCGTTTTTTCAGACAACTGAATCCCCATGCAACAGCAAGGCTCAGAAGAGCCCACACACTCAGCTCTTAACCCCAGTGTGCAGAAAGAGTCAAAACGTGTTTTTCAGCAGAAATAAACATGTTTCTGCAATTTTGGTCAACCCCATGTAAGTTATGGGGCAGTAACAGCACACTTTTCAAAACGTGTTTTTCAGCCCGAAATAAACGCGTTTTTTCAGACAACTGAATCCCCATGTAACAGCAAGGTTCAGAGGAGCCCACACACTCAGCTCTTAACCCCAGTGTGCAGGAAGGGTCAAAACGTGTTTTTCAGCAGAAATAAACATGTTTCTGCAAGTTTGGTCAACCCCATGTAAGTTATGGGGCAGTAACAGAAAACTTTTCAAAACGTGTTTTTCAGCCCGAAATAAACGCGTTTTTTCAGACAACTGAATCCCCATGCAACAGCAAGGCTCAGAAGAGCCCACACACTCAGCTCTTAACCCCAGTGTGCAGAAAGGGTCAAAACGTGTTTTTCAGCAGAAATAAACATGTTTCTGCAAGTTTGGTCAACCCCATGTAAGTTATGGGGCAGTAACAGAACACTTTTCAAAACGTGTTTTTCAGCCCGAAATAAACGCGTTTTTTCAGACAACTGAATCACCATGTAACAGCAAGGCTCAGAGGAGCCCACACACTCAGCTCTTAACCCCAGTGTGCAGGAAGGGTCAAAACGTGTTTTTCAGCAGAAATAAACATGTTTCTGCAAGTTTGGTCAACCCCATGTAAGTTATGGGGCAGTAACAGAACACTTTTCAAAACGTGTTTTTCAGCCCGAAATAAACGCGTTTTTTCAGACAACTGAATCCCCATGCAACAGCAAGGCTCAGAAGAGCCCACACTCTCAGCTCTTAACCCCAGTGTGCAGGAAGGGTCAAAACGTGTTTTTCAGCAGAAATAAACATGTTTCTGCAAGTTTGGTCAACCCCATGTAAGTTATGGGGCAGTAACAGAACACTTTTCAAAACGTGTTTTTCAGCCCGAAATAAACGCGTTTTTTCAGACAACTGAATCCCCATGCAACAGCAAGGCTCAGAAGAGCCCACACACTCAGCTCTTAACCCCAGTGTGCAGAAAGAGTCAAAACGTGTTTTTCAGCAGAAATAAACATGTTTCTGCAAGTTTGGTCAACCCCATGTAAGTTATGGGGCAGTAACAGAACACTTTTCAAAACGTGTTTTTCAGCCCGAAATAAACGCGTTTTTTCAGACAACTGAATCACCATGTAACAGCAAGGCCCAGAGGAGCCCACACACTCAGCTCTTAACCCCAGTGTGCAGAAAGAGTCAAAACGTGTTTTTCAGCAGAAATAAACATGTTTCTGCAAGTTTGGTCAACCCCATGTAAGTTATGGGGCAGTAACAGAACACTTTTCAAAACGTGTTTTTCAGCCCGAAATAAACGCGTTTTTTCAGACAACTGAATCCCCATGTAACAGCAAGGTTCAGAAGAGCCCACACTCTCAGCTCTTAACCCCAGTGTGCAGGAAGGGTCAAAACGTGTTTTTCAGCAGAAATAAACATGTTTCTGCAAGTTTGGTCAACCCCATGTAAGTTATGGGACAGTAACAGCACACTTTTCAAAACGTGTTTTTCAGCCCGAAATAAACGCGTTTTTTCAGACAACTGAATCCCCATGTAACAGCAAGGCTCAGAGGAGCCCACACACTCAGATCTTAACCCCAGTGTGCAGAAAGGGTCAAAACGTGTTTTTCAGCAGAAATAAACATGTTTCTGCAAGTTTGGTCAACCCCATGTAAGTTATGGGGCAGTAACAGAACACTTTTCAAAACGTGTTTTTCAGCCCGAAATAAACGCGTTTTTTCAGACAACTGAATCACCATGTAACAGCAAGGCTCAGAGGAGCCCACACACTCAGCTCTTAACCCCAGTGTGCAGGAAGGGTCAAAACGTGTTTTTCAGCAGAAATAAACATGTTTCTGCAAGTTTGGTCAACCCCATGTAAGTTATGGGGCAGTAACAGAACACTTTTCAAAACGTGTTTTTCAGCCCGAAATAAACGCGTTTTTTCAGACAACTGAATCCCCATGCAACAGCAAGGCTCAGAAGAGCCCACACACTCAGCTCTTAACCCCAGTGTGCAGAAAGAGTCAAAACGTGTTTTTCAGCAGAAATAAACATGTTTCTGCAAGTTTGGTCAACCCCATGTAAGTTATGGGGCAGTAACAGAACACTTTTCAAAACGTGTTTTTCAGCCCGAAATAAACGCGTTTTTTCAGACAACTGAATCCCAATGTAACAGCAAGGCTCAGAGGAGCCCACACACTCAGCTCTTAGCCCCAGTGTGCAGAAAGTGTCAAAACGTGTTTTTCAGCAGAAATAAACATGTTTCTGCAAGTTTGGTCAACCCCATGTAAGTTATGGGGCAGTATGAGCACACTTTTCAAAACGTGTTTTTCAGCCCGAAATAAACGCGTTTTTTCAGACAACTGAATCCCCATGTAACAGCAAGGCTCAGAGGAGCCCACACACTCAGATCTTAACCCCAGTGTGCAGAAAGGGTCAAAACGTGTTTTTCAGCAGAAATAAACATGTTTCTGCAAGTTTGGTCAACCCCATGTAAGTTATGGGGCAGAAACAGAACACTTTTCAAAACGTGTTTTTCAGCCCGAAATAAACGCGTTTTTTCAGACAACTGAATCCCCATGTAACAGCAAGGTTCAGAAGAGCCCACACTCTCAGCTCTTAACCGCAGTGTGCAGGAAGGGTCAAAACGTGTTTTTCAGCAGAAATAAACATGTTTCTGCAAGTTTGGTCAACCCCATGTAAGTTATGGGGCAGTAACAGAACACTTTTCAAAACGTGTTTTTCAGCCCGAAATAAACGCGTTTTTTCAGACAACTGAATCCCCATGCAACAGCAAGGCTCAGAAGAGCCCACACACTCAGCTCTTAACCCCAGTGTGCAGAAAGAGTCAAAACGTGTTTTTCAGCAGAAATAAACATGTTTCTGCAAGTTTGGTCAACCCCATGTAAGTTATGGGGCAGTAACAGAACACTTTTCAAAACGTGTTTTTCAGCCCGAAATAAACGCGTTTTTTCAGACAACTGAATCACCATGTAACAGCAAGGCTCAGAGGAGCCCACACACTCAGCTCTTAACCCCAGTGTGCAGAAAGAGTCAAAACGTGTTTTTCAGCAGAAATAAACATGTTTCTGCAAGTTTGGTCAACCCCATGTAAGTTATGGGGCAGTAACAGAACACTTTTCAAAACGTGTTTTTCAGCCCGAAATAAACGCGTTTTTTCAGACAACTGAATCCCCATGTAACAGCAAGGCTCAGAGGAGCCCACACACTCAGATCTTAACCCCAGTGTGCAGAAAGGGTCAAAACGTGTTTTTCAGCAGAAATAAACATGTTTCTGCAAGTTTGGTCAACCCCATGTAAGTTATGGGGCAGTAACAGAACACTTTTCAAAACGTGTTTTTCAGCCCGAAATAAACGCGTTTTTTCAGAAAACTGAATCCCCATGTAACAGCAAGGCTCAGAGGAGCCCACACACTCAGATCTTAACCCCAGTGTGCAGAAAGGGTCAAAACGTGTTTTTCAGCAGAAATAAACATGTTTCTGCAAGTTTGGTCAACCCCATGTAAGTTATGGGGCAGTAACAGAACACTTTTCAAAACGTGTTTTTCAGCCCGAAATAAACGCGTTTTTTCAGACAACTGAATCACCATGTAACAGCAAGGCTCAGAGGAGCCCACACACTCAGCTCTTAACCCCAGTGTGCAGGAAGGGTCAAAACGTGTTTTTCAACAGAAATAAACATGTTTCTGCAAGTTTGGTCAAAACCATGTAAGTTATGGGGCAGTAACAGAACACTTTTCAAAACGTGTTTTTCAGCCCGAAATAAACGCGTTTTTTCAGACAACTGAATCACCATGTAACAGCAAGGCTCAGAGGAGCCCACACACTCAGCTCTTAACCCCAGTGTGCAGGAAGGGTCAAAACGTGTTTTTCAGCAGAAATAAACATGTTTCTGCAAGTTTGGTCAACCCCATGTAAGTTATGGGGCAGTAACAGAACACTTTTCAAAACGTGTTTTTCAGCCCGAAATAAACGCGTTTTTTCAGACAACTGAATCCCCATGCAACAGCAAGACTCAGAGGAGCCCACACACTCAGAACTTAACCCCAGTGTGCAGAAAGGGTAAAAACGTGTTTTTCAGCAGAAATAAACATGTTTCTGCAAGTTTGGTCAACCCCATGTAAGTTATGGGGCAGTAACAGAACACTTTTCAAAACGTGTTTTTCAGCCCGAAATAAACGCGTTTTTTCAGAAAACTGAATCCCCATGTAACAGCAAGGCTCAGAGGAGCCCACACACTCAGATCTTAACCCCAGTGTGCAGAAAGGGTCAAAACGTGTTTTTCAGCAGAAATAAACATGTTTCTGCAAGTTTGGTCAACCCCATGTAAGTTATGGGGCAGTAACAGAACACTTTTCAAAACGTGTTTTTCAGCCCGAAATAAACGCGTTTTTTCAGACAACTGAATCACCATGTAACAGCAAGGCTCAGAGGAGCCCACACACTCAGCTCTTAACCCCAGTGTGCAGGAAGGGTCAAAACGTGTTTTTCAACAGAAATAAACATGTTTCTGCAAGTTTGGTCAACCCCATGTAAGTTATGGGGCAGTAACAGAACACTTTTCAAAACGTGTTTTTCAGCCCGAAATAAACGCGTTTTTTCAGACAACTGAATCACCATGTAACAGCAAGGCTCAGAGGAGCCCACACACTCAGCTCTTAACCCCAGTGTGCAGGAAGGGTCAAAACGTGTTTTTCAGCAGAAATAAACATGTTTCTGCAAGTTTGGTCAACCCCATGTAAGTTATGGGGCAGTAACAGAACACTTTTCAAAACGTGTTTTTCAGCCCGAAATAAACGCGTTTTTTCAGACAACTGAATCCCCATGCAACAGCAAGACTCAGAGGAGCCCACACACTCAGAACTTAACCCCAGTGTGCAGAAAGGGTAAAAACGTGTTTTTCAGCAGAAATAAACATGTTTCTGCAAGTTTGGTCAACCCCATGTAAGTTATGGGGCAGTAACAGAACACTTTTCAAAACGTGTTTTTCAGCCCGAAATAAACGCGTTTTTTCAGACAACTGAATCCCCATGTAACAGCAAGGTTCAGAAGAGCCCACACTCTCAGCTCTTAACCCCAGTGTGCAGGAAGGGTCAAAACGTGTTTTTCAGCAGAAATAAACATGTTTCTGCAAGTTTGGTCAACCCCATGTAAGTTATGGGGCAGTAACAGAACACTTTTCAAAACGTGTTTTTCAGCCCGAAATAAACGCGTTTTTTCAGACAACTGAATCCCCATGTAACAGCAAGGCTCAGAGGAGCCCACACACTCAGCTCTTAGCCCCAGTGTGCAGAAAGTGTCAAAACGTGTTTTTCAGCAGAAATAAACATGTTTCTGCAAGTTTGGTCAACCCCATGTAAGTTATGGGACAGTAACAGCACACTTTTCAAAACGTGTTTTTCAGCCCGAAATAAACGCGTTTTTTCAGACAACTGAATCCCCATGTAACAGCAAGGCTCAGAGGAGCCCACACACTCAGATCTTAACCCCAGTGTGCAGAAAGGGTCAAAACGTGTTTTTCAGCAGAAATAAACATGTTTCTGCAAGTTTGGTCAACCCCATGTAAGTTATGGGGCAGTAACAGAACACTTTTCAAAACGTGTTTTTCAGCCCGAAATAAACGCGTTTTTTCAGACAACTGAATCACCATGTAACAGCAAGGCTCAGAGGAGCCCACACACTCAGCTCTTAACCCCAGTGTGCAGGAAGGGTCAAAACGTGTTTTTCAGCAGAAATAAACATGTTTCTGCAAGTTTGGTCAACCCCATGTAAGTTATGGGGCAGTAACAGAACACTTTTCAAAACGTGTTTTTCAGCCCGAAATAAACGCGTTTTTTCAGACAACTGAATCCCCATGCAACAGCAAGGCTCAGAAGAGCCCACACACTCAGCTCTTAACCCCAGTGTGCAGAAAGGGTCAAAACGTGTTTTTCAGCAGAAATAAACATGTTTCTGCAAGTTTGGTCAACCCCATGTAAGTTATGGGACAGTAACAGCACACTTTTCAAAACGTGTTTTTCAGCCCGAAATAAACGCGTTTTTTCAGAAAACTGAATCCCCATGTAACAGCAAGGCTCAGAGGAGCCCACACACTCAGATCTTAACCCCAGTGTGCAGAAAGGGTCAAAACGTGTTTTTCAGCAGAAATAAACATGTTTCTGCAAGTTTGGTCAACCCCATGTAAGTTATGGGGCAGTAACAGAACACTTTTCAAAACGTGTTTTTCAGCCCGAAATAAACGCGTTTTTTCAGACAACTGAATCACCATGTAACAGCAAGGCTCAGAGGAGCCCACACACTCAGCTCTTAACCCCAGTGTGCAGGAAGGGTCAAAACGTGTTTTTCAGCAGAAATAAACATGTTTCTGCAAGTTTGGTCAACCCCATGTAAGTTATGGGGCAGTAACAGAACACTTTTCAAAACGTGTTTTTCAGCCCGAAATAAACGCGTTTTTTCAGACAACTGAATCCCCATGCAACAGCAAGGCTCAGAAGAGCCCACACACTCAGCTCTTAACCCCAGTGTGCAGAAAGTGTCAAAACGTGTTTTTCAGCAGAAATAAACATGTTTCTGCAAGTTTGGTCAACCCCATGTAAGTTATGGGACAGTAACAGCACACTTTTCAAAACGTGTTTTTCAGCCCGAAATAAACGCGTTTTTTCAGACAACTGAATCCCCATGTAACAGCAAGGCTCAGAGGAGCCCACACACTCAGATCTTAACCCCAGTGTGCAGAAAGGGTCAAAACGTGTTTTTCAGCAGAAATAAACATGTTTCTGCAAGTTTGGTCAACCCCATGTAAGTTATGGGGCAGTAACAGAACACTTTTCAAAACGTGTTTTTCAGCCCGAAAAAAACGCGTTTTTTCAGACAACTGAATCACCATGTAACAGCAAGGCTCAGAGGAGCCCACACACTCAGCTCTTAACCCCAGTGTGCAGGAAGGGTCAAAACGTGTTTTTCAGCAGAAATAAACATGTTTCTGCAAGTTTGGTCAACCCCATGTAAGTTATGGGGCAGTAACAGAACACTTTTCAAAACGTGTTTTTCAGCCCGAAATAAACGCGTTTTTTCAGACAACTGAATCCCCATGCAACAGCAAGGCTCAGAAGAGCCCACACACTCAGCTCTTAACCCCAGTGTGCAGAAAGTGTCAAAACGTGTTTTTCAGCAGAAATAAACATGTTTCTGCAAGTTTGGTCAACCCCATGTAAGTTATGGGGCAGTAACAGAACACTTTTCAAAACGTGTTTTTCAGCCCGAAATAAACGCGTTTTTTCAGACAACTGAATCCCCATGCAACAGCAAGACTCAGAGGAGCCCAGACACTCAGATCTTAACCCCAGTGTGCAGAAAGGGTAAAAACGTGTTTTTCAGCAGAAATAAACATGTTTCTGCAAGTTTGGTCAACCCCATGTAAGTTATGGGGCAGTAACAGAACACTTTTCAAAACGTGTTTTTCAGCCCGAAATAAACGCGTTTTTTCAGACAACTGAATCCCCATGTAACAGCAAGGTTCAGAAGAGCCCACACTCTCAGCTCTTAACCCCAGTGTGCAGGAAGGGTCAAAACGTGTTTTTCAGCAGAAATAAACATGTTTCTGCAAGTTTGGTCAACCCCATGTAAGTTATGGGGCAGTAACAGAACACTTTTCAAAACGTGTTTTTCAGCCCGAAATAAACGCGTTTTTTCAGACAACTGAATCCCCATGTAACAGCAAGGCTCAGAGGAGCCCACACACTCAGCTCTTAGCCCCAGTGTGCAGAAAGTGTCAAAACGTGTTTTTCAGCAGAAATAAACATGTTTCTGCAAGTTTGGTCAACCCCATGTAAGTTATGGGACAGTAACAGCACACTTTTCAAAACGTGTTTTTCAGCCCGAAATAAACGCGTTTTTTCAGACAACTGAATCCCCATGTAACAGCAAGGCTCAGAGGAGCCCACACACTCAGATCTTAACCCCAGTGTGCAGAAAGGGTCAAAACGTGTTTTTCAGCAGAAATAAACATGTTTCTGCAAGTTTGGTCAACCCCATGTAAGTTATGGGGCAGTAACAGAACACTTTTCAAAACGTGTTTTTCAGCCCGAAATAAACGCGTTTTTTCAGACAACTGAATCACCATGTAACAGCAAGGCTCAGAGGAGCCCACACACTCAGCTCTTAACCCCAGTGTGCAGGAAGGGTCAAAACGTGTTTTTCAGCAGAAATAAACATGTTTCTGCAAGTTTGGTCAACCCCATGTAAGTTATGGAGCAGTAACAGAACACTTTTCAAAACGTGTTTTTCAGCCCGAAATAAACGCGTTTTTTCAGACAACTGAATCCCCATGCAACAGCAAGGCTCAGAAGAGCCCACACACTCAGCTCTTAACCCCAGTGTGCAGAAAGAGTCAAAACGTGTTTTTCAGCAGAAATAAACATGTTTCTGCAAGTTTGGTCAACCCCATGTAAGTTATGGGGCAGTAACAGAACACTTTTCAAAACGTGTTTTTCAGCCCGAAATAAACGCGTTTTTTCAGACAACTGAATCCCCATGTAACAGCAAGGCTCAGAGGAGCCCACACACTCAGATCTTAACCCCAGTGTGCAGAAAGGGTCACAACGTGTTTTTCAGCAGAAATAAACATGTTTCTGCAAGTTTGGTCAACCCCATGTAAGTTATGGGGCAGTAACAGAACACTTTTCAAAACGTGTTTTTCAGCCCGAAATAAACGCGTTTTTTCAGACAACTGAATCCCCATGCAACAGCAAGGCTCAGAAGAGCCCACACACTCAGCTCTTAACCCCAGTGTGCAGAAAGAGTCAAAACGTGTTTTTCAGCAGAAATAAACATGTTTCTGCAATTTTGGTCAACCCCATGTAAGTTATGGGGCAGTAACAGCACACTTTTCAAAACGTGTTTTTCAGCCCGAAATAAACGCGTTTTTTCAGACAACTGAATCCCCATGTAACAGCAAGGCTCAGAGGAGCCCACACACTCAGATCTTAACCCCAGTGTGCAGAAAGGGTCAAAACGTGTTTTTCAGCAGAAATAAACATGTTTCTGCAAGTTTGGTCAACCCCATGTAAGTTATGGGACAGTAACAGCACACTTTTCAAAACGTGTTTTTCAGCCCGAAATAAACGCGTTTTTTCAGACAACTGAATCCCCATGTAACAGCAAGACTCAGAGGAGCCCACACACTCAGATCTTAACCCCAGTGTGCAGAAAGGGTCAAAACGTGTTTTTCAGCAGAAATAAACATGTTTCTGCAAGTTTGGTCAACCCCATGTAAGTTATGGGGCAGTAACAGAACACTTTTCAAAACGTGTTTTTCAGCCCGAAATAAACGCGTTTTTTCAGACAACTGAATCCCCATGCAACAGCAAGGCTCAGAAGAGCCCACACACTCAGCTCTTAACCCCAGTGTGCAGAAAGGGTCAAAACGTGTTTTTCAGCAGAAATAAACATGTTTCTGCAAGTTTGGTCAACCCCATGTAAGTTATGGGGCAGTAACAGAACACTTTTCAAAACGTGTTTTTCAGCCCGAAATAAACGCGTTTTTTCAGACAACTGAATCACCATGTAACAGCAAGGCTCAGAGGAGCCCACACACTCAGCTCTTAACCCCAGTGTGCAGGAAGGGTCAAAACGTGTTTTTCAGCAGAAATAAACATGTTTCTGCAAGTTTGGTCAACCCCATGTAAGTTATGGAGCAGTAACAGAACACTTTTCAAAACGTGTTTTTCAGCCCGAAATAAACGCGTTTTTTCAGACAACTGAATCCCCATGCAACAGCAAGGCTCAGAAGAGCCCACACACTCAGCTCTTAACCCCAGTGTGCAGAAAGAGTCAAAACGTGTTTTTCAGCAGAAATAAACATGTTTCTGCAAGTTTGGTCAACCCCATGTAAGTTATGGGGCAGTAACAGAACACTTTTCAAAACGTGTTTTTCAGCCCGAAATAAACGCGTTTTTTCAGACAACTGAATCCCCATGTAACAGCAAGGCTCAGAGGAGCCCACACACTCAGATCTTAACCCCAGTGTGCAGAAAGGGTCAAAACGTGTTTTTCAGCAGAAATAAACATGTTTCTGCAAGTTTGGTCAACCCCATGTAAGTTATGGGGCAGTAACAGAACACTTTTCAAAACGTGTTTTTCAGCCCGAAATAAACGCGTTTTTTCAGACAACTGAATCCCCATGCAACAGCAAGGCTCAGAAGAGCCCACACACTCAGCTCTTAACCCCAGTGTGCAGAAAGAGTCAAAACGTGTTTTTCAGCAGAAATAAACATGTTTCTGCAATTTTGGTCAACCCCATGTAAGTTATGGGGCAGTAACAGCACACTTTTCAAAACGTGTTTTTCAGCCCGAAATAAACGCGTTTTTTCAGACAACTGAATCCCCATGTAACAGCAAGGCTCAGAGGAGCCCACACACTCAGATCTTAACCCCAGTGTGCAGAAAGGGTCAAAACGTGTTTTTCAGCAGAAATAAACATGTTTCTGCAAGTTTGGTCAACCCCATGTAAGTTATGGGACAGTAACAGCACACTTTTCAAAACGTGTTTTTCAGCCCGAAATAAACGCGTTTTTTCAGACAACTGAATCCCCATGTAACAGCAAGACTCAGAGGAGCCCACACACTCAGATCTTAACCCCAGTGTGCAGAAAGGGTCAAAACGTGTTTTTCAGCAGAAATAAACATGTTTCTGCAAGTTTGGTCAACCCCATGTAAGTTATGGGGCAGTAACAGAACACTTTTCAAAACGTGTTTTTCAGCCCGAAATAAACGCGTTTTTTCAGACAACTGAATCCCCATGTAACAGCAAGGTTCAGAAGAGCCCACACTCTCAGCTCTTAACCCCAGTGTGCAGGAAGGGTCAAAACGTGTTTTTCAGCAGAAATAAACATGTTTCTGCAAGTTTGGTCAACCCCATGTAAGTTATGGGGCAGTAACAGAACACTTTTCAAAACGTGTTTTTCAGCCCGAAATAAACGCGTTTTTTCAGACAACTGAATCCCCATGCAACAGCAAGGCTCAGAAGAGCCCACACACTCAGCTCTTAACCCCAGTGTGCAGAAAGAGTCAAAACGTGTTTTTCAGCAGAAATAAACATGTTTCTGCAAGTTTGGTCAACCCCATGTAAGTTATGGGGCAGTAACAGAACACTTTTCAAAACGTGTTTTTCAGCCCGAAATAAACGCGTTTTTTCAGACAACTGAATCACCATGTAACAGCAAGGCTCAGAGGAGCCCACACACTCAGCTCTTAACCCCAGTGTGCAGAAAGAGTCAAAACGTGTTTTTCAGCAGAAATAAACATGTTTCTGCAAGTTTGGTCAACCCCATGTAAGTTATGGGGCAGTAACAGAACACTTTTCAAAACGTGTTTTTCAGCCCGAAATAAACGCGTTTTTTCAGACAACTGAATCCCCATGTAACAGCAAGGTTCAGAAGAGCCCACACTCTCAGCTCTTAACCCCAGTGTGCAGGAAGGGTCAAAACGTGTTTTTCAGCAGAAATAAACATGTTTCTGCAAGTTTGGTCAACCCCATGTAAGTTATGGGACAGTAACAGCACACTTTTCAAAACGTGTTTTTCAGCCCGAAATAAACGCGTTTTTTCAGACAACTGAATCCCCATGTAACAGCAAGGCTCAGAGGAGCCCACACACTCAGATCTTAACCCCAGTGTGCAGAAAGGGTCAAAACGTGTTTTTCAGCAGAAATAAACATGTTTCTGCAAGTTTGGTCAACCCCATGTAAGTTATGGGGCAGTAACAGAACACTTTTCAAAACGTGTTTTTCAGCCCGAAATAAACGCGTTTTTTCAGACAACTGAATCACCATGTAACAGCAAGGCTCAGAGGAGCCCACACACTCAGCTCTTAACCCCAGTGTGCAGGAAGGGTCAAAACGTGTTTTTCAGCAGAAATAAACATGTTTCTGCAAGTTTGGTCAACCCCATGTAAGTTATGGGGCAGTAACAGAACACTTTTCAAAACGTGTTTTTCAGCCCGAAATAAACGCGTTTTTTCAGACAACTGAATCCCCATGCAACAGCAAGGCTCAGAAGAGCCCACACACTCAGCTCTTAACCCCAGTGTGCAGAAAGAGTCAAAACGTTTTTTTCAGCAGAAATAAACATGTTTCTGCAAGTTTGGTCAACCCCATGTAAGTTATGGGGCAGTAACAGAACACTTTTCAAAACGTGTTTTTCAGCCCGAAATAAACGCGTTTTTTCAGACAACTGAATCCCAATGTAACAGCAAGGCTCAGAGGAGCCCACACACTCAGCTCTTAGCCCCAGTGTGCAGAAAGTGTCAAAACGTGTTTTTCAGCAGAAATAAACATGTTTCTGCAAGTTTGGTCAACCCCATGTAAGTTATGGGGCAGTAACAGCACACTTTTCAAAACGTGTTTTTCAGCCCGAAATAAACGCGTTTTTTCAGACAACTGAATCCCCATGTAACAGCAAGGCTCAGAGGAGCCCACACACTCAGATCTTAACCCCAGTGTGCAGAAAGGGTCAAAACGTGTTTTTCAGCAGAAATAAACATGTTTCTGCAAGTTTGGTCAACCCCATGTAAGTTATGGGGCAGAAACAGAACACTTTTCAAAACGTGTTTTTCAGCCCGAAATAAACGCGTTTTTTCAGACAACTGAATCAACATGTAACAGCAAGGTTCAGAAGAGCCCACACTCTCAGCTCTTAACCCCAGTGTGCAGGAAGGGTCAAAACGTGTTTTTCAGCAGAAATAAACATGTTTCTGCAAGTTTGGTCAACCCCATGTAAGTTATGGGGCAGTAACAGAACACTTTTCAAAACGTGTTTTTCAGCCCGAAATAAACGCGTTTTTTCAGACAACTGAATCCCCATGCAACAGCAAGGCTCAGAAGAGCCCACACACTCAGCTCTTAACCCCAGTGTGCAGAAAGAGTCAAAACGTGTTTTTCAGCAGAAATAAACATGTTTCTGCAAGTTTGGTCAACCCCATGTAAGTTATGGGGCAGTAACAGAACACTTTTCAAAACGTGTTTTTCAGCCCGAAATAAACGCGTTTTTTCAGACAACTGAATCACCATGTAACAGCAAGGCTCAGAGGAGCCCACACACTCAGCTCTTAACCCCAGTGTGCAGAAAGAGTCAAAACGTGTTTTTCAGCAGAAATAAACATGTTTCTGCAAGTTTGGTCAACCCCATGTAAGTTATGGGGCAGTAACAGAACACTTTTCAAAACGTGTTTTTCAGCCCGAAATAAACGCGTTTTTTCAGACAACTGAATCCCCATGTAACAGCAAGGCTCAGAGGAGCCCACACACTCAGATCTTAACCCCAGTGTGCAGAAAGGGTCAAAACGTGTTTTTCAGCAGAAATAAACATGTTTCTGCAAGTTTGGTCAACCCCATGTAAGTTATGGGGCAGTAACAGAACACTTTTCAAAACGTGTTTTTCAGCCCGAAATAAACGCGTTTTTTCAGACAACTGAATCACCATGTAACAGCAAGGCTCAGAGGAGCCCACACACTCAGCTCTTAACCCCAGTGTGCAGGAAGGGTCAAAACGTGTTTTTCAGCAGAAATAAACATGTTTCTGCAAGTTTGGTCAACCCCATGTAAGTTATGGGGCAGTAACAGAACACTTTTCAAAACGTGTTTTTCAGCCCGAAATAAACGCGTTTTTTCAGACAACTGAATCCCCATGCAACAGCAAGGCTCAGAAGAGCCCACACACTCAGCTCTTAACCCCAGTGTTCAGAAAGAGTCAAAACGTGTTTTTCAGCAGAAATAAACATGTTTCTGCAATTTTGGTCAACCCCATGTAAGTTATGGGGCAGTAACAGCACACTTTTCAAAACGTGTTTTTCAGCCCGAAATAAACGCGTTTTTTCAGACAACTGAATCCCCATGTAACAGCAAGGCTCAGAGGAGCCCACACACTCAGATCTTAACCCCAGTGTGCAGAAAGGGTCAAAACGTGTTTTTCAGCAGAAATAAACATGTTTCTGCAAGTTTGGTCAACCCCATGTAAGTTATGGGGCAGTAACAGAACACTTTTCAAAACGTGTTTTTCAGCCCGAAATAAACGCGTTTTTTCAGACAACTTAATCCCCATGTAACAGCAAGGTTCAGAAGAGCCCACACTCTCAGCTCTTAACCCCAGTGTGCAGGAAGGGTCAAAACGTGTTTTTCAGCAGAAATAAACATGTTTCTGCAAGTTTGGTCAACCCCATGTAAGTTATGGGGCAGTAACAGAACACTTTTCAAAACGTGTTTTTCAGCCCGAAATAAACGCGTTTTTTCAGACAACTGAATCCCCATGCAACAGCAAGGCTCAGAAGAGCCCACACACTCAGCTCTTAACCCCAGTGTGCAGAAAGAGTCAAAACGTGTTTTTCAGCAGAAATAAACATGTTTCTGCAAGTTTGGTCAACCCCATGTAAGTTATGGGGCAGTAACAGAACACTTTTCAAAACGTGTTTTTCAGCCCGAAATAAACGCGTTTTTTCAGACAACTGAATCACCATGTAACAGCAAGGCTCAGAGGAGCCCACACACTCAGCTCTTAACCCCAGTGTGCAGAAAGAGTCAAAACGTGTTTTTCAGCAGAAATAAACATGTTTCTGCAAGTTTGGTCAACCCCATGTAAGTTATGGGGCAGTAACAGAACACTTTTCAAAACGTGTTTTTCAGCCCGAAATAAACGCGTTTTTTCAGACAACTGAATACCCATGTAACAGCAAGGCTCAGAGGAGCCCACACACTCAGCTCTTAGCCCCAGTGTGCAGAAAGTGTCAAAACGTGTTTTTCAGCAGAAATAAACATGTTTCTGCAAGTTTGGTCAACCCCATGTAAGTTATGGGGCAGTAACAGAACACTTTTCAAAACGTGTTTTTCAGCCCGAAATAAACGCGTTTTTTCAGACAACTGAATCACCATGTAACAGCAAGGCTCAGAGGAGCCCACACACTCAGCTCTTAACCCCAGTGTGCAGGAAGGGTCAAAACGTGTTTTTCAGCAGAAATAAACATGTTTCTGCAAGTTTGGTCAACCCCATGTAAGTTATGGGGCAGTAACAGAACACTTTTCAAAACGTGTTTTTCAGCCCGAAATAAACGCGTTTTTTCAGACAACTGAATCACCATGTAACAGCAAGGCTCAGAGGAGCCCACACACTCAGCTCTTAACCCCAGTGTGCAGAAAGAGTCAAAACGTGTTTTTCAGCAGAAATAAACATGTTTCTGCAAGTTTGGTCAACCCCATGTAAGTTATGGGGCAGTAACAGAACACTTTTCAAAACGTGTTTTTCAGCCCGAAATAAACGCGTTTTTTCAGACAACTGAATCCCCATGTAACAGCAAGGCTCAGAGGAGCCCACACACTCAGCTCTTAGCCCCAGTGTGCAGAAAGTGTCAAAACGTGTTTTTCAGCAGAAATAAACATGTTTCTGCAAGTTTGGTCAACCCCATGTTGTTATGGGGCAGTAACAGAACACTTTTCAAAACGTGTTTTTCAGCCCGAAATAAACGCGTTTTTTCAGACAACTGAATCACCATGTAACAGCAAGGCTCAGAGGAGCCCACACACTCAGCTCTTAACCCCAGTGTGCAGGAAGGGTCAAAACGTGTTTTTCAGCAGAAATAAACATGTTTCTGCAAGTTTGGTCAACCCCATGTAAGTTATGGGGCAGTAACAGAACACTTTTCAAAACGTGTTTTTCAGCCCGAAATAAACGCGTTTTTTCAGACAACTGAATCCCCATGCAACAGCAAGGCTCAGAAGAGCCCACACACTCAGCTCTTAACCCCAGTGTGCAGAAAGGGTCAAAACGTGTTTTTCAGCAGAAATAAACATGTTTCTGCAAGTTTGGTCAACCCCATGTAAGTTATGGGGCAGTAACAGAACACTTTTCAAAACGTGTTTTTCAGCCCGAAATAAACGCGTTTTTTCAGACAACTGAATCACCATGTAACAGCAAAGCTCAGAGGAGCCCACACACTCAGCTCTTAACCCCAGTGTGCAGGAAGGGTCAAAACGTGTTTTTCAGCAGAAATAAACATGTTTCTGCAAGTTTGGTCAACCCCATGTAAGTTATGGGGCAGTAACAGAACACTTTTCAAAACGTGTTTTTCAGCCCGAAATAAACGCGTTTTTTCAGACAACTGAATCCCCATGCAACAGCAAGGCTCAGAAGAGCCCACACACTCAGCTCTTAACCCCAGTGTGCAGAAAGAGTCAAAACGTGTTTTTCAGCAGAAATAAACATGTTTCTGCAAGTTTGGTCAACCCCATGTAAGTTATGGGGCAGTAACAGAACACTTTTCAAAACGTGTTTTTCAGCGCGAAATAAACGCGTTTTTTCAGACAACTGAATCCCAATGTAACAGCAAGGCTCAGAGGAGCCCACACACTCAGCTCTTAGCCCCAGTGTGCAGAAAGTGTCAAAACGTGTTTTTTAGCAGAAATAAACATGTTTCTGCAAGTTTGGTCAACCCCATGTAAGTTATGGGGCAGTAACAGCACACTTTTCAAAACGTGTTTTTCAGCCCGAAATAAACGCGTTTTTTCAGACAACTGAATCCCCATGTAACAGCAAGGCTCAGAGGAGCCCACACACTCAGATCTTAACCCCAGTGTGCAGAAAGGGTCAAAACGTGTTTTTCAGCAGAAATAAACATGTTTCTGCAAGTTTGGTCAACCCCATGTAAGTTATGGGGCAGTAACAGAACACTTTTCAAAACGTGTTTTTCAGCCCGAAATAAACGCGTTTTTTCAGACAACTGAATCCCCATGCAACAGCAAGGCTCAGAAGAGCCCACACACTCAGCTCTTAACCCCAGTGTGCAGAAAGAGTCAAAACGTGTTTTTCAGCAGAAATAAACATGTTTCTGCAATTTTGGTCAACCCCATGTAAGTTATGGGGCAGTAACAGCACACTTTTCAAAACGTGTTTTTCAGCCCGAAATAAACGCGTATTTTCAGACAACTGAATCCCCATGTAACAGCAAGGCTCAGAGGAGCCCACACACTCAGATCTTAACCCCAGTGTGCAGAAAGGGTCAAAACGTGTTTTTCAGCAGAAATAAACATGTTTCTGCAAGTTTGGTCAACCCCATGTAAGTTATGGGACAGTAACAGCACACTTTTCAAAACGTGTTTTTCAGCCCGAAATAAACGCGTTTTTTCAGACAACTGAATCCCAATGTAACAGCAAGGCTCAGAGGAGCCCACACACTCAGCTCTTAGCCCCAGTGTGCAGAAAGTGTCAAAACGTGTTTTTCAGCAGAAATAAACATGTTTCTGCAAGTTTGGTCAACCCCATGTAAGTTATGGGGCAGTAACAGAACACTTTTCAAAACGTGTTTTTCAGCCCGAAATAAACGCGTTTTTTCAGACAACTGAATCCCCATGCAACAGCAAGGCTCAGAAGAGACCACACTCTCAGCTCTTAACCCCAGTGTGCAGAAAGAGTCAAAACTTGTTTTTCAGCAGAAATAAACATGTTTCTGCAATTTTGGTCAACCCCATGTAAGTTATGGGGCAGTAACAGCACACTTTTCAAAACGTGTTTTTCAGCCCGAAATAAACGCGTTTTTTCAGACAACTGAATCCCCATGTAACAGCAAGGCTCAGAGGAGCCCACACACTCAGATCTTAACCCCAGTGTGCAGAAAGGGTCAAAACGTGTTTTTCAGCAGAAATAAACATGTTTCTGCAAGTTTGGTCAACCCCATGTAAGTTATGGGACAGTAACAGCACACTTTTCAAAACGTGTTTTTCAGCCCGAAATAAACGCGTTTTTTCAGACAACTGAATCCCCATGTAACAGCAAGACTCAGAGGAGCCCACACACTCAGATCTTAACCCCAGTGTGCAGAAAGGGTCAAAACGTGTTTTTCAGCAGAAATAAACATGTTTCTGCAAGTTTGGTCAACCCCATGTAAGTTATGGGGCAGTAACAGAACACTTTTCAAAACGTGTTTTTCAGCCCGAAATAAACGCGTTTTTTCAGACAACTGAATCCCCATGTAACAGCAAGGTTCAGAAGAGCCCACACTCTCAGCTCTTAACCCCAGTGTGCAGGAAGGGTCAAAACGTGTTTTTCAGCAGAAATAAACATGTTTCTGCAAGTTTGGTCAACCCCATGTAAGTTATGGGACAGTAACAGCACACTTTTCAAAACGTGTTTTTCAGTCCGAAATAAACGCGTTTTTTCAGACAACTGAATCCCCATGTAACAGCAAGGCTCAGAGGAGCCCACACACTCAGATCTTAACCCCAGTGTGCAGAAAGGGTCAAAACGTGTTTTTCAGCAGAAATAAACATGTTTCTGCAAGTTTGGTCAACCCCATGTAAGTTATGGGGCAGTAACAGAACACTTTTCAAAACGTGTTTTTCAGCCCGAAATAAACGCGTTTTTTCAGACAACTGAATCACCATGTAACAGCAAGGCTCAGAGGAGCCCACACACTCAGCTCTTAACCCCAGTGTGCAGGAAGGGTCAAAACGTGTTTTTCAGCAGAAATAAACATGTTTCTGCAAGTTTGGTCAACCCCATGTAAGTTATGGGGCAGTAACAGAACACTTTTCAAAACGTGTTTTTCAGCCCGAAATAAACGCGTTTTTTCAGACAACTGAATCCCCATGCAACAGTAAGGCTCAGAAGAGCCCACACACTCAGCTCTTAACCCCAGTGTGCAGAAAGAGTCAAAACGTGTTTTTCAGCAGAAATAAACATGTTTCTGCAAGTTTGGTCAACCCCATGTAAGTTATGGGGCAGTAACAGAACACTTTTCAAAACGTGTTTTTCAGCCCGAAATAAACGCGTTTTTTCAGACAACTGAATCCCCATGTAACAGAAAGGCTCAGAGGAGCCCACACACTCAGATCTTAACCCCAGTGTGCACAAAGGGTCAAAACGTGTTTTTCAGCAGAAATAAACATGTTTCTGCAAGTTTGGTCAACCCCATGTAAGTTATGTGGCAGTAACAGAACACTTTTCAAAACGTGTTTTTCAGCCCGAAATAAACGCGTTTTTTCAGACAACTGAATCCCCATGCAACAGCAAGGCTCAGAAGAGCCCACACACTCAGCTCTTAACCCCAGTGTGCAGAAAGAGTCAAAACGTGTTTTTCAGCAGAAATAAACATGTTTCTGCAATTTTGGTCAACCCCATGTAAGTTATGGGGCAGTAACAGCACACTTTTCAAAACGTGTTTTTCAGCCCGAAATAAACGCGTTTTTTCAGACAACTGAATCCCCATGTAACAGCAAGGTTCAGAAGAGCCCACACTCTCAGCTCTTAACCCCAGTGTGCAGGAAGGGTCAAAACATGTTTTTCAGCAGAAATAAACATGTTTCTGCAAGTTTGGTCAACCCCATGTAAGTTATGGGACAGTAACAGCACACTTTTCAAAACATGTTTTTCAGCCCGAAATAAACGCGTTTTTTCAGACAACTGAATCCCCATGTAACAGCAAGACTCAGAGGAGCCCACACACTCAGATCTTAACCCCAGTGTACAGAAAGGGTAAAAACGTGTTTTTCAGCAGAAATAAACATGTTTCTGCAAGTTTGGTCAACCCCATGTAAGTTATGGGGCAGTAACAGAACACTTTTCAAAACGTGTTTTTCAGCCCGAAATAAACGCGTTTTTTCAGACAACTGAATCCCCATGTAACAGCAAGGTTCAGAAGAGCCCACACTCTCAGCTCTTAACCCCAGTGTGCAGGAAGGGTCAAAACGTGTTTTTCAGCAGAAATAAACATGTTTCTGCAAGTTTGGTCAACCCCATGTAAGTTATGGGGCAGTAACAGAACACTTTTCAAAACGTGTTTTTCAGCCCGAAATAAACGCGTTTTTTCAGACAACTGAATCCCCATGCAAACAGCAAGGCTCAGAAGAGCAACCACACTCAGCTCTTAACCCCAGTGTGCAGAAAGAGTCAAAACGTGTTTTTCAGCAGAAATAAACATGTTTCTGCAAGTTTGGTCAACCCCATGTAAGTTATGGGGCAGTAACAGAACACTTTTCAAAACGTGTTTTTCAGCCCGAAATAAACGCGTTTTTTCAGACAACTGAATCCCCATGTAACAGCAAGGTTCAGAAGAGCCCACACTCTCAGCTCTTAACCCCAGTGTGCAGGAAGGGTCAAAACGTGTTTTTAAGCAGAAATAAACATGTTTCTGCAAGTTTGGTCAACCCCATGTAAGTTATGGGGCAGTAACAGAACACTTTTCAAAACGTGTTTTTCAGCCCGAAATAAACGCGTTTTTTCAGACAACTGAATCCCCATGCAACAGCAAGGCTCAGAAGAGCAACCACACTCAGCTCTTAACCCCAGTGTGCAGAAAGAGTCAAAACGTGTTTTTCAGCAGAAATAAACATGTTTCTGCAAGTTTGGTCAACCCCATGTAAGTTATGGGGCAGTAACAGAACACTTTTCAAAACGTGTTTTTCAGCCCGAAATAAACGCGTTTTTTCAGACAACTGAATCACCATGTAACAGCAAGGCTCAGAGGAGCCCACACACTCAGCTCTTAACCCCAGTGTGCAGAAAGAGTCAAAACGTGTTTTTCAGCAGAAATAAACATGTTTCTGCAAGTTTGGTCAACCCCATGTAAGTTATGGGGCAGTAACAGAACACTTTTCAAAACGTGTTTTTCAGCCCGAAATAAACGCGTTTTTTCAGACAACTGAATCCCCATGTAACAGCAAGGCTCAGAGGAGCCCACACACTCAGCTCTTAGCCCCAGTGTGCAGGAAGGGTCAAAACGTGTTTTTCAGCAGAAATAAACATGTTTCTGCAAGTTTGGTCAACCCCATGTAAGTTATGGGGCAGTAACAGCACACTTTTCAAAACGTGTTTTTCAGCCCGAAATAAACGCGTTTTTTCAGACAACTGAATCCCCATGTAACAGCAAGGTTCAGAAGAGCCCACACTCTCAGCTCTTAACCCCAGTGTGCAGGAAGGGTCAAAACGTGTTTTTCAGCAGAAATAAACATGTTTCTGCAAGTTTGGTCAACCCCATGTAAGTTATGGGGCAGTAACAGAACACTTTTCAAAACGTGTTTTTCAGCCCGAAATAAACGCGTTTTTTCAGACAACTGAATCCCAATGTAACAGCAAGGCTCAGAGGAGCCCACACACTCAGCTCTTAGCCCCAGTGTGCAGAAAGTGTCAAAACGTGTTTTTCAGCAGAAATAAACATGTTTCTGCAAGTTTGGTCAACCCCATGTAAGTTATGGGGCAGTAACAGCACACTTTTCAAAACGTGTTTTTCAGCCCGAAATAAACGCGTTTTTTCAGACAACTGAATCCCCATGTAACAGCAAGGCTCAGAGGAGCCCACACACTCAGATCTTAACCCCAGTGTGCAGAAAGGGTCAAAACGTGTTTTTCAGCAGAAATAAACATGTTTCTGCAAGTTTGGTCAACCCCATGTAAGTTATGGGGCAGAAACAGAACACTTTTCAAAACGTGTTTTTCAGCCCGAAATAAACGCGTTTTTTCAGACAACTGAATCAACATGTAACAGCAAGGTTCAGAAGAGCCCACACTCTCAGCTCTTAACCCCAGTGTGCAGGAAGGGTCAAAACGTGTTTTTCAGCAGAAATAAACATGTTTCTGCAAGTTTGGTCAACCCCATGTAAGTTATGGGGCAGTAACAGAACACTTTTCAAAACGTGTTTTTCAGCCCGAAATAAACGCGTTTTTTCAGACAACTGAATCCCCATGCAACAGCAAGGCTCAGAAGAGCCCACACACTCAGCTCTTAACCCCAGTGTGCAGAAAGAGTCAAAACGTGTTTTTCAGCAGAAATAAACATGTTTCTGCAAGTTTGGTCAACCCCATGTAAGTTATGGGGCAGTAACAGAACACTTTTCAAAACGTGTTTTTCAGCCCGAAATAAACGCGTTTTTTCAGACAACTGAATCACCATGTAACAGCAAGGCTCAGAGGAGCCCACACACTCAGCTCTTAACCCCAGTGTGCAGAAAGAGTCAAAACGTGTTTTTCAGCAGAAATAAACATTTTTCTGCAAGTTTGGTCAACCCCATGTAAGTTATGGGGCAGTAACAGAACACTTTTCAAAACGTGTTTTTCAGCCCGAAATAAACGCGTTTTTTCAGACAACTGAATCCCCATGTAACAGCAAGGCTCAGAGGAGCCCACACACTCAGATCTTAACCCCAGTGTGCAGAAAGGGTCAAAACGTGTTTTTCAGCAGAAATAAACATGTTTCTGCAAGTTTGGTCAACCCCATGTAAGTTATGGGGCAGTAACAGAACACTTTTCAAAACGTGTTTTTCAGCCCGAAATAAACGCGTTTTTTCAGACAACTGAATCACCATGTAACAGCAAGGCTCAGAGGAGCCCACACACTCAGCTCTTAACCCCAGTGTGCAGGAAGGGTCAAAACGTGTTTTTCAGCAGAAATAAACATGTTTCTTCAAGTTTGGTCAACCCCATGTAAGTTATGGGGCAGTAACAGAACACTTTTCAAAACGTGTTTTTCAGCCCGAAATAAACGCGTTTTTTCAGACAACTGAATCCCCATGCAACAGCAAGGCTCAGAAGAGCCCACACACTCAGCTCTTAACCCCAGTGTTCAGAAAGAGTCAAAACGTGTTTTTCAGCAGAAATAAACATGTTTCTGCAATTTTGGTCAACCCCATGTAAGTTATGGGGCAGTAACAGCACACTTTTCAAAACGTGTTTTTCAGCCCGAAATAAACGCGTTTTTTCAGACAACTGAATCCCCATGTAACAGCAAGGCTCAGAGGAGCCCACACACTCAGATCTTAACCCCAGTGTGCAGAAAGGGTCAAAACGTGTTTTTCAGCAGAAATAAACATGTTTCTGCAAGTTTGGTCAACCCCATGTAAGTTATGGGGCAGTAACAGAACACTTTTCAAAACGTGTTTTTCAGCCCGAAATAAACGCGTTTTTTCAGACAACTTAATCCCCATGTAACAGCAAGGTTCAGAAGAGCCCACACTCTCAGCTCTTAACCCCAGTGTGCAGGAAGGGTCAAAACGTGTTTTTCAGCAGAAATAAACATGTTTCTGCAAGTTTGGTCAACCCCATGTAAGTTATGGGGCAGTAACAGAACACTTTTCAAAACGTGTTTTTCAGCCCGAAATAAACGCGTTTTTTCAGACAACTGAATCCCCATGCAACAGCAAGGCTCAGAAGAGCCCACACACTCAGCTCTTAACCCCAGTGTGCAGAAAGAGTCAAAACGTGTTTTTCAGCAGAAATAAACATGTTTCTGCAAGTTTGGTCAACCCCATGTAAGTTATGGGGCAGTAACAGAACACTTTTCAAAACGTGTTTTTCAGCCCGAAATAAACGCGTTTTTTCAGACAACTGAATCACCATGTAACAGCAAGGCTCAGAGGAGCCCACACACTCAGCTCTTAACCCCAGTGTGCAGAAAGAGTCAAAACGTGTTTTTCAGCAGAAATAAACATGTTTCTGCAAGTTTTGTCAACCCCATGTAAGTTATGGGGCAGTAACAGAACACTTTTCAAAACGTGTTTTTCAGCCCGAAATAAACGCGTTTTTTCAGACAACTGAATCCCCATGTAACAGCAAGGCTCAGAGGAGCCCACACACTCAGCTCTTAGCCCCAGTGTGCAGAAAGTGTCAAAACGTGTTTTTCAGCAGAAATAAACATGTTTCTGCAAGTTTGGTCAACCCCATGTAAGTTATGGGACAGTAACAGCACACTTTTCAAAACGTGTTTTTCAGCCCGAAATAAACGCGTTTTTTCAGACAACTGAATCCCCATGTAACAGCAAGGCTCAGAGGAGCCCACACACTCAGATCTTAACCCCAGTGTGCAGAAAGGGTCAAAACGTGTTTTTCAGCAGAAATAAACATGTTTCTGCAAGTTTGGTCAACCCCATGTAAGTTATGGGGCAGTAACAGAACACTTTTCAAAACGTGTTTTTCAGCCCGAAATAAACGCGTTTTTTCAGACAACTGAATCACCATGTAACAGCAAGGCTCAGAGGAGCCCACACACTCAGCTCTTAACCCCAGTGTGCAGGAAGGGTCAAAACGTGTTTTTCAGCAGAAATAAACATGTTTCTGCAAGTTTGGTCAACCCCATGTAAGTTATGGGGCAGTAACAGAACACTTTTCAAAACGTGTTTTTCAGCCCGAAATAAACGCGTTTTTTCAGACAACTGAATCCCCATGCAACAGCAAGGCTCAGAAGAGCCCACACACTCAGCTCTTAACCCCAGTGTGCAGAAAGGGTCAAAACGTGTTTTTCAGCAGAAATAAACATGTTTCTGCAAGTTTGGTCAACCCCATGTAAGTTATGGGGCAGTAACAGAACACTTTTCAAAACGTGTTTTTCAGCCCGAAATAAACGCGTTTTTTCAGACAACTGAATCACCATGTAACAGCAAGGCTCAGAGGAGCCCACACACTCAGCTCTTAACCCCAGTGTGCAGAAAGAGTCAAAACGTGTTTTTCAGCAGAAATAAACATGTTTCTGCAAGTTTGGTCAACCCCATGTAAGTTATGGGGCAGTAACAGAACACTTTTCAAAACGTGTTTTTCAGCCCGAAATAAACGCGTTTTTTCAGACAACTGAATCCCCATGTAACAGCAAGGCTCAGAGGAGCCCACACACTCAGCTCTTAGCCCCAGTGTGCAGAAAGTGTCAAAACGTGTTTTTCAGCAGAAATAAACATGTTTCTGCAAGTTTGGTCAACCCCATGTAAGTTATGGGGCAGTAACAGAACACTTTTCAAAACGTGTTTTTCAGCCCGAAATAAACGCGTTTTTTCAGACAACTGAATCACCATGTAACAGCAAGGCTCAGAGGAGCCCACACACTCAGCTCTTAACCCCAGTGTGCAGGAAGGGTCAAAACGTGTTTTTCAGCAGAAATAAACATGTTTCTGCAAGTTTGGTCAACCCCATGTAAGTTATGGGGCAGTAACAGAACACTTTTCAAAACGTGTTTTTCAGCCCGAAATAAACGCGTTTTTTCAGACAACTGAATCCCCATGCAACAGCAAGGCTCAGAAGAGCCCACACACTCAGCTCTTAACCCCAGTGTGCAGAAAGGGTCAAAACGTGTTTTTCAGCAGAAATAAACATGTTTCTGCAAGTTTGGTCAACCCCATGTAAGTTATGGGGCAGTAACAGAACACTTTTCAAAACGTGTTTTTCAGCCCGAAATAAACGCGTTTTTTCAGACAACTGAATCACCATGTAACAGCAAGGCTCAGAGGAGCCCACACACTCAGCTCTTAACCCCAGTGTGCAGGAAGGGTCAAAACGTGTTTTTCAGCAGAAATAAACATGTTTCTGCAAGTTTGGTCAACCCCATGTAAGTTATGGGGCAGTAACAGAACACTTTTCAAAACGTGTTTTTCAGCCCGAAATAAACGCGTTTTTTCAGACAACTGAATCCCCATGCAACAGCAAGGCTCAGAAGAGCCCACACACTCAGCTCTTAACCCCAGTGTGCAGAAAGAGTCAAAACGTGTTTTTCAGCAGAAATAAACATGTTTCTGCAAGTTTGGTCAACCCCATGTAAGTTATGGGGCAGTAACAGAACACTTTTCAAAACGTGTTTTTCAGCGCGAAATAAACGCGTTTTTTCAGACAACTGAATCCCAATGTAACAGCAAGGCTCAGAGGAGCCCACACACTCAGCTCTTAGCCCCAGTGTGCAGAAAGTGTCAAAACGTGTTTTTTAGCAGAAATAAACATGTTTCTGCAAGTTTGGTCAACCCCATGTAAGTTATGGGGCAGTAACAGCACACTTTTCAAAACGTGTTTTTCAGCCCGAAATAAACGCGTTTTTTCAGACAACTGAATCCCCATGTAACAGCAAGGCTCAGAGGAGCCCACACACTCAGATCTTAACCCCAGTGTGCAGAAAGGGTCAAAACGTGTTTTTCAGCAGAAATAAACATGTTTCTGCAAGTTTGGTCAACCCCATGTAAGTTATGGGGCAGTAACAGAACACTTTTCAAAACGTGTTTTTCAGCCCGAAATAAACGCGTTTTTTCAGACAACTGAATCCCCATGCAACAGCAAGGCTCAGAAGAGCCCACACACTCAGCTCTTAACCCCAGTGTGCAGAAAGAGTCAAAACGTGTTTTTCAGCAGAAATAAACATGTTTCTGCAATTTTGGTCAACCCCATGTAAGTTATGGGGCAGTAACAGCACACTTTTCAAAACGTGTTTTTCAGCCCGAAATAAACGCGTATTTTCAGACAACTGAATCCCCATGTAACAGCAAGGCTCAGAGGAGCCCACACACTCAGATCTTAACCCCAGTGTGCAGAAAGGGTCAAAACGTGTTTTTCAGCAGAAATAAACATGTTTCTGCAAGTTTGGTCAACCCCATGTAAGTTATGGGACAGTAACAGCACACTTTTCAAAACGTGTTTTTCAGCCCGAAATAAACGCGTTTTTTCAGACAACTGAATCCCAATGTAACAGCAAGGCTCAGAGGAGCCCACACACTCAGCTCTTAGCCCCAGTGTGCAGAAAGTGTCAAAACGTGTTTTTCAGCAGAAATAAACATGTTTCTGCAAGTTTGGTCAACCCCATGTAAGTTATGGGGCAGTAACAGCACACTTTTCAAAACGTGTTTTTCAGCCCGAAATAAACGCGTTTTTTCAGACAACTGAATCCCCATGTAACAGCAAGGCTCAGAGGAGCCCACACACTCAGATCTTAACCCCAGTGTGCAGAAAGGGTCAAAACGTGTTTTTCAGCAGAAATAAACATGTTTCTGCAAGTTTGGTCAACCCCATGTAAGTTATGGGGCAGTAACAGAACACTTTTCAAAACGTGTTTTTCAGCCCGAAATAAACGCGTTTTTTCAGACAACTGAATCCCCATGCAACAGCAAGGCTCAGAAGAGACCACACTCTCAGCTCTTAACCCCAGTGTGCAGAAAGAGTCAAAACGTGTTTTTCAGCAGAAATAAACATGTTTCTGCAATTTTGGTCAACCCCATGTAAGTTATGGGGCAGTAACAGCACACTTTTCAAAACGTGTTTTTCAGCCCGAAATAAACGCGTTTTTTCAGACAACTGAATCCCCATGTAACAGCAAGGCTCAGAGGAGCCCACACACTCAGATCTTAACCCCAGTGTGCAGAAAGGGTCAAAACGTGTTTTTCAGCAGAAATAAACATGTTTCTGCAAGTTTGGTCAACCCCATGTAAGTTATGGGACAGTAACAGCACACTTTTCAAAACGTGTTTTTCAGCCCGAAATAAACGCGTTTTTTCAGACAACTGAATCCCCATGTAACAGCAAGACTCAGAGGAGCCCACACACTCAGATCTTAACCCCAGTGTGCAGAAAGGGTCAAAACGTGTTTTTCAGCAGAAATAAACATGTTTCTGCAAGTTTGGTCAACCCCATGTAAGTTATGGGGCAGTAACAGAACACTTTTCAAAACGTGTTTTTCAGCCCGAAATAAACGCGTTTTTTCAGACAACTGAATCCCCATGTAACAGCAAGGCTCAGAGGAGCCCACACACTCAGCTCTTAGCCCCAGTGTGCAGAAAGTGTCAAAACGTGTTTTTCAGCAGAAATAAACATGTTTCTGCAAGTTTGGTCAACCCCATGTAAGTTATGGGACAGTAACAGCACACTTTTCAAAACGTGTTTTTCAGCCCGAAATAAACGCGTTTTTTCAGACAACTGAATCCCCATGTAACAGCAAGGCTCAGAGGAGCCCACACACTCAGATCTTAACCCCAGTGTGCAGAAAGGGTCAAAACGTGTTTTTCAGCAGAAATAAACATGTTTCTGCAAGTTTGGTCAACCCCATGTAAGTTATGGGGCAGTAACAGAACACTTTTCAAAACGTGTTTTTCAGCCCGAAATAAACGCGTTTTTTCAGACAACTGAATCACCATGTAACAGCAAGGCTCAGAGGAGCCCACACACTCAGCTCTTAACCCCAGTGTGCAGGAAGGGTCAAAACGTGTTTTTCAGCAGAAATAAACATGTTTCTGCAAGTTTGGTCAACCCCATGTAAGTTATGGGGCAGTAACAGAACACTTTTCAAAACGTGTTTTTCAGCCCGAAATAAACGCGTTTTTTCAGACAACTGAATCCCCATGCAACAGTAAGGCTCAGAAGAGCCCACACACTCAGCTCTTAACCCCAGTGTGCAGAAAGAGTCAAAACGTGTTTTTCAGCAGAAATAAACATGTTTCTGCAAGTTTGGTCAACCCCATGTAAGTTATGGGGCAGTAACAGAACACTTTTCAAAACGTGTTTTTCAGCCCGAAATAAACGCGTTTTTTCAGACAACTGAATCCCCATGTAACAGAAAGGCTCAGAGGAGCCCACACACTCAGATCTTAACCCCAGTGTGCACAAAGGGTCAAAACGTGTTTTTCAGCAGAAATAAACATGTTTCTGCAAGTTTGGTCAACCCCATGTAAGTTATGTGGCAGTAACAGAACACTTTTCAAAACGTGTTTTTCAGCCCGAAATAAACGCGTTTTTTCAGACAACTGAATCCCCATGCAACAGCAAGGCTCAGAAGAGCCCACACACTCAGCTCTTAACCCCAGTGTGCAGAAAGAGTCAAAACGTGTTTTTCAGCAGAAATAAACATGTTTCTGCAATTTTGGTCAACCCCATGTAAGTTATGGGGCAGTAACAGCACACTTTTCAAAACGTGTTTTTCAGCCCGAAATAAACGCGTTTTTTCAGACAACTGAATCCCCATGTAACAGCAAGGTTCAGAAGAGCCCACACTCTCAGCTCTTAACCCCAGTGTGCAGGAAGGGTCAAAACATGTTTTTCAGCAGAAATAAACATGTTTCTGCAAGTTTGGTCAACCCCATGTAAGTTATGGGACAGTAACAGCACACTTTTCAAAACATGTTTTTCAGCCCGAAATAAACGCGTTTTTTCAGACAACTGAATCCCCATGTAACAGCAAGACTCAGAGGAGCCCACACACTCAGATCTTAACCCCAGTGTACAGAAAGGGTAAAAACGTGTTTTTCAGCAGAAATAAACATGTTTCTGCAAGTTTGGTCAACCCCATGTAAGTTATGGGGCAGTAACAGAACACTTTTCAAAACGTGTTTTTCAGCCCGAAATAAACGCGTTTTTTCAGACAACTGAATCCCCATGTAACAGCAAGGTTCAGAAGAGCCCACACTCTCAGCTCTTAACCCCAGTGTGCAGGAAGGGTCAAAACGTGTTTTTCAGCAGAAATAAACATGTTTCTGCAAGTTTGGTCAACCCCATGTAAGTTATGGGGCAGTAACAGAACACTTTTCAAAACGTGTTTTTCAGCCCGAAATAAACGCGTTTTTTCAGACAACTGAATCCCCATGCAAACAGCAAGGCTCAGAAGAGCAACCACACTCAGCTCTTAACCCCAGTGTGCAGAAAGAGTCAAAACGTGTTTTTCAGCAGAAATAAACATGTTTCTGCAAGTTTGGTCAACCCCATGTAAGTTATGGGGCAGTAACAGAACACTTTTCAAAACGTGTTTTTCAGCCCGAAATAAACGCGTTTTTTCAGACAACTGAATCCCCATGTAACAGCAAGGTTCAGAAGAGCCCACACTCTCAGCTCTTAACCCCAGTGTGCAGGAAGGGTCAAAACGTGTTTTTAAGCAGAAATAAACATGTTTCTGCAAGTTTGGTCAACCCCATGTAAGTTATGGGGCAGTAACAGAACACTTTTCAAAACGTGTTTTTCAGCCCGAAATAAACGCGTTTTTTCAGACAACTGAATCCCCATGCAAGAGCAAGGCTCAGAAGAGCAACCACACTCAGCTCTTAACCCCAGTGTGCAGAAAGAGTCAAAACGTGTTTTTCAGCAGAAATAAACATGTTTCTGCAAGTTTGGTCAACCCCATGTAAGTTATGGGGCAGTAACAGAACACTTTTCAAAACGTGTTTTTCAGCCCGAAATAAACGCGTTTTTTCAGACAACTGAATCACCATGTAACAGCAAGGCTCAGAGGAGCCCACACACTCAGCTCTTAACCCCAGTGTGCAGAAAGAGTCAAAACGTGTTTTTCAGCAGAAATAAACATGTTTCTGCAAGTTTGGTCAACCCCATGTAAGTTATGGGGCAGTAACAGAACACTTTTCAAAACGTGTTTTTCAGCCCGAAATAAACGCGTTTTTTCAGACAACTGAATCCCCATGTAACAGCAAGGCTCAGAGGAGCCCACACACTCAGCTCTTAGCCCCAGTGTGCAGGAAGGGTCAAAACGTGTTTTTCAGCAGAAATAAACATGTTTCTGCAAGTTTGGTCAACCCCATGTAAGTTATGGGGCAGTAACAGCACACTTTTCAAAACGTGTTTTTCAGCCCGAAATAAACGCGTTTTTTCAGACAACTGAATCCCCATGTAACAGCAAGGTTCAGAAGAGCCCACACTCTCAGCTCTTAACCCCAGTGTGCAGGAAGGGTCAAAACGTGTTTTTCAGCAGAAATAAACATGTTTCTGCAAGTTTGGTCAACCCCATGTAAGTTATGGGGCAGTAACAGAACACTTTTCAAAACGTGTTTTTCAGCCCGAAATAAACGCGTTTTTTCAGACAACTGAATCCCAATGTAACAGCAAGGCTCAGAGGAGCCCACACACTCAGCTCTTAGCCCCAGTGTGCAGAAAGTGTCAAAACGTGTTTTTCAGCAGAAATAAACATGTTTCTGCAAGTTTGGTCAACCCCATGTAAGTTATGGGGCAGTAACAGCACACTTTTCAAAACGTGTTTTTCAGCCCGAAATAAACGCGTTTTTTCAGACAACTGAATCCCCATGTAACAGCAAGGCTCAGAGGAGCCCACACACTCAGATCTTAACCCCAGTGTGCAGAAAGGGTCAAAACGTGTTTTTCAGCAGAAATAAACATGTTTCTGCAAGTTTGGTCAACCCCATGTAAGTTATGGGGCAGAAACAGAACACTTTTCAAAACGTGTTTTTCAGCCCGAAATAAACGCGTTTTTTCAGACAACTGAATCAACATGTAACAGCAAGGTTCAGAAGAGCCCACACTCTCAGCTCTTAACCCCAGTGTGCAGGAAGGGTCAAAACGTGTTTTTCAGCAGAAATAAACATGTTTCTGCAAGTTTGGTCAACCCCATGTAAGTTATGGGGCAGTAACAGAACACTTTTCAAAACGTGTTTTTCAGCCCGAAATAAACGCGTTTTTTCAGACAACTGAATCCCCATGCAACAGCAAGGCTCAGAAGAGCCCACACACTCAGCTCTTAACCCCAGTGTGCAGAAAGAGTCAAAACGTGTTTTTCAGCAGAAATAAACATGTTTCTGCAAGTTTGGTCAACCCCATGTAAGTTATGGGGCAGTAACAGAACACTTTTCAAAACGTGTTTTTCAGCCCGAAATAAACGCGTTTTTTCAGACAACTGAATCACCATGTAACAGCAAGGCTCAGAGGAGCCCACACACTCAGCTCTTAACCCCAGTGTGCAGAAAGAGTCAAAACGTGTTTTTCAGCAGAAATAAACATGTTTCTGCAAGTTTGGTCAACCCCATGTAAGTTATGGGGCAGTAACAGAACACTTTTCAAAACGTGTTTTTCAGCCCGAAATAAACGCGTTTTTTCAGACAACTGAATCCCCATGTAACAGCAAGGCTCAGAGGAGCCCACACACTCAGATCTTAACCCCAGTGTGCAGAAAGGGTCAAAACGTGTTTTTCAGCAGAAATAAACATGTTTCTGCAAGTTTGGTCAACCCCATGTAAGTTATGGGGCAGTAACAGAACACTTTTCAAAACGTGTTTTTCAGCCCGAAATAAACGCGTTTTTTCAGACAACTGAATCACCATGTAACAGCAAGGCTCAGAGGAGCCCACACACTCAGCTCTTAACCCCAGTGTGCAGGAAGGGTCAAAACGTGTTTTTCAGCAGAAATAAACATGTTTCTGCAAGTTTGGTCAACCCCATGTAAGTTATGGGGCAGTAACAGAACACTTTTCAAAACGTGTTTTTCAGCCCGAAATAAACGCGTTTTTTCAGACAACTGAATCCCCATGCAACAGCAAGGCTCAGAAGAGCCCACACACTCAGCTCTTAACCCCAGTGTTCAGAAAGAGTCAAAACGTGTTTTTCAGCAGAAATAAACATGTTTCTGCAATTTTGGTCAACCCCATGTAAGTTATGGGGCAGTAACAGCACACTTTTCAAAACGTGTTTTTCAGCCCGAAATAAACGCGTTTTTTCAGACAACTGAATCCCCATGTAACAGCAAGGCTCAGAGGAGCCCACACACTCAGATCTTAACCCCAGTGTGCAGAAAGGGTCAAAACGTGTTTTTCAGCAGAAATAAACATGTTTCTGCAAGTTTGGTCAACCCCATGTAAGTTATGGGGCAGTAACAGAACACTTTTCAAAACGTGTTTTTCAGCCCGAAATAAACGCGTTTTTTCAGACAACTTAATCCCCATGTAACAGCAAGGTTCAGAAGAGCCCACACTCTCAGCTCTTAACCCCAGTGTGCAGGAAGGGTCAAAACGTGTTTTTCAGCAGAAATAAACATGTTTCTGCAAGTTTGGTCAACCCCATGTAAGTTATGGGGCAGTAACAGAACACTTTTCAAAACGTGTTTTTCAGCCCGAAATAAACGCGTTTTTTCAGACAACTGAATCCCCATGCAACAGCAAGGCTCAGAAGAGCCCACACACTCAGCTCTTAACCCCAGTGTGCAGAAAGAGTCAAAACGTGTTTTTCAGCAGAAATAAACATGTTTCTGCAAGTTTGGTCAACCCCATGTAAGTTATGGGGCAGTAACAGAACACTTTTCAAAACGTGTTTTTCAGCCCGAAATAAACGCGTTTTTTCAGACAACTGAATCACCATGTAACAGCAAGGCTCAGAGGAGCCCACACACTCAGCTCTTAACCCCAGTGTGCAGAAAGAGTCAAAACGTGTTTTTCAGCAGAAATAAACATGTTTCTGCAAGTTTGGTCAACCCCATGTAAGTTATGGGGCAGTAACAGAACACTTTTCAAAACGTGTTTTTCAGCCCGAAATAAACGCGTTTTTTCAGACAACTGAATCCCCATGTAACAGCAAGGCTCAGAGGAGCCCACACACTCAGCTCTTAGCCCCAGTGTGCAGAAAGTGTCAAAACGTGTTTTTCAGCAGAAATAAACATGTTTCTGCAAGTTTGGTCAACCCTATGTAAGTTATGGGACAGTAACAGCACACTTTTCAAAACGTGTTTTTCAGCCCGAAATAAACGCGTTTTTTCAGACAACTGAATCCCCATGTAACAGCAAGGCTCAGAGGAGCCCACACACTCAGATCTTAACCCCAGTGTGCAGAAAGGGTCAAAACGTGTTTTTCAGCAGAAATAAACATGTTTCTGCAAGTTTGGTCAACCCCATGTAAGTTATGGGGCAGTAACAGAACACTTTTCAAAACGTGTTTTTCAGCCCGAAATAAACGCGTTTTTTCAGACAACTGAATCACCATGTAACAGCAAGGCTCAGAGGAGCCCACACACTCAGCTCTTAACCCCAGTGTGCAGGAAGGGTCAAAACGTGTTTTTCAGCAGAAATAAACATGTTTCTGCAAGTTTGGTCAACCCCATGTAAGTTATGGGGCAGTAACAGAACACTTTTCAAAACGTGTTTTTCAGCCCGAAATAAACGCGTTTTTTCAGACAACTGAATCCCCATGCAACAGCAAGGCTCAGAAGAGCCCACACACTCAGCTCTTAACCCCAGTGTGCAGAAAGGGTCAAAACGTGTTTTTCAGCAGAAATAAACATGTTTCTGCAAGTTTGGTCAACCCCATGTAAGTTATGGGGCAGTAACAGAACACTTTTCAAAACGTGTTTTTCAGCCCGAAATAAACGCGTTTTTTCAGACAACTGAATCACCATGTAACAGCAAGGCTCAGAGGAGCCCACACACTCAGCTCTTAGCCCCAGTGTGCAGGAAGGGTCAAAACGTGTTTTTAAGCAGAAATAAACATGTTTCTGCAAGTTTGGTCAACCCCATGTAAGTTATGGGGCAGTAACAGAACACTTTTCAAAACGTGTTTTTCAGCCCGAAATAAACGCGTTTTTTCAGACAACTGAATCCCCATGCAACAGCAAGGCTCAGAAGAGCCCACACACTCAGCTCTTAACCCCAGTGTGCAGAAAGAGTCAAAACGTGTTTTTCAGCAGAAATAAACATGTTTCTGCAAGTTTGGTCAACCCCATGTAAGTTATGGGGCAGTAACAGAACACTTTTCAAAACGTGTTTTTCAGCGCGAAATAAACGCGTTTTTTCAGACAACTGAATCCCAATGTAACAGCAAGGCTCAGAGGAGCCCACACACTCAGCTCTTAGCCCCAGTGTGCAGAAAGTGTCAAAACGTGTTTTTTAGCAGAAATAAACATGTTTCTGCAAGTTTGGTCAACCCCATGTAAGTTATGGGGCAGTAACAGCACACTTTTCAAAACGTGTTTTTCAGCCCGAAATAAACGCGTTTTTTCAGACAACTGAATCCCCATGTAACAGCAAGGCTCAGAGGAGCCCACACACTCAGATCTTAACCCCAGTGTGCAGAAAGGGTCAAAACGTGTTTTTCAGCAGAAATAAACATGTTTCTGCAAGTTTGGTCAACCCCATGTAAGTTATGGGGCAGTAACAGAACACTTTTCAAAACGTGTTTTTCAGCCCGAAATAAACGCGTTTTTTCAGACAACTGAATCCCCATGCAACAGCAAGGCTCAGAAGAGCCCACACACTCAGCTCTTAACCCCAGTGTGCAGAAAGAGTCAAAACGTGTTTTTCAGCAGAAATAAACATGTTTCTGCAATTTTGGTCAACCCCATGTAAGTTATGGGGCAGTAACAGCACACTTTTCAAAACGTGTTTTTCAGCCCGAAATAAACGCGTATTTTCAGACAACTGAATCCCCATGTAACAGCAAGGCTCAGAGGAGCCCACACACTCAGATCTTAACCCCAGTGTGCAGAAAGGGTCAAAACGTGTTTTTCAGCAGAAATAAACATGTTTCTGCAAGTTTGGTCAACCCCATGTAAGTTATGGGACAGTAACAGCACACTTTTCAAAACGTGTTTTTCAGCCCGAAATAAACGCGTTTTTTCAGACAACTGAATCCCAATGTAACAGCAAGGCTCAGAGGAGCCCACACACTCAGCTCTTAGCCCCAGTGTGCAGAAAGTGTCAAAACGTGTTTTTCAGCAGAAATAAACATGTTTCTGCAAGTTTGGTCAACCCCATGTAAGTTATGGGGCAGTAACAGAACACTTTTCAAAACGTGTTTTTCAGCCCGAAATAAACGCGTTTTTTCAGACAACTGAATCCCCATGCAACAGCAAGGCTCAGAAGAGACCACACTCTCAGCTCTTAACCCCAGTGTGCAGAAAGAGTCAAAACGTGTTTTTCAGCAGAAATAAACATGTTTCTGCAATTTTGGTCAACCCCATGTAAGTTATGGGGCAGTAACAGCACACTTTTCAAAACGTGTTTTTCAGCCCGAAATAAACGCGTTTTTTCAGACAACTGAATCCCCATGTAACAGCAAGGCTCAGAGGAGCCCACACACTCAGATCTTAACCCCAGTGTGCAGAAAGGGTCAAAACGTGTTTTTCAGCAGAAATAAACATGTTTCTGCAAGTTTGGTCAACCCCATGTAAGTTATGGGACAGTAACAGCACACTTTTCAAAACGTGTTTTTCAGCCCGAAATAAACGCGTTTTTTCAGACAACTGAATCCCCATGTAACAGCAAGGTTCAGAAGAGCCCACACTCTCAGCTCTTAACCCCAGTGTGCAGGAAGGGTCAAAACGTGTTTTTCAGCAGAAATAAACATGTTTCTGCAAGTTTGGTCAACCCCATGTAAGTTATGGGACAGTAACAGCACACTTTTCAAAACGTGTTTTTCAGCCCGAAATAAACGCGTTTTTTCAGACAACTGAATCCCCATGTAACAGCAAGGCTCAGAGGAGCCCACACACTCAGATCTTAACCCCAGTGTGCAGAAAGGGTCAAAACGTGTTTTTCAGCAGAAATAAACATGTTTCTGCAAGTTTGGTCAACCCCATGTAAGTTATGGGGCAGTAACAGAACACTTTTCAAAACGTGTTTTTCAGCCCGAAATAAACGCGTTTTTTCAGACAACTGAATCCCCATGTAACAGCAAGGTTCAGAAGAGCCCACACTCTCAGCTCTTAACCCCAGTGTGCAGGAAGGGTCAAAACGTGTTTTTCAGCAGAAATAAACATGTTTCTGCAAGTTTGGTCAACCCCATGTAAGTTATGGGACAGTAACAGCACACTTTTCAAAACGTGTTTTTCAGCCCGAAATAAACGCGTTTTTTCAGACAACTGAATCCCCATGTAACAGCAAGGCTCAGAGGAGCCCACACACTCAGATCTTAACCCCAGTGTGCAGAAAGGGTCAAAACGTGTTTTTCAGCAGAAATAAACATGTTTCTGCAAGTTTGGTCAACCCCATGTAAGTTATGGGGCAGTAACAGAACACTTTTCAAAACGTGTTTTTCAGCCCGAAATAAACGCGTTTTTTCAGACAACTGAATCACCATGTAACAGCAAGGCTCAGAGGAGCCCACACACTCAGCTCTTAACCCCAGTGTGCAGGAAGGGTCAAAACGTGTTTTTCAGCAGAAATAAACATGTTTCTGCAAGTTTGGTCAACCCCATGTAAGTTATGGGGCAGTAACAGAACACTTTTCAAAACGTGTTTTTCAGCCCGAAATAAACGCGTTTTTTCAGACAACTGAATCCCCATGCAACAGTAAGGCTCAGAAGAGCCCACACACTCAGCTCTTAACCCCAGTGTGCAGAAAGAGTCAAAACGTGTTTTTCAGCAGAAATAAACATGTTTCTGCAAGTTTGGTCAACCCCATGTAAGTTATGGGGCAGTAACAGAACACTTTTCAAAACGTGTTTTTCAGCCCGAAATAAACGCGTTTTTTCAGACAACTGAATCCCCATGTAACAGAAAGGCTCAGAGGAGCCCACACACTCAGATCTTAACCCCAGTGTGCACAAAGGGTCAAAACGTGTTTTTCAGCAGAAATAAACATGTTTCTGCAAGTTTGGTCAACCCCATGTAAGTTATGTGGCAGTAACAGAACACTTTTCAAAACGTGTTTTTCAGCCCGAAATAAACGCGTTTTTTCAGACAACTGAATCCCCATGCAACAGCAAGGCTCAGAAGAGCCCACACACTCAGCTCTTAACCCCAGTGTGCAGAAAGAGTCAAAACGTGTTTTTCAGCAGAAATAAACATGTTTCTGCAATTTTGGTCAACCCCATGTAAGTTATGGGGCAGTAACAGCACACTTTTCAAAACGTGTTTTTCAGCCCGAAATAAACGCGTTTTTTCAGACAACTGAATCCCCATGTAACAGCAAGGTTCAGAAGAGCCCACACTCTCAGCTCTTAACCCCAGTGTGCAGGAAGGGTCAAAACATGTTTTTCAGCAGAAATAAACATGTTTCTGCAAGTTTGGTCAACCCCATGTAAGTTATGGGACAGTAACAGCACACTTTTCAAAACATGTTTTTCAGCCCGAAATAAACGCGTTTTTTCAGACAACTGAATCCCCATGTAACAGCAAGACTCAGAGGAGCCCACACACTCAGATCTTAACCCCAGTGTACAGAAAGGGTAAAAACGTGTTTTTCAGCAGAAATAAACATGTTTCTGCAAGTTTGGTCAACCCCATGTAAGTTATGGGGCAGTAACAGAACACTTTTCAAAACGTGTTTTTCAGCCCGAAATAAACGCGTTTTTTCAGACAACTGAATCCCCATGTAACAGCAAGGTTCAGAAGAGCCCACACTCTCAGCTCTTAACCCCAGTGTGCAGGAAGGGTCAAAACGTGTTTTTCAGCAGAAATAAACATGTTTCTGCAAGTTTGGTCAACCCCATGTAAGTTATGGGGCAGTAACAGAACACTTTTCAAAACGTGTTTTTCAGCCCGAAATAAACGCGTTTTTTCAGACAACTGAATCCCCATGCAAACAGCAAGGCTCAGAAGAGCAACCACACTCAGCTCTTAACCCCAGTGTGCAGAAAGAGTCAAAACGTGTTTTTCAGCAGAAATAAACATGTTTCTGCAAGTTTGGTCAACCCCATGTAAGTTATGGGGCAGTAACAGAACACTTTTCAAAACGTGTTTTTCAGCCCGAAATAAACGCGTTTTTTCAGACAACTGAATCCCCATGTAACAGCAAGGTTCAGAAGAGCCCACACTCTCAGCTCTTAACCCCAGTGTGCAGGAAGGGTCAAAACGTGTTTTTAAGCAGAAATAAACATGTTTCTGCAAGTTTGGTCAACCCCATGTAAGTTATGGGGCAGTAACAGAACACTTTTCAAAACGTGTTTTTCAGCCCGAAATAAACGCGTTTTTTCAGACAACTGAATCCCCATGCAACAGCAAGGCTCAGAAGAGCAACCACACTCAGCTCTTAACCCCAGTGTGCAGAAAGAGTCAAAACGTGTTTTTCAGCAGAAATAAACATGTTTCTGCAAGTTTGGTCAACCCCATGTAAGTTATGGGGCAGTAACAGAACACTTTTCAAAACGTGTTTTTCAGCCCGAAATAAACGCGTTTTTTCAGACAACTGAATCACCATGTAACAGCAAGGCTCAGAGGAGCCCACACACTCAGCTCTTAACCCCAGTGTGCAGAAAGAGTCAAAACGTGTTTTTCAGCAGAAATAAACATGTTTCTGCAAGTTTGGTCAACCCCATGTAAGTTATGGGGCAGTAACAGAACACTTTTCAAAACGTGTTTTTCAGCCCGAAATAAACGCGTTTTTTCAGACAACTGAATCCCCATGTAACAGCAAGGCTCAGAGGAGCCCACACACTCAGCTCTTAGCCCCAGTGTGCAGGAAGGGTCAAAACGTGTTTTTCAGCAGAAATAAACATGTTTCTGCAAGTTTGGTCAACCCCATGTAAGTTATGGGGCAGTAACAGCACACTTTTCAAAACGTGTTTTTCAGCCCGAAATAAACGCGTTTTTTCAGACAACTGAATCCCCATGTAACAGCAAGGTTCAGAAGAGCCCACACTCTCAGCTCTTAACCCCAGTGTGCAGGAAGGGTCAAAACGTGTTTTTCAGCAGAAATAAACATGTTTCTGCAAGTTTGGTCAACCCCATGTAAGTTATGGGACAGTAACAGCACACTTTTCAAAACGTGTTTTTCAGCCCGAAATAAACGCGTTTTTTCAGACAACTGAATCCCCATGTAACAGCAAGACTCAGAGGAGCCCACACACTCAGATCTTAACCCCAGTGTGCAGAAAGGGTAAAAACGTGTTTTTCAGCAGAAATAAACATGTTTCTGCAAGTTTGGTCAACCCCATGTAAGTTATGGGGCAGTAACAGAACACTTTTCAAAACGTGTTTTTCAGCCCGAAATAAACGCGTTTTTTCAGACAACTGAATCCCCATGCAACAGCAAGGCTCAGAAGAGCCCACACACTCAGCTCTTAACCCCAGTGTGCAGAAAGAGTCAAAACGTGTTTTTCAGCAGAAATAAACATGTTTCTGCAAGTTTGGTCAACCCCATGTAAGTTATGGGGCAGTAACAGAACACTTTTCAAAACGTGTTTTTCAGCCCGAAATAAACGCGTTTTTTCAGACAACTGAATCCCCATGTAACAGCAAGGCTCAGAGGAGCCCACACACTCAGCTCTTAGCCCCAGTGTGCAGGAAGGGTCAAAACGTGTTTTTCAGCAGAAATAAACATGTTTCTGCAAGTTTGGTCAACCCCATGTAAGTTATGGGGCAGTAACAGAACACTTTTCAAAACGTGTTTTTCAGCCCGAAATAAACGCGTTTTTTCAGACAACTGAATCCCCATGCAACAGCAAGGCTCAGAAGAGCCCACACACTCAGCTCTTAACCCCAGTGTGCAGAAAGAGTCAAAACGTGTTTTTCAGCAGAAATAAACATGTTTCTGCAAGTTTGGTCAACCCCATGTAAGTTATGGGGCAGTAACAGAACACTTTTCAAAACGTGTTTTTCAGCCCGAAATAAACGCGTTTTTTCAGACAACTGAATCCCCATGTAACAGAAAGGCTCAGAGGAGCCCACACACTCAGATCTTAACCCCAGTGTGCACAAAGGGTCAAAACGTGTTTTTCAGCAGAAATAAACATGTTTCTGCAAGTTTGGTCAACCCCATGTAAGTTATGTGGCAGTAACAGAACACTTTTCAAAACGTGTTTTTCAGCCCGAAATAAACGCGTTTTTTCAGACAACTGAATCCCCATGCAACAGCAAGGCTCAGAAGAGCCCACACACTCAGCTCTTAACCCCAGTGTGCAGAAAGAGTCAAAACGTGTTTTTCAGCAGAAATAAACATGTTTCTGCAATTTTGGTCAACCCCATGTAAGTTATGGGGCAGTAACAGCACACTTTTCAAAACGTGTTTTTCAGCCCGAAATAAACGCGTTTTTTCAGACAACTGAATCCCCATGTAACAGCAAGGTTCAGAAGAGCCCACACTCTCAGCTCTTAACCCCAGTGTGCAGGAAGGGTCAAAACATGTTTTTCAGCAGAAATAAACATGTTTCTGCAAGTTTGGTCAACCCCATGTAAGTTATGGGACAGTAACAGCACACTTTTCAAAACATGTTTTTCAGCCCGAAATAAACGCGTTTTTTCAGACAACTGAATCCCCATGTAACAGCAAGACTCAGAGGAGCCCACACACTCAGATCTTAACCCCAGTGTACAGAAAGGGTAAAAACGTGTTTTTCAGCAGAAATAAACATGTTTCTGCAAGTTTGGTCAACCCCATGTAAGTTATGGGGCAGTAACAGAACACTTTTCAAAACGTGTTTTTCAGCCCGAAATAAACGCGTTTTTTCAGACAACTGAATCCCCATGTAACAGCAAGGTTCAGAAGAGCCCACACTCTCAGCTCTTAACCCCAGTGTGCAGGAAGGGTCAAAACGTGTTTTTCAGCAGAAATAAACATGTTTCTGCAAGTTTGGTCAACCCCATGTAAGTTATGGGGCAGTAACAGAACACTTTTCAAAACGTGTTTTTCAGCCCGAAATAAACGCGTTTTTTCAGACAACTGAATCCCCATGCAAACAGCAAGGCTCAGAAGAGCAACCACACTCAGCTCTTAACCCCAGTGTGCAGAAAGAGTCAAAACGTGTTTTTCAGCAGAAATAAACATGTTTCTGCAAGTTTGGTCAACCCCATGTAAGTTATGGGGCAGTAACAGAACACTTTTCAAAACGTGTTTTTCAGCCCGAAATAAACGCGTTTTTTCAGACAACTGAATCCCCATGTAACAGCAAGGTTCAGAAGAGCCCACACTCTCAGCTCTTAACCCCAGTGTGCAGGAAGGGTCAAAACGTGTTTTTAAGCAGAAATAAACATGTTTCTGCAAGTTTGGTCAACCCCATGTAAGTTATGGGGCAGTAACAGAACACTTTTCAAAACGTGTTTTTCAGCCCGAAATAAACGCGTTTTTTCAGACAACTGAATCCCCATGCAACAGCAAGGCTCAGAAGAGCAACCACACTCAGCTCTTAACCCCAGTGTGCAGAAAGAGTCAAAACGTGTTTTTCAGCAGAAATAAACATGTTTCTGCAAGTTTGGTCAACCCCATGTAAGTTATGGGGCAGTAACAGAACACTTTTCAAAACGTGTTTTTCAGCCCGAAATAAACGCGTTTTTTCAGACAACTGAATCACCATGTAACAGCAAGGCTCAGAGGAGCCCACACACTCAGCTCTTAACCCCAGTGTGCAGAAAGAGTCAAAACGTGTTTTTCAGCAGAAATAAACATGTTTCTGCAAGTTTGGTCAACCCCATGTAAGTTATGGGGCAGTAACAGAACACTTTTCAAAACGTGTTTTTCAGCCCGAAATAAACGCGTTTTTTCAGACAACTGAATCCCCATGTAACAGCAAGGCTCAGAGGAGCCCACACACTCAGCTCTTAGCCCCAGTGTGCAGGAAGGGTCAAAACGTGTTTTTCAGCAGAAATAAACATGTTTCTGCAAGTTTGGTCAACCCCATGTAAGTTATGGGGCAGTAACAGCACACTTTTCAAAACGTGTTTTTCAGCCCGAAATAAACGCGTTTTTTCAGACAACTGAATCCCCATGTAACAGCAAGGTTCAGAAGAGCCCACACTCTCAGCTCTTAACCCCAGTGTGCAGGAAGGATCAAAACGTGTTTTTCAGCAGAAATAAACATGTTTCTGCAAGTTTGGTCAACCCCATGTAAGTTATGGGACAGTAACAGCACACTTTTCAAAACGTGTTTTTCAGCCCGAAATAAACGCGTTTTTTCAGACAACTGAATCCCCATGTAACAGCAAGACTCAGAGGAGCCCACACACTCAGATCTTAACCCCAGTGTGCAGAAAGGGTAAAAACGTGTTTTTCAGCAGAAATAAACATGTTTCTGCAAGTTTGGTCAACCCCATGTAAGTTATGGGGCAGTAACAGAACACTTTTCAAAACGTGTTTTTCAGCCCGAAATAAACGCGTTTTTTCAGACAACTGAATCCCCATGCAACAGCAAGGCTCAGAAGAGCCCACACACTCAGCTCTTAACCCCAGTGTGCAGAAAGAGTCAAAACGTGTTTTTCAGCAGAAATAAACATGTTTCTGCAAGTTTGGGCAACCCCATGTAAGTTATGGGGCAGTAACAGAACACTTTTCAAAACGTGTTTTTCAGCCCGAAATAAACGCGTTTTTTCAGACAACTGAATCCCCATGTAACAGCAAGGCTCAGAGGAGCCCACACACTCAGCTCTTAGCCCCAGTGTGCAGGAAGGGTCAAAACGTGTTTTTCAGCAGAAATAAACATGTTTCTGCAAGTTTGGTCAACCCCATGTAAGTTATGGGGCAGTAACAGAACACTTTTCAAAACGTGTTTTTCAGCCCGAAATAAACGCGTTTTTTCAGACAACTGAATCCCCATGCAACAGCAAGGCTCAGAAGAGCCCACACACTCAGCTCTTAACCCCAGTGTGCAGAAAGAGTCAAAACGTGTTTTTCAGCAGAAATAAACATGTTTCTGCAATTTTGGTCAACCCCATGTAAGTTATGGGGCAGTAACAGCACACTTTTCAAAACGTGTTTTTCAGCCCGAAATAAACGCGTTTTTTCAGACAACTGAATCCCCATGTAACAGCAAGGTTCAGAGGAGCCCACACACTCAGCTCTTAACCCCAGTGTGCAGGAAGGGTCAAAACGTGTTTTTCAGCAGAAATAAACATGTTTCTGCAAGTTTGGTCAACCCCATGTAAGTTATGGGGCAGTAACAGAACACTTTTCAAAACGTGTTTTTCAGCCCGAAATAAACGCGTTTTTTCAGACAACTGAATCCCCATGCAACAGCAAGGCTCAGAAGAGCCCACACACTCAGCTCTTAACCCCAGTGTGCAGAAAGGGTCAAAACGTGTTTTTCAGCAGAAATAAACATGTTTCTGCAAGTTTGGTCAACCCCATGTAAGTTATGGGGCAGTAACAGAACACTTTTCAAAACATGTTTTTCAGCCCGAAATAAACGCGTTTTTTCAGACAACTGAATCACCATGTAACAGCAAGGCTCAGAGGAGCCCACACACTCAGCTCTTAACCCCAGTGTGCAGGAAGGGTCAAAACGTGTTTTTCAGCAGAAATAAACATGTTTCTGCAAGTTTGGTCAACCCCATGTAAGTTATGGGGCAGTAACAGAACACTTTTCAAAACGTGTTTTTCAGCCCGAAATAAACGCGTTTTTTCAGACAACTGAATCCCCATGCAACAGCAAGGCTCAGAAGAGCCCACACACTCAGCTCTTAACCCCAGTGTGCAGAAAGAGTCAAAACGTGTTTTTCAGCAGAAATAAACATGTTTCTGCAAGTTTGGTCAACCCCATGTAAGTTATGGGGCAGTAACAGAACACTTTTCAAAACGTGTTTTTCAGCCCGAAATAAACGCGTTTTTTCAGACAACTGAATCCCCATGTAACAGCAAGGCTCAGAGGAGCCCACACACTCAGCTCTTAGCCCCAGTGTGCAGAAAGTGTCAAAACGTGTTTTTCAGCAGAAATAAACATGTTTCTGTTAGTTTGGTCAACCCCATGTAAGTTATGGGACAGTAACAGCACACTTTTCAAAACGTGTTTTTCAGCCCGAAATAAACGCGTTTTTTCAGACAACTGAATCCCCATGTAACAGCAAGGCTCAGAGGAGCCCACACACTCAGATCTTAACCCCAGTGTGCAGAAAGGGTCAAAACGTGTTTTTCAGCAGAAATAAACATGTTTCTGCAAGTTTGGTCAACCCCATGTAAGTTATGGGGCAGTAACAGAACACTTTTCAAAACGTGTTTTTCAGCCCGAAATAAACGCGTTTTTTCAGACAACTGAATCACCATGTAAAAGCAAGGCTCAGAGGAGCCCACACACTCAGCTCTTAACCCCAGTGTGCAGGAAGGGTCAAAACGTGTTTTTCAGCAGAAATAAACATGTTTCTGCAAGTTTGGTCAACCCCATGTAAGTTATGGGGCAGTAACAGAACACTTTTCAAAACGTGTTTTTCAGCCCGAAATAAACGCGTTTTTTCAGACAACTGAATCCCCATGCAACAGCAAGGCTCAGAAGAGCCCACACACTCAGATCTTAACCCCTGTGTGCAGAAAGGGTCAAAACGTGTTTTTCAGCAGAAATAAACATGTTTCTGCAAGTTTGGTCAACCCCATGTAAGTTATGGGGCAGTAACAGAACACTTTTCAAAACGTGTTTTTCAGCCCGAAATAAACGCGTTTTTTCAGACAACTGAATCCCCATGTAACAGCAAGGCTCAGAGGAGCCCACACACTCAGATCTTAACCCCAGTGTGCAGAAAGGGTCAAAACGTGTTTTTCAGCAGAAAAAAACATGTTTCTGCAAGTTTGGTCAACCCCATGTAAGTTATGGGGCAGTAACAGAACACTTTTCAAAACGTGTTTTTCAGCCCGAAATAAACGCGTTTTTTCAGACAACTGAATCCCCATGCAACAGCAAGGCTCAGAAGAGCCCACACACTCAGCTCTTAACCCCAGTGTGCAGAAAGAGTCAAAACGTGTTTTTCAGCAGAAATAAACATGTTTCTGCAAGTTTGGTCAACCCCATGTAAGTTATGGGGCAGTAACAGAACACTTTTCAAAACGTGTTTTTCAGCCCGAAATAAACGCGTTTTTTCAGACAACTGAATCCCCATGTAACAGCAAGGCTCAGAGGAGCCCACACACTCAGCTCTTAGCCCCAGTGTGCAGAAAGTGTCAAAACGTGTTTTTCAGCAGAAATAAACATGTTTCTGCAAGTTTGGTCAACCCCATGTAAGTTATGGGACAGTAACAGCACACTTTTCAAAACGTGTTTTTCAGCCCGAAATAAACGCGTTTTTTCAGACAACTGAATCCCCATGTAACAGCAAGGCTCAGAGGAGCCCACACACTCAGATCTTAACCCCAGTGTGCAGAAAGTGTCAAAACGTGTTTTTCAGCAGAAATAAACATGTTTCTGCAAGTTTGGTCAACCCCATGTAAGTTATGGGGCAGTAACAGAACACTTTTCAAAACGTGTTTTTCAGCCCGAAATAAACGCGTTTTTTCAGACAACTGAATCCCCATGCAACAGCAAGGCTCAGAAGAGCCCACACACTCAGCTCTTAACCCCAGTGTGCAGAAAGTGTCAAAACGTGTTTTTCAGCAGAAATAAACATGTTTCTGCAAGTTTGGTCAACCCCATGTAAGTTATGGGACAGTAACAGCACACTTTTCAAAACGTGTTTTTCAGCCCGAAATAAACGCGTTTTTTCAGACAACTGAATCCCCATGTAACAGCAAGGCTCAGAGGAGCCCACACACTCAGATCTTAACCCCAGTGTGCAGAAAGGGTAAAAACGTGTTTTTCAGCAGAAATAAACATGTTTCTGCAAGTTTGGTTAACCCCATGTAAGTTATGGGGAAGTAACAGAACACTTTTCAAAACGTGTTTTTCAGCCCGAAATAAACGCGTTTTTTCAGACAACTGAATCCCCATGTAACAGCAAGGTTCAGAAGAGCCCACACTCTCACCTCTTAACCCCAGTGTGCAGGAAGGGTCAAAACGTGTTTTTCAGCAGAAATAAACATGTTTCTGCAAGTTTGGTCAACCCCATGTAAGTTATGGGGCAGTAACAGAACACTTTTCAAAACGTGTTTTTCAGCCCGAAATAAACGCGTTTTTTCAGACAACTGAATCCCCATGCAACAGCAAGGCTCAGAAGAGCCCACACACTCAGCTCTTAACCCCAGTGTGCAGAAAGAGTCAAAACGTGTTTTTCAGCAGAAATAAACATGTTTCTGCAAGTTTGGTCAACCCCATCTAAGTTATGGGGCAGTAACAGAACACTTTTCAAAACGTGTTTTTCAGCCCGAAATAAACGCGTTTTTTCAGACAACTGAATCACCATGTAACAGCAAGGCTCAGAGGAGCCCACACACTCAGCTCTTAACCCCAGTGTGCAGAAAGAGTCAAAACGTTTTTTTCAGCAGAAATAAACATGTTTCTGCAAGTTTGGTCAACCCCATGTAAGTTATGGGGCAGTAACAGAACACTTTTCAAAACGTGTTTTTCAGCCCGAAATAAACGCGTTTTTTCAGACAACTGAATCACCATGTAACAGCAAGGCTCAGAGGAGCCCACACACTCAGCTCTTAACCCCAGTGTGCAGGAAGGGTCAAAACGTGTTTTTAAGCAGAAATAAACATGTTTCTGCAAGTTTGGTCAACCCCATGTAAGTTATGGGGCAGTAACAGAACACTTTTCAAAACGTGTTTTTCAGCCCGAAATAAACGCGTTTTTTCAGACAACTGAATCCCCATGCAACAGCAAGGCTCAGAAGAGCCCACACACTCAGCTCTTAACCCCAGTGTGCAGAAAGAGTCAAAACGTGTTTTTCAGCAGAAATAAACATGTTTCTGCAAGTTTGGTCAACCCCATGTAAGTTATGGGGCAGTAACAGAACACTTTTCAAAACGTGTTTTTCAGCGCGAAATAAACGCGTTTTTTCAGACAACTGAATCCCAATGTAACAGCAAGGCTCAGAGGAGCCCACACACTCAGCTCTTAGCCCCAGTGTGCAGAAAGTGTCAAAACGTGTTTTTTAGCAGAAATAAACATGTTTCTGCAAGTTTGGTCAACCCCATGTAAGTTATGGGGCAGTAACAGCACACTTTTCAAAACGTGTTTTTCAGCCCGAAATAAACGCGTTTTTTCAGACAACTGAATCCCCATGTAACAGCAAGGCTCAGAGGAGCCCACACACTCAGATCTTAACCCCAGTGTGCAGAAAGGGTCAAAACGTGTTTTTCAGCAGAAATAAACATGTTTCTGCAAGTTTGGTCAACCCCATGTAAGTTATGGGGCAGTAACAGAACACTTTTCAAAACGTGTTTTTCAGCCCGAAATAAACGCGTTTTTTCAGACAACTGAATCCCCATGCAACAGCAAGGCTCAGAAGAGCCCACACACTCAGCTCTTAACCCCAGTGTGCAGAAAGAGTCAAAACGTGTTTTTCAGCAGAAATAAACATGTTTCTGCAATTTTGGTCAACCCCATGTAAGTTATGGGGCAGTAACAGCACACTTTTCAAAACGTGTTTTTCAGCCCGAAATAAACGCGTATTTTCAGACAACTGAATCCCCATGTAACAGCAAGGCTCAGAGGAGCCCACACACTCAGATCTTAACCCCAGTGTGCAGAAAGGGTCAAAACGTGTTTTTCAGCAGAAATAAACATGTTTCTGCAAGTTTGGTCAACCCCATGTAAGTTATGGGACAGTAACAGCACACTTTTCAAAACGTGTTTTTCAGCCCGAAATAAACGCGTTTTTTCAGACAACTGAATCCCAATGTAACAGCAGGGCTCAGAGGAGCCCACACACTCAGCTCTTAGCCCCAGTGTGCAGAAAGTGTCAAAACGTGTTTTTCAGCAGAAATAAACATGTTTCTGCAAGTTTGGTCAACCCCATGTAAGTTATGGGGCAGTAACAGAACACTTTTCAAAACGTGTTTTTCAGCCCGAAATAAACGCGTTTTTTCAGACAACTGAATCCCCATGCAACAGCAAGGCTCAGAAGAGACCACACTCTCAGCTCTTAACCCCAGTGTGCAGAAAGAGTCAAAACGTGTTTTTCAGCAGAAATAAACATGTTTCTGCAATTTTGGTCAACCCCATGTAAGTTATGGGGCAGTAACAGCACACTTTTCAAAACGTGTTTTTCAGCCCGAAATAAACGCGTTTTTTCAGACAACTGAATCCCCATGTAACAGCAAGGCTCAGAGGAGCCCACACACTCAGATCTTAACCCCAGTGTGCAGAAAGGGTCAAAACGTGTTTTTCAGCAGAAATAAACATGTTTCTGCAAGTTTGGTCAACCCCATGTAAGTTATGGGACAGTAACAGCACACTTTTCAAAACGTGTTTTTCAGCCCGAAATAAACGCGTTTTTTCAGACAACTGAATCCCCATGTAACAGCAAGGTTCAGAAGAGCCCACACTCTCAGCTCTTAACCCCAGTGTGCAGGAAGGGTCAAAACGTGTTTTTCAGCAGAAATAAACATGTTTCTGCAAGTTTGGTCAACCCCATGTAAGTTATGGGACAGTAACAGCACACTTTTCAAAACGTGTTTTTCAGCCCGAAATAAACGCGTTTTTTCAGACAACTGAATCCCCATGTAACAGCAAGGCTCAGAGGAGCCCACACACTCAGATCTTAACCCCAGTGTGCAGAAAGGGTCAAAACGTGTTTTTCAGCAGAAATAAACATGTTTCTGCAAGTTTGGTCAACCCCATGTAAGTTATGGGGCAGTAACAGAACACTTTTCAAAACGTGTTTTTCAGCCCGAAATAAACGCGTTTTTTCAGACAACTGAATCCCCATGTAACAGCAAGGTTCAGAAGAGCCCACACTCTCAGCTCTTAACCCCAGTGTGCAGGAAGGGTCAAAACGTGTTTTTCAGCAGAAATAAACATGTTTCTGCAAGTTTGGTCAACCCCATGTAAGTTATGGGACAGTAACAGCACACTTTTCAAAACGTGTTTTTCAGCCCGAAATAAACGCGTTTTTTCAGACAACTGAATCCCCATGTAACAGCAAGGCTCAGAGGAGCCCACACACTCAGATCTTAACCCCAGTGTGCAGAAAGGGTCAAAACGTGTTTTTCAGCAGAAATAAACATGTTTCTGCAAGTTTGGTCAACCCCATGTAAGTTATGGGGCAGTAACAGAACACTTTTCAAAACGTGTTTTTCAGCCCGAAATAAACGCGTTTTTTCAGACAACTGAATCACCATGTAACAGCAAGGCTCAGAGGAGCCCACACACTCAGCTCTTAACCCCAGTGTGCAGGAAGGGTCAAAACGTGTTTTTCAGCAGAAATAAACATGTTTCTGCAAGTTTGGTCAACCCCATGTAAGTTATGGGGCAGTAACAGAACACTTTTCAAAACGTGTTTTTCAGCCCGAAATAAACGCGTTTTTTCAGACAACTGAATCCCCATGCAACAGTAAGGCTCAGAAGAGCCCACACACTCAGCTCTTAACCCCAGTGTGCAGAAAGAGTCAAAACGTGTTTTTCAGCAGAAATAAACATGTTTCTGCAAGTTTGGTCAACCCCATGTAAGTTATGGGGCAGTAACAGAACACTTTTCAAAACGTGTTTTTCAGCCCGAAATAAACGCGTTTTTTCAGACAACTGAATCCCCATGTAACAGAAAGGCTCAGAGGAGCCCACACACTCAGATCTTAACCCCAGTGTGCACAAAGGGTCAAAACGTGTTTTTCAGCAGAAATAAACATGTTTCTGCAAGTTTGGTCAACCCCATGTAAGTTATGTGGCAGTAACAGAACACTTTTCAAAACGTGTTTTTCAGCCCGAAATAAACGCGTTTTTTCAGACAACTGAATCCCCATGCAACAGCAAGGCTCAGAAGAGCCCACACACTCAGCTCTTAACCCCAGTGTGCAGAAAGAGTCAAAACGTGTTTTTCAGCAGAAATAAACATGTTTCTGCAATTTTGGTCAACCCCATGTAAGTTATGGGGCAGTAACAGCACACTTTTCAAAACGTGTTTTTCAGCCCGAAATAAACGCGTTTTTTCAGACAACTGAATCCCCATGTAACAGCAAGGTTCAGAAGAGCCCACACTCTCAGCTCTTAACCCCAGTGTGCAGGAAGGGTCAAAACATGTTTTTCAGCAGAAATAAACATGTTTCTGCAAGTTTGGTCAACCCCATGTAAGTTATGGGACAGTAACAGCACACTTTTCAAAACATGTTTTTCAGCCCGAAATAAACGCGTTTTTTCAGACAACTGAATCCCCATGTAACAGCAAGACTCAGAGGAGCCCACACACTCAGATCTTAACCCCAGTGTACAGAAAGGGTAAAAACGTGTTTTTCAGCAGAAATAAACATGTTTCTGCAAGTTTGGTCAACCCCATGTAAGTTATGGGGCAGTAACAGAACACTTTTCAAAACGTGTTTTTCAGCCCGAAATAAACGCGTTTTTTCAGACAACTGAATCCCCATGTAACAGCAAGGTTCAGAAGAGCCCACACTCTCAGCTCTTAACCCCAGTGTGCAGGAAGGGTCAAAACGTGTTTTTCAGCAGAAATAAACATGTTTCTGCAAGTTTGGTCAACCCCATGTAAGTTATGGGACAGTAACAGCACACTTTTCAAAACGTGTTTTTCAGCCCGAAATAAACGCGTTTTTTCAGACAACTGAATCCCCATGTAACAGCAAGGCTCAGAGGAGCCCACACACTCAGATCTTAACCCCAGTGTGCAGAAAGGGTCAAAACGTGTTTTTCAGCAGAAATAAACATGTTTCTGCAAGTTTGGTCAACCCCATGTAAGTTATGGGGCAGTAACAGAACACTTTTCAAAACGTGTTTTTCAGCCCGAAATAAACGCGTTTTTTCAGACAACTGAATCACCATGTAACAGCAAGGCTCAGAGGAGCCCACACACTCAGCTCTTAACCCCAGTGTGCAGGAAGGGTCAAAACGTGTTTTTCAGCAGAAATAAACATGTTTCTGCAAGTTTGGTCAACCCCATGTAAGTTATGGGGCAGTAACAGAACACTTTTCAAAACGTGTTTTTCAGCCCGAAATAAACGCGTTTTTTCAGACAACTGAATCCCCATGCAACAGTAAGGCTCAGAAGAGCCCACACACTCAGCTCTTAACCCCAGTGTGCAGAAAGAGTCAAAACGTGTTTTTCAGCAGAAATAAACATGTTTCTGCAAGTTTGGTCAACCCCATGTAAGTTATGGGGCAGTAACAGAACACTTTTCAAAACGTGTTTTTCAGCCCGAAATAAACGCGTTTTTTCAGACAACTGAATCCCCATGTAACAGAAAGGCTCAGAGGAGCCCACACACTCAGATCTTAACCCCAGTGTGCACAAAGGGTCAAAACGTGTTTTTCAGCAGAAATAAACATGTTTCTGCAAGTTTGGTCAACCCCATGTAAGTTATGTGGCAGTAACAGAACACTTTTCAAAACGTGTTTTTCAGCCCGAAATAAACGCGTTTTTTCAGACAACTGAATCCCCATGCAACAGCAAGGCTCAGAAGAGCCCACACACTCAGCTCTTAACCCCAGTGTGCAGAAAGAGTCAAAACGTGTTTTTCAGCAGAAATAAACATGTTTCTGCAATTTTGGTCAACCCCATGTAAGTTATGGGGCAGTAACAGCACACTTTTCAAAACGTGTTTTTCAGCCCGAAATAAACGCGTTTTTTCAGACAACTGAATCCCCATGTAACAGCAAGGTTCAGAAGAGCCCACACTCTCAGCTCTTAACCCCAGTGTGCAGGAAGGGTCAAAACATGTTTTTCAGCAGAAATAAACATGTTTCTGCAAGTTTGGTCAACCCCATGTAAGTTATGGGACAGTAACAGCACACTTTTCAAAACATGTTTTTCAGCCCGAAATAAACGCGTTTTTTCAGACAACTGAATCCCCATGTAACAGCAAGACTCAGAGGAGCCCACACACTCAGATCTTAACCCCAGTGTACAGAAAGGGTAAAAACGTGTTTTTCAGCAGAAATAAACATGTTTCTGCAAGTTTGGTCAACCCCATGTAAGTTATGGGGCAGTAACAGAACACTTTTCAAAACGTGTTTTTCAGCCCGAAATAAACGCGTTTTTTCAGACAACTGAATCCCCATGTAACAGCAAGGTTCAGAAGAGCCCACACTCTCAGCTCTTAACCCCAGTGTGCAGGAAGGGTCAAAACGTGTTTTTCAGCAGAAATAAACATGTTTCTGCAAGTTTGGTCAACCCCATGTAAGTTATGGGGCAGTAACAGAACACTTTTCAAAACGTGTTTTTCAGCCCGAAATAAACGCGTTTTTTCAGACAACTGAATCCCCATGCAAACAGCAAGGCTCAGAAGAGCAACCACACTCAGCTCTTAACCCCAGTGTGCAGAAAGAGTCAAAACGTGTTTTTCAGCAGAAATAAACATGTTTCTGCAAGTTTGGTCAACCCCATGTAAGTTATGGGGCAGTAACAGAACACTTTTCAAAACGTGTTTTTCAGCCCGAAATAAACGCGTTTTTTCAGACAACTGAATCCCCATGTAACAGCAAGGTTCAGAAGAGCCCACACTCTCAGCTCTTAACCCCAGTGTGCAGGAAGGGTCAAAACGTGTTTTTAAGCAGAAATAAACATGTTTCTGCAAGTTTGGTCAACCCCATGTAAGTTATGGGGCAGTAACAGAACACTTTTCAAAACGTGTTTTTCAGCCCGAAATAAACGCGTTTTTTCAGACAACTGAATCCCCATGCAACAGCAAGGCTCAGAAGAGCAACCACACTCAGCTCTTAACCCCAGTGTGCAGAAAGAGTCAAAACGTGTTTTTCAGCAGAAATAAACATGTTTCTGCAAGTTTGGTCAACCCCATGTAAGTTATGGGGCAGTAACAGAACACTTTTCAAAACGTGTTTTTCAGCCCGAAATAAACGCGTTTTTTCAGACAACTGAATCACCATGTAACAGCAAGGCTCAGAGGAGCCCACACACTCAGCTCTTAACCCCAGTGTGCAGAAAGAGTCAAAACGTGTTTTTCAGCAGAAATAAACATGTTTCTGCAAGTTTGGTCAACCCCATGTAAGTTATGGGGCAGTAACAGAACACTTTTCAAAACGTGTTTTTCAGCCCGAAATAAACGCGTTTTTTCAGACAACTGAATCCCCATGTAACAGCAAGGCTCAGAGGAGCCCACACACTCAGCTCTTAGCCCCAGTGTGCAGGAAGGGTCAAAACGTGTTTTTCAGCAGAAACAAACATGTTTCTGCAAGTTTGGTCAACCCCATGTAAGTTATGGGGCAGTAACAGCACACTTTTCAAAACGTGTTTTTCAGCCCGAAATAAACGCGTTTTTTCAGACAACTGAATCCCCATGTAACAGCAAGGTTCAGAAGAGCCCACACTCTCAGCTCTTAACCCCAGTGTGCAGGAAGGGTCAAAACGTGTTTTTCAGCAGAAATAAACATGTTTCTGCAAGTTTGGTCAACCCCATGTAAGTTATGGGACAGTAACAGCACACTTTTCAAAACGTGTTTTTCAGCCCGAAATAAACGCGTTTTTTCAGACAACTGAATCCCCATGTAACAGCAAGACTCAGAGGAGCCCACACACTCAGATCTTAACCCCAGTGTGCAGAAAGGGTAAAAACGTGTTTTTCAGCAGAAATAAACATGTTTCTGCAAGTTTGGTCAACCCCATGTAAGTTATGGGGCAGTAACAGAACACTTTTCAAAACGTGTTTTTCAGCCCGAAATAAACGCGTTTTTTCAGACAACTGAATCCCCATGCAACAGCAAGGCTCAGAGGAGCCCACACACTCAGCTCTTAGCCCCAGTGTGCAGGAAGGGTCAAAACGTGTTTTTCAGCAGAAATAAACATGTTTCTGCAAGTTTGGTCAACCCCATGTAAGTTATGGGGCAGTAACAGAACACTTTTCAAAACGTGTTTTTCAGCCCGAAATAAACGCGTTTTTTCAGACAACTGAATCCCCATGCAACAGCAAGGCTCAGAAGAGCCCACACACTCAGCTCTTAACCCCAGTGTGCAGAAAGAGTCAAAACGTGTTTTTCAGCAGAAATAAACATGTTTCTGCAATTTTGGTCAACCCCATGTAAGTTATGGGGCAGTAACAGCACACTTTTCAAAACGTGTTTTTCAGCCCGAAATAAACGCGTTTTTTCAGACAACTGAATCCCCATGTAACAGCAAGGTTCAGAGGAGCCCACACACTCAGCTCTTAACCCCAGTGTGCAGGAAGGGTCAAAACGTGTTTTTCAGCAGAAATAAACATGTTTCTGCAAGTTTGGTCAACCCCATGTAAGTTATGGGGCAGTAACAGAACACTTTTCAAAACGTGTTTTTCAGCCCGAAATAAACGCGTTTTTTCAGACAACTGAATCCCCATGCAACAGCAAGGCTCAGAAGAGCCCACACACTCAGCTCTTAACCCCAGTGTGCAGAAAGGGTCAAAACGTGTTTTTCAGCAGAAATAAACATGTTTCTGCAAGTTTGGTCAACCCCATGTAAGTTATGGGGCAGTAACAGAACACTTTTCAAAACATGTTTTTCAGCCCGAAATAAACGCGTTTTTTCAGACAACTGAATCACCATGTAACAGCAAGGCTCAGAGGAGCCCACACACTCAGCTCTTAACCCCAGTGTGCAGGAAGGGTCAAAACGTGTTTTTCAGCAGAAATAAACATGTTTCTGCAAGTTTGGTCAACCCCATGTAAGTTATGGGGCAGTAACAGAACACTTTTCAAAACGTGTTTTTCAGCCCGAAATAAACGCGTTTTTTCAGACAACTGAATCCCCATGCAACAGCAAGGCTCAGAAGAGCCCACACACTCAGCTCTTAACCCCAGTGTGCAGAAAGAGTCAAAACGTGTTTTTCAGCAGAAATAAACATGTTTCTGCAAGTTTGGTCAACCCCATGTAAGTTATGGGGCAGTAACAGAACACTTTTCAAAACGTGTTTTTCAGCCCGAAATAAACGCGTTTTTTCAGACAACTGAATCCCCATGTAACAGCAAGGCTCAGAGGAGCCCACACACTCAGCTCTTAGCCCCAGTGTGCAGAAAGTGTCAAAACGTGTTTTTCAGCAGAAATAAACATGTTTCTGCAAGTTTGGTCAACCCCATGTAAGTTATGGGACAGTAACAGCACACTTTTCAAAACGTGTTTTTCAGCCCGAAATAAACGCGTTTTTTCAGACAACTGAATCCCCATGTAACAGCAAGGCTCAGAGGAGCCCACACACTCAGATCTTAACCCCAGTGTGCAGAAAGGGTCAAAACGTGTTTTTCAGCAGAAATAAACATGTTTCTGCAAGTTTGGTCAACCCCATGTAAGTTATGGGGCAGTAACAGAACACTTTTCAAAACGTGTTTTTCAGCCCGAAATAAACGCGTTTTTTCAGACAACTGAATCACCATGTAAAAGCAAGGCTCAGAGGAGCCCACACACTCAGCTCTTAACCCCAGTGTGCAGGAAGGGTCAAAACGTGTTTTTCAGCAGAAATAAACATGTTTCTGCAAGTTTGGTCAACCCCATGTAAGTTATGGGGCAGTAACAGAACACTTTTCAAAACGTGTTTTTCAGCCCGAAATAAACGCGTTTTTTCAGACAACTGAATCCCCATGCAACAGCAAGGCTCAGAAGAGCCCACACACTCAGATCTTAACCCCTGTGTGCAGAAAGGGTCAAAACGTGTTTTTCAGCAGAAATAAACATGTTTCTGCAAGTTTGGTCAACCCCATGTAAGTTATGGGGCAGTAACAGAACACTTTTCAAAACGTGTTTTTCAGCCCGAAATAAACGCGTTTTTTCAGACAACTGAATCCCCATGTAACAGCAAGGCTCAGAGGAGCCCACACACTCAGATCTTAACCCCAGTGTGCAGAAAGGGTCAAAACGTGTTTTTCAGCAGAAAAAAACATGTTTCTGCAAGTTTGGTCAACCCCATGTAAGTTATGGGGCAGTAACAGAACACTTTTCAAAACGTGTTTTTCAGCCCGAAATAAACGCGTTTTTTCAGACAACTGAATCCCCATGCAACAGCAAGGCTCAGAAGAGCCCACACACTCAGCTCTTAACCCCAGTGTGCAGAAAGAGTCAAAACGTGTTTTTCAGCAGAAATAAACATGTTTCTGCAAGTTTGGTCAACCCCATGTAAGTTATGGGGCAGTAACAGAACACTTTTCAAAACGTGTTTTTCAGCCCGAAATAAACGCGTTTTTTCAGACAACTGAATCCCCATGTAACAGCAAGGCTCAGAGGAGCCCACACACTCAGCTCTTAGCCCCAGTGTGCAGAAAGTGTCAAAACGTGTTTTTCAGCAGAAATAAACATGTTTCTGCAAGTTTGGTCAACCCCATGTAAGTTATGGGACAGTAACAGCACACTTTTCAAAACGTGTTTTTCAGCCCGAAATAAACGCGTTTTTTCAGACAACTGAATCCCCATGTAACAGCAAGGCTCAGAGGAGCCCACACACTCAGATCTTAACCCCAGTGTGCAGAAAGTGTCAAAACGTGTTTTTCAGCAGAAATAAACATGTTTCTGCAAGTTTGGTCAACCCCATGTAAGTTATGGGGCAGTAACAGAACACTTTTCAAAACGTGTTTTTCAGCCCGAAATAAACGCGTTTTTTCAGACAACTGAATCCCCATGCAACAGCAAGGCTCAGAAGAGCCCACACACTCAGCTCTTAACCCCAGTGTGCAGAAAGTGTCAAAACGTGTTTTTCAGCAGAAATAAACATGTTTCTGCAAGTTTGGTCAACCCCATGTAAGTTATGGGACAGTAACAGCACACTTTTCAAAACGTGTTTTTCAGCCCGAAATAAACGCGTTTTTTCAGACAACTGAATCCCCATGTAACAGCAAGGCTCAGAGGAGCCCACACACTCAGATCTTAACCCCAGTGTGCAGAAAGGGTAAAAACGTGTTTTTCAGCAGAAATAAACATGTTTCTGCAAGTTTGGTTAACCCCATGTAAGTTATGGGGAAGTAACAGAACACTTTTCAAAACGTGTTTTTCAGCCCGAAATAAACGCGTTTTTTCAGACAACTGAATCCCCATGTAACAGCAAGGTTCAGAAGAGCCCACACTCTCAGCTCTTAACCCCAGTGTGCAGGAAGGGTCAAAACGTGTTTTTCAGCAGAAATAAACATGTTTCTGCAAGTTTGGTCAACCCCATGTAAGTTATGGGGCAGTAACAGAACACTTTTCAAAACGTGTTTTTCAGCCCGAAATAAACGCGTTTTTTCAGACAACTGAATCCCCATGCAACAGCAAGGCTCAGAAGAGCCCACACACTCAGCTCTTAACCCCAGTGTGCAGAAAGAGTCAAAACGTGTTTTTCAGCAGAAATAAACATGTTTCTGCAAGTTTGGTCAACCCCATGTAAGTTATGGGGCAGTAACAGAACACTTTTCAAAACGTGTTTTTCAGCCCGAAATAAACGCGTTTTTTCAGACAACTGAATCACCATGTAACAGCAAGGCTCAGAGGAGCCCACACACTCAGCTCTTAACCCCAGTGTGCAGAAAGAGTCAAAACGTGTTTTTCAGCAGAAATAAACATGTTTCTGCAAGTTTGGTCAACCCCATGTAAGTTATGGGGCAGTAACAGAACACTTTTCAAAACGTGTTTTTCAGCCCGAAATAAACGCGTTTTTTCAGACAACTGAATCCCCATGTAACAGCAAGGCTCAGAGGAGCCCACACACTCAGCTCTTAGCCCCAGTGTGCAGAAAGTGTCAAAACGTGTTTTTCAGCAGAAATAAACATGTTTCTGCAAGTTTGGTCAACCCCATGTAAGTTATGGGACAGTAACAGCACACTTTTCAAAACGTGTTTTTCAGCCCGAAATAAACGCGTTTTTTCAGAAAACTGAATCCCCATGTAACAGCAAGGCTCAGAGGAGCCCACACACTCAGATCTTAACCCCAGTGTGCAGAAAGGGTCAAAACGTGTTTTTCAGCAGAAATAAACATGTTTCTGCAAGTTTGGTCAACCCCATGTAAGTTATGGGGCAGTAACAGAACACTTTTCAAAACGTGTTTTTCAGCCCGAAATAAACGCGTTTTTTCAGACAACTGAATCACCATGTAACAGCAAGGCTCAGAGGAGCCCACACACTCAGCTCTTAACCCCAGTGTGCAGGAAGGGTCAAAACGTGTTTTTCAGCAGAAATAAACATGTTTCTGCAAGTTTGGTCAACCCCATGTAAGTTATGGGGCAGTAACAGAACACTTTTCAAAACGTGTTTTTCAGCCCGAAATAAACGCGTTTTTTCAGACAACTGAATCCCCATGCAACAGCAAGGCTCAGAAGAGCCCACACACTCAGCTCTTAACCCCAGTGTGCAGAAAGTGTCAAAACGTGTTTTTCAGCAGAAATAAACATGTTTCTGCAAGTTTGGTCAACCCCATGTAAGTTATGGGGCAGTAACAGAACACTTTTCAAAACGTGTTTTTCAGCCCGAAATAAACGCGTTTTTTCAGACAACTGAATCACCATGTAACAGCAAGGCTAAGAGGAGCCCACACACTCAGCTCTTAACCCCAGTGTGCAGGAAGGGTCAAAACGTGTTTTTCAGCAGAAATAAACATGTTTCTGCAAGTTTGGTCAACCCCATGTAAGTTATGGGACAGTAACAGCACACTTTTCAAAACGTGTTTTTCAGCCCGAAATAAACGCGTTTTTTCAGACAACTGAATCCCCATGTAACAGCAAGGCTCAGAGGAGCCCACACACTCAGATCTTAACCCCAGTGTGCAGAAAGGGTCAAAACGTGTTTTTCAGCAGAAATAAACATGTTTCTGCAAGTTTGGTCAACCCCATGTAAGTTATGGGGCAGTAACAGAACACTTTTCAAAACGTGTTTTCAGCCCGAAATAAACGCGTTTTTTCAGACAACTGAATCACCATGTAACAGCAAGGCTCAGAGGAGCCCACACACTCAGCTCTTAACCCCAGTGTGCAGGAAGGGTCAAAACGTGTTTTTCAGCAGAAATAAACATGTTTCTGCAAGTTTGGTCAACCCCATGTAAGTTATGGGACAGTAACAGCACACTTTTCAAAACGTGTTTTTCAGCCCGAAATAAACGCGTTTTTTCAGACAACTGAATCCCCATGTAACAGCAAGACTCAGAGGAGCCCACACACTCAGATCTTAACCCTAGTGTGCAGAAAGGGTAAAAACGTGTTTTTCAGCAGAAATAAACATGTTTCTGCAAGTTTGGTTAACCCCATGTAAGTTATGGGGAAGTAACAGAACACTTTTCAAAACGTGTTTTTCAGCCCGAAATAAACGCGTTTTTTCAGACAACTGAATCCCCATGTAACAGAAAGGCTCAGAGGAGCCCACACACTCAGCTCTTAGCCCCAGTGTGCAGGAAGGGTCAAAACGTGTTTTTCAGCAGAAATAAACATGTTTCTGCAAGTTTGGTCAACCCCATGTAAGTTATGGGGCAGTAACAGAACACTTTTCAAAACGTGTTTTTCAGCCCGAAATAAACGCGTTTTTTCAGACAACTGAATCCCCATGCAACAGCAAGGCTCAGAAGAGCCCACACACTCAGCTCTTAACCCCAGTGTGCAGAAAGAGTCAAAACGTGTTTTTCAGCAGAAATAAACATGTTTCTGCAATTTTGGTCAACCCCATGTAAGTTATGGGGCAGTAACAGCACACTTTTCAAAACGTGTTTTTCAGCCCGAAATAAACGCGTTTTTTCAGACAACTGAATCCCCATGTAACAGCAAGGTTCAGAAGAGCCCACACTCTCAGCTCTTAACCCCAGTGTGCAGGAAGGGTCAAAACGTGTTTTTCAGCAGAAATAAACATGTTTCTGCAAGTTTGGTCAACCCCATGTAAGTTATGGGACAGTAACAGCACACTTTTCAAAACGTGTTTTTCAGCCCGAAATAAACGCGTTTTTTCAGACAACTGAATCCCCATGTAACAGCAAGACTCAGAGGAGCCCACACACTCAGATCTTAACCCCAGTGTGCAGAAAGGGTAAAAACGTGTTTTTCAGCAGAAATAAACATGTTTCTGCAAGTTTGGTCAACCCCATGTAAGTTATGGGGCAGTAACAGAACACTTTTCAAAACGTGTTTTTCAGCCCGAAATAAACGCGTTTTTTCAGACAACTGAATCCCCATGTAACAGCAAGGTTCAGAAGAGCCCACACTCTCAGCTCTTAACCCCAGTGTGCAGGAAGGGTCAAAACGTGTTTTTCAGCAGAAATAAACATGTTTCTGCAAGTTTGGTCAACCCCATGTAAGTTATGGGGCAGTAACAGAACACTTTTCAAAACGTGTTTTTCAGCCCGAAATAAACGCGTTTTTTCAGACAACTGAATCCCCATGCAACAGCAAGGCTCAGAAGAGCCCACACACTCAGCTCTTAACCCCAGTGTGCAGAAAGAGTCAAAACGTGTTTTTCAGCAGAAATAAACATGTTTCTGCAAGTTTGGTCAACCCCATGTAAGTTATGGGGCAGTAACAGAACACTTTTCAAAACGTGTTTTTCAGCCCGAAATAAACGCGTTTTTTCAGACAACTGAATCCCCATGTAACAGCAAGACTCAGAGGAGCCCACACACTCAGATCTTAACCCCAGTGTGCAGAAAGGGTAAAAACGTGTTTTTCAGCAGAAATAAACATGTTTCTGCAAGTTTGGTCAACCCCATGTAAGTTATGGGGCAGTAACAGAACACTTTTCAAAACGTGTTTTTCAGCCCGAAATAAACGCGTTTTTTCAGACAACTGAATCCCCATGTAACAGCAAGGTTCAGAAGAGCCCACACTCTCAGCTCTTAACCCCAGTGTGCAGGAAGGGTCAAAACGTGTTTTTCAGCAGAAATAAACATGTTTCTGCAAGTTTGGTCAACCCCATGTAAGTTATGGGGCAGTAACAGAACACTTTTCAAAACGTGTTTTTCAGCCCGAAATAAACGCGTTTTTTCAGACAACTGAATCCCCATGCAACAGCAAGGCTCAGAAGAGCCCACACACTCAGCTCTTAACCCCAGTGTGCAGAAAGAGTCAAAACGTGTTTTTCAGCAGAAATAAACATGTTTCTGCAAGTTTGGTCAACCCCATGTAAGTTATGGGGCAGTAACAGAACACTTTTCAAAACGTGTTTTTCAGCCCGAAATAAACGCGTTTTTTCAGACAACTGAATCCCCATGTAACAGCAAGGCTCAGAGGAGCCCACACACTCAGCTCTTAGCCCCAGTGTGCAGGAAGGGTCAAAACGTGTTTTTCAGCAGAAATAAACATGTTTCTGCAAGTTTGGTCAACCCCATGTAAGTTATGGGGCAGTAACAGAACACTTTTCAAAACGTGTTTTTCAGCCCGAAATAAACGCGTTTTTTCAGACAACTGAATCCCCATGCAACAGCAAGGCTCAGAAGAGCCCACACACTCAGCTCTTAACCCCAGTGTGCAGAAAGAGTCAAAACGTGTTTTTCAGCAGAAATAAACATGTTTCTGCAATTTTGGTCAACCCCATGTAAGTTATGGGGCAGTAACAGCACACTTTTCAAAACGTGTTTTTCAGCCCGAAATAAACGCGTTTTTTCAGACAACTGAATCCCCATGTAACAGCAAGGTTCAGAGGAGCCCACACACTCAGCTCTTAACCCCAGTGTGCAGGAAGGGTCAAAACGTGTTTTTCAGCAGAAATAAACATGTTTCTGCAAGTTTGGTCAACCCCATGTAAGTTATGGGGCAGTAACAGAACACTTTTCAAAACGTGTTTTTCAGCCCGAAATAAACGCGTTTTTTCAGACAACTGAATCCCCATGCAACAGCAAGGCTCAGAAGAGCCCACACACTCAGCTCTTAACCCCAGTGTGCAGAAAGGGTCAAAACGTGTTTTTCAGCAGAAATAAACATGTTTCTGCAAGTTTGGTCAACCCCATGTAAGTTATGGGGCAGTAACAGAACACTTTTCAAAACGTGTTTTTCAGCCCGAAATAAACGCGTTTTTTCAGACAACTGAATCCCCATGCAACAGCAAGGCTCAGAAGAGCCCACACACTCAGCTCTGAACCCCAGTGTGCAGAAAGAGTCAAAACGTGTTTTTCAGCAGAAATAAACATGTTTCTGCAAGTTTGGTCAACCCCATGTAAGTTATGGGGCAGTAACAGAACACTTTTCAAAACGTGTTTTTCAGCCCGAAATAAACGCGTTTTTTCAGACAACTGAATCCCCATGTAACAGCAAGGCTCAGAGGAGCCCACACACTCAGCTCTTAGCCCCAGTGTGCAGAAAGTGTCAAAACGTGTTTTTCAGCAGAAATAAACATGTTTCTGCAAGTTTGGTCAACCCCATGTAAGTTATGGGACAGTAACAGCACACTTTTCAAAACGTGTTTTTCAGCCCGAAATAAACGCGTTTTTTCAGACAACTGAATCCCCATGTAACAGCAAGGCTCAGAGGAGCCCACACACTCAGATCTTAACCCCAGTGTGCAGAAAGGGTCAAAACGTGTTTTTCAGCAGAAATAAACATGTTTCTGCAAGTTTGGTCAACCCCATGTAAGTTATGGGGCAGTAACAGAACACTTTTCAAAACGTGTTTTTCAGCCCGAAATAAACGCGTTTTTTCAGACAACTGAATCACCATGTAACAGCAAGGCTCAGAGGAGCCCACACACTCAGCTCTTAACCCCAGTGTGCAGGAAGGGTCAAAACGTGATTTTCAGCAGAAATAAACATGTTTCTGCAAGTTTGGTCAACCCCATGTAAGTTATGGGGCAGTAACAGAACACTTTTCAAAACGTGTTTTTCAGCCCGAAATAAACGCGTTTTTTCAGACAACTGAATCCCCATGCAACAGCAAGGCTCAGAAGAGCCCACACACTCAGATCTTAACCCCAGTGTGCAGAAAGGGTCAAAACGTGTTTTTCAGCAGAAATAAACATGTTTCTGCAAGTTTGGTCAACCCCATGTAAGTTATGGGGCAGTAACAGAACACTTTTCAAAACGTGTTTTTCAGCCCGAAATAAACGCGTTTTTTCAGACAACTGAATCCCCATGCAACAGCAAGGCTCAGAAGAGCCCACACACTCAGCTCTTAACCCCAGTGTGCAGAAAGAGTCAAAACGTGTTTTTCAGCAGAAATAAACATGTTTCTGCAATTTTGGTCAACCCCATGTAAGTTATGGGGCAGTAACAGAACACTTTTCAAAACGTGTTTTTCAGCCCGAAATAAACGCGTTTTTTCAGACAACTGAATCACCATGTAACAGCAAGGCTAAGAGGAGCCCACACACTCAGCTCTTAACCCCAGTGTGCAGGAAGGGTCAAAACGTGTTTTTCTGCAGAAATAAACATGTTTCTGCAAGTTTGGTCAACCCCATGTAAGTTATGGGACAGTAACAGCACACTTTTCAAAACGTGTTTTTCAGCCCGAAATAAACGCGTTTTTTCAGACAACTGAATCCCCATGTAACAGCAAGGCTCAGAGGAGCCCACACACTCAGATCTTAACCCCAGTGTGCAGAAAGGGTCAAAACGTGTTTTTCAGCAGAAATAAACATGTTTCTGCAAGTTTGGTCAACCCCATGTAAGTTATGGGGCAGTAACAGAACACTTTTCAAAACGTGTTTTCAGCCCGAAATAAACGCGTTTTTTCAGACAACTGAATCACCATGTAACAGCAAGGCTCAGAGGAGCCCACACACTCAGCTCTTAACCCCAGTGTGCAGGAAGGGTCAAAACGTGTTTTTCAGCAGAAATAAACATGTTTCTGCAAGTTTGGTCAACCCCATGTAAGTTATGGGACAGTAACAGCACACTTTTCAAAACGTGTTTTTCAGCCCGAAATAAACGCGTTTTTTCAGACAACTGAATCCCCATGTAACAGCAAGGTTCAGAAGAGCCCACACTCTCAGCTCTTAACCCCAGTGTGCAGGAAGGGTCAAAACGTGTTTTTCAGCAGAAATAAACATGTTTCTGCAAGTTTGGTCAACCCCATGTAAGTTATGGGGCAGTAACAGAACATTTTTCAAAACGTGTTTTTCAGCCCGAAATAAACGCGTTTTTTCAGACAACTGAATCCCCATGCAACAGCAAGGCTCAGAAGAGCCCACACACTCAGCTCTTAACCCCAGTGTGCAGAAAGAGTCAAAACGTGTTTTTCAGCAGAAATAAACATGTTTCTGCAAGTTTGGTCAACCCCATGTAAGTTATGGGGCAGTAACAGAACACTTTTCAAAACGTGTTTTTCAGCCCGAAATAAACGCGTTTTTTCAGACAACTGAATCCCCATGTAACAGCAAGGCTCAGAGGAGCCCACACACTCAGCTCTTAGCCCCAGTGTGCAGGAAGGGTCAAAACGTGTTTTTCAGCAGAAATAAACATGTTTCTGCAAGTTTGGTCAACCCCATGTAAGTTATGGGGCAGTAACAGAACACTTTTCAAAACGTGTTTTTCAGCCCGAAATAAACGCGTTTTTTCAGACAACTGAATCCCCATGCAACAGCAAGGCTCAGAAGAGCCCACACACTCAGCTCTTAACCCCAGTGTGCAGAAAGAGTCAAAACGTGTTTTTCAGCAGAAATAAACATGTTTCTGCAAGTTTGGTCAACCCCATGTAAGTTATGGGGCAGTAACAGAACACTTTTCAAAACGTGTTTTTCAGCCCGAAATAAACGCGTTTTTTCAGACAACTGAATCCCCATGTAACAGCAAGGCTCAGAGGAGCCCACACACTCAGCTCTTAGCCCCAGTGTGCAGAAAGTGTCAAAACGTGTTTTTCAGCAGAAATAAACATGTTTCTGCAAGTTTGGTCAACCCCATGTAAGTTATGGGACAGTAACAGCACACTTTTCAAAACGTGTTTTTCAGCCCGAAATAAACGCGTTTTTTCAGAAAACTGAATCCCCATGTAACAGCAAGGCTCAGAGGAGCCCACACACTCAGATCTTAACCCCAGTGTGCAGAAAGGGTCAAAACGTGTTTTTCAGCAGAAATAAACATGTTTCTGCAAGTTTGGTCAACCCCATGTAAGTTATGGGGCAGTAACAGAACACTTTTCAAAACGTGTTTTTCAGCCCGAAATAAACGCGTTTTTTCAGACAACTGAATCACCATGTAACAGCAAGGCTCAGAGGAGCCCACACACTCTGCTCTTAACCCCAGTGTGCAGGAAGGGTCAAAACGTGTTTTTCAGCAGAAATAAACATGTTTCTGCAAGTTTGGTCAACCCCATGTAAGTTATGGGGCAGTAACAGAACACTTTTCAAAACGTGTTTTTCAGCCCGAAATAAACGCGTTTTTTCAGACAACTGAATCCCCATGCAACAGCAAGGCTCAGAAGAGCCCACACACTCAGCTCTTAACCCCAGTGTGCAGAAAGTGTCAAAACGTGTTTTTCAGCAGAAATAAACATGTTTCTGCAAGTTTGGTCAACCCCATGTAAGTTATGGGGCAGTAACAGAACACTTTTCAAAACGTGTTTTTCAGCCCGAAATAAACGCGTTTTTTCAGACAACTGAATCACCATGTAACAGCAAGGCTAAGAGGAGCCCACACACTCAGCTCTTAACCCCAGTGTGCAGGAAGGGTCAAAACGTGTTTTTCAGCAGAAATAAACATGTTTCTGCAAGTTTGGTCAACCCCATGTAAGTTATGGGACAGTAACAGCACACTTTTCAAAACGTGTTTTTCAGCCCGAAATAAACGCGTTTTTTCAGACAACTGAATCCCCATGTAACAGCAAGGCTCAGAGGAGCCCACACACTCAGATCTTAACCCCAGTGTGCAGAAAGGGTCAAAACGTGTTTTTCAGCAGAAATAAACATGTTTCTGCAAGTTTGGTCAACCCCATGTAAGTTATGGGGCAGTAACAGAACACTTTTCAAAACGTGTTTTCAGCCCGAAATAAACGCGTTTTTTCAGACAACTGAATCACCATGTAACAGCAAGGCTCAGAGGAGCCCACACACTCAGCTCTTAACCCCAGTGTGCAGGAAGGGTCAAAACGTGTTTTTCAGCAGAAATAAACATGTTTCTGCAAGTTTGGTCAACCCCATGTAAGTTATGGGACAGTAACAGCACACTTTTCAAAACGTGTTTTTCAGCCCGAAATAAACGCGTTTTTTCAGACAACTGAATCCCCATGTAACAGCAAGACTCAGAGGAGCCCACACACTCAGATCTTAACCCTAGTGTGCAGAAAGGGTAAAAACGTGTTTTTCAGCAGAAATAAACATGTTTCTGCAAGTTTGGTTAACCCCATGTAAGTTATGGGGAAGTAACAGAACACTTTTCAAAACGTGTTTTTCAGCCCGAAATAAACGCGTTTTTTCAGACAACTGAATCCCCATGTAACAGAAAGGCTCAGAGGAGCCCACACACTCAGCTCTTAGCCCCAGTGTGCAGGAAGGGTCAAAACGTGTTTTTCAGCAGAAATAAACATGTTTCTGCAAGTTTGGTCAACCCCATGTAAGTTATGGGGCAGTAACAGAACACTTTTCAAAACGTGTTTTTCAGCCCGAAATAAACGCGTTTTTTCAGACAACTGAATCCCCATGCAACAGCAAGGCTCAGAAGAGCCCACACACTCAGCTCTTAACCCCAGTGTGCAGAAAGAGTCAAAACGTGTTTTTCAGCAGAAATAAACATGTTTCTGCAATTTTGGTCAACCCCATGTAAGTTATGGGGCAGTAACAGCACACTTTTCAAAACGTGTTTTTCAGCCCGAAATAAACGCGTTTTTTCAGACAACTGAATCCCCATGTAACAGCAAGGTTCAGAAGAGCCCACACTCTCAGCTCTTAACCCCAGTGTGCAGGAAGGGTCAAAACGTGTTTTTCAGCAGAAATAAACATGTTTCTGCAAGTTTGGTCAACCCCATGTAAGTTATGGGACAGTAACAGCACACTTTTCAAAACGTGTTTTTCAGCCCGAAATAAACGCGTTTTTTCAGACAACTGAATCCCCATGTAACAGCAAGACTCAGAGGAGCCCACACACTCAGATCTTAACCCCAGTGTGCAGAAAGGGTAAAAACGTGTTTTTCAGCAGAAATAAACATGTTTCTGCAAGTTTGGTCAACCCCATGTAAGTTATGGGGCAGTAACAGAACACTTTTCAAAACGTGTTTTTCAGCCCGAAATAAACGCGTTTTTTCAGACAACTGAATCCCCATGTAACAGCAAGGTTCAGAAGAGCCCACACTCTCAGCTCTTAACCCCAGTGTGCAGGAAGGGTCAAAACGTGTTTTTCAGCAGAAATAAACATGTTTCTGCAAGTTTGGTCAACCCCATGTAAGTTATGGGGCAGTAACAGAACACTTTTCAAAACGTGTTTTTCAGCCCGAAATAAACGCGTTTTTTCAGACAACTGAATCCCCATGCAACAGCAAGGCTCAGAAGAGCCCACACACTCAGCTCTTAACCCCAGTGTGCAGAAAGAGTCAAAACGTGTTTTTCAGCAGAAATAAACATGTTTCTGCAAGTTTGGTCAACCCCATGTAAGTTATGGGGCAGTAACAGAACACTTTTCAAAACGTGTTTTTCAGCCCGAAATAAACGCGTTTTTTCAGACAACTGAATCCCCATGTAACAGCAAGACTCAGAGGAGCCCACACACTCAGATCTTAACCCCAGTGTGCAGAAAGGGTAAAAACGTGTTTTTCAGCAGAAATAAACATGTTTCTGCAAGTTTGGTCAACCCCATGTAAGTTATGGGGCAGTAACAGAACACTTTTCAAAACGTGTTTTTCAGCCCGAAATAAACGCGTTTTTTCAGACAACTGAATCCCCATGTAACAGCAAGGTTCAGAAGAGCCCACACTCTCAGCTCTTAACCCCAGTGTGCAGGAAGGGTCAAAACGTGTTTTTCAGCAGAAATAAACATGTTTCTGCAAGTTTGGTCAACCCCATGTAAGTTATGGGGCAGTAACAGAACACTTTTCAAAACGTGTTTTTCAGCCCGAAATAAACGCGTTTTTTCAGACAACTGAATCCCCATGCAACAGCAAGGCTCAGAAGAGCCCACACACTCAGCTCTTAACCCCAGTGTGCAGAAAGAGTCAAAACGTGTTTTTCAGCAGAAATAAACATGTTTCTGCAAGTTTGGTCAACCCCATGTAAGTTATGGGGCAGTAACAGAACACTTTTCAAAACGTGTTTTTCAGCCCGAAATAAACGCGTTTTTTCAGACAACTGAATCCCCATGTAACAGCAAGGCTCAGAGGAGCCCACACACTCAGCTCTTAGCCCCAGTGTGCAGGAAGGGTCAAAACGTGTTTTTCAGCAGAAATAAACATGTTTCTGCAAGTTTGGTCAACCCCATGTAAGTTATGGGGCAGTAACAGAACACTTTTCAAAACGTGTTTTTCAGCCCGAAATAAACGCGTTTTTTCAGACAACTGAATCCCCATGCAACAGCAAGGCTCAGAAGAGCCCACACACTCAGCTCTTAACCCCAGTGTGCAGAAAGAGTCAAAACGTGTTTTTCAGCAGAAATAAACATGTTTCTGCAATTTTGGTCAACCCCATGTAAGTTATGGGGCAGTAACAGCACACTTTTCAAAACGTGTTTTTCAGCCCGAAATAAACGCGTTTTTTCAGACAACTGAATCCCCATGTAACAGCAAGGTTCAGAGGAGCCCACACACTCAGCTCTTAACCCCAGTGTGCAGGAAGGGTCAAAACGTGTTTTTCAGCAGAAATAAACATGTTTCTGCAAGTTTGGTCAACCCCATGTAAGTTATGGGGCAGTAACAGAACACTTTTCAAAACGTGTTTTTCAGCCCGAAATAAACGCGTTTTTTCAGACAACTGAATCCCCATGCAACAGCAAGGCTCAGAAGAGCCCACACACTCAGCTCTTAACCCCAGTGTGCAGAAAGGGTCAAAACGTGTTTTTCAGCAGAAATAAACATGTTTCTGCAAGTTTGGTCAACCCCATGTAAGTTATGGGGCAGTAACAGAACACTTTTCAAAACGTGTTTTTCAGCCCGAAATAAACGCGTTTTTTCAGACAACTGAATCCCCATGCAACAGCAAGGCTCAGAAGAGCCCACACACTCAGCTCTGAACCCCAGTGTGCAGAAAGAGTCAAAACGTGTTTTTCAGCAGAAATAAACATGTTTCTGCAAGTTTGGTCAACCCCATGTAAGTTATGGGGCAGTAACAGAACACTTTTCAAAACGTGTTTTTCAGCCCGAAATAAACGCGTTTTTTCAGACAACTGAATCCCCATGTAACAGCAAGGCTCAGAGGAGCCCACACACTCAGCTCTTAGCCCCAGTGTGCAGAAAGTGTCAAAACGTGTTTTTCAGCAGAAATAAACATGTTTCTGCAAGTTTGGTCAACCCCATGTAAGTTATGGGACAGTAACAGCACACTTTTCAAAACGTGTTTTTCAGCCCGAAATAAACGCGTTTTTTCAGACAACTGAATCCCCATGTAACAGCAAGGCTCAGAGGAGCCCACACACTCAGATCTTAACCCCAGTGTGCAGAAAGGGTCAAAACGTGTTTTTCAGCAGAAATAAACATGTTTCTGCAAGTTTGGTCAACCCCATGTAAGTTATGGGGCAGTAACAGAACACTTTTCAAAACGTGTTTTTCAGCCCGAAATAAACGCGTTTTTTCAGACAACTGAATCCCCATGCAACAGCAAGGCTCAGAAGAGCCCACACACTCAGATCTTAACCCCAGTGTGCAGAAAGGGTCAAAACGTGTTTTTCAGCAGAAATAAACATGTTTCTGCAAGTTTGGTCAACCCCATGTAAGTTATGGGGCAGTAACAGAACACTTTTCAAAACGTGTTTTTCAGCCCGAAATAAACGCGTTTTTTCAGACAACTGAATCCCCATGCAACAGCAAGGCTCAGAAGAGCCCACACACTCAGCTCTTAACCCCAGTGTGCAGAAAGAGTCAAAACGTGTTTTTCAGCAGAAATAAACATGTTTCTGCAATTTTGGTCAACCCCATGTAAGTTATGGGGCAGTAACAGAACACTTTTCAAAACGTGTTTTTCAGCCCGAAATAAACGCGTTTTTTCAGACAACTGAATCACCATGTAACAGCAAGGCTAAGAGGAGCCCACACACTCAGCTCTTAACCCCAGTGTGCAGGAAGGGTCAAAACGTGTTTTTCTGCAGAAATAAACATGTTTCTGCAAGTTTGGTCAACCCCATGTAAGTTATGGGACAGTAACAGCACACTTTTCAAAACGTGTTTTTCAGCCCGAAATAAACGCGTTTTTTCAGACAACTGAATCCCCATGTAACAGCAAGGCTCAGAGGAGCCCACACACTCAGATCTTAACCCCAGTGTGCAGAAAGGGTCAAAACGTGTTTTTCAGCAGAAATAAACATGTTTCTGCAAGTTTGGTCAACCCCATGTAAGTTATGGGGCAGTAACAGAACACTTTTCAAAACGTGTTTTCAGCCCGAAATAAACGCGTTTTTTCAGACAACTGAATCACCATGTAACAGCAAGGCTCAGAGGAGCCCACACACTCAGCTCTTAACCCCAGTGTGCAGGAAGGGTCAAAACGTGTTTTTCAGCAGAAATAAACATGTTTCTGCAAGTTTGGTCAACCCCATGTAAGTTATGGGACAGTAACAGCACACTTTTCAAAACGTGTTTTTCAGCCCGAAATAAACGCGTTTTTTCAGACAACTGAATCCCCATGTAACAGCAAGGTTCAGAAGAGCCCACACTCTCAGCTCTTAACCCCAGTGTGCAGGAAGGGTCAAAACGTGTTTTTCAGCAGAAATAAACATGTTTCTGCAAGTTTGGTCAACCCCATGTAAGTTATGGGGCAGTAACAGAACATTTTTCAAAACGTGTTTTTCAGCCCGAAATAAACGCGTTTTTTCAGACAACTGAATCCCCATGCAACAGCAAGGCTCAGAAGAGCCCACACACTCAGCTCTTAACCCCAGTGTGCAGAAAGAGTCAAAACGTGTTTTTCAGCAGAAATAAACATGTTTCTGCAAGTTTGGTCAACCCCATGTAAGTTATGGGGCAGTAACAGAACACTTTTCAAAACGTGTTTTTCAGCCCGAAATAAACGCGTTTTTTCAGACAACTGAATCCCCATGTAACAGCAAGGCTCAGAGGAGCCCACACACTCAGCTCTTAGCCCCAGTGTGCAGGAAGGGTCAAAACGTGTTTTTCAGCAGAAATAAACATGTTTCTGCAAGTTTGGTCAACCCCATGTAAGTTATGGGGCAGTAACAGAACACTTTTCAAAACGTGTTTTTCAGCCCGAAATAAACGCGTTTTTTCAGACAACTGAATCCCCATGCAACAGCAAGGCTCAGAAGAGCCCACACACTCAGCTCTTAACCCCAGTGTGCAGAAAGAGTCAAAACGTGTTTTTCAGCAGAAATAAACATGTTTCTGCAATTTTGGTCAACCCCATGTAAGTTATGGGGCAGTAACAGCACACTTTTCAAAACGTGTTTTTCAGCCCGAAATAAACGCGTTTTTTCAGACAACTGAATCCCCATGTAACAGCAAGGTTCAGAGGAGCCCACACACTCAGCTCTTAACCCCAGTGTGCAGGAAGGGTCAAAACGTGTTTTTCAGCAGAAATAAACATGTTTCTGCAAGTTTGGTCAACCCCATGTAAGTTATGGGGCAGTAACAGAACACTTTTCAAAACGTGTTTTTCAGCCCGAAATAAACGCGTTTTTTCAGACAACTGAATCCCCATGCAACAGCAAGGCTCAGAAGAGCCCACACACTCAGCTCTTAACCCCAGTGTGCAGAAAGGGTCAAAACGTGTTTTTCAGCAGAAATAAACATGTTTCTGCAAGTTTGGTCAACCCCATGTAAGTTATGGGGCAGTAAGAGAACACTTTTCAAAACGTGTTTTTCAGCCCGAAATAAACGCGTTTTTTCAGACAACTGAATCACCATGTAACAGCAAGGCTCAGAGGAGCCCACACACTCAGCTCTTAACCCCAGTGTGCAGGAAGGGTCAAAACGTGTTTTTCAGCAGAAATAAACATGTTTCTGCAAGTTTGGTCAACCCCATGTAAGTTATGGGGCAGTAACAGAACACTTTTCAAAACGTGTTTTTCAGCCCGAAATAAACGCGTTTTTTCAGACAACTGAATCCCCATGCAACAGCAAGGCTCAGAAGAGCCCACACACTCAGCTCTTAACCCCAGTGTGCAGAAAGAGTCAAAACGTGTTTTTCATCAGAAATAAACATGTTTCTGCAAGTTTGGTCAACCCCATGTAAGTTATGGGGCAGTAACAGAACACTTTTCAAAACGTGTTTTTCAGCCCGAAATAAACGCGTTTTTTCAGACAACTGAATCCCCATGTAACAGCAAGGCTCAGAGGAGCCCACACACTCAGCTCTTAGCCCCAGTGTGCAGAAAGTGTCAAAACGTGTTTTTCAGCAGAAATAAACATGTTTCTGCAAGTTTGGTCAACCCCATGTAAGTTATGGGACAGTAACAGCACACTTTTCAAAACGTGTTTTTCAGCCCGAAATAAACGCGTTTTTTCAGACAACTGAATCCCCATGTAACAGCAAGGCTCAGAGGAGCCCACACACTCAGATCTTAACCCCAGTGTGCAGAAAGGGTCAAAACGTGTTTTTCAGCAGAAATAAACATGTTTCTGCAAGTTTGGTCAACCCCATGTAAGTTATGGGGCAGTAACAGAACACTTTTCAAAACGTGTTTTTCAGCCCGAAATAAACGCGTTTTTTCAGACAACTGAATCACCATGTAACAGCAAGGCTCAGAGGAGCCCACACACTCAGCTCTTAACCCCAGTGTGCAGGAAGGGTCAAAACGTGATTTTCAGCAGAATTAAACATGTTTCTGCAAGTTTGGTCAACCCCATGTAAGTTATGGGGCAGTAACAGAACACTTTTCAAAACGTGTTTTTCAGCCCGAAATAAACGCGTTTTTTCAGACAACTGAATCCCCATGCAACAGCAAGGCTCAGAAGAGCCCACACACTCAGATCTTAACCCCAGTGTGCAGAAAGGGTCAAAACGTGTTTTTCAGCAGAAATAAACATGTTTCTGCAAGTTTGGTCAACCCCATGTAAGTTATGGGGCAGTAACAGAACACTTTTCAAAACGTGTTTTTCAGCCCGAAATAAACGCGTTTTTTCAGACAACTGAATCCCCATGCAACAGCAAGGCTCAGAAGAGCCCACACACTCAGCTCTTAACCCCAGTGTGCAGAAAGAGTCAAAACGTGTTTTTCAGCAGAAATAAACATGTTTCTGCAATTTTGGTCAACCCCATGTAAGTTATGGGGCAGTAACAGCACACTTTTCAAAACGTGTTTTTCAGCCCGAAATAAACGCGTTTTTTCAGACAACTGAATCCCCATGTAACAGCAAGGCTCAGAGGAGCCCACACACTCAGCTCTTAACCCCAGTGTGCAGAAAGGGTCAAAACGTGTTTTTCAGCAGAAATAAACATGTTTCTGCAAGTTTGGTCAACCCCATGTAAGTTATGGGACAGTAACAGCACACTTTTCAAAACGTGTTTTTCAGCCCGAAATAAACGCGTTTTTTCAGACAACTGAATCCCCATGTAACAGCAAGGCTCAGAGGAGCCCACACACTCAGATCTTAACCCCAGTGTGCAGAAAGGGTCAAAACGTGTTTTTCAGCAGAAATAAACATGTTTCTGCAAGTTTGGTCAACCCCATGTAAGTTATGGGGCAGTAACAGAACACTTTTCAAAACGTGTTTTTCAGCCCGAAATAAACGCGTTTTTTCAGACAACTGAATCACCATGTAACAGCAAGGCTCAGAGGAGCCCACACACTCAGCTCTTAACCCCAGTGTGCAGGAAGGGTCAAAACGTGATTTTCAGCAGAAATAAACATGTTTCTGCAAGTTTGGTCAACCCCATGTAAGTTATGGGGCAGTAACAGAACACTTTTCAAAACGTGTTTTTCAGCCCGAAATAAACGCGTTTTTTCAGACAACTGAATCCCCATGCAACAGCAAGGCTCAGAAGAGCCCACACACTCAGATCTTAACCCCAGTGTGCAGAAAGGGTCAAAACGTGTTTTTCAGCAGAAATAAACATGTTTCTGCAAGTTTGGTCAACCCCATGTAAGTTATGGGGCAGTAACAGAACACTTTTCAAAACGTGTTTTTCAGCCCGAAATAAACGCGTTTTTTCAGACAACTGAATCCCCATGCAACAGCAAGGCTCAGAAGAGCCCACACACTCAGCTCTTAACCCCAGTGTGCAGAAAGAGTCAAAACGTGTTTTTCAGCAGAAATAAACATGTTTCTGCAATTTTGGTCAACCCCATGTAAGTTATGGGGCAGTAACAGCACACTTTTCAAAACGTGTTTTTCAGCCCGAAATAAACGCGTTTTTTCAGACAACTGAATCCCCATGTAACAGCAAGGCTCAGAGGAGCCCACACACTCAGCTCTTAACCCCAGTGTGCAGAAAGGGTCAAAACGTGTTTTTCAGCAGAAATAAACATGTTTCTGCAAGTTTGGTCAACCCCATGTAAGTTATGGGACAGTAACAGCACACTTTTCAAAACGTGTTTTTCAGCCCGAAATAAACGCGTTTTTTCAGACAACTGAATCCCCATGTAACAGCAAGACTCAGAGGAGCCCACACACTCAGATCTTAACCCCAGTGTGCAGAAAGGGTCAAAACGTGTTTTTCAGCAGAAATAAACATGTTTCTGCAAGTTTGGTCAACCCCATGTAAGTTATGGGGCAGTAACAGAACACTTTTCAAAACGTGTTTTTCAGCCCGAAATAAACGCGTTTTTTCAGACAACTGAATCCCCATGTAACAGCAAGGTTCAGAAGAGCCCACACTCTCAGCTCTTAACCCCAGTGTGCAGGAAGGGTCAAAACGTGTTTTTCAGCAGAAATAAACATGTTTCTGCAAGTTTGGTCAACCCCATGTAAGTTATGGGGCAGTAACAGAACACTTTTCAAAACGTGTTTTTCAGCCCGAAATAAACGCGTTTTTTCAGACAACTGAATCCCCATGCAACAGCAAGGCTCAGAAGAGCCCACACACTCAGCTCTTAACCCCAGTGTGCAGAAAGAGTCAAAACGTGTTTTTCAGCAGAAATAAACATGTTTCTGCAAGTTTGGTCAACCCCATGTAAGTTATGGGGCAGTAACAGAACACTTTTCAAAACGTGTTTTTCAGCCCGAAATAAACGCGTTTTTTCAGACAACTGAATCACCATGTAACAGCAAGGCTCAGAGGAGCCCACACACTCAGCTCTTAACCCCAGTGTGCAGAAAGAGTCAAAACGTGTTTTTCAGCAGAAATAAACATGTTTCTGCAAGTTTGGTCAACCCCATGTAAGTTATGGGGCAGTAACAGAACACTTTTCAAAACGTGTTTTTCAGCCCGAAATAAACGCGTTTTTTCAGACAACTGAATCCCCATGTAACAGCAAGACTCAGAGGAGCCCACACACTCAGATCTTAACCCCAGTGTGCAGAAAGGGTCAAAACGTGTTTTTCAGCAGAAATAAACATGTTTCTGCAAGTTTGGTCAACCCCATGTAAGTTATGGGACAGTAACAGCACACTTTTCAAAACGTGTTTTTCAGCCCGAAATAAACGCGTTTTTTCAGACAACTGAATCCCCATGTAACAGCAAGGCTCAGAGGAGCCCACACACTCAGATCTTAACCCCAGTGTGCAGAAAGGGTCAAAACGTGTTTTTCAGCAGAAATAAACATGTTTCTGCAAGTTTGGTCAACCCCATGTAAGTTATGGGGCAGTAACAGAACACTTTTCAAAACGTGTTTTTCAGCCCGAAATAAACGCGTTTTTTCAGACAACTGAATCCCCATGTAACAGCAAGGCTCAGAGGATCCCACACACTCAGATCTTAACCCCAGTGTGCAGAAAGGGTCAAAACGTGTTTTTCAGCAGAAATAAACATGTTTCTGCAAGTTTGGTCAACCCCATGTAAGTTATGGGGCAGTAACAGAACACTTTTCAAAACGTGTTTTTCAGCCCGAAATAAACGCGTTTTTTCAGACAACTGAATCCCCATGCAACAGCAAGGCTCAGAAGAGCCCACACACTCAGCTCTTAACCCCAGTGTGCAGAAAGAGTCAAAACGTGTTTTTCAGCAGAAATAAACATGTTTCTGCAATTTTGGTCAACCCCATGTAAGTTATGGGGCAGTAACAGAACACTTTTCAAAACGTGTTTTTCAGCCCGAAATAAACGCGTTTTTTCAGACAACTGAATCCCCATGTAACAGCAAGGCTCAGAGGAGCCCACACACTCAGCTCTTAGGCCCAGTGTGCAGAAAGTGTCAAAACGTGTTTTTCAGCAGAAATAAACATGTTTCTGCAAGTTTGGTCAACCCCATGTAAGTTATGGGACAGTAACAGCACACTTTTCAAAACGTGTTTTTCAGCCCGAAATAAACGCGTTTTTTCAGACAACTGAATCACCATGTAACAGCAAGGCTCAGAAGAGCCCACACACTCAGCTCTTAACCCCAGTGTGCAGGAAGGGTCAAAACGTGTTTTTCAGCAGAAATAAACATGTTTCTGCAAGTTTGGTCAACCCCATGTAAGTTATGGGGCAGTAACAGAACACTTTTCAAAACGTGTTTTTCAGCCCGAAATAAACGCGTTTTTTCAGACAACTGAATCCCCATGCAACAGCAAGGCTCAGAAGAGCCCACACACTCAGCTCTTAACCCCAGTGTGCAGAAAGAGTCAAAACGTGTTTTTCAGCAGAAATAAACATGTTTCTGCAAGTTTGGTCAACCCCATGTAAGTTATGGGGCAGTAACAGAACACTTTTCAAAACGTGTTTTTCAGCCCGAAATAAACGCGTTTTTTCAGACAACTGAATCCCAATGTAACAGCAAGGCTCAGAGGAGCCCACACACTCAGCTCTTAGCCCCAGTGTGCAGAAAGTGTCAAAACGTGTTTTTCAGCAGAAATAAACATGTTTCTGCAAGTTTGGTCAACCCCATGTAAGTTATGGGACAGTAACAGCACACTTTTCAAAACGTGTTTTTCAGCCCGAAATAAACGCGTTTTTTCAGACAACTGAATCCCCATGTAACAGCAAGGCTCAGAGGAGCCCACACACTCAGATCTTAACCCCAGTGTGCAGAAAGGGTCAAAACGTGTTTTTCAGCAGAAATAAACATGTTTCTGCAAGTTTGGTCAACCCCATGTAAGTTATGGGGCAGTAACAGAACACTTTTCAAAACGTGTTTTTCAGCCCGAAATAAACGAGTTTTTTCAGACAACTGAATCCCCATGTAACAGCAAGGTTCAGAAGAGCCCACACTCTCAGCTCTTAACCCCAGTGTGCAGGAAGGGTCAAAACGTGTTTTTCAGCAGAAATAAACATGTTTCTGCAAGTTTGGTCAACCCCATGTAAGTTATGGGGCAGTAACAGAACACTTTTCAAAACGTGTTTTTCAGCCCGAAATAAACGCGTTTTTTCAGACAACTGAATCCCCATGCAACAGCAAGGCTCAGAAGAGCCCACACACTCAGCTCTTAACCCCAGTGTGCAGAAAGAGTCAAAACGTGTTTTTCAGCAGAAATAAACATGTTTCTGCAAGTTTGGTCAACCCCATGTAAGTTATGGGGCAGTAACAGAACACTTTTCAAAACGTGTTTTTCAGCCCGAAATAAACGCGTTTTTTCAGACAACTGAATCACCATGTAACAGCAAGGCTCAGAGGAGCCCACACACTCAGCTCTTAACCCCAGTGTGCAGAAAGAGTCAAAACGTGTTTTTCAGCAGAAATAAACATGTTTCTGCAAGTTTGGTCAACCCCATGTAAGTTATGGGGCAGTAACAGAACACTTTTCAAAACGTGTTTTTCAGCCCGAAATAAACGCGTTTTTTCAGACAACTGAATCCCCATGTAACAGCAAGACTCAGAGGAGCCCACACACTCAGATCTTAACCCCAGTGTGCAGAAAGGGTCAAAACGTGTTTTTCAGCAGAAATAAACATGTTTCTGCAAGTTTGGTCAACCCCATGTAAGTTATGGGGCAGTAACAGAACACTTTTCAAAACGTGTTTTTCAGCCCGAAATAAACGCGTTTTTTCAGACAACTGAATCCCCATGTAACAGCAAGGTTCAGAAGAGCCCACACTCTCAGCTCTTAACCCCAGTGTGCAGGAAGGGTCAAAACGTGTTTTTCAGCAGAAATAAACATGTTTCTGCAAGTTTGGTCAACCCCATGTAAGTTATGGGGCAGTAACAGAACACTTTTCAAAACGTGTTTTTCAGCCCGAAATAAACGCGTTTTTTCAGACAACTGAATCCCCATGCAACAGCAAGGCTCAGAAGAGCCCACACACTCAGCTCTTAACCCCAGTGTGCAGAAAGAGTCAAAACGTGTTTTTCAGCAGAAATAAACATGTTTCTGCAAGTTTGGTCAACCCCATGTAAGTTATGGGACAGTAACAGCACACTTTTCAAAACGTGTTTTTCAGCACGAAATAAACGCGTTTTTTCAGACAACTGAATCCCCATGTAACAGCAAGGCTCAGAGGATCCCACACACTCAGATCTTAACCCCAGTGTGCAGAAAGGGTCAAAACGTGTTTTTCAGCAGAAATAAACATGTTTCTGCAAGTTTGGTCAACCCCATGTAAGTTATGGGGCAGTAACAGAACACTTTTCAAAACGTGTTTTTCAGCCCGAAATAAACGCGTTTTTTCAGACAACTGAATCCCCATGCAACAGCAAGGCTCAGAAGAGCCCACACACTCAGCTCTTAACCCCAGTGTGCAGAAAGAGTCAAAACGTGTTTTTCAGCAGAAATAAACATGTTTCTGCAATTTTGGTCAACCCCATGTAAGTTATGGGGCAGTAACAGCACACTTTTCAAAACGTGTTTTTCAGCCCGAAATAAACGCGTTTTTTCAGACAACTGAATCCCCATGTAACAGCAAGGCTCAGAGGAGCCCACACACTCAGATCTTAACCCCAGTGTGCAGAAAGGGTCAAAACGTGTTTTTCAGCAGAAATAAACATGTTTCTGCAAGTTTGGTCAACCCCATGTAAGTTATGGGACAGTAACAGCACACTTTTCAAAACGTGTTTTTCAGCCCGAAATAAACGCGTTTTTTCAGACAACTGAATCCCCATGTAACAGCAAGACTCAGAGGAGCCCACACACTCAGATCTTAACCCCAGTGTGCAGAAAGGGTCAAAACGTGTTTTTCAGCAGAAATAAACATGTTTCTGCAAGTTTGGTCAACCCCATGTAAGTTATGGGGCAGTAACAGAACACTTTTCAAAACGTGTTTTTCAGCCCGAAATAAACGCGTTTTTTCAGACAACTGAATCCCCATGTAACAGCAAGGTTCAGAAGAGCCCACACTCTCAGCTCTTAACCCCAGTGTGCAGGAAGGGTCAAAACGTGTTTTTCAGCAGAAATAAACATGTTTCTGCAAGTTTGGTCAACCCCATGTAAGTTATGGGGCAGTAACAGAACACTTTTCAAAACGTGTTTTTCAGCCCGAAATAAACGCGTTTTTTCAGACAACTGAATCCCCATGCAACAGCAAGGCTCAGAAGAGCCCACACACTCAGCTCTTAACCCCAGTGTGCAGAAAGAGTCAAAACGTGTTTTTCAGCAGAAATAAACATGTTTCTGCAAGTTTGGTCAACCCCATGTAAGTTATGGGGCAGTAACAGAACACTTTTCAAAACGTGTTTTTCAGCCCGAAATAAACGCGTTTTTTCAGACAACTGAATCCCCATGTAACAGCAAGACTCAGAGGAGCCCACACACTCAGATCTTAACCCCAGTGTGCAGAAAGGGTCAAAACGTGTTTTTCAGCAGAAATAAACATGTTTCTGCAAGTTTGGTCAACCCCATGTAAGTTATGGGACAGTAACAGCACACTTTTCAAAACGTGTTTTTCAGCCCGAAATAAACGCGTTTTTTCAGACAACTGAATCCCCATGTAACAGCAAGGCTCAGAGGAGCCCACACACTCAGATCTTAACCCCAGTGTGCAGAAAGGGTCAAAACGTGTTTTTCAGCAGAAATAAACATGTTTCTGCAAGTTTGGTCAACCCCATGTAAGTTATGGGGCAGTAACAGAACACTTTTCAAAACGTGTTTTTCAGCCCGAAATAAACGCGTTTTTTCAGACAACTGAATCCCCATGTAACAGCAAGGCTCAGAGGATCCCACACACTCAGATCTTAACCCCAGTGTGCAGAAAGGGTCAAAACGTGTTTTTCAGCAGAAATAAACATGTTTCTGCAAGTTTGGTCAACCCCATGTAAGTTATGGGGCAGTAACAGAACACTTTTCAAAACGTGTTTTTCAGCCCGAAATAAACGCGTTTTTTCAGACAACTGAATCCCCATGCAACAGCAAGGCTCAGAAGAGCCCACACACTCAGCTCTTAACCCCAGTGTGCAGAAAGAGTCAAAACGTGTTTTTCAGCAGAAATAAACATGTTTCTGCAATTTTGGTCAACCCCATGTAAGTTATGGGGCAGTAACAGCACACTTTTCAAAACGTGTTTTTCAGCCCGAAATAAACGCGTTTTTTCAGACAACTGAATCACCATGTAACAGCAAGGCTCAGAGGAGCCCACACACTCAGCTCTTAACCCCAGTGTGCAGGAAGGGTCAAAACGTGTTTTTCAGCAGAAATAAACATGTTTCTGCAAGTTTGGTCAACCCCATGTAAGTTATGGGGCAGTAACAGAACACTTTTCAATACGTGTTTTTCAGCCCGAAATAAACGCGTTTTTTCAGACAACTGAATCCCCATGCAACAGCAAGGCTCAGAAGAGCCCACACACTCAGCTCTTAACCCCAGTGTGCAGGAAGGGTCAAAACGTGTTTTTCAGCAGAAATAAACATGTTTCTGCAAGTTTGGTCAACCCCATGTAAGTTATGGGGCAGTAACAGAACACTTTTCAAAACGTGTTTTTCAGCCCGAAATAAACGCGTTTTTTCAGACAACTGAATCCCCATGCAACAGCAAGGCTCAGAAGAGCCCACACACTCAGCTCTTAACCCCAGTGTGCAGAAAGAGTCAAAACGTGTTTTTCAGCAGAAATAAACATGTTTCTGCAAGTTTGGTCAACCCCATGTAAGTTATGGGCCAGTAACAGAACACTTTTCAAAACGTGTTTTTCAGCCCGAAATAAACGCGTTTTTTCAGACAACTGAATCCCCATGCAACAGCAAGGCTCAGAAGAGCCCACACACTCAGCTCTTAACCCCAGTGTGCAGAAAGAGTCAAAACGTGTTTTTCAGCAGAAATAAACATGTTTCTGCAAGTTTGGTCAACCCCATGTAAGTTATGGGGCAGTAACAGAACACTTTTCAAAACGTGTTTTTCAGCCCGAAATAAACGCGTTTTTTCAGACAACTGAATCCCAATGTAACAGCAAGGCTCAGAGGAGCCCACACACTCAGCTCTTAGCCCCAGTGTGCAGAAAGTGTCAAAACGTGTTTTTCAGCAGAAATAAACATGTTTCTGCAAGTTTGGTCAACCCCATGTAAGTTATGGGACAGTAACAGCACACTTTTCAAAACGTGTTTTTCAGCCCGAAATAAACACGTTTTTTCAGACAACTGAATCCCCATGTAACAGCAAGGCTCAGAGGAGCCCACACACTCAGATCTTAACCCCAGTGTGCAGAAAGGGTCAAAACGTGTTTTTCAGCAGAAATAAACATGTTTCTGCAAGTTTGGTCAACCCCATGTAAGTTATGGGGCAGTAACAGAACACTTTTCAAAACGTGTTTTTCAGCCCGAAATAAACGCGTTTTTTCAGACAACTGAATCCCCATGCAACAGCAAGGCTCAGAAGAGCCCACACACTCAGCTCTTAACCCCAGTGTGCAGAAAGAGTCAAAACGTGTTTTTCAGCAGAAATAAACATGTTTCTGCAATTTTGGTCAAGCCCATGTAAGTTATGGGGCAGTAACAGCACACTTTTCAAAACGTGTTTTTCAGCCCGAAATAAACGCGTTTTTTCAGACAACTGAATCCCCATGTAACAGCAAGGCTCAGAGGAGCCCACACACTCAGATCTTAACCCCAGTGTGCAGAAAGGGTCAAAACGTGTTTTTCAGCAGAAATAAACATGTTTCTGCAAGTTTGGTCAACCCCATGTAAGTTATGGGACAGTAACAGCACACTTTTCAAAACGTGTTTTTCAGCCCGAAATAAACGCGTTTTTTCAGACAACTGAATCCCCATGCAACAGCAAGGCTCAGAAGAGCCCACACACTCAGCTCTTAACCCCAGTGTGCAGAAAGAGTCAAAACGTGTTTTTCAGCAGAAATAAACATGTTTCTGCAAGTTTGGTCAACCCCATGTAAGTTATGGGGCAGTAACAGAACACTTTTCAAAACGTGTTTTTCAGCCCGAAATAAACGCGTTTTTTCAGACAACTGAATCCCAATGTAACAGCAAGGCTCAGAGGAGCCCACACACTCAGCTCTTAGCCCCAGTGTGCAGAAAGTGTCAAAACGTGTTTTTCAGCAGAAATAAACATGTTTCTGCAAGTTTGGTCAACCCCATGTAAGTTATGGGACAGTAACAGCACACTTTTCAAAACGTGTTTTTCAGCCCGAAATAAACGCGTTTTTTCAGACAACTGAATCCCCATGTAACAGCAAGGCTCAGAGGAGCCCACACACTCAGATCTTAACCCCAGTGTGCAGAAAGGGTCAAAACGTGTTTTTCAGCAGAAATAAACATGTTTCTGCAAGTTTGGTCAACCCCATGTAAGTTATGGGGCAGTAACAGAACACTTTTCAAAACGTGTTTTTCATCCCGAAATAAACGCGTTTTTTCAGACAACTGAATCCCCATGCAACAGCAAGGCTCAGAAGAGCCCACACACTCAGCTCTTAACCCCAGTGTGCAGAAAGAGTCAAAACGTGTTTTTCAGCAGAAATAAACGTTTCTGCAATTTTGGTCAACCCCATGTAAGTTATGGGGCAGTAACAGCACACTTTTCAAAACGTGTTTTTCAGCCCGAAATAAACGCGTTTTTTCAGACAACTGAATCCCCATGTAACAGCAAGGCTCAGAGGAGCCCACACACTCAGATCTTAACCCCAGTGTGCAGAAAGGGTAAAAACGTGTTTTTCAGCAGAAATAAACATGTTTCTGCAAGTTTGGTCAACCCCATGTAAGTTATAGGACAGTAACAGCACACTTTTCAAAACGTGTTTTTCAGCCCGAAATAAACGCGTTTTTTCAGACAACTGAATCCCCATGCAACAGCAAGGCTCAGAAGAGCCCACACACTCAGCTCTTAACCCCAGTGTGCAGAAAGAGTCAAAACGTGTTTTTCAGCAGAAATAAACATGTTTCTGCAAGTTTGGTCAACCCCATGTAAGTTATGGGGCAGTAACAGAACACTTTTCAAAACGTGTTTTTCAGCCCGAAATAAACGCGTTTTTTCAGACAACTGAATCCCAATGTAACAGCAAGGCTCAGAGGAGCCCACACACTCAGCTCTTAGCCCCAGTGTGCAGAAAGTGTCAAAACGTGTTTTTCAGCAGAAATAAACATGTTTCTGCAAGTTTGGTCAACCCCATGTAAGTTATGGGACAGTAACAGCACACTTTTCAAAACGTGTTTTTCAGCCCGAAATAAACGCGTTTTTTCAGACAACTGAATCCCCATGTAACAGCAAGGCTCAGAGGAGCCCACACACTCAGATCTTAACCCCAGTGTGCAGAAAGGGTCAAAACGTGTTTTTCAGCAGAAATAAACATGTTTCTGCAAGTTTGGTCAACCCCATGTAAGTTATGGGGCAGTAACAGAACACTTTTCAAAACGTGTTTTTCAGCCCGAAATAAACGCGTTTTTTCAGACAACTGAATCCCCATGTAACAGCAAGGCTCAGAGGAGCCCACACACTCAGCTCTTAACCCCAGTGTGCAGAAAGGGTCAAAACGTGTTTTTCAGCAGAAATAAACATGTTTCTGCAAGTTTGGTCAACCCCATGTAAGTTATGGGACAGTAACAGCACACTTTTCAAAACGTGTTTTTCAGCCCGAAATAAACGCGTTTTTTCAGACAACTGAATCCCCATGTAACAGCAAGGCTCAGAGGAGCCCACACACTCAGATCTTAACCCCAGTGTGCAGAAAGGGTCAAAACGTGTTTTTCAGCAGAAATAAACATGTTTCTGCAAGTTTGGTCAACCCCATGTAAGTTATGGGGCAGTAACAGAACACTTTTCAAAACGTGTTTTTCAGCCCGAAATAAACGCGTTTTTTCAGACAACTGAATCCCCATGTAACAGCAAGGCTCAGAGGATCCCACACACTCAGATCTTAACCCCAGTGTGCAGAAAGGGTCAAAACGTGTTTTTCAGCAGAAATAAACATGTTTCTGCAAGTTTGGTCAACCCCATGTAAGTTATGGGGCAGTAACAGAACACTTTTCAAAACGTGTTTTTCAGCCCGAAATAAACGCGTTTTTTCAGACAACTGAATCCCCATGCAACAGCAAGGCTCAGAAGAGCCCACACACTCAGCTCTTAACCCCAGTGTGCAGAAAGAGTCAAAACGTGTTTTTCAGCAGAAATAAACATGTTTCTGCAATTTTGGTCAACCCCATGTAAGTTATGGGGCAGTAACAGCACACTTTTCAAAACGTGTTTTTCAGCCCGAAATAAACGCGTTTTTTCAGACAACTGAATCACCATGTAACAGCAAGGCTCAGAGGAGCCCACACACTCAGCTCTTAACCCCAGTGTGCAGGAAGGGTCAAAACGTGTTTTTCAGCAGAAATAAACATGTTTCTGCAAGTTTGGTCAACCCCATGTAAGTTATGGGGCAGTAACAGAACACTTTTCAATACGTGTTTTTCAGCCCGAAATAAACGCGTTTTTTCAGACAACTGAATCCCCATGCAACAGCAAGGCTCAGAAGAGCCCACACACTCAGCTCTTAACCCCAGTGTGCAGGAAGGGTCAAAACGTGTTTTTCAGCAGAAATAAACATGTTTCTGCAAGTTTGGTCAACCCCATGTAAGTTATGGGGCAGTAACAGAACACTTTTCAAAACGTGTTTTTCAGCCCGAAATAAACGCGTTTTTTCAGACAACTGAATCCCCATGCAACAGCAAGGCTCAGAAGAGCCCACACACTCAGCTCTTAACCCCAGTGTGCAGAAAGAGTCAAAACGTGTTTTTCAGCAGAAATAAACATGTTTCTGCAAGTTTGGTCAACCCCATGTAAGTTATGGGCCAGTAACAGAACACTTTTCAAAACGTGTTTTTCAGCCCGAAATAAACGCGTTTTTTCAGACAACTGAATCCCCATGCAACAGCAAGGCTCAGAAGAGCCCACACACTCAGCTCTTAACTCCAGTGTGCAGAAAGAGTCAAAACGTGTTTTTCAGCAGAAATAAACATGTTTCTGCAAGTTTGGTCAACCCCATGTAAGTTATGGGGCAGTAACAGAACACTTTTCAAAACGTGTTTTTCAGCCCGAAATAAACGCGTTTTTTCAGACAACTGAATCCCAATGTAACAGCAAGGCTCAGAGGAGCCCACACACTCAGCTCTTAGCCCCAGTGTGCAGAAAGTGTCAAAACGTGTTTTTCAGCAGAAATAAACATGTTTCTGCAAGTTTGGTCAACCCCATGTAAGTTATGGGACAGTAACAGCACACTTTTCAAAACGTGTTTTTCAGCCCGAAATAAACACGTTTTTTCAGACAACTGAATCCCCATGTAACAGCAAGGCTCAGAGGAGCCCACACACTCAGATCTTAACCCCAGTGTGCAGAAAGGGTCAAAACGTGTTTTTCAGCAGAAATAAACATGTTTCTGCAAGTTTGGTCAACCCCATGTAAGTTATGGGGCAGTAACAGAACACTTTTCAAAACGTGTTTTTCAGCCCGAAATAAACGCGTTTTTTCAGACAACTGAATCCCCATGCAACAGCAAGGCTCAGAAGAGCCCACACACTCAGCTCTTAACCCCAGTGTGCAGAAAGAGTCAAAACGTGTTTTTCAGCAGAAATAAACATGTTTCTGCAATTTTGGTCAAGCCCATGTAAGTTATGGGGCAGTAACAGCACACTTTTCAAAACGTGTTTTTCAGCCCGAAATAAACGCGTTTTTTCAGACAACTGAATCCCCATGTAACAGCAAGGCTCAGAGGAGCCCACACACTCAGATCTTAACCCCAGTGTGCAGAAAGGGTCAAAACGTGTTTTTCAGCAGAAATAAACATGTTTCTGCAAGTTTGGTCAACCCCATGTAAGTTATGGGACAGTAACAGCACACTTTTCAAAACGTGTTTTTCAGCCCGAAATAAACGCGTTTTTTCAGACAACTGAATCCCCATGCAACAGCAAGGCTCAGAAGAGCCCACACACTCAGCTCTTAACCCCAGTGTGCAGAAAGAGTCAAAACGTGTTTTTCAGCAGAAATAAACATGTTTCTGCAAGTTTGGTCAACCCCATGTAAGTTATGGGGCAGTAACAGAACACTTTTCAAAACGTGTTTTTCAGCCCGAAATAAACGCGTTTTTTCAGACAACTGAATCCCAATGTAACAGCAAGGCTCAGAGGAGCCCACACACTCAGCTCTTAGCCCCAGTGTGCAGAAAGTGTCAAAACGTGTTTTTCAGCAGAAATAAACATGTTTCTGCAAGTTTGGTCAACCCCATGTAAGTTATGGGACAGTAACAGCACACTTTTCAAAACGTGTTTTTCAGCCCGAAATAAACGCGTTTTTTCAGACAACTGAATCCCCATGTAACAGCAAGGCTCAGAGGAGCCCACACACTCAGATCTTAACCCCAGTGTGCAGAAAGGGTCAAAACGTGTTTTTCAGCAGAAATAAACATGTTTCTGCAAGTTTGGTCAACCCCATGTAAGTTATGGGGCAGTAACAGAACACTTTTCAAAACGTGTTTTTCATCCCGAAATAAACGCGTTTTTTCAGACAACTGAATCCCCATGCAACAGCAAGGCTCAGAAGAGCCCACACACTCAGCTCTTAACCCCAGTGTGCAGAAAGAGTCAAAACGTGTTTTTCAGCAGAAATAAACGTTTCTGCAATTTTGGTCAACCCCATGTAAGTTATGGGGCAGTAACAGCACACTTTTCAAAACGTGTTTTTCAGCCCGAAATAAACGCGTTTTTTCAGACAACTGAATCCCCATGTAACAGCAAGGCTCAGAGGAGCCCACACACTCAGATCTTAACCCCAGTGTGCAGAAAGGGTAAAAACGTGTTTTTCAGCAGAAATAAACATGTTTCTGCAAGTTTGGTCAACCCCATGTAAGTTATAGGACAGTAACAGCACACTTTTCAAAACGTGTTTTTCAGCCCGAAATAAACGCGTTTTTTCAGACAACTGAATCCCCATGCAACAGCAAGGCTCAGAAGAGCCCACACACTCAGCTCTTAACCCCAGTGTGCAGAAAGAGTCAAAACGTGTTTTTCAGCAGAAATAAACATGTTTCTGCAAGTTTGGTCAACCCCATGTAAGTTATGGGGCAGTAACAGAACACTTTTCAAAACGTGTTTTTCAGCCCGAAATAAACGCGTTTTTTCAGACAACTGAATCCCAATGTAACAGCAAGGCTCAGAGGAGCCCACACACTCAGCTCTTAGCCCCAGTGTGCAGAAAGTGTCAAAACGTGTTTTTCAGCAGAAATAAACATGTTTCTGCAAGTTTGGTCAACCCCATGTAAGTTATGGGACAGTAACAGCACACTTTTCAAAACGTGTTTTTCAGCCCGAAATAAACGCGTTTTTTCAGACAACTGAATCCCCATGTAACAGCAAGGCTCAGAGGAGCCCACACACTCAGATCTTAACCCCAGTGTGCAGAAAGGGTCAAAACGTGTTTTTCAGCAGAAATAAACATGTTTCTGCAAGTTTGGTCAACCCCATGTAAGTTATGGGGCAGTAACAGAACACTTTTCAAAACGTGTTTTTCAGCCCGAAATAAACGCGTTTTTTCAGACAACTGAATCCCCATGTAACAGCAAGGCTCAGAGGAGCCCACACACTCAGCTCTTAACCCCAGTGTGCAGAAAGGGTCAAAACGTGTTTTTCAGCAGAAATAAACATGTTTCTGCAAGTTTGGTCAACCCCATGTAAGTTATGGGGCAGTAACAGAACACTTTTCAAAACGTGTTTTTCAGCCCGAAATAAACGCGTTTTTTCAGACAACTGAATCACCATGTAACAGCAAGGCTCAGAGGAGCCCACACACTCAGCTCTTAACCCCAGTGTGCAGGAAGGGTCAAAACGTGTTTTTCAGCAGAAATAAACATGTTTCTGCAAGTTTGGTCAACCCCATGTAAGTTATGGGGCAGTAACAGAACACTTTTCAAAACGTGTTTTTCAGCCCGAAATAAACGCGTTTTTTCAGACAACTGAATCCCCATGCAACAGCAAGGCTCAGAAGAGCCCACACACTCAGCTCTTAACCCCAGTGTGCAGGAAGGGTCAAAACGTGTTTTTCAGCAGAAATAAACATGTTTCTGCAAGTTTGGTCAACCCCATGTAAGTTATGGGGCAGTAACAGAACACTTTTCAAAACGTGTTTTTCAGCCCGAAATAAACGCGTTTTTTCAGACAACTGAATCCCCATGCAACAGCAAGGCTCAGAAGAGCCCACACACTCAGCTCTTAACCCCAGTGTGCAGAAAGAGTCAAAACGTGTTTTTCAGCAGAAATAAACATGTTTCTGCAAGTTTGGTCAACCCCATGTAAGTTATGGGCCAGTAACAGAACACTTTTCAAAACGTGTTTTTCAGCCCGAAATAAACGCGTTTTTTCAGACAACTGAATCCCCATGCAACAGCAAGGCTCAGAAGAGCCCACACACTCAGCTCTTAACCCCAGTGTGCAGAAAGAGTCAAAACGTGTTTTTCAGCAGAAATAAACATGTTTCTGCAAGTTTGGTCAACCCCATGTAAGTTATGGGGCAGTAACAGAACACTTTTCAAAACGTGTTTTTCAGCCCGAAATAAACGCGTTTTTTCAGACAACTGAATCCCAATGTAACAGCAAGGCTCAGAGGAGCCCACACACTCAGCTCTTAGCCCCAGTGTGCAGAAAGTGTCAAAACGTGTTTTTCAGCAGAAATAAACATGTTTCTGCAAGTTTGGTCAACCCCATGTAAGTTATGGGACAGTAACAGCACACTTTTCAAAACGTGTTTTTCAGCCCGAAATAAACACGTTTTTTCAGACAACTGAATCCCCATGTAACAGCAAGGCTCAGAGGAGCCCACACACTCAGATCTTAACCCCAGTGTGCAGAAAGGGTCAAAACGTGTTTTTCAGCAGAAATAAACATGTTTCTGCAAGTTTGGTCAACCCCATGTAAGTTATGGGGCAGTAACAGAACACTTTTCAAAACGTGTTTTTCAGCCCGAAATAAACGCGTTTTTTCAGACAACTGAATCCCCATGCAACAGCAAGGCTCAGAAGAGCCCACACACTCAGCTCTTAACCCCAGTGTGCAGAAAGAGTCAAAACGTGTTTTTCAGCAGAAATAAACATGTTTCTGCAATTTTGGTCAAGCCCATGTAAGTTATGGGGCAGTAACAGCACACTTTTCAAAACGTGTTTTTCAGCCCGAAATAAACGCGTTTTTTCAGACAACTGAATCCCCATGTAACAGCAAGGCTCAGAGGAGCCCACACACTCAGATCTTAACCCCAGTGTGCAGAAAGGGTCAAAACGTGTTTTTCAGCAGAAATAAACATGTTTCTGCAAGTTTGGTCAACCCCATGTAAGTTATGGGACAGTAACAGCACACTTTTCAAAACGTGTTTTTCAGCCCGAAATAAACGCGTTTTTTCAGACAACTGAATCCCCATGCAACAGCAAGGCTCAGAAGAGCCCACACACTCAGCTCTTAACCCCAGTGTGCAGAAAGAGTCAAAACGTGTTTTTCAGCAGAAATAAACATGTTTCTGCAAGTTTGGTCAACCCCATGTAAGTTATGGGGCAGTAACAGAACACTTTTCAAAACGTGTTTTTCAGCCCGAAATAAACGCGTTTTTTCAGACAACTGAATCCCAATGTAACAGCAAGGCTCAGAGGAGCCCACACACTCAGCTCTTAGCCCCAGTGTGCAGAAAGTGTCAAAACGTGTTTTTCAGCAGAAATAAACATGTTTCTGCAAGTTTGGTCAACCCCATGTAAGTTATGGGACAGTAACAGCACACTTTTCAAAACGTGTTTTTCAGCCCGAAATAAACGCGTTTTTTCAGACAACTGAATCCCCATGTAACAGCAAGGCTCAGAGGAGCCCACACACTCAGATCTTAACCCCAGTGTGCAGAAAGGGTCAAAACGTGTTTTTCAGCAGAAATAAACATGTTTCTGCAAGTTTGGTCAACCCCATGTAAGTTATGGGGCAGTAACAGAACACTTTTCAAAACGTGTTTTTCATCCCGAAATAAACGCGTTTTTTCAGACAACTGAATCCCCATGCAACAGCAAGGCTCAGAAGAGCCCACACACTCAGCTCTTAACCCCAGTGTGCAGAAAGAGTCAAAACGTGTTTTTCAGCAGAAATAAACGTTTCTGCAATTTTGGTCAACCCCATGTAAGTTATGGGGCAGTAACAGCACACTTTTCAAAACGTGTTTTTCAGCCCGAAATAAACGCGTTTTTTCAGACAACTGAATCCCCATGTAACAGCAAGGCTCAGAGGAGCCCACACACTCAGATCTTAACCCCAGTGTGCAGAAAGGGTAAAAACGTGTTTTTCAGCAGAAATAAACATGTTTCTGCAAGTTTGGTCAACCCCATGTAAGTTATAGGACAGTAACAGCACACTTTTCAAAACGTGTTTTTCAGCCCGAAATAAACGCGTTTTTTCAGACAACTGAATCCCCATGCAACAGCAAGGCTCAGAAGAGCCCACACACTCAGCTCTTAACCCCAGTGTGCAGAAAGAGTCAAAACGTGTTTTTCAGCAGAAATAAACATGTTTCTGCAAGTTTGGTCAACCCCATGTAAGTTATGGGGCAGTAACAGAACACTTTTCAAAACGTGTTTTTCAGCCCGAAATAAACGCGTTTTTTCAGACAACTGAATCCCAATGTAACAGCAAGGCTCAGAGGAGCCCACACACTCAGCTCTTAGCCCCAGTGTGCAGAAAGTGTCAAAACGTGTTTTTCAGCAGAAATAAACATGTTTCTGCAAGTTTGGTCAACCCCATGTAAGTTATGGGACAGTAACAGCACACTTTTCAAAACGTGTTTTTCAGCCCGAAATAAACGCGTTTTTTCAGACAACTGAATCCCCATGTAACAGCAAGGCTCAGAGGAGCCCACACACTCAGATCTTAACCCCAGTGTGCAGAAAGGGTCAAAACGTGTTTTTCAGCAGAAATAAACATGTTTCTGCAAGTTTGGTCAACCCCATGTAAGTTATGGGGCAGTAACAGAACACTTTTCAAAACGTGTTTTTCAGCCCGAAATAAACGCGTTTTTTCAGACAACTGAATCCCCATGTAACAGCAAGGCTCAGAGGAGCCCACACACTCAGCTCTTAACCCCAGTGTGCAGAAAGGGTCAAAACGTGTTTTTCAGCAGAAATAAACATGTTTCTGCAAGTTTGGTCAACCCCATGTAAGTTATGGGGCAGTAACAGAACACTTTTCAAAACGTGTTTTTCAGCCCGAAATAAACGCGTTTTTTCAGACAACTGAATCACCATGTAACAGCAAGGCTCAGAGGAGCCCACACACTCAGCTCTTAACCCCAGTGTGCAGGAAGGGTCAAAACGTGTTTTTCAGCAGAAATAAACATGTTTCTGCAAGTTTGGTCAACCCCATGTAAGTTATGGGGCAGTAACAGAACACTTTTCAAAACGTGTTTTTCAGCCCGAAATAAACGCGTTTTTTCAGACAACTGAATCCCCATGCAACAGCAAGGCTCAGAAGAGCCCACACACTCAGCTCTTAACCCCAGTGTGCAGGAAGGGTCAAAACGTGTTTTTCAGCAGAAATAAACATGTTTCTGCAAGTTTGGTCAACCCCATGTAAGTTATGGGGCAGTAACAGAACACTTTTCAAAACGTGTTTTTCAGCCCGAAATAAACGCGTTTTTTCAGACAACTGAATCCCCATGCAACAGCAAGGCTCAGAAGAGCCCACACACTCAGCTCTTAACCCCAGTGTGCAGAAAGAGTCAAAACGTGTTTTTCAGCAGAAATAAACATGTTTCTGCAAGTTTGGTCAACCCCATGTAAGTTATGGGCCAGTAACAGAACACTTTTCAAAACGTGTTTTTCAGCCCGAAATAAACGCGTTTTTTCAGACAACTGAATCCCCATGCAACAGCAAGGCTCAGAAGAGCCCACACACTCAGCTCTTAACCCCAGTGTGCAGAAAGAGTCAAAACGTGTTTTTCAGCAGAAATAAACATGTTTCTGCAAGTTTGGTCAACCCCATGTAAGTTATGGGGCAGTAACAGAACACTTTTCAAAACGTGTTTTTCAGCCCGAAATAAACGCGTTTTTTCAGACAACTGAATCCCAATGTAACAGCAAGGCTCAGAGGAGCCCACACACTCAGCTCTTAGCCCCAGTGTGCAGAAAGTGTCAAAACGTGTTTTTCAGCAGAAATAAACATGTTTCTGCAAGTTTGGTCAACCCCATGTAAGTTATGGGACAGTAACAGCACACTTTTCAAAACGTGTTTTTCAGCCCGAAATAAACACGTTTTTTCAGACAACTGAATCCCCATGTAACAGCAAGGCTCAGAGGAGCCCACACACTCAGATCTTAACCCCAGTGTGCAGAAAGGGTCAAAACGTGTTTTTCAGCAGAAATAAACATGTTTCTGCAAGTTTGGTCAACCCCATGTAAGTTATGGGGCAGTAACAGAACACTTTTCAAAACGTGTTTTTCAGCCCGAAATAAACGCGTTTTTTCAGACAACTGAATCCCCATGCAACAGCAAGGCTCAGAAGAGCCCACACACTCAGCTCTTAACCCCAGTGTGCAGAAAGAGTCAAAACGTGTTTTTCAGCAGAAATAAACATGTTTCTGCAATTTTGGTCAAGCCCATGTAAGTTATGGGGCAGTAACAGCACACTTTTCAAAACGTGTTTTTCAGCCCGAAATAAACGCGTTTTTTCAGACAACTGAATCCCCATGTAACAGCAAGGCTCAGAGGAGCCCACACACTCAGATCTTAACCCCAGTGTGCAGAAAGGGTCAAAACGTGTTTTTCAGCAGAAATAAACATGTTTCTGCAAGTTTGGTCAACCCCATGTAAGTTATGGGACAGTAACAGCACACTTTTCAAAACGTGTTTTTCAGCCCGAAATAAACGCGTTTTTTCAGACAACTGAATCCCCATGCAACAGCAAGGCTCAGAAGAGCCCACACACTCAGCTCTTAACCCCAGTGTGCAGAAAGAGTCAAAACGTGTTTTTCAGCAGAAATAAACATGTTTCTGCAAGTTTGGTCAACCCCATGTAAGTTATGGGGCAGTAACAGAACACTTTTCAAAACGTGTTTTTCAGCCCGAAATAAACGCGTTTTTTCAGACAACTGAATCCCAATGTAACAGCAAGGCTCAGAGGAGCCCACACACTCAGCTCTTAGCCCCAGTGTGCAGAAAGTGTCAAAACGTGTTTTTCAGCAGAAATAAACATGTTTCTGCAAGTTTGGTCAACCCCATGTAAGTTATGGGACAGTAACAGCACACTTTTCAAAACGTGTTTTTCAGCCCGAAATAAACGCGTTTTTTCAGACAACTGAATCCCCATGTAACAGCAAGGCTCAGAGGAGCCCACACACTCAGATCTTAACCCCAGTGTGCAGAAAGGGTCAAAACGTGTTTTTCAGCAGAAATAAACATGTTTCTGCAAGTTTGGTCAACCCCATGTAAGTTATGGGGCAGTAACAGAACACTTTTCAAAACGTGTTTTTCATCCCGAAATAAACGCGTTTTTTCAGACAACTGAATCCCCATGCAACAGCAAGGCTCAGAAGAGCCCACACACTCAGCTCTTAACCCCAGTGTGCAGAAAGAGTCAAAACGTGTTTTTCAGCAGAAATAAACGTTTCTGCAATTTTGGTCAACCCCATGTAAGTTATGGGGCAGTAACAGCACACTTTTCAAAACGTGTTTTTCAGCCCGAAATAAACGCGTTTTTTCAGACAACTGAATCCCCATGTAACAGCAAGGCTCAGAGGAGCCCACACACTCAGATCTTAACCCCAGTGTGCAGAAAGGGTAAAAACGTGTTTTTCAGCAGAAATAAACATGTTTCTGCAAGTTTGGTCAACCCCATGTAAGTTATAGGACAGTAACAGCACACTTTTCAAAACGTGTTTTTCAGCCCGAAATAAACGCGTTTTTTCAGACAACTGAATCCCCATGCAACAGCAAGGCTCAGAAGAGCCCACACACTCAGCTCTTAACCCCAGTGTGCAGAAAGAGTCAAAACGTGTTTTTCAGCAGAAATAAACATGTTTCTGCAAGTTTGGTCAACCCCATGTAAGTTATGGGGCAGTAACAGAACACTTTTCAAAACGTGTTTTTCAGCCCGAAATAAACGCGTTTTTTCAGACAACTGAATCCCAATGTAACAGCAAGGCTCAGAGGAGCCCACACACTCAGCTCTTAGCCCCAGTGTGCAGAAAGTGTCAAAACGTGTTTTTCAGCAGAAATAAACATGTTTCTGCAAGTTTGGTCAACCCCATGTAAGTTATGGGACAGTAACAGCACACTTTTCAAAACGTGTTTTTCAGCCCGAAATAAACGCGTTTTTTCAGACAACTGAATCCCCATGTAACAGCAAGGCTCAGAGGAGCCCACACACTCAGATCTTAACCCCAGTGTGCAGAAAGGGTCAAAACGTGTTTTTCAGCAGAAATAAACATGTTTCTGCAAGTTTGGTCAACCCCATGTAAGTTATGGGGCAGTAACAGAACACTTTTCAAAACGTGTTTTTCAGCCCGAAATAAACGCGTTTTTTCAGACAACTGAATCACCATGTAACAGCAAGGCTCAGAGGAGCCCACACACTCAGCTCTTAACCCCAGTGTGCAGGAAGGGTCAAAACGTGTTTTTCAGCAGAAATAAACATGTTTCTGCAAGTTTGGTCAACCCCATGTAAGTTATGGGGCAGTAACAGAACACTTTTCAAAACGTGTTTTTCAGCCCGAAATAAACGCGTTTTTTCAGACAACTGAATCCCCATGCAACAGCAAGGCTCAGAAGAGCCCACACACTCAGCTCTTAACCCCAGTGTGCAGAAAGTGTCAAAACGTGTTTTTCAGCAGAAATAAACATATTTCTGCAAGTTTGGTCAACCCCATGTAAGTTATGGGACAGTAACAGCACACTTTTCAAAACGTGTTTTTCAGCCCGAAATAAACGCGTTTTTTCAGACAACTGAATCCCCATGTAACAGCAAGGCTCAGAGGAGCCCACACACTCAGATCTTAACCCCAGTGTGCAGAAAGGGTCAAAACGTGTTTTTCAGCAGAAATAAACATGTTTCTGCAAGTTTGGTCAACCCCATGTAAGTTATGGGGCAGTAACAGAACACTTTTCAAAACGTGTTTTTCAGCCCTAAATAAACGCGTTTTTTCAGACAACTGAATCACCATGTAACAGCAAGGCTCAGAGGAGCCCACACACTCAGCTCTTAACCCCAGTGTGCAGAAAGAGTCAAAACGTGTTTTTCAGCAGAAATAAACATGTTTCTGCAATTTTGGTCAACCCCATGTAAGTTATGGGGCAGTAACAGCACACTTTTCAAAACGTGTTTTTCAGCCCGAAATAAACGCGTTTTTTCAGACAACTGAATCCCCATGTAACAGCAAGGTTCAGAAGAGCCCACACTCTCAGCTCTTAACCCCAGTGTGCAGGAAGGGTCAAAACGTGTTTTTCAGCAGAAATAAACATGTTTCTGCAAGTTTGGTCAACCCCATGTAAGTTATGGGACAGTAACAGCACACTTTTCAAAACGTGTTTTTCAGCCCGAAATAAACGCGTTTTTTCAGACAACTGAATCCCCATGTAACAGCAAGACTCAGAGGAGCCCACACACTCAGATCTTAACCCCAGTGTGCAGAAAGGGTAAAAACGTGTTTTTCAGCAGAAATAAACATGTTTCTGCAAGTTTGGTCAACCCCATGTAAGTTATGGGGCAGTAACAGAACACTTTTCAAAACGTGTTTTTCAGCCCGAAATAAACGCGTTTTTTCAGACAACTGAATCCCCATGTAACAGCAAGGTTCAGAAGAGCCCACACTCTCAGCTCTTAACCCCAGTGTGCAGGAAGGGTCAAAACGTGTTTTTCAGCAGAAATAAACATGTTTCTGCAAGTTTGGTCAACCCCATGTAAGTTATGGGGCAGTAACAGAACACTTTTCAAAACGTGTTTTTCAGCCCGAAATAAACGCGTTTTTTCAGACAACTGAATCCCCATGCAACAGCAAGGCTCAGAAGAGCCCACACACTCAGCTCTTAACCCCAGTGTGCAGAAAGAGTCAAAACGTGTTTTTCAGCAGAAATAAACATGTTTCTGCAAGTTTGGTCAACCCCATGTAAGTTATGGGGCAGTAACAGAACACTTTTCAAAACGTGTTTTTCAGCCCGAAATAAACGCGTTTTTTCAGACAACTGAATCCCCATGTAACAGCAAGACTCAGAGGAGCCCACACACTCAGATCTTAACCCCAGTGTGCAGAAAGGGTAAAAACGTGTTTTTCAGCAGAAATAAACATGTTTCTGCAAGTTTGGTCAACCCCATGTAAGTTATGGGGCAGTAACAGAACACTTTTCAAAACGTGTTTTTCAGCCCGAAATAAACGCGTTTTTTCAGACAACTGAATCCCCATGTAACAGCAAGGCTCAGAGGAGCCCACACACTCAGCTCTTAGCCCCAGTGTGCAGGAAGGGTCAAAACGTGTTTTTCAGCAGAAATAAACATGTTTCTGCAAGTTTGGTCAACCCCATGTAAGTTATGGGGCAGTAACAGAACACTTTTCAAAACGTGTTTTTCAGCCCGAAATAAACGCGTTTTTTCAGACAACTGAATCCCCATGCAACAGCAAGGCTCAGAAGAGCCCACACACTCAGCTCTTAACCCCAGTGTGCAGAAAGAGTCAAAACGTGTTTTTCAGCAGAAATAAACATGTTTCTGCAATTTTGGTCAACCCCATGTAAGTTATGGGGCAGTAACAGCACACTTTTCAAAACGTGTTTTTCAGCCCGAAATAAACGCGTTTTTTCAGACAACTGAATCCCCATGTAACAGCAAGGTTCAGAGGAGCCCACACACTCAGCTCTTAACCCCAGTGTGCAGGAAGGGTCAAAACGTGTTTTTCAGCAGAAATAAACATGTTTCTGCAAGTTTGGTCAACCCCATGTAAGTTATGGGGCAGTAACAGAACACTTTTCAAAACGTGTTTTTCAGCCCGAAATAAACGCGTTTTTTCAGACAACTGAATCCCCATGCAACAGCAAGGCTCAGAAGAGCCCACACACTCAGCTCTTAACCCCAGTGTGCAGAAAGGGTCAAAACGTGTTTTTCAGCAGAAATAAACATGTTTCTGCAAGTTTGGTCAACCCCATGTAAGTTATGGGGCAGTAACAGAACACTTTTCAAAACGTGTTTTTCAGCCCGAAATAAACGCGTTTTTTCAGACAACTGAATCCCCATGCAACAGCAAGGCTCAGAAGAGCCCACACACTCAGCTCTTAACCCCAGTGTGCAGAAAGAGTCAAAACGTGTTTTTCAGCAGAAATAAACATGTTTCTGCAAGTTTGGTCAACCCCATGTAAGTTATGGGGCAGTAACAGAACACTTTTCAAAACGTGTTTTTCAGCCCGAAATAAACGCGTTTTTTCAGACAACTGAATCCCCATGTAACAGCAAGGCTCAGAGGAGCCCACACACTCAGCTCTTAGCCCCAGTGTGCAGAAAGTGTCAAAACGTGTTTTTCAGCAGAAATAAACATGTTTCTGCAAGTTTGGTCAACCCCATGTAAGTTATGGGACAGTAACAGCACACTTTTCAAAACGTGTTTTTCAGCCCGAAATAAACGCGTTTTTTCAGACAACTGAATCCCCATGTAACAGCAAGGCTCAGAGGAGCCCACACACTCAGATCTTAACCCCAGTGTGCAGAAAGGGTCAAAACGTGTTTTTCAGCAGAAATAAACATGTTTCTGCAAGTTTGGTCAACCCCATGTAAGTTATGGGGCAGTAACAGAACACTTTTCAAAACGTGTTTTTCAGCCCGAAATAAACGCGTTTTTTCAGACAACTGAATCACCATGTAACATCAAGGCTCAGAGGAGCCCACACACTCAGCTCTTAACCCCAGTGTGCAGGAAGGGTCAAAATGTGATTTTCAGCAGAAATAAACATGTTTCTGCAAGTTTGGTCAACCCCATGTAAGTTATGGGGCAGTAACAGAACACTTTTCAAAACGTGTTTTTCAGCCCGAAATAAACGCGTTTTTTCAGACAACTGAATCCCCATGCAACAGCAAGGCTCAGAAGAGCCCACACACTCAGATCTTAACCCCAGTGTGCAGAAAGGGTCAAAACGTGTTTTTCAGCAGAAATAAACATGTTTCTGCAGGTTTGGTCAACCCCATGTAAGTTATGGGGCAGTAACAGAACACTTTTCAAAACGTGTTTTTCAGCCCGAAATAAACGCGTTTTTTCAGACAACTGAATCCCCATTCAACAGCAAGGCTCAGAAGAGCCCACACACTCAGCTCTTAACCCCAGTGTGCAGAAAGAGTCAAAACGTGTTTTTCAGCAGAAATAAACATGTTTCTGCAATTTTGGTCAACCCCATGTAAGTTATGGGGCAGTAACAGAACACTTTTCAAAACGTGTTTTTCAGCCCGAAATAAACGCGTTTTTTCAGACAACTGAATCACCATGTAACAGCAAGGCTAAGAGGAGCCCACACACTCAGCTCTTAACCCCAGTGTGCAGGAAGGGTCAAAACGTGTTTTTCTGCAGAAATAAACATGTTTCTGCAAGTTTGGTCAACCCCATGTAAGTTATGGGACAGTAACAGCACACTTTTCAAAACGTGTTTTTCAGCCCGAAATAAACGCGTTTTTTCAGACAACTGAATCCCCATGTAACAGCAAGGCTCAGAGGAGCCCACACACTCAGATCTTAACCCCAGTGTGCAGAAAGGGTCAAAACGTGTTTTTCAGCAGAAATAAACATGTTTCTGCAAGTTTGGTCAACCCCATGTAAGTTATGGGGCAGTAACAGAACACTTTTCAAAACGTGTTTTCAGCCCGAAATAAACGCGTTTTTTCAGACAACTGAATCACCATGTAACAGCAAGGCTCAGAGGAGCCCACACACTCAGCTCTTAACCCCAGTGTGCAGGAAGGGTCAAAACGTGTTTTTCAGCAGAAATAAACATGTTTCTGCAAGTTTGGTCAACCCCATGTAAGTTATGGGACAGTAACAGCACACTTTTCAAAACGTGTTTTTCAGCCCGAAATAAACGCGTTTTTTCAGACAACTGAATCCCCATGTAACAGCAAGGTTCAGAAGAGCCCACACTCTCAGCTCTTAACCCCAGTGTGCAGGAAGGGTCAAAACGTGTTTTTCAGCAGAAATAAACATGTTTCTGCAAGTTTGGTCAACCCCATGTAAGTTATGGGGCAGTAACAGAACACTTTTCAAAACGTGTTTTTCAGCCCGAAATAAACGCGTTTTTTCAGACAACTGAATCCCCATGCAACAGCAAGGCTCAGAAGAGCCCACACACTCAGCTCTTAACCCCAGTGTGCAGAAAGAGTCAAAACGTGTTTTTCAGCAGAAATAAACATGTTTCTGCAAGTTTGGTCAACCCCATGTAAGTTATGGGGCAGTAACAGAACACTTTTCAAAACGTGTTTTTCAGCCCGAAATAAACGCGTTTTTTCAGACAACTGAATCCCCATGTAACAGCAAGGCTCAGAGGAGCCCACACACTCAGCTCTTAGCCCCAGTGTGCAGGAAGGGTCAAAACGTGTTTTTCAGCAGAAATAAACATGTTTCTGCAAGTTTGGTCAACCCCATGTAAGTTATGGGGCAGTAACAGAACACTTTTCAAAACGTGTTTTTCAGCCCGAAATAAACGCGTTTTTTCAGACAACTGAATCCCCATGCAACAGCAAGGCTCAGAAGAGCCCACACACTCAGCTCTTAACCCCAGTGTGCAGAAAGAGTCAAAACGTGTTTTTCAGCAGAAATAAACATGTTTCTGCAATTTTGGTCAACCCCATGTAAGTTATGGGGCAGTAACAGCACACTTTTCAAAACGTGTTTTTCAGCCCGAAATAAACGCGTTTTTTCAGACAACTGAATCCCCATGTAACAGCAAGGTTCAGAGGAGCCCACACACTCAGCTCTTAACCCCAGTGTGCAGGAAGGGTCAAAACGTGTTTTTCAGCAGAAATAAACATGTTTCTGCAAGTTTGGTCAACCCCATGTAAGTTATGGGGCAGTAACAGAACACTTTTCAAAACGTGTTTTTCAGCCCGAAATAAACGCGTTTTTTCAGACAACTGAATCCCCATGCAACAGCAAGGCTCAGAAGAGCCCACACACTCAGCTCTTAACCCCAGTGTGCAGAAAGGGTCAAAACGTGTTTTTCAGCAGAAATAAACATGTTTCTGCAAGTTTGGTCAACCCCATGTAAGTTATGGGGCAGTAACAGAACACTTTTCAAAACGTGTTTTTCAGCCCGAAATAAACGCGTTTTTTCAGACAACTGAATCACCATGTAACAGCAAGGCTCAGAGGAGCCCACACACTCAGCTCTTAACCCCAGTGTGCAGGAAGGGTCAAAACGTGTTTTTCAGCAGAAATAAACATGTTTCTGCAAGTTTGGTCAACCCCATGTAAGTTATGGGGCAGTAACAGAACACTTTTCAAAACGTGTTTTTCAGCCCGAAATAAACGCGTTTTTTCAGACAACTGAATCCCCATGCAACAGCAAGGCTCAGAAGAGCCCACACACTCAGCTCTTAACCCCAGTGTGCAGAAAGAGTCAAAACGTGTTTTTCAGCAGAAATAAACATGTTTCTGCAAGTTTGGTCAACCCCATGTAAGTTATGGGGCAGTAACAGAACACTTTTCAAAACGTGTTTTTCAGCCCGAAATAAACGCGTTTTTTCAGACAACTGAATCCCCATGTAACAGCAAGGCTCAGAGGAGCCCACACACTCAGCTCTTAGCCCCAGTGTGCAGAAAGTGTCAAAACGTGTTTTTCAGCAGAAATAAACATGTTTCTGCAAGTTTGGTCAACCCCATGTAAGTTATGGGACAGTAACAGCACACTTTTCAAAACGTGTTTTTCAGCCCGAAATAAACGCGTTTTTTCAGACAACTGAATCCCCATGTAACAGCAAGGCTCAGAGGAGCCCACACACTCAGATCTTAACCCCAGTGTGCAGAAAGGGTCAAAACGTGTTTTTCAGCAGAAATAAACATGTTTCTGCAAGTTTGGTCAACCCCATGTAAGTTATGGGGCAGTAACAGAACACTTTTCAAAACGTGTTTTTCAGCCCGAAATAAACGCGTTTTTTCAGACAACTGAATCACCATGTAACAGCAAGGCTCAGAGGAGCCCACACACTCAGCTCTTAACCCCAGTGTGCAGGAAGGGTCAAAACGTGATTTTCAGCAGAAATAAACATGTTTCTGCAAGTTTGGTCAACCCCATGTAAGTTATGGGGCAGTAACAGAACACTTTTCAAAACGTGTTTTTCAGCCCGAAATAAACGCGTTTTTTCAGACAACTGAATCCCCATGCAACAGCAAGGCTCAGAAGAGCCCACACACTCAGATCTTAACCCCAGTGTGCAGAAAGGGTCAAAACGTGTTTTTCAGCAGAAATAAACATGTTTCTGCAAGTTTGGTCAACCCCATGTAAGTTATGGGGCAGTAACAGAACACTTTTCAAAACGTGTTTTTCAGCCCGAAATAAACGCGTTTTTTCAGACAACTGAATCCCCATGCAACAGCAAGGCTCAGAAGAGCCCACACACTCAGCTCTTAACCCCAGTGTGCAGAAAGAGTCAAAACGTGTTTTTCAGCAGAAATAAACATGTTTCTGCAATTTTGGTCAACCCCATGTAAGTTATGGGGCAGTAACAGCACACTTTTCAAAACGTGTTTTTCAGCCCGAAATAAACGCGTTTTTTCAGACAACTGAATCCCCATGTAACAGCAAGGCTCAGAGGAGCCCACACACTCAGCTCTTAACCCCAGTGTGCAGAAAGGGTCAAAACGTGTTTTTCAGCAGAAATAAACATGTTTCTGCAAGTTTGGTCAACCCCATGTAAGTTATGGGACAGTAACAGCACACTTTTCAAAACGTGTTTTTCAGCCCGAAATAAACGCGTTTTTTCAGACAACTGAATCACCATGTAACAGCAAGGCTCAGAGGAGCCCACACACTCAGCTCTTAACCCCAGTGTGCAGGAAGGGTCAAAACGTGTTTTTCAGCAGAAATAAACATGTTTCTGCAAGTTTGGTCAACCCCATGTAAGTTATGGGGCAGTAACAGAACACTTTTCAATACGTGTTTTTCAGCCCGAAATAAACGCGTTTTTTCAGACAACTGAATCCCCATGCAACAGCAAGGCTCAGAAGAGCCCACACACTCAGCTCTTAACCCCAGTGTGCAGGAAGGGTCAAAACGTGTTTTTCAGCAGAAATAAACATGTTTCTGCAAGTTTGGTCAACCCCATGTAAGTTATGGGGCAGTAACAGAACACTTTTCAAAACGTGTTTTTCAGCCCGAAATAAACGCGTTTTTTCAGACAACTGAATCCCCATGCAACAGCAAGGCTCAGAAGAGCCCACACACTCAGCTCTTAACCCCAGTGTGCAGAAAGAGTCAAAACGTGTTTTTCAGCAGAAATAAACATGTTTCTGCATGTTTGGTCAACCCCATGTAAGTTATGGGCCAGTAACAGAACACTTTTCAAAACGTGTTTTTCAGCCCGAAATAAACGCGTTTTTTCAGACAACTGAATCCCCATGCAACAGCAAGGCTCAGAAGAGCCCACACACTCAGCTCTTAACCCCAGTGTGCAGAAAGAGTCAAAACGTGTTTTTCAGCAGAAATAAACATGTTTCTGCAAGTTTGGTCAACCCCATGTAAGTTATGGGGCAGTAACAGAACACTTTTCAAAACGTGTTTTTCAGCCCGAAATAAACGCGTTTTTTCAGACAACTGAATCCCAATGTAACAGCAAGGCTCAGAGGAGCCCACACACTCAGCTCTTAGCCCCAGTGTGCAGAAAGTGTCAAAACGTGTTTTTCAGCAGAAATAAACATGTTTCTGCAAGTTTGGTCAACCCCATGTAAGTTATGGGACAGTAACAGCACACTTTTCAAAACGTGTTTTTCAGCCCGAAATAAACACGTTTTTTCAGACAACTGAATCCCCATGTAACAGCAAGGCTCAGAGGAGCCCACACACTCAGATCTTAACCCCAGTGTGCAGAAAGGGTCAAAACGTGTTTTTCAGCAGAAATAAACATGTTTCTGCAAGTTTGGTCAACCCCATGTAAGTTATGGGGCAGTAACAGAACACTTTTCAAAACGTGTTTTTCAGCCCGAAATAAACGCGTTTTTTCAGACAACTGAATCCCCATGCAACAGCAAGGCTCAGAAGAGCCCACACACTCAGCTCTTAACCCCAGTGTGCAGAAAGAGTCAAAACGTGTTTTTCAGCAGAAATAAACATGTTTCTGCAATTTTGGTCAAGCCCATGTAAGTTATGGGGCAGTAACAGCACACTTTTCAAAACGTGTTTTTCAGCCCGAAATAAACGCGTTTTTTCAGACAACTGAATCCCCATGTAACAGCAAGGCTCAGAGGAGCCCACACACTCAGATCTTAACCCCAGTGTGCAGAAAGGGTCAAAACGTGTTTTTCAGCAGAAATAAACATGTTTCTGCAAGTTTGGTCAACCCCATGTAAGTTATGGGACAGTAACAGCACACTTTTCAAAACGTGTTTTTCAGCCCGAAATAAACGCGTTTTTTCAGACAACTGAATCCCCATGCAACAGCAAGGCTCAGAAGAGCCCACACACTCAGCTCTTAACCCCAGTGTGCAGAAAGAGTCAAAACGTGTTTTTCAGCAGAAATAAACATGTTTCTGCAAGTTTGGTCAACCCCATGTAAGTTATGGGGCAGTAACAGAACACTTTTCAAAACGTGTTTTTCAGCCCGAAATAAACGCGTTTTTTCAGACAACTGAATCCCAATGTAACAGCAAGGCTCAGAGGAGCCCACACACTCAGCTCTTAGCCCCAGTGTGCAGAAAGTGTCAAAACGTGTTTTTCAGCAGAAATAAACATGTTTCTGCAAGTTTGGTCAACCCCATGTAAGTTATGGGACAGTAACAGCACACTTTTCAAAACGTGTTTTTCAGCCCGAAATAAACGCGTTTTTTCAGACAACTGAATCCCCATGTAACAGCAAGGCTCAGAGGAGCCCACACACTCAGATCTTAACCCCAGTGTGCAGAAAGGGTCAAAACGTGTTTTTCAGCAGAAATAAACATGTTTCTGCAAGTTTGGTCAACCCCATGTAAGTTATGGGGCAGTAACAGAACACTTTTCAAAACGTGTTTTTCATCCCGAAATAAACGCGTTTTTTCAGACAACTGAATCCCCATGCAACAGCAAGGCTCAGAAGAGCCCACACACTCAGCTCTTAACCCCAGTGTGCAGAAAGAGTCAAAACGTGTTTTTCAGCAGAAATAAACGTTTCTGCAATTTTGGTCAACCCCATGTAAGTTATGGGGCAGTAACAGCACACTTTTCAAAACGTGTTTTTCAGCCCGAAATAAACGCGTTTTTTCAGACAACTGAATCCCCATGTAACAGCAAGGCTCAGAGGAGCCCACACACTCAGATCTTAACCCCAGTGTGCAGAAAGGGTAAAAACGTGTTTTTCAGCAGAAATAAACATGTTTCTGCAAGTTTGGTCAACCCCATGTAAGTTATAGGACAGTAACAGCACACTTTTCAAAACGTGTTTTTCAGCCCGAAATAAACGCGTTTTTTCAGACAACTGAATCCCCATGCAACAGCAAGGCTCAGAAGAGCCCACACACTCAGCTCTTAACCCCAGTGTGCAGAAAGAGTCAAAACGTGTTTTTCAGCAGAAATAAACATGTTTCTGCAAGTTTGGTCAACCCCATGTAAGTTATGGGGCAGTAACAGAACACTTTTCAAAACGTGTTTTTCAGCCCGAAATAAACGCGTTTTTTCAGACAACTGAATCCCAATGTAACAGCAAGGCTCAGAGGAGCCCACACACTCAGCTCTTAGCCCCAGTGTGCAGAAAGTGTCAAAACGTGTTTTTCAGCAGAAATAAACATGTTTCTGCAAGTTTGGTCAACCCCATGTAAGTTATGGGACAGTAACAGCACACTTTTCAAAACGTGTTTTTCAGCCCGAAATAAACGCGTTTTTTCAGACAACTGAATCCCCATGTAACAGCAAGGCTCAGAGGAGCCCACACACTCAGATCTTAACCCCAGTGTGCAGAAAGGGTCAAAACGTGTTTTTCAGCAGAAATAAACATGTTTCTGCAAGTTTGGTCAACCCCATGTAAGTTATGGGGCAGTAACAGAACACTTTTCAAAACGTGTTTTTCAGCCCGAAATAAACGCGTTTTTTCAGACAACTGAATCCCCATGTAACAGCAAGGCTCAGAGGAGCCCACACACTCAGCTCTTAACCCCAGTGTGCAGAAAGGGTCAAAACGTGTTTTTCAGCAGAAATAAACATGTTTCTGCAAGTTTGGTCAACCCCATGTAAGTTATGGGGCAGTAACAGAACACTTTTCAAAACGTGTTTTTCAGCCCTAAATAAACGCGTTTTTTCAGACAACTGAATCACCATGTAACAGCAAGGCTCAGAGGAGCCCACACACTCAGCTCTTAACCCCAGTGTGCAGGAAGGGTCAAAACGTGTTTTTCAGCAGAAATAAACATGTTTCTGCAAGTTTGGTCAACCCCATGTAAGTTATGGGGCAGTAACAGAACACTTTTCAAAACGTGTTTTTCAGCCCGAAATAAACGCGTTTTTTCAGACAACTGAATCCCCATGCAACAGCAAGGCTCAGAAGAGCCCACACACTCAGCTCTTAACCCCAGTGTGCAGAAAGAGTCAAAACGTGTTTTTCAGCAGAAATAAACATGTTTCTGCAAGTTTGGTCAACCCCATGTAAGTTATGGGGCAGTAACAGAACACTTTTCAAAACGTGTTTTTCAGCCCGAAATAAACGCGTTTTTTCAGACAACTGAATCCCCATGTAACAGCAAGGCTCAGAGGAGCCCACACACTCAGATCTTAACCCCAGTGTGCAGAAAGGGTCAAAACGTGTTTTTCAGCAGAAATAAACATGTTTTTGCAAGTTTGGTCAACCCCATGTAAGTTATGGGGCAGTAACAGAACACTTTTCAAAACGTGTTTTTCAGCCCGAAATAAACGCGTTTTTTCAGACAACTGAATCACCATGTAACAGCAAGGCTAAGAGGAGCCCACACACTCAGCTCTTAACCCCAGTGTGCAGGAAGGGTCAAAACGTGTTTTTCAGCAGAAATAAACATGTTTCTGCAAGTTTGGTCAACCCCATGTAAGTTATGGGACAGTAACAGCACACTTTTCAAAACGTGTTTTTCAGCCCGAAATAAACGCGTTTTTTCAGACAACTGAATCCCCATGTAACAGCAAGGCTCAGAGGAGCCCACACACTCAGATCTTAACCCCAGTGTGCAGAAAGGGTCAAAACGTGTTTTTCAGCAGAAATAAACATGTTTCTGCAAGTTTGGTCAACCCCATGTAAGTTATGGGGCAGTAACAGAACACTTTTCAAAACGTGTTTTCAGCCCGAAATAAACGCGTTTTTTCAGACAACTGAATCACCATGTAACAGCAAGGCTCAGAGGAGCCCACACACTCAGCTCTTAACCCCAGTGTGCAGGAAGGGTCAAAACGTGTTTTTCAGCAGAAATAAACATGTTTCTGCAAGTTTGGTCAACCCCATGTAAGTTATGGGACAGTAACAGCACACTTTTCAAAACGTGTTTTTCAGCCCGAAATAAACGCGTTTTTTCAGACAACTGAATCCCCATGTAACAGCAAGACTCAGAGGAGCCCACACACTCAGATCTTAACCCTAGTGTGCAGAAAGGGTAAAAACGTGTTTTTCAGCAGAAATAAACATGTTTCTGCAAGTTTGGTTAACCCCATGTAAGTTATGGGGAAGTAACAGAACACTTTTCAAAACGTGTTTTTCAGCCCGAAATAAACGCGTTTTTTCAGACAACTGAATCCCCATGTAACAGCAAGGCTCAGAGGAGCCCACACACTCAGCTCTTAGCCCCAGTGTGCAGGAAGGGTCAAAACGTGTTTTTCAGCAGAAATAAACATGTTTCTGCAAGTTTGGTCAACCCCATGTAAGTTATGGGGCAGTAACAGAACACTTTTCAAAACGTGTTTTTCAGCCCGAAATAAACGCGTTTTTTCAGACAACTGAATCCCCATGCAACAGCAAGGCTCAGAAGAGCCCACACACTCAGCTCTTAACCCCAGTGTGCAGAAAGAGTCAAAACGTGTTTTTCAGCAGAAATAAACATGTTTCTGCAATTTTGGTCAACCCCATGTAAGTTATGGGGCAGTAACAGCACACTTTTCAAAACGTGTTTTTCAGCCCGAAATAAACGCGTTTTTTCAGACAACTGAATCCCCATGTAACAGCAAGGTTCAGAAGAGCCCACACTCTCAGCTCTTAATCCCAGTGTGCAGGAAGGGTCAAAACGTGTTTTTCAGCAGAAATAAACATGTTTCTGCAAGTTTGGTCAACCCCATGTAAGTTATGGGACAGTAACAGCACACTTTTCAAAACGTGTTTTTCAGCCCGAAATAAACGCGTTTTTTCAGACAACTGAATCCCCATGTAACAGCAAGACTCAGAGGAGCCCACACACTCAGATCTTAACCCCAGTGTGCAGAAAGGGTAAAAACGTGTTTTTCAGCAGAAATAAACATGTTTCTGCAAGTTTGGTCAACCCCATGTAAGTTATGGGGCAGTAACAGAACACTTTTCAAAACGTGTTTTTCACCCCGAAATAAACGCGTTTTTTCAGACAACTGAATCCCCATGTAACAGCAAGGTTCAGAAGAGCCCACACTCTCAGCTCTTAACCCCAGTGTGCAGGAAGGGTCAAAACGTGTTTTTCAGCAGAAATAAACATGTTTCTGCAAGTTTGGTCAACCCCATGTAAGTTATGGGGCAGTAACAGAACACTTTTCAAAACGTGTTTTTCAGCCCGAAATAAACGCGTTTTTTCAGACAACTGAATCCCCATGTAACAGCAAGACTCAGAGGAGCCCACACACTCAGATCTTAACCCCAGTGTGCAGAAAGGGTAAAAACGTGTTTTTCAGCAGAAATAAACATGTTTCTGCAAGTTTGGTCAACCCCATGTAAGTTATGGGGCAGTAACAGAACACTTTTCAAAACGTGTTTTTCAGCCCGAAATAAACGCGTTTTTTCAGACAACTGAATCCCCATGTAACAGCAAGGTTCAGAAGAGCCCACACTCTCAGCTCTTAACCCCAGTGTGCAGGAAGGGTCAAAACGTGTTTTTCAGCAGAAATAAACATGTTTCTGCAAGTTTGGTCAACCCCATGTAAGTTATGGGGCAGTAACAGAACACTTTTCAAAACGTGTTTTTCAGCCCGAAATAAACGCGTTTTTTCAGACAACTGAATCCCCATGCAACAGCAAGGCTCAGAAGAGCCCACACACTCAGCTCTTAACCCCAGTGTGCAGAAAGAGTCAAAACGTGTTTTTCAGCAGAAATAAACATGTTTCTGCAATTTTGGTCAACCCCATGTAAGTTATGGGGCAGTAACAGCACACTTTTCAAAACGTGTTTTTCAGCCCGAAATAAACGCGTTTTTTCAGACAACTGAATCCCCATGTAACAGCAAGGTTCAGAGGAGCCCACACACTCAGCTCTTAACCCCAGTGTGCAGGAAGGGTCAAAACGTGTTTTTCAGCAGAAATAAACATGTTTCTGCAAGTTTGGTCAACCCCATGTAAGTTATGGGGCAGTAACAGAACACTTTTCAAAACGTGTTTTTCAGCCCGAAATAAACGCGTTTTTTCAGACAACTGAATCCCCATGCAACAGCAAGGCTCAGAAGAGCCCACACACTCAGCTCTTAACCCCAGTGTGCAGAAAGGGTCAAAACGTGTTTTTCAGCAGAAATAAACATGTTTCTGCAAGTTTGGTCAACCCCATGTAAGTTATGGGGCAGTAACAGAACACTTTTCAAAACGTGTTTTTCAGCCCGAAATAAACGCGTTTTTTCAGACAACTGAATCCCCATGCAACAGCAAGGCTCAGAAGAGCCCACACACTCAGCTCTTAACCCCAGTGTGCAGAAAGAGTCAAAACGTGTTTTTCAGCAGAAATAAACATGTTTCTGCAAGTTTGGTCAACCCCATGTAAGTTATGGGGCAGTAACAGAACACTTTTCAAAACGTGTTTTTCAGCCCGAAATAAACGCGTTTTTTCAGACAACTGAATCACCATGTAACAGCAAGGCTAAGAGGAGCCCACACACTCAGCTCTTAACCCCAGTGTGCAGGAAGGGTCAAAACGTGTTTTTCTGCAGAAATAAACATGTTTCTGCAAGTTTGGTCAACCCCATGTAAGTTATGGGACAGTAACAGCACACTTTTCAAAACGTGTTTTTCAGCCCGAAATAAACGCGTTTTTTCAGACAACTGAATCCCCATGTAACAGCAAGGCTCAGAGGAGCCCACACACTCAGATCTTAACCCCAGTGTGCAGAAAGGGTCAAAACGTGTTTTTCAGCAGAAATAAACATGTTTCTGCAAGTTTGGTCAACCCCATGTAAGTTATGGGGCAGTAACAGAACACTTTTCAAAACGTGTTTTCAGCCCGAAATAAACGCGTTTTTTCAGACAACTGAATCCCCATGCAACAGCAAGGCTCAGAAGAGCCCACACACTCAGCTCTTAACCCCAGTGTGCAGAAAGGGTCAAAACGTGTTTTTCAGCAGAAATAAACATGTTTCTGCAAGTTTGGTCAACCCCATGTAAGTTATGGGGCAGTAACAGAACACTTTTCAAAACGTGTTTTTCAGCCCGAAATAAACGCGTTTTTTCAGACAACTGAATCACCATGTAACAGCAAGGCTCAGAGGAGCCCACACACTCAGCTCTTAACCCCAGTGTGCAGGAAGGGTCAAAACGTGTTTTTCAGCAGAAATAAACATGTTTCTGCAAGTTTGGTCAACCCCATGTAAGTTATGGGGCAGTAACAGAACACTTTTCAAAACGTGTTTTTCAGCCCGAAATAAACGCGTTTTTTCAGACAACTGAATCCCCATGCAACAGCAAGGCTCAGAAGAGCCCACACACTCAGCTCTTAACCCCAGTGTGCAGAAAGAGTCAAAACGTGTTTTTCAGCAGAAATAAACATGTTTCTGCAAGTTTGGTCAACCCCATGTAAGTTATGGGGCAGTAACAGAACACTTTTCAAAACGTGTTTTTCAGCCCGAAATAAACGCGTTTTTTCAGACAACTGAATCCCCATGTAACAGCAAGGCTCAGAGGAGCCCACACACTCAGCTCTTAGCCCCAGTGTGCAGAAAGTGTCAAAACGTGTTTTTCAGCAGAAATAAACATGTTTCTGCAAGTTTGGTCAACCCCATGTAAGTTATGGGACAGTAACAGCACACTTTTCAAAACGTGTTTTTCAGCCCGAAATAAACGCGTTTTTTCAGACAACTGAATCCCCATGTAACAGCAAGGCTCAGAGGAGCCCACACACTCAGATCTTAACCCCAGTGTGCAGAAAGGGTCAAAACGTGTTTTTCAGCAGAAATAAACATGTTTCTGCAAGTTTGGTCAACCCCATGTAAGTTATGGGGCAGTAACAGAACACTTTTCAAAACGTGTTTTTCAGCCCGAAATAAACGCGTTTTTTCAGACAACTGAATCACCATGTAACAGCAAGGCTCAGAGGAGCCCACACACTCAGCTCTTAACCCCAGTGTGCAGGAAGGGTCAAAACGTGATTTTCAGCAGAAATAAACATGTTTCTGCAAGTTTGGTCAACCCCATGTAAGTTATGGGGCAGTAACAGAACACTTTTCAAAACGTGTTTTTCAGCCCGAAATAAACGCGTTTTTTCAGACAACTGAATCCCCATGCAACAGCAAGGCTCAGAAGAGCCCACACACTCAGATCTTAACCCCAGTGTGCAGAAAGGGTCAAAACGTGTTTTTCAGCAGAAATAAACATGTTTCTGCAAGTTTGGTCAACCCCATGTAAGTTATGGGGCAGTAACAGAACACTTTTCAAAACGTGTTTTTCAGCCCGAAATAAACGCGTTTTTTCAGACAACTGAATCCCCATGCAACAGCAAGGCTCAGAAGAGCCCACACACTCAGCTCTTAACCCCAGTGTGCAGAAAGAGTCAAAACGTGTTTTTCAGCAGAAATAAACATGTTTCTGCAATTTTGGTCAACCCCATGTAAGTTATGGGGCAGTAACAGCACACTTTTCAAAACGTGTTTTTCAGCCCGAAATAAACGCGTTTTTTCAGACAACTGAATCCCCATGTAACAGCAAGGCTCAGAGGAGCCCACACACTCAGCTCTTAACCCCAGTGTGCAGAAAGGGTCAAAACGTGTTTTTCAGCAGAAATAAACATGTTTCTGCAAGTTTGGTCAACCCCATGTAAGTTATGGGACAGTAACAGCACACTTTTCAAAACGTGTTTTTCAGCCCGAAATAAACGCGTTTTTTCAGACAACTGAATCCCCATGTAACAGCAAGGCTCAGAGGAGCCCACACACTCAGATCTTAACCCCAGTGTGCAGAAAGGGTCAAAACGTGTTTTTCAGCAGAAATAAACATGTTTCTGCAAGTTTGGTCAACCCCATGTAAGTTATGGGGCAGTAACAGAACACTTTTCAAAACGTGTTTTTCAGCCCGAAATAAACGCGTTTTTTCAGACAACTGAATCACCATGTAACAGCAAGGCTCAGAGGAGCCCACACACTCAGCTCTTAACCCCAGTGTGCAGGAAGGGTCAAAACGTGATTTTCAGCAGAAATAAACATGTTTCTGCAAGTTTGGTCAACCCCATGTAAGTTATGGGGCAGTAACAGAACACTTTTCAAAACGTGTTTTTCAGCCCGAAATAAACACGTTTTTTCAGACAACTGAATCCCCATGCAACAGCAAGGCTCAGAAGAGCCCACACACTCAGATCTTAACCCCAGTGTGCAGAAAGGGTCAAAACGTGTTTTTCAGCAGAAATAAACATGTTTCTGCAAGTTTGGTCAACCCCATGTAAGTTATGGGGCAGTAACAGAACACTTTTCAAAACGTGTTTTTCAGCACGAAATAAACGCGTTTTTTCAGACAACTGAATCCCCATGCAACAGCAAGGCTCAGAAGAGCCCACACACTCAGCTCTTAACCCCAGTGTGCAGAAAGAGTCAAAACGTGTTTTTCAGCAGAAATAAACATGTTTCTGCAATTTTGGTCAACCCCATGTAAGTTATGGGGCAGTAACAGCACACTTTTCAAAACGTGTTTTTCAGCCCGAAATAAACGCGTTTTTTCAGACAACTGAATCCCCATGTAACAGCAAGGCTCAGAGGAGCCCACACACTCAGCTCTTAACCCCAGTGTGCAGAAAGGGTCAAAACGTGTTTTTCAGCAGAAATAAACATGTTTCTGCAAGTTTGGTCAACCCCATGTAAGTTATGGGACAGTAACAGCACACTTTTCAAAACGTGTTTTTCAGCCCGAAATAAACGCGTTTTTTCAGACAACTGAATCCCCATGTAACAGCAAGACTCAGAGGAGCCCACACACTCAGATCTTAACCCCAGTGTGCAGAAAGGGTCAAAACGTGTTTTTCAGCAGAAATAAACATGTTTCTGCAAGTTTGGTCAACCCCATGTAAGTTATGGGGCAGTAACAGAACACTTTTCAAAACGTGTTTTTCAGCCCGAAATAAACGCGTTTTTTCAGACAACTGAATCCCCATGTAACAGCAAGGTTCAGAAGAGCCCACACTCTCAGCTCTTAACCCCAGTGTGCAGGAAGGGTCAAAACGTGTTTTTCAGCAGAAATAAACATGTTTCTGCAAGTTTGGTCAACCCCATGTAAGTTATGGGGCAGTAACAGAACACTTTTCAAAACGTGTTTTTCAGCCCGAAATAAACGCGTTTTTTCAGACAACTGAATCCCCATGCAACAGCAAGGCTCAGAAGAGCCCACACACTCAGCTCTTAACCCCAGTGTGCAGAAAGAGTCAAAACGTGTTTTTCAGCAGAAATAAACATGTTTCTGCAAGTTTGGTCAACCCCATGTAAGTTATGGGGCAGTAACAGAACACTTTTCAAAACGTGTTTTTCAGCCCGAAATAAACGCGTTTTTTCAGACAACTGAATCACCATGTAACAGCAAGGCTCAGAGGAGCCCACACACTCAGCTCTTAACCCCAGTGTGCAGAAAGAGTCAAAACGTGTTTTTCAGCAGAAATAAACATGTTTCTGCAATTTTGGTCAACCCCATGTAAGTTATGGGGCAGTAACAGAACACTTTTCAAAACGTGTTTTTCAGCCCGAAATAAACGCGTTTTTTCAGACAACTGAATCCCCATGTAACAGCAAGGCTCAGAGGAGCCCACACACTCAGCTCTTAGGCCCAGTGTGCAGAAAGTGTCAAAACGTGTTTTTCAGCAGAAATAAACATGTTTCTGCAAGTTTGGTCAACCCCATGTAAGTTATTGGACAGTAACAGCACACTTTTCAAAACGTGTTTTTCAGCCCGAAATAAACGCGTTTTTTCAGACAACTGAATCACCATGTAACAGCAAGGCTCAGAAGAGCCCACACACTTAGCTCTTAACCCCAGTGTGCAGGAAGGGTCAAAACGTGTTTTTCAGCAGAAATAAACATGTTTCTGCAAGTTTGGTCAACCCCATGTAAGTTATGGGGCAGTAACAGAACACTTTTCAAAACGTGTTTTTCAGCCCGAAATAAACGCGTTTTTTCAGACAACTGAATCCCCATGCAACAGCAAGGCTCAGAAGAGCCCACACACTCAGCTCTTAACCCCAGTGTGCAGAAAGAGTCAAAACGTGTTTTTCAGCAGAAATAAACATGTTTCTGCAAGTTTGGTCAACCCCATGTAAGTTATGGGGCAGTAACAGAACACTTTTCAAAACGTGTTTTTCAGCCCGAAATAAACGCGTTTTTTCAGACAACTGAATCCCAATGTAACAGCAAGGCTCAGAGGAGCCCACACACTCAGCTCTTAGCCCCAGTGTGCAGAAAGTGTCAAAACGTGTTTTTCAGCAGAAATAAACATGTTTCTGCAAGTTTGGTCAACCCCATGTAAGTTATGGGACAGTAACAGCACACTTTTCAAAACGTGTTTTTCAGCCCGAAATAAACGCGTTTTTTCAGACAACTGAATCCCCATGTAACAGCAAGGCTCAGAGGAGCCCACACACTCAGATCTTAACCCCAGTGTGCAGAAAGGGTCAAAACGTGTTTTTCAGCAGAAATAAACATGTTTCTGCAAGTTTGGTCAACCCCATGTAAGTTATGGGGCAGTAACAGAACACTTTTCAAAACGTGTTTTTCAGCCCGAAATAAACGAGTTTTTTCAGACAACTGAATCCCCATGTAACAGCAAGGTTCAGAAGAGCCCACACTCTCAGCTCTTAACCCCAGTGTGCAGGAAGGGTCAAAACGTGTTTTTCAGCAGAAATAAACATGTTTCTGCAAGTTTGGTCAACCCCATGTAAGTTATGGGGCAGTAACAGAACACTTTTCAAAACGTGTTTTTCAGCCCGAAATAAACGCGTTTTTTCAGACAACTGAATCCCCATGCAACAGCAAGGCTCAGAAGAGCCCACACACTCAGCTCTTAACCCCAGTGTGCAGAAAGAGTCAAAACGTGTTTTTCAGCAGAAATAAACATGTTTCTGCAAGTTTGGTCAACCCCATGTAAGTTATGGGGCAGTAACAGAACACTTTTCAAAACGTGTTTTTCAGCCCGAAATAAACGCGTTTTTTCAGACAACTGAATCACCATGTAACAGCAAGGCTCAGAGGAGCCCACACACTCAGCTCTTAACCCCAGTGTGCAGAAAGAGTCAAAACGTGTTTTTCAGCAGAAATAAACATGTTTCTGCAAGTTTGGTCAACCCCATGTAAGTTATGGGGCAGTAACAGAACACTTTTCAAAACGTGTTTTTCAGCCCGAAATAAACGCGTTTTTTCAGACAACTGAATCCCCATGTAACAGCAAGACTCAGAGGAGCCCACACACTCAGATCTTAACCCCAGTGTGCAGAAAGGGTCAAAACGTGTTTTTCAGCAGAAATAAACATGTTTCTGCAAGTTTGGTCAACCCCATGTAAGTTATGGGGCAGTAACAGAACACTTTTCAAAACGTGTTTTTCAGCCCGAAATAAACGCGTTTTTTCAGACAACTGAATCCCCATGTAACAGCAAGGTTCAGAAGAGCCCACACTCTCAGCTCTTAACCCCAGTGTGCAGGAAGGGTCAAAACGTGTTTTTCAGCAGAAATAAACATGTTTCTGCAAGTTTGGTCAACCCCATGTAAGTTATGGGGCAGTAACAGAACACTTTTCAAAACGTGTTTTTCAGCCCGAAATAAACGCGTTTTTTCAGACAACTGAATCCCCATGCAACAGCAAGGCTCAGAAGAGCCCACACACTCAGCTCTTAACCCCAGTGTGCAGAAAGAGTCAAAACGTGTTTTTCAGCAGAAATAAACATGTTTCTGCAAGTTTGGTCAACCCCATGTAAGTTATGGGACAGTAACAGCACACTTTTCAAAACGTGTTTTTCAGCACGAAATAAACGCGTTTTTTCAGACAACTGAATCCCCATGTAACAGCAAGGCTCAGAGGATCCCACACACTCAGATCTTAACCCCAGTGTGCAGAAAGGGTCAAAACGTGTTTTTCAGCAGAAATAAACATGTTTCTGCAAGTTTGGTCAACCCCATGTAAGTTATGGGGCAGTAACAGAACACTTTTCAAAACGTGTTTTTCAGCCCGAAATAAACGCGTTTTTTCAGACAACTGAATCCCCATGCAACAGCAAGGCTCAGAAGAGCCCACACACTCAGCTCTTAACCCCAGTGTGCAGAAAGAGTCAAAACGTGTTTTTCAGCAGAAATAAACATGTTTCTGCAATTTTGGTCAACCCCATGTAAGTTATGGGGCAGTAACAGCACACTTTTCAAAACGTGTTTTTCAGCCCGAAATAAACGCGTTTTTTCAGAGAACTGAATCCCCATGTAACAGCAAGGCTCAGAGGAGCCCACACACTCAGATCTTAACCCCAGTGTGCAGAAAGGGTCAAAACGTGTTTTTCAGCAGAAATAAACATGTTTCTGCAAGTTTGGTCAACCCCATGTAAGTTATGGGACAGTAACAGCACACTTTTCAAAACGTGTTTTTCAGCCCGAAATAAACGCGTTTTTTCAGACAACTGAATCCCCATGTAACAGCAAGACTCAGAGGAGCCCACACACTCAGATCTTAACCCCAGTGTGCAGAAAGGGTCAAAACGTGTTTTTCAGCAGAAATAAACATGTTTCTGCAAGTTTGGTCAACCCCATGTAAGTTATGGGGCAGTAACAGAACACTTTTCAAAACGTGTTTTTCAGCCCGAAATAAACGCGTTTTTTCAGACAACTGAATCCCCATGTAACAGCAAGGTTCAGAAGAGCCCACACTCTCAGCTCTTAACCCCAGTGTGCAGGAAGGGTCAAAACGTGTTTTTCAGCAGAAATAAACATGTTTCTGCAAGTTTGGTCAACCCCATGTAAGTTATGGGGCAGTAACAGAACACTTTTCAAAACGTGTTTTTCAGCCCGAAATAAACGCGTTTTTTCAGACAACTGAATCCCCATGCAACAGCAAGGCTCAGAAGAGCCCACACACTCAGCTCTTAACCCCAGTGTGCAGAAAGAGTCAAAACGTGTTTTTCAGCAGAAATAAACATGTTTCTGCAAGTTTGGTCAACCCCATGTAAGTTATGGGCCAGTAACAGAACACTTTTCAAAACGTGTTTTTCAGCCCGAAATAAACGCGTTTTTTCAGACAACTGAATCCCCATGCAACAGCAAGGCTCAGAAGAGCCCACACACTCAGCTCTTAACCCCAGTGTGCAGAAAGAGTCAAAACGTGTTTTTCAGCAGAAATAAACATGTTTCTGCAAGTTTGGTCAACCCCATGTAAGTTATGGGGCAGTAACAGAACACTTTTCAAAACGTGTTTTTCAGCCCGAAATAAACGCGTTTTTTCAGACAACTGAATCCCAATGTAACAGCAAGGCTCAGAGGAGCCCACACACTCAGCTCTTAGCCCCAGTGTGCAGAAAGTGTCAAAACGTGTTTTTCAGCAGAAATAAACATGTTTCTGCAAGTTTGGTCAACCCCATGTAAGTTATGGGACAGTAACAGCACACTTTTCAAAACGTGTTTTTCAGCCCGAAATAAACACGTTTTTTCAGACAACTGAATCCCCATGTAACAGCAAGGCTCAGAGGAGCCCACACACTCAGATCTTAACCCCAGTGTGCAGAAAGGGTCAAAACGTGTTTTTCAGCAGAAATAAACATGTTTCTGCAAGTTTGGTCAACCCCATGTAAGTTATGGGGCAGTAACAGAACACTTTTCAAAATGTGTTTTTCAGCCCGAAATAAACGCGTTTTTTCAGACAACTGAATCCCCATGCAACAGCAAGGCTCAGAAGAGCCCACACACTCAGCTCTTAACCCCAGTGTGCAGAAAGAGTCAAAACGTGTTTTTCAGCAGAAATAAACATGTTTCTGCAATTTTGGTCAAGCCCATGTAAGTTATGGGGCAGTAACAGCACACTTTTCAAAACGTGTTTTTCAGCCCGAAATAAACGCGTTTTTTCAGACAACTGAATCCCCATGTAACAGCAAGGCTCAGAGGAGCCCACACACTCAGATCTTAACCCCAGTGTGCAGAAAGGGTCAAAACGTGTTTTTCAGCAGAAATAAACATGTTTCTGCAAGTTTGGTCAACCCCATGTAAGTTATGGGACAGTAACAGCACACTTTTCAAAACGTGTTTTTCAGCCCGAAATAAACGCGTTTTTTCAGACAACTGAATCCCCATGCAACAGCAAGGCTCAGAAGAGCCCACACACTCAGCTCTTAACCCCAGTGTGCAGAAAGAGTCAAAACGTGTTTTTCAGCAGAAATAAACATGTTTCTGCAAGTTTGGTCAACCCCATGTAAGTTATGGGGCAGTAACAGAACACTTTTCAAAACGTGTTTTTCAGCCCGAAATAAACGCGTTTTTTCAGACAACTGAATCCCAATGTAACAGCAAGGCTCAGAGGAGCCCACACACTCAGCTCTTAGCCCCAGTGTGCAGAAAGTGTCAAAACGTGTTTTTCAGCAGAAATAAACATGTTTCTGCAAGTTTGGTCAACCCCATGTAAGTTATGGGACAGTAACAGCACACTTTTCAAAACGTGTTTTTCAGCCCGAAATAAACGCGTTTTTTCAGACAACTGAATCCCCATGTAACAGCAAGGCTCAGAGGAGCCCACACACTCAGATCTTAACCCCAGTGTGCAGAAAGGGTCAAAACGTGTTTTTCAGCAGAAATAAACATGTTTCTGCAAGTTTGGTCAACCCCATGTAAGTTATGGGGCAGTAACAGAACACTTTTCAAAACGTGTTTTTCATCCCGAAATAAACGCGTTTTTTCAGACAACTGAATCCCCATGCAACAGCAAGGCTCAGAAGAGCCCACACACTCAGCTCTTAACCCCAGTGTGCAGAAAGAGTCAAAACGTGTTTTTCAGCAGAAATAAACGTTTCTGCAATTTTGGTCAACCCCATGTAAGTTATGGGGCAGTAACAGCACACTTTTCAAAACGTGTTTTTCAGCCCGAAATAAACGCGTTTTTTCAGACAACTGAATCCCCATGTAACAGCAAGGCTCAGAGGAGCCCACACACTCAGATCTTAACCCCAGTGTGCAGAAAGGGTAAAAACGTGTTTTTCAGCAGAAATAAACATGTTTCTGCAAGTTTGGTCAACCCCATGTAAGTTATAGGACAGTAACAGCACACTTTTCAAAACGTGTTTTTCAGCCCGAAATAAACGCGTTTTTTCAGACAACTGAATCCCCATGCAACAGCAAGGCTCAGAAGAGCCCACACACTCAGCTCTTAACCCCAGTGTGCAGAAAGAGTCAAAACGTGTTTTTCAGCAGAAATAAACATGTTTCTGCAAGTTTGGTCAACCCCATGTAAGTTATGGGGCAGTAACAGAACACTTTTCAAAACGTGTTTTTCAGCCCGAAATAAACGCGTTTTTTCAGACAACTGAATCCCAATGTAACAGCAAGGCTCAGAGGAGCCCACACACTCAGCTCTTAGCCCCAGTGTGCAGAAAGTGTCAAAACGTGTTTTTCAGCAGAAATAAACATGTTTCTGCAAGTTTGGTCAACCCCATGTAAGTTATGGGACAGTAACAGCACACTTTTCAAAACGTGTTTTTCAGCCCGAAATAAACGCGTTTTTTCAGACAACTGAATCCCCATGTAACAGCAAGGCTCAGAGGAGCCCACACACTCAGATCTTAACCCCAGTGTGCAGAAAGGGTCAAAACGTGTTTTTCAGCAGAAATAAACATGTTTCTGCAAGTTTGGTCAACCCCATGTAAGTTATGGGCCAGTAACAGAACACTTTTCAAAACGTGTTTTTCAGCCCGAAATAAACGCGTTTTTTCAGACAACTGAATCCCCATGTAACAGCAAGGCTCAGAGGAGCCCACACACTCAGCTCTTAACCCCAGTGTGCAGAAAGGGTCAAAACGTGTTTTTCAGCAGAAATAAACATGTTTCTGCAAGTTTGGTCAACCCCATGTAAGTTATGGGGCAGTAACAGAACACTTTTCAAAACGTGTTTTTCAGCCCGAAATAAACGCGTTTTTTCAGACAACTGAATCACCATGTAACAGCAAGGCTCAGAGGAGCCCACACACTCAGCTCTTAACCCCAGTGTGCAGGAAGGGTCAAAACGTGTTTTTCAGCAGAAATAAACATGTTTCTGCAAGTTTGGTCAACCCCATGTAAGTTATGGGGCAGTAACAGCACACTTTTCAAAACGTGTTTTTCAGCCCGAAATAAACGCGTTTTTTCAGACAACTGAATCCCCATGCAACAGCAAGGCTCAGAAGAGCCCACACACTCAGCTCTTAACCCCAGTGTGCAGAAAGAGTCAAAACGTGTTTTTCAGCAGAAATAAACATGTTTCTGCAAGTTTGGTCAACCCCATGTAAGTTATGGGGCAGTAACAGAACACTTTTCAAAACGTGTTTTTCAGCCCGAAATAAACGCGTTTTTTCAGACAACTGAATCCCAATGTAACAGCAAGGCTCAGAGGAGCCCACACACTCAGCTCTTAGCCCCAGTGTGCAGAAAGTGTCAAAACGTGTTTTTCAGCAGAAATAAACATGTTTCTGCAAGTTTGGTCAACCCCATGTAAGTTATGGGACAGTAACAGCACACTTTTCAAAACGTGTTTTTCAGCCCGAAATAAACGCGTTTTTTCAGACAACTGAATCCCCATGTAACAGCAAGGCTCAGAGGATCCCACACACTCAGATCTTAACCCCAGTGTGCAGAAAGGGTCAAAACGTGTTTTTCAGCAGAAATAAACATGTTTCTGCAAGTTTGGTCAACCCCATGTAAGTTATGGGGCAGTAACAGAACACTTTTCAAAACGTGTTTTTCAGCCCGAAATAAACGCGTTTTTTCAGACAACTGAATCCCCATGCAACAGCAAGGCTCAGAAGAGCCCACACACTCAGCTCTTAACCCCAGTGTGCAGAAAGAGTAAAAACGTGTTTTTCAGCAGAAATAAACATGTTTCTGCAATTTTGGTCAACCCCATGTAAGTTATGGGGCAGTAACAGCACACTTTTCAAAACGTGTTTTTCAGCCCGAAATAAACGCGTTTTTTCAGACAACTGAATCCCCATGTAACAGCAAGGCTCAGAGGAGCCCACACACTCAGCTCTTAGCCCCAGTGTGCAGAAAGTGTCAAAACGTGTTTTTCAGCAGAAATAAACATGTTTCTGCAAGTTTGGTCAACCCCATGTAAGTTATGGGACAGTAACAGCACACTTTTCAAAACGTGTTTTTCAGCCCGAAATAAACGCGTTTTTTCAGACAACTGAATCCCCATGTAACAGCAAGGCTCAGAGGAGCCCACACACTCAGATCTTAACCCCAGTGTGCAGAAAGGGTCAAAACGTGTTTTTCAGCAGAAATAAACATGTTTCTGCAAGTTTGGTCAACCCCATGTAAGTTATGGGGCAGTAACAGAACACTTTTCAAAACGTGTTTTTCAGCCCGAAATAAACGCGTTTTTTCAGACAACTGAATCCCCATGTAACAGCAAGGCTCAGAGGAGCCCACACACTCAGCTCTTAACCCCAGTGTGCAGAAAGGGTCAAAACGTGTTTTTCAGCAGAAATAAACATGTTTCTGCAAGTTTGGTCAACCCCATGTAAGTTATGGGGCAGTAACAGAACACTTTTCAAAACGTGTTTTTCAGCCCGAAATAAACGCGTTTTTTCAGACAACTGAATCACCATGTAACAGCAAGGCTCAGAGGAGCCCACACACTCAGCTCTTAACCCCAGTGTGCAGGAAGGGTCAAAACGTGTTTTTCAGCAGAAATAAACATGTTTCTGCAAGTTTGGTCAACCCCATGTAAGTTATGGGGCAGTAACAGAACACTTTTCAAAACGTGTTTTTCAGCCCGAAATAAACGCGTTTTTTCAGACAACTGAATCCCCATGCAACAGCAAGGCTCAGAAGAGCCCACACACTCAGCTCTTAACCCCAGTGTGCAGAAAGAGTCAAAACGTGTTTTTCAGCAGAAATAAACATGTTTCTGCAATTTTGGTCAAGCCCTTGTAAGTTATGGGGCAGTAACAGCACACTTTTCAAAACGTGTTTTTCAGCCCGAAATAAACGCGTTTTTTCAGACAACTGAATCCCCATGTAACAGCAAGGCTCAGAGGAGCCCACACACTCAGATCTTAACCCCAGTGTGCAGAAAGGGTCAAAACGTGTTTTTCAGCAGAAATAAACATGTTTCTGCAAGTTTGGTCAACCCCATGTAAGTTATGGGACAGTAACAGAACACTTTTCAAAACGTGTTTTTCAGCCCGAAATAAACGCGTTTTTTCAGACAACTGAATCCCCATGCAACAGCAAGGCTCAGAAGAGCCCACACACTCAGCTCTTAACCCCAGTGTGCAGAAAGAGTCAAAACGTGTTTTTCAGCAGAAATAAACATGTTTCTGCAATTTTGGTCAAGCCCATGTAAGTTATGGGGCAGTAACAGCACACTTTTCAAAACGTGTTTTTCAGCCCGAAATAAACGCGTTTTTTCAGACAACTGAATCCCCATGTAACAGCAAGGCTCAGAGGAGCCCACACACTCAGATCTTAACCCCAGTGTGCAGAAAGAGTCAAAACGTGTTTTTCAGCAGAAATAAACGTTTCTGCAAGTTTGGTCAACCCCATGTAAGTTATGGGGCAGTAACAGAACACTTTTCAAAACGTGTTTTTCAGCCCGAAATAAACGCGTTTTTTCAGACAACTGAATCCCCATGTAACAGCAAGGCTCAGAGGAGCCCACACACTCAGCTCTTAGCCCCAGTGTGCAGAAAGTGTCAAAACGTGTTTTTCAGCAGAAATAAACATGTTTCTGCAAGTTTGGTCAACCCCATGTAAGTTATGGGACAGTAACAGCACACTTTTCAAAACGTATTTTTCAGCCCGAAATAAACGCGTTTTTTCAGACAACTGAATCCCCATGTAACAGCAAGGCTCAGAGGAGCCCACACACTCAGATCTTAACCCCAGTGTGCAGAAAGGGCCAAAACGTGTTTTTCAGCAGAAATAAACATGTTTCTGCAAGTTTGGTCAACCCCATGTAAGTTATGGGGCAGTAACAGAACACTTTTCAAAACGTGTTTTTCAGCCCGAAATAAACGCGTTTTTTCAGACAACTGAATCACCATGTAACAGCAAGGCTCAGAGGAGCCCACACACTCAGCTCTTAACCCCAGTGTGCAGGAAGGGTCAAAACGTGTTTTTCAGCAGAAATAAACATGTTTCTGCAAGTTTGGTCAACCCCATGTAAGTTATGGGGCAGTAACAGAACACTTTTCAAAACGTGTTTTTCAGCCCGAAATAAACGCGTTTTTTCAGACAACTGAATCCCCATGCAACAGCAAGGCTCAGAAGAGCCCACACACTCAGCTCTTAACCCCAGTGTGCAGAAAGTGTCAAAACGTGTTTTTCAGCAGAAATAAACATGTTTCTGCAAGTTTGGTCAACTTCATGTAAGTTATGGGGCAGTAACAGCACACTTTTCAAAACGTGTTTTTCAGCCCGAAATAAACGCGTTTTTTCAGACAACTGAATCCCCATGTAACAGCAAGGCTCAGAGGAGCCCACACACTCAGATCTTAACCCCAGTGTGCAGAAAGGGTCAAAACGTGTTTTTCAGCAGAAATAAACATGTTTCTGCAAGTTTGGTCAACCCCATGTAAGTTATGGGGCAGTAACAGAACACTTTTCAAAACGTGTTTTTCAGCCCGAAATAAACGCGTTTTTTCAGACAACTGAATCCCCATGTAACAGCAAGGCTCAGAGGAGCCCACACACTCAGCTCTTAACCCCAGTGTGCAGAAAGGGTCAAAACGTGTTTTTCAGCAGAAATAAACATGTTTCTGCAAGTTTGGTCAACCCCATGTAAGTTATGGGGCAGTAACAGAACACTTTTCAAAACGTGTTTTTCAGCCCGAAATAAACGCGTTTTTTCAGACAACTGAATCACCATGTAACAGCAAGGCTCAGAGGAGCCCACACACTCAGCTCTTAACCCCAGTGTGCAGGAAGGGTCAAAACGTGTTTTTCAGCAGAAATAAACATGTTTCTGCAAGTTTGGTCAACCCCATGTAAGTTATGGGGCAGTAACAGAACACTTTTCAAAACGTGTTTTTCAGCCCGAAATAAACGCGTTTTTTCAGACAACTGAATCCCCATGCAACAGCAAGGCTCAGAAGAGCCCACACACTCAGCTCTTAACCCCAGTGTGCAGAAAGAGTCAAAACGTGTTTTTCAGCAGAAATAAACATGTTTCTGCAATTTTGGTCAAGCCCTTGTAAGTTATGGGGCAGTAACAGCACACTTTTCAAAACGTGTTTTTCAGCCCGAAATAAACGCGTTTTTTCAGACAACTGAATCCCCATGTAACAGCAAGGCTCAGAGGAGCCCACACACTCAGATCTTAACCCCAGTGTGCAGAAAGGGTCAAAACGTGTTTTTCAGCAGAAATAAACATGTTTCTGCAAGTTTGGTCAACCCCATGTAAGTTATGGGACAGTAACAGAACACTTTTCAAAACGTGTTTTTCAGCCCGAAATAAACGCGTTTTTTCAGACAACTGAATCCCCATGCAACAGCAAGGCTCAGAAGAGCCCACACACTCAGCTCTTAACCCCAGTGTGCAGAAAGAGTCAAAACGTGTTTTTCAGCAGAAATAAACATGTTTCTGCAATTTTGGTCAAGCCCATGTAAGTTATGGGGCAGTAACAGCACACTTTTCAAAACGTGTTTTTCAGCCCGAAATAAACGCGTTTTTTCAGACAACTGAATCCCCATGTAACAGCAAGGCTCAGAGGAGCCCACACACTCAGATCTTAACCCCAGTGTGCAGAAAGGGTCAAAACGTGTTTTTCAGCAGAAAAAAAACATGTTTCTGCAAGTTTGGTCAACCCCATGTAAGTTATGGGGCAGTAACAGAACACTTTTCAAAACGTGTTTTTCAGCCCGAAATAAACGCGATTTTTCAGACAACTGAATCACCATGTAACAGCAAGGCTCAGAAGAGCCCACACACTCAGCTCTTAACCCCAGTGTGCAGGAAGGGTCAAAACGTGTTTTTCAGCAGAAATAAACATGTTTCTGCAAGTTTGGTCAACCCCATGTAAGTTATGGGGCAGTAACAGAACACTTTTCAAAACGTGTTTTTCAGCCCGAAATAAACGCGTTTTTTCAGACAACTGAATCCCCATGCAACAGCAAGGCTCAGAAGAGCCCACACACTCAGCTCTTAACCCCAGTGTGCAGAAAGAGTCAAAACGTGTTTTTCAGCAGAAATAAACGTTTCTGCAAGTTTGGTCAACCCCATGTAAGTTATGGGGCAGTAACAGAACACTTTTCAAAACGTGTTTTTCAGCCCGAAATAAACGCGTTTTTTCAGACAACTGAATCCCCATGTAACAGCAAGGCTCAGAGGAGCCCACACACTCAGCTCTTAGCCCCAGTGTGCAGAAAGTGTCAAAACGTGTTTTTCAGCAGAAATAAACATGTTTCTGCAAGTTTGGTCAACCCCATGTAAGTTATGGGACAGTAACAGCACACTTTTCAAAACGTATTTTTCAGCCCGAAATAAACGCGTTTTTTCAGACAACTGAATCCCCATGTAACAGCAAGGCTCAGAGGAGCCCACACACTCAGATCTTAACCCCAGTGTGCAGAAAGGGCCAAAACGTGTTTTTCAGCAGAAATAAACATGTTTCTGCAAGTTTGGTCAACCCCATGTAAGTTATGGGGCAGTAACAGAACACTTTTCAAAACGTGTTTTTCAGCCCGAAATAAACGCGTTTTTTCAGACAACTGAATCACCATGTAACAGCAAGGCTCAGAGGAGCCCACACACTCAGCTCTTAACCCCAGTGTGCAGGAAGGGTCAAAACGTGTTTTTCAGCAGAAATAAACATGTTTCTGCAAGTTTGGTCAACCCCATGTAAGTTATGGGGCAGTAACAGAACACTTTTCAAAACGTGTTTTTCAGCCCGAAATAAACGCGTTTTTTCAGACAACTGAATCCCCATGCAACAGCAAGGCTCAGAAGAGCCCACACACTCAGCTCTTAACCCCAGTGTGCAGAAAGTGTCAAAACGTGTTTTTCAGCAGAAATAAACATGTTTCTGCAAGTTTGGTCAACTTCATGTAAGTTATGGGGCAGTAACAGCACACTTTTCAAAACGTGTTTTTCAGCCCGAAATAAACGCGTTTTTTCAGACAACTGAATCCCCATGTAACAGCAAGGCTCAGAGGAGCCCACACACTCAGATCTTAACCCCAGTGTGCAGAAAGGGTCAAAACGTGTTTTTCAGCAGAAATAAACATGTTTCTGCAAGTTTGGTCAACCCCATGTAAGTTATGGGGCAGTAACAGAACACTTTTCAAAACGTGTTTTTCAGCCCGAAATAAACGCGTTTTTTCAGACAACTGAATCCCCATGCAACAGCAAGGCTCAGAAGAGCCCACACACTCAGCTCTTAACCCCAGTGTGCAGAAAGAGTCAAAACGTGTTTTTCACCAGAAATAAACATGTTTCTGCAATTTTGGTCAACCCCATGTAAGTTATGGGGCAGTAACAGCACACTTTTCAAAACGTGTTTTTCAGCCCGAAATAAACGCGTTTTTTCAGACAACTGAATCCCCATGTAACAGCAAGGCTCAGAGGAGCCCACACACTCAGATCTTAACCCCAGTGTGCAGAAAGGGTCAAAACGTGTTTTTCAGCAGAAATAAACATGTTTCTGCAAGTTTGGTCAACCCCATGTAAGTTATGGGACAGTAACAGCACACTTTTCAAAACGTGTTTTTCAGCCCGAAATAAACGCGTTTTTTCAGACAACTGAATCCCCATGTAACAGCAAGACTCAGAGGAGCCCACACACTCAGATCTTAACCCTAGTGTGCAGAAAGGGTAAAACCGTGTTTTTCAGCAGAAATAAACATGTTTCTGCAAGTTTGGTTAACCCCATGTAAGTTATGGGGAAGTAACAGAACACTTTTCAAAACGTGTTTTTCAGCCCGAAATAAACGCGTTTTTTCAGACAACTGAATCCCCATGTAACAGCAAGGTTCAGAAGAGCCCACACTCTCAGCTCTTAACCCCAGTGTGCAGGAAGGGTCAAAACGTGTTTTTCAGCAGAAATAAACATGTTTCTGCAAGTTTGGTCAACCCCATGTAAGTTATGGGGCAGTAACAGAACACTTTTCAAAACGTGTTTTTCAGCCCGAAATAAACGCGTTTTTTCAGACAACTGAATCACCATGTAACAGCAAGGCTCAGAGGAGCCCACACACTCAGCTCTTAACCCCAGTGTGCAGAAAGAGTCAAAACGTGTTTTTCAGCAGAAATAAACATGTTTCTGCAAGTTTGGTCAACCCCATGTAAGTTATGGGGCAGTAACAGAACACTTTTCAAAACGTGTTTTTCAGCCCGAAATAAACGCGTTTTTTCAGACAACTGAATCCCCATGTAACAGCAAGACTCAGAGGAGCCCACACACTCAGATCTTAACCCCAGTGTGCAGAAAGGGTCAAAACGTGTTTTTCAGCAGAAATAAACATGTTTCTGCAAGTTTGGTCAACCCCATGTAAGTTATGGGACAGTAACAGCACACTTTTCAAAACGTGTTTTTCAGCCCGAAATAAACGCGTTTTTTCAGACAACTGAATCCCCATGTAACAGCAAGGCTCAGAGGAGCCCACACACTCAGATCTTAACCCCAGTGTGCAGAAAGGGTCAAAACGTGTTTTTCAGCAGAAATAAACATGTTTCTGCAAGTTTGGTCAACCCCATGTAAGTTATGGGGCAGTAACAGAACACTTTTCAAAACGTGTTTTTCAGCCCGAAATAAACGCGTTTTTTCAGACAACTGAATCCCCATGTAACAGCAAGGCTCAGAGGATCCCACACACTCAGATCTTAACCCCAGTGTGCTGAAAGGGTCAAAACGTGTTTTTCAGCAGAAATAAACATGTTTCTGCAAGTTTGGTCAACCCCATGTAAGTTATGGGGCAGTAACAGAACACTTTTCAAAACGTGTTTTTCAGCCCGAAATAAACGCGTTTTTTCAGACAACTGAATCCCCATGCAACAGCAAGGCTCAGAAGAGCCCACACACTCAGCTCTTAACCCCAGTGTGCAGAAAGAGTCAAAACGTGTTTTTCAGCAGAAATAAACATGTTTCTGCAAGTTTGGTCAACCCCATGTAAGTTATGGGGCAGTAACAGAACACTTTTCAAAACGTGTTTTTCAGCCCGAAATAAACGCGTTTTTTCAGACAACTGAATCCCCATGTAACAGCAAGGCTCAGAGGAGCCCACACACTCAGCTCTTAGCCCCAGTGTGCAGAAAGTGTCAAAACGTGTTTTTCAGCAGAAATAAACATGTTTCTGCAAGTTTGGTCAACCCCATGTAAGTTATGGGACAGTAACAGCACACTTTTCAAAACGTGTTTTTCAGCCCGAAATAAACGCGTTTTTTCAGACAACTGAATCCCCATGCAACAGCAAGGCTCAGAAGAGCCCACACACTCAGCTCTTAACCCCAGTGTGCAGAAAGAGTCAAAACGTGTTTTTCAGCAGAAATAAACATGTTTCTGCAAGTTTGGTCAACCCCATGTAAGTTATGGGGCAGTAACAGAACACTTTTCAAAACGTGTTTTTCAGCCCGAAATAAACGCGTTTTTTCAGACAACTGAATCCCCATGTAACAGCAAGACTCAGAGGAGCCCACACACTCAGATCTTAACCCCAGTGTGCAGAAAGGGTCAAAACGTGTTTTTCAGCAGAAATAAACATGTTTCTGCAAGTTTGGTCAACCCCATGTAAGTTATGGGACAGTAACAGCACACTTTTCAAAACGTGTTTTTCAGCCCGAAATAAACGCGTTTTTTCAGACAACTGAATCCCCATGTAACAGCAAGGCTCAGAGGAGCCCACACACTCAGATCTTAACCCCAGTGTGCAGAAAGGGTCAAAACGTGTTTTTCAGCAGAAATAAACATGTTTCTGCAAGTTTGGTCAACCCCATGTAAGTTATGGGGCAGTAACAGAACACTTTTCAAAACGTGTTTTTCAGCCCGAAATAAACGCGTTTTTTCAGACAACTGAATCCCCATGTAACAGCAAGGCTCAGAGGATCCCACACACTCAGATCTTAACCCCAGTGTGCTGAAAGGGTCAAAACGTGTTTTTCAGCAGAAATAAACATGTTTCTGCAAGTTTGGTCAACCCCATGTAAGTTATGGGGCAGTAACAGAACACTTTTCAAAACGTGTTTTTCAGCCCGAAATAAACGCGTTTTTTCAGACAACTGAATCCCCATGCAACAGCAAGGCTCAGAAGAGCCCACACACTCAGCTCTTAACCCCAGTGTGCAGAAAGAGTCAAAACGTGTTTTTCAGCAGAAATAAACATGTTTCTGCAATTTTGGTCAACCCCATGTAAGTTATGGGGCAGTAACAGAACACTTTTCAAAACGTGTTTTTCAGCCCGAAATAAACGCGTTTTTTCAGACAACTGAATCCCCATGTAACAGCAAGGCTCAGAGGAGCCCACACACTCAGCTCTTAGCCCCAGTGTGCAGAAAGTGTCAAAACGTGTTTTTCAGCAGAAATAAACATGTTTCTGCAAGTTTGGTCAACCCCATGTAAGTTATGGGACAGTAACAGCACACTTTTCAAAACGTGTTTTTCAGCCCGAAATAAACGCGTTTTTTCAGACAACTGAATCCCCATGCAACAGCAAGGCTCAGAAGAGCCCACACACTCAGCTCTTAACCCCAGTGTGCAGAAAGAGTCAAAACGTGTTTTTCAGCAGAAATAAACATGTTTCTGCAAGTTTGGTCAACCCCATGTAAGTTATGGGGCAGTAACAGAACACTTTTCAAAACGTGTTTTTCAGCCCGAAATAAACGCGTTTTTTCAGACAACTGAATCCCCATGCAACAGCATTGCTCAGAAGAGCCCACACACTCAGCTCTTAACCCCAGTGTGCAGAAAGGGTCAAAACGTGTTTTTCAGCAGAAATAAACATGTTTCTGCAAGTTTGGTCAACCCCATGTAAGTTATGGGGCAGTAACAGAACACTTTTCAAAACGTGTTTTTCAGCCCGAAATAAACGCGTTTTTTCAGACAACTGAATCACCATGTAACAGCAAGGCTCAGAGGAGCCCACACACTCAGCTCTTAACCCCAGTGTGCAGGAAGGGTCAAAACGTGTTTTTCAGCAGAAATAAACATGTTTCTGCAAGTTTGGTCAACCCCATGTAAGTTATGGGGCAGTAACAGAACACTTTTCAAAACGTGTTTTTCAGCCCGAAATAAACGCGTTTTTTCAGACAACTGAATCCCCATGCAACAGCAAGGCTCAGAAGAGCCCACACACTCAGCTCTTAACCCCAGTGTGCAGAAAGAGTCAAAACGTGTTTTTCAGCAGAAATAAACATGTTTCTGCAAGTTTGGTCAACCCCATGTAAGTTATGGGGCAGTAACAGAACACTTTTCAAAACGTGTTTTTCAGCCCGAAATAAACGCGTTTTTTCAGACAACTGAATCCCAATGTAACAGCAAGGCTCAGAGGAGCCCACACACTCAGCTCTTAGCCCCAGTGTGCAGAAAGTGTCAAAACGTGTTTTTCAGCAGAAATAAACATGTTTCTGCAAGTTTGGTCAACCCCATGTAAGTTATGGGACAGTAACAGCACACTTTTCAAAACGTGTTTTTCAGCCCGAAATAAACGCGTTTTTTCAGACAACTGAATCCCCATGTAACAGCAAGGCTCAGAGGAGCCCACACACTCAGATCTTAACCCCAGTGTGCAGAAAGGGTCAAAACGTGTTTTTCAGCAGAAATAAACATGTTTCTGCAAGTTTGGTCAACCCCATGTAAGTTATGGGGCAGTAACAGAACACTTTTCAAAACGTGTTTTTCAGCCCGAAATAAACGAGTTTTTTCAGACAACTGAATCCCCATGTAACAGCAAGGTTCAGAAGAGCCCACACTCTCAGCTCTTAACCCCAGTGTGCAGGAAGGGTCAAAACGTGTTTTTCAGCAGAAATAAACATGTTTCTGCAAGTTTGGTCAACCCCATGTAAGTTATGGGGCAGTAACAGAACACTTTTCAAAACGTGTTTTTCAGCCCGAAATAAACGCGTTTTTTCAGACAACTGAATCCCCATGCAACAGCAAGGCTCAGAAGAGCCCACACACTCAGCTCTTAACCCCAGTGTGCAGAAAGAGTCAAAACGTGTTTTTCAGCAGAAATAAACATGTTTCTGCAAGTTTGGTCAACCCCATGTAAGTTATGGGGCAGTAACAGAACACTTTTCAAAACGTGTTTTTCAGCCCGAAATAAACGCGTTTTTTCAGACAACTGAATCCCCATGTAACAGCAAGGTTCAGAAGAGCCCACACTCTCAGCTCTTAACCCCAGTGTGCAGGAAGGGTCAAAACGTGTTTTTCAGCAGAAATAAACATGTTTCTGCAAGTTTGGTCAACCCCATGTAAGTTATGGGGCAGTAACAGAACACTTTTCAAAACGTGTTTTTCAGCCCGAAATAAACGCGTTTTTTCAGACAACTGAATCCCCATGCAACAGCAAGGCTCAGAAGAGCCCACACACTCAGCTCTTAACCCCAGTGTGCAGAAAGAGTCAAAACGTGTTTTTCAGCAGAAATAAACATGTTTCTGCAAGTTTGGTCAACCCCATGTAAGTTATGGGGCAGTAACAGAACACTTTTCAAAACGTGTTTTTCAGCCCGAAATAAACGCGTTTTTTCAGACAACTGAATCACCATGTAACAGCAAGGCTCAGAGGAGCCCACACACTCAGCTCTTAACCCCAGTGTGCAGAAAGAGTCAAAACGTGTTTTTCAGCAGAAATAAACATGTTTCTGCAAGTTTGGTCAACCCCATGTAAGTTATGGGGCAGTAACAGAACACTTTTCAAAACGTGTTTTTCAGCCCGAAATAAACGCGTTTTTTCAGACAACTGAATCCCCATGTAACAGCAAGACTCAGAGGAGCCCACACACTCAGATCTTAACCCCAGTGTGCAGAAAGGGTCAAAACGTGTTTTTCAGCAGAAATAAACATGTTTCTGCAAGTTTGGTCAACCCCATGTAAGTTATGGGGCAGTAACAGAACACTTTTCAAAACGTGTTTTTCAGCCCGAAATAAACGCGTTTTTTCAGACAACTGAATCCCCATGTAACAGCAAGGTTCAGAAGAGCCCACACTCTCAGCTCTTAACCCCAGTGTGCAGGAAGGGTCAAAACGTGTTTTTCAGCAGAAATAAACATGTTTCTGCAAGTTTGGTCAACCCCATGTAAGTTATGGGGCAGTAACAGAACACTTTTCAAAACGTGTTTTTCAGCCCGAAATAAACGCGTTTTTTCAGACAACTGAATCCCCATGCAACAGCAAGGCTCAGAAGAGCCCACACACTCAGCTCTTAACCCCAGTGTGCAGAAAGAGTCAAAACGTGTTTTTCAGCAGAAATAAACATGTTTCTGCAAGTTTGGTCAACCCCATGTAAGTTATGGGACAGTAACAGCACACTTTTCAAAACGTGTTTTTCAGCCCGAAATAAACGCGTTTTTTCAGACAACTGAATCCCCATGCAACAGCAAGGCTCAGAAGAGCCCACACACTCAGCTCTTAACCCCAGTGTGCAGAAAGAGTCAAAACGTGTTTTTCAGCAGAAATAAACATGTTTCTGCAATTTTGGTCCACCCCATGTAAGTTATGGGGCAGTAACAGAACACTTTTCAAAACGTGTTTTTCAGCCCGAAATAAACGCGTTTTTTCAGACAACTGAATCCCCATGTAACAGCAAGGCTCAGAGGAGCCCACACACTCAGCTCTTAGCCCCAGTGTGCAGAAAGTGTCAAAACGTGTTTTTCAGCAGAAATAAACATGTTTCTGCAAGTTTGGTCAACCCCATGTAAGTTATGGGACAGTAACAGCACACTTTTCAAAACGTGTTTTTCAGCCCGAAATAAACGCGTTTTTTCAGACAACTGAATCACCATGTAACAGCAAGGCTCAGAAGAGCCCACACACTCAGCTCTTAACCCCAGTGTGCAGGAAGGGTCAAAACGTGTTTTTCAGCAGAAATAAACATGTTTCTGCAAGTTTGGTCAACCCCATGTAAGTTATGGGGCAGTAACAGAACACTTTTCAAAACGTGTTTTTCAGCCCGAAATAAACGCGTTTTTTCAGACAACTGAATCCCCATGCAACAGCAAGGCTCAGAAGAGCCCACACACTCAGCTCTTAACCCCAGTGTGCAGAAAGAGTCAAAACGTGTTTTTCAGCAGAAATAAACATGTTTCTGCAAGTTTGGTCAACCCCATGTAAGTTATGGGGCAGTAACAGAACACTTTTCAAAACGTGTTTTTCAGCCCGAAATAAACGCGTTTTTTCAGACAACTGAATCCCAATGTAACAGCAAGGCTCAGAGGAGCCCACACACTCAGCTCTTAGCCCCAGTGTGCAGAAAGTGTCAAAACGTGTTTTTCAGCAGAAATAAACATGTTTCTGCAAGTTTGGTCAACCCCATGTAAGTTATGGGACAGTAACAGCACACTTTTCAAAACGTGTTTTTCAGCCCGAAATAAACGCGTTTTTTCAGACAACTGAATCCCCATGTAACAGCAAGGCTCAGAGGAGCCCACACACTCAGATCTTAACCCCAGTGTGCAGAAAGGGTCAAAACGTGTTTTTCAGCAGAAATAAACATGTTTCTGCAAGTTTGGTCAACCCCATGTAAGTTATGGGGCAGTAACAGAACACTTTTCAAAACGTGTTTTTCAGCCCGAAATAAACGAGTTTTTTCAGACAAGTGAATCCCCATGTAACAGCAAGGTTCAGAAGAGCCCACACTCTCAGCTCTTAACCCCAGTGTGCAGGAAGGGTCAAAACGTGTTTTTCAGCAGAAATAAACATGTTTCTGCAAGTTTGGTCAACCCCATGTAAGTTATGGGGCAGTAACAGAACACTTTTCAAAACGTGTTTTTCAGCCCGAAATAAACGCGTTTTTTCAGACAACTGAATCCCCATGCAACAGCAAGGCTCAGAAGAGCCCACACACTCAGCTCTTAACCCCAGTGTGCAGAAAGAGTCAAAACGTGTTTTTCAGCAGAAATAAACATGTTTCTGCAAGTTTGGTCAACCCCATGTAAGTTATGGGGCAGTAACAGAACACTTTTCAAAACGTGTTTTTCAGCCCGAAATAAACGCGTTTTTTCAGACAACTGAATCCCCATGTAACAGCAAGACTCAGAGGAGCCCACACACTCAGATCTTAACCCCAGTGTGCAGAAAGGGTCAAAACGTGTTTTTCAGCAGAAATAAACATGTTTCTGCAAGTTTGGTCAACCCCATGTAAGTTATGGGGCAGTAACAGAACACTTTTCAAAACGTGTTTTTCAGCCCGAAATAAACGCGTTTTTTCAGACAACTGAATCCCCATGTAACAGCAAGGTTCAGAAGAGCCCACACTCTCAGCTCTTAACCCCAGTGTGCAGGAAGGGTCAAAACGTGTTTTTCAGCAGAAATAAACATGTTTCTGCAAGTTTGGTCAACCCCATGTAAGTTATGGGGCAGTAACAGAACACTTTTCAAAACGTGTTTTTCAGCCCGAAATAAACGCGTTTTTTCAGACAACTGAATCCCCATGCAACAGCAAGGCTCAGAAGAGCCCACACACTCAGCTCTTAACCCCAGTGTGCAGAAAGAGTCAAAACGTGTTTTTCAGCAGAAATAAACATGTTTCTGCAAGTTTGGTCAACCCCATGTAAGTTATGGGACAGTAACAGCACACTTTTCAAAACGTGTTTTTCAGCACGAAATAAACGCGTTTTTTCAGACAACTGAATCCCCATGTAACAGCAAGGCTCAGAGGATCCCACACACTCAGATCTTAACCCCAGTGTGCAGAAAGGGTCAAAACGTGTTTTTCAGCAGAAATAAACATGTTTCTGCAAGTTTGGTCAACCCCATGTAAGTTATGGGGCAGTAACAGAACACTTTTCAAAACGTGTTTTTCAGCCCGAAATAAACGCGTTTTTTCAGACAACTGAATCCCCATGCAACAGCAAGGCTCAGAAGAGCCCACACACTCAGCTCTTAACCCCAGTGTGCAGAAAGAGTCAAAACGTGTTTTTCAGCAGAAATAAACATGTTTCTGCAATTTTGGTCAACCCCATGTAAGTTATGGGGCAGTAACAGCACACTTTTCAAAACGTGTTTTTCAGCCCGAAATAAACGCGTTTTTTCAGACAACTGAATCCCCATGTAACAGCAAGGCTCAGAGGAGCCCACACACTCAGATCTTAACCCCAGTGTGCAGAAAGGGTCAAAACGTGTTTTTCAGCAGAAATAAACATGTTTCTGCAAGTTTGGTCAACCCCATGTAAGTTATGGGACAGTAACAGCACACTTTTCAAAACGTGTTTTTCAGCCCGAAATAAACGCGTTTTTTCAGACAACTGAATCCCCATGTAACAGCAAGACTCAGAGGAGCCCACACACTCAGATCTTAACCCCAGTGTGCAGAAAGGGTCAAAACGTGTTTTTCAGCAGAAATAAACATGTTTCTGCAAGTTTGGTCAACCCCATGTAAGTTATGGGGCAGTAACAGAACACTTTTCAAAACGTGTTTTTCAGCCCGAAATAAACGCGTTTTTTCATACAACTGAATCCCCATGTAACAGCAAGGTTCAGAAGAGCCCACACTCTCAGCTCTTAACCCCAGTGTGCAGGAAGGGTCAAAACGTGTTTTTCAGCAGAAATAAACATGTTTCTGCAAGTTTGGTCAACCCCATGTAAGTTATGGGGCAGTAACAGAACACTTTTCAAAACGTGTTTTTCAGCCCGAAATAAACGCGTTTTTTCAGACAACTGAATCCCCATGTAACAGCAAGACTCAGAGGAGCCCACACACTCAGATCTTAACCCCAGTGTGCAGAAAGGGTCAAAACGTGTTTTTCAGCAGAAATAAACATGTTTCTGCAAGTTTGGTCAACCCCATGTAAGTTATGGGACAGTAACAGCACACTTTTCAAAACGTGTTTTTCAGCCCGAAATAAACGCGTTTTTTCAGACAACTGAATCCCCATGTAACAGCAAGGCTCAGAGGAGCCCACACACTCAGATCTTAACCCCAGTGTGCAGAAAGGGTCAAAACGTGTTTTTCAGCAGAAATAAACATGTTTCTGCAAGTTTGGTCAACCCCATGTAAGTTATGGGGCAGTAACAGAACACTTTTCAAAACGTGTTTTTCAGCCCGAAATAAACGCGTTTTTTCAGACAACTGAATCCCCATGTAACAGCAAGGCTCAGAGGATCCCACACACTCAGATCTTAACCCCAGTGTGCAGAAAGGGTCAAAACGTGTTTTTCAGCAGAAATAAACATGTTTCTGCAAGTTTGGTCAACCCCATGTAAGTTATGGGGCAGTAACAGAACACTTTTCAAAACGTGTTTTTCAGCCCGAAATAAACGCGTTTTTTCAGACAACTGAATCACCATGTAACAGCAAGGCTCAGAGGAGCCCACACACTCAGCTCTTAACCCCAGTGTGCAGGAAGGGTCAAAACGTGTTTTTCAGCAGAAATAAACATGTTTCTGCAAGTTTGGTCAACCCCATGTAAGTTATGGGGCAGTAACAGAACACTTTTCAATACGTGTTTTTCAGCCCGAAATAAACGCGTTTTTTCAGACAACTGAATCCCCATGCAACAGCAAGGCTCAGAAGAGCCCACACACTCAGCTCTTAACCCCAGTGTGCAGGAAGGGTCAAAACGTGTTTTTCAGCAGAAATAAACATGTTTCTGCAAGTTTGGTCAACCCCATGTAAGTTATGGGGCAGTAACAGAACACTTTTCAAAACGTGTTTTTCAGCCCGAAATAAACGCGTTTTTTCAGACAACTGAATCCCCATGCAACAGCAAGGCTCAGAAGAGCCCACACACTCAGCTCCTAACCCCAGTGTGCAGAAAGAGTCAAAACGTGTTTTTCAGCAGAAATAAACATGTTTCTGCAAGTTTGGTCAACCCCATGTAAGTTATGGGCCAGTAACAGAACACTTTTCAAAACGTGTTTTTCAGCCCGAAATAAACGCGTTTTTTCAGACAACTGAATCCCCATGCAACAGCAAGGCTCAGAAGAGCCCACACACTCAGCTCTTAACCCCAGTGTGCAGAAAGAGTCAAAACGTGTTTTTCAGCAGAAATAAACATGTTTCTGCAAGTTTGGTCAACCCCATGTAAGTTATGGGGCAGTAACAGAACACTTTTCAAAACGTGTTTTTCAGCCCGAAATAAACGCGTTTTTTCAGACAACTGAATCCCAATGTAACAGCAAGGCTCAGAGGAGCCCACACACTCAGCTCTTAGCCCCAGTGTGCAGAAAGTGTCAAAACGTGTTTTTCAGCAGAAATAAACATGTTTCTGCAAGTTTGGTCAACCCCATGTAAGTTATGGGACAGTAACAGCACACTTTTCAAAACGTGTTTTTCAGCCCGAAATAAACGCGTTTTTTCAGACAACTGAATCCCCATGTAACAGCAAGACTCAGAGGAGCCCACACACTCAGATCTTAACCCCAGTGTGCAGAAAGGGTCAAAACGTGTTTTTCAGCAGAAATAAACATGTTTCTGCAAGTTTGGTCAACCCCATGTAAGTTATGGGGCAGTAACAGAACACTTTTCAAAACGTGTTTTTCAGCCCGAAATAAACGCGTTTTTTCAGACAACTGAATCCCCATGTAACAGCAAGGTTCAGAAGAGCCCACACTCTCAGCTCTTAACCCCAGTGTGCAGGAAGGGTCAAAACGTGTTTTTCAGCAGAAATAAACATGTTTCTGCAAGTTTGGTCAACCCCATGTAAGTTATGGGGCAGTAACAGAACACTTTTCAAAACGTGTTTTTCAGCCCGAAATAAACGCGTTTTTTCAGACAACTGAATCCCCATGCAACAGCAAGGCTCAGAAGAGCCCACACACTCAGCTCTTAACCCCAGTGTGCAGAAAGAGTCAAAACGTGTTTTTCAGCAGAAATAAACATGTTTCTGCAAGTTTGGTCAACCCCATGTAAGTTATGGGACAGTAACAGCACACTTTTCAAAACGTGTTTTTCAGCACGAAATAAACGCGTTTTTTCAGACAACTGAATCCCCATGTAACAGCAAGGCTCAGAGGATCCCACACACTCAGATCTTAACCCCAGTGTGCAGAAAGGGTCAAAACGTGTTTTTCAGCAGAAATAAACATGTTTCTGCAAGTTTGGTCAACCCCATGTAAGTTATGGGGCAGTAACAGAACACTTTTCAAAACGTGTTTTTCAGCCCGAAATAAACGCGTTTTTTCAGACAACTGAATCCCCATGCAACAGCAAGGCTCAGAAGAGCCCACACACTCAGCTCTTAACCCCAGTGTGCAGAAAGAGTCAAAACGTGTTTTTCAGCAGAAATAAACATGTTTCTGCAATTTTGGTCAACCCCATGTAAGTTATGGGGCAGTAACAGCACACTTTTCAAAACGTGTTTTTCAGCCCGAAATAAACGCGTTTTTTCAGACAACTGAATCCCCATGTAACAGCAAGGCTCAGAGGAGCCCACACACTCAGATCTTAACCCCAGTGTGCAGAAAGGGTCAAAACGTGTTTTTCAGCAGAAATAAACATGTTTCTGCAAGTTTGGTCAACCCCATGTAAGTTATGGGACAGTAACAGCACACTTTTCAAAACGTGTTTTTCAGCCCGAAATAAACGCGTTTTTTCAGACAACTGAATCCCCATGTAACAGCAAGACTCAGAGGAGCCCACACACTCAGATCTTAACCCCAGTGTGCAGAAAGGGTCAAAACGTGTTTTTCAGCAGAAATAAACATGTTTCTGCAAGTTTGGTCAACCCCATGTAAGTTATGGGGCAGTAACAGAACACTTTTCAAAACGTGTTTTTCAGCCCGAAATAAACGCGTTTTTTCATACAACTGAATCCCCATGTAACAGCAAGGTTCAGAAGAGCCCACACTCTCAGCTCTTAACCCCAGTGTGCAGGAAGGGTCAAAACGTGTTTTTCAGCAGAAATAAACATGTTTCTGCAAGTTTGGTCAACCCCATGTAAGTTATGGGGCAGTAACAGAACACTTTTCAAAACGTGTTTTTCAGCCCGAAATAAACGCGTTTTTTCAGACAACTGAATCCCCATGTAACAGCAAGACTCAGAGGAGCCCACACACTCAGATCTTAACCCCAGTGTGCAGAAAGGGTCAAAACGTGTTTTTCAGCAGAAATAAACATGTTTCTGCAAGTTTGGTCAACCCCATGTAAGTTATGGGACAGTAACAGCACACTTTTCAAAACGTGTTTTTCAGCCCGAAATAAACGCGTTTTTTCAGACAACTGAATCCCCATGTAACAGCAAGGCTCAGAGGAGCCCACACACTCAGATCTTAACCCCAGTGTGCAGAAAGGGTCAAAACGTGTTTTTCAGCAGAAATAAACATGTTTCTGCAAGTTTGGTCAACCCCATGTAAGTTATGGGGCAGTAACAGAACACTTTTCAAAACGTGTTTTTCAGCCCGAAATAAACGCGTTTTTTCAGACAACTGAATCACCATGTAACAGCAAGGCTCAGAGGAGCCCACACACTCAGCTCTTAACCCCAGTGTGCAGGAAGGGTCAAAACGTGTTTTTCAGCAGAAATAAACATGTTTCTGCAAGTTTGGTCAACCCCATGTAAGTTATGGGGCAGTAACAGAACACTTTTCAATACGTGTTTTTCAGCCCGAAATAAACGCGTTTTTTCAGACAACTGAATCCCCATGCAACAGCAAGGCTCAGAAGAGCCCACACACTCAGCTCTTAACCCCAGTGTGCAGGAAGGGTCAAAACGTGTTTTTCAGCAGAAATAAACATGTTTCTGCAAGTTTGGTCAACCCCATGTAAGTTATGGGGCAGTAACAGAACACTTTTCAAAACGTGTTTTTCAGCCCGAAATAAACGCGTTTTTTCAGACAACTGAATCCCCATGCAACAGCAAGGCTCAGAAGAGCCCACACACTCAGCTCCTAACCCCAGTGTGCAGAAAGAGTCAAAACGTGTTTTTCAGCAGAAATAAACATGTTTCTGCAAGTTTGGTCAACCCCATGTAAGTTATGGGCCAGTAACAGAACACTTTTCAAAACGTGTTTTTCAGCCCGAAATAAACGCGTTTTTTCAGACAACTGAATCCCCATGCAACAGCAAGGCTCAGAAGAGCCCACACACTCAGCTCTTAACCCCAGTGTGCAGAAAGAGTCAAAACGTGTTTTTCAGCAGAAATAAACATGTTTCTGCAAGTTTGGTCAACCCCATGTAAGTTATGGGGCAGTAACAGAACACTTTTCAAAACGTGTTTTTCAGCCCGAAATAAACGCGTTTTTTCAGACAACTGAATCCCAATGTAACAGCAAGGCTCAGAGGAGCCCACACACTCAGCTCTTAGCCCCAGTGTGCAGAAAGTGTCAAAACGTGTTTTTCAGCAGAAATAAACATGTTTCTGCAAGTTTGGTCAACCCCATGTAAGTTATGGGACAGTAACAGCACACTTTTCAAAACGTGTTTTTCAGCCCGAAATAAACACGTTTTTTCAGACAACTGAATCCCCATGTAACAGCAAGGCTCAGAGGAGCCCACACACTCAGATCTTAACCCCAGTGTGCAGAAAGGGTCAAAACGTGTTTTTCAGCAGAAATAAACATGTTTCTGCAAGTTTGGTCAACCCCATGTAAGTTATGGGGCAGTAACAGAACACTTTTCAAAACGTGTTTTTCAGCCCGAAATAAACGCGTTTTTTCAGACAACTGAATCCCCATGCAACAGCAAGGCTCAGAAGAGCCCACACACTCAGCTCTTAACCCCAGTGTGCAGAAAGAGTCAAAACGTGTTTTTCAGCAGAAATAAACATGTTTCTGCAATTTTGGTCAAGCCCATGTAAGTTATGGGGCAGTAACAGCACACTTTTCAAAACGTGTTTTTCAGCCCGAAATAAACGCGTTTTTTCAGACAACTGAATCCCCATGTAACAGCAAGGCTCAGAGGAGCCCACACACTCAGATCTTAACCCCAGTGTGCAGAAAGGGTCAAAACGTGTTTTTCAGCAGAAATAAACATGTTTCTGCAAGTTTGGTCAACCCCATGTAAGTTATGGGACAGTAACAGCACACTTTTCAAAACGTGTTTTTCAGCCCGAAATAAACGCGTTTTTTCAGACAACTGAATCACCATGTAACAGCAAGGCTCAGAGGAGCCCACACACTCAGCTCTTAACCCCAGTGTGCAGGAAGGGTCAAAACGTGTTTTTCAGCAGAAATAAACATGTTTCTGCAAGTTTGGTCAACCCCATGTAAGTTATGGGGCAGTAACAGCACACTTTTCAAAACGTGTTTTTCAGCCCGAAATAAACGCGTTTTTTCAGACAACTGAATCCCCATGCAACAGCAAGGCTCAGAAGAGCCCACACACTCAGCTCTTAACCCCAGTGTGCAGAAAGAGTCAAAACGTGTTTTTCAGCAGAAATAAACATGTTTCTGCAAGTTTGGTCAACCCCATGTAAGTTATGGGGCAGTAACAGAACACTTTTCAAAACGTGTTTTTCAGCCCGAAATAAACGCGTTTTTTCAGACAACTGAATCCCAATGTAACAGCAAGGCTCAGAGGAGCCCACACACTCAGCTCTTAGCCCCAGTGTGCAGAAAGTGTCAAAACGTGTTTTTCAGCAGAAATAAACATGTTTCTGCAAGTTTGGTCAACCCCATGTAAGTTATGGGACAGTAACAGCACACTTTTCAAAACGTGTTTTTCAGCCCGAAATAAACGCGTTTTTTCAGACAACTGAATCCCCATGTAACAGCAAGACTCAGAGGATCCCACACACTCAGATCTTAACCCCAGTGTGCAGAAAGGGTCAAAACGTGTTTTTCAGCAGAAATAAACATGTTTCTGCAAGTTTGGTCAACCCCATGTAAGTTATGGGGCAGTAACAGAACACTTTTCAAAACGTGTTTTTCAGCCCGAAATAAACGCGTTTTTTCAGACAACTGAATCCCCATGCAACAGCAAGGCTCAGAAGAGCCCACACACTCAGCTCTTAACCCCAGTGTGCAGAAAGAGTAAAAACGTGTTTTTCAGCAGAAATAAACATGTTTCTGCAATTTTGGTCAACCCCATGTAAGTTATGGGGCAGTAACAGCACACTTTTCAAAACGTGTTTTTCAGCCCGAAATAAACGCGTTTTTTCAGACAACTGAATCCCCATGTAACAGCAAGGCTCAGAGGAGCCCACACACTCAGCTCTTAGCCCCAGTGTGCAGAAAGTGTCAAAACGTGTTTTTCAGCAGAAATAAACAAGTTTTCTGCAAGTTTGGTCAACCCCATGTAAGTTATGGGACAGTAACAGCACACTTTTCAAAACGTGTTTTTCAGCCCGAAATAAACGCGTTTTTTCAGACAACTGAATCCCCATGTAACAGCAAGGCTCAGAGGAGCCCACACACTCAGATCTTAACCCCAGTGTGCAGAAAGGGTCAAAACGTGTTTTTCAGCAGAAATAAACATGTTTCTGCAAGTTTGGTCAACCCCATGTAAGTTATGGGGCAGTAACAGAACACTTTTCAAAACGTGTTTTTCAGCCCGAAATAAACGCGTTTTTTCAGACAACTGAATCCCCATGTAACAGCAAGGCTCAGAGGAGCCCACACACTCAGCTCTTAACCCCAGTGTGCAGAAAGGGTCAAAACGTGTTTTTCAGCAGAAATAAACATGTTTCTGCAAGTTTGGTCAACCCCATGTAAGTTATGGGGCAGTAACAGAACACTTTTCAAAACGTGTTTTTCAGCCCGAAAAAAACGCGTTTTTTCAGACAACTGAATCCCCATGTAACAGCAAGGCTCAGAGGAGCCCACACACTCAGCTCTTAACCCCAGTGTGCAGAAAGGGTCAAAACGTGTTTTTCAGCAGAAATAAACATGTTTCTGCAAGTTTGGTCAACCCCATGTAAGTTATGGGGCAGTAACAGAACACTTTTCAAAACGTGTTTTTCAGCCCGAAATAAACGCGTTTTTTCAGACAACTGAATCACCATGTAACAGCAAGGCTCAGAGGAGCCCACACACTCAGCTCTTAACCCCAGTGTGCAGGAAGGGTCAAAACGTGTTTTTCAGCAGAAATAAACATGTTTCTGCAAGTTTGGTCAACCCCATGTAAGTTATGGGGCAGTAACAGAACACTTTTCAAAACGTGTTTTTCAGCCCGAAATAAACGCGTTTTTTCAGACAACTGAATCCCCATGCAACAGCAAGGCTCAGAAGAGCCCACACACTCAGCTCTTAACCCCAGTGTGCAGAAAGAGTCAAAACGTGTTTTTCAGCAGAAATAAACATGTTTCTGCAATTTTGGTCAAGCCCATGTAAGTTATGGGGCAGTAACAGCACACTTTTCAAAACGTGTTTTTCAGCCCGAAATAAACGCGTTTTTTCAGACAACTGAATCCCCATGTAACAGCAAGGCTCAGAGGAACCCACACACTCAGATCTTAACCCCAGTGTGCAGAAAGGGTCAAAACGTGTTTTTCAGCAGAAATAAACATGTTTCTGCAAGTTTGGTCAACCCCATGTAAGTTATGGGACAGTAACAGAACACTTTTCAAAACGTGTTTTTCAGCCCGAAATAAACGCGTTTTTTCAGACAACTGAATCCCCATGCAACAGCAAGGCTCAGAAGAGCCCACACACTCAGCTCTTAACCCCAGTGTGCAGAAAGAGTCAAAACGTGTTTTTCAGCAGAAATAAACATGTTTCTGCAATTTTGGTCAAGCCCATGTAAGTTATGGGGCAGTAAAAGCACACTTTTCAAAACGTGTTTTTCAGCCCGAAATAAACGCGTTTTTTCAGACAACTGAATCCCCATGTAACAGCAAGGCTCAGAGGAGCCCACACACTCAGATCTTAACCCCAGTGTGCAGAAAGGGTCAAAACGTGTTTTTCAGCAGAAAAAAACATGTTTCTGCAAGTTTGGTCAACCCCATGTAAGTTATGGGGCAGTAACAGAACACTTTTCAAAACGTGTTTTTCAGCCCGAAATAAACGCGTTTTTTCAGACAACTGAATCCCCATGCAACAGCAAGGCTCAGAAGAGCCCACACACTCAGCTCTTAACCCCAGTGTGCAGAAAGAGTCAAAACGTGTTTTTCAGCAGAAATAAACGTTTCTGCAAGTTTGGTCAACCCCATGTAAGTTATGGGGCAGTAACAGAACACTTTTCAAAACGTGTTTTTCAGCCCGAAATAAACGCGTTTTTTCAGACAACTGAATCCCCATGTAACAGCAAGGCTCAGAGGAGCCCACACACTCAGCTCTTAGCCCCAGTGTGCAGAAAGTGTCAAAACGTGTTTTTCAGCAGAAATAAACATGTTTCTGCAAGTTTGGTCAACCCCATGTAAGTTATGGGACAGTAACAGCACACTTTTCAAAACGTGTTTTTCAGCCCGAAATAAACGCGTTTTTTCAGACAACTGAATCCCCATGTAACAGCAAGGCTCAGAGGAGCCCACACACTCAGATCTTAACCCCAGTGTGCAGAAAGGGCCAAAACGTGTTTTTCAGCAGAAATAAACATGTTTCTGCAAGTTTGGTCAACCCCATGTAAGTTATGGGGCAGTAACAGAACACTTTTCAAAACGTGTTTTTCAGCCCGAAATAAACGCGTTTTTTCAGACAACTGAATCACCATGTAACAGCAAGGCTCAGAGGAGCCCACACACTCAGCTCTTAACCCCAGTGTGCAGGAAGGGTCAAAACGTGTTTTTCAGCAGAAATAAACATGTTTCTGCAAGTTTGGTCAACCCCATGTAAGTTATGGGGCAGTAACAGAACACTTTTCAAAACGTGTTTTTCAGCCCGAAATAAACGCGTTTTTTCAGACAACTGAATCCCCATGCAACAGCAAGGCTCAGAAGAGCCCACACACTCAGCTCTTAACCCCAGTGTGCAGAAAGTGTCAAAACGTGTTTTTCAGCAGAAATAAACATGTTTCTGCAAGTTTGGTCAACCCCATGTAAGTTATGGGACAGTAACAGCACACTTTTCAAAACGTGTTTTTCAGCCCGAAATAAACGCGTTTTTTCAGACAACTGAATCCCCATGTAACAGCAAGGCTCAGAGGAGCCAACACACTCAGATCTTAACCCCAGTGTGCAGAAAGGGTCAAAACGTGTTTTTCAGCAGAAATAAACATGTTTCTGCAAGTTTGGTCAACCCCATGTAAGTTATGGGGCAGTAACAGAACACTTTTCAAAACGTGTTTTTCAGCCCGAAATAAACGCGTTTTTTCAGACAACTGAATCCCCATGCAACAGCAAGGCTCAGAAGAGCCCACACACTCAGCTCTTAACCCCAGTGTGCAGAAAGAGTCAAAACGTGTTTTTCACCAGAAATAAACATGTTTCTGCAATTTTGGTCAACCCCATGTAAGTTATGGGGCAGTAACAGCACACTTTTCAAAACGTGTTTTTCAGCCCGAAATAAACGCGTTTTTTCAGACAACTGAATCCCCATGTAACAGCAAGGCTCAGAGGAGCCCACACACTCAGATCTTAACCCCAGTGTGCAGAAAGAGTCAAAACGTGTTTTTCAGCAGAAATAAACATGTTTCTGCAAGTTTGGTCAACCCCATGTAAGTTATGGGACAGTAACAGAACACTTTTCAAAACGTGTTTTTCAGCCCGAAATAAACGCGTTTTTTCAGACAACTGAATCCCCATGCAACAGCAAGGCTCAGAAGAGCCCACACACTCAGCTCTTAACCCCAGTGTGCAGAAAGAGTCAAAACGTGTTTTTCAGCAGAAATAAACATGTTTCTGCAAGTTTGGTCAACCCCATGTAAGTTATGGGGCAGTAACAGAACACTTTTCAAAACGTGTTTTTCAGCCCGAAATAAACGCGTTTTTTCAGACAACTGAATCACCATGTAACAGCAAGGCTCAGAGGAGCCCACACACTCAGCTCTTAACCCCAGTGTGCAGGAAGGGTCAAAACGTGTTTTTCAGCAGAAATAAACATGTTTCTGCAAGTTTGGTCAACCCCATGTAAGTTATGGGGCAGTAACAGAACACTTTTCAAAACGTGTTTTTCAGCCCGAAATAAACGCGTTTTTTCAGACAACTGAATCCCCATGCAACAGCAAGGCTCAGAAGAGCCCACACACTCAGCTCTTAACCCCAGTGTGCAGAAAGAGTCAAAACGTGTTTTTCAGCAGAAATAAACATGTTTCTGCAAGTTTGGTCAACCCCATGTAAGTTATGGGGCAGTAACAGAACACTTTTCAAAACGTGTTTTTCAGCCCGAAATAAACGCGTTTTTTCAGACAACTGATTCCCCATGTAACAGCAAGGCTCAGAGGAGCCCACACACTCAGCTCTTAGCCCCAGTGTGCAGAAAGTGTCAAAACGTGTTTTTCAGCAGAAATAAACATGTTTCTGCAAGTTTGGTCAACCCCATGTAAGTTATGGGACAGTAACAGCACACATTTCAAAACGTGTTTTTCAGCCCGAAATAAACGCGTTTTTTCAGACAACTGAATCCCCATGTAACAGCAAGGCTCAGAGGAGCCCACACACTCAGATCTTAACCCCAGTGTGCAGAAAGGGTCAAAACGTGTTTTTCAGCAGAAATAAACATGTTTCTGCAAGTTTGGTCAACCCCATGTAAGTTATGGGGCAGTAACAGAACACTTTTCAAAACGTGTTTTTCAGCCCGAAATAAACGCGTTTTTTCAGACAACTGAATCATCATGTAACAGCAAGGCTCAGAGGAGCCCACACACTCAGCTCTTAACCCCAGTGTGCAGGAAGGGTCAAAACGTGTTTTTCAGCAGAAATAAACATGTTTCTGCAAGTTTGGTCAACCCCATGTAAGTTATGGGGCAGTAACAGAACACTTTTCAAAACGTGTTTTTCAGCCCGAAATAAACGCGTTTTTTCAGACAACTGAATCCCCATGCAACAGCAAGGCTCAGAAGAGCCCACACACTCAGATCTTAACCCCAGTGTGCAGAAAGGGTCAAAACGTGTTTTTCAGCAGAAATAAACATGTTTCTGCAAGTTTGGTCAACCCCATGTAAGTTATGGGGCAGTAACAGAACACTTTTCAAAACGTGTTTTTCAGCCCGAAATAAACGCGTTTTTTCAGACAACTGAATCCCCATGTAACAGCAAGGCTCAGAGGAGCCCACACACTCAGATCTTAACCCCAGTGTGCAGAAAGGGTCAAAACGTGTTTTTCAGCAGAAAAAAACATGTTTCTGCAAGTTTGGTCAACCCCATGTAAGTTATGGGGCAGTAACAGAACACTTTTCAAAACGTGTTTTTCAGCCAGAAATAAACGCGTTTTTTCAGACAACTGAATCACCATGTAACAGCAAGGCTCAGAAGAGCCCACACACTCAGCTCTTAACCCCAGTGTGCAGGAAGGGTCAAAACGTGTTTTTCAGCAGAAATAAACATGTTTCTGCAAGTTTGGTCAACCCCATGTAAGTTATGGGGCAGTAACAGAACACTTTTCAAAACGTGTTTTTCAGCCCGAAATAAACGCGTTTTTTCAGACAACTGAATCCCCATGCAACAGCAAGGCTCAGAAGAGCCCACACACTCAGCTCTTAACCCCAGTGTGCAGAAATAGTCAAAACGTGTTTTTCAGCAGAAATAAACATGTTTCTGCAAGTTTGGTCAACCCCATGTAAGTTATGGGGCAGTAACAGAACACTTTTCAAAACGTGTTTTTCAGCCCGAAATAAACGCGTTTTTTCAGACAACTGAATCCCCATGTAACAGCAAGGCTCAGAGGAGCCCACACACTCAGATCTTAACCCCAGTGTGCAGAAAGGGTCAAAACGTGTTTTTCAGCAGAAATAAACATGTTTCTGCAAGTTTGGTCAACCCCATGTAAGTTATGGGGCAATAACAGAACACTTTTCAAAACGTGTTTTTCAGCCCGAAATAAACGCGTTTTTTCAGACAACTGAATCCCCATGTAACAGCAAGGCTCAGAGGAGCCCACACACTCAGATCTTAACCCCAGTGTGCAGAAAGGGTCAAAACGTGTTTTTCAGCAGAAATAAACATGTTTCTGCAAGTTTGGTCAACCCCATGTAAGTTATGGGACAGTAACAGCACACTTTTCAAAACGTGTTTTTCAGCCCGAAATAAACGCGTTTTTTCAGACAACTGAATCCCCATGTAACAGCAAGACTCAGAGGAGCCCACACACTCAGATCTTAACCCTAGTGTGCAGAAAGGGTAAAAACGTGTTTTTCAGCAGAAATAAACATGTTTCTGCAAGTTTGGTTAACCCCATGTAAGTTATGGGGAAGTAACAGAACACTTTTCAAAACGTGTTTTTCAGCCCGAAATAAACGCGTTTTTTCAGACAACTGAATCCCCATGTAACAGCAAGGTTCAGAAGAGCCCACACTCTCAGCTCTTAACCCCAGTGTGCAGGAAGGGTCAAAACGTGTTTTTCAGCAGAAATAAACATGTTTCTGCAAGTTTGGTCAACCCCATGTAAGTTATGGGGCAGTAACAGAACACTTTTCAAAACGTGTTTTTCAGCCCGAAATAAACGCGTTTTTTCAGACAACTGAATCCCCATGCAACAGCAAGGCTCAGAAGAGCCCACACACTCAGCTCTTAACCCCAGTGTGCAGAAAGAGTCAAAACGTGTTTTTCAGCAGAAATAAACATGTTTCTGCAAGTTTGGTCAACCCCATGTAAGTTATGGGGCAGTAACAGAACACTTTTCAAAACGTGTTTTTCAGCCCGAAATAAACGCGTTTTTTCAGACAACTGAATCACCATGTAACAGCAAGGCTCAGAGGAGCCCACACACTCAGCTCTTAACCCCAGTGTGCAGAAAGAGTCAAAACGTGTTTTTCAGCAGAAATAAACATGTTTCTGCAAGTTTGGTCAACCCCATGTAAGTTATGGGGCAGTAACAGAACACTTTTCAAAACGTGTTTTTCAGCCCGAAATAAACGCGTTTTTTCAGACAACTGAATCCCCATGTAACAGCAAGGCTCAGAGGAGCCCACACACTCAGCTCTTAGCCCCAGTGTGCAGAAAGTGTCAAAACGTGTTTTTCAGCAGAAATAAACATGTTTCTGCAAGTTTGGTCAACCCCATGTAAGTTATGGGACAGTAACAGCACACTTTTCAAAACGTGTTTTTCAGCCCGAAATAAACGCGTTTTTTCAGACAACTGAATCCCCATGTAACAGCAAGGCTCAGAGGAGCCCACACACTCAGATCTTAACCCCAGTGTGCAGAAAGGGTCAAAACGTGTTTTTCAGCAGAAATAAACATGTTTCTGCAAGTTTGGTCAACCCCATGTAAGTTATGGGGCAGTAACAGAACACTTTTCAAAACGTGTTTTTCAGCCCTAAATAAACGCGTTTTTTCAGACAACTGAATCACCATGTAACAGCAAGGCTCAGAGGAGCCCACACACTCAGCTCTTAACCCCAGTGTGCAGGAAGGGTCAAAACGTGTTTTTCAGCAGAAATAAACATGTTTCTGCAAGTTTGGTCAACCCCATGTAAGTTATGGGGCAGTAACAGAACACTTTTCAAAACGTGTTTTTCAGCCCGAAATAAACGCGTTTTTTCAGACAACTGAATCCCCATGCAACAGCAAGGCTCAGAAGAGCCCACACACTCAGCTCTTAACCCCAGTGTGCAGAAAGAGTCAAAACGTGTTTTTCAGCAGAAATAAACATGTTTCTGCAAGTTTGGTCAACCCCATGTAAGTTATGGGGCAGTAACAGAACACTTTTCAAAACGTGTTTTTCAGCCCGAAATAAACGCGTTTTTTCAGACAACTGAATCACCATGTAACAGCAAGGCTCAGAAGAGCCCACACACTCAGCTCTTAACCCCAGTGTGCAGAAAGTGTCAAAACGTGTTTTTCAGCAGAAATAAACATGTTTCTGCAAGTTTGGTCAACCCCATGTAAGTTATGGGACAGTAACAGCACACTTTTCAAAACGTGTTTTTCAGCCCGAAATAAACGCGTTTTTTCAGACAACTGAATCCCCATGTAACAGCAAGGCTCAGAGGAGCCCACACACTCAGATCTTAACCCCAGTGTGCAGAAAGGGTCAAAACGTGTTTTTCAGCAGAAATAAACATGTTTCTGCAAGTTTGGTCAACCCCATGTAAGTTATGGGGCAGTAACAGAACACTTTTCAAAACGTGTTTTTCAGCCCGAAATAAACGCGTTTTTTCAGACAACTGAATCACCATGTAACAGCAAGGCTCAGAGGAGCCCACACACTCAGCTCTTAACCCCAGTGTGCAGGAAGGGTCAAAACGTGTTTTTCAGCAGAAATAAACATGTTTCTGCAAGTTTGGTCAACCCCATGTAAGTTATGGGGCAGTAACAGAACACTTTTCAAAACGTGTTTTTCAGCCCGAAATAAACGCGTTTTTTCAGACAACTGAATCCCCATGCAACAGCAAGGCTCAGAAGAGCCCACACACTCAGCTCTTAACCCCAGTGTGCAGAAAGTGTCAAAACGTGTTTTTCAGCAGAAATAAACATGTTTCTGCAAGTTTGGTCAACCCCATGTAAGTTATGGGACAGTAACAGCACACTTTTCAAAACGTGTTTTTCAGCCCGAAATAAACGCGTTTTTTCAGACAACTGAATCCCCATGTAACAGCAAGGTTCAGAAGAGCCCACACTCTCAGCTCTTAACCCCAGTGTGCAGGAAGGGTCAAAACGTGTTTTTCAGCAGAAATAAACATGTTTCTGCAAGTTTGGTCAACCCCATGTAAGTTATGGGGCAGTAACAGAACACTTTTCAAAACGTGTTTTTCAGCCCGAAATAAACGCGTTTTTTCAGACAACTGAATCCCCATGCAACAGCAAGGCTCAGAAGAGCCCACACACTCAGCTCTTAACCCCAGTGTGCAGAAAGAGTCAAAACGTGTTTTTCAGCAGAAATAAACATGTTTCTGCAAGTTTGGTCAACCCCATGTAAGTTATGGGGCAGTAACAGAACACTTTTCAAAACGTGTTTTTCAGCCCGAAATAAACGCGTTTTTTCAGACAACTGAATCACCATGTAACAGCAAGGCTCAGAGGAGCCCACACACTCAGCTCTTAACCCCAGTGTGCAGAAAGAGTCAAAACGTGTTTTTCAGCAGAAATAAACATGTTTCTGCAAGTTTGGTCAACCCCATGTAAGTTATGGGGCAGTAACAGAACACTTTTCAAAACGTGTTTTTCAGCCCGAAATAAACGCGTTTTTTCAGACAACTGAATCCCCATGTAACAGCAAGGCTCAGAGGAGCCCACACACTCAGCTCTTAGCCCCAGTGTGCAGAAAGTGTCAAAACGTGTTTTTCAGCAGAAATAAACATGTTTCTGCAAGTTTGGTCAACCCCATGTAAGTTATGGGACAGTAACAGCACACTTTTCAAAACGTGTTTTTCAGCCCGAAATAAACGCGTTTTTTCAGACAACTGAATCCCCATGTAACAGCAAGGCTCAGAGGAGCCCACACACTCAGATCTTAACCCCAGTGTGCAGAAAGGGTCAAAACGTGTTTTTCAGCAGAAATAAACATGTTTCTGCAAGTTTGGTCAACCCCATGTAAGTTATGGGGCAGTAACAGAAAACTTTTCAAAACGTGTTTTTCAGCCCTAAATAAACGCGTTTTTTCAGACAACTGAATCACCATGTAACAGCAAGGCTCAGAGGAGCCCACACACTCAGCTCTTAACCCCAGTGTGCAGGAAGGGTCAAAACGTGTTTTTCAGCAGAAATAAACATGTTTCTGCAAGTTTGGTCAACCCCATGTAAGTTATGGGGCAGTAACAGAACACTTTTCAAAACGTGTTTTTCAGCCCGAAATAAACGCGTTTTTTCAGACAACTGAATCCCCATGCAACAGCAAGGCTCAGAAGAGCCCACACACTCAGCTCTTAACCCCAGTGTGCAGAAAGAGTCAAAACGTGTTTTTCAGCAGAAATAAACATGTTTCTGCAAGTTTGGTCAACCCCATGTAAGTTATGGGGCAGTAACAGAACACTTTTCAAAACGTGTTTTTCAGCCCGAAATAAACGCGTTTTTTCAGACAACTGAATCACCATGTAACAGCAAGGCTCAGAAGAGCCCACACACTCAGCTCTTAACCCCAGTGTGCAGAAAGTGTCAAAACGTGTTTTTCAGCAGAAATAAACATGTTTCTGCAAGTTTGGTCAACCCCATGTAAGTTATGGGACAGTAACAGCACACTTTTCAAAACGTGTTTTTCAGCCCGAAATAAACGCGTTTTTTCAGACAACTGAATCCCCATGTAACAGCAAGGCTCAGAGGAGCCCACACACTCAGATCTTAACCCCAGTGTGCAGAAAGGGTCAAAACGTGTTTTTCAGCAGAAATAAACATGTTTCTGCAAGTTTGGTCAACCCCATGTAAGTTATGGGGCAGTAACAGAACACTTTTCAAAACGTGTTTTTCAGCCCGAAATAAACGCGTTTTTTCAGACAACTGAATCACCATGTAACAGCAAGGCTCAGAGGAGCCCACACACTCAGCTCTTAACCCCAGTGTGCAGGAAGGGTCAAAACGTGTTTTTCAGCAGAAATAAACATGTTTCTGCAAGTTTGGTCGACCCCATGTAAGTTATGGGGCAGTAACAGAACACTTTTCAAAACGTGTTTTTCAGCCCGAAATAAACGCGTTTTTTCAGACAACTGAATCCCCATGCAACAGCAAGGCTCAGAAGAGCCCACACACTCAGCTCTTAACCCCAGTGTGCAGAAAGTGTCAAAACGTGTTTTTCAGCAGAAATAAACATGTTTCTGCAAGTTTGGTCAACCCCATGTAAGTTATGGGACAGTAACAGCACACTTTTCAAAACGTGTTTTTCAGCCCGAAATAAACGCGTTTTTTCAGACAACTGAATCCCCATGTAACAGCAAGGCTCAGAGGAGCCCACACACTCAGATCTTAACCCCAGTGTGCAGAAAGGGTCAAAACGTGTTTTTCAGCAGAAATAAACATGTTTCTGCAAGTTTGGTCAACCCCATGTAAGTTATGGGGCAGTAACAGAACACTTTTCAAAACGTGTTTTTCAGCCCTAAATAAACGCGTTTTTTCAGACAACTGAATCACCATGTAACAGCAAGGCTCAGAGGAGCCCACACACTCAGCTCTTAACCCCAGTGTGCAGGAAGGGTCAAAACGTGTTTTTCAGCAGAAATAAACATGTTTCTGCAAGTTTGGTCAACCCCATGTAAGTTATGGGGCAGTAACAGAACACTTTTCAAAACGTGTTTTTCAGCCCGAAATAAATGCGTTTTTTCAGACAACTGAATCCCCATGCAACAGCAAGGCTCAGAAGAGCCCACACACTCAGCTCTTAACCCCAGTGTGCAGAAAGAGTCAAAACGTGTTTTTCAGCAGAAATAAACATGTTTCTGCAAGTTTGGTCAACCCCATGTAAGTTATGGGACAGTAACAGCACACTTTTCAAAACGTGTTTTTCAGCCCGAAATAAACGCGTTTTTTCAGAAAACTGAATCCCCATGTAACAGCAAGGCTCAGAGGAGCCCACACACTCAGATCTTAACCCCAGTGTGCAGAAAGGGTCAAAACGTGTTTTTCAGCAGAAATAAACATGTTTCTGCAAGTTTGGTCAACCCCATGTAAGTTATGGGGCAGTAACAGAACACTTTTCAAAACGTGTTTTTCAGCCCGAAATAAACGCGTTTTTTCAGACAACTGAATCACCATGTAACAGCAAGGCTCAGAGGAGCCCACACACTCAGCTCTTAACCCCAGTGTGCAGGAAGGGTCAAAACGTGTTTTTCAGCAGAAATAAACATGTTTCTGCAAGTTTGGTCAACCCCATGTAAGTTATGGGGCAGTAACAGAACACTTTTCAAAACGTGTTTTTCAGCCCGAAATAAACGCGTTTTTTCAGACAACTGAATCCCCATGCAACAGCAAGGCTCAGAAGAGCCCACACACTCAGCTCTTAACCCCAGTGTGCAGAAAGTGTCAAAACGTGTTTTTCAGCAGAAATAAACATGTTTCTGCAAGTTTGGTCAACCCCATGTAAGTTATGGGACAGTAACAGCACACTTTTCAAAACGTGTTTTTCAGCCCGAAATAAACGCGTTTTTTCAGACAACTGAATCCCCATGTAACAGCAAGGCTCAGAGGAGCCCACACACTCAGATCTTAACCCCAGTGTGCAGAAAGGGTCAAAACGTGTTTTTCAGCAGAAATAAACATGTTTCTGCAAGTTTGGTCAACCCCATGTAAGTTATGGGGCAGTAACAGAACACTTTTCAAAACGTGTTTTTCAGCCCTAAATAAACGCGTTTTTTTCAGACAACTGAATCACCATGTAACAGCAAGGCTCAGAGGAGCCCACACACTCAGCTCTTAACCCCAGTGTGCAGGAAGGGTCAAAACGTGTTTTTCAGCAGAAATAAACATGTTTCTGCAAGTTTGGTCAACCCCATGTAAGTTATGGGGCAGTAACAGAACACTTTTCAAAACGTGTTTTTCAGCCCGAAATAAACGCGTTTTTTCAGACAACTGAATCCCCATGCAACAGCAAGGCTCAGAAGAGCCCACACACTCAGCTCTTAACCCCAGTGTGCAGAAAGAGTCAAAACGTGTTTTTCAGCAGAAATAAACATGTTTCTGCAAGTTTGGTCAACCCCATGTAAGTTATGGGGCAGTAACAGAACACTTTTCAAAACGTGTTTTTCAGCCCGAAATAAACGCGTTTTTTCAGACAACTGAATCCCCATGTAACAGCAAGGCTCAGAGGAGCCCACACACTCAGATCTTAACCCCAGTGTGCAGAAAGGGTCAAAACGTGTTTTTCAGCAGAAATAAACATGTTTCTGCAAGTTTGGTCAACCCCATGTAAGTTATGGGGCAGTAACAGAACACTTTTCAAAACGTGTTTTTCAGCCCGAAATAAACGCGTTTTTTCAGACAACTGAATCACCATGTAACAGCAAGGCTAAGAGGAGCCCACACACTCAGCTCTTAACCCCAGTGTGCAGGAAGGGTCAAAACGTGTTTTTCAGCAGAAATAAACATGTTTCTGCAAGTTTGGTCAACCCCATGTAAGTTATGGGGCAGTAACAGAACACTTTTCAAAACGTGTTTTTCAGCCCGAAATAAACGCGTTTTTTCAGACAACTGAATCCCCATGCAACAGCAAGGCTCAGAAGAGCCCACACACTCAGCTCTTAACCCCAGTGTGCAGAAAGTGTCAAAACGTGTTTTTCAGCAGAAATAAACATGTTTCTGCAAGTTTGGTCAACCCCATGTAAGTTATGGGACAGTAACAGCACACTTTTCAAAACGTGTTTTTCAGCCCGAAATAAACGCGTTTTTTCAGAAAACTGAATCCCCATGTAACAGCAAGGCTCAGAGGAGCCCACACACTCAGATCTTAACCCCAGTGTGCAGAAAGGGTCAAAACGTGTTTTTCAGCAGAAATAAACATGTTTCTGCAAGTTTGGTCAACCCCATGTAAGTTATGGGGCAGTAACAGAACACTTTTCAAAACGTGTTTTTCAGCCCGAAATAAACGCGTTTTTTCAGACAACTGAATCACCATGTAACAGCAAGGCTCAGAGGAGCCCACACACTCAGCTCTTAACTCCAGTGTGCAGAAAGAGTCAAAACGTGTTTTTCAGCAGAAATAAACATGTTTCTGCAAGTTTGGTCAACCCCATGTAAGTTATGGGGCAGTAACAGAACACTTTTCAAAACGTGTTTTTCAGCCCGAAATAAACGCGTTTTTTCAGACAACTGAATCACCATGTAACAGCAAGGCTCAGAGGAGCCCACACACTCAGCTCTTAACCCTAGTGTGCAGGAAGGGTCAAAACGTGTTTTTCAGCAGAAATAAACATGTTTCTGCAAGTTTGGTCAACCCCATGTAAGTTATGGGGCAGTAACAGAACACTTTTCAAAACGTGTTTTTCAGCCCGAAATAAACGCGTTTTTTCAGACAACTGAATCCCCATGCAACAGCAAGGCTCAGAAGAGCCCACACACTCAGCTCTTAACCCCAGTGTGCAGAAAGGGTCAAAACGTGTTTTTCAGCAGAAATAAACATGTTTCTGCAAGTTTGGTCAACCCCATGTAAGTTATGGGGCAGTAACAGAACACTTTTCAAAACGTGTTTTTCAGCCCGAAATAAACGCGTTTTTTCAGATAACTGAATCCCCATGTAACAGCAAGGCTCAGAGGAGCCCACACACTCAGCTCTTAACCCAAGTGTGCAGAAAGGGTCAAAACGTGTTTTTCAGCAGAAATAAACATGTTTCTGCAAGTTTGGTCAACCCCATGTAAGTTATGGGGCAGTAACAGAACACTTTTCAAAACGTGTTTTTCAGCCCGAAATAAACGCGTTTTTTCAGACAACTGAATCACCATGTAACAGCAAGGCTCAGAGGAGCCCACACACTCAGCTCTTAACCCCAGTGTGCAGGAAGGGTCAAAACGTGTTTTTCAGCAGAAATAAACATGTTTCTGCAAGTTTGGTCAACCCCATGTAAGTTATGGGGCAGTAACAGAACACTTTTCAAAACGTGTTTTTCAGCCCGAAATAAACGCGTTTTTTCAGACAACTGAATCCCAATGTAACAGCAAGGCTCAGAGGAGCCCACACACTCAGCTCTTAGCCCCAGTGTGCAGAAAGTGTCAAAACGTGTTTTTCAGCAGAAATAAACATGTTTCTGCAAGTTTGGTCAACCCCATGTAAGTTATGGGACAGTAACAGCACACTTTTCAAAACGTGTTTTTCAGCCCGAAATAAACGCGTTTTTTCAGACAACTGAATCCCCATGTAACAGCAAGGCTCAGAGGAGCCCACACACTCAGATCTTAACCCCAGTGTGCAGAAAGGGTCAAAACGTGTTTTTCAGCAGAAATAAACATGTTTCTGCAAGTTTGGTCAACAACATGTAAGTTATGGGGCAGTAACAGAACACTTTTCAAAACGTGTTTTTCAGCCCGAAATAAACGCGTTTTTTCAGACAACTGAATCCCCATGTAACAGCAAGGCTCAGAGGATCCCACACACTCAGATCTTAACCCCAGTGTGCAGAAAGGGTCAAAACGTGTTTTTCAGCAGAAATAAACATGTTTCTGCAAGTTTGGTCAACCCCATGTAAGTTATGGGGCAGTAACAGAACACTTTTCAAAACGTGTTTTTCAGCCCGAAATAAACGCGTTTTTTCAGACAACTGAATCCCCATGCAACAGCAAGGCTCAGAAGAGCCCACACACTCAGCTCTTAACCCCAGTGTGCAGAAAGAGTCAAAACGTGTTTTTCAGCAGAAATAAACATGTTTCTGCAATTTTGGTCAACCCCATGTAAGTTATGGGGCAGTAACAGCACACTTTTCAAAACGTGTTTTTCAGCCCGAAATAAACGCGTTTTTTCAGACAACTGAATCCCCATGTAACAGCAAGGCTCAGAGGAGCCCACACACTCAGATCTTAACCCCAGTGTGCAGAAAGGGTCAAAACGTGTTTTTCAGCAGAAATAAACATGTTTCTGCAAGTTTGGTCAACCCCATGTAAGTTATGGGACAGTAACAGCACACTTTTCAAAACGTGTTTTTCAGCCCGAAATAAACGCGTTTTTTCAGACAACTGAATCCCCATGTAACAGCAAGACTCAGAGGAGCCCACACACTCAGATCTTAACCCCAGTGTGCAGAAAGGGTCAAAACGTGTTTTTCAGCAGAAATAAACATGTTTCTGCAAGTTTGGTCAACCCCATGTAAGTTATGGGGCAGTAACAGAACACTTTTCAAAACGTGTTTTTCAGCCCGAAATAAACGCGTTTTTTCAGACAACTGAATCCCCATGCAACAGCAAGGCTCAGAAGAGCCCACACACACAGCTCTTAACCCCAGTGTGCAGAAAGAGTCAAAACGTGTTTTTCAGCAGAAATAAACATGTTTCTGCAAGTTTGGTCAACCCCATGTAAGTTATGGGACAGTAACAGCACACTTTTCAAAACGTGTTTTTCAGCCCGAAATAAACGCGTTTTTTCAGACAACTGAATCCCCATGTAACAGCAAGGCTCAGAGGATCCCACACACTCAGATCTTAACCCCAGTGTGCAGAAAGGGTCAAAACGTGTTTTTCAGCAGAAATAAACATGTTTCTGCAAGTTTGGTCAACCCCATGTAAGTTATGGGGCAGTAACAGAACACTTTTCAAAACGTGTTTTTCAGCCCGAAATAAACGCGTTTTTTCAGACAACTGAATCCCCATGCAACAGCAAGGCTCAGAAGAGCCCACACACTCAGCTCTTAACCCCAGTGTGCAGAAAGAGTCAAAATGTGTTTTTCAGCAGAAATAAACATGTTTCTGCAATTTTGGTCAACCCCATGTAAGTTATGGGGCAGTAACAGCACACTTTTCAAAACGTGTTTTTCAGCCCGAAATAAACGCGTTTTTTCAGACAACTGAATCCCCATGTAACAGCAAGGCTCAGAGGAGCCCACACACGCAGATCTTAACCCCAGTGTGCAGAAAGGGTCAAAACGTGTTTTTCAGCAGAAATAAACATGTTTCTGCAAGTTTGGTCAACCCCATGTAAGTTATGGGACAGTAACAGCACACTTTTCAAAACGTGTTTTTCAGCCCGAAATAAACGCGTTTTTTCAGACAACTGAATCCCCATGTAACAGCAAGACTCAGAGGAGCCCACACACTCAGATCTTAACCCCAGTGTGCAGAAAGGGTCAAAACGTGTTTTTCAGCAGAAATAAACATGTTTCTGCAAGTTTGGTCAACCCCATGTAAGTTATGGGGCAGTAACAGAACACTTTTCAAAACGTGTTTTTCAGCCCGAAATAAACGCGTTTTTTCAGACAACTGAATCCCCATGTAACAGCAAGGTTCAGAAGAGCCCACACTCTCAGCTCTTAACCCCAGTGTGCAGGAAGGGTCAAAACGTGTTTTTCAGCAGAAATAAACATGTTTCTGCAAGTTTGGTCAACCCCATGTAAGTTATGGGGCAGTAACAGCACACTTTTCAAAACGTGTTTTTCAGCCCGAAATAAACGCGTTTTTTCAGACAACTGAATCCCCATGCAACAGCAAGGCTCAGAAGAGCCCACACACTCAGCTCTTAACCCCAGTGTGCAGAAAGAGTCAAAACGTGTTTTTCAGCAGAAATAAACATGTTTCTGCAATTTTGGTCAACCCCATGTAAGTTATGGGGCAGTAACAGCACACTTTTCAAAACGTGTTTTTCAGCCCGAAATAAACGCGTTTTTTCAGACAACTGAATCCCCATGTAACAGCAAGGCTCAGAGGAGCCCACACACTCAGATCTTAACCCCAGTGTGCAGAAAGGGTCAAAACGTGTTTTTCAGCAGAAATAAACATGTTTCTGCAAGTTTGGTCAACCCCATGTAAGTTATGGGACAGTAACAGCACACTTTTCAAAACGTGTTTTTCAGCCCGAAATAAACGCGTTTTTTCAGACAACTGAATCCCCATGTAACAGCAAGACTCAGAGGAGCCCACACACTCAGATCTTAACCCCAGTGTGCAGAAAGGGTCAAAACGTGTTTTTCAGCAGAAATAAACATGTTTCTGCAAGTTTGGTCAACCCCATGTAAGTTATGGGGCAGTAACAGAACACTTTTCAAAACGTGTTTTTCAGCCCGAAATAAACGCGTTTTTTCAGACAACTGAATCCCCATGTAACAGCAAGGTTCAGAAGAGCCCACACTCTCAGCTCTTAACCCCAGTGTGCAGGAAGGGTCAAAACGTGTTTTTCAGCAGAAATAAACATGTTTCTGCAAGTTTGGTCAACCCCATGTAAGTTATGGGGCAGTAACAGCACACTTTTCAAAACGTGTTTTTCAGCCCGAAATAAACGCGTTTTTTCAGACAACTGAATCCCCATGCAACAGCAAGGCTCAGAAGAGCCCACACACTCAGCTCTTAACCCCAGTGTGCAGAAAGAGTCAAAACGTGTTTTTCAGCAGAAATAAACATGTTTCTGCAATTTTGGTCAACCCCATGTAAGTTATGGGGCAGTAACAGCACACTTTTCAAAACGTGTTTTTCAGCCCGAAATAAACGCGTTTTTTCAGACAACTGAATCCCCATGTAACAGCAAGGCTCAGAGGAGCCCACACACTCAGATCTTAACCCCAGTGTGCAGAAAGGGTCAAAACGTGTTTTTCAGCAGAAATAAACATGTTTCTGCAAGTTTGGTCAACCCCATGTAAGTTATGGGACAGTAACAGCACACTTTTCAAAACGTGTTTTTCAGCCCGAAATAAACGCGTTTTTTCAGACAACTGAATCCCCATGTAACAGCAAGACTCAGAGGAGCCCACACACTCAGATCTTAACCCCATTGTGCAGAAAGGGTCAAAACGTGTTTTTCAGCAGAAATAAACATGTTTCTGCAAGTTTGGTCAACCCCATGTAAGTTATGGGGCAGTAACAGAACACTTTTCAAAACGTGTTTTTCAGCCCGAAATAAACGCGTTTTTTCAGACAACTGAATCCCCATGCAACAGCAAGGCTCAGAAGAGCCCACACACTCAGCTCTTAACCCCAGTGTGCAGAAAGGGTCAAAACGTGTTTTTCAGCAGAAATAAACATGTTTCTGCAAGTTTGGTCAACCCCATGTAAGTTATGGGGCAGTAACAGAACACTTTTCAAAACGTGTTTTTCAGCCCGAAATAAACGCGTTTTTTCAGATAACTGAATCCCCATGTAACAGCAAGGCTCAGAGGAGCCCACACACTCAGCTCTTAACCCAAGTGTGCAGAAAGGGTCAAAACGTGTTTTTCAGCAGAAATAAACATGTTTCTGCAAGTTTGGTCAACCCCATGTAAGTTATGGGGCAGTAACAGAACACTTTTCAAAACGTGTTTTTCAGCCCGAAATAAACGCGTTTTTTCAGACAACTGAATCACCATGTAACAGCAAGGCTCAGAGGAGCCCACACACTCAGCTCTTAACCCCAGTGTGCAGGAAGGGTCAAAACGTGTTTTTCAGCAGAAATAAACATGTTTCTGCAAGTTTGGTCAACCCCATGTAAGTTATGGGGCAGTAACAGAACACTTTTCAAAACGTGTTTTTCAGCCCGAAATAAACGCGTTTTTTCAGACAACTGAATCCCAATGTAACAGCAAGGCTCAGAGGAGCCCACACACTCAGCTCTTAGCCCCAGTGTGCAGAAAGTGTCAAAACGTGTTTTTCAGCAGAAATAAACATGTTTCTGCAAGTTTGGTCAACCCCATGTAAGTTATGGGACAGTAACAGCACACTTTTCAAAACGTGTTTTTCAGCCCGAAATAAACGCGTTTTTTCAGACAACTGAATCCCCATGTAACAGCAAGGCTCAGAGGAGCCCACACACTCAGATCTTAACCCCAGTGTGCAGAAAGGGTCAAAACGTGTTTTTCAGCAGAAATAAACATGTTTCTGCAAGTTTGGTCAACAACATGTAAGTTATGGGGCAGTAACAGAACACTTTTCAAAACGTGTTTTTCAGCCCGAAATAAACGCGTTTTTTCAGACAACTGAATCCCCATGTAACAGCAAGGCTCAGAGGATCCCACACACTCAGATCTTAACCCCAGTGTGCAGAAAGGGTCAAAACGTGTTTTTCAGCAGAAATAAACATGTTTCTGCAAGTTTGGTCAACCCCATGTAAGTTATGGGGCAGTAACAGAACACTTTTCAAAACGTGTTTTTCAGCCCGAAATAAACGCGTTTTTTCAGACAACTGAATCCCCATGCAACAGCAAGGCTCAGAAGAGCCCACACACTCAGCTCTTAACCCCAGTGTGCAGAAAGAGTCAAAACGTGTTTTTCAGCAGAAATAAACATGTTTCTGCAATTTTGGTCAACCCCATGTAAGTTATGGGGCAGTAACAGCACACTTTTCAAAACGTGTTTTTCAGCCCGAAATAAACGCGTTTTTTCAGACAACTGAATCCCCATGTAACAGCAAGGCTCAGAGGAGCCCACACACTCAGATCTTAACCCCAGTGTGCAGAAAGGGTCAAAACGTGTTTTTCAGCAGAAATAAACATGTTTCTGCAAGTTTGGTCAACCCCATGTAAGTTATGGGACAGTAACAGCACACTTTTCAAAACGTGTTTTTCAGCCCGAAATAAACGCGTTTTTTCAGACAACTGAATCCCCATGTAACAGCAAGACTCAGAGGAGCCCACACACTCAGATCTTAACCCCAGTGTGCAGAAAGGGTCAAAACGTGTTTTTCAGCAGAAATAAACATGTTTCTGCAAGTTTGGTCAACCCCATGTAAGTTATGGGGCAGTAACAGAACACTTTTCAAAACGTGTTTTTCAGCCCGAAATAAACGCGTTTTTTCAGACAACTGAATCCCCATGCAACAGCAAGGCTCAGAAGAGCCCACACACTCAGCTCTTAACCCCAGTGTGCAGAAAGAGTCAAAACGTGTTTTTCAGCAGAAATAAACATGTTTCTGCAAGTTTGGTCAACCCCATGTAAGTTATGGGACAGTAACAGCACACTTTTCAAAACGTGTTTTTCAGCCCGAAATAAACGCGTTTTTTCAGACAACTGAATCCCCATGTAACAGCAAGGCTCAGAGGATCCCACACACTCAGATCTTAACCCCAGTGTGCAGAAAGGGTCAAAACGTGTTTTTCAGCAGAAATAAACATGTTTCTGCAAGTTTGGTCAACCCCATGTAAGTTATGGGGCAGTAACAGAACACTTTTCAAAACGTGTTTTTCAGCCCGAAATAAACGCGTTTTTTCAGACAACTGAATCCCCATGCAACAGCAAGGCTCAGAAGAGCCCACACACTCAGCTCTTAACCCCAGTGTGCAGAAAGAGTCAAAACGTGTTTTTCAGCAGAAATAAACATGTTTCTGCAATTTTGGTCAACCCCATGTAAGTTATGGGGCAGTAACAGCACACTTTTCAAAACGTGTTTTTCAGCCCGAAATAAACGCGTTTTTTCAGACAACTGAATCCCCATGTAACAGCAAGGCTCAGAGGAGCCCACACACGCAGATCTTAACCCCAGTGTGCAGAAAGGGTCAAAACGTGTTTTTCAGCAGAAATAAACATGTTTCTGCAAGTTTAGTCAACCCCATGTAAGTTATGGGACAGTAACAGCACACTTTTCAAAACGTGTTTTTCAGCCCGAAATAAACGCGTTTTTTCAGACAACTGAATCCCCATGTAACAGCAAGACTCAGAGGAGCCCACACACTCAGATCTTAACCCCAGTGTGCAGAAAGGGTCAAAACGTGTTTTTCAGCAGAAATAAACATGTTTCTGCAAGTTTGGTCAACCCCATGTAAGTTATGGGGCAGTAACAGAACACTTTTCAAAACGTGTTTTTCAGCCCGAAATAAACGCGTTTTTTCAGACAACTGAATCCCCATGTAACAGCAAGGTTCAGAAGAGCCCACACTCTCAGCTCTTAACCCCAGTGTGCAGGAAGGGTCAAAACGTGTTTTTCAGCAGAAATAAACATGTTTCTGCAAGTTTGGTCAACCCCATGTAAGTTATGGGGCAGTAACAGAACACTTTTCAAAACGTGTTTTTCAGCCCGAAATAAACGCGTTTTTTCAGACAACTGAATCCCCATGTAACAGCAAGGTTCAGAAGAGCCCACACTCTCAGCTCTTAACCCCAGTGTGCAGGAAGGGTCAAAACGTGTTTTTCAGCAGAAATAAACATGTTTCTGCAAGTTTGGTCAACCCCATGTAAGTTATGGGGCAGTAACAGAACACTTTTCAAAACGTGTTTTTCAGCCCGAAATAAACGCGTTTTTTCAGACAACTGAATCACCATGTAACAGCAAGGCTCAGAGGAGCCCACACACTCAGCTCTTAACCCCAGTGTGCAGAAAGAGTCAAAACGTGTTTTTCAGCAGAAATAAACATGTTTCTGCAAGTTTGGTCAACCCCATGTAAGTTATGGGGCAGTAACAGAACACTTTTCAAAACGTGTTTTTCAGCCCGAAATAAACGCGTTTTTTCAGACAACTGAATCCCCATGTAACAGCAAGGCTCAGAGGAGCCCACACACTCAGCTCTTAGCCCCAGTGTGCAGAAAGTGTCAAAACGTGTTTTTCAGCAGAAATAAACATGTTTCTGCAAGTTTGGTCAACCCCATGTAAGTTATGGGACAGTAACAGCACACTTTTCAAAACGTGTTTTTCAGCCCGAAATAAACGCGTTTTTTCAGACAACTGAATCACCATGTAACAGCAAGGCTCAGAAGAGCCCACACACTCAGCTCTTAACCCCAGTGTGCAGGAAGGGTCAAAACGTGTTTTTCAGCAGAAATAAACATGTTTCTGCAAGTTTGGTCAACCCCATGTAAGTTATGGGGCAGTAACAGAACACTTTTCAAAACGTGTTTTTCAGCCCGAAATAAACGCGTTTTTTCAGACAACTGAATCCCCATGCAACAGCAAGGCTCAGAAGAGCCCACACACTCAGCTCTTAACCCCAGTGTGCAGAAAGAGTCAAAACGTGTTTTTCAGCAGAAATAAACATGTTTCTGCAAGTTTGGTCAACCCCATGTAAGTTATGGGGCAGTAACAGAACACTTTTCAAAACGTGTTTTTCAGCCCGAAATAAACGCGTTTTTTCAGACAACTGAATCCCAATGTAACAGCAAGGCTCAGAGGAGCCCACACACTCAGTTCTTAGCCCCAGTGTGCAGAAAGTGTCAAAACGTGTTTTTCAGCAGAAATAAACATGTTTCTGCAAGTTTGGTCAACCCCATGTAAGTTATGGGACAGTAACAGCACACTTTTCAAAACGTGTTTTTCAGCCCGAAATAAACGCGTTTTTTCAGACAACTGAATCCCCATGTAACAGCAAGGCTCAGAGGAGCCCACACACTCAGATCTTAACCCCAGTGTGCAGAAAGGGTCAAAACGTGTTTTTCAGCAGAAATAAACATGTTTCTGCAAGTTTGGTCAACCCCATGTAAGTTATGGGGCAGTAACAGAACACTTTTCAAAACGTGTTTTTCAGCCCGAAATAAACGCGTTTTTTCAGACAACTGAATCCCCATGCAACAGCAAGGCTCAGAAGAGCCCACACACTCAGCTCTTAACCCCAGTGTGCAGAAAGAGTCAAAACGTGTTTTTCAGCAGAAATAAACATGTTTCTGCAATTTTGGTCAACCCCATGTAAGTTATGGGGCAGTAACAGCACACTTTTCAAAACGTGTTTTTCAGCCCGAAATAAACGCGTTTTTTCAGACAACTGAATCCCCATGTAACAGCAAGGCTCAGAGGAGCCCACACACTCAGATCTTAACCCCAGTGTGCAGAAAGGGTCAAAACGTGTTTTTCAGCAGAAATAAACATGTTTCTGCAAGTTTGGTCAACCCCATGTAAGTTATGGGACAGTAACAGCACACTTTTCAAAACGTGTTTTTCAGCCCGAAATAAACGCGTTTTTTCAGACAACTGAATCCCCATGTAACAGCAAGACTCAGAGGAGCCCACACACTCAGATCTTAACCCCAGTGTGCAGAAAGGGTCAAAACGTGTTTTTCAGCAGAAATAAACATGTTTCTGCAAGTTTGGTCAACCCCATGTAAGTTATGGGGCAGTAACAGAACACTTTTCAAAACGTGTTTTTCAGCCCGAAATAAACGCGTTTTTTCAGACAACTGAATCCCCATGCAACAGCAAGGCTCAGAAGAGCCCACACACTCAGCTCTTAACCCCAGTGTGCAGGAAGGGTCAAAACGTGTTTTTCAGCAGAAATAAACATGTTTCTGCAAGTTTGGTCAACCCCATGTAAGTTATGGGGCAGTAACAGAACACTTTTCAAAACGTGTTTTTCAGCCCGAAATAAACGCGTTTTTTCAGACAACTGAATCCCCATGCAACAGCAAGGCTCAGAAGAGCCCACACACTCAGCTCTTAACCCCAGTGTGCAGAAAGAGTCAAAACGTGTTTTTCAGCAGAAATAAACATGTTTCTGCAAGTTTGGTCAACCCCATGTAAGTTATGGGCCAGTAACAGAACACTTTTCAAAACGTGTTTTTCAGCCCGAAATAAACGCGTTTTTTCAGACAACTGAATCACCATGTAACAGCAAGGCTCAGAGGAGCCCACACACTCAGCTCTTAACCCCAGTGTGCAGGAAGGGTCAAAACGTGTTTTTCAGCAGAAATAAACATGTTTCTGCAAGTTTGGTCAACCCCATGTAAGTTATGGGGCAGTAACAGAACACTTTTCAATACGTGTTTTTCAGCCCGAAATAAACGCGTTTTTTCAGACAACTGAATCCCCATGCAACAGCAAGGCTCAGAAGAGCCCACACACTCAGCTCTTAACCCCAGTGTGCAGGAAGGGTCAAAACGTGTTTTTCAGCAGAAATAAACATGTTTCTGCAAGTTTGGTCAACCCCATGTAAGTTATGGGGCAGTAACAGAACACTTTTCAAAACGTGTTTTTCAGCCCGAAATAAACGCGTTTTTTCAGACAACTGAATCCCCATGCAACAGCAAGGCTCAGAAGAGCCCACACACTCAGCTCTTAACCCCAGTGTGCAGAAAGAGTCAAAACGTGTTTTTCAGCAGAAATAAACATGTTTCTGCAAGTTTGGTCAACCCCATGTAAGTTATGGGCCAGTAACAGAACACTTTTCAAAACGTGTTTTTCAGCCCGAAATAAACGCGTTTTTTCAGACAACTGAATCCCCATGCAACAGCAAGGCTCAGAAGAGCCCACACACTCAGCTCTTAACCCCAGTGTGCAGAAAGAGTCAAAACGTGTTTTTCAGCAGAAATAAACATGTTTCTGCAAGTTTGGTCAACCCCATGTAAGTTATGGGGCAGTAACAGAACACTTTTCAAAACGTGTTTTTCAGCCCGAAATAAACGCGTTTTTTCAGACAACTGAATCCCAATGTAACAGCAAGGCTCAGAGGAGCCCACACACTCAGCTCTTAGCCCCAGTGTGCAGAAAGTGTCAAAACGTGTTTTTCAGCAGAAATAAACATGTTTCTGCAAGTTTGGTCAACCCCATGTAAGTTATGGGACAGTAACAGCACACTTTTCAAAACGTGTTTTTCAGCCCGAAATAAACACGTTTTTTCAGACAACTGAATCCCCATGTAACAGCAAGGCTCAGAGGAGCCCACACACTCAGATCTTAACCCCAGTGTGCAGAAAGGGTCAAAACGTGTTTTTCAGCAGAAATAAACATGTTTCTGCAAGTTTGGTCAACCCCATGTAAGTTATGGGGCAGTAACAGAACACTTTTCAAAACGTGTTTTTCAGCCCGAAATAAACGCGTTTTTTCAGACAACTGAATCCCCATGCAACAGCAAGGCTCAGAAGAGCCCACACACTCAGCTCTTAACCCCAGTGTGCAGAAAGAGTCAAAACGTGTTTTTCAGCAGAAATAAACATGTTTCTGCAATTTTGGTCAAGCCCATGTAAGTTATGGGGCAGTAACAGCACACTTTTCAAAACGTGTTTTTCAGCCCGAAATAAACGCGTTTTTTCAGACAACTGAATCCCCATGTAACAGCAAGGCTCAGAGGAGCCCACACACTCAGATCTTAACCCCAGTGTGCAGAAAGGGTCAAAACGTGTTTTTCAGCAGAAATAAACATGTTTCTGCAAGTTTGGTCAACCCCATGTAAGTTATGGGACAGTAACAGCACACTTTTCAAAACGTGTTTTTCAGCCCGAAATAAACGCGTTTTTTCAGACAACTGAATCCCCATGCAACAGCAAGGCTCAGAAGAGCCCACACACTCAGCTCTTAACCCCAGTGTGCAGAAAGAGTCAAAACGTGTTTTTCAGCAGAAATAAACATGTTTCTGCAAGTTTGGTCAACCCCATGTAAGTTATGGGGCAGTAACAGAACACTTTTCAAAACGTGTTTTTCAGCCCGAAATAAACGCGTTTTTTCAGACAACTGAATCCCAATGTAACAGCAAGGCTCAGAGGAGCCCACACACTCAGCTCTTAGCCCCAGTGTGCAGAAAGTGTCAAAACGTGTTTTTCAGCAGAAATAAACATGTTTCTGCAAGTTTGGTCAACCCCATGTAAGTTATGGGACAGTAACAGCACACTTTTCAAAACGTGTTTTTCAGCCCGAAATAAACGCGTTTTTTCAGACAACTGAATCCCCATGTAACAGCAAGGCTCAGAGGAGCCCACACACTCAGATCTTAACCCCAGTGTGCAGAAAGGGTCAAAACGTGTTTTTCAGCAGAAATAAACATGTTTCTGCAAGTTTGGTCAACCCCATGTAAGTTATGGGGCAGTAACAGAACACTTTTCAAAACGTGTTTTTCATCCCGAAATAAACGCGTTTTTTCAGACAACTGAATCCCCATGCAACAGCAAGGCTCAGAAGAGCCCACACACTCAGCTCTTAACCCCAGTGTGCAGAAAGAGTCAAAACGTGTTTTTCAGCAGAAATAAACGTTTCTGCAATTTTGGTCAACCCCATGTAAGTTATGGGGCAGTAACAGCACACTTTTCAAAACGTGTTTTTCAGCCCGAAATAAACGCGTTTTTTCAGACAACTGAATCCCCATGTAACAGCAAGGCTCAGAGGAGCCCACACACTCAGATCTTAACCCCAGTGTGCAGAAAGGGTCAAGACGTGTTTTTCAGCAGAAATAAACATGTTTCTGCAAGTTTGGTCAACCCCATGTAAGTTATAGGACAGTAACAGCACACTTTTCAAAACGTGTTTTTCAGCCCGAAATAAACGCGTTTTTTCAGACAACTGAATCCCCATGCAACAGCAAGGCTCAGAAGAGCCCACACACTCAGCTCTTAACCCCAGTGTGCAGAAAGAGTCAAAACGTGTTTTTCAGCAGAAATAAACATGTTTCTGCAAGTTTGGTCAACCCCATGTAAGTTATGGGCCAGTAACAGAACACTTTTCAAAACGTGTTTTTCAGCCCGAAATAAACGCGTTTTTTCAGACAACTGAATCCCCATGCAACAGCAAGGCTCAGAAGAGCCCACACACTCAGCTCTTAACCCCAGTGTGCAGAAAGAGTCAAAACGTGTTTTTCAGCAGAAATAAACATGTTTCTGCAAGTTTGGTCAACCCCATGTAAGTTATGGGGCAGTAACAGAACACTTTTCAAAACGTGTTTTTCAGCCCGAAATAAACGCGTTTTTTCAGACAACTGAATCCCAATGTAACAGCAAGGCTCAGAGGAGCCCACACACTCAGCTCTTAGCCCCAGTGTGCAGAAAGTGTCAAAACGTGTTTTTCAGCAGAAATAAACATGTTTCTGCAAGTTTGGTCAACCCCATGTAAGTTATGGGACAGTAACAGCACACTTTTCAAAACGTGTTTTTCAGCCCGAAATAAACACGTTTTTTCAGACAACTGAATCCCCATGTAACAGCAAGGCTCAGAGGAGCCCACACACTCAGATCTTAACCCCAGTGTGCAGAAAGGGTCAAAACGTGTTTTTCAGCAGAAATAAACATGTTTCTGCAAGTTTGGTCAACCCCATGTAAGTTATGGGGCAGTAACAGAACACTTTTCAAAACGTGTTTTTCAGCCCGAAATAAACGCGTTTTTTCAGACAACTGAATCCCCATGCAACAGCAAGGCTCAGAAGAGCCCACACACTCAGCTCTTAACCCCAGTGTGCAGAAAGAGTCAAAACGTGTTTTTCAGCAGAAATAAACATGTTTCTGCAATTTTGGTCAAGCCCATGTAAGTTATGGGGCAGTAACAGCACACTTTTCAAAACGTGTTTTTCAGCCCGAAATAAACGCGTTTTTTCAGACAACTGAATCCCCATGTAACAGCAAGGCTCAGAGGAGCCCACACACTCAGATCTTAACCCCAGTGTGCAGAAAGGGTCAAAACGTGTTTTTCAGCAGAAATAAACATGTTTCTGCAAGTTTGGTCAACCCCATGTAAGTTATGGGACAGTAACAGCACACTTTTCAAAACGTGTTTTTCAGCCCGAAATAAACGCGTTTTTTCAGACAACTGAATCCCCATGCAACAGCAAGGCTCAGAAGAGCCCACACACTCAGCTCTTAACCCCAGTGTGCAGAAAGAGTCAAAACGTGTTTTTCAGCAGAAATAAACATGTTTCTGCAAGTTTGGTCAACCCCATGTAAGTTATGGGGCAGTAACAGAACACTTTTCAAAACGTGTTTTTCAGCCCGAAATAAACGCGTTTTTTCAGACAACTGAATCCCAATGTAACAGCAAGGCTCAGAGGAGCCCACACACTCAGCTCTTAGCCCCAGTGTGCAGAAAGTGTCAAAACGTGTTTTTCAGCAGAAATAAACATGTTTCTGCAAGTTTGGTCAACCCCATGTAAGTTATGGGACAGTAACAGCACACTTTTCAAAACGTGTTTTTCAGCCCGAAATAAACGCGTTTTTTCAGACAACTGAATCCCCATGTAACAGCAAGGCTCAGAGGAGCCCACACACTCAGATCTTAACCCCAGTGTGCAGAAAGGGTCAAAACGTGTTTTTCAGCAGAAATAAACATGTTTCTGCAAGTTTGGTCAACCCCATGTAAGTTATGGGGCAGTAACAGAACACTTTTCAAAACGTGTTTTTCATCCCGAAATAAACGCGTTTTTTCAGACAACTGAATCCCCATGCAACAGCAAGGCTCAGAAGAGCCCACACACTCAGCTCTTAACCCCAGTGTGCAGAAAGAGTCAAAACGTGTTTTTCAGCAGAAATAAACGTTTCTGCAATTTTGGTCAACCCCATGTAAGTTATGGGGCAGTAACAGCACACTTTTCAAAACGTGTTTTTCAGCCCGAAATAAACGCGTTTTTTCAGACAACTGAATCCCCATGTAACAGCAAGGCTCAGAGGAGCCCACACACTCAGATCTTAACCCCAGTGTGCAGAAAGGGTCAAGACGTGTTTTTCAGCAGAAATAAACATGTTTCTGCAAGTTTGGTCAACCCCATGTAAGTTATAGGACAGTAACAGCACACTTTTCAAAACGTGTTTTTCAGCCCGAAATAAACGCGTTTTTTCAGACAACTGAATCCCCATGCAACAGCAAGGCTCAGAAGAGCCCACACACTCAGCTCTTAACCCCAGTGTGCAGAAAGAGTCAAAACGTGTTTTTCAGCAGAAATAAACATGTTTCTGCAAGTTTGGTCAACCCCATGTAAGTTATGGGGCAGTAACAGAACACTTTTCAAAACGTGTTTTTCAGCCCGAAATAAACGCGTTTTTTCAGACAACTGAATCCCAATGTAACAGCAAGGCTCAGAGGAGCCCACACACTCAGCTCTTAGCCCCAGTGTGCAGAAAGTGTCAAAACGTGTTTTTCAGCAGAAATAAACATGTTTCTGCAAGTTTGGTCAACCCCATGTAAGTTATGGGACAGTAACAGCACACTTTTCAAAACGTGTTTTTCAGCCCGAAATAAACGCGTTTTTTCAGACAACTGAATCCCCATGTAACAGCAAGGCTCAGAGGATCCCACACACTCAGATCTTAACCCCAGTGTGCAGAAAGGGTCAAAACGTGTTTTTCAGCAGAAATAAACATGTTTCTGCAAGTTTGGTCAACCCCATGTAAGTTATGGGGCAGTAACAGAACACTTTTCAAAACGTGTTTTTCAGCCCGAAATAAACGCGTTTTTTCAGACAACTGAATCCCCATGTAACAGCAATGCTCAGAGGAGCCCACACACTCAGCTCTTAACCCCAGTGTGCAGAAAGGGTCAAAACGTGTTTTTCAGCAGAAATAAACATGTTTCTGCAAGTTTGGTCAACCCCATGTAAGTTATGGGGCAGTAACAGCACACTTTTCAAAACGTGTTTTTCAGCCCGAAATAAACGCGTTTTTTCAGACAACTGAATCCCCATGCAACAGCAAGGCTCAGAAGAGCCCACACACTCAGCTCTTAACCCCAGTGTGCAGAAAGAGTAAAAACGTGTTTTTCAGCAGAAATAAACATGTTTCTGCAATTTTGGTCAACCCCATGTAAGTTATGGGGCAGTAACAGCACACTTTTCAAAACGTGTTTTTCAGCCCGAAATAAACGCGTTTTTTCAGACAACTGAATCCCCATGTAACAGCAAGGCTCAGAGGAGCCCACACACTCAGATCTTAACCCCAGTGTGCAGAAAGGGTCAAAACGTGTTTTTCAGCAGAAATAAACATGTTTCTGCAAGTTTGGTCAACCCCATGTAAGTTATGGGACAGTAACAGCACACTTTTCAAAACGTGTTTTTCAGCCCGAAATAAACGCGTTTTTTCAGACAACTGAATCCCCATGCAACAGCAAGGCTCAGAAGAGCCCACACACTCAGCTCTTAACCCCAGTGTGCAGAAAGAGTCAAAACGTGTTTTTCAGCAGAAATAAACATGTTTCTGCAAGTTTGGTCAACCCCATGTAAGTTATGGGGCAGTAACAGAACACTTTTCAAAACGTGTTTTTCAGCCCGAAATAAACGCGTTTTTTCAGACAACTGAATCCCAATGTAACAGCAAGGCTCAGAGGAGCCCACACACTCAGCTCTTAGCCCCAGTGTGCAGAAAGTGTCAAAACGTGTTTTTCAGCAGAAATAAACATGTTTCTGCAAGTTTGGTCAACCCCATGTAAGTTATGGGACAGTAACAGCACACTTTTCAAAACGTGTTTTTCAGCCCGAAATAAACGCGTTTTTTCAGACAACTGAATCCCCATGTAACAGCAAGGCTCAGAGGAGCCCACACACTCAGATCTTAACCCCAGTGTGCAGAAAGGGTCAAAACGTGTTTTTCAGCAGAAATAAACATGTTTCTGCAAGTTTGGTCAACCCCATGTAAGTTATGGGGCAGTAACAGAACACTTTTCAAAACGTGTTTTTCAGCCCGAAATAAACGCGTTTTTTCAGACAACTGAATCCCCATGTAACAGCAAGGCTCAGAGGAGCCCACACACTCAGCTCTTAACCCCAGTGTGCAGAAAGGGTCAAAACGTGTTTTTCAGCAGAAATAAACATGTTTCTGCAAGTTTGGTCAACCCCATGTAAGTTATGGGGCAGTAACAGAACACTTTTCAAAACGTGTTTTTCAGCCCGAAAAAAACGCGTTTTTTCAGACAACTGAATCCCCATGTAACAGCAAGGCTCAGAGGAGCCCACACACTCAGCTCTTAACCCCAGTGTGCAGAAAGGGTCAAAACGTGTTTTTCAGCAGAAATAAACATGTTTCTGCAAGTTTGGTCAACCCCATGTAAGTTATGGGACAGTAACAGCACACTTTTCAAAACGTGTTTTTCAGCCCGAAATAAACGCGTTTTTTCAGACAACTGAATCCCCATGCAACAGCAAGGCTCAGAAGAGCCCACACACTCAGCTCTTAACCCCAGTGTGCAGAAAGAGTCAAAACGTGTTTTTCAGCAGAAATAAACATGTTTCTGCAAGTTTGGTCAACCCCATGTAAGTTATGGGGCAGTAACAGAACACTTTTCAAAACGTGTTTTTCAGCCCGAAATAAACGCGTTTTTTCAGACAACTGAATCCCAATGTAACAGCAAGGCTCAGAGGAGCCCACACACTCAGCTCTTAGCCCCAGTGTGCAGAAAGTGTCAAAACGTGTTTTTCAGCAGAAATAAACATGTTTCTGCAAGTTTGGTCAACCCCATGTAAGTTATGGGACAGTAACAGCACACTTTTCAAAACGTGTTTTTCAGCCCGAAATAAACGCGTTTTTTCAGACAACTGAATCCCCATGTAACAGCAAGGCTCAGAGGAGCCCACACACTCAGATCTTAACCCCAGTGTGCAGAAAGGGTCAAAACGTGTTTTTCAGCAGAAATAAACATGTTTCTGCAAGTTTGGTCAACCCCATGTAAGTTATGGGGCAGTAACAGAACACTTTTCAAAACGTGTTTTTCAGCCCGAAATAAACGCGTTTTTTCAGACAACTGAATCCCCATGTAACAGCAAGGCTCAGAGGAGCCCACACACTCAGCTCTTAACCCCAGTGTGCAGAAAGGGTCAAAACGTGTTTTTCAGCAGAAATAAACATGTTTCTGCAAGTTTGGTCAACCCCATGTAAGTTATGGGGCAGTAACAGAACACTTTTCAAAACGTGTTTTTCAGCCCGAAAAAAACGCGTTTTTTCAGACAACTGAATCCCCATGTAACAGCAAGGCTCAGAGGAGCCCACACACTCAGCTCTTAACCCCAGTGTGCAGAAAGGGTCAAAACGTGTTTTTCAGCAGAAATAAACATGTTTCTGCAAGTTTGGTCAACCCCATGTAAGTTATGGGGCAGTAACAGAACACTTTTCAAAACGTGTTTTTCAGCCCGAAATAAACGCGTTTTTTCAGACAACTGAATCACCATGTAACAGCAAAGCTCAGAGGAGCCCACACACTCAGCTCTTAACCCCAGTGTGCAGGAAGGGTCAAAACGTGTTTTTCAGCAGAAATAAACATGTTTCTGCAAGTTTGGTCAACCCCATGTAAGTTATGGGGCAGTAACAGAACACTTTTCAAAACGTGTTTTTCAGCCCGAAATAAACGCGTTTTTTCAGACAACTGAATCCCCATGCAACAGCAAGGCTCAGAAGAGCCCACACACTCAGCTCTTAACCCCAGTGTGCAGAAAGAGTCAAAACGTGTTTTTCAGCAGAAATAAACATGTTTCTGCAATTTTGGTCAAGCCCATGTAAGTTATGGGGCAGTAACAGCACACTTTTCAAAACGTGTTTTTCAGCCCGAAATAAACGCGTTTTTTCAGACAACTGAATCCCCATGTAACAGCAAGGCTCAGAGGAGCCCACACACTCAGATCTTAACCCCAGTGTGCAGAAAGGGTCAAAACGTGTTTTTCAGCAGAAATAAACATGTTTCTGCAAGTTTGGTCAACCCCATGTAAGTTATGGGACAGTAACAGCACACTTTTCAAAACGTGTTTTTCAGCCCGAAATAAACGCGTTTTTTCAGACAACTGAATCCCCATGCAACAGCAAGGCTCAGAAGAGCCCACACACTCAGCTCTTAACCCCAGTGTGCAGAAAGAGTCAAAACGTGTTTTTCAGCAGAAATAAACATGTTTCTGCAAGTTTGGTCAACCCCATGTAAGTTATGGGGCAGTAACAGAACACTTTTCAAAACGTGTTTTTCAGCCCGAAATAAACGCGTTTTTTCAGACAACTGAATCCCCATGCAACAGCAAGGCTCAGAAGAGCCCACACACTCAGCTCTTAAACCCAGTGTGCAGGAAGGGTCAAAACGTGTTTTTCAGCAGAAATAAACATGTTTCTGCAAGTTTGGTCAACCCCATGTAAGTTATGGGGCAGTAACAGAACACTTTTCAAAACGTGTTTTTCAGCCCGAAATAAACGCGTTTTTTCAGACAACTGAATCCCAATGTAACAGCAAGGCTCAGAGGAGCCCACACACTCAGCTCTTAGCCCCAGTGTGCAGAAAGTGTCAAAACGTGTTTTTCAGCAGAAATAAACATGTTTCTGCAAGTTTGGTCAACCCCATGTAAGTTATGGGACAGTAACAGCACACTTTTCAAAACGTGTTTTTCAGCCCGAAATAAACGCGTTTTTTCAGACAACTGAATCCCCATGTAACAGCAAGGCTCAGAGGAGCCCACACACTCAGATCTTAACCCCAGTGTGCAGAAAGGGTCAAAACGTGTTTTTCAGCAGAAATAAACATGTTTCTGCAAGTTTGGTCAACCCCATGTAAGTTATGGGGCAGTAACAGAACACTTTTCAAAACGTGTTTTTCAGCCCGAAATAAACGCGTTTTTTCAGACAACTGAATCCCCATGTAACAGCATGGCTCAGAGGAGCCCACACACTCAGCTCTTAACCCCAGTGTGCAGAAAGGGTCAAAACGTGTTTTTCAGCAGAAATAAACATGTTTCTGCAAGTTTGGTCAACCCCATGTAAGTTATGGGGCAGTAACAGAACACTTTTCAAAACGTGTTTTTCAGCCCGAAAAAAACGCGTTTTTTCAGACAACTGAATCCCCATGTAACAGCAAGGCTCAGAGGAGCCCACACACTCAGATCTTAACCCCAGTGTGCAGAAAGGGTCAAAACGTGTTTTTCAGCAGAAATAAACATGTTTCTGCAAGTTTGGTCAACCCCATGTAAGTTATGGGGCAGTAACAGAACACTTTTCAAAACGTGTTTTTCAGCCCGAAATAAACGCGTTTTTTCAGACAACTGAATCCCCATGTAACAGCAAGGCTCAGAGGAGCCCACACACTCAGATCTTAACCCCAGTGTGCAGAAAGGGTCAAAACGTGTTTTTCAGCAGAAATAAACATGTTTCTGCAAGTTTGGTCAACCCCATGTAAGTTATGGGACAGTAACAGCACACTTTTCAAAACGTGTTTTTCAGCCCGAAATAAACGCGTTTTTTCAGACAACTGAATCCCCATGCAACAGCAAGGCTCAGAAGAGCCCACACACTCAGCTCTTAACCCCAGTGTGCAGAAAGAGTCAAAACGTGTTTTTCAGCAGAAATAAACATGTTTCTGCAAGTTTGGTCAACCCCATGTAAGTTATGGGGCAGTAACAGAACACTTTTCAAAACGTGTTTTTCAGCCCGAAATAAACGCGTTTTTTCAGACAACTGAATCCCCATGCAACAGCAAGGCTCAGAAGAGCCCACACACTCAGCTCTTAAACCCAGTGTGCAGGAAGGGTCAAAACGTGTTTTTCAGCAGAAATAAACATGTTTCTGCAAGTTTGGTCAACCCCATGTAAGTTATGGGGCAGTAACAGAACACTTTTCAAAACGTGTTTTTCAGCCCGAAATAAACGCGTTTTTTCAGACAACTGAATCCCAATGTAACAGCAAGGCTCAGAGGAGCCCACACACTCAGCTCTTAGCCCCAGTGTGCAGAAAGTGTCAAAACGTGTTTTTCAGCAGAAATAAACATGTTTCTGCAAGTTTGGTCAACCCCATGTAAGTTATGGGACAGTAACAGCACACTTTTCAAAACGTGTTTTTCAGCCCGAAATAAACGCGTTTTTTCAGACAACTGAATCCCCATGTAACAGCAAGGCTCAGAGGAGCCCACACACTCAGATCTTAACCCCAGTGTGCAGAAAGGGTCAAAACGTGTTTTTCAGCAGAAATAAACATGTTTCTGCAAGTTTGGTCAACCCCATGTAAGTTATGGGGCAGTAACAGAACACTTTTCAAAACGTGTTTTTCAGCCCGAAATAAACGCGTTTTTTCAGACAACTGAATCCCCATGTAACAGCATGGCTCAGAGGAGCCCACACACTCAGCTCTTAACCCCAGTGTGCAGAAAGGGTCAAAACGTGTTTTTCAGCAGAAATAAACATGTTTCTGCAAGTTTGGTCAACCCCATGTAAGTTATGGGGCAGTAACAGAACACTTTTCAAAACGTGTTTTTCAGCCCGAAATAAACGCGTTTTTTCAGACAACTGAATCCCCATGCAACAGCAAGGCTCAGAAGAGCCCACACACTCAGCTCTTAAACCCAGTGTGCAGGAAGGGTCAAAACGTGTTTTTCAGCAGAAATAAACATGTTTCTGCAAGTTTGGTCAACCCCATGTAAGTTATGGGGCAGTAACAGAACACTTTTCAAAACGTGTTTTTCAGCCCGAAATAAACGCGTTTTTTCAGACAACTGAATCCCAATGTAACAGCAAGGCTCAGAGGAGCCCACACACTCAGCTCTTAGCCCCAGTGTGCAGAAAGTGTCAAAACGTGTTTTTCAGCAGAAATAAACATGTTTCTGCAAGTTTGGTCAACCCCATGTAAGTTATGGGACAGTAACAGCACACTTTTCAAAACGTGTTTTTCAGCCCGAAATAAACGCGTTTTTTCAGACAACTGAATCCCCATGTAACAGCAAGGCTCAGAGGAGCCCACACACTCAGATCTTAACCCCAGTGTGCAGAAAGGGTCAAAACGTGTTTTTCAGCAGAAATAAACATGTTTCTGCAAGTTTGGTCAACCCCATGTAAGTTATGGGGCAGTAACAGAACACTTTTCAAAACGTGTTTTTCAGCCCGAAATAAACGCGTTTTTTCAGACAACTGAATCCCCATGTAACAGCATGGCTCAGAGGAGCCCACACACTCAGCTCTTAACCCCAGTGTGCAGAAAGGGTCAAAACGTGTTTTTCAGCAGAAATAAACATGTTTCTGCAAGTTTGGTCAACCCCATGTAAGTTATGGGGCAGTAACAGAACACTTTTCAAAACGTGTTTTTCAGCCCGAAAAAAACGCGTTTTTTCAGACAACTGAATCCCCATGTAACAGCAAGGCTCAGAGGAGCCCACACACTCAGATCTTAACCCCAGTGTGCAGAAAGGGTCAAAACGTGTTTTTCAGCAGAAATAAACATGTTTCTGCAAGTTTGGTCAACCCCATGTAAGTTATGGGGCAGTAACAGAACACTTTTCAAAACGTGTTTTTCAGCCCGAAATAAACGCGTTTTTTCAGACAACTGAATCCCCATGTAACAGCAAGGCTCAGAGGAGCCCACACACTCAGATCTTAACCCCAGTGTGCAGAAAGGGTCAAAACGTGTTTTTCAGCAGAAATAAACATGTTTCTGCAAGTTTGGTCAACCCCATGTAAGTTATGGGACAGTAACAGCACACTTTTCAAAACGTGTTTTTCAGCCCGAAATAAACGCGTTTTTTCAGACAACTGAATCCCCATGCAACAGCAAGGCTCAGAAGAGCCCACACACTCAGCTCTTAACCCCAGTGTGCAGAAAGAGTCAAAACGTGTTTTTCAGCAGAAATAAACATGTTTCTGCAAGTTTGGTCAACCCCATGTAAGTTATGGGGCAGTAACAGAACACTTTTCAAAACGTGTTTTTCAGCCCGAAATAAACGCGTTTTTTCAGACAACTGAATCCCCATGCAACAGCAAGGCTCAGAAGAGCCCACACACTCAGCTCTTAAACCCAGTGTGCAGGAAGGGTCAAAACGTGTTTTTCAGCAGAAATAAACATGTTTCTGCAAGTTTGGTCAACCCCATGTAAGTTATGGGGCAGTAACAGAACACTTTTCAAAACGTGTTTTTCAGCCCGAAATAAACGCGTTTTTTCAGACAACTGAATCCCAATGTAACAGCAAGGCTCAGAGGAGCCCACACACTCAGCTCTTAGCCCCAGTGTGCAGAAAGTGTCAAAACGTGTTTTTCAGCAGAAATAAACATGTTTCTGCAAGTTTGGTCAACCCCATGTAAGTTATGGGACAGTAACAGCACACTTTTCAAAACGTGTTTTTCAGCCCGAAATAAACGCGTTTTTTCAGACAACTGAATCCCCATGTAACAGCAAGGCTCAGAGGAGCCCACACACTCAGATCTTAACCCCAGTGTGCAGAAAGGGTCAAAACGTGTTTTTCAGCAGAAATAAACATGTTTCTGCAAGTTTGGTCAACCCCATGTAAGTTATGGGGCAGTAACAGAACACTTTTCAAAACGTGTTTTTCAGCCCGAAATAAACGCGTTTTTTCAGACAACTGAATCCCCATGTAACAGCATGGCTCAGAGGAGCCCACACACTCAGCTCTTAACCCCAGTGTGCAGAAAGGGTCAAAACGTGTTTTTCAGCAGAAATAAACATGTTTCTGCAAGTTTGGTCAACCCCATGTAAGTTATGGGGCAGTAACAGAACACTTTTCAAAACGTGTTTTTCAGCCCGAAAAAAACGCGTTTTTTCAGACAACTGAATCCCCATGTAACAGCAAGGCTCAGAGGAGCCCACACACTCAGATCTTAACCCCAGTGTGCAGAAAGGGTCAAAACGTGTTTTTCAGCAGAAATAAACATGTTTCTGCAAGTTTGGTCAACCCCATGTAAGTTATGGGGCAGTAACAGAACACTTTTCAAAACGTGTTTTTCAGCCCGAAATAAACGCGTTTTTTCAGACAACTGAATCCCCATGTAACAGCAAGGCTCAGAGGAGCCCACACACTCAGCTCTTAACCCCAGTGTGCAGAAAGGGTCAAAACGTGTTTTTCAGCAGAAATAAACATGTTTCTGCAAGTTTGGTCAACCCCATGTAAGTTATGGGGCAGTAACAGAACACTTTTCAAAACGTGTTTTTCAGCCCGAAAAAAACGCGTTTTTTCAGACAACTGAATCCCCATGTAACAGCAAGGCTCAGAGGAGCCCACACACTCAGCTCTTAACCCCAGTGTGCAGAAAGGGTCAAAACGTGTTTTTCAGCAGAAATAAACATGTTTCTGCAAGTTTGGTCAACCCCATGTAAGTTATGGGGCAGTAACAGAACACTTTTCAAAACGTGTTTTTCAGCCCGAAATAAACGCGTTTTTTCAGACAACTGAATCACCATGTAACAGCAAAGCTCAGAGGAGCCCACACACTCAGCTCTTAACCCCAGTGTGCAGGAAGGGTCAAAACGTGTTTTTCAGCAGAAATAAACATGTTTCTGCAAGTTTGGTCAACCCCATGTAAGTTATGGGGCAGTAACAGAACACTTTTCAAAACGTGTTTTTCAGCCCGAAATAAACGCGTTTTTTCAGACAACTGAATCCCCATGCAACAGCAAGGCTCAGAAGAGCCCACACACTCAGCTCTTAACCCCAGTGTGCAGAAAGAGTCAAAACGTGTTTTTCAGCAGAAATAAACATGTTTCTGCAATTTTGGTCAAGCCCATGTAAGTTATGGGGCAGTAACAGCACACTTTTCAAAACGTGTTTTTCAGCCCGAAATAAACGCGTTTTTTCAGACAACTGAATCCCCATGTAACAGCAAGGCTCAGAGGAGCCCACACACTCAGATCTTAACCCCAGTGTGCAGAAAGGGTCAAAACGTGTTTTTCAGCAGAAATAAACATGTTTCTGCAAGTTTGGTCAACCCCATGTAAGTTATGGGACAGTAACAGCACACTTTTCAAAACGTGTTTTTCAGCCCGAAATAAACGCGTTTTTTCAGACAACTGAATCCCCATGCAACAGCAAGGCTCAGAAGAGCCCACACACTCAGCTCTTAACCCCAGTGTGCAGAAAGAGTCAAAACGTGTTTTTCAGCAGAAATAAACATGTTTCTGCAAGTTTGGTCAACCCCATGTAAGTTATGGGGCAGTAACAGAACACTTTTCAAAACGTGTTTTTCAGCCCGAAATAAACGCGTTTTTTCAGACAACTGAATCCCCATGCAACAGCAAGGCTCAGAAGAGCCCACACACTCAGCTCTTAAACCCAGTGTGCAGGAAGGGTCAAAACGTGTTTTTCAGCAGAAATAAACATGTTTCTGCAAGTTTGGTCAACCCCATGTAAGTTATGGGGCAGTAACAGAACACTTTTCAAAACGTGTTTTTCAGCCCGAAATAAACGCGTTTTTTCAGACAACTGAATCCCAATGTAACAGCAAGGCTCAGAGGAGCCCACACACTCAGCTCTTAGCCCCAGTGTGCAGAAAGTGTCAAAACGTGTTTTTCAGCAGAAATAAACATGTTTCTGCAAGTTTGGTCAACCCCATGTAAGTTATGGGACAGTAACAGCACACTTTTCAAAACGTGTTTTTCAGCCCGAAATAAACGCGTTTTTTCAGACAACTGAATCCCCATGTAACAGCAAGGCTCAGAGGAGCCCACACACTCAGATCTTAACCCCAGTGTGCAGAAAGGGTCAAAACGTGTTTTTCAGCAGAAATAAACATGTTTCTGCAAGTTTGGTCAACCCCATGTAAGTTATGGGGCAGTAACAGAACACTTTTCAAAACGTGTTTTTCAGCCCGAAATAAACGCGTTTTTTCAGACAACTGAATCCCCATGTAACAGCATGGCTCAGAGGAGCCCACACACTCAGCTCTTAACCCCAGTGTGCAGAAAGGGTCAAAACGTGTTTTTCAGCAGAAATAAACATGTTTCTGCAAGTTTGGTCAACCCCATGTAAGTTATGGGGCAGTAACAGAACACTTTTCAAAACGTGTTTTTCAGCCCGAAAAAAACGCGTTTTTTCAGACAACTGAATCCCCATGTAACAGCAAGGCTCAGAGGAGCCCACACACTCAGCTCTTAACCCCAGTGTGCAGAAAGGGTCAAAACGTGTTTTTCAGCAGAAATAAACATGTTTCTGCAAGTTTGGTCAACCCCATGTAAGTTATGGGGCAGTAACAGAACACTTTTCAAAACGTGTTTTTCAGCCCGAAATAAACGCGTTTTTTCAGACAACTGAATCACCATGTAACAGCAAGGCTCAGAGGAGCCCACACACTCAGCTCTTAACCCCAGTGTGCAGGAAGGGTCAAAACGTGTTTTTCAGCAGAAATAAACATGTTTCTGCAAGTTTGGTCAACCCCATGTAAGTTATGGGGCAGTAACAGAACACTTTTCAAAACGTGTTTTTCAGCCCGAAATAAACGCGTTTTTTCAGACAACTGAATCCCCATGCAACAGCAAGGCTCAGAAGAGCCCACACACTCAGCTCTTAACCCCAGTGTGCAGAAAGAGTCAAAACGTGTTTTTCAGCAGAAATAAACATGTTTCTGCAAGTTTGGTCAACCCCATGTAAGTTATGGGACAGTAACAGCACACTTTTCAAAACGTGTTTTTCAGCCCGAAATAAACGCGTTTTTTCAGACAACTGAATCCCCATGTAACAGCAAGGCTCAGAGGATCCCACACACTCAGATCTTAACCCCAGTGTGCAGAAAGGGTCAAAACGTGTTTTTCAGCAGAAATAAACATGTTTCTGCAAGTTTGGTCAACCCCATGTAAGTTATGGGGCAGTAACAGAACACTTTTCAAAACGTGTTTTTCAGCCCGAAATAAACGCGTTTTTTCAGACAACTGAATCCCCATGTAACAGCAAGGCTCAGAGGATCCCACACACTCAGATCTTAACCCCAGTGTGCAGAAAGGGTCAAAACGTGTTTTTCAGCAGAAATAAACATGTTTCTGCAAGTTTGGTCAACCCCATGTAAGTTATGGGGCAGTAACAGAACACTTTTCAAAACGTGTTTTTCAGCCCGAAATAAACGCGTTTTTTCAGACAACTGAATCCCCATGTAACAGCAAGGCTCAGAGGAGCCCACACACTCAGATCTTAACCCCAGTGTGCAGAAAGGGTCAAAACGTGTTTTTCAGCAGAAATAAACATGTTTCTGCAAGTTTGGTCAACCCCATGTAAGTTATGGGACAGTAACAGCACACTTTTCAAAACGTGTTTTTCAGCCCGAAATAAACGCGTTTTTTCAGACAACTGAATCCCCATGCAACAGCAAGGCTCAGAAGAGCCCACACACTCAGCTCTTAACCCCAGTGTGCAGAAAGAGTCAAAAAGTGTTTTTCAGCAGAAATAAACATGTTTCTGCAAGTTTGGTCAACCCCATGTAAGTTATGGGGCAGTAACAGAACACTTTTCAAAACGTGTTTTTCAGCCCGAAATAAACGCGTTTTTTCAGACAACTGAATCCCAATGTAACAGCAAGGCTCAGAGGAGCCCACACACTCAGCTCTTAGCCCCAGTGTGCAGAAAGTGTCAAAACGTGTTTTTCAGCAGAAATAAACATGTTTCTGCAAGTTTGGTCAACCCCATGTAAGTTATGGGGCAGTAACAGAACACTTTTCAAAACGTGTTTTTCAGCCCGAAATAAACGCGTTTTTTCAGACAACTGAATCCCCATGTAACAGCAAGGCTCAGAGGATCCCACACACTCAGATCTTAACCCCAGTGTGCAGAAAGGGTCAAAACGTGTTTTTCAGCAGAAATAAACATGTTTCTGCAAGTTTGGTCAACCCCATGTAAGTTATGGGGCAGTAACAGAACACTTTTCAAAACGTGTTTTTCAGCCCGAAATAAACGCGTTTTTTCAGACAACTGAATCCCCATGCAACAGCAAGGCTCAGAAGAGCCCACACACTCAGCTCTTAACCCCAGTGTGCAGAAAGAGTCAAAACGTGTTTTTCAGCAGAAATAAACATGTTTCTGCAATTTTGGTCAACCCCATGTAAGTTATGGGGCAGTAACAGCACACTTTTCAAAACGTGTTTTTCAGCCCGAAATAAACGCGTTTTTTCAGACAACTGAATCCCCATGTAACAGCAAGGCTCAGAGGAGCCCACACACTCAGATCTTAACCCCAGTGTGCAGAAAGGGTCAAAACGTGTTTTTCAGCAGAAATAAATATGTTTCTGCAAGTTTGGTCAACCCCATGTAAGTTATGGGGCAGTAACAGAACACTTTTCAAAACGTGTTTTTCAGCCCGAAATAAACGCGTTTTTTCAGACAACTGAATCACCATGTAACAGCAAGGCTCAGAGGAGCCCACACACTCAGCTCTTAACCCCAGTGTGCAGGAAGGGTCAAAACGTGTTTTTCAGCAGAAATAAACATGTTTCTGCAAGTTTGGTCAACCCCATGTAAGTTATGGGGCAGTAACAGAACACTTTTCAAAACGTGTTTTTCAGCCCGAAATAAACGCGTTTTTTCAGACAACTGAATCCCCATGCAACAGCAAGGCTCAGAAGAGCCCACACACTCAGCTCTTAACCCCAGTGTGCAGGAAGGGTCAAAACGTGTTTTTCAGCAGAAATAAACATGTTTCTGCAAGTTTGGTCAACCCCATGTAAGTTATGGGGCAGTAACAGAACACTTTTCAAAACGTGTTTTTCAGCCCGAAATAAACGCGTTTTTTCAGACAACTGAATCCCCATGCAACAGCAAGGCTCAGAAGAGCCCACACACTCAGCTCTTAACCCCAGTGTGCAGAAAGAGTCAAAACGTGTTTTTCAGCAGAAATAAACATGTTTCTGCAAGTTTGGTCAACCCCATGTAAGTTATGGGCCAGTAACAGAACACTTTTCAAAACGTGTTTTTCAGCCCGAAATAAACGCGTTTTTTCAGACAACTGAATCCCCATGCAACAGCAAGGCTCAGAAGAGCCCACACACTCAGCTCTTAACCCCAGTGTGCAGAAAGAGTCAAAACGTGTTTTTCAGCAGAAATAAACATGTTTCTGCAAGTTTGGTCAACCCCATGTAAGTTATGGGGCAGTAACAGAACACTTTTCAAAACGTGTTTTTCAGCCCGAAATAAACGCGTTTTTTCAGACAACTGAATCCCAATGTAACAGCAAGGCTCAGAGGAGCCCACACACTCAGCTCTTAGCCCCAGTGTGCAGAAAGTGTCAAAACGTGTTTTTCAGCAGAAATAAACATGTTTCTGCAAGTTTGGTCAACCCCATGTAAGTTATGGGACAGTAACAGCACACTTTTCAAAACGTGTTTTTCAGCCCGAAATAAACGCGTTTTTTCAGACAACTGAATCCCCATGTAACAGCAAGGCTCAGAGGAGCCCACACACTCAGATCTTAACCCCAGTGTGCAGAAAGGGTCAAAACGTGTTTTTCAGCAGAAATAAACATGTTTCTGCAAGTTTGGTCAACCCCATGTAAGTTATGGGGCAGTAACAGAACACTTTTCAAAACGTGTTTTTCAGCCCGAAATAAACGCGTTTTTTCAGACAACTGAATCCCCATGTAACAGCAAGGCTCAGAGGATCCCACACACTCAGATCTTAACCCCAGTGTGCAGAAAGGGTCAAAACGTGTTTTTCAGCAGAAATAAACATGTTTCTGCAAGTTTGGTCAACCCCATGTAAGTTATGGGGCAGTAACAGAACACTTTTCAAAACGTGTTTTTCAGCCCGAAATAAACGCGTTTTTTCAGACAACTGAATCCCCATGCAACAGCAAGGCTCAGAAGAGCCCACACACTCAGCTCTTAACCCCAGTGTGCAGAAAGAGTCAAAACGTGTTTTTCAGCAGAAATAAACATGTTTCTGCAATTTTGGTCAACCCCATGTAAGTTATGGGGCAGTAACAGCACACTTTTCAAAACGTGTTTTTCAGCCCGAAATAAACGCGTTTTTTCAGACAACTGAATCCCCATGTAACAGCAAGGCTCAGAGGAGCCCACACACTCAGATCTTAACCCCAGTGTGCAGAAAGGGTCAAAACGTGTTTTTCAGCAGAAATAAATATGTTTCTGCAAGTTTGGTCAACCCCATGTAAGTTATGGGGCAGTAACAGAACACTTTTCAAAACGTGTTTTTCAGCCCGAAATAAACGCGTTTTTTCAGACAACTGAATCCCCATGCAACAGCAAGGCTCAGAAGAGCCCACACACTCAGCTCTTAACCCCAGTGTGCAGAAAGAGTCAAAACGTGTTTTTCAGCAGAAATAAACATGTTTCTGCAAGTTTGGTCAACCCCATGTAAGTTATGGGCCAGTAACAGAACACTTTTCAAAACGTGTTTTTCAGCCCGAAATAAACGCGTTTTTTCAGACAACTGAATCCCCATGCAACAGCAAGGCTCAGAAGAGCCCACACACTCAGCTCTTAACCCCAGTGTGCAGAAAGAGTCAAAACGTGTTTTTCAGCAGAAATAAACATGTTTCTGCAAGTTTGGTCAACCCCATGTAAGTTATGGGGCAGTAACAGAACACTTTTCAAAACGTGTTTTTCAGCCCGAAATAAACGCGTTTTTTCAGACAACTGAATCCCAATGTAACAGCAAGGCTCAGAGGAGCCCACACACTCAGCTCTTAGCCCCAGTGTGCAGAAAGTGTCAAAACGTGTTTTTCAGCAGAAATAAACATGTTTCTGCAAGTTTGGTCAACCCCATGTAAGTTATGGGACAGTAACAGCACACTTTTCAAAACGTGTTTTTCAGCCCGAAATAAACGCGTTTTTTCAGACAACTGAATCCCCATGTAACAGCAAGGCTCAGAGGAGCCCACACACTCAGATCTTAACCCCAGTGTGCAGAAAGGGTCAAAACGTGTTTTTCAGCAGAAATAAACATGTTTCTGCAAGTTTGGTCAACCCCATGTAAGTTATAGGACAGTAACAGCACACTTTTCAAAACGTGTTTTTCAGCCCGAAATAAACGCGTTTTTTCAGACAACTGAATCCCCATGCAACAGCAAGGCTCAGAAGAGCCCACACACTCAGCTCTTAACCCCAGTGTGCAGAAAGAGTCAAAACGTGTTTTTCAGCAGAAATAAACATGTTTCTGCAAGTTTGGTCAACCCCATGTAAGTTATGGGGCAGTAACAGAACACTTTTCAAAACGTGTTTTTCAGCCCGAAATAAACGCGTTTTTTCAGACAACTGAATCCCAATGTAACAGCAAGGCTCAGAGGAGCCCACACACTCAGCTCTTAGCCCCAGTGTGCAGAAAGTGTCAAAACGTGTTTTTCAGCAGAAATAAACATGTTTCTGCAAGTTTGGTCAACCCCATGTAAGTTATGGGACAGTAACAGCACACTTTTCAAAACGTGTTTTTCAGCCCGAAATAAACGCGTTTTTTCAGACAACTGAATCCCCATGTAACAGCAAGGCTCAGAGGAGCCCACACACTCAGATCTTAACCCCAGTGTGCAGAAAGGGTCAAAACGTGTTTTTCAGCAGAAATAAACATGTTTCTGCAAGTTTGGTCAACCCCATGTAAGTTATAGGACAGTAACAGCACACTTTTCAAAACGTGTTTTTCAGCCCGAAATAAACGCGTTTTTTCAGACAACTGAATCCCCATGCAACAGCAAGGCTCAGAAGAGCCCGCACACTCAGCTCTTAACCCCAGTGTGCAGAAAGAGTCAAAACGTGTTTTTCAGCAGAAATAAACATGTTTCTGCAAGTTTGGTCAACCCCATGTAAGTTATGGGACAGTAACAGCACACTTTTCAAAACGTGTTTTTCAGCCCGAAATAAACACGTTTTTTCAGACAACTGAATCCCCATGTAACAGCAAGGCTCAGAGGAGCCCACACACTCAGATCTTAACCCCAGTGTGCAGAAAGGGTCAAAACGTGTTTTTCAGCAGAAATAAACATGTTTCTGCAAGTTTGGTCAACCCCATGTAAGTTATGGGGCAGTAACAGAACACTTTTCAAAACGTGTTTTTCAGCCCGAAATAAACGCGTTTTTTCAGACAACTGAATCCCCATGCAACAGCAAGGCTCAGAAGAGCCCACACACTCAGCTCTTAACCCCAGTGTGCAGAAAGAGTCAAAACGTGTTTTTCAGCAGAAATAAACATGTTTCTGCAATTTTGGTCAAGCCCATGTAAGTTATGGGGCAGTAACAGCACACTTTTCAAAACGTGTTTTTCAGCCCGAAATAAACGCGTTTTTTCAGACAACTGAATCCCCATGTAACAGCAAGGCTCAGAGGAGCCCACACACTCAGATCTTAACCCCAGTGTGCAGAAAGGGTCAAAACGTGTTTTTCAGCAGAAATAAACATGTTTCTGCAAGTTTGGTCAACCCCATGTAAGTTATGGGACAGTAACAGCACACTTTTCAAAACGTGTTTTTCAGCCCGAAATAAACGCGTTTTTTCAGACAACTGAATCCCCAGGTAACAGCAAGGCTCAGAGGAGCCCACACACTCAGATCTTAACCCCAGTGTGCAGAAAGGGTCAAAACGTGTTTTTCAGCAGAAATAAACATGTTTCTGCAAGTTTGGTCAACCCCATGTAAGTTATGGGGCAGTAACAGAACACTTTTCAAAACGTGTTTTTCATCCCGAAATAAACGCGTTTTTTCAGACAACTGAATCCCCATGCAACAGCAAGGCTCAGAAGAGCCCACACACTCAGCTCTTAACCCCAGTGTGCAGAAAGAGTCAAAACGTGTTTTTCAGCAGAAATAAACATGTTTCTGCAATTTTGGTCAACCCCATGTAAGTTATGGGGCAGTAACAGCACACTTTTCAAAACGTGTTTTTCAGCCCGAAATAAACGCGTTTTTTCAGACAACTGAATCCCCATGTAACAGCAAGGCTCAGAGGAGCCCACACACTCAAATCTTAACCCCAGTGTGCAGAAAGGGTCAAAACGTGTTTTTCAGCAGAAATAAACATGTTTCTGCAAGTTTGGTCAACCCCATGTAAGTTATAGGACAGTAACAGCACACTTTTCAAAACGTGTTTTTCAGCCCGAAATAAACGCGTTTTTTCAGACAACTGAATCCCCATGCAACAGCAAGGCTCAGAAGAGCCCACACACTCAGCTCTTAACCCCAGTGTGCAGAAAGAGTCAAAACGTGTTTTTCAGCAGAAATAAACATGTTTCTGCAAGTTTGGTCAACCCCATGTAAGTTATGGGGCAGTAACAGAACACTTTTCAAAACGTGTTTTTCAGCCCGAAATAAACGCGTTTTTTCAGACAACTGAATCCCAATGTAACAGCAAGGCTCAGAGGAGCCCACACACTCAGCTCTTAGCCCCAGTGTGCAGAAAGTGTCAAAACGTGTTTTTCAGCAGAAATAAACATGTTTCTGCAAGTTTGGTCAACCCCATGTAAGTTATGGGACAGTAACAGCACACTTTTCAAAACGTGTTTTTCAGCCCGAAATAAACGCGTTTTTTCAGACAACTGAATCCCCATGTAACAGCAAGGCTCAGAGGAGCCCACACACTCAGATCTTAACCCCAGTGTGCAGAAAGGGTCAAAACGTGTTTTTCAGCAGAAATAAACATGTTTCTGCAAGTTTGGTCAACCCCATGTAAGTTATGGGGCAGTAACAGAACACTTTTCAAAACGTGTTTTTCAGCCCGAAATAAACGCGTTTTTTCAGACAACTGAATCCCCATGTAACAGCAAGGCTCAGAGGAGCCCACACACTCAGCTCTTAACCCCAGTGTGCAGAAAGGGTCAAAACGTGTTTTTCAGCAGAAATAAACATGTTTCTGCAAGTTTGGTCAACCCCATGTAAGTTATGGGGCAGTAACAGAACACTTTTCAAAACGTGTTTTTCAGCCCGAAATAAACGCGTTTTTTCAGACAACTGAATCACCATGTAACAGCAAGGCTCAGAGGAGCCCACACACTCAGCTCTTAACCCCAGTGTGCAGGAAGGGTCAAAACGTGTTTTTCAGCAGAAATAAACATGTTTCTGCAAGTTTGGTCAACCCCATGTAAGTTATGGGGCAGTAACAGCACACTTTTCAAAACGTGTTTTTCAGCCCGAAATAAACGCGTTTTTTCAGACAACTGAATCCCCATGCAACAGCAAGGCTCAGAAGAGCCCACACACTCAGCTCTTAACCCCAGTGTGCAGAAAGAGTCAACACGTGTTTTTCAGCAGAAATAAACATGTTTCTGCAAGTTTGGTCAACCCCATGTAAGTTATGGGGCAGTAACAGAACACTTTTCAAAACGTGTTTTTCAGCCCGAAATAAACGCGTTTTTTCAGACAACTGAATCCCAATGTAACAGCAAGGCTCAGAGGAGCCCACACACTCAGCTCTTAGCCCCAGTGTGCAGAAAGTGTCAAAACGTGTTTTTCAGCAGAAATAAACATGTTTCTGCAAGTTTGGTCAACCCCATGTAAGTTATGGGACAGTAACAGCACACTTTTCAAAACGTGTTTTTCAGCCCGAAATAAACGCGTTTTTTCAGACAACTGAATCCCCATGTAACAGCAAGGCTCAGAGGATCCCACACACTCAGATCTTAACCCCAGTGTGCAGAAAGGGTCAAAACGTGTTTTTCAGCAGAAATAAACATGTTTCTGCAAGTTTGGTCAACCCCATGTAAGTTATGGGGCAGTAACAGAACACTTTTCAAAACGTGTTTTTCAGCCCGAAATAAACGCGTTTTTTCAGACAACTGAATCCCCATGCAACAGCAAGGCTCAGAAGAGCCCACACACTCAGCTCTTAACCCCAGTGTGCAGAAAGAGTAAAAACGTGTTTTTCAGCAGAAATAAACATGTTTCTGCAATTTTGATCAACCCCATGTAAGTTATGGGGCAGTAACAGCACACTTTTCAAAACGTGTTTTTCAGCCCGAAATAAACGCGTTTTTTCAGACAACTGAATCCCCATGTAACAGCAAGGCTCAGAGGAGCCCACACACTCAGATCTTAACCCCAGTGTGCAGAAAGGGTCAAAACGTGTTTTTCAGCAGAAATAAACATGTTTCTGCAAGTTTGGTCAACCCCATGTAAGTTATGGGACAGTAACAGCACACTTTTCAAAACGTGTTTTTCAGCCCGAAATAAACGCGTTTTTTCAGACAACTGAATCCCCATGTAACAGCAAGACTCAGAGGAGCCCACACACTCAGATCTTAACCCCAGTGTGCAGAAAGGGTCAAAACGTGTTTTTCAGCAGAAATAAACATGTTTCTGCAAGTTTGGTCAACCCCATGTAAGTTATGGGGCAGTAACAGAACACTTTTCAAAACGTGTTTTTCAGCCCGAAATAAACGCGTTTTTTCAGACAACTGAATCCCCATGTAACAGCAAGGTTCAGAAGAGCCCACACTCTCAGCTCTTAACCCCAGTGTGCAGGAAGGGTCAAAACGTGTTTTTCAGCAGAAATAAACATGTTTCTGCAAGTTTGGTCAACCCCATGTAAGTTATGGGGCAGTAACAGAACACTTTTCAAAACGTGTTTTTCAGCCCGAAATAAACGCGTTTTTTCAGACAACTGAATCCCCATGCAACAGCAAGGCTCAGAAGAGCCCACACACTCAGCTCTTAACCCCAGTGTGCAGAAAGAGTCAAAACGTGTTTTTCAGCAGAAATAAACATGTTTCTGCAAGTTTGGTCAACCCCATGTAAGTTATGGGGCAGTAACAGAACACTTTTCAAAACCTGTTTTTCAGCCCGAAATAAACGCGTTTTTTCAGACAACTGAATCACCATGTAACAGCAAGGCTCAGAGGAGCCCACACACTCAGCTCTTAACCCCAGTGTGCAGAAAGAGTCAAAACGTGTTTTTCAGCAGAAATAAACATGTTTCTGCAAGTTTGGTCAACCCCATGTAAGTTATGGGGCAGTAACAGAACACTTTTCAAAACGTGTTTTTCAGCCCGAAATAAACGCGTTTTTTCAGACAACTGAATCCCCATGTAACAGCAAGGTTCAGAAGAGCCCACACTCTCAGCTCTTAACCCCAGTGTGCAGGAAGGGTCAAAACGTGTTTTTCAGCAGAAATAAACATGTTTCTGCAAGTTTGGTCAACCCCATGTAAGTTATGGGGCAGTAACAGAACACTTTTCAAAACGTGTTTTTCAGCCCGAAATAAACGCGTTTTTTCAGACAACTGAATCCCCATGCAACAGCAAGGCTCAGAAGAGCCCACACACTCAGCTCTTAACCCCAGTGTGCAGAAAGAGTCAAAACGTGTTTTTCAGCAGAAATAAACATGTTTCTGCAAGTTTGGTCAACCCCATGTAAGTTATGGGGCAGTAACAGAACACTTTTCAAAACGTGTTTTTCAGCCCGAAATAAACGCGTTTTTTCAGACAACTGAATCCCCATGTAACAGCAAGGCTCAGAGGATCCCACACACTCAGATCTTAACCCCAGTGTGCAGAAAGGGTCAAAACGTGTTTTTCAGCAGAAATAAACATGTTTCTGCAAGTTTGGTCAACCCCATGTAAGTTATGGGGCAGTAACAGAACACTTTTCAAAACGTGTTTTTCAGCCCGAAATAAACGCGTTTTTTCAGACAACTGAATCCCCATGCAACAGCAAGGCTCAGAAGAGCCCACACACTCAGCTCTTAACCCCAGTGTGCAGAAAGAGTCAAAACGTGTTTTTCAGCAGAAATAAACATGTTTCTGCAATTTTGGTCAACCCCATGTAAGTTATGGGGCAGTAAAAGCACACTTTTCAAAACGTGTTTTTCAGCCCGAAATAAACGCGTTTTTTCAGACAACTGAATCCCCATGTAACAGCAAGGCTCAGAGGAGCCCACACACTCAGATCTTAACCCCAGTGTGCAGAAAGGGTCAAAACGTGTTTTTCAGCAGAAATAAATATGTTTCTGCAAGTTTGGTCAACCCCATGTAAGTTATGGGGCAGTAACAGAACACTTTTCAAAACGTGTTTTTCAGCCCGAAATAAACGCGTTTTTTCAGACAACTGAATCACCATGTAACAGCAAGGCTCAGAGGAGCCCACACACTCAGCTCTTAACCCCAGTGTGCAGGAAGGGTCAAAACGTGTTTTTCAGCAGAAATAAACATGTTTCTGCAAGTTTGGTCAACCCCATGTAAGTTATGGGGCAGTAACAGAACACTTTTCAAAACGTGTTTTTCAGCCCGAAATAAACGCGTTTTTTCAGACAACTGAATCCCCATGCAACAGCAAGGCTCAGAAGAGCCCACACACTCAGCTCTTAACCCCAGTGTGCAGGAAGGGTCAAAACGTGTTTTTCAGCAGAAATAAACATGTTTCTGCAAGTTTGGTCAACCCCATGTAAGTTATGGGGCAGTAACAGAACACTTTTCAAAACGTGTTTTTCAGCCCGAAATAAACGCGTTTTTTCAGACAACTGAATCCCCATGTAACAGCAAGGCTCAGAGGAGCCCACACACTCAGATCTTAACCCCAGTGTGCAGAAAGGGTCAAAACGTGTTTTTCAGCAGAAATAAATATGTTTCTGCAAGTTTGGTCAACCCCATGTAAGTTATGGGGCAGTAACAGAACACTTTTCAAAACGTGTTTTTCAGCCCGAAATAAACGCGTTTTTTCAGACAACTGAATCACCATGTAACAGCAAGGCTCAGAGGAGCCCACACACTCAGCTCTTAACCCCAGTGTGCAGGAAGGGTCAAAACGTGTTTTTCAGCAGAAATAAACATGTTTCTGCAAGTTTGGTCAACCCCATGTAAGTTATGGGGCAGTAACAGAACACTTTTCAAAACGTGTTTTTCAGCCCGAAATAAACGCGTTTTTTCAGACAACTGAATCCCCATGCAACAGCAAGGCTCAGAAGAGCCCACACACTCAGCTCTTAACCCCAGTGTGCAGGAAGGGTCAAAACGTGTTTTTCAGCAGAAATAAACATGTTTCTGCAAGTTTGGTCAACCCCATGTAAGTTATGGGGCAGTAACAGAACACTTTTCAAAACGTGTTTTTCAGCCCGAAATAAACGCGTTTTTTCAGACAACTGAATCCCCATGCAACAGCAAGGCTCAGAAGAGCCCACACACTCAGCTCTTAACCCCAGTGTGCAGAAAGAGTCAAAACGTGTTTTTCAGCAGAAATAAACATGTTTCTGCAAGTTTGGTCAACCCCATGTAAGTTATGGGGCAGTAACAGAACACTTTTCAAAACGTGTTTTTCAGCCCGAAATAAACGCGTTTTTTCAGACAACTGAATCCCAATGTAACAGCAAGGCTCAGAGGAGCCCACACACTCAGCTCTTAGCCCCAGTGTGCAGAAAGTGTCAAAACGTGTTTTTCAGCAGAAATAAACATGTTTCTGCAAGTTTGGTCAACCCCATGTAAGTTATGGGACAGTAACAGCACACTTTTCAAAACGTGTTTTTCAGCCCGAAATAAACGCGTTTTTTCAGACAACTGAATCCCCATGTAACAGCAAGGCTCAGAGGAGCCCACACACTCAGATCTTAACCCCAGTGTGCAGAAAGGGTCAAAACGTGTTTTTCAGCAGAAATAAATATGTTTCTGCAAGTTTGGTCAACCCCATGTAAGTTATGGGGCAGTAACAGAACACTTTTCAAAACGTGTTTTTCAGCCCGAAATAAACGCGTTTTTTCAGACAACTGAATCACCATGTAACAGCAAGGCTCAGAGGAGCCCACACACTCAGCTCTTAACCCCAGTGTGCAGGAAGGGTCAAAACGTGTTTTTCAGCAGAAATAAACATGTTTCTGCAAGTTTGGTCAACCCCATGTAAGTTATGGGGCAGTAACAGAACACTTTTCAAAACGTGTTTTTCAGCCCGAAATAAACGCGTTTTTTCAGACAACTGAATCCCCATGCAACAGCAAGGCTCAGAAGAGCCCACACACTCAGCTCTTAACCCCAGTGTGCAGGAAGGGTCAAAACGTGTTTTTCAGCAGAAATAAACATGTTTCTGCAAGTTTGGTCAACCCCATGTAAGTTATGGGGCAGTAACAGAACACTTTTCAAAACGTGTTTTTCAGCCCGAAATAAACGCGTTTTTTCAGACAACTGAATCCCAATGTAACAGCAAGGCTCAGAGGAGCCCACACACTCAGCTCTTAGCCCCAGTGTGCAGAAAGTGTCAAAACGTGTTTTTCAGCAGAAATAAACATGTTTCTGCAAGTTTGGTCAACCCCATGTAAGTTATGGGACAGTAACAGCACACTTTTCAAAACGTGTTTTTCAGCCCGAAATAAACGCGTTTTTTCAGACAACTGAATCCCCATGTAACAGCAAGGCTCAGAGGAGCCCACACACTCAGATCTTAACCCCAGTGTGCAGAAAGGGTCAAAACGTGTTTTTCAGCAGAAATAAATATGTTTCTGCAAGTTTGGTCAACCCCATGTAAGTTATGGGGCAGTAACAGAACACTTTTCAAAACGTGTTTTTCAGCCCGAAATAAACGCGTTTTTTCAGACAACTGAATCACCATGTAACAGCAAGGCTCAGAGGAGCCCACACACTCAGCTCTTAACCCCAGTGTGCAGGAAGGGTCAAAACGTGTTTTTCAGCAGAAATAAACATGTTTCTGCAAGTTTGGTCAACCCCATGTAAGTTATGGGGCAGTAACAGAACACTTTTCAAAACGTGTTTTTCAGCCCGAAATAAACGCGTTTTTTCAGACAACTGAATCCCCATGCAACAGCAAGGCTCAGAAGAGCCCACACACTCAGCTCTTAACCCCAGTGTGCAGGAAGGGTCAAAACGTGTTTTTCAGCAGAAATAAACATGTTTCTGCAAGTTTGGTCAACCCCATGTAAGTTATGGGGCAGTAACAGAACACTTTTCAAAACGTGTTTTTCAGCCCGAAATAAACGCGTTTTTTCAGACAACTGAATCCCCATGCAACAGCAAGGCTCAGAAGAGCCCACACACTCAGCTCTTAACCCCAGTGTGCAGAAAGAGTCAAAACGTGTTTTTCAGCAGAAATAAACATGTTTCTGCAAGTTTGGTCAACCCCATGTAAGTTATGGGACAGTAACAGCACACTTTTCAAAACGTGTTTTTCAGCCCGAAATAAACGCGTTTTTTCAGACAACTGAATCCCCATGCAACAGCAAGGCTCAGAAGAGCCCACACACTCAGCTCTTAACCCCAGTGTGCAGAAAGAGTCAAAACGTGTTTTTCAGCAGAAATAAACATGTTTCTGCAAGTTTGGTCAACCCCATGTAAGTTATGGGGCAGTAACAGAACACTTTTCAAAACGTGTTTTTCAGCCCGAAATAAACGCGTTTTTTCAGACAACTGAATCCCAATGTAACAGCAAGGCTCAGAGGAGCCCACACACTCAGCTCTTAGCCCCAGTGTGCAGAAAGTGTCAAAACGTGTTTTTCAGCAGAAATAAACATGTTTCTGCAAGTTTGGTCAACCCCATGTAAGTTATGGGGCAGTAACAGAACACTTTTCAAAACGTGTTTTTCAGCCCGAAATAAACGCGTTTTTTCAGACAACTGAATCCCCATGTAACAGCAAGGTTCAGAAGAGCCCACACTCTCAGCTCTTAACCCCAGTGTGCAGGAAGGGTCAAAACGTGTTTTTCAGCAGAAATAAACATGTTTCTGCAAGTTTGGTCAACCCCATGTAAGTTATGGGGCAGTAACAGAACACTTTTCAAAACGTGTTTTTCAGCCCGAAATAAACGCGTTTTTTCAGACAACTGAATCCCCATGCAACAGCAAGGCTCAGAAGAGCCCACACACTCAGCTCTTAACCCCAGTGTGCAGAAAGAGTCAAAACGTGTTTTTCAGCAGAAATAAACATGTTTCTGCAAGTTTGGTCAACCCCATGTAAGTTATGGGGCAGTAACAGAACACTTTTCAAAACGTGTTTTTCAGCCCGAAATAAACGCGTTTTTTCAGACAACTGAATCCCCATGTAACAGCAAGGCTCAGAGGAGCCCACACACTCAGATCTTAACCCCAGTGTGCAGAAAGGGTCAAAACGTGTTTTTCAGCAGAAATAAATATGTTTCTGCAAGTTTGGTCAACCCCATGTAAGTTATGGGGCAGTAACAGAACACTTTTCAAAACGTGTTTTTCAGCCCGAAATAAACGCGTTTTTTCAGACAACTGAATCACCATGTAACAGCAAGGCTCAGAGGAGCCCACACACTCAGCTCTTAACCCCAGTGTGCAGGAAGGGTCAAAACGTGTTTTTCAGCAGAAATAAACATGTTTCTGCAAGTTTGGTCAACCCCATGTAAGTTATGGGGCAGTAACAGAACACTTTTCAAAACGTGTTTTTCAGCCCGAAATAAACGCGTTTTTTCAGACAACTGAATCCCCATGCAACAGCAAGGCTCAGAAGAGCCCACACACTCAGCTCTTAACCCCAGTGTGCAGGAAGGGTCAAAACGTGTTTTTCAGCAGAAATAAACATGTTTCTGCAAGTTTGGTCAACCCCATGTAAGTTATGGGGCAGTAACATAACACTTTTCAAAACGTGTTTTTCAGCCCGAAATAAACGCGTTTTTTCAGACAACTGAATCCCCATGCAACAGCAAGGCTCAGAAGAGCCCACACACTCAGCTCTTAACCCCAGTGTGCAGAAAGAGTCAAAACGTGTTTTTCAGCAGAAATAAACATGTTTCTGCAAGTTTGGTCAACCCCATGTAAGTTATGGGACAGTAACAGCACACTTTTCAAAACGTGTTTTTCAGCCCGAAATAAACGCGTTTTTTCAGACAACTGAATCCCCATGCAACAGCAAGGCTCAGAAGAGCCCACACACTCAGCTCTTAACCCCAGTGTGCAGAAAGAGTCAAAACGTGTTTTTCAGCAGAAATAAACATGTTTCTGCAAGTTTGGTCAACCCCATGTAAGTTATGGGGCAGTAACAGAACACTTTTCAAAACGTGTTTTTCAGCCCGAAATAAACGCGTTTTTTCAGACAACTGAATCCCCATGTAACAGCAAGGCTCAGAGGAGCCCACACACTCAGATCTTAACCCCAGTGTGCAGAAAGGGTCAAAACGTGTTTTTCAGCAGAAATAAACATGTTTCTGCAAGTTTGGTCAACCCCATGTAAGTTATGGGGCAGTAACAGAACACTTTTCAAAACGTGTTTTTCATCCCGAAATAAACGCGTTTTTTCAGACAACTGAATCCCCATGCAACAGCAAGGCTCAGAAGAGCCCACACACTCAGCTCTTAACCCCAGTGTGCAGAAAGAGTCAAAACGTGTTTTTCAGCAGAAATAAACATGTTTCTGCAATTTTGGTCAACCCCATGTAAGTTATGGGGCAGTAACAGCACACTTTTCAAAACGTGTTTTTCAGCCCGAAATAAACGCGTTTTTTCAGACAACTGAATCCCCATGTAACAGCAAGGCTCAGAGGAGCCCACACACTCAAATCTTAACCCCAGTGTGCAGAAAGGGTCAAAACGTGTTTTTCAGCAGAAATAAACATGTTTCTGCAAGTTTGGTCAACCCCATGTAAGTTATAGGACAGTAACAGCACACTTTTCAAAACGTGTTTTTCAGCCCGAAATAAACGCGTTTTTTCAGACAACTGAATCCCCATGTAACAGCAAGGCTCAGAGGAGCCCACACACTCAGCTCTTAACCCCAGTGTGCAGAAAGGGTCAAAACGTGTTTTTCAGCAGAAATAAACATGTTTCTGCAAGTTTGGTCAACCCCATGTAAGTTATGGGGCAGTAACAGAACACTTTTCAAAACGTGTTTTTCAGCCCGAAATAAACGCGTTTTTTCAGACAACTGAATCACCATGTAACAGCAAGGCTCAGAAGAGCCCACACACTCAGCTCTTAACCCCAGTGTGCAGGAAGGGTCAAAACGTGTTTTTCAGCAGAAATAAACATGTTTCTGCAAGTTTGGTCAACCCCATGTAAGTTATGGGGCAGTAACAGCACACTTTTCAAAACGTGTTTTTCAGCCCGAAATAAACGCGTTTTTTCAGACAACTGAATCCCCATGCAACAGCAAGGCTCAGAAGAGCCCACACACTCAGCTCTTAACCCCAGTGTGCAGAAAGAGTCAACACGTGTTTTTCAGCAGAAATAAACATGTTTCTGCAAGTTTGGTCAACCCCATGTAAGTTATGGGGCAGTAACAGAACACTTTTCAAAACGTGTTTTTCAGCCCGAAATAAACGCGTTTTTTCAGACAACTGAATCCCAATGTAACAGCAAGGCTCAGAGGAGCCCACACACTCAGCTCTTAGCCCCAGTGTGCAGAAAGTGTCAAAACGTGTTTTTCAGCAGAAATAAACATGTTTCTGCAAGTTTGGTCAACCCCATGTAAGTTATGGGACAGTAACAGCACACTTTTCAAAACGTGTTTTTCAGCCCGAAATAAACGCGTTTTTTCAGACAACTGAATCCCCATGTAACAGCAAGGCTCAGAGGATCCCACACACTCAGATCTTAACCCCAGTGTGCAGAAAGGGTCAAAACGTGTTTTTCAGCAGAAATAAACATGTTTCTGCAAGTTTGGTCAACCCCATGTAAGTTATGGGGCAGTAACAGAACACTTTTCAAAACGTGTTTTTCAGCCCGAAATAAACGCGTTTTTTCAGACAACTGAATCCCCATGCAACAGCAAGGCTCAGAAGAGCCCACACACTCAGCTCTTAACCCCAGTGTGCAGAAAGAGTAAAAACGTGTTTTTCAGCAGAAATAAACATGTTTCTGCAATTTTGATCAACCCCATGTAAGTTATGGGGCAGTAACAGCACACTTTTCAAAACGTGTTTTTCAGCCCGAAATAAACGCGTTTTTTCAGACAACTGAATCCCCATGTAACAGCAAGGCTCAGAGGAGCCCACACACTCAGATCTTAACCCCAGTGTGCAGAAAGGGTCAAAACGTGTTTTTCAGCAGAAATAAACATGTTTCTGCAAGTTTGGTCAACCCCATGTAAGTTATGGGACAGTAACAGCACACTTTTCAAAACGTGTTTTTCAGCCCGAAATAAACGCGTTTTTTCAGACAACTGAATCCCCATGTAACAGCAAGACTCAGAGGAGCCCACACACTCAGATCTTAACCCCAGTGTGCAGAAAGGGTCAAAACGTGTTTTTCAGCAGAAATAAACATGTTTCTGCAAGTTTGGTCAACCCCATGTAAGTTATGGGGCAGTAACAGAACACTTTTCAAAACGTGTTTTTCAGCCCGAAATAAACGCGTTTTTTCAGACAACTGAATCCCCATGTAACAGCAAGGTTCAGAAGAGCCCACACTCTCAGCTCTTAACCCCAGTGTGCAGGAAGGGTCAAAACGTGTTTTTCAGCAGAAATAAACATGTTTCTGCAAGTTTGGTCAACCCCATGTAAGTTATGGGGCAGTAACAGAACACTTTTCAAAACGTGTTTTTCAGCCCGAAATAAACGCGTTTTTTCAGACAACTGAATCCCCATGCAACAGCAAGGCTCAGAAGAGCCCACACACTCAGCTCTTAACCCCAGTGTGCAGAAAGAGTCAAAACGTGTTTTTCAGCAGAAATAAACATGTTTCTGCAAGTTTGGTCAACCCCATGTAAGTTATGGGGCAGTAACAGAACACTTTTCAAAACCTGTTTTTCAGCCCGAAATAAACGCGTTTTTTCAGACAACTGAATCACCATGTAACAGCAAGGCTCAGAGGAGCCCACACACTCAGCTCTTAACCCCAGTGTGCAGAAAGAGTCAAAACGTGTTTTTCAGCAGAAATAAACATGTTTCTGCAAGTTTGGTCAACCCCATGTAAGTTATGGGGCAGTAACAGAACACTTTTCAAAACGTGTTTTTCAGCCCGAAATAAACGCGTTTTTTCAGACAACTGAATCCCCATGTAACAGCAAGGTTCAGAAGAGCCCACACTCTCAGCTCTTAACCCCAGTGTGCAGGAAGGGTCAAAACGTGTTTTTCAGCAGAAATAAACATGTTTCTGCAAGTTTGGTCAACCCCATGTAAGTTATGGGGCAGTAACAGAACACTTTTCAAAACGTGTTTTTCAGCCCGAAATAAACGCGTTTTTTCAGACAACTGAATCCCCATGCAACAGCAAGGCTCAGAAGAGCCCACACACTCAGCTCTTAACCCCAGTGTGCAGAAAGAGTCAAAACGTGTTTTTCAGCAGAAATAAACATGTTTCTGCAAGTTTGGTCAACCCCATGTAAGTTATGGGGCAGTAACAGAACACTTTTCAAAACGTGTTTTTCAGCCCGAAATAAACGCGTTTTTTCAGACAACTGAATCCCCATGTAACAGCAAGGCTCAGAGGATCCCACACACTCAGATCTTAACCCCAGTGTGCAGAAAGGGTCAAAACGTGTTTTTCAGCAGAAATAAACATGTTTCTGCAAGTTTGGTCAACCCCATGTAAGTTATGGGGCAGTAACAGAACACTTTTCAAAACGTGTTTTTCAGCCCGAAATAAACGCGTTTTTTCAGACAACTGAATCCCCATGCAACAGCAAGGCTCAGAAGAGCCCACACACTCAGCTCTTAACCCCAGTGTGCAGAAAGAGTCAAAACGTGTTTTTCAGCAGAAATAAACATGTTTCTGCAATTTTGGTCAACCCCATGTAAGTTATGGGGCAGTAAAAGCACACTTTTCAAAACGTGTTTTTCAGCCCGAAATAAACGCGTTTTTTCAGACAACTGAATCCCCATGTAACAGCAAGGCTCAGAGGAGCCCACACACTCAGATCTTAACCCCAGTGTGCAGAAAGGGTCAAAACGTGTTTTTCAGCAGAAATAAATATGTTTCTGCAAGTTTGGTCAACCCCATGTAAGTTATGGGGCAGTAACAGAACACTTTTCAAAACGTGTTTTTCAGCCCGAAATAAACGCGTTTTTTCAGACAACTGAATCACCATGTAACAGCAAGGCTCAGAGGAGCCCACACACTCAGCTCTTAACCCCAGTGTGCAGGAAGGGTCAAAACGTGTTTTTCAGCAGAAATAAACATGTTTCTGCAAGTTTGGTCAACCCCATGTAAGTTATGGGGCAGTAACAGAACACTTTTCAAAACGTGTTTTTCAGCCCGAAATAAACGCGTTTTTTCAGACAACTGAATCCCCATGCAACAGCAAGGCTCAGAAGAGCCCACACACTCAGCTCTTAACCCCAGTGTGCAGGAAGGGTCAAAACGTGTTTTTCAGCAGAAATAAACATGTTTCTGCAAGTTTGGTCAACCCCATGTAAGTTATGGGGCAGTAACAGAACACTTTTCAAAACGTGTTTTTCAGCCCGAAATAAACGCGTTTTTTCAGACAACTGAATCCCCATGTAACAGCAAGGCTCAGAGGAGCCCACACACTCAGATCTTAACCCCAGTGTGCAGAAAGGGTCAAAACGTGTTTTTCAGCAGAAATAAATATGTTTCTGCAAGTTTGGTCAACCCCATGTAAGTTATGGGGCAGTAACAGAACACTTTTCAAAACGTGTTTTTCAGCCCGAAATAAACGCGTTTTTTCAGACAACTGAATCCCCATGTAACAGCAAGGCTCAGAGGAGCCCACACACTCAGATCTTAACCCCAGTGTGCAGAAAGGGTCAAAACGTGTTTTTCAGCAGAAATAAATATGTTTCTGCAAGTTTGGTCAACCCCATGTAAGTTATGGGGCAGTAACAGAACACTTTTCAAAACGTGTTTTTCAGCCCGAAATAAACGCGTTTTTTCAGACAACTGAATCACCATGTAACAGCAAGGCTCAGAGGAGCCCACACACTCAGCTCTTAACCCCAGTGTGCAGGAAGGGTCAAAACGTGTTTTTCAGCAGAAATAAACATGTTTCTGCAAGTTTGGTCAACCCCATGTAAGTTATGGGGCAGTAACAGAACACTTTTCAAAACGTGTTTTTCAGCCCGAAATAAACGCGTTTTTTCAGACAACTGAATCCCCATGCAACAGCAAGGCTCAGAAGAGCCCACACACTCAGCTCTTAACCCCAGTGTGCAGGAAGGGTCAAAACGTGTTTTTCAGCAGAAATAAACATGTTTCTGCAAGTTTGGTCAACCCCATGTAAGTTATGGGGCAGTAACAGAACACTTTTCAAAACGTGTTTTTCAGCCCGAAATAAACGCGTTTTTTCAGACAACTGAATCCCCATGCAACAGCAAGGCTCAGAAGAGCCCACACACTCAGCTCTTAACCCCAGTGTGCAGAAAGAGTCAAAACGTGTTTTTCAGCAGAAATAAACATGTTTCTGCAAGTTTGGTCAACCCCATGTAAGTTATGGGGCAGTAACAGAACACTTTTCAAAACGTGTTTTTCAGCCCGAAATAAACGCGTTTTTTCAGACAACTGAATCCCAATGTAACAGCAAGGCTCAGAGGAGCCCACACACTCAGCTCTTAGCCCCAGTGTGCAGAAAGTGTCAAAACGTGTTTTTCAGCAGAAATAAACATGTTTCTGCAAGTTTGGTCAACCCCATGTAAGTTATGGGACAGTAACAGCACACTTTTCAAAACGTGTTTTTCAGCCCGAAATAAACGCGTTTTTTCAGACAACTGAATCCCCATGTAACAGCAAGGCTCAGAGGAGCCCACACACTCAGATCTTAACCCCAGTGTGCAGAAAGGGTCAAAACGTGTTTTTCAGCAGAAATAAATATGTTTCTGCAAGTTTGGTCAACCCCATGTAAGTTATGGGGCAGTAACAGAACACTTTTCAAAACGTGTTTTTCAGCCCGAAATAAACGCGTTTTTTCAGACAACTGAATCACCATGTAACAGCAAGGCTCAGAGGAGCCCACACACTCAGCTCTTAACCCCAGTGTGCAGGAAGGGTCAAAACGTGTTTTTCAGCAGAAATAAACATGTTTCTGCAAGTTTGGTCAACCCCATGTAAGTTATGGGGCAGTAACAGAACACTTTTCAAAACGTGTTTTTCAGCCCGAAATAAACGCGTTTTTTCAGACAACTGAATCCCCATGCAACAGCAAGGCTCAGAAGAGCCCACACACTCAGCTCTTAACCCCAGTGTGCAGGAAGGGTCAAAACGTGTTTTTCAGCAGAAATAAACATGTTTCTGCAAGTTTGGTCAACCCCATGTAAGTTATGGGGCAGTAACAGAACACTTTTCAAAACGTGTTTTTCAGCCCGAAATAAACGCGTTTTTTCAGACAACTGAATCCCCATGCAACAGCAAGGCTCAGAAGAGCCCACACACTCAGCTCTTAACCCCAGTGTGCAGAAAGAGTCAAAACGTGTTTTTCAGCAGAAATAAACATGTTTCTGCAAGTTTGGTCAACCCCATGTAAGTTATGGGACAGTAACAGCACACTTTTCAAAACGTGTTTTTCAGCCCGAAATAAACGCGTTTTTTCAGACAACTGAATCCCCATGCAACAGCAAGGCTCAGAAGAGCCCACACACTCAGCTCTTAACCCCAGTGTGCAGAAAGAGTCAAAACGTGTTTTTCAGCAGAAATAAACATGTTTCTGCAAGTTTGGTCAACCCCATGTAAGTTATGGGGCAGTAACAGAACACTTTTCAAAACGTGTTTTTCAGCCCGAAATAAACGCGTTTTTTCAGACAACTGAATCCCAATGTAACAGCAAGGCTCAGAGGAGCCCACACACTCAGCTCTTAGCCCCAGTGTGCAGAAAGTGTCAAAACGTGTTTTTCAGCAGAAATAAACATGTTTCTGCAAGTTTGGTCAACCCCATGTAAGTTATGGGGCAGTAACAGAACACTTTTCAAAACGTGTTTTTCAGCCCGAAATAAACGCGTTTTTTCAGACAACTGAATCCCCATGCAACAGCAAGGCTCAGAAGAGCCCACACACTCAGCTCTTAACCCCAGTGTGCAGAAAGAGTCAAAACGTGTTTTTCAGCAGAAATAAACATGTTTCTGCAATTTTGGTCAACCCCATGTAAGTTATGGGGCAGTAAAAGCACACTTTTCAAAACGTGTTTTTCAGCCCGAAATAAACGCGTTTTTTCAGACAACTGAATCCCCATGTAACAGCAAGGCTCAGAGGAGCCCACACACTCAGATCTTAACCCCAGTGTGCAGAAAGGGTCAAAACGTGTTTTTCAGCAGAAATAAATATGTTTCTGCAAGTTTGGTCAACCCCATGTAAGTTATGGGGCAGTAACAGAACACTTTTCAAAACGTGTTTTTCAGCCCGAAATAAACGCGTTTTTTCAGACAACTGAATCACCATGTAACAGCAAGGCTCAGAGGAGCCCACACACTCAGCTCTTAACCCCAGTGTGCAGGAAGGGTCAAAACGTGTTTTTCAGCAGAAATAAACATGTTTCTGCAAGTTTGGTCAACCCCATGTAAGTTATGGGGCAGTAACAGAACACTTTTCAAAACGTGTTTTTCAGCCCGAAATAAACGCGTTTTTTCAGACAACTGAATCCCCATGCAACAGCAAGGCTCAGAAGAGCCCACACACTCAGCTCTTAACCCCAGTGTGCAGGAAGGGTCAAAACGTGTTTTTCAGCAGAAATAAACATGTTTCTGCAAGTTTGGTCAACCCCATGTAAGTTATGGGGCAGTAACAGAACACTTTTCAAAACGTGTTTTTCAGCCCGAAATAAACGCGTTTTTTCAGACAACTGAATCCCCATGTAACAGCAAGGCTCAGAGGAGCCCACACACTCAGATCTTAACCCCAGTGTGCAGAAAGGGTCAAAACGTGTTTTTCAGCAGAAATAAATATGTTTCTGCAAGTTTGGTCAACCCCATGTAAGTTATGGGGCAGTAACAGAACACTTTTCAAAACGTGTTTTTCAGCCCGAAATAAACGCGTTTTTTCAGACAACTGAATCCCCATGTAACAGCAAGGCTCAGAGGAGCCCACACACTCAGATCTTAACCCCAGTGTGCAGAAAGGGTCAAAACGTGTTTTTCAGCAGAAATAAATATGTTTCTGCAAGTTTGGTCAACCCCATGTAAGTTATGGGGCAGTAACAGAACACTTTTCAAAACGTGTTTTTCAGCCCGAAATAAACGCGTTTTTTCAGACAACTGAATCACCATGTAACAGCAAGGCTCAGAGGAGCCCACACACTCAGCTCTTAACCCCAGTGTGCAGGAAGGGTCAAAACGTGTTTTTCAGCAGAAATAAACATGTTTCTGCAAGTTTGGTCAACCCCATGTAAGTTATGGGGCAGTAACAGAACACTTTTCAAAACGTGTTTTTCAGCCCAAAATAAACGCGTTTTTTCAGACAACTGAATCCCCATGCAACAGCAAGGCTCAGAAGAGCCCACACACTCAGCTCTTAACCCCAGTGTGCAGGAAGGGTCAAAACGTGTTTTTCAGCAGAAATAAACATGTTTCTGCAAGTTTGGTCAACCCCATGTAAGTTATGGGGCAGTAACAGAACACTTTTCAAAACGTGTTTTTCAGCCCGAAATAAACGCGTTTTTTCAGACAACTGAATCCCCATGCAACAGCAAGGCTCAGAAGAGCCCACACACTCAGCTCTTAACCCCAGTGTGCAGAAAGAGTCAAAACGTGTTTTTCAGCAGAAATAAACATGTTTCTGCAAGTTTGGTCAACCCCATGTAAGTTATGGGGCAGTAACAGAACACTTTTCAAAACGTGTTTTTCAGCCCGAAATAAACGCGTTTTTTCAGACAACTGAATCCCAATGTAACAGCAAGGCTCAGAGGAGCCCACACACTCAGCTCTTAGCCCCAGTGTGCAGAAAGTGTCAAAACGTGTTTTTCAGCAGAAATAAACATGTTTCTGCAAGTTTGGTCAACCCCATGTAAGTTATGGGACAGTAACAGCACACTTTTCAAAACGTGTTTTTCAGCCCGAAATAAACGCGTTTTTTCAGACAACTGAATCCCCATGTAACAGCAAGGCTCAGAGGAGCCCACACACTCAGATCTTAACCCCAGTGTGCAGAAAGGGTCAAAACGTGTTTTTCAGCAGAAATAAATATGTTTCTGCAAGTTTGGTCAACCCCATGTAAGTTATGGGGCAGTAACAGAACACTTTTCAAAACGTGTTTTTCAGCCCGAAATAAACGCGTTTTTTCAGACAACTGAATCACCATGTAACAGCAAGGCTCAGAGGAGCCCACACACTCAGCTCTTAACCCCAGTGTGCAGGAAGGGTCAAAACGTGTTTTTCAGCAGAAATAAACATGTTTCTGCAAGTTTGGTCAACCCCATGTAAGTTATGGGGCAGTAACAGAACACTTTTCAAAACGTGTTTTTCAGCCCGAAATAAACGCGTTTTTTCAGACAACTGAATCCCCATGCAACAGCAAGGCTCAGAAGAGCCCACACACTCAGCTCTTAACCCCAGTGTGCAGGAAGGGTCAAAACGTGTTTTTCAGCAGAAATAAACATGTTTCTGCAAGTTTGGTCAACCCCATGTAAGTTATGGGGCAGTAACAGAACACTTTTCAAAACGTGTTTTTCAGCCCGAAATAAACGCGTTTTTTCAGACAACTGAATCCCCATGCAACAGCAAGGCTCAGAAGAGCCCACACACTCAGCTCTTAACCCCAGTGTGCAGAAAGAGTCAAAACGTGTTTTTCAGCAGAAATAAACATGTTTCTGCAAGTTTGGTCAACCCCATGTAAGTTATGGGACAGTAACAGCACACTTTTCAAAACGTGTTTTTCAGCCCGAAATAAACGCGTTTTTTCAGACAACTGAATCCCCATGCAACAGCAAGGCTCAGAAGAGCCCACACACTCAGCTCTTAACCCCAGTGTGCAGAAAGAGTCAAAACGTGTTTTTCAGCAGAAATAAACATGTTTCTGCAAGTTTGGTCAACCCCATGTAAGTTATGGGGCAGTAACAGAACACTTTTCAAAACGTGTTTTTCAGCCCGAAATAAACGCGTTTTTTCAGACAACTGAATCCCAATGTAACAGCAAGGCTCAGAGGAGCCCACACACTCAGCTCTTAGCCCCAGTGTGCAGAAAGTGTCAAAACGTGTTTTTCAGCAGAAATAAACATGTTTCTGCAAGTTTGGTCAACCCCATGTAAGTTATGGGGCAGTAACAGAACACTTTTCAAAACGTGTTTTTCAGCCCGAAATAAACGCGTTTTTTCAGACAACTGAATCCCCATGTAACAGCAAGGTTCAGAAGAGCCCACACTCTCAGCTCTTAACCCCAGTGTGCAGGAAGGGTCAAAACGTGTTTTTCAGCAGAAATAAACATGTTTCTGCAAGTTTGGTCAACCCCATGTAAGTTATGGGGCAGTAACAGAACACTTTTCAAAACGTGTTTTTCAGCCCGAAATAAACGCGTTTTTTCAGACAACTGAATCCCCATGCAACAGCAAGGCTCAGAAGAGCCCACACACTCAGCTCTTAACCCCAGTGTGCAGAAAGAGTCAAAACGTGTTTTTCAGCAGAAATAAACATGTTTCTGCAAGTTTGGTCAACCCCATGTAAGTTATGGGGCAGTAACAGAACACTTTTCAAAACGTGTTTTTCAGCCCGAAATAAACGCGTTTTTTCAGACAACTGAATCCCCATGTAACAGCAAGGCTCAGAGGAGCCCACACACTCAGATCTTAACCCCAGTGTGCAGAAAGGGTCAAAACGTGTTTTTCAGCAGAAATAAACATGTTTCTGCAAGTTTGGTCAACCCCATGTAAGTTATGGGGCAGTAACAGAACACTTTTCAAAACGTGTTTTTCATCCCGAAATAAACGCGTTTTTTCAGACAACTGAATCCCCATGCAACAGCAAGGCTCAGAAGAGCCCACACACTCAGCTCTTAACCCCAGTGTGCAGAAAGAGTCAAAACGTGTTTTTCAGCAGAAATAAACATGTTTCTGCAATTTTGGTCAACCCCATGTAAGTTATGGGGCAGTAACAGCACACTTTTCAAAACGTGTTTTTCAGCCCGAAATAAACGCGTTTTTTCAGACAACTGAATCCCCATGTAACAGCAAGGCTCAGAGGAGCCCACACACTCAAATCTTAACCCCAGTGTGCAGAAAGGGTCAAAACGTGTTTTTCAGCAGAAATAAACATGTTTCTGCAAGTTTGGTCAACCCCATGTAAGTTATAGGACAGTAACAGCACACTTTTCAAAACGTGTTTTTCAGCCCGAAATAAACGCGTTTTTTCAGACAACTGAATCCCCATGCAACAGCAAGGCTCAGAAGAGCCCACACACTCAGCTCTTAACCCCAGTGTGCAGAAAGAGTCAAAACGTGTTTTTCAGCAGAAATAAACATGTTTCTGCAAGTTTGGTCAACCCCATGTAAGTTATGGGGCAGTAACAGAACACTTTTCAAAACGTGTTTTTCAGCCCGAAATAAACGCGTTTTTTCAGACAACTGAATCCCAATGTAACAGCAAGGCTCAGAGGAGCCCACACACTCAGCTCTTAGCCCCAGTGTGCAGAAAGTGTCAAAACGTGTTTTTCAGCAGAAATAAACATGTTTCTGCAAGTTTGGTCAACCCCATGTAAGTTATGGGACAGTAACAGCACACTTTTCAAAACGTGTTTTTCAGCCCGAAATAAACGCGTTTTTTCAGACAACTGAATCCCCATGTAACAGCAAGGCTCAGAGGAGCCCACACACTCAGCTCTTAACCCCAGTGTGCAGGAAGGGTCAAAACGTGTTTTTCAGCAGAAATAAACATGTTTCTGCAAGTTTGGTCAACCCCATGTAAGTTATGGGGCAGTAACAGAACACTTTTCAAAACGTGTTTTTCAGCCCGAAATAAACGCGTTTTTTCAGACAACTGAATCCCCATGCAACAGCAAGGCTCAGAAGAGCCCACACACTCAGCTCTTAACCCCAGTGTGCAGGAAGGGTCAAAACGTGTTTTTCAGCAGAAATAAACATGTTTCTGCAAGTTTGGTCAACCCCATGTAAGTTATGGTGCAGTAACAGAACACTTTTCAAAACGTGTTTTTCAGCCCGAAATAAACGCGTTTTTTCAGACAACTGAATCCCCATGCAACAGCAAGGCTCAGAAGAGCCCACACACTCAGCTCTTAACCCCAGTGTGCAGAAAGAGTCAAAACGTGTTTTTCAGCAGAAATAAACATGTTTCTGCAAGTTTGGTCAACCCCATGTAAGTTATGGGACAGTAACAGCACACTTTTCAAAACGTGTTTTTCAGCCCGAAATAAACGCGTTTTTTCAGACAACTGAATCCCCATGCAACAGCAAGGCTCAGAAGAGCCCACACACTCAGCTCTTAACCCCAGTGTGCAGAAAGAGTCAAAACGTGTTTTTCAGCAGAAATAAACATGTTTCTGCAAGTTTGGTCAACCCCATGTAAGTTATGGGGCAGTAACAGAACACTTTTCAAAACGTGTTTTTCAGCCCGAAATAAACGCGTTTTTTCAGACAACTGAATCCCAATGTAACAGCAAGGCTCAGAGGAGCCCACACACTCAGCTCTTAGCCCCAGTGTGCAGAAAGTGTCAAAACGTGTTTTTCAGCAGAAATAAACATGTTTCTGCAAGTTTGGTCAACCCCATGTAAGTTATGGGGCAGTAACAGAACACTTTTCAAAACGTGTTTTTCAGCCCGAAATAAACGCGTTTTTTCAGACAACTGAATCCCCATGTAACAGCAAGGTACAGAAGAGCCCACACTCTCAGCTCTTAACCCCAGTGTGCAGGAAGGGTCAAAACGTGTTTTTCAGCAGAAATAAACATGTTTCTGCAAGTTTGGTCAACCCCATGTAAGTTATGGGGCAGTAACAGAACACTTTTCAAAACGTGTTTTTCAGCCCGAAATAAACGCGTTTTTTCAGACAACTGAATCCCCATGCAACAGCAAGGCTCAGAAGAGCCCACACACCCAGCTCTTAACCCCAGTGTGCAGAAAGAGTCAAAACGTGTTTTTCAGCAGAAATAAACATGTTTCTGCAATTTTGGTCAACCCCATGTAAGTTATGGGGCAGTAACAGCACACTTTTCAAAACGTGTTTTTCAGCCCGAAATAAACGCGTTTTTTCAGACAACTGAATCCCCATGTAACAGCAAGGCTCAGAGGAGCCCACACACTCAGCTCTTAACCCCAGTGTGCAGGAAGGGTCAAAACGTGTTTTTCAGCAGAAATAAACATGTTTCTGCAAGTTTGGTCAACCCCATGTAAGTTATGGGGCAGTAACAGCACACTTTTCAAAACGTGTTTTTCAGCCCGAAATAAACGCGTTTTTTCAGACAACTGAATCCCCATGCAACAGCAAGGCTCAGAAGAGCCCACACACTCAGCTCTTAACCCCAGTGTGCAGAAAGAGACAAAACGTGTTTTTCAGCAGAAATAAACATGTTTCTGCAAGTTTGGTCAACCCCATGTAAGTTATGGGGCAGTAACAGAACACTTTTCAAAACGTGTTTTTCAGCCCGAAATAAACGCGTTTTTTCAGACAACTGAATCCCAATGTAACAGCAAGGCTCAGAGGAGCCCACACACTCAGATCTTAACCCCAGTGTGCAGAAAGGGTCAAAACGTGTTTTTCAGCAGAAATAAACATGTTTCTGCAAGTTTGGTCAACCCCATGTAAGTTATGGGGCAGTAACAGAACACTTTTCAAAACGTGTTTTTCAGCCCGAAATAAACGCGTTTTTTCAGACAACTGAATCCCCATGTAACAGCAAGGCTCAGAGGAGCCCACACACTCAGCTCTTAACCCCAGTGTGCAGAAAGGGTCAAAACGTGTTTTTCAGCAGAAATAAACATGTTTCTGCAAGTTTGGTCAACCCCATGTAAGTTATGGGGCAGTAACAGAACACTTTTCAAAACGTGTTTTTCAGCCCGAAATAAACGCGTTTTTTCAGACAACTGAATCACCATGTAACAGCAAGGCTCAGAGGAGCCCACACACTCAGCTCTTAACCCCAGTGTGCAGGAAGGGTCAAAACGTGTTTTTCAGCAGAAATAAACATGTTTCTGCAAGTTTGGTCAACCCCATGTAAGTTATGGGGCAGTAACAGCACACTTTTCAAAACGTGTTTTTCAGCCCGAAATAAACGCGTTTTTTCAGACAACTGAATCCCCATGCAACAGCAAGGCTCAGAAGAGCCCACACACTCAGCTCTTAACCCCAGTGTGCAGAAAGAGTCAAAACGTGTTTTTCAGCAGAAATAAACATGTTTCTGCAAGTTTGGTCAACCCCATGTAAGTTATGGGGCAGTAACAGAACACTTTTCAAAACGTGTTTTTCAGCCCGAAATAAACGCGTTTTTTCAGACAACTGAATCCCAATGTAACAGCAAGGCTCAGAGGAGCCCACACACTCAGCTCTTAGCCCCAGTGTGCAGAAAGTGTCAAAACGTGTTTTTCAGCAGAAATAAACATGTTTCTGCAAGTTTGGTCAACCCCATGTAAGTTATGGGACAGTAACAGCACACTTTTCAAAACGTGTTTTTCAGCCCGAAATAAACGCGTTTTTTCAGACAACTGAATCCCCATGTAACAGCAAGGCTCAGAGGATCCCACACACTCAGATCTTAACCCCAGTGTGCAGAAAGGGTCAAAACGTGTTTTTCAGCAGAAATAAACATGTTTCTGCAAGTTTGGTCAACCCCATGTAAGTTATGGGGCAGTAACAGAACACTTTTCAAAACGTGTTTTTCAGCCCGAAATAAACGCGTTTTTTCAGACAACTGAATCCCCATGCAACAGCAAGGCTCAGAAGAGCCCACACACTCAGCTCTTAACCCCAGTGGGCAGAAAGAGTAAAAACGTGTTTTTCAGCAGAAATAAACATGTTTCTGCAATTTTGATCAACCCCATGTAAGTTATGGGGCAGTAACAGCACACTTTTCAAAACGTGTTTTTCAGCCCGAAATAAACGCGTTTTTTCAGACAACTGAATCCCCATGTAACAGCAAGGCTCAGAGGAGCCCACACACTCAGATCTTAACCCCAGTGTGCAGAAAGGGTCAAAACGTGTTTTTCAGCAGAAATAAACATGTTTCTGCAAGTTTGGTCAACCCCATGTAAGTTATGGGACAGTAACAGCACACTTTTCAAAACGTGTTTTTCAGCCCGAAATAAACGCGTTTTTTCAGACAACTGAATCCCCATGTAACAGCAAGACTCAGAGGAGCCCACACACTCAGATCTTAACCCCAGTGTGCAGAAAGGGTCAAAACGTGTTTTTCAGCAGAAATAAACATGTTTCTGCAAGTTTGGTCAACCCCATGTAAGTTATGGGGCAGTAACAGAACACTTTTCAAAACGTGTTTTTCAGCCCGAAATAAACGCGTTTTTTCAGACAACTGAATCCCCATGTAACAGCAAGGTTCAGAAGAGCCCACACTCTCAGCTCTTAACCCCAGTGTGCAGGAAGGGTCAAAACGTGTTTTTCAGCAGAAATAAACATGTTTCTGCAAGTTTGGTCAACCCCATGTAAGTTATGGGGCAGTAACAGAACACTTTTCAAAACGTGTTTTTCAGCCCGAAATAAACGCGTTTTTTCAGACAACTGAATCCCCATGCAACAGCAAGGCTCAGAAGAGCCCACACACTCAGCTCTTAACCCCAGTGTGCAGAAAGAGTCAAAACGTGTTTTTCAGCAGAAATAAACATGTTTCTGCAAGTTTGGTCAACCCCATGTAAGTTATGGGGCAGTAACAGAACACTTTTCAAAACCTGTTTTTCAGCCCGAAATAAACGCGTTTTTTCAGACAACTGAATCACCATGTAACAGCAAGGCTCAGAGGAGCCCACACACTCAGCTCTTAACCCCAGTGTGCAGAAAGAGTCAAAACGTGTTTTTCAGCAGAAATAAACATGTTTCTGCAAGTTTGGTCAACCCCATGTAAGTTATGGGGCAGTAACAGAACACTTTTCAAAACGTGTTTTTCAGCCCGAAATAAACGCGTTTTTTCAGACAACTGAATCCCCATGTAACAGCAAGGTTCAGAAGAGCCCACACTCTCAGCTCTTAACCCCAGTGTGCAGGAAGGGTCAAAACGTGTTTTTCAGCAGAAATAAACATGTTTCTGCAAGTTTGGTCAACCCCATGTAAGTTATGGGGCAGTAACAGAACACTTTTCAAAACGTGTTTTTCAGCCCGAAATAAACGCGTTTTTTCAGACAACTGAATCCCCATGCAACAGCAAGGCTCAGAAGAGCCCACACACTCAGCTCTTAACCCCAGTGTGCAGAAAGAGTCAAAACGTGTTTTTCAGCAGAAATAAACATGTTTCTGCAAGTTTGGTCAACCCCATGTAAGTTATGGGGCAGTAACAGAACACTTTTCAAAACGTGTTTTTCAGCCCGAAATAAACGCGTTTTTTCAGACAACTGAATCCCCATGTAACAGCAAGGCTCAGAGGATCCCACACACTCAGATCTTAACCCAAGTGTGCAGAAAGGGTCAAAACGTGTTTTTCAGCAGAAATAAACATGTTTCTGCAAGTTTGGTCAACCCCATGTAAGTTATGGGGCAGTAACAGAACACTTTTCAAAACGTGTTTTTCAGCCCGAAATAAACGCGTTTTTTCAGACAACTGAATCCCCATGCAACAGCAAGGCTCAGAAGAGCCCACACACTCAGCTCTTAACCCCAGTGTGCAGAAAGAGTCAAAACGTGTTTTTCAGCAGAAATAAACATGTTTCTGCAATTTTGGTCAACCCCATGTAAGTTATGGGGCAGTAACAGCACACTTTTCAAAACGTGTTTTTCAGCCCGAAATAAACGCGTTTTTTCAGACAACTGAATCCCCATGTAACAGCAAGGCTCAGAGGAGCCCACACACTCAGATCTTAACCCCAGTGTGCAGAAAGGGTCAAAACGTGTTTTTCAGCAGAAATAAATATGTTTCTGCAAGTTTGGTCAACCCCATGTAAGTTATGGGGCAGTAACAGAACACTTTTCAAAACGTGTTTTTCAGCCCGAAATAAACGCGTTTTTTCAGACAACTGAATCACCATGTAACAGCAAGGCTCAGAGGAGCCCACACACTCAGCTCTTAACCCCAGTGTGCAGGAAGGGTCAAAACGTGTTTTTCAGCAGAAATAAACATGTTTCTGCAAGTTTGGTCAACCCCATGTAAGTTATGGGGCAGTAACAGAACACTTTTCAAAACGTGTTTTTCAGCCCGAAATAAACGCGTTTTTTCAGACAACTGAATCCCCATGCAACAGCAAGGCTCAGAAGAGCCCACACACTCAGCTCTTAACCCCAGTGTGCAGGAAGGGTCAAAACGTGTTTTTCAGCAGAAATAAACATGTTTCTGCAAGTTTGGTCAACCCCATGTAAGTTATGGGGCAGTAACAGAACACTTTTCAAAACGTGTTTTTCAGCCCGAAATAAACGCGTTTTTTCAGACAACTGAATCCCAATGTAACAGCAAGGCTCAGAGGAGCCCACACACTCAGCTCTTAGCCCCAGTGTGCAGAAAGTGTCAAAACGTGTTTTTCAGCAGAAATAAACATGTTTCTGCAAGTTTGGTCAACCCCATGTAAGTTATGGGACAGTAACAGCACACTTTTCAAAACGTGTTTTTCAGCCCGAAATAAACGCGTTTTTTCAGACAACTGAATCCCCATGTAACAGCAAGGCTCAGAGGAGCCCACACACTCAGATCTTAACCCCAGTGTGCAGAAAGGGTCAAAACGTGTTTTTCAGCAGAAATAAACATGTTTCTGCAAGTTTGGTCAACCCCATGTAAGTTATGGGGCAGTAACAGAACACTTTTCAAAACGTGTTTTTCATCCCGAAATAAACGCGTTTTTTCAGACAACTGAATCCCCATGCAACAGCAAGGCTCAGAAGAGCCCACACACTCAGCTCTTAACCCCAGTGTGCAGAAAGAGTCAAAACGTGTTTTTCAGCAGAAATAAACATGTTTCTGCAATTTTGGTCAACCCCATGTAAGTTATGGGGCAGTAACAGCACACTTTTCAAAACGTGTTTTTCAGCCCGAAATAAACGCGTTTTTTCAGACAACTGAATCCCCATGTAACAGCAAGGCTCAGAGGAGCCCACACACTCAAATCTTAACCCCAGTGTGCAGAAAGGGTCAAAACGTGTTTTTCAGCAGAAATAAACATGTTTCTGCAAGTTTGGTCAACCCCATGTAAGTTATAGGACAGTAACAGCACACTTTTCAAAACGTGTTTTTCAGCCCGAAATAAACGCGTTTTTTCAGACAACTGAATCCCCATGCAACAGCAAGGCTCAGAAGAGCCCACACACTCAGCTCTTAACCCCAGTGTGCAGAAAGAGTCAAAACGTGTTTTTCAGCAGAAATAAACATGTTTCTGCAAGTTTGGTCAACCCCATGTAAGTTATGGGACAGTAACAGCACACTTTTCAAAACGTGTTTTTCAGCCCGAAATAAACGCGTTTTTTCAGACAACTGAATCCCCATGTAACAGCAAGGCTCAGAGGAGCCCACACACTCAGATCTTAACCCCAGTGTGCAGAAAGGGTCAAAACGTGTTTTTCAGCAGAAATAAACATGTTTCTGCAAGTTTGGTCAACCCCATGTAAGTTATGGGGCAGTAACAGAACACTTTTCAAAACGTGTTTTTCAGCCCGAAATAAACGCGTTTTTTCAGACAACTGAATCCCCATGTAACAGCAAGGCTCAGAGGAGCCCACACACTCAAATCTTAACCCCAGTGTGCAGAAAGGGTCAAAACGTGTTTTTCAGCAGAAATAAACATGTTTCTGCAAGTTTGGTCAACCCCATGTAAGTTATAGGACAGTAACAGCACACTTTTCAAAACGTGTTTTTCAGCCCGAAATAAACGCGTTTTTTCAGACAACTGAATCCCCATGCAACAGCAAGGCTCAGAAGAGCCCACACACTCAGCTCTTAACCCCAGTGTGCAGAAAGAGTCAAAACGTGTTTTTCAGCAGAAATAAACATGTTTCTGCAAGTTTGGTCAACCCCATGTAAGTTATGGGACAGTAACAGCACACTTTTCAAAACGTGTTTTTCAGCCCGAAATAAACGCGTTTTTTCAGACAACTGAATCCCCATGTAACAGCAAGGCTCAGAGGAGCCCACACACTCAGATCTTAACCCCAGTGTGCAGAAAGGGTCAAAACGTGTTTTTCAGCAGAAATAAACATGTTTCTGCAAGTTTGGTCAACCCCATGTAAGTTATGGGGCAGTAACAGAACACTTTTCAAAACGTGTTTTTCAGCCCGAAATAAACGCGTTTTTTCAGACAACTGAATCCCCATGTAACAGCAAGGCTCAGAGGATCCCACACACTCAGATCTTAACCCCAGTGTGCAGAAAGGGTCAAAACGTGTTTTTCAGCAGAAATAAACATGTTTCTGCAAGTTTGGTCAACCCCATGTAAGTTATGGGGCAGTAACAGAACACTTTTCAAAACGTGTTTTTCAGCCCGAAATAAACGCGTTTTTTCAGACAACTGAATCCCCATGCAACAGCAAGGCTCAGAAGAGCCCACACACTCAGCTCTTAACCCCAGTGTGCAGAAAGAGTAAAAACGTGTTTTTCAGCAGAAATAAACATGTTTCTGCAATTTTGATCAACCCCATGTAAGTTATGGGGCAGTAACAGCACACTTTTCAAAACGTGTTTTTCAGCCCGAAATAAACGCGTTTTTTCAGACAACTGAATCCCCATGTAACAGCAAGGCTCAGAGGAGCCCACACACTCAGATCTTAACCCCAGTGTGCAGAAAGGGTCAAAACGTGTTTTTCAGCAGAAATAAACATGTTTCTGCAAGTTTGGTCAACCCCATGTAAGTTATGGGACAGTAACAGCACACTTTTCAAAACGTGTTTTTCAGCCCGAAATAAACGCGTTTTTTCAGACAACTGAATCCCCATGTAACAGCAAGACTCAGAGGAGCCCACACACTCAGATCTTAACCCCAGTGTGCAGAAAGGGTCAAAACGTGTTTTTCAGCAGAAATAAACATGTTTCTGCAAGTTTGGTCAACCCCATGTAAGTTATGGGGCAGTAACAGAACACTTTTCAAAACGTGTTTTTCAGCCCGAAATAAACGCGTTTTTTCAGACAACTGAATCCCCATGTAACAGCAAGGTTCAGAAGAGCCCACACTCTCAGCTCTTAACCCCAGTGTGCAGGAAGGGTCAAAACGTGTTTTTCAGCAGAAATAAACATGTTTCTGCAAGTTTGGTCAACCCCATGTAAGTTATGGGGCAGTAACAGAACACTTTTCAAAACGTGTTTTTCAGCCCGAAATAAACGCGTTTTTTCAGACAACTGAATCCCCATGCAACAGCAAGGCTCAGAAGAGCCCACACACTCAGCTCTTAACCCCAGTGTGCAGAAAGAGTCAAAACGTGTTTTTCAGCAGAAATAAACATGTTTCTGCAAGTTTGGTCAACCCCATGTAAGTTATGGGGCAGTAACAGAACACTTTTCAAAACCTGTTTTTCAGCCCGAAATAAACGCGTTTTTTCAGACAACTGAATCACCATGTAACAGCAAGGCTCAGAGGAGCCCACACACTCAGCTCTTAACCCCAGTGTGCAGAAAGAGTCAAAACGTGTTTTTCAGCAGAAATAAACATGTTTCTGCAAGTTTGGTCAACCCCATGTAAGTTATGGGGCAGTAACAGAACACTTTTCAAAACGTGTTTTTCAGCCCGAAATAAACGCGTTTTTTCAGACAACTGAATCCCCATGTAACAGCAAGGTTCAGAAGAGCCCACACTCTCAGCTCTTAACCCCAGTGTGCAGGAAGGGTCAAAACGTGTTTTTCAGCAGAAATAAACATGTTTCTGCAAGTTTGGTCAACCCCATGTAAGTTATGGGGCAGTAACAGAACACTTTTCAAAACGTGTTTTTCAGCCCGAAATAAACGCGTTTTTTCAGACAACTGAATCCCCATGCAACAGCAAGGCTCAGAAGAGCCCACACACTCAGCTCTTAACCCCAGTGTGCAGAAAGAGTCAAAACGTGTTTTTCAGCAGAAATAAACATGTTTCTGCAAGTTTGGTCAACCCCATGTAAGTTATGGGGCAGTAACAGAACACTTTTCAAAACGTGTTTTTCAGCCCGAAATAAACGCGTTTTTTCAGACAACTGAATCCCCATGTAACAGCAAGGCTCAGAGGATCCCACACACTCAGATCTTAACCCCAGTGTGCAGAAAGGGTCAAAACGTGTTTTTCAGCAGAAATAAACATGTTTCTGCAAGTTTGGTCAACCCCATGTAAGTTATGGGGCAGTAACAGAACACTTTTCAAAACGTGTTTTTCAGCCCGAAATAAACGCGTTTTTTCAGACAACTGAATCCCCATGCAACAGCAAGGCTCAGAAGAGCCCACACACTCAGCTCTTAACCCCAGTGTGCAGAAAGAGTCAAAACGTGTTTTTCAGCAGAAATAAACATGTTTCTGCAATTTTGGTCAACCCCATGTAAGTTATGGGGCAGTAACAGCACACTTTTCAAAACGTGTTTTTCAGCCCGAAATAAACGCGTTTTTTCAGACAACTGAATCCCCATGTAACAGCAAGGCTCAGAGGAGCCCACACACTCAGATCTTAACCCCAGTTTGCAGAAAGGGTCAAAACGTGTTTTTCAGCAGAAATAAATATGTTTCTGCAAGTTTGGTCAACCCCATGTAAGTTATGGGGCAGTAACAGAACACTTTTCAAAACGTGTTTTTCAGCCCGAAATAAACGCGTTTTTTCAGACAACTGAATCACCATGTAACAGCAAGGCTCAGAGGAGCCCACACACTCAGCTCTTAACCCCAGTGTGCAGGAAGGGTCAAAACGTGTTTTTCAGCAGAAATAAACATGTTTCTGCAAGTTTGGTCAACCCCATGTAAGTTATGGGGCAGTAACAGAACACTTTTCAAAACGTGTTTTTCAGCCCGAAATAAACGCGTTTTTTCAGACAACTGAATCCCCATGCAACAGCAAGGCTCAGAAGAGCCCACACACTCAGCTCTTAACCCCAGTGTGCAGGAAGGGTCAAAACGTGTTTTTCAGCAGAAATAAACATGTTTCTGCAAGTTTGGTCAACCCCATGTAAGTTATGGGGCAGTAACAGAACACTTTTCAAAACGTGTTTTTCAGCCCGAAATAAACGCGTTTTTTCAGACAACTGAATCCCCATGCAACAGCAAGGCTCAGAAGAGCCCACACACTCAGCTCTTAACCCCAGTGTGCAGAAAGAGTCAAAACGTGTTTTTCAGCAGAAATAAACATGTTTCTGCAAGTTTGGTCAACCCCATGTAAGTTATGGGACAGTAACAGCACACTTTTCAAAACGTGTTTTTCAGCCCGAAATAAACGCGTTTTTTCAGACAACTGAATCCCCATGTAACAGCAAGGCTCAGAGGAGCCCACACACTCAGATCTTAACCCCAGTGTGCAGAAAGGGTCAAAACGTGTTTTTCAGCAGAAATAAATATGTTTCTGCAAGTTTGGTCAACCCCATGTAAGTTATGGGGCAGTAACAGAACACTTTTCAAAACGTGTTTTTCAGCCCGAAATAAACGCGTTTTTTCAGACAACTGAATCACCATGTAACAGCAAGGCTCAGAGGAGCCCACACACTCAGCTCTTAACCCCAGTGTGCAGGAAGGGTCAAAACGTGTTTTTCAGCAGAAATAAACATGTTTCTGCAAGTTTGGTCAACCCCATGTAAGTTATGGGGCAGTAACAGAACACTTTTCAAAACGTGTTTTTCAGCCCGAAATAAACGCGTTTTTTCAGACAACTGAATCCCCATGCAACAGCAAGGCTCAGAAGAGCCCACACACTCAGCTCTTAACCCCAGTGTGCAGGAAGGGTCAAAACGTGTTTTTCAGCAGAAATAAACATGTTTCTGCAAGTTTGGTCAACCCCATGTAAGTTATGGGGCAGTAACAGAACACTTTTCAAAACGTGTTTTTCAGCCCGAAATAAACGCGTTTTTTCAGACAACTGAATCCCCATGCAACAGCAAGGCTCAGAAGAGCCCACACACTCAGCTCTTAACCCCAGTGTGCAGAAAGAGTCAAAACGTGTTTTTCAGCAGAAATAAACATGTTTCTGCAAGTTTGGTCAACCCCATGTAAGTTATGGGACAGTAACAGCACACTTTTCAAAACGTGTTTTTCAGCCCGAAATAAACGCGTTTTTTCAGACAACTGAATCCCCATGCAACAGCAAGGCTCAGAAGAGCCCACACACTCAGCTCTTAACCCCAGTGTGCAGAAAGAGTCAAAACGTGTTTTTCAGCAGAAATAAACATGTTTCTGCAAGTTTGGTCAACCCCATGTAAGTTATGGGGCAGTAACAGAACACTTTTCAAAACGTGTTTTTCAGCCCGAAATAAACGCGTTTTTTCAGACAACTGAATCCCAATGTAACAGCAAGGCTCAGAGGAGCCCACACACTCAGCTCTTAGCCCCAGTGTGCAGAAAGTGTCAAAACGTGTTTTTCAGCAGAAATAAACATGTTTCTGCAAGTTTGGTCAACCCCATGTAAGTTATGGGGCAGTAACAGAACACTTTTCAAAACGTGTTTTTCAGCCCGAAATAAACGCGTTTTTTCAGACAACTGAATCCCCATGTAACAGCAAGGTTCAGAAGAGCCCACACTCTCAGCTCTTAACCCCAGTGTGCAGGAAGGGTCAAAACGTGTTTTTCAGCAGAAATAAACATGTTTCTGCAAGTTTGGTCAACCCCATGTAAGTTATGGGGCAGTAACAGAACACTTTTCAAAACGTGTTTTTCAGCCCGAAATAAACGCGTTTTTTCAGACAACTGAAACCCCATGCAACAGCAAGGCTCAGAAGAGCCCACACACTCAGCTCTTAACCCCAGTGTGCAGAAAGAGTCAAAACGTGTTTTTCAGCAGAAATAAACATGTTTCTGCAAGTTTGGTCAACCCCATGTAAGTTATGGGGCAGTAACAGAACACTTTTCAAAACGTGTTTTTCAGCCCGAAATAAACGCGTTTTTTCAGACAACTGAATCCCCATGTAACAGCAAGGCTCAGAGGAGCCCACACACTCAGATCTTAACCCCAGTGTGCAGAAAGGGTCAAAACGTGTTTTTCAGCAGAAATAAACATGTTTCTGCAAGTTTGGTCAACCCCATGTAAGTTATGGGGCAGTAACAGAACACTTTTCAAAACGTGTTTTTCATCCCGAAATAAACGCGTTTTTTCAGACAACTGAATCCCCATGCAACAGCAAGGCTCAGAAGAGCCCACACACTCAGCTCTTAACCCCAGTGTGCAGAAAGAGTCAAAACGTGTTTTTCAGCAGAAATAAACATGTTTCTGCAATTTTGGTCAACCCCATGTAAGTTATGGGGCAGTAACAGCACACTTTTCAAAACGTGTTTTTCAGCCCGAAATAAACGCGTTTTTTCAGACAACTGAATCCCCATGTAACAGCAAGGCTCAGAGGAGCCCACACACTCAAATCTTAACCCCAGTGTGCAGAAAGGGTCAAAACGTGTTTTTCAGCAGAAATAAACATGTTTCTGCAAGTTTGGTCAACCCCATGTAAGTTATAGGACAGTAACAGCACACTTTTCAAAACGTGTTTTTCAGCCCGAAATAAACGCGTTTTTTCAGACAACTGAATCCCCATGCAACAGCAAGGCTCAGAAGAGCCCACACACTCAGCTCTTAGCCCCAGTGTGCAGAAAGTGTCAAAACGTGTTTTTCAGCAGAAATAAACATGTTTCTGCAAGTTTGGTCAACCCCATGTAAGTTATGGGACAGTAACAGCACACTTTTCAAAACGTGTTTTTCAGCCCGAAATAAACGCGTTTTTTCAGACAACTGAATCCCCATGTAACAGCAAGGCTCAGAGGAGCCCACACACTCAGATCTTAACCCCAGTGTGCAGAAAGGGTCAAAACGTGTTTTTCAGCAGAAATAAACATGTTTCTGCAAGTTTGGTCAACCCCATGTAAGTTATGGGGCAGTAACAGAACACTTTTCAAAACGTGTTTTTCAGCCCGAAATAAACGCGTTTTTTCAGACAACTGAATCCCAATGTAACAGCAAGGCTCAGAGGAGCCCACACACTCAGCTCTTAGCCCCAGTGTGCAGAAAGTGTCAAAACGTGTTTTTCAGCAGAAATAAACATGTTTCTGCAAGTTTGGTCAACCCCATTTAAGTTATGGGACAGTAACAGCACACTTTTCAAAACGTGTTTTTCAGCCCGAAATAAACGCGTTTTTTCAGACAACTGAATCCCCATGTAACAGCAAGGCTCAGAGGAGCCCACACACTCAGATCTTAACCCCAGTGTGCAGAAAGGGTCAAAACGTGTTTTTCAGCAGAAATAAACATGTTTCTGCAAGTTTGGTCAACCCCATGTAAGTTATGGGGCAGTAACAGAACACTTTTCAAAACGTGTTTTTCAGCCCGAAATAAACGCGTTTTTTCAGACAACTGAATCACCATGTAACAGCAAGGCTCAGAGGAGCCCACACACTCAGCTCTTAACCCCAGTGTGCAGGAAGGGTCAAAACGTGTTTTTCAGCAGAAATAAACATGTTTCTGCAAGTTTGGTCAACCCCATGTAAGTTATGGGGCAGTAACAGCACACTTTTCAAAACGTGTTTTTCAGCCCGAAATAAACGCGTTTTTTCAGACAACTGAATCCCCATGCAACAGCAAGGCTCAGAAGAGCCCACACACTCAGCTCTTAACCCCAGTGTGCAGAAAGAGTCAACACGTGTTTTTCAGCAGAAATAAACATGTTTCTGCAAGTTTGGTCAACCCCATGTAAGTTATGGGGCAGTAACAGAACACTTTTCAAAACGTGTTTTTCAGCCCGAAATAAACGCGTTTTTTCAGACAACTGAATCCCAATGTAACAGCAAGGCTCAGAGGAGCCCACACACTCAGCTCTTAGCCCCAGTGTGCAGAAAGTGTCAAAACGTGTTTTTCAGCAGAAATAAACATGTTTCTGCAAGTTTGGTCAACCCCATGTAAGTTATGGGACAGTAACAGCACACTTTTCAAAACGTGTTTTTCAGCCCGAAATAAACGCGTTTTTTCAGACAACTGAATCCCCATGTAACAGCAAGGCTCAGAGGATCCCACACACTCAGATCTTAACCCCAGTGTGCAGAAAGGGTCAAAACGTGTTTTTCAGCAGAAATAAACATGTTTCTGCAAGTTTGGTCAACCCCATGTAAGTTATGGGGCAGTAACAGAACACTTTTCAAAACGTGTTTTTCAGCCCGAAATAAACGCGTTTTTTCAGACAACTGAATCCCCATGCAACAGCAAGGCTCAGAAGAGCCCACACACTCAGCTCTTAACCCCAGTGTGCAGAAAGAGTAAAAACGTGTTTTTCAGCAGAAATAAACATGTTTCTGCAATTTTGATCAACCCCATGTAAGTTATGGGGCAGTAACAGCACACTTTTCAAAACGTGTTTTTCAGCCCGAAATAAACGCGTTTTTTCAGACAACTGAATCCCCATGTAACAGCAAGGCTCAGAGGAGCCCACACACTCAGATCTTAACCCCAGTGTGCAGAAAGGGTCAAAACGTGTTTTTCAGCAGAAATAAACATGTTTCTGCAAGTTTGGTCAACCCCATGTAAGTTATGGGACAGTAACAGCACACTTTTCAAAACGTGTTTTTCAGCCCGAAATAAACGCGTTTTTTCAGACAACTGAATCCCCATGTAACAGCAAGACTCAGAGGAGCCCACACACTCAGATCTTAACCCCAGTGTGCAGAAAGGGTCAAAACGTGTTTTTCAGCAGAAATAAACATGTTTCTGCAAGTTTGGTCAACCCCATGTAAGTTATGGGGCAGTAACAGAACACTTTTCAAAACGTGTTTTTCAGCCCGAAATAAACGCGTTTTTTCAGACAACTGAATCCCCATGTAACAGCAAGGTTCAGAAGAGCCCACACTCTCAGCTCTTAACCCCAGTGTGCAGGAAGGGTCAAAACGTGTTTTTCAGCAGAAATAAACATGTTTCTGCAAGTTTGGTCAACCCCATGTAAGTTATGGGGCAGTAACAGAACACTTTTCAAAACGTGTTTTTCAGCCCGAAATAAACGCGTTTTTTCAGACAACTGAATCCCAATGTAACAGCAAGGCTCAGAGGAGCCCACACACTCAGCTCTTAGCCCCAGTGTGCAGAAAGTGTCAAAACGTGTTTTTCAGCAGAAATAAACATGTTTATGCAAGTTTGGTCAACCCCATGTAAGTTATGGGGCAGTAACAGAACACTTTTCAAAACGTGTTTTTCAGCCCGAAATAAACGCGTTTTTTCAGACAACTGAATCCCCATGTAACAGCAAGGTTCAGAAGAGCCCACACTCTCAGCTCTTAACCCCAGTGTGCAGGAAGGGTCAAAACGTGTTTTTCAGCAGAAATAAACATGTTTCTGCAAGTTTGGTCAACCCCATGTAAGTTATGGGGCAGTAACAGAACACTTTTCAAAACGTGTTTTTCAGCCCGAAATAAACGCGTTTTTTCAGACAACTGAATCCCCATGCAACAGCAAGGCTCAGAAGAGCCCACACACTCAGCTCTTAACCCCAGTGTGCAGAAAGAGTCAAAACGTGTTTTTCAGCAGAAATAAACATGTTTCTGCAAGTTTGGTCAACCCCATGTAAGTTATGGGGCAGTAACAGAACACTTTTCAAAACGTGTTTTTCAGCCCGAAATAAACGCGTTTTTTCAGACAACTGAATCCCCATGTAACAGCAAGGCTCAGAGGAGCCCACACACTCAGATCTTAACCCCAGTGTGCAGAAAGGGTCAAAACGTGTTTTTCAGCAGAAATAAACATGTTTCTGCAAGTTTGGTCAACCCCATGTAAGTTATGGGGCAGTAACAGAACACTTTTCAAAACGTGTTTTTCATCCCGATATAAACGCGTTTTTTCAGACAACTGAATCCCCATGCAACAGCAAGGCTCAGAAGAGCCCACACACTCAGCTCTTAACCCCAGTGTGCAGAAAGAGTCAAAACGTGTTTTTCAGCAGAAATAAACATGTTTCTGCAAGTTTGGTCAACCCCATGTAAGTTATAGGACAGTAACAGCACACTTTTCAAAACGTGTTTTTCAGCCCGAAATAAACGCGTTTTTTCAGACAACTGAATCCCCATGCAACAGCAAGGCTCAGAAGAGCCCACACACTCAGCTCTTAACCCCAGTGTGCAGAAAGAGTCAAAACGTGTTTTTCAGCAGAAATAAACATGTTTCTGCAAGTTTGGTCAACCCCATGTAAGTTATGGGGCAGTAACAGAACACTTTTCAAAACGTGTTTTTCAGCCCGAAATAAACGCGTTTTTTCAGACAACTGAATCCCAATGTAACAGCAAGGCTCAGAGGAGCCCACACACTCAGCTCTTAGCCCCAGTGTGCAGAAAGTGTCAAAACGTGTTTTTCAGCAGAAATAAACATGTTTCTGCAAGTTTGGTCAACCCCATGTAAGTTATGGGACAGTAACAGCACACTTTTCAAAACGTGTTTTTCAGCCCGAAATAAACGCGTTTTTTCAGACAACTGAATCCCCATGTAACAGCAAGGCTCAGAGGAGCCCACACACTCAGATCTTAACCCCAGTGTGCAGAAAGGGTCAAAACGTGTTTTTCAGCAGAAATAAACATGTTTCTGCAAGTTTGGTCAACCCCATGTAAGTTATGGGGCAGTAACAGAACACTTTTCAAAACGTGTTTTTCAGCCCGAAATAAACGCGTTTTTTCAGACAACTGAATCCCCATGTAACAGCAAGGCTCAGAGGAGCCCACACACTCAGCTCTTAACCCCAGTGTGCAGAAAGGGTCAAAACGTGTTTTTCAGCAGAAATAAACATGTTTCTGCAAGTTTGGTCAACCCCATGTAAGTTATGGGGCAGTAACAGAACACTTTTCAAAACGTGTTTTTCAGCCCGAAATAAACGCGTTTTTTCAGACAACTGAATCACCATGTAACAGCAAGGCTCAGAGGAGCCCACACACTCAGCTCTTAACCCCAGTGTGCAGGAAGGGTCAAAACGTGTTTTTCAGCAGAAATAAACATGTTTCTGCAAGTTTGGTCAACCCCATGTAAGTTATGGGGCAGTAACAGCACACTTTTCAAAACGTGTTTTTCAGCCCGAAATAAACGCGTTTTTTCAGACAACTGAATCCCCATGCAACAGCAAGGCTCAGAAGAGCCCACACACTCAGCTCTTAACCCCAGTGTGCAGAAAGAGTCAACACGTGTTTTTCAGCAGAAATAAACATGTTTCTGCAAGTTTGGTCAACCCCATGTAAGTTATGGGGCAGTAACAGAACACTTTTCAAAACGTGTTTTTCAGCCCGAAATAAACGCGTTTTTTCAGACAACTGAATCCCAATGTAACAGCAAGGCTCAGAGGAGCCCACACACTCAGCTCTTAGCCCCAGTGTGCAGAAAGTGTCAAAACGTGTTTTTCAGCAGAAATAAACATGTTTCTGCAAGTTTGGTCAACCCCATGTAAGTTATGGGACAGTAACAGCACACTTTTCAAAACGTGTTTTTCAGCCCGAAATAAACGCGTTTTTTCAGACAACTGAATCCCCATGTAACAGCAAGGCTCAGAGGATCCCACACACTCAGATCTTAACCCCAGTGTGCAGAAAGGGTCAAAACGTGTTTTTCAGCAGAAATAAACATGTTTCTGCAAGTTTGGTCAACCCCATGTAAGTTATGGGGCAGTAACAGAACACTTTTCAAAACGTGTTTTTCAGCCCGAAATAAACGCGTTTTTTCAGACAACTGAATCCCCATGCAACAGCAAGGCTCAGAAGAGCCCACACACTCAGCTCTTAACCCCAGTGTGCAGAAAGAGTAAAAACGTGTTTTTCAGCAGAAATAAACATGTTTCTGCAATTTTGATCAACCCCATGTAAGTTATGGGGCAGTAACAGCACACTTTTCAAAACGTGTTTTTCAGCCCGAAATAAACGCGTTTTTTCAGACAACTGAATCCCCATGTAACAGCAAGGCTCAGAGGAGCCCACACACTCAGATCTTAACCCCAGTGTGCAGAAAGGGTCAAAACGTGTTTTTCAGCAGAAATAAACATGTTTCTGCAAGTTTGGTCAACCCCATGTAAGTTATGGGACAGTAACAGCACACTTTTCAAAACGTGTTTTTCAGCCCGAAATAAACGCGTTTTTTCAGACAACTGAATCCCCATGTAACAGCAAGACTCAGAGGAGCCCACACACTCAGATCTTAACCCCAGTGTGCAGAAAGGGTCAAAACGTGTTTTTCAGCAGAAATAAACATGTTTCTGCAAGTTTGGTCAACCCCATGTAAGTTATGGGGCAGTAACAGAACACTTTTCAAAACGTGTTTTTCAGCCCGAAATAAACGCGTTTTTTCAGACAACTGAATCCCCATGTAACAGCAAGGTTCAGAAGAGCCCACACTCTCAGCTCTTAACCCCAGTGTGCAGGAAGGGTCAAAACGTGTTTTTCAGCAGAAATAAACATGTTTCTGCAAGTTTGGTCAACCCCATGTAAGTTATGGGGCAGTAACAGAACACTTTTCAAAACGTGTTTTTCAGCCCGAAATAAACGCGTTTTTTCAGACAACTGAATCCCCATGCAACAGCAAGGCTCAGAAGAGCCCACACACTCAGCTCTTAACCCCAGTGTGCAGAAAGAGTCAAAACGTGTTTTTCAGCAGAAATAAACATGTTTCTGCAAGTTTGGTCAACCCCATGTAAGTTATGGGGCAGTAACAGAACACTTTTCAAAACGTGTTTTTCAGCCCGAAATAAACGCGTTTTTTCAGACAACTGAATCCCAATGTAACAGCAAGGCTCAGAGGAGCCCACACACTCAGCTCTTAGCCCCAGTGTGCAGAAAGTGTCAAAACGTGTTTTTCAGCAGAAATAAACATGTTTCTGCAAGTTTGGTCAACCCCATGTAAGTTATGGGGCAGTAACAGAACACTTTTCAAAACGTGTTTTTCAGCCCGAAATAAACGCGTTTTTTCAGACAACTGAATCCCCATGTAACAGCAAGGTTCAGAAGAGCCCACACTCTCAGCTCTTAACCCCAGTGTGCAGGAAGGGTCAAAACGTGTTTTTCAGCAGAAATAAACATGTTTCTGCAAGTTTGGTCAACCCCATGTAAGTTATGGGGCAGTAACAGAACACTTTTCAAAACGTGTTTTTCAGCCCGAAATAAACGCGTTTTTTCAGACAACTGAATCCCCATGCAACAGCAAGGCTCAGAAGAGCCCACACACTCAGCTCTTAACCCCAGTGTGCAGAAAGAGTCAAAACGTGTTTTTCAGCAGAAATAAACATGTTTCTGCAAGTTTGGTCAACCCCATGTAAGTTATGGGGCAGTAACAGAACACTTTTCAAAACGTGTTTTTCAGCCCGAAATAAACGCGTTTTTTCAGACAACTGAATCCCCATGTAACAGCAAGGCTCAGAGGAGCCCACACACTCAGATCTTAACCCCAGTGTGCAGAAAGGGTCAAAACGTGTTTTTCAGCAGAAATAAACATGTTTCTGCAAGTTTGGTCAACCCCATGTAAGTTATGGGGCAGTAACAGAACACTTTTCAAAACGTGTTTTTCATCCCGATATAAACGCGTTTTTTCAGACAACTGAATCCCCATGCAACAGCAAGGCTCAGAAGAGCCCACACACTCAGCTCTTAACCCCAGTGTGCAGAAAGAGTCAAAACGTGTTTTTCAGCAGAAATAAACATGTTTCTGCAATTTTGGTCAACCCCATGTAAGTTATGGGGCAGTAACAGCACACTTTTCAAAACGTGTTTTTCAGCCCGAAATAAACGCGTTTTTTCAGACAACTGAATCCCCATGTAACAGCAAGGCTCAGAGGAGCCCACACACTCAAATCTTAACCCCAGTGTGCAGAAAGGGTCAAAACGTGTTTTTCAGCAGAAATAAACATGTTTCTGCAAGTTTGGTCAACCCCATGTAAGTTATAGGACAGTAACAGCACACTTTTCAAAACGTGTTTTTCAGCCCGAAATAAACGCGTTTTTTCAGACAACTGAATCCCCATGCAACAGCAAGGCTCAGAAGAGCCCACACACTCAGCTCTTAACCCCAGTGTGCAGAAAGAGTCAAAACGTGTTTTTCAGCAGAAATAAACATGTTTCTGCAAGTTTGGTCAACCCCATGTAAGTTATGGGGCAGTAACAGAACACTTTTCAAAACGTGTTTTTCAGCCCGAAATAAACGCGTTTTTTCAGACAACTGAATCCCAATGTAACAGCAAGGCTCAGAGGAGCCCACACACTCAGCTCTTAGCCCCAGTGTGCAGAAAGTGTCAAAACGTGTTTTTCAGCAGAAATAAACATGTTTCTGCAAGTTTGGTCAACCCCATGTAAGTTATGGGACAGTAACAGCACACTTTTCAAAACGTGTTTTTCAGCCCGAAATAAACGCGTTTTTTCAGACAACTGAATCCCCATGTAACAGCAAGGCTCAGAGGAGCCCACACACTCAGCTCTTAACCCCAGTGTGCAGGAAGGGTCAAAACGTGTTTTTCAGCAGAAATAAACATGTTTCTGCAAGTTTGGTCAACCCCATGTAAGTTATGGGGCAGTAACAGCACACTTTTCAAAACGTGTTTTTCAGCCCGAAATAAACGCGTTTTTTCAGACAACTGAATCCCCATGCAACAGCAAGGCTCAGAAGAGCCCACACACTCAGCTCTTAACCCCAGTGTGCAGAAAGAGACAAAACGTGTTTTTCAGCAGAAATAAACATGTTTCTGCAAGTTTGGTCAACCCCATGTAAGTTATGGGGCAGTAACAGAACACTTTTCAAAACGTGTTTTTCAGCCCGAAATAAACGCGTTTTTTCAGACAACTGAATCCCAATGTAACAGCAAGGCTCAGAGGAGCCCACACACTCAGATCTTAACCCCAGTGTGCAGAAAGGGTCAAAACGTGTTTTTCAGCAGAAATAAACATGTTTCTGCAAGTTTGGTCAACCCCATGTAAGTTATGGGGCAGTAACAGAACACTTTTCAAAACGTGTTTTTCAGCCCGAAATAAACGCGTTTTTTCAGACAACTGAATCCCCATGTAACAGCAAGGCTCAGAGGAGCCCACACACTCAGCTCTTAACCCCAGTGTGCAGAAAGGGTCAAAACGTGTTTTTCAGCAGAAATAAACATGTTTCTGCAAGTTTGGTCAACCCCATGTAAGTTATGGGGCAGTAACAGAACACTTTTCAAAACGTGTTTTTCAGCCCGAAATAAACGCGTTTTTTCAGACAACTGAATCCCAATGTAACAGCAAGGCTCAGAGGAGCCCACACACTCAGCTCTTAGCCCCAGTGTGCAGAAAGTGTCAAAACGTGTTTTTCAGCAGAAATAAACATGTTTCTGCAAGTTTGGTCAACCCCATGTAAGTTATGGGACAGTAACAGCACACTTTTCAAAACGTGTTTTTCAGCCCGAAATAAACGCGTTTTTTCAGACAACTGAATCCCCATGTAACAGCAAGGCTCAGAGGATCCCACACACTCAGATCTTAACCCCAGTGTGCAGAAAGGGTCAAAACGTGTTTTTCAGCAGAAATAAACATGTTTCTGCAAGTTTGGTCAACCCCATGTAAGTTATGGGGCAGTAACAGAACACTTTTCAAAACGTGTTTTTCAGCCCGAAATAAACGCGTTTTTTCAGACAACTGAATCCCCATGCAACAGCAAGGCTCAGAAGAGCCCACACACTCAGCTCTTAACCCCAGTGTGCAGAAAGAGTAAAAACGTGTTTTTCAGCAGAAATAAACATGTTTCTGCAATTTTGATCAACCCCATGTAAGTTATGGGGCAGTAACAGCACACTTTTCAAAACGTGTTTTTCAGCCCGAAATAAACGCGTTTTTTCAGACAACTGAATCCCCATGTAACAGCAAGGCTCAGAGGAGCCCACACACTCAGATCTTAACCCCAGTGTGCAGAAAGGGTCAAAACGTGTTTTTCAGCAGAAATAAACATGTTTCTGCAAGTTTGGTCAACCCCATGTAAGTTATGGGACAGTAACAGCACACTTTTCAAAACGTGTTTTTCAGCCCGAAATAAACGCGTTTTTTCAGACAACTGAATCCCCATGTAACAGCAAGACTCAGAGGAGCCCACACACTCAGATCTTAACCCCAGTGTGCAGAAAGGGTCAAAACGTGTTTTTCAGCAGAAATAAACATGTTTCTGCAAGTTTGGTCAACCCCATGTAAGTTATGGGGCAGTAACAGAACACTTTTCAAAACGTGTTTTTCAGCCCGAAATAAACGCGTTTTTTCAGACAACTGAATCCCCATGTAACAGCAAGGTTCAGAAGAGCCCACACTCTCAGCTCTTAACCCCAGTGTGCAGGAAGGGTCAAAACGTGTTTTTCAGCAGAAATAAACATGTTTCTGCAAGTTTGGTCAACCCCATGTAAGTTATGGGGCAGTAACAGAACACTTTTCAAAACGTGTTTTTCAGCCCGAAATAAACGCGTTTTTTCAGACAACTGAATCCCCATGCAACAGCAAGGCTCAGAAGAGCCCACACACTCAGCTCTTAACCCCAGTGTGCAGAAAGAGTCAAAACGTGTTTTTCAGCAGAAATAAACATGTTTCTGCAAGTTTGGTCAACCCCATGTAAGTTATGGGGCAGTAACAGAACACTTTTCAAAACCTGTTTTTCAGCCCGAAATAAACGCGTTTTTTCAGACAACTGAATCACCATGTAACAGCAAGGCTCAGAGGAGCCCACACACTCAGATCTTAACCCCAGTGTGCAGAAAGGGTCAAAACGTGTTTTTCAGCAGAAATAAACATGTTTCTGCAAGTTTGGTCAACCCCATGTAAGTTATGGGGCAGTAACAGAACACTTTTCAAAACGTGTTTTTCAGCCCGAAATAAACGCGTTTTTTCAGACAACTGAATCCCCATGCAACAGCAAGGCTCAGAAGAGCCCACACACTCAGCTCTTAACCCCAGTGTGCAGAAAGAGTCAAAACGTGTTTTTCAGCAGAAATAAACATGTTTCTGCAAGTTTGGTCAACCCCATGTAAGTTATGGGGCAGTAACAGAACACTTTTCAAAACGTGTTTTTCAGCCCGAAATAAACGCGTTTTTTCAGACAACTGAATCCCCATGTAACAGCAAGGCTCAGAGGATCCCACACACTCAGATCTTAACCCCAGTGTGCAGAAAGGGTTAAAACGTGTTTTTCAGCAGAAATAAACATGTTTCTGCAAGTTTGGTCAACCCCATGTAAGTTATGGGGCAGTAACAGAACACTTTTCAAAACGTGTTTTTCAGCCCGAAATAAACGCGTTTTTTCAGACAACTGAATCCCCATGCAACAGCAAGGCTCAGAAGAGCCCACACACTCAGCTCTTAACCCCAGTGTGCAGAAAGAGTCAAAACGTGTTTTTCAGCAGAAATAAACATGTTTCTGCAATTTTGGTCAACCCCATGTAAGTTATGGGGCAGTAACAGCACACTTTTCAAAACGTGTTTTTCAGCCCGAAATAAACGCGTTTTTTCAGACAACTGAATCCCCATGTAACAGCAAGGCTCAGAGGAGCCCACACACTCAGATCTTAACCCCAGTGTGCAGAAAGGGTCAAAACGTGTTTTTCAGCAGAAATAAATATGTTTCTGCAAGTTTGGTCAACCCCATGTAAGTTATGGGGCAGTAACAGAACACTTTTCAAAACGTGTTTTTCAGCCCGAAATAAACGCGTTTTTTCAGACAACTGAATCACCATGTAACAGCAAGGCTCAGAGGAGCCCACACACTCAGCTCTTAACCCCAGTGTGCAGGAAGGGTCAAAACGTGTTTTTCAGCAGAAATAAACATGTTTCTGCAAGTTTGGTCAACCCCATGTAAGTTATGGGGCAGTAACAGAACACTTTTCAAAACGTGTTTTTCAGCCCGAAATAAACGCGTTTTTTCAGACAACTGAATCCCCATGCAACAGCAAGGCTCAGAAGAGCCCACACACTCAGCTCTTAACCCCAGTGTGCAGGAAGGGTCAAAACGTGTTTTTCAGCAGAAATAAACATGTTTCTGCAAGTTTGGTCAACCCCATGTAAGTTATGGGGCAGTAACAGAACACTTTTCAAAACGTGTTTTTCAGCCCGAAATAAACGCGTTTTTTCAGACAACTGAATCCCAATGTAACAGCAAGGCTCAGAGGAGCCCACACACTCAGCTCTTAGCCCCAGTGTGCAGAAAGTGTCAAAACGTGTTTTTCAGCAGAAATAAACATGTTTCTGCAAGTTTGGTCAACCCCATGTAAGTTATGGGACAGTAACAGCACACTTTTCAAAACGTGTTTTTCAGCCCGAAATAAACGCGTTTTTTCAGACAACTGAATCCCCATGTAACAGCAAGGCTCAGAGGAGCCCACACACTCAGATCTTAACCCCAGTGTGCAGAAAGGGTCAAAACGTGTTTTTCAGCAGAAATAAACATGTTTCTGCAAGTTTGGTCAACCCCATGTAAGTTATGGGGCAGTAACAGAACACTTTTCAAAACGTGTTTTTCATCCCGAAATAAACGCGTTTTTTCAGACAACTGAATCCCCATGCAACAGCAAGGCTCAGAAGAGCCCACACACTCAGCTCTTAACCCCAGTGTGCAGAAAGAGTCAAAACGTGTTTTTCAGCAGAAATAAACATGTTTCTGCAATTTTGGTCAACCCCATGTAAGTTATGGGGCAGTAACAGCACACTTTTCAAAACGTGTTTTTCAGCCCGAAATAAACGCGTTTTTTCAGACAACTGAATCCCCATGTAACAGCAAGGCTCAGAGGAGCCCACACACTCAAATCTTAACCCCAGTGTGCAGAAAGGGTCAAAACGTGTTTTTCAGCAGAAATAAACATGTTTCTGCAAGTTTGGTCAACCCCATGTAAGTTATAGGACAGTAACAGCACACTTTTCAAAACGTGTTTTTCAGCCCGAAATAAACGCGTTTTTTCAGACAACTGAATCCCCATGCAACAGCAAGGCTCAGAAGAGCCCACACACTCAGCTCTTAACCCCAGTGTGCAGAAAGAGTCAAAACGTGTTTTTCAGCAGAAATAAACATGTTTCTGCAAGTTTGGTCAACCCCATGTAAGTTATGGGGCAGTAACAGAACACTTTTCAAAACGTGTTTTTCAGCCCGAAATAAACGCGTTTTTTCAGACAACTGAATCCCAATGTAACAGCAAGGCTCAGAGGAGCCCACACACTCAGCTCTTAGCCCCAGTGTGCAGAAAGTGTCAAAACGTGTTTTTCAGCAGAAATAAACATGTTTCTGCAAGTTTGGTCAACCCCATGTAAGTTATGGGACAGTAACAGCACACTTTTCAAAACGTGTTTTTCAGCCCGAAATAAACGCGTTTTTTCAGACAACTGAATCCCCATGTAACAGCAAGGCTCAGAGGAGCCCACACACTCAGATCTTAACCCCAGTGTGCAGAAAGGGTCAAAACGTGTTTTTCAGCAGAAATAAACATGTTTCTGCAAGTTTGGTCAACCCCATGTAAGTTATGGGGCAGTAACAGAACACTTTTCAAAACGTGTTTTTCAGCCCGAAATAAACGCGTTTTTTCAGACAACTGAATCCCCATGTAACAGCAAGGCTCAGAGGAGCCCACACACTCAGCTCTTAACCCCAGTGTGCAGAAAGGGTCAAAACGTGTTTTTCAGCAGAAATAAACATGTTTCTGCAAGTTTGGTCAACCCCATGTAAGTTATGGGGCAGTAACAGAACACTTTTCAAAACGTGTTTTTCAGCCCGAAATAAACGCGTTTTTTCAGACAACTGAATCACCATGTAACAGCAAGGCTCAGAGGAGCCCACACACTCAGCTCTTAACCCCAGTGTGCAGGAAGGGTCAAAACGTGTTTTTCAGCAGAAATAAACATGTTTCTGCAAGTTTGGTCAACCCCATGTAAGTTATGGGGCAGTAACAGCACACTTTTCAAAACGTGTTTTTCAGCCCGAAATAAACGCGTTTTTTCAGACAACTGAATCCCCATGCAACAGCAAGGCTCAGAAGAGCCCACACACTCAGCTCTTAACCCCAGTGTGCAGAAAGAGTCAACACGTGTTTTTCAGCAGAAATAAACATGTTTCTGCAAGTTTGGTCAACCCCATGTAAGTTATGGGGCAGTAACAGAACACTTTTCAAAACGTGTTTTTCAGCCCGAAATAAACGCGTTTTTTCAGACAACTGAATCCCAATGTAACAGCAAGGCTCAGAGGAGCCCACACACTCAGCTCTTAGCCCCAGTGTGCAGAAAGTGTCAAAACGTGTTTTTCAGCAGAAATAAACATGTTTCTGCAAGTTTGGTCAACCCCATGTAAGTTATGGGACAGTAACAGCACACTTTTCAAAACGTGTTTTTCAGCCCGAAATAAACGCGTTTTTTCAGACAACTGAATCCCCATGTAACAGCAAGGCTCAGAGGATCCCACACACTCAGATCTTAACCCCAGTGTGCAGAAAGGGTCAAAACGTGTTTTTCAGCAGAAATAAACATGTTTCTGCAAGTTTGGTCAACCCCATGTAAGTTATGGGGCAGTAACAGAACACTTTTCAAAACGTGTTTTTCAGCCCGAAATAAACGCGTTTTTTCAGACAACTGAATCCCCATGCAACAGCAAGGCTCAGAAGAGCCCACACACTCAGCTCTTAACCCCAGTGTGCAGAAAGAGTAAAAACGTGTTTTTCAGCAGAAATAAACATGTTTCTGCAATTTTGATCAACCCCATGTAAGTTATGGGGCAGTAACAGCACACTTTTCAAAACGTGTTTTTCAGCCCGAAATAAACGCGTTTTTTCAGACAACTGAATCCCCATGTAACAGCAAGGCTCAGAGGAGCCCACACACTCAGATCTTAACCCCAGTGTGCAGAAAGGGTCAAAACGTGTTTTTCAGCAGAAATAAACATGTTTCTGCAAGTTTGGTCAACCCCATGTAAGTTATGGGACAGTAACAGCACACTTTTCAAAACGTGTTTTTCAGCCCGAAATAAACGCGTTTTTTCAGACAACTGAATCCCCATGTAACAGCAAGACTCAGAGGAGCCCACACACTCAGATCTTAACCCCAGTGTGCAGAAAGGGTCAAAACGTGTTTTTCAGCAGAAATAAACATGTTTCTGCAAGTTTGGTCAACCCCATGTAAGTTATGGGGCAGTAACAGAACACTTTTCAAAACGTGTTTTTCAGCCCGAAATAAACGCGTTTTTTCAGACAACTGAATCCCCATGTAACAGCAAGGTTCAGAAGAGCCCACACTCTCAGCTCTTAACCCCAGTGTGCAGGAAGGGTCAAAACGTGTTTTTCAGCAGAAATAAACATGTTTCTGCAAGTTTGGTCAACCCCATGTAAGTTATGGGGCAGTAACAGAACACTTTTCAAAACGTGTTTTTCAGCCCGAAATAAACGCGTTTTTTCAGACAACTGAATCCCCATGCAACAGCAAGGCTCAGAAGAGCCCACACACTCAGCTCTTAACCCCAGTGTGCAGAAAGAGTCAAAACGTGTTTTTCAGCAGAAATAAACATGTTTCTGCAAGTTTGGTCAACCCCATGTAAGTTATGGGGCAGTAACAGAACACTTTTCAAAACCTGTTTTTCAGCCCGAAATAAACGCGTTTTTTCAGACAACTGAATCACCATGTAACAGCAAGGCTCAGAGGAGCCCACACACTCAGCTCTTAACCCCAGTGTGCAGAAAGAGTCAAAACGTGTTTTTCAGCAGAAATAAACATGTTTCTGCAAGTTTGGTCAACCCCATGTAAGTTATGGGGCAGTAACAGAACACTTTTCAAAACGTGTTTTTCAGCCCGAAATAAACGCGTTTTTTCAGACAACTGAATCCCCATGTAACAGCAAGGTTCAGAAGAGCCCACACTCTCAGCTCTTAACCCCAGTGTGCAGGAAGGGTCAAAACGTGTTTTTCAGCAGAAATAAACATGTTTCTGCAAGTTTGGTCAACCCCATGTAAGTTATGGGGCAGTAACAGAACACTTTTCAAAACGTGTTTTTCAGCCCGAAATAAACGCGTTTTTTCAGACAACTGAATCCCCATGCAACAGCAAGGCTCAGAAGAGCCCACACACTCAGCTCTTAACCCCAGTGTGCAGAAAGAGTCAAAACGTGTTTTTCAGCAGAAATAAACATGTTTCTGCAAGTTTGGTCAACCCCATGTAAGTTATGGGGCAGTAACAGAACACTTTTCAAAACGTGTTTTTCAGCCCGAAATAAACGCGTTTTTTCAGACAACTGAATCCCCATGTAACAGCAAGGCTCAGAGGATCCCACACACTCAGATCTTAACCCCAGTGTGCAGAAAGGGTCAAAACGTGTTTTTCAGCAGAAATAAACATGTTTCTGCAAGTTTGGTCAACCCCATGTAAGTTATGGGGCAGTAACAGAACACTTTTCAAAACGTGTTTTTCAGCCCGAAATAAACGCGTTTTTTCAGACAACTGAATCCCCATGCAACAGCAAGGCTCAGAAGAGCCCACACACTCAGCTCTTAACCCCAGTGTGCAGAAAGAGTCAAAACGTGTTTTTCAGCAGAAATAAACATGTTTCTGCAATTTTGGTCAACCCCATGTAAGTTATGGGGCAGTAACAGCACACTTTTCAAAACGTGTTTTTCAGCCCGAAATAAACGCGTTTTTTCAGACAACTGAATCCCCATGTAACAGCAAGGCTCAGAGGAGCCCACACACTCAGATCTTAACCCCAGTGTGCAGGAAGGGTCAAAACGTGTTTTTCAGCAGAAATAAACATGTTTCTGCAAGTTTGGTGAACCCCATGTAAGTTATGGGGCAGTAACAGAACACTTTTCAAAACATGTTTTTCAGCCCGAAATAAACGCGTTTTTTCAGACAACTGAATCCCCATGCAACAGCAAGGCTCAGAAGAGCCCACACACTCAGCTCTTAACCCCAGTGTGCAGAAAGAGTCAAAACGTGTTTTTCAGCAGAAATAAACATGTTTCTGCAAGTTTGGTCAACCCCATGTAAGTTATGGGGCAGTAACAGAACACTTTTCAAAACGTGTTTTTCAGCCCGAAATAAACGCGTTTTTTCAGACAACTGAATCCCAATGTAACAGCAAGGCTCAGAGGAGCCCACACACTCAGCTCTTAGCCCCAGTGTGCAGAAAGTGTCAAAACGTGTTTTTCAGCAGAAATAAACATGTTTCTGCAAGTTTGGTCAACCCCATGTAAGTTATGGGACAGTAACAGCACACTTTTCAAAACGTGTTTTTCAGCCCGAAATAAACGCGTTTTTTCAGACAACTGAATCCCCATGTAACAGCAAGGCTCAGAGGAGCCCACACACTCAGATCTTAACCCCAGTGTGCAGAAAGGGTCAAAACGTGTTTTTCAGCAGAAATAAATATGTTTCTGCAAGTTTGGTCAACCCCATGTAAGTTATCTGGCAGTAACAGAACACTTTTCAAAACGTGTTTTTCAGCCCGAAATAAACGCGTTTTTTCAGACAACTGAATCACCATGTAACAGCAAGGCTCAGAGGAGCCCACACACTCAGCTCTTAACCCCAGTGTGCAGGAAGGGTCAAAACGTGTTTTTCAGCAGAAATAAACATGTTTCTGCAAGTTTGGTCAACCCCATGTAAGTTATGGGGCAGTAACAGAACACTTTTCAAAACGTGTTTTTCAGCCCGAAATAAACGCGTTTTTTCAGACAACTGAATCCCCATGCAACAGCAAGGCTCAGAAGAGCCCACACACTCAGCTCTTAACCCCAGTGTGCAGGAAGGGTCAAAACGTGTTTTTCAGCAGAAATAAACATGTTTCTGCAAGTTTGGTCAACCCCATGTAAGTTATGGGGCAGTAACAGAACACTTTTCAAAACGTGTTTTTCAGCCCGAAATAAACGCGTTTTTTCAGACAACTGAATCCCCATGCAACAGCAAGGCTCAGAAGAGCCCACACACTCAGCTCTTAACCCCAGTGTGCAGAAAGAGTCAAAACGTGTTTTTCAGCAGAAATAAACATGTTTCTGCAAGTTTGGTCAACCCCATGTAAGTTATGGGACAGTAACAGCACACTTTTCAAAACGTGTTTTTCAGCCCGAAATAAACGCGTTTTTTCAGACAACTGAATCCCCATGCAACAGCAAGGCTCAGAAGAGCCCACACACTCAGCTCTTAACCCCAGTGTGCAGAAAGAGTCAAAACGTGTTTTTCAGCAGAAATAAACATGTTTCTGCAAGTTTGGTCAACCCCATGTAAGTTATGGGGCAGTAACAGAACACTTTTCAAAACGTGTTTTTCAGCCCGAAATAAACGCGTTTTTTCAGACAACTGAATCCCAATGTAACAGCAAGGCTCAGAGGAGCCCACACACTCAGCTCTTAGCCCCAGTGTGCAGAAAGTGTCAAAACGTGTTTTTCAGCAGAAATAAACATGTTTCTGCAAGTTTGGTCAACCCCATGTAAGTTATGGGGCAGTAACAGAACACTTTTCAAAACGTGTTTTTCAGCCCGAAATAAACGCGTTTTTTCAGACAACTGAATCCCCATGTAACAGCAAGGTTCAGAAGAGCCCACACTCTCAGCTCTTAACCCCAGTGTGCAGGAAGGGTCAAAACGTGTTTTTCAGCAGAAATAAACATGTTTCTGCAAGTTTGGTCAACCCCATGTAAGTTATGGGGCAGTAACAGAACACTTTTCAAAACGTGTTTTTCAGCCCGAAATAAACGCGTTTTTTCAGACAACTGAATCCCCATGCAACAGCAAGGCTCAGAAGAGCCCACACACTCAGCTCTTAACCCCAGTGTGCAGAAAGAGTCAAAACGTGTTTTTCAGCAGAAATAAACATGTTTCTGCAAGTTTGGTCAACCCCATGTAAGTTATGGGGCAGTAACAGAACACTTTTCAAAACGTGTTTTTCAGCCCGAAATAAACGCGTTTTTTCAGACAACTGAATCCCCATGTAACAGCAAGGCTCAGAGGAGCCCACACACTCAGATCTTAACCCCAGTGTGCAGAAAGGGTCAAAACGTGTTTTTCAGCAGAAATAAACATGTTTCTGCAAGTTTGGTCAACCCCATGTAAGTTATGGGGCAGTAACAGAACACTTTTCAAAACGTGTTTTTCATCCCGAAATAAATGCGTTTTTTCAGACAACTGAATCCCCATGCAACAGCAAGGCTCAGAAGAGCCCACACACTCAGCTCTTAACCCCAGTGTGCAGAAAGAGTCAAAACGTGTTTTTCAGCAGAAATAAACATGTTTCTGCAATTTTGGTCAACCCCATGTAAGTTATGGGGCAGTAACAGCACACTTTTCAAAACGTGTTTTTCAGCCCGAAATAAACGCGTTTTTTCAGACAACTGAATCCCCATGTAACAGCAAGGCTCAGAGGAGCCCACACACTCAAATCTTAACCCCAGTGTGCAGAAAGGGTCAAAACGTGTTTTTCAGCAGAAATAAACATGTTTCTGCAAGTTTGGTCAACCCCATGTAAGTTATAGGACAGTAACAGCACACTTTTCAAAACGTGTTTTTCAGCCCGAAATAAACGCGTTTTTTCAGACAACTGAATCCCCATGCAACAGCAAGGCTCAGAAGAGCCCACACACTCAGCTCTTAACCCCAGTGTGCAGAAAGAGTCAAAACGTGTTTTTCAGCAGAAATAAACATGTTTCTGCAAGTTTGGTCAACCCCATGTAAGTTATGGGACAGTAACAGCACACTTTTCAAAACGTGTTTTTCAGCCCGAAATAAACGCGTTTTTTCAGACAACTGAATCCCCATGTAACAGCAAGGCTCAGAGGAGCCCACACACTCAGATCTTAACCCCAGTGTGCAGAAAGGGTCAAAACGTGTTTTTCAGCAGAAATAAACATGTTTCTGCAAGTTTGGTCAACCCCATGTAAGTTATGGGGCAGTAACAGAACACTTTTCAAAACGTGTTTTTCAGCCCGAAATAAACGCGTTTTTTCAGACAACTGAATCCCCATGTAACAGCAAGGCTCAGAGGAGCCCACACACTCAGCTCTTAACCCCAGTGTGCAGAAAGGGTCAAAACGTGTTTTTCAGCAGAAATAAACATGTTTCTGCAAGTTTGGTCAACCCCATGTAAGTTATGGGGCAGTAACAGAACACTTTTCAAAACGTGTTTTTCAGCCCGAAATAAACGCGTTTTTTCAGACAACTGAATCACCATGTAACAGCAAGGCTCAGAGGAGCCCACACACTCAGCTCTTAACCCCAGTGTGCAGGAAGGGTCAAAACGTGTTTTTCAGCAGAAATAAACATGTTTCTGCAAGTTTGGTCAACCCCATGTAAGTTATGGGGCAGTAACAGCACACTTTTCAAAACGTGTTTTTCAGCCCGAAATAAACGCGTTTTTTCAGACAACTGAATCCCCATGCAACAGCAAGGCTCAGAAGAGCCCACACACTCAGCTCTTAACCCCAGTGTGCAGAAAGAGTCAACACGTGTTTTTCAGCAGAAATAAACATGTTTCTGCAAGTTTGGTCAACCCCATGTAAGTTATGGGGCAGTAACAGAACACTTTTCAAAACGTGTTTTTCAGCCCGAAATAAACGCGTTTTTTCAGACAACTGAATCCCAATGTAACAGCAAGGCTCAGAGGAGCCCACACACTCAGCTCTTAGCCCCAGTGTGCAGAAAGTGTCAAAACGTGTTTTTCAGCAGAAATAAACATGTTTCTGCAAGTTTGGTCAACCCCATGTAAGTTATGGGACAGTAACAGCACACTTTTCAAAACGTGTTTTTCAGCCCGAAATAAACGCGTTTTTTCAGACAACTGAATCCCCATGTAACAGCAAGGCTCAGAGGATCCCACACACTCAGATCTTAACCCCAGTGTGCAGAAAGGGTCAAAACGTGTTTTTCAGCAGAAATAAACATGTTTCTGCAAGTTTGGTCAACCCCATGTAAGTTATGGGGCAGTAACAGAACACTTTTCAAAACGTGTTTTTCAGCCCGAAATAAACGCGTTTTTTCAGACAACTGAATCCCCATGCAACAGCAAGGCTCAGAAGAGCCCACACACTCAGCTCTTAACCCCAGTGTGCAGAAAGAGTAAAAACGTGTTTTTCAGCAGAAATAAACATGTTTCTGCAATTTTGATCCACCCCATGTAAGTTATGGGGCAGTAACAGCACACTTTTCAAAACGTGTTTTTCAGCCCGAAATAAACGCGTTTTTTCAGACAACTGAATCCCCATGTAACAGCAAGGCTCAGAGGAGCCCACACACTCAGATCTTAACCCCAGTGTGCAGAAAGGGTCAAAACGTGTTTTTCAGCAGAAATAAACATGTTTCTGCAAGTTTGGTCAACCCCATGTAAGTTATGGGACAGTAACAGCACACTTTTCAAAACGTGTTTTTCAGCCCGAAATAAACGCGTTTTTTCAGACAACTGAATCCCCATGTAACAGCAAGACTCAGAGGAGCCCACACACTCAGATCTTAACCCCAGTGTGCAGAAAGGGTCAAAACGTGTTTTTCAGCAGAAATAAACATGTTTCTGCAAGTTTGGTCAACCCCATGTAAGTTATGGGGCAGTAACAGAACACTTTTCAAAACGTGTTTTTCAGCCCGAAATAAACGCGTTTTTTCAGACAACTGAATCCCCATGTAACAGCAAGGTTCAGAAGAGCCCACACTCTCAGCTCTTAACCCCAGTGTGCAGGAAGGGTCAAAACGTGTTTTTCAGCAGAAATAAACATGTTTCTGCAAGTTTGGTCAACCCCATGTAAGTTATGGGGCAGTAACAGAACACTTTTCAAAACGTGTTTTTCAGCCCGAAATAAACGCGTTTTTTCAGACAACTGAATCCCCATGCAACAGCAAGGCTCAGAAGAGCCCACACACTCAGCTCTTAACCCCAGTGTGCAGAAAGAGTCAAAACGTGTTTTTCAGCAGAAATAAACATGTTTCTGCAAGTTTGGTCAACCCCATGTAAGTTATGGGGCAGTAACAGAACACTTTTCAAAACCTGTTTTTCAGCCCGAAATAAACGCGTTTTTTCAGACAACTGAATCACCATGTAACAGCAAGGCTCAGAGGAGCCCACACACTCAGCTCTTAACCCCAGTGTGCAGAAAGAGTCAAAACGTGTTTTTCAGCAGAAATAAACATGTTTCTGCAAGTTTGGTCAACCCCATGTAAGTTATGGGGCAGTAACAGAACACTTTTCAAAACGTGTTTTTCAGCCCGAAATAAACGCGTTTTTTCAGACAACTGAATCCCCATGTAACAGCAAGGTTCAGAAGAGCCCACACTCTCAGCTCTTAACCCCAGTGTGCAGGAAGGGTCAAAACGTGTTTTTCAGCAGAAATAAACATGTTTCTGCAAGTTTGGTCAACCCCATGTAAGTTATGGGGCAGTAACAGAACACTTTTCAAAACGTGTTTTTCAGCCCGAAATAAACGCGTTTTTTCAGACAACTGAATCCCCATGCAACAGCAAGGCTCAGAAGAGCCCACACACTCAGCTCTTAACCCCAGTGTGCAGAAAGAGTCAAAACGTGTTTTTCAGCAGAAATAAACATGTTTCTGCAAGTTTGGTCAACCCCATGTAAGTTATGGGGCAGTAACAGAACACTTTTCAAAACGTGTTTTTCAGCCCGAAATAAACGCGTTTTTTCAGACAACTGAATCCCCATGTAACAGCAAGGCTCAGAGGATCCCACACACTCAGATCTTAACCCCAGTGTGCAGAAAGGGTCAAAACGTGTTTTTCAGCAGAAATAAACATGTTTCTGCAAGTTTGGTCAACCCCATGTAAGTTATGGGGCAGTAACAGAACACTTTTCAAAACGTGTTTTTCAGCCCGAAATAAACGCGTTTTTTCAGACAACTGAATCCCCATGCAACAGCAAGGCTCAGAAGAGCCCACACACTCAGCTCTTAACCCCAGTGTGCAGAAAGAGTCAAAACGTGTTTTTCAGCAGAAATAAACATGTTTCTGCAATTTTGGTCAACCCCATGTAAGTTATGGGGCAGTAACAGCACACTTTTCAAAACGTGTTTTTCAGCCCGAAATAAACGCGTTTTTTCAGACAACTGAATCCCCATGTAACAGCAAGGCTCAGAGGAGCCCACACACTCAGATCTTAACCCCAGTGTGCAGAAAGGGTCAAAACGTGTTTTTCAGCAGAAATAAATATGTTTCTGCAAGTTTGGTCAACCCCATGTAAGTTATGGGGCAGTAACAGAACACTTTTCAAAACGTGTTTTTCAGCCCGAAATAAACGCGTTTTTTCAGACAACTGAATCACCATGTAACAGCAAGGCTCAGAGGAGCCCACACACTCAGCTCTTAACCCCAGTGTGCAGGAAGGGTCAAAACGTGTTTTTCAGCAGAAATAAACATGTTTCTGCAAGTTTGGTCAACCCCATGTAAGTTATGGGGCAGTAACAGAACACTTTTCAAAACGTGTTTTTCAGCCCGAAATAAACGCGTTTTTTCAGACAACTGAATCCCCATGCAACAGCAAGGCTCAGAAGAGCCCACACACTCAGCTCTTAACCCCAGTGTGCAGGAAGGGTCAAAACGTGTTTTTCAGCAGAAATAAACATGTTTCTGCAAGTTTGGTCAACCCCATGTAAGTTATGGGGCAGTAACAGAACACTTTTCAAAACGTGTTTTTCAGCCCGAAATAAACGCGTTTTTTCAGACAACTGAATCCCCATGCAACAGCAAGGCTCAGAAGAGCCCACACACTCAGCTCTTAACCCCAGTGTGCAGAAAGAGTCAAAACGTGTTTTTCAGCAGAAATAAACATGTTTCTGCAAGTTTGGTCAACCCCATGTAAGTTATGGGACAGTAACAGCACACTTTTCAAAACGTGTTTTTCAGCCCGAAATAAACGCGTTTTTTCAGACAACTGAATCCCCATGCAACAGCAAGGCTCAGAAGAGCCCACACACTCAGCTCTTAACCCCAGTGTGCAGAAAGAGTCAAAACGTGTTTTTCAGCAGAAATAAACATGTTTCTGCAAGTTTGGTCAACCCCATGTAAGTTATGGGGCAGTAACAGAACACTTTTCAAAACGTGTTTTTCAGCCCGAAATAAACGCGTTTTTTCAGACAACTGAATCCCAATGTAACAGCAAGGCTCAGAGGAGCCCACACACTCAGCTCTTAGCCCCAGTGTGCAGAAAGTGTCAAAACGTGTTTTTCAGCAGAAATAAACATGTTTCTGCAAGTTTGGTCAACCCCATGTAAGTTATGGGGCAGTAACAGAACACTTTTCAAAACGTGTTTTTCAGCCCGAAATAAACGCGTTTTTTCAGACAACTGAATCCCCATGTAACAGCAAGGTTCAGAAGAGCCCACACTCTCAGCTCTTAACCCCAGTGTGCAGGAAGGGTCAAAACGTGTTTTTCAGCAGAAATAAACATGTTTCTGCAAGTTTGGTCAACCCCATGTAAGTTATGGGGCAGTAACAGAACACTTTTCAAAACGTGTTTTTCAGCCCGAAATAAACGCGTTTTTTCAGACAACTGAATCCCCATGCAACAGCAAGGCTCAGAAGAGCCCACACACTCAGCTCTTAACCCCAGTGTGCAGAAAGAGTCAAAACGTGTTTTTCAGCAGAAATAAACATGTTTCTGCAAGTTTGGTCAACCCCATGTAAGTTATGGGGCAGTAACAGAACACTTTTCAAAACGTGTTTTTCAGCCCGAAATAAACGCGTTTTTTCAGACAACTGAATCCCCATGTAACAGCAAGGCTCAGAGGAGCCCACACACTCAGATCTTAACCCCAGTGTGCAGAAAGGGTCAAAACGTGTTTTTCAGCAGAAATAAACATGTTTCTGCAAGTTTGGTCAACCCCATGTAAGTTATGGGGCAGTAACAGAACACTTTTCAAAACGTGTTTTTCATCCCGAAATAAACGCGTTTTTTCAGACAACTGAATCCCCATGCAACAGCAAGGCTCAGAAGAGCCCACACACTCAGCTCTTAACCCCAGTGTGCAGAAAGAGTCAAAACGTGTTTTTCAGCAGAAATAAACATGTTTCTGCAATTTTGGTCAACCCCATGTAAGTTATGGGGCAGTAACAGCACACTTTTCAAAACGTGTTTTTCAGCCCGAAATAAACGCGTTTTTTCAGACAACTGAATCCCCATGTAACAGCAAGGCTCAGAGGAGCCCACACACTCAAATCTTAACCCCAGTGTGCAGAAAGGGTCAAAACGTGTTTTTCAGCAGAAATAAACATGTTTCTGCAAGTTTGGTCAACCCCATGTAAGTTATAGGACAGTAACAGCACACTTTTCAAAACGTGTTTTTCAGCCCGAAATAAACGCGTTTTTTCAGACAACTGAATCCCCATGCAACAGCAAGGCTCAGAAGAGCCCACACACTCAGCTCTTAACCCCAGTGTGCAGAAAGAGTCAAAACGTGTTTTTCAGCAGAAATAAACATGTTTCTGCAAGTTTGGTCAACCCCATGTAAGTTATGGGGCAGTAACAGAACACTTTTCAAAACGTGTTTTTCAGCCCGAAATAAACGCGTTTTTTCAGACAACTGAATCCCAATGTAACAGCAAGGCTCAGAGGAGCCCACACACTCAGCTCTTAGCCCCAGTGTGCAGAAAGTGTCAAAACGTGTTTTTCAGCAGAAATAAACATGTTTCTGCAAGTTTGGTCAACCCCATGTAAGTTATGGGACAGTAACAGCACACTTTTCAAAACGTGTTTTTCAGCCCGAAATAAACGCGTTTTTTCAGACAACTGAATCCCCATGTAACAGCAAGGCTCAGAGGAGCCCACACACTCAGATCTTAACCCCAGTGTGCAGAAAGGGTCAAAACGTGTTTTTCAGCAGAAATAAACATGTTTCTGCAAGTTTGGTCAACCCCATGTAAGTTATGGGGCAGTAACAGAACACTTTTCAAAACGTGTTTTTCAGCCCGAAATAAACGCGTTTTTTCAGACAACTGAATCCCCATGCAACAGCAAGGCTCAGAAGAGCCCACACACTCAGCTCTTAACCCCAGTGTGCAGAAAGAGACAAAACGTGTTTTTCAGCAGAAATAAACATGTTTCTGCAAGTTTGGTCAACCCCATGTAAGTTATGGGGCAGTAACAGAACACTTTTCAAAACGTGTTTTTCAGCCCGAAATAAACGCGTTTTTTCAGACAACTGAATCCCAATGTAACAGCAAGGCTCAGAGGAGCCCACACACTCAGATCTTAACCCCAGTGTGCAGAAAGTGTCAAAACGTGTTTTTCAGCAGAAATAAACATGTTTCTGCAAGTTTGGTCAACCCCATGTAAGTTATGGGACAGTAACAGCACACTTTTCAAAACGTGTTTTTCAGCCCGAAATAAACGCGTTTTTTCAGACAACTGAATCCCCATGTAACAGCAAGGCTCAGAGGAGCCCACACACTCAGATCTTAACCCCAGTGTGCAGAAAGGGTCAAAACGTGTTTTTCAGCAGAAATAAATATGTTTCTGCAAGTTTGGTCAACCCCATGTAAGTTATGGGGCAGTAACAGAACACTTTTCAAAACGTGTTTTTCAGCCCGAAATAAACGCGTTTTTTCAGACAACTGAATCACCATGTAACAGCAAGGCTCAGAGGAGCCCACACACTCAGCTCTTAACCCCAGTGTGCAGGAAGGGTCAAAACGTGTTTTTCAGCAGAAATAAACATGTTTCTGCAAGTTTGGTCAACCCCATGTAAGTTATGGGGCAGTAACAGAACACTTTTCAAAACGTGTTTTTCAGCCCGAAATAAACGCGTTTTTTCAGACAACTGAATCCCCATGCAACAGCAAGGCTCAGAAGAGCCCACACACTCAGCTCTTAACCCCAGTGTGCAGGAAGGGTCAAAACGTGTTTTTCAGCAGAAATAAACATGTTTCTGCAAGTTTGGTCAACCCCATGTAAGTTATGGGGCAGTAACAGAACACTTTTCAAAACGTGTTTTTCAGCCCGAAATAAACGCGTTTTTTCAGACAACTGAATCCCCATGCAACAGCAAGGCTCAGAAGAGCCCACACACTCAGCTCTTAACCCCAGTGTGCAGAAAGAGTCAAAACGTGTTTTTCAGCAGAAATAAACATGTTTCTGCAAGTTTGGTCAACCCCATGTAAGTTATGGGACAGTAACAGCACACTTTTCAAAACGTGTTTTTCAGCCCGAAATAAACGCGTTTTTTCAGACAACTGAATCCCCATGCAACAGCAAGGCTCAGAAGAGCCCACACACTCAGCTCTTAACCCCAGTGTGCAGAAAGAGTCAAAACGTGTTTTTCAGCAGAAATAAACATGTTTCTGCAAGTTTGGTCAACCCCATGTAAGTTATGGGGCAGTAACAGAACACTTTTCAAAACGTGTTTTTCAGCCCGAAATAAACGCGTTTTTTCAGACAACTGAATTCCAATGTAACAGCAAGGCTCAGAGGAGCCCACACACTCAGCTCTTAGCCCCAGTGTGCAGAAAGTGTCAAAACGTGTTTTTCAGCAGAAATAAACATGTTTCTGCAAGTTTGGTCAACCCCATGTAAGTTATGGGGCAGTAACAGAACACTTTTCAAAACGTGTTTTTCAGCCCGAAATAAACGCGTTTTTTCAGACAACTGAATCCCCATGTAACAGCAAGGTTCAGAAGAGCCCACACTCTCAGCTCTTAACCCCAGTGTGCAGGAAGGGTCAAAACGTGTTTTTCAGCAGAAATAAACATGTTTCTGCAAGTTTGGTCAACCCCATGTAAGTTATGGGGCAGTAACAGAACACTTTTCAAAACGTGTTTTTCAGCCCGAAATAAACGCGTTTTTTCAGACAACTGAATCCCCATGCAACAGCAAGGCTCAGAAGAGCCCACACACTCAGCTCTTAACCCCAGTGTGCAGAAAGAGTCAAAACGTGTTTTTCAGCAGAAATAAACATGTTTCTGCAAGTTTGGTCAACCCCATGTAAGTTATGGGGCAGTAACAGAACACTTTTCAAAACGTGTTTTTCAGCCCGAAATAAACGCGTTTTTTCAGACAACTGAATCCCCATGTAACAGCAAGGCTCAGAGGAGCCCACACACTCAGATCTTAACCCCAGTGTGCAGAAAGGGTCAAAACGTGTTTTTCAGCAGAAATAAACATGTTTCTGCAAGTTTGGTCAACCCCATGTAAGTTATGGGGCAGTAACAGAACACTTTTCAAAACGTGTTTTTCATCCCGAAATAAACGCGTTTTTTCAGACAACTGAATCCCCATGCAACAGCAAGGCTCAGAAGAGCCCACACACTCAGCTCTTAACCCCAGTGTGCAGAAAGAGTCAAAACGTGTTTTTCAGCAGAAATAAACATGTTTCTGCAATTTTGGTCAACCCCATGTAAGTTATGGGGCAGTAACAGCACACTTTTCAAAACGTGTTTTTCAGCCCGAAATAAACGCGTTTTTTCAGACAACTGAATCCCCATGTAACAGCAAGGCTCAGAGGAGCCCACACACTCAAATCTTAACCCCAGTGTGCAGAAAGGGTCAAAACGTGTTTTTCAGCAGAAATAAACATGTTTCTGCAAGTTTGGTCAACCCCATGTAAGTTATAGGACAGTAACAGCACACTTTTCAAAACGTGTTTTTCAGCCCGAAATAAACGCGTTTTTTCAGACAACTGAATCCCCATGCAACAGCAAGGCTCAGAAGAGCCCACACACTCAGCTCTTAACCCCAGTGTGCAGAAAGAGTCAAAACGTGTTTTTCAGCAGAAATAAACATGTTTCTGCAAGTTTGGTCAACCCCATGTAAGTTATGGGGCAGTAACAGAACACTTTTCAAAACGTGTTTTTCAGCCCGAAATAAACGCGTTTTTTCAGACAACTGAATCCCAATGTAACAGCAAGGCTCAGAGGAGCCCACACACTCAGCTCTTAGCCCCAGTGTGCAGAAAGTGTCAAAACGTGTTTTTCAGCAGAAATAAACATGTTTCTGCAAGTTTGGTCAACCCCATGTAAGTTATGGGACAGTAACAGCACACTTTTCAAAACGTGTTTTTCAGCCCGAAATAAACGCGTTTTTTCAGACAACTGAATCCCCATGTAACAGCAAGGCTCAGAGGAGCCCACACACTCAGATCTTAACCCCAGTGTGCAGAAAGGGTCAAAACGTGTTTTTCAGCAGAAATAAACATGTTTCTGCAAGTTTGGTCAACCCCATGTAAGTTATGGGGCAGTAACAGAACACTTTTCAAAACGTGTTTTTCAGCCCGAAATAAACACGTTTTTTCAGACAACTGAATCCCCATGTAACAGCAAGGCTCAGAGGAGCCCACACACTCAGCTCTTAACCCCAGTGTGCAGAAAGGGTCAAAACGTGTTTTTCAGCAGAAATAAACATGTTTCTGCAAGTTTGGTCAACCCCATGTAAGTTATGGGGCAGTAACAGAACACTTTTCAAAACGTGTTTTTCAGCCCGAAATAAACGCGTTTTTTCAGACAACTGAATCACCATGTAACAGCAAGGCTCAGAGGAGCCCACACACTCAGCTCTTAACCCCAGTGTGCAGGAAGGGTCAAAACGTGTTTTTCAGCAGAAATAAACATGTTTCTGCAAGTTTGGTCAACCCCATGTAAGTTATGGGGCAGTAACAGCACACTTTTCAAAACGTGTTTTTCAGCCCGAAATAAACGCGTTTTTTCAGACAACTGAATCCCCATGCAACAGCAAGGCTCAGAAGAGCCCACACACTCAGCTCTTAACCCCAGTGTGCAGAAAGAGACAAAACGTGTTTTTCAGCAGAAATAAACATGTTTCTGCAAGTTTGGTCAACCCCATGTAAGTTATGGGGCAGTAACAGAACACTTTTCAAAACGTGTTTTTCAGCCCGAAATAAACGCGTTTTTTCAGACAACTGAATCCCAATGTAACAGCAAGGCTCAGAGGAGCCCACACACTCAGATCTTAACCCCAGTGTGCAGAAAGGGTCAAAACGTGTTTTTCAGCAGAAATAAACATGTTTCTGCAAGTTTGGTCAACCCCATGTAAGTTATGGGGCAGTAACAGAACACTTTTCAAAACGTGTTTTTCAGCCCGAAATAAACGCGTTTTTTCAGACAACTGAATCCCCATGTAACAGCAAGGCTCAGAGGAGCCCACACACTCAGCTCTTAACCCCAGTGTGCAGAAAGGGTCAAAACGTGTTTTTCAGCAGAAATAAACATGTTTCTGCAAGTTTGGTCAACCCCATGTAAGTTATGGGGCAGTAACAGAACACTTTTCAAAACGTGTTTTTCAGCCCGAAATAAACGCGTTTTTTCAGACAACTGAATCACCATGTAACAGCAAGGCTCAGAGGAGCCCACACACTCAGCTCTTAACCCCAGTGTGCAGGAAGGGTCAAAACGTGTTTTTCAGCAGAAATAAACATGTTTCTGCAAGTTTGGTCAACCCCATGTAAGTTATGGGGCAGTAACAGCACACTTTTCAAAACGTGTTTTTCAGCCCGAAATAAACGCGTTTTTTCAGACAACTGAATCCCCATGCAACAGCAAGGCTCAGAAGAGCCCACACACTCAGCTCTTAACCCCAGTGTGCAGAAAGAGTCAAAACGTGTTTTTCAGCAGAAATAAACATGTTTCTGCAAGTTTGGTCAACCCCATGTAAGTTATGGGGCAGTAACAGAACACTTTTCAAAACGTGTTTTTCAGCCCGAAATAAACGCGTTTTTTCAGACAACTGAATCCCAATGTAACAGCAAGGCTCAGAGGAGCCCACACACTCAGCTCTTAGCCCCAGTGTGCAGAAAGTGTCAAAACGTGTTTTTCAGCAGAAATAAACATGTTTCTGCAAGTTTGGTCAACCCCATGTAAGTTATGGGACAGTAACAGCACACTTTTCAAAACGTGTTTTTCAGCCCGAAATAAACGCGTTTTTTCAGACAACTGAATCCCCATGTAACAGCAAGGCTCAGAGGATCCCACACACTCAGATCTTAACCCCAGTGTGCAGAAAGGGTCAAAACGTGTTTTTCAGCAGAAATAAACATGTTTCTGCAAGTTTGGTCAACCCCATGTAAGTTATGGGGCAGTAACAGAACACTTTTCAAAACGTGTTTTTCAGCCCGAAATAAACGCGTTTTTTCAGACAACTGAATCCCCATGCAACAGCAAGGCTCAGAAGAGCCCACACACTCAGCTCTTAACCCCAGTGTGCAGAAAGAGTAAAAACGTGTTTTTCAGCAGAAATAAACATGTTTCTGCAATTTTGATCAACCCCATGTAAGTTATGGGGCAGTAACAGCACACTTTTCAAAACGTGTTTTTCAGCCCGAAATAAACGCGTTTTTTCAGACAACTGAATCCCCATGTAACAGCAAGGCTCAGAGGAGCCCACACACTCAGATCTTAACCCCAGTGTGCAGAAAGGGTCAAAACGTGTTTTTCAGCAGAAATAAACATGTTTCTGCAAGTTTGGTCAACCCCATGTAAGTTATGGGACAGTAACAGCACACTTTTCAAAACGTGTTTTTCAGCCCGAAATAAACGCGTTTTTTCAGACAACTGAATCCCCATGTAACAGCAAGACTCAGAGGAGCCCACACACTCAGATCTTAACCCCAGTGTGCAGAAAGGGTCAAAACGTGTTTTTCAGCAGAAATAAACATGTTTCTGCAAGTTTGGTCAACCCCATGTAAGTTATGGGGCAGTAACAGAACACTTTTCAAAACGTGTTTTTCAGCCCGAAATAAACGCGTTTTTTCAGACAACTGAATCCCCATGTAACAGCAAGGTTCAGAAGAGCCCACACTCTCAGCTCTTAACCCCAGTGTGCAGGAAGGGTCAAAACGTGTTTTTCAGCAGAAATAAACATGTTTCTGCAAGTTTGGTCAACCCCATGTAAGTTATGGGGCAGTAACAGAACACTTTTCAAAACGTGTTTTTCAGCCCGAAATAAACGCGTTTTTTCAGACAACTGAATCCCCATGCAACAGCAAGGCTCAGAAGAGCCCACACACTCAGCTCTTAACCCCAGTGTGCAGAAAGAGTCAAAACGTGTTTTTCAGCAGAAATAAACATGTTTCTGCAAGTTTGGTCAACCCCATGTAAGTTATGGGGCAGTAACAGAACACTTTTCAAAACCTGTTTTTCAGCCCGAAATAAACGCGTTTTTTCAGACAACTGAATCACCATGTAACAGCAAGGCTCAGAGGAGCCCACACACTCAGCTCTTAACCCCAGTGTGCAGAAAGAGTCAAAACGTGTTTTTCAGCAGAAATAAACATGTTTCTGCAAGTTTGGTCAACCCCATGTAAGTTATGGGGCAGTAACAGAACACTTTTCAAAACGTGTTTTTCAGCCCGAAATAAACGCGTTTTTTCAGACAACTGAATCCCCATGTAACAGCAAGGTTCAGAAGAGCCCACACTCTCAGCTCTTAACCCCAGTGTGCAGGAAGGGTCAAAACGTGTTTTTCAGCAGAAATAAACATGTTTCTGCAAGTTTGGTCAACCCCATGTAAGTTATGGGGCAGTAACAGAACACTTTTCAAAACGTGTTTTTCAGCCCGAAATAAACGCGTTTTTTCAGACAACTGAAATCCCATGCAACAGCAAGGCTCAGAAGAGCCCACACACTCAGCTCTTAACCCCAGTGTGCAGAAAGAGTCAAAACGTGTTTTTCAGCAGAAATAAACATGTTTCTGCAAGTTTGGTCAACCCCATGTAAGTTATGGGGCAGTAACAGAACACTTTTCAAAACGTGTTTTTCAGCCCGAAATAAACGCGTTTTTTCAGACAACTGAATCCCCATGTAACAGCAAGGCTCAGAGGATCCCACACACTCAGATCTTAACCCCAGTGTGCAGAAAGGGTCAAAACGTGTTTTTCAGCAGAAATAAACATGTTTCTGCAAGTTTGGTCAACCCCATGTAAGTTATGGGGCAGTAACAGAACACTTTTCAAAACGTGTTTTTCAGCCCGAAATAAACGCGTTTTTTCAGACAACTGAATCCCCATGCAACAGCAAGGCTCAGAAGAGCCCACACACTCAGCTCTTAACCCCAGTGTGCAGAAAGAGTCAAAACGTGTTTTTCAGCAGAAATAAACATGTTTCTGCAATTTTGGTCAACCCCATGTAAGTTATGGGGCAGTAACAGCACACTTTTCAAAACGTGTTTTTCAGCCCGAAATAAACGCGTTTTTTCAGACAACTGAATCCCCATGTAACAGCAAGGCTCAGAGGAGCCCACACACTCAGATCTTAACCCCAGTGTGCAGAAAGGGTCAAAACGTGTTTTTCAGCAGAAATAAATATGTTTCTGCAAGTTTGGTCAACCCCATGTAAGTTATGGGGCAGTAACAGAACACTTTTCAAAACGTGTTTTTCAGCCCGAAATAAACGCGTTTTTTCAGACAACTGAATCACCATGTAACAGCAAGGCTCAGAGGAGCCCACACACTCAGCTCTTAACCCCAGTGTGCAGGAAGGGTCAAAACGTGTTTTTCAGCAGAAATAAACATGTTTCTGCAAGTTTGGTCAACCCCATGTAAGTTATGGGGCAGTAACAGAACACTTTTCAAAACGTGTTTTTCAGCCCGAAATAAACGCGTTTTTTCAGACAACTGAATCCCCATGCAACAGCAAGGCTCAGAAGAGCCCACACACTCAGCTCTTAACCCCAGTGTGCAGGAAGGGTCAAAACGTGTTTTTCAGCAGAAATAAACATGTTTCTGCAAGTTTGGTCAACCCCATGTAAGTTATGGGGCAGTAACAGAACACTTTTCAAAACGTGTTTTTCAGCCCGAAATAAACGCGTTTTTTCAGACAACTGAATCCCCATGCAACAGCAAGGCTCAGAAGAGCCCACACACTCAGCTCTTAACCCCAGTGTGCAGAAAGAGTCAAAACGTGTTTTTCAGCAGAAATAAACATGTTTCTGCAAGTTTGGTCAACCCCATGTAAGTTATGGGGCAGTAACAGAACACTTTTCAAAACGTGTTTTTCAGCCCGAAATAAACGCGTTTTTTCAGACAACTGAATCCCAATGTAACAGCAAGGCTCAGAGGAGCCCACACACTCAGCTCTTAGCCCCAGTGTGCAGAAAGTGTCAAAACGTGTTTTTCAGCAGAAATAAACATGTTTCTGCAAGTTTGGTCAACCCCATGTAAGTTATGGGACAGTAACAGCACACTTTTCAAAACGTGTTTTTCAGCCCGAAATAAACGCGTTTTTTCAGACAACTGAATCCCCATGTAACAGCAAGGCTCAGAGGAGCCCACACACTCAGATCTTAACCCCAGTGTGCAGAAAGGGTCAAAACGTGTTTTTCAGCAGAAATAAATATGTTTCTGCAAGTTTGGTCAACCCCATGTAAGTTATGGGGCAGTAACAGAACACTTTTCAAAACGTGTTTTTCAGCCCGAAATAAACGCGTTTTTTCAGACAACTGAATCACCATGTAACAGCAAGGCTCAGAGGAGCCCACACACTCAGCTCTTAACCCCAGTGTGCAGGAAGGGTCAAAACGTGTTTTTCAGCAGAAATAAACATGTTTCTGCAAGTTTGGTCAACCCCATGTAAGTTATGGGGCAGTAACAGCACACTTTTCAAAACGTGTTTTTCAGCCCGAAATAAACGCGTTTTTTCAGACAACTGAATCCCCATGCAACAGCAAGGCTCAGAAGAGCCCACACACTCAGCTCTTAACCCCAGTGTGCAGAAAGAGTCAAAACGTGTTTTTCAGCAGAAATAAACATGTTTCTGCAAGTTTGGTCAACCCCATGTAAGTTATGGGGCAGTAACAGAACACTTTTCAAAACGTGTTTTTCAGCCCGAAATAAACGCGTTTTTTCAGACAACTGAATCCCAATGTAACAGCAAGGCTCAGAGGAGCCCACACACTCAGCTCTTAGCCCCAGTGTGCAGAAAGTGTCAAAACGTGTTTTTCAGCAGAAATAAACATGTTTCTGCAAGTTTGGTCAACCCCATGTAAGTTATGGGACAGTAACAGCACACTTTTCAAAACGTGTTTTTCAGCCCGAAATAAACGCGTTTTTTCAGACAACTGAATCCCCATGTAACAGCAAGGCTCAGAGGATCCCACACACTCAGATCTTAACCCCAGTGTGCAGAAAGGGTCAAAACGTGTTTTTCAGCAGAAATAAACATGTTTCTGCAAGTTTGGTCAACCCCATGTAAGTTATGGGGCAGTAACAGAACACTTTTCAAAACGTGTTTTTCAGCCCGAAATAAACGCGTTTTTTCAGACAACTGAATCCCCATGCAACAGCAAGGCTCAGAAGAGCCCACACACTCAGCTCTTAACCCCAGTGTGCAGGAAGGGTCAAAACGTGTTTTTCAGCAGAAATAAACATGTTTCTGCAAGTTTGGTCAACCCCATGTAAGTTATGGGGCAGTAACAGAACACTTTTCAAAACGTGTTTTTCAGCCCGAAATAAACGCGTTTTTTCAGACAACTGAATCCCCATGCAACAGCAAGGCTCAGAAGAGCCCACACACTCAGCTCTTAACCCCAGTGTGCAGAAAGAGTCAAAACGTGTTTTTCAGCAGAAATAAACATGTTTCTGCAAGTTTGGTCAACCCCATGTAAGTTATGGGACAGTAACAGCACACTTTTCAAAACGTGTTTTTCAGCCCGAAATAAACGCGTTTTTTCAGACAACTGAATCCCCATGCAACAGCAAGGCTCAGAAGAGCCCACACACTCAGCTCTTAACCCCAGTGTGCAGAAAGAGTCAAAACGTGTTTTTCAGCAGAAATAAACATGTTTCTGCAAGTTTGGTCAACCCCATGTAAGTTATGGGGCAGTAACAGAACACTTTTCAAAACGTGTTTTTCAGCCCGAAATAAACGCGTTTTTTCAGACAACTGAATCCCAATGTAACAGCAAGGCTCAGAGGAGCCCACACACTCAGCTCTTAGCCCCAGTGTGCAGAAAGTGTCAAAACGTGTTTTTCAGCAGAAATAAACATGTTTCTGCAAGTTTGGTCAACCCCATGTAAGTTATGGGGCAGTAACAGAACACTTTTCAAAACGTGTTTTTCAGCCCGAAATAAACGCGTTTTTTCAGACAACTGAATCCCCATGTAACAGCAAGGTTCAGAAGAGCCCACACTCTCAGCTCTTAACCCCAGTGTGCAGGAAGGGTCAAAACGTGTTTTTCAGCAGAAATAAACATGTTTCTGCAAGTTTGGTCAACCCCATGTAAGTTATGGGGCAGTAACAGAACACTTTTCAAAACGTGTTTTTCAGCCCGAAATAAACGCGTTTTTTCAGACAACTGAATCCCCATGCAACAGCAAGGCTCAGAAGAGCCCACACACTCAGCTCTTAACCCCAGTGTGCAGAAAGAGTCAAAACGTGTTTTTCAGCAGAAATAAACATGTTTCTGCAAGTTTGGTCAACCCCATGTAAGTTATGGGGCAGTAACAGAACACTTTTCAAAACGTGTTTTTCAGCCCGAAATAAACGCGTTTTTTCAGACAACTGAATCCCCATGTAACAGCAAGGCTCAGAGGAGCCCACACACTCAGATCTTAACCCCAGTGTGCAGAAAGGGTCAAAACGTGTTTTTCAGCAGAAATAAACATGTTTCTGCAACTTTGGTCAACCCCATGTAAGTTATGGGGCAGTAACAGAACACTTTTCAAAACGTGTTTTTCATCCCGAAATAAACGCGTTTTTTCAGACAACTGAATCCCCATGCAACAGCAAGGCTCAGAAGAGCCCACACACTCAGCTCTTAACCCCAGTGTGCAGAAAGAGTCAAAACGTGTTTTTCAGCAGAAATAAACATGTTTCTGCAATTTTGGTCAACCCCATGTAAGTTATGGGGCAGTAACAGCACACTTTTCAAAACGTGTTTTTCAGCCCGAAATAAACGCGTTTTTTCAGACAACTGAATCCCCATGTAACAGCAAGGCTCAGAGGAGCCCACACACTCAAATCTTAACCCCAGTGTGCAGAAAGGGTCAAAACGTGTTTTTCAGCAGAAATAAACATGTTTCTGCAAGTTTGGTCAACCCCATGTAAGTTATGGGGCAGTAACAGAACACTTTTCAAAACGTGTTTTTCAGCCCGAAATAAACGCGTTTTTTCAGACAACTGAATCCCAATGTAACAGCAAGGCTCAGAGGAGCCCACACACTCAGCTCTTAGCCCCAGTGTGCAGAAAGTGTCAAAACGTGTTTTTCAGCAGAAATAAACATGTTTCTGCAAGTTTGGTCAACCCCATGTAAGTTATGGGACAGTAACAGCACACTTTTCAAAACGTGTTTTTCAGCCCGAAATAAACGCGTTTTTTCAGACAACTGAATCCCCATGTAACAGCAAGGCTCAGAGGAGCCCACACACTCAGATCTTAACCCCAGTGTGCAGAAAGGGTCAAAACGTGTTTTTCAGCAGAAATAAACATGTTTCTGCAAGTTTGGTCAACCCCATGTAAGTTATGGGGCAGTAACAGAACACTTTTCAAAACGTGTTTTTCAGCCCGAAATAAACGCGTTTTTTCAGACAACTGAATCCCCATGTAACAGCAAGGCTCAGAAGAGCCCACACACTCAGCTCTTAACCCCAGTGTGCAGAAAGGGTCAAAACGTGTTTTTCAGCAGAAATAAACATGTTTCTGCAAGTTTGGTCAACCCCATGTAAGTTATGGGGCAGTAACAGAACACTTTTCAAAACGTGTTTTTCAGCCCGAAATAAACGCGTTTTTTCAGACAACTGAATCACCATGTAACAGCAAGGCTCAGAGGAGCCCACACACTCAGCTCTTAACCCCAGTGTGCAGGAAGGGTCAAAACGTGTTTTTCAGCAGAAATAAACATGTTTCTGCAAGTTTGGTCAACCCCATGTAAGTTATGGGGCAGTAACAGCACACTTTTCAAAACGTGTTTTTCAGCCCGAAATAAACGCGTTTTTTCAGACAACTGAATCCCCATGCAACAGCAAGGCTCAGAAGAGCCCACACACTCAGCTCTTAACCCCAGTGTGCAGAAAGAGTCAAAACGTGTTTTTCAGCAGAAATAAACATGTTTCTGCAAGTTTGGTCAACCCCATGTAAGTTATGGGGCAGTAACAGAACACTTTTCAAAACGTGTTTTTCAGCCCGAAATAAACGCGTTTTTTCAGACAACTGAATCCCAATGTAACAGCAAGGCTCAGAGGAGCCCACACACTCAGCTCTTAGCCCCAGTGTGCAGAAAGTGTCAAAACGTGTTTTTCAGCAGAAATAAACATGTTTCTGCAAGTTTGGTCAACCCCATGTAAGTTATGGGACAGTAACAGCACACTTTTCAAAACGTGTTTTTCAGCCCGAAATAAACGCGTTTTTTCAGACAACTGAATCCCCATGTAACAGCAAGGCTCAGAGGATCCCACACACTCAGATCTTAACCCCAGTGTGCAGAAAGGGTCAAAACGTGTTTTTCAGCAGAAATAAACATGTTTCTGCAAGTTTGGTCAACCCCATGTAAGTTATGGGGCAGTAACAGAACACTTTTCAAAACGTGTTTTTCAGCCCGAAATAAACGCGTTTTTTCAGACAACTGAATCCCCATGCAACAGCAAGGCTCAGAAGAGCCCACACACTCAGCTCTTAACCCCAGTGTGCAGAAAGAGTAAAAACGTGTTTTTCAGCAGAAATAAACATGTTTCTGCAATTTTGATCAACCCCATGTAAGTTATGGGGCAGTAACAGCACACTTTTCAAAACGTGTTTTTCAGCCCGAAATAAACGCGTTTTTTCAGACAACTGAATCCCCATGTAACAGCAAGGCTCAGAGGAGCCCACACACTCAGATCTTAACCCCAGTGTGCAGAAAGGGTCAAAACGTGTTTTTCAGCAGAAATAAACATGTTTCTGCAAGTTTGGTCAACCCCATGTAAGTTATGGGACAGTAACAGCACACTTTTCAAAACGTGTTTTTCAGCCCGAAATAAACGCGTTTTTTCAGACAACTGAATCCCCATGTAACAGCAAGGCTCAGAGGAGCCCACACACTCAGATCTTAACCCCAGTGTGCAGAAAGGGTCAAAACGTGTTTTTCAGCAGAAATAAACATGTTTCTGCAAGTTTGGTCAACCCCATGTAAGTTATGGGGCAGTAACAGAACACTTTTCAAAACGTGTTTTTCAGCCCGAAATAAACGCGTTTTTTCAGACAACTGAATCCCCATGTAACAGCAAGGCTCAGAAGAGCCCACACACTCAGCTCTTAACCCCAGTGTGCAGAAAGGGTCAAAACGTGTTTTTCAGCAGAAATAAACATGTTTCTGCAAGTTTGGTCAACCCCATGTAAGTTATGGGGCAGTAACAGAACACTTTTCAAAACGTGTTTTTCAGCCCGAAATAAACGCGTTTTTTCAGACAACTGAATCACCATGTAACAGCAAGGCTCAGAGGAGCCCACACACTCAGCTCTTAACCCCAGTGTGCAGGAAGGGTCAAAACGTGTTTTTCAGCAGAAATAAACATGTTTCTGCAAGTTTGGTCAACCCCATGTAAGTTATGGGGCAGTAACAGCACACTTTTCAAAACGTGTTTTTCAGCCCGAAATAAACGCGTTTTTTCAGACAACTGAATCCCCATGCAACAGCAAGGCTCAGAAGAGCCCACACACTCAGCTCTTAACCCCAGTGTGCAGAAAGAGTCAAAACGTGTTTTTCAGCAGAAATAAACATGTTTCTGCAAGTTTGGTCAACCCCATGTAAGTTATGGGGCAGTAACAGAACACTTTTCAAAACGTGTTTTTCAGCCCGAAATAAACGCGTTTTTTCAGACAACTGAATCCCAATGTAACAGCAAGGCTCAGAGGAGCCCACACACTCAGCTCTTAGCCCCAGTGTGCAGAAAGTGTCAAAACGTGTTTTTCAGCAGAAATAAACATGTTTCTGCAAGTTTGGTCAACCCCATGTAAGTTATGGGACAGTAACAGCACACTTTTCAAAACGTGTTTTTCAGCCCGAAATAAACGCGTTTTTTCAGACAACTGAATCCCCATGTAACAGCAAGGCTCAGAGGATCCCACACACTCAGATCTTAACCCCAGTGTGCAGAAAGGGTCAAAACGTGTTTTTCAGCAGAAATAAACATGTTTCTGCAAGTTTGGTCAACCCCATGTAAGTTATGGGGCAGTAACAGAACACTTTTCAAAACGTGTTTTTCAGCCCGAAATAAACGCGTTTTTTCAGACAACTGAATCCCCATGCAACAGCAAGGCTCAGAAGAGCCCACACACTCAGCTCTTAACCCCAGTGTGCAGAAAGAGTAAAAACGTGTTTTTCAGCAGAAATAAACATGTTTCTGCAATTTTGATCAACCCCATGTAAGTTATGGGGCAGTAACAGCACACTTTTCAAAACGTGTTTTTCAGCCCGAAATAAACGCGTTTTTTCAGACAACTGAATCCCCATGTAACAGCAAGGCTCAGAGGAGCCCACACACTCAGATCTTAACCCCAGTGTGCAGAAAGGGTCAAAACGTGTTTTTCAGCAGAAATAAACATGTTTCTGCAAGTTTGGTCAACCCCATGTAAGTTATGGGACAGTAACAGCACACTTTTCAAAACGTGTTTTTCAGCCCGAAATAAACGCGTTTTTTCAGACAACTGAATCCCCATGTAACAGCAAGACTCAGAGGAGCCCACACACTCAGATCTTAACCCCAGTGTGCAGAAAGGGTCAAAACGTGTTTTTCAGCAGAAATAAACATGTTTCTGCAAGTTTGGTCAACCCCATGTAAGTTATGGGGCAGTAACAGAACACTTTTCAAAACGTGTTTTTCAGCCCGAAATAAACGCGTTTTTTCAGACAACTGAATCCCCATGTAACAGCAAGGTTCAGAAGAGCCCACACTCTCAGCTCTTAACCCCAGTGTGCAGGAAGGGTCAAAACGTGTTTTTCAGCAGAAATAAACATGTTTCTGCAAGTTTGGTCAACCCCATGTAAGTTATGGGGCAGTAACAGAACACTTTTCAAAACGTGTTTTTCAGCCCGAAATAAACGCGTTTTTTCAGACAACTGAATCCCCATGCAACAGCAAGGCTCAGAAGAGCCCACACACTCAGCTCTTAACCCCAGTGTGCAGAAAGAGTCAAAACGTGTTTTTCAGCAGAAATAAACATGTTTCTGCAAGTTTGGTCAACCCCATGTAAGTTATGGGGCAGTAACAGAACACTTTTCAAAACGTGTTTTTCAGCCCGAAATAAACGCGTTTTTTCAGACAACTGAATCACCATGTAACAGCAAGGCTCAGAGGAGCCCACACACTCAGCTCTTAACCCCAGTGTGCAGAAAGAGTCAAAACGTGTTTTTCAGCAGAAATAAACATGTTTCTGCAAGTTTGGTCAACCCCATGTAAGTTATGGGGCAGTAACAGAACACTTTTCAAAACGTGTTTTTCAGCCCGAAATAAACGCGTTTTTTCAGACAACTGAATCCCCATGTAACAGCAAGGTTCAGAAGAGCCCACACTCTCAGCTCTTAACCCCAGTGTGCAGGAAGGGTCAAAACGTGTTTTTCAGCAGAAATAAACATGTTTCTGCAAGTTTGGTCAACCCCATGTAAGTTATGGGGCAGTAACAGAACACTTTTCAAAACGTGTTTTTCAGCCCGAAATAAACGCGTTTTTTCAGACAACTGAATCCCCATGCAACAGCAAGGCTCAGAAGAGCCCACACACTCAGCTCTTAACCCCAGTGTGCAGAAAGAGTCAAAACGTGTTTTTCAGCAGAAATAAACATGTTTCTGCAAGTTTCGTCAACCCCATGTAAGTTATGGGGCAGTAACAGAACACTTTTCAAAACGTGTTTTTCAGCCCGAAATAAACGCGTTTTTTCAGACAACTGAATCCCCATGCAACAGCAAGGCTCAGAAGAGCCCACACACTCAGCTCTTAACCCCAGTGTGCAGAAAGAGTCAAAACGTGTTTTTCAGCAGAAATAAACATGTTTCTGCAAGTTTCGTCAACCCCATGTAAGTTATGGGGCAGTAACAGAACACTTTTCAAAACGTGTTTTTCAGCCCGAAATAAACGCGTTTTTTCAGACAACTGAATCCCCATGTAACAGCAAGGCTCAGAGGATCCCACACACTCAGATCTTAACCCCAGTGTGCAGAAAGGGTCAAAACGTGTTTTTCAGCAGAAATAAACATGTTTCTGCAAGTTTGGTCAACCCCATGTAAGTTATGGGGCAGTAACAGAACACTTTTCAAAACGTGTTTTTCAGCCCGAAATAAACGCGTTTTTTCAGACAACTGAATCCCCATGCAACAGCAAGGCTCAGAAGAGCCCACACACTCAGCTCTTAACCCCAGTGTGCAGAAAGAGTCAAAACGTGTTTTTCAGCAGAAATAAACATGTTTCTGCAATTTTGGTCAACCCCATGTAAGTTATGGGGCAGTAACAGCACACTTTTCAAAACGTGTTTTTCAGCCCGAAATAAACGCGTTTTTTCAGACAACTGAATCCCCATGTAACAGCAAGGCTCAGAGGAGCCCACACACTCAGATCTTAACCCCAGTGTGCAGAAAGGGTCAAAACGTGTTTTTCAGCAGAAATAAATATGTTTCTGCAAGTTTGGTCAACCCCATGTAAGTTATGGGGCAGTAACAGAACACTTTTCAAAACGTGTTTTTCAGCCCGAAATAAACGCGTTTTTTCAGACAACTGAATCACCATGTAACAGCAAGGCTCAGAGGAGCCCACACACTCAGCTCTTAACCCCAGTGTGCAGGAAGGGTCAAAACGTGTTTTTCAGCAGAAATAAACATGTTTCTGCAAGTTTGGTCAACCCCATGTAAGTTATGGGGCAGTAACAGAACACTTTTCAAAACGTGTTTTTCAGCCCGAAATAAACGCGTTTTTTCAGACAACTGAATCCCCATGCAACAGCAAGGCTCAGAAGAGCCCACACACTCAGCTCTTAACCCCAGTGTGCAGGAAGGGTCAAAACGTGTTTTTCAGCAGAAATAAACATGTTTCTGCAAGTTTGGTCAACCCCATGTAAGTTATGGGGCAGTAACAGAACACTTTTCAAAACGTGTTTTTCAGCCCGAAATAAACGCGTTTTTTCAGACAACTGAATCCCAATGTAACAGCAAGGCTCAGAGGAGCCCACACACTCAGCTCTTAGCCCCAGTGTGCAGAAAGTGTCAAAACGTGTTTTTCAGCAGAAATAAACATGTTTCTGCAAGTTTGGTCAACCCCATGTAAGTTATGGGACAGTAACAGCACACTTTTCAAAACGTGTTTTTCAGCCCGAAATAAACGCGTTTTTTCAGACAACTGAATCCCCATGTAACAGCAAGGCTCAGAGGAGCCCACACACTCAGATCTTAACCCCAGTGTGCAGAAAGGGTCAAAACGTGTTTTTCAGCAGAAATAAATATGTTTCTGCAAGTTTGGTCAACCCCATGTAAGTTATGGGGCAGTAACAGAACACTTTTCAAAACGTGTTTTTCAGCCCGAAATAAACGCGTTTTTTCAGACAACTGAATCACCATGTAACAGCAAGGCTCAGAGGAACCCACACACTCAGCTCTTAACCCCAGTGTGCAGGAAGGGTCAAAACGTGTTTTTCAGCAGAAATAAACATGTTTCTGCAAGTTTGGTCAACCCCATGTAAGTTATGGGGCAGTAACAGAACACTTTTCAAAACGTGTTTTTCAGCCCGAAATAAACGCGTTTTTTCAGACAACTGAATCCCCATGCAACAGCAAGGCTCAGAAGAGCCCACACACTCAGCTCTTAACCCCAGTGTGCAGGAAGGGTCAAAACGTGTTTTTCAGCAGAAATAAACATGTTTCTGCAAGTTTGGTCAACCCCATGTAAGTTATGGGGCAGTAACAGAACACTTTTCAAAACGTGTTTTTCAGCCCGAAATAAACGCGTTTTTTCAGACAACTGAATCCCCATGCAACAGCAAGGCTCAGAAGAGCCCACACACTCAGCTCTTAACCCCAGTGTGCAGAAAGAGTCAAAACGTGTTTTTCAGCAGAAATAAACATGTTTCTGCAAGTTTGGTCAACCCCATGTAAGTTATGGGGCAGTAACAGAACACTTTTCAAAACGTGTTTTTCAGCCCGAAATAAACGCGTTTTTTCAGACAACTGAATCCCAATGTAACAGCAAGGCTCAGAGGAGCCCACACACTCAGCTCTTAGCCCCAGTGTGCAGAAAGTGTCAAAACGTGTTTTTCAGCAGAAATAAACATGTTTCTGCAAGTTTGGTCAACCCCATGTAAGTTATGGGACAGTAACAGCACACTTTTCAAAACGTGTTTTTCAGCCCGAAATAAACACGTTTTTTCAGACAACTGAATCCCCATGTAACAGCAAGGCTCAGAGGAGCCCACACACTCAGATCTTAACCCCAGTGTGCAGAAAGGGTCAAAACGTGTTTTTCAGCAGAAATAAACATGTTTCTGCAAGTTTGGTCAACCCCATGTAAGTTATGGGGCAGTAACAGAACACTTTTCAAAACGTGTTTTTTAGCCCGAAATAAACGCGTTTTTTCAGACAACTGAATCCCCATGCAACAGCAAGGCTCAGAAGAGCCCACACACTCAGCTCTTAACCCCAGTGTGCAGAAAGAGTCAAAACGTGTTTTTCAGCAGAAATAAACATGTTTCTATAATTTTGGTCAAGCCCATGTAAGTTATGGGGCAGTAACAGCACACTTTTCAAAACGTGTTTTTCAGCCCGAAATAAACGCGTTTTTTCAGACAACTGAATCCCCATGTAACAGCAAGGCTCAGAGGAGCCCACACACTCAGATCTTAACCCCAGTGTGCAGAAAGGGTCAAAACGTGTTTTTCAGCAGAAATAAACATGTTTCTGCAAGTTTGGTCAACCCCATGTAAGTTATGGGACAGTAACAGCACACTTTTCAAAACGTGTTTTTCAGCCCGAAATAAACGCGTTTTTTCAGACAACTGAATCCCCATGCAACAGCAAGGCTCAGAAGAGCCCACACACTCAGCTCTTAACCCCAGTGTGCAGAAAGAGTCAAAACGTGTTTTTCAGCAGAAATAAACATGTTTCTGCAATTTTGGTCAACCCCATGTAAGTTATGGGGCAGTAACAGCACACTTTTCAAAACGTGTTTTTCAGCCCGAAATAAACGCGTTTTTTCAGACAACTGAATCCCCATGTAACAGCAAGGCTCAGAGGAGCCCACACACTCAAATCTTAACCCCAGTGTGCAGAAAGGGTCAAAACGTGTTTTTCAGCAGAAATAAACATGTTTCTGCAAGTTTGGTCAACCCCATGTAAGTTATAGGACAGTAACAGCACACTTTTCAAAACGTGTTTTTCAGCCCGAAATAAACGCGTTTTTTCAGACAACTGAATCCCCATGCAACAGCAAGGCTCAGAAGAGCCCACACACTCAGCTCTTAACCCCAGTGTGCAGAAAGAGTCAAAACGTGTTTTTCAGCAGAAATAAACATGTTTCTGCAAGTTTGGTCAACCCCATGTAAGTTATGGGGCAGTAACAGAACACTTTTCAAAACGTGTTTTTCAGCCCGAAATAAACGCGTTTTTTCAGACAACTGAATCCCAATGTAACAGCAAGGCTCAGAGGAGCCCACACACTCAGCTCTTAGCCCCAGTGTGCAGAAAGTGTCAAAACGTGTTTTTCAGCAGAAATAAACATGTTTCTGCAAGTTTGGTCAACCCCATGTAAGTTATGGGACAGTAACAGCACACTTTTCAAAACGTGTTTTTCAGCCCGAAATAAACGCGTTTTTTCAGACAACTGAATCCCCATGTAACAGCAAGGCTCAGAGGAGCCCACACACTCAGATCTTAACCCCAGTGTGCAGAAAGGGTCAAAACGTGTTTTTCAGCAGAAATAAACATGTTTCTGCAAGTTTGGTCAACCCCATGTAAGTTATGGGGCAGTAACAGAACACTTTTCAAAACGTGTTTTTCAGCCCGAAATAAACGCGTTTTTTCAGACAACTGAATCCCCATGTAACAGCAAGGCTCAGAAGAGCCCACACACTCAGCTCTTAACCCCAGTGTGCAGAAAGGGTCAAAACGTGTTTTTCAGCAGAAATAAACATGTTTCTGCAAGTTTGGTCAACCCCATGTAAGTTATGGGGCAGTAACAGAACACTTTTCAAAACGTGTTTTTCAGCCCGAAATAAACGCGTTTTTTCAGACAACTGAATCACCATGTAACAGCAAGGCTCAGAGGAGCCCACACACTCAGCTCTTAACCCCAGTGTGCAGGAAGGGTCAAAACGTGTTTTTCAGCAGAAATAAACATGTTTCTGCAAGTTTGGTCAACCCCATGTAAGTTATGGGGCAGTAACAGCACACTTTTCAAAACGTGTTTTTCAGCCCGAAATAAACGCGTTTTTTCAGACAACTGAATCCCCATGCAACAGCAAGGCTCAGAAGAGCCCACACACTCAGCTCTTAACCCCAGTGTGCAGAAAGAGTCAAAACGTGTTTTTCAGCAGAAATAAACATGTTTCTGCAAGTTTGGTCAACCCCATGTAAGTTATGGGGCAGTAACAGAACACTTTTCAAAACGTGTTTTTCAGCCCGAAATAAACGCGTTTTTTCAGACAACTGAATCCCAATGTAACAGCAAGGCTCAGAGGAGCCCACACACTCAGCTCTTAGCCCCAGTGTGCAGAAAGTGTCAAAACGTGTTTTTCAGCAGAAATAAACATGTTTCTGCAAGTTTGGTCAACCCCATGTAAGTTATGGGACAGTAACAGCACACTTTTCAAAACGTGTTTTTCAGCCCGAAATAAACGCGTTTTTTCAGACAACTGAATCCCCATGTAACAGCAAGGCTCAGAGGATCCCACACACTCAGATCTTAACCCCAGTGTGCAGAAAGGGTCAAAACGTGTTTTTCAGCAGAAATAAACATGTTTCTGCAAGTTTGGTCAACCCCATGTAAGTTATGGGGCAGTAACAGAACACTTTTCAAAACGTGTTTTTCAGCCCGAAATAAACGCGTTTTTTCAGACAACTGAATCCCCATGCAACAGCAAGGCTCAGAAGAGCCCACACACTCAGCTCTTAACCCCAGTGTGCAGAAAGAGTAAAAACGTGTTTTTCAGCAGAAATAAACATGTTTCTGCAATTTTGATCAACCCCATGTAAGTTATGGGGCAGTAACAGCACACTTTTCAAAACGTGTTTTTCAGCCCGAAATAAACGCGTTTTTTCAGACAACTGAATCCCCATGTAACAGCAAGGCTCAGAGGAGCCCACACACTCAGATCTTAACCCCAGTGTGCAGAAAGGGTCAAAACGTGTTTTTCAGCAGAAATAAACATGTTTCTGCAAGTTTGGTCAACCCCATGTAAGTTATGGGACAGTAACAGCACACTTTTCAAAACGTGTTTTTCAGCCCGAAATAAACGCGTTTTTTCAGACAACTGAATCCCCATGTAACAGCAAGGTTCAGAAGAGCCCACACTCTCAGCTCTTAACCCCAGTGTGCAGGAAGGGTCAAAACGTGTTTTTCAGCAGAAATAAACATGTTTCTGCAAGTTTGGTCAACCCCATGTAAGTTATGGGGCAGTAACAGAACACTTTTCAAAACGTGTTTTTCAGCCCGAAATAAACGCGTTTTTTCAGACAACTGAATCCCCATGCAACAGCAAGGCTCAGAAGAGCCCACACACTCAGCTCTTAACCCCAGTGTGCAGAAAGAGTCAAAACGTGTTTTTCAGCAGAAATAAACATGTTTCTGCAAGTTTGGTCAACCCCATGTAAGTTATGGGGCAGTAACAGAACACTTTTCAAAACGTGTTTTTCAGCCCGAAATAAACGCGTTTTTTCAGACAACTGAATCACCATGTAACAGCAAGGCTCAGAGGAGCCCACACACTCAGCTCTTAACCCCAGTGTGCAGAAAGAGTCAAAACGTGTTTTTCAGCAGAAATAAACATGTTTCTGCAAGTTTGGTCAACCCCATGTAAGTTATGGGGCAGTAACAGAACACTTTTCAAAACGTGTTTTTCAGCCCGAAATAAACGCGTTTTTTCAGACAACTGAATCCCCATGTAACAGCAAGGTTCAGAAGAGCCCACACTCTCAGCTCTTAACCCCAGTGTGCAGGAGGGGTCAAAACGTGTTTTTCAGCAGAAATAAACATGTTTCTGCAAGTTTGGTCAACCCCATGTAAGTTATGGGGCAGTAACAGAACACTTTTCAAAACGTGTTTTTCAGCCCGAAATAAACGCGTTTTTTCAGACAACTGAATCCCCATGCAACAGCAAGGCTCAGAAGAGCCCACACACTCAGCTCTTAACCCCAGTGTGCAGAAAGAGTCAAAACGTGTTTTTCAGCAGAAATAAACATGTTTCTGCAAGTTTCGTCAACCCCATGTAAGTTATGGGGCAGTAACAGAACACTTTTCAAAACGTGTTTTTCAGCCCGAAATAAACGCGTTTTTTCAGACAACTGAATCCCCATGCAACAGCAAGGCTCAGAAGAGCCCACACACTCAGCTCTTAACCCCAGTGTGCAGAAAGAGTCAAAACGTGTTTTTCAGCAGAAATAAACATGTTTCTGCAAGTTTCGTCAACCCCATGTAAGTTATGGGGCAGTAACAGAACACTTTTCAAAACGTGTTTTTCAGCCCGAAATAAACGCGTTTTTTCAGACAACTGAATCCCCATGTAACAGCAAGGCTCAGAGGATCCCACACACTCAGATCTTAACCCCAGTGTGCAGAAAGGGTCAAAACGTGTTTTTCAGCAGAAATAAACATGTTTCTGCAAGTTTGGTCAACCCCATGTAAGTTATGGGGCAGTAACAGAACACTTTTCAAAACGTGTTTTTCAGCCCGAAATAAACGCGTTTTTTCAGACAACTGAATCCCCATGCAACAGCAAGGCTCAGAAGAGCCCACACACTCAGCTCTTAACCCCAGTGTGCAGAAAGAGTCAAAACGTGTTTTTCAGCAGAAATAAACATGTTTCTGCAATTTTGGTCAACCCCATGTAAGTTATGGGGCAGTAACAGCACACTTTTCAAAACGTGTTTTTCAGCCCGAAATAAACGCGTTTTTTCAGACAACTGAATCCCCATGTAACAGCAAGGCTCAGAGGAGCCCACACACTCAGATCTTAACCCCAGTGTGCAGAAAGGGTCAAAACGTGTTTTTCAGCAGAAATAAATATGTTTCTGCAAGTTTGGTCAACCCCATGTAAGTTATGGGGCAGTAACAGAACACTTTTCAAAACGTGTTTTTCAGCCCGAAATAAACGCGTTTTTTCAGACAACTGAATCACCATGTAACAGCAAGGCTCAGAGGAGCCCACACACTCAGCTCTTAACCCCAGTGTGCAGGAAGGGTCAAAACGTGTTTTTCAGCAGAAATAAACATGTTTCTGCAAGTTTGGTCAACCCCATGTAAGTTATGGGGCAGTAACAGAACACTTTTCAAAACGTGTTTTTCAGCCCGAAATAAACGCGTTTTTTCAGACAACTGAATCCCCATGCAACAGCAAGGCTCAGAAGAGCCCACACACTCAGCTCTTAACCCCAGTGTGCAGGAAGGGTCAAAACGTGTTTTTCAGCAGAAATAAACATGTTTCTGCAAGTTTGGTCAACCCCATGTAAGTTATGGGGCAGTAACAGAACACTTTTCAAAACGTGTTTTTCAGCCCGAAATAAACGCGTTTTTTCAGACAACTGAATCCCAATGTAACAGCAAGGCTCAGAGGAGCCCACACACTCAGCTCTTAGCCCCAGTGTGCAGAAAGTGTCAAAACGTGTTTTTCAGCAGAAATAAACATGTTTCTGCAAGTTTGGTCAACCCCATGTAAGTTATGGGACAGTAACAGCACACTTTTCAAAACGTGTTTTTCAGCCCGAAATAAACGCGTTTTTTCAGACAACTGAATCCCCATGTAACAGCAAGGCTCAGAGGAGCCCACACACTCAGATCTTAACCCCAGTGTGCAGAAAGGGTCAAAACGTGTTTTTCAGCAGAAATAAATATGTTTCTGCAAGTTTGGTCAACCCCATGTAAGTTATGGGGCAGTAACAGAACACTTTTCAAAACGTGTTTTTCAGCCCGAAATAAACGCGTTTTTTCAGACAACTGAATCACCATGTAACAGCAAGGCTCAGAGGAACCCACACACTCAGCTCTTAACCCCAGTGTGCAGGAAGGGTCAAAACGTGTTTTTCAGCAGAAATAAACATGTTTCTGCAAGTTTGGTCAACCCCATGTAAGTTATGGGGCAGTAACAGAACACTTTTCAAAACGTGTTTTTCAGCCCGAAATAAACGCGTTTTTTCAGACAACTGAATCCCCATGCAACAGCAAGGCTCAGAAGAGCCCACACACTCAGCTCTTAACCCCAGTGTGCAGGAAGGGTCAAAACGTGTTTTTCAGCAGAAATAAACATGTTTCTGCAAGTTTGGTCAACCCCATGTAAGTTATGGGGCAGTAACAGAACACTTTTCAAAACGTGTTTTTCAGCCCGAAATAAACGCGTTTTTTCAGACAACTGAATCCCCATGCAACAGCAAGGCTCAGAAGAGCCCACACACTCAGCTCTTAACCCCAGTGTGCAGAAAGAGTCAAAACGTGTTTTTCAGCAGAAATAAACATGTTTCTGCAAGTTTGGTCAACCCCATGTAAGTTATGGGGCAGTAACAGAACACTTTTCAAAACGTGTTTTTCAGCCCGAAATAAACGCGTTTTTTCAGACAACTGAATCCCAATGTAACAGCAAGGCTCAGAGGAGCCCACACACTCAGCTCTTAGCCCCAGTGTGCAGAAAGTGTCAAAACGTGTTTTTCAGCAGAAATAAACATGTTTCTGCAAGTTTGGTCAACCCCATGTAAGTTATGGGACAGTAACAGCACACTTTTCAAAACGTGTTTTTCAGCCCGAAATAAACACGTTTTTTCAGACAACTGAATCCCCATGTAACAGCAAGGCTCAGAGGAGCCCACACACTCAGATCTTAACCCCAGTGTGCAGAAAGGGTCAAAACGTGTTTTTCAGCAGAAATAAACATGTTTCTGCAAGTTTGGTCAACCCCATGTAAGTTATGGGGCAGTAACAGAACACTTTTCAAAACGTGTTTTTTAGCCCGAAATAAACGCGTTTTTTCAGACAACTGAATCCCCATGCAACAGCAAGGCTCAGAAGAGCCCACACACTCAGCTCTTAACCCCAGTGTGCAGAAAGAGTCAAAACGTGTTTTTCAGCAGAAATAAACATGTTTCTGCAATTTTGGTCAAGCCCATGTAAGTTATGGGGCAGTAACAGCACACTTTTCAAAACGTGTTTTTCAGCCCGAAATAAACGCGTTTTTTCAGACAACTGAATCCCCATGTAACAGCAAGGCTCAGAGGAGCCCACACACTCAGATCTTAACCCCAGTGTGCAGAAAGGGTCAAAACGTGTTTTTCAGCAGAAATAAACATGTTTCTGCAAGTTTGGTCAACCCCATGTAAGTTATGGGACAGTAACAGCACACTTTTCAAAACGTGTTTTTCAGCCCGAAATAAACGCGTTTTTTCAGACAACTGAATCCCCATGCAACAGCAAGGCTCAGAAGAGCCCACACACTCAGCTCTTAACCCCAGTGTGCAGAAAGAGTCAAAACGTGTTTTTCAGCAGAAATAAACATGTTTCTGCAAGTTTGGTCAACCCCATGTAAGTTATGGGGCAGTAACAGAACACTTTTCAAAACGTGTTTTTCAGCCCGAAATAAACGCGTTTTTTCAGACAACTGAATCCCAATGTAACAGCAAGGCTCAGAGGAGCCCACACACTCAGCTCTTAGCCCCAGTGTGCAGAAAGTGTCAAAACGTGTTTTTCAGCAGAAATAAACATGTTTCTGCAAGTTTGGTCAACCCCATGTAAGTTATGGGGCAGTAACAGAACACTTTTCAAAACGTGTTTTTCAGCCCGAAATAAACGCGTTTTTTCAGACAACTGAATCCCCATGCAACAGCAAGGCTCAGAAGAGCCCACACACTCAGCTCTTAACCCCAGTGTGCAGAAAGAGTCAAAACGTGTTTTTCAGCAGAAATAAACATGTTTCTGCAAGTTTGGTCAACCCCATGTAAGTTATGGGGCAGTAACAGAACACTTTTCAAAACGTGTTTTTCAGCCCGAAATAAACGCGTTTTTTCAGACAACTGAATCACCATGTAACAGCAAGGCTCAGAGGAGCCCACACACTCAGCTCTTAACCCCAGTGTGCAGAAAGAGTCAAAACGTGTTTTTCAGCAGAAATAAACATGTTTCTGCAAGTTTGGTCAACCCCATGTAAGTTATGGGGCAGTAACAGAACACTTTTCAAAACGTGTTTTTCAGCCCGAAATAAACGCGTTTTTTCAGACAACTGAATCCCCATGTAACAGCAAGGTTCAGAAGAGCCCACACTCTCAGCTCTTAACCCCAGTGTGCAGGAAGGGTCAAAACGTGTTTTTCAGCAGAAATAAACATGTTTCTGCAAGTTTGGTCAACCCCATGTAAGTTATGGGGCAGTAACAGAACACTTTTCAAAACGTGTTTTTCAGCCCGAAATAAACGCGTTTTTTCAGACAACTGAATCCCCATGCAACAGCAAGGCTCAGAAGAGCCCACACACTCAGCTCTTAACCCCAGTGTGCAGAAAGAGTCAAAACGTGTTTTTCAGCAGAAATAAACATGTTTCTGCAAGTTTGGTCAACCCCATGTAAGTTATGGGGCAGTAACAGAACACTTTTCAAAACGTGTTTTTCAGCCCGAAATAAACGCGTTTTTTCAGACAACTGAATCCCCATGTAACAGCAAGGCTCAGAGGATCCCACACACTCAGATCTTAACCCCAGTGTGCAGAAAGGGTCAAAACGTGTTTTTCAGCAGAAATAAACATGTTTCTGCAAGTTTGGTCAACCCCATGTAAGTTATGGGGCAGTAACAGAACACTTTTCAAAACGTGTTTTTCAGCCCGAAATAAACGCGTTTTTTCAGACAACTGAATCCCCATGCAACAGCAAGGCTCAGAAGAGCCCACACACTCAGATCTTAACCCCAGTGTGCAGAAAGGGTCAAAACGTGTTTTTCAGCAGAAATAAATATGTTTCTGCAAGTTTGGTCAACCCCATGTAAGTTATGGGGCAGTAACAGAAGACTTTTCAAAACGTGTTTTTCAGCCCGAAATAAACGCGTTTTTTCAGACAACTGAATCACCATGTAACAGCAAGGCTCAGAGGAGCCCACACACTCAGCTCTTAACCCCAGTGTGCAGGAAGGGTCAAAACGTGTTTTTCAGCAGAAATAAACATGTTTCTGCAAGTTTGGTCAACCCCATGTAAGTTATGGGGCAGTAACAGAACACTTTTCAAAACGTGTTTTTCAGCCCGAAATAAACGCGTTTTTTCAGACAACTGAATCCCCATGCAACAGCAAGGCTCAGAAGAGCCCACACACTCAGCTCTTAACCCCAGTGTGCAGGAAGGGTCAAAACGTGTTTTTCAGCAGAAATAAACATGTTTCTGCAAGTTTGGTCAACCCCATGTAAGTTATGGGGCAGTAACAGAACACTTTTCAAAACGTGTTTTTCAGCCCGAAATAAACGCGTTTTTTCAGACAACTGAATCCCCATGCAACAGCAAGGCTCAGAAGAGCCCACACACTCAGCTCTTAACCCCAGTGTGCAGAAAGAGTCAAAACGTGTTTTTCAGCAGAAATAAACATGTTTCTGCAAGTTTGGTCAACCCCATGTAAGTTATGGGCCAGTAACAGAACACTTTTCAAAACGTGTTTTTCAGCCCAAAATAAACGCGTTTTTTCAGACAACTGAATCCCCATGCAACAGCAAGGCTCAGAAGAGCCCACACACTCAGCTCTTAACCCCAGTGTGCAGAAAGAGTCAAAACGTGTTTTTCAGCAGAAATAAACATGTTTCTGCAAGTTTGGTCAACCCCATGTAAGTTATGGGGCAGTAACAGAACACTTTTCAAAACGTGTTTTTCAGCCCGAAATAAACGCGTTTTTTCAGACAACTGAATCCCAATGTAACAGCAAGGCTCAGAGGAGCCCACACACTCAGCTCTTAGCCCCAGTGTGCAGAAAGTGTCAAAACGTGTTTTTCAGCAGAAATAAACATGTTTCTGCAAGTTTGGTCAACCCCATGTAAGTTATGGGACAGTAACAGCACACTTTTCAAAACGTGTTTTTCAGCCCGAAATAAACACGTTTTTTCAGACAACTGAATCCCCATGTAACAGCAAGGCTCAGAGGAGCCCACACACTCAGCTCTTAACCCCAGTGTGCAGAAAGAGTCAAAACGTGTTTTTCAGCAGAAATAAACATGTTTCTGCAATTTTGGTCAAGCCCATGTAAGTTATGGGGCAGTAACAGCACACTTTTCAAAACGTGTTTTTCAGCCCGAAATAAACGCGTTTTTTCAGACAACTGAATCCCCATGCAACAGCAAGGCTCAGAAGAGCCCACACACTCAGCTCTTAACCCCAGTGTGCAGAAAGAGTCAAAACGTGTTTTTCAGCAGAAATAAACATGTTTCTGCAAGTTTGGTCAACCCCATGTAAGTTATGGGGCAGTAACAGAACACTTTTCAAAACGTGTTTTTCAGCCCGAAATAAACGCGTTTTTTCAGACAACTGAATCCCAATGTAACAGCAAGGCTCAGAGGAGCCCACACACTCAGCTCTTAGCCCCAGTGTGCAGAAAGTGTCAAAACGTGTTTTTCAGCAGAAATAAACATGTTTCTGCAAGTTTGGTCAACCCCATGTAAGTTATGGGGCAGTAACAGAACACTTTTCAAAACGTGTTTTTCAGCCCGAAATAAACGCGTTTTTTCAGACAACTGAATCCCCATGTAACAGCAAGGTTCAGAAGAGCCCACACTCTCAGCTCTTAACCCCAGTGTGCAGGAAGGGTCAAAACGTGTTTTTCAGCAGAAATAAACATGTTTCTGCAAGTTTGGTCAACCCCATGTAAGTTATGGGGCAGTAACAGAACACTTTTCAAAACGTGTTTTTCAGCCCGAAATAAACGCGTTTTTTCAGACAACTGAATCCCCATGCAACAGCAAGGCTCAGAAGAGCCCACACACTCAGCTCTTAACCCCAGTGTGCAGAAAGAGTCAAGACGTGTTTTTCAGCAGAAATAAACATGTTTCTGCAAGTTTGGTCAACCCCATGTAAGTTATGGGGCAGTAACAGAACACTTTTCAAAACGTGTTTTTCAGCCCGAAATAAACGCGTTTTTTCAGACAACTGAATCACCATGTAACAGCAAGGCTCAGAGGAGCCCACACACTCAGCTCTTAACCCCAGTGTGCAGAAAGAGTCAAAACGTGTTTTTCAGCAGAAATAAACATGTTTCTGCAAGTTTGGTCAACCCCATGTAAGTTATGGGGCAGTAACAGAACACTTTTCAAAACGTGTTTTTCAGCCCGAAATAAACGCGTTTTTTCAGACAACTGAATCCCCATGTAACAGCAAGGTTCAGAAGAGCCCACACTCTCAGCTCTTAACCCCAGTGTGCAGGAAGGGTCAAAACGTGTTTTTCAGCAGAAATAAACATGTTTCTGCAAGTTTGGTCAACCCCATGTAAGTTATGGGGCAGTAACAGAACACTTTTCAAAACGTGTTTTTCAGCCCGAAATAAACGCGTTTTTTCAGACAACTGAATCCCCATGCAACAGCAAGGCTCAGAAGAGCCCACACACTCAGCTCTTAACCCCAGTGTGCAGAAAGAGTCAAAACGTGTTTTTCAGCAGAAATAAACATGTTTCTGCAAGTTTGGTCAACCCCATGTAAGTTATGGGGCAGTAACAGAACACTTTTCAAAACGTGTTTTTCAGCCCGAAATAAACGCGTTTTTTCAGACAACTGAATCCCCATGTAACAGCAAGGCTCAGAGGATCCCACACACTCAGATCTTAACCCCAGTGTGCAGAAAGGGTCAAAACGTGTTTTTCAGCAGAAATAAACATGTTTCTGCAAGTTTGGTCAACCCCATGTAAGTTATGGGGCAGTAACAGAACACTTTTCAAAACGTGTTTTTCAGCCCGAAATAAACGCGTTTTTTCAGACAACTGAATCCCCATGCAACAGCAAGGCTCAGAAGAGCCCACACACTCAGATCTTAACCCCAGTGTGCAGAAAGAGTCAAAACGTGTTTTTCAGCAGAAATAAACATGTTTCTGCAAGTTTGGTCAACCCCATGTAAGTTATGGGGCAGTAACAGAACACTTTTCAAAACGTGTTTTTCAGCCCGAAATAAACGCGTTTTTTCAGACAACTGAATCACCATGTAACAGCAAGGCTCAGAGGAGCCCACACACTCAGCTCTTAACCCCAGTGTGCAGAAAGAGTCAAAACGTGTTTTTCAGCAGAAATAAACATGTTTCTGCAAGTTTGGTCAACCCCATGTAAGTTATGGGGCAGTAACAGAACACTTTTCAAAACGTGTTTTTCAGCCCGAAATAAACGCGTTTTTTCAGACAACTGAATCCCCATGTAACAGCAAGGTTCAGAAGAGCCCACACTCTCAGCTCTTAACCCCAGTGTGCAGGAAGGGTCAAAACGTGTTTTTCAGCAGAAATAAACATGTTTCTGCAAGTTTGGTCAACCCCATGTAAGTTATGGGGCAGTAACAGAACACTTTTCAAAACGTGTTTTTCAGCCCGAAATAAACGCGTTTTTTCAGACAACTGAATCCCCATGCAACAGCAAGGCTCAGAAGAGCCCACACACTCAGCTCTTAACCCCAGTGTGCAGAAAGAGTCAAAACGTGTTTTTCAGCAGAAATAAACATGTTTCTGCAAGTTTGGTCAACCCCATGTAAGTTATGGGGCAGTAACAGAACACTTTTCAAAACGTGTTTTTCAGCCCGAAATAAACGCGTTTTTTCAGACAACTGAATCCCCATGTAACAGCAAGGCTCAGAGGATCCCACACACTCAGATCTTAACCCCAGTGTGCAGAAAGGGTCAAAACGTGTTTTTCAGCAGAAATAAACATGTTTCTGCAAGTTTGGTCAACCCCATGTAAGTTATGGGGCAGTAACAGAACACTTTTCAAAACGTGTTTTTCAGCCCGAAATAAACGCGTTTTTTCAGACAACTGAATCCCCATGCAACAGCAAGGCTCAGAAGAGCCCACACACTCAGCTCTTAACCCCAGTGTGCAGAAAGAGTCAAAACGTGTTTTTCAGCAGAAATAAACATGTTTCTGCAATTTTGGTCAACCCCATGTAAGTTATGGGGCAGTAACAGCACACTTTTCAAAACGTGTTTTTCAGCCCGAAATAAACGCGTTTTTTCAGACAACTGAATCCCCATGTAACAGCAAGGCTCAGAGGAGCCCACACACTCAGATCTTAACCCCAGTGTGCAGAAAGGGTCAAAACGTGTTTTTCAGCAGAAATAAATATGTTTCTGCAAGTTTGGTCAACCCCATGTAAGTTATGGGGCAGTAACAGAACACTTTTCAAAACGTGTTTTTCAGCCCGAAATAAAAGCGTTTTTTCAGACAACTGAATCACCATGTAACAGCAAGGCTCAGAGGAGCCCACACACTCAGCTCTTAACCCCAGTGTGCAGGAAGGGTCAAAACGTGTTTTTCAGCAGAAATAAACATGTTTCTGCAAGTTTGGTCAACCCCATGTAAGTTATGGGGCAGTAACAGAACACTTTTCAAAACGTGTTTTTCAGCCCGAAATAAACGCGTTTTTTCAGACAACTGAATCCCCATGCAACAGCAAGGCTCAGAAGAGCCCACACACTCAGCTCTTAACCCCAGTGTGCAGGAAGGGTCAAAACGTGTTTTTCAGCAGAAATAAACATGTTTCTGCAAGTTTGGTCAACCCCATGTAAGTTATGGGGCAGTAACAGAACACTTTTCAAAACGTGTTTTTCAGCCCGAAATAAACGCGTTTTTTCAGACAACTGAATCCCCATGCAACAGCAAGGCTCAGAAGAGCCCACACACTCAGCTCTTAACCCCAGTGTGCAGAAAGAGTCAAACCGTGTTTTTCAGCAGAAATAAACATGTTTCTGCAAGTTTGGTCAACCCCATGTAAGTTATGGGGCAGTAACAGAACACTTTTCAAAACGTGTTTTTCAGCCCGAAATAAACGCGTTTTTTCAGACAACTGAATCACCATGTAACAGCAAGGCTCAGAGGAGCCCACACACTCAGCTCTTAACCCCAGTGTGCAGGAAGGGTCAAAACGTGTTTTTCAGCAGAAATAAACATGTTTCTGCAAGATTGGTCAACCCCATGTAAGTTATGGGGCAGTAACAGAACACTTTTCAAAACGTGTTTTTCAGCCCGAAATAAACGCGTTTTTTCAGACAACTGAATCCCCATGCAACAGCAAGGCTCAGAAGAGCCCACACACTCAGCTCTTAACCCCAGTGTGCAGGAAGGGTCAAAACGTGTTTTTCAGCAGAAATAAACATGTTTCTGCAAGTTTGGTCAACCCCATGTAAGTTATGGGGCAGTAACAGAACACTTTTCAAAACGTGTTTTTCAGCCCGAAATAAACGCGTTTTTTCAGACAACTGAATCCCCATGCAACAGCAAGGCTCAGAAGAGCCCACACACTCAGCTCTTAACCCCAGTGTGCAGAAAGAGTCAAAACGTGTTTTTCAGCAGAAATAAACATGTTTCTGCAAGTTTGGTCAACCCCATGTAAGTTATGGGCCAGTAACAGAACACTTTTCAAAACGTGTTTTTCAGCCCGAAATAAACGCGTTTTTTCAGACAACTGAATCCCCATGCAACAGCAAGGCTCAGAAGAGCCCACACACTCAGCTCTTAACCCCAGTGTGCAGAAAGAGTCAAAACGTGTTTTTCAGCAGAAAAAAACATGTTTCTGCAAGTTTGGTCAACCCCATGTAAGTTATGGGGCAGTAACAGAACACTTTTCAAAACGTGTTTTTCAGCCCGAAATAAACGCGTTTTTTCAGACAACTGAATCCCAATGTAATAGCAAGGCTCAGAGGAGCCCACACACTCAGCTCTTAGCCCCAGTGTGCAGAAAGTGTCAAAACGTGTTTTTCAGCAGAAATAAACATGTTTCTGCAAGTTTGGTCAACCCCATGTAAGTTATGGGACAGTAACAGCACACTTTTCAAAACGTGTTTTTCAGCCCGAAATAAACACGTTTTTTCAGACAACTGAATCCCCATGTAACAGCAAGGCTCAGAGGAGCCCACACACTCAGATCTTAACCCCAGTGTGCAGAAAGGGTCAAAACATGTTTTTCAGCAGAAATAAACATGTTTCTGCAAGTTTGGTCAACCCCATGTAAGTTATGGGGCAGTAACAGAACACTTTTCAAAACGTGTTTTTCAGCCCGAAATAAACGCGTTTTTTCAGACAACTGAATCCCCATGCAACAGCAAGGCTCAGAAGAGCCCACACACTCAGCTCTTAACCCCAGTGTGCAGAAAGAGTTAAAACGTGTTTTTCAGCAGAAATAAACATGTTTCTGCAATTTTGGTCAAGCCCATGTAAGTTATGGGGCAGTAACAGCACACTTTTCAAAACGTGTTTTTCAGCCCGGAATAAACACGTTTTTTCAGACAACTGAATCCCCATGTAACAGCAAGGCTCAGAGGAGCCCACACACTCAGATCTTAACCCCAGTGTGCAGAAAGGGTCAAAACGTGTTTTTCAGCAGAAATAAACATGTTTCTGCAAGTTTGGTCAACCCCATGTAAGTTATGGGACAGTAACAGCACACTTTTCAAAACGTGTTTTTCAGCCCGAAATAAACGCGTTTTTTCAGACAACTGAATCCCCATGCAACAGCAAGGCTCAGAAGAGCCCACACACTCAGCTCTTAACCCCAGTGTGCAGAAAGAGTCAAAACGTGTTTTTCAGCAGAAATAAACATGTTTCTGCAAGTTTGGTCAACCCCATGTAAGTTATGGGGCAGTAACAGAACACTTTTCAAAACGTGTTTTTCAGCCCGAAATAAACGCGTTTTTTCAGACAACTGAATCCCAATGTAACAGCAAGGCTCAGAGGAGCCCACACACTCAGCTCTTAGCCCCAGTGTGCAGAAAGTGTCAAAACGTGTTTTTCAGCAGAAATAAACATGTTTCTGCAAGTTTGGTCAACCCCATGTAAGTTATGGGGCAGTAACAGAACACTTTTCAAAACGTGTTTTTCAGCCCGAAATAAACGCGTTTTTTCAGACAACTGAATCCCAATGTAACAGCAAGGCTCAGAGGAGCCCACACACTCAGCTCTTAGCCCCAGTGTGCAGAAAGTGTCAAAACGTGTTTTTCAGCAGAAATAAACATGTTTCTGCAAGTTTGGTCAACCCCATGTAAGTTATGGGGCAGTAACAGAACACTTTTCAAAACGTGTTTTTCAGCCCGAAATAAACGCGTTTTTTCAGACAACTGAATCACCATGTAACAGCAAGGCTCAGAGGAGCCCACACACTCAGCTCTTAACCCCAGTGTGCAGGAAGGGTCAAAACGTGTTTTTCAGCAGAAATAAACATGTTTCTGCAAGTTTGGTCAACCCCATGTAAGTTATGGGGCAGTAACAGAACACTTTTCAAAACGTGTTTTTCAGCCCGAAATAAACGCGTTTTTTCAGACAACTGAATCCCCATGCAACAGCAAGGCTCAGAAGAGCCCACACACTCAGCTCTTAACCCCAGTGTGCAGGAAGGGTCAAAACGTGTTTTTCAGCAGAAATAAACATGTTTCTGCAAGTTTGGTCAACCCCATGTAAGTTATGGGGCAGTAACAGAACACTTTTCAAAACGTGTTTTTCAGCCCGAAATAAACGCGTTTTTTCAGACAACTGAATCCCCATGCAACAGCAAGGCTCAGAAGAGCCCACACACTCAGCTCTTAACCCCAGTGTGCAGAAAGAGTCAAAACGTGTTTTTCAGCAGAAATAAACATGTTTCTGCAAGTTTGGTCAACCCCATGTAAGTTATGGGCCAGTAACAGAACACTTTTCAAAACGTGTTTTTCAGCCCGAAATAAACGCGTTTTTTCAGACAACTGAATCCCCATGCAACAGCAAGGCTCAGAAGAGCCCACACACTCAGCTCTTAACCCCAGTGTGCAGAAAGAGTCAAAACGTGTTTTTCAGCAGAAATAAACATGTTTCTGCAAGTTTGGTCAACCCCATGTAAGTTATGGGGCAGTAACAGAACACTTTTCAAAACGTGTTTTTCAGCCCGAAATAAACGCGTTTTTTCAGACAACTGAATCCCAATGTAACAGCAAGGCTCAGAGGAGCCCACACACTCAGCTCTTAGCCCCAGTGTGCAGAAAGTGTCAAAACGTGTTTTTCAGCAGAAATAAACATGTTTCTGCAAGTTTGGTCAACCCCATGTAAGTTATGGGGCAGTAACAGAAGACTTTTCAAAACGTGTTTTTCAGCCCGAAATAAACGCGTTTTTTCAGACAACTGAATCACCATGTAACAGCAAGGCTCAGAGGAGCCCACACACTCAGCTCTTAACCCCAGTGTGCAGGAAGGGTCAAAACGTGTTTTTCAGCAGAAATAAACATGTTTCTGCAAGTTTGGTCAACCCCATGTAAGTTATGGGGCAGTAACAGAACACTTTTCAAAACGTGTTTTTCAGCCCGAAATAAACGCGTTTTTTCAGACAACTGAATCCCCATGCAACAGCAAGGCTCAGAAGAGCCCACACACTCAGCTCTTAACCCCAGTGTGCAGGAAGGGTCAAAACGTGTTTTTCAGCAGAAATAAACATGTTTCTGCAAGTTTGGTCAACCCCATGTAAGTTATGGGGCAGTAACAGAACACTTTTCAAAACGTGTTTTTCAGCCCGAAATAAACGCGTTTTTTCAGACAACTGAATCCCCATGCAACAGCAAGGCTCAGAAGAGCCCACACACTCAGCTCTTAACCCCAGTGTGCAGAAAGAGTCAAAACGTGTTTTTCAGCAGAAATAAACATGTTTCTGCAAGTTTGGTCAACCCCATGTAAGTTATGGGCCAGTAACAGAACACTTTTCAAAACGTGTTTTTCAGCCCAAAATAAACGCGTTTTTTCAGACAACTGAATCCCCATGCAACAGCAAGGCTCAGAAGAGCCCACACACTCAGCTCTTAACCCCAGTGTGCAGAAAGAGTCAAAACGTGTTTTTCAGCAGAAATAAACATGTTTCTGCAAGTTTGGTCAACCCCATGTAAGTTATGGGGCAGTAACAGAACACTTTTCAAAACGTGTTTTTCAGCCCGAAATAAACGCGTTTTTTCAGACAACTGAATCCCAATGTAACAGCAAGGCTCAGAGGAGCCCACACACTCAGCTCTTAGCCCCAGTGTGCAGAAAGTGTCAAAACGTGTTTTTCAGCAGAAATAAACATGTTTCTGCAAGTTTGGTCAACCCCATGTAAGTTATGGGACAGTAACAGCACACTTTTCAAAACGTGTTTTTCAGCCCGAAATAAACACGTTTTTTCAGACAACTGAATCCCCATGTAACAGCAAGGCTCAGAGGAGCCCACACACTCAGATCTTAACCCCAGTGTGCAGAAAGGGTCAAAACGTGTTTTTCAGCAGAAATAAACATGTTTCTGCAAGTTTGGTCAACCCCATGTAAGTTATGGGGCAGTAACAGAACACTTTTCAAAACGTGTTTTTCAGCCCGAAATAAACGCGTTTTTTCAGACAACTGAATCCCCATGCAACAGCAAGGCTCAGAAGAGCCCACACACTCAGCTCTTAACCCCAGTGTGCAGAAAGAGTCAAAACGTGTTTTTCAGCAGAAATAAACATGTTTCTGCAATTTTGGTCAAGCCCATGTAAGTTATGGGGCAGTAACAGCACACTTTTCAAAACGTGTTTTTCAGCCCGAAATAAACGCGTTTTTTCAGACAACTGAATCCCCATGTAACAGCAAGGCTCAGAGGAGCCCACACACTCAGATCTTAACCCCAGTGTGCAGAAAGGGTCAAAACGTGTTTTTCAGCAGAAATAAACATGTTTCTGCAAGTTTGGTCAACCCCATGTAAGTTATGGGACAGTAACAGCACACTTTTCAAAACGTGTTTTTCAGCCCGAAATAAACGCGTTTTTTCAGACAACTGAATCCCCATGTAACAGCAAGGCTCAGAGGAGCCCACACACTCAGATCTTAACCCCAGTGTGCAGAAAGGGTCAAAACGTGTTTTTCAGCAGAAATAAACATGTTTCTGCAAGTTTGGTCAACCCCATGTAAGTTATGGGACAGTAACAGCACACTTTTCAAAACGTGTTTTTCAGCCCGAAATAAACGCGTTTTTTCAGACAACTGAATCCCCATGCAACAGCAAGGCTCAGAAGAGCCCACACACTCAGCTCTTAACCCCAGTGTGCAGAAAGAGTCAAAACGTGTTTTTCAGCAGAAATAAACATGTTTCTGCAAGTTTGGTCAACCCCATGTAAGTTATGGGGCAGTAACAGAACACTTTTCAAAACGTGTTTTTCAGCCCGAAATAAACGCGTTTTTTCAGACAACTGAATCCCAATGTAACAGCAAGGCTCAGAGGAGCCCACACACTCAGCTCTTAGCCCCAGTGTGCAGAAAGTGTCAAAACGTGTTTTTCAGCAGAAATAAACATGTTTCTGCAAGTTTGGTCAACCCCATGTAAGTTATGGGGCAGTAACAGAACACTTTTCAAAACGTGTTTTTCAGCCCGAAATAAACGCGTTTTTTCAGACAACTGAATCCCCATGTAACAGCAAGGTTCAGAAGAGCCCACACTCTCAGCTCTTAACCCCAGTGTGCAGGAAGGGTCAAAACGTGTTTTTCAGCAGAAATAAACATGTTTCTGCAAGTTTGGTCAACCCCATGTAAGTTATGGGGCAGTAACAGAACACTTTTCAAAACGTGTTTTTCAGCCCGAAATAAACGCGTTTTTTCAGACAACTGAATCCCCATGCAACAGCAAGGCTCAGAAGAGCCCACACACTCAGCTCTTAACCCCAGTGTGCAGAAAGAGTCAAGACGTGTTTTTCAGCAGAAATAAACATGTTTCTGCAAGTTTGGTCAACCCCATGTAAGTTATGGGGCAGTAACAGAACACTTTTCAAAACGTGTTTTTCAGCCCGAAATAAACGCGTTTTTTCAGACAACTGAATCACCATGTAACAGCAAGGCTCAGAGGAGCCCACACACTCAGCTCTTAACCCCAGTGTGCAGAAAGAGTCAAAACGTGTTTTTCAGCAGAAATAAACATGTTTCTGCAAGTTTGGTCAACCCCATGTAAGTTATGGGGCAGTAACAGAACACTTTTCAAAACGTGTTTTTCAGCCCGAAATAAACGCGTTTTTTCAGACAACTGAATCCCCATGTAACAGCAAGGTTCAGAAGAGCCCACACTCTCAGCTCTTAACCCCAGTGTGCAGGAAGGGTCAAAACGTGTTTTTCAGCAGAAATAAACATGTTTCTGCAAGTTTGGTCAACCCCATGTAAGTTATGGGGCAGTAACAGAACACTTTTCAAAACGTGTTTTTCAGCCCGAAATAAACGCGTTTTTTCAGACAACTGAATCCCCATGCAACAGCAAGGCTCAGAAGAGCCCACACACTCAGCTCTTAACCCCAGTGTGCAGAAAGAGTCAAAACGTGTTTTTCAGCAGAAATAAACATGTTTCTGCAAGTTTGGTCAACCCCATGTAAGTTATGGGGCAGTAACAGAACACTTTTCAAAACGTGTTTTTCAGCCCGAAATAAACGCGTTTTTTCAGACAACTGAATCCCCATGTAACAGCAAGGCTCAGAGGATCCCACACACTCAGATCTTAACCCCAGTGTGCAGAAAGGGTCAAAACGTGTTTTTCAGCAGAAATAAACATGTTTCTGCAAGTTTGGTCAACCCCATGTAAGTTATGGGGCAGTAACAGAACACTTTTCAAAACGTGTTTTTCAGCCCGAAATAAACGCGTTTTTTCAGACAACTGAATCCCCATGCAACAGCAAGGCTCAGAAGAGCCCACACACTCAGCTCTTAACCCCAGTGTGCAGAAAGAGTCAAAACGTGTTTTTCAGCAGAAATAAACATGTTTCTGCAATTTTGGTCAACCCCATGTAAGTTATGGGGCAGTAACAGCACACTTTTCAAAACGTGTTTTTCAGCCCGAAATAAACGCGTTTTTTCAGACAACTGAATCCCCATGTAACAGCAAGGCTCAGAGGAGCCCACACACTCAGATCTTAACCCCAGTGTGCAGAAAGGGTCAAAACGTGTTTTTCAGCAGAAATAAATATGTTTCTGCAAGTTTGGTCAACCCCATGTAAGTTATGGGGCAGTAACAGAACACTTTTCAAAACGTGTTTTTCAGCCCGAAATAAACGCGTTTTTTCAGACAACTGAATCACCATGTAACAGCAAGGCTCAGAGGAGCCCACACACTCAGCTCTTAACCCCAGTGTGCAGGAAGGGTCAAAACGTGTTTTTCAGCAGAAATAAACATGTTTCTGCAAGTTTGGTCAACCCCATGTAAGTTATGGGGCAGTAACAGAACACTTTTCAAAACGTGTTTTTCAGCCCGAAATAAACGCGTTTTTTCAGACAACTGAATCCCCATGCAACAGCAAGGCTCAGAAGAGCCCACACACTCAGCTCTTAACCCCAGTGTGCAGGAAGGGTCAAAACGTGTTTTTCAGCAGAAATAAACATGTTTCTGCAAGTTTGGTCAACCCCATGTAAGTTATGGGACAGTAACAGCACACTTTTCAAAACGTGTTTTTCAGCCCGAAATAAACGCGTTTTTTCAGACAACTGAATCCCCATGCAACAGCAAGGCTCAGAAGAGCCCACACACTCAGCTCTTAACCCCAGTGTGCAGAAAGAGTCAAAACGTGTTTTTCAGCAGAAATAAACATGTTTCTGCAAGTTTGGTCAACCCCATGAAAGTTATGGGGCAGTAACAGAACACTTTTCAAAACGTGTTTTTCAGCCCGAAATAAACGCGTTTTTTCAGACAACTGAATCCCAATGTAACAGCAAGGCTCAGAGGAGCCCACACACTCAGCTCTTAGCCCCAGTGTGCAGAAAGTGTCAAAACGTGTTTTTCAGCAGAAATAAACATGTTTCTGCAAGTTTGGTCAACCCCATGTAAGTTATGGGGCAGTAACAGAACACTTTTCAAAACGTGTTTTTCAGCCCGAATTAAACGCGTTTTTTCAGACAACTGAATCCCCATGTAACAGCAAGGTTCAGAAGAGCCCACACTCTCAGCTCTTAACCCCAGTGTGCAGGAAGGGTCAAAACGTGTTTTTCAGCAGAAATAAACATGTTTCTGCAAGTTTGGTCAACCCCATGTAAGTTATGGGGCAGTAACAGAACACTTTTCAAAACGTGTTTTTCAGCCCGAAATAAACGCGTTTTTTCAGACAACTGAATCCCCATGCAACAGCAAGGCTCAGAAGAGCCCACACACTCAGCTCTTAACCCCAGTGTGCAGAAAGAGTCAAAACGTGTTTTTCAGCAGAAATAAACATGTTTCTGCAAGTTTGGTCAACCCCATGTAAGTTATGGGGCAGTAACAGAACACTTTTCAAAACGTGTTTTTCAGCCCGAAATAAACGCGTTTTTTCAGACAACTGAATCACCATGTAACAGCAAGGCTCAGAGGAGCCCACACACTCAGCTCTTAACCCCAGTGTGCAGAAAGAGTCAAAACGTGTTTTTCAGCAGAAATAAACATGTTTCTGCAAGTTTGGTCAACCCCATGTAAGTTATGGGGCAGTAACAGAACAGTTTTCAAAACGTGTTTTTCAGCCCAAAATAAACGCGTTTTTTCAGACAACTGAATCCCCATGTAACAGCAAGGTTCAGAAGAGCCCACACTCTCAGCTCTTAACCCCAGTGTGCAGGAAGGGTCAAAACGTGTTTTTCAGCAGAAATAAACATGTTTCTGCAAGTTTGGTCAACCCCATGTAAGTTATGGGGCAGTAACAGAACACTTTTCAAAACGTGTTTTTCAGCCCGAAATAAACGCGTTTTTTCAGACAACTGAATCCCCATGCAACAGCAAGGCTCAGAAGAGCCCACACACTCAGCTCTTAACCCCAGTGTGCAGAAAGAGTCAAAACGTGTTTTTCAGCAGAAATAAACATGTTTCTGCAAGTTTGGTCAACCCCATGTAAGTTATGGGGCAGTAACAGAACACTTTTCAAAACGTGTTTTTCAGCCCGAAATAAACGCGTTTTTTCAGACAACTGAATCCCCATGTAACAGCAAGGCTCAGAGGATCCCACACACTCAGATCTTAACCCCAGTGTGCAGAAAGGGTCAAAACGTGTTTTTCAGCAGAAATAAACATGTTTCTGCAAGTTTGGTCAACCCCATGTAAGTTATGGGGCAGTAACAGAACACTTTTCAAAACGTGTTTTTCAGCCCGAAATAAACGCGTTTTTTCAGACAACTGAATCCCCATGCAACAGCAAGGCTCAGAAGAGCCCACACACTCAGCTCTTAACCCCAGTGTGCAGAAAGAGTCAAAACGTGTTTTTCAGCAGAAATAAACATGTTTCTGCAATTTTGGTCAACCCCATGTAAGTTATGGGGCAGTAACAGCACACTTTTCAAAACGTGTTTTTCAGCCCGAAATAAACGCGTTTTTTCAGACAACTGAATCCCCATGTAACAGCAAGGCTCAGAGGAGCCCACACACTCAGATCTTAACCCCAGTGTGCAGAAAGGGTCAAAACGTGTTTTTCAGCAGAAATAAATATGTTTCTGCAAGTTTGGTCAACCCCATGTAAGTTATGGGGCAGTAACAGAACACTTTTCAAAACGTGTTTTTCAGCCCGAAATAAACGCGTTTTTTCAGACAACTGAATCACCATGTAACAGCAAGGCTCAGAGGAGCCCACACACTCAGCTCTTAACCCCAGTGTGCAGGAAGGGTCAAAACGTGTTTTTCAGCAGAAATAAACATGTTTCTGCAAGTTTGGTCAACCCCATGTAAGTTATGGGGCAGTAACAGAACACTTTTCAAAACGTGTTTTTCAGCCCGAAATAAACGCGTTTTTTCAGACAACTGAATCCCCATGCAACAGCAAGGCTCAGAAGAGCCCACACACTCAGCTCTTAACCCCAGTGTGCAGGAAGGGTCAAAACGTGTTTTTCAGCAGAAATAAACATGTTTCTGCAAGTTTGGTCAACCCCATGTAAGTTATGGGGCAGTAACAGAACACTTTTCAAAACGTGTTTTTCAGCCCGAAATAAACGCGTTTTTTCAGACAACTGAATCACCATGTAACAGCAAGGCTCAGAGGAGCCCACACACTCAGCTCTTAACCCCAGTGTGCAGGAAGGGTCAAAACGTGTTTTTCAGCAGAAATAAACATGTTTCTGCAAGTTTGGTCAACCCCATGTAAGTTATGGGGCAGTAACAGAACACTTTTCAAAACGTGTTTTTCAGCCCGAAATAAACGCGTTTTTTCAGACAACTGAATCCCCATGCAACAGCAAGGCTCAGAAGAGCCCACACACTCAGCTCTTAACCCCAGTGTGCAGGAAGGGTCAAAACGTGTTTTTCAGCAGAAATAAACATGTTTCTGCAAGTTTGGTCAACCCCATGTAAGTTATGGGGCAGTAACAGAACACTTTTCAAAACGTGTTTTTCTGCCCGAAATAAACGCGTTTTTTCAGACAACTGAATCCCCATGCAACAGCAAGGCTCAGAAGAGCCCACACACTCAGCTCTTAACCCCAGTGTGCAGAAAGAGTCAAAACGTGTTTTTCAGCAGAAATAAACATGTTTCTGCAAGTTTGGTCAACCCCATGTAAGTTATGGGCCAGTAACAGAACACTTTTCAAAACGTGTTTTTCAGCCCGAAATAAACGCGTTTTTTCAGACAACTGAATCCCCATGCAACAGCAAGGCTCAGAAGAGCCAACACACTCAGCTCTTAACCCCAGTGTGCAGAAAGAGTCAAAACGTGTTTTTCAGCAGAAATAAACATGTTTCTGCAAGTTTGGTCAACCCCATGTAAGTTATGGGGCAGTAACAGAACACTTTTCAAAACGTGTTTTTCAGCCCGAAATAAACGCGTTTTTTCAGACAACTGAATCCCAATGTAATAGCAAGGCTCAGAGGAGCCCACACACTCAGCTCTTAGCCCCAGTGTGCAGAAAGTGTCAAAACGTGTTTTTCAGCAGAAATAAACATGTTTCTGCAAGTTTGGTCAACCCCATGTAAGTTATGGGACAGTAACAGCACACTTTTCAAAACGTGTTTTTCAGCCCGAAATAAACACGTTTTTTCAGACAACTGAATCCCCATGTAACAGCAAGGCTCAGAGGAGCCCACACACTCAGATCTTAACCCCAGTGTGCAGAAAGAGTCAAAACGTGTTTTTCAGCAGAAATAAACATGTTTCTGCAAGTTTGGTCAACCCCATGTAAGTTATGGGGCAGTAACAGAACACTTTTCAAAACGTGTTTTTCAGCCCGAAATAAACGCGTTTTTTCAGACAACTGAATCCCCATGTAACAGCAAGGTTCAGAAGAGCCCACACTCTCAGCTCTTAACCCCAGTGTGCAGGAAGGGTCAAAACGTGTTTTTCAGCAGAAATAAACATGTTTCTGCAAGTTTGGTCAACCCCATGTAAGTTATGGGGCAGTAACAGAACACTTTTCAAAACGTGTTTTTCAGCCCGAAATAAACGCGTTTTTTCAGACAACTGAATCCCCATGCAACAGCAAGGCTCAGAAGAGCCCACACACTCAGCTCTTAACCCCAGTGTGCAGAAAGAGTCAAAACGTGTTTTTCAGCAGAAATAAACATGTTTCTGCAAGTTTGGTCAACCCCATGTAAGTTATGGGGCAGTAACAGAACACTTTTCAAAACGTGTTTTTCAGCCCGAAATAAACGCGTTTTTTCAGACAACTGAATCCCCATGTAACAGCAAGGCTCAGAGGATCCCACACACTCAGATCTTAACCCCAGTGTGCAGAAAGGGTCAAAAATGTTTTTCAGCAGAAATAAACATGTTTCTGCAAGTTTGGTCAACCCCATGTAAGTTATGGGGCAGTAACAGAACACTTTTCAAAACGTGTTTTTCAGCCCGAAATAAACGCGTTTTTTCAGACAACTGAATCCCCATGCAACAGCAAGGCTCAGAAGAGCCCACACACTCAGCTCTTAACCCCAGTGTGCAGAAAGAGTCAAAACGTGTTTTTCAGCAGAAATAAACATGTTTCTGCAATTTTGGTCAACCCCATGTAAGTTATGGGGCAGTAACAGCACACTTTTCAAAACGTGTTTTTCAGCCCGAAATAAACGCGTTTTTTCAGACAACTGAATCCCCATGTAACAGCAAGGCTCAGAGGAGCCCACACACTCAGATCTTAACCCCAGTGTGCAGAAAGGGTCAAAACGTGTTTTTCAGCAGAAATAAATATGTTTCTGCAAGTTTGGTCAACCCCATGTAAGTTATGGGGCAGTAACAGAACACTTTTCAAAACGTTTTTTTCAGCCCGAAATAAAAGCGTTTTTTCAGACAACTGAATCACCATGTAACAGCAAGGCTCAGAGGAGCCCACACACTCAGCTCTTAACCCCAGTGTGCAGGAAGGGTCAAAACGTGTTTTTCAGCAGAAATAAACATGTTTCTGCAAGTTTGGTCAACCCCATGTAAGTTATGGGGCAGTAACAGAACACTTTTCAAAACGTGTTTTTCAGCCCGAAATAAACGCGTTTTTTCAGACAACTGAATCCCCATGCAACAGCAAGGCTCAGAAGAGCCCACACACTCAGCTCTTAACCCCAGTGTGCAGGAAGGGTCAAAACGTGTTTTTCAGCAGAAATAAACATGTTTCTGCAAGTTTGGTCAACCCCATGTAAGTTATGGGGCAGTAACAGAACACTTTTCAAAACGTGTTTTTCAGCCCGAAATAAACGCGTTTTTTCAGACAACTGAATCACCATGTAACAGCAAGGCTCAGAGGAGCCCACACACTCAGCTCTTAACCCCAGTGTGCAGGAAGGGTCAAAACGTGTTTTTCAGCAGAAATAAACATGTTTCTGCAAGTTTGGTCAACCCCATGTAAGTTATGGGGCAGTAACAGAACACTTTTCAAAACGTGTTTTTCAGCCCGAAATAAACGCGTTTTTTCAGACAACTGAATCCCCATGCAACAGCAAGGCTCAGAAGAGCCCACACACTCAGCTCTTAACCCCAGTGTGCAGGAAGGGTCAAAACGTGTTTTTCAGCAGAAATAAACATGTTTCTGCAAGTTTGGTCAACCCCATGTAAGTTATGGGGCAGTAACAGAACACTTTTCAAAACGTGTTTTTCTGCCCGAAATAAACGCGTTTTTTCAGACAACTGAATCCCCATGCAACAGCAAGGCTCAGAAGAGCCCACACACTCAGCTCTTAACCCCAGTGTGCAGAAAGAGTCAAAACGTGTTTTTCAGCAGAAATAAACATGTTTCTGCAAGTTTGGTCAACCCCATGTAAGTTATGGGCCAGTAACAGAACACTTTTCAAAACGTGTTTTTCAGCCCGAAATAAACGCGTTTTTTCAGACAACTGAATCCCCATGCAACAGCAAGGCTCAGAAGAGCCAACACACTCAGCTCTTAACCCCAGTGTGCAGAAAGAGTCAAAACGTGTTTTTCAGCAGAAATAAACATGTTTCTGCAAGTTTGGTCAACCCCATGTAAGTTATGGGGCAGTAACAGAACACTTTTCAAAACGTGTTTTTCAGCCCGAAATAAACGCGTTTTTTCAGACAACTGAATCCCAATGTAATAGCAAGGCTCAGAGGAGCCCACACACTCAGCTCTTAGCCCCAGTGTGCAGAAAGTGTCAAAACGTGTTTTTCAGCAGAAATAAACATGTTTCTGCAAGTTTGGTCAACCCCATGTAAGTTATGGGACAGTAACAGCACACTTTTCAAAACGTGTTTTTCAGCCCGAAATAAACACGTTTTTTCAGACAACTGAATCCCCATGTAACAGCAAGGCTCAGAGGAGCCCACACACTCAGATCTTAACCCCAGTGTGCAGAAAGGGTCAAAACATGTTTTTCAGCAGAAATAAACATGTTTCTGCAAGTTTGGTCAACCCCATGTAAGTTATGGGGCAGTAACAGAACACTTTTCAAAACGTGTTTTTCAGCCCGAAATAAACGCGTTTTTTCAGACAACTGAATCCCCATGCAACAGCAAGGCTCAGAAGAGCCCACACACTCAGCTCTTAACCCCAGTGTGCAGAAAGAGTCAAAACGTGTTTTTCAGCAGAAATAAACATGTTTCTGCAATTTTGGTCAAGCCCATGTAAGTTATGGGGCAGTAACAGCACACTTTTCAAAACGTGTTTTTCAGCCCGGAATAAACGCGTTTTTTCAGACAACTGAATCCCCATGTAACAGCAAGGCTCAGAGGAGCCCACACACTCAGATCTTAACCCCAGTGTGCAGAAAGGGTCAAAACGTGTTTTTCAGCAGAAATAAACATGTTTCTGCAAGTTTGGTCAACCCCATGTAAGTTATGGGACAGTAACAGCACACTTTTCAAAACGTGTTTTTCAGCCCGAAATAAACGCGTTTTTTCAGACAACTGAATCCCCATGCAACAGCAAGGCTCAGAAGAGCCCACACACTCAGCTCTTAACCCCAGTGTGCAGAAAGAGTCAAAACGTGTTTTTCAGCAGAAATAAACATGTTTCTGCAAGTTTGGTCAACCCCATGTAAGTTATGGGGCAGTAACAGAACACTTTTCAAAACGTGTTTTTCAGCCCGAAATAAACGCGTTTTTTCAGACAACTGAATCCCAATGTAACAGCAAGGCTCAGAGGAGCCCACACACTCAGCTCTTAGCCCCAGTGTGCAGAAAGTGTCAAAACGTGTTTTTCAGCAGAAATAAACATGTTTCTGCAAGTTTGGTCAACCCCATGTAAGTTATGGGGCAGTAACAGAACACTTTTCAAAACGTGTTTTTCAGCCCGAAATAAACGCGTTTTTTCAGACAACTGAATCCCAATGTAACAGCAAGGCTCAGAGGAGCCCACACACTCAGCTCTTAGCCCCAGTGTGCAGAAAGTGTCAAAACGTGTTTTTCAGCAGAAATAAACATGTTTCTGCAAGTTTGGTCAACCCCATGTAAGTTATGGGGCAGTAACAGAACACTTTTCAAAACGTGTTTTTCAGCCCGAAATAAACGCGTTTTTTCAGACAACTGAATCACCATGTAACAGCAAGGCTCAGAGGAGCCCACACACTCAGCTCTTAACCCCAGTGTGCAGGAAGGGTCAAAACGTGTTTTTCAGCAGAAATAAACATGTTTCTGCAAGTTTGGTCAACCCCATGTAAGTTATGGGGCAGTAACAGAACACTTTTCAAAACGTGTTTTTCAGCCCGAAATAAACGCGTTTTTTCAGACAACTGAATCCCCATGCAACAGCAAGGCTCAGAAGAGCCCACACACTCAGCTCTTAACCCCAGTGTGCAGGAAGGGTCAAAACGTGTTTTTCAGCAGAAATAAACATGTTTCTGCAAGTTTGGTCAACCCCATGTAAGTTATGGGGCAGTAACAGAACACTTTTCAAAACGTGTTTTTCAGCCCGAAATAAACGCGTTTTTTCAGACAACTGAATCCCCATGCAACAGCAAGGCTCAGAAGAGCCCACACACTCAGCTCTTAACCCCAGTGTGCAGAAAGAGTCAAAACGTGTTTTTCAGCAGAAATAAACATGTTTCTGCAAGTTTGGTCAACCCCATGTAAGTTATGGGCCAGTAACAGAACACTTTTCAAAACGTGTTTTTCAGCCCGAAATAAACGCGTTTTTTCAGACAACTGAATCCCCATGCAACAGCAAGGCTCAGAAGAGCCCACACACTCAGCTCTTAACCCCAGTGTGCAGAAAGAGTCAAAACGTGTTTTTCAGCAGAAATAAACATGTTTCTGCAAGTTTGGTCAACCCCATGTAAGTTATGGGGCAGTAACAGAACACTTTTCAAAACGTGTTTTTCAGCCCGAAATAAACGCGTTTTTTCAGACAACTGAATCCCAATGTAACAGCAAGGCTCAGAGGAGCCCACACACTCAGCTCTTAGCCCCAGTGTGCAGAAAGTGTCAAAACGTGTTTTTCAGCAGAAATAAACATGTTTCTGCAAGTTTGGTCAACCCCATGTAAGTTATGGGACAGTAACAGCACACTTTTCAAAACGTGTTTTTCAGCCCGAAATAAACACGTTTTTTCAGACAACTGAATCCCCATGTAACAGCAAGGCTCAGAGGAGCCCACACACTCAGATCTTAACCCCAGTGTGCAGAAAGGGTCAAAACGTGTTTTTCAGCAGAAATAAACATGTTTCTGCAAGTTTGGTCAACCCCATGTAAGTTATGGGGCAGTAACAGAACACTTTTCAAAACGTGTTTTTCAGCCCGAAATAAACGCGTTTTTTCAGACAACTGAATCCCCATGCAACAGCAAGGCTCAGAAGAGCCCACACACTCAGCTCTTAACCCCAGTGTGCAGGAAGGGTCAAAACGTGTTTTTCAGCAGAAATAAACATGTTTCTGCAAGTTTGGTCAACCCCATGTAAGTTATGGGACAGTAACAGCACACTTTTCAAAACGTGTTTTTCAGCCCGAAATAAACGCGTTTTTTCAGACAACTGAATCCCCATGCAACAGCAAGGCTCAGAAGAGCCCACACACTCAGCTCTTAACCCCAGTGTGCAGAAAGAGTCAAAACGTGTTTTTCAGCAGAAATAAACATGTTTCTGCAAGTTTGGTCAACCCCATGTAAGTTATGGGGCAGTAACAGAACACTTTTCAAAACGTGTTTTTCAGCCCGAAATAAACGCGTTTTTTCAGACAACTGAATCCCAATGTAACAGCAAGGCTCAGAGGAGCCCACACACTCAGCTCTTAGCCCCAGTGTGCAGAAAGTGTCAAAACGTGTTTTTCAGCAGAAATAAACATGTTTCTGCAAGTTTGGTCAACCCCATGTAAGTTATGGGGCAGTAACAGAACACTTTTCAAAACGTGTTTTTCAGCCCGAAATAAACGCGTTTTTTCAGACAACTGAATCCCCATGTAACAGCAAGGTTCAGAAGAGCCCACACTCTCAGCTCTTAACCCCAGTGTGCAGGAAGGGTCAAAACGTGTTTTTCAGCAGAAATAAACATGTTTCTGCAAGTTTGGTCAACCCCATGTAAGTTATGGGGCAGTAACAGAACACTTTTCAAAACGTGTTTTTCAGCCCGAAATAAACGCGTTTTTTCAGACAACTGAATCCCCATGCAACAGCAAGGCTCAGAAGAGCCCACACACTCAGCTCTTAACCCCAGTGTGCAGAAAGAGTCAAAACGTGTTTTTCAGCAGAAATAAACATGTTTCTGCAAGTTTGGTCAACCCCATGTAAGTTATGGGGCAGTAACAGAACACTTTTCAAAACGTGTTTTTCAGCCCGAAATAAACGCGTTTTTTCAGACAACTGAATCACCATGTAACAGCAAGGCTCAGAGGAGCCCACACACTCAGCTCTTAACCCCAGTGTGCAGAAAGAGTCAAAACGTGTTTTTCAGCAGAAATAAACATGTTTCTGCAAGTTTGGTCAACCCCATGTAAGTTATGGGGCAGTAACAGAACACTTTTCAAAACGTGTTTTTCAGCCCGAAATAAACGCGTTTTTTCAGACAACTGAATCCCCATGTAACAGCAAGGTTCAGAAGAGCCCACACTCTCAGCTCTTAACCCCAGTGTGCAGGAAGGGTCAAAACGTGTTTTTCAGCAGAAATAAACATGTTTCTGCAAGTTTGGTCAACCCCATGTAAGTTATGGGGCAGTAACAGAACACTTTTCAAAACGTGTTTTTCAGCCCGAAATAAACGCGTTTTTTCAGACAACTGAATCCCCATGCAACAGCAAGGCTCAGAAGAGCCCACACACTCAGCTCTTAACCCCAGTGTGCAGAAAGAGTCAAAACGTGTTTTTCAGCAGAAATAAACATGTTTCTGCAAGTTTGGTCAACCCCATGTAAGTTATGGGGCAGTAACAGAACACTTTTCAAAACGTGTTTTTCAGCCCGAAATAAACGCGTTTTTTCAGACAACTGAATCCCCATGTAACAGCAAGGCTCAGAGGATCCCACACACTCAGATCTTAACCCCAGTGTGCAGAAAGGGTCAAAACGTGTTTTTCAGCAGAAATAAACATGTTTCTGCAAGTTTGGTCAACCCCATGTAAGTTATGGGGCAGTAACAGAACACTTTTCAAAACGTGTTTTTCAGCCCGAAATAAACGCGTTTTTTCAGACAACTGAATCCCCATGCAACAGCAAGGCTCAGAAGAGCCCACACACTCAGCTCTTAACCCCAGTGTGCAGAAAGAGTCAAAACGTGTTTTTCAGCAGAAATAAACATGTTTCTGCAATTTTGGTCAACCCCATGTAAGTTATGGGGCAGTAACAGCACACTTTTCAAAACGTGTTTTTCAGCCCGAAATAAACGCGTTTTTTCAGACAACTGAATCCCCATGTAACAGCAAGGCTCAGAGGAGCCCACACACTCAGATCTTAACCCCAGTGTGCAGAAAGGGTCAAAACGTGTTTTTCAGCAGAAATAAATATGTTTCTGCAAGTTTGGTCAACCCCATGTAAGTTATGGGGCAGTAACAGAACACTTTTCAAAACGTGTTTTTCAGCCCGAAATAAAAGCGTTTTTTCAGACAACTGAATCACCATGTAACAGCAAGGCTCAGAGGAGCCCACACACTCAGCTCTTAACCCCAGTGTGCAGGAAGGGTCAAAACGTGTTTTTCAGCAGAAATAAACATGTTTCTGCAAGTTTGGTCAACCCCATGTAAGTTATGGGGCAGTAACAGAACACTTTTCAAAACGTGTTTTTCAGCCCGAAATAAACGCGTTTTTTCAGACAACTGAATCCCCATGCAACAGCAAGGCTCAGAAGAGCCCACACACTCAGCTCTTAACCCCAGTGTGCAGGAAGGGTCAAAACGTGTTTTTCAGCAGAAATAAACATGTTTCTGCAAGTTTGGTCAACCCCATGTAAGTTATGGGGCAGTAACAGAACACTTTTCAAAACGTGTTTTTCAGCCCGAAATAAACGCGTTTTTTCAGACAACTGAATCCCCATGCAACAGCAAGGCTCAGAAGAGCCCACACACTCAGCTCTTAACCCCAGTGTGCAGAAAGAGTCAAAACGTGTTTTTCAGCAGAAATAAACATGTTTCTGCAAGTTTGGTCAACCCCATGTAAGTTATGGGGCAGTAACAGAACACTTTTCAAAACGTGTTTTTCAGCCCGAAATAAACGCGTTTTTTCAGACAACTGAATCACCATGTAACAGCAAGGCTCAGAGGAGCCCACACACTCAGCTCTTAACCCCAGTGTGCAGGAAGGGTCAAAACGTGTTTTTCAGCAGAAATAAACATGTTTCTGCAAGTTTGGTCAACCCCATGTAAGTTATGGGGCAGTAACAGAACACTTTTCAAAACGTGTTTTTCAGCCCGAAATAAACGCGTTTTTTCAGACAACTGAATCCCCATGCAACAGCAAGGCTCAGAAGAGCCCACACACTCAGCTCTTAACCCCAGTGTGCAGGAAGGGTCAAAACGTGTTTTTCAGCAGAAATAAACATGTTTCTGCAAGTTTGGTCAACCCCATGTAAGTTATGGGGCAGTAACAGAACACTTTTCAAAACGTGTTTTTCAGCCCGAAATAAACGCGTTTTTTCAGACAACTGAATCCCCATGCAACAGCAAGGCTCAGAAGAGCCCACACACTCAGCTCTTAACCCCAGTGTGCAGAAAGAGTCAAAACGTGTTTTTCAGCAGAAATAAACATGTTTCTGCAAGTTTGGTCAACCCCATGTAAGTTATGGGGCAGTAACAGAACACTTTTCAAAACGTGTTTTTCAGCCCGAAATAAACGCGTTTTTTCAGACAACTGAATCCCAATGTAATAGCAAGGCTCAGAGGAGCCCACACACTCAGCTCTTAGCCCCAGTGTGCAGAAAGTGTCAAAACGTGTTTTTCAGCAGAAATAAACATGTTTCTGCAAGTTTGGTCAACCCCATGTAAGTTATGGGACAGTAACAGCACACTTTTCAAAACGTGTTTTTCAGCCCGAAATAAACACGTTTTTTCAGACAACTGAATCCCCATGTAACAGCAAGGCTCAGAGGAGCCCACACACTCAGATCTTAACCCCAGTGTGCAGAAAGGGTCAAAACATGTTTTTCAGCAGAAATAAACATGTTTCTGCAAGTTTGGTCAACCCCATGTAAGTTATGGGGCAGTAACAGAACACTTTTCAAAACGTGTTTTTCAGCCCGAAATAAACGCGTTTTTTCAGACAACTGAATCCCCATGCAACAGCAAGGCTCAGAAGAGCCCACACACTCAGCTCTTAACCCCAGTGTGCAGAAAGAGTCAAAACGTGTTTTTCAGCAGAAATAAACATGTTTCTGCAATTTTGGTCAAGCCCATGTAAGTTATGGGGCAGTAACAGCACACTTTTCAAAACGTGTTTTTCAGCCCGGAATAAACGCGTTTTTTCAGACAACTGAATCCCCATGTAACAGCAAGGCTCAGAGGAGCCCACACACTCAGATCTTAACCCCAGTGTGCAGAAAGGGTCAAAACGTGTTTTTCAGCAGAAATAAACATGTTTCTGCAAGTTTGGTCAACCCCATGTAAGTTATGGGACAGTAACAGCACACTTTTCAAAACGTGTTTTTCAGCCCGAAATAAACGCGTTTTTTCAGACAACTGAATCCCCATGCAACAGCAAGGCTCAGAAGAGCCCACACACTCAGCTCTTAACCCCAGTGTGCAGAAAGAGTCAAAACGTGTTTTTCAGCAGAAATAAACATGTTTCTGCAAGTTTGGTCAACCCCATGTAAGTTATGGGGCAGTAACAGAACACTTTTCAAAACGTGTTTTTCAGCCCGAAATAAACGCGTTTTTTCAGACAACTGAATCCCAATGTAACAGCAAGGCTCAGAGGAGCCCACACACTCAGCTCTTAGCCCCAGTGTGCAGAAAGTGTCAAAACGTGTTTTTCAGCAGAAATAAACATGTTTCTGCAAGTTTGGTCAACCCCATGTAAGTTATGGGGCAGTAACAGAACACTTTTCAAAACGTGTTTTTCAGCCCGAAATAAACGCGTTTTTTCAGACAACTGAATCCCAATGTAACAGCAAGGCTCAGAGGAGCCCACACACTCAGCTCTTAGCCCCAGTGTGCAGAAAGTGTCAAAACGTGTTTTTCAGCAGAAATAAACATGTTTCTGCAAGTTTGGTCAACCCCATGTAAGTTATGGGGCAGTAACAGAACACTTTTCAAAACGTGTTTTTCAGCCCGAAATAAACGCGTTTTTTCAGACAACTGAATCACCATGTAACAGCAAGGCTCAGAGGAGCCCACACACTCAGCTCTTAACCCCAGTGTGCAGGAAGGGTCAAAACGTGTTTTTCAGCAGAAATAAACATGTTTCTGCAAGTTTGGTCAACCCCATGTAAGTTATGGGGCAGTAACAGAACACTTTTCAAAACGTGTTTTTCAGCCCGAAATAAACGCGTTTTTTCAGACAACTGAATCCCCATGCAACAGCAAGGCTCAGAAGAGCCCACACACTCAGCTCTTAACCCCAGTGTGCAGGAAGGGTCAAAACGTGTTTTTCAGCAGAAATAAACATGTTTCTGCAAGTTTGGTCAACCCCATGTAAGTTATGGGGCAGTAACAGAACACTTTTCAAAACGTGTTTTTCAGCCCGAAATAAACGCGTTTTTTCAGACAACTGAATCCCCATGCAACAGCAAGGCTCAGAAGAGCCCACACACTCAGCTCTTAACCCCAGTGTGCAGAAAGAGTCAAAACGTGTTTTTCAGCAGAAATAAACATGTTTCTGCAAGTTTGGTCAACCCCATGTAAGTTATGGGCCAGTAACAGAACACTTTTCAAAACGTGTTTTTCAGCCCGAAATAAACGCGTTTTTTCAGACAACTGAATCCCCATGCAACAGCAAGGCTCAGAAGAGCCCACACACTCAGCTCTTAACCCCAGTGTGCAGAAAGAGTCAAAACGTGTTTTTCAGCAGAAATAAACATGTTTCTGCAAGTTTGGTCAACCCCATGTAAGTTATGGGGCAGTAACAGAACACTTTTCAAAACGTGTTTTTCAGCCCGAAATAAACGCGTTTTTTCAGACAACTGAATCCCAATGTAACAGCAAGGCTCAGAGGAGCCCACACACTCAGCTCTTAGCCCCAGTGTGCAGAAAGTGTCAAAACGTGTTTTTCAGCAGAAATAAACATGTTTCTGCAAGTTTGGTCAACCCCATGTAAGTTATGGGACAGTAACAGCACACTTTTCAAAACGTGTTTTTCAGCCCGAAATAAACACGTTTTTTCAGACAACTGAATCCCCATGTAACAGCAAGGCTCAGAGGAGCCCACACACTCAGATCTTAACCCCAGTGTGCAGAAAGGGTCAAAACGTGTTTTTCAGCAGAAATAAACATGTTTCTGCAAGTTTGGTCAACCCCATGTAAGTTATGGGGCAGTAACAGAACACTTTTCAAAACGTGTTTTTCAGCCCGAAATAAACGCGTTTTTTCAGACAACTGAATCCCCATGCAACAGCAAGGCTCAGAAGAGCCCACACACTCAGCTCTTAACCCCAGTGTGCAGAAAGAGTCAAAACGTGTTTTTCAGCAGAAATAAACATGTTTCTGCAATTTTGGTCAAGCCCATGTAAGTTATGGGGCAGTAACAGCACACTTTTCAAAACGTGTTTTTCAGCCCGAAATAAACGCGTTTTTTCAGACAACTGAATCCCCATGTAACAGCAAGGCTCAGAGGAGCCCACACACTCAGATCTTAACCCCAGTGTGCAGAAAGGGTCAAAACGTGTTTTTCAGCAGAAATAAACATGTTTCTGCAAGTTTGGTCAACCCCATGTAAGTTATGGGACAGTAACAGCTCACTTTTCAAAACGTGTTTTTTCAGCCCGAAATAAACGCGTTTTTTCAGACAACTGAATCCCCATGCAACAGCAAGGCTCAGAAGAGCCCACACACTCAGCTCTTAACCCCAGTGTGCAGAAAGAGTCAAAACGTGTTTTTCAGCAGAAATAAACATGTTTCTGCAAGTTTGGTCAACCCCATGTAAGTTATGGGACAGTAACAGCACACTTTTCAAAACGTGTTTTTCAGCCCGAAATAAACGCGTTTTTTCAGACAACTGAATCCCCATGTAACAGCAAGGCTCAGAGGAGCCCACACACTCAGATCTTAACCCCAGTGTGCAGAAAGGGTCAAAACGTGTTTTTCAGCAGAAATAAACATGTTTCTGCAAGTTTGGTCAACCCCATGTAAGTTATAGGACAGTAACAGCACACTTTTCAAAACGTGTTTTTCATCCCGAAATAAACGCGTTTTTTCAGACAACTGAATCCCCATGCAACAGCAAGGCTCAGAAGAGCCCACACACTCAGCTCTTAACCCCAGTGTGCAGAAAGAGTCAAAACGTGTTTTTCAGCAGAAATAAACATGTTTCTGCAATTTTGGTCAACCCCATGTAAGTTATGGGGCAGTAACAGCACACTTTTCAAAACGTGTTTTTCAGCCCGAAATAAACGCGTTTTTTCAGACAACTGAATCCCCATGTAACAGCAAGGCTCAGAGGAGCCCACACACTCAGATCTTAACCCCAGTGTGCAGAAAGGGTCAAAACGTGTTTTTCAGCAGAAATAAACATGTTTCTGCAAGTTTGGTCAACCCCATGTAAGTTATAGGACAGTAACAGCACACTTTTCAAAACGTGTTTTTCAGCCCGAAATAAACGCGTTTTTTCAGACAACTGAATCCCCATGCAACAGCAAGGCTCAGAAGAGCCCACACACTCAGCTCTTAACCCCAGTGTGCAGAAAGAGTCAAAACGTGTTTTTCAGCAGAAATAAACATGTTTCTGCAAGTTTGGTCAACCCCATGTAAGTTATGGGGCAGTAACAGAACACTTTTCAAAACGTGTTTTTCAGCCCGAAATAAACGCGTTTTTTCAGACAACTGAATCCCAATGTAACAGCAAGGCTCAGAGGAGAACACACACTCAGCTCTTAGCCCCAGTGTGCAGAAAGTGTCAAAACGTGTTTTTCAGCAGAAATAAACATGTTTCTGCAAGTTTGGTCAACCCCATGTAAGTTATGGGACAGTAACAGCACACTTTTCAAAACGTGTTTTTCAGCCCGAAATAAACGCGTTTTTTCAGACAACTGAATCCCCATGTAACAGCAAGGCTCAGAGGAGCCCACACACTCAGATCTTAACCCCAGTGTGCAGAAAGGGTCAAAACGTGTTTTTCAGCAGAAATAAACATGTTTCTGCAAGTTTGGTCAACCCCATGTAAGTTATGGGGCAGTAACAGAACACTTTTCAAAACGTGTTTTTCAGCCCGAAATAAACGCGTTTTTTCAGACAACTGAATCCCCATGTAACAGCAAGGCTCAGAGGAGCCCACACACTCAGCTCTTAACCCCAGTGTGCAGAAAGGGTCAAAACGTGTTTTTCAGCAGAAATAAACATGTTTCTGCAAGTTTGGTCAACCCCATGTAAGTTATGGGGCAGTAACAGAACACTTTTCAAAACGTGTTTTTCAGCCCGAAATAAACGCGTTTTTTCAGACAACTGAATCACCATGTAACAGCAAGGCCCAGAGGAGCCCACACACTCAGCTCTTAACCCCAGTGTGCAGGAAGGGTCAAAACGTGTTTTTCAGCAGAAATAAACATGTTTCTGCAAGTTTGGTCAACCCCATGTAAGTTATGGGGCAGTAACAGCACACTTTTCAAAACGTGTTTTTCAGCCCGAAATAAACGCGTTTTTTCAGACAACTGAATCCCCATGCAACAGCAAGGCTCAGAAGAGCCCACACACTCAGCTCTTAACCCCAGTGTGCAGAAAGAGTCAAAACGTGTTTTTCAGCAGAAATAAACATGTTTCTGCAAGTTTGGTCAACCCCATGTAAGTTATGGGGCAGTAACAGAACACTTTTCAAAACGTGTTTTTCAGCCCGAAATAAACGCGTTTTTTCAGACAACTGAATCCCAATGTAACAGCAAGGCTCAGAGGAGCCCACACACTCAGCTCTTAGCCCCAGTGTGCAGAAAGTGTCAAAACGTGTTTTTCAGCAGAAATAAACATGTTTCTGCAAGTTTGGTCAACCCCATGTAAGTTATGGGACAGTAACAGCACACTTTTCAAAACGTGTTTTTCAGCCCGAAATAAACGCGTTTTTTCAGACAACTGAATCCCCATGTAACAGCAAGGCTCAGAGGATCCCACACACTCCGATCTTAACCCCAGTGTGCAGAAAGGGTCAAAACGTGTTTTTCAGCAGAAATAAACATGTTTCTGCAAGTTTGGTCAACCCCATGTAAGTTATGGGGCAGTAACAGAACACTTTTCAAAACGTGTTTTTCAGCCCGAAATAAACGCGTTTTTTCAGACAACTGAATCCCCATGCAACAGCAAGGCTCAGAAGAGCCCACACACTCAGCTCTTAACCCCAGTGTGCAGAAAGAGTAAAAACGTGTTTTTCAGCAGAAATAAACATGTTTCTGCAATTTTGGTCAACCCCATGTAAGTTATGGGGCAGTAACAGCACACTTTTCAAAACGTGTTTTTCAGCCCGAAATAAACGCGTTTTTTCAGACAACTGAATCCCCATGTAACAGCAAGGCTCAGAGGAGCCCACACACTCAGATCTTAACCCCAGTGTGCAGAAAGGGTCAAAACGTGTTTTTCAGCAGAAATAAACATGTTTCTGCAAGTTTGGTCAACCCCATGTAAGTTATGGGACAGTAACAGCACACTTTTCAAAACGTGTTTTTCAGCCCGAAATAAACGCGTTTTTTCAGACAACTGAATCCCCATGTAACAGCAAGGTTCAGAAGAGCCCACACTCTCAGCTCTTAACCCCAGTGTGCAGGAAGGGTCAAAACGTGTTTTTCAGCAGAAATAAACATGTTTCTGCAAGTTTGGTCAACCCCATGTAAGTTATGGGGCAGTAACAGAACACTTTTCAAAACGTGTTTTTCAGCCCGAAATAAACGCGTTTTTTCAGACAACTGAATCACCATGTAACAGCAAGGCTCAGAGGAGCCCACACACTCAGCTCTTAACCCCAGTGTGCAGAAAGAGTCAAAAAGTGTTTTTCAGCAGAAATAAACATGTTTCTGCAAGTTTGGTCAACCCCATGTAAGTTATGGGGCAGTAACAGAACACTTTTCAAAACGTGTTTTTCAGCCCGAAATAAACGCGTTTTTTCAGACAACTGAATCCCCATGTAACAGCAAGGTTCAGAAGAGCCCACACTCTCAGCTCTTAACCCCAGTGTGCAGGAAGGGTCAAAACGTGTTTTTCAGCAGAAATAAACATGTTTCTGCAAGTTTGGTCAACCCCATGTAAGTTATGGGGCAGTAACAGAACACTTTTCAAAACGTGTTTTTCAGCCCGAAATAAACGCGTTTTTTCAGACAACTGAATCCCCATGCAACAGCAAGGCTCAGAAGAGCCCACACACTCAGCTCTAAACCCCAGTGTGCAGAAAGAGTCAAAACGTGTTTTTCAGCAGAAATAAACATGTTTCTGCAAGTTTGGTCAACCCCATGTAAGTTATGGGGCAGTAACAGAACACTTTTCAAAACGTGTTTTTCAGCCCGAAATAAACGCGTTTTTTCAGACAACTGAATCCCCATGTAACAGCAAGGCTCAGAGGAGCCCACACACTCAGATCTTAACCCCAGTGTGCAGAAAGGGTCAAAACGTGTTTTTCAGCAGAAATAAACATGTTTCTGCAAGTTTGGTCAACCCCATGTAAGTTATGGGACAGTAACAGCACACTTTTCAAAACGTGTTTTTCAGCCCGAAATAAACGCGTTTTTTCATACAACTGAATCCCCATGCAACAGCAAGGCTCAGAAGAGCCCACACACTCAGCTCTTAACCCCAGTGTGCAGAAAGAGTCAAAACGTGTTTTTCAGCAGAAATAAACATGTTTCTGCAAGTTTGGTCAACCCCATGTAAGTTATGGGGCAGTAACAGAACACTTTTCAAAACGTGTTTTTCAGCCCGAAATAAACGCGTTTTTTCAGACAACTGAATCCCAATGTAACAGCAAAGCTCAGAGGAGCCCACACACTCAGCTCTTAGCCCCAGTGTGCAGAAAGTGTCAAAACGTGTTTTTCAGCAGAAATAAACATGTTTCTGCAAGTTTGGTCAACCCCATGTAAGTTATGGGACAGTAACAGCACACTTTTCAAAACGTGTTTTTCAGCCCGAAATAAACGCGTTTTTTCAGACAACTGAATCCCCATGTAACAGCAAGGCTCAGAGGAGCCCACACACTCAGATCTTAACCCCAGTGTGCAGAAAGGGTCAAAACGTGTTTTTCAGCAGAAATAAACATGTTTCTGCAAGTTTGGTCATCCCCATGTAAGTTATGGGGCAGTAACAGAACACTTTTCAAAACGTGTTTTTCAGCCCGAAATAAACGCGTTTTTTCAGACAACTGAATCCCCATGCAACAGCAAGGCTCAGAAGAGCCCACACACTCAGCTCTTAACCCCAGTGTGCAGAAAGAGTCAAAACGTGTTTTTCAGCAGAAATAAACATGTTTCTGCAATTTTGGTCAACCCCATGTAAGTTATGGGGCAGTAACAGCACACTTTTCAAAACGTGTTTTTCAGCCCGAAATAAACGCGTTTTTTCAGACAACTGAATCCCCATGTAACAGCAAGGCTCAGAAGAGCCCACACACTCAGATCTTAACCCCAGTGTGCAGAAAGGGTCAAAACGTGTTTTTCAGCAGAAATAAACATGTTTCTGCAAGTTTGGTCAACCCCATGTAAGTTATGGGACAGTAACAGCACACTTTTCAAAACGTGTTTTTCAGCCCAAAATAAACGCGTTTTTTCAGACAACTGAATCCCCATGCAACAGCAAGGCTCAGAAGAGCCCACACACTCAGCTCTTAACCCCAGTGTGCAGAAAGAGTCAAAACGTGTTTTTCAGCAGAAATAAACATGTTTCTGCAAGTTTGGTCAACCCCATGTAAGTTATGGGGCAGTAACAGAACACTTTTCAAAACGTGTTTTTCAGCCCGAAATAAACGCGTTTTTTCAGACAACTGAATCCCAATGTAACAGCAAGGCTCAGAGGAGCCCACACACTCAGCTCTTAGCCCCAGTGTGCAGAAAGTGTCAAAACGTGTTTTTCAGCAGAAATAAACATGTTTCTGCAAGTTTGGTCAACCCCATGTAAGTTATGGGACAGTAACAGCACACTTTTCAAAACGTGTTTTTCAGCCCGAAATAAACGCGTTTTTTCAGACAACTGAATCCCCATGTAACAGCAAGGCTCAGAGGAGCCCACACACTCAGATCTTAACCCCAGTGTGCAGAAAGGGTCAAAACGTGTTTTTCAGCAGAAATAAACATGTTTCTGCAAGTTTGGTCAACCCCATGTAAGTTATGGGGCAGTAACAGAACACTTTTCAAAACGTGTTTTTCAGCCCGAAATAAACGCGTTTTTTCAGACAACTGAATCCCCATGTAACAGCAAGGCTCAGAGGAGCCCACACACTCAGCTCTTAACCCCAGTGTGCAGAAAGGGTCAAAACGTGTTTTTCAGCAGAAATAAACATGTTTCTGCAAGTTTGGTCAACCCCATGTAAGTTATGGGGCAGTAACAGAACACTTTTCAAAACGTGTTTTTCAGCCCGAAATAAACGCGTTTTTTCAGACAACTGAATCCCCATGTAACAGCAAGGCTCAGAGGAGCCCACACACTCAGATCTTAACCCCAGTGTGCAGAAAGGGTCAAAACGTGTTTTTCAGCAGAAATAAACATGTTTCTGCAAGTTTGGTCAACCCCATGTAAGTTATGGGACAGTAACAGCACACTTTTCAAAACGTGTTTTTCAGCCCGAAATAAACGCGTTTTTTCATACAACTGAATCCCCATGCAACAGCAAGGCTCAGAAGAGCCCACACACTCAGCTCTTAACCCCAGTGTGCAGAAAGAGTCAAAACGTGTTTTTCAGCAGAAATAAACATGTTTCTGCAAGTTTGGTCAACCCCATGTAAGTTATGGGGCAGTAACAGAACACTTTTCAAAACGTGTTTTTCAGCCCGAAATAAACGCGTTTTTTCAGACAACTGAATCCCAATGTAACAGCAAAGCTCAGAGGAGCCCACACACTCAGCTCTTAGCCCCAGTGTGCAGAAAGTGTCAAAACGTGTTTTTCAGCAGAAATAAACATGTTTCTGCAAGTTTGGTCAACCCCATGTAAGTTATGGGACAGTAACAGCACACTTTTCAAAACGTGTTTTTCAGCCCGAAATAAACGCGTTTTTTCAGACAACTGAATCCCAAAGTAACAGCAAGGCTCAGAGGAGCCCACACACTCAGATCTTAACCCCAGTGTGCAGAAAGGGTCAAAACGTGTTTTTCAGCAGAAATAAACATGTTTCTGCAAGTTTGGTCAACCCCATGTAAGTTATGGGGCAGTAACAGAACACTTTTCAAAACGTGTTTTTCAGCCCGAAATAAACGCGTTTTTTCAGACAACTGAATCCCCATGCAACAGCAAGGCTCAGAAGAGCCCACACACTCAGCTCTTAACCCCAGTGTGCAGAAAGAGTCAAAACGTGTTTTTCAGCAGAAATAAACATGTTTCTGCAATTTTGGTCAACCCCATGTAAGTTATGGGGCAGTAACAGCACACTTTTCAAAACGTGTTTTTCAGCCCGAAATAAACGCGTTTTTTCAGACAACTGAATCCCCATGTAACAGCAAGGCTCAGAAGAGCCCACACACTCAGATCTTAACCCCAGTGTGCAGAAAGGGTCAAAACGTGTTTTTCAGCAGAAATAAACATGTTTCTGCAAGTTTGGTCAACCCCATGTAAGTTATGGGACAGTAACAGCACACTTTTCAAAACGTGTTTTTCAGCCCAAAATAAACGCGTTTTTTCAGACAACTGAATCCCCATGCAACAGCAAGGCTCAGAAGAGCCCACACACTCAGCTCTTAACCCCAGTGTGCAGAAAGAGTCAAAACGTGTTTTTCAGCAGAAATAAACATGTTTCTGCAAGTTTGGTCAACCCCATGTAAGTTATGGGGCAGTAACAGAACACTTTTCAAAACGTGTTTTTCAGCCCGAAATAAACGCGTTTTTTCAGACAACTGAATCCCAATGTAACAGCAAGGCTCAGAGGAGCCCACACACTCAGCTCTTAGCCCCAGTGTGCAGAAAGTGTCAAAACGTGTTTTTCAGCAGAAATAAACATGTTTCTGCAAGTTTGGTCAACCCCATGTAAGTTATGGGACAGTAACAGCACACTTTTCAAAACGTGTTTTTCAGCCCGAAATAAACGCGTTTTTTCAGACAACTGAATCCCCATGTAACAGCAAGGCTCAGAGGAGCCCACACACTCAGATCTTAACCCCAGTGTGCAGAAAGGGTCAAAACGTGTTTTTCAGCAGAAATAAACATGTTTCTGCAAGTTTGGTCAACCCCATGTAAGTTATGGGGCAGTAACAGAACACTTTTCAAAACGTGTTTTTCAGCCCGAAATAAACGCGTTTTTTCAGACAACTGAATCCCCATGTAACAGCAAGGCTCAGAGGAGCCCACACACTCAGCTCTTAACCCCAGTGTGCAGAAAGGGTCAAAACGTGTTTTTCAGCAGAAATAAACATGTTTCTGCAAGTTTGGTCAACCCCATGTAAGTTATGGGGCAGTAACAGAACACTTTTCAAAACGTGTTTTTCAGCCCGAAAAAAACGCGTTTTTTCAGACAACTGAATCCCCATGTAACAGCAAGGCTCAGAGGAGCCCACACACTCAGCTCTTAACCCCAGTGTGCAGAAAGGGTCAAAACGTGTTTTTCAGCAGAAATAAACATGTTTCTGCAAGTTTGGTCAACCCCATGTAAGTTATGGGGCAGTAACAGAACACTTTTCAAAACGTGTTTTTCAGCCCGAAATAAACGCGTTTTTTCAGACAACTGAATCACCATGTAACAGCAAGGCTCAGAGGAGCCCACACACTCAGCTCTTAACCCCAGTGCGCAGGAAGGGTCAAAACGTGTTTTTCAGCAGAAATAAACATGTTTCTGCAAGTTTGGTCAACCCCATGTAAGTTATGGGGCAGTAACAGAACACTTTTCAAAACGTGTTTTTCAGCCCGAAATAAACGCGTTTTTTCAGACAACTGAATCCCCATGCAACAGCAAGGCTCAGAAGAGCCCACACACTCAGCTCTTAACCCCAGTGTGCAGAAAGAGTCAAAACGTGTTTTTCAGCAGAAATAAACATGTTTCTGCAAGTTTGGTCAACCCCATGTAAGTTATGGGGCAGTAACAGAACACTTTTCAAAACGTGTTTTTCAGCCCGAAATAAACGCGTTTTTTCAGACAACTGAATCCCAATGTAACAGCAAGGCTCAAAGGAGCCCACACACTCAGCTCTTAGCCCCAGTGTGCAGAAAGTGTCAAAACGTGTTTTTCAGCAGAAATAAACATGTTTCTGCAAGTTTGGTCAACCCCATGTAAGTTATGGGACAGTAACAGCACACTTTTCAAAACGTGTTTTTCAGCCCGAAATAAACGCGTTTTTTCAGACAACTGAATCCCCATGTAACAGCAAGGCTCAGAGGAGCCCACACACTCAGATCTTAACCCCAGTGTGCAGAAAGGGTCAAAACGTGTTTTTCAGCAGAAATAAACATGTTTCTGCAATTTTGGTCAACCCCATGTAAGTTATGGGGCAGTAACAGCACACTTTTCAAAACGTGTTTTTCAGCCCGAAATAAACGCGTTTTTTCAGACAACTGAATCCCCATGTAACAGCAAGGCTCAGAGGAGCCCACACACTCAGATCTTAACCCCAGTGTGCAGAAAGGGTCAAAACGTGTTTTTCAGCAGAAATAAACATGTTTCTGCAAGTTTGGTCAACCCCATGTAAGTTATAGGACAGTAACAGCACACTTTTCAAAACGTGTTTTTCAGCCCGAAATAAACGCGTTTTTTCAGACAACTGAATCCCCATGCAACAGCAAAGCTCAGAAGAGCCCACACACTCAGCTCTTAACCCCAGTGTGCAGAAAGAGTCAAAACGTGTTTTTCAGCAGAAATAAACATGTTTCTGCAATTTTGGTCAACCCCATGTAAGTTATGGGGCAGTAACAGCACACTTTTCAAAACGTGTTTTTCAGCCCGAAATAAACGCGTTTTTTCAGACAACTGAATCCCCATGTAACAGCAAGGCTCAGAGGAGCCCACACACTCAGATCTTAACCCCAGTGTGCAGAAAGGGTCAAAACGTGTTTTTCAGCAGAAATAAATATGTTTCTGCAAGTTTGGTCAACCCCATGTAAGTTATGGGGCAGTAACAGAACACTTTTCAAAACGTGTTTTTCAGCCCGAAATAAACGCGTTTTTTCAGACAACTGAATCACCATGTAACAGCAAGGCTCAGAGGAGCCCACACACTCAGCTCTTAACCCCAGTGTGCAGGAAGGGTCAAAACGTGTTTTTCAGCAGAAATAAACATGTTTCTGCAAGTTTGGTCAACCCCATGTAAGTTATGGGGCAGTAACAGAACACTTTTCAAAACGTGTTTTTCAGCCCGAAATAAACGCGTTTTTTCAGACAACTGAATCCCCATGCAACAGCAAGGCTCAGAAGAGCCCACAAACTCAGCTCTTAACCCCAGTGTGCAGGAAGGGTCAAAACGTGTTTTTCAGCAGAAATAAACATGTTTCTGCAAGTTTGGTCAACCCCATGTAAGTTATGGGGCAGTAACAGAACACTTTTCAAAACGTGTTTTTCAGCCCGAAATAAACGCGTTTTTTCAGACAACTGAATCCCCATGTAACAGCAAGGCTCAGAGGAGCCCACACACTCAGATCTTAACCCCAGTGTGCAGAAAGGGTCAAAACGTGTTTTTCAGCAGAAATAAACATGTTTCTGCCTTTTTGGTCAACCCCATGTAAGTTATGGGGCAGTAACAGCACACTTTTCAAAACGTGTTTTTCAGCCCGAAATAAACGCGTTTTTTCAGACAACTGAATCCCCATGTAACAGCAAGGCTCAGAGGAGCCCACACACTCAGATCTTAACCCCAGTGTGCAGAAAGGGTCAAAACGTGTTTTTCAGCAGAAATAAACATGTTTCTGCAAGTTTGGTCAACCCCATGTAAGTTATAGGACAGTAACAGCACACTTTTCAAAACGTGTTTTTCAGCCCGAAATAAACGCGTTTTTTCAGACAACTGAATCCCCATGCAACAGCAAGGCTCAGAAGAGCCCACACACTCAGCTCTTAACCCCAGTGTGCAGAAAGAGTCAAAACGTGTTTTTCAGCAGAAATAAACATGTTTCTGCAATTTTGGTCAACCCCATGTAAGTTATGGGGCAGTAACAGCACACTTTTCAAAACGTGTTTTTCAGCCCGAAATAAACGCGTTTTTTCAGACAACTGAATCCCCATGTAACAGCAAGGCTCAGAGGAGCCCACACACTCAGATCTTAACCCCAGTGTGCAGGAAGGGTCAAAACGTGTTTTTCAGCAGAAATAAACATGTTTCTGCAAGTTTGGTCAACCCCATGTAAGTTATGGGGCAGTAACAGAACACTTTTCAAAACGTGTTTTTCAGCCCGAAATAAACGCGTTTTTTCAGACAACTGAATCCCCATGCAACAGCAAGGCTCAGAAGAGCCCACACACTCAGCTCTTAACCCCAGTGTGCAGGAAGGGTCAAAACGTGTTTTTCAGCAGAAATAAACATGTTTCTGCAAGTTTGGTCAACCCCATGTAAGTTATGGGGCAGTAACAGAACACTTTTCAAAACGTGTTTTTCAGCCCGAAATAAACGCGTTTTTTCAGACAACTGAATCCCCATGCAACAGCAAGGCTCAGAAGAGCCCACACACTCAGCTCTTAACCCCAGTGTGCAGAAAGAGTCAAAACGTGTTTTTCAGCAGAAATAAACATGTTTCTGCAAGTTTGGTCAACCCCATGTAAGTTATGGGCCAGTAACAGAACACTTTTCAAAACGTGTTTTTCAGCCCGAAATAAACGCGTTTTTTCAGACAACTGAATCCCCATGCAACAGCAAGGCTCAGAAGAGCCCACACACTCAGCTCTTAACCCCAGTGTGCAGAAAGAGTCAAAACGTGTTTTTCAGCAGAAATAAACATGTTTCTGCAAGTTTGGTCAACCCCATGTAAGTTATGGGGCAGTAACAGAACACTTTTCAAAACGTGTTTTTCAGCCCGAAATAAACGCGTTTTTTCAGACAACTGAATCCCAATGTAACAGCAAGGCTCAGAGGAGCCCACACACTCAGCTCTTAGCCCCAGTGTGCAGAAAGTGTCAAAACGTGTTTTTCAGCAGAAATAAACATGTTTCTGCAAGTTTGGTCAACCCCATGTAAGTTATGGGACAGTAACAGCACACTTTTCAAAACGTGTTTTTCAGCCCGAAATAAACACGTTTTTTCAGACAACTGAATCCCCATGTAACAGCAAGGCTCAGATGAGCCCACACACTCAGATCTTAACCCCAGTGTGCAGAAAGGGTCAAAACGTGTTTTTCAGCAGAAATAAACATGTTTCTGCAAGTTTGGTCAACCCCATGTAAGTTATGGGGCAGTAACAGAACACTTTTCAAAACGTGTTTTTCAGCCCGAAATAAACGCGTTTTTTCAGACAACTGAATCCCCATGCAACAGCAAGGCTCAGAAGAGCCCACACACTCAGCTCTTAACCCCAGTGTGCAGAAAGAGTCAAAACGTGTTTTTCAGCAGAAATAAACATGTTTCTGCAATTTTGGTCAAGCCCATGTAAGTTATGGGGCAGTAACAGCACACTTTTCAAAACGTGTTTTTCAGCCCGAAATAAACGCGTTTTTTCAGACAACTGAATCCCCATGTAACAGCAAGGCTCAGAGGAGCCCACACACTCAGATCTTAACCCCAGTGTGCAGAAAGGGTCAAAACGTGTTTTTCAGCAGAAATAAACATGTTTCTGCAGGTTTGGTCAACCCCATGTAAGTTATGGGACAGTAACAGCACACTTTTCAAAACGTGTTTTTCAGCCCGAAATAAACGCGTTTTTTCAGACAACTGAATCCCCATGCAACAGCAAGGCTCAGAAGAGCCCACACACTCAGCTCTTAACCCCAGTGTGCAGAAAGAGTCAAAACGTGTTTTTCAGCAGAAATAAACATGTTTCTGCAAGTTTGGTCAACCCCATGTAAGTTATGGGGCAGTAACAGAACACTTTTCAAAACGTGTTTTTCAGCCCGAAATAAACGCGTTTTTTCAGACAACTGAATCCCAATGTAACAGCAAGGCTCAGAGGAGCCCACACACTCAGCTCTTAGCCCCAGTGTGCAGAAAGTGTCAAAACGTGTTTTTCAGCAGAAATAAACATGTTTCTGCAAGTTTGGTCAACCCCATGTAAGTTATGGGACAGTAACAGCACACTTTTCAAAACGTGTTTTTCAGCCCGAAATAAACGCGTTTTTTCAGACAACTGAATCCCCATGTAACAGCAAGGCTCAGAGGAGCCCACACACTCAGATCTTAACCCCAGTGTGCAGAAAGGGTCAAAACGTGTTTTTCAGCAGAAATAAACATGTTTCTGCAAGTTTGGTCAACCCCATGTAAGTTATAGGACAGTAACAGCACACTTTTCAAAACGTGTTTTTCATCCCGAAATAAACGCGTTTTTTCAGACAACTGAATCCCCATGCAACAGCAAGGCTCAGAAGAGCCCACACACTCAGCTCTTAACCCCAGTGTGCAGAAAGAGTCAAAACGTGTTTTTCAGCAGAAATAAACATGTTTCTGCAATTTTGGTCAACCCCATGTAAGTTATGGGGCAGTAACAGCACACTTTTCAAAACGTGTTTTTCAGCCCGAAATAAACGCGTTTTTTCAGACAACTGAATCCCCATGTAACAGCAAGGCTCAGAGGAGCCCACACACTCAGATCTTAACCCCAGTGTGCAGAAAGGGTCAAAACGTGTTTTTCAGCAGAAATAAACATGTTTCTGCAAGTTTGGTCAACCCCATGTAAGTTATAGGACAGTAACAGCACACTTTTCAAAACGTGTTTTTCAGCCCGAAATAAACGCGTTTTTTCAGACAACTGAATCCCCATGCAACAGCAAGGCTCAGAAGAGCCCACACACTCAGCTCTTAACCCCAGTGTGCAGAAAGAGTCAAAACGTGTTTTTCAGCAGAAATAAACATGTTTCTGCAAGTTTGGTCAACCCCATGTAAGTTATGGGGCAGTAACAGAACACTTTTCAAAACGTGTTTTTCAGCCCGAAATAAACGCGTTTTTTCAGACAACTGAATCCCAATGTAACAGCAAGGCTCAGAGGAGCCCACACACTCAGCTCTTAGCCCCAGTGTGCAGAAAGTGTCAAAACGTGTTTTTCAGCAGAAATAAACATGTTTCTGCAAGTTTGGTCAACCCCATGTAAGTTATGGGACAGTAACAGCACACTTTTCAAAACGTGTTTTTCAGCCCGAAATAAACGCGTTTTTTCAGACAACTGAATCCCCATGTAACAGCAAGGCTCAGAGGAGCCCACACACTCAGATCTTAACCCCAGTGTGCAGAAAGGGTCAAAACGTGTTTTTCAGCAGAAATAAACATGTTTCTGCAAGTTTGGTCAACCCCATGTAAGTTATGGGGCAGTAACAGAACACTTTTCAAAACGTGTTTTTCAGCCCGAAATAAACGCGTTTTTTCAGACAACTGAATCCCCATGTAACAGCAAGGCTCAGAGGAGCCCACACACTCAGCTCTTAACCCCAGTGTGCAGAAAGGGTCAAAACGTGTTTTTCAGCAGAAATAAACATGTTTCTGCAAGTTTGGTCAACCCCATGTAAGTTATGGGGCAGTAACAGAACACTTTTCAAAACGTGTTTTTCAGCCCGAAATAAACGCGTTTTTTCAGACAACTGAATCACCATGTAACAGCAAGGCTCAGAGGAGCCCACACACTCAGCTCTTAACCCCTGTGTGCAGGAAGGGTCAAAACGTGTTTTTCAGCAGAAATAAACATGTTTCTGCAAGTTTGGTCAACCCCATGTAAGTTATGGGGCAGTAACAGCACACTTTTCAAAACGTGTTTTTCAGCCCGAAATAAACGCGTTTTTTCAGACAACTGAATCCCCATGCAACAGCAAGGCTCAGAAGAGCCCACACACTCAGCTCTTAACCCCAGTGTGCAGAAAGAGTCAAAACGTGTTTTTCAGCAGAAATAAACATGTTTCTGCAAGTTTGGTCAACCCCATGTAAGTTATGGGGCAGTAACAGAACACTTTTCAAAACGTGTTTTTCAGCCCGAAATAAACGCGTTTTTTCAGACAACTGAATCCCAATGTAACAGCAAGGCTCAGAGGAGCCCACACACTCAGCTCTTAGCCCCAGTGTGCAGAAAGTGTCAAAACGTGTTTTTCAGCAGAAATAAACATGTTTCTGCAAGTTTGGTCAACCCCATGTAAGTTATGGGACAGTAACAGCACACTTTTCAAAACGTGTTTTTCAGCCCGAAATAAACGCGTTTTTTCAGACAACTGAATCCCCATGTAACAGCAAGGCTCAGAGGATCCCACACACTCCGATCTTAACCCCAGTGTGCAGAAAGGGTCAAAACGTGTTTTTCAGCAGAAATAAACATGTTTCTGCAAGTTTGGTCAACCCCATGTAAGTTATGGGGCAGTAACAGAACACTTTTCAAAACGTGTTTTTCAGCCCGAAATAAACGCGTTTTTTCAGACAACTGAATCCCCATGCAACAGCAAGGCTCAGAAGAGCCCACACACTCAGCTCTTAACCCCAGTGTGCAGAAAGAGTCAAAACGTGTTTTTCAGCAGAAATAAACATGTTTCTGCAAGTTTGGTCAACCCCATGTAAGTTATGGGGCAGTAACAGAACACTTTTCAAAACGTGTTTTTCAGCCCGAAATAAACGCGTTTTTTCAGACAACTGAATCCCCATGTAACAGCAAGGCTCAGAGGAGCCCACACACTCAGCTCTTAACCCCAGTGTGCAGAAAGGGTCAAAACGTGTTTTTCAGCAGAAATAAACATGTTTCTGCAAGTTTGGTCAACCCCATGTAAGTTATGGGGCAGTAACAGAACACTTTTCAAAACGTGTTTTTCAGCCCGAAATAAACGCGTTTTTTCAGACAACTGAATCACCATGTAACAGCAAGGCTCAGAGGAGCCCACACACTCAGCTCTTAACCCCTGTGTGCAGGAAGGGTCAAAACGTGTTTTTCAGCAGAAATAAACATGTTTCTGCAAGTTTGGTCAACCCCATGTAAGTTATGGGGCAGTAACAGCACACTTTTCAAAACGTGTTTTTCAGCCCGAAATAAACGCGTTTTTTCAGACAACTGAATCCCCATGCAACAGCAAGGCTCAGAAGAGCCCACACACTCAGCTCTTAACCCCAGTGTGCAGAAAGAGTCAAAACGTGTTTTTCAGCAGAAATAAACATGTTTCTGCAAGTTTGGTCAACCCCATGTAAGTTATGGGGCAGTAACAGAACACTTTTCAAAACGTGTTTTTCAGCCCGAAATAAACGCGTTTTTTCAGACAACTGAATCCCAATGTAACAGCAAGGCTCAGAGGAGCCCACACACTCAGCTCTTAGCCCCAGTGTGCAGAAAGTGTCAAAACGTGTTTTTCAGCAGAAATAAACATGTTTCTGCAAGTTTGGTCAACCCCATGTAAGTTATGGGACAGTAACAGCACACTTTTCAAAACGTGTTTTTCAGCCCGAAATAAACGCGTTTTTTCAGACAACTGAATCCCCATGTAACAGCAAGGCTCAGAGGATCCCACACACTCCGATCTTAACCCCAGTGTGCAGAAAGGGTCAAAACGTGTTTTTCAGCAGAAATAAACATGTTTCTGCAAGTTTGGTCAACCCCATGTAAGTTATGGGGCAGTAACAGAACACTTTTCAAAACGTGTTTTTCAGCCCGAAATAAACGCGTTTTTTCAGACAACTGAATCCCCATGCAACAGCAAGGCTCAGAAGAGCCCACACACTCAGCTCTTAACCCCAGTGTGCAGAAAGAGTAAAAACGTGTTTTTCAGCAGAAATAAACATGTTTCTGCAATTTTGGTCAACCCCATGTAAGTTATGGGGCAGTAACAGCACACTTTTCAAAACGTGTTTTTCAGCCCGAAATAAACGCGTTTTTTCAGACAACTGAATCCCCATGTAACAGCAAGGCTCAGAGGAGCCCACACACTCAGATCTTAACCCCAGTGTGCAGAAAGGGTCAAAACGTGTTTTTCAGCAGAAATAAACATGTTTCTGCAAGTTTGGTCAACCCCATGTAAGTTATGGGACAGTAACAGCACACTTTTCAAAACGTGTTTTTCAGCCCGAAATAAACGCGTTTTTTCAGACAACTGAATCCCCATGTAACAGCAAGGTTCAGAAGAGCCCACACTCTCAGCTCTTAACCCCAGTGTGCAGGAAGGGTCAAAACGTGTTTTTCAGCAGAAATAAACATGTTTCTGCAAGTTTGGTCAACCCCATGTAAGTTATGGGGCAGTAACAGAACACTTTTCAAAACGTGTTTTTCAGCCCGAAATAAACGCGTTTTTTCAGACAACTGAATCCCCATGCAACAGCAAGGCTCAGAAGAGCCCACACACTCAGCTCTTAACCCCAGTGTGCAGAAAGAGTCAAAACGTGTTTTTCAGCAGAAATAAACATGTTTCTGCAAGTTTGGTCAACCCCATGTAAGTTATGGGGCAGTAACAGAACACTTTTCAAAACGTGTTTTTCAGCCCGAAATAAACGCGTTTTTTCAGACAACTGAATCACCATGTAACAGCAAGGCTCAGAGGAGCCCACACACTCAGCTCTTAACCCCAGTGTGCAGAAAGAGTCAAAACGTGTTTTTCAGCAGAAATAAACATGTTTCTGCAAGTTTGGTCAACCCCATGTAAGTTATGGGGCAGTAACAGAACACTTTTCAAAACGTGTTTTTCAGCCCGAAATAAACGCGTTTTTTCAGACAACTGAATCCCCATGTAACAGCAAGGTTCAGAAGAGCCCACACTCTCAGCTCTTAACCCCAGTGTGCAGGAAGGGTCAAAACGTGTTTTTCAGCAGAAATAAACATGTTTCTGCAAGTTTGGTCAACCCCATGTAAGTTATGGGGCAGTAACAGAACACTTTTCAAAACGTGTTTTTCAGCCCGAAATAAACGCGTTTTTTCAGACAACTGAATCCCCATGCAACAGCAAGGCTCAGAAGAGCCCACACACTCAGCTCTTAACCCCAGTGTGCAGAAAGAGTCAAAACGTGTTTTTCAGCAGAAATAAACATGTTTCTGCAAGTTTGGTCAACCCCATGTAAGTTATGGGGCAGTAACAGAACACTTTTCAAAACGTGTTTTTCAGCCCGAAATAAACGCGTTTTTTCAGACAACTGAATCACCATGTAACAGCAAGGCTCAGAGGAGCCCACACACTCAGCTCTTAACCCCAGTGTGCAGAAAGAGTCAAAACGTGTTTTTCAGCAGAAATAAACATGTTTCTGCAAGTTTGGTCAACCCCATGTAAGTTATGGGGCAGTAACAGAACACTTTTCAAAACGTGTTTTTCAGCCCGAAATAAACGCGTTTTTTCAGACAACTGAATCCCCATGTAACAGCAAGGCTCAGAGGAGCCCACACACTCAGATCTTAACCCCAGTGTGCAGAAAGGGTCAAAACGTGTTTTTCAGCAGAAATAAACATGTTTCTGCAAGTTTGGTCAACCCCATGTAAGTTATGGGACAGTAACAGCACACTTTTCAAAACGTGTTTTTCAGCCCGAAATAAACGCGTTTTTTCAGACAACTGAATCCCCATGCAACAGCAAGGCTCAGAAGAGCCCACACACTCAGCTCTTAACCCCAGTGTGCAGAAAGAGTCAAAACGTGTTTTTCAGCAGAAATAAACATGTTTCTGCAAGTTTGGTCAACCCCATGTAAGTTATGGGGCAGTAACAGAACACTTTTCAAAACGTGTTTTTCAGCCCGAAATAAACGCGTTTTTTCAGACAACTGAATCCCAATGTAACAGCAAGGCTCAGAGGAGCCCACACACTCAGCTCTTAGCCCCAGTGTGCAGAAAGTGTCAAAACGTGTTTTTCAGCAGAAATAAACATGTTTCTGCAAGTTTGGTCAACCCCATGTAAGTTATGGGACAGTAACAGCACACTTTTCAAAACGTGTTTTTCAGCCCGAAATAAACGCGTTTTTTCAGACAACTGAATCCCCATGTAACAGCAAGGCTCAGAGGAGCCCACACACTCAGATCTTAACCCCAGTGTGCAGAAAGGGTCAAAACGTGTTTTTCAGCAGAAATAAACATGTTTCTGCAAGTTTGGTCAACCCCATGTAAGTTATGGGGCAGTAACAGAACACTTTTCAAAACGTGTTTTTCAGCCCGAAATAAACGCGTTTTTTCAGACAACTGAATCCCCATGCAACAGCAAGGCTCAGAAGAGCCCACACACTCAGCTCTTAACCCCAGTGTGCAGAAAGAGTCAAAACGTGTTTTTCAGCAGAAATAAACATGTTTCTGCAATTTTGGTCAACCCCATGTAAGTTATGGGGCAGTAACAGCACACTTTTCAAAACGTGTTTTTCAGCCCGAAATAAACGCGTTTTTTCAGACAACTGAATCCCCATGTAACAGCAAGGCTCAGAAGAGCCCACACACTCAGATCTTAACCCCAGTGTGCAGAAAGGGTCAAAACGTGTTTTTCAGCAGAAATAAACATGTTTCTGCAAGTTTGGTCAACCCCATGTAAGTTATGGGACAGTAACAGCACACTTTTCAAAACGTGTTTTTCAGCCCGAAATAAACGCGTTTTTTCAGACAACTGAATCCCCATGCAACAGCAAGGCTCAGAAGAGCCCACACTCTCAGCTCTTAACCCCAGTGTGCAGGAAGGGTCAAAACGTGTTTTTCAGCAGAAATAAACATGTTTCTGCAAGTTTGGTCAACCCCATGTAAGTTATGGGGCAGTAACAGAACACTTTTCAAAACGTGTTTTTCAGCCCGAAATAAACGCGTTTTTTCAGACAACTGAATCCCCATGCAACAGCAAGGCTCAGAAGAGCCCACACACTCAGCTCTTAACCCCAGTGTGCAGAAAGAGTCAAAACGTGTTTTTCAGCAGAAATAAACATGTTTCTGCAAGTTTGGTCAACCCCATGTAAGTTATGGGGCAGTAACAGAACACTTTTCAAAACGTGTTTTTCAGCCCGAAATAAACGCGTTTTTTCAGACAACTGAATCACCATGTAACAGCAAGGCTCAGAGGAGCCCACACACTCAGCTCTTAACCCCAGTGTGCAGAAAGAGTCAAAACGTGTTTTTCAGCAGAAATAAACATGTTTCTGCAAGTTTGGTCAACCCCATGTAAGTTATGGGGCAGTAACAGAACACTTTTCAAAACGTGTTTTTCAGCCCGAAATAAACGCGTTTTTTCAGACAACTGAATCCCCATGTAACAGCAAGGTTCAGAAGAGCCCACACTCTCAGCTCTTAACCCCAGTGTGCAGGAAGGGTCAAAACGTGTTTTTCAGCAGAAATAAACATGTTGCTGCAAGTTTGGTCAACCCCATGTAAGTTATGGGGCAGTAACAGAACACTTTTCAAAACGTGTTTTTCAGCCCGAAATAAACGCGTTTTGTCAGACAACTGAATCCCCATGCAACAGCAAGGCTCAGAAGAGCCCACACACTCAGCTCTTAACCCCAGTGTGCAGAAAGAGTCAAAACGTGTTTTTCAGCAGAAATAAACATGTTTCTGCAAGTTTGGTCAACCCCATGTAAGTTATGGGGCAGTAACAGAACACTTTTCAAAACGTGTTTTTCAGCCCGAAATAAACGCGTTTTTTCAGACAACTGAATCCCCATGTAACAGCAAGGCTCAGAGGATCCCACACACTCAGATCTTAACCCCAGTGTGCAGAAAGGGTCAAAACGTGTTTTTCAGCAGAAATAAACATATTTCTGCAAGTTTGGTCAACCCCATGTAAGTTATGGGGCAGTAACAGAACACTTTTCAAAACGTGTTTTTCAGCCCGAAATAAACGCGTTTTTTCAGACAACTGAATCCCAATGTAACAGCAAGGCTCAGAGGAGCCCACACACTCAGCTCTTAGCCCCAGTGTGCAGAAAGTGTCAAAACGTGTTTTTCAGCAGAAATAAACATGTTTCTGCAAGTTTGGTCAACCCCATGTAAGTTATGGGACAGTAACAGCACACTTTTCAAAACGTGTTTTTCAGCCCGAAATAAACGCGTTTTTTCAGACAACTGAATCCCCATGTAACAGCAAGGCTCAGAGGAGCCCACACACTCAGATCTTAACCCCAGTGTGCAGATAGGGTCAAAACGTGTTTTTCAGCAGAAATAAATATGTTTCTGCAAGTTTGGTCAACCCCATGTAAGTTATGGGGCAGTAACAGAACACTTTTCAAAACGTGTTTTTCAGCCCGAAATAAACGCGTTTTTTCAGACAACTGAATCACCATGTAACAGCAAGGCTCAGAGGAGCCCACACACTCAGCTCTTAACCCCAGTGTGCAGGAAGGGTCAAAACGTGTTTTTCAGCAGAAATAAACATGTTTCTGCAAGTTTGGTCAACCCCATGTAAGTTATGGGGCAGTAACAGAACACTTTTCAAAACGTGTTTTTCAGCCCGAAATAAACGCGTTTTTTCAGACAACTGAATCCCCATGCAACAGCAAGGCTCAGAAGAGCCCACACACTCAGCTCTTAACCCCAGTGTGCAGGAAGGGTCAAAACGTGTTTTTCAGCAGAAATAAACATGTTTCTGCAAGTTTGGTCAACCCCATGTAAGTTATGGGGCAGTAACAGAACACTTTTCAAAACGTGTTTTTCAGCCCGAAATAAACGCGTTTTTTCAGACAACTGAATCCCCATGCAACAGCAAGGCTCAGAAGAGCCCACACACTCAGCTCTTAACCCCAGTGTGCAGAAAGAGTCAAAACGTGTTTTTCAGCAGAAATAAACATGTTTCTGCAAGTTTGGTCAACCCCATGTAAGTTATGGGCCAGTAACAGAACACTTTTCAAAACGTGTTTTTCAGCCCGAAATAAACGCGTTTTTTCAGACAACTGAATCCCCATGCAACAGCAAGGCTCAGAAGAGCCCACACACTCAGCTCTTAACCCCAGTGTGCAGAAAGAGTCAAAACGTGTTTTTCAGCAGAAATAAACATGTTTCTGCAAGTTTGGTCAACCCCATGTAAGTTATGGGGCAGTAACAGAACACTTTTCAAAACGTGTTTTTCAGCCCGAAATAAACGCGTTTTTTCAGACAACTGAATCCCAATGTAACAGCAAGGCTCAGAGGAGCCCACACACTCAGCTCTTAGCCCCAGTGTGCAGAAAGTGTCAAAACGTGTTTTTCAGCAGAAATAAACATGTTTCTGCAAGTTTGGTCAACCCCATGTAAGTTATGGGACAGTAACAGAACACTTTTCAAAACGTGTTTTTCAGCCCGAAATAAACGCGTTTTTTCAGACAACTGAATCACCATGTAACAGCAAGGCTCAGAGGAGCCCACACACTCAGCTCTTAACCCCAGTGTGCAGGAAGGGTCAAAACGTGTTTTTCAGCAGAAATAAACATGTTTCTGCAAGTTTGGTCAACCCCATGTAAGTTATGGGGCAGTAACAGAACACTTTTCAAAACGTGTTTTTCAGCCCGAAATAAACGCGTTTTTTCAGACAACTGAATCCCCATGCAACAGCAAGGCTCAGAAGAGCCCACACACTCAGCTCTTAACCCCAGTGTGCAGAAAGAGTCAAAACGTGTTTTTCAGCAGAAATAAACATGTTTCTGCAAGTTTGGTCAACCCCATGTAAGTTATGGGGCAGTAACAGAACACTTTTCAAAACGTGTTTTTCAGCCCGAAATAAACGCGTTTTTTCAGACAACTGAATCCCAATGTAACAGCAAGGCTCAAAGGAGCCCACACACTCAGCTCTTAGCCCCAGTGTGCAGAAAGTGTCAAAACGTGTTTTTCAGCAGAAATAAACATGTTTCTGCAAGTTTGGTCAACCCCATGTAAGTTATGGGACAGTAACAGCACACTTTTCAAAACGTGTTTTTCAGCCCGAAATAAACGCGTTTTTTCAGACAACTGAATCCCCATGTAACAGCAAGGCTCAGAGGAGCCCACACACTCAGATCTTAACCCCAGTGTGCAGAAAGGGTCAAAACGTGTTTTTCAGCAGAAATAAACATGTTTCTGCAATTTTGGTCAACCCCATGTAAGTTATGGGGCAGTAACAGCACACTTTTCAAAACGTGTTTTTCAGCCCGAAATAAACGCGTTTTTTCAGACAACTGAATCCCCATGTAACAGCAAGGCTCAGAGGAGCCCACACACTCAGATCTTAACCCCAGTGTGCAGAAAGGGTCAAAACGTGTTTTTCAGCAGAAATAAACATGTTTCTGCAAGTTTGGTCAACCCCATGTAAGTTATAGGACAGTAACAGCACACTTTTCAAAACGTGTTTTTCAGCCCGAAATAAACGCGTTTTTTCAGACAACTGAATCCCCATGCAACAGCAAAGCTCAGAAGAGCCCACACACTCAGCTCTTAACCCCAGTGTGCAGAAAGAGTCAAAACGTGTTTTTCAGCAGAAATAAACATGTTTCTGCAATTTTGGTCAACCCCATGTAAGTTATGGGGCAGTAACAGCACACTTTTCAAAACGTGTTTTTCAGCCCGAAATAAACGCGTTTTTTCAGACAACTGAATCCCCATGTAACAGCAAGGCTCAGAGGAGCCCACACACTCAGATCTTAACCCCAGTGTGCAGAAAGGGTCAAAACGTGTTTTTCAGCAGAAATAAATATGTTTCTGCAAGTTTGGTCAACCCCATGTAAGTTATGGGGCAGTAACAGAACACTTTTCAAAACGTGTTTTTCAGCCCGAAATAAACGCGTTTTTTCAGACAACTGAATCACCATGTAACAGCAAGGCTCAGAGGAGCCCACACACTCAGCTCTTAACCCCAGTGTGCAGGAAGGGTCAAAACGTGTTTTTCAGCAGAAATAAACATGTTTCTGCAAGTTTGGTCAACCCCATGTAAGTTATGGGGCAGTAACAGAACACTTTTCAAAACGTGTTTTTCAGCCCGAAATAAACGCGTTTTTTCAGACAACTGAATCCCCATGTAACAGCAAGGCTCAGAGGAGCCCACACACTCAGATCTTAACCCCAGTGTGCAGAAAGGGTCAAAACGTGTTTTTCAGCAGAAATAAACATGTTTCTGCCTTTTTGGTCAACCCCATGTAAGTTATGGGGCAGTAACAGCACACTTTTCAAAACGTGTTTTTCAGCCCGAAATAAACGCGTTTTTTCAGACAACTGAATCCCCATGTAACAGCAAGGCTCAGAGGAGCCCACACACTCAGATCTTAACCCCAGTGTGCAGAAAGGGTCAAAACGTGTTTTTCAGCAGAAATAAACATGTTTCTGCAAGTTTGGTCAACCCCATGTAAGTTATAGGACAGTAACAGCACACTTTTCAAAACGTGTTTTTCAGCCCGAAATAAACGCGTTTTTTCAGACAACTGAATCCCCATGCAACAGCAAGGCTCAGAAGAGCCCACACACTCAGCTCTTAACCCCAGTGTGCAGAAAGAGTCAAAACGTGTTTTTCAGCAGAAATAAACATGTTTCTGCAATTTTGGTCAACCCCATGTAAGTTATGGGGCAGTAACAGCACACTTTTCAAAACGTGTTTTTCAGCCCGAAATAAACGCGTTTTTTCAGACAACTGAATCCCCATGTAACAGCAAGGCTCAGAGGAGCCCACACACTCAGATCTTAACCCCAGTGTGCAGAAAGGGTCAAAACGTGTTTTTCAGCAGAAATAAATATGTTTCTGCAAGTTTGGTCAACCCCATGTAAGTTATGGGGCAGTAACAGAACACTTTTCAAAAAGTGTTTTTCAGCCCGAAATAAACGCGTTTTTTCAGACAACTGAATCACCATGTAACAGCAAGGCTCAGAGGAGCCCACACACTCAGCTCTTAACCCCAGTGTGCAGGAAGGGTCAAAACGTGTTTTTCAGCAGAAATAAACATGTTTCTGCAAGTTTGGTCAACCCCATGTAAGTTATGGGGCAGTAACAGAACACTTTTCAAAACGTGTTTTTCAGCCCGAAATAAACGCGTTTTTTCAGACAACTGAATCCCCATGCAACAGCAAGGCTCAGAAGAGCCCACACACTCAGCTCTTAACCCCAGTGTGCAGGAAGGGTCAAAACGTGTTTTTCAGCAGAAATAAACATGTTTCTGCAAGTTTGGTCAACCCCATGTAAGTTATGGGGCAGTAACAGAACACTTTTCAAAACGTGTTTTTCAGCCCGAAATAAACGCGTTTTTTCAGACAACTGAATCCCCATGCAACAGCAAGGCTCAGAAGAGCCCACACACTCAGCTCTTAACCCCAGTGTGCAGAAAGAGTCAAAACGTGTTTTTCAGCAGAAATAAACATGTTTCTGCAAGTTTGGTCAACCCCATGTAAGTTATGGGCCAGTAACAGAACACTTTTCAAAACGTGTTTTTCAGCCCGAAATAAACGCGTTTTTTCAGACAACTGAATCCCCATGCAACAGCAAGGCTCAGAAGAGCCCACACACTCAGCTCTTAACCCCAGTGTGCAGAAAGAGTCAAAACGTGTTTTTCAGCAGAAATAAACATGTTTCTGCAAGTTTGGTCAACCCCATGTAAGTTATGGGGCAGTAACAGAACACTTTTCAAAACGTGTTTTTCAGCCCGAAATAAACGCGTTTTTTCAGACAACTGAATCCCAATGTAACAGCAAGGCTCAGAGGAGCCCACACACTCAGCTCTTAGCCCCAGTGTGCAGAAAGTGTCAAAACGTGTTTTTCAGCAGAAATAAACATGTTTCTGCAAGTTTGGTCAACCCCATGTAAGTTATGGGACAGTAACAGCACACTTTTCAAAACGTGTTTTTCAGCCCGAAATAAACACGTTTTTTCAGACAACTGAATCCCCATGTAACAGCAAGGCTCAGAGGAGCCCACACACTCAGATCTTAACCCCAGTGTGCAGAAAGGGTCAAAACGTGTTTTTCAGCAGAAATAAACATGTTTCTGCAAGTTTGGTCAACCCCATGTAAGTTATGGGGCAGTAACAGAACACTTTTCAAAACGTGTTTTTCAGCCCGAAATAAACGCGTTTTTTCAGACAACTGAATCCCCATGCAACAGCAAGGCTCAGAAGAGCCCACACACTCAGCTCTTAACCCCAGTGTGCAGAAAGAGTCAAAACGTGTTTTTCAGCAGAAATAAACATGTTTCTGCAATTTTGGTCAAGCCCATGTAAGTTATGGGGCAGTAACAGCACACTTTTCAAAACGTGTTTTTCAGCCCGAAATAAACGCGTTTTTTCAGACAACTGAATCCCCATGTAACAGCAAGGCTCAGAGGAGCCCACACACTCAGATCTTAACCCCAGTGTGCAGAAAGGGTCAAAACGTGTTTTTCAGCAGAAATAAACATGTTTCTGCAGGTTTGGTCAACCCCATGTAAGTTATGGGACAGTAACAGCACACTTTTCAAAACGTGTTTTTCAGCCCGAAATAAACGCGTTTTTTCAGACAACTGAATCCCCATGCAACAGCAAGGCTCAGAAGAGCCCACACACTCAGCTCTTAACCCCAGTGTGCAGAAAGAGTCAAAACGTGTTTTTCAGCAGAAATAAACATGTTTCTGCAAGTTTGGTCAACCCCATGTAAGTTATGGGGCAGTAACAGAACACTTTTCAAAACGTGTTTTTCAGCCCGAAATAAACGCGTTTTTTCAGACAACTGAATCCCAATGTAACAGCAAGGCTCAGAGGAGCCCACACACTCAGCTCTTAGCCCCAGTGTGCAGAAAGTGTCAAAACGTGTTTTTCAGCAGAAATAAACATGTTTCTGCAAGTTTGGTCAACCCCATGTAAGTTATGGGACAGTAACAGCACACTTTTCAAAACGTGTTTTTCAGCCCGAAATAAACGCGTTTTTTCAGACAACTGAATCCCCATGTAACAGCAAGGCTCAGAGGAGCCCACACACTCAGATCTTAACCCCAGTGTGCAGAAAGGGTCAAAACGTGTTTTTCAGCAGAAATAAACATGTTTCTGCAAGTTTGGTCAACCCCATGTAAGTTATAGGACAGTAACAGCACACTTTTCAAAACGTGTTTTTCATCCCGAAATAAACGCGTTTTTTCAGACAACTGAATCCCCATGCAACAGCAAGGCTCAGAAGAGCCCACACACTCAGCTCTTAACCCCAGTGTGCAGAAAGAGTCAAAACGTGTTTTTCAGCAGAAATAAACATGTTTCTGCAATTTTGGTCAACCCCATGTAAGTTATGGGGCAGTAACAGCACACTTTTCAAAACGTGTTTTTCAGCCCGAAATAAACGCGTTTTTTCAGACAACTGAATCCCCATGTAACAGCAAGGCTCAGAGGAGCCCACACACTCAGATCTTAACCCCAGTGTGCAGAAAGGGTCAAAACGTGTTTTTCAGCAGAAATAAACATGTTTCTGCAAGTTTGGTCAACCCCATGTAAGTTATAGGACAGTAACAGCACACTTTTCAAAACGTGTTTTTCAGCCCGAAATAAACGCGTTTTTTCAGACAACTGAATCCCCATGCAACAGCAAGGCTCAGAAGAGCCCACACACTCAGCTCTTAACCCCAGTGTGCAGAAAGAGTCAAAACGTGTTTTTCAGCAGAAATAAACATGTTTCTGCAAGTTTGGTCAACCCCATGTAAGTTATGGGGCAGTAACAGAACACTTTTCAAAACGTGTTTTTCAGCCCGAAATAAACGCGTTTTTTCAGACAACTGAATCCCAATGTAACAGCAAGGCTCAGAGGAGCCCACACACTCAGCTCTTAGCCCCAGTGTGCAGAAAGTGTCAAAACGTGTTTTTCAGCAGAAATAAACATGTTTCTGCAAGTTTGGTCAACCCCATGTAAGTTATGGGACAGTAACAGCACACTTTTCAAAACGTGTTTTTCAGCCCGAAATAAACGCGTTTTTTCAGACAACTGAATCCCCATGTAACAGCAAGGCTCAGAGGAGCCCACACACTCAGATCTTAACCCCAGTGTGCAGAAAGGGTCAAAACGTGTTTTTCAGCAGAAATAAACATGTTTCTGCAAGTTTGGTCAACCCCATGTAAGTTATGGGGCAGTAACAGAACACTTTTCAAAACGTGTTTTTCAGCCCGAAATAAACGCGTTTTTTCAGACAACTGAATCCCCATGTAACAGCAAGGCTCAGAGGAGCCCACACACTCAGCTCTTAACCCCAGTGTGCAGAAAGGGTCAAAACGTGTTTTTCAGCAGAAATAAACATGTTTCTGCAAGTTTGGTCAACCCCATGTAAGTTATGGGGCAGTAACAGAACACTTTTCAAAACGTGTTTTTCAGCCCGAAATAAACGCGTTTTTTCAGACAACTGAATCACCATGTAACAGCAAGGCTCAGAGGAGCCCACACACTCAGCTCTTAACCCCTGTGTGCAGGAAGGGTCAAAACGTGTTTTTCAGCAGAAATAAACATGTTTCTGCAAGTTTGGTCAACCCCATGTAAGTTATGGGGCAGTAACAGCACACTTTTCAAAACGTGTTTTTCAGCCCGAAATAAACGCGTTTTTTCAGACAACTGAATCCCCATGCAACAGCAAGGCTCAGAAGAGCCCACACACTCAGCTCTTAACCCCAGTGTGCAGAAAGAGTCAAAACGTGTTTTTCAGCAGAAATAAACATGTTTCTGCAAGTTTGGTCAACCCCATGTAAGTTATGGGGCAGTAACAGAACACTTTTCAAAACGTGTTTTTCAGCCCGAAATAAACGCGTTTTTTCAGACAACTGAATCCCAATGTAACAGCAAGGCTCAGAGGAGCCCACACACTCAGCTCTTAGCCCCAGTGTGCAGAAAGTGTCAAAACGTGTTTTTCAGCAGAAATAAACATGTTTCTGCAAGTTTGGTCAACCCCATGTAAGTTATGGGACAGTAACAGCACACTTTTCAAAACGTGTTTTTCAGCCCGAAATAAACGCGTTTTTTCAGACAACTGAATCCCCATGTAACAGCAAGGCTCAGAGGATCCCACACACTCCGATCTTAACCCCAGTGTGCAGAAAGGGTCAAAACGTGTTTTTCAGCAGAAATAAACATGTTTCTGCAAGTTTGGTCAACCCCATGTAAGTTATGGGGCAGTAACAGAACACTTTTCAAAACGTGTTTTTCAGCCCGAAATAAACGCGTTTTTTCAGACAACTGAATCCCCATGCAACAGCAAGGCTCAGAAGAGCCCACACACTCAGCTCTTAACCCCAGTGTGCAGAAAGAGTAAAAACGTGTTTTTCAGCAGAAATAAACATGTTTCTGCAATTTTGGTCAACCCCATGTAAGTTATGGGGCAGTAACAGCACACTTTTCAAAACGTGTTTTTCAGCCCGAAATAAACGCGTTTTTTCAGACAACTGAATCCCCATGTAACAGCAAGGCTCAGAGGAGCCCACACACTCAGATCTTAACCCCAGTGTGCAGAAAGGGTCAAAACGTGTTTTTCAGCAGAAATAAACATGTTTCTGCAAGTTTGGTCAACCCCATGTAAGTTATGGGACAGTAACAGCACACTTTTCAAAACGTGTTTTTCAGCCCGAAATAAACGCGTTTTTTCAGACAACTGAATCCCCATGTAACAGCAAGGCTCAGAGGAGCCCACACACTCAGATCTTAACCCCAGTGTGCAGAAAGGGTCAAAACGTGTTTTTCAGCAGAAATAAACATGTTTCTGCAAGTTTGGTCAACCCCATGTAAGTTATAGGACAGTAACAGCACACTTTTCAAAACGTGTTTTTCATCCCGAAATAAACGCGTTTTTTCAGACAACTGAATCCCCATGCAACAGCAAGGCTCAGAAGAGCCCACACACTCAGCTCTTAACCCCAGTGTGCAGAAAGAGTCAAAACGTGTTTTTCAGCAGAAATAAACATGTTTCTGCAATTTTGGTCAACCCCATGTAAGTTATGGGGCAGTAACAGCACACTTTTCAAAACGTGTTTTTCAGCCCGAAATAAACGCGTTTTTTCAGACAACTGAATCCCCATGTAACAGCAAGGCTCAGAGGAGCCCACACACTCAGATCTTAACCCCAGTGTGCAGAAAGGGTCAAAACGTGTTTTTCAGCAGAAATAAACATGTTTCTGCAAGTTTGGTCAACCCCATGTAAGTTATAGGACAGTAACAGCACACTTTTCAAAACGTGTTTTTCAGCCCGAAATAAACGCGTTTTTTCAGACAACTGAATCCCCATGCAACAGCAAGGCTCAGAAGAGCCCACACACTCAGCTCTTAACCCCAGTGTGCAGAAAGAGTCAAAACGTGTTTTTCAGCAGAAATAAACATGTTTCTGCAAGTTTGGTCAACCCCATGTAAGTTATGGGGCAGTAACAGAACACTTTTCAAAACGTGTTTTTCAGCCCGAAATAAACGCGTTTTTTCAGACAACTGAATCCCAATGTAACAGCAAGGCTCAGAGGAGCCCACACACTCAGCTCTTAGCCCCAGTGTGCAGAAAGTGTCAAAACGTGTTTTTCAGCAGAAATAAACGTTTCTGCAAGTTTGGTCAACCCCATGTAAGTTATGGGACAGTAACAGCACACTTTTCAAAACGTGTTTTTCAGCCCGAAATAAACGCGTTTTTTCAGACAACTGAATCCCCATGTAACAGCAAGGCTCAGAGGAGCCCACACACTCAGATCTTAACCCCAGTGTGCAGAAAGGGTCAAAACGTGTTTTTCAGCAGAAATAAACATGTTTCTGCAAGTTTGGTCAACCCCATGTAAGTTATGGGGCAGTAACAGAACACTTTTCAAAACGTGTTTTTCAGCCCGAAATAAACGCGTTTTTTCAGACAACTGAATCCCCATGTAACAGCAAGGCTCAGAGGAGCCCACACACTCAGCTCTTAACCCCAGTGTGCAGAAAGGGTCAAAACGTGTTTTTCAGCAGAAATAAACATGTTTCTGCAAGTTTGGTCAACCCCATGTAAGTTATGGGGCAGTAACAGAACACTTTTCAAAACGTGTTTTTCAGCCCGAAATAAACGCGTTTTTTCAGACAACTGAATCACCATGTAACAGCAAGGCTCAGAGGAGCCCACACACTCAGCTCTTAACCCCTGTGTGCAGGAAGGGTCAAAACGTGTTTTTCAGCAGAAATAAACATGTTTCTGCAAGTTTGGTCAACCCCATGTAAGTTATGGGGCAGTAACAGCACACTTTTCAAAACGTGTTTTTCAGCCCGAAATAAACGCGTTTTTTCAGACAACTGAATCCCCATGCAACAGCAAGGCTCAGAAGAGCCCACACACTCAGCTCTTAACCCCAGTGTGCAGAAAGAGTCAAAACGTGTTTTTCAGCAGAAATAAACATGTTTCTGCAAGTTTGGTCAACCCCATGTAAGTTATGGGGCAGTAACAGAACACTTTTCAAAACGTGTTTTTCAGCCCGAAATAAACGCGTTTTTTCAGACAACTGAATCCCAATGTAACAGCAAGGCTCAGAGGAGCCCACACACTCAGCTCTTAGCCCCAGTGTGCAGAAAGTGTCAAAACGTGTTTTTCAGCAGAAATAAACATGTTTCTGCAAGTTTGGTCAACCCCATGTAAGTTATGGGACAGTAACAGCACACTTTTCAAAACGTGTTTTTCAGCCCGAAATAAACGCGTTTTTTCAGACAACTGAATCCCCATGTAACAGCAAGGCTCAGAGGATCCCACACACTCCGATCTTAACCCCAGTGTGCAGAAAGGGTCAAAACGTGTTTTTCAGCAGAAATAAACATGTTTCTGCAAGTTTGGTCAACCCCATGTAAGTTATGGGGCAGTAACAGAACACTTTTCAAAACGTGTTTTTCAGCCCGAAATAAACGCGTTTTTTCAGACAACTGAATCCCCATGCAACAGCAAGGCTCAGAAGAGCCCACACACTCAGCTCTTAACCCCAGTGTGCAGAAAGAGTAAAAACGTGTTTTTCAGCAGAAATAAACATGTTTCTGCAATTTTGGTCAACCCCATGTAAGTTATGGGGCAGTAACAGCACACTTTTCAAAACGTGTTTTTCAGCCCGAAATAAACGCGTTTTTTCAGACAACTGAATCCCCATGTAACAGCAAGGCTCAGAGGAGCCCACACACTCAGATCTTAACCCCAGTGTGCAGAAAGGGTCAAAACGTGTTTTTCAGCAGAAATAAACATGTTTCTGCAAGTTTGGTCAACCCCATGTAAGTTATGGGACAGTAACAGCACACTTTTCAAAACGTGTTTTTCAGCCCGAAATAAACGCGTTTTTTCAGACAACTGAATCCCCATGTAACAGCAAGGTTCAGAAGAGCCCACACTCTCAGCTCTTAACCCCAGTGTGCAGGAAGGGTCAAAACGTGTTTTTCAGCAGAAATAAACATGTTTCTGCAAGTTTGGTCAACCCCATGTAAGTTATGGGGCAGTAACAGAACACTTTTCAAAACGTGTTTTTCAGCCCGAAATAAACGCGTTTTTTCAGACAACTGAATCCCCATGCAACAGCAAGGCTCAGAAGAGCCCACACACTCAGCTCTTAACCCCAGTGAGCAGAAAGAGTCAAAACGTGTTTTTCAGCAGAAATAAACATGTTTCTGCAAGTTTGGACAACCCCATGTAAGTTATGGGGCAGTAACAGAACACTTTTCAAAACGTGTTTTTCAGCCCGAAATAAACGCGTTTTTTCAGACAACTGAATCCCCATGTAACAGCAAGGCTCAGAGGAGCCCACACACTCAGCTCTTAACCCCAGTGTGCAGAAAGGGTCAAAACGTGTTTTTCAGCAGAAATAAACATGTTTCTGCAAGTTTGGTCAACCCCATGTAAGTTATGGGGCAGTAACAGAACACTTTTCAAAACGTGTTTTTCAGCCCGAAATAAACGCGTTTTTTCAGACAACTGAATCACCATGTAACAGCAAGGCTCAGAGGAGCCCACACACTCAGCTCTTAACCCCTGTGTGCAGGAAGGGTCAAAACGTGTTTTTCAGCAGAAATAAACATGTTTCTGCAAGTTTGGTCAACCCCATGTAAGTTATGGGGCAGTAACAGCACACTTTTCAAAACGTGTTTTTCAGCCCGAAATAAACGCGTTTTTTCAGACAACTGAATCCCCATGCAACAGCAAGGCTCAGAAGAGCCCACACACTCAGCTCTTAACCCCAGTGTGCAGAAAGAGTCAAAACGTGTTTTTCAGCAGAAATAAACATGTTTCTGCAAGTTTGGTCAACCCCATGTAAGTTATGGGGCAGTAACAGAACACTTTTCAAAACGTGTTTTTCAGCCCGAAATAAACGCGTTTTTTCAGACAACTGAATCCCAATGTAACAGCAAGGCTCAGAGGAGCCCACACACTCAGCTCTTAGCCCCAGTGTGCAGAAAGTGTCAAAACGTGTTTTTCAGCAGAAATAAACATGTTTCTGCAAGTTTGGTCAACCCCATGTAAGTTATGGGACAGTAACAGCACACTTTTCAAAACGTGTTTTTCAGCCCGAAATAAACGCGTTTTTTCAGACAACTGAATCCCCATGTAACAGCAAGGCTCAGAGGATCCCACACACTCCGATCTTAACCCCAGTGTGCAGAAAGGGTCAAAACGTGTTTTTCAGCAGAAATAAACATGTTTCTGCAAGTTTGGTCAACCCCATGTAAGTTATGGGGCAGTAACAGAACACTTTTCAAAACGTGTTTTTCAGCCCGAAATAAACGCGTTTTTTCAGACAACTGAATCCCCATGCAACAGCAAGGCTCAGAAGAGCCCACACACTCAGCTCTTAACCCCAGTGTGCAGAAAGAGTAAAAACGTGTTTTTCAGCAGAAATAAACATGTTTCTGCAATTTTGGTCAACCCCATGTAAGTTATGGGGCAGTAACAGCACACTTTTCAAAACGTGTTTTTCAGCCCGAAATAAACGCGTTTTTTCAGACAACTGAATCCCCATGTAACAGCAAGGCTCAGAGGAGCCCACACACTCAGATCTTAACCCCAGTGTGCAGAAAGGGTCAAAACGTGTTTTTCAGCAGAAATAAACATGTTTCTGCAAGTTTGGTCAACCCCATGTAAGTTATGGGACAGTAACAGCACACTTTTCAAAACGTGTTTTTCAGCCCGAAATAAACGCGTTTTTTCAGACAACTGAATCCCCATGTAACAGCAAGGTTCAGAAGAGCCCACACTCTCAGCTCTTAACCCCAGTGTGCAGGAAGGGTCAAAACGTGTTTTTCAGCAGAAATAAACATGTTTCTGCAAGTTTGGTCAACCCCATGTAAGTTATGGGGCAGTAACAGAACACTTTTCAAAACGTGTTTTTCAGCCCGAAATAAACGCGTTTTTTCAGACAACTGAATCCCCATGCAACAGCAAGGCTCAGAAGAGCCCACACACTCAGCTCTTAACCCCAGTGTGCAGAAAGAGTCAAAACGTGTTTTTCAGCAGAAATAAACATGTTTCTGCAAGTTTGGTCAACCCCATGTAAGTTATGGGGCAGTAACAGAACACTTTTCAAAACGTGTTTTTCAGCCCGAAATAAACGCGTTTTTTCAGACAACTGAATCACCATGTAACAGCAAGGCTCAGAGGAGCCCACACACTCAGCTCTTAACCCCAGTGTGCAGAAAGAGTCAAAACGTGTTTTTCAGCAGAAATAAACATGTTTCTGCAAGTTTGGTCAACCCCATGTAAGTTATGGGGCAGTAACAGAACACTTTTCAAAACGTGTTTTTCAGCCCGAAATAAACGCGTTTTTTCAGACAACTGAATCCCCATGTAACAGCAAGGTTCAGAAGAGCCCACACTCTCAGCTCTTAACCCCAGTGTGCAGGAAGGGTCAAAACGTGTTTTTCAGCAGAAATAAACATGTTTCTGCAAGTTTGGTCAACCCCATGTAAGTTATGGGGCAGTAACAGAACACTTTTCAAAACGTGTTTTTCAGCCCGAAATAAACGCGTTTTTTCAGACAACTGAATCCCCATGCAACAGCAAGGCTCAGAAGAGCCCACACACTCAGCTCTTAACCCCAGTGTGCAGAAAGAGTCAAAACGTGTTTTTCAGCAGAAATAAACATGTTTCTGCAAGTTTGGTCAACCCCATGTAAGTTATGGGGCAGTAACAGAACACTTTTCAAAACGTGTTTTTCAGCCCGAAATAAACGCGTTTTTTCAGACAACTGAATCACCATGTAACAGCAAGGCTCAGAGGAGCCCACACACTCAGCTCTTAACCCCAGTGTGCAGAAAGAGTCAAAACGTGTTTTTCAGCAGAAATAAACATGTTTCTGCAAGTTTGGTCAACCCCATGTAAGTTATGGGGCAGTAACAGAACACTTTTCAAAACGTGTTTTTCAGCCCGAAATAAACGCGTTTTTTCAGACAACTGAATCCCCATGTAACAGCAAGGCTCAGAGGAGCCCACACACTCAGATCTTAACCCCAGTGTGCAGAAAGGGTCAAAACGTGTTTTTCAGCAGAAATAAACATGTTTCTGCAAGTTTGGTCAACCCCATGTAAGTTATGGGACAGTAACAGCACACTTTTCAAAACGTGTTTTTCAGCCCGAAATAAACGCGTTTTTTCAGACAACTGAATCCCCATGCAACAGCAAGGCTCAGAAGAGCCCACACACTCAGCTCTTAACCCCAGTGTGCAGAAAGAGTCAAAACGTGTTTTTCAGCAGAAATAAACATGTTTCTGCAAGTTTGGTCAACCCCATGTAAGTTATGGGGCAGTAACAGAACACTTTTCAAAACGTGTTTTTCAGCCCGAAATAAACGCGTTTTTTCAGACAACTGAATCCCCATGTAACAGCAAGGCTCAGAGGAGCCCACACACTCAGCTCTTAGCCCCAGTGTGCAGAAAGTGTCAAAACGTGTTTTTCAGCAGAAATAAACATGTTTCTGCAAGTTTGGTCAACCCCATGTAAGTTATGGGACAGTAACAGCACACTTTTCAAAACGTGTTTTTCAGCCCGAAATAAACGCGTTTTTTCAGACAACTGAATCCCCATGTAACAGCAAGGCTCAGGGGAGCCCACACACTCAGATCTTAACCCCAGTGTGCAGAAAGGGTCAAAACGTGTTTTTCAGCAGAAATAAACATGTTTCTGCAAGTTTGGTCAACCCCATGTAAGTTATGGGGCAGTAACAGAACACTTTTCAAAACGTGTTTTTCAGCCCGAAATAAACGCGTTTTTTCAGACAACTGAATCCCCATGTAACAGCAAGGCTCAGAAGAGCCCACACACTCAGATCTTAACCCCAGTGTGCAGAAAGGGTCAAAACGTGTTTTTCAGCAGAAATAAACATGTTTCTGCAAGTTTGGTCAACCCCATGTAAGTTATGGGACAGTAACAGCACACTTTTCAAAACGTGTTTTTCAGCCCGAAATAAACGCGTTTTTTCAGACAACTGAATCCCCATGCAACAGCAAGGCTCAGAAGAGCCCACACTCTCAGCTCTTAACCCCAGTGTGCAGGAAGGGTCAAAACGTGTTTTTCAGCAGAAATAAACATGTTTCTGCAAGTTTGGTCAACCCCATGTAAGTTATGGGGCAGTAACAGAACACTTTTCAAAACGTGTTTTTCAGCCCGAAATAAACGCGTTTTTTCAGACAACTGAATCCCCATGCAACAGCAAGGCTCAGAAGAGCCCACACACTCAGCTCTTAACCCCAGTGTGCAGAAAGAGTCAAAACGTGTTTTTCAGCAGAAATAAACATGTTTCTGCAAGTTTGGTCAACCCCATGTAAGTTATGGGGCAGTAACAGAACACTTTTCAAAACGTGTTTTTCAGCCCGAAATAAACGCGTTTTTTCAGACAACTGAATCACCATGTAACAGCAAGGCTCAGAGGAGCCCACACACTCAGCTCTTAACCCCAGTGTGCAGAAAGAGTCAAAACGTGTTTTTCAGCAGAAATAAACATGTTTCTGCAAGTTTGGTCAACCCCATGTAAGTTATGGGGCAGTAACAGAACACTTTTCAAAACGTGTTTTTCAGCCCGAAATAAACGCGTTTTTTCAGACAACTGAATCCCCATGTAACAGCAAGGTTCAGAAGAGCCCACACTCTCAGCTCTTAACCCCAGTGTGCAGGAAGGGTCAAAACGTGTTTTTCAGCAGAAATAAACATGTTTCTGCAAGTTTGGTCAACCCCATGTAAGTTATGGGGCAGTAACAGAACACTTTTCAAAACGTGTTTTTCAGCCCGAAATAAACGCGTTTTGTCAGACAACTGAATCCCCATGCAACAGCAAGGCTCAGAAGAGCCCACACACTCAGCTCTTAACCCCAGTGTGCAGAAAGAGTCAAAACGTGTTTTTCAGCAGAAATAAACATGTTTCTGCAAGTTTGGTCAACCCCATGTAAGTTATGGGGCAGTAACAGAACACTTTTCAAAACGTGTTTTTCAGCCTGAAATAAACGCGTTTTTTCAGACAACTGAATCCCCATGTAACAGCAAGGCTCAGAGGATCCCACACACTCAGATCTTAACCCCAGTGTGCAGAAAGGGTCAAAACGTGTTTTTCAGCAGAAATAAACATATTTCTGCAAGTTTGGTCAACCCCATGTAAGTTATGGGGCAGTAACAGAACACTTTTCAAAACGTGTTTTTCAGCCCGAAATAAACGCGTTTTTTCAGACAACTGAATCCCAATGTAACAGCAAGGCTCAGAGGAGCCCACACACTCAGCTCTTAGCCCCAGTGTGCAGAAAGTGTCAAAACGTGTTTTTCAGCAGAAATAAACATGTTTCTGCAAGTTTGGTCAACCCCATGTAAGTTATGGGACAGTAACAGCACACTTTTCAAAACGTGTTTTTCAGCCCGAAATAAACGCGTTTTTTCAGACAACTGAATCCCCATGTAACAGCAAGGCTCAGAGGAGCCCACACACTCAGATCTTAACCCCAGTGTGCAGAAAGGGTCAAAACGTGTTTTTCAGCAGAAATAAATATGTTTCTGCAAGTTTGGTCAACCCCATGTAAGTTATGGGGCAGTAACAGAACACTTTTCAAAACGTGTTTTTCAGCCCGAAATAAACGCGTTTTTTCAGACAACTGAATCACCATGTAACAGCAAGGCTCAGAGGAGCCCACACACTCAGCTCTTAACCCCAGTGTGCAGGAAGGGTCAAAACGTGTTTTTCAGCAGAAATAAACATGTTTCTGCAAGTTTGGTCAACCCCATGTAAGTTATGGGGCAGTAACAGAACACTTTTCAAAACGTGTTTTTCAGCCCGAAATAAACGCGTTTTTTCAGACAACTGAATCCCCATGCAACAGCAAGGCTCAGAAGAGCCCACACACTCAGCTCTTAACCCCAGTGTGCAGGAAGGGTCAAAACGTGTTTTTCAGCAGAAATAAACATGTTTCTGCAAGTTTGGTCAACCCCATGTAAGTTATGGGGCAGTAACAGAACACTTTTCAAAACGTGTTTTTCAGCCCGAAATAAACGCGTTTTTTCAGACAACTGAATCCCCATGCAACAGCAAGGCTCAGAAGAGCCCACACACTCAGCTCTTAACCCCAGTGTGCAGAAAGAGTCAAAACGTGTTTTTCAGCAGAAATAAACATGTTTCTGCAAGTTTGGTCAACCCCATGTAAGTTATGGGCCAGTAACAGAACACTTTTCAAAACGTGTTTTTCAGCCCGAAATAAACGCGTTTTTTCAGACAACTGAATCCCCATGCAACAGCAAGGCTCAGAAGAGCCCACACACTCAGCTCTTAACCCCAGTGTGCAGAAAGAGTCAAAACGTGTTTTTCAGCAGAAATAAACATGTTTCTGCAAGTTTGGTCAACCCCATGTAAGTTATGGGGCAGTAACAGAACACTTTTCAAAACGTGTTTTTCAGCCCGAAATAAACGCGTTTTTTCAGACAACTGAATCCCAATGTAACAGCAAGGCTCAGAGGAGCCCACACACTCAGCTCTTAGCCCCAGTGTGCAGAAAGTGTCAAAACGTGTTTTTCAGCAGAAATAAACATGTTTCTGCAAGTTTGGTCAACCCCATGTAAGTTATGGGACAGTAACAGCACACTTTTCAAAACGTGTTTTTCAGCCCGAAATAAACACGTTTTTTCAGACAACTGAATCCCCATGTAACAGCAAGGCTCAGAGGAGCCCACACACTCAGATCTTAACCCCAGTGTGCAGAAAGGGTCAAAACGTGTTTTTCAGCAGAAATAAACATGTTTCTGCAAGTTTGGTCAACCCCATGTAAGTTATGGGGCAGTAACAGAACACTTTTCAAAACGTGTTTTTCAGCCCGAAATAAACGCGTTTTTTCAGACAACTGAATCCCCATGCAACAGCAAGGCTCAGAAGAGCCCACACACTCAGCTCTTAACCCCAGTGTGCAGAAAGAGTCAAAACGTGTTTTTCAGCAGAAATAAACATGTTTCTGCAATTTTGGTCAACCCCATGTAAGTTATGGGACAGTAACAGCACACTTTTCAAAACGTGTTTTTCAGCCCGAAATAAACGCGTTTTTTCAGACAACTGAATCCCCATGCAACAGCAAGGCTCAGAAGAGCCCACACACTCAGCTCTTAACCCCAGTGTGCAGAAAGAGTCAAAACGTGTTTTTCAGCAGAAATAAACATGTTTCTGCAAGTTTGGTCAACCCCATGTAAGTTATGGGGCAGTAACAGAACACTTTTCAAAACGTGTTTTTCAGCCCGAAATAAACGCGTTTTTTCAGACAACTGAATCCCAATGTAACAGCAAGGCTCAGAGGAGCCCACACACTCAGCTCTTAGCCCCAGTGTGCAGAAAGTGTCAAAACGTGTTTTTCAGCAGAAATAAACATGTTTCTGCAAGTTTGGTCAACCCCATGTAAGTTATGGGGCAGTAACAGAACACTTTTCAAAACGTGTTTTTCAGCCCGAAATAAACGCGTTTTTTCAGACAACTGAATCCCAATGTAACAGCAAGGCTCAGAGGAGCCCACACACTCAGCTCTTAGCCCCAGTGTGCAGAAAGTGTCAAAACGTGTTTTTCAGCAGAAATAAACATGTTTCTGCAAGTTTGGTCAACCCCATGTAAGTTATGGGGCAGTAACAGAACACTTTTCAAAACGTGTTTTTCAGCCCGAAATAAACGCGTTTTTTCAGACAACTGAATCCCCATGTAACAGCAAGGCTCAGAGGATCCCACACACTCAGATCTTAACCCCAGTGTGCAGAAAGGGTCAAAACGTGTTTTTCAGCAGAAATAAACATGTTTCTGCAAGTTTGGTCAACCCCATGTAAGTTATGGGGCAGTAACAGAACACTTTTCAAAACGTGTTTTTCAGCCCGAAATAAACGCGTTTTTTCAGACAACTGAATCCCCATGCAACAGCAAGGCTCAGAAGAGCCCACACACTCAGCTCTTAACCCCAGTGTGCAGAAAGAGTCAAAACGTGTTTTTCAGCAGAAATAAACATGTTTCTGCAATTTTGGTCAACCCCATGTAAGTTATGGGGCAGTAACAGCACACTTTTCAAAACGTGTTTTTCAGCCCGAAATAAACGCGTTTTTTCAGACAACTGAATCCCCATGTAACAGCAAGGCTCAGAGGAGCCCACACACTCAGATCTTAACCCCAGTGTGCAGAAAGGGTCAAAACGTGTTTTTCAGCAGAAATAAATATGTTTCTGCAAGTTTGGTCAACCCCATGTAAGTTATGGGGCAGTAACAGAATACTTTTCAAAACGTGTTTTTCAGCCCGAAATAAACGCGTTTTTTCAGACAACTGAATCACCATGTAACAGCAAGGCTCAGAGGAGCCCACACACTCAGCTCTTAACCCCAGTGTGCAGGAAGGGTCAAAACGTATTTTTCAGCAGAAATAAACATGTTTCTGCAAGTTTGGTCAACCCCATGTAAGTTATGGGGCAGTAACAGAACACTTTTCAAAACGTGTTTTTCAGCCCGAAATAAACGCGTTTTTTCAGACAACTGAATCCCCATGCAACAGCAAGGCTCAGAAGAGCCCACACACTCAGCTCTTAACCCCAGTGTGCAGGAAGGGTCAAAACGTGTTTTTCAGCAGAAATAAACATGTTTCTGCAAGTTTGGTCAACCCCATGTAAGTTATGGGGCAGTAACAGAACACTTTTCAAAACGTGTTTTTCAGCCCGAAATAAACGCGTTTTTTCAGACAACTGAATCCCCATGCAACAGCAAGGCTCAGAAGAGCCCACACACTCAGCTCTTAACCCCAGTGTGCAGAAAGAGTCAAAACGTGTTTTTCAGCAGAAATAAACATGTTTCTGCAAGTTTGGTCAACCCCATGTAAGTTATGGGGCAGTAACAGAACACTTTTCAAAACGTGTTTTTCAGCCCGAAATAAACGCGTTTTTTCAGACAACTGAATCCCAATGTAACAGCAAGGCTCAGAGGAGCCCACACACTCAGCTCTTAGCCCCAGTGTGCAGAAAGTGTCAAAACGTGTTTTTCAGCAGAAATAAACATGTTTCTGCAAGTTTGGTCAACCCCATGTAAGTTATGGGACAGTAACAGCACACTTTTCAAAACGTGTTTTTCAGCCCGAAATAAACGCGTTTTTTCAGACAACTGAATCCCCATGCAACAGCAAGGCTCAGAAGAGCCCACACACTCAGCTCTTAACCCCAGTGTGCAGGAAGGGTCAAAACGTGTTTTTCAGCAGAAATAAACATGTTTCTGCAAGTTTGGTCAACCCCATGTAAGTTATGGGGCAGTAACAGAACACTTTTCAAAACGTGTTTTTCAGCCCGAAATAAACGCGTTTTTTCAGACAACTGAATCCCCATGCAACAGCAAGGCTCAGAAGAGCCCACACACTCAGCTCTTAACCCCAGTGTGCAGAAAGAGTCAAACCGTGTTTTTCAGCAGAAATAAACATGTTTCTGCAAGTTTGGTCAACCCCATGTAAGTTATGGGGCAGTAACAGAACACTTTTCAAAACGTATTTTTCAGCCCGAAATAAACGCGTTTTTTCAGACAACTGAATCCCAATGTAACAGCAAGGCTCAGAGGAGCCCACACACTCAGCTCTTAGCCCCAGTGTGCAGAAAGTGTCAAAACGTGTTTTTCAGCAGAAATAAACATGTTTCTGCAAGTTTGGTCAACCCCATGTAAGTTATGGGACAGTAACAGCACACTTTTCAAAACGTGTTTTTCAGCCCGAAATAAACACGTTTTTTCAGACAACTGAATCCCCATGTAACAGCAAGGCTCAGAGGAGCCCACACACTCAGATCTTAACCCCAGTGTGCAGAAAGGGTCAAAACGTGTTTTTCAGCAGAAATAAACATGTTTCTGCAAGTTTGGTCAACCCCATGTAAGTTATGGGGCAGTAACAGAACACTTTTCAAAACGTGTTTTTCAGCCCGAAATAAACGCGTTTTTTCAGACAACTGAATCCCCATGCAACAGCAAGGCTCAGAGGAGCCCACACACTCAGATCTTAACCCCAGTGTGCAGAAAGGGTCAAAACGTGTTTTTCAGCAGAAATAAACATGTTTCTGCAAGTTTGGTCAACCCCATGTAAGTTATGGGACAGTAACAGCACACTTTTCAAAACGTGTTTTTCAGCCCGAAATAAACGCGTTTTTTCAGACAACTGAATCCCCATGTAACAGCAAGGTTCAGAAGAGCCCACACTCTCAGCTCTTAACCCCAGTGTGCAGGAAGGGTCAAAACGTGTTTTTCAGCAGAAATAAACATGTTTCTGCAAGTTTGGTCAACCCCATGTAAGTTATGGGGCAGTAACAGAACACTTTTCAAAACGTGTTTTTCAGCCCGAAATAAACGCGTTTTTTCAGACAACTGAATCCCCATGCAACAGCAAGGCTCAGAAGAGCCCACACACTCAGCTCTTAACCCCAGTGTGCAGAAAGAGTCAAAACGTGTTTTTCAGCAGAAATAAACATGTTTCTGCAAGTTTGGTCAACCCCATGTAAGTTATGGGGCAGTAACAGAACACTTTTCAAAACGTGTTTTTCAGCCCGAAATAAACGCGTTTTTTCAGACAACTGAATCACCATGTAACAGCAAGGCTCAGAGGAGCCCACACACTCAGCTCTTAACCCCAGTGTGCAGAAAGAGTCAAAACGTGTTTTTCAGCAGAAATAAACATGTTTCTGCAAGTTTGGTCAACCCCATGTAAGTTATGGGGCAGTAACAGAACACTTTTCAAAACGTGTTTTTCAGCCCGAAATAAACGCGTTTTTTCAGACAACTGAATCCCCATGTAACAGCAAGGTTCAGAAGAGCCCACACTCTCAGCTCTTAACCCCAGTGTGCAGGAAGGGTCAAAACGTGTTTTTCAGTAGAAATAAACATGTTTCTGCAAGTTTGGTCAACCCCATGTAAGTTATGGGGCAGTAACAGAACACTTTTCAAAACGTGTTTTTCAGCCCGAAATAAACGCGTTTTTTCAGACAACTGAATCCCCATGCAACAGCAAGGCTCAGAAGAGCCCACACACTCAGCTCTTAACCCCAGTGTGCAGAAAGAGTCAAAACGTGTTTTTCAGCAGAAATAAACATGTTTCTGCAAGTTTGGTCAACCCCATGTAAGTTATGGGGCAGTAACAGAACACTTTTCAAAACGTGTTTTTCAGCCCGAAATAAACGCGTTTTTTCAGACAACTGAATCACCATGTAACAGCAAGGCTCAGAGGAGCCCACACACTCAGCTCTTAACCCCAGTGTGCAGAAAGAGTCAAAACGTGTTTTTCAGCAGAAATAAACATGTTTCTGCAAGTTTGGTCAACCCCATGTAAGTTATGGGGCAGTAACAGAACACTTTTCAAAACGTGTTTTTCAGCCCGAAATAAACGCGTTTTTTCAGACAACTGAATCCCCATGTAACAGCAAGGCTCAGAGGAGCCCACACACTCAGATCTTAACCCCAGTGTGCAGAAAGGGTCAAAACGTGTTTTTCAGCAGAAATAAACATGTTTCTGCAAGTTTGGTCAACCCCATGTAAGTTATGGGACAGTAACAGCACACTTTTCAAAACGTGTTTTTCAGCCCGAAATAAACGCGTTTTTTCAGACAACTGAATCCCCATGCAACAGCAAGGCTCAGAAGAGCCCACACACTCAGCTCTTAACCCCAGTGTGCAGAAAGAGTCAAAACGTGTTTTTCAGCAGAAATAAACATGTTTCTGCAAGTTTGGTCAACCCCATGTAAGTTATGGGGCAGTAACAGAACACTTTTCAAAACGTGTTTTTCAGCCCGAAATAAACGCGTTTTTTCAGACAACTGAATCCCAATGTAACAGCAAGGCTCAGAGGAGCCCACACACTCAGCTCTTAGCCCCAGTGTGCAGAAAGTGTCAAAACGTGTTTTTCAGCAGAAATAAACATGTTTCTGCAAGTTTGGTCAACCCCATGTAAGTTATGGGACAGTAACAGCACACTTTTCAAAACGTGTTTTTCAGCCCGAAATAAACGCGTTTTTTCAGACAACTGAATCCCCATGTAACAGCAAGGCTCAGAGGAGCCCACACACTCAGATCTTAACCCCAGTGTGCAGAAAGGGTCAAAACGTGTTTTTCAGCAGAAATAAACATGTTTCTGCAAGTTTGGTCAACCCCATGTAAGTTATGGGGCAGTAACAGCACACTTTTCAAAACGTGTTTTTCAGCCCGAAATAAACGCGTTTTTTCAGACAACTGAATCCTCATGTAACAGCAAGGCTCAGAAGAGCCCACACACTCAGATCTTAACCCCAGTGTGCAGAAAGGGTCAAAACGTGTTTTTCAGCAGAAATAAACATGTTTCTGCAAGTTTGGTCAACCCCATGTAAGTTATGGGACAGTAACAGCACACTTTTCAAAACGTGTTTTTCAGCCCGAAATAAACGCGTTTTTTCAGACAACTGAATCCCCATGCAACAGCAAGGCTCAGAAGAGCCCACACACTCAGCTCTTAACCCCAGTGTGCAGAAAGAGTCAAAACGTGTTTTTCAGCAGAAATAAACATGTTTCTGCAAGTTTGGTCAACCCCATGTAAGTTATGGGGCAGTAACAGAACACTTTTCAAAACGTGTTTTTCAGCCCGAAATAAACGCGTTTTTTCAGACAACTGAATCCCAATGTAACAGCAAGGCTCAGAGGAGCCCACACACTCAGCTCTTAGCCCCAGTGTGCAGAAAGTGTCAAAACGTGTTTTTCAGCAGAAATAAACATGTTTCTGCAAGTTTGGTCAACCCCATGTAAGTTATGGGACAGTAACAGCACACTTTTCAAAACGTGTTTTTCAGCCCGAAATAAACGCGTTTTTTCAGACAACTGAATCCCCATGTAACAGCAAGGCTCAGAGGAGCCCACACACTCAGATCTTAACCCCAGTGTGCAGAAAGGGTCAAAACGTGTTTTTCAGCAGAAATAAACATGTTTCTGCAAGTTTGGTCAACCCCATGTAAGTTATGGGGCAGTAACAGAACACTTTTCAAAACGTGTTTTTCAGCCCGAAATAAACGCGTTTTTTCAGACAACTGAATCCCCATGTAACAGCAAGGCTCAGAGGAGCCCACACACTCAGCTCTTAACCCCAGTGTGCAGAAAGGGTCAAAACGTGTTTTTCAGCAGAAATAAACATGTTTCTGCAAGTTTGGTCAACCCCATGTAAGTTATGGGGCAGTAACAGAACACTTTTCAAAACGTGTTTTTCAGCCCGAAAAAAACGCGTTTTTTCAGACAACTGAATCCCCATGTAACAGCAAGGCTCAGAGGAGCCCACACACTCAGCTCTTAACCCCAGTGTGCAGAAAGGGTCAAAACGTGTTTTTCAGCAGAAATAAACATGTTTCTGCAAGTTTGGTCAACCCCATGTAAGTTATGGGGCAGTAACAGAACACTTTTCAAAACGTGTTTTTCAGCCCGAAATAAACGCGTTTTTTCAGACAACTGAATCACCATGTAACAGCAAGGCTCAGAGGAGCCCACACACTCAGCTCTTAACCCCAGTGTGCAGGAAGGGTCAAAACGTGTTTTTCAGCAGAAATAAACATGTTTCTGCAAGTTTGGTCAACCCCATGTAAGTTATGGGGCAGTAACAGAACACTTTTCAAAACGTGTTTTTCAGCCCGAAATAAACGCGTTTTTTCAGACAACTGAATCCCCATGCAACAGCAAGGCTCAGAAGAGCCCACACACTCAGCTCTTAACCCCAGTGTGCAGAAAGAGTCAAAACGTGTTTTTCAGCAGAAATAAACATGTTTCTGCAAGTTTGGTCAACCCCATGTAAGTTATGGGGCAGTAACAGAACACTTTTCAAAACGTGTTTTTCAGCCCGAAATAAACGCGTTTTTTCAGACAACTGAATCCCAATGTAACAGCAAGGCTCAAAGGAGCCCACACACTCAGCTCTTAGCCCCAGTGTGCAGAAAGTGTCAAAACGTGTTTTTCAGCAGAAATAAACATGTTTCTGCAAGTTTGGTCAACCCCATGTAAGTTATGGGACAGTAACAGCACACTTTTCAAAACGTGTTTTTCAGCCCGAAATAAACGCGTTTTTTCAGACAACTGAATCCCCATGTAACAGCAAGGCTCAGAGGAGCCCACACACTCAGATCTTAACCCCAGTGTGCAGAAAGGGTCAAAACGTGTTTTTCAGCAGAAATAAACATGTTTCTGCAATTTTGGTCAACCCCATGTAAGTTATGGGGCAGTAACAGCACACTTTTCAAAACGTGTTTTTCAGCCCGAAATAAACGCGTTTTTTCAGACAACTGAATCCCCATGTAACAGCAAGGCTCAGAGGAGCCCACACACTCAGATCTTAACCCCAGTGTGCAGAAAGGGTCAAAACGTGTTTTTCAGCAGAAATAAACATGTTTCTGCAAGTTTGGTCAACCCCATGTAAGTTATAGGACAGTAACAGCACACTTTTCAAAACGTGTTTTTCAGCCCGAAATAAACGCGTTTTTTCAGACAACTGAATCCCCATGCAACAGCAAGGCTCAGAAGAGCCCACACACTCAGCTCTTAACCCCAGTGTGCAGAAAGAGTCAAAACGTGTTTTTCAGCAGAAATAAACATGTTTCCGCAATTTTGGTCAACCCCATGTAAGTTATGGGGCAGTAACAGCACACTTTTCAAAACGTGTTTTTCAGCCCGAAATAAACGCGTTTTTTCAGACAACTGAATCCCCATGTAACAGCAAGGCTCAGAGGAGCCCACACACTCAGATCTTAACCCCAGTGTGCAGAAAGGGTCAAAACGTGTTTTTCAGCAGAAATAAATATGTTTCTGCAAGTTTGGTCAACCCCATGTAAGTTATGGGGCAGTAACAGAACACTTTTCAAAACGTGTTTTTCAGCCCGAAATAAACGCGTTTTTTCAGACAACTGAATCACCATGTAACAGCAAGGCTCAGAGGAGCCCACACACTCAGCTCTTAACCCCAGTGTGCAGGAAGGGTCAAAACGTGTTTTTCAGCAGAAATAAACATGTTTCTGCAAGTTTGGTCAACCCCATGTAAGTTATGGGGCAGTAACAGAACACTTTTCAAAACGTGTTTTTCAGCCCGAAATAAACGCGTTTTTTCAGACAACTGAATCCCCATGCAACAGCAAGGCTCAGAAGAGCCCACACACTCAGCTCTTAACCCCAGTGTGCAGAAAGAGTCAAAACGTGTTTTTCAGCAGAAATAAACATGTTTCTGCAATTTTGGTCAAGCCCATGTAAGTTATGGGGCAGTAACAGCACACTTTTCAAAACGTGTTTTTCAGCCCGAAATAAACGCGTTTTTTCAGACAACTGAATCCCCATGTAACAGCAAGGCTCAGAGGAGCCCACACACTCAGATCTTAACCCCAGTGTGCAGAAAGGGTCAAAACGTGTTTTTCAGCAGAAATAAACATGTTTCTGCAAGTTTGGTCAACCCCATGTAAGTTATGGGACAGTAACAGCACACTTTTCAAAACGTGTTTTTCAGCCCGAAATAAACGCGTTTTTTCAGACAACTGAATCCCCATGCAACAGCAAGGCTCAGAAGAGCCCACACACTCAGCTCTTAACCCCAGTGTGCAGAAAGAGTCAAAACGTGTTTTTCAGCAGAAATAAACATGTTTCTGCAAGTTTGGTCAACCCCATGTAAGTTATGGGGCAGTAACAGAACACTTTTCAAAACGTGTTTTTCAGCCCGAAATAAACGCGTTTTTTCAGACAACTGAATCCCAATGTAACAGCAAGGCTCAGAGGAGCCCACACACTCAGCTCTTAGCCCCAGTGTGCAGAAAGTGTCAAAACGTGTTTTTCAGCAGAAATAAACATGTTTCTGCAAGTTTGGTCAACCCCATGTAAGTTATGGGACAGTAACAGCACACTTTTCAAAACGTGTTTTTCAGCCCGAAATAAACGCGTTTTTTCAGACAACTGAATCCCCATGTAACAGCAAGGCTCAGAGGAGCCCACACACTCAGATCTTAACCCCAGTGTGCAGAAAGGGTCAAAACGTGTTTTTCAGCAGAAATAAACATGTTTCTGCAAGTTTGGTCAACCCCATGTAAGTTATAGGACAGTAACAGCACACTTTTCAAAACGTGTTTTTCATCCCGAAATAAACGCGTTTTTTCAGACAACTGAATCCCCATGCAACAGCAAGGCTCAGAAGAGCCCACACACTCAGCTCTTAACCCCAGTGTGCAGAAAGAGTCAAAACGTGTTTTTCAGCAGAAATAAACATGTTTCTGCAATTTTGGTCAACCCCATGTAAGTTATGGGGCAGTAACAGCACACTTTTCAAAACGTGTTTTTCAGCCCGAAATAAACGCGTTTTTTCAGACAACTGAATCCCCATGTAACAGCAAGGCTCAGAGGAGCCCACACACTCAGATCTTAACCCCAGTGTGCAGAAAGGGTCAAAACGTGTTTTTCAGCAGAAATAAACATGTTTCTGCAAGTTTGGTCAACCCCATGTAAGTTATAGGACAGTAACAGCACACTTTTCAAAACGTGTTTTTCAGCCCGAAATAAACGCGTTTTTTCAGACAACTGAATCCCCATGCAACAGCAAGGCTCAGAAGAGCCCACACACTCAGCTCTTAACCCCAGTGTGCAGAAAGAGTCAAAACGTGTTTTTCAGCAGAAATAAACATGTTTCTGCAAGTTTGGTCAACCCCATGTAAGTTATGGGGCAGTAACAGAACACTTTTCAAAACGTGTTTTTCAGCCCGAAATAAACGCGTTTTTTCAGACAACTGAATCCCAATGTAACAGCAAGGCTCAGAGGAGCCCACACACTCAGCTCTTAGCCCCAGTGTGCAGAAAGTGTCAAAACGTGTTTTTCAGCAGAAATAAACATGTTTCTGCAAGTTTGGTCAACCCCATGTAAGTTATGGGGCAGTAACAGAACACTTTTCAAAACGTGTTTTTCAGCCCGAAATAAACGCGTTTTTTCAGACAACTGAATCCCCATGCAACAGCAAGGCTCAGAAGAGCCCACACACTCAGCTCTTAACCCCAGTGTGCAGAAAGAGTCAAAACGTGTTTTTCAGCAGAAATAAACATGTTTCTGCAAGTTTGGTCAACCCCATGTAAGTTATGGGGCAGTAACAGAACACTTTTCAAAACGTGTTTTTCAGCCCGAAATAAACGCGTTTTTTCAGACAACTGAATCCCAATGTAACAGCAAGGCTCAGAGGAGCCCACACACTCAACTCTTAGCCCCAGTGTGCAGAAAGTGTCAAAACGTGTTTTTCAGCAGAAATAAACATGTTTCTGCAAGTTTGGTCAACCCCATGTAAGTTATGGGACAGTAACAGCACACTTTTCAAAACGTGTTTTTCAGCCCGAAATAAACGCGTTTTTTCAGACAACTGAATCCCCATGTAACAGCAAGGCTCAGAGGAGCCCACACACTCAGCTCTTAACCCCAGTGTGCAGGAAGGGTCAAAACGTGTTTTTCAGCAGAAATAAACATGTTTCTGCAAGTTTGGTCAACCCCATGTAAGTTATGGGGCAGTAACAGAACACTTTTCAAAACGTGTTTTTCAGCCCGAAATAAACGCGTTTTTTCAGACAACTGAATCCCCATGCAACAGCAAGGCTCAGAAGAGCCCACACACTCAGCTCTTAACCCCAGTGTGCAGGAAGGGTCAAAACGTGTTTTTCAGCAGAAATAAACATGTTTCTGCAAGTTTGGTCAACCCCATGTAAGTTATGGGGCAGTAACAGAACACTTTTCAAAACGTGTTTTTCAGCCCGAAATAAACGCGTTTTTTCAGACAACTGAATCCCCATGCAACAGCAAGGCTCAGAAGAGCCCACACACTCAGCTCTTAACCCCAGTGTGCAGAAAGAGTCAAAACGTGTTTTTCAGCAGAAATAAACATGTTTCTGCAAGTTTGGTCAACCCCATGTAAGTTATGGGCCAGTAACAGAACACTTTTCAAAACGTGTTTTTCAGCCCAAAATAAACGCGTTTTTTCAGACAACTGAATCCCCATGCAACAGCAAGGCTCAGAAGAGCCCACACACTCAGCTCTTAACCCCAGTGTGCAGAAAGAGTCAAAACGTGTTTTTCAGCAGAAATAAACATGTTTCTGCAAGTTTGGTCAACCCCATGTAAGTTATGGGGCAGTAACAGAACACTTTTCAAAACGTGTTTTTCAGCCCGAAATAAACGCGTTTTTTCAGACAACTGAATCCCAATGTAACAGCAAGGCTCAGAGGAGCCCACACACTCAGCTCTTAGCCCCAGTGTGCAGAAAGTGTCAAAACGTGTTTTTCAGCAGAAATAAACATGTTTCTGCAATTTTGGTCAAGCCCATGTAAGTTATGGGGCAGTAACAGCACACTTTTCAAAACGTGTTTTTCAGCCCGAAATAAACGCGTTTTTTCAGACAACTGAATCCCCATGTAACAGCAAGGCTCAGAGGAGCCCACACACTCAGATCTTAACCCCAGTGTGCAGAAAGGGTCAAAACGTGTTTTTCAGCAGAAATAAACATGTTTCTGCAAGTTTGGTCAACCCCATGTAAGTTATGGGACAGTAACAGCACACTTTTCAAAACGTGTTTTTCAGCCCGAAATAAACGCGTTTTTTCAGACAACTGAATCCCCATGCAACAGCAAGGCTCAGAAGAGCCCACACACTCAGCTCTTAACCCCAGTGTGCAGAAAGAGTCAAAACGTGTTTTTCAGCAGAAATAAACATGTTTCTGCAAGTTTGGTCAACCCCATGTAAGTTATGGGGCAGTAACAGAACACTTTTCAAAACGTGTTTTTCAGCCCGAAATAAACGAGTTTTTTCAGACAACTGAATCCCAATGTAACAGCAAGGCTCAGAGGAGCCCACACACTCAGCTCTTAGCCCCAGTGTGCAGAAAGTGTCAAAACGTGTTTTTCAGCAGAAATAAACATGTTTCTGCAAGTTTGGTCAACCCCATGTAAGTTATGGGACAGTAACAGCACACTTTTCAAAACGTGTTTTTCAGCCCGAAATAAACGCGTTTTTTCAGACAACTGAATCCCCATGTAACAGCAAGGCTCAGAGGAGCCCACACACTCAGATCTTAACCCCAGTGTGCAGAAAGGGTCAAAACGTGTTTTTCAGCAGAAATAAACATGTTTCTGCAAGTTTGGTCAACCCCATGTAAGTTATAGGACAGTAACAGCACACTTTTCAAAACGTGTTTTTCATCCCGAAATAAACGCGTTTTTTCAGACAACTGAATCCCCATGCAACAGCAAGGCTCAGAAGAGCCCACACACTCAGCTCTTAACCCCAGTGTGCAGAAAGAGTCAAAACGTGTTTTTCAGCAGAAATAAACATGTTTCTGCAATTTTGGTCAACCCCATGTAAGTTATGGGGCAGTAACAGCACACTTTTCAAAACGTGTTTTTCAGCCCGAAATAAACGCGTTTTTTCAGACAACTGAATCCCCATGCAACAGCAAGGCTCAGAAGAGCCCACACACTCAGCTCTTAACCCCAGTGTGCAGAAAGAGTCAAAACGTGTTTTTCAGCAGAAATAAACATGTTTCTGCAAGTTTGGTCAACCCCATGTAAGTTATGGGGCAGTAACAGAACACTTTTCAAAACGTGTTTTTCAGCCCGAAATAAACGCGTTTTTTCAGACAACTGAATCCCAATGTAACAGCAAGGCTCAGAGGAGCCCACACACTCAGCTCTTAGCCCCAGTGTGCAGAAAGTGTCAAAACGTGTTTTTCAGCAGAAATAAACATGTTTCTGCAAGTTTGGTCAACCCCATGTAAGTTATGGGGCAGTAACAGAACACTTTTCAAAACGTGTTTTTCAGCCCGAAATAAACGCGTTTTTTCAGACAACTGAATCCCCATGCAACAGCAAGGCTCAGAAGAGCCCACACACTCAGCTCTTAACCCCAGTGTGCAGAAAGAGTCAAAACGTGTTTTTCAGCAGAAATAAACATGTTTCTGCAAGTTTGGTCAACCCCATGTAAGTTATGGGGCAGTAACAGAACACTTTTCAAAACGTGTTTTTCAGCCCGAAATAAACGCGTTTTTTCAGACAACTGAATCCCAATGTAACAGCAAGGCTCAGAGGAGCCCACACACTCAGCTCTTAGCCCCAGTGTGCAGAAAGTGTCAAAACGTGTTTTTCAGCAGAAATAAACATGTTTCTGCAAGTTTGGTCAACCCCATGTAAGTTATGGGACAGTAACAGCACACTTTTCAAAACGTGTTTTTCAGCCCGAAATAAACGCGTTTTTTCAGACAACTGAATCCCCATGTAACAGCAAGGCTCAGAGGAGCCCACACACTCAGCTCTTAACCCCAGTGTGCAGGAAGGGTCAAAACGTGTTTTTCAGCAGAAATAAACATGTTTCTGCAAGTTTGGTCAACCCCATGTAAGTTATGGGGCAGTAACAGAACACTTTTCAAAACGTGTTTTTCAGCCCGAAATAAACGCGTTTTTTCAGACAACTGAATCCCCATGCAACAGCAAGGCTCAGAAGAGCCCACACACTCAGCTCTTAACCCCAGTGTGCAGGAAGGGTCAAAACGTGTTTTTCAGCAGAAATAAACATGTTTCTGCAAGTTTGGTCAACCCCATGTAAGTTATGGGGCAGTAACAGAACACTTTTCAAAACGTGTTTTTCAGCCCGAAATAAACGCGTTTTTTCAGACAACTGAATCCCCATGCAACAGCAAGGCTCAGAAGAGCCCACACACTCAGCTCTTAACCCCAGTGTGCAGAAAGAGTCAAAACGTGTTTTTCAGCAGAAATAAACATGTTTCTGCAAGTTTGGTCAACCCCATGTAAGTTATGGGCCAGTAACAGAACACTTTTCAAAACGTGTTTTTCAGCCCAAAATAAACGCGTTTTTTCAGACAACTGAATCCCAATGTAACAGCAAGGCTCAGAGGAGCCCACACACTCAGCTCTTAGCCCCAGTGTGCAGAAAGTGTCAAAACGTGTTTTTCAGCAGAAATAAACATGTTTCTGCAAGTTTGGTCAACCCCATGTAAGTTATGGGACAGTAACAGCACACTTTTCAAAACGTGTTTTTCAGCCCGAAATAAACACGTTTTTTCAGACAACTGAATCCCCATGTAACAGCAAGGCTCAGAGGAGCCCACACACTCAGATCTTAACCCCAGTGTGCAGAAAGGGTCAAAACGTGTTTTTCAGCAGAAATAAACATGTTTCTGCAAGTTTGGTCAACCCCATGTAAGTTATGGGGCAGTAACAGAACACTTTTCAAAACGTGTTTTTCAGCCCGAAATAAACGCGTTTTTTCAGACAACTGAATCCCAATGTAACAGCAAGGCTCAGAGGAGCCCACACACTCAGCTCTTAGCCCCAGTGTGCAGAAAGTGTCAAAACGTGTTTTTCAGCAGAAATAAACATGTTTCTGCAAGTTTGGTCAACCCCATGTAAGTTATGGGGCAGTAACAGAACACTTTTCAAAACGTGTTTTTCAGCCCGAAATAAACGCGTTTTTTCAGACAACTGAATCCCCATGTAACAGCAAGGTTCAGAAGAGCCCACACTCTCAGCTCTTAACCCCAGTGTGCAGGAAGGGTCAAAACGTGTTTTTCAGCAGAAATAAACATGTTTCTGCAAGTTTGGTCAACCCCATGTAAGTTATGGGGCAGTAACAGAACACTTTTCAAAACGTGTTTTTCAGCCCGAAATAAACGCGTTTTTTCAGACAACTGAATCCCCATGCAACAGCAAGGCTCAGAAGAGCCCACACACTCAGCTCTTAACCCCAGTGTGCAGAAAGAGTCAAGACGTGTTTTTCAGCAGAAATAAACATGTTTCTGCAAGTTTGGTCAACCCCATGTAAGTTATGGGGCAGTAACAGAACACTTTTCAAAACGTGTTTTTCAGCCCGAAATAAACGCGTTTTTTCAGACAACTGAATCACCATGTAACAGCAAGGCTCAGAGGAGCCCACACACTCAGCTCTTAACCCCAGTGTGCAGAAAGAGTCAAAACGTGTTTTTCAGCAGAAATAAACATGTTTCTGCAAGTTTGGTCAACCCCATGTAAGTTATGGGGCAGTAACAGAACACTTTTCAAAACGTGTTTTTCAGCCCGAAATAAACGCGTTTTTTCAGACAACTGAATCCCCATGTAACAGCAAGGTTCAGAAGAGCCCACACTCTCAGCTCTTAACCCCAGTGTGCAGGAAGGGTCAAAACGTGTTTTTCAGCAGAAATAAACATGTTTCTGCAAGTTTGGTCAACCCCATGTAAGTTATGGGGCAGTAACAGAACACTTTTCAAAACGTGTTTTTCAGCCCGAAATAAACGCGTTTTTTCAGACAACTGAATCCCCATGCAACAGCAAGGCTCAGAAGAGCCCACACACTCAGCTCTTAACCCCAGTGTGCAGAAAGAGTCAAAACGTGTTTTTCAGCAGAAATAAACATGTTTCTGCAAGTTTGGTCAACCCCATGTAAGTTATGGGGCAGTAACAGAACACTTTTCAAAACGTGTTTTTCAGCCCGAAATAAACGCGTTTTTTCAGACAACTGAATCCCCATGTAACAGCAAGGCTCAGAGGATCCCACACACTCAGATCTTAACCCCAGTGTGCAGAAAGGGTCAAAACGTGTTTTTCAGCAGAAATAAACATGTTTCTGCAAGTTTGGTCAACCCCATGTAAGTTATGGGGCAGTAACAGAACACTTTTCAAAACGTGTTTTTCAGCCCGAAATAAACGCGTTTTTTCAGACAACTGAATCCCCATGCAACAGCAAGGCTCAGAAGAGCCCACACACTCAGCTCTTAACCCCAGTGTGCAGAAAGAGTCAAAACGTGTTTTTCAGCAGAAATAAACATGTTTCTGCAATTTTGGTCAACCCCATGTAAGTTATGGGGCAGTAACAGCACACTTTTCAAAACGTGTTTTTCAGCCCGAAATAAACGCGTTTTTTCAGACAACTGAATCCCCATGTAACAGCAAGGCTCAGAGGAGCCCACACACTCAGATCTTAACCCCAGTGTGCAGAAAGGGTCAAAACGTGTTTTTCAGCAGAAATAAATATGTTTCTGCAAGTTTGGTCAACCCCATGTAAGTTATGGGGCAGTAACAGAACACTTTTCAAAACGTGTTTTTCAGCCCGAAATAAACGCGTTTTTTCAGACAACTGAATCACCATGTAACAGCAAGGCTCAGAGGAGCCCACACACTCAGCTCTTAACCCCAGTGTGCAGGAAGGGTCAAAACGTGTTTTTCAGCAGAAATAAACATGTTTCTGCAAGTTTGGTCAACCCCATGTAAGTTATGGGGCAGTAACAGAACACTTTTCAAAACGTGTTTTTCAGCCCGAAATAAACGCGTTTTTTCAGACAACTGAATCCCCATGCAACAGCAAGGCTCAGAAGAGCCCACACACTCCGCTCTTAACCCCAGTGTGCAGGAAGGGTCAAAACGTGTTTTTCAGCAGAAATAAACATGTTTCTGCAAGTTTGGTCAACCCCATGTAAGTTATGGGACAGTAACAGCACACTTTTCAAAACGTGTTTTTCAGCCCGAAATAAACGCGTTTTTTCAGACAACTGAATCCCCATGCAACAGCAAGGCTCAGAAGAGCCCACACACTCAGCTCTTAACCCCAGTGTGCAGAAAGAGTCAAAACGTGTTTTTCAGCAGAAATAAACATGTTTCTGCAAGTTTGGTCAACCCCATGTAAGTTATGGGGCAGTAACAGAACACTTTTCAAAACGTGTTTTTCAGCCCGAAATAAACGCGTTTTTTCAGACAACTGAATCCCAATGTAACAGCAAGGCTCAGAGGAGCCCACACACTCAGCTCTTAGCCCCAGTGTGCAGAAAGTGTCAAAACGTGTTTTTCAGCAGAAATAAACATGTTTCTGCAAGTTTGGTCAACCCCATGTAAGTTATGGGGCAGTAACAGAACACTTTTCAAAACGTGTTTTTCAGCCCGAAATAAACGCGTTTTTTCAGACAACTGAATCCCCATGTAACAGCAAGGTTCAGAAGAGCCCACACTCTCAGCTCTTAACCCCAGTGTGCAGGAAGGGTCAAAACGTGTTTTTCAGCAGAAATAAACATGTTTCTGCAAGTTTGGTCAACCCCATGTAAGTTATGGGGCAGTAACAGAACACTTTTCAAAACGTGTTTTTCAGCCCGAAATAAACGCGTTTTTTCAGACAACTGAATCCCCATGCAACAGCAAGGCTCAGAAGAGCCCACACACTCAGCTCTTAACCCCAGTGTGCAGAAAGAGTCAAAACGTGTTTTTCAGCAGAAATAAACATGTTTCTGCAAGTTTGGTCAACCCCATGTAAGTTATGGGGCAGTAACAGAACACTTTTCAAAACGTGTTTTTCAGCCCGAAATAAACGCGTTTTTTCAGACAACTGAATCACCATGTAACAGCAAGGCTCAGAGGAGCCCACACACTCAGCTCTTAACCCCAGTGTGCAGAAAGAGTCAAAACGTGTTTTTCAGCAGAAATAAACATGTTTCTGCAAGTTTGGTCAACCCCATGTAAGTTATGGGGCAGTAACAGAACACTTTTCAGAACGTGTTTTTCAGCCCGAAATAAACGCGTTTTTTCAGACAACTGAATCCCCATGTAACAGCAAGGTTCAGAAGAGCCCACACTCTCAGCTCTTAACCCCAGTGTGCAGGAAGGGTCAAAACGTGTTTTTCAGCAGAAATAAACATGTTTCTGCAAGTTTGGTCAACCCCATGTAAGTTATGGGGCAGTAACAGAACACTTTTCAAAACGTGTTTTTCAGCCCGAAATAAACGCGTTTTTTCAGACAACTGAATCCCCATGCAACAGCAAGGCTCAGAAGAGCCCACACACTCAGCTCTTAACCCCAGTGTGCAGAAAGAGTCAAAACGTGTTTTTCAGCAGAAATAAACATGTTTCTGCAAGTTTGGTCAACCCCATGTAAGTTATGGGGCAGTAACAGAACACTTTTCAAAACGTGTTTTTCAGCCCGAAATAAACGCGTTTTTTCAGACAACTGAATCCCCATGTAACAGCAAGGCTCAGAGGATCCCACACACTCAGATCTTAACCCCAGTGTGCAGAAAGGGTCAAAACGTGTTTTTCAGCAGAAATAAACATGTTTCTGCAAGTTTGGTCAACCCCATGTAAGTTATGGGGCAGTAACAGAACACTTTTCAAAACGTGTTTTTCAGCCCGAAATAAACGCGTTTTTTCAGACAACTGAATCCCCATGCAACAGCAAGGCTCAGAAGAGCCCACACACTCAGCTCTTAACCCCAGTGTGCAGAAAGAGTCAAAACGTGTTTTTCAGCAGAAATAAACATGTTTCTGCAATTTTGGTCAACCCCATGTAAGTTATGGGGCAGTAACAGCACACTTTTCAAAACGTGTTTTTCAGCCCGAAATAAACGCGTTTTTTCAGACAACTGAATCCCCATGTAACAGCAAGGCTCAGAGGAGCCCACACACTCAGATCTTAACCCCAGTGTGCAGAAAGGGTCAAAACGTGTTTTTCAGCAGAAATAAATATGTTTCTGCAAGTTTGGTCAACCCCATGTAAGTTATGGGGCAGTAACAGAACACTTTTCAAAACGTGTTTTTCAGCCCGAAATAAAAGCGTTTTTTCAGACAACTGAATCACCATGTAACAGCAAGGCTCAGAGGAGCCCACACACTCAGCTCTTAACCCCAGTGTGCAGGAAGGGTCAAAACGTGTTTTTCAGCAGAAATAAACATGTTTCTGCAAGTTTGGTCAACCCCATGTAAGTTATGGGGCAGTAACAGAACACTTTTCAAAACGTGTTTTTCAGCCCGAAATAAACGCGTTTTTTCAGACAACTGAATCACCATGTAACAGCAAGGCTCAGAGGAGCCCACACACTCAGCTCTTAACCCCAGTGTGCAGGAAGGGTCAAAACGTGTTTTTCAGCAGAAATAAACATGTTTCTGCAAGTTTGGTCAACCCCATGTAAGTTATGGGGCAGTAACAGAACACTTTTCAAAACGTGTTTTTCAGCCCGAAATAAACGCGTTTTTTCAGACAACTGAATCCCCATGCAACAGCAAGGCTCAGAAGAGCCCACACACTCAGCTCTTAACCCCAGTGTGCAGGAAGGGTCAAAACGTGTTTTTCAGCAGAAATAAACATGTTTCTGCAAGTTTGGTCAACCCCATGTAAGTTATGGGGCAGTAACAGAACACTTTTCAAAACGTGTTTTTCAGCCCGAAATAAACGCGTTTTTTCAGACAACTGAATCCCCATGCAACAGCAAGGCTCAGAAGAGCCCACACACTCAGCTCTTAACCCCAGTGTGCAGAAAGAGTCAAAACGTGTTTTTCAGCAGAAATAAACATGTTTCTGCAAGTTTGGTCAACCCCATGTAAGTTATGGGCCAGTAACAGAACACTTTTCAAAACGTGTTTTTCAGCCCGAAATAAACGCGTTTTTTCAGACAACTGAATCCCCATGCAACAGCAAGGCTCAGAAGAGCCAACACACTCAGCTCTTAACCCCAGTGTGCAGAAAGAGTCAAAACGTGTTTTTCAGCAGAAATAAACATGTTTCTGCAAGTTTGGTCAACCCCATGTAAGTTATGGGGCAGTAACAGAACACTTTTCAAAACGTGTTTTTCAGCCCGAAATAAACGCGTTTTTTCAGACAACTGAATCCCAATGTAATAGCAAGGCTCAGAGGAGCCCACACACTCAGCTCTTAGCCCCAGTGTGCAGAAAGTGTCAAAACGTGTTTTTCAGCAGAAATAAACATGTTTCTGCAAGTTTGGTCAACCCCATGTAAGTTATGGGACAGTAACAGCACACTTTTCAAAACGTGTTTTTCAGCCCGAAATAAACACGTTTTTTCAGACAACTGAATCCCCATGTAACAGCAAGGCTCAGAGGAGCCCACACACTCAGATCTTAACCCCAGTGTGCAGAAAGGGTCAAAACATGTTTTTCAGCAGAAATAAACATGTTTCTGCAAGTTTGGTCAACCCCATGTAAGTTATGGGGCAGTAACAGAACACTTTTCAAAACGTGTTTTTCAGCCCGAAATAAACGCGTTTTTTCAGACAACTGAATCCCCATGCAACAGCAAGGCTCAGAAGAGCCCACACACTCAGCTCTTAACCCCAGTGTGCAGAAAGAGTCAAAACGTGTTTTTCAGCAGAAATAAACATGTTTCTGCAATTTTGGTCAAGCCCATGTAAGTTATGGGGCAGTAACAGCACACTTTTCAAAACGTGTTTTTCAGCCCGGAATAAACGCGTTTTTTCAGACAACTGAATCCCCATGTAACAGCAAGGCTCAGAGGAGCCCACACACTCAGATCTTAACCCCAGTGTGCAGAAAGGGTCAAAACGTGTTTTTCAGCAGAAATAAACATGTTTCTGCAAGTTTGGTCAACCCCATGTAAGTTATGGGACAGTAACAGCACACTTTTCAAAACGTGTTTTTCAGCCCGAAATAAACGCGTTTTTTCAGACAACTGAATCCCCATGCAACAGCAAGGCTCAGAAGAGCCCACACACTCAGCTCTTAACCCCAGTGTGCAGAAAGAGTCAAAACGTGTTTTTCAGCAGAAATAAACATGTTCCTGCAAGTTTGGTCAACCCCATGTAAGTTATGGGGCAGTAACAGAACACTTTTCAAAACGTGTTTTTCAGCCCGAAATAAACGCGTTTTTTCAGACAACTGAATCCCAATGTAACAGCAAGGCTCAGAGGAGCCCACACACTCAGCTCTTAGCCCCAGTGTGCAGAAAGTGTCAAAACGTGTTTTTCAGCAGAAATAAACATGTTTCTGCAAGTTTGGTCAACCCCATGTAAGTTATGGGGCAGTAACAGAACACTTTTCAAAACGTGTTTTTCAGCCCGAAATAAACGCGTTTTTTCAGACAACTGAATCCCAATGTAACAGCAAGGCTCAGAGGAGCCCACACACTCAGCTCTTAGCCCCAGTGTGCAGAAAGTGTCAAAACGTGTTTTTCAGCAGAAATAAACATGTTTCTGCAAGTTTGGTCAACCCCATGTAAGTTATGGGGCAGTAACAGAACACTTTTCAAAACGTGTTTTTCAGCCCGAAATAAACGCGTTTTTTCAGACAACTGAATCCCCATGCAACAGCAAGGCTCAGAAGAGCCCACACACTCAGCTCTTAACCCCAGTGTGCAGGAAGGGTCAAAACGTGTTTTTCAGCAGAAATAAACATGTTTCTGCAAGTTTGGTCAACCCCATGTAAGTTATGGGGCAGTAACAGAACACTTTTCAAAACGTGTTTTTCAGCCCGAAATAAACGCGTTTTTTCAGACAACTGAATCCCCATGCAACAGCAAGGCTCAGAAGAGCCCACACACTCAGCTCTTAACCCCAGTGTGCAGAAAGAGTCAAAACGTGTTTTTCAGCAGAAATAAACATGTTTCTGCAAGTTTGGTCAACCCCATGTAAGTTATGGGCCAGTAACAGAACACTTTTCAAAACGTGTTTTTCAGCCCGAAATAAACGCGTTTTTTCAGACAACTGAATCCCCATGCAACAGCAAGGCTCAGAAGAGCCCACACACTCAGCTCTTAACCCCAGTGTGCAGAAAGAGTCAAAACGTGTTTTTCAGCAGAAATAAACATGTTTCTGCAAGTTTGGTCAACCCCATGTAAGTTATGGGGCAGTAACAGAACACTTTTCAAAACGTGTTTTTCAGCCCGAAATAAACGCGTTTTTTCAGACAACTGAATCCCAATGTAACAGCAAGGCTCAGAGGAGCCCACACACTCAGCTCTTAGCCCCAGTGTGCAGAAAGTGTCAAAACGTGTTTTTCAGCAGAAATAAACATGTTTCTGCAAGTTTGGTCAACCCCATGTAAGTTATGGGACAGTAACAGCACACTTTTCAAAACGTGTTTTTCAGCCCGAAATAAACACGTTTTTTCAGACAACTGAATCCCCATGTAACAGCAAGGCTCAGAGGAGCCCACACACTCAGATCTTAACCCCAGTGTGCAGAAAGGGTCAAAACGTGTTTTTCAGCAGAAATAAACATGTTTCTGCAAGTTTGGTCAACCCCATGTAAGTTATGGGGCAGTAACAGAACACTTTTCAAAACGTGTTTTTCAGCCCGAAATAAACGCGTTTTTTCAGACAACTGAATCCCCATGCAACAGCAAGGCTCAGAAGAGCCCACACACTCAGCTCTTAACCCCAGTGTGCAGGAAGGGTCAAAACGTGTTTTTCAGCAGAAATAAACATGTTTCTGCAAGTTTGGTCAACCCCATGTAAGTTATGGGACAGTAACAGCACACTTTTCAAAACGTGTTTTTCAGCCCGAAATAAACGCGTTTTTTCAGACAACTGAATCCCCATGCAACAGCAAGGCTCAGAAGAGCCCACACACTCAGCTCTTAACCCCAGTGTGCAGAAAGAGTCAAAACGTGTTTTTCAGCAGAAATAAACATGTTTCTGCAAGTTTGGTCAACCCCATGTAAGTTATGGGGCAGTAACAGAACACTTTTCAAAACGTGTTTTTCAGCCCGAAATAAACGCGTTTTTTCAGACAACTGAATCCCAATGTAACAGCAAGGCTCAGAGGAGCCCACACACTCAGCTCTTAGCCCCAGTGTGCAGAAAGTGTCAAAACGTGTTTTTCAGCAGAAATAAACATGTTTCTGCAAGTTTGGTCAACCCCATGTAAGTTATGGGGCAGTAACAGAACACTTTTCAAAACGTGTTTTTCAGCCCGAAATAAACGCGTTTTTTCAGACAACTGAATCCCCATGTAACAGCAAGGTTCAGAAGAGCCCACACTCTCAGCTCTTAACCCCAGTGTGCAGGAAGGGTCAAAACGTGTTTTTCAGCAGAAATAAACATGTTTCTGCAAGTTTGGTCAACCCCATGTAAGTTATGGGGCAGTAACAGAACACTTTTCAAAACGTGTTTTTCAGCCCGAAATAAACGCGTTTTTTCAGACAACTGAATCCCCATGCAACAGCAAGGCTCAGAAGAGCCCACACACTCAGCTCTTAACCCCAGTGTGCAGAAAGAGTCAAAACGTGTTTTTCAGCAGAAATAAACATGTTTCTGCAAGTTTGGTCAACCCCATGTAAGTTATGGGGCAGTAACAGAACACTTTTCAAAACGTGTTTTTCAGCCCGAAATAAACGCGTTTTTTCAGACAACTGAATCACCATGTAACAGCAAGGCTCAGAGGAGCCCACACACTCAGCTCTTAACCCCAGTGTGCAGAAAGAGTCAAAACGTGTTTTTCAGCAGAAATAAACATGTTTCTGCAAGTTTGGTCAACCCCATGTAAGTTATGGGGCAGTAACAGAACACTTTTCAAAACGTGTTTTTCAGCCCGAAATAAACGCGTTTTTTCAGACAACTGAATCCCCATGTAACAGCAAGGTTCAGAAGAGCCCACACTCTCAGCTCTTAACCCCAGTGTGCAGGAAGGGTCAAAACGTGTTTTTCAGCAGAAATAAACATGTTTCTGCAAGTTTGGTCAACCCCATGTAAGTTATGGGGCAGTAACAGAACACTTTTCAAAACGTGTTTTTCAGCCCGAAATAAACGCGTTTTTTCAGACAACTGAATCCCCATGCAACAGCAAGGCTCAGAAGAGCCCACACACTCAGCTCTTAACCCCAGTGTGCAGAAAGAGTCAAAACGTGTTATTCAGCAGAAATAAACATGTTTCTGCAAGTTTGGTCAACCCCATGTAAGTTATGGGGCAGTAACAGAACACTTTTCAAAACGTGTTTTTCAGCCCGAAATAAACGCGTTTTTTCAGACAACTGAATCCCCATGTAACAGCAAGGCTCAGAGGATCCCACACACTCAGATCTTAACCCCAGTGTGCAGAAAGGGTCAAAACGTGTTTTTCAGCAGAAATAAACATGTTTCTGCAAGTTTGGTCAACCCCATGTAAGTTATGGGGCAGTAACAGAACACTTTTCAAAACGTGTTTTTCAGCCCGAAATAAACGCGTTTTTTCAGACAACTGAATCCCCATGCAACAGCAAGGCTCAGAAGAGCCCACACACTCAGCTCTTAACCCCAGTGTGCAGAAAGAGTCAAAACGTGTTTTTCAGCAGAAATAAACATGTTTCTGCAATTTTGGTCAACCCCATGTAAGTTATGGGGCAGTAACAGCACACTTTTCAAAACGTGTTTTTCAGCCCGAAATAAACGCGTTTTTTCAGACAACTGAATCCCCATGTAACAGCAAGGCTCAGAGGAGCCCACACACTCAGATCTTAACCCCAGTGTGCAGAAAGGGTCAAAACGTGTTTTTCAGCAGAAATAAATATGTTTCTGCAAGTTTGGTCAACCCCATGTAAGTTATGGGGCAGTAACAGAACACTTTTCAAAACGTGTTTTTCAGCCCGAAATAAAAGCGTTTTTTCAGACAACTGAATCACCATGTAACAGCAAGGCTCAGAGGAGCCCACACACTCAGCTCTTAACCCCAGTGTGCAGGAAGGGTCAAAACGTGTTTTTCAGCAGAAATAAACATGTTTCTGCAAGTTTGGTCAACCCCATGTAAGTTATGGGGCAGTAACAGAACACTTTTCAAAACGTGTTTTTCAGCCCGAAATAAACGCGTTTTTTCAGACAACTGAATCCCCATGCAACAGCAAGGCTCAGAAGAGCCCACACACTCAGCTCTTAACCCCAGTGTGCAGGAAGGGTCAAAACGTGTTTTTCAGCAGAAATAAACATGTTTCTGCAAGTTTGGTCAACCCCATGTAAGTTATGGGGCAGTAACAGAACACTTTTCAAAACGTGTTTTTCAGCCCGAAATAAACGCGTTTTTTCAGACAACTGAATCCCCATGCAACAGCAAGGCTCAGAAGAGCCCACACACTCAGCTCTTAACCCCAGTGTGCAGAAAGAGTCAAAACGTGTTTTTCAGCAGAAATAAACATGTTTCTGCAAGTTTGGTCAACCCCATGTAAGTTATGGGGCAGTAACAGAACACTTTTCAAAACGTGTTTTTCAGCCCGAAATAAACGCGTTTTTTCAGACAACTGAATCACCATGTAACAGCAAGGCTCAGAGGAGCCCACACACTCAGCTCTTAACCCCAGTGTGCAGGAAGGGTCAAAACGTGTTTTTCAGCAGAAATAAACATGTTTCTGCAAGTTTGGTCAACCCCATGTAAGTTATGGGGCAGTAACAGAACACTTTTCAAAACGTGTTTTTCAGCCCGAAATAAACGCTTTTTTTCAGACAACTGAATCCCCATGCAACAGCAAGGCTCAGAAGAGCCCACACACTCAGCTCTTAACCATAGTGTGCAGGAAGGGTCAAAACGTGTTTTTCAGCAGAAATAAACATGTTTCTGCAAGTTTGGTCAACCCCATGTAAGTTATGGGGCAGTAACAGAACACTTTTCAAAACGTGTTTTTCAGCCCGAAATAAACGCGTTTTTTCAGACAACTGAATCCCCATGCAACAGCAAGGCTCAGAAGAGCCCACACACTCAGCTCTTAACCCCAGTGTGCAGAAAGAGTCAAAACGTGTTTTTCAGCAGAAATAAACATGTTTCTGCAAGTTTGGTCAACCCCATGTAAGTTATGGGGCAGTAACAGAACACTTTTCAAAACGTGTTTTTCAGCCCGAAATAAACGCGTTTTTTCAGACAACTGAATCCCCATGCAACAGCAAGGCTCAGAAGAGCCCACACACTCAGCTCTTAACCCCAGTGTGCAGGAAGGGTCAAAACGTGTTTTTCAGCAGAAATAAACATGTTTCTGCAAGTTTGGTCAACCCCATGTAAGTTATGGGGCAGTAACAGAACACTTTTCAAAACGTGTTTTTCAGCCCGAAATAAACGCGTTTTTTCAGACAACTGAATCCCCATGCAACAGCAAGGCTCAGAAGAGCCCACACACTCAGCTCTTAACCCCAGTGTGCAGAAAGAGTCAAAACGTGTTTTTCAGCAGAAATAAACATGTTTCTGCAAGTTTGGTCAACCCCATGTAAGTTATGGGCCAGTAACAGAACACTTTTCAAAACGTGTTTTTCAGCCCGAAATAAACGCGTTTTTTCAGACAACTGAATCCCCATGCAACAGCAAGGCTCAGAAGAGCCCACACACTCAGCTCTTAACCCCAGTGTGCAGAAAGAGTCAAAACGTGTTTTTCAGCAGAAATAAACATGTTTCTGCAAGTTTGGTCAACCCCATGTAAGTTATGGGGCAGTAACAGAACACTTTTCAAAACGTGTTTTTCAGCCCGAAATAAACGCGTTTTTTCAGACAACTGAATCCCAATGTAACAGCAAGGCTCAGAGGAGCCCACACACTCAGCTCTTAGCCCCAGTGTGCAGAAAGTGTCAAAACGTGTTTTTCAGCAGAAATAAACATGTTTCTGCAAGTTTGGTCAACCCCATGTAAGTTATGGGACAGTAACAGCACACTTTTCAAAACGTGTTTTTCAGCCCGAAATAAACACGTTTTTTCAGACAACTGAATCCCCATGTAACAGCAAGGCTCAGAGGAGCCCACACACTCAGATCTTAACCCCAGTGTGCAGAAAGGGTCAAAACGTGTTTTTCAGCAGAAATAAACATGTTTCTGCAAGTTTGGTCAACCCCATGTAAGTTATGGGGCAGTAACAGAACACTTTTCAAAACGTGTTTTTCAGCCCGAAATAAACGCGTTTTTTCAGACAACTGAATCCCCATGCAACAGCAAGGCTCAGAAGAGCCCACACACTCAGCTCTTAACCCCAGTGTGCAGGAAGGGTCAAAACGTGTTTTTCAGCAGAAATAAACATGTTTCTGCAAGTTTGGTCAACCCCATGTAAGTTATGGGACAGTAACAGCACACTTTTCAAAACGTGTTTTTCAGCCCGAAATAAACGCGTTTTTTCAGACAACTGAATCCCCATGCAACAGCAAGGCTCAGAAGAGCCCACACACTCAGCTCTTAACCCCAGTGTGCAGAAAGAGTCAAAACGTGTTTTTCAGCAGAAATAAACATGTTTCTGCAAGTTTGGTCAACCCCATGTAAGTTATGGGGCAGTAACAGAACACTTTTCAAAACGTGTTTTTCAGCCCGAAATAAACGCGTTTTTTCAGACAACTGAATCCCAATGTAACAGCAAGGCTCAGAGGAGCCCACACACTCAGCTCTTAGCCCCAGTGTGCAGAAAGTGTCAAAACGTGTTTTTCAGCAGAAATAAACATGTTTCTGCAAGTTTGGTCAACCCCATGTAAGTTATGGGGCAGTAACAGAACACTTTTCAAAACGTGTTTTTCAGCCCGAAATAAACGCGTTTTTTCAGACAACTGAATCCCCATGTAACAGCAAGGTTCAGAAGAGCCCACACTCTCAGCTCTTAACCCCAGTGTGCAGGAAGGGTCAAAACGTGTTTTTCAGCAGAAATAAACATGTTTCTTCAAGTTTGGTCAACCCCATGTAAGTTATGGGGCAGTAACAGAACACTTTTCAAAACGTGTTTTTCAGCCCGAAATAAACGCGTTTTTTCAGACAACTGAATCCCCATGCAACAGCAAGGCTCAGAAGAGCCCACACACTCAGCTCTTAACCCCAGTGTGCAGAAAGAGTCAAAACGTGTTTTTCAGCAGAAATAAACATGTTTCTGCAAGTTTGGTCAACCCCATGTAAGTTATGGGGCAGTAACAGAACACTTTTCAAAACGTGTTTTTCAGCCCGAAATAAACGCGTTTTTTCAGACAACTGAATCACCATGTAACAGCAAGGCTCAGAGGAGCCCACACACTCAGCTCTTAACCCCAGTGTGCAGGAAGGGTCAAAACGTGTTTTTCAGCAGAAATAAACATGTTTCTTCAAGTTTGGTCAACCCCATGTAAGTTATGGGGCAGTAACAGAACACTTTTCAAAACGTGTTTTTCAGCCCGAAATAAACGCGTTTTTTCAGACAACTGAATCCCCATGCAACAGCAAGGCTCAGAAGAGCCCACACACTCAGCTCTTAACCCCAGTGTGCAGAAAGAGTCAAAACGTGTTTTTCAGCAGAAATAAACATGTTTCTGCAAGTTTGGTCAACCCCATGTAAGTTATGGGGCAGTAACAGAACACTTTTCAAAACGTGTTTTTCAGCCCGAAATAAACGCGTTTTTTCAGACAACTGAATCACCATGTAACAGCAAGGCTCAGAGGAGCCCACACACTCAGCTCTTAACCCCAGTGTGCAGAAAGAGTCAAAACGTGTTTTTCAGCAGAAATAAACATGTTTCTGCAAGTTTGGTCAACCCCATGTAAGTTATGGGGCAGTAACAGAACACTTTTCAAAACGTGTTTTTCAGCCCGAAATAAACGCGTTTTTTCAGACAACTGAATCCCCATGCAACAGCAAGGCTCAGAAGAGCCCACACACTCAGCTCTTAACCCCAGTGTGCAGAAAGAGTCAAAACGTGTTTTTCAGCAGAAATAAACATGTTTCTGCAAGTTTGGTCAACCCCATGTAAGTTATGGGGCAGTAACAGAACACTTTTCAAAACGTGTTTTTCAGCCCGAAATAAACGCGTTTTTTCAGACAACTGAATCCCCATGTAACAGCAAGGCTCAGAGGATCCCACACACTCAGATCTTAACCCCAGTGTGCAGGAAGGGTCAAAACGTGTTTTTCAGCAGAAATAAACATGTTTCTGCAAGTTTGGTCAACCCCATGTAAGTTATGGGGCAGTAACAGAACACTTTTCAAAACGTGTTTTTCAGCCCGAAATAAACGCGTTTTTTCAGACAACTGAATCCCCATGCAACAGCAAGGCTCAGAAGAGCCCACACACTCAGCTCTTAACCCCAGTGTGCAGAAAGAGTCAAAACGTGTTTTTCAGCAGAAATAAACATGTTTCTGCAAGTTTGGTCAACCCCATGTAAGTTATGGGGCAGTAACAGAACACTTTTCAAAACGTGTTTTTCAGCCCGAAATAAACGCGTTTTTTCAGACAACTGAATCACCATGTAACAGCAAGGCTCAGAGGAGCCCACACACTCAGCTCTTAACCCCAGTGTGCAGGAAGGGTCAAAACGTGTTTTTCAGCAGAAATAAACATGTTTCTGCAAGTTTGGTCAACCCCATGTAAGTTATGGGGCAGTAACAGAACACTTTTCAAAACGTGTTTTTCAGCCCGAAATAAACGCGTTTTTTCAGACAACTGAATCCCCATGCAACAGCAAGGCTCAGAAGAGCCCACACACTCAGCTCTTAACCCCAGTGTGCAGGAAGGGTCAAAACGTGTTTTTCAGCAGAAATAAACATGTTTCTGCAAGTTTGGTCAACCCCATGTAAGTTATGGGGCAGTAACAGAACACTTTTCAAAACGTGTTTTTCAGCCCGAAATAAACGCGTTTTTTCAGACAACTGAATCCCCATGCAACAGCAAGGCTCAGAAGAGCCCACACACTCAGCTCTTAACCCCAGTGTGCAGAAAGAGTCAAAACGTGTTTTTCAGCAGAAATAAACATGTTTCTGCAAGTTTGGTCAACCCCATGTAAGTTATGGGGCAGTAACAGAACACTTTTCAAAACGTGTTTTTCAGCCCGAAATAAACGCGTTTTTTCAGACAACTGAATCCCAATGTAATAGCAAGGCTCAGAGGAGCCCACACACTCAGCTCTTAGCCCCAGTGTGCAGAAAGTGTCAAAACGTGTTTTTCAGCAGAAATAAACATGTTTCTGCAAGTTTGGTCAACCCCATGTAAGTTATGGGACAGTAACAGCACACTTTTCAAAACGTGTTTTTCAGCCCGAAATAAACACGTTTTTTCAGACAACTGAATCCCCATGTAACAGCAAGGCTCAGAGGAGCCCACACACTCAGATCTTAACCCCAGTGTGCAGAAAGGGTCAAAACATGTTTTTCAGCAGAAATAAACATGTTTCTGCAAGTTTGGTCAACCCCATGTAAGTTATGGGGCAGTAACAGAACACTTTTCAAAACGTGTTTTTCAGCCCGAAATAAACGCGTTTTTTCAGACAACTGAATCCCCATGCAACAGCAAGGCTCAGAAGAGCCCACACACTCAGCTCTTAACCCCAGTGTGCAGAAAGAGTCAAAACGTGTTTTTCAGCAGAAATAAACATGTTTCTGCAATTTTGGTCAAGCCCATGTAAGTTATGGGGCAGTAACAGCACACTTTTCAAAACGTGTTTTTCAGCCCGGAATAAACGCGTTTTTTCAGACAACTGAATCCCCATGTAACAGCAAGGCTCAGAGGAGCCCACACACTCAGATCTTAACCCCAGTGTGCAGAAAGGGTCAAAACGTGTTTTTCAGCAGAAATAAACATGTTTCTGCAAGTTTGGTCAACCCCATGTAAGTTATGGGACAGTAACAGCACACTTTTCAAAACGTGTTTTTCAGCCCGAAATAAACGCGTTTTTTCAGACAACTGAATCCCCATGCAACAGCAAGGCTCAGAAGAGCCCACACACTCAGCTCTTAACCCCAGTGTGCAGAAAGAGTCAAAACGTGTTTTTCAGCAGAAATAAACATGTTTCTGCAAGTTTGGTCAACCCCATGTAAGTTATGGGGCAGTAACAGAACACTTTTCAAAACGTGTTTTTCAGCCCGAAATAAACGCGTTTTTTCAGACAACTGAATCCCAATGTAACAGCAAGGCTCAGAGGAGCCCACACACTCAGCTCTTAGCCCCAGTGTGCAGAAAGTGTCAAAACGTGTTTTTCAGCAGAAATAAACATGTTTCTGCAAGTTTGGTCAACCCCATGTAAGTTATGGGGCAGTAACAGAACACTTTTCAAAACGTGTTTTTCAGCCCGAAATAAACGCGTTTTTTCAGACAACTGAATCCCAATGTAACAGCAAGGCTCAGAGGAGCCCACACACTCAGCTCTTAGCCCCAGTGTGCAGAAAGTGTCAAAACGTGTTTTTCAGCAGAAATAAACATGTTTCTGCAAGTTTGGTCAACCCCATGTAAGTTATGGGGCAGTAACAGAACACTTTTCAAAACGTGTTTTTCAGCCCGAAATAAACGCGTTTTTTCAGACAACTGAATCACCATGTAACAGCAAGGCTCAGAGGAGCCCACACACTCAGCTCTTAACCCCAGTGTGCAGGAAGGGTCAAAACGTGTTTTTCAGCAGAAATAAACATGTTTCTGCAAGTTTGGTCAACCCCATGTAAGTTATGGGGCAGTAACAGAACACTTTTCAAAACGTGTTTTTCAGCCCGAAATAAACGCGTTTTTTCAGACAACTGAATCCCCATGCAACAGCAAGGCTCAGAAGAGCCCACACACTCAGCTCTTAACCCCAGTGTGCAGGAAGGGTCAAAACGTGTTTTTCAGCAGAAATAAACATGTTTCTGCAAGTTTGGTCAACCCCATGTAAGTTATGGGGCAGTAACAGAACACTTTTCAAAACGTGTTTTTCAGCCCGAAATAAACGCGTTTTTTCAGACAACTGAATCCCCATGCAACAGCAAGGCTCAGAAGAGCCCACACACTCAGCTCTTAACCCCAGTGTGCAGAAAGAGTCAAAACGTGTTTTTCAGCAGAAATAAACATGTTTCTGCAAGTTTGGTCAACCCCATGTAAGTTATGGGGCAGTAACAGAACACTTTTCAAAACGTGTTTTTCAGCCCGAAATAAACGCGTTTTTTCAGACAACTGAATCACCATGTAACAGCAAGGCTCAGAGGAGCCCACACACTCAGCTCTTAGCCCCAGTGTGCAGAAAGTGTCAAAACGTGTTTTTCAGCAGAAATAAACATGTTTCTGCAAGTTTGGTCAACCCCATGTAAGTTATGGGGCAGTAACAGAACACTTTTCAAAACGTGTTTTTCAGCCCGAAATAAACGCGTTTTTTCAGACAACTGAATCCCCATGCAACAGCAAGGCTCAGAAGAGCCCACACACTCAGCTCTTAACCCCAGTGTGCAGAAAGAGTCAAAACGTGTTTTTCAGCAGAAATAAACATGTTTCTGCAAGTTTGGTCAACCCCATGTAAGTTATGGGGCAGTAACAGAACACTTTTCAAAACGTGTTTTTCAGCCCGAAATAAACGCGTTTTTTCAGACAACTGAATCCCAATGTAATAGCAAGGCTCAGAGGAGCCCTCACACTCAGCTCTTAGCCCCAGTGTGCAGAAAGTGTCAAAACGTGTTTTTCAGCAGAAATAAACATGTTTCTGCAAGTTTGGTCAACCCCATGTAAGTTATGGGACAGTAACAGCACACTTTTCAAAACGTGTTTTTCAGCCCGAAATAAACACGTTTTTTCAGACAACTGAATCCCCATGTAACAGCAAGGCTCAGAGGAGCCCACACACTCAGATCTTAACCCCAGTGTGCAGAAAGGGTCAAAACATGTTTTTCAGCAGAAATAAACATGTTTCTGCAAGTTTGGTCAACCCCATGTAAGTTATGGGGCAGTAACAGAACACTTTTCAAAACGTGTTTTTCAGCCCGAAATAAACGCGTTTTTTCAGACAACTGAATCCCCATGCAACAGCAAGGCTCAGAAGAGCCCACACACTCAGCTCTTAACCCCAGTGTGCAGAAAGAGTCAAAACGTGTTTTTCAGCAGAAATAAACATGTTTCTGCAATTTTGGTCAAGCCCATGTAAGTTATGGGGCAGTAACAGCACACTTTTCAAAACGTGTTTTTCAGCCCGGAATAAACGCGTTTTTTCAGACAACTGAATCCCCATGTAACAGCAAGGCTCAGAGGAGCCCACACACTCAGATCTTAACCCCAGTGTGCAGAAAGGGTCAAAACGTGTTTTTCAGCAGAAATAAACATGTTTCTGCAAGTTTGGTCAACCCCATGTAAGTTATGGGACAGTAACAGCACACTTTTCAAAACGTGTTTTTCAGCCCGAAATAAACGCGTTTTTTCAGACAACTGAATCCCCATGCAACAGCAAGGCTCAGAAGAGCCCACACACTCAGCTCTTAACCCCAGTGTGCAGAAAGAGTCAAAACGTGTTTTTCAGCAGAAATAAACATGTTTCTGCAAGTTTGGTCAACCCCATGTAAGTTATGGGGCAGTAACAGAACACTTTTCAAAACGTGTTTTTCAGCCCGAAATAAACGCGTTTTTTCAGACAACTGAATCCCAATGTAACAGCAAGGCTCAGAGGAGCCCACACACTCAGCTCTTAGCCCCAGTGTGCAGAAAGTGTCAAAACGTGTTTTTCAGCAGAAATAAACATGTTTCTGCAAGTTTGGTCAACCCCATGTAAGTTATGGGGCAGTAACAGAACACTTTTCAAAACGTGTTTTTCAGCCCGAAATAAACGCGTTTTTTCAGACAACTGAATCCCAATGTAACATCAAGGCTCAGAGGAGCCCACACACTCAGCTCTTAGCCCCAGTGTGCAGAAAGTGTCAAAACGTGTTTTTCAGCAGAAATAAACATGTTTCTGCAAGTTTGGTCAACCCCATGTAAGTTATGGGGCAGTAACAGAACACTTTTCAAAACGTGTTTTTCAGCCCAAAATAAACGCGTTTTTTCAGACAACTGAATCACCATGTAACAGCAAGGCTCAGAGGAGCCCACACACTCAGCTCTTAACCCCAGTGTGCAGGAAGGGTCAAAACGTGTTTTTCAGCAGAAATAAACATGTTTCTGCAAGTTTGGTCAACCCCATGTAAGTTATGGGGCAGTAACAGAACACTTTTCAAAACGTGTTTTTCAGCCCGAAATAAACGCGTTTTTTCAGACAACTGAATCCCCATGCAACAGCAAGGCTCAGAAGAGCCCACACACTCAGCTCTTAACCCCAGTGTGCAGGAAGGGTCAAAATGTGTTTTTCAGCAGAAATAAACATGTTTCTGCAAGTTTGGTCAACCCCATGTAAGTTATGGGGCAGTAACAGAACACTTTTCAAAACGTGTTTTTCAGCCCGAAATAAACGCGTTTTTTCAGACAACTGAATCCCCATGCAACAGCAAGGCTCAGAAGAGCCCACACACTCAGCTCTTAACCCCAGTGTGCAGAAAGAGTCAAAACGTGTTTTTCAGCAGAAATAAACATGTTTCTGCAAGTTTGGTCAACCCCATGTAAGTTATGGGCCAGTAACAGAACACTTTTCAAAACGTGTTTTTCAGCCCGAAATAAACGCGTTTTTTCAGACAACTGAATCCCCATGCAACAGCAAGGCTCAGAAGAGCCCACACACTCAGCTCTTAACCCCAGTGTGCAGAAAGAGTCAAAACGTGTTTTTCAGCAGAAATAAACATGTTTCTGCAAGTTTGGTCAACCCCATGTAAGTTATGGGGCAGTAACAGAACACTTTTCAAAACGTGTTTTTCAGCCCGAAATAAACGCGTTTTTTCAGACAACTGAATCCCAATGTAACAGCAAGGCTCAGAGGAGCCCACACACTCAGCTCTTAGCCCCAGTGTGCAGAAAGTGTCAAAACGTGTTTTTCAGCAGAAATAAACATGTTTCTGCAAGTTTGGTCAACCCCATGTAAGTTATGGGACAGTAACAGCACACTTTTCAAAACGTGTTTTTCAGCCCGAAATAAACACGTTTTTTCAGACAACTGAATCCCCATGTAACAGCAAGGCTCAGAGGAGCCCACACACTCAGATCTTAACCCCAGTGTGCAGAAAGGGTCAAAACGTGTTTTTCAGCAGAAATAAACATGTTTCTGCAAGTTTGGTCAACCCCATGTAAGTTATGGGGCAGTAACAGAACACTTTTCAAAACGTGTTTTTCAGCCCGAAATAAACGCGTTTTTTCAGACAACTGAATCCCCATGCAACAGCAAGGCTCAGAAGAGCCCACACACTCAGCTCTTAACCCCAGTGTGCAGAAAGAGTCAAAACGTGTTTTTCAGCAGAAATAAACATGTTTCTGCAATTTTGGTCAAGCCCATGTAAGTTATGGGGCAGTAACAGCACACTTTTCAAAACGTGTTTTTCAGCCCGAAATAAACGCGTTTTTTCAGACAACTGAATCCCCATGTAACAGCAAGGCTCAGAGGAGCCCACACACTCAGATCTTAACCCCAGTGTGCAGAAAGGGTCAAAACGTGTTTTTCAGCAGAAATAAACATGTTTCTGCAAGTTTGGTCAACCCCATGTAAGTTATGGGACAGTAACAGCTCACTTTTCAAAACGTGTTTTTTCAGCCCGAAATAAACGCGTTTTTTCAGACAACTGAATCCCCATGCAACAGCAAGGCTCAGAAGAGCCCACACACTCAGCTCTTAACCCCAGTGTGCAGGAAGGGTCAAAACGTGTTTTTCAGCAGAAATAAACATGTTTCTGCAAGTTTGGTCAACCCCATGTAAGTTATGGGGCAGTAACAGAACACTTTTCAAAACGTGTTTTTCAGCCCGAAATAAACGCGTTTTTTCAGACAACTGAATCCCCATGCAACAGCAAGGCTCAGAAGAGCCCACACACTCAGCTCTTAACCCCAGTGTGCAGGAAGGGTCAAAATGTGTTTTTCAGCAGAAATAAACATGTTTCTGCAAGTTTGGTCAACCCCATGTAAGTTATGGGGCAGTAACAGAACACTTTTCAAAACGTGTTTTTCAGCCCGAAATAAACGCGTTTTTTCAGACAACTGAATCCCCATGCAACAGCAAGGCTCAGAAGAGCCCACACACTCAGCTCTTAACCCCAGTGTGCAGAAAGAGTCAAAACGTGTTTTTCAGCAGAAATAAACATGTTTCTGCAAGTTTGGTCAACCCCATGTAAGTTATGGGCCAGTAACAGAACACTTTTCAAAACGTGTTTTTCAGCCCGAAATAAACGCGTTTTTTCAGACAACTGAATCCCCATGCAACAGCAAGGCTCAGAAGAGCCCACACACTCAGCTCTTAACCCCAGTGTGCAGAAAGAGTCAAAACGTGTTTTTCAGCAGAAATAAACATGTTTCTGCAAGTTTGGTCAACCCCATGTAAGTTATGGGGCAGTAACAGAACACTTTTCAAAACGTGTTTTTCAGCCCGAAATAAACGCGTTTTTTCAGACAACTGAATCCCAATGTAACAGCAAGGCTCAGAGGAGCCCACACACTCAGCTCTTAGCCCCAGTGTGCAGAAAGTGTCAAAACGTGTTTTTCAGCAGAAATAAACATGTTTCTGCAAGTTTGGTCAACCCCATGTAAGTTATGGGACAGTAACAGCACACTTTTCAAAACGTGTTTTTCAGCCCGAAATAAACACGTTTTTTCAGACAACTGAATCCCCATGTAACAGCAAGGCTCAGAGGAGCCCACACACTCAGATCTTAACCCCAGTGTGCAGAAAGGGTCAAAACGTGTTTTTCAGCAGAAATAAACATGTTTCTGCAAGTTTGGTCAACCCCATGTAAGTTATGGGGCAGTAACAGAACACTTTTCAAAACGTGTTTTTCAGCCCGAAATAAACGCGTTTTTTCAGACAACTGAATCCCCATGCAACAGCAAGGCTCAGAAGAGCCCACACACTCAGCTCTTAACCCCAGTGTGCAGAAAGAGTCAAAACGTGTTTTTCAGCAGAAATAAACATGTTTCTGCAATTTTGGTCAAGCCCATGTAAGTTATGGGGCAGTAACAGCACACTTTTCAAAACGTGTTTTTCAGCCCGAAATAAACGCGTTTTTTCAGACAACTGAATCCCCATGTAACAGCAAGGCTCAGAGGAGCCCACACACTCAGATCTTAACCCCAGTGTGCAGAAAGGGTCAAAACGTGTTTTTCAGCAGAAATAAACATGTTTCTGCAAGTTTGGTCAACCCCATGTAAGTTATGGGACAGTAACAGCTCACTTTTCAAAACGTGTTTTTTCAGCCCGAAATAAACGCGTTTTTTCAGACAACTGAATCCCCATGCAACAGCAAGGCTCAGAAGAGCCCACACACTCAGCTCTTAACCCCAGTGTGCAGAAAGAGTCAAAACGTGTTTTTCAGCAGAAATAAACATGTTTCTGCAAGTTTGGTCAACCCCATGTAAGTTATGGGACAGTAACAGCACACTTTTCAAAACGTGTTTTTCAGCCCGAAATAAACGCGTTTTTTCAGACAACTGAATCCCCATGTAACAGCAAGGCTCAGAGGAGCCCACACACTCAGATCTTAACCCCAGTGTGCAGAAAGGGTCAAAACGTGTTTTTCAGCAGAAATAAACATGTTTCTGCAAGTTTGGTCAACCCCATGTAAGTTATAGGACAGTAACAGCACACTTTTCAAAACGTGTTTTTCATCCCGAAATAAACGCGTTTTTTCAGACAACTGAATCCCCATGCAACAGCAAGGCTCAGAAGAGCCCACACACTCAGCTCTTAACCCCAGTGTGCAGAAAGAGTCAAAACGTGTTTTTCAGCAGAAATAAACATGTTTCTGCAATTTTGGTCAACCCCATGTAAGTTATGGGGCAGTAACAGCACACTTTTCAAAACGTGTTTTTCAGCCCGAAATAAACGCGTTTTTTCAGACAACTGAATCCCCATGTAACAGCAAGGCTCAGAGGAGCCCACACACTCAGATCTTAACCCCAGTGTGCAGAAAGGGTCAAAACGTGTTTTTCAGCAGAAATAAACATGTTTCTGCAAGTTTGGTCAACCCCATGTAAGTTATAGGACAGTAACAGCACACTTTTCAAAACGTGTTTTTCAGCCCGAAATAAACGCGTTTTTTCAGACAACTGAATCCCCATGCAACAGCAAGGCTCAGAAGAGCCCACACACTCAGCTCTTAACCCCAGTGTGCAGAAAGAGTCAAAACGTGTTTTTCAGCAGAAATAAACATGTTTCTGCAAGTTTGGTCAACCCCATGTAAGTTATGGGGCAGTAACAGAACACTTTTCAAAACGTGTTTTTCAGCCCGAAATAAACGCGTTTTTTCAGACAACTGAATCCCAATGTAACAGCAAGGCTCAGAGGAGCCCACACACTCAGCTCTTAGCCCCAGTGTGCAGAAAGTGTCAAAACGTGTTTTTCAGCAGAAATAAACATGTTTCTGCAAGTTTGGTCAACCCCATGTAAGTTATGGGACAGTAACAGCACACTTTTCAAAACGTGTTTTTCAGCCCGAAATAAACGCGTTTTTTCAGACAACTGAATCCCCATGTAACAGCAAGGCTCAGAGGAGCCCACACACTCAGATCTTAACCCCAGTGTGCAGAAAGGGTCAAAACGTGTTTTTCAGCAGAAATAAACATGTTTCTGCAAGTTTGGTCAACCCCATGTAAGTTATGGGGCAGTAACAGAACACTTTTCAAAACGTGTTTTTCAGCCCGAAATAAACGCGTTTTTTCAGACAACTGAATCCCCATGTAACAGCAAGGCTCAGAGGAGCCCACACACTCAGCTCTTAACCCCAGTGTGCAGAAAGGGTCAAAACGTGTTTTTCAGCAGAAATAAACATGTTTCTGCAAGTTTGGTCAACCCCATGTAAGTTATGGGGCAGTAACAGAACACTTTTCAAAACGTGTTTTTCAGCCCGAAATAAACGCGTTTTTTCAGACAACTGAATCACCATGTAACAGCAAGGCTCAGAGGAGCCCACACACTCAGCTCTTAACCCCAGTGTGCAGGAAGGGTCAAAACGTGTTTTTCAGCAGAAATAAACATGTTTCTGCAAGTTTGGTCAACCCCATGTAAGTTATGGGGCAGTAACAGCACACTTTTCAAAACGTGTTTTTCAGCCCGAAATAAACGCGTTTTTTCAGACAACTGAATCCCCATGCAACAGCAAGGCTCAGAAGAGCCCACACACTCAGCTCTTAACCCCAGTGTGCAGAAAGAGTCAAAACGTGTTTTTCAGCAGAAATAAACATGTTTCTGCAAGTTTGGTCAACCCCATGTAAGTTATGGGGCAGTAACAGAACACTTTTCAAAACGTGTTTTTCAGCCCGAAATAAACGCGTTTTTTCAGACAACTGAATCCCAATGTAACAGCAAGGCTCAGAGGAGCCCACACACTCAGCTCTTAGCCCCAGTGTGCAGAAAGTGTCAAAACGTGTTTTTCAGCAGAAATAAACATGTTTCTGCAAGTTTGGTCAACCCCATGTAAGTTATGGGACAGTAACAGCACACTTTTCAAAACGTGTTTTTCAGCCCGAAATAAACGCGTTTTTTCAGACAACTGAATCCCCATGTAACAGCAAGGCTCAGAGGATCCCACACACTCCGATCTTAACCCCAGTGTGCAGAAAGGGTCAAAACGTGTTTTTCAGCAGAAATAAACATGTTTCTGCAAGTTTGGTCAACCCCATGTAAGTTATGGGGCAGTAACAGAACACTTTTCAAAACGTGTTTTTCAGCCCGAAATAAACGCGTTTTTTCAGACAACTGAATCCCCATGCAACAGCAAGGCTCAGAAGAGCCCACACACTCAGCTCTTAACCCCAGTGTGCAGAAAGAGTAAAAACGTGTTTTTCAGCAGAAATAAACATGTTTCTGCAATTTTGGTCAACCCCATGTAAGTTATGGGGCAGTAACAGCACACTTTTCAAAACGTGTTTTTCAGCCCGAAATAAACGCGTTTTTTCAGACAACTGAATCCCCATGTAACAGCAAGGCTCAGAGGAGCCCACACACTCAGATCTTAACCCCAGTGTGCAGAAAGGGTCAAAACGTGTTTTTCAGCAGAAATAAACATGTTTCTGCAACTTTGGTCAACCCCATGTAAGTTATGGGACAGTAACAGCACACTTTTCAAAACGTGTTTTTCAGCCCGAAATAAACGCGTTTTTTCAGACAACTGAATCCCCATGTAACAGCAAGGTTCAGAAGAGCCCACACTCTCAGCTCTTAACCCCAGTGTGCAGGAAGGGTCAAAACGTGTTTTTCAGCAGAAATAAACATGTTTCTGCAAGTTTGGTCAACCCCATGTAAGTTATGGGGCAGTAACAGAACACTTTTCAAAACGTGTTTTTCAGCCCGAAATAAACGCGTTTTTTCAGACAACTGAATCACCATGTAACAGCAAGGCTCAGAGGAGCCCACACACTCAGCTCTTAACCCCAGTGTGCAGAAAGAGTCAAAACGTGTTTTTCAGCAGAAATAAACATGTTTCTGCAAGTTTGGTCAACCCCATGTAAGTTATGGGGCAGTAACAGAACACTTTTCAAAACGTGTTTTTCAGCCCGAAATAAACGCGTTTTTTCAGACAACTGAATCCCCATGTAACAGCAAGGTTCAGAAGAGCCCACACTCTCAGCTCTTAACCCCAGTGTGCAGGAAGGGTCAAAACGTGTTTTTCAGCAGAAATAAACATGTTTCTGCAAGTTTGGTCAACCCCATGTAAGTTATGGGGCAGTAACAGAACACTTTTCAAAACGTGTTTTTCAGCCCGAAATAAACGCGTTTTTTCAGACAACTGAATCCCCATGCAACAGCAAGGCTCAGAAGAGCCCACACACTCAGCTCTTAACCCCAGTGTGCAGAAAGAGTCAAAACGTGTTTTTCAGCAGAAATAAACATGTTTCTGCAAGTTTGGTCAACCCCATGTAAGTTATGGGGCAGTAACAGAACACTTTTCAAAACGTGTTTTTCAGCCCGAAATAAACGCGTTTTTTCAGACAACTGAATCACCATGTAACAGCAAGGCTCAGAGGAGCCCACACACTCAGCTCTTAACCCCAGTGTGCAGAAAGAGTCAAAACGTGTTTTTCAGCAGAAATAAACATGTTTCTGCAAGTTTGGTCAACCCCATGTAAGTTATGGGGCAGTAACAGAACACTTTTCAAAACGTGTTTTTCAGCCCGAAATAAACGCGTTTTTTCAGACAACTGAATCCCCATGTAACAGCAAGGCTCAGAGGAGCCCACACACTCAGATCTTAACCCCAGTGTGCAGAAAGGGTCAAAACGTGTTTTTCAGCAGAAATAAACATGTTTCTGCAAGTTTGGTCAACCCCATGTAAGTTATGGGACAGTAACAGCACACTTTTCAAAACGTGTTTTTCAGCCCGAAATAAACGCGTTTTTTCATACAACTGAATCCCCATGCAACAGCAAGGCTCAGAAGAGCCCACACACTCAGCTCTTAACCCCAGTGTGCAGAAAGAGTCAAAACGTGTTTTTCAGCAGAAATAAACATGTTTCTGCAAGTTTGGTCAACCCCATGTAAGTTATGGGGCAGTAACAGAACACTTTTCAAAACGTGTTTTTCAGCCCGAAATAAACGCGTTTTTTCAGACAACTGAATCCCAATGTAACAGCAAGGCTCAGAGGAGCCCACACACTCAGCTCTTAGCCCCAGTGTGCAGAAAGTGTCAAAACGTGTTTTTCAGCAGAAATAAACATGTTTCTGCAAGTTTGGTCAACCCCATGTAAGTTATGGGACAGTAACAGCACACTTTTCAAAACGTGTTTTTCAGCCCGAAATAAACGCGTTTTTTCAGACAACTGAATCCCCATGTAACAGCAAGGCTCAGAGGAGCCCACACACTCAGATCTTAACCCCAGTGTGCAGAAAGGGTCAAAACGTGTTTTTCAGCAGAAATAAACATGTTTCTGCAAGTTTGGTCAACCCCATGTAAGTTATGGGGCAGTAACAGAACACTTTTCAAAACGTGTTTTTCAGCCCGAAATAAACGCGTTTTTTCAGACAACTGAATCCCCATGCAACAGCAAGGCTCAGAAGAGCCCACACACTCAGCTCTTAACCCCAGTGTGCAGAAAGAGTCAAAACGTGTTTTTCAGCAGAAATAAACATGTTTCTGCAATTTTGGTCAACCCCATGTAAGTTATGGGGCAGTAACAGCACACTTTTCAAAACGTGTTTTTCAGCCCGAAATAAACGCGTTTTTTCAGACAACTGAATCCCCATGTAACAGCAAGGCTCAGAAGAGCCCACACACTCAGATCTTAACCCCAGTGTGCAGAAAGGGTCAAAACGTGTTTTTCAGCAGAAATAAACATGTTTCTGCAAGTTTGGTCAACCCCATGTAAGTTATGGGACAGTAACAGCACACTTTTCAAAACGTGTTTTTCAGCCCAAAATAAACGCGTTTTTTCAGACAACTGAATCCCCATGCAACAGCAAGGCTCAGAAGAGCCCACACACTCAGCTCTTAACCCCAGTGTGCAGAAAGAGTCAAAACGTGTTTTTCAGCAGAAATAAACATGTTTCTGCAAGTTTGGTCAACCCCATGTAAGTTATGGGGCAGTAACAGAACACTTTTCAAAACGTGTTTTTCAGCCCGAAATAAACGCGTTTTTTCAGACAACTGAATCCCAATGTAACAGCAAGGCTCAGAGGAGCCCACACACTCAGCTCTTAGCCCCAGTGTGCAGAAAGTGTCAAAACGTGTTTTTCAGCAGAAATAAACATGTTTCTGCAAGTTTGGTCAACCCCATGTAAGTTATGGGACAGTAACAGCACACTTTTCAAAACGTGTTTTTCAGCCCGAAATAAACGCGTTTTTTCAGACAACTGAATCCCCATGTAACAGCAAGGCTCAGAGGAGCCCACACACTCAGATCTTAACCCCAGTGTGCAGAAAGGGTCAAAACGTGTTTTTCAGCAGAAATAAACATGTTTCTGCAAGTTTGGTCAACCCCATGTAAGTTATGGGGCAGTAACAGAACACTTTTCAAAACGTGTTTTTCAGCCCGAAATAAACGCGTTTTTTCAGACAACTGAATCCCCATGTAACAGCAAGGCTCAGAGGAGCCCACACACTCAGCTCTTAACCCCAGTGTGCAGAAAGGGTCAAAACGTGTTTTTCAGCAGAAATAAACATGTTTCTGCAAGTTTGGTCAACCCCATGTAAGTTATGGGGCAGTAACAGAACACTTTTCAAAACGTGTTTTTCAGCCCGAAAAAAACGCGTTTTTTCAGACAACTGAATCCCCATGTAACAGCAAGGCTCAGAGGAGCCCACACACTCAGCTCTTAACCCCAGTGTGCAGAAAGGGTCAAAACGTGTTTTTCAGCAGAAATAAACATGTTTCTGCAAGTTTGGTCAACCCCATGTAAGTTATGGGGCAGTAACAGAACACTTTTCAAAACGTGTTTTTCAGCCCGAAATAAACGCGTTTTTTCAGACAACTGAATCACCATGTAACAGCAAGGCTCAGAGGAGCCCACACACTCAGCTCTTAACCCCAGTGTGCAGGAAGGGTCAAAACGTGTTTTTCAGCAGAAATAAACATGTTTCTGCAAGTTTGGTCAACCCCATGTAAGTTATGGGGCAGTAACAGAACACTTTTCAAAACGTGTTTTTCAGCCCGAAATAAACGCGTTTTTTCAGACAACTGAATCCCCATGCAACAGCAAGGCTCAGAAGAGCCCACACACTCAGCTCTTAACCCCAGTGTGCAGAAAGAGTCAAAACGTGTTTTTCAGCAGAAATAAACATGTTTCTGCAAGTTTGGTCAACCCCATGTAAGTTATGGGGCAGTAACAGAACACTTTTCAAAACGTGTTTTTCAGCCCGAAATAAACGCGTTTTTTCAGACAACTGAATCCCAATGTAACAGCAAGGCTCAGAGGAGCCCACACACTCAGCTCTTAGCCCCAGTGTGCAGAAAGTGTCAAAACGTGTTTTTCAGCAGAAATAAACATGTTTCTGCAAGTTTGGTCAACCCCATGTAAGTTATGGGACAGTAACAGCACACTTTTCAAAACGTGTTTTTCAGCCCGAAATAAACGCGTTTTTTCAGACAACTGAATCCCCATGTAACAGCAAGGCTCAGAGGAGCCCACACACTCAGATCTTAACCCCAGTGTGCAGAAAGGGTCAAAACGTGTTTTTCAGCAGAAATAAACATGTTTCTGCAAGTTTGGTCAACCCCATGTAAGTTATGGGGCAGTAACAGAACACTTTTCAAAACGTGTTTTTCAGCCCGAAATAAACGCGTTTTTTCAGACAACTGAATCCCCATGTAACAGCAAGGCTCAGAGGAGCCCACACACTCAGCTCTTAACCCCAGTGTGCAGAAAGGGTCAAAACGTGTTTTTCAGCAGAAATAAACATGTTTCTGCAAGTTTGGTCAACCCCATGTAAGTTATGGGGCAGTAACAGAACACTTTTCAAAACGTGTTTTTCAGCCCGAAATAAACGCGTTTTTTCAGACAACTGAATCACCATGTAACAGCAAGGCTCAGAGGAGCCCACACACTCAGCTCTTAACCCCAGTGTGCAGGAAGGGTCAAAACGTGTTTTTCAGCAGAAATAAACATGTTTCTGCAAGTTTGGTCAACCCCATGTAAGTTATGGGGCAGTAACAGCACACTTTTCAAAACGTGTTTTTCAGCCCGAAATAAACGCGTTTTTTCAGACAACTGAATCCCCATGCAACAGCAAGGCTCAGAAGAGCCCACACACTCAGCTCTTAACCCCAGTGTGCAGAAAGAGTCAAAACGTGTTTTTCAGCAGAAATAAACATGTTTCTGCAAGTTTGGTCAACCCCATGTAAGTTATGGGGCAGTAACAGAACACTTTTCAAAACGTGTTTTTCAGCCCGAAATAAACGCGTTTTTTCAGACAACTGAATCCCAATGTAACAGCAAGGCTCAGAGGAGCCCACACACTCAGCTCTTAGCCCCAGTGTGCAGAAAGTGTCAAAACGTGTTTTTCAGCAGAAATAAACATGTTTCTGCAAGTTTGGTCAACCCCATGTAAGTTATGGGACAGTAACAGCACACTTTTCAAAACGTGTTTTTCAGCCCGAAATAAACGCGTTTTTTCAGACAACTGAATCCCCATGTAACAGCAAGGCTCAGAGGATCCCACACACTCCGATCTTAACCCCAGTGTGCAGAAAGGGTCAAAACGTGTTTTTCAGCAGAAATAAACATGTTTCTGCAAGTTTGGTCAACCCCATGTAAGTTATGGGGCAGTAACAGAACACTTTTCAAAACGTGTTTTTCAGCCCGAAATAAACGCGTTTTTTCAGACAACTGAATCCCCATGCAACAGCAAGGCTCAGAAGAGCCCACACACTCAGCTCTTAACCCCAGTGTGCAGAAAGAGTAAAAACGTGTTTTTCAGCAGAAATAAACATGTTTCTGCAATTTTGGTCAACCCCATGTAAGTTATGGGGCAGTAACAGCACACTTTTCAAAACGTGTTTTTCAGCCCGAAATAAACGCGTTTTTTCAGACAACTGAATCCCCATGTAACAGCAAGGCTCAGAGGAGCCCACACACTCAGATCTTAACCCCAGTGTGCAGAAAGGGTCAAAACGTGTTTTTCAGCAGAAATAAACATGTTTCTGCAACTTTGGTCAACCCCATGTAAGTTATGGGACAGTAACAGCACACTTTTCAAAACGTGTTTTTCAGCCCGAAATAAACGCGTTTTTTCAGACAACTGAATCCCCATGTAACAGCAAGGTTCAGAAGAGCCCACACTCTCAGCTCTTAACCCCAGTGTGCAGGAAGGGTCAAAACGTGTTTTTCAGCAGAAATAAACATGTTTCTGCAAGTTTGGTCAACCCCATGTAAGTTATGGGGCAGTAACAGAACACTTTTCAAAACGTGTTTTTCAGCCCGAAATAAACGCGTTTTTTCAGACAACTGAATCACCATGTAACAGCAAGGCTCAGAGGAGCCCACACACTCAGCTCTTAACCCCAGTGTGCAGAAAGAGTCAAAACGTGTTTTTCAGCAGAAATAAACATGTTTCTGCAAGTTTGGTCAACCCCATGTAAGTTATGGGGCAGTAACAGAACACTTTTCAAAACGTGTTTTTCAGCCCGAAATAAACGCGTTTTTTCAGACAACTGAATCCCCATGTAACAGCAAGGTTCAGAAGAGCCCACACTCTCAGCTCTTAACCCCAGTGTGCAGGAAGGGTCAAAACGTGTTTTTCAGCAGAAATAAACATGTTTCTGCAAGTTTGGTCAACCCCATGTAAGTTATGGGGCAGTAACAGAACACTTTTCAAAACGTGTTTTTCAGCCCGAAATAAACGCGTTTTTTCAGACAACTGAATCCCCATGCAACAGCAAGGCTCAGAAGAGCCCACACACTCAGCTCTTAACCCCAGTGTGCAGAAAGAGTCAAAACGTGTTTTTCAGCAGAAATAAACATGTTTCTGCAAGTTTGGTCAACCCCATGTAAGTTATGGGGCAGTAACAGAACACTTTTCAAAACGTGTTTTTCAGCCCGAAATAAACGCGTTTTTTCAGACAACTGAATCACCATGTAACAGCAAGGCTCAGAGGAGCCCACACACTCAGCTCTTAACCCCAGTGTGCAGAAAGAGTCAAAACGTGTTTTTCAGCAGAAATAAACATGTTTCTGCAAGTTTGGTCAACCCCATGTAAGTTATGGGGCAGTAACAGAACACTTTTCAAAACGTGTTTTTCAGCCCGAAATAAACGCGTTTTTTCAGACAACTGAATCCCCATGTAACAGCAAGGCTCAGAGGAGCCCACACACTCAGATCTTAACCCCAGTGTGCAGAAAGGGTCAAAACGTGTTTTTCAGCAGAAATAAACATGTTTCTGCAAGTTTGGTCAACCCCATGTAAGTTATGGGACAGTAACAGCACACTTTTCAAAACGTGTTTTTCAGCCCGAAATAAACGCGTTTTTTCATACAACTGAATCCCCATGCAACAGCAAGGCTCAGAAGAGCCCACACACTCAGCTCTTAACCCCAGTGTGCAGAAAGAGTCAAAACGTGTTTTTCAGCAGAAATAAACATGTTTCTGCAAGTTTGGTCAACCCCATGTAAGTTATGGGGCAGTAACAGAACACTTTTCAAAACGTGTTTTTCAGCCCGAAATAAACGCGTTTTTTCAGACAACTGAATCCCAATGTAACAGCAAGGCTCAGAGGAGCCCACACACTCAGCTCTTAGCCCCAGTGTGCAGAAAGTGTCAAAACGTGTTTTTCAGCAGAAATAAACATGTTTCTGCAAGTTTGGTCAACCCCATGTAAGTTATGGGACAGTAACAGCACACTTTTCAAAACGTGTTTTTCAGCCCGAAATAAACGCGTTTTTTCAGACAACTGAATCCCCATGTAACAGCAAGGCTCAGAGGAGCCCACACACTCAGATCTTAACCCCAGTGTGCAGAAAGGGTCAAAACGTGTTTTTCAGCAGAAATAAACATGTTTCTGCAAGTTTGGTCAACCCCATGTAAGTTATGGGGCAGTAACAGAACACTTTTCAAAACGTGTTTTTCAGCCCGAAATAAACGCGTTTTTTCAGACAACTGAATCCCCATGCAACAGCAAGGCTCAGAAGAGCCCACACACTCAGCTCTTAACCCCAGTGTGCAGAAAGAGTCAAAACGTGTTTTTCAGCAGAAATAAACATGTTTCTGCAATTTTGGTCAACCCCATGTAAGTTATGGGGCAGTAACAGCACACTTTTCAAAACGTGTTTTTCAGCCCGAAATAAACGCGTTTTTTCAGACAACTGAATCCCCATGTAACAGCAAGGCTCAGAAGAGCCCACACACTCAGATCTTAACCCCAGTGTGCAGAAAGGGTCAAAACGTGTTTTTCAGCAGAAATAAACATGTTTCTGCAAGTTTGGTCAACCCCATGTAAGTTATGGGACAGTAACAGCACACTTTTCAAAACGTGTTTTTCAGCCCAAAATAAACGCGTTTTTTCAGACAACTGAATCCCCATGCAACAGCAAGGCTCAGAAGAGCCCACACACTCAGCTCTTAACCCCAGTGTGCAGAAAGAGTCAAAACGTGTTTTTCAGCAGAAATAAACATGTTTCTGCAAGTTTGGTCAACCCCATGTAAGTTATGGGGCAGTAACAGAACACTTTTCAAAACGTGTTTTTCAGCCCGAAATAAACGCGTTTTTTCAGACAACTGAATCCCAATGTAACAGCAAGGCTCAGAGGAGCCCACACACTCAGCTCTTAGCCCCAGTGTGCAGAAAGTGTCAAAACGTGTTTTTCAGCAGAAATAAACATGTTTCTGCAAGTTTGGTCAACCCCATGTAAGTTATGGGACAGTAACAGCACACTTTTCAAAACGTGTTTTTCAGCCCGAAATAAACGCGTTTTTTCAGACAACTGAATCCCCATGTAACAGCAAGGCTCAGAGGAGCCCACACACTCAGATCTTAACCCCAGTGTGCAGAAAGGGTCAAAACGTGTTTTTCAGCAGAAATAAACATGTTTCTGCAAGTTTGGTCAACCCCATGTAAGTTATGGGGCAGTAACAGAACACTTTTCAAAACGTGTTTTTCAGCCCGAAATAAACGCGTTTTTTCAGACAACTGAATCCCCATGTAACAGCAAGGCTCAGAGGAGCCCACACACTCAGCTCTTAACCCCAGTGTGCAGAAAGGGTCAAAACGTGTTTTTCAGCAGAAATAAACATGTTTCTGCAAGTTTGGTCAACCCCATGTAAGTTATGGGGCAGTAACAGAACACTTTTCAAAACGTGTTTTTCAGCCCGAAAAAAACGCGTTTTTTCAGACAACTGAATCCCCATGTAACAGCAAGGCTCAGAGGAGCCCACACACTCAGCTCTTAACCCCAGTGTGCAGAAAGGGTCAAAACGTGTTTTTCAGCAGAAATAAACATGTTTCTGCAAGTTTGGTCAACCCCATGTAAGTTATGGGGCAGTAACAGAACACTTTTCAAAACGTGTTTTTCAGCCCGAAATAAACGCGTTTTTTCAGACAACTGAATCACCATGTAACAGCAAGGCTCAGAGGAGCCCACACACTCAGCTCTTAACCCCAGTGTGCAGGAAGGGTCAAAACGTGTTTTTCAGCAGAAATAAACATGTTTCTGCAAGTTTGGTCAACCCCATGTAAGTTATGGGGCAGTAACAGAACACTTTTCAAAACGTGTTTTTCAGCCCGAAATAAACGCGTTTTTTCAGACAACTGAATCCCCATGCAACAGCAAGGCTCAGAAGAGCCCACACACTCAGCTCTTAACCCCAGTGTGCAGAAAGAGTCAAAACGTGTTTTTCAGCAGAAATAAACATGTTTCTGCAAGTTTGGTCAACCCCATGTAAGTTATGGGGCAGTAACAGAACACTTTTCAAAACGTGTTTTTCAGCCCGAAATAAACGCGTTTTTTCAGACAACTGAATCCCAATGTAACAGCAAGGCTCAAAGGAGCCCACACACTCAGCTCTTAGCCCCAGTGTGCAGAAAGTGTCAAAACGTGTTTTTCAGCAGAAATAAACATGTTTCTGCAAGTTTGGTCAACCCCATGTAAGTTATGGGACAGTAACAGCACACTTTTCAAAACGTGTTTTTCAGCCCGAAATAAACGCGTTTTTTCAGACAACTGAATCCCCATGTAACAGCAAGGCTCAGAGGAGCCCACACACTCAGATCTTAACCCCAGTGTGCAGAAAGGGTCAAAACGTGTTTTTCAGCAGAAATAAACATGTTTCTGCAATTTTGGTCAACCCCATGTAAGTTATGGGGCAGTAACAGCACACTTTTCAAAACGTGTTTTTCAGCCCGAAATAAACGCGTTTTTTCAGACAACTGAATCCCCATGTAACAGCAAGGCTCAGAGGAGCCCACACACTCAGATCTTAACCCCAGTGTGCAGAAAGGGTCAAAACGTGTTTTTCAGCAGAAATAAACATGTTTCTGCAAGTTTGGTCAACCCCATGTAAGTTATAGGACAGTAACAGCACACTTTTCAAAACGTGTTTTTCAGCCCGAAATAAACGCGTTTTTTCAGACAACTGAATCCCCATGCAACAGCAAGGCTCAGAAGAGCCCACACACTCAGCTCTTAACCCCAGTGTGCAGAAAGAGTCAAAACGTGTTTTTCAGCAGAAATAAACATGTTTCTGCAATTTTGGTCAACCCCATGTAAGTTATGGGGCAGTAACAGCACACTTTTCAAAACGTGTTTTTCAGCCCGAAATAAACGCGTTTTTTCAGACAACTGAATCCCCATGTAACAGCAAGGCTCAGAGGAGCCCACACACTCAGATCTTAACCCCAGTGTGCAGAAAGGGTCAAAACGTGTTTTTCAGCAGAAATAAATATGTTTCTGCAAGTTTGGTCAACCCCATGTAAGTTATGGGGCAGTAACAGAACACTTTTCAAAACGTGTTTTTCAGCCCGAAATAAACGCGTTTTTTCAGACAACTGAATCACCATATAACAGCAAGGCTCAGAGGAGCCCACACACTCAGCTCTTAACCCCAGTGTGCAGGAAGGGTCAAAACGTGTTTTTCAGCAGAAATAAACATGTTTCTGCAAGTTTGGTCAACCCCATGTAAGTTATGGGGCAGTAACAGAACACTTTTCAAAACGTGTTTTTCAGCCCGAAATAAACGCGTTTTTTCAGACAACTGAATCCCCATGCAACAGCAAGGCTCAGAAGAGCCCACAAACTCAGCTCTTAACCCCAGTGTGCAGGAAGGGTCAAAACGTGTTTTTCAGCAGAAATAAACATGTTTCTGCAAGTTTGGTCAACCCAATGTAAGTTATGGGGCAGTAACAGAACACTTTTCAAAACGTGTTTTTCAGCCCGAAATAAACGCGTTTTTTCAGACAACTGAATCCCCATGTAACAGCAAGGCTCAGAGGAGCCCACACACTCAGATCTTAACCCCAGTGTGCAGAAAGGGTCAAAACGTGTTTTTCAGCAGAAATAAACATGTTTCTGCCTTTTTGGTCAACCCCATGTAAGTTATGGGGCAGTAACAGCACACTTTTCAAAACGTGTTTTTCAGCCCGAAATAAACGCGTTTTTTCAGACAACTGAATCCCCATGTAACAGCAAGGCTCAGAGGAGCCCACACACTCAGATCTTAACCCCAGTGTGCAGAAAGGGTCAAAACGTGTTTTTCAGCAGAAATAAACATGTTTCTGCAAGTTTGGTCAACCCCATGTAAGTTATAGGACAGTAACAGCACACTTTTCAAAACGTGTTTTTCAGCCCGAAATAAACGCGTTTTTTCAGACAACTGAATCCCCATGCAACAGCAAGGCTCAGAAGAGCCCACACACTCAGCTCTTAACCCCAGTGTGCAGAAAGAGTCAAAACGTGTTTTTCAGCAGAAATAAACATGTTTCTGCAATTTTGGTCAACCCCATGTAAGTTATGGGGCAGTAACAGCACACTTTTCAAAACGTGTTTTTCAGCCCGAAATAAACGCGTTTTTTCAGACAACTGAATCCCCATGTAACAGCAAGGCTCAGAGGAGCCCACACACTCAGATCTTAACCCCAGTGTGCAGAAAGGGTCAAAACGTGTTTTTCAGCAGAAATAAATATGTTTCTGCAAGTTTGGTCAACCCCATGTAAGTTATGGGGCAGTAACAGAACACTTTTCAAAACGTGTTTTTCAGCCCGAAATAAACGCGTTTTTTCAGACAACTGAATCCCCATGCAACAGCAAGGCTCAGAAGAGCCCACACACTCAGCTCTTAACCCCAGTGTGCAGAAAGAGTCAAAACGTGTTTTTCAGCAGAAATAAACATGTTTCTGCAATTTTGGTCAACCCCATGTAAGTTATGGGGCAGTAACAGCACACTTTTCAAAACGTGTTTTTCAGCCCGAAATAAACGCGTTTTTTCAGACAACTGAATCCCCATGTAACAGCAAGGCTCAGAAGAGCCCACACACTCAGATCTTAACCCCAGTGTGCAGAAAGGGTCAAAACGTGTTTTTCAGCAGAAATAAACATGTTTCTGCAAGTTTGGTCAACCCCATGTAAGTTATGGGACAGTAACAGCACACTTTTCAAAACGTGTTTTTCAGCCCAAAATAAACGCGTTTTTTCAGACAACTGAATCCCCATGCAACAGCAAGGCTCAGAAGAGCCCACACACTCAGCTCTTAACCCCAGTGTGCAGAAAGAGTCAAAACGTGTTTTTCAGCAGAAATAAACATGTTTCTGCAAGTTTGGTCAACCCCATGTAAGTTATGGGGCAGTAACAGAACACTTTTCAAAACGTGTTTTTCAGCCCGAAATAAACGCGTTTTTTCAGACAACTGAATCCCAATGTAACAGCAAGGCTCAGAGGAGCCCACACACTCAGCTCTTAGCCCCAGTGTGCAGAAAGTGTCAAAACGTGTTTTTCAGCAGAAATAAACATGTTTCTGCAAGTTTGGTCAACCCCATGTAAGTTATGGGACAGTAACAGCACACTTTTCAAAACGTGTTTTTCAGCCCGAAATAAACGCGTTTTTTCAGACAACTGAATCCCCATGTAACAGCAAGGCTCAGAGGAGCCCACACACTCAGATCTTAACCCCAGTGTGCAGAAAGGGTCAAAACGTGTTTTTCAGCAGAAATAAACATGTTTCTGCAAGTTTGGTCAACCCCATGTAAGTTATGGGGCAGTAACAGAACACTTTTCAAAACGTGTTTTTCAGCCCGAAATAAACGCGTTTTTTCAGACAACTGAATCCCCATGTAACAGCAAGGCTCAGAGGAGCCCACACACTCAGCTCTTAACCCCAGTGTGCAGAAAGGGTCAAAACGTGTTTTTCAGCAGAAATAAACATGTTTCTGCAAGTTTGGTCAACCCCATGTAAGTTATGGGGCAGTAACAGAACACTTTTCAAAACGTGTTTTTCAGCCCGAAAAAAACGCGTTTTTTCAGACAACTGAATCCCCATGTAACAGCAAGGCTCAGAGGAGCCCACACACTCAGCTCTTAACCCCAGTGTGCAGAAAGGGTCAAAACGTGTTTTTCAGCAGAAATAAACATGTTTCTGCAAGTTTGGTCAACCCCATGTAAGTTATGGGGCAGTAACAGAACACTTTTCAAAACGTGTTTTTCAGCCCGAAATAAACGCGTTTTTTCAGACAACTGAATCACCATGTAACAGCAAGGCTCAGAGGAGCCCACACACTCAGCTCTTAACCCCAGTGTGCAGGAAGGGTCAAAACGTGTTTTTCAGCAGAAATAAACATGTTTCTGCAAGTTTGGTCAACCCCATGTAAGTTATGGGGCAGTAACAGAACACTTTTCAAAACGTGTTTTTCAGCCCGAAATAAACGCGTTTTTTCAGACAACTGAATCCCCATGCAACAGCAAGGCTCAGAAGAGCCCACACACTCAGCTCTTAACCCCAGTGTGCAGAAAGAGTCAAAACGTGTTTTTCAGCAGAAATAAACATGTTTCTGCAAGTTTGGTCAACCCCATGTAAGTTATGGGGCAGTAACAGAACACTTTTCAAAACGTGTTTTTCAGCCCGAAATAAACGCGTTTTTTCAGACAACTGAATCCCAATGTAACAGCAAGGCTCAAAGGAGCCCACACACTCAGCTCTTAGCCCCAGTGTGCAGAAAGTGTCAAAACGTGTTTTTCAGCAGAAATAAACATGTTTCTGCAAGTTTGGTCAACCCCATGTAAGTTATGGGACAGTAACAGCACACTTTTCAAAACGTGTTTTTCAGCCCGAAATAAACGCGTTTTTTCAGACAACTGAATCCCCATGTAACAGCAAGGCTCAGAGGAGCCCACACACTCAGATCTTAACCCCAGTGTGCAGAAAGGGTCAAAACGTGTTTTTCAGCAGAAATAAACATGTTTCTGCAATTTTGGTCAACCCCATGTAAGTTATGGGGCAGTAACAGCACACTTTTCAAAACGTGTTTTTCAGCCCGAAATAAACGCGTTTTTTCAGACAACTGAATCCCCATGTAACAGCAAGGCTCAGAGGAGCCCACACACTCAGATCTTAACCCCAGTGTGCAGAAAGGGTCAAAACGTGTTTTTCAGCAGAAATAAACATGTTTCTGCAAGTTTGGTCAACCCCATGTAAGTTATAGCACAGTAACAGCACACTTTTCAAAACGTGTTTTTCAGCCCGAAATAAACGCGTTTTTTCAGACAACTGAATCCCCATGCAACAGCAAGGCTCATAAGAGCCCACACACTCAGCTCTTAACCCCAGTGTGCAGAAAGAGTCAAAACGTGTTTTTCAGCAGAAATAAACATGTTTCTGCAATTTTGGTCAACCCCATGTAAGTTATGGGGCAGTAACAGCACACTTTTCAAAACGTGTTTTTCAGCCCGAAATAAACGCGTTTTTTCAGACAACTGAATCCCCATGTAACAGCAAGGCTCAGAGGAGCCCACACACTCAGCTCTTAACCCCAGTGTGCAGGAAGGGTCAAAACGTGTTTTTCAGCAGAAATAAACATGTTTCTGCAAGTTTGGTCAACCCCATGTAAGTTATGGGGCAGTAACAGAACACTTTTCAAAACGTGTTTTTCAGCCCGAAATAAACGCGTTTTTTCAGACAACTGAATCCCCATGCAACAGCAAGGCTCAGAAGAGCCCACAAACTCAGCTCTTAACCCCAGTGTGCAGGAAGGGTCAAAACGTGTTTTTCAGCAGAAATAAACATGTTTCTGCAAGTTTGGTCAACCCCATGTAAGTTATGGGGCAGTAACAGAACACTTTTCAAAACGTGTTTTTCAGCCCGAAATAAACGCGTTTTTTCAGACAACTGAATCCCCATGTAACAGCAAGGCTCAGAGGAGCCCACACACTCAGATCTTAACCCCAGTGTGCAGAAAGGGTCAAAACGTGTTTTTCAGCAGAAATAAACATGTTTCTGCCTTTTTGGTCAACCCCATGTAAGTTATGGGGCAGTAACAGCACACTTTTCAAAACGTGTTTTTCAGCCCGAAATAAACGCGTTTTTTCAGACAACTGAATCCCCATGTAACAGCAAGGCTCAGAGGAGCCCACACACTCAGATCTTAACCCCAGTGTGCAGAAAGGGTCAAAACGTGTTTTTCAGCAGAAATAAACATGTTTCTGCAAGTTTGGTCAACCCCATGTAAGTTATAGGACAGTAACAGCACACTTTTCAAAACGTGTTTTTCAGCCCGAAATAAACGCGTTTTTTCAGACAACTGAATCCCCATGCAACAGCAAGGCTCAGAAGAGCCCACACACTCAGCTCTTAACCCCAGTGTGCAGAAAGAGTCAAAACGTGTTTTTCAGCAGAAATAAACATGTTTCTGCAATTTTGGTCAACCCCATGTAAGTTATGGGGCAGTAACAGCACACTTTTCAAAACGTGTTTTTCAGCCCGAAATAAACGCGTTTTTTCAGACAACTGAATCCCCATGTAACAGCAAGGCTCAGAGGAGCCCACACACTCAGATCTTAACCCCAGTGTGCAGAAAGGGTCAAAACGTGTTTTTCAGCAGAAATAAATATGTTTCTGCAAGTTTGGTCAACCCCATGTAAGTTATGGGGCAGTAACAGAACACTTTTCAAAAAGTGTTTTTCAGCCCGAAAAAAACGCGTTTTTTCAGACAACTGAATCCCCATGTAACAGCAAGGCTCAGAGGAGCCCACACACTCAGCTCTTAACCCCAGTGTGCAGAAAGGGTCAAAACGTGTTTTTCAGCAGAAATAAACATGTTTCTGCAAGTTTGGTCAACCCCATGTAAGTTATGGGGCAGTAACAGAACACTTTTCAAAACGTGTTTTTCAGCCCGAAATAAACGCGTTTTTTCAGACAACTGAATCACCATGTAACAGCAAGGCTCAGAGGAGCCCACACACTCAGCTCTTAACCCCAGTGTGCAGGAAGGGTCAAAACGTGTTTTTCAGCAGAAATAAACATGTTTCTGCAAGTTTGGTCAACCCCATGTAAGTTATGGGGCAGTAACAGAACACTTTTCAAAACGTGTTTTTCAGCCCGAAATAAACGCGTTTTTTCAGACAACTGAATCCCCATGCAACAGCAAGGCTCAGAAGAGCCCACACACTCAGCTCTTAACCCCAGTGTGCAGAAAGAGTCAAAACGTGTTTTTCAGCAGAAATAAACATGTTTCTGCAAGTTTGGTCAACCCCATGTAAGTTATGGGGCAGTAACAGAACACTTTTCAAAACGTGTTTTTCAGCCCGAAATAAACGCGTTTTTTCAGACAACTGAATCCCAATGTAACAGCAAGGCTCAAAGGAGCCCACACACTCAGCTCTTAGCCCCAGTGTGCAGAAAGTGTCAAAACGTGTTTTTCAGCAGAAATAAACATGTTTCTGCAAGTTTGGTCAACCCCATGTAAGTTATGGGACAGTAACAGCACACTTTTCAAAACGTGTTTTTCAGCCCGAAATAAACGCGTTTTTTCAGACAACTGAATCCCCATGTAACAGCAAGGCTCAGAGGAGCCCACACACTCAGATCTTAACCCCAGTGTGCAGAAAGGGTCAAAACGTGTTTTTCAGCAGAAATAAACATGTTTCTGCAATTTTGGTCAACCCCATGTAAGTTATGGGGCAGTAACAGCACACTTTTCAAAACGTGTTTTTCAGCCCGAAATAAACGCGTTTTTTCAGACAACTGAATCCCCATGTAACAGCAAGGCTCAGAGGAGCCCACACACTCAGATCTTAACCCCAGTGTGCAGAAAGGGTCAAAACGTGTTTTTCAGCAGAAATAAACATGTTTCTGCAAGTTTGGTCAACCCCATGTAAGTTATAGCACAGTAACAGCACACTTTTCAAAACGTGTTTTTCAGCCCGAAATAAACGCGTTTTTTCAGACAACTGAATCCCCATGCAACAGCAAGGCTCATAAGAGCCCACACACTCAGCTCTTAACCCCAGTGTGCAGAAAGAGTCAAAACGTGTTTTTCAGCAGAAATAAACATGTTTCTGCAATTTTGGTCAACCCCATGTAAGTTATGGGGCAGTAACAGCACACTTTTCAAAACGTGTTTTTCAGCCCGAAATAAACGCGTTTTTTCAGACAACTGAATCCCCATGTAACAGCAAGGCTCAGAGGAGCCCACACACTCAGATCTTAACCCCAGTGTGCAGAAAGGGTCAAAACGTGTTTTTCAGCAGAAATAAATATGTTTCTGCAAGTTTGGTCAACCCCATGTAAGTTATGGGGCAGTAACAGAACACTTTTCAAAACGTGTTTTTCAGCCCGAAATAAACGCGTTTTTTCAGACAACTGAATCACCATGTAACAGCAAGGCTCAGAGGAGCCCACACACTCAGCTCTTAACCCCAGTGTGCAGGAAGGGTCAAAACGTGTTTTTCAGCAGAAATAAACATGTTTCTGCAAGTTTGGTCAACCCCATGTAAGTTATGGGGCAGTAACAGAACACTTTTCAAAACGTGTTTTTCAGCCCGAAATAAACGCGTTTTTTCAGACAACTGAATCCCCATGCAACAGCAAGGCTCAGAAGAGCCCACAAACTCAGCTCTTAACCCCAGTGTGCAGGAAGGGTCAAAACGTGTTTTTCAGCAGAAATAAACATGTTTCTGCAAGTTTGGTCAACCCCATGTAAGTTATGGGGCAGTAACAGAACACTTTTCAAAACGTGTTTTTCAGCCCGAAATAAACGCGTTTTTTCAGACAACTGAATCCCCATGTAACAGCAAGGCTCAGAGGAGCCCACACACTCAGATCTTAACCCCAGTGTGCAGAAAGGGTCAAAACGTGTTTTTCAGCAGAAATAAACATGTTTCTGCCTTTTTGGTCAACCCCATGTAAGTTATGGGGCAGTAACAGCACACTTTTCAAAACGTGTTTTTCAGCCCGAAATAAACGCGTTTTTTCAGACAACTGAATCCCCATGTAACAGCAAGGCTCAGAGGAGCCCACACACTCAGATCTTAACCCCAGTGTGCAGAAAGGGTCAAAACGTGTTTTTCAGCAGAAATAAACATGTTTCTGCAAGTTTGGTCAACCCCATGTAAGTTATAGGACAGTAACAGCACACTTTTCAAAACGTGTTTTTCAGCCCGAAATAAACGCGTTTTTTCAGACAACTGAATCCCCATGCAACAGCAAGGCTCAGAAGAGCCCACACACTCAGCTCTTAACCCCAGTGTGCAGAAAGAGTCAAAACGTGTTTTTCAGCAGAAATAAACATGTTTCTGCAATTTTGGTCAACCCCATGTAAGTTATGGGGCAGTAACAGCACACTTTTCAAAACGTGTTTTTCAGCCCGAAATAAACGCGTTTTTTCAGACAACTGAATCCCCATGTAACAGCAAGGCTCAGAGGAGCCCACACACTCAGATCTTAACCCCAGTGTGCAGAAAGGGTCAAAACGTGTTTTTCAGCAGAAATAAATATGTTTCTGCAAGTTTGGTCAACCCCATGTAAGTTATGGGGCAGTAACAGAACACTTTTCAAAAAGTGTTTTTCAGCCCGAAATAAACGCGTTTTTTCAGACAACTGAATCACCATGTAACAGCAAGGCTCAGAGGAGCCCACACACTCAGCTCTTAACCCCAGTGTGCAGGAAGGGTCAAAACGTGTTTTTCAGCAGAAATAAACATGTTTCTGCAAGTTTGGTCAACCCCATGTAAGTTATGGGGCAGTAACAGAACACTTTTCAAAACGTGTTTTTCAGCCCGAAATAAACGCGTTTTTTCAGACAACTGAATCCCCATGCAACAGCAAGGCTCAGAAGAGCCCACACACTCAGCTCTTAACCCCAGTGTGCAGGAAGGGTCAAAACGTGTTTTTCAGCAGAAATAAACATGTTTCTGCAAGTTTGGTCAACCCCATGTAAGTTATGGGGCAGTAACAGAACACTTTTCAAAACGTGTTTTTCAGCCCGAAATAAACGCGTTTTTTCAGACAACTGAATCCCCATGCAACAGCAAGGCTCAGAAGAGCCCACACACTCAGCTCTTAACCCCAGTGTGCAGAAAGAGTCAAAACGTGTTTTTCAGCAGAAATAAACATGTTTCTGCAAGTTTGGTCAACCCCATGTAAGTTATGGGCCAGTAACAGAACACTTTTCAAAACGTGTTTTTCAGCCCGAAATAAACGCGTTTTTTCAGACAACTGAATCCCCATGCAACAGCAAGGCTCAGAAGAGCCCACACACTCAGCTCTTAACCCCAGTGTGCAGAAAGAGTCAAAACGTGTTTTTCAGCAGAAATAAACATGTTTCTGCAAGTTTGGTCAACCCCATGTAAGTTATGGGGCAGTAACAGAACACTTTTCAAAACGTGTTTTTCAGCCCGAAATAAACGCGTTTTTTCAGACAACTGAATCCCAATGTAACAGCAAGGCTCAGAGGAGCCCACACACTCAGCTCTTAGCCCCAGTGTGCAGAAAGTGTCAAAACGTGTTTTTCAGCAGAAATAAACATGTTTCTGCAAGTTTGGTCAACCCCATGTAAGTTATGGGACAGTAACAGCACACTTTTCAAAACGTGTTTTTCAGCCCGAAATAAACACGTTTTTTCAGACAACTGAATCCCCATGTAACAGCAAGGCTCAGAGGAGCCCACACACTCAGATCTTAACCCCAGTGTGCAGAAAGGGTCAAAACGTGTTTTTCAGCAGAAATAAACATGTTTCTGCAAGTTTGGTCAACCCCATGTAAGTTATGGGGCAGTAACAGAACACTTTTCAAAACGTGTTTTTCAGCCCGAAATAAACGCGTTTTTTCAGACAACTGAATCCCCATGCAACAGCAAGGCTCAGAAGAGCCCACACACTCAGCTCTTAACCCCAGTGTGCAGAAAGAGTCAAAACGTGTTTTTCAGCAGAAATAAACATGTTTCTGCAATTTTGGTCAAGCCCATGTAAGTTATGGGGCAGTAACAGCACACTTTTCAAAACGTGTTTTTCAGCCCGAAATAAACGCGTTTTTTCAGACAACTGAATCCCCATGTAACAGCAAGGCTCAGAGGAGCCCACACACTCAGATCTTAACCCCAGTGTGCAGAAAGGGTCAAAACGTGTTTTTCAGCAGAAATAAACATGTTTCTGCAGGTTTGGTCAACCCCATGTAAGTTATGGGACAGTAACAGCACACTTTTCAAAACGTGTTTTTCAGCCCGAAATAAACGCGTTTTTTCAGACAACTGAATCCCCATGCAACAGCAAGGCTCAGAAGAGCCCACACACTCAGCTCTTAACCCCAGTGTGCAGAAAGAGTCAAAACGTGTTTTTCAGCAGAAATAAACATGTTTCTGCAAGTTTGGTCAACCCCATGTAAGTTATGGGGCAGTAACAGAACACTTTTCAAAACGTGTTTTTCAGCCCGAAATAAACGCGTTTTTTCAGACAACTGAATCCCAATGTAACAGCAAGGCTCAGAGGAGCCCACACACTCAGCTCTTAGCCCCAGTGTGCAGAAAGTGTCAAAACGTGTTTTTCAGCAGAAATAAACATGTTTCTGCAAGTTTGGTCAACCCCATGTAAGTTATGGGACAGTAACAGCACACTTTTCAAAACGTGTTTTTCAGACCGAAATAAACGCGTTTTTTCAGACAACTGAATCCCCATGTAACAGCAAGGCTCAGAGGAGCCCACACACTCAGATCTTAACCCCAGTGTGCAGAAAGGGTCAAAACGTGTTTTTCAGCAGAAATAAACATGTTTCTGCAAGTTTGGTCAACCCCATGTAAGTTATAGGACAGTAACAGCACACTTTTCAAAACGTGTTTTTCATCCCGAAATAAACGCGTTTTTTCAGACAACTGAATCCCCATGCAACAGCAAGGCTCAGAAGAGCCCACACACTCAGCTCTTAACCCCAGTGTGCAGAAAGAGTCAAAACGTGTTTTTCAGCAGAAATAAACATGTTTCTGCAATTTTGGTCAACCCCATGTAAGTTATGGGGCAGTAACAGCACACTTTTCAAAACGTGTTTTTCAGCCCGAAATAAACGCGTTTTTTCAGACAACTGAATCCCCATGTAACAGCAAGGCTCAGAGGAGCCCACACACTCAGATCTTAACCCCAGTGTGCAGAAAGGGTCAAAACGTGTTTTTCAGCAGAAATAAACATGTTTCTGCAAGTTTGGTCAACCCCATGTAAGTTATAGGACAGTAACAGCACACTTTTCAAAACGTGTTTTTCAGCCCGAAATAAACGCGTTTTTTCAGACAACTGAATCCCCATGCAACAGCAAGGCTCAGAAGAGCCCACACACTCAGCTCTTAACCCCAGTGTGCAGAAAGAGTCAAAACGTGTTTTTCAGCAGAAATAAACATGTTTCTGCAAGTTTGGTCAACCCCATGTAAGTTATGGGGCAGTAACAGAACACTTTTCAAAACGTGTTTTTCAGCCCGAAATAAACGCGTTTTTTCAGACAACTGAATCCCAATGTAACAGCAAGGCTCAGAGGAGCCCACACACTCAGCTCTTAGCCCCAGTGTGCAGAAAGTGTCAAAACGTGTTTTTCAGCAGAAATAAACATGTTTCTGCAAGTTTGGTCAACCCCATGTAAGTTATGGGACAGTAACAGCACACTTTTCAAAACGTGTTTTTCAGCCCGAAATAAACGCGTTTTTTCAGACAACTGAATCCCCATGTAACAGCAAGGCTCAGAGGAGCCCACACACTCAGATCTTAACCCCAGTGTGCAGAAAGGGTCAAAACGTGTTTTTCAGCAGAAATAAACATGTTTCTGCAAGTTTGGTCAACCCCATGTAAGTTATGGGGCAGTAACAGAACACTTTTCAAAACGTGTTTTTCAGCCCGAAATAAACGCGTTTTTTCAGACAACTGAATCCCCATGTAACAGCAAGGCTCAGAGGAGCCCACACACTCAGCTCTTAACCCCAGTGTGCAGAAAGGGTCAAAACGTGTTTTTCAGCAGAAATAAACATGTTTCTGCAAGTTTGGTCAACCCCATGTAAGTTATGGGGCAGTAACAGAACACTTTTCAAAACGTGTTTTTCAGCCCGAAATAAACGCGTTTTTTCAGACAACTGAATCACCATGTAACAGCAAGGCTCAGAGGAGCCCACACACTCAGCTCTTAACCCCTGTGTGCAGGAAGGGTCAAAACGTGTTTTTCAGCAGAAATAAACATGTTTCTGCAAGTTTGGTCAACCCCATGTAAGTTATGGGGCAGTAACAGCACACTTTTCAAAACGTGTTTTTCAGCCCGAAATAAACGCGTTTTTTCAGACAACTGAATCCCCATGCAACAGCAAGGCTCAGAAGAGCCCACACACTCAGCTCTTAACCCCAGTGTGCAGAAAGAGTCAAAACGTGTTTTTCAGCAGAAATAAACATGTTTCTGCAAGTTTGGTCAACCCCATGTAAGTTATGGGGCAGTAACAGAACACTTTTCAAAACGTGTTTTTCAGCCCGAAATAAACGCGTTTTTTCAGACAACTGAATCCCAATGTAACAGCAAGGCTCAGAGGAGCCCACACACTCAGCTCTTAGCCCCAGTGTGCAGAAAGTGTCAAAACGTGTTTTTCAGCAGAAATAAACATGTTTCTGCAAGTTTGGTCAACCCCATGTAAGTTATGGGACAGTAACAGCACACTTTTCAAAACGTGTTTTTCAGCCCGAAATAAACGCGTTTTTTCAGACAACTGAATCCCCATGTAACAGCAAGGCTCAGAGGATCCCACACACTCCGATCTTAACCCCAGTGTGCAGAAAGGGTCAAAACGTGTTTTTCAGCAGAAATAAACATGTTTCTGCAAGTTTGGTCAACCCCATGTAAGTTATGGGGCAGTAACAGAACACTTTTCAAAACGTGTTTTTCAGCCCGAAATAAACGCGTTTTTTCAGACAACTGAATCCCCATGCAACAGCAAGGCTCAGAAGAGCCCACACACTCAGCTCTTAACCCCAGTGTGCAGAAAGAGTAAAAACGTGTTTTTCAGCAGAAATAAACATGTTTCTGCAATTTTGGTCAACCCCATGTAAGTTATGGGGCAGTAACAGCACACTTTTCAAAACGTGTTTTTCAGCCCGAAATAAACGCGTTTTTTCAGACAACTGAATCCCCATGTAACAGCAAGGCTCAGAGGAGCCCACACACTCAGATCTTAACCCCAGTGTGCAGAAAGGGTCAAAACGTGTTTTTCAGCAGAAATAAACATGTTTCTGCAAGTTTGGTCAACCCCATGTAAGTTATGGGACAGTAACAGCACACTTTTCAAAACGTGTTTTTCAGCCCGAAATAAACGCGTTTTTTCAGACAACTGAATCCCCATGTAACAGCAAGGTTCAGAAGAGCCCACACTCTCAGCTCTTAACCCCAGTGTGCAGGAAGGGTCAAAACGTGTTTTTCAGCAGAAATAAACATGTTTCTGCAAGTTTGGTCAACCCCATGTAAGTTATGGGGCAGTAACAGAACACTTTTCAAAACGTGTTTTTCAGCCCGAAATAAACGCGTTTTTTCAGACAACTGAATCCCCATGCAACAGCAAGGCTCAGAAGAGCCCACACACTCAGCTCTTAACCCCAGTGTGCAGAAAGAGTCAAAACGTGTTTTTCAGCAGAAATAAACATGTTTCTGCAAGTTTGGTCAACCCCATGTAAGTTATGGGGCAGTAACAGAACACTTTTCAAAACGTGTTTTTCAGCCCGAAATAAACGCGTTTTTTCAGACAACTGAATCACCATGTAACAGCAAGGCTCAGAGGAGCCCACACACTCAGCTCTTAACCCCAGTGTGCAGAAAGAGTCAAAACGTGTTTTTCAGCAGAAATAAACATGTTTCTGCAAGTTTGGTCAACCCCATGTAAGTTATGGGGCAGTAACAGAACACTTTTCAAAACGTGTTTTTCAGCCCGAAATAAACGCGTTTTTTCAGACAACTGAATCCCCATGTAACAGCAAGGTTCAGAAGAGCCCACACTCTCAGCTCTTAACCCCAGTGTGCAGGAAGGGTCAAAACGTGTTTTTCAGCAGAAATAAACATGTTTCTGCAAGTTTGGTCAACCCCATGTAAGTTATGGGGCAGTAACAGAACACTTTTCAAAACGTGTTTTTCAGCCCGAAATAAACGCGTTTTTTCAGACAACTGAATCCCCATGCAACAGCAAGGCTCAGAAGAGCCCACACACTCAGCTCTTAACCCCAGTGTGCAGAAAGAGTCAAAACGTGTTTTTCAGCAGAAATAAACATGTTTCTGCAAGTTTGGTCAACCCCATGTAAGTTATGGGGCAGTAACAGAACACTTTTCAAAACGTGTTTTTCAGCCCGAAATAAACGCGTTTTTTCAGACAACTGAATCCCCATGTAACAGCAAGGCTCAGAGGATCCCACACACTCAGCTCTTAACCCCAGTGTGCAGAAAGAGTCAAAACGTGTTTTTCAGCAGAAATAAACATGTTTCTGCAAGTTTGGTCAACCCCATGTAAGTTATGGGGCAGTAACAGAACACTTTTCAAAACGTGTTTTTCAGCCCGAAATAAACGCGTTTTTTCAGACAACTGAATCCCAATGTAACAGCAAGGCTCAGAGGAGCCCACACACTCAGCTCTTAGCCCCAGTGTGCAGAAAGTGTCAAAACGTGTTTTTCAGCAGAAATAAACATGTTTCTGCAAGTTTGGTCAACCCCATGTAAGTTATGGGACAGTAACAGCACACTTTTCAAAACGTGTTTTTCAGCCCGAAATAAACGCGTTTTTTCAGACAACTGAATCCCCATGTAACAGCAAGGCTCAGAGGAGCCCACACACTCAGATCTTAACCCCAGTGTGCAGAAAGGGTCAAAACGTGTTTTTCAGCAGAAATAAACATGTTTCTGCAAGTTTGGTCAACCCCATGTAAGTTATGGGGCAGTAACAGAACACTTTTCAAAACGTGTTTTTCAGCCCGAAATAAACGCGTTTTTTCAGACAACTGAATCCCCATGCAACAGCAAGGCTCAGAAGAGCCCACACACTCAGCTCTTAACCCCAGTGTGCAGAAAGAGTCAAAACGTGTTTTTCAGCAGAAATAAACATGTTTCTGCAATTTTGGTCAACCCCATGTAAGTTATGGGGCAGTAACAGCACACTTTTCAAAACGTGTTTTTCAGCCCGAAATAAACGCGTTTTTTCAGACAACTGAATCCCCATGTAACAGCAAGGCTCAGAAGAGCCCACACACTCAGATCTTAACCCCAGTGTGCAGAAAGGGTCAAAACGTGTTTTTCAGCAGAAATAAACATGTTTCTGCAAGTTTGGTCAACCCCATGTAAGTTATGGGACAGTAACAGCACACTTTTCAAAACGTGTTTTTCAGCCCGAAATAAACGCGTTTTTTCAGACAACTGAATCCCCATGCAACAGCAAGGCTCAGAAGAGCCCACACTCTCAGCTCTTAACCCCAGTGTGCAGGAAGGGTCAAAACGTGTTTTTCAGCAGAAATAAACATGTTTCTGCAAGTTTGGTCAACCCCATGTAAGTTATGGGGCAGTAACAGAACACTTTTCAAAACGTGTTTTTCAGCCCGAAATAAACGCGTTTTTTCAGACAACTGAATCCCCATGCAACAGCAAGGCTCAGAAGAGCCCACACACTCAGCTCTTAACCCCAGTGTGCAGAAAGAGTCAAAACGTGTTTTTCAGCAGAAATAAACATGTTTCTGCAAGTTTGGTCAACCCCATGTAAGTTATGGGGCAGTAACAGAACACTTTTCAAAACGTGTTTTTCAGCCCGAAATAAACGCGTTTTTTCAGACAACTGAATCACCATGTAACAGCAAGGCTCAGAGGAGCCCACACACTCAGCTCTTAACCCCAGTGTGCAGAAAGAGTCAAAACGTGTTTTTCAGCAGAAATAAACATGTTTCTGCAAGTTTGGTCAACCCCATGTAAGTTATGGGGCAGTAACAGAACACTTTTCAAAACGTGTTTTTCAGCCCGAAATAAACACGTTTTTTCAGACAACTGAATCCCCATGTAACAGCAAGGTTCAGAAGAGCCCACACTCTCAGCTCTTAACCCCAGTGTGCAGGAAGGGTCAAAACGTGTTTTTCAGCAGAAATAAACATGTTTCTGCAAGTTTGGTCAACCCCATGTAAGTTATGGGGCAGTAACAGAACACTTTTCAAAACGTGTTTTTCAGCCCGAAATAAACGCGTTTTGTCAGACAACTGAATCCCCATGCAACAGCAAGGCTCAGAAGAGCCCACACACTCAGCTCTTAACCCCAGTGTGCAGAAAGAGTCAAAACGTGTTTTTCAGCAGAAATAAACATGTTTCTGCAAGTTTGGTCAACCCCATGTAAGTTATGGGGCAGTAACAGAACACTTTTCAAAACGTGTTTTTCAGCCCGAAATAAACGCGTTTTTTCAGACAACTGAATCCCCATGTAACAGCAAGGCTCAGAGGATCCCACACACTCAGATCTTAACCCCAGTGTGCAGAAAGGGTCAAAACGTGTTTTTCAGCAGAAATAAACATATTTCTGCAAGTTTGGTCAACCCCATGTAAGTTATGGGGCAGTAACAGAACACTTTTCAAAACGTGTTTTTCAGCCCGAAATAAACGCGTTTTTTCAGACAACTGAATCCCAATGTAACAGCAAGGCTCAGAGGAGCCCACACACTCAGCTCTTAGCCCCAGTGTGCAGAAAGTGTCAAAACGTGTTTTTCAGCAGAAATAAACATGTTTCTGCAAGTTTGGTCAACCCCATGTAAGTTATGGGACAGTAACAGCACACTTTTCAAAACGTGTTTTTCAGCCCGAAATAAACGCGTTTTTTCAGACAACTGAATCCCCATGTAACAGCAAGGCTCAGAGGAGCCCACACACTCAGATCTTAACCCCAGTGTGCAGAAAGGGTCAAAACGTGTTTTTCAGCAGAAATAAATATGTTTCTGCAAGTTTGGTCAACCCCATGTAAGTTATGGGGCAGTAACAGAACACTTTTCAAAACGTGTTTTTCAGCCCGAAATAAACGCGTTTTTTCAGACAACTGAATCACCATGTAACAGCAAGGCTCAGAGGAGCCCACACACTCAGCTCTTAACCCCAGTGTGCAGGAAGGGTCAAAACGTGTTTTTCAGCAGAAATAAACATGTTTCTGCAGGTTTGGTCAACCCCATGTAAGTTATGGGGCAGTAACAGAACACTTTTCAAAACGTGTTTTTCAGCCCGAAATAAACGCGTTTTTTCAGACAACTGAATCCCCATGCAACAGCAAGGCTCAGAAGAGCCCACACACTCAGCTCTTAACCCCAGTGTGCAGGAAGGGTCAAAACGTGTTTTTCAGCAGAAATAAACATGTTTCTGCAAGTTTGGTCAACCCCATGTAAGTTATGGGGCAGTAACAGAACACTTTTCAAAACGTGTTTTTCAGCCCGAAATAAACGCGTTTTTTCAGACAACTGAATCCCCATGCAACAGCAAGGCTCAGAAGAGCCCACACACTCAGCTCTTAACCCCAGTGTGCAGAAAGAGTCAAAACGTGTTTTTCAGCAGAAATAAACATGTTTCTGCAAGTTTGGTCAACCCCATGTAAGTTATGGGCCAGTAACAGAACACTTTTCAAAACGTGTTTTTCAGCCCGAAATAAACGCGTTTTTTCAGACAACTGAATCCCCATGCAACAGCAAGGCTCAGAAGAGCCCACACACTCAGCTCTTAACCCCAGTGTGCAGAAAGAGTCAAAACGTGTTTTTCAGCAGAAATAAACATGTTTCTGCAAGTTTGGTCAACCCCATGTAAGTTATGGGGCAGTAACAGAACACTTTTCAAAACGTGTTTTTCAGCCCGAAATAAACGCGTTTTTTCAGACAACTGAATCCCAATGTAACAGCAAGGCTCAGAGGAGCCCACACACTCAGCTCTTAGCCCCAGTGTGCAGAAAGTGTCAAAACGTGTTTTTCAGCAGAAATAAACATGTTTCTGCAAGTTTGGTCAACCCCATGTAAATTATGGGACAGTAACAGCACACTTTTCAAAACGTGTTTTTCAGCCCGAAATAAACACGTTTTTTCAGACAACTGAATCCCCATGTAACAGCAAGGCTCAGAGGAGCCCACACACTCAGATCTTAACCCCAGTGTGCAGAAAGGGTCAAAACGTGTTTTTCAGCAGAAATAAACATGTTTCTGCAAGTTTGGTCAACCCCATGTAAGTTATGGGGCAGTAACAGAACACTTTTCAAAACGTGTTTTTCAGCCCGAAATAAACGCGTTTTTTCAGACAACTGAATCCCCATGCAACAGCAAGGCTCAGAAGAGCCCACACACTCAGCTCTTAACCCCAGTGTGCAGAAAGAGTCAAAACGTGTTTTTCAGCAGAAATAAACATGTTTCTGCAATTTTGGTCAAGCCCATGTAAGTTATGGGGCAGTAACAGCACACTTTTCAAAACGTGTTTTTCAGCCCGAAATAAACGCGTTTTTTCAGACAACTGAATCCCCATGTAACAGCAAGGCTCAGAGGAGCCCACACACTCAGATCTTAACCCCAGTGTGCAGAAAGGGTCAAAACGTGTTTTTCAGCAGAAATAAACATGTTTCTGCAAGTTTGGTCAACCCCATGTAAGTTATGGGACAGTAACAGCACACTTTTCAAAACGTGTTTTTCAGCCCGAAATAAACGCGTTTTTTCAGACAACTGAATCCCCATGCAACAGCAAGGCTCAGAAGAGCCCACACACTCAGCTCTTAACCCCAGTGTGCAGAAAGAGTCAAAACGTGTTTTTCAGCAGAAATAAACATGTTTCTGCAAGTTTGGTCAACCCCATGTAAGTTATGGGGCAGTAACAGAACACTTTTCAAAACGTGTTTTTCAGCCCGAAATAAACGCGTTTTTTCAGACAACTGAATCCCAATGTAACAGCAAGGCTCAGAGGAGCCCACACACTCAGCTCTTAGCCCCAGTGTGCAGAAAGTGTCAAAACGTGTTTTTCAGCAGAAATAAACATGTTTCTGCAAGTTTGGTCAACCCCATGTAAGTTATGGGGCAGTAACAGAACACTTTTCAAAACGTGTTTTTCAGCCCGAAATAAACGCGTTTTTTCAGACAACTGAATCCCAATGTAACAGCAAGGCTCAGAGGAGCCCACACACTCAGCTCTTAGCCCCAGTGTGCAGAAAGTGTCAAAACGTGTTTTTCAGCAGAAATAAACATGTTTCTGCAAGTTTGGTCAACCCCATGTAAGTTATGGGACAGTAACAGCACACTTTTCAAAACGTGTTTTTCAGCCCGAAATAAACGCGTTTTTTCAGACAACTGAATCCCCATGCAACAGCAAGGCTCAGAAGAGCCCACACACTCAGCTCTTAACCCCAGTGTGCAGAAAGAGTCAAAACGTGTTTTTCAGCAGAAATAAACATGTTTCTGCAAGTTTGGTCAACCCCATGTAAGTTATGGGGCAGTAACAGAACACTTTTCAAAACGTGTTTTTCAGCCCGAAATAAACGCGTTTTTTCAGACAACTGAATCCCCATGCAACAGCAAGGCTCAGAAGAGCCCACACACTCAGCTCTTAACCCCAGTGTGCAGGAAGGGTCAAAACGTGTTTTTCAGCAGAAATAAACATGTTTCTGCAAGTTTGGTCAACCCCATGTAAGTTATGGGGCAGTAACAGAACACTTTTCAAAACGTGTTTTTCAGCCCGAAATAAACGCGTTTTTTCAGACAACTGAATCCCCATGCAACAGCAAGGCTCAGAAGAGCCCACACACTCAGCTCTTAACCCCAGTGTGCAGAAAGAGTCAAAACGTGTTTTTCAGCAGAAATAAACATGTTTCTGCAAGTTTGGTCAACCCCATGTAAGTTATGGGCCAGTAACAGAACACTTTTCAAAACGTGTTTTTCAGCCCGAAATAAACGCGTTTTTTCAGACAACTGAATCCCCATGCAACAGCAAGGCTCAGAAGAGCCCACACACTCAGCTCTTAACCCCAGTGTGCAGAAAGAGTCAAAACGTGTTTTTCAGCAGAAATAAACATGTTTCTGCAAGTTTGGTCAACCCCATGTAAGTTATGGGGCAGTAACAGAACACTTTTCAAAACGTGTTTTTCAGCCCGAAATAAACGCGTTTTTTCAGACAACTGAATCCCAATGTAACAGCAAGGCTCAGAGGAGCCCACACACTCAGCTCTTAGCCCCAGTGTGCAGAAAGTGTCAAAACGTGTTTTTCAGCAGAAATAAACATGTTTCTGCAAGTTTGGTCAACCCCATGTAAGTTATGGGACAGTAACAGCACACTTTTCAAAACGTGTTTTTCAGCCCGAAATAAACGCGTTTTTTCAGACAACTGAATCCCCATGTAACAGCAAGGCTCAGAGGAGCCCACACACTCAGATCTTAACCCCAGTGTGCAGAAAGGGTCAAAACGTGTTTTTCAGCAGAAATAAACATGTTTCTGCAAGTTTGGTCAACCCCATGTAAGTTATGGGGCAGTAACAGAACACTTTTCAAAACGTGTTTTTCAGCCCGAAATAAACGCGTTTTTTCAGACAACTGAATCCCCATGTAACAGCAAGGCTCAGAGGATCCCACACACTCAGATCTTAACCCCAGTGTGCAGAAAGGGTCAAAACGTGTTTTTCAGCAGAAATAAACATGTTTCTGCAAGTTTGGTCAACCCCATGTAAGTTATGGGGCAGTAACAGAACACTTTTCAAAACGTGTTTTTCAGCCCGAAATAAACGCGTTTTTTCAGACAACTGAATCCCCATGCAACAGCAAGGCTCAGAAGAGCCCACACACTCAGCTCTTAACCCCAGTGTGCAGAAAGAGTCAAAACGTGTTTTTCAGCAGAAATAAACATGTTTCTGCAATTTTGGTCAACCCCATGTAAGTTATGGGGCAGTAACAGCACACTTTTCAAAACGTGTTTTTCAGCCCGAAATAAACGCGTTTTTTCAGACAACTGAATCCCCATGTAACAGCAAGGCTCAGAGGAGCCCACACACTCAGATCTTAACCCCAGTGTGCAGAAAGGGTCAAAACGTGTTTTTCAGCAGAAATAAATATGTTTCTGCAAGTTTGGTCAACCCCATGTAAGTTATGGGGCAGTAACAGAACACTTTTCAAAACGTGTTTTTCAGCCCGAAATAAACGCGTTTTTTCAGACAACTGAATCACCATGTAACAGCAAGGCTCAGAGGAGCCCACACACTCAGCTCTTAACCCCAGTGTGCAGGAAGGGTCAAAACGTATTTTTCAGCAGAAATAAACATGTTTCTGCAAGTTTGGTCAACCCCATGTAAGTTATGGGGCAGTAACAGAACACTTTTCAAAACGTGTTTTTCAGCCCGAAATAAACGCGTTTTTTCAGACAACTGAATCCCCATGCAACAGCAAGGCTCAGAAGAGCCCACACACTCAGCTCTTAACCCCAGTGTGCAGGAAGGGTCAAAACGTGTTTTTCAGCAGAAATAAACATGTTTCTGCAAGTTTGGTCAACCCCATGTAAGTTATGGGGCAGTAACAGAACACTTTTCAAAACGTGTTTTTCAGCCCGAAATAAACGCGTTTTTTCAGACAACTGAATCCCCATGCAACAGCAAGGCTCAGAAGAGCCCACACACTCAGCTCTTAACCCCAGTGTGCAGAAAGAGTCAAAACGTGTTTTTCAGCAGAAATAAACATGTTTCTGCAAGTTTGGTCAACCCCATGTAAGTTATGGGGCAGTAACAGAACACTTTTCAAAACGTGTTTTTCAGCCCGAAATAAACGCGTTTTTTCAGACAACTGAATCCCAATGTAACAGCAAGGCTCAGAGGAGCCCACACACTCAGCTCTTAGCCCCAGTGTGCAGAAAGTGTCAAAACGTGTTTTTCAGCAGAAATAAACATGTTTCTGCAAGTTTGGTCAACCCCATGTAAGTTATGGGACAGTAACAGCACACTTTTCAAAACGTGTTTTTCAGCCCGAAATAAACGCGTTTTTTCAGACAACTGAATCCCCATGCAACAGCAAGGCTCAGAAGAGCCCACACACTCAGCTCTTAACCCCAGTGTGCAGGAAGCGTCAAAACGTGTTTTTCAGCAGAAATAAACATGTTTCTGCAAGTTTGGTCAACCCCATGTAAGTTATGGGGCAGTAACAGAACACTTTTCAAAACGTGTTTTTCAGCCCGAAATAAACGCGTTTTTTCAGACAACTGAATCCCCATGCAACAGCAAGGCTCAGAAGAGCCCACACACTCAGCTCTTAACCCCAGTGTGCAGAAAGAGTCAAAACGTGTTTTTCAGCAGAAATAAACATGTTTCTGCAAGTTTGGTCAACCCCATGTAAGTTATGGGGCAGTAACAGAACACTTTTCAAAACGTATTTTTCAGCCCGAAATAAACGCGTTTTTTCAGACAACTGAATCCCAATGTAACAGCAAGGCTCAGAGGAGCCCACACACTCAGCTCTTAGCCCCAGTGTGCAGAAAGTGTCAAAACGTGTTTTTCAGCAGAAATAAACATGTTTCTGCAAGTTTGGTCAACCCCATGTAAGTTATGGGACAGTAACAGCACACTTTTCAAAACGTGTTTTTCAGCCCGAAATAAACACGTTTTTTCAGACAACTGAATCCCCATGTAACAGCAAGGCTCAGAGGAGCCCACACACTCAGATCTTAACCCCAGTGTGCAGAAAGGGTCAAAACGTGTTTTTCAGCAGAAATAAACATGTTTCTGCAAGTTTGGTCAACCCCATGTAAGTTATGGGGCAGTAACAGAACACTTTTCAAAACGTGTTTTTCAGCCCGAAATAAACGCGTTTTTTCAGACAACTGAATCCCCATGCAACAGCAAGGCTCAGAGGAGCCCACACACTCAGATCTTAACCCCAGTGTGCAGAAAGGGTCAAAACGTGTTTTTCAGCAGAAATAAACATGTTTCTGCAAGTTTGGTCAACCCCATGTAAGTTATGGGACAGTAACAGCACACTTTTCAAAACGTGTTTTTCAGCCCGAAATAAACGCGTTTTTTCAGACAACTGAATCCCCATGTAACAGCAAGGTTCAGAAGAGCCCACACTCTCAGCTCTTAACCCCAGTGTGCAGGAAGGGTCAAAACGTGTTTTTCAGCAGAAATAAACATGTTTCTGCAATTTTGGTCAACCCCATGTAAGTTATGGGGCAGTAACAGAACACTTTTCAAAACGTGTTTTTCAGCCCGAAATAAACGCGTTTTTTCAGACAACTGAATCCCCATGCAACAGCAAGGCTCAGAAGAGCCCACACACTCAGCTCTTAACCCCAGTGTGCAGAAAGAGTCAAAACGTGTTTTTCAGCAGAAATAAACATGTTTCTGCAAGTTTGGTCAACCCCATGTAAGTTATGGGGCAGTAACAGAACACTTTTCAAAACGTGTTTTTCAGCCCGAAATAAACGCGTTTTTTCAGACAACTGAATCCCCATGTAACAGCAAGGCTCAGAGGAGCCCACACACTCAGATCTTAACCCCAGTGTGCAGAAAGGGTCAAAACGTGTTTTTCAGCAGAAATAAACATGTTTCTGCAAGTTTGGTCAACCCCATGTAAGTTATGGGACAGTAACAGCACACTTTTCAAAACGTGTTTTTCAGCCCGAAATAAACGCGTTTTTTCAGACAACTGAATCCCCATGCAACAGCAAGGCTCAGAAGAGCCCACACACTCAGCTCTTAACCCCAGTGTGCAGAAAGAGTCAAAACGTGTTTTTCAGCAGAAATAAACATGTTTCTGCAAGTTTGGTCAACCCCATGTAAGTTATGGGGCAGTAACAGAACACTTTTCAAAACGTGTTTTTCAGCCCGAAATAAACGCGTTTTTTCAGACAACTGAATCCCAATGTAACAGCAAGGCTCAGAGGAGCCCACACACTCAGCTCTTAGCCCCAGTGTGCAGAAAGTGTCAAAACGTGTTTTTCAGCAGAAATAAACATGTTTCTGCAAGTTTGGTCAACCCCATGTAAGTTATGGGGCAGTAACAGAACACTTTTCAAAACGTGTTTTTCAGCCCGAAATAAACGCGTTTTTTCAGACAACTGAATCCCAATGTAACAGCAAGGCTCAGAGGAGCCCACACACTCAGCTCTTAGCCCCAGTGTGCAGAAAGTGTCAAAACGTGTTTTTCAGCAGAAATAAACATGTTTCTGCAAGTTTGGTCAACCCCATGTAAGTTATGGGACAGTAACAGCACACTTTTCAAAACGTGTTTTTCAGCCCGAAATAAACGCGTTTTTTCAGACAACTGAATCCCCATGCAACAGCAAGGCTCAGAAGAGCCCACACACTCAGCTCTTAACCCCAGTGTGCAGAAAGAGTCAAAACGTGTTTTTCAGCAGAAATAAACATGTTTCTGCAAGTTTGGTCAACCCCATGTAAGTTATGGGGCAGTAACAGAACACTTTTCAAAACGTGTTTTTCAGCCCGAAATAAACGCGTTTTTTCAGACAACTGAATCCCCATGCAACAGCAAGGCTCAGAAGAGCCCACACACTCAGCTCTTAACCCCAGTGTGCAGGAAGGGTCAAAACGTGTTTTTCAGCAGAAATAAACATGTTTCTGCAAGTTTGGTCAACCCCATGTAAGTTATGGGGCAGTAACAGAACACTTTTCAAAACGTGTTTTTCAGCCCGAAATAAACGCGTTTTTTCAGACAACTGAATCCCCATGCAACAGCAAGGCTCAGAAGAGCCCACACACTCAGCTCTTAACCCCAGTGTGCAGAAAGAGTCAAAACGTGTTTTTCAGCAGAAATAAACATGTTTCTGCAAGTTTGGTCAACCCCATGTAAGTTATGGGCCAGTAACAGAACACTTTTCAAAACGTGTTTTTCAGCCCGAAATAAACGCGTTTTTTCAGACAACTGAATCCCCATGCAACAGCAAGGCTCAGAAGAGCCCACACACTCAGCTCTTAACCCCAGTGTGCAGAAAGAGTCAAAACGTGTTTTTCAGCAGAAATAAACATGTTTCTGCAAGTTTGGTCAACCCCATGTAAGTTATGGGGCAGTAACAGAACACTTTTCAAAACGTGTTTTTCAGCCCGAAATAAACGCGTTTTTTCAGACAACTGAATCCCAATGTAACAGCAAGGCTCAGAGGAGCCCACACACTCAGCTCTTAGCCCCAGTGTGCAGAAAGTGTCAAAACGTGTTTTTCAGCAGAAATAAACATGTTTCTGCAAGTTTGGTCAACCCCATGTAAGTTATGGGACAGTAACAGCACACTTTTCAAAACGTGTTTTTCAGCCCGAAATAAACGCGTTTTTTCAGACAACTGAATCCCCATGTAACAGCAAGGCTCAGAGGAGCCCACACACTCAGATCTTAACCCCAGTGTGCAGAAAGGGTCAAAACGTGTTTTTCAGCAGAAATAAACATGTTTCTGCAAGTTTGGTCAACCCCATGTAAGTTATGGGGCAGTAACAGAACACTTTTCAAAACGTGTTTTTCAGCCCGAAATAAACGCGTTTTTTCAGACAACTGAATCCCCATGTAACAGCAAGGCTCAGAGGATCCCACACACTCAGATCTTAACCCCAGTGTGCAGAAAGGGTCAAAACGTGTTTTTCAGCAGAAATAAACATGTTTCTGCAAGTTTGGTCAACCCCATGTAAGTTATGGGGCAGTAACAGAACACTTTTCAAAACGTGTTTTTCAGCCCGAAATAAACGCGTTTTTTCAGACAACTGAATCCCCATGCAACAGCAAGGCTCAGAAGAGCCCACACACTCAGCTCTTAACCCCAGTGTGCAGAAAGAGTCAAAACGTGTTTTTCAGCAGAAATAAACATGTTTCTGCAATTTTGGTCAACCCCATGTAAGTTATGGGGCAGTAACAGCACACTTTTCAAAACGTGTTTTTCAGCCCGAAATAAACGCGTTTTTTCAGACAACTGAATCCCCATGTAACAGCAAGGCTCAGAGGAGCCCACACACTCAGATCTTAACCCCAGTGTGCAGAAAGGGTCAAAACGTGTTTTTCAGCAGAAATAAATATGTTTCTGCAAGTTTGGTCAACCCCATGTAAGTTATGGGGCAGTAACAGAACACTTTTCAAAACGTGTTTTTCAGCCCGAAATAAACGCGTTTTTTCAGACAACTGAATCACCATGTAACAGCAAGGCTCAGAGGAGCCCACACACTCAGCTCTTAACCCCAGTGTGCAGGAAGGGTCAAAACGTATTTTTCAGCAGAAATAAACATGTTTCTGCAAGTTTGGTCAACCCCATGTAAGTTATGGGGCAGTAACAGAACACTTTTCAAAACGTGTTTTTCAGCCCGAAATAAACGCGTTTTTTCAGACAACTGAATCCCCATGCAACAGCAAGGCTCAGAAGAGCCCACACACTCAGCTCTTAACCCCAGTGTGCAGGAAGGGTCAAAACGTGTTTTTCAGCAGAAATAAACATGTTTCTGCAAGTTTGGTCAACCCCATGTAAGTTATGGGGCAGTAACAGAACACTTTTCAAAACGTGTTTTTCAGCCCGAAATAAACGCGTTTTTTCAGACAACTGAATCCCCATGCAACAGCAAGGCTCAGAAGAGCCCACACACTCAGCTCTTAACCCCAGTGTGCAGAAAGAGTCAAAACGTGTTTTTCAGCAGAAATAAACATGTTTCTGCAAGTTTGGTCAACCCCATGTAAGTTATGGGGCAGTAACAGAACACTTTTCAAAACGTGTTTTTCAGCCCGAAATAAACGCGTTTTTTCAGACAACTGAATCCCAATGTAACAGCAAGGCTCAGAGGAGCCCACACACTCAGCTCTTAGCCCCAGTGTGCAGAAAGTGTCAAAACGTGTTTTTCAGCAGAAATAAACATGTTTCTGCAAGTTTGGTCAACCCCATGTAAGTTATGGGACAGTAACAGCACACTTTTCAAAACGTGTTTTTCAGCCCGAAATAAACGCGTTTTTTCAGACAACTGAATCCCCATGCAACAGCAAGGCTCAGAAGAGCCCACACACTCAGCTCTTAACCCCAGTGTGCAGGAAGGGTCAAAACGTGTTTTTCAGCAGAAATAAACATGTTTCTGCAAGTTTGGTCAACCCCATGTAAGTTATGGGGCAGTAACAGAACACTTTTCAAAACGTGTTTTTCAGCCCGAAATAAACGCGTTTTTTCAGACAACTGAATCCCCATGCAACAGCAAGGCTCAGAAGAGCCCACACACTCAGCTCTTAACCCCAGTGTGCAGAAAGAGTCAAAACGTGTTTTTCAGCAGAAATAAACATGTTTCTGCAAGTTTGGTCAACCCCATGTAAGTTATGGGGCAGTAACAGAACACTTTTCAAAACGTATTTTTCAGCCCGAAATAAACGCGTTTTTTCAGACAACTGAATCCCAATGTAACAGCAAGGCTCAGAGGAGCCCACACACTCAGCTCTTAGCCCCAGTGTGCAGAAAGTGTCAAAACGTGTTTTTCAGCAGAAATAAACATGTTTCTGCAAGTTTGGTCAACCCCATGTAAGTTATGGGACAGTAACAGCACACTTTTCAAAACGTGTTTTTCAGCCCGAAATAAACACGTTTTTTCAGACAACTGAATCCCCATGTAACAGCAAGGCTCAGAGGAGCCCACACACTCAGATCTTAACCCCAGTGTGCAGAAAGGGTCAAAACGTGTTTTTCAGCAGAAATAAACATGTTTCTGCAAGTTTGGTCAACCCCATGTAAGTTATGGGGCAGTAACAGAACACTTTTCAAAACGTGTTTTTCAGCCCGAAATAAACGCGTTTTTTCAGACAACTGAATCCCCATGCAACAGCAAGGCTCAGAGGAGCCCACACACTCAGATCTTAACCCCAGTGTGCAGAAAGGGTCAAAACGTGTTTTTCAGCAGAAATAAACATGTTTCTGCAAGTTTGGTCAACCCCATGTAAGTTATGGGACAGTAACAGCACACTTTTCAAAACGTGTTTTTCAGCCCGAAATAAACGCGTTTTTTCAGACAACTGAATCCCCATGTAACAGCAAGGTTCAGAAGAGCCCACACTCTCAGCTCTTAACCCCAGTGTGCAGGAAGGGTCAAAACGTGTTTTTCAGCAGAAATAAACATGTTTCTGCAATTTTGGTCAACCCCATGTAAGTTATGGGGCAGTAACAGAACACTTTTCAAAACGTGTTTTTCAGCCCGAAATAAACGCGTTTTTTCAGACAACTGAATCCCCATGCAACAGCAAGGCTCAGAAGAGCCCACACACTCAGCTCTTAACCCCAGTGTGCAGAAAGAGTCAAAACGTGTTTTTCAGCAGAAATAAACATGTTTCTGCAAGTTTGGTCAACCCCATGTAAGTTATGGGGCAGTAACAGAACACTTTTCAAAACGTGTTTTTCAGCCCGAAATAAACGCGTTTTTTCAGACAACTGAATCACCATGTAACAGCAAGGCTCAGAGGAGCCCACACACTCAGCTCTTAACCCCAGTGTGCAGAAAGAGTCAAAACGTGTTTTTCAGCAGAAATAAACATGTTTCTGCAAGTTTGGTCAACCCCATGTAAGTTATGGGGCAGTAACAGAACACTTTTCAAAACGTGTTTTTCAGCCCGAAATAAACGCGTTTTTTCAGACAACTGAATCCCCATGTAACAGCAAGGTTCAGAAGAGCCCACACTCTCAGCTCTTAACCCCAGTGTGCAGGAAGGGTCAAAACGTGTTTTTCAGCAGAAATAAACATGTTTCTGCAAGTTTGGTCAACCCCATGTAAGTTATGGGGCAGTAACAGAACACTTTTCAAAACGTGTTTTTCAGCCCGAAATAAACGCGTTTTTTCAGACAACTGAATCCCCATGCAACAGCAAGGCTCAGAAGAGCCCACACACTCAGCTCTTAACCCCAGTGTGCAGAAAGAGTCAAAACGTGTTTTTCAGCAGAAATAAACATGTTTCTGCAAGTTTGGTCAACCCCATGTAAGTTATGGGGCAGTAACAGAACACTTTTCAAAACGTGTTTTTCAGCCCGAAATAAACGCGTTTTTTCAGACAACTGAATCACCATGTAACAGCAAGGCTCAGAGGAGCCCACACACTCAGCTCTTAACCCCAGTGTGCAGAAAGAGTCAAAACGTGTTTTTCAGCAGAAATAAACATGTTTCTGCAAGTTTGGTCAACCCCATGTAAGTTATGGGGCAGTAACAGAACACTTTTCAAAACGTGTTTTTCAGCCCGAAATAAACGCGTTTTTTCAGACAACTGAATCCCAATGTAACAGCAAGGCTCAGAGGAGCCCACACACTCAGCTCTTAGCCCCAGTGTGCAGAAAGTGTCAAAACGTGTTTTTCAGCAGAAATAAACATGTTTCTGCAAGTTTGGTCAACCCCATGTAAGTTATGGGACAGTAACAGCACACTTTTCAAAACGTGTTTTTCAGCCCGAAATAAACGCGTTTTTTCAGACAACTGAATCCCCATGTAACAGCAAGGCTCAGAGGAGCCCACACACTCAGATCTTAACCCCAGTGTGCAGAAAGGGTCAAAACGTGTTTTTCAGCAGAAATAAACATGTTTCTGCAAGTTTGGTCAACCCCATGTAAGTTATGGGGCAGTAACAGCACACTTTTCAAAACGTGTTTTTCAGCCCGAAATAAACGCGTTTTTTCAGACAACTGAATCCTCATGTAACAGCAAGGCTCAGAAGAGCCCACACACTCAGATCTTAACCCCAGTGTGCAGAAAGGGTCAAAACGTGTTTTTCAGCAGAAATAAACATGTTTCTGCAAGTTTGGTCAACCCCATGTAAGTTATGGGACAGTAACAGCACACTTTTCAAAACGTGTTTTTCAGCCCGAAATAAACGCGTTTTTTCAGACAACTGAATCCCCATGCAACAGCAAGGCTCAGAAGAGCCCACACACTCAGCTCTTAACCCCAGTGTGCAGAAAGAGTCAAAACGTGTTTTTCAGCAGAAATAAACATGTTTCTGCAAGTTTGGTCAACCCCATGTAAGTTATGGGGCAGTAACAGAACACTTTTCAAAACGTGTTTTTCAGCCCGAAATAAACGCGTTTTTTCAGACAACTGAATCCCAATGTAACAGCAAGGCTCAGAGGAGCCCACACACTCAGCTCTTAGCCCCAGTGTGCAGAAAGTGTCAAAACGTGTTTTTCAGCAGAAATAAACATGTTTCTGCAAGTTTGGTCAACCCCATGTAAGTTATGGGACAGTAACAGCAGACTTTTCAAAACGTGTTTTTCAGCCCGAAATAAACGCGTTTTTTCAGACAACTGAATCCCCATGTAACAGCAAGGCTCAGAGGAGCCCACACACTCAGATCTTAACCCCAGTGTGCAGAAAGGGTCAAAACGTGTTTTTCAGCAGAAATAAACATGTTTCTGCAAGTTTGGTCAACCCCATGTAAGTTATGGGGCAGTAACAGAACACTTTTCAAAACGTGTTTTTCAGCCCGAAATAAACGCGTTTTTTCAGACAACTGAATCCCCATGTAACAGCAAGGCTCAGAGGAGCCCACACACTCAGCTCTTAACCCCAGTGTGCAGAAAGGGTCAAAACGTGTTTTTCAGCAGAAATAAACATGTTTCTGCAAGTTTGGTCAACCCCATGTAAGTTATGGGGCAGTAACAGAACACTTTTCAAAACGTGTTTTTCAGCCCGAAAAAAACGCGTTTTTTCAGACAACTGAATCCCCATGTAACAGCAAGGCTCAGAGGAGCCCACACACTCAGCTCTTAACCCCAGTGTGCAGAAAGGGTCAAAACGTGTTTTTCAGCAGAAATAAACATGTTTCTGCAAGTTTGGTCAACCCCATGTAAGTTATGGGGCAGTAACAGAACACTTTTCAAAACGTGTTTTTCAGCCCGAAATAAACGCGTTTTTTCAGACAACTGAATCACCATGTAACAGCAAGGCTCAGAGGAGCCCACACACTCAGCTCTTAACCCCAGTGTGCAGGAAGGGTCAAAACGTGTTTTTCAGCAGAAATAAACATGTTTCTGCAAGTTTGGTCAACCCCATGTAAGTTATGGGGCAGTAACAGAACACTTTTCAAAACGTGTTTTTCAGCCCGAAATAAACGCGTTTTTTCAGACAACTGAATCCCCATGCAACAGCAAGGCTCAGAAGAGCCCACACACTCAGCTCTTAACCCCAGTGTGCAGAAAGAGTCAAAACGTGTTTTTCAGCAGAAATAAACATGTTTCTGCAAGTTTGGTCAACCCCATGTAAGTTATGGGGCAGTAACAGAACACTTTTCAAAACGTGTTTTTCAGCCCGAAATAAACGCGTTTTTTCAGACAACTGAATCCCAATGTAACAGCAAGGCTCAAAGGAGCCCACACACTCAGCTCTTAGCCCCAGTGTGCAGAAAGTGTCAAAACGTGTTTTTCAGCAGAAATAAACATGTTTCTGCAAGTTTGGTCAACCCCATGTAAGTTATGGGACAGTAACAGCACACTTTTCAAAACGTGTTTTTCAGCCCGAAATAAACGCGTTTTTTCAGACAACTGAATCCCCATGTAACAGCAAGGCTCAGAGGAGCCCACACACTCAGATCTTAACCCCAGTGTGCAGAAAGGGTCAAAACGTGTTTTTCAGCAGAAATAAACATGTTTCTGCAATTTTGGTCAACCCCATGTAAGTTATGGGGCAGTAACAGCACACTTTTCAAAACGTGTTTTTCAGCCCGAAATAAACGCGTTTTTTCAGACAACTGAATCCCCATGTAACAGCAAGGCTCAGAGGAGCCCACACACTCAGATCTTAACCCCAGTGTGCAGAAAGGGTCAAAACGTGTTTTTCAGCAGAAATAAACATGTTTCTGCAAGTTTGGTCAACCCCATGTAAGTTATAGGACAGTAACAGCACACTTTTCAAAACGTGTTTTTCAGCCCGAAATAAACGCGTTTTTTCAGACAACTGAATCCCCATGCAACAGCAAGGCTCAGAAGAGCCCACACACTCAGCTCTTAACCCCAGTGTGCAGAAAGAGTCAAAACGTGTTTTTCAGCAGAAATAAACATGTTTCTGCAATTTTGGTCAACCCCATGTAAGTTATGGGGCAGTAACAGCACACTTTTCAAAACGTGTTTTTCAGCCCGAAATAAACGCGTTTTTTCAGACAACTGAATCCCCATGTAACAGCAAGGCTCAGAGGAGCCCACACACTCAGATCTTAACCCCAGTGTGCAGAAAGGGTCAAAACGTGTTTTTCAGCAGAAATAAATATGTTTCTGCAAGTTTGGTCAACCCCATGTAAGTTATGGGGCAGTAACAGAACACTTTTCAAAACGTGTTTTTCAGCCCGAAATAAACGCGTTTTTTCAGACAACTGAATCACCATGTAACAGCAAGGCTCAGAGGAGCCCACACACTCAGCTCTTAACCCCAGTGTGCAGGAAGGGTCAAAACGTGTTTTTCAGCAGAAATAAACATGTTTCTGCAAGTTTGGTCAACCCCATGTAAGTTATGGGGCAGTAACAGAACACTTTTCAAAACGTGTTTTTCAGCCCGAAATAAACGCGTTTTTTCAGACAACTGAATCCCCATGCAACAGCAAGGCTCAGAAGAGCCCACACACTCAGCTCTTAACCCCAGTGTGCAGAAAGAGTCAAAACGTGTTTTTCAGCAGAAATAAACATGTTTCTGCAATTTTGGTCAAGCCCATGTAAGTTATGGGGCAGTAACAGCACACTTTTCAAAACGTGTTTTTCAGCCCGAAATAAACGCGTTTTTTCAGACAACTGAATCCCCATGTAACAGCAAGGCTCAGAGGAGCCCACACACTCAGATCTTAACCCCAGTGTGCAGAAAGGGTCAAAACGTGTTTTTCAGCAGAAATAAACATGTTTCTGCAAGTTTGGTCAACCCCATGTAAGTTATGGGACAGTAACAGCACACTTTTCAAAACGTGTTTTTCAGCCCGAAATAAACGCGTTTTTTCAGACAACTGAATCCCCATGCAACAGCAAGGCTCAGAAGAGCCCACACACTCAGCTCTTAACCCCAGTGTGCAGAAAGAGTCAAAACGTGTTTTTCAGCAGAAATAAACATGTTTCTGCAAGTTTGGTCAACCCCATGTAAGTTATGGGGCAGTAACAGAACACTTTTCAAAACGTGTTTTTCAGCCCGAAATAAACGCGTTTTTTCAGACAACTGAATCCCAATGTAACAGCAAGGCTCAGAGGAGCCCACACACTCAGCTCTTAGCCCCAGTGTGCAGAAAGTGTCAAAACGTGTTTTTCAGCAGAAATAAACATGTTTCTGCAAGTTTGGTCAACCCCATGTAAGTTATGGGACAGTAACAGCACACTTTTCAAAACGTGTTTTTCAGCCCGAAATAAACGCGTTTTTTCAGACAACTGAATCCCCATGTAACAGCAAGGCTCAGAGGAGCCCACACACTCAGATCTTAACCCCAGTGTGCAGAAAGGGTCAAAACGTGTTTTTCAGCAGAAATAAACATGTTTCTGCAAGTTTGGTCAACCCCATGTAAGTTATAGGACAGTAACAGCACACTTTTCAAAACGTGTTTTTCATCCCGAAATAAACGCGTTTTTTCAGACAACTGAATCCCCATGCAACAGCAAGGCTCAGAAGAGCCCACACACTCAGCTCTTAACCCCAGTGTGCAGAAAGAGTCAAAACGTGTTTTTCAGCAGAAATAAACATGTTTCTGCAATTTTGGTCAACCCCATGTAAGTTATGGGGCAGTAACAGCACACTTTTCAAAACGTGTTTTTCAGCCCGAAATAAACGCGTTTTTTCAGACAACTGAATCCCCATGTAACAGCAAGGCTCAGAGGAGCCCACACACTCAGATCTTAACCCCAGTGTGCAGAAAGGGTCAAAACGTGTTTTTCAGCAGAAATAAACATGTTTCTGCAAGTTTGGTCAACCCCATGTAAGTTATAGGACAGTAACAGCACACTTTTCAAAACGTGTTTTTCAGCCCGAAATAAACGCGTTTTTTCAGACAACTGAATCCCCATGCAACAGCAAGGCTCAGAAGAGCCCACACACTCAGCTCTTAACCCCAGTGTGCAGAAAGAGTCAAAACGTGTTTTTCAGCAGAAATAAACATGTTTCTGCAAGTTTGGTCAACCCCATGTAAGTTATGGGGCAGTAACAGAACACTTTTCAAAACGTGTTTTTCAGCCCGAAATAAACGCGTTTTTTCAGACAACTGAATCCCAATGTAACAGCAAGGCTCAGAGGAGCCCACACACTCAGCTCTTAGCCCCAGTGTGCAGAAAGTGTCAAAACGTGTTTTTCAGCAGAAATAAACATGTTTCTGCAAGTTTGGTCAACCCCATGTAAGTTATGGGGCAGTAACAGAACACTTTTCAAAACGTGTTTTTCAGCCCGAAATAAACGCGTTTTTTCAGACAACTGAATCCCCATGCAACAGCAAGGCTCAGAAGAGCCCACACACTCAGCTCTTAACCCCAGTGTGCAGAAAGAGTCAAAACGTGTTTTTCAGCAGAAATAAACATGTTTCTGCAAGTTTGGTCAACCCCATGTAAGTTATGGGGCAGTAACAGAACACTTTTCAAAACGTGTTTTTCAGCCCGAAATAAACGCGTTTTTTCAGACAACTGAATCCCAATGTAACAGCAAGGCTCAGAGGAGCCCACACACTCAGCTCTTAGCCCCAGTGTGCAGAAAGTGTCAAAACGTGTTTTTCAGCAGAAATAAACATGTTTCTGCAAGTTTGGTCAACCCCATGTAAGTTATGGGACAGTAACAGCACACTTTTCAAAACGTGTTTTTCAGCCCGAAATAAACGCGTTTTTTCAGACAACTGAATCCCCATGTAACAGCAAGGCTCAGAGGAGCCCACACACTCAGATCTTAACCCCAGTGTGCAGGAAGGGTCAAAACGTGTTTTTCAGCAGAAATAAACATGTTTCTGCAAGTTTGGTCAACCCCATGTAAGTTATAGGACAGTAACAGCACACTTTTCAAAACGTGTTTTTCATCCCGAAATAAACGCGTTTTTTCAGACAACTGAATCCCCATGCAACAGCAAGGCTCAGAAGAGCCCACACACTCAGCTCTTAACCCCAGTGTGCAGAAAGAGTCAAAACATGTTTTTCAGCAGAAATAAACATGTTTCTGCAATTTTGGTCAACCCCATGTAAGTTATGGGGCAGTAACAGCACACTTTTCAAAACGTGTTTTTCAGCCCGAAATAAACGCGTTTTTTCAGACAACTGAATCCCCATGTAACAGCAAGGCTCAGAGGAGCCCACACACTCAGATCTTAACCCCAGTGTGCAGAAAGGGTCAAAACGTGTTTTTCAGCAGAAATAAACATGTTTCTGCAAGTTTGGTCAACCCCATGTAAGTTATAGGACAGTAACAGCACACTTTTCAAAACGTGTTTTTCAGCCCGAAATAAACGCGTTTTTTCAGACAACTGAATCCCCATGCAACAGCAAGGCTCAGAAGAGCCCACACACTCAGCTCTTAACCCCAGTGTGCAGAAAGAGTCAAAACGTGTTTTTCAGCAGAAATAAACATGTTTCTGCAAGTTTGGTCAACCCCATGTAAGTTATGGGGCAGTAACAGAACACTTTTCAAAACGTGTTTTTCAGCCCGAAATAAACGCGTTTTTTCAGACAACTGAATCCCAATGTAACAGCAAGGCTCAGAGGAGCCCACACACTCAGCTCTTAGCCCCAGTGTGCAGAAAGTGTCAAAACGTGTTTTTCAGCAGAAATAAACATGTTTCTGCAAGTTTGGTCAACCCCATGTAAGTTATGGGACAGTAACAGCACACTTTTCAAAACGTGTTTTTCAGCCCGAAATAAACGCGTTTTTTCAGACAACTGAATCCCCATGTAACAGCAAGGCTCAGAGGAGCCCACACACTCAGATCTTAACCCCAGTGTGCAGAAAGGGTCAAAACGTGTTTTTCAGCAGAAATAAACATGTTTCTGCAAGTTTGGTCAACCCCATGTAAGTTATGGGGCAGTAACAGGAAACTTTTCAAAACGTGTTTTTCAGCCCGAAATAAACGCGTTTTTTCAGACAACTGAATCCCCATGTAACAGCAAGGCTCAGAGGAGCCCACACACTCAGCTCTTAACCCCAGTGTGCAGAAAGTGTCAAAACGTGTTTTTCAGCAGAAATAAACATGTTTCTGCAAGTTTGGTCAACCCCATGTAAGTTATGGGACAGTAACAGCACACTTTTCAAAACGTGTTTTTCAGCCCGAAATAAACGCGTTTTTTCAGACAACTGAATCCCCATGTAACAGCAAGGCTCAGAGGATCCCACACACTCCGATCTTAACCCCAGTGTGCAGAAAGGGTCAAAACGTGTTTTTCAGCAGAAATAAACATGTTTCTGCAAGTTTGGTCAACCCCATGTAAGTTATGGGGCAGTAACAGAACACTTTTCAAAACGTGTTTTTCAGCCCGAAATAAACGCGTTTTTTCAGACAACTGAATCCCCATGTAACAGCAAGGCTCAGAGGAGCCCACACACTCAGATCTTAACCCCAGTGTGCAGAAAGGGTCAAAACGTGTTTTTCAGCAGAAATAAACATGTTTCTGCAAGTTTGGTCAACCCCATGTAAGTTATGGGACAGTAACAGCACACTTTTCAAAACGTGTTTTTCAGCCCGAAATAAACGCGTTTTTTCAGACAACTGAATCCCCATGTAACAGCAAGGTTCAGAAGAGCCCACACTCTCAGCTCTTAACCCCAGTGTGCAGGAAGGGTCAAAACGTGTTTTTCAGCAGAAATAAACATGTTTCTGCAAGTTTGGTCAACCCCATGTAAGTTATGGGGCAGTAACAGAACACTTTTCAAAACGTGTTTTTCAGCCCGAAATAAACGCGTTTTTTCAGACAACTGAATCCCCATGCAACAGCAAGGCTCAGAAGAGCCCACACACTCAGCTCTTAACCCCAGTGTGCAGAAAGAGTCAAAACGTGTTTTTCAGCAGAAATAAACATGTTTCTGCAAGTTTGGTCAACCCCATGTAAGTTATGGGGCAGTAACAGAACACTTTTCAAAACGTGTTTTTCAGCCCGAAATAAACGCGTTTTTTCAGACAACTGAATCCCCATGTAACAGCAAGGTTCAGAAGAGCCCACACTCTCAGCTCTTAACCCCAGTGTGCAGGAAGGGTCAAAACGTGTTTTTCAGCAGAAATAAACATGTTTCTGCAAGTTTGGTCAACCCCATGTAAGTTATGGGGCAGTAACAGAACACTTTTCAAAACGTGTTTTTCAGCCCGAAATAAACGCGTTTTTTCAGACAACTGAATCCCCATGCAACAGCAAGGCTCAGAAGAGCCCACACACTCAGCTCTTAACCCCAGTGTGCAGAAAGAGTCAAAACGTGTTTTTCAGCAGAAATAAACATGTTTCTGCAAGTTTGGTCAACCCCATGTAAGTTATGGGGCAGTAACAGAACACTTTTCAAAACGTGTTTTTCAGCCCGAAATAAACGCGTTTTTTCAGACAACTGAATCACCATGTAACAGCAAGGCTCAGAGGAGCCCACACACTCAGCTCTTAACCCCAGTGTGCAGAAAGAGTCAAAACGTGTTTTTCAGCAGAAATAAACATGTTTCTGCAAGTTTGGTCAACCCCATGTAAGTTATGGGGCAGTAACAGAACACTTTTCAAAACGTGTTTTTCAGCCCGAAATAAACGCGTTTTTTCAGACAACTGAATCCCCATGTAACAGCAAGGCTCAGAGGAGCCCACACACTCAGATCTTAACCCCAGTGTGCAGAAAGGGTCAAAACGTGTTTTTCAGCAGAAATAAACATGTTTCTGCAAGTTTGGTCAACCCCATGTAAGTTATGGGACAGTAACAGCACACTTTTCAAAACGTGTTTTTCAGCCCGAAATAAACGCGTTTTTTCAGACAACTGAATCCCCATGCAACAGCAAGGCTCAGAAGAGCCCACACACTCAGCTCTTAACCCCAGTGTGCAGAAAGAGTCAAAACGTGTTTTTCAGCAGAAATAAACATGTTTCTGCAAGTTTGGTCAACCCCATGTAAGTTATGGGGCAGTAACAGAACACTTTTCAAAACGTGTTTTTCAGCCCGAAATAAACGCGTTTTTTCAGACAACTGAATCCCAATGTAACAGCAAGGCTCAGAGGAGCCCACACACTCAGCTCTTAGCCCCAGTGTGCAGAAAGTGTCAAAACGTGTTTTTCAGCAGAAATAAACATGTTTCTGCAAGTTTGGTCAACCCCATGTAAGTTATGGGACAGTAACAGCACACTTTTCAAAACGTGTTTTTCAGCCCGAAATAAACGCGTTTTTTCAGACAACTGAATCCCCATGTAACAGCAAGGCTCAGAGGAGCCCACACACTCAGATCTTAACCCCAGTGTGCAGAAAGGGTCAAAACGTGTTTTTCAGCAGAAATAAACATGTTTCTGCAAGTTTGGTCAACCCCATGTAAGTTATGGGGCAGTAACAGAACACTTTTCAAAACGTGTTTTTCAGCCCGAAATAAACGCGTTTTTTCAGACAACTGAATCCCCATGCAACAGCAAGGCTCAGAAGAGCCCACACACTCAGCTCTTAACCCCAGTGTGCAGAAAGAGTCAAAACGTGTTTTTCAGCAGAAATAAACATGTTTCTGCAATTTTGGTCAACCCCATGTAAGTTATGGGGCAGTAACAGCACACTTTTCAAAACGTGTTTTTCAGCCCGAAATAAACGCGTTTTTTCAGACAACTGAATCCCCATGTAACAGCAAGGCTCAGAAGAGCCCACACACTCAGATCTTAACCCCAGTGTGCAGAAAGGGTCAAAACGTGTTTTTCAGCAGAAATAAACATGTTTCTGCAAGTTTGGTCAACCCCATGTAAGTTATGGGACAGTAACAGCACACTTTTCAAAACGTGTTTTTCAGCCCGAAATAAACGCGTTTTTTCAGACAACTGAATCCCCATGCAACAGCAAGGCTCAGAAGAGCCCACACACTCAGCTCTTAACCCCAGTGTGCAGAAAGAGTCAAAACGTGTTTTTCAGCAGAAATAAACATGTTTCTGCAAGTTTGGTCAACCCCATGTAAGTTATGGGGCAGTAACAGAACACTTTTCAAAACGTGTTTTTCAGCCCGAAATAAACGCGTTTTTTCAGACAACTGAATCCCAATGTAACAGCAAGGCTCAGAGGAGCCCACACACTCAGCTCTTAGCCCCAGTGTGCAGAAAGTGTCAAAACGTGTTTTTCAGCAGAAATAAACATGTTTCTGCAAGTTTGGTCAACCCCATGTAAGTTATGGGACAGTAACAGCACACTTTTCAAAACGTGTTTTTCAGCCCGAAATAAACGCGTTTTTTCAGACAACTGAATCCCCATGTAACAGCAAGGCTCAGAGGAGCCCACACACTCAGATCTTAACCCCAGTGTGCAGAAAGGGTCAAAACGTGTTTTTCAGCAGAAATAAACATGTTTCTGCAAGTTTGGTCAACCCCATGTAAGTTATGGGGCAGTAACAGAACACTTTTCAAAACGTGTTTTTCAGCCCGAAATAAACGCGTTTTTTCAGACAACTGAATCCCCATGTAACAGCAAGGCTCAGAGGAGCCCACACACTCAGCTCTTAACCCCAGTGTGCAGAAAGGGTCAAAACGTGTTTTTCAGCAGAAATAAACATGTTTCTGCAAGTTTGGTCAACCCCATGTAAGTTATGGGGCAGTAACAGAACACTTTTCAAAACGTGTTTTTCAGCCCGAAAAAAACGCGTTTTTTCAGACAACTGAATCCCCATGTAACAGCAAGGCTCAGAGGAGCCCACACACTCAGCTCTTAACCCCAGTGTGCAGAAAGGGTCAAAACGTGTTTTTCAGCAGAAATAAACATGTTTCTGCAAGTTTGGTCAACCCCATGTAAGTTATGGGGCAGTAACAGAACACTTTTCAAAACGTGTTTTTCAGCCCGAAATAAACGCGTTTTTTCAGACAACTGAATCACCATGTAACAGCAAGGCTCAGAGGAGCCCACACACTCAGCTCTTAACCCCAGTGTGCAGGAAGGGTCAAAACGTGTTTTTCAGCAGAAATAAACATGTTTCTGCAAGTTTGGTCAACCCCATGTAAGTTATGGGGCAGTAACAGAACACTTTTCAAAACGTGTTTTTCAGCCCGAAATAAACGCGTTTTTTCAGACAACTGAATCCCCATGCAACAGCAAGGCTCAGAAGAGCCCACACACTCAGCTCTTAACCCCAGTGTGCAGAAAGAGTCAAAACGTGTTTTTCAGCAGAAATAAACATGTTTCTGCAAGTTTGGTCAACCCCATGTAAGTTATGGGGCAGTAACAGAACACTTTTCAAAACGTGTTTTTCAGCCCGAAATAAACGCGTTTTTTCAGACAACTGAATCCCAATGTAACAGCAAGGCTCAAAGGAGCCCACACACTCAGCTCTTAGCCCCAGTGTGCAGAAAGTGTCAAAACGTGTTTTTCAGCAGAAATAAACATGTTTCTGCAAGTTTGGTCAACCCCATGTAAGTTATGGGACAGTAACAGCACACTTTTCAAAACGTGTTTTTCAGCCCGAAATAAACGCGTTTTTTCAGACAACTGAATCCCCATGTAACAGCAAGGTTCAGAAGAGCCCACACTCTCAGCTCTTAACCCCAGTGTGCAGGAAGGGTCAAAACGTGTTTTTCAGCAGAAATAAACATGTTTCTGCAAGTTTGGTCAACCCCATGTAAGTTATGGGGCAGTAACAGAACACTTTTCAAAACGTGTTTTTCAGCCCGAAATAAACGCGTTTTTTCAGACAACTGAATCCCCATGCAACAGCAAGGCTCAGAAGAGCCCACACACTCAGCTCTTAACCCCAGTGTGCAGAAAGAGTCAAAACGTGTTTTTCAGCAGAAATAAACATGTTTCTGCAAGTTTGGTCAACCCCATGTAAGTTATGGGGCAGTAACAGAACACTTTTCAAAACGTGTTTTTCAGCCCGAAATAAACGCGTTTTTTCAGACAACTGAATCACCATGTAACAGCAAGGCTCAGAGGAGCCCACACACTCAGCTCTTAACCCCAGTGTGCAGAAAGAGTCAAAACGTGTTTTTCAGCAGAAATAAACATGTTTCTGCAAGTTTGGTCAACCCCATGTAAGTTATGGGGCAGTAACAGAACACTTTTCAAAACGTGTTTTTCAGCCCGAAATAAACGCGTTTTTTCAGACAACTGAATCCCCATGTAACAGCAAGGCTCAGAGGAGCCCACACACTCAGATCTTAACCCCAGTGTGCAGAAAGGGTCAAAACGTGTTTTTCAGCAGAAATAAACATGTTTCTGCAAGTTTGGTCAACCCCATGTAAGTTATGGGACAGTAACAGCACACTTTTCAAAACGTGTTTTTCAGCCCGAAATAAACGCGTTTTTTCAGACAACTGAATCCCCATGCAACAGCAAGGCTCAGAAGAGCCCACACACTCAGCTCTTAACCCCAGTGTGCAGAAAGAGTCAAAACGTGTTTTTCAGCAGAAATAAACATGTTTCTGCAAGTTTGGTCAACCCCATGTAAGTTATGGGGCAGTAACAGAACAGTTTTCAAAACGTGTTTTTCAGCCCGAAATAAACGCGTTTTTTCAGACAACTGAATCCCAATGTAACAGCAAGGCTCAGAGGAGCCCACACACTCAGCTCTTAGCCCCAGTGTGCAGAAAGTGTCAAAACGTGTTTTTCAGCAGAAATAAACATGTTTCTGCAAGTTTGGTCAACCCCATGTAAGTTATGGGACAGTAACAGCACACTTTTCAAAACGTGTTTTTCAGCCCGAAATAAACGCGTTTTTTCAGACAACTGAATCCCCATGTAACAGCAAGGCTCAGAGGAGCCCACACACTCAGATCTTAACCCCAGTGTGCAGAAAGGGTCAAAACGTGTTTTTCAGCAGAAATAAACATGTTTCTGCAAGTTTGGTCAACCCCATGTAAGTTATGGGGCAGTAACAGAACACTTTTCAAAACGTGTTTTTCAGCCCGAAATAAACGCGTTTTTTCAGACAACTGAATCCCCATGCAACAGCAAGGCTCAGAAGAGCCCACACACTCAGCTCTTAACCCCAGTGTGCAGAAAGAGTCAAAACGTGTTTTTCAGCAGAAATAAACATGTTTCTGCAATTTTGGTCAACCCCATGTAAGTTATGGGGCAGTAACAGCACACTTTTCAAAACGTGTTTTTCAGCCCGAAATAAACGCGTTTTTTCAGACAACTGAATCCCCATGTAACAGCAAGGCTCAGAAGAGCCCACACACTCAGATCTTAACCCCAGTGTGCAGAAAGGGTCAAAACGTGTTTTTCAGCAGAAATAAACATGTTTCTGCAAGTTTGGTCAACCCCATGTAAGTTATGGGACAGTAACAGCACACTTTTCAAAACGTGTTTTTCAGCCCGAAATAAACGCGTTTTTTCAGACAACTGAATCCCCATGCAACAGCAAGGCTCAGAAGAGCCCACACACTCAGCTCTTAACCCCAGTGTGCAGAAAGAGTCAAAACGTGTTTTTCAGCAGAAATAAACATGTTTCTGCAAGTTTGGTCAACCCCATGTAAGTTATGGGGCAGTAACAGAACACTTTTCAAAACGTGTTTTTCAGCCCGAAATAAACGCGTTTTTTCAGACAACTGAATCCCAATGTAACAGCAAGGCTCAGAGGAGCCCACACACTCAGCTCTTAGCCCCAGTGTGCAGAAAGTGTCAAAACGTGTTTTTCAGCAGAAATAAACATGTTTCTGCAAGTTTGGTCAACCCCATGTAAGTTATGGGACAGTAACAGCACACTTTTCAAAACGTGTTTTTCAGCCCGAAATAAACGCGTTTTTTCAGACAACTGAATCCCCATGTAACAGCAAGGCTCAGAGGAGCCCACACACTCAGATCTTAACCCCAGTGTGCAGAAAGGGTCAAAACGTGTTTTTCAGCAGAAATAAACATGTTTCTGCAAGTTTGGTCAACCCCATGTAAGTTATGGGGCAGTAACAGAACACTTTTCAAAACGTGTTTTTCAGCCCGAAAAAAACGCGTTTTTTCAGACAACTGAATCCCCATGTAACAGCAAGGCTCAGAGGAGCCCACACACTCAGCTCTTAACCCCAGTGTGCAGAAAGGGTCAAAACGTGTTTTTCAGCAGAAATAAACATGTTTCTGCAAGTTTGGTCAACCCCATGTAAGTTATGGGGCAGTAACAGAACACTTTTCAAAACGTGTTTTTCAGCCCGAAATAAACGCGTTTTTTCAGACAACTGAATCACCATGTAACAGCAAGGCTCAGAGGAGCCCACACACTCAGCTCTTAACCCCAGTGTGCAGGAAGGGTCAAAACGTGTTTTTCAGCAGAAATAAACATGTTTCTGCAAGTTTGGTCAACCCCATGTAAGTTATGGGGCAGTAACAGAACACTTTTCAAAACGTGTTTTTCAGCCCGAAATAAACGCGTTTTTTCAGACAACTGAATCCCCATGCAACAGCAAGGCTCAGAAGAGCCCACACACTCAGCTCTTAACCCCAGTGTGCAGAAAGAGTCAAAACGTGTTTTTCAGCAGAAATAAACATGTTTCTGCAAGTTTGGTCAACCCCATGTAAGTTATGGGGCAGTAACAGAACACTTTTCAAAACGTGTTTTTCAGCCCGAAATAAACGCGTTTTTTCAGACAACTGAATCCCAATGTAACAGCAAGGCTCAAAGGAGCCCACACACTCAGCTCTTAGCCCCAGTGTGCAGAAAGTGTCAAAACGTGTTTTTCAGCAGAAATAAACATGTTTCTGCAAGTTTGGTCAACCCCATGTAAGTTATGGGACAGTAACAGCACACTTTTCAAAACGTGTTTTTCAGCCCGAAATAAACGCGTTTTTTCAGACAACTGAATCCCCATGTAACAGCAAGGCTCAGAGGATCCCACACACTCAGATCTTAACCCCAGTGTGCAGAAAGGGTCAAAACGTGTTTTTCAGCAGAAATAAACATGTTTCTGCAAGTTTGGTCAACCCCATGTAAGTTATGGGGCAGTAACAGAACACTTTTCAAAACGTGTTTTTCAGCCCGAAATAAACGCGTTTTTTCAGACAACTGAATCCCCATGCAACAGCAAGGCTCAGAAGAGCCCACACACTCAGCTCTTAACCCCAGTGTGCAGAAAGAGTCAAAACGTGTTTTTCAGCAGAAATAAACATGTTTCTGCAATTTTGGTCAACCCCATGTAAGTTATGGGGCAGTAACAGAACACTTTTCAAAACGTGTTTTTCAGCCCGAAATAAACGCGTTTTTTCAGACAACTGAATCCCCATGTAACAGCAAGGCTCAGAGGAGCCCACACACTCAGATCTTAACCCCAGTGTGCAGAAAGGGTCAAAACGTGTTTTTCAGCAGAAATAAACATGTTTATGCAAGTTTGGTCAACCTCATGTAAGTTATGGGACAGTAACAGCACACTTTTCAAAACGTGTTTTTCAGCCCGAAATAAACGCGTTTTTTCAGACAACTGAATCCCCATGCAACAGCAAGGCTCAGAGGAGCCCACACACTCAGCTCTTAGCCCCAGTGTGCAGAAAGTGTCAAAACGTGTTTTTCAGCAGAAATAAACATGTTTCTGCAAGTTTGGTCAACCCCATGTAAGTTATGGGACAGTAACAGCACACTTTTCAAAACGTGTTTTTCAGCCCGAAATAAACGCGTTTTTTCAGACAACTGAATCCCCATGTAACAGCAAGGCTCAGAGGAGCCCACACACTCAGATCTTAACCCCAGTGTGCAGAAAGGGTCAAAACGTGTTTTTCAGCAGAAATAAACATGTTTCTGCAAGTTTGGTCAACCCCATGTAAGTTATGGGGCAGTAACAGAACACTTTTCAAAACGTGTTTTTCAGCCCGAAATAAACGCGTTTTTTCAGACAACTGAATCCCCATGCAACAGCAAGGCTCAGAAGAGCCCACACACTCAGCTCTTAACCCCAGTGTGCAGAAAGAGTCAAAACGTGTTTTTCAGCAGAAATAAACATGTTTCTGCAATTTTGGTCAACCCCATGTAAGTTATGGGGCAGTAACAGCACACTTTTCAAAACGTGTTTTTCAGCCCGAAATCAACGCGTTTTTTCAGACAACTGAATCCCCATGTAACAGCAAGGCTCAGAGGAGCCCACACACTCAGATCTTAACCCCAGTGTGCAGAAAGGGTCAAAACGTGTTTTTCAGCAGAAATAAACATGTTTCTGCAAGTTTGGTCAACCCCATGTAAGTTATGGGACAGTAACAGCACACTTTTCAAAACGTGTTTTTCAGCCCGAAATAAACGCGTTTTTTCAGACAACTGAATCCCCATGCAACAGCAAGGCTCAGAAGAGCCCACACACTCAGCTCTTAACCCCAGTGTGCAGAAAGAGTCAAAACGTGTTTTTCAGCAGAAATAAACATGTTTCTGCATGTTTGGTCAACCCCATGTAAGTTATGGGGCAGTAACAGAACACTTTTCAAAACGTGTTTTTCAGCCCGAAATAAACGCGTTTTTTCAGACAACTGAATCCCAATGTAACAGCAAGGCTCAGAGGAGCCCACACACTCAGCTCTTAGCCCCAGTGTGCAGAAAGTGTCAAAACGTGTTTTTCAGCAGAAATAAACATGTTTCTGCAAGTTTGGTCAACCCCATGTAAGTTATGGGACAGTAACAGCACACTTTTCAAAACGTGTTTTTCAGCCCGAAATAAACGCGTTTTTTCAGACAACTGAATCCCCATGTAACAGCAAGGCTCAGAGGAGCCCACACACTCAGATCTTAACCCCAGTGTGCAGAAAGGGTCAAAACGTGTTTTTCAGCAGAAATAAACATGTTTCTGCAAGTTTGGTCAACCCCATGTAAGTTATGGGGCAGTAACAGAACACTTTTCAAAACGTGTTTTTCAGCCCGAAATAAACGCGTTTTTTCAGACAACTGAATCCCCATGTAACAGCAAGGCTCAGAGGAGCCCACACACTCAGCTCTTATCCCCAGTGTGCAGAAAGGGTCAAAACGTGTTTTTCAGCAGAAATAAACATGTTTCTGCAAGTTTGGTCAACCCCATGTAAGTTACGGGGCAGTAACAGAACACTTTTCAAAACGTGTTTTTCAGCCCGAAAAAAACGCGTTTTTTCAGACAACTGAATCCCCATGTAACAGCAAGGCTCAGAGGAGCCCACACACTCAGCTCTTAACCCCAGTGTGCAGAAAGGGTCAAAACGTGTTTTTCAGCAGAAATAAACATGTTTCTGCAAGTTTGGTCAACCCCATGTAAGTTATGGGGCAGTAACAGAACACTTTTCAAAACGTGTTTTTCAGCCCGAAATAAACGCGTTTTTTCAGACAACTGAATCACCATGTAACAGCAAGGCTCAGAGGAGCCCACACACTCAGCTCTTAACCCCAGTGTGCAGGAAGGGTCAAAACGTGTTTTTCAGCAGAAATAAACATGTTTCTGCAAGTTTGGTCAACCCCATGTAAGTTATGGGGCAGTAACAGAACACTTTTCAAAACGTGTTTTTCAGCCCGAAATAAACGCGTTTTTTCAGACAACTGAATCCCCATGCAACAGCAAGGCTCAGAAGAGCCCACACACTCAGCTCTTAACCCCAGTGTGCAGAAAGAGTCAAAACGTGTTTTTCAGCAGAAATAAACATGTTTCTGCAAGTTTGGTCAACCCCATGTAAGTTATGGGGCAGTAACAGAACACTTTTCAAAACGTGTTTTTCAGCCCGAAATAAACGCGTTTTTTCAGACAACTGAATCCCAATGTAACAGCAAGGCTCAAAGGAGCCCACACACTCAGCTCTTAGCCCCAGTGTGCAGAAAGGGTCAAAACGTGTTTTTCAGCAGAAATAAACATGTTTCTGCAAGTTTGGTCAACCCCATGTAAGTTATGGGACAGTAACAGCACACTTTTCAAAACGTGTTTTTCAGCCCGAAATAAACGCGTTTTTTCAGACAACTGAATCCCCATGTAACAGCAAGGCTCAGAGGATCCCACACACTCAGATCTTAACCCCAGTGTGCAGAAAGGGTCAAAACGTGTTTTTCAGCAGAAATAAACATGTTTCTGCAAGTTTGGTCAACCCCATGTAAGTTATGGGGCAGTAACAGAACACTTTTCAAAACGTGTTTTTCAGCCCGAAATAAACGCGTTTTTTCAGACAACTGAATCCCCATGCAACAGCAAGGCTCAGAAGAGCCCACACACTCAGCTCTTAACCCCAGTGTGCAGAAAGAGTCAAAACGTGTTTTTCAGCAGAAATAAACATGTTTCTGCAATTTTGGTCAACCCCATGTAAGTTATGGGGCAGTAACAGCACACTTTTCAAAACGTGTTTTTCAGCCCGAAATAAACGCGTTTTTTCAGACAACTGAATCCCCATGTAACAGCAAGGCTCAGAGGATCCCACACACTCAGATCTTAACCCCAGTGTGCAGAAAGGGTCAAAACGTGTTTTTCAGCAGAAATAAACATGTTTCTGCAAGTTTGGTCAACCCCATGTAAGTTATGGGGCAGTAACAGAACACTTTTCAAAACGTGTTTTTCAGCCCGAAATAAACGCGTTTTTTCAGACAACTGAATCCCCATGTAACAGCAAGGCTCAGAGGATCCCACACACTCAGATCTTAACCCCAGTGTGCAGAAAGGGTCAAAACGTGTTTTTCAGCAGAAATAAACATGTTTCTGCAAGTTTGGTCAACCCCATGTAAGTTATGGGCCAGTAACAGAACACTTTTCAAAACGTGTTTTTCAGCCCGAAATAAACGCGTTTTTTCAGACAACTGAATCCCCATGCAACAGCAAGGCTCAGAAGAGCCCACACACTCAGCTCTTAACCCCAGTGTGCAGAAAGAGTCAAAACGTGTTTTTCAGCAGAAATAAACATGTTTCTGCAAGTTTGGTCAACCCCATGTAAGTTATGGGGCAGTAACAGAACACTTTTCAAAACGTGTTTTTCAGCCCGAAATAAACGCGTTTTTTCAGACAACTGAATCCCAATGTAACAGCAAGGCTCAGAGGAGCCCACACACTCAGCTCTTAGCCCCAGTGTACAGAAAGTGTCAAAACGTGTTTTTCAGCAGAAATAAACATGTTTCTGCAAGTTTGGTCAACCCCATGTAAGTTATGGGACAGTAACAGCACACTTTTCAAAACGTGTTTTTCAGCCCGAAATAAACGCGTTTTTTCAGACAACTGAATCCCCATGTAACAGCAAGGCTCAGAGGAGCCCACACACTCAGATCTTAACCCCAGTGTGCAGAAAGGGTCAAAACGTGTTTTTCAGCAGAAATAAACATGTTTCTGCAAGTTTGGTCAACCCCATGTAAGTTATGGGGCAGTAACAGAACACTTTTCAAAACGTGTTTTTCAGCCCGAAATAAACGCGTTTTTTCAGACAACTGAATCCCCATGTAACAGCAAGGCTCAGAGGATCCCACACACTCAGATCTTAACCCCAGTGTGCAGAAAGGGTCAAAACGTGTTTTTCAGCAGAAATAAACATGTTTCTGCAAGTTTGGTCAACCCCATGTAAGTTATGGGGCAGTAACAGAACACTTTTCAAAACGTGTTTTTCAGCCCGAAATAAACGCGTTTTTTCAGACAACTGAATCCCCATGCAACAGCAAGGCTCAGAAGAGCCCACACACTCAGCTCTTAACCCCAGTGTGCAGAAAGAGTCAAAACGTGTTTTTCAGCAGAAATAAACATGTTTCTGCAATTTTGGTCAACCCCATGTAAGTTATGGGGCAGTAACAGCACACTTTTCAAAACGTGTTTTTCAGCCCGAAATAAACGCGTTTTTTCAGACAACTGAATCCCCATGTAACAGCAAGGCTCAGAGGAGCCCACACACTCAGATCTTAACCCCAGTGTGCAGAAAGGGTCAAAACGTGTTTTTCAGCAGAAATAAATATGTTTCTGCAAGTTTGGTCAACCCCATGTAAGTTATGGGGCAGTAACAGAACACTTTTCAAAACGTGTTTTTCAGCCCGAAATAAACGCGTTTTTTCAGACAACTGAATCACCATGTAACAGCAAGGCTCAGAGGAGCCCACACACTCAGCTCTTAACCCCAGTGTGCAGGAAGGGTCAAAACGTGTTTTTCAGCAGAAATAAACATGTTTCTGCAAGTTTGGTCAACCCCATGTAAGTTATGGGGCAGTAACAGAACACTTTTCAAAACGTGTTTTTCAGCCCGAAATAAACGCGTTTTTTCAGACAACTGAATCCCCATGCAACAGCAAGGCTCAGAAGAGCCCACACACTCAGCTCTTAACCCCAGTGTGCAGGAAGGGTCAAAACGTGTTTTTCAGCAGAAATAAACATGTTTCTGCAAGTTTGGTCAACCCCATGTAAGTTATGGGGCAGTAACAGAACACTTTTCAAAACGTGTTTTTCAGCCCGAAATAAACGCGTTTTTTCAGACAACTGAATCCCCATGCAACAGCAAGGCTCAGAAGAGCCCACACACTCAGCTCTTAACCCCAGTGTGCAGAAAGAGTCAAAACGTGTTTTTCAGCAGAAATAAACATGTTTCTGCAAGTTTGGTCAACCCCATGTAAGTTATGGGGCAGTAACAGAACACTTTTCAAAACGTGTTTTTCAGCCCGAAATAAACGCGTTTTTTCAGACAACTGAATCCCAATGTAACAGCAAGGCTCAGAGGAGCCCACACACTCAGCTCTTAGCCCCAGTGTGCAGAAAGTGTCAAAACGTGTTTTTCAGCAGAAATAAACATGTTTCTGCAAGTTTGGTCAACCCCATGTAAGTTATGGGACAGTAACAGCACACTTTTCAAAACGTGTTTTTCAGCCCGAAATAAACACGTTTTTTCAGACAACTGAATCCCCATGTAACAGCAAGGCTCAGAGGAGCCCACACACTCAGATCTTAACCCCAGTGTGCAGAAAGGGTCAAAACGTGTTTTTCAGCAGAAATAAACATGTTTCTGCAAGTTTGGTCAACCCCATGTAAGTTATGGGGCAGTAACAGAACACTTTTCAAAACGTGTTTTTCAGCCCGAAATAAACGCGTTTTTTCAGACAACTGAATCCCCATGCAACAGCAAGGCTCAGAAGAGCCCACACACTCAGCTCTTAACCCCAGTGTGCAGAAAGAGTCAAAACGTGTTTTTCAGCAGAAATAAACATGTTTCTGCAATTTTGGTCAAGCCCATGTAAGTTATGGGGCAGTAACAGCACACTTTTCAAAACGTGTTTTTCAGCCCGAAATAAACGCGTTTTTTCAGACAACTGAATCCCCATGTAACAGCAAGGCTCAGAGGAGCCCACACACTCAGATCTTAACCCCAGTGTGCAGAAAGGGTCAAAACGTGTTTTTCAGCAGAAATAAACATGTTTCTGCAAGTTTGGTCAACCCCATGTAAGTTATGGGACAGTAACAGCACACTTTTCAAAACGTGTTTTTCAGCCCGAAATAAACGCGTTTTTTCAGACAACTGAATCCCCATGCAACAGCAAGGCTCAGAAGAGCCCACACACTCAGCTCTTAACCCCAGTGTGCAGAAAGAGTCAAAACGTGTTTTTCAGCAGAAATAAACATGTTTCTGCAAGTTTGGTCAACCCCATGTAAGTTATGGGGCAGTAACAGAACACTTTTCAAAACGTGTTTTTCAGCCCGAAATAAACGCGTTTTTTCAGACAACTGAATCCCAATGTAACAGCAAGGCTCAGAGGAGCCCACACACTCAGCTCTTAACCCCAGTGTGCAGAAAGGGTCAAAACGTGTTTTTCAGCAGAAATAAACATGTTTCTGCAAGTTTGGTCAACCCCATGTAAGTTATGGGGCAGTAACAGAACACTTTTCAAAACGTGTTTTTCAGCCCGAAATAAACGCGTTTTTTCAGACAACTGAATCACCATGTAACAGCAAGGCTCAGAGGAGCCCACACACTCAGCTCTTAACCCCAGTGTGCAGGAAGGGTCAAAACGTGTTTTTCAGCAGAAATAAACATGTTTCTGCAAGTTTGGTCAACCCCATGTAAGTTATGGGGCAGTAACAGAACACTTTTCAAAACGTGTTTTTCAGCCCGAAATAAACGCGTTTTTTCAGACAACTGAATCCCCATGCAACAGCAAGGCTCAGAAGAGCCCACACACTCAGCTCTTAACCCCAGTGTGCAGAAAGAGTCAAAACGTGTTTTTCAGCAGAAATAAACATGTTTCTGCAAGTTTGGTCAACCCCATGTAAGTTATGGGGCAGTAACAGAACACTTTTCAAAACGTGTTTTTCAGCCCGAAATAAACGCGTTTTTTCAGACAACTGAATCCCAATGTAACAGCAAGGCTCAAAGGAGCCCACACACTCAGCTCTTAGCCCCAGTGTGCAGAAAGGGTCAAAACGTGTTTTTCAGCAGAAATAAACATGTTTCTGCAAGTTTGGTCAACCCCATGTAAGTTATGGGACAGTAACAGCACACTTTTCAAAACGTGTTTTTCAGCCCGAAATAAACGCGTTTTTTCAGACAACTGAATCCCCATGTAACAGCAAGGCTCAGAGGATCCCACACACTCAGATCTTAACCCCAGTGTGCAGAAAGAGTCAAAACGTGTTTTTCAGCAGAAATAAACATGTTTCTGCAATTTTGGTCAACCCCATGTAAGTTATGGGGCAGTAACAGCACACTTTTCAAAACGTGTTTTTCAGCCCGAAATAAACGCGTTTTTTCAGACAACTGAATCCCCATGTAACAGCAAGGCTCAGAGGATCCCACACACTCAGATCTTAACCCCAGTGTGCAGAAAGGGTCAAAACGTGTTTTTCAGCAGAAATAAACATGTTTCTGCAAGTTTGGTCAACCCCATGTAAGTTATGGGGCAGTAACAGAACACTTTTCAAAACGTGTTTTTCAGCCCGAAATAAACGCGTTTTTTCAGACAACTGAATCCCCATGTAACAGCAAGGCTCAGAGGATCCCACACACTCAGATCTTAACCCCAGTGTGCAGAAAGGGTCAAAACGTGTTTTTCAGCAGAAATAAACATGTTTCTGCAAGTTTGGTCAACCCCATGTAAGTTATGGGCCAGTAACAGAACACTTTTCAAAACGTGTTTTTCAGCCCGAAATAAACGCGTTTTTTCAGACAACTGAATCCCCATGCAACAGCAAGGCTCAGAAGAGCCCACACACTCAGCTCTTAACCCCAGTGTGCAGAAAGAGTCAAAACGTGTTTTTCAGCAGAAATAAACATGTTTCTGCAAGTTTGGTCAACCCCATGTAAGTTATGGGGCAGTAACAGAACACTTTTCAAAACGTGTTTTTCAGCCCGAAATAAACGCGTTTTTTCAGACAACTGAATCCCAATGTAACAGCAAGGCTCAGAGGAGCCCACACACTCAGCTCTTAGCCCCAGTGTGCAGAAAGTGTCAAAACGTGTTTTTCAGCAGAAATAAACATGTTTCTGCAAGTTTGGTCAACCCCATGTAAGTTATGGGACAGTAACAGCACACTTTTCAAAACGTGTTTTTCAGCCCGAAATAAACGCGTTTTTTCAGACAACTGAATCCCCATGTAACAGCAAGGCTCAGAGGAGCCCACACACTCAGATCTTAACCCCAGTGTGCAGAAAGGGTCAAAACGTGTTTTTCAGCAGAAATAAACATGTTTCTGCAAGTTTGGTCAACCCCATGTAAGTTATGGGGCAGTAACAGAACACTTTTCAAAACGTGTTTTTCAGCCCGAAATAAACGCGTTTTTTCAGACAACTGAATCCCCATGTAACAGCAAGGCTCAGAGGATCCCACACACTCAGATCTTAACCCCAGTGTGCAGAAAGGGTCAAAACGTGTTTTTCAGCAGAAATAAACATGTTTCTGCAAGTTTGGTCAACCCCATGTAAGTTATGGGGCAGTAACAGAACACTTTTCAAAACGTGTTTTTCAGCCCGAAATAAACGCGTTTTTTCAGACAACTGAATCCCCATGCAACAGCAAGGCTCAGAAGAGCCCACACACTCAGCTCTTAACCCCAGTGTGCAGAAAGAGTCAAAACGTGTTTTTCAGCAGAAATAAACATGTTTCTGCAATTTTGGTCAACCCCATGTAAGTTATGGGGCAGTAACAGCACACTTTTCAAAACGTGTTTTTCAGCCCGAAATAAACGCGTTTTTTCAGACAACTGAATCCCCATGTAACAGCAAGGCTCAGAGGAGCCCACACACTCAGATCTTAACCCCAGTGTGCAGAAAGGGTCAAAACGTGTTTTTCAGCAGAAATAAATATGTTTCTGCAAGTTTGGTCAACCCCATGTAAGTTATGGGGCAGTAACAGAACACTTTTCAAAACGTGTTTTTCAGCCCGAAATAAACGCGTTTTTTCAGACAACTGAATCACCATGCAACAGCAAGGCTCAGAGGAGCCCACACACTCAGCTCTTAACCCCAGTGTGCAGGAAGGGTCAAAACGTGTTTTTCAGCAGAAATAAACATGTTTCTGCAAGTTTGGTCAACCCCATGTAAGTTATGGGGCAGTAACAGAACACTTTTCAAAACGTGTTTTTCAGCCCGAAATAAACGCGTTTTTTCAGACAACTGAATCCCAATGTAACAGCAAGGCTCAGAGGAGCCCACACACTCAGCTCTTAGCCCCAGTGTGCAGAAAGTGTCAAAACGTGTTTTTCAGCAGAAATAAACATGTTTCTGCAAGTTTGGTCAACCCCATGTAAGTTATGGGACAGTAACAGCACACTTTTCAAAACGTGTTTTTCAGCCCGAAATAAACACGTTTTTTCAGACAACTGAATCCCCATGTAACAGCAAGGCTCAGAGGAGCCCACACACTCAGATCTTAACCCCAGTGTGCAGAAAGGGTCAAAACGTGTTTTTCAGCAGAAATAAACATGTTTCTGCAAGTTTGGTCAACCCCATGTAAGTTATGGGGCAGTAACAGAACACTTTTCAAAACGTGTTTTTCAGCCCGAAATAAACGCGTTTTTTCAGACAACTGAATCCCCATGCAACAGCAAGGCTCAGAAGAGCCCACACACTCAGCTCTTAACCCCAGTGTGCAGAAAGAGTCAAAACGTGTTTTTCAGCAGAAATAAACATGTTTCTGCAATTTTGGTCAAGCCCATGTAAGTTATGGGGCAGTAACAGCACACTTTTCAAAACGTGTTTTTCAGCCCGAAATAAACGCGTTTTTTCAGACAACTGAATCCCCATGTAACAGCAAGGCTCAGAGGAGCCCACACACTCAGATCTTAACCCCAGTGTGCAGAAAGGGTCAAAACGTGTTTTTCAGCAGAAATAAACATGTTTCTGCAAGTTTGGTCAACCCCATGTAAGTTATGGGACAGTAACAGCACACTTTTCAAAACGTGTTTTTCAGCCCGAAATAAACGCGTTTTTTCAGACAACTGAATCCCCATGCAACAGCAAGGCTCAGAAGAGCCCACACACTCAGCTCTTAACCCCAGTGTGCAGAAAGAGTCAAAACGTGTTTTTCAGCAGAAATAAACATGTTTCTGCAAGTTTGGTCAACCCCATGTAAGTTATGGGGCAGTAACAGAACACTTTTCAAAACGTGTTTTTCAGCCCGAAATAAACGCGTTTTTTCAGACAACTGAATCCCAATGTAACAGCAAGGCTCAGAGGAGCCCACACACTCAGCTCTTAGCCCCAGTGTGCAGAAAGTGTCAAAACGTGTTTTTCAGCAGAAATAAACATGTTTCTGCAAGTTTGGTCAACCCCATGTAAGTTATGGGACAGTAACAGCACACTTTTCAAAACGTGTTTTTCAGCCCGAAATAAACGCGTTTTTTCAGACAACTGAATCCCCATGTAACAGCAAGGCTCAGAGGAGCCCACACACTCAGATCTTAACCCCAGTGTGCAGAAAGGGTCAAAACGTGTTTTTCAGCAGAAATAAACATGTTTCTGCAAGTTTGGTCAACCCCATGTAAGTTATAGGACAGTAACAGCACACTTTTCAAAACGTGTTTTTCATCCCGAAATAAACGCGTTTTTTCAGACAACTGAATCCCCATGCAACAGCAAGGCTCAGAAGAGCCCACACACTCAGCTCTTAACCCCAGTGTGCAGAAAGAGTCAAAACGTGTTTTTCAGCAGAAATAAACATGTTTCTGCAATTTTGGTCAACCCCATGTAAGTTATGGGGCAGTAACAGCACACTTTTCAAAACGTGTTTTTCAGCCCGAAATAACGCGTTTTTTCAGACAACTGAATCCCCATGTAACAGCAAGGCTCAGAGGAGCCCACACACTCAGATCTTAACCCCAGTGTGCAGGAAGGGTCAAAACGTGTTTTTCAGCAGAAATAAACATGTTTCTGCAAGTTTGGTCAACCCCATGTAAGTTATGGGGCAGTAACAGCACACTTTTCAAAACGTGTTTTTCAGCCCGAAATAAACGCGTTTTTTCAGACAACTGAATCCCCATGCAACAGCAAGGCTCAGAAGAGCCCACACACTCAGCTCTTAACCCCAGTGTGCAGAAAGAGTCAAAACGTGTTTTTCAGCAGAAATAAACATGTTTCTGCAAGTTTGGTCAACCCCATGTAAGTTATGGGGCAGTAACAGAACACTTTTCAAAACGTGTTTTTCAGCCCGAAATAAACGCGTTTTTTCAGACAACTGAATCCCAATGTAACAGCAAGGCTCAGAGGAGCCCACACACTCAGCTCTTAGCCCCAGTGTGCAGAAAGTGTCAAAACGTGTTTTTCAGCAGAAATAAACATGTTTCTGCAAGTTTGGTCAACCCCATGTAAGTTATGGGACAGTAACAGCACACTTTTCAAAACGTGTTTTTCAGCCCGAAATAAACGCGTTTTTTCAGACAACTGAATCCCCATGTAACAGCAAGGCTCAGAGGATCCCACACACTCAGATCTTAACCCCAGTGTGCAGAAAGGGTCAAAACGTGTTTTTCAGCAGAAATAAACATGTTTCTGCAAGTTTGGTCAACCCCATGTAAGTTATGGGGCAGTAACAGAACACTTTTCAAAACGTGTTTTTCAGCCCGAAATAAACGCGTTTTTTCAGACAACTGAATCCCCATGCAACAGCAAGGCTCAGAAGAGCCCACACACTCAGCTCTTAACCCCAGTGTGCAGAAAGAGTAAAAACGTGTTTTTCAGCAGAAATAAACTTGTTTCTGCAATTTTGGTCAACCCCATGTAAGTTATGGGGCAGTAACAGCACACTTTTCAAAACGTGTTTTTCAGCCCGAAATAAACGCGTTTTTTCAGACAACTGAATCCCCATGTAACAGCAAGGCTCAGAGGAGCCCACACACTCAGATCTTAACCCCAGTGTGCAGAAAGGGTCAAAACGTGTTTTTCAGCAGAAATAAACATGTTTCTGCAAGTTTGGTCAACCCCATGTAAGTTATGGGGCAGTAACAGAACACTTTTCAAAACGTGTTTTTCAGCCCGAAATAAACGCGTTTTTTCAGACAACTGAATCCCCATGTAACAGCAAGGTTCAGAAGAGCCCACACTCTCAGCTCTTAACCCCAGTGTGCAGGAAGGGTCAAAACGTGTTTTTCAGCAGAAATAAACATGTTTCTGCAAGTTTGGTCAACCCCATGTAAGTTATGGGGCAGTAACAGAACACTTTTCAAAACGTGTTTTTCAGCCCGAAATAAACGCGTTTTTTCAGACAACTGAATCCCCATGCAACAGCAAGGCTCAGAAGAGCCCACACACTCAGCTCTTAACCCCAGTGTGCAGAAAGAGTCAAAACGTGTTTTTCAGCAGAAATAAACATGTTTCTGCAAGTTTGGTCAACCCCATGTAAGTTATGGGGCAGTAACAGAACACTTTTCAAAACGTGTTTTTCAGCCCGAAATAAACGCGTTTTTTCAGACAACTGAATCACCATGTAACAGCAAGGCTCAGAGGAGCCCACACACTCAGCTCTTAACCCCAGTGTGCAGAAAGAGTCAAAACGTGTTTTTCAGCAGAAATAAACATGTTTCTGCAAGTTTGGTCAACCCCATGTAAGTTATGGGGCAGTAACAGAACACTTTTCAAAACGTGTTTTTCAGCCCGAAATAAACGCGTTTTTTCAGACAACTGAATCCCCATGTAACAGCAAGGTTCAGAAGAGCCCACACTCTCAGCTCTTAACCCCAGTGTGCAGGAAGGGTCAAAACGTGTTTTTCAATAGAAATAAACATGTTTCTGCAAGTTTGGTCAACCCCATGTAAGTTATGGGGCAGTAACAGAACACTTTTCAAAACGTGTTTTTCAGCCCGAAATAAACGCGTTTTTTCAGACAACTGAATCCCCATGCAACAGCAAGGCTCAGAAGAGCCCACACACTCAGCTCTTAACCCCAGTGTGCAGAAAGAGTCAAAACGTGTTTTTCAGCAGAAATAAACATGTTTCTGCAAGTTTGGTCAACCCCATGTAAGTTATGGGGCAGTAACAGAACACTTTTCAAAACGTGTTTTTCAGCCCGAAATAAACGCGTTTTTTCAGACAACTGAATCACCATGTAACAGCAAGGCTCAGAGGAGCCCACACACTCAGCTCTTAACCCCAGTGTGCAGAAAGAGTCAAAACGTGTTTTTCAGCAGAAATAAACATGTTTCTGCAAGTTTGGTCAACCCCATGTAAGTTATGGGGCAGTAACAGAACACTTTTCAAAACGTGTTTTTCAGCCCGAAATAAACGCGTTTTTTCAGACAACTGAATCCCCATGTAACAGCAAGGCTCAGAGGAGCCCACACACTCAGATCTTAACCCCAGTGTGCAGAAAGGGTCAAAACGTGTTTTTCAGCAGAAATAAACATGTTTCTGCAAGTTTGGTCAACCCCATGTAAGTTATGGGACAGTAACAGCACACTTTTCAAAACGTGTTTTTCAGCCCGAAATAAACGCGTTTTTTCAGACAACTGAATCCCCATGCAACAGCAAGGCTCAGAAGAGCCCACACACTCAGCTCTTAACCCCAGTGTGCAGAAAGAGTCAAAACGTGTTTTTCAGCAGAAATAAACATGTTTCTGCAAGTTTGGTCAACCCCATGTAAGTTATGGGGCAGTAACAGAACACTTTTCAAAACGTGTTTTTCAGCCCGAAATAAACGCGTTTTTTCAGACAACTGAATCCCAATGTAACAGCAAGGCTCAGAGGAGCCCACACACTCAGCTCTTAGCACCAGTGTGCAGAAAGTGTCAAAACGTGTTTTTCAGCAGAAATAAACATGTTTCTGCAAGTTTGGTCAACCCCATGTAAGTTATGGGACAGTAACAGCACACTTTTCAAAACGTGTTTTTCAGCCCGAAATAAACGCGTTTTTTCAGACAACTGAATCCCCATGTAACAGCAAGGCTCAGAGGAGCCCACACACTCAGATCTTAACCCCAGTGTGCAGAAAGGGTCAAAACGTGTTTTTCAGCAGAAATAAACATGTTTCTGCAAGTTTGGTCAACCCCATGTAAGTTATGGGGCAGTAACAGAACACTTTTCAAAACGTGTTTTTCAGCCCGAAATAAACGCGTTTTTTCAGACAACTGAATCCCCATGCAACAGCAAGGCTCAGAAGAGCCCACACACTCAGCTCTTAACCCCAGTGTGCAGAAAGAGTCAAAACGTGTTTTTCAGCAGAAATAAACATGTTTCTGCAATTTTGGCCAACCCCATGTAAGTTATGGGGCAGTAACAGCACACTTTTCAAAACGTGTTTTTCAGCCCGAAATAAACGCGTTTTTTCAGACAACTGAATCCCCATGTAACAGCAAGGCTCAGAGGAGCCCACACACTCAGATCTTAGCCCCAGTGTGCAGAAAGTGTCAAAACGTGTTTTTCAGCAGAAATAAACATGTTTCTGCAAGTTTGGTCAACCCCATGTAAGTTATGGGACAGTAACAGCACACTTTTCAAAACGTGTTTTTCAGCCCGAAATAAACGCGTTTTTTCAGACAACTGAATCCCCATGTAACAGCAAGGCTCAGAGGATCCCACACACTCAGATCTTAACCCCAGTGTGCAGAAAGGGTCAAAACGTGTTTTTCAGCAGAAATAAACATGTTTCTGCAAGTTTGGTCAACCCCATGTAAGTTATGGGGCAGTAACAGAACACTTTTCAAAACGTGTTTTTCAGCCCGAAATAAACGCGTTTTTTCAGACAACTGAATCCCCATGCAACAGCAAGGCTCAGAAGAGCCCACACACTCAGCTCTTAACCCCAGTGTGCAGAAAGAGTAAAAACGTGTTTTTCAGCAGAAATAAACTTGTTTCTGCAATTTTGGTCAACCCCATGTAAGTTATGGGGCAGTAACAGCACACTTTTCAAAACGTGTTTTTCAGCCCGAAATAAACGCGTTTTTTCAGACAACTGAATCCCCATGTAACAGCAAGGCTCAGAGGAGCCCACACACTCAGATCTTAACCCCAGTGTGCAGAAAGGGTCAAAACGTGTTTTTCAGCAGAAATAAACATGTTTCTGCAAGTTTGGTCAACCCCATGTAAGTTATGGGGCAGTAACAGAACACTTTTCAAAACGTGTTTTTCAGCCCGAAATAAACGCGTTTTTTCAGACAACTGAATCCCCATGTAACAGCAAGGTTCAGAAGAGCCCACACTCTCAGCTCTTAACCCCAGTGTGCAGGAAGGGTCAAAACGTGTTTTTCAGCAGAAATAAACATGTTTCTGCAAGTTTGGTCAACCCCATGTAAGTTATGGGGCAGTAACAGAACACTTTTCAAAACGTGTTTTTCAGCCCGAAATAAACGCGTTTTTTCAGACAACTGAATCCCCATGCAACAGCAAGGCTCAGAAGAGCCCACACACTCAGCTCTTAACCCCAGTGTGCAGAAAGAGTCAAAACGTGTTTTTCAGCAGAAATAAACATGTTTCTGCAAGTTTGGTCAACCCCATGTAAGTTATGGGGCAGTAACAGAACACTTTTCAAAACGTGTTTTTCAGCCCGAAATAAACGCGTTTTTTCAGACAACTGAATCACCATGTAACAGCAAGGCTCAGAGGAGCCCACACACTCAGCTCTTAACCCCAGTGTGCAGAAAGAGTCAAAACGTGTTTTTCAGCAGAAATAAACATGTTTCTGCAAGTTTGGTCAACCCCATGTAAGTTATGGGGCAGTAACAGAACACTTTTCAAAACGTGTTTTTCAGCCCGAAATAAACGCGTTTTTTCAGACAACTGAATCCCCATGTAACAGCAAGGTTCAGAAGAGCCCACACTCTCAGCTCTTAACCCCAGTGTGCAGGAAGGGTCAAAACGTGTTTTTCAGCAGAAATAAACATGTTTCTGCAAGTTTGGTCAACCCCATGTAAGTTATGGGGCAGTAACAGAACACTTTTCAAAACGTGTTTTTCAGCCCGAAATAAACGCGTTTTTTCAGACAACTGAATCCCCATGCAACAGCAAGGCTCAGAAGAGCCCACACACTCAGCTCTTAACCCCAGTGTGCAGAAAGAGTCAAAACGTGTTTTTCAGCAGAAATAAACATGTTTCTGCAAGTTTGGTCAACCCCATGTAAGTTATGGGGCAGTAACAGAACACTTTTCAAAACGTGTTTTTCAGCCCGAAATAAACGCGTTTTTTCAGACAACTGAATCACCATGTAACAGCAAGGCTCAGAGGAGCCCACACACTCAGCTCTTAACCCCAGTGTGCAGAAAGAGTCAAAACGTGTTTTTCAGCAGAAATAAACATGTTTCTGCAAGTTTGGTCAACCCCATGTAAGTTATGGGGCAGTAACAGAACACTTTTCAAAACGTGTTTTTCAGCCCGAAATAAACGCGTTTTTTCAGACAACTGAATCCCCATGTAACAGCAAGGCTCAGAGGAGCCCACACACTCAGATCTTAACCCCAGTGTGCAGAAAGGGTCAAAACGTGTTTTTCAGCAGAAATAAACATGTTTCTGCAAGTTTGGTCAACCCCATGTAAGTTATGGGACAGTAACAGCACACTTTTCAAAACGTGTTTTTCAGCCCGAAATAAACGCGTTTTTTCAGACAACTGAATCCCCATGCAACAGCAAGGCTCAGAAGAGCCCACACACTCAGCTCTTAACCCCAGTGTGCAGAAAGAGTCAAAACGTGTTTTTCAGCAGAAATAAACATGTTTCTGCAAGTTTGGTCAACCCCATGTAAGTTATGGGGCAGTAACAGAACACTTTTCAAAACGTGTTTTTCAGCCCGAAATAAACGCGTTTTTTCAGACAACTGAATCCCAATGTAACAGCAAGGCTCAGAGGAGCCCACACACTCAGCTCTTAGCCCCAGTGTGCAGAAAGTGTCAAAACGTGTTTTTCAGCAGAAATAAACATGTTTCTGCAAGTTTGGTCAACCCCATGTAAGTTATGGGACAGTAACAGCACACTTTTCAAAACGTGTTTTTCAGCCCGAAATAAACGCGTTTTTTCAGACAACTGAATCCCCATGTAACAGCAAGGCTCAGAGGAGCCCACACACTCAGATCTTAACCCCAGTGTGCAGAAAGGGTCAAAACGTGTTTTTCAGCAGAAATAAACATGTTTCTGCAAGTTTGGTCAACCCCATGTAAGTTATGGGGCAGTAACAGAACACTTTTCAAAACGTGTTTTTCAGCCCGAAATAAACGCGTTTTTTCAGACAACTGAATCCCCATGCAACAGCAAGGCTCAGAAGAGCCCACACACTCAGCTCTTAACCCCAGTGTGCAGAAAGAGTCAAAACGTGTTTTTCAGCAGAAATAAACATGTTTCTGCAATTTTGGCCAACCCCATGTAAGTTATGGGGCAGTAACAGCACACTTTTCAAAACGTGTTTTTCAGCCCGAAATAAACGCGTTTTTTCAGACAACTGAATCCCCATGTAACAGCAAGGCTCAGAGGAGCCCACACACTCAGATCTTAACCCCAGTGTGCAGAAAGGGTCAAAACGTGTTTTTCAGCAGAAATAAACATGTTTCTGCAAGTTTGGTCAACCCCATGTAAGTTATGGGACAGTAACAGCACACTTTTCAAAACGTGTTTTTCAGCCCGAAATAAACGCGTTTTTTCAGACAACTGAATCCCCATGCAACAGCAAGGCTCAGAAGAGCCCACACACTCAGCTCTTAACCCCAGTGTGCAGAAAGAGTCAAAACGTGTTTTTCAGCAGAAATAAACATGTTTCTGCAAGTTTGGTCAACCCCATGTAAGTTATGGGGCAGTAACAGAACACTTTTCAAAACGTGTTTTTCAGCCCGAAATAAACGCGTTTTTTCAGACAACTGAATCCCAATGTAACAGCAAGGCTCAGAGGAGCCCACACACTCAGCTCTTAGCCCCAGTGTGCAGAAAGTGTCAAAACGTGTTTTTCAGCAGAAATAAACATGTTTCTGCAAGTTTGGTCAACCCCATGTAAGTTATGGGACAGTAACAGCACACTTTTCAAAACGTGTTTTTCAGCCCGAAATAAACGCGTTTTTTCAGACAACTGAATCCCCATGTAACAGCAAGGCTCAGAGGAGCCCACACACTCAGATCTTAACCCCAGTGTGCAGAAAGGGTCAAAACGTGTTTTTCAGCAGAAATAAACATGTTTCTGCAAGTTTGGTCAACCCCATGTAAGTTATGGGGCAGTAACAGAACACTTTTCAAAACGTGTTTTTCAGCCCGAAATAAACGCGTTTTTTCAGACAACTGAATCCCCATGTAACAGCAAGGCTCAGAGGAGCCCACACACTCAGCTCTTAACCCCAGTGTGCAGAAAGGGTCAAAACGTGTTTTTCAGCAGAAATAAACATGTTTCTGCAAGTTTGGTCAACCCCATGTAAGTTATGGGGCAGTAACAGAACACTTTTCAAAACGTGTTTTTCAGCCCGAAAAAAACGCGTTTTTTCAGACAACTGAATCCCCATGTAACAGCAAGGCTCAGAGGAGCCCACACACTCAGCTCTTAACCCCAGTGTGCAGAAAGGGTCAAAACGTGTTTTTCAGCAGAAATAAACATGTTTCTGCAAGTTTGGTCAACCCCATGTAAGTTATGGGGCAGTAACAGAACACTTTTCAAAACGTGTTTTTCAGCCCGAAATAAACGCGTTTTTTCAGACAACTGAATCCCCATGTAACAGCAAGGCTCAGAGGATCCCACACACTCAGATCTTAACCCCAGTGTGCAGAAAGGGTCAAAACGTGTTTTTCAGCAGAAATAAACATGTTTCTGCAAGTTTGGTCAACCCCATGTAAGTTATGGGGCAGTAACAGAACACTTTTCAAAACGTGTTTTTCAGCCCGAAATAAACGCGTTTTTTCAGACAACTGAATCCCCATGCAACAGCAAGGCTCAGAAGAGCCCACACACTCAGCTCTTAACCCCAGTGTGCAGAAAGAGTCAAAACGTGTTTTTCAGCAGAAATAAACATGTTTCTGCAAGTTTGGTCAACCCCATGTAAGTTATGGGGCAGTAACAGAACACTTTTCAAAACGTGTTTTTCAGCCCGAAATAAACGCGTTTTTTCAGACAACTGAATCCCAATGTAACAGCAAGGCTCAGAGGAGCCCACACACTCAGCTCTTAGCCCCAGTGTGCAGAAAGTGTCAAAACGTGTTTTTCAGCAGAAATAAACATGTTTCTGCAAGTTTGGTCAACCCCATGTAAGTTATGGGACAGTAACAGCACACTTTTCAAAACGTGTTTTTCAGCCCGAAATAAACGCGTTTTTTCAGACAACTGAATCCCCATGTAACAGCAAGGCTCAGAGGAGCCCACACACTCATATCTTAACCCCAGTGTGCAGAAAGGGTCAAAACGTGTTTTTCAGCAGAAATAAACATGTTTCTGCAAGTTTGGTCAACCCCATGTAAGTTATGGGGCAGTAACAGAACACTTTTCAAAACGTGTTTTTCAGCCCGAAATAAACGCGTTTTTTCAGACAACTGAATCCCCATGTAACAGCAAGGCTCAGAGGAGCCCACACACTCAGCTCTTAACCCCAGTGTGCAGAAAGGGTCAAAACGTGTTTTTCAGCAGAAATAAACATGTTTCTGCAAGTTTGGTCAACCCCATGTAAGTTATGGGGCAGTAACAGAACACTTTTCAAAACGTGTTTTTCAGCCCGAAATAAACGCGTTTTTTCAGACAACTGAATCACCATGTAACAGCAAGGCTCAGAGGAGCCCACACACTCAGCTCTTAACCCCAGTGTGCAGGAAGGGTCAAAACGTGTTTTTCAGCAGAAATAAACATGTTTCTGCAAGTTTGGTCAACCCCATGTAAGTTATGGGGCAGTAACAGCACACTTTTCAAAACGTGTTTTTCAGCCCGAAATAAACGCGTTTTTTCAGACAACTGAATCCCCATGCAACAGCAAGGCTCAGAAGAGCCCACACACTCAGCTCTTAACCCCAGTGTGCAGAAAGAGTCAAAACGTGTTTTTCAGCAGAAATAAACATGTTTCTGCAAGTTTGGTCAACCCCATGTAAGTTATGGGGCAGTAACAGAACACTTTTCAAAACGTGTTTTTCAGCCCGAAATAAACGCGTTTTTTCAGACAACTGAATCCCAATGTAACAGCAAGGCTCAGAGGAGCCCACACACTCAGCTCTTAGCCCCAGTGTGCAGAAAGTGTCAAAACGTGTTTTTCAGCAGAAATAAACATGTTTCTGCAAGTTTGGTCAACCCCATGTAAGTTATGGGACAGTAACAGCACACTTTTCAAAACGTGTTTTTCAGCCCGAAATAAACGCGTTTTTTCAGACAACTGAATCCCCATGTAACAGCAAGGCTCAGAGGATCCCACACACTCAGATCTTAACCCCAGTGTGCAGAAAGGGTCAAAACGTGTTTTTCAGCAGAAATAAACATGTTTCTGCAAGTTTGGTCAACCCCATGTAAGTTATGGGGCAGTAACAGAACACTTTTCAAAACGTGTTTTTCAGCCCGAAATAAACGCGTTTTTTCAGACAACTGAATCCCCATGCAACAGCAAGGCTCAGAAGAGCCCACACACTCAGCTCTTAACCCCAGTGTGCAGAAAGAGTAAAAACGTGTTTTTCAGCAGAAATAAACATGTTTCTGCAATTTTGGTCAACCCCATGTAAGTTATGGGGCAGTAACAGCACACTTTTCAAAACGTGTTTTTCAGCCCGAAATAAACGCGTTTTTTCAGACAACTGAATCCCCATGTAACAGCAAGGCTCAGAGGAGCCCACACACTCAGATCTTAACCCCAGTGTGCAGAAAGGGTCAAAACGTGTTTTTCAGCAGAAATAAACATGTTTCTGCAAGTTTGGTCAACCCCATGTAAGTTATGGGACAGTAACAGCACAGTTTTCAAAACGTGTTTTTCAGCCCGAAATAAACGCGTTTTTTCAGACAACTGAATCCCCATGTAACAGCAAGACTCAGAGGAGCCCACACACTCAGATCTTAACCCCAGTGTGCAGAAAGGGTCAAAACGTGTTTTTCAGCAGAAATAAACATGTTTCTGCAAGTTTGGTCAACCCCATGTAAGTTATGGGGCAGTAACAGAACACTTTTCAAAACGTGTTTTTCAGCCCGAAATAAACGCGTTTTTTCAGACAACTGAATCCCCATGTAACAGCAAGGTTCAGAAGAGCCCACACTCTCAGCTCTTAACCCCAGTGTGCAGGAAGGGTCAAAACGTGTTTTTCAGCAGAAATAAACATGTTTCTGCAAGTTTGGTCAACCCCATGTAAGTTATGGGGCAGTAACAGAACACTTTTCAAAACGTGTTTTTCAGCCCGAAATAAACGCATTTTTTCAGACAACTGAATCCCCATGCAACAGCAAGGCTCAGAAGAGCCCACACACTCAGCTCTTAACCCCAGTGTGCAGAAAGAGTCAAAACGTGTTTTTCAGCAGAAATAAACATGTTTCTGCAAGTTTGGTCAACCCCATGTAAGTTATGGGGCAGTAACAGAACACTTTTCAAAACGTGTTTTTCAGCCCGAAATAAACGCGTTTTTTAAGACAACTGAATCACCATGTAACAGCAAGGCTCAGAGGAGCCCACACACTCAGCTCTTAACCCCAGTGTGCAGAAAGAGTCAAAACGTGTTTTTCAGCAGAAATAAACATGTTTATGCAAGTTTGGTCAACCCCATGTAAGTTATGGGGCAGTAACAGAACACTTTTCAAAACGTGTTTTTCAGCCCGAAATAAACGCGTTTTTTCAGACAACTGAATCCCCATGTAACAGCAAGGTTCAGAAGAGCCCACACTCTCAGCTCTTAACCCCAGTGTGCAGGAAGGGTCAAAACGTGTTTTTCAGCAGAAATAAACATGTTTCTGCAAGTTTGGTCAACCCCATGTAAGTTATGGGGCAGTAACAGAACACTTTTCAAAACGTGTTTTTCAGCCCGAAATAAACGCGTTTTTTCAGACAACTGAATCCCCATGCAACAGCAAGGCTCAGAAGAGCCCACACACTCAGCTCTTAACCCCAGTGTGCAGAAAGAGTCAAAACGTGTTTTTCAGCAGAAATAAACATGTTTCTGCAAGTTTGGTCAACCCCATGTAAGTTATGGGGCAGTAACAGAACACTTTTCAAAACGTGTTTTTCAGCCCGAAATAAACGCGTTTTTTCAGACAACTGAATCACCATGTAACAGCAAGGCTCAGAGGAGCCCACACACTCAGCTCTTAACCCCAGTGTGCAGAAAGAGTCAAAACGTGTTTTTCAGCGGAAATAAACATGTTTCTGCAAGTTTGGTCAACCCCATGTAAGTTATGGGGCAGTAACAGAACACTTTTCAAAACGTGTTTTTCAGCCCGAAATAAACGCGTTTTTTCAGACAACTGAATCCCCATGTAACAGCAAGGCTCAGAGGAGCCCACACACTCAGATCTTAACCCCAGTGTGCAGAAAGGGTCAAAACGTGTTTTTCAGCAGAAATAAACATGTTTCTGCAAGTTTGGTCAACCCCATGTAAGTTATGGGACAGTAACAGCACACTTTTCAAAACGTGTTTTTCAGCCCGAAATAAACGCGTTTTTTCAGACAACTGAATCCCCATGCAACAGCAAGGCTCAGAAGAGCCCACACACTCAGCTCTTAACCCCAGTGTGCAGAAAGAGTCAAAACGTGTTTTTCAGCAGAAATAAACATGTTTCTGCAAGTTTGGTCAACCCCATGTAAGTTATGGGGCAGTAACAGAACACTTTTCAAAACGTGTTTTTCAGCCCGAAATAAACGCGTTTTTTCAGACAACTGAATCCCAATGTAACAGCAAGGCTCAGAGGAGCCCACACACTCAGCTCTTAGCCCCAGTGTGCAGAAAGTGTCAAAACGTGTTTTTCAGCAGAAATAAACATGTTTCTGCAAGTTTGGTCAACCCCATGTAAGTTATGGGACAGTAACAGCACACTTTTCAAAACGTGTTTTTCAGCCCGAAATAAACGCGTTTTTTCAGACAACTGAATCCCCATGTAACAGCAAGGCTCAGAGGAGCCCACACACTCAGATCTTAACCCCAGTGTGCAGAAAGGGTCAAAACGTGTTTTTCAGCAGAAATAAACATGTTTCTGCAAGTTTGGTCAACCCCATGTAAGTTATGGGGCAGTAACAGAACACTTTTCAAAACGTGTTTTTCAGCCCGAAATAAACGCGTTTTTTCAGACAACTGAATCCCCATGCAACAGCAAGGCTCAGAAGAGCCCACACACTCAGCTCTTAACCCCAGTGTGCAGAAAGAGTCAAAACGTGTTTTTCAGCAGAAATAAACATGTTTCTGCAATTTTGGTCAACCCCATGTAAGTTATGGGGCAGTAACAGCACACTTTTCAAAACGTGTTTTTCAGCCCGAAATAAACGCGTTTTTTCAGACAACTGAATCCCCATGTAACAGCAAGGCTCAGAGGAGCCCACACACTCAGATCTTAACCCCAGTGTGCAGAAAGGGTCAAAACGTGTTTTTCAGCAGAAATAAACATGTTTCTGCAAGTTTGGTCAACCCCATGTAAGTTATGGGACAGTAACAGCACACTTTTCAAAACGTGTTTTTCAGCCCGAAATAAACGCGTTTTTTCAGACAACTGAATCCCCATGCAACAGCAAGGCTCAGAAGAGCCCACACACTCAGCTCTTAACCCCAGTGTGCAGAAAGAGTCAAAACGTGTTTTTCAGCAGAAATAAACATGTTTCTGCAAGTTTGGTCAACCCCATGTAAGTTATGGGGCAGTAACAGAACACTTTTCAAAACGTGTTTTTCAGCCCGAAATAAACGCGTTTTTTCAGACAACTGAATCCCAATGTAACAGCAAGGCTCAGAGGAGCCCACACACTCAGCTCTTAGCCCCAGTGTGCAGAAAGTGTCAAAACGTGTTTTTCAGCAGAAATAAACATGTTTCTGCAAGTTTGGTCAACCCCATGTAAGTTATGGGACAGTAACAGCACACTTTTCAAAACGTGTTTTTCAGCCCGAAATAAACGCGTTTTTTCAGACAACTGAATCCCCATGTAACAGCAAGGCTCAGAGGAGCCCACACACTCAGATCTTAACCCCAGTGTGCAGAAAGGGTCAAAACGTGTTTTTCAGCAGAAATAAACATGTTTCTGCAAGTTTGGTCAACCCCATGTAAGTTATGGGGCAGTAACAGAACACTTTTCAAAACGTGTTTTTCAGCCCTAAATAAACGCGTTTTTTCAGACAACTGAATCCCCATGTAACAGCAAGGCTCAGAGGAGCCCACACACTCAGCTCTTAACCCCAGTGTGCAGAAAGGGTCAAAACGTGTTTTTCAGCAGAAATAAACATGTTTCTGCAAGTTTGGTCAACCCCATGTAAGTTATGGGGCAGTAACAGAACACTTTTCAAAACGTGTTTTTCAGCCCGAAAAAAACGCGTTTTTTCAGACAACTGAATCCCCATGTAACAGCAAGGCTCAGAGGAGCCCACACACTCAGCTCTTAACCCCAGTGTGCAGAAAGGGTCAAAACGTGTTTTTCAGCAGAAATAAACATGTTTCTGCAAGTTTGGTCAACCCCATGTAAGTTATGGGGCAGTAACAGAACACTTTTCAAAACGTGTTTTTCAGCCCGAAATAAACGCGTTTTTTCAGACAACTGAATCACCATGTAACAGCAAGGCTCAGAGGAGCCCACACACTCAGCTCTTAACCCCAGTGTGCAGGAAGGGTCAAAACGTGTTTTTCAGCAGAAAAAAACATGTTTCTGCAAGTTTGGTCAACCCCATGTAAGTTATGGGGCAGTAACAGAACACTTTTCAAAACGTGTTTTTCAGCCCGAAATAAACGCGTTTTTTCAGACAACTGAATCCCCATGCAACAGCAAGGCTCAGAAGAGCCCACACACTCAGCTCTTAACCCCAGTGTGCAGAAAGAGTCAAAACGTGTTTTTCAGCAGAAATAAACATGTTTCTGCAATTTTGGTCAACCCCATGTAAGTTATGGGGCAGTAACAGCACACTTTTCAAAACGTGTTTTTCAGCCCGAAATAAACGCGTTTTTTCAGACAACTGAATCCCCATGTAACAGCAAGGCTCAGAGGAGCCCACACACTCAGATCTTAACCCCAGTGTGCAGAAAGGGTCAAAACGTGTTTTTCAGCAGAAATAAACATGTTTCTGCAAGTTTGGTCAACCCCATGTAAGTTATGGGACAGTAACAGCACACTTTTCAAAACGTGTTTTTCAGCCCGAAATAAACGCGTTTTTTCAGACAACTGAATCCCCATGTAACAGCAAGACTCAGAGGAGCCCACACACTCAGCTCTTAACCCCAGTGTGCAGAAAGAGTCAAAACGTGTTTTTCAGCAGAAATAAACATGTTTCTGCAATTTTGGTCAACCCCATGTAAGTTATGGGGCAGTAACAGAACACTTTTCAAAACGTGTTTTTCAGCCCGAAATAAACGCGTTTTTTCAGACAACTGAATCCCCATGTAACAGCAAGGTTCAGAAGAGCCCACACTCTCAGCTCTTAACCCCAGTGTGCAGGAAGGGTCAAAACGTGTTTTTCAGCAGAAATAAACATGTTTCTGCAAGTTTGGTCAACCCCATGTAAGTTATGGGGCAGTAACAGAACACTTTTCAAAACGTGTTTTTCAGCCCGAAATAAACGCGTTTTTTCATACAACTGAATCCCCATGCAACAGCAAGGCTCAGAAGAGCCCACACACTCAGCTCTTAACCCCAGTGTGCAGAAAGAGTCAAAACGTGTTTTTCAGCAGAAATAAACATGTTTCTGCAAGTTTGGTCAACCCCATGTAAGTTATGGGGCAGTAACAGAACACTTTTCAAAACGTGTTTTTCAGCCCGAAATAAACGCGTTTTTTCAGACAACTGAATCACCATGTAACAGCAAGGCTCAGAGGAGCCCACACACTCAGCTCTTAGCCCCAGTGTGCAGAAAGTGTCAAAACGTGTTTTTCAGCAGAAATAAACATGTTTCTGCAAGTTTGGTCAACCCCATGTAAGTTATGGGACAGTAACAGCACACTTTTCAAAACGTGTTTTTCAGCCCGAAATAAACGCGTTTTTTCAGACAACTGAATCCCCATGTAACAGCAAGGCTCAGAGGAGCCCACACACTCAGATCTTAACCCCAGTGTGCAGAAAGGGTCAAAACGTGTTTTTCAGCAGAAATAAACATGTTTCTGCAAGTTTGGTCAACCCCATGTAAGTTATGGGGCAGTAACAGAACACTTTTCAAAACGTGTTTTTCAGCCCGAAATAAACGCGTTTTTTCAGACAACTGAATCCCCATGCAACAGCAAGGCTCAGAAGAGCCCACACACTCAGCTCTTAACCCCAGTGTGCAGAAAGAGTCAAAACGTGTTTTTCAGCAGAAATAAACATGTTTCTGCAAGTTTGGTCAACCCCATGTAAGTTATGGGGCAGTAACAGAACACTTTTCAAAACGTGTTTTTCAGCCCGAAATAAACGCGTTTTTTCAGACAACTGAATCACCATGTAACAGCAAGGCTCAGAGGAGCCCACACACTCAGCTCTTAACCCCAGTGTGCAGGAAGGGTCAAAACGTGTTTTTCAGCAGAAATAAACATGTTTCTGCAAGTTTGGTCAACCCCATGTAAGTTATGGGGCAGTAACAGAACACTTTTCAAAACGTGTTTTTCAGCCCGAAATAAACGCGTTTTTTCAGACAACTGAATCCCCATGCAACAGCAAGGCTCAGAAGAGCCCACACACTCAGCTCTTAACCCCAGTGTGCAGAAAGAGTCAAAACGTGTTTTTCAGCAGAAATAAACATGTTTCTGCAAGTTTGGTCAACCCCATGTAAGTTATGGGGCAGTAACAGAACACTTTTCAAAACGTGTTTTTCAGCCCGAAATGCGTTTTTTCAGACAACTGAATCACCATGTAACAGCAAGGCTCAGAGGAGCCCACACACTCAGATCTTAACCCCAGTGTGCAGAAAGGGTCAAAACGTGTTTTTCAGCAGAAATAAACATGTTTCTGCAAGTTTGGTCAACCCCATGTAAGTTATGGGGCAGTAACAGAACACTTTTCAAAACGTGTTTTTCAGCCCGAAATAAACGCGTTTTTTCAGACAACTGAATCCCCATGCAACAGCAAGGCTCAGAAGAGCCCACACACTCAGCTCTTAACCCCAGTGTGCAGAAAGAGTCAAAACGTGTTTTTCAGCAGAAATAAACATGTTTCTGCAATTTTGGTCAACCCCATGTAAGTTATGGGGCAGTAACAGCACACTTTTCAAAACGTGTTTTTCAGCCCGAAATAAACGCGTTTTTTCAGACAACTGAATCCCCATGTAACAGCAAGGCTCAGAGGAGCCCACACACTCAGATCTTAACCCCAGTGTGCAGAAAGAGTCAAAACGTGTTTTTCAGCAGAAATAAACATGTTTCTGCAAGTTTGGTCAACCCCATGTAAGTTATGGGGCAGTAACAGAACACTTTTCAAAACGTGTTTTTCAGCCCGAAATAAACGCGTTTTTTCAGACAACTGAATCCCAATGTAACAGCAAGGCTCAGAGGAGCCCACACACTCAGCTCTTAGCCCCAGTGTGCAGAAAGTGTCAAAACGTGTTTTTCAGCAGAAATAAACATGTTTCTGCAAGTTTGGTCAACCCCATGTAAGTTATGGGACAGTAACAGCACACTTTTCAAAACGTGTTTTTCAGCCCGAAATAAACGCGTTTTTTCAGACAACTGAATCCCCATGTAACAGCAAGGCTCAGAGGAGCCCACACACTCAGATCTTAACCCCAGTGTGCAGAAAGGGTCAAAACGTGTTTTTCAGCAGAAATAAACATGTTTCTGCAAGTTTGGTCAACCCCATGTAAGTTATGGGGCAGTAACAGAACACTTTTCAAAACGTGTTTTTCAGCCCGAAATAAACGCGTTTTTTCAGACAACTGAATCCCCATGTAACAGCAAGGCTCAGAGGATCCCACACACTCAGATCTTAACCCCAGTGTGCAGAAAGGGTCAAAACGTGTTTTTCAGCAGAAATAAACATGTTTCTGCAAGTTTGGTCAACCCCATGTAAGTTATGGGGCAGTAACAGAACACTTTTCTAAACGTGTTTTTCAGCCCGAAATAAACGCTTTTTTTCAGACAACTGAATCCCCATGCAACAGCAAGGCTCAGAAGAGCCCACACACTCAGCTCTTAACCCCAGTGTGCAGAAAGAGTCAAAACGTGTTTTTCAGCAGAAATAAACATGTTTCTGCAATTTTGGTCAACCCCATGTAAGTTATGGGGCAGTAACAGCACACTTTTCAAAACGTGTTTTTCAGCCCGAAATAAACGCGTTTTTTCAGACAACTGAATCCCCATGTAACAGCAAGGCTCAGAGGAGCCCACACACTCAGATCTTAACCCCAGTGTGCAGAAAGGGTCAAAACGTGTTTTTCAGCAGAAATAAATATGTTTCTGCAAGTTTGGTCAACCCCATGTAAGTTATGGGGCAGTAACAGAACACTTTTCAAAACGTGTTTTTCAGCCCGAAATAAACGCGTTTTTTCAGACAACTGAATCACCATGTAACAGCAAGGCTCAGAGGAGCCCACACACTCAGCTCTTAACCCCAGTGTGCAGGAAGGGTCAAAACGTGTTTTTCAGCAGAAATAAACATGTTTCTGCAAGTTTGGTCAACCCCATGTAAGTTATGGGGCAGTAACAGAACACTTTTCAAAACGTGTTTTTCAGCCCGAAATAAACGCGGTTTTTCAGACAACTGAATCCCCATGCAACAGCAAGGCTCAGAAGAGCCCACACACTCAGCTCTTAACCCCAGTGTGCAGGAAGGGTCAAAACGTGTTTTTCAGCAGAAATAAACATGTTTCTGCAAGTTTGGTCAACCCCATGTAAGTTATGGGGCAGTAACAGCACACTTTTCAAAACGTGTTTTTCAGCCCGAAATAAACGCGTTTTTTCAGACAACTGAATCCCCATGCAACAGCAAGGCTCAGAAGAGCCCACACACTCAGCTCTTAACCCCAGTGTGCAGAAAGAGTCAAAACGTGTTTTTCAGCAGAAATAAACATCTTTCTGCAAGTTTGGTCAACCCCATGTAAGTTATGGGGCAGTAACAGAACACTTTTCAAAACGTGTTTTTCAGCCCGAAATAAACGCGTTTTTTCAGACAACTGAATCCCAATGTAACAGCAAGGCTCAGAGGAGCCCACACACTCAGCTCTTAGCCCCAGTGTGCAGAAAGTGTCAAAACGTGTATTTCAGCAGAAATAAACATGTTTCTGCAAGTTTGGTCAACCCCATGTAAGTTATGGGACAGTAACAGCACACTTTTCAAAACGTGTTTTTCAGCCCGAAATAAACGCGTTTTTTCAGACAACTGAATCCCCATGTAACAGCAAGGCTCAGAGGAGCCCACACACTCAGATCTTAACCCCAGTGTGCAGAAAGGGTCAAAACGTGTTTTTCAGCAGAAATAAACATGTTTCTGCAAGTTTGGTCAACCCCATGTAAGTTATGGGGCAGTAACAGAACACTTTTCAAAACGTGTTTTTCAGCCCGAAATCAACGCGTTTTTTCAGACAACTGAATCCCCATGTAACAGCAAGGCTCAGAGGATCCCACACACTCAGATCTTAACCCCAGTGTGCAGAAAGGGTCAAAACGTGTTTTTCAGCAGAAATAAACATGTTTCTGCAAGTTTGGTCAACCCCATGTAAGTTATGGGGCAGTAACAGAACACTTTTCAAAACGTGTTTTTCAGCCCGAAATAAACGCGTTTTTTCAGACAACTGAATCCCCATGCAACAGCAAGGCTCAGAAGAGCCCACACACTCAGCTCTTAACCCCAGTGTGCAGAAAGAGTCAAAACGTGTTTTTCAGCAGAAATAAACATGTTTCTGCAATTTTGGTCAACCCCATGTAAGTTATGGGGCAGTAACAGCACACTTTTCAAAACGTGTTTTTCAGCCCGAAATAAACGCGTTTTTTCAGACAACTGAATCCCCATGTAACAGCAAGGCTCAGAGGAGCCCACACACTCAGATCTTAACCCCAGTGTGCAGAAAGGGTCAAAACGTGTTTTTCAGCAGAAATAAATATGTTTCTGCAAGTTTGGTCAACCCCATGTAAGTTATGGGGCAGTAACAGAACACTTTTTAAAAACGTGTTTTTCAGCCCGAAATAAACGCGTTTTTTCAGACAACTGAATCACCATGTAACAGCAAGGCTCAGAGGAGCCCACACACTCAGCTCTTAACCCCAGTGTGCAGGAAGGGTCAAAACGTGTTTTTCAGCAGAAATAAACATGTTTCTGCAAGTTTGGTCAACCCCATGTAAGTTATGGGGCAGTAACAGAACACTTTTCAAAACGTGTTTTTCAGCCCGAAATAAACGCGTTTTTTCAGACAACTGAATCCCCATGCAACAGCAAGGCTCAAAGAGCCCACACACTCAGCTCTTAACCCCAGTGTGCAGGAAGGGTCAAAACGTGTTTTTCAGCAGAAATAAACATGTTTCTGCAAGTTTGGTCAACCCCATGTAAGTTATGGGGCAGTAACAGAACACTTTTCAAAACGTGTTTTTCAGCCCGAAATAAACGCGTTTTTTCAGACAACTGAATCCCCATGCAACAGCAAGGCTCAGAAGAGCCCACACACTCAGCTCTTAACCCCAGTGTGCAGAAAGAGTCAAAACGTGTTTTTCAGCAGAAATAAACATGTTTCTGCAAGTTTGGTCAACCCCATGTAAGTTATGGGCCAGTAACAGAACACTTTTCAAAACGTGTTTTTCAGCCCGAAATAAACGCGTTTTTTCAGACAACTGAATCCCCATGCAACAGCAAGGCTCAGAAGAGCCCACACACTCAGCTCTTAACCCCAGTGTGCAGAAAGAGTCAAAACGTGTTTTTCAGCAGAAATAAACATGTTTCTGCAAGTTTGGTCAACCCCATGTAAGTTATGGGGCAGTAACAGAACACTTTTCAAAACGTGTTTTTCAGCCCGAAATAAACGCGTTTTTTCAGACAACTGAATCACCATGTAACAGCAAGGCTCAGAGGAGCCCACACACTCAGCTCTTAACCCCAGTGTGCAGAAAGAGTCAAATCGTGTTTTTCAGCAGAAATAAACATGTTTCTGCAAGTTTGGTCAACCCCATGTAAGTTATGGGGCAGTAACAGAACACTTTTCAAAACGTGTTTTTCAGCCCGAAATAAACGCGTTTTTTCAGACAACTGAATCCCCATGTAACAGCAAGGCTCAGAGGAGCCCACACACTCAGCTCTTAGCCCCAGTGTGCAGAAAGTGTCAAAACGTGTTTTTCAGCAGAAATAAACATGTTTCTGCAAGTTTGGTCAACCCCATGTAAGTTATGGGACAGTAACAGCACACTTTTCAAAACGTGTTTTTCAGCCCGAAATAAACGCGTTTTTTCAGACAACTGAATCCCCATGTAACAGCAAGGCTCAGAGGAGCCCACACACTCAGATCTTAACCCCAGTGTGCAGAAAGGGTCAAAACGTGTTTTTCAGCAGAAATAAACATGTTTCTGCAAGTTTGGTCAACCCCATGTAAGTTATGGGGCAGTAACAGAACACTTTTCAAAACGTGTTTTTCAGCCCGAAATAAACGCGTTTTTTCAGACAACTGAATCCCCATGCAACAGCAAGGCTCAGAAGAGCCCACACACTCAGCTCTTAACCCCAGTGTGCAGAAAGAGTCAAAACGTGTTTTTCAGCAGAAATAAACATGTTTCTGCAAGTTTGGTCAACCCCATGTAAGTTATGGGGCAGTAACAGAACACTTTTCAAAACGTGTTTTTCAGCCCGAAATGCGTTTTTTCAGACAACTGAATCACCATGTAACAGCAAGGCTCAGAGGAGCCCACACACTCAGCTCTTAACCCCAGTGTGCAGGAAGGGTCAAAACGTGCTTTTCAGCAGAAATAAACATGTTTCTGCAAGTTTGGTCAACCCCATGTAAGTTATGGGGCAGTAACAGAACACTTTTCAAAACGTGTTTTTCAGCCCGAAATAAACGCGTTTTTTCAGACAACTGAATCCCCATGCAACAGCAAGGCTCAGAAGAGCCCACACACTCAGCTCTTAACCCCAGTGTGCAGAAAGAGTCAAAACGTGTTTTTCAGCAGAAATAAACATGTTTCTGCAAGTTTGGTCAACCCCATGTAAGTTATGGGGCAGTAACAGAACACTTTTCAAAACGTGTTTTTCAGCCCGAAATAAACGCGTTTTTTCAGACAACTGAATCCCCATGCAACAGCAAGGCTCAGAAGAGCCCACACACTCAGCTCTTAACCCCAGTGTGCAGAAAGAGTCAAAACGTGTTTTTCAGCAGAAATAAACATCTTTCTGCAAGTTTGGTCAACCCCATGTAAGTTATGGGGCAGTAACAGAACACTTTTCAAAACGTGTTTTTCAGCCCGAAATAAACGCGTTTTTTCAGACAACTGAATCCCAATGTAACAGCAAGGCTCAGAGGAGCCCACACACTCAGCTCTTAGCCCCAGTGTGCAGAAAGTGTCAAAACGTGTTTTTCAGCAGAAATAAACATGTTTCTGCAAGTTTGGTCAACCCCATGTAAGTTATGGGACAGTAACAGCACACTTTTCAAAACGTGTTTTTCAGCCCGAAATAAACGCGTTTTTTCAGACAACTGAATCCCCATGTAACAGCAAGGCTCAGAGGAGCCCACACACTCAGATCTTAACCCCAGTGTGCAGAAAGGGTCAAAACGTGTTTTTCAGCAGAAATAAACATGTTTCTGCAAGTTTGGTCAACCCCATGTAAGTTATGGGGCAGTAACAGAACACTTTTCAAAACGTGTTTTTCAGCCCGAAATCAACGCGTTTTTTCAGACAACTGAATCCCCATGTAACAGCAAGGCTCAGAGGATCCCACACACTCAGATCTTAACCCCAGTGTGCAGAAAGGGTCAAAACGTGTTTTTCAGCAGAAATAAACATGTTTCTGCAAGTTTGGTCAACCCCATGTAAGTTATGGGGCAGTAACAGAACACTTTTCAAAACGTGTTTTTCAGCCCGAAATAAACGCGTTTTTTCAGACAACTGAATCCCCATGCAACAGCAAGGCTCAGAAGAGCCCACACACTCAGCTCTTAACCCCAGTGTGCAGAAAGAGTCAAAACGTGTTTTTCAGCAGAAATAAACATGTTTCTGCAATTTTGGTCAACCCCATGTAAGTTATGGGGCAGTAACAGCACACTTTTCAAAACGTGTTTTTCAGCCCGAAATAAACGCGTTTTTTCAGACAACTGAATCCCCATGTAACAGCAAGGCTCAGAGGAGCCCACACACTCAGATCTTAACCCCAGTGTGCAGAAAGGGTCAAAACGTGTTTTTCAGCAGAAATAAATATGTTTCTGCAAGTTTGGTCAACCCCATGTAAGTTATGGGGCAGTAACAGAACACTTTTCAAAACGTGTTTTTCAGCCCGAAATAAACGCGTTTTTTCAGACAACTGAATCACCATGTAACAGCAAGGCTCAGAGGAGCCCACACACTCAGCTCTTAACCCCAGTGTGCAGGAAGGGTCAAAACGTGTTTTTCAGCAGAAATAAACATGTTTCTGCAAGTTTGGTCAACCCCATGTAAGTTATGGGGCAGTAACAGAACACTTTTCAAAACGTGTTTTTCAGCCCGAAATAAACGCGTTTTTTCAGACAACTGAATCCCCATGCAACAGCAAGGCTCAAAGAGCCCACACACTCAGCTCTTAACCCCAGTGTGCAGGAAGGGTCAAAACGTGTTTTTCAGCAGAAATAAACATGTTTCTGCAAGTTTGGTCAACCCCATGTAAGTTATGGGGCAGTAACAGAACACTTTTCAAAACGTGTTTTTCAGCCCGAAATAAACGCGTTTTTTCAGACAACTGAATCCCCATGCAACAGCAAGGCTCAGAAGAGCCCACACACTCAGCTCTTAACCCCAGTGTGCAGAAAGAGTCAAAACGTGTTTTTCAGCAGAAATAAACATGTTTCTGCAAGTTTGGTCAACCCCATGTAAGTTATGGGCCAGTAACAGAACACTTTTCAAAACGTGTTTTTCAGCCCGAAATAAACGCGTTTTTTCAGACAACTGAATCCCCATGCAACAGCAAGGCTCAGAAGAGCCCACACACTCAGCTCTTAACCCCAGTGTGCAGAAAGAGTCAAAACGTGTTTTTCAGCAGAAATAAACATGTTTCTGCAAGTTTGGTCAACCCCATGTAAGTTATGGGGCAGTAACAGAACACTTTTCAAAACGTGTTTTTCAGCCCGAAATAAACGCGTTTTTTCAGACAACTGAATCACCATGTAACAGCAAGGCTCAGAGGAGCCCACACACTCAGCTCTTAACCCCAGTGTGCAGAAAGAGTCAAATCGTGTTTTTCAGCAGAAATAAACATGTTTCTGCAAGTTTGGTCAACCCCATGTAAGTTATGGGGCAGTAACAGAACACTTTTCAAAACGTGTTTTTCAGCCCGAAATAAACGCGTTTTTTCAGACAACTGAATCCCCATGTAACAGCAAGGCTCAGAGGAGCCCACACACTCAGCTCTTAGCCCCAGTGTGCAGAAAGTGTCAAAACGTGTTTTTCAGCAGAAATAAACATGTTTCTGCAAGTTTGGTCAACCCCATGTAAGTTATGGGACAGTAACAGCACACTTTTCAAAACGTGTTTTTCAGCCCGAAATAAACGCGTTTTTTCAGACAACTGAATCCCCATGTAACAGCAAGGCTCAGAGGAGCCCACACACTCAGATCTTAACCCCAGTGTGCAGAAAGGGTCAAAACGTGTTTTTCAGCAGAAATAAACATGTTTCTGCAAGTTTGGTCAACCCCATGTAAGTTATGGGGCAGTAACAGAACACTTTTCAAAACGTGTTTTTCAGCCCGAAATAAACGCGTTTTTTCAGACAACTGAATCCCCATGCAACAGCAAGGCTCAGAAGAGCCCACACACTCAGCTCTTAACCCCAGTGTGCAGAAAGAGTCAAAACGTGTTTTTCAGCAGAAATAAACATGTTTCTGCAAGTTTGGTCAACCCCATGTAAGTTATGGGGCAGTAACAGAACACTTTTCAAAACGTGTTTTTCAGCCCGAAATGCGTTTTTTCAGACAACTGAATCACCATGTAACAGCAAGGCTCAGAGGAGCCCACACACTCAGCTCTTAACCCCAGTGTGCAGGAAGGGTCAAAACGTGCTTTTCAGCAGAAATAAACATGTTTCTGCAAGTTTGGTCAACCCCATGTAAGTTATGGGGCAGTAACAGAACACTTTTCAAAACGTGTTTTTCAGCCCGAAATAAACGCGTTTTTTCAGACAACTGAATCCCCATGCAACAGCAAGGCTCAGAAGAGCCCACACACTCAGCTCTTAACCCCAGTGTGCAGAAAGAGTCAAAACGTGTTTTTCAGCAGAAATAAACATGTTTCTGCAAGTTTGGTCAACCCCATGTAAGTTATGGGGCAGTAACAGAACACTTTTCAAAACGTGTTTTTCAGCCCGAAATAAACGCGTTTTTTCAGACAACTGAATCCCCATGCAACAGCAAGGCTCAGAAGAGCCCACACACTCAGCTCTTAACCCCAGTGTGCAGAAAGAGTCAAAACGTGTTTTTCAGCAGAAATAAACATGTTTCTGCAAGTTTGGTCAACCCCATGTAAGTTATGGGCCAGTAACAGAACACTTTTCAAAACGTGTTTTTCAGCCCGAAATAAACGCGTTTTTTCAGACAACTGAATCCCCATGCAACAGCAAGGCTCAGAAGAGCCCACACACTCAGCTCTTAACCCCAGTGTGCAGAAAGAGTCAAAACGTGTTTTTCAGCAGAAATAAACATGTTTCTGCAAGTTTGGTCAACCCCATGTAAGTTATGGGGCAGTAACAGAACACTTTTCAAAACGTGTTTTTCAGCCCGAAATAAACGCGTTTTTTCAGACAACTGAATCACCATGTAACAGCAAGGCTCAGAGGAGCCCACACACTCAGCTCTTAACCCCAGTGTGCAGAAAGAGTCAAATCGTGTTTTTCAGCAGAAATAAACATGTTTCTGCAAGTTTGGTCAACCCCATGTAAGTTATGGGGCAGTAACAGAACACTTTTCAAAACGTGTTTTTCAGCCCGAAATAAACGCGTTTTTTCAGACAACTGAATCCCCATGTAACAGCAAGGCTCAGAGGAGCCCACACACTCAGCTCTTAGCCCCAGTGTGCAGAAAGTGTCAAAACGTGTTTTTCAGCAGAAATAAACATGTTTCTGCAAGTTTGGTCAACCCCATGTAAGTTATGGGACAGTAACAGCACACTTTTCAAAACGTGTTTTTCAGCCCGAAATAAACGCGTTTTTTCAGACAACTGAATCCCCATGTAACAGCAAGGCTCAGAGGAGCCCACACACTCAGATCTTAACCCCAGTGTGCAGAAAGGGTCAAAACGTGTTTTTCAGCAGAAATAAACATGTTTCTGCAAGTTTGGTCAACCCCATGTAAGTTATGGGGCAGTAACAGAACACTTTTCAAAACGTGTTTTTCAGCCCGAAATAAACGCGTTTTTTCAGACAACTGAATCCCCATGCAACAGCAAGGCTCAGAAGAGCCCACACACTCAGCTCTTAACCCCAGTGTGCAGAAAGAGTCAAAACGTGTTTTTCAGCAGAAATAAACATGTTTCTGCAAGTTTGGTCAACCCCATGTAAGTTATGGGGCAGTAACAGAACACTTTTCAAAACGTGTTTTTCAGCCCGAAATGCGTTTTTTCAGACAACTGAATCACCATGTAACAGCAAGGCTCAGAGGAGCCCACACACTCAGCTCTTAACCCCAGTGTGCAGGAAGGGTCAAAACGTGCTTTTCAGCAGAAATAAACATGTTTCTGCAAGTTTGGTCAACCCCATGTAAGTTATGGGGCAGTAACAGAACACTTTTCAAAACGTGTTTTTCAGCCCGAAATAAACGCGTTTTTTCAGACAACTGAATCCCCATGCAACAGCAAGGCTCAGAAGAGCCCACACACTCAGCTCTTAACCCCAGTGTGCAGAAAGAGTCAAAACGTGTTTTTCAGCAGAAATAAACATGTTTCTGCAAGTTTGGTCAACCCCATGTAAGTTATGGGGCAGTAACAGAACACTTTTCAAAACGTGTTTTTCAGCCCGAAATAAACGCGTTTTTTCAGACAACTGAATCCCAATGTAACAGCAAGGCTCAGAGGAGCCCACACACTCAGCTCTTAGCCCCAGTGTGCAGAAAGTGTCAAAACGTGTTTTTCAGCAGAAATAAACATGTTTCTGCAAGTTTGGTCAACCCCATGTAAGTTATGGGACAGTAACAGCACACTTTTCAAAACGTGTTTTTCAGCCCGAAATAAACGCGTTTTTTCAGACAACTGAATCCCCATGTAACAGCAAGGCTCAGAGGAGCCCACACACTCAGATCTTAACCCCAGTGTGCAGAAAGGGTCAAAACGTGTTTTTCAGCAGAAATAAACATGTTTCTGCAAGTTTGGTCAACCCCATGTAAGTTATGGGGCAGTAACAGAACACTTTTCAAAACGTGTTTTTCAGCCCGAAATAAACGCGTTTTTTCAGACAACTGAATCCCCATGCAACAGCAAGGCTCAGAAGAGCCCACACACTCAGCTCTTAACCCCAGTGTGCAGAAAGAGTCAAAACGAGTTTTTCAGCAGAAATAAACATGTTTCTGCAATTTTGGTCAACCCCATGTAAGTTATGGGGCAGTAACAGCACACTTTTCAAAACGTGTTTTTCAGCCCGAAATAAACGCGTTTTTTCAGACAACTGAATCCCCATGTAACAGCAAGGCTCAGAGGAGCCCACACACTCAGATCTTAACCCCAGTGTGCAGAAAGGGTCAAAACGTGTTTTTCAGCAGAAATAAACATGTTTCTGCAAGTTTGGTCAACCCCATGTAAGTTATGGGACAGTAACAGCACACTTTTCAAAACGTGTTTTTCAGCCCGAAATAAACGCGTTTTTTCAGACAACTGAATCCCCATGCAACAGCAAGGCTCAGAAGAGCCCACACACTCAGCTCTTAACCCCAGTGTGCAGAAAGAGTCAAAACGTGTTTTTCAGCAGAAATAAACATGTTTCTGCAAGTTTGGTCAACCCCATGTAAGTTATGGGGCAGTAACAGAACACTTTTCAAAACGTGTTTTTCAGCCCGAAATAAACGCGTTTTTTCAGACAACTGAATCCCAATGTAACAGCAAGGCTCAGAGGAGCCCACACACTCAGCTCTTAGCCCCAGTGTGCAGAAAGTGTCAAAACGTGTTTTTCAGCAGAAATAAACATGTTTCTGCAAGTTTGGTCAACCCCATGTAAGTTATGGGACAGTAACAGCACACTTTTCAAAACGTGTTTTTCAGCCCGAAATAAACGCGTTTTTTCAGACAACTGAATCCCCATGTAACAGCAAGGCTCAGAGGAGCCCACACACTCAGATCTTAACCCCAGTGTGCAGAAAGGGTCAAAACGTGTTTTTCAGCAGAAATAAACATGTTTCTGCAAGTTTGGTCAACCCCATGTAAGTTATGGGGCAGTAACAGAACACTTTTCAAAACGTGTTTTTCAGCCCGAAATAAACGCGTTTTTTCAGACAACTGAATCCCCATGCAACAGCAAGGCTCAGAAGAGCCCACACACTCAGCTCTTAACCCCAGTGTGCAGAAAGAGTCAAATCGTGTTTTTCAGCAGAAATAAACATGTTTCTGCAATTTTGGTCAACCCCATGTAAGTTATGGGGCAGTAACAGCACACTTTTCAAAACGTGTTTTTCAGCCCGAAATAAACGCGTTTTTTCAGACAACTGAATCCCCATGTAACAGCAAGGCTCAGAGGAGCCCACACACTCAGATCTTAACCCCAGTGTGCAGAAAGGGTCAAAACGTGTTTTTCAGCAGAAATAAACATGTTTCTGCAAGTTTGGTCAACCCCATGTAAGTTATGGGACAGTAACAGCACACTTTTCAAAACGTGTTTTTCAGCCCGAAATAAACGCGTTTTTTCAGACAACTGAATCCCCATGCAACAGCAAGGCTCAGAAGAGCCCACACACTCAGTTCTTAACCCCAGTGTGCAGAAAGAGTCAAAACGTGTTTTTCAGCAGAAATAAACATGTTTCTGCAAGTTTGGTCAACCCCATGTAAGTTATGGGGCAGTAACAGAACACTTTTCAAAACGTGTTTTTCAGCCCGAAATAAACGCGTTTTTTCAGACAACTGAATCACCATGTAACAGCAAGGCTCAGAGGAGCCCACACACTCAGCTCTTAACCCCAGTGTGCAGAAAGAGTCAAAACGTGTTTTTCAGCGGAAATAAACATGTTTCTGCAAGTTTGGTCAACCCCATGTAAGTTATGGGGCAGTAACAGAACACTTTTCAAAACGTGTTTTTCAGCCCGAAATAAACGCGTTTTTTCAGACAACTGAATCCCCATGTAACAGCAAGGCTCAGAGGAGCCCACACACTCAGCTCTTAGCCCCAGTGTGCAGAAAGTGTCAAAACGTGTTTTTCAGCAGAAATAAACATGTTTCTGCAAGTTTGGTCAACCCCATGTAAGTTATGGGACAGTAACAGCACACTTTTCAAAACGTGTTTTTCAGCCCGAAATAAACGCGTTTTTTCAGACAACTGAATCCCCATGTAACAGCAAGGCTCAGAGGAGCCCACACACTCAGATCTTAACCCCAGTGTGCAGAAAGGGTCAAAACGTGTTTTTCAGCAGAAATAAACATGTTTCTGCAAGTTTGGTCAACCCCATGTAAGTTATGGGGCAGTAACAGAACACTTTTCAAAACGTGTTTTTCAGCCCGAAATAAACGCGTTTTTTCAGACAACTGAATCCCCATGCAACAGCAAGGCTCAGAAGAGCCCACACACTCAGCTCTTAACCCCAGTGTGCAGAAAGAGTCAAAACGTGTTTTTCAGCAGAAATAAACATGTTTCTGCAAGTTTGGTCAACCCCATGTAAGTTATGGGGCAGTAACAGAACACTTTTCAAAACGTGTTTTTCAGCCCGAAATAAACGCGTTTTTTCAGACAACTGAATCACCATGTAACAGCAAGGCTCAGAGGAGCCCACACACTCAGCTCTTAACCCCAGTGTGCAGGAAGGGTCAAAACGTGTTTTTCAGCAGAAATAAACATGTTTCTGCAAGTTTGGTCAACCCCATGTAAGTTATGGGGCAGTAACAGAACACTTTTCAAAACGTGTTTTTCAGCCCGAAATAAACGCGTTTTTTCAGACAACTGAATCCCCATGCAACAGCAAGGCTCAGAAGAGCCCACACACTCAGCTCTTAACCCCAGTGTGCAGAAAGAGTCAAAACGTGTTTTTCAGCAGAAATAAACATGTTTCTGCAAGTTTGGTCAACCCCATGTAAGTTATGGGGCAGTAACAGAACACTTTTCAAAACGTGTTTTTCAGCCCGAAATAAACGCGTTTTTTCAGACAACTGAATCCCAATGTAACAGCAAGGCTCAGAGGAGCCCACACACTTAGCTCTTAGCCCCAGTGTGCAGAAAGTGTCAAAACGTGTTTTTCAGCAGAAATAAACATGTTTCTGCAAGTTTGGTCAACCCCATGTAAGTTATGGGACAGTAACAGAACACTTTTCAAAACGTGTTTTTCAGCCCGAAATAAACGCGTTTTTTCAGACAACTGAATCCCCATGCAACAGCAAGGCTCAGAAGAGCCCACACACTCAGCTCTTAACCCCAGTGTGCAGAAAGAGTCAAAACGTGTTTTTCAGCAGAAATAAACATGTTTCTGCAATTTTGGTCAACCCCATGTAAGTTATGGGGCAGTAACAGCACACTTTTCAAAACGTGTTTTTCAGCCCGAAATAAACGCGTTTTTTCAGACAACTGAATCCCCATGTAACAGCAAGGCTCAGAGGAGCCCACACACTCAGATCTTAACCCCAGTGTGCAGAAAGGGTCAAAACGTGTTTTTCAGCAGAAATAAACATGTTTCTGCAAGTTTGGTCAACCCCATGTAAGTTATGGGACAGTAACAGCACACTTTTCAAAACGTGTTTTTCAGCCCGAAATAAACGCGTTTTTTCAGACAACTGAATCCCCATGCAACAGCAAGGCTCAGAAGAGCCCACACACTCAGCTCTTAACCCCAGTGTGCAGAAAGAGTCAAAACGTGTTTTTCAGCAGAAATAATCATGTTTCTGCAAGTTTGGTCAACCCCATGTAAGTTATGGGGCAGTAACAGAACACTTTTCAAAACGTGTTTTTCAGCCCGAAATAAACGCGTTTTTTCAGACAACTGAATCCCAATGTAACAGCAAGGCTCAGAGGAGCCCACACACTCAGCTCTTAGCCCCAGTGTGCAGAAAGTGTCAAAACGTGTTTTTCAGCAGAAATAAACATGTTTCTGCAAGTTTGGTCAACCCCATGTAAGTTATGGGACAGTAACAGCACACTTTTCAAAACGTGTTTTTCAGCCCGAAATAAACGCGTTTTTTCAGACAACTGAATCCCCATGTAACAGCAAGGCTCAGAGGAGCCCACACACTCAGATCTTAACCCCAGTGTGCAGAAAGGGTCAAAACGTGTTTTTCAGCAGAAATAAACATGTTTCTGCAAGTTTGGTCAACCCCATGTAAGTTATGGGGCAGTAACAGAACACTTTTCAAAACGTGTTTTTCAGCCCGAAATAAACGCGTTTTTTCAGACAACTGAATCCCCATGTAACAGCAAGGCTCAGAGGATCCCACACACTCAGATCTTAACCCCAGTGTGCAGAAAGGGTCAAAACGTGTTTTTCAGCAGAAATAAACATGTTTCTGCAAGTTTGGTCAACCCCATGTAAGTAATGGGGCAGTAACAGAACACTTTTCAAAACGTGTTTTTCAGCCCGAAATAAACGCGTTTTTTCAGACAACTGAATCACCATGTAACAGCAAGGCTCAGAGGAGCCCACACACTCAGCTCTTAACCCCAGTGTGCAGAAAGTGTCAAAACGTGTTTTTCAGCAGAAATAAACATGTTTCTGCAAGTTTGGTCAACCCCATGTAAGTTATGGGACAGTAACAGCACACTTTTCAAAACGTGTTTTTCAGCCCGAAATAAACGCGTTTTTTCAGACAACTGAATCCCCATGTAACAGCAAGGCTCAGAGGAGCCCACACACTCAGATCTTAACCCCAGTGTGCAGAAAGGGTCAAAACGTGTTTTTCAGCAGAAATAAACATGTTTCTGCAAGTTTGGTCAACCCCATGTAAGTTATGGGGCAGTAACAGAACACTTTTCAAAACGTGTTTTTCAGCCCGAAATAAACGCGTTTTTTCAGACAACTGAATCCCCATGCAACAGCAAGGCTCAGAAGAGCCCACACACTCAGCTCTTAACCCCAGTGTGCAGAAAGAGTCAAAACGTGTTTTTCAGCAGAAATAAACATGTTTCTGCAATTTTGGTCAACCCCATGTAAGTTATGGGGCAGTAACAGCACACTTTTCAAAACGTGTTTTTCAGCCCGAAATAAACGCGTTTTTTCAGACAACTGAATCCCCATGTAACAGCAAGGCTCAGAGGAGCCCACACACTCAGATCTTAACCCCAGTGTGCAGAAAGGGTCAAAACGTGTTTTTCAGCAGAAATAAACATGTTTCTGCAAGTTTGGTCAACCCCATGTAAGTTATGGGACAGTAACAGCACACTTTTCAAAACGTGTTTTTCAGCCCGAAATAAACGCGTTTTTTCAGACAACTGAATCCCCATGCAACAGCAAGGCTCAGAAGAGCCCACACACTCAGCTCTTAACCCCAGTGTGCAGAAAGAGTCAAAACGTGTTTTTCAGCAGAAATAAACATGTTTCTGCAAGTTTGGTCAACCCCATGTAAGTTATGGGGCAGTAACAGAACACTTTTCAAAACGTGTTTTTCAGCCCGAAATAAACGCGTTTTTTCAGACAACTGAATCCCAATGTAACAGCAAGGCTCAGAGGAGCCCACACACTCAGCTCTTAGCCCCAGTGTGCAGAAAGTGTCAAAACGTGTTTTTCAGCAGAAATAAACATGTTTCTGCAAGTTTGGTCAACCCCATGTAAGTTATGGGACAGTAACAGCACACTTTTCAAAACGTGTTTTTCAGCCCGAAATAAACGCGTTTTTTCAGACAACTGAATCCCCATGTAACAGCAAGGCTCAGAGGAGCCCACACACTCAGATCTTAACCCCAGTGTGCAGAAAGGGTCAAAACGTGTTTTTCAGCAGAAATAAACATGTTTCTGCAAGTTTGGTCAACCCCATGTAAGTTATGGGGCAGTAACAGAACACTTTTCAAAACGTGTTTTTCAGCCCGAAATAAACGCGTTTTTTCAGACAACTGAATCCCCATGCAACAGCAAGGCTCAGAAGAGCCCACACACTCAGCTCTTAACCCCAGTGTGCAGAAAGAGTCAAAACGTGTTTTTCAGCAGAAATAAACATGTTTCTGCAATTTTGGTCAACCCCATGTAAGTTATGGGGCAGTAACAGCACACTTTTCAAAACGTGTTTTTCAGCCCGAAATAAACGCGTTTTTTCAGACAACTGAATCCCCATGTAACAGCAAGGCTCAGAGGAGCCCACACACTCAGATCTTAACCCCAGTGTGCAGAAAGGGTCAAAACGTGTTTTTCAGCAGAAATAAACATGTTTCTGCAAGTTTGGTCAACCCCATGTAAGTTATGGGACAGTAACAGCACACTTTTCAAAACGTGTTTTTCAGCCCGAAATAAACGCGTTTTTTCAGACAACTGAATCCCCATGCAACAGCAAGGCTCAGAAGAGCCCACACACTCAGTTCTTAACCCCAGTGTGCAGAAAGAGTCAAAACGTGTTTTTCAGCAGAAATAAACATGTTTCTGCAAGTTTGGTCAACCCCATGTAAGTTATGGGGCAGTAACAGAACACTTTTCAAAACGTGTTTTTCAGCCCGAAATAAACGCGTTTTTTCAGACAACTGAATCACCATGTAACAGCAAGGCTCAGAGGAGCCCACACACTCAGCTCTTAACCCCAGTGTGCAGAAAGAGTCAAAACGTGTTTTTCAGCGGAAATAAACATGTTTCTGCAAGTTTGGTCAACCCCATGTAAGTTATGGGGCAGTAACAGAACACTTTTCAAAACGTGTTTTTCAGCCCGAAATAAACGCGTTTTTTCAGACAACTGAATCCCCATGTAACAGCAAGGCTCAGAGGAGCCCACACACTCAGCTCTTAGCCCCAGTGTGCAGAAAGTGTCAAAACGTGTTTTTCAGCAGAAATAAACATGTTTCTGCAAGTTTGGTCAACCCCATGTAAGTTATGGGACAGTCACAGCACACTTTTCAAAACGTGTTTTTCAGCCCGAAATAAACGCGTTTTTTCAGACAACTGAATCCCCATGTAACAGCAAGGCTCAGAGGAGCCCACACACTCAGATCTTAACCCCAGTGTGCAGAAAGGGTCAAAACGTGTTTTTCAGCAGAAATAAACATGTTTCTGCAAGTTTGGTCAACCCCATGTAAGTTATGGGGCAGTAACAGAACACTTTTCAAAACGTGTTTTTCAGCCCGAAATAAACGCGTTTTTTCAGACAACTGAATCCCCATGCAACAGCAAGGCTCAGAAGAGCCCACACACTCAGCTCTTAACCCCAGTGTGCAGAAAGAGTCAAAACGTGTTTTTCAGCAGAAATAAACATGTTTCTGCAAGTTTGGTCAACCCCATGTAAGTTATGGGGCAGTAACAGAACACTTTTCAAAACGTGTTTTTCAGCCCGAAATAAACGCGTTTTTTCAGACAACTGAATCACCATGTAACAGCAAGGCTCAGAGGAGCCCACACACTCAGCTCTTAACCCCAGTGTGCAGGAAGGGTCAAAACGTGTTTTTCAGCAGAAATAAACATGTTTCTGCAAGTTTGGTCAACCCCATGTAAGTTATGGGGCAGTAACAGAACACTTTTCAAAACGTGTTTTTCAGCCCGAAATAAACGCGTTTTTTCAGACAACTGAATCCCCATGCAACAGCAAGGCTCAGAAGAGCCCACACACTCAGCTCTTAACCCCAGTGTGCAGAAAGAGTCAAAACGTGTTTTTCAGCAGAAATAAACATGTTTCTGCAAGTTTGGTCAACCCCATGTAAGTTATGGGGCAGTAACAGAACACTTTTCAAAACGTGTTTTTCAGCCCGAAATAAACGCGTTTTTTCAGACAACTGAATCCCAATGTAACAGCAAGGCTCAGAGGAGCCCACACACTCAGCTCTTAGCCCCAGTGTGCAGAAAGTGTCAAAACGTGTTTTTCAGCAGAAATAAACATGTTTCTGCAAGTTTGGTCAACCCCATGTAAGTTATGGGACAGTAACAGAACACTTTTCAAAACGTGTTTTTCAGCCCGAAATAAACGCGTTTTTTCAGACAACTGAATCCCCATGCAACAGCAAGGCTCAGAAGAGCCCACACACTCAGCTCTTAACCCCAGTGTGCAGAAAGAGTCAAAACGTGTTTTTCAGCAGAAATAAACATGTTTCTGCAATTTTGGTCAACCCCATGTAAGTTATGGGGCAGTAACAGCACACTTTTCAAAACGTGTTTTTCAGCCCGAAATAAACGCGTTTTTTCAGACAACTGAATCCCCATGTAACAGCAAGGCTCAGAGGAGCCCACACACTCAGATCTTAACCCCAGTGTGCAGAAAGGGTCAAAACGTGTTTTTCAGCAGAAATAAACATGTTTCTGCAAGTTTGGTCAACCCCATGTAAGTTATGGGACAGTAACAGCACACTTTTCAAAACGTGTTTTTCAGCCCGAAATAAACGCGTTTTTTCAGACAACTGAATCCCCATGCAACAGCAAGGCTCAGAAGAGCCCACACACTCAGCTCTTAACCCCAGTGTGCAGAAAGAGTCAAAACGTGTTTTTCAGCAGAAATAAACATGTTTCTGCAAGTTTGGTCAACCCCATGTAAGTTATGGGGCAGTAACAGAACACTTTTCAAAACGTGTTTTTCAGCCCGAAATAAACGCGTTTTTTCAGACAACTGAATCCCAATGTAACAGCAAGGCTCAGAGGAGCCCACACACTCAGCTCTTAGCCCCAGTGTGCAGAAAGTGTCAAAACGTGTTTTTCAGCAGAAATAAACATGTTTCTGCAAGTTTGGTCAACCCCATGTAAGTTATGGGACAGTAACAGCACACTTTTCAAAACGTGTTTTTCAGCCCGAAATAAACGCGTTTTTTCAGACAACTGAATCCCCATGTAACAGCAAGGCTCAGAGGAGCCCACACACTCAGATCTTAACCCCAGTGTGCAGAAAGGGTCAAAACGTGTTTTTCAGCAGAAATAAACATGTTTCTGCAAGTTTGGTCAACCCCATGTAAGTTATGGGGCAGTAACAGAACACTTTTCAAAACGTGTTTTTCAGCCCGAAATAAACGCGTTTTTTCAGACAACTGAATCCCCATGTAACAGCAAGGCTCAGAGGATCCCACACACTCAGATCTTAACCCCAGTGTGCAGAAAGGGTCAAAACGTGTTTTTCAGCAGAAATAAACATGTTTCTGCAAGTTTGGTCAACCCCATGTAAGTTATGGGGCAGTAACAGAACACTTTTCAAAACGTGTTTTTCAGCCCGAAATAAACGCGTTTTTTCAGACAACTGAATCACCATGTAACAGCAAGGCTCAGAGGAGCCCACACACTCAGCTCTTAACCCCAGTGTGCAGGAAGGGTCAAAACGTGTTTTTCAGCAGAAATAAACATGTTTCTGCAAGTTTGGTCAACCCCATGTAAGTTATGGGGCAGTAACAGAACACTTTTCAAAACGTGTTTTTCAGCCCGAAATAAACGCGTTTTTTCAGACAACTGAATCCCCATGCAACAGCAAGGCTCAGAAGAGCCCACACACTCAGCTCTTAACCCCAGTGTGCAGAAAGAGTCAAAACGTGTTTTTCAGCAGAAATAAACATGTTTCTGCAAGTTTGGTCAACCCCATGTAAGTTATGGGCCAGTAACAGAACACTTTTCAAAACGTGTTTTTCAGCCCGAAATAAACGCGTTTTTTCAGACAACTGAATCCCCATGCAACAGCAAGGCTCAGAAGAGCCCACACACTCAGCTCTTAACCCCAGTGTGCAGAAAGAGTCAAAACGTGTTTTTCAGCAGAAATAAACATGTTTCTGCAAGTTTGGTCAACCCCATGTAAGTTATGGGGCAGTAACAGAACACTTTTCAAAACGTGTTTTTCAGCCCGAAATAAACGCGTTTTTTCAGACAACTGAATCACCATGTAACAGCAAGGCTCAGAGGAGCCCACACACTCAGCTCTTAACCCCAGTGTGCAGAAAGAGTCAAAACGTGTTTTTCAGCAGAAATAAACATGTTTCTGCAAGTTTGGTCAACCCCATGTAAGTTATGGGGCAGTAACAGCACACTTTTCAAAACGTGTTTTTCAGCCCGAAATAAACGCGTTTTTTCAGACAACTGAATCCCCATGTAACAGCAAGGCTCAGAGGAGCCCACACACTCAGATCTTAACCCCAGTGTGCAGAAAGAGTCAAAACGTGTTTTTCAGCAGAAATAAACATGTTTCTGCAAGTTTGGTCAACCCCATGTAAGTTATGGGGCAGTAACAGCACACTTTTCAAAACGTGTTTTTCAGCCCGAAATAAACGCGTTTTTTCAGACAACTGAATCCCCATGTAACAGCAAGGCTCAGAGGAGCCCACACACTCAGATCTTAACCCCAGTGTGCAGAAAGGGTCAAAACGTGTTTTTCAGCAGAAATAAACATGTTTCTGCAAGTTTGGTCAACCCCATGTAAGTTATGGGGCAGTAACAGAACACTTTTCAAAACGTGTTTTTCAGCCCGAAATAAACGCGTTTTTTCAGACAACTGAATCCCCATGTAACAGCAAGGCTCAGAGGAGCCCACACACTCAGCTCTTAACCCCAGTGTGCAGAAAGGGTCAAAACGTGTTTTTCAGCAGAAATAAACATGTTTCTGCAAGTTTGGTCAACCCCATGTAAGTTATGGGGCAGTAACAGAACACTTTTCAAAACGTGTTTTTCAGCCCGAAATAAACGCGTTTTTTCAGACAACTGAATCCCCATGTAACAGCAAGGCTCAGAGGAGCCCACACACTCAGCTCTTAACCCCAGTGTGCAGAAATGGTCAAAACGTGTTTTTCAGCAGAAATAAACATGTTTCTGCAAGTTTGTTCAACCCCATGTAAGTTATGGGGCAGTAACAGAACACTTTTCAAAACGTGTTTTTCAGCCCGAAAAAAACGCGTTTTTTCAGACAACTGAATCCCCATGTAACAGCAAGGCTCAGAGGAGCCCACACACTCAGCTCTTAACCCCAGTGTGCAGAAAGGGTCAAAACGTGTTTTTCAGCAGAAATAAACATGTTTCTGCAAGTTTGGTCAACCCCATGTAAGTTATGGGGCAGTAACAGAACACTTTTCAAAACGTGTTTTTCAGCCCGAAATAAACGCGTTTTTTCAGACAACTGAATCACCATGTAACAGCAAGGCTCAGAGGAGCCCACACACTCAGCTCTTAACCCCAGTGTGCAGGAAGGGTCAAAACGTGTTTTTCAGCAGAAATAAACATGTTTCTGCAAGTTTGGTCAACCCCATGTAAGTTATGGGGCAGTAACAGAACACTTTTCAAAACGTGTTTTTCAGCCCGAAATAAACGCGTTTTTTCAGACAACTGAATCCCAATGTAACAGCAAGGCTCAAAGGAGCCCACACACTCAGCTCTTAGCCCCAGTGTGCAGAAAGTGTCAAAACGTGTTTTTCAGCAGAAATAAACATGTTTCTGCAAGTTTGGTCAACCCCATGTAAGTTATGGGACAGTAACAGCACACTTTTCAAAACGTGTTTTTCAGCCCGAAATAAACGCGTTTTTTCAGACAACTGAATCCCCATGTAACAGCAAGGCTCAGAGGATCCCACACACTCAGATCTTAACCCCAGTGTGCAGAAAGGGTCAAAACGTGTTTTTCAGCAGAAATAAACATGTTTCTGCAAGTTTGGTCAACCCCATGTAAGTTATGGGACAGTAACAGCACACTTTTCAAAACGTGTTTTTCAGCCCGAAATAAACGCGTTTTTTCAGACAACTGAATCCCCATGTAACAGCAAGACTCAGAGGAGCCCACACACTCAGATCTTAACCCCAGTGTGCAGAAAGGGTCAAAACGTGTTTTTCAGCAGAAATAAACATGTTTCTGCAAGTTTGGTCAACCCCATGTAAGTTATGGGGCAGTAACAGAACACTTTTCAAAACGTGTTTTTCAGCCCGAAATAAACGCGTTTTTTCAGACAACTGAATCCCCATGCAACAGCAAGGCTCAGAAGAGCCCACACACTCAGCTCTTAACCCCAGTGTGCAGAAAGAGTCAAAACGTGTTTTTCAGCAGAAATAAACATGTTTCTGCAATTTTGGTCAACCCCATGTAAGTTATGGGGCAGTAACAGAACACTTTTCAAAACGTGTTTTTCAGCCCGAAATAAACGCGTTTTTTCAGACAACTGAATCCCCATGTAACAGCAAGGTTCAGAAGAGCCCACACTCTCAGCTCTTAACCCCAGTGTGCAGGAAGGGTCAAAACGTGTTTTTCAGCAGAAATAAACATGTTTCTGCAAGTTTGGTCAACCCCATGTAAGTTATGGGGCAGTAACAGAACACTTTTCAAAACGTGTTTTTCAGCCCGAAATAAATGCGTTTTTTCATACAACTGAATCCCCATGCAACAGCAAGGCTCAGAAGAGCCCACACACTCAGCTCTTAACCCCAGTGTGCAGAAAGAGTCAAAACGTGTTTTTCAGCAGAAATAAACATGTTTCTGCAAGTTTGGTCAACCCCATGTAAGTTATGGGGCAGTAACAGAACACTTTTCAAAACGTGTTTTTCAGCCCGAAATAAACGCGTTTTTTCAGACAACTGAATCACCATGTAACAGCAAGGCTCAGAGGAGCCCACACACTCAGCTCTTAACCCCAGTGTGCAGAAAGAGTCAAAACGTGTTTTTCAGCGGAAATAAACATGTTTCTGCAAGTTTGGTCAACCCCATGTAAGTTATGGGGCAGTAACAGAACACTTTTCAAAACGTGTTTTTCAGCCCGAAATAAACGCGTTTTTTCAGACAACTGAATCCCCATGTAACAGCAAGGTTCAGAAGAGCCCACACTCTCAGCTCTTAACCCCAGTGTGCAGGAAGGGTCAAAACGTGTTTTTCAGCAGAAATAAACATGTTTCTGCAAGTTTGGTCAACCCCATGTAAGTTATGGGGCAGTAACAGAACACTTTTCAAAACGTGTTTTTCAGCCCGAAATAAACGCGTTTTTTCATACAACTGAATCCCCATGCAACAGCAAGGCTCAGAAGAGCCCACACACTCAGCTCTTAACCCCAGTGTGCAGAAAGAGTCAAAACGTGTTTTTCAGCAGAAATAAACATGTTTCTGCAAGTTTGGTCAACCCCATGTAAGTTATGGGGCAGTAACAGAACACTTTTCAAAACGTGTTTTTCAGCCCGAAATAAACGCGTTTTTTCAGACAACTGAATCCCCATGTAACAGCAAGGCTCAGAGGAGCCCACACACTCAGCTCTTAGCCCCAGTGTGCAGAAAGTGTCAAAACGTGTTTTTCAGCAGAAATAAACATGTTTCTGCAAGTTTGGTCAACCCCATGTAAGTTATGGGACAGTAACAGCACACTTTTCAAAACGTGTTTTTCAGCCCGAAATAAACGCGTTTTTTCAGACAACAGAATCCCCATGTAACAGCAAGGCTCAGAGGAGCCCACACACTCAGATCTTAACCCCAGTGTGCAGAAAGGGTCAAAACGTGTTTTTCAGCAGAAATAAACATGTTTCTGCAAGTTTGGTCAACCCCATGTAAGTTATGGGGCAGTAACAGAACACTTTTCAAAACGTGTTTTTCAGCCCGAAATAAACGCGTTTTTTCAGACAACTGAATCACCATGTAACAGCAAGGCTCAGAGGAGCCCACACACTCAGCTCTTAACCCCAGTGTGCAGGAAGGGTCAAAACGTGTTTTTCAGCAGAAATAAACATGTTTCTGCAAGTTTGGTCAACCCCATGTAAGTTATGGGACAGTAACAGAACACTTTTCAAAACGTGTTTTTCAGCCCGAAATAAACGCGTTTTTTCAGACAACTGAATCCCCATGCAACAGCAAGGCTCAGAAGAGCCCACACACTCAGCTCTTAACCCCAGTGTGCAGAAAGAGTCAAAACGTGTTTTTCAGCAGAAATAAACATGTTTCTGCAATTTTGGTCAACCCCATGTAAGTTATGGGGCAGTAACAGCACACTTTTCAAAACGTGTTTTTCAGCCCGAAATAAACGCGTTTTTTCAGACAACTGAATCCCCATGTAACAGCAAGGCTCAGAGGAGCCCACACACTCAGATCTTAACCCCAGTGTGCAGAAAGGGTCAAAACGTGTTTTTCAGCAGAAATAAACATGTTTCTGCAAGTTTGGTCAACCCCATGTAAGTTATGGGACAGTAACAGCACACTTTTCAAAACGTGTTTTTCAGCCCGAAATAAACGCGTTTTTTCAGACAACTGAATCCCCATGCAACAGCAAGGCTCAGAAGAGCCCACACACTCAGCTCTTAACCCCAGTGTGCAGAAAGAGTCAAAACGTGTTTTTCAGCAGAAATAAACATGTTTCTGCAAGTTTGGTCAACCCCATGTAAGTTATGGGGCAGTAACAGAACACTTTTCAAAACGTGTTTTTCAGCCCGAAATAAACGCGTTTTTTCAGACAACTGAATCCCAATGTAACAGCAAGGCTCAGAGGAGCCCACACACTCAGCTCTTAGCCCCAGTGTGCAGAAAGTGTCAAAACGTGTTTTTCAGCAGAAATAAACATGTTTCTGCAAGTTTGGTCAACCCCATGTAAGTTATGGGACAGTAACAGCACACTTTTCAAAACGTGTTTTTCAGCCCGAAATAAACGCGTTTTTTCAGACAACTGAATCCCCATGTAACAGCAAGGCTCAGAGGAGCCCACACACTCAGATCTTAACCCCAGTGTGCAGAAAGGGTCAAAACGTGTTTTTCAGCAGAAATAAACATGTTTCTGCAAGTTTGGTCAACCCCATGTAAGTTATGGGGCAGTAACAGAACACTTTTCAAAACGTGTTTTTCAGCCCGAAATAAACGCGTTTTTTCAGACAACTGAATCCCCATGTAACAGCAAGGCTCAGAGGATCCCACACACTCAGATCTTAACCCCAGTGTGCAGAAAGGGTCAAAACGTGTTTTTCAGCAGAAATAAACATGTTTCTGCAAGTTTGGTCAACCCCATGTAAGTTATGGGGCAGTAACAGAACACTTTTCTAAACGTGTTTTTCAGCCCGAAATAAACGCGTTTTTTCAGACAACTGAATCCCCATGCAACAGCAAGGCTCAGAAGAGCCCACACACTCAGCTCTTAACCCCAGTGTGCAGAAAGAGTCAAAACGTGTTTTTCAGCAGAAATAAACATGTTTCTGCAATTTTGGTCAACCCCATGTAAGTTATGGGGCAGTAACAGCATACTTTTCAAAACGTGTTTTTCAGCCCGAAATAAACGCGTTTTTTCAGACAACTGAATCCCCATGTAACAGCAAGGCTCAGAGGAGCCCACACACTCAGATCTTAACCCCAGTGTGCAGAAAGGGTCAAAACGTGTTTTTCAGCAGAAATAAATATGTTTCTGCAAGTTTGGTCAACCCCATGTAAGTTATGGGGCAGTAACAGAACACTTTTCAAAACGTGTTTTTCAGCCCGAAATAAACGCGTTTTTTCAGACAACTGAATCACCATGTAACAGCAAGGCTCAGAGGAGCCCACACACTCAGCTCTTAACCCCAGTGTGCAGGAAGGGTCAAAACGTGTTTTTCAGCAGAAATAAACATGTTTCTGCAAGTTTGGTCAACCCCATGTAAGTTATGGGGCAGTAACAGAACACTTTTCAAAACGTGTTTTTCAGCCCGAAATAAACGCGTTTTTTCAGACAACTGAATCCCCATGCAACAGCAAGGCTCAGAAGAGCCCACACACTCAGCTCTTAACCCCAGTGTGCAGGAAGGGTCAAAACGTGTTTTTCAGCAGAAATAAACATGTTTCTGCAAGTTTGGTCAACCCCATGTAAGTTATGGGGCAGTAACAGAACACTTTTCAAAACGTGTTTTTCAGCCCGAAATAAACGCGTTTTTTCAGACAACTGAATCCCCATGCAACAGCAAGGCTCAGAAGAGCCCACACACTCAGCTCTTAACCCCAGTGTGCAGAAAGAGTCAAAACGTGTTTTTCAGCAGAAATAAACATGTTTCTGCAAGTTTGGTCAACCCCATGTAAGTTATGGGCCAGTAACAGAACACTTTTCAAAACGTGTTTTTCAGCCCGAAATAAATGCGTTTTTTCAGACAACTGAATCCCCATGCAACAGCAAGGCTCAGAAGAGCCCACACACTCAGCTCTTAACCCCAGTGTGCAGAAAGAGTCAAAACGTGTTTTTCAGCAGAAATAAACATGTTTCTGCAAGTTTGGTCAACCCCATGTAAGTTATGGGGCAGTAACAGAACACTTTTCAAAACGTGTTTTTCAGCCCGAAATAAACGCGTTTTTTCAGACAACTGAATCCCCATGCAACAGCAAGGCTCAGAAGAGCCCACACACTCAGCTCTTAACCCCAGTGTGCAGAAAGAGTCAAAACGTGTTTTTCAGCAGAAATAAACATGTTTCTGCAATTTTGGTCAACCCCATGTAAGTTATGGGGCAGTAACAGAACACTTTTCAAAACGTGTTTTTCAGCCCGAAATAAACGCGTTTTTTCAGACAACTGAATCACCATGTAACAGCAAGGCTCAGAGGAGCCCACACACTCAGCTCTTAACCCCAGTGTGCAGGAAGGGTCAAAACGTGTTTTTCAGCAGAAATAAACATGTTTCTGCAAGTTTGGTCAACCCCATGTAAGTTATGGGGCAGTAACAGAACACTTTTCAAAACGTGTTTTTCAGCCCGAAATAAACGCGTTTTTTCAGACAACTGAATCCCCATGCAACAGCAAGGCTCAGAAGAGCCCACACACTCAGCTCTTAACCCCAGTGTGCAGGAAGGGTCAAAACGTGTTTTTCAGCAGAAATAAACATGTTTCTGCAAGTTTGGTCAACCCCATGTAAGTTATGGGGCAGTAACAGAACACTTTTCAAAACGTGTTTTTCAGCCCGAAATAAACGCGTTTTTTCAGACAACTGAATCCCCATGCAACAGCAAGGCTCAGAAGAGCCCACACACTCAGCTCTTAACCCCAGTGTGCAGAAAGAGTCAAAACGTGTTTTTCAGCAGAAATAAACATGTTTCTGCAAGTTTGGTCAACCCCATGTAAGTTATGGGCCAGTAACAGAACACTTTTCAAAACGTGTTTTTCAGCCCGAAATAAATGCGTTTTTTCAGACAACTGAATCCCCATGCAACAGCAAGGCTCAGAAGAGCCCACACACTCAGCTCTTAACCCCAGTGTGCAGAAAGAGTCAAAACGTGTTTTTCAGCAGAAATAAACATGTTTCTGCAAGTTTGGTCAACCCCATGTAAGTTATGGGGCAGTAACAGAACACTTTTCAAAACGTGTTTTTCAGCCCGAAATAAACGCGTTTTTTCAGACAACTGAATCCCCATGCAACAGCAAGGCTCAGAAGAGCCCACACACTCAGCTCTTAACCCCAGTGTGCAGAAAGAGTCAAAACGTGTTTTTCAGCAGAAATAAACATGTTTCTGCAATTTTGGTCAACCCCATGTAAGTTATGGGGCAGTAACAGAACACTTTTCAAAACGTGTTTTTCAGCCCGAAATAAACGCGTTTTTTCAGACAACTGAATCACCATGTAACAGCAAGGCTCAGAGGAGCCCACACACTCAGCTCTTAACCCCAGTGTGCAGGAAGGGTCAAAACGTGTTTTTCAGCAGAAATAAACATGTTTCTGCAAGTTTGGTCAACCCCATGTAAGTTATGGGGCAGTAACAGAACACTTTTCAAAACGTGTTTTTCAGCCCGAAATAAACGCGTTTTTTCAGACAACTGAATCCCCATGCAACAGCAAGGCTCAGAAGAGCCCACACACTCAGCTCTTAACCCCAGTGTGCAGGAAGGGTCAAAACGTGTTTTTCAGCAGAAATAAACATGTTTCTGCAAGTTTGGTCAACCCCATGTAAGTTATGGGGCAGTAACAGAACACTTTTCAAAACGTGTTTTTCAGCCCGAAATAAACGCGTTTTTTCAGACAACTGAATCCCCATGCAACAGCAAGGCTCAGAAGAGCCCACACACTCAGCTCTTAACCCCAGTGTGCAGAAAGAGTCAAAACGTGTTTTTCAGCAGAAATAAACATGTTTCTGCAAGTTTGGTCAACCCCATGTAAGTTATGGGCCAGTAACAGAACACTTTTCAAAACGTGTTTTTCAGCCCGAAATAAACGCGTTTTTTCAGACAACTGAATCCCAATGTAACAGCAAGGCTCAGAGGAGCCCACACACTCAGCTCTTAGCCCCAGTGTGCAGAAAGTGTCAAAACGTGTTTTTCAGCAGAAATAAACATGTTTCTGCAAGTTTGGTCAACCCCATGTAAGTTATGGGACAGTAACAGCACACTTTTCAAAACGTGTTTTTCAGCCCGAAATAAACGCGTTTTTTCAGACAACTGAATCCCCATGTAACAGCAAGGCTCAGAGGAGCCCACACACTCAGATCTTAACCCCAGTGTGCAGAAAGGGTCAAAACGTGTTTTTCAGCAGAAAAAAACATGTTTCTGCAAGTTTGGTCAACCCCATGTAAGTTATGGGGCAGTAACAGAACACTTTTCAAAACGTGTTTTTCAGCCCGAAATCAACGCGTTTTTTCAGACAACTGAATCCCCATGTAACAGCAAGGCTCAGAGGATCCCACACACTCAGATCTTAACCCCAGTGTGCAGAAAGGGTCAAAACGTGTTTTTCAGCAGAAATAAACATGTTTCTGCAAGTTTGGTCAACCCCATGTAAGTTATGGGGCAGTAACAGAACACTTTTCAAAACGTGTTTTTCAGCCCGAAATAAACGCGTTTTTTCAGACAACTGAATCCCCATGCAACAGCAAGGCTCAGAAGAGCCCACACACTCAGCTCTTAACCCCAGTGTGCAGAAAGAGTCAAAACGTGTTTTTCAGCAGAAATAAACATGTTTCTGCAATTTTGGTCAACCCCATGTAAGTTATGGGGCAGTAACAGCACACTTTTCAAAACGTGTTTTTCAGCCCGAAATAAACGCGTTTTTTCAGACAACTGAATCCCCATGTAACAGCAAGGCTCAGAGGAGCCCACACACTCAGATCTTAACCCCAGTGTGCAGAAAGGGTCAAAACGTGTTTTTCAGCAGAAATAAATATGTTTCTGCAAGTTTGGTCAACCCCATGTAAGTTATGGGGCAGTAACAGAACACTTTTCAAAACGTGTTTTTCAGCCCGAAATAAACGCGTTTTTTCAGACAACTGAATCACCATGTAACAGCAAGGCTCAGAGGAGCCCACACACTCAGCTCTTAACCCCAGTGTGCAGGAAGGGTCAAAACGTGTTTTTCAGCAGAAATAAACATGTTTCTGCAAGTTTGGTCAACCCCATGTAAGTTATGGGGCAGTAACAGAACACTTTTCAAAACGTGTTTTTCAGCCCGAAATAAACGCGTTTTTTCAGACAACTGAATCCCCATGCAACAGCAAGGCTCAGAAGAGCCCACACACTCAGCTCTTAACCCCAGTGTGCAGGAAGGGTCAAAACGTGTTTTTCAGCAGAAATAAACATGTTTCTGCAAGTTTGGTCAACCCCATGTAAGTTATGGGGCAGTAACAGAACACTTTTCAAAACGTGTTTTTCAGCCCGAAATAAACGCGTTTTTTCAGACAACTGAATCCCCATGCAACAGCAAGGCTCAGAAGAGCCCACACACTCAGCTCTTAACCCCAGTGTGCAGAAAGAGTCAAAACGTGTTTTTCAGCAGAAATAAACATGTTTCTGCAAGTTTGGTCAACCCCATGTAAGTTATGGGGCAGTAACAGAACACTTTTCAAAACGTGTTTTTCAGCCCGAAATAAACGCGTTTTTTCAGACAACTGAATCACCATGTAACAGCAAGGCTCAGAGGAGCCCACACACTCAGCTCTTAACCCCAGTGTGCAGAAAGAGTCAAATCGTGTTTTTCAGCAGAAATAAACATGTTTCTGCAAGTTTGGTCAACCCCATGTAAGTTATGGGGCAGTAACAGAACACTTTTCAAAACGTGTTTTTCAGCCCGAAATAAACGCGTTTTTTCAGACAACTGAATCCCCATGTAACAGCAAGGCTCAGAGGAGCCCACACACTCAGCTCTTAGCCCCAGTGTGCAGAAAGTGTCAAAACGTGTTTTTCAGCAGAAATAAACATGTTTCTGCAAGTTTGGTCAACCCCATGTAAGTTATGGGACTGTAACAGCACACTTTTCAAAACGTGTTTTTCAGCCCGAAATAAACGCGTTTTTTCAGACAACTGAATCCCCATGTAACAGCAAGGCTCAGAGGAGCCCACACACTCAGATCTTAACCCCAGTGTGCAGAAAGGGTCAAAACGTGTTTTTCAGCAGAAATAAACATGTTTCTGCAAGTTTGGTCAACCCCATGTAAGTTATGGGGCAGTAACAGAACACTTTTCAAAACGTGTTTTCCAGCCCGAAATAAACGCGTTTTTTCAGACAACTGAATCCCCATGCAACAGCAAGGCTCAGAAGAGCCCACACACTCAGCTCTTAACCCCAGTGTGCAGAAAGAGTCAAAACGTGTTTTTCAGCAGAAATAAACATGTTTCTGCAAGTTTGGTCAACCCCATGTAAGTTATGGGGCAGTAACAGAGCACTTTTCAAAACGTGTTTTTCAGCCCGAAATAAACGCGTTTTTTCAGACAACTGAATCACCATGTAACAGCAAGGCTCAGAGGAGCCCACACACTCAGCTCTTAACCCCAGTGTGCAGGAAGGGTCAAAACGTGTTTTTCAGCAGAAATAAACATGTTTCTGCAAGTTTGGTCAACCCCATGTAAGTTATGGGGCAGTAACAGAACACTTTTCAAAACGTGTTTTTCAGCCCGAAATAAACGCGTTTTTTCAGACAACTGAATCAACATGTAACAGCAAGGCTCAGAGGAGCCCACACACTCAGCTCTTAACCCCAGTGTGCAGGAAGGGTCAAAACGTGTTTTTCAGCAGAAATAAACATGTTTCTGCAAGTTTGGTCAACCCCATGTAAGTTATGGGGCAGTAACAGAACACTTTTCAAAACGTGTTTTTCAGCCCGAAATAAACGCGTTTTTTCAGACAACTGAATCCCCATGCAACAGCAAGGCTCAGAAGAGCCCACACACTCAGCTCTTAACCCCAGTGTGCAGGAAGGGTCAAAACGTGTTTTTCAGCAGAAATAAACATGTTTCTGCAAGTTTGGTCAACCCCATGTAAGTTATGGGGCAGTAACAGAACACTTTTCAAAACGTGTTTTTCAGCCCGAAATAAACGCGTTTTTTCAGACAACTGAATCCCCATGCAACAGCAAGGCTCAGAAGAGCCCACACACTCAGCTCTTAACCCCAGTGTGCAGAAAGAGTCAAAACGTGTTTTTCAGCAGAAATAAACATGTTTCTGCAAGTTTGGTCAACCCCATGTAAGTTATGGGCCAGTAACAGAACACTTTTCAAAACGTGTTTTTCAGCCCGAAATAAACGCGTTTTTTCAGACAACTGAATCCCCATGCAACAGCAAGGCTCAGAAAAGCCCACACACTCAGCTCTTAACCCCAGTGTGCAGAAAGAGTCAAAACGTGTTTTTCAGCAGAAATAAACATGTTTCTGCAAGTTTGGTCAACCCCATGTAAGTTATGGGGCAGTAACAGAACACTTTTCAAAACGTGTTTTTCAGCCCGAAATAAACGCGTTTTTTCAGACAACTGAATCACCATGTAACAGCAAGGCTCAGAGGAGCCCACACACTCAGCTCTTAACCCCAGTGTGCAGAAAGAGTCAAAACGTGTTTTTCAGCAGAAATAAACATGTTTCTGCAAGTTTGGTCAACCCCATGTAAGTTATGGGGCAGTAACAGCACACTTTTCAAAACGTGTTTTTCAGCCCGAAATAAACGCGTTTTTTCAGACAACTGAATCCCCATGTAACAGCAAGGCTCAGAGGAGCCCACACACTCAGATCTTAACCCCAGTGTGCAGAAAGGGTCAAAACGTGTTTTTCAGCAGAAATAAACATGTTTCTGCAAGTTTGGTCAACCCCATGTAAGTTATGGGACAGTAACAGCACACTTTTCAAAACGTGTTTTTCAGCCCGAAATAAACGCGTTTTTTCAGACAACTGAATCCCCATGCAACAGCAAGGCTCAGAAGAGCCCACACACTCAGCTCTTAACCCCAGTGTGCAGAAAGAGTCAAAACGTGTTTTTCAGCAGAAATAAACATGTTTCTGCAAGTTTGGTCAACCCCATGTAAGTTATGGGGCAGTAACAGAACACTTTTCAAAACGTGTTTTTCAGCCCGAAATAAACGCGTTTTTTCAGACAACTGAATCCCAATGTAACAGCAAGGCTCAGAGGAGCCCACACACTCAGATCTTAACCCCAGTGTGCAGAAAGGGTCAAAACGTATTTTTCAGCAGAAATAAACATGTTTCTGCAAGTTTGGTCAACCCCATGTAAGTTATGGGGCAGTAACAGAACACTTTTCAAAACGTGTTTTTCAGCCCGAAATAAACGCGTTTTTTCAGACAACTGAATCCCCATGCAACAGCAAGGCTCAGAAGAGCCCACACACTCAGCTCTTAACCCCAGTGTGCAGAAAGAGTCAAAACGTGTTTTTCAGCAGAAATAAACATGTTTCTGCAATTTTGGTCAACCCCATGTAAGTTATGGGGCAGTAACAGCACACTTTTCAAAACGTGTTTTTCAGCCCGAAATAAACGCGTTTTTTCAGACAACTGAATCCCCATGTAACAGCAAGGCTCAGAGGAGCCCACACACTCAGATCTTAACCCCAGTGTGCAGAAAGGGTCAAAACGTGTTTTTCAGCAGAAATAAATATGTTTCTGCAAGTTTGGTCAACCCCATGTAAGTTATGGGGCAGTAACAGAACACTTTTCAAAACGTGTTTTTCAGCCCGAAATAAACGCGTTTTTTCAGACAACTGAATCACCATGTAACAGCAAGGCTCAGAGGAGCCCACACACTCAGCTCTTAACCCCAGTGTGCAGGAAGGGTCAAAACGTGTTTTTCAGCAGAAATAAACATGTTTCTGCAAGTTTGGTCAACCCCATGTAAGTTATGGGGCAGTAACAGAACACTTTTCAAAACGTGTTTTTCAGCCCGAAATAAACGCGTTTTTTCAGACAACTGAATCCCCATGCAACAGCAAGGCTCAGAAGAGCCCACACACTCAGCTCTTAACCCCAGTGTGCAGGAAGGGTCAAAACGTGTTTTTCAGCAGAAATAAACATGTTTCTGCAAGTTTGGTCAACCCCATGTAAGTTATGGGGCAGTAACAGAACACTTTTCAAAACGTGTTTTTCAGCCCGAAATAAACGCGTTTTTTCAGACAACTGAATCCCCATGCAACAGCAAGGCTCAGAAGAGCCCACACACTCAGCTCTTAACCCCAGTGTGCAGAAAGAGTCAAAACGTGTTTTTCAGCAGAAATAAACATGTTTCTGCAAGTTTGGTCAACCCCATGTAAGTTATGGGCCAGTAACAGAACACTTTTCAAAACGTGTTTTTCAGCCCGAAATAAACGCGTTTTTTCAGACAACTGAATCCCCATGCAACAGCAAGGCTCAGAAGAGCCCACACACTCAGCTCTTAACCCCAGTGTGCAGGAAGGGTCAAAACGTGTTTTTCAGCAGAAATAAACATGTTTCTGCAAGTTTGGTCAACCCCATGTAAGTTATGGGGCAGTAACAGAACACTTTTCAAAACGTGTTTTTCAGCCCGAAATAAACGCGTTTTTTCAGACAACTGAATCCCCATGCAACAGCAAGGCTCAGAAGAGCCCACACACTCAGCTCTTAACCCCAGTGTGCAGGAAGGGTCAAAACGTGTTTTTCAGCAGAAATAAACATGTTTCTGCAAGTTTGGTCAACCCCATGTAAGTTATGGGGCAGTAACAGAACACTTTTCAAAACGTGTTTTTCAGCCCGAAATAAACGCGTTTTTTCAGACAACTGAATCCCCATGCAACAGCAAGGCTCAGAAGAGCCCACACACTCAGCTCTTAACCCCAGTGTGCAGAAAGAGTCAAAACGTGTTTTTCAGCAGAAATAAACATGTTTCTGCAAGTTTGGTCAACCCCATGTAAGTTATGGGCCAGTAACAGAACACTTTTCAAAACGTGTTTTTCAGCCCTAAATAAACGCGTTTTTTCAGACAACTGAATCCCCATGCAACAGCAAGGCTCAGAAGAGCCCACACACTCAGCTCTTAACCCCAGTGTGCAGAAAGAGTCAAAACGTGTTTTTCAGCAGAAATAAACATGTTTCTGCAAGTTTGGTCAACCCCATGTAAGTTATGGGGCAGTAACAGAACACTTTTCAAAACGTGTTTTTCAGCCCGAAATAAACGCGTTTTTTCAGACAACTGAATCACCATGTAACAGCAAGGCTCAGAGGAGCCCACACAATCAGCTCTTAACCCCAGTGTGCAGAAAGAGTCAAATCGTGTTTTTCAGCAGAAATAAACATGTTTCTGCAAGTTTGGTCAACCCCATGTAAGTTATGGGGCAGTAACAGAACACTTTTCAAAACGTGTTTTTCAGCCCGAAATAAACGCGTTTTTTCAGACAACTGAATCCCCATGTAACAGCAAGGCTCAGAGGAGCCCACACACTCAGCTCTTAGCCCCAGTGTGCAGAAAGTGTCAAAACGTGTTTTTCAGCAGAAATAAACATGTTTCTGCAAGTTTGGTCAACCCCATGTAAGTTATGGGACTGTAACAGCACACTTTTCAAAACGTGTTTTTCAGCCCGAAATAAACGCGTTTTTTCAGACAACTGAATCCCCATGTAACAGCAAGGCTCAGAGGAGCCCACACACTCAGATCTTAACCCCAGTGTGCAGAAAGGGTCAAAACGTGTTTTTCAGCAGAAATAAACATGTTTCTGCAAGTTTGGTCAACCCCATGTAAGTTATGGGGCAGTAACAGAACACTTTTCAAAACGTGTTTTTCAGCCCGAAATAAACGCGTTTTTTCAGACAACTGAATCCCCATGCAACAGCAAGGCTCAGAAGAGCCCACACACTCAGCTCTTAACCCCAGTGTGCAGAAAGAGTCAAAACGTGTTTTTCAGCAGAAATAAACATGTTTCTGCAAGTTTGGTCAACCCCATGTAAGTTATGGGGCAGTAACAGAGCACTTTTCAAAACGTGTTTTTCAGCCCGAAATAAACGCGTTTTTTCAGACAACTGAATCACCATGTAACAGCAAGGCTCAGAGGAGCCCACACACTCAGCTCTTAACCCCAGTGTGCAGGAAGGGTCAAAACGTGTTTTTCAGCAGAAATAAACATGTTTCTGCAAGTTTGGTCAACCCCATGTAAGTTATGGGGCAGTAACAGAACACTTTTCAAAACGTGTTTTTCAGCCCGAAATAAACGCGTTTTTTCAGACAACTGAATCAACATGTAACAGCAAGGCTCAGAGGAGCCCACACACTCAGCTCTTAACCCCAGTGTGCAGGAAGGGTCAAAACGTGTTTTTCAGCAGAAATAAACATGTTTCTGCAAGTTTGGTCAACCCCATGTAAGTTATGGGGCAGTAACAGAACACTTTTCAAAACGTGTTTTTCAGCCCGAAATAAACGCGTTTTTTCAGACAACTGAATCCCCATGCAACAGCAAGGCTCAGAAGAGCCCACACACTCAGCTCTTAACCCCAGTGTGCAGGAAGGGTCAAAACGTGTTTTTCAGCAGAAATAAACATGTTTCTGCAAGTTTGGTCAACCCCATGTAAGTTATGGGGCAGTAACAGAACACTTTTCAAAACGTGTTTTTCAGCCCGAAATAAACGCGTTTTTTCAGACAACTGAATCCCCATGCAACAGCAAGGCTCAGAAGAGCCCACACACTCAGCTCTTAACCCCAGTGTGCAGAAAGAGTCAAAACGTGTTTTTCAGCAGAAATAAACATGTTTCTGCAAGTTTGGTCAACCCCATGTAAGTTATGGGCCAGTAACAGAACACTTTTCAAAACGTGTTTTTCAGCCCGAAATAAACGCGTTTTTTCAGACAACTGAATCCCCATGCAACAGCAAGGCTCAGAAGAGCCCACACACTCAGCTCTTAACCCCAGTGTGCAGAAAGAGTCAAAACGTGTTTTTCAGCAGAAATAAACATGTTTCTGCAAGTTTGGTCAACCCCATGTAAGTTATGGGGCAGTAACAGAACACTTTTCAAAACGTGTTTTTCAGCCCGAAATAAACGCGTTTTTTCAGACAACTGAATCACCATGTAACAGCAAGGCTCAGAGGAGCCCACACACTCAGCTCTTAACCCCAGTGTGCAGAAAGAGTCAAAACGTGTTTTTCAGCAGAAATAAACATGTTTCTGCAATTTTGGTCAACCCCATGTAAGTTATGGGGCAGTAACAGCACACTTTTCAAAACGTGTTTTTCAGCCCGAAATAAACGCGTTTTTACAGACAACTGAATCCCCATGTAACAGCAAGGCTCAGAGGAGCCCACACACTCAGATCTTAACCCCAGTGTGCAGAAAGGGTCAAAACGTGTTTTTCAGCAGAAATAAACATGTTTCTGCAAGTTTGGTCAACCCCATGTAAGTTATGGGACAGTAACAGCACACTTTTCAAAACGTGTTTTTCAGCCCGAAATAAACGCGTTTTTTCAGACAACTGAATCCCCATGCAACAGCAAGGCTCAGAAGAGCCCACACACTCAGCTCTTAACCCCAGTGTGCAGAAAGAGTCAAAACGTGTTTTTCAGCAGAAATAAACATGTTTCTGCAAGTTTGGTCAACCCCATGTAAGTTATGGGGCAGTAACAGAACACTTTTCAAAACGTGTTTTTCAGCCCGAAATCAACGCGTTTTTTCAGACAACTGAATCCCCATGTAACAGCAAGGCTCAGAGGATCCCACACACTCAGATCTTAACCCCAGTGTGCAGAAAGTGTCAAAACGTGTTTTTCAGCAGAAATAAACATGTTTCTGCAAGTTTGGTTAACCCCATGTAAGTTATGGGACAGTAACAGCACACTTTTCAAAACGTGTTTTTCAGCCCGAAATAAACGCGTTTTTTTCAGACAACTGAATCCCCATGTAACAGCAAGGCTCAGAGGAGCCCACACACTCAGATCTTAACCCCAGTGTGCAGAAAGGGTCAAAACGTGTTTTTCAGCAGAAATAAACATGTTTCTGCAAGTTTGGTCAACCCCATGTAAGTTATGGGGCAGTAACAGAACACTTTTCAAAACGTGTTTTTCAGCCCGAAATAAACGCGTTTTTTCAGACAACTGAATCCCCATGCAACAGCAAGGCTCAGAAGAGCCCACACACTCAGCTCTTAACCCCAGTGTGCAGAAAGAGTCAAAACGTGTTTTTCAGCAGAAATAAACATGTTTCTGCAATTTTGGTCAACCCCATGTAAGTTATGGGGCAGTAACAGCACACTTTTCAAAACGTGTTTTTCAGCCCGAAATAAACGCGTTTTTTCAGACAACTGAATCCCCATGTAACAGCAAGGCTCAGAGGAGCCCACACACTCAGATCTTAACCCCAGTGTGCAGAAAGGGTCAAAACGTGTTTTTCAGCAGAAATAAATATGTTTCTGCAAGTTTGGTCAACCCCATGTAAGTTATGGGGCAGTAACAGAACACTTTTCAAAACGTGTTTTTCAGCCCGAAATAAACGCGTTTTTTCAGACAACTGAATCACCATGTAACAGCAAGGCTCAGAGGAGCCCACACACTCAGCTCTTAACCCCAGTGTGCAGGAAGGGTCAAAACGTGTTTTTCAGCAGAAATAAACATGTTTCTGCAAGTTTGGTCAACCCCATGTAAGTTATGGGGCAGTAACAGAACACTTTTCAAAACGTGTTTTTCAGCCCGAAATAAACGCGTTTTTTCAGACAACTGAATCCCCATGCAACAGCAAGGCTCAGAAGAGCCCACACACTCAGCTCTTAACCCCAGTGTGCAGGAAGGGTCAAAACGTGTTTTTCAGCAGAAATAAACATGTTTCTGCAAGTTTGGTCAACCCCATGTAAGTTATGGGGCAGTAACAGAACACTTTTCAAAACGTGTTTTTCAGCCCGAAATAAACGCGTTTTTTCAGACAACTGAATCCCCATGCAACAGCAAGGCTCAGAAGAGCCCACACACTCAGCTCTTAACCCCAGTGTGCAGAAAGAGTCAAAACGTGTTTTTCAGCAGAAATAAACATGTTTCTGCAAGTTTGGTCAACCCCATGTAAGTTATGGGCCAGTAACAGAACACTTTTCAAAACGTGTTTTTCAGCCCGAAATAAACGCGTTTTTTCAGACAACTGAATCCCCATGCAACAGCAAGGCTCAGAAGAGCCCACACACTCAGCTCTTAACCCCAGTGTGCAGAAAGAGTCAAAACGTGTTTTTCAGCAGAAATAAACATGTTTCTGCAAGTTTGGTCAACCCCATGTAAGTTATGGGGCAGTAACAGAACACTTTTCAAAACGTGTTTTTCAGCCCGAAATAAACGCGTTTTTTCAGACAACTGAATCACCATGTAACAGCAAGGCTCAGAGGAGCCCACACACTCAGCTCTTAACCCCAGTGTGCAGAAAGAGTCAAATCGTGTTTTTCAGCAGAAATAAACATGTTTCTGCAAGTTTGGTCAACCCCATGTAAGTTATGGGGCAGTAACAGAACACTTTTCAAAACGTGTTTTTCAGCCCGAAATAAACGCGTTTTTTCAGACAACTGAATCCCCATGTAACAGCAAGGCTCAGAGGAGCCCACACACTCAGCTCTTAGCCCCAGTGTGCAGAAAGTGTCAAAACGTGTTTTTCAGCAGAAATAAACATGTTTCTGCAAGTTTGGTCAACCCCATGTAAGTTATGGGACAGTAACAGCACACTTTTCAAAACGTGTTTTTCAGCCCGAAATAAACGCGTTTTTTCAGACAACTGAATCCCCATGTAACAGCAAGGCTCAGAGGAGCCCACACACTCAGATCTTAACCCCAGTGTGCAGAAAGGGTCAAAACGTGTTTTTCAGCAGAAATAAACATGTTTCTGCAAGTTTGGTCAACCCCATGTAAGTTATGGGGCAGTAACAGAACACTTTTCAAAACGTGTTTTTCAGCCCGAAATAAACGCGTTTTTTCAGACAACTGAATCCCCATGCAACAGCAAGGCTCAGAAGAGCCCACACACTCAGCTCTTAACCCCAGTGTGCAGAAAGAGTCAAAACGTGTTTTTCAGCAGAAATAAACATGTTTCTGCAAGTTTGGTCAACCCCATGTAAGTTATGGGGCAGTAACAGAACACTTTTCAAAACGTGTTTTTCAGCCCGAAATAAACGCGTTTTTTCAGACAACTGAATCCCAATGTAACAGCAAGGCTCAGAGGAGCCCACACACTCAGCTCTTAGCCCCAGTGTGCAGAAAGTGTCAAAACGTGTTTTTCAGCAGAAATAAACATGTTTCTGCAAGTTTGGTCAACCCCATGTAAGTTATGGGACAGTAACAGCACACTTTTCAAAACGTGTTTTTCAGCCCGAAATAAACGCGTTTTTTCAGACAACTGAATCCCCATGTAACAGTAAGGCTCAGAGGAGCCCACACACTCAGATCTTAACCCCAGTGTGCAGAAAGGGTCAAAACGTGTTTTTCAGCAGAAATAAACATGTTTCTGCAAGTTTGGTCAACCCCATGTAAGTTATGGGGCAGTAACAGAACACTTTTCAAAACGTGTTTTTCAGCCCGAAATAAACGCGTTTTTTCAGACAACTGAATCCCCATGTAACAGCAAGGCTCAGAGGAGCCCACACACTCAGCTCTTAACCCCAGTGTGCAGAAAGGGTCAAAACGTGTTTTTCAGCAGAAATAAACATGTTTCTGCAAGTTTGGTCAACCCCATGTAAGTTATGGGGCAGTAACAGAACACTTTTCAAAACGTGTTTTTCAGCCCGAAATAAACGCGTTTTTTCAGACAACTGAATCACCATGTAACAGCAAGGCTCAGAGGAGCCCACACACTCAGCTCTTAACCCCAGTGTGCAGGAAGGGTCAAAACGTGTTTTTCAGCAGAAATAAACATGTTTCTGCAAGTTTGGTCAACCCCATGTAAGTTATGGGGCAGTAACAGCACACTTTTCAAAACGTGTTTTTCAGCCCGAAATAAACGCGTTTTTTCAGACAACTGAATCCCCATGCAACAGCAAGGCTCAGAAGAGCCCACACACTCAGCTCTTAACCCCAGTGTGCAGAAAGAGTCAAAACGTGTTTTTCAGCAGAAATAAACATGTTTCTGCAAGTTTGGTCAACCCCATGTAAGTTATGGGGCAGTAACAGAACACTTTTCAAAACGTGTTTTTCAGCCCGAAATAAACGCGTTTTTTCAGACAACTGAATCCCAATGTAACAGCAAGGCTCAGAGGAGCCCACACACTCAGCTCTTAGCCCCAGTGTGCAGAAAGTGTCAAAACGTGTTTTTCAGCAGAAATAAACATGTTTCTGCAAGTTTGGTCAACCCCATGTAAGTTATGGGACAGTAACAGCACACTTTTCAAAACGTGTTTTTCAGCCCGAAATAAACGCGTTTTTTCAGACAACTGAATCCCCATGTAACAGCAAGGCTCAGAGGATCCCACACACTCAGATCTTAACCCCAGTGTGCAGAAAGGGTCAAAACGTGTTTTTCAGCAGAAATAAACATGTTTCTGCAAGTTTGGTCAACCCCATGTAAGTTATGGGGCAGTAACAGAACACTTTTCAAAACGTGTTTTTCAGCCCGAAATAAACGCGTTTTTTCAGACAACTGAATCCCCATGCAACAGCAAGGCTCAGAAGAGCCCACACACTCAGCTCTTAACCCCAGTGTGCAGAAAGAGTAAAAACGTGTTTTTCAGCAGAAATAAACATGTTTCTGCAAGTTTGGTCAACCCCATGTAAGTTATGGGACAGTAACAGCACACTTTTCAAAACGTGTTTTTCAGCCCGAAATAAACGCGTTTTTTCAGACAACTGAATCCCCATGTAACAGCAAGGCTCAGAGGAGCCCACACACTCAGATCTTAACCCCAGTGTGCAGAAAGGGTCAAAACGTGTTTTTCAGCAGAAATAAACATGTTTCTGCAAGTTTGGTCAACCCCATGTAAGTTATGGGGCAGTAACAGAACACTTTTCAAAACGTGTTTTTCAGCCCGAAATAAACGCGTTTTTTCAGACAACTGAATCCCCATGCAACAGCAAGGCTCAGAAGAGCCCACACACTCAGCTCTTAACCCCAGTGTGCAGAAAGAGTCAAAACGTGTTTTTCAGCAGAAATAAACATGTTTCTGCAAGTTTGGTCAACCCCATGTAAGTTATGGGGCAGTAACAGAACACTTTTCAAAACGTGTTTTTCAGCCCGAAATAAACGCGTTTTTTCAGACAACTGAATCCCAATGTAACAGCAAGGCTCAGAGGAGCCCACACACTCAGCTCTTAGCCCCAGTGTGCAGAAAGTGTCAAAACGTGTGTAGCGGTGAGGCTTAATAATAATGCAGAATTAAGTGTTTCTGAGCTTTCCCAAATTAGGCCTCATTTCTCTGTTCATCTCTGTGGTGCAGCCACAGAGAAACCATTCATGCAAGGTGATTTAAGGTCCAAGGACAGCTCCCAAAGGGGGATGCACTTAGCTAAGCCTGGCTATCATGATCAATGGTCACCCATTGGCGCCTATCTGTCTAGGGAGTGCGAGTTGGACATCTGGATTGCATTCCTAAGTGTCAGGACTAAGTGACTCATATCTCACCTTGATCAACCAATCAGGGACTGGTAGGGCCGAGTAACCCACGTGGGACTCTGATGCCCATGGAACTTTCAGCCAATCAATGAGCTGAAGTTCCTCCAGGTAAAAACAGGCAACACAGAGAGCCTGAGAGATTCAGAAAGGGAGATTCAGACAAGATTCAGATTCAGATTCAGATTCAACAAGATTCAGACAAGATTCAGAAGGAATTCAAAGGAGAATCCCAAGGGCAGGACATTCTCGCAGCGCGCCTCCTGACCATCCTGAGACTCAGCCCGGACAACCACGGAACGGCCAGTGTGTCCGAGTGCCAGAACTTTCCTTTGTTCTAAGAGTCTAGAGTGGAGGTTGCCAGAGAGTAACCAGCAGCAGGCCTCGTGAACAGGTCGGAACTGTGGACAGCTGAATCACTATTCAGAACTAGCTCTTCATCATAAACGAACTGGTCCTCTTCCTGACTTGCTGGGACCCACAGTCATCTTTTCTCCTGTGCACAAACTTTGCTAGTTAAAGCCAACACTAACTAGCCGGTCAGTGAGCATCAGCAGCGCACCGTCGCAAGCCGCACAGCACAGCCTGGCACCGAGCCAGAGAGCGCGGATTGGACAGCAACAGCCTGCAACTGTTTCTTTGTGCCCGCAGGAGATCTGAATCCCCAGAGATTGGATGAGTATTCAACTTCAATGCATTACAGCTCGAGAATTCAATTGTTATCCCAACCAGTTGATATAAATTTAATTCCTAAGAGTTATGTACTTGTTTCGAGTATCTAATGTAGAAGTTATAACCAAGTTCATTTATGAAACGGTCTTAATGAATGATATACTGAACGTATGTCCTCTTGATATATGTAACACTTCGTAACTGATTGAATATATATATCTTTTGTATTCTGATAACCCTCTCGATAAGATCTGTTAGTTTAAGGCATATTCTATGTATTAATAAATGTATCCTCGTGTATTAGTACCTGTGTGAGTGCGTTGTTTAAGTTATGTCGCATGGTTGGATTCTAAAGCCACCAAAAGAATCAACTTTGTGATTTACTGCTACAATTAAAAATTGTCTCAGTAAATGCCCAAACCCTACAGAACTGGTGCCTTCAGAGAGCCACTATGATTACATATTTGGCGTCCCTGAAACGGCTATGAATCACTACATTTATTTGGCGTCCCTGGGTGGGCGTGGCAAGACTGAAATGAGTCAACCAAGCGGAATAATTCAATATAAAACGCCGCGGGTTTCATACACGACAATACAGTGTGCTGAAAGCCGAAAGGAAAAAAGTTCCCCTTGCTCTTTAAGCAGTGCTTGATTGTTTTGTGATCTTTTGCAATCTACCGGGTTGATTGCATACTTGATCTTGTGGTTTTCTGTGGTAAAACTGTGATTTCGTACTTAAAAGTAATACTCTTTAAGTTTAACGATGGTTGCTAAAAGGTCTGAGTTCGAGTCGCTATTAAGCACTCTCTCTAGCAGCGACAGGTCTGACCACGATCTCTTCCATATCTCCGTCAGCGGAGAAGCTAGAAGGATAAATCTCCATTCTCTGAGAGAGCTAGCGAAGGACATAGAGAGATTTGACCCGGCAGTGTCAGAGAATAATATCGAGAGTTATATTCAGGACCTCAGGTATAACCTGCAGTACCTGCCAAACGCCACAGAACAGGAGAAAGTGTTTCTGGTCAGGAAAACTACCAGCAGAGCTGTACATGAGTGGATGGCTAGGCAGATGAAAGAAGTCTGTAATGACTTTGAGCAGCTATGTCAAGCACTTATCGAAGAATACAGTGCGTTTATTGACCCGACTGCTGCGATAGCCGCCGCTCTTAACATTAAGCACGAGAGAGCAGAGTCCCCTCGCGAATATTACGAGAGACTTAGACGAACTTATTTTGCAGGGCGAAATGATGAGGGTTGCGAAGAGAACACACATTTCAAGGGTTTATTCATTGCGAATCTCCACCCGTCAGTCAGAAAGATGATCTTAATGCATACAGATGCACAGACCATGAAAATGACTGATATTAAGAGATTCGTGCAGAAAGCCTGGGAGTATGATGTCCAAAGTCGCTCTGAGCAAAAAGTTGCTAAAGCGACTGCGTTCGCCGTCAGAGCCAGCAGGGTTAATTCCCCCCTGCTCGAAGGAGCACAGGCTCCTGAGCTGGCTAAGCCCCGTTCCAAAGCACTCACACAGGACCGCACCCAGCGTCCTAAGTGCCATGAGAACACCGGGGGAGGGAAAGGGCTAGAAAAGGCTGAACAAAAGGATTCAGTAGCCGCCCGCCTGGCCAGGCTGGAACAAGCTTTATTAGGACAGGGACAACCGCTCCCCAAGGCTGCCGGAAGCGTGAATGAGCTGATACTCTCCACTGGAGGAGGCGGAGACCCGCCCCCTCTCCCTCCCTCAGTCTATCTGATTGAGCGGAAGGGTTCCTGCCAGGATAAGGTCAGCCACTCCCAAGTGAGTGCTGACTCCACCCCTGAAGTCACAGAGCAGGCAGTAAAACGCAGAGGAAAAGCAAGAAGCTTTTACTTCAAGGCTGCCATGGGAGATGTCTTACCCAGTGAGACACTGATTGACACTGAGGTTGAAAGGTGTTTGAAGTCACACGGCAAGCTCAAACGGGTAGAAAAAGAAAAGGGCATGCGACTCAGAGAGGAACCTTTGGTGAATCACCAGAAAGGCAAGGTGTGGAAACAGGTCAAGGCTCCTAAGCCTTCTGTACAGAAGGAAAGGGGGGCCAAGAGGCAGACTGTGCTCACACAGTGCCCACCGAACACAGAAGCCTATGCGGAGATTCCTTCTGTTCCCTCTGGACAAGAAATAAAAATATTTCCTTGTTCCCCAGATATACAGGGAAGTCCTGTCCCGGCTGAGGTCCCAACAGCCTCCCTGCCACAGGAGCGCTGCTCCGAGCAGCCGCCTGATCCACCAGGTAAAGCACACACCTTTTACATCCCTAAAGAGGAGCAGATCTCCCCACCTGGCGATGAAAAGGAGCTTTCCCTGTACACCCTGGCACCCAAGAGGGGTCAGGACCACCACCCTGCAGTGGTGGAAGGGATCCAGATGGCAGGAGAGCAGGTTGGTGATGTAGCCCTCACCCTTAGCCCTGACAGGTCCTCTATTAGTGAGGATCTGCTTGAGCAGCTGTCACAGGGCCACCGCCAGGTGCCCCTAGTGCAACATTCACAGGTTAGACAGGAGGTCCAGCTGGACGCTGAGACTACTGCGCTGTGGACACACCTGATCCCAGATGCCGATTCCCTCTGCTTTGACCCAGGGAACCTGCAGTCAGGTAACATTATTTCTCACGACTACCAGGTAGTGAGTGAGACTGACCTGATTGTTCCTGCCTCAACGGCAGGGTTTCCAACACACCCAGTCCCCCAGAAGGGACAGGGAATGAAAGCCGAGCCGGTTTTCTTACAGCCACCAGCTCAGTCTGTCAGTCTGAGTCTGACCAACAGTGGTTCAGCCAGACTGGAGCTGGATGGTCAAGTCACCCGCCTGCCAGTGCAGGACATCGCAAAGAGAGGTGTCAGAATCCCCGCCTGCACTGACATGGGCCTGGTGAGTGATAGTAAGTTCAAAGACAGTGAACTAGCTATCTCACTGCTGGGGCAGCTCCCTGAAGCCCTAGCGAGGGAAGGGGGGAGCGAGCAGGTGTCCTACACCTACCCCCAGCGAACGATTGTAAACATGCCGATAGAGGGATTCCTCAATCAGGAAGTGTGCAGGGTGGAACTGAACAGTGAGAATGGGTTACCAATCCCAGATCACTCAGGTGCTCCAGATGACCACTCAGCCGAGGGTCAGGCATGCTCCACCGCTGCACCACTCCCTGCAGGGTTCCTAGAGCACAGGCATGAACAAATCGAAAAAGCAGATGCCCTGGAAACGGAGGAGCAGCATCAGCCGCTGCGTCAGATCTCCCCAGATTTTCAGGATGTTGGTGCCCAAGATGCCACAGGGCATACTGAGAAAGACACCATGTACACGCTGCGCCAGCTTAGAAAGGCAACAGTCACTCAGAAGGAGATGACTGGGATCAGCCACCCGAAAAGACTTTTGGGAGGACTGATTGCTGCCACCACTGTTGTGCATTTGCTATTTCTGGTAGGTTTGTGTGCTACTGGCACTCTCACCCTGACTGCCCCAAGAAGGCAGGGGTCAGAGATGCCAGAGGGTAGTGACAGACTGTATCGACAGCAGCAAAAGTTGGAAAGCTTAGGGAAAACCCTACAGGCAATTTCCTATGCAACAGGGTTAAATCTTATTCCCCAACCAGTGGACATGATTGTTGGTGTTATACAGTGGGTTTATGCTTGTGTGCAACAGGCCAGAATGTTGACACAAGACCTGTTAAGGGAGTTTAGTGCCACTGTAGCCAGTCTAACCACGGCACAAATTCCAACCCACTTGATTCCACTCTTCTCAGTAGAGGAGCATGTGACTTTAACCTCATCGTTCATAGCTCACCCAGAAGGCAATCCAAGATTGAATTTGGTTCCAAATCTTGAGATGGGTATGGCTACCAAAGCTATCCATTGGCTGTGTCTAAACAATTCACCAATGAAGGGTGTAAAGCTACAAATGGGCAGAGGGAGGTTAATGAACCCCATGAAGAGCAGGTGGGAAGTAAATGGCTGGTCAGCACACCACATTTAACTGACACTATGACTTGTGACGGGCAAGATACAGCTACCACAATGCAGCTACCTAATCAAACAGTTTTCCTGTAAGTTCCCGAGGAGGCCATAGTACAGCATGGTAACTTAACACTGTACGGTCTGGAACCAGACAATATAAGACCAAACTTGAGGTCATGGATGCCTTCAGGTGCCACACTAAGGAATTGGATAGAAATCCAAGAAACAGTAAGCCCTGAAGAGGTACAGGTAGTTAGTTTGCTTTAATGGAACAAACCTCCAAATCACCCTAGCAGATACCCAACACAGGTGTTGTGGTTTATCGGGGGGCTGGGAACAGGAACTGTTGTTATTGTAACACTACTGCCGGGAAGCTGGATCATGACTGACAGTGTACTCTGAATGCTGTACTCTCACATCAAGATGTACTCTGGGTAGCACGAATGAGTCAAAGGTAGCATGTCAAAAGAAAGGAAGTGACTTCTCCCCAAATATCTACCACAGAGGTATCAGATATTGACAGTGAACTTCCTGATGTGTAATTCCTAGACTGAGATAATGTCTCCTACCGTGTTTATACATACTCCAGATGTTATTCATCCTGTTTGTATCCAATGCTGGTTCCGGTATGAATTCTCGAGGAGTAATGTAGACATTTAAGGTTAATGTTCTAATGGCAAGGGACATCACTTAACTCTGTTTTGTTTTGAAGGCAACAATGCCTCGGGACCTCGTGGCCTTCAAAAAGGGGGGATATGTAGCGGTGAGGCTTAATAATAATGCAGAATTAAGTGTTTCTGAGCTTTCCCAAATTAGGCCTCATTTCTCTGTTCATCTCTGTGGTGCAGCCACAGAGAAACCATTCATGCAAGGTGATTTAAGGTCCAAGGACAGCTCCCAAAGGGGGATGCACTTAGCTAAGCCTGGCTATCATGATCAATGGTCACCCATTGGCGCCTATCTGTCTAGGGAGTGCGAGTTGGACATCTGGATTGCATTCCTAAGTGTCAGGACTAAGTGACTCATATCTCACCTTGATCAACCAATCAGGGACTGGTAGGGCCGAGTAACCCACGTGGGACTCTGATGCCCATGGAACTTTCAGCCAATCAATGAGCTGAAGTTCCTCCAGGTAAAAACAGGCAACACAGAGAGCCTGAGAGATTCAGAAAGGGAGATTCAGACAAGATTCAGATTCAGATTCAGATTCAACAAGATTCAGACAAGATTCAGAAGGAATTCAAAGGAGAATCCCAAGGGCAGGACATTCTCGCAGCGCGCCTCCTGACCATCCTGAGACTCAGCCCGGACAACCACGGAACGGCCAGTGTGTCCGAGTGCCAGAACTTTCCTTTGTTCTAAGAGTCTAGAGTGGAGGTTGCCAGAGAGTAACCAGCAGCAGGCCTCGTGAACAGGTCGGAACTGTGGACAGCTGAATCACTATTCAGAACTAGCTCTTCATCATAAACGAACTGGTCCTCTTCCTGACTTGCTGGGACCCACAGTCATCTTTTCTCCTGTGCACAAACTTTGCTAGTTAAAGCCAACACTAACTAGCCGGTCAGTGAGCATCAGCAGCGCACCGTCGCAAGCCGCACAGCACAGCCTGGCACCGAGCCAGAGAGCGCGGATTGGACAGCAACAGCCTGCAACTGTTTCTTTGTGCCCGCAGGAGATCTGAATCCCCAGAGATTGGATGAGTATTCAACTTCAATGCATTACAGCTCGAGAATTCAATTGTTATCCCAACCAGTTGATATAAATTTAATTCCTAAGAGTTATGTACTTGTTTCGAGTATCTAATGTAGAAGTTATAACCAAGTTCATTTATGAAACGGTCTTAATGAATGATATACTGAACGTATGTCCTCTTGATATATGTAACACTTCGTAACTGATTGAATATATATATCTTTTGTATTCTGATAACCCTCTCGATAAGATCTGTTAGTTTAAGGCATATTCTATGTATTAATAAATGTATCCTCGTGTATTAGTACCTGTGTGAGTGCGTTGTTTAAGTTATGTCGCATGGTTGGATTCTAAAGCCACCAAAAGAATCAACTTTGTGATTTACTGCTACAATTAAAAATTGTCTCAGTAAATGCCCAAACCCTACAGAACTGGTGCCTTCAGAGAGCCACTATGATTACATATTTGGCGTCCCTGAAACGGCTATGAATCACTACACGTGTTTTTCAGCAGAAATAAACATGTTTCTGCAAGTTTGGTCAACCCCATGTAAGTTATGGGACAGTAACAGCACACTTTTCAAAACGTGTTTTTCAGCCCGAAATAAACGCGTTTTTTCAGACAACTGAATCCCCATGTAACAGTAAGGCTCAGAGGAGCCCACACACTCAGATCTTAACCCCAGTGTGCAGAAAGGGTCAAAACGTGTTTTTCAGCAGAAATAAACATGTTTCTGCAAGTTTGGTCAACCCCATGTAAGTTATGGGGCAGTAACAGAACACTTTTCAAAACGTGTTTTTCAGCCCGAAATAAACGCGTTTTTTCAGACAACTGAATCCCCATGTAACAGCAAGGCTCAGAGGAGCCCACACACTCAGCTCTTAACCCCAGTGTGCAGAAAGGGTCAAAACGTGTTTTTCAGCAGAAATAAACATGTTTCTGCAAGTTTGGTCAACCCCATGTAAGTTATGGGGCAGTAACAGAACACTTTTCAAAACGTGTTTTTCAGCCCGAAATAAACGCGTTTTTTCAGACAACTGAATCACCATGTAACAGCAAGGCTCAGAGGAGCCCACACACTCAGCTCTTAACCCCAGTGTGCAGGAAGGGTCAAAACGTGTTTTTCAGCAGAAATAAACATGTTTCTGCAAGTTTGGTCAACCCCATGTAAGTTATGGGGCAGTAACAGCACACTTTTCAAAACGTGTTTTTCAGCCCGAAATAAACGCGTTTTTTCAGACAACTGAATCCCCATGCAACAGCAAGGCTCAGAAGAGCCCACACACTCAGCTCTTAACCCCAGTGTGCAGAAAGAGTCAAAACGTGTTTTTCAGCAGAAATAAACATGTTTCTGCAAGTTTGGTCAACCCCATGTAAGTTATGGGGCAGTAACAGAACACTTTTCAAAACGTGTTTTTCAGCCCGAAATAAACGCGTTTTTTCAGACAACTGAATCCCAATGTAACAGCAAGGCTCAGAGGAGCCCACACACTCAGCTCTTAGCCCCAGTGTGCAGAAAGTGTCAAAACGTGTTTTTCAGCAGAAATAAACATGTTTCTGCAAGTTTGGTCAACCCCATGTAAGTTATGGGGCAGTAACAGAACACTTTTCAAAACGTGTTTTTCAGCCCGAAATAAACGCGTTTTTTCAGACAACTGAATCCCCATGCAACAGCAAGGCTCAGAAGAGCCCACACACTCAGCTCTTAACCCCAGTGTGCAGAAAGAGTCAAAACGTGTTTTTCAGCAGAAATAAACATGTTTCTGCAAGTTTGGTCAACCCCATGTAAGTTATGGGCCAGTAACAGAACACTTTTCAAAACGTGTTTTTCAGCCCGAAATAAACGCGTTTTTTCAGACAACTGAATCCCCATGCAACAGCAAGGCTCAGAAGAGCCCACACACTCAGCTCTTAACCCCAGTGTGCAGAAAGAGTCAAAACGTGTTTTTCAGCAGAAATAAACATGTTTCTGCAAGTTTGGTCAACCCCATGTAAGTTATGGGGCAGTAACAGAACACTTTTCAAAACGTGTTTTTCAGCCCGAAATAAACGCGTTTTTTCAGACAACTGAATCACCATGTAACAGCAAGGCTCAGAGGAGCCCACACACTCAGCTCTTAACCCCAGTGTGCAGAAAGAGTCAAAACGTGTTTTTCAGCAGAAATAAACATGTTTCTGCAAGTTTGGTCAACCCCATGTAAGTTATGGGGCAGTAACAGCACACTTTTCAAAACGTGTTTTTCAGCCCGAAATAAACGCGTTTTTTCAGACAACTGAATCCCCATGTAACAGCAAGGCTCAGAGGAGCCCACACACTCAGATCTTAACCCCAGTGTGCAGAAAGAGTCAAAACGTGTTTTTCAGCAGAAATAAACATGTTTCTGCAAGTTTGGTCAACCCCATGTAAGTTATGGGGCAGTAACAGCACACTTTTCAAAACGTGTTTTTCAGCCCGAAATAAACGCGTTTTTTCAGACAACTGAATCCCCATGTAACAGCAAGGCTCAGAGGAGCCCACACACTCAGATCTTAACCCCAGTGTGCAGAAAGGGTCAAAACGTGTTTTTCAGCAGAAATAAACATGTTTCTGCAAGTTTGGTCAACCCCATGTAAGTTATGGGGCAGTAACAGAACACTTTTCAAAACGTGTTTTTCAGCCCGAAATAAACGCGTTTTTTCAGACAACTGAATCCCCATGTAACAGCAAGGCTCAGAGGAGCCCACACACTCAGCTCTTAACCCCAGTGTGCAGAAAGGGTCAAAACGTGTTTTTCAGCAGAAATAAACATGTTTCTGCAAGTTTGGTCAACCCCATGTAAGTTATGGGGCAGTAACAGAACACTTTTCAAAACGTGTTTTTCAGCCCGAAATAAACGCGTTTTTTCAGACAACTGAATCCCCATGTAACAGCAAGGCTCAGAGGAGCCCACACACTCAGCTCTTAACCCCAGTGTGCAGAAAGGGTCAAAACGTGTTTTTCAGCAGAAATAAACATGTTTCTGCAAGTTTGTTCAACCCCATGTAAGTTATGGGGCAGTAACAGAACACTTTTCAAAACGTGTTTTTCAGCCCGAAAAAAACGCGTTTTTTCAGACAACTGAATCCCCATGTAACAGCAAGGCTCAGAGGAGCCCACACACTCAGCTCTTAACCCCAGTGTGCAGAAAGGGTCAAAACGTGTTTTTCAGCAGAAATAAACATGTTTCTGCAAGTTTGGTCAACCCCATGTAAGTTATGGGGCAGTAACAGAACACTTTTCAAAACGTGTTTTTCAGCCCGAAATAAACGCGTTTTTTCAGACAACTGAATCACCATGTAACAGCAAGGCTCAGAGGAGCCCACACACTCAGCTCTTAACCCCAGTGTGCAGGAAGGGTCAAAACGTGTTTTTCAGCAGAAATAAACATGTTTCTGCAAGTTTGGTCAACCCCATGTAAGTTATGGGGCAGTAACAGAACACTTTTCAAAACGTGTTTTTCAGCCCGAAATAAACGCGTTTTTTCAGACAACTGAATCCCAATGTAACAGCAAGGCTCAAAGGAGCCCACACACTCAGCTCTTAGCCCCAGTGTGCAGAAAGTGTCAAAACGTGTTTTTCAGCAGAAATAAACATGTTTCTGCAAGTTTGGTCAACCCCATGTAAGTTATGGGACAGTAACAGCACACTTTTCAAAACGTGTTTTTCAGCCCGAAATAAACGCGTTTTTTCAGACAACTGAATCCCCATGTAACAGCAAGGCTCAGAGGATCCCACACACTCAGATCTTAACCCCAGTGTGCAGAAAGGGTCAAAACGTGTTTTTCAGCAGAAATAAACATGTTTCTGCAAGTTTGGTCAACCCCATGTAAGTTATGGGACAGTAACAGCACACTTTTCAAAACGTGTTTTTCAGCCCGAAATAAACGCGTTTTTTCAGACAACTGAATCCCCATGTAACAGCAAGACTCAGAGGAGCCCACACACTCAGATCTTAACCCCAGTGTGCAGAAAGGGTCAAAACGTGTTTTTCAGCAGAAATAAACATGTTTCTGCAAGTTTGGTCAACCCCATGTAAGTTATGGGGCAGTAACAGAACACTTTTCAAAACGTGTTTTTCAGCCCGAAATAAACGCGTTTTTTCAGACAACTGAATCCCCATGCAACAGCAAGGCTCAGAAGAGCCCACACACTCAGCTCTTAACCCCAGTGTGCAGAAAGAGTCAAAACGTGTTTTTCAGCAGAAATAAACATGTTTCTGCAATTTTGGTCAACCCCATGTAAGTTATGGGGCAGTAACAGAACACTTTTCAAAACGTGTTTTTCAGCCCGAAATAAACGCGTTTTTTCAGACAACTGAATCCCCATGTAACAGCAAGGTTCAGAAGAGCCCACACTCTCAGCTCTTAACCCCAGTGTGCAGGAAGGGTCAAAACGTGTTTTTCAGCAGAAATAAACATGTTTCTGCAAGTTTGGTCAACCCCATGTAAGTTATGGGGCAGTAACAGAACACTTTTCAAAACGTGTTTTTCAGCCCGAAATAAATGCGTTTTTTCATACAACTGAATCCCCATGCAACAGCAAGGCTCAGAAGAGCCCACACACTCAGCTCTTAACCCCAGTGTGCAGAAAGAGTCAAAACGTGTTTTTCAGCAGAAATAAACATGTTTCTGCAAGTTTGGTCAACCCCATGTAAGTTATGGGGCAGTAACAGAACACTTTTCAAAACGTGTTTTTCAGCCCGAAATAAACGCGTTTTTTCAGACAACTGAATCACCATGTAACAGCAAGGCTCAGAGGAGCCCACACACTCAGCTCTTAACCCCAGTGTGCAGAAAGAGTCAAAACGTGTTTTTCAGCGGAAATAAACATGTTTCTGCAAGTTTGGTCAACCCCATGTAAGTTATGGGGCAGTAACAGAACACTTTTCAAAACGTGTTTTTCAGCCCGAAATAAACGCGTTTTTTCAGACAACTGAATCCCCATGTAACAGCAAGGTTCAGAAGAGCCCACACTCTCAGCTCTTAACCCCAGTGTGCAGGAAGGGTCAAAACGTGTTTTTCAGCAGAAATAAACATGTTTCTGCAAGTTTGGTCAACCCCATGTAAGTTATGGGGCAGTAACAGAACACTTTTCAAAACGTGTTTTTCAGCCCGAAATAAACGCGTTTTTTCATACAACTGAATCCCCATGCAACAGCAAGGCTCAGAAGAGCCCACACACTCAGCTCTTAACCCCAGTGTGCAGAAAGAGTCAAAACGTGTTTTTCAGCAGAAATAAACATGTTTCTGCAAGTTTGGTCAACCCCATGTAAGTTATGGGGCAGTAACAGAACACTTTTCAAAACGTGTTTTTCAGCCCGAAATAAACGCGTTTTTTCAGACAACTGAATCACCATGTAACAGCAAGGCTCAGAGGAGCCCACACACTCAGCTCTTAACCCCAGTGTGCAGGAAGGGTCAAAACGTGTTTTTCAGCAGAAATAAACATGTTTCTGCAAGTTTGGTCAACCCCATGTAAGTTATGGGGCAGTAACAGCACACTTTTCAAAACGTGTTTTTCAGCCCGAAATAAACGCGTTTTTTCAGACAACTGAATCCCCATGCAACAGCAAGGCTCAGAAGAGCCCACACACTCAGCTCTTAACCCCAGTGTGCAGAAAGAGTCAAAACGTGTTTTTCAGCAGAAATAAACATGTTTCTGCAAGTTTGGTCAACCCCATGTAAGTTATGGGGCAGTAACAGAACACTTTTCAAAACGTGTTTTTCAGCCCGAAATAAACGCGTTTTTTCAGACAACTGAATCCCAATGTAACAGCAAGGCTCAGAGGAGCCCACACACTCAGCTCTTAGCCCCAGTGTGCAGAAAGTGTCAAAACGTGTTTTTCAGCAGAAATAAACATGTTTCTGCAAGTTTGGTCAACCCCATGTAAGTTATGGGGCAGTAACAGAACACTTTTCAAAACGTGTTTTTCAGCCCGAAATAAACGCGTTTTTTCAGACAACTGAATCCCCATGCAACAGCAAGGCTCAGAAGAGCCCACACACTCAGCTCTTAACCCCAGTGTGCAGAAAGAGTCAAAACGTGTTTTTCAGCAGAAATAAACATGTTTCTGCAAGTTTGGTCAACCCCATGTAAGTTATGGGCCAGTAACAGAACACTTTTCAAAACGTGTTTTTCAGCCCGAAATAAACGCGTTTTTTCAGACAACTGAATCCCCATGCAACAGCAAGGCTCAGAAGAGCCCACACACTCAGCTCTTAACCCCAGTGTGCAGAAAGAGTCAAAACGTGTTTTTCAGCAGAAATAAACATGTTTCTGCAAGTTTGGTCAACCCCATGTAAGTTATGGGGCAGTAACAGAACACTTTTCAAAACGTGTTTTTCAGCCCGAAATAAACGCGTTTTTTCAGACAACTGAATCACCATGTAACAGCAAGGCTCAGAGGAGCCCACACACTCAGCTCTTAACCCCAGTGTGCAGAAAGAGTCAAAACGTGTTTTTCAGCAGAAATAAACATGTTTCTGCAAGTTTGGTCAACCCCATGTAAGTTATGGGGCAGTAACAGCACACTTTTCAAAACGTGTTTTTCAGCCCGAAATAAACGCGTTTTTTCAGACAACTGAATCCCCATGTAACAGCAAGGCTCAGAGGAGCCCACACACTCAGATCTTAACCCCAGTGTGCAGAAAGAGTCAAAACGTGTTTTTCAGCAGAAATAAACATGTTTCTGCAAGTTTGGTCAACCCCATGTAAGTTATGGGGCAGTAACAGCACACTTTTCAAAACGTGTTTTTCAGCCCGAAATAAACGCGTTTTTTCAGACAACTGAATCCCCATGTAACAGCAAGGCTCAGAGGAGCCCACACACTCAGATCTTAACCCCAGTGTGCAGAAAGGGTCAAAACGTGTTTTTCAGCAGAAATAAACATGTTTCTGCAAGTTTGGTCAACCCCATGTAAGTTATGGGGCAGTAACAGAACACTTTTCAAAACGTGTTTTTCAGCCCGAAATAAACGCGTTTTTTCAGACAACTGAATCCCCATGTAACAGCAAGGCTCAGAGGAGCCCACACACTCAGCTCTTAACCCCAGTGTGCAGAAAGGGTCAAAACGTGTTTTTCAGCAGAAATAAACATGTTTCTGCAAGTTTGGTCAACCCCATGTAAGTTATGGGGCAGTAACAGAACACTTTTCAAAACGTGTTTTTCAGCCCGAAATAAACGCGTTTTTTCAGACAACTGAATCCCCATGTAACAGCAAGGCTCAGAGGAGCCCACACACTCAGCTCTTAACCCCAGTGTGCAGAAAGGGTCAAAACGTGTTTTTCAGCAGAAATAAACATGTTTCTGCAAGTTTGTTCAACCCCATGTAAGTTATGGGGCAGTAACAGAACACTTTTCAAAACGTGTTTTTCAGCCCGAAAAAAACGCGTTTTTTCAGACAACTGAATCCCCATGTAACAGCAAGGCTCAGAGGAGCCCACACACTCAGCTCTTAACCCCAGTGTGCAGAAAGGGTCAAAACGTGTTTTTCAGCAGAAATAAACATGTTTCTGCAAGTTTGGTCAACCCCATGTAAGTTATGGGGCAGTAACAGAACACTTTTCAAAACGTGTTTTTCAGCCCGAAATAAACGCGTTTTTTCAGACAACTGAATCACCATGTAACAGCAAGGCTCAGAGGAGCCCACACACTCAGCTCTTAACCCCAGTGTGCAGGAAGGGTCAAAACGTGTTTTTCAGCAGAAATAAACATGTTTCTGCAAGTTTGGTCAACCCCATGTAAGTTATGGGGCAGTAACAGAACACTTTTCAAAACGTGTTTTTCAGCCCGAAATAAACGCGTTTTTTCAGACAACTGAATCCCAATGTAACAGCAAGGCTCAAAGGAGCCCACACACTCAGCTCTTAGCCCCAGTGTGCAGAAAGTGTCAAAACGTGTTTTTCAGCAGAAATAAACATGTTTCTGCAAGTTTGGTCAACCCCATGTAAGTTATGGGACAGTAACAGCACACTTTTCAAAACGTGTTTTTCAGCCCGAAATAAACGCGTTTTTTCAGACAACTGAATCCCCATGTAACAGCAAGGCTCAGAGGATCCCACACACTCAGATCTTAACCCCAGTGTGCAGAAAGGGTCAAAACGTGTTTTTCAGCAGAAATAAACATGTTTCTGCAAGTTTGGTCAACCCCATGTAAGTTATGGGACAGTAACAGCACACTTTTCAAAACGTGTTTTTCAGCCCGAAATAAACGCGTTTTTTCAGACAACTGAATCCCCATGTAACAGCAAGACTCAGAGGAGCCCACACACTCAGATCTTAACCCCAGTGTGCAGAAAGGGTCAAAACGTGTTTTTCAGCAGAAATAAACATGTTTCTGCAAGTTTGGTCAACCCCATGTAAGTTATGGGGCAGTAACAGAACACTTTTCAAAACGTGTTTTTCAGCCCGAAATAAACGCGTTTTTTCAGACAACTGAATCCCCATGCAACAGCAAGGCTCAGAAGAGCCCACACACTCAGCTCTTAACCCCAGTGTGCAGAAAGAGTCAAAACGTGTTTTTCAGCAGAAATAAACATGTTTCTGCAATTTTGGTCAACCCCATGTAAGTTATGGGGCAGTAACAGAACACTTTTCAAAACGTGTTTTTCAGCCCGAAATAAACGCGTTTTTTCAGACAACTGAATCCCCATGTAACAGCAAGGTTCAGAAGAGCCCACACTCTCAGCTCTTAACCCCAGTGTGCAGGAAGGGTCAAAACGTGTTTTTCAGCAGAAATAAACATGTTTCTGCAAGTTTGGTCAACCCCATGTAAGTTATGGGGCAGTAACAGAACACTTTTCAAAACGTGTTTTTCAGCCCGAAATAAATGCGTTTTTTCATACAACTGAATCCCCATGCAACAGCAAGGCTCAGAAGAGCCCACACACTCAGCTCTTAACCCCAGTGTGCAGAAAGAGTCAAAACGTGTTTTTCAGCAGAAATAAACATGTTTCTGCAAGTTTGGTCAACCCCATGTAAGTTATGGGGCAGTAACAGAACACTTTTCAAAACGTGTTTTTCAGCCCGAAATAAACGCGTTTTTTCAGACAACTGAATCACCATGTAACAGCAAGGCTCAGAGGAGCCCACACACTCAGCTCTTAACCCCAGTGTGCAGAAAGAGTCAAAACGTGTTTTTCAGCGGAAATAAACATGTTTCTGCAAGTTTGGTCAACCCCATGTAAGTTATGGGGCAGTAACAGAACACTTTTCAAAACGTGTTTTTCAGCCCGAAATAAACGCGTTTTTTCAGACAACTGAATCCCCATGTAACAGCAAGGTTCAGAAGAGCCCACACTCTCAGCTCTTAACCCCAGTGTGCAGGAAGGGTCAAAACGTGTTTTTCAGCAGAAATAAACATGTTTCTGCAAGTTTGGTCAACCCCATGTAAGTTATGGGGCAGTAACAGAACACTTTTCAAAACGTGTTTTTCAGCCCGAAATAAACGCGTTTTTTCATACAACTGAATCCCCATGCAACAGCAAGGCTCAGAAGAGCCCACACACTCAGCTCTTAACCCCAGTGTGCAGAAAGAGTCAAAACGTGTTTTTCAGCAGAAATAAACATGTTTCTGCAAGTTTGGTCAACCCCATGTAAGTTATGGGGCAGTAACAGAACACTTTTCAAAACGTGTTTTTCAGCCCGAAATAAACGCGTTTTTTCAGACAACTGAATCCCCATGTAACAGCAAGGCTCAGAGGAGCCCACACACTCAGCTCTTAGCCCCAGTGTGCAGAAAGTGTCAAAACGTGTTTTTCAGCAGAAATAAACATGTTTCTGCAAGTTTGGTCAACCCCATGTAAGTTATGGGACAGTAACAGCACACTTTTCAAAACGTGTTTTTCAGCCCGAAATAAACGCGTTTTTTCAGACAACTGAATCCCCATGTAACAGCAAGGCTCAGAGGAGCCCACACACTCAGATCTTAACCCCAGTGTGCAGAAAGGGTCAAAACGTGTTTTTCAGCAGAAATAAACATGTTTCTGCAAGTTTGGTCAACCCCATGTAAGTTATGGGGCAGTAACAGAACACTTTTCAAAACGTGTTTTTCAGCCCGAAATAAACGCGTTTTTTCAGACAACTGAATCACCATGTAAAAGCAAGGCTCAGAGGAGCCCACACACTCAGCTCTTAACCCCAGTGTGCAGGAAGGGTCAAAACGTGTTTTTCAGCAGAAATAAACATGTTTCTGCAAGTTTGGTCAACCCCATGTAAGTTATGGGACAGTAACAGAACACTTTTCAAAACGTGTTTTTCAGCCCGAAATAAACGCGTTTTTTCAGACAACTGAATCCCCATGCAACAGCAAGGCTCAGAAGAGCCCACACACTCAGCTCTTAACCCCAGTGTGCAGAAAGAGTCAAAACGTGTTTTTCAGCAGAAATAAACATGTTTCTGCAATTTTGGTCAACCCCATGTAAGTTATGGGGCAGTAACAGCACACTTTTCAAAACGTGTTTTTCAGCCCGAAATAAACGCGTTTTTTCAGACAACTGAATCCCCATGTAACAGCAAGGCTCAGAGGAGCCCACACACTCAGATCTTAACCCCAGTGTGCAGAAAGGGTCAAAACGTGTTTTTCAGCAGAAATAAACATGTTTCTGCAAGTTTGGTCAACCCCATGTAAGTTATGGGACAGTAACAGCACACTTTTCAAAACGTGTTTTTCAGCCCGAAATAAACGCGTTTTTTCAGACAACTGAATCCCCATGCAACAGCAAGGCTCAGAAGAGCCCACACACTCAGCTCTTAACCCCAGTGTGCAGAAAGAGTCAAAACGTGTTTTTCAGCAGAAATAAACATGTTTCTGCAAGTTTGGTCAACCCCATGTAAGTTATGGGGCAGTAACAGAACACTTTTCAAAACGTGTTTTTCAGCCCGAAATAAACGCGTTTTTTCAGACAACTGAATCCCAATGTAACAGCAAGGCTCAGAGGAGCCCACACACTCAGCTCTTAGCCCCAGTGTGCAGAAAGTGTCAAAACGTGTTTTTCAGCAGAAATAAACATGTTTCTGCAAGTTTGGTCAACCCCATGTAAGTTATGGGACAGTAACAGCACACTTTTCAAAACGTGTTTTTCAGCCCGAAATAAACGCGTTTTTTCAGACAACTGAATCCCCATGTAACAGCAAGGCTCAGAGGAGCCCACACACTCAGATCTTAACCCCAGTGTGCAGAAAGGGTCAAAACGTGTTTTTCAGCAGAAATAAACATGTTTCTGCAAGTTTGGTCAACCCCATGTAAGTTATGGGGCAGTAACAGAACACTTTTCAAAACGTGTTTTTCAGCCCGAAATAAACGCGTTTTTTCAGACAACTGAATCCCCATGTAACAGCAAGGCTCAGAGGATCCCACACACTCAGATCTTAACCCCAGTGTGCAGAAAGGGTCAAAACGTGTTTTTCAGCAGAAATAAACATGTTTCTGCAAGTTTGGTCAACCCCATGTAAGTTATGGGGCAGTAACAGAACACTTTTCTAAACGTGTTTTTCAGCCCGAAATAAACGCGTTTTTTCAGACAACTGAATCCCCATGCAACAGCAAGGCTCAGAAGAGCCCACACACTCAGCTCTTAACCCCAGTGTGCAGAAAGAGTCAAAACGTGTTTTTCAGCAGAAATAAACATGTTTCTGCAATTTTGGTCAACCCCATGTAAGTTATGGGGCAGTAACAGCATACTTTTCAAAACGTGTTTTTCAGCCCGAAATAAACGCGTTTTTTCAGACAACTGAATCCCCATGTAACAGCAAGGCTCAGAGGAGCCCACACACTCAGATCTTAACCCCAGTGTGCAGAAAGGGTCAAAACGTGTTTTTCAGCAGAAATAAATATGTTTCTGCAAGTTTGGTCAACCCCATGTAAGTTATGGGGCAGTAACAGAACACTTTTCAAAACGTGTTTTTCAGCCCGAAATAAACGCGTTTTTTCAGACAACTGAATCACCATGTAACAGCAAGGCTCAGAGGAGCCCACACACTCAGCTCTTAACCCCAGTGTGCAGGAAGGGTCAAAACGTGTTTTTCAGCAGAAATAAACATGTTTCTGCAAGTTTGGTCAACCCCATGTAAGTTATGGGGCAGTAACAGAACACTTTTCAAAACGTGTTTTTCAGCCCGAAATAAACGCGTTTTTTCAGACAACTGAATCCCCATGCAACAGCAAGGCTCAGAAGAGCCCACACACTCAGCTCTTAACCCCAGTGTGCAGGAAGGGTCAAAACGTGTTTTTCAGCAGAAATAAACATGTTTCTGCAAGTTTGGTCAACCCCATGTAAGTTATGGGGCAGTAACAGAACACTTTTCAAAACGTGTTTTTCAGCCCGAAATAAACGCGTTTTTTCAGACAACTGAATCCCCATGCAACAGCAAGGCTCAGAAGAGCCCACACACTCAGCTCTTAACCCCAGTGTGCAGAAAGAGTCAAAACGTGTTTTTCAGCAGAAATAAACATGTTTCTGCAAGTTTGGTCAACCCCATGTAAGTTATGGGCCAGTAACAGAACACTTTTCAAAACGTGTTTTTCAGCCCGAAATAAATGCGTTTTTTCAGACAACTGAATCCCCATGCAACAGCAAGGCTCAGAAGAGCCCACACACTCAGCTCTTAACCCCAGTGTGCAGAAAGAGTCAAAACGTGTTTTTCAGCAGAAATAAACATGTTTCTGCAAGTTTGGTCAACCCCATGTAAGTTATGGGGCAGTAACAGAACACTTTTCAAAACGTGTTTTTCAGCCCGAAATAAACGCGTTTTTTCAGACAACTGAATCCCCATGCAACAGCAAGGCTCAGAAGAGCCCACACACTCAGCTCTTAACCCCAGTGTGCAGAAAGAGTCAAAACGTGTTTTTCAGCAGAAATAAACATGTTTCTGCAATTTTGGTCAACCCCATGTAAGTTATGGGGCAGTAACAGAACACTTTTCAAAACGTGTTTTTCAGCCCGAAATAAACGCGTTTTTTCAGACAACTGAATCACCATGTAACAGCAAGGCTCAGAGGAGCCCACACACTCAGCTCTTAACCCCAGTGTGCAGGAAGGGTCAAAACGTGTTTTTCAGCAGAAATAAACATGTTTCTGCAAGTTTGGTCAACCCCATGTAAGTTATGGGGCAGTAACAGAACACTTTTCAAAACGTGTTTTTCAGCCCGAAATAAACGCGTTTTTTCAGACAACTGAATCCCCATGCAACAGCAAGGCTCAGAAGAGCCCACACACTCAGCTCTTAACCCCAGTGTGCAGGAAGGGTCAAAACGTGTTTTTCAGCAGAAATAAACATGTTTCTGCAAGTTTGGTCAACCCCATGTAAGTTATGGGGCAGTAACAGAACACTTTTCAAAACGTGTTTTTCAGCCCGAAATAAACGCGTTTTTTCAGACAACTGAATCCCCATGCAACAGCAAGGCTCAGAAGAGCCCACACACTCAGCTCTTAACCCCAGTGTGCAGAAAGAGTCAAAACGTGTTTTTCAGCAGAAATAAACATGTTTCTGCAAGTTTGGTCAACCCCATGTAAGTTATGGGCCAGTAACAGAACACTTTTCAAAACGTGTTTTTCAGCCCGAAATAAATGCGTTTTTTCAGACAACTGAATCCCCATGCAACAGCAAGGCTCAGAAGAGCCCACACACTCAGCTCTTAACCCCAGTGTGCAGAAAGAGTCAAAACGTGTTTTTCAGCAGAAATAAACATGTTTCTGCAAGTTTGGTCAACCCCATGTAAGTTATGGGGCAGTAACAGAACACTTTTCAAAACGTGTTTTTCAGCCCGAAATAAACGCGTTTTTTCAGACAACTGAATCCCCATGCAACAGCAAGGCTCAGAAGAGCCCACACACTCAGCTCTTAACCCCAGTGTGCAGAAAGAGTCAAAACGTGTTTTTCAGCAGAAATAAACATGTTTCTGCAATTTTGGTCAACCCCATGTAAGTTATGGGGCAGTAACAGAACACTTTTCAAAACGTGTTTTTCAGCCCGAAATAAACGCGTTTTTTCAGACAACTGAATCACCATGTAACAGCAAGGCTCAGAGGAGCCCACACACTCAGCTCTTAACCCCAGTGTGCAGGAAGGGTCAAAACGTGTTTTTCAGCAGAAATAAACATGTTTCTGCAAGTTTGGTCAACCCCATGTAAGTTATGGGGCAGTAACAGAACACTTTTCAAAACGTGTTTTTCAGCCCGAAATAAACGCGTTTTTTCAGACAACTGAATCCCCATGCAACAGCAAGGCTCAGAAGAGCCCACACACTCAGCTCTTAACCCCAGTGTGCAGGAAGGGTCAAAACGTGTTTTTCAGCAGAAATAAACATGTTTCTGCAAGTTTGGTCAACCCCATGTAAGTTATGGGGCAGTAACAGAACACTTTTCAAAACGTGTTTTTCAGCCCGAAATAAACGCGTTTTTTCAGACAACTGAATCCCCATGCAACAGCAAGGCTCAGAAGAGCCCACACACTCAGCTCTTAACCCCAGTGTGCAGAAAGAGTCAAAACGTGTTTTTCAGCAGAAATAAACATGTTTCTGCAAGTTTGGTCAACCCCATGTAAGTTATGGGCCAGTAACAGAACACTTTTCAAAACGTGTTTTTCAGCCCGAAATAAATGCGTTTTTTCAGACAACTGAATCCCCATGCAACAGCAAGGCTCAGAAGAGCCCACACACTCAGCTCTTAACCCCAGTGTGCAGAAAGAGTCAAAACGTGTTTTTCAGCAGAAATAAACATGTTTCTGCAAGTTTGGTCAACCCCATGTAAGTTATGGGGCAGTAACAGAACACTTTTCAAAACGTGTTTTTCAGCCCGAAATAAACGCGTTTTTTCAGACAACTGAATCACCATGTAACAGCAAGGCTCAGAGGAGCCCACACACTCAGCTCTTAACCCCAGTGTGCAGAAAGAGTCAAAACGTGTTTTTCAGCCGAAATAAACATGTTTCTGCAAGTTTGGTCAACCCCATGTAAGTTATGGGGCAGTAACAGCACACTTTTCAAAACGTGTTTTTCAGCCCGAAATAAACGCGTTTTTTCAGACAACTGAATCCCCATGTAACAGCAAGGCTCAGAGGAGCCCACACACTCAGATCTTAACCCCAGTGTGCAGAAAGGGTCAAAACGTGTTTTTCAGCAGAAATAAACATGTTTCTGCAAGTTTGGTCAACCCCATGTAAGTTATGGGACAGTAACAGCACACTTTTCAAAACGTGTTTTTCAGCCCGAAATAAACGCGTTTTTTCAGACAACTGAATCCCCATGCAACAGCAAGGCTCAGAAGAGCCCACACACTCAGCTCTTAACCCCAGTGTGCAGAAAGAGTCAAAACGTGTTTTTCAGCAGAAATAAACATGTTTCTGCAAGTTTGGTCAACCCCATGTAAGTTATGGGGCAGTAACAGAACACTTTTCAAAACGTGTTTTTCAGCCCGAAATAAACGCGTTTTTTCAGACAACTGAATCCCAATGTAACAGCAAGGCTCAGAGGAGCCCACACACTCAGCTCTTAGCCCCAGTGTGCAGAAAGTGTCAAAACGTGTTTTTCAGCAGAAATAAACATGTTTCTGCAAGTTTGGTCAACCCCATGTAAGTTATGGGACAGTAACAGCACACTTTTCAAAACGTGTTTTTCAGCCCGAAATAAACGCGTTTTTTCAGACAACTGAATCCCCATGTAACAGCAAGGCTCAGAGGAGCCCACACACTCAGATCTTAACCCCAGTGTGCAGAAAGGGTCAAAACGTGTTTTTCAGCAGAAAAAAACATGTTTCTGCAAGTTTGGTCAACCCCATGTAAGTTATGGGGCAGTAACAGAACACTTTTCAAAACGTGTTTTTCAGCCCGAAATCAACGCGTTTTTTCAGACAACTGAATCCCCATGTAACAGCAAGGCTCAGAGGATCCCACACACTCAGATCTTAACCCCAGTGTGCAGAAAGGGTCAAAACGTGTTTTTCAGCAGAAATAAACATGTTTCTGCAAGTTTGGTCAACCCCATGTAAGTTATGGGGCAGTAACAGAACACTTTTCAAAACGTGTTTTTCAGCCCGAAATAAACGCGTTTTTTCAGACAACTGAATCCCCATGCAACAGCAAGGCTCAGAAGAGCCCACACACTCAGCTCTTAACCCCAGTGTGCAGAAAGAGTCAAAACGTGTTTTTCAGCAGAAATAAACATGTTTCTGCAATTTTGGTCAACCCCATGTAAGTTATGGGGCAGTAACAGCACACTTTTCAAAACGTGTTTTTCAGCCCGAAATAAACGCGTTTTTTCAGACAACTGAATCCCCATGTAACAGCAAGGCTCAGAGGAGCCCACACACTCAGATCTTAACCCCAGTGTGCAGAAAGGGTCAAAACGTGTTTTTCAGCAGAAATAAATATGTTTCTGCAAGTTTGGTCAACCCCATGTAAGTTATGGGGCAGTAACAGAACACTTTTCAAAACGTGTTTTTCAGCCCGAAATAAACGCGTTTTTTCAGACAACTGAATCACCATGTAACAGCAAGGCTCAGAGGAGCCCACACACTCAGCTCTTAACCCCAGTGTGCAGGAAGGGTCAAAACGTGTTTTTCAGCAGAAATAAACATGTTTCTGCAAGTTTGGTCAACCCCATGTAAGTTATGGGGCAGTAACAGAACACTTTTCAAAACGTGTTTTTCAGCCCGAAATAAACGCGTTTTTTCAGACAACTGAATCCCCATGCAACAGCAAGGCTCAGAAGAGCCCACACACTCAGCTCTTAACCCCAGTGTGCAGGAAGGGTCAAAACGTGTTTTTCAGCAGAAATAAACATGTTTCTGCAAGTTTGGTCAACCCCATGTAAGTTATGGGGCAGTAACAGAACACTTTTCAAAACGTGTTTTTCAGCCCGAAATAAACGCGTTTTTTCAGACAACTGAATCCCCATGCAACAGCAAGGCTCAGAAGAGCCCACACACTCAGCTCTTAACCCCAGTGTGCAGAAAGAGTCAAAACGTGTTTTTCAGCAGAAATAAACATGTTTCTGCAAGTTTGGTCAACCCCATGTAAGTTATGGGGCAGTAACAGAACACTTTTCAAAACGTGTTTTTCAGCCCGAAATAAACGCGTTTTTTCAGACAACTGAATCACCATGTAACAGCAAGGCTCAGAGGAGCCCACACACTCAGCTCTTAACCCCAGTGTGCAGAAAGAGTCAAATCGTGTTTTTCAGCAGAAATAAACATGTTTCTGCAAGTTTGGTCAACCCCATGTAAGTTATGGGGCAGTAACAGAACACTTTTCAAAACGTGTTTTTCAGCCCGAAATAAACGCGTTTTTTCAGACAACTGAATCCCCATGTAACAGCAAGGCTCAGAGGAGCCCACACACTCAGCTCTTAGCCCCAGTGTGCAGAAAGTGTCAAAACGTGTTTTTCAGCAGAAATAAACATGTTTCTGCAAGTTTGGTCAACCCCATGTAAGTTATGGGACTGTAACAGCACACTTTTCAAAACGTGTTTTTCAGCCCGAAATAAACGCGTTTTTTCAGACAACTGAATCCCCATGTAACAGCAAGGCTCAGAGGAGCCCACACACTCAGATCTTAACCCCAGTGTGCAGAAAGGGTCAAAACGTGTTTTTCAGCAGAAATAAACATGTTTCTGCAAGTTTGGTCAACCCCATGTAAGTTATGGGGCAGTAACAGAACACTTTTCAAAACGTGTTTTCCAGCCCGAAATAAACGCGTTTTTTCAGACAACTGAATCCCCATGCAACAGCAAGGCTCAGAAGAGCCCACACACTCAGCTCTTAACCCCAGTGTGCAGAAAGAGTCAAAACGTGTTTTTCAGCAGAAATAAACATGTTTCTGCAAGTTTGGTCAACCCCATGTAAGTTATGGGGCAGTAACAGAGCACTTTTCAAAACGTGTTTTTCAGCCCGAAATAAACGCGTTTTTTCAGACAACTGAATCACCATGTAACAGCAAGGCTCAGAGGAGCCCACACACTCAGCTCTTAACCCCAGTGTGCAGGAAGGGTCAAAACGTGTTTTTCAGCAGAAATAAACATGTTTCTGCAAGTTTGGTCAACCCCATGTAAGTTATGGGGCAGTAACAGAACACTTTTCAAAACGTGTTTTTCAGCCCGAAATAAACGCGTTTTTTCAGACAACTGAATCAACATGTAACAGCAAGGCTCAGAGGAGCCCACACACTCAGCTCTTAACCCCAGTGTGCAGGAAGGGTCAAAACGTGTTTTTCAGCAGAAATAAACATGTTTCTGCAAGTTTGGTCAACCCCATGTAAGTTATGGGGCAGTAACAGAACACTTTTCAAAACGTGTTTTTCAGCCCGAAATAAACGCGTTTTTTCAGACAACTGAATCCCCATGCAACAGCAAGGCTCAGAAGAGCCCACACACTCAGCTCTTAACCCCAGTGTGCAGGAAGGGTCAAAACGTGTTTTTCAGCAGAAATAAACATGTTTCTGCAAGTTTGGTCAACCCCATGTAAGTTATGGGGCAGTAACAGAACACTTTTCAAAACGTGTTTTTCAGCCCGAAATAAACGCGTTTTTTCAGACAACTGAATCCCCATGCAACAGCAAGGCTCAGAAGAGCCCACACACTCAGCTCTTAACCCCAGTGTGCAGAAAGAGTCAAAACGTGTTTTTCAGCAGAAATAAACATGTTTCTGCAAGTTTGGTCAACCCCATGTAAGTTATGGGCCAGTAACAGAACACTTTTCAAAACGTGTTTTTCAGCCCGAAATAAACGCGTTTTTTCAGACAACTGAATCCCCATGCAACAGCAAGGCTCAGAAAAGCCCACACACTCAGCTCTTAACCCCAGTGTGCAGAAAGAGTCAAAACGTGTTTTTCAGCAGAAATAAACATGTTTCTGCAAGTTTGGTCAACCCCATGTAAGTTATGGGGCAGTAACAGAACACTTTTCAAAACGTGTTTTTCAGCCCGAAATAAACGCGTTTTTTCAGACAACTGAATCACCATGTAACAGCAAGGCTCAGAGGAGCCCACACACTCAGCTCTTAACCCCAGTGTGCAGAAAGAGTCAAAACGTGTTTTTCAGCAGAAATAAACATGTTTCTGCAAGTTTGGTCAACCCCATGTAAGTTATGGGGCAGTAACAGAACACTTTTCAAAACGTGTTTTCCAGCCCGAAATAAACGCGTTTTTTCAGACAACTGAATCCCCATGCAACAGCAAGGCTCAGAAGAGCCCACACACTCAGCTCTTAACCCCAGTGTGCAGAAAGAGTCAAAACGTGTTTTTCAGCAGAAATAAACATGTTTCTGCAAGTTTGGTCAACCCCATGTAAGTTATGGGGCAGTAACAGAGCACTTTTCAAAACGTGTTTTTCAGCCCGAAATAAACGCGTTTTTTCAGACAACTGAATCACCATGTAACAGCAAGGCTCAGAGGAGCCCACACACTCAGCTCTTAACCCCAGTGTGCAGGAAGGGTCAAAACGTGTTTTTCAGCAGAAATAAACATGTTTCTGCAAGTTTGGTCAACCCCATGTAAGTTATGGGGCAGTAACAGAACACTTTTCAAAACGTGTTTTTCAGCCCGAAATAAACGCGTTTTTTCAGACAACTGAATCAACATGTAACAGCAAGGCTCAGAGGAGCCCACACACTCAGCTCTTAACCCCAGTGTGCAGGAAGGGTCAAAACGTGTTTTTCAGCAGAAATAAACATGTTTCTGCAAGTTTGGTCAACCCCATGTAAGTTATGGGGCAGTAACAGAACACTTTTCAAAACGTGTTTTTCAGCCCGAAATAAACGCGTTTTTTCAGACAACTGAATCCCCATGCAACAGCAAGGCTCAGAAGAGCCCACACACTCAGCTCTTAACCCCAGTGTGCAGGAAGGGTCAAAACGTGTTTTTCAGCAGAAATAAACATGTTTCTGCAAGTTTGGTCAACCCCATGTAAGTTATGGGGCAGTAACAGAACACTTTTCAAAACGTGTTTTTCAGCCCGAAATAAACGCGTTTTTTCAGACAACTGAATCCCCATGCAACAGCAAGGCTCAGAAGAGCCCACACACTCAGCTCTTAACCCCAGTGTGCAGAAAGAGTCAAAACGTGTTTTTCAGCAGAAATAAACATGTTTCTGCAAGTTTGGTCAACCCCATGTAAGTTATGGGCCAGTAACAGAACACTTTTCAAAACGTGTTTTTCAGCCCGAAATAAACGCGTTTTTTCAGACAACTGAATCCCCATGCAACAGCAAGGCTCAGAAAAGCCCACACACTCAGCTCTTAACCCCAGTGTGCAGAAAGAGTCAAAACGTGTTTTTCAGCAGAAATAAACATGTTTCTGCAAGTTTGGTCAACCCCATGTAAGTTATGGGGCAGTAACAGAACACTTTTCAAAACGTGTTTTTCAGCCCGAAATAAACGCGTTTTTTCAGACAACTGAATCACCATGTAACAGCAAGGCTCAGAGGAGCCCACACACTCAGCTCTTAACCCCAGTGTGCAGAAAGAGTCAAAACGTGTTTTTCAGCAGAAATAAACATGTTTCTGCAAGTTTGGTCAACCCCATGTAAGTTATGGGGCAGTAACAGAACACTTTTCAAAACGTGTTTTTCAGCCCGAAATAAACGCGTTTTTTCAGACAACTGAATCACCATGTAACAGCAAGGCTCAGAGGAGCCCACACACTCAGCTCTTAACCCCAGTGTGCAGGAAGGGTCAAAACGTGTTTTTCAGCAGAAATAAACATGTTTCTGCAAGTTTGGTCAACCCCATGTAAGTTATGGGGCAGTAACAGAACACTTTTCAAAACGTGTTTTTCAGCCCGAAATAAACGCGTTTTTTCAGACAACTGAATCCCCATGCAACAGCAAGGCTCAGAAGAGCCCACACACTCAGCTCTTAACCCCAGTGTGCAGAAAGAGTCAAAACGTGTTTTTCAGCAGAAATAAACATGTTTCTGCAAGTTTGGTCAACCCCATGTAAGTTATGGGGCAGTAACAGAACACTTTTCAAAACGTGTTTTTCAGCCCGAAATAAACGCGTTTTTTCAGACAACTGAATCCCCATGCAACAGCAAGGCTCAGAAGAGCCCACACACTCAGCTCTTAACCCCAGTGTGCAGAAAGAGTCAAAACGTGTTTTTCAGCAGAAATAAACATGTTTCTGCAATTTTGGTCAACCCCATGTAAGTTATGGGGCAGTAACAGAACACTTTTCAAAACGTGTTTTTCAGCCCGAAATAAACGCGTTTTTTCAGACAACTGAATCACCATGTAACAGCAAGGCTCAGAGGAGCCCACACACTCAGCTCTTAACCCCAGTGTGCAGGAAGGGTCAAAACGTGTTTTTCAGCAGAAATAAACATGTTTCTGCAAGTTTGGTCAACCCCATGTAAGTTATGGGGCAGTAACAGAACACTTTTCAAAACGTGTTTTTCAGCCCGAAATAAACGCGTTTTTTCAGACAACTGAATCCCCATGCAACAGCAAGGCTCAGAAGAGCCCACACACTCAGCTCTTAACCCCAGTGTGCAGGAAGGGTCAAAACGTGTTTTTCAGCAGAAATAAACATGTTTCTGCAAGTTTGGTCAACCCCATGTAAGTTATGGGGCAGTAACAGAACACTTTTCAAAACGTGTTTTTCAGCCCGAAATAAACGCGTTTTTTCAGACAACTGAATCCCCATGCAACAGCAAGGCTCAGAAGAGCCCACACACTCAGCTCTTAACCCCAGTGTGCAGAAAGAGTCAAAACGTGTTTTTCAGCAGAAATAAACATGTTTCTGCAAGTTTGGTCAACCCCATGTAAGTTATGGGCCAGTAACAGAACACTTTTCAAAACGTGTTTTTCAGCCCGAAATAAATGCGTTTTTTCAGACAACTGAATCCCCATGCAACAGCAAGGCTCAGAAGAGCCCACACACTCAGCTCTTAACCCCAGTGTGCAGAAAGAGTCAAAACGTGTTTTTCAGCAGAAATAAACATGTTTCTGCAAGTTTGGTCAACCCCATGTAAGTTATGGGGCAGTAACAGAACACTTTTCAAAACGTGTTTTTCAGCCCGAAATAAACGCGTTTTTTCAGACAACTGAATCACCATGTAACAGCAAGGCTCAGAGGAGCCCACACACTCAGCTCTTAACCCCAGTGTGCAGAAAGAGTCAAAACGTGTTTTTCAGCCGAAATAAACATGTTTCTGCAAGTTTGGTCAACCCCATGTAAGTTATGGGGCAGTAACAGCACACTTTTCAAAACGTGTTTTTCAGCCCGAAATAAACGCGTTTTTTCAGACAACTGAATCCCCATGTAACAGCAAGGCTCAGAGGAGCCCACACACTCAGATCTTAACCCCAGTGTGCAGAAAGGGTCAAAACGTGTTTTTCAGCAGAAATAAACATGTTTCTGCAAGTTTGGTCAACCCCATGTAAGTTATGGGACAGTAACAGCACACTTTTCAAAACGTGTTTTTCAGCCCGAAATAAACGCGTTTTTTCAGACAACTGAATCCCCATGCAACAGCAAGGCTCAGAAGAGCCCACACACTCAGCTCTTAACCCCAGTGTGCAGAAAGAGTCAAAACGTGTTTTTCAGCAGAAATAAACATGTTTCTGCAAGTTTGGTCAACCCCATGTAAGTTATGGGGCAGTAACAGAACACTTTTCAAAACGTGTTTTTCAGCCCGAAATAAACGCGTTTTTTCAGACAACTGAATCCCAATGTAACAGCAAGGCTCAGAGGAGCCCACACACTCAGCTCTTAGCCCCAGTGTGCAGAAAGTGTCAAAACGTGTTTTTCAGCAGAAATAAACATGTTTCTGCAAGTTTGGTCAACCCCATGTAAGTTATGGGACAGTAACAGCACACTTTTCAAAACGTGTTTTTCAGCCCGAAATAAACGCGTTTTTTCAGACAACTGAATCCCCATGTAACAGCAAGGCTCAGAGGAGCCCACACACTCAGATCTTAACCCCAGTGTGCAGAAAGGGTCAAAACGTGTTTTTCAGCAGAAAAAAACATGTTTCTGCAAGTTTGGTCAACCCCATGTAAGTTATGGGGCAGTAACAGAACACTTTTCAAAACGTGTTTTTCAGCCCGAAATCAACGCGTTTTTTCAGACAACTGAATCCCCATGTAACAGCAAGGCTCAGAGGATCCCACACACTCAGATCTTAACCCCAGTGTGCAGAAAGGGTCAAAACGTGTTTTTCAGCAGAAATAAACATGTTTCTGCAAGTTTGGTCAACCCCATGTAAGTTATGGGGCAGTAACAGAACACTTTTCAAAACGTGTTTTTCAGCCCGAAATAAACGCGTTTTTTCAGACAACTGAATCCCCATGCAACAGCAAGGCTCAGAAGAGCCCACACACTCAGCTCTTAACCCCAGTGTGCAGAAAGAGTCAAAACGTGTTTTTCAGCAGAAATAAACATGTTTCTGCAATTTTGGTCAACCCCATGTAAGTTATGGGGCAGTAACAGCACACTTTTCAAAACGTGTTTTTCAGCCCGAAATAAACGCGTTTTTTCAGACAACTGAATCCCCATGTAACAGCAAGGCTCAGAGGAGCCCACACACTCAGATCTTAACCCCAGTGTGCAGAAAGGGTCAAAACGTGTTTTTCAGCAGAAATAAATATGTTTCTGCAAGTTTGGTCAACCCCATGTAAGTTATGGGGCAGTAACAGAACACTTTTCAAAACGTGTTTTTCAGCCCGAAATAAACGCGTTTTTTCAGACAACTGAATCACCATGTAACAGCAAGGCTCAGAGGAGCCCACACACTCAGCTCTTAACCCCAGTGTGCAGGAAGGGTCAAAACGTGTTTTTCAGCAGAAATAAACATGTTTCTGCAAGTTTGGTCAACCCCATGTAAGTTATGGGGCAGTAACAGAACACTTTTCAAAACGTGTTTTTCAGCCCGAAATAAACGCGTTTTTTCAGACAACTGAATCCCCATGCAACAGCAAGGCTCAGAAGAGCCCACACACTCAGCTCTTAACCCCAGTGTGCAGGAAGGGTCAAAACGTGTTTTTCAGCAGAAATAAACATGTTTCTGCAAGTTTGGTCAACCCCATGTAAGTTATGGGGCAGTAACAGAACACTTTTCAAAACGTGTTTTTCAGCCCGAAATAAACGCGTTTTTTCAGACAACTGAATCCCCATGCAACAGCAAGGCTCAGAAGAGCCCACACACTCAGCTCTTAACCCCAGTGTGCAGAAAGAGTCAAAACGTGTTTTTCAGCAGAAATAAACATGTTTCTGCAAGTTTGGTCAACCCCATGTAAGTTATGGGGCAGTAACAGAACACTTTTCAAAACGTGTTTTTCAGCCCGAAATAAACGCGTTTTTTCAGACAACTGAATCACCATGTAACAGCAAGGCTCAGAGGAGCCCACACACTCAGCTCTTAACCCCAGTGTGCAGAAAGAGTCAAATCGTGTTTTTCAGCAGAAATAAACATGTTTCTGCAAGTTTGGTCAACCCCATGTAAGTTATGGGGCAGTAACAGAACACTTTTCAAAACGTGTTTTTCAGCCCGAAATAAACGCGTTTTTTCAGACAACTGAATCCCCATGTAACAGCAAGGCTCAGAGGAGCCCACACACTCAGCTCTTAGCCCCAGTGTGCAGAAAGTGTCAAAACGTGTTTTTCAGCAGAAATAAACATGTTTCTGCAAGTTTGGTCAACCCCATGTAAGTTATGGGACTGTAACAGCACACTTTTCAAAACGTGTTTTTCAGCCCGAAATAAACGCGTTTTTTCAGACAACTGAATCCCCATGTAACAGCAAGGCTCAGAGGAGCCCACACACTCAGATCTTAACCCCAGTGTGCAGAAAGGGTCAAAACGTGTTTTTCAGCAGAAATAAACATGTTTCTGCAAGTTTGGTCAACCCCATGTAAGTTATGGGGCAGTAACAGAACACTTTTCAAAACGTGTTTTCCAGCCCGAAATAAACGCGTTTTTTCAGACAACTGAATCCCCATGCAACAGCAAGGCTCAGAAGAGCCCACACACTCAGCTCTTAACCCCAGTGTGCAGAAAGAGTCAAAACGTGTTTTTCAGCAGAAATAAACATGTTTCTGCAAGTTTGGTCAACCCCATGTAAGTTATGGGGCAGTAACAGAGCACTTTTCAAAACGTGTTTTTCAGCCCGAAATAAACGCGTTTTTTCAGACAACTGAATCACCATGTAACAGCAAGGCTCAGAGGAGCCCACACACTCAGCTCTTAACCCCAGTGTGCAGGAAGGGTCAAAACGTGTTTTTCAGCAGAAATAAACATGTTTCTGCAAGTTTGGTCAACCCCATGTAAGTTATGGGGCAGTAACAGAACACTTTTCAAAACGTGTTTTTCAGCCCGAAATAAACGCGTTTTTTCAGACAACTGAATCAACATGTAACAGCAAGGCTCAGAGGAGCCCACACACTCAGCTCTTAACCCCAGTGTGCAGGAAGGGTCAAAACGTGTTTTTCAGCAGAAATAAACATGTTTCTGCAAGTTTGGTCAACCCCATGTAAGTTATGGGGCAGTAACAGAACACTTTTCAAAACGTGTTTTTCAGCCCGAAATAAACGCGTTTTTTCAGACAACTGAATCCCCATGCAACAGCAAGGCTCAGAAGAGCCCACACACTCAGCTCTTAACCCCAGTGTGCAGGAAGGGTCAAAACGTGTTTTTCAGCAGAAATAAACATGTTTCTGCAAGTTTGGTCAACCCCATGTAAGTTATGGGGCAGTAACAGAACACTTTTCAAAACGTGTTTTTCAGCCCGAAATAAACGCGTTTTTTCAGACAACTGAATCCCCATGCAACAGCAAGGCTCAGAAGAGCCCACACACTCAGCTCTTAACCCCAGTGTGCAGAAAGAGTCAAAACGTGTTTTTCAGCAGAAATAAACATGTTTCTGCAAGTTTGGTCAACCCCATGTAAGTTATGGGCCAGTAACAGAACACTTTTCAAAACGTGTTTTTCAGCCCGAAATAAACGCGTTTTTTCAGACAACTGAATCCCCATGCAACAGCAAGGCTCAGAAAAGCCCACACACTCAGCTCTTAACCCCAGTGTGCAGAAAGAGTCAAAACGTGTTTTTCAGCAGAAATAAACATGTTTCTGCAAGTTTGGTCAACCCCATGTAAGTTATGGGGCAGTAACAGAACACTTTTCAAAACGTGTTTTTCAGCCCGAAATAAACGCGTTTTTTCAGACAACTGAATCACCATGTAACAGCAAGGCTCAGAGGAGCCCACACACTCAGCTCTTAACCCCAGTGTGCAGAAAGAGTCAAAACGTGTTTTTCAGCAGAAATAAACATGTTTCTGCAAGTTTGGTCAACCCCATGTAAGTTATGGGGCAGTAACAGAACACTTTTCAAAACGTGTTTTCCAGCCCGAAATAAACGCGTTTTTTCAGACAACTGAATCCCCATGCAACAGCAAGGCTCAGAAGAGCCCACACACTCAGCTCTTAACCCCAGTGTGCAGAAAGAGTCAAAACGTGTTTTTCAGCAGAAATAAACATGTTTCTGCAAGTTTGGTCAACCCCATGTAAGTTATGGGGCAGTAACAGAGCACTTTTCAAAACGTGTTTTTCAGCCCGAAATAAACGCGTTTTTTCAGACAACTGAATCACCATGTAACAGCAAGGCTCAGAGGAGCCCACACACTCAGCTCTTAACCCCAGTGTGCAGGAAGGGTCAAAACGTGTTTTTCAGCAGAAATAAACATGTTTCTGCAAGTTTGGTCAACCCCATGTAAGTTATGGGGCAGTAACAGAACACTTTTCAAAACGTGTTTTTCAGCCCGAAATAAACGCGTTTTTTCAGACAACTGAATCAACATGTAACAGCAAGGCTCAGAGGAGCCCACACACTCAGCTCTTAACCCCAGTGTGCAGGAAGGGTCAAAACGTGTTTTTCAGCAGAAATAAACATGTTTCTGCAAGTTTGGTCAACCCCATGTAAGTTATGGGGCAGTAACAGAACACTTTTCAAAACGTGTTTTTCAGCCCGAAATAAACGCGTTTTTTCAGACAACTGAATCCCCATGCAACAGCAAGGCTCAGAAGAGCCCACACACTCAGCTCTTAACCCCAGTGTGCAGGAAGGGTCAAAACGTGTTTTTCAGCAGAAATAAACATGTTTCTGCAAGTTTGGTCAACCCCATGTAAGTTATGGGGCAGTAACAGAACACTTTTCAAAACGTGTTTTTCAGCCCGAAATAAACGCGTTTTTTCAGACAACTGAATCCCCATGCAACAGCAAGGCTCAGAAGAGCCCACACACTCAGCTCTTAACCCCAGTGTGCAGAAAGAGTCAAAACGTGTTTTTCAGCAGAAATAAACATGTTTCTGCAAGTTTGGTCAACCCCATGTAAGTTATGGGCCAGTAACAGAACACTTTTCAAAACGTGTTTTTCAGCCCGAAATAAACGCGTTTTTTCAGACAACTGAATCCCCATGCAACAGCAAGGCTCAGAAAAGCCCACACACTCAGCTCTTAACCCCAGTGTGCAGAAAGAGTCAAAACGTGTTTTTCAGCAGAAATAAACATGTTTCTGCAAGTTTGGTCAACCCCATGTAAGTTATGGGGCAGTAACAGAACACTTTTCAAAACGTGTTTTTCAGCCCGAAATAAACGCGTTTTTTCAGACAACTGAATCACCATGTAACAGCAAGGCTCAGAGGAGCCCACACACTCAGCTCTTAACCCCAGTGTGCAGAAAGAGTCAAAACGTGTTTTTCAGCAGAAATAAACATGTTTCTGCAAGTTTGGTCAACCCCATGTAAGTTATGGGGCAGTAACAGCACACTTTTCAAAACGTGTTTTTCAGCCCGAAATAAACGCGTTTTTTCAGACAACTGAATCCCCATGTAACAGCAAGGCTCAGAGGAGCCCACACACTCAGATCTTAACCCCAGTGTGCAGAAAGGGTCAAAACGTGTTTTTCAGCAGAAATAAACATGTTTCTGCAAGTTTGGTCAACCCCATGTAAGTTATGGGACAGTAACAGCACACTTTTCAAAACGTGTTTTTCAGCCCGAAATAAACGCGTTTTTTCAGACAACTGAATCCCCATGCAACAGCAAGGCTCAGAAGAGCCCACACACTCAGCTCTTAACCCCAGTGTGCAGAAAGAGTCAAAACGTGTTTTTCAGCAGAAATAAACATGTTTCTGCAAGTTTGGTCAACCCCATGTAAGTTATGGGGCAGTAACAGAACACTTTTCAAAACGTGTTTTTCAGCCCGAAATAAACGCGTTTTTTCAGACAACTGAATCCCAATGTAACAGCAAGGCTCAGAGGAGCCCACACACTCAGATCTTAACCCCAGTGTGCAGAAAGGGTCAAAACGTATTTTTCAGCAGAAATAAACATGTTTCTGCAAGTTTGGTCAACCCCATGTAAGTTATGGGGCAGTAACAGAACACTTTTCAAAACGTGTTTTTCAGCCCGAAATAAACGCGTTTTTTCAGACAACTGAATCCCCATGCAACAGCAAGGCTCAGAAGAGCCCACACACTCAGCTCTTAACCCCAGTGTGCAGAAAGAGTCAAAACGTGTTTTTCAGCAGAAATAAACATGTTTCTGCAATTTTGGTCAACCCCATGTAAGTTATGGGGCAGTAACAGCACACTTTTCAAAACGTGTTTTTCAGCCCGAAATAAACGCGTTTTTTCAGACAACTGAATCCCCATGTAACAGCAAGGCTCAGAGGAGCCCACACACTCAGATCTTAACCCCAGTGTGCAGAAAGGGTCAAAACGTGTTTTTCAGCAGAAATAAATATGTTTCTGCAAGTTTGGTCAACCCCATGTAAGTTATGGGGCAGTAACAGAACACTTTTCAAAACGTGTTTTTCAGCCCGAAATAAACGCGTTTTTTCAGACAACTGAATCACCATGTAACAGCAAGGCTCAGAGGAGCCCACACACTCAGCTCTTAACCCCAGTGTGCAGGAAGGGTCAAAACGTGTTTTTCAGCAGAAATAAACATGTTTCTGCAAGTTTGGTCAACCCCATGTAAGTTATGGGGCAGTAACAGAACACTTTTCAAAACGTGTTTTTCAGCCCGAAATAAACGCGTTTTTTCAGACAACTGAATCCCCATGCAACAGCAAGGCTCAGAAGAGCCCACACACTCAGCTCTTAACCCCAGTGTGCAGGAAGGGTCAAAACGTGTTTTTCAGCAGAAATAAACATGTTTCTGCAAGTTTGGTCAACCCCATGTAAGTTATGGGGCAGTAACAGAACACTTTTCAAAACGTGTTTTTCAGCCCGAAATAAACGCGTTTTTTCAGACAACTGAATCCCCATGCAACAGCAAGGCTCAGAAGAGCCCACACACTCAGCTCTTAACCCCAGTGTGCAGAAAGAGTCAAAACGTGTTTTTCAGCAGAAATAAACATGTTTCTGCAAGTTTGGTCAACCCCATGTAAGTTATGGGCCAGTAACAGAACACTTTTCAAAACGTGTTTTTCAGCCCGAAATAAACGCGTTTTTTCAGACAACTGAATCCCCATGCAACAGCAAGGCTCAGAAGAGCCCACACACTCAGCTCTTAACCCCAGTGTGCAGGAAGGGTCAAAACGTGTTTTTCAGCAGAAATAAACATGTTTCTGCAAGTTTGGTCAACCCCATGTAAGTTATGGGGCAGTAACAGAACACTTTTCAAAACGTGTTTTTCAGCCCGAAATAAACGCGTTTTTTCAGACAACTGAATCCCCATGCAACAGCAAGGCTCAGAAGAGCCCACACACTCAGCTCTTAACCCCAGTGTGCAGGAAGGGTCAAAACGTGTTTTTCAGCAGAAATAAACATGTTTCTGCAAGTTTGGTCAACCCCATGTAAGTTATGGGGCAGTAACAGAACACTTTTCAAAACGTGTTTTTCAGCCCGAAATAAACGCGTTTTTTCAGACAACTGAATCCCCATGCAACAGCAAGGCTCAGAAGAGCCCACACACTCAGCTCTTAACCCCAGTGTGCAGAAAGAGTCAAAACGTGTTTTTCAGCAGAAATAAACATGTTTCTGCAAGTTTGGTCAACCCCATGTAAGTTATGGGCCAGTAACAGAACACTTTTCAAAACGTGTTTTTCAGCCCTAAATAAACGCGTTTTTTCAGACAACTGAATCCCCATGCAACAGCAAGGCTCAGAAGAGCCCACACACTCAGCTCTTAACCCCAGTGTGCAGAAAGAGTCAAAACGTGTTTTTCAGCAGAAATAAACATGTTTCTGCAAGTTTGGTCAACCCCATGTAAGTTATGGGGCAGTAACAGAACACTTTTCAAAACGTGTTTTTCAGCCCGAAATAAACGCGTTTTTTCAGACAACTGAATCACCATGTAACAGCAAGGCTCAGAGGAGCCCACACAATCAGCTCTTAACCCCAGTGTGCAGAAAGAGTCAAATCGTGTTTTTCAGCAGAAATAAACATGTTTCTGCAAGTTTGGTCAACCCCATGTAAGTTATGGGGCAGTAACAGAACACTTTTCAAAACGTGTTTTTCAGCCCGAAATAAACGCGTTTTTTCAGACAACTGAATCCCCATGTAACAGCAAGGCTCAGAGGAGCCCACACACTCAGCTCTTAGCCCCAGTGTGCAGAAAGTGTCAAAACGTGTTTTTCAGCAGAAATAAACATGTTTCTGCAAGTTTGGTCAACCCCATGTAAGTTATGGGACTGTAACAGCACACTTTTCAAAACGTGTTTTTCAGCCCGAAATAAACGCGTTTTTTCAGACAACTGAATCCCCATGTAACAGCAAGGCTCAGAGGAGCCCACACACTCAGATCTTAACCCCAGTGTGCAGAAAGGGTCAAAACGTGTTTTTCAGCAGAAATAAACATGTTTCTGCAAGTTTGGTCAACCCCATGTAAGTTATGGGGCAGTAACAGAACACTTTTCAAAACGTGTTTTTCAGCCCGAAATAAACGCGTTTTTTCAGACAACTGAATCCCCATGCAACAGCAAGGCTCAGAAGAGCCCACACACTCAGCTCTTAACCCCAGTGTGCAGAAAGAGTCAAAACGTGTTTTTCAGCAGAAATAAACATGTTTCTGCAAGTTTGGTCAACCCCATGTAAGTTATGGGGCAGTAACAGAGCACTTTTCAAAACGTGTTTTTCAGCCCGAAATAAACGCGTTTTTTCAGACAACTGAATCACCATGTAACAGCAAGGCTCAGAGGAGCCCACACACTCAGCTCTTAACCCCAGTGTGCAGGAAGGGTCAAAACGTGTTTTTCAGCAGAAATAAACATGTTTCTGCAAGTTTGGTCAACCCCATGTAAGTTATGGGGCAGTAACAGAACACTTTTCAAAACGTGTTTTTCAGCCCGAAATAAACGCGTTTTTTCAGACAACTGAATCAACATGTAACAGCAAGGCTCAGAGGAGCCCACACACTCAGCTCTTAACCCCAGTGTGCAGGAAGGGTCAAAACGTGTTTTTCAGCAGAAATAAACATGTTTCTGCAAGTTTGGTCAACCCCATGTAAGTTATGGGGCAGTAACAGAACACTTTTCAAAACGTGTTTTTCAGCCCGAAATAAACGCGTTTTTTCAGACAACTGAATCCCCATGCAACAGCAAGGCTCAGAAGAGCCCACACACTCAGCTCTTAACCCCAGTGTGCAGGAAGGGTCAAAACGTGTTTTTCAGCAGAAATAAACATGTTTCTGCAAGTTTGGTCAACCCCATGTAAGTTATGGGGCAGTAACAGAACACTTTTCAAAACGTGTTTTTCAGCCCGAAATAAACGCGTTTTTTCAGACAACTGAATCCCCATGCAACAGCAAGGCTCAGAAGAGCCCACACACTCAGCTCTTAACCCCAGTGTGCAGAAAGAGTCAAAACGTGTTTTTCAGCAGAAATAAACATGTTTCTGCAAGTTTGGTCAACCCCATGTAAGTTATGGGCCAGTAACAGAACACTTTTCAAAACGTGTTTTTCAGCCCGAAATAAACGCGTTTTTTCAGACAACTGAATCCCCATGCAACAGCAAGGCTCAGAAGAGCCCACACACTCAGCTCTTAACCCCAGTGTGCAGAAAGAGTCAAAACGTGTTTTTCAGCAGAAATAAACATGTTTCTGCAAGTTTGGTCAACCCCATGTAAGTTATGGGGCAGTAACAGAACACTTTTCAAAACGTGTTTTTCAGCCCGAAATAAACGCGTTTTTTCAGACAACTGAATCACCATGTAACAGCAAGGCTCAGAGGAGCCCACACACTCAGCTCTTAACCCCAGTGTGCAGAAAGAGTCAAAACGTGTTTTTCAGCAGAAATAAACATGTTTCTGCAATTTTGGTCAACCCCATGTAAGTTATGGGGCAGTAACAGCACACTTTTCAAAACGTGTTTTTCAGCCCGAAATAAACGCGTTTTTACAGACAACTGAATCCCCATGTAACAGCAAGGCTCAGAGGAGCCCACACACTCAGATCTTAACCCCAGTGTGCAGAAAGGGTCAAAACGTGTTTTTCAGCAGAAATAAACATGTTTCTGCAAGTTTGGTCAACCCCATGTAAGTTATGGGACAGTAACAGCACACTTTTCAAAACGTGTTTTTCAGCCCGAAATAAACGCGTTTTTTCAGACAACTGAATCCCCATGCAACAGCAAGGCTCAGAAGAGCCCACACACTCAGCTCTTAACCCCAGTGTGCAGAAAGAGTCAAAACGTGTTTTTCAGCAGAAATAAACATGTTTCTGCAAGTTTGGTCAACCCCATGTAAGTTATGGGGCAGTAACAGAACACTTTTCAAAACGTGTTTTTCAGCCCGAAATCAACGCGTTTTTTCAGACAACTGAATCCCCATGTAACAGCAAGGCTCAGAGGATCCCACACACTCAGATCTTAACCCCAGTGTGCAGAAAGAGTCAAAACGTGTTTTTCAGCAGAAATAAACATGTTTCTGCAATTTTGGTCAACCCCATGTAAGTTATGGGGCAGTAACAGCACACTTTTCAAAACGTGTTTTTCAGCCCGAAATAAACGCGTTTTTTCAGACAACTGAATCCCCATGTAACAGCAAGGCTCAGAGGAGCCCACACACTCAGATCTTAACCCCAGTGTGCAGAAAGGGTCAAAACGTGTTTTTCAGCAGAAATAAATATGTTTCTGCAAGTTTGGTCAACCCCATGTAAGTTATGGGGCAGTAACAGAACACTTTTCAAAACGTGTTTTTCAGCCCGAAATAAACGCGTTTTTTCAGACAACTGAATCACCATGTAACAGCAAGGCTCAGAGGAGCCCACACACTCAGCTCTTAACCCCAGTGTGCAGGAAGGGTCAAAACGTGTTTTTCAGCAGAAATAAACATGTTTCTGCAAGTTTGGTCAACCCCATGTAAGTTATGGGGCAGTAACAGAACACTTTTCAAAACGTGTTTTTCAGCCCGAAATAAACGCGTTTTTTCAGACAACTGAATCCCCATGCAACAGCAAGGCTCAGAAGAGCCCACACACTCAGCTCTTAACCCCAGTGTGCAGGAAGGGTCAAAACGTGTTTTTCAGCAGAAATAAACATGTTTCTGCAAGTTTGGTCAACCCCATGTAAGTTATGGGGCAGTAACAGAACACTTTTCAAAACGTGTTTTTCAGCCCGAAATAAACGCGTTTTTTCAGACAACTGAATCCCCATGCAACAGCAAGGCTCAGAAGAGCCCACACACTCAGCTCTTAACCCCAGTGTGCAGAAAGAGTCAAAACGTGTTTTTCAGCAGAAATAAACATGTTTCTGCAAGTTTGGTCAACCCCATGTAAGTTATGGGCCAGTAACAGAACACTTTTCAAAACGTGTTTTTCAGCCCGAAATAAACGCGTTTTTTCAGACAACTGAATCCCCATGCAACAGCAAGGCTCAGAAGAGCCCACACACTCAGCTCTTAACCCCAGTGTGCAGAAAGAGTCAAAACGTGTTTTTCAGCAGAAATAAACATGTTTCTGCAAGTTTGGTCAACCCCATGTAAGTTATGGGGCAGTAACAGAACACTTTTCAAAACGTGTTTTTCAGCCCGAAATAAACGCGTTTTTTCAGACAACTGAATCACCATGTAACAGCAAGGCTCAGAGGAGCCCACACACTCAGCTCTTAACCCCAGTGTGCAGAAAGAGTCAAATCGTGTTTTTCAGCAGAAATAAACATGTTTCTGCAAGTTTGGTCAACCCCATGTAAGTTATGGGGCAGTAACAGAACACTTTTCAAAACGTGTTTTTCAGCCCGAAATAAACGCGTTTTTTCAGACAACTGAATCCCCATGTAACAGCAAGGCTCAGAGGAGCCCACACACTCAGCTCTTAGCCCCAGTGTGCAGAAAGTGTCAAAACGTGTTTTTCAGCAGAAATAAACATGTTTCTGCAAGTTTGGTCAACCCCATGTAAGTTATGGGACAGTAACAGCACACTTTTCAAAACGTGTTTTTCAGCCCGAAATAAACGCGTTTTTTCAGACAACTGAATCCCCATGTAACAGCAAGGCTCAGAGGAGCCCACACACTCAGATCTTAACCCCAGTGTGCAGAAAGGGTCAAAACGTGTTTTTCAGCAGAAATAAACATGTTTCTGCAAGTTTGGTCAACCCCATGTAAGTTATGGGGCAGTAACAGAACACTTTTCAAAACGTGTTTTTCAGCCCGAAATAAACGCGTTTTTTCAGACAACTGAATCCCCATGCAACAGCAAGGCTCAGAAGAGCCCACACACTCAGCTCTTAACCCCAGTGTGCAGAAAGAGTCAAAACGTGTTTTTCAGCAGAAATAAACATGTTTCTGCAAGTTTGGTCAACCCCATGTAAGTTATGGGGCAGTAACAGAACACTTTTCAAAACGTGTTTTTCAGCCCGAAATAAACGCGTTTTTTCAGACAACTGAATCCCAATGTAACAGCAAGGCTCAGAGGAGCCCACACACTCAGCTCTTAGCCCCAGTGTGCAGAAAGTGTCAAAACGTGTTTTTCAGCAGAAATAAACATGTTTCTGCAAGTTTGGTCAACCCCATGTAAGTTATGGGACAGTAACAGCACACTTTTCAAAACGTGTTTTTCAGCCCGAAATAAACGCGTTTTTTCAGACAACTGAATCCCCATGTAACAGTAAGGCTCAGAGGAGCCCACACACTCAGATCTTAACCCCAGTGTGCAGAAAGGGTCAAAACGTGTTTTTCAGCAGAAATAAACATGTTTCTGCAAGTTTGGTCAACCCCATGTAAGTTATGGGGCAGTAACAGAACACTTTTCAAAACGTGTTTTTCAGCCCGAAATAAACGCGTTTTTTCAGACAACTGAATCCCCATGTAACAGCAAGGCTCAGAGGAGCCCACACACTCAGCTCTTAACCCCAGTGTGCAGAAAGGGTCAAAACGTGTTTTTCAGCAGAAATAAACATGTTTCTGCAAGTTTGGTCAACCCCATGTAAGTTATGGGGCAGTAACAGAACACTTTTCAAAACGTGTTTTTCAGCCCGAAATAAACGCGTTTTTTCAGACAACTGAATCACCATGTAACAGCAAGGCTCAGAGGAGCCCACACACTCAGCTCTTAACCCCAGTGTGCAGGAAGGGTCAAAACGTGTTTTTCAGCAGAAATAAACATGTTTCTGCAAGTTTGGTCAACCCCATGTAAGTTATGGGGCAGTAACAGCACACTTTTCAAAACGTGTTTTTCAGCCCGAAATAAACGCGTTTTTTCAGACAACTGAATCCCCATGCAACAGCAAGGCTCAGAAGAGCCCACACACTCAGCTCTTAACCCCAGTGTGCAGAAAGAGTCAAAACGTGTTTTTCAGCAGAAATAAACATGTTTCTGCAAGTTTGGTCAACCCCATGTAAGTTATGGGGCAGTAACAGAACACTTTTCAAAACGTGTTTTTCAGCCCGAAATAAACGCGTTTTTTCAGACAACTGAATCCCAATGTAACAGCAAGGCTCAGAGGAGCCCACACACTCAGCTCTTAGCCCCAGTGTGCAGAAAGTGTCAAAACGTGTTTTTCAGCAGAAATAAACATGTTTCTGCAAGTTTGGTCAACCCCATGTAAGTTATGGGACAGTAACAGCACACTTTTCAAAACGTGTTTTTCAGCCCGAAATAAACGCGTTTTTTCAGACAACTGAATCCCCATGTAACAGCAAGGCTCAGAGGATCCCACACACTCAGATCTTAACCCCAGTGTGCAGAAAGGGTCAAAACGTGTTTTTCAGCAGAAATAAACATGTTTCTGCAAGTTTGGTCAACCCCATGTAAGTTATGGGGCAGTAACAGAACACTTTTCAAAACGTGTTTTTCAGCCCGAAATAAACGCGTTTTTTCAGACAACTGAATCCCCATGCAACAGCAAGGCTCAGAAGAGCCCACACACTCAGCTCTTAACCCCAGTGTGCAGAAAGAGTAAAAACGTGTTTTTCAGCAGAAATAAACATGTTTCTGCAAGTTTGGTCAACCCCATGTAAGTTATGGGACAGTAACAGCACACTTTTCAAAACGTGTTTTTCAGCCCGAAATAAACGCGTTTTTTCAGACAACTGAATCCCCATGTAACAGCAAGGCTCAGAGGAGCCCACACACTCAGATCTTAACCCCAGTGTGCAGAAAGGGTCAAAACGTGTTTTTCAGCAGAAATAAACATGTTTCTGCAAGTTTGGTCAACCCCATGTAAGTTATGGGGCAGTAACAGAACACTTTTCAAAACGTGTTTTTCAGCCCGAAATAAACGCGTTTTTTCAGACAACTGAATCCCCATGCAACAGCAAGGCTCAGAAGAGCCCACACACTCAGCTCTTAACCCCAGTGTGCAGAAAGAGTCAAAACGTGTTTTTCAGCAGAAATAAACATGTTTCTGCAAGTTTGGTCAACCCCATGTAAGTTATGGGGCAGTAACAGAACACTTTTCAAAACGTGTTTTTCAGCCCGAAATAAACGCGTTTTTTCAGACAACTGAATCCCAATGTAACAGCAAGGCTCAGAGGAGCCCACACACTCAGCTCTTAGCCCCAGTGTGCAGAAAGTGTCAAAACGTGTTTTTCAGCAGAAATAAACATGTTTCTGCAAGTTTGGTCAACCCCATGTAAGTTATGGGACAGTAACAGCACACTTTTCAAAACGTGTTTTTCAGCCCGAAATAAACGCGTTTTTTCAGACAACTGAATCCCCATGTAACAGTAAGGCTCAGAGGAGCCCACACACTCAGATCTTAACCCCAGTGTGCAGAAAGGGTCAAAACGTGTTTTTCAGCAGAAATAAACATGTTTCTGCAAGTTTGGTCAACCCCATGTAAGTTATGGGGCAGTAACAGAACACTTTTCAAAACGTGTTTTTCAGCCCGAAATAAACGCGTTTTTTCAGACAACTGAATCCCCATGTAACAGCAAGGCTCAGAGGAGCCCACACACTCAGCTCTTAACCCCAGTGTGCAGAAAGGGTCAAAACGTGTTTTTCAGCAGAAATAAACATGTTTCTGCAAGTTTGGTCAACCCCATGTAAGTTATGGGGCAGTAACAGAACACTTTTCAAAACGTGTTTTTCAGCCCGAAATAAACGCGTTTTTTCAGACAACTGAATCACCATGTAACAGCAAGGCTCAGAGGAGCCCACACACTCAGCTCTTAACCCCAGTGTGCAGGAAGGGTCAAAACGTGTTTTTCAGCAGAAATAAACATGTTTCTGCAAGTTTGGTCAACCCCATGTAAGTTATGGGGCAGTAACAGCACACTTTTCAAAACGTGTTTTTCAGCCCGAAATAAACGCGTTTTTTCAGACAACTGAATCCCCATGCAACAGCAAGGCTCAGAAGAGCCCACACACTCAGCTCTTAACCCCAGTGTGCAGAAAGAGTCAAAACGTGTTTTTCAGCAGAAATAAACATGTTTCTGCAAGTTTGGTCAACCCCATGTAAGTTATGGGGCAGTAACAGAACACTTTTCAAAACGTGTTTTTCAGCCCGAAATAAACGCGTTTTTTCAGACAACTGAATCCCAATGTAACAGCAAGGCTCAGAGGAGCCCACACACTCAGCTCTTAGCCCCAGTGTGCAGAAAGTGTCAAAACGTGTTTTTCAGCAGAAATAAACATGTTTCTGCAAGTTTGGTCAACCCCATGTAAGTTATGGGACAGTAACAGCACACTTTTCAAAACGTGTTTTTCAGCCCGAAATAAACGCGTTTTTTCAGACAACTGAATCCCCATGTAACAGCAAGGCTCAGAGGATCCCACACACTCAGATCTTAACCCCAGTGTGCAGAAAGGGTCAAAACGTGTTTTTCAGCAGAAATAAACATGTTTCTGCAAGTTTGGTCAACCCCATGTAAGTTATGGGGCAGTAACAGAACACTTTTCAAAACGTGTTTTTCAGCCCGAAATAAACGCGTTTTTTCAGACAACTGAATCCCCATGCAACAGCAAGGCTCAGAAGAGCCCACACACTCAACTCTTAACCCCAGTGTGCAGAAAGAGTAAAAACGTGTTTTTCAGCAGAAATAAACATGTTTCTGCAATTTTGGTCAACCCCATGTAAGTTATGGGGCAGTAACAGCACACTTTTCAAAACGTGTTTTTCAGCCCGAAATAAACGCGTTTTTTCAGACAACTGAATCCCCATGTAACAGCAAGGCTCAGAGGAGCCCACACACTCAGATCTTAACCCCAGTGTGCAGAAAGGGTCAAAACGTGTTTTTCAGCAGAAATAAACATGTTTCTGCAAGTTTGGTCAACCCCATGTAAGTTATGGGACAGTAACAGCACAGTTTTCAAAACGTGTTTTTCAGCCCGAAATAAACGCGTTTTTTCAGACAACTGAATCCCCATGTAACAGCAAGACTCAGAGGAGCCCACACACTCAGATCTTAACCCCAGTGTGCAGAAAGGGTCAAAACGTGTTTTTCAGCAGAAATAAACATGTTTCTGCAAGTTTGGTCAACCCCATGTAAGTTATGGGGCAGTAACAGAACACTTTTCAAAACGTGTTTTTCAGCCCGAAATAAACGCGTTTTTTCAGACAACTGAATCCCCATGTAACAGCAAGGTTCAGAAGAGCCCACACTCTCAGCTCTTAACCCCAGTGTGCAGGAAGGGTCAAAACGTGTTTTTCAGCAGAAATAAACATGTTTCTGCAAGTTTGGTCAACCCCATGTAAGTTATGGGGCAGTAACAGAACACTTTTCAAAACGTGTTTTTCAGCCCGAAATAAACGCGTTTTTTCAGACAACTGAATCCCCATGCAACAGCAAGGCTCAGAAGAGCCCACACACTCAGCTCTTAACCCCAGTGTGCAGAAAGAGTCAAAACGTGTTTTTCAGCAGAAATAAACATGTTTCTGCAAGTTTGGTCAACCCCATGTAAGTTATGGGGCAGTAACAGAACACTTTTCAAAACGTGTTTTTCAGCCCGAAATAAACGCGTTTTTTCAGACAACTGAATCACCATGTAACAGCAAGGCTCAGAGGAGCCCACACACTCAGCTCTTAACCCCAGTGTGCAGAAAGAGTCAAAACGTGTTTTTCAGCAGAAATAAACATGTTTCTGCAAGTTTGGTCAACCCCATGTAAGTTATGGGGCAGTAACAGAACACTTTTCAAAACGTGTTTTTCAGCCCGAAATAAACGCGTTTTTTCAGACAACTGAATCCCCATGTAACAGCAAGGTTCAGAAGAGCCCACACTCTCAGCTCTTAACCCCAGTGTGCAGGAAGGGTCAAAACGTGTTTTTCAGCAGAAATAAACATGTTTCTGCAAGTTTGGTCAACCCCATGTAAGTTATGGGGCAGTAACAGAACACTTTTCAAAACGTGTTTTTCAGCCCGAAATAAACGCGTTTTTTCAGACAACTGAATCCCCATGCAACAGCAAGGCTCAGAAGAGCCCACACACTCAGCTCTTAACCCCAGTGTGCAGAAAGAGTCAAAACGTGTTTTTCAGCAGAAATAAACATGTTTCTGCAAGTTTGGTCAACCCCATGTAAGTTATGGGGCAGTAACAGAACACTTTTCAAAACGTGTTTTTCAGCCCGAAATAAACGCGTTTTTTCAGACAACTGAATCACCATGTAACAGCAAGGCTCAGAGGAGCCCACACACTCAGCTCTTAACCCCAGTGTGCAGAAAGAGTCAAAACGTGTTTTTCAGCAGAAATAAACATGTTTCTGCAAGTTTGGTCAACCCCATGTAAGTTATGGGACAGTAACAGCACACTTTTCAAAACGTGTTTTTCAGCCCGAAATAAACGCGTTTTTTCAGACAACTGAATCCCCATGCAACAGCAAGGCTCAGAAGAGCCCACACACTCAGCTCTTAACCCCAGTGTGCAGAAAGAGTCAAAACGTGTTTTTCAGCAGAAATAAACATGTTTCTGCAAGTTTGGTCAACCCCATGTAAGTTATGGGGCAGTAACAGAACACTTTTCAAAACGTGTTTTTCAGCCCGAAATAAACGCGTTTTTTCAGACAACTGAATCCCAATGTAACAGCAAGGCTCAGAGGAGCCCACACACTCAGCTCTTAGCCCCAGTGTGCAGAAAGTGTCAAAACGTGTTTTTCAGCAGAAATAAACATGTTTCTGCAAGTTTGGTCAACCCCATGTAAGTTATGGGACAGTAACAGCACACTTTTCAAAACGTGTTTTTCAGCCCGAAATAAACGCGTTTTTTCAGACAACTGAATCCCCATGTAACAGCAAGGCTCAGAGGAGCCCACACACTCAGATCTTAACCCCAGTGTGCAGAAAGGGTCAAAACGTGTTTTTCAGCAGAAATAAACATGTTTCTGCAAGTTTGGTCAACCCCATGTAAGTTATGGGGCAGTAACAGAACACTTTTCAAAACGTGTTTTTCAGCCCGAAATAAACGCGTTTTTTCAGACAACTGAATCCCCATGCAACAGCAAGGCTCAGAAGAGCCCACACACTCAGCTCTTAACCCCAGTGTGCAGAAAGAGTCAAAACGTGTTTTTCAGCAGAAATAAACATGTTTCTGCAATTTTGGTCAACCCCATGTAAGTTATGGGGCAGTAACAGCACACTTTTCAAAACGTGTTTTTCAGCCCGAAATAAACGCGTTTTTTCAGACAACTGAATCCCCATGTAACAGCAAGGCTCAGAGGAGCCCACACACTCAGATCTTAACCCCAGTGTGCAGAAAGGGTCAAAACGTGTTTTTCAGCAGAAATAAACATGTTTCTGCAAGTTTGGTCAACCCCATGTAAGTTATGGGACAGTAACAGCACACTTTTCAAAACGTGTTTTTCAGCCCGAAATAAACGCGTTTTTTCAGACAACTGAATCCCCATGCAACAGCAAGGCTCAGAAGAGCCCACACACTCAGCTCTTAACCCCAGTGTGCAGAAAGAGTCAAAACGTGTTTTTCAGCAGAAATAAACATGTTTCTGCAAGTTTGGTCAACCCCATGTAAGTTATGGGGCAGTAACAGAACACTTTTCAAAACGTGTTTTTCAGCCCGAAATAAACGCGTTTTTTCAGACAACTGAATCCCAATGTAACAGCAAGGCTCAGAGGAGCCCACACACTCAGCTCTTAGCCCCAGTGTGCAGAAAGTGTCAAAACGTGTTTTTCAGCAGAAATAAACATGTTTCTGCAAGTTTGGTCAACCCCATGTAAGTTATGGGACAGTAACAGCACACTTTTCAAAACGTGTTTTTCAGCCCGAAATAAACGCGTTTTTTCAGACAACTGAATCCCCATGTAACAGCAAGGCTCAGAGGAGCCCACACACTCAGATCTTAACCCCAGTGTGCAGAAAGGGTCAAAACGTGTTTTTCAGCAGAAATAAACATGTTTCTGCAAGTTTGGTCAACCCCATGTAAGTTATGGGGCAGTAACAGAACACTTTTCAAAACGTGTTTTTCAGCCCGAAATAAACGCGTTTTTTCAGACAACTGAATCCCCATGTAACAGCAAGGCTCAGAGGAGCCCACACACTCAGCTCTTAACCCCAGTGTGCAGAAAGGGTCAAAACGTGTTTTTCAGCAGAAATAAACATGTTTCTGCAAGTTTGGTCAACCCCATGTAAGTTATGGGGCAGTAACAGAACACTTTTCAAAACGTGTTTTTCAGCCCGAAAAAAACGCGTTTTTTCAGACAACTGAATCCCCATGTAACAGCAAGGCTCAGAGGAGCCCACACACTCAGCTCTTAACCCCAGTGTGCAGAAAGGGTCAAAACGTGTTTTTCAGCAGAAATAAACATGTTTCTGCAAGTTTGGTCAACCCCATGTAAGTTATGGGGCAGTAACAGAACACTTTTCAAAACGTGTTTTTCAGCCCGAAATAAACGCGTTTTTTCAGACAACTGAATCACCATGTAACAGCAAGGCTCAGAGGAGCCCACACACTCAGCTCTTAACCCCAGTGTGCAGGAAGGGTCAAAACGTGTTTTTCAGCAGAAAAAAACATGTTTCTGCAAGTTTGGTCAACCCCATGTAAGTTATGGGGCAGTAACAGAACACTTTTCAAAACGTGTTTTTCAGCCCGAAATAAACGCGTTTTTTCAGACAACTGAATCCCCATGCAACAGCAAGGCTCAGAAGAGCCCACACACTCAGCTCTTAACCCCAGTGTGCAGAAAGAGTCAAAACGTGTTTTTCAGCAGAAATAAACATGTTTCTGCAAGTTTGGTCAACCCCATGTAAGTTATGGGGCAGTAACAGAACACTTTTCAAAACGTGTTTTTCAGCCCGAAATAAACGCGTTTTTTCAGACAACTGAATCCCAATGTAACAGCAAGGCTCAAAGGAGCCCACACACTCAGCTCTTAGCCCCAGTGTGCAGAAAGTGTCAAAACATGTTTTTCAGCAGAAATAAACATGTTTCTGCAAGTTTGGTCAACCCCATGTAAGTTATGGGACAGTAACAGCACACTTTTCAAAACGTGTTTTTCAGCCCGAAATAAACGCGTTTTTTCAGACAACTGAATCCCCATGTAACAGCAAGGCTCAGAGGATCCCACACACTCAGATCTTAACCCCAGTGTGCAGAAAGGGTCAAAACGTGTTTTTCAGCAGAAATAAACATGTTTCTGCAAGTTTGGTCAACCCCATGTAAGTTATGGGGCAGTAACAGAACACTTTTCAAAACGTGTTTTTCAGCCCGAAATAAACGCGTTTTTTCAGACAACTGAATCCCCATGCAACAGCAAGGCTCAGAAGAGCCCACACACTCAGCTCTTAACCCCAGTGTGCAGAAAGAGTCAAAACGTGTTTTTCAGCAGAAATAAACATGTTTCTGCAATTTTGGTCAACCCCATGTAAGTTATGGGGCAGTAACAGCACACTTTTCAAAACGTGTTTTTCAGCCCGAAATAAACGCGTTTTTTCAGACAACTGAATCCCCATGTAACAGCAAGGCTCAGAGGAGCCCACACACTCAGATCTTAACCCCAGTGTGCAGAAAGGGTCAAAACGTGTTTTTCAGCAGAAATAAACATGTTTCTGCAAGTTTGGTCAACCCCATGTAAGTTATGGGACAGTAACAGCACACTTTTCAAAACGTGTTTTTCAGCCCGAAATAAACGCGTTTTTTCAGACAACTGAATCCCCATGTAACAGCAAGACTCAGAGGAGCCCACACACTCAGATCTTAACCCCAGTGTGCAGAAAGGGTCAAAACGTGTTTTTCAGCAGAAATAAACATGTTTCTGCAAGTTTGGTCAACCCCATGTAAGTTATGGGGCAGTAACAGAACACTTTTCAAAACGTGTTTTTCAGCCCGAAATAAACGCGTTTTTTCAGACAACTGAATCCCCATGCAACAGCAAGGCTCAGAAGAGCCCACACACTCAGCTCTTAACCCCAGTGTGCAGAAAGAGTCAAAACGTGTTTTTCAGCAGAAATAAACATGTTTCTGCAATTTTGTTCAACCCCATGTAAGTTATGGGGCAGTAACAGAACACTTTTCAAAACGTGTTTTTCAGCCCGAAATAAACGCGTTTTTTCAGACAACTGAATCCCCATGTAACAGCAAGGTTCAGAAGAGCCCACACACTCAGCTCTTAACCCCAGTGTGCAGAAAGAGTCAAAACGTGTTTTTCAGCAGAAATAAACATGTTTCTGCAAGTTTGGTCAACCCCATGTAAGTTATGGGGCAGTAACAGAACACTTTTCAAAACGTGTTTTTCAGCCCGAAATAAACGCGTTTTTTCAGACAACTGAATCACCATGTAACAGCAAGGCTCAGAGGAGCCCACACACTCAGCTCTTAACCCCAGTGTGCAGAAAGAGTCAAAACGTGTTTTTCAGCGGAAATAAACATGTTTCTGCAAGTTTGGTCAACCCCATGTAAGTTATGGGGCAGTAACAGAACACTTTTCAAAACGTGTTTTTCAGCCCGAAATAAACGCGTTTTTTCAGACAACTGAATCCCCATGTAACAGCAAGGCTCAGAGGAGCCCACACACTCAGCTCTTAGCCCCAGTGTGCAGAAAGTGTCAAAACGTGTTTTTCAGCAGAAATAAACATGTTTCTGCAAGTTTGGTCAACCCCATGTAAGTTATGGGACAGTAACAGCACACTTTTCAAAACGTGTTTTTCAGCCCGAAATAAACGCGTTTTTTCAGACAACTGAATCCCCATGTAACAGCAAGGCTCAGAGGAGCCCACACACTCAGATCTTAACCCCAGTGTGCAGAAAGGGTCAAAACGTGTTTTTCAGCAGAAATAAACATGTTTCTGCAAGTTTGGTCAACCCCATGTAAGTTATGGGGCAGTAACAGAACACTTTTCAAAACGTGTTTTTCAGCCCGAAATAAACGCGTTTTTTCAGACAACTGAATCCCCATGCAACAGCAAGGCTCAGAAGAGCCCACACACTCAGCTCTTAACCCCAGTGTGCAGAAAGAGTCAAAACGTGTTTTTCAGCAGAAATAAACATGTTTCTGCAAGTTTGGTCAACCCCATGTAAGTTATGGGGCAGTAACAGAACACTTTTCAAAACGTGTTTTTCAGCCCGAAATAAACGCGTTTTTTCAGACAACTGAATCACCATGTAACAGCAAGGCTCAGAGGAGCCCACACACTCAGCTCTTAACCCCAGTGTGCAGGAAGGGTCAAAACGTGTTTTTCAGCAGAAATAAACATGTTTCTGCAAGTTTGGTCAACCCCATGTAAGTTATGGGGCAGTAACAGAACACTTTTCAAAACGTGTTTTTCAGCCCGAAATAAACGCGTTTTTTCAGACAACTGAATCCCCATGCAACAGCAAGGCTCAGAAGAGCCCACACACTCAGCTCTTAACCCCAGTGTGCAGAAAGAGTCAAAACGTGTTTTTCAGCAGAAATAAACATGTTTCTGCAAGTTTGGTCAACCCCATGTAAGTTATGGGGCAGTAACAGAACACTTTTCAAAACGTGTTTTTCAGCCCGAAATAAACGCGTTTTTTCAGACAACTGAATCCCAATGTAACAGCAAGGCTCAGAGGAGCCCACACACTCAGCTCTTAGCCCCAGTGTGCAGAAAGTGTCAAAACGTGTTTTTCAGCAGAAATAAACATGTTTCTGCAAGTTTGGTCAACCCCATGTAAGTTATGGGACAGTAACAGCACACTTTTCAAAACGTGTTTTTCAGCCCGAAATAAACGCGTTTTTTCAGACAACTGAATCCCCATGTAACAGCAAGGCTCAGAGGAGCCCACACACTCAGATCTTAACCCCAGTGTGCAGAAAGGGTCAAAACGTGTTTTTCAGCAGAAATAAACATGTTTCTGCAAGTTTGGTCAACCCCATGTAAGTTATGGGGCAGTAACAGAACACTTTTCAAAACGTGTTTTTCAGCCCGAAATAAACGCGTTTTTTCAGACAACTGAATCCCCATGCAACAGCAAGGCTCAGAAGAGCCCACACACTCAGCTCTTAACCCCAGTGTGCAGAAAGAGTCAAAACGTGTTTTTCAGCAGAAATAAAAATGTTTCTGCAATTTTGGTCAACCCCATGTAAGTTATGGGGCAGTAACAGCACACTTTTCAAAACGTGTTTTTCAGCCCGAAATAAACGCGTTTTTTCAGACAACTGAATCCCCATGTAACAGCAAGGCTCAGAGGAGCCCACACACTCAGATCTTAACCCCAGTGTGCAGAAAGGGTCAAAACGTGTTTTTCAGCAGAAATAAACATGTTTCTGCAAGTTTGGTCAACCCCATGTAAGTTATGGACAGTAACAGCACACTTTTCAAAACGTGTTTTTCAGCCCGAAATAAACGCGTTTTTTCAGACAACTGAATCCCCATGCAACAGCAAGGCTCAGAAGAGCCCACACACTCAGCTCTTAACCCCAGTGTGCAGAAAGAGTCAAAACGTGTTTTTCAGCAGAAATAAACATGTTTCTGCAAGTTTGGTCAACCCCATGTAAGTTATGGGGCAGTAACAGAACACTTTTCAAAACGTGTTTTTCAGCCCGAAATAAACGCGTTTTTTCAGACAACTGAATCCCAATGTAACAGCAAGGCTCAGAGGAGCCCACACACTCAGCTCTTAGCCCCAGTGTGCAGAAAGTGTCAAAACGTGTTTTTCAGCAGAAATAAACATGTTTCTGCAAGTTTGGTCAACCCCATGTAAGTTATGGGACAGTAACAGCACACTTTTCAAAACGTGTTTTTCAGCCCGAAATAAACGCGTTTTTTCAGACAACTGAATCCCCATGTAACAGCAAGACTCAGAGGAGCCCACACACTCAGATCTTAACCCCAGTGTGCAGAAAGGGTCAAAACGTGTTTTTCAGCAGAAATAAACATGTTTCTGCAAGTTTGGTCAACCCCATGTAAGTTATGGGGCAGTAACAGAACACTTTTCAAAACGTGTTTTTCAGCCCGAAATAAACGCGTTTTTTCAGACAACTGAATCCCCATGCAACAGCAAGGCTCAGAAGAGCCCACACACTCAGCTCTTAACCCCATTGTGCAGAAAGAGTCAAAACGTGTTTTTCAGCAGAAATAAACATGTTTCTGCAATTTTGGTCAACCCCATGTAAGTTATGGGGCAGTAACAGAACACTTTTCAAAACGTGTTTTTCAGCCCGAAATAAACGCGTTTTTTCAGACAACTGAGTCCCCATGTAACAGCAAGGTTCAGAAGAGCCCACACTCTCAGCTCTTAACCCCAGTGTGCAGGAAGGGTCAAAACGTGTTTTTCAGCAGAAATAAACATGTTTCTGCAAGTTTGGTCAACCCCATGTAAGTTATGGGGCAGTAACAGAACACTTTTCAAAACGTGTTTTTCAGCCCGAAATAAACGCGTTTTTTCATACAACTGAATCCCCATGCAACAGCAAGGCTCAGAAGAGCCCACACACTCAGCTCTTAACCCCAGTGTGCAGAAAGAGTCAAAACGTGTTTTTCAGCAGAAATAAACATGTTTCTGCAAGTTTGGTCAACCCCATGTAAGTTATGGGGCAGTAACAGAACACTTTTCAAAACGTGTTTTTCAGCCCGAAATAAACGCGTTTTTTCAGACTACTGAATCACCATGTAACAGCAAGGCTCAGAGGAGCCCACACACTCAGCTCTTAACCCCAGTGTGCAGAAAGAGTCAAAACGTGTTTTTCAGCGGAAATAAACATGTTTCTGCAAGTTTGGTCAACCCCATGTAAGTTATGGGGCAGTAACAGCACACTTTTCAAAACGTGTTTTTCAGCCCGAAATAAACACGTTTTTTCAGACAACTGAATCCCCATGTAACAGCAAGGCTCAGAGGAGCCCACACACTCAGATCTTAACCCCAGTGTGCAGAAAGGGTCAAAACGTGTTTTTCAGCAGAAATAAACATGTTTCTGCAAGTTTGGTCAACCCCATGTAAGTTATGGGGCAGTAACAGAACACTTTTCAAAACGTGTTTTTCAGCCCGAAATAAACGCGTTTTTTCAGACAACTGAATCCCCATGCAACAGCAAGGCTCAGAAGAGCCCACACACTCAGCTCTTAACCCCAGTGTGCAGAAAGAGTCAAAACGTGTTTTTCAGCAGAAATAAACATGTTTCTGCAAGTTTGGTCAACCCCATGTAAGTTATGGGGCAGTAACAGAACACTTTTCAAAACGTGTTTTTCAGCCCGAAATAAACGCGTTTTTTCAGACAACTGAATCACCATGTAACAGCAAGGCTCAGAGGAGCCCACACACTCAGCTCTTAACCCCAGTGTGCAGGAAGGGTCAAAACGTGTTTTTCAGCAGAAATAAACATGTTTCTGCAAGTTTGGTCAACCCCATGTAAGTTATGGGGCAGTAACAGAACACTTTTCAAAACGTGTTTTTCAGCCCGAAATAAACGCGTTTTTTCAGACAACTGAATCCCCATGCAACAGCAAGGCTCAGAAGAGCCCACACACTCAGCTCTTAACCCCAGTGTGCAGAAAGAGTCAAAACGTGTTTTTCAGCAGAAATAAACATGTTTCTGCAAGTTTGGTCAACCCCATGTAAGTTATGGGGCAGTAACAGAACACTTTTCAAAACGTGTTTTTCAGCCCGAAATAAACGCGTTTTTTCAGACAACTGAATCCCAATGTAACAGCAAGGCTCAGAGGAGCCCACACACTCAGCTCTTAGCCCCAGTGTGCAGAAAGTGTCAAAACGTGTTTTTCAGCAGAAATAAACATGTTTCTGCAAGTTTGGTCAACCCCATGTAAGTTATGGGACAGTAACAGCACACTTTTCAAAACGTGTTTTTCAGCCCGAAATAAACGCGTTTTTTCAGACAACTGAATCCCCATGCAACAGCAAGGCTCAGAAGAGCCCACACACTCAGCTCTTAACCCCAGTGTGCAGAAAGAGTCAAAACGTGTTTTTCAGCAGAAATAAAAATGTTTCTGCAATTTTGGTCAACCCCATGTAAGTTATGGGGCAGTAACAGCACACTTTTCAAAACGTGTTTTTCAGCCCGAAATAAACGCGTTTTTTCAGACAACTGAATCCCCATGCAACAGCAAGGCTCAGAAGAGCCCACACACTCAGCTCTTAACCCCAGTGTGCAGAAAGAGTCAAAACGTGTTTTTCAGCAGAAATAAACATGTTTCTGCAAGTTTGGTCAACCCCATGTAAGTTATGGGGCAGTAACAGAACACTTTTCAAAACGTGTTTTTCAGCCCGAAATAAACGCGTTTTTTCAGACAACTGAATCCCAATGTAACAGCAAGGCTCAGAGGAGCCCACACACTCAGCTCTTAGCCCCAGTGTGCAGAAAGTGTCAAAACGTGTTTTTCAGCAGAAATAAACATGTTTCTGCAAGTTTGGTCAACCCCATGTAAGTTATGGGACAGTAACAGCACACTTTTCAAAACGTGTTTTTCAGCCCGAAATAAACGCGTTTTTTCAGACAACTGAATCCCCATGTAACAGCAAGGCTCAGAGGAGCCCACACACTCAGATCTTAACCCCAGTGTGCAGAAAGGGTCAAAACGTGTTTTTCAGCAGAAATAAACATGTTTCTGCAAGTTTGGTCAACCCCATGTAAGTTATGGGGCAGTAACAGAACACTTTTCAAAACGTGTTTTTCAGCCCGAAATAAACGCGTTTTTTCAGACAACTGAATCCCCATGCAACAGCAAGGCTCAGAAAAGCCCACACACTCAGCTCTTAACCCCAGTGTGCAGAAAGAGTCAAAACGTGTTTTTCAGCAGAAATAAACATGTTTCTGCAATTTTGGTCAACCCCATGTAAGTTATGGGGCAGTAACAGCACACTTTTCAAAACGTGTTTTTCAGCCCGAAATAAACGCGTTTTTTCAGACAACTGAATCCCCATGTAACAGCAAGGCTCAGAGGAGCCCACACACTCAGATCTTAACCCCAGTGTGCAGAAAGGGTCAAAACGTGTTTTTCAGCAGAAATAAACATGTTTCTGCAAGTTTGGTCAACCCCATGTAAGTTATGGGACAGTAACAGCACACTTTTCAAAACGTGTTTTTCAGCCCGAAATAAACGCGTTTTTTCAGACAACTGAATCCCCATGCAACAGCAAGGCTCAGAAGAGCCCACACACTCAGCTCTTAACCCCAGTGTGCAGAAAGAGTCAAAACGTGTTTTTCAGCAGAAATAAACATGTTTCTGCAAGTTTGGTCAACCCCATGTAAGTTATGGGGCAGTAACAGAACACTTTTCAAAACGTGTTTTTCAGCCCGAAATAAACGCGTTTTTTCAGACAACTGAATCCCAATGTAACAGCAAGGCTCAGAGGAGCCCACACACTCAGCTCTTAGCCCCAGTGTGCAGAAAGTGTCAAAACGTGTTTTTCAGCAGAAATAAACATGTTTCTGCAAGTTTGGTCAACCCCATGTAAGTTATGGGACAGTAACAGCACACTTTTCAAAACGTGTTTTTCAGCCCGAAATAAACGCGTTTTTTCAGACAACTGAATCCCCATGTAACAGCAAGGCTCAGAGGAGCCCACACACTCAGATCTTAACCCCAGTGTGCAGAAAGGGTCAAAACGTGTTTTTCAGCAGAAATAAACATGTTTCTGCAAGTTTGGTCAACCCCATGTAAGTTATGGGGCAGTAACAGAACACTTTTCAAAACGTGTTTTTCAGCCCGAAATAAACGCGTTTTTTCAGACAACTGAATCCCCATGTAACAGCAAGGCTCAGAGGATCCCACACACTCAGATCTTAACCCCAGTGTGCAGAAAGGGTCAAAACGTGTTTTTCAGCAGAAATAAACATGTTTCTGCAAGTTTGGTCAACCCCATGTAAGTTATGGGGCAGTAACAGAACACTTTTCTAAACGTGTTTTTCAGCCCGAAATAAACGCGTTTTTTCAGACAACTGAATCCCCATGCAACAGCAAGGCTCAGAAGAGCCCACACACTCAGCTCTTAACCCCAGTGTGCAGAAAGAGTCAAAACGTGTTTTTCAGCAGAAATAAACATGTTTCTGCAATTTTGGTCAACCCCATGTAAGTTATGGGGCAGTAACAGCACACTTTTCAAAACGTGTTTTTCAGCCCGAAATAAACGCGTTTTTTCAGACAACTGAATCCCCATGTAACAGCAAGGCTCAGAGGAGCCCACACACTCAGATCTTAACCCCAGTGTGCAGAAAGGGTCAAAACGTGTTTTTCAGCAGAAATAAATATGTTTCTGCAAGTTTGGTCAACCCCATGTAAGTTATGGGGCAGTAACAGAACACTTTTCAAAACGTGTTTTTCAGCCCGAAATAAACGCGTTTTTTCAGACAACTGAATCACCATGTAACAGCAAGGCTCAGAGGAGCCCACACACTCAGCTCTTAACCCCAGTGTGCAGGAAGGGTCAAAACGTGTTTTTCAGCAGAAATAAACATGTTTCTGCAAGTTTGGTCAACCCCATGTAAGTTATGGGGCAGTAACAGAACACTTTTCAAAACGTGTTTTTCAGCCCGAAATAAACGCGGTTTTTCAGACAACTGAATCCCCATGCAACAGCAAGGCTCAGAAGAGCCCACACACTCAGCTCTTAACCCCAGTGTGCAGGAAGGGTCAAAACGTGTTTTTCAGCAGAAATAAACATGTTTCTGCAAGTTTGGTCAACCCCATGTAAGTTATGGGGCAGTAACAGAACACTTTTCAAAACGTGTTTTTCAGCCCGAAATAAACGCGTTTTTTCAGACAACTGAATCCCCATGCAACAGCAAGGCTCAGAAGAGCCCACACACTCAGCTCTTAACCCCAGTGTGCAGAAAGAGTCAAAACGTGTTTTTCAGCAGAAATAAACATGTTTCTGCAAGTTTGGTCAACCCCATGTAAGTTATGGGCCAGTAACAGAACACTTTTCAAAACGTGTTTTTCAGCCCGAAATAAACGCGTTTTTTCAGACAACTGAATCCCCATGCAACAGCAAGGCTCAGAAGAGCCCACACACTCAGCTCTTAACCCCAGTGTGCAGAAAGAGTCAAAACGTGTTTTTCAGCAGAAATAAACATGTTTCTGCAAGTTTGGTCAACCCCATGTAAGTTATGGGGCAGTAACAGAACACTTTTCAAAACGTGTTTTTCAGCCCGAAATAAACGCGTTTTTTCAGACAACTGAATCACCATGTAACAGCAAGGCTCAGAGGAGCCCACACACTCAGCTCTTAACCCCAGTGTGCAGAAAGAGTCAAAACGTGTTTTTCAGCAGAAATAAACATGTTTCTGCAAGTTTGGTCAACCCCATGTAAGTTATGGGGCAGTAACAGCACACTTTTCAAAACGTGTTTTTCAGCCCGAAATAAACGCGTTTTTTCAGACAACTGAATCCCCATGTAACAGCAAGGCTCAGAGGAGCCCACACACTCAGATCTTAACCCCAGTGTGCAGAAAGGGTCAAAACGTGTTTTTCAGCAGAAATAAACATGTTTCTGCAAGTTTGGTCAACCCCATGTAAGTTATGGGACAGTAACAGCACACTTTTCAAAACGTGTTTTTCAGCCCGAAATAAACGCGTTTTTTCAGACAACTGAATCCCCATGCAACAGCAAGGCTCAGAAGAGCCCACACACTCAGCTCTTAACCCCAGTGTGCAGAAAGAGTCAAAACGTGTTTTTCAGCAGAAATAAACATGTTTCTGCAAGTTTGGTCAACCCCATGTAAGTTATGGGGCAGTAACAGAACACTTTTCAAAACGTGTTTTTCAGCCCGAAATAAACGCGTTTTTTCAGACAACTGAATCCCAATGTAACAGCAAGGCTCAGAGGAGCCCACACACTCAGCTCTTAGCCCCAGTGTGCAGAAAGTGTCAAAACGTGTTTTTCAGCAGAAATAAACATGTTTCTGCAAGTTTGGTCAACCCCATGTAAGTTATGGGACAGTAACAGCACACTTTTCAAAACGTGTTTTTCAGCCCGAAATAAACGCGTTTTTTCAGACAACTGAATCCCCATGTAACAGCAAGGCTCAGAGGAGCCCACACACTCAGATCTTAACCCCAGTGTGCAGAAAGGGTCAAAACGTGTTTTTCAGCAGAAATAAACATGTTTCTGCAAGTTTGGTCAACCCCATGTAAGTTATGGGGCAGTAACAGAACACTTTTCAAAACGTGTTTTTCAGCCCGAAATAAACGCGTTTTTTCAGACAACTGAATCCCCATGTAACAGCAAGGCTCAGAGGAGCCCACACACTCAGATCTTAACCCCAGTGTGCAGAAAGGGTCAAAACGTGTTTTTCAGCAGAAATAAACATGTTTCTGCAAGTTTGGTCAACCCCATGTAAGTTATGGGGCAGTAACAGAACACTTTTCAAAACGTGTTTTTCAGCCCGAAATAAACGCGTTTTTTCAGACAACTGAATCCCCATGTAACAGCAAGGCTCAGAGGATCCCACACACTCAGATCTTAACCCCAGTGTGCAGAAAGGGTCAAAACGTGTTTTTCAGCAGAAATAAACATGTTTCTGCAAGTTTGGTCAACCCCATGTAAGTTATGGGGCAGTAACAGAACACTTTTCTAAACGTGTTTTTCAGCCCGAAATAAACGCGTTTTTTCAGACAACTGAATCCCCATGCAACAGCAAGGCTCAGAAGAGCCCACACACTCAGCTCTTAACCCCAGTGTGCAGAAAGAGTCAAAACGTGTTTTTCAGCAGAAATAAACATGTTTCTGCAATTTTGGTCAACCCCATGTAAGTTATGGGGCAGTAACAGCACACTTTTCAAAACGTGTTTTTCAGCCCGAAATAAACGCGTTTTTTCAGACAACTGAATCCCCATGTAACAGCAAGGCTCAGAGGAGCCCACACACTCAGATCTTAACCCCAGTGTGCAGAAAGGGTCAAAACGTGTTTTTCAGCAGAAATAAATATGTTTCTGCAAGTTTGGTCAACCCCATGTAAGTTATGGGGCAGTAACAGAACACTTTTCAAAACGTGTTTTTCAGCCCGAAATAAACGCGTTTTTTCAGACAACTGAATCACCATGTAACAGCAAGGCTCAGAGGAGCCCACACACTCAGCTCTTAACCCCAGTGTGCAGGAAGGGTCAAAACGTGTTTTTCAGCAGAAATAAACATGTTTCTGCAAGTTTGGTCAACCCCATGTAAGTTATGGGGCAGTAACAGAACACTTTTCAAAACGTGTTTTTCAGCCCGAAATAAACGCGGTTTTTCAGACAACTGAATCCCCATGCAACAGCAAGGCTCAGAAGAGCCCACACACTCAGCTCTTAACCCCAGTGTGCAGGAAGGGTCAAAACGTGTTTTTCAGCAGAAATAAACATGTTTCTGCAAGTTTGGTCAACCCCATGTAAGTTATGGGGCAGTAACAGAACACTTTTCAAAACGTGTTTTTCAGCCCGAAATAAACGCGTTTTTTCAGACAACTGAATCCCCATGCAACAGCAAGGCTCAGAAGAGCCCACACACTCAGCTCTTAACCCCAGTGTGCAGAAAGAGTCAAAACGTGTTTTTCAGCAGAAATAAACATGTTTCTGCAAGTTTGGTCAACCCCATGTAAGTTATGGGCCAGTAACAGAACACTTTTCAAAACGTGTTTTTCAGCCCGAAATAAACGCGTTTTTTCAGACAACTGAATCCCCATGCAACAGCAAGGCTCAGAAGAGCCCACACACTCAGCTCTTAACCCCAGTGTGCAGAAAGAGTCAAAACGTGTTTTTCAGCAGAAATAAACATGTTTCTGCAAGTTTGGTCAACCCCATGTAAGTTATGGGGCAGTAACAGAACACTTTTCAAAACGTGTTTTTCAGCCCGAAATAAACGCGTTTTTTCAGACAACTGAATCACCATGTAACAGCAAGGCTCAGAGGAGCCCACACACTCAGCTCTTAACCCCAGTGTGCAGAAAGAGTCAAAACGTGTTTTTCAGCAGAAATAAACATGTTTCTGCAAGTTTGGTCAACCCCATGTAAGTTATGGGGCAGTAACAGCACACTTTTCAAAACGTGTTTTTCAGCCCGAAATAAACGCGTTTTTTCAGACAACTGAATCCCCATGTAACAGCAAGGCTCAGAGGAGCCCACACACTCAGATCTTAACCCCAGTGTGCAGAAAGGGTCAAAACGTGTTTTTCAGCAGAAATAAACATGTTTCTGCAAGTTTGGTCAACCCCATGTAAGTTATGGGACAGTAACAGCACACTTTTCAAAACGTGTTTTTCAGCCCGAAATAAACGCGTTTTTTCAGACAACTGAATCCCCATGCAACAGCAAGGCTCAGAAGAGCCCACACACTCAGCTCTTAACCCCAGTGTGCAGAAAGAGTCAAAACGTGTTTTTCAGCAGAAATAAACATGTTTCTGCAAGTTTGGTCAACCCCATGTAAGTTATGGGGCAGTAACAGAACACTTTTCAAAACGTGTTTTTCAGCCCGAAATAAACGCGTTTTTTCAGACAACTGAATCCCAATGTAACAGCAAGGCTCAGAGGAGCCCACACACTCAGCTCTTAGCCCCAGTGTGCAGAAAGTGTCAAAACGTGTTTTTCAGCAGAAATAAACATGTTTCTGCAAGTTTGGTCAACCCCATGTAAGTTATGGGACAGTAACAGCACACTTTTCAAAACGTGTTTTTCAGCCCGAAATAAACGCGTTTTTTCAGACAACTGAATCCCCATGTAACAGCAAGGCTCAGAGGAGCCCACACACTCAGATCTTAACCCCAGTGTGCAGAAAGGGTCAAAACGTGTTTTTCAGCAGAAATAAACATGTTTCTGCAAGTTTGGTCAACCCCATGTAAGTTATGGGGCAGTAACAGAACACTTTTCAAAACGTGTTTTTCAGCCCGAAATCAACACGTTTTTTCAGACAACTGAATCCCCATGTAACAGCAAGGCTCAGAGGATCCCACACACTCAGATCTTAACCCCAGTGTGCAGAAAGGGTCAAAACGTGTTTTTCAGCAGAAATAAACATGTTTCTGCAAGTTTGGTCAACCCCATGTAAGTTATGGGGCAGTAACAGAACACTTTTCAAAACGTGTTTTTCAGCCCGAAATAAACGCGTTTTTTCAGACAACTGAATCCCCATGCAACAGCAAGGCTCAGAAGAGCCCACACACTCAGCTCTTAACCCCAGTGTGCAGAAAGAGTCAAAACGTGTTTTTCAGCAGAAATAAACATGTTTCTGCAATTTTGGTCAACCCCATGTAAGTTATGGGGCAGTAACAGCACACTTTTCAAAACGTGTTTTTCAGCCCGAAATAAACGCGTTTTTTCAGACAACTGAATCCCCATGTAACAGCAAGGCTCAGAGGAGCCCACACACTCAGATCTTAACCCCAGTGTGCAGAAAGGGTCAAAACGTGTTTTTCAGCAGAAATAAATATGTTTCTGCAAGTTTGGTCAACCCCATGTAAGTTATGGGGCAGTAACAGAACACTTTTCAAAACGTGTTTTTCAGCCCGAAATAAACGCGTTTTTTCAGACAACTGAATCACCATGTAACAGCAAGGCTCAGAGGAGCCCACACACTCAGCTCTTAACCCCAGTGTGCAGGAAGGGTCAAAACGTGTTTTTCAGCAGAAATAAACATGTTTCTGCAAGTTTGGTCAACCCCATGTAAGTTATGGGACAGTAACAGAACACTTTTCAAAACGTGTTTTTCAGCCCGAAATAAACGCGTTTTTTCAGACAACTGAATCCCCATGCAACAGCAAGGCTCAGAAGAGCCCACACACTCAGCTCTTAACCCCAGTGTGCAGGAAGGGTCAAAACGTGTTTTTCAGCAGAAATAAACATGTTTCTGCAAGTTTGGTCAACCCCATGTAAGTTATGGGGCAGTAACAGAACACTTTTCAAAACGTGTTTTTCAGCCCGAAATAAACGCGTTTTTTCAGACAACTGAATCCCCATGCAACAGCAAGGCTCAGAAGAGCCCACACACTCAGCTCTTAACCCCAGTGTGCAGAAAGAGTCAAAACGTGTTTTTCAGCAGAAATAAACATGTTTCTGCAAGTTTGGTCAACCCCATGTAAGTTATGGGCCAGTAACAGAACACTTTTCAAAACGTGTTTTTCAGCCCGAAATAAACGCGTTTTTTCAGACAACTGAATCCCCATGCAACAGCAAGGCTCAGAAGAGCCCACACACTCAGCTCTTAACCCCAGTGTGCAGAAAGAGTCAAAACGTGTTTTTCAGCAGAAATAAACATGTTTCTGCAAGTTTGGTCAACCCCATGTAAGTTATGGGGCAGTAACAGAACACTTTTCAAAACGTGTTTTTCAGCCCGAAATAAACGCGTTTTTTCAGACAACTGAATCACCATGTAACAGCAAGGCTCAGAGGAGCCCACACACTCAGCTCTTAACCCCAGTGTGCAGAAAGAGTCAAATCGTGTTTTTCAGCAGAAATAAACATGTTTCTGCAAGTTTGGTCAACCCCATGTAAGTTATGGGGCAGTAACAGAACACTTTTCAAAACGTGTTTTTCAGCCCGAAATAAACGCGTTTTTTCAGACAACTGAATCCCCATGTAACAGCAAGGCTCAGAGGAGCCCACACACTCAGCTCTTAGCCCCAGTGTGCAGAAAGTGTCAAAACGTGTTTTTCAGCAGAAATAAACATGTTTCTGCAAGTTTGGTCAACCCCATGTAAGTTATGGGGCAGTAACAGAACACTTTTCAAAACGTGTTTTTCAGCCCGAAATAAACGCGTTTTTTCAGACAACTGAATCCCCATGCAACAGCAAGGCTCAGAAGAGCCCACACACTCAGCTCTTAACCCCAGTGTGCAGAAAGAGTCAAAACGTGTTTTTCAGCAGAAATAAACATGTTTCTGCAATTTTGGTCAACCCCATGTAAGTTATGGGGCAGTAACAGCACACTTTTCAAAACGTGTTTTTCAGCCCGAAATAAACGCGTTTTTTCAGACAACTGAATCCCCATGTAACAGCAAGGCTCAGAGGAGCCCACACACTCAGATCTTAACCCCAGTGTGCAGAAAGGGTCAAAACGTGTTTTTCAGCAGAAATAAACATGTTTCTGCAAGTTTGGTCAACCCCATGTAAGTTATGGGACAGTAACAGCACACTTTTCAAAACGTGTTTTTCAGCCCGAAATAAACGCGTTTTTTCAGACAACTGAATCCCCATGCAACAGCAAGGCTCAGAAGAGCCCACACACTCAGCTCTTAACCCCAGTGTGCAGAAAGAGTCAAAACGTGTTTTTCAGCAGAAATAAACATGTTTCTGCAAGTTTGGTCAACCCCATGTAAGTTATGGGGCAGTAACAGAACACTTTTCAAAACGTGTTTTTCAGCCCGAAATAAACGCGTTTTTTCAGACAACTGAATCCCAATGTAACAGCAAGGCTCAGAGGAGCCCACACACTCAGCTCTTAGCCCCAGTGTGCAGAAAGTGTCAAAACGTGTTTTTCAGCAGAAATAAACATGTTTCTGCAAGTTTGGTCAACCCCATGTAAGTTATGGGACAGTAACAGCACACTTTTCAAAACGTGTTTTTCAGCCCGAAATAAACGCGTTTTTTCAGACAACTGAATCCCCATGTAACAGCAAGGCTCAGAGGAGCCCACACACTCAGATCTTAACCCCAGTGTGCAGAAAGGGTCAAAACGTGTTTTTCAGCAGAAATAAACATGTTTCTGCAAGTTTGGTCAACCCCATGTACGTTATGGGGCAGTAACAGAACACTTTTCAAAACGTGTTTTTCAGCCCGAAATAAACGCGTTTTTTCAGACAACTGAATCCCCATGCAACAGCAAGGCTCAGAAGAGCCCACACACTCAGCTCTTAACCCCAGTGTGCAGAAAGAGTCAAAACGTGTTTTTCAGCAGAAATAAACATGTTTCTGCAATTTTGGTCAACCCCATGTAAGTTATGGGGCAGTAACAGCACACTTTTCAAAACGTGTTTTTCAGCCCGAAATAAACGCGTTTTTTCAGACAACTGAATCCCCATGTAACAGCAAGGCTCAGAGGAGCCCACACACTCAGATCTTAACCCCAGTGTGCAGAAAGGGTCAAAACGTGTTTTTCAGCAGAAATAAACATGTTTCTGCAAGTTTGGTCAACCCCATGTAAGTTATGGGACAGTAACAGCACACTTTTCAAAACGTGTTTTTCAGCCCGAAATAAACGCGTTTTTTCAGACAACTGAATCCCCATGCAACAGCAAGGCTCAGAAGAGCCCACACACTCAGCTCTTAACCCCAGTGTGCAGAAAGAGTCAAAACGTGTTTTTCAGCAGAAATAAACATGTTTCTGCAAGTTTGGTCAACCCCATGTAAGTTATGGGGCAGTAACAGAACACTTTTCAAAACGTGTTTTTCAGCCCGAAATAAACGCGTTTTTTCAGACAACTGAATCACCATGTAACAGCAAGGCTCAGAGGAGCCCACACACTCAGCTCTTAACCCCAGTGTGCAGAAAGAGTCAAAACGTGTTTTTCAGCGGAAATAAACATGTTTCTGCAAGTTTGGTCAACCCCATGTAAGTTATGGGGCAGTAACAGAACACTTTTCAAAACGTGTTTTTCAGCCCGAAATAAACGCGTTTTTTCAGACAACTGAATCCCCATGTAACAGCAAGGCTCAGAGGAGCCCACACACTCAGCTCTTAGCCCCAGTGTGCAGAAAGTGTCAAAACGTGTTTTTCAGCAGAAATAAACATGTTTCTGCAAGTTTGGTCAACCCCATGTAAGTTATGGGACAGTAACAGCACACTTTTCAAAACGTGTTTTTCAGCCCGAAATAAACGCGTTTTTTCAGACAACTGAATCCCCATGTAACAGCAAGGCTCAGAGGAGCCCACACACTCAGATCTTAACCCCAGTGTGCAGAAAGGGTCAAAACGTGTTTTTCAGCAGAAATAAACATGTTTCTGCAAGTTTGGTCAACCCCATGTAAGTTATGGGGCAGTAACAGAACACTTTTCAAAACGTGTTTTTCAGCCCGAAATAAACGCGTTTTTTCAGACAACTGAATCCCCATGCAACAGCAAGGCTCAGAAGAGCCCACACACTCAGCTCTTAACCCCAGTGTGCAGAAAGAGTCAAAACGTGTTTTTCAGCAGAAATAAACATGTTTCTGCAAGTTTGGTCAACCCCATGTAAGTTATGGGGCAGTAACAGAACACTTTTCAAAACGTGTTTTTCAGCCCGAAATAAACGCGTTTTTTCAGACAACTGAATCACCATGTAACAGCAAGGCTCAGAGGAGCCCACACACTCAGCTCTTAACCCCAGTGTGCAGGAAGGGTCAAAACGTGTTTTTCAGCAGAAATAAACATGTTTCTGCAAGTTTGGTCAACCCCATGTAAGTTATGGGGCAGTAACAGAACACTTTTCAAAACGTGTTTTTCAGCCCGAAATAAACGCGTTTTTTCAGACAACTGAATCCCCATGCAACAGCAAGGCTCAGAAGAGCCCACACACTCAGCTCTTAACCCCAGTGTGCAGAAAGAGTCAAAACGTGTTTTTCAGCAGAAATAAACATGTTTCTGCAAGTTTGGTCAACCCCATGTAAGTTATGGGGCAGTAACAGAACACTTTTCAAAACGTGTTTTTCAGCCCGAAATAAACGCGTTTTTTCAGACAACTGAATCCCAATGTAACAGCAAGGCTCAGAGGAGCCCACACACTCAGCTCTTAGCCCCAGTGTGCAGAAAGTGTCAAAACGTGTTTTTCAGCAGAAATAAACATGTTTCTGCAAGTTTGGTCAACCCCATGTAAGTTATGGGACAGTAACAGCACACTTTTCAAAACGTGTTTTTCAGCCCGAAATAAACGCGTTTTTTCAGACAACTGAATCCCCATGTAACAGCAAGGCTCAGAGGAGCCCACACACTCAGATCTTAACCCCAGTGTGCAGAAAGGGTCAAAACGTGTTTTTCAGCAGAAATAAACATGTTTCTGCAAGTTTGGTCAACCCCATGTAAGTTATGGGGCAGTAACAGAACATTTTTCAAAACGTGTTTTTCAGCCCGAAATAAACGCGTTTTTTCAGACAACTGAATCCCCATGCAACAGCAAGGCTCAGAAGAGCCCACACACTCAGCTCTTAACCCCAGTGTGCAGAAAGAGTCAAAACGTGTTTTTCAGCAGAAATAAAAATGTTTCTGCAATTTTGGTCAACCCCATGTAAGTTATGGGGCAGTAACAGCACACTTTTCAAAACGTGTTTTTCAGCCCGAAATAAACGCGTTTTTTCAGACAACTGAATCCCCATGTAACAGCAAGGCTCAGAGGAGCCCACACACTCAGATCTTAACCCCAGTGTGCAGAAAGGGTCAAAACGTGTTTTTCAGCAGAAATAAACATGTTTCTGCAAGTTTGGTCAACCCCATGTAAGTTATGGGACAGTAACAGCACACTTTTCAAAACGTGTTTTTCAGCCCGAAATAAACGCGTTTTTTCAGACAACTGAATCCCCATGCAACAGCAAGGCTCAGAAGAGCCCACACACTCAGCTCTTAACCCCAGTGTGCAGAAAGAGTCAAAACGTGTTTTTCAGCAGAAATAAACATGTTTCTGCAAGTTTGGTCAACCCCATGTAAGTTATGGGGCAGTAACAGAACACTTTTCAAAACGTGTTTTTCAGCCCGAAATAAACGCGTTTTTTCAGACAACTGAATCCCAATGTAACAGCAAGGCTCAGAGGAGCCCACACACTCAGCTCTTAGCCCCAGTGTGCAGAAAGTGTCAAAACGTGTTTTTCAGCAGAAATAAACATGTTTCTGCAAGTTTGGTCAACCCCATGTAAGTTATGGGACAGTAACAGCACACTTTTCAAAACGTGTTTTTCAGCCCGAAATAAACGCGTTTTTTCAGACAACTGAATCCCCATGCAACAGCAAGGCTCAGAAGAGCCCACACACTCAGCTCTTAACCCCAGTGTGCAGAAAGAGTCAAAACGTGTTTTTCAGCAGAAATAAACATGTTTCTGCAATTTTGGTCAACCCCATGTAAGTTATGGGGCAGTAACAGCACACTTTTCAAAACGTGTTTTTCAGCCCTAAATAAACGCGTTTTTTCAGACAACTGAATCCCCATGTAACAGCAAGGCTCAGAGGAGCCCACACACTCAGATCTTAACCCCAGTGTGCAGAAAGGGTCAAAACGTGTTTTTCAGCAGAAATAAACATGTTTCTGCAAGTTTGGTCAACCCCATGTAAGTTATGGGACAGTAACAGCACACTTTTCAAAACGTGTTTTTCAGCCCGAAATAAACGCGTTTTTTCAGACAACTGAATCCCCATGCAACAGCAAGGCTCAGAAGAGCCCACACACTCAGCTCTTAACCCCAGTGTGCAGAAAGAGTCAAAACGTGTTTTTCAGCAGAAATAAACATGTTTCTGCAAGTTTGGTCAACCCCATGTAAGTTATGGGGCAGTAACAGAACACTTTTCAAAACGTGTTTTTCAGCCCGAAATAAACGCGTTTTTTCAGACAACTGAATCACCATGTAACAGCAAGGCTCAGAGGAGCCCACACACTCAGCTCTTAACCCCAGTGTGCAGGAAGGGTCAAAACGTGTTTTTCAGCAGAAATAAACATGTTTCTGCAAGTTTGGTCAACCCCATGTAAGTTATGGGGCAGTAACAGAACACTTTTCAAAACGTGTTTTTCAGCCCGAAATAAACGCGTTTTTTCAGACAACTGAATCCCCATGCAACAGCAAGGCTCAGAAGAGCCCACACACTCAGCTCTTAACCCCAGTGTGCAGGAAGGGTCAAAACGTGTTTTTCAGCAGAAATAAACATGTTTCTGCAAGTTTGGTCAACCCCATGTAAGTTATGGGGCAGTAACAGAACACTTTTCAAAACGTGTTTTTCAGCCCGAAATAAACGCGTTTTTTCAGACAACTGAATCCCCATGCAACAGCAAGGCTCAGAAGAGCCCACACACTCAGCTCTTAACCCCAGTGTACAGAAAGAGTCAAAACGTGTTTTTCAGCAGAAATAAACATGTTTCTGCAAGTTTGGTCAACCCCATGTAAGTTATGGGCCAGTAACAGAACACTTTTCAAAACGTGTTTTTCAGCCCGAAATAAACGCGTTTTTTCAGACAACTGAATCCCCATGCAACAGCAAGGCTCAGAAGAGCCCACACACTCAGCTCTTAACCCCAGTGTGCAGAAAGAGTCAAAACGTGTTTTTCAGCAGAAATAAACATGTTTCTGCAAGTTTGGTCAACCCCATGTAAGTTATGGGGCAGTAACAGAACACTTTTCAAAACGTGTTTTTCAGCCCGAAATAAACGCGTTTTTTCAGACAACTGAATCACCATGTAACAGCAAGGCTCAGAGGAGCCCACACACTCAGCTCTTAACCCCAGTGTGCAGAAAGAGTCAAATCGTGTTTTTCAGCAGAAATAAACATGTTTCTGCAAGTTTGGTCAACCCCATGTAAGTTATGGGGCAGTAACAGAACACTTTTCAAAACGTGTTTTTCAGCCCGAAATAAACGCGTTTTTTCAGACAACTGAATCCCCATGTAACAGCAAGGCTCAGAGGAGCCCACACACTCAGCTCTTAGCCCCAGTGTGCAGAAAGTGTCAAAACGTGTTTTTCAGCAGAAATAAACATGTTTCTGCAAGTTTGGTCAACCCCATGTAAGTTATGGGACTGTAACAGCACACTTTTCAAAACGTGTTTTTCAGCCCGAAATAAACGCGTTTTTTCAGACAACTGAATCCCCATGTAACAGCAAGGCTCAGAGGAGCCCTCACACTCAGATCTTAACCCCAGTGTGCAGAAAGGGTCAAAACGTGTTTTTCAGCAGAAATAAACATGTTTCTGCAAGTTTGGTCAACCCCATGTAAGTTATGGGGCAGTAACAGAACACTTTTCAAAACGTGTTTTTCAGCCCGAAATAAACGCGTTTTTTCAGACAACTGAATCCCCATGCAACAGCAAGGCTCAGAAGAGCCCACACACTCAGCTCTTAACCCCAGTGTGCAGAAAGAGTCAAAACGTGTTTTTCAGCAGAAATAAACATGTTTCTGCAAGTTTGGTCAACCCCATGTAAGTTATGGGGCAGTAACAGAGCACTTTTCAAAACGTGTTTTTCAGCCCGAAATAAACGCGTTTTTTCAGACAACTGAATCACCATGTAACAGCAAGGCTCAGAGGAGCCCACACACTCAGCTCTTAACCCCAGTGTGCAGGAAGGGTCAAAACGTGTTTTTCAGCAGAAATAAACATGTTTCTGCAAGTTTGGTCAACCCCATGTAAGTTATGGGGCAGTAACAGAACACTTTTCAAAACGTGTTTTTCAGCCCGAAATAAACGCGTTTTTTCAGACCACTGAATCAACATGTAACAGCAAGGCTCAGAGGAGCCCACACACTCAGCTCTTAACCCCAGTGTGCAGGAAGGGTCAAAACGTGTTTTTCAGCAGAAATAAACATGTTTCTGTAAGTTTGGTCAACCCCATGTAAGTTATGGGGCAGTAACAGAACACTTTTCAAAACGTGTTTTTCAGCCCGAAATAAACGCGTTTTTTCAGACAACTGAATCCCCATGCAACAGCAAGGCTCAGAAGAGCCCACACACTCAGCTCTTAACCCCAGTGTGCAGGAAGGGTCAAAACGTGTTTTTCAGCAGAAATAAACATGTTTCTGCAAGTTTGGTCAACCCCATGTAAGTTATGGGGCAGTAACAGAACACTTTTCAAAACGTGTTTTTCAGCCCGAAATAAACGCGTTTTTTCAGACAACTGAATCCCCATGCAACAGCAAGGCTCAGAAGAGCCCACACACTCAGCTCTTAACCCCAGTGTGCAGAAAGAGTCAAAACGTGTTTTTCAGCAGAAATAAACATGTTTCTGCAAGTTTGGTCAACCCCATGTAAGTTATGGGCCAGTAACAGAACACTTTTCAAAACGTGTTTTTCAGCCCGAAATAAACGCGTTTTTTCAGACAACTGAATCCCCATGCAACAGCAAGGCTCAGAAGAGCCCACACACTCAGCTCTTAACCCCAGTGTGCAGAAAGAGTCAAAACGTGTTTTTCAGCAGAAATAAACATGTTTCTGCAAGTTTGGTCAACCCCATGTAAGTTATGGGGCAGTAACAGAACACTTTTCAAAACGTGTTTTTCAGCCCGAAATAAACGCGTTTTTTCAGACAACTGAATCACCATGTAACAGCAAGGCTCAGAGGAGCCCACACACTCAGCTCTTAACCCCAGTGTGCAGAAAGAGTCAAAACGTGTTTTTCAGCAGAAATAAACATGTTTCTGCAAGTTTGGTCAACCCCATGTAAGTTATGGGGCAGTAACAGCACACTTTTCAAAACGTGTTTTTCAGCCCGAAATAAACGCGTTTTTTCAGACAACTGAATCCCCATGTAACAGCAAGGCTCAGAGGAGCCCACACACTCAGATCTTAACCCCAGTGTGCAGAAAGGGTCAAAACGTGTTTTTCAGCAGAAATAAACATGTTTCTGCAAGTTTAATCAACCCCATGTAAGTTATGGGACAGTAACAGCACACTTTTCAAAACGTGTTTTTCAGCCCGAAATAAACGCGTTTTTTCAGACAACTGAATCCCCATGCAACAGCAAGGCTCAGAAGAGCCCACACACTCAGCTCTTAACCCCAGTGTGCAGAAAGAGTCAAAACGTGTTTTTCAGCAGAAATAAACATGTTTCTGCAAGTTTGGTCAACCCCATGTAAGTTATGGGGCAGTAACAGAACACTTTTCAAAACGTGTTTTTCAGCCCGAAATAAACGCGTTTTTTCAGACAACTGAATCCCAATGTAACAGCAAGGCTCAGAGGAGCCCACACACTCAGCTCTTAGCCCCAGTGTGCAGAAAGTGTCAAAACGTGTTTTTCAGCAGAAATAAACATGTTTCTGCAAGTTTGGTTAACCCCATGTAAGTTATGGGACAGTAACAGCACACTTTTCAAAACGTGTTTTTCAGCCCGAAATAAACGCGTTTTTTTCAGACAACTGAATCCCCATGTAACAGCAAGGCTCAGAGGAGCCCACACACTCAGATCTTAACCCCAGTGTGCAGAAAGGGTCAAAACGTGTTTTTCAGCAGAAATAAACATGTTTCTGCAAGTTTGGTCAACCCCATGTAAGTTATGGGGCAGTAACAGAACACTTTTCAAAACGTGTTTTTCAGCCCGAAATCAACGCGTTTTTTCAGACAACTGAATCCCCATGTAACAGCAAGGCTCAGAGGATCCCACACACTCAGATCTTAACCCCAGTGTGCAGAAAGGGTCAAAACGTGTTTTTCAGCAGAAATAAACATGTTTCTGCAAGTTTGGTCAACCCCATGTAAGTTATGGGGCAGTAACAGAACACTTTTCAAAACGTGTTTTTCAGCCCGAAATAAACGCGTTTTTTCAGACAACTGAATCCCCATGCAACAGCAAGGCTCAGAAGAGCCCACACACTCAGCTCTTAACCCCAGTGTGCAGAAAGAGTCAAAACGTGTTTTTCAGCAGAAATAAACATGTTTCTGCAATTTTGGTCAACCCCATGTAAGTTATGGGGCAGTAACAGCACACTTTTCAAAACGTGTTTTTCAGCCCGAAATAAACGCGTTTTTTCAGACAACTGAATCCCCATGTAACAGCAAGGCTCAGAGGAGCCCACACACTCAGATCTTAACCCCAGTGTGCAGAAAGGGTCAAAACGTGTTTTTCAGCAGAAATAAATATGTTTCTGCAAGTTTGGTCAACCCCATGTAAGTTATGGGGCAGTAACAGAACACTTTTCAAAACGTGTTTTTCAGCCCGAAATAAACGCGTTTTTTCAGACAACTGAATCACCATGTAACAGCAAGGCTCAGAGGAGCCCACACACTCAGCTCTTAACCCCAGTGTGCAGGAAGGGTCAAAACGTGTTTTTCAGCAGAAATAAACATGTTTCTGCAAGTTTGGTCAACCCCATGTAAGTTATGGGGCAGTAACAGAACACTTTTCAAAACGTGTTTTTCAGCCCGAAATAAACGCGTTTTTTCAGACAACTGAATCCCCATGCAACAGCAAGGCTCAGAAGAGCCCACACACTCAGCTCTTAACCCCAGTGTGCAGGAAGGGTCAAAACGTGTTTTTCAGCAGAAATAAACATGTTTCTGCAAGTTTGGTCAACCCCATGTAAGTTATGGGGCAGTAACAGAACACTTTTCAAAACGTGTTTTTCAGCCCGAAATAAACGCGTTTTTTCAGACAACTGAATCCCCATGCAACAGCAAGGCTCAGAAGAGCCCACACACTCAGCTCTTAACCCCAGTGTGCAGAAAGAGTCAAAACGTGTTTTTCAGCAGAAATAAACATGTTTCTGCAAGTTTGGTCAACCCCATGTAAGTTATGGGCCAGTAACAGAACACTTTTCAAAACGTGTTTTTCAGCCCGAAATAAACGCGTTTTTTCAGACAACTGAATCCCCATGCAACAGCAAGGCTCAGAAGAGCCCACACACTCAGCTCTTAACCCCAGTGTGCAGGAAGGGTCAAAACGTGTTTTTCAGCAGAAATAAACATGTTTCTGCAAGTTTGGTCAACCCCATGTAAGTTATGGGGCAGTAACAGAACACTTTTCAAAACGTGTTTTTCAGCCCGAAATAAACGCGTTTTTTCAGACAACTGAATCCCCATGCAACAGCAAGGCTCAGAAGAGCCCACACACTCAGCTCTTAACCCCAGTGTGCAGGAAGGGTCAAAACGTGTTTTTCAGCAGAAATAAACATGTTTCTGCAAGTTTGGTCAACCCCATGTAAGTTATGGGGCAGTAACAGAACACTTTTCAAAACGTGTTTTTCAGCCCGAAATAAACGCGTTTTTTCAGACAACTGAATCCCCATGCAACAGCAAGGCTCAGAAGAGCCCACACACTCAGCTCTTAACCCCAGTGTGCAGAAAGAGTCAAAACGTGTTTTTCAGCAGAAATAAACATGTTTCTGCAAGTTTGGTCAACCCCATGTAAGTTATGGGCCAGTAACAGAACACTTTTCAAAACGTGTTTTTCAGCCCGAAATAAACGCGTTTTTTCAGACAACTGAATCCCCATGCAACAGCAAGGCTCAGAAGAGCCCACACACTCAGCTCTTAACCCCAGTGTGCAGAAAGAGTCAAAACGTGTTTTTCAGCAGAAATAAACATGTTTCTGCAAGTTTGGTCAACCCCATGTAAGTTATGGGGCAGTAACAGAACACTTTTCAAAACGTGTTTTTCAGCCCGAAATAAACGCGTTTTTTCAGACAACTGAATCACCATGTAACAGCAAGGCTCAGAGGAGCCCACACACTCAGCTCTTAACCCCAGTGTGCAGAAAGAGTCAAATCGTGTTTTTCAGCAGAAATAAACATGTTTCTGCAAGTTTGGTCAACCCCATGTAAGTTATGGGGCAGTAACAGAACACTTTTCAAAACGTGTTTTTCAGCCCGAAATAAACGCGTTTTTTCAGACAACTGAATCCCCATGTAACAGCAAGGCTCAGAGGAGCCCACACACTCAGCTCTTAGCCCCAGTGTGCAGAAAGTGTCAAAACGTGTTTTTCAGCAGAAATAAACATGTTTCTGCAAGTTTGGTCAACCCCATGTAAGTTATGGGACTGTAACAGCACACTTTTCAAAACGTGTTTTTCAGCCCGAAATAAACGCGTTTTTTCAGACAACTGAATCCCCATGTAACAGCAAGGCTCAGAGGAGCCCACACACTCAGATCTTAACCCCAGTGTGCAGAAAGGGTCAAAACGTGTTTTTCAGCAGAAATAAACATGTTTCTGCAAGTTTGGTCAACCCCATGTAAGTTATGGGGCAGTAACAGAACACTTTTCAAAACGTGTTTTTCAGCCCGAAATAAACGCGTTTTTTCAGACAACTGAATCCCCATGCAACAGCAAGGCTCAGAAGAGCCCACACACTCAGCTCTTAACCCCAGTGTGCAGAAAGAGTCAAAACGTGTTTTTCAGCAGAAATAAACATGTTTCTGCAAGTTTGGTCAACCCCATGTAAGTTATGGGGCAGTAACAGAGCACTTTTCAAAACGTGTTTTTCAGCCCGAAATAAACGCGTTTTTTCAGACAACTGAATCACCATGTAACAGCAAGGCTCAGAGGAGCCCACACACTCAGCTCTTAACCCCAGTGTGCAGGAAGGGTCAAAACGTGTTTTTCAGCAGAAATAAACATGTTTCTGCAAGTTTGGTCAACCCCATGTAAGTTATGGGGCAGTAACAGAACACTTTTCAAAACGTGTTTTTCAGCCCGAAATAAACGCGTTTTTTCAGACAACTGAATCAACATGTAACAGCAAGGCTCAGAGGAGCCCACACACTCAGCTCTTAACCCCAGTGTGCAGGAAGGGTCAAAACGTGTTTTTCAGCAGAAATAAACATGTTTCTGCAAGTTTGGTCAACCCCATGTAAGTTATGGGGCAGTAACAGAACACTTTTCAAAACGTGTTTTTCAGCCCGAAATCAACGCGTTTTTTCAGACAACTGAATCCCCATGTAACAGCAAGGCTCAGAGGATCCCACACACTCAGATCTTAACCCCAGTGTGCAGAAAGGGTCAAAACGTGTTTTTCAGCAGAAATAAACATGTTTCTGCAAGTTTGGTCAACCCCATGTAAGTTATGGGGCAGTAACAGAACACTTTTCAAAACGTGTTTTTCAGCCCGAAATAAACGCGTTTTTTCAGACAACTGAATCCCCATGCAACAGCAAGGCTCAGAAGAGCCCACACACTCAGCTCTTAACCCCAGTGTGCAGAAAGAGTCAAAACGTGTTTTTCAGCAGAAATAAACATGTTTCTGCAATTTTGGTCAACCCCATGTAAGTTATGGGGCAGTAACAGCACACTTTTCAAAACGTGTTTTTCAGCCCGAAATAAACGCGTTTTTTCAGACAACTGAATCCCCATGTAACAGCAAGGCTCAGAGGAGCCCACACACTCAGCTCTTAACCCCAGTGTGCAGGAAGGGTCAAAACGTGTTTTTCAGCAGAAATAAACATGTTTCTGCAAGTTTGGTCAACCCCATGTAAGTTATGGGGCAGTAACAGAACACTTTTCAAAACGTGTTTTTCAGCCCGAAATAAACGCGTTTTTTCAGACAACTGAATCCCCATGCAACAGCAAGGCTCAGAAGAGCCCACACACTCAGCTCTTAACCCCAGTGTGCAGGAAGGGTCAAAACGTGTTTTTCAGCAGAAATAAACATGTTTCTGCAAGTTTGGTCAACCCCATGTAAGTTATGGGGCAGTAACAGAACACTTTTCAAAACGTGTTTTTCAGCCCGAAATAAACGCGTTTTTTCAGACAACTGAATCCCCATGCAACAGCAAGGCTCAGAAGAGCCCACACACTCAGCTCTTAACCCCAGTGTGCAGAAAGAGTCAAAACGTGTTTTTCAGCAGAAATAAACATGTTTCTGCAAGTTTGGTCAACCCCATGTAAGTTATGGGCCAGTAACAGAACACTTTTCAAAACGTGTTTTTCAGCCCGAAATAAACGCGTTTTTTCAGACAACTGAATCCCCATGCAACAGCAAGGCTCAGAAGAGCCCACACACTCAGCTCTTAACCCCAGTGTGCAGGAAGGGTCAAAACGTGTTTTTCAGCAGAAATAAACATGTTTCTGCAAGTTTGGTCAACCCCATGTAAGTTATGGGGCAGTAACAGAACACTTTTCAAAACGTGTTTTTCAGCCCGAAATAAACGCGTTTTTTCAGACAACTGAATCCCCATGCAACAGCAAGGCTCAGAAGAGCCCACACACTCAGCTCTTAACCCCAGTGTGCAGGAAGGGTCAAAACGTGTTTTTCAGCAGAAATAAACATGTTTCTGCAAGTTTGGTCAACCCCATGTAAGTTATGGGGCAGTAACAGAACACTTTTCAAAACGTGTTTTTCAGCCCGAAATAAACGTGTTTTTTCAGACAACTGAATCCCCATGCAACAGCAAGGCTCAGAAGAGCCCACACACTCAGCTCTTAACCCCAGTGTGCAGAAAGAGTCAAAACGTGTTTTTCAGCAGAAATAAACATGTTTCTGCAAGTTTGGTCAACCCCATGTAAGTTATGGGCCAGTAACAGAACACTTTTCAAAACGTGTTTTTCATCCCGAAATAAACGCGTTTTTTCAGACAACTGAATCCCCATGCAACAGCAAGGCTCAGAAGAGCCCACACACTCAGCTCTTAACCCCAGTGTGCAGAAAGAGTCAAAACGTGTTTTTCAGCAGAAATAAACATGTTTCTGCAAGTTTGGTCAACCCCATGTAAGTTATGGGGCAGTAACAGAGCACTTTTCAAAACGTGTTTTTCAGCCCGAAATAAACGCGTTTTTTCAGACAACTGAATCCCCATGTAACAGCAAGGCTCAGAGGAGCCCACACACTCAGCTCTTAGCCCCAGTGTGCAGAAAGTGTCAAAACGTGTTTTTCAGCAGAAATAAACATGTTTCTGCAAGTTTGGTCAACCCCATGTAAGTTATGGGACTGTAACAGCACACTTTTCAAAACGTGTTTTTCAGCCCGAAATAAACGCGTTTTTTCAGACAACTGAATCCCCATGTAACAGCAAGGCTCAGAGGAGCCCACACACTCAGATCTTAACCCCAGTGTGCAGAAAGGGTCAAAACGTGTTTTTCAGCAGAAATAAACATGTTTCTGCAAGTTTGGTCAACCCCATGTAAGTTATGGGGCAGTAACAGAACACTTTTCAAAACGTGTTTTTCAGCCCGAAATAAACGCGTTTTTTCAGACAACTGAATCCCCATGCAACAGCAAGGCTCAGAAGAGCCCACACACTCAGCTCTTAACCCCAGTGTGCAGAAAGAGTCAAAACGTGTTTTTCAGCAGAAATAAACATGTTTCTGCAAGTTTGGTCAACCCCATGTAAGTTATGGGGCAGTAACAGAGCACTTTTCAAAACGTGTTTTTCAGCCCGAAATAAACGCGTTTTTTCAGACAACTGAATCACCATGTAACAGCAAGGCTCAGAGGAGCCCACACACTCAGCTCTTAACCCCAGTGTGCAGGAAGGGTCAAAACGTGTTTTTCAGCAGAAATAAACATGTTTCTGCAAGTTTGGTCAACCCCATGTAAGTTATGGGGCAGTAACAGAACACTTTTCAAAACGTGTTTTTCAGCCCGAAATAAACGCGTTTTTTCAGACAACTGAATCAACATGTAACAGCAAGGCTCAGAGGAGCCCACACACTCAGCTCTTAACCCCAGTGTGCAGGAAGGGTCAAAACGTGTTTTTCAGCAGAAATAAACATGTTTCTGCAAGTTTGGTCAACCCCATGTAAGTTATGGGGCAGTAACAGAACACTTTTCAAAACGTGTTTTTCAGCCCGAAATCAACGCGTTTTTTCAGACAACTGAATCCCCATGTAACAGCAAGGCTCAGAGGATCCCACACACTCAGATCTTAACCCCAGTGTGCAGAAAGGGTCAAAACGTGTTTTTCAGCAGAAATAAACATGTTTCTGCAAGTTTGGTCAACCCCATGTAAGTTATGGGGCAGTAACAGAACACTTTTCAAAACGTGTTTTTCAGCCCGAAATAAACGCGTTTTTTCAGACAACTGAATCCCCATGCAACAGCAAGGCTCAGAAGAGCCCACACACTCAGCTCTTAACCCCAGTGTGCAGAAAGAGTCAAAACGTGTTTTTCAGCAGAAATAAACATGTTTCTGCAATTTTGGTCAACCCCATGTAAGTTATGGGGCAGTAACAGCACACTTTTCAAAACGTGTTTTTCAGCCCGAAATAAACGCGTTTTTTCAGACAACTGAATCCCCATGTAACAGCAAGGCTCAGAGGAGCCCACACACTCAGATCTTAACCCCAGTGTGCAGAAAGGGTCAAAACGTGTTTTTCAGCAGAAATAAATATGTTTCTGCAAGTTTGGTCAACCCCATGTAAGTTATGGGGCAGTAACAGAACACTTTTCAAAACGTGTTTTTCAGCCCGAAATAAACGCGTTTTTTCAGACAACTGAATCACCATGTAACAGCAAGGCTCAGAGGAGCCCACACACTCAGCTCTTAACCCCAGTGTGCAGGAAGGGTCAAAACGTGTTTTTCAGCAGAAATAAACATGTTTCTGCAAGTTTGGTCAACCCCATGTAAGTTATGGGGCAGTAACAGAACACTTTTCAAAACGTGTTTTTCAGCCCGAAATAAACGCGTTTTTTCAGACAACTGAATCCCCATGCAACAGCAAGGCTCAGAAGAGCCCACACACTCAGCTCTTAACCCCAGTGTGCAGGAAGGGTCAAAACGTGTTTTTCAGCAGAAATAAACATGTTTCTGCAAGTTTGGTCAACCCCATGTAAGTTATGGGGCAGTAACAGAACACTTTTCAAAACGTGTTTTTCAGCCCGAAATAAACGCGTTTTTTCAGACAACTGAATCCCCATGCAACAGCAAGGCTCAGAAGAGCCCACACACTCAGCTCTTAACCCCAGTGTGCAGAAAGAGTCAAAACGTGTTTTTCAGCAGAAATAAACATGTTTCTGCAAGTTTGGTCAACCCCATGTAAGTTATGGGCCAGTAACAGAACACTTTTCAAAACGTGTTTTTCAGCCCGAAATAAACGCGTTTTTTCAGACAACTGAATCCCCATGCAACAGCAAGGCTCAGAAGAGCCCACACACTCAGCTCTTAACCCCAGTGTGCAGGAAGGGTCAAAACGTGTTTTTCAGCAGAAATAAACATGTTTCTGCAAGTTTGGTCAACCCCATGTAAGTTATGGGGCAGTAACAGAACACTTTTCAAAACGTGTTTTTCAGCCCGAAATAAACGCGTTTTTTCAGACAACTGAATCCCCATGCAACAGCAAGGCTCAGAAGAGCCCACACACTCAGCTCTTAACCCCAGTGTGCAGGAAGGGTCAAAACGTGTTTTTCAGCAGAAATAAACATGTTTCTGCAAGTTTGGTCAACCCCATGTAAGTTATGGGGCAGTAACAGAACACTTTTCAAAACGTGTTTTTCAGCCCGAAATAAACGTGTTTTTTCAGACAACTGAATCCCCATGCAACAGCAAGGCTCAGAAGAGCCCACACACTCAGCTCTTAACCCCAGTGTGCAGAAAGAGTCAAAACGTGTTTTTCAGCAGAAATAAACATGTTTCTGCAAGTTTGGTCAACCCCATGTAAGTTATGGGCCAGTAACAGAACACTTTTCAAAACGTGTTTTTCATCCCGAAATAAACACGTTTTTTCAGACAACTGAATCCCCATGCAACAGCAAGGCTCAGAAGAGCCCACACACTCAGCTCTTAACCCCAGTGTGCAGAAAGAGTCAAAACGTGTTTTTCAGCAGAAATAAACATGTTTCTGCAAGTTTGGTCAACCCCATGTAAGTTATGGGGCAGTAACAGAGCACTTTTCAAAACGTGTTTTTCAGCCCGAAATAAACGCGTTTTTTCAGACAACTGAATCCCCATGTAACAGCAAGGCTCAGAGGAGCCCACACACTCAGCTCTTAGCCCCAGTGTGCAGAAAGTGTCAAAACGTGTTTTTCAGCAGAAATAAACATGTTTCTGCAAGTTTGGTCAACCCCATGTAAGTTATGGGACTGTAACAGCACACTTTTCAAAACGTGTTTTTCAGCCCGAAATAAACGCGTTTTTTCAGACAACTGAATCCCCATGTAACAGCAAGGCTCAGAGGAGCCCACACACTCAGATCTTAACCCCAGTGTGCAGAAAGGGTCAAAACGTGTTTTTCAGCAGAAATAAACATGTTTCTGCAAGTTTGGTCAACCCCATGTAAGTTATGGGGCAGTAACAGAACACTTTTCAAAACGTGTTTTTCAGCCCGAAATAAACGCGTTTTTTCAGACAACTGAATCCCCATGCAACAGCAAGGCTCAGAAGAGCCCACACACTCAGCTCTTAACCCCAGTGTGCAGAAAGAGTCAAAACGTGTTTTTCAGCAGAAATAAACATGTTTCTGCAAGTTTGGTCAACCCCATGTAAGTTATGGGGCAGTAACAGAGCACTTTTCAAAACGTGTTTTTCAGCCCGAAATAAACGCGTTTTTTCAGACAACTGAATCACCATGTAACAGCAAGGCTCAGAGGAGCCCACACACTCAGCTCTTAACCCCAGTGTGCAGGAAGGGTCAAAACGTGTTTTTCAGCAGAAATAAACATGTTTCTGCAAGTTTGGTCAACCCCATGTAAGTTATGGGGCAGTAACAGAACACTTTTCAAAACGTGTTTTTCAGCCCGAAATAAACGCGTTTTTTCAGACAACTGAATCAACATGTAACAGCAAGGCTCAGAGGAGCCCACACACTCAGCTCTTAACCCCAGTGTGCAGGAAGGGTCAAAACGTGTTTTTCAGCAGAAATAAACATGTTTCTGCAAGTTTGGTCAACCCCATGTAAGTTATGGGGCAGTAACAGAACACTTTTCAAAACGTGTTTTTCAGCCCGAAATCAACGCGTTTTTTCAGACAACTGAATCCCCATGTAACAGCAAGGCTCAGAGGATCCCACACACTCAGATCTTAACCCCAGTGTGCAGAAAGGGTCAAAACGTGTTTTTCAGCAGAAATAAACATGTTTCTGCAAGTTTGGTCAACCCCATGTAAGTTATGGGGCAGTAACAGAACACTTTTCAAAACGTGTTTTTCAGCCCGAAATAAACGCGTTTTTTCAGACAACTGAATCCCCATGCAACAGCAAGGCTCAGAAGAGCCCACACACTCAGCTCTTAACCCCAGTGTGCAGAAAGAGTCAAAACGTGTTTTTCAGCAGAAATAAACATGTTTCTGCAATTTTGGTCAACCCCATGTAAGTTATGGGGCAGTAACAGCACACTTTTCAAAACGTGTTTTTCAGCCCGAAATAAACGCGTTTTTTCAGACAACTGAATCCCCATGTAACAGCAAGGCTCAGAGGAGCCCACACACTCAGATCTTAACCCCAGTGTGCAGAAAGGGTCAAAACGTGTTTTTCAGCAGAAATAAATATGTTTCTGCAAGTTTGGTCAACCCCATGTAAGTTATGGGGCAGTAACAGAACACTTTTCAAAACGTGTTTTTCAGCCCGAAATAAACGCGTTTTTTCAGACAACTGAATCACCATGTAACAGCAAGGCTCAGAGGAGCCCACACACTCAGCTCTTAACCCCAGTGTGCAGGAAGGGTCAAAACGTGTTTTTCAGCAGAAATAAACATGTTTCTGCAAGTTTGGTCAACCCCATGTAAGTTATGGGGCAGTAACAGAACACTTTTCAAAACGTGTTTTTCAGCCCGAAATAAACGCGTTTTTTCAGACAACTGAATCCCCATGCAACAGCAAGGCTCAGAAGAGCCCACACACTCAGCTCTTAACCCCAGTGTGCAGGAAGGGTCAAAACGTGTTTTTCAGCAGAAATAAACATGTTTCTGCAAGTTTGGTCAACCCCATGTAAGTTATGGGGCAGTAACAGAACACTTTTCAAAACGTGTTTTTCAGCCCGAAATAAACGCGTTTTTTCAGACAACTGAATCCCCATGCAACAGCAAGGCTCAGAAGAGCCCACACACTCAGCTCTTAACCCCAGTGTGCAGAAAGAGTCAAAACGTGTTTTTCAGCAGAAATAAACATGTTTCTGCAAGTTTGGTCAACCCCATGTAAGTTATGGGCCAGTAACAGAACACTTTTCAAAACGTGTTTTTCAGCCCGAAATAAACGCGTTTTTTCAGACAACTGAATCCCCATGCAACAGCAAGGCTCAGAAGAGCCCACACACTCAGCTCTTAACCCCAGTGTGCAGGAAGGGTCAAAACGTGTTTTTCAGCAGAAATAAACATGTTTCTGCAAGTTTGGTCAACCCCATGTAAGTTATGGGGCAGTAACAGAACACTTTTCAAAACGTGTTTTTCAGCCCGAAATAAACGCGTTTTTTCAGACAACTGAATCCCCATGCAACAGCAAGGCTCAGAAGAGCCCACACACTCAGCTCTTAACCCCAGTGTGCAGGAAGGGTCAAAACGTGTTTTTCAGCAGAAATAAACATGTTTCTGCAAGTTTGGTCAACCCCATGTAAGTTATGGGGCAGTAACAGAACACTTTTCAAAACGTGTTTTTCAGCCCGAAATAAACGTGTTTTTTCAGACAACTGAATCCCCATGCAACAGCAAGGCTCAGAAGAGCCCACACACTCAGCTCTTAACCCCAGTGTGCAGAAAGAGTCAAAACGTGTTTTTCAGCAGAAATAAACATGTTTCTGCAAGTTTGGTCAACCCCATGTAAGTTATGGGCCAGTAACAGAACACTTTTCAAAACGTGTTTTTCATCCCGAAATAAACGCGTTTTTTCAGACAACTGAATCCCCATGCAACAGCAAGGCTCAGAAGAGCCCACACACTCAGCTCTTAACCCCAGTGTGCAGAAAGAGTCAAAACGTGTTTTTCAGCAGAAATAAACATGTTTCTGCAAGTTTGGTCAACCCCATGTAAGTTATGGGGCAGTAACAGAGCACTTTTCAAAACGTGTTTTTCAGCCCGAAATAAACGCGTTTTTTCAGACAACTGAATCCCCATGTAACAGCAAGGCTCAGAGGAGCCCACACACTCAGCTCTTAGCCCCAGTGTGCAGAAAGTGTCAAAACGTGTTTTTCAGCAGAAATAAACATGTTTCTGCAAGTTTGGTCAACCCCATGTAAGTTATGGGACTGTAACAGCACACTTTTCAAAACGTGTTTTTCAGCCCGAAATAAACGCGTTTTTTCAGACAACTGAATCCCCATGTAACAGCAAGGCTCAGAGGAGCCCACACACTCAGATCTTAACCCCAGTGTGCAGAAAGGGTCAAAACGTGTTTTTCAGCAGAAATAAACATGTTTCTGCAAGTTTGGTCAACCCCATGTAAGTTATGGGGCAGTAACAGAACACTTTTCAAAACGTGTTTTTCAGCCCGAAATAAACGCGTTTTTTCAGACAACTGAATCCCCATGCAACAGCAAGGCTCAGAAGAGCCCACACACTCAGCTCTTAACCCCAGTGTGCAGAAAGAGTCAAAACGTGTTTTTCAGCAGAAATAAACATGTTTCTGCAAGTTTGGTCAACCCCATGTAAGTTATGGGGCAGTAACAGAGCACTTTTCAAAACGTGTTTTTCAGCCCGAAATAAACGCGTTTTTTCAGACAACTGAATCACCATGTAACAGCAAGGCTCATAGGAGCCCACACACTCAGCTCTTAACCCCAGTGTGCAGGAAGGGTCAAAACGTGTTTTTCAGCAGAAATAAACATGTTTCTGCAAGTTTGGTCAACCCCATGTAAGTTATGGGGCAGTAACAGAACACTTTTCAAAACGTGTTTTTCAGCCCGAAATAAACGCGTTTTTTCAGACAACTGAATCAACATGTAACAGCAAGGCTCAGAGGAGCCCACACACTCAGCTCTTAACCCCAGTGTGCAGGAAGGGTCAAAACGTGTTTTTATGCAGAAATAAACATGTTTCTGCAAGTTTGGTCAACCCCATGTAAGTTATGGGGCAGTAACAGCACACTTTTCAAAACGTGTTTTTCAGCCCGAAATAAACGCGTTTTTTCAGACAACTGAATCCCCATGTAACAGCAAGGCTCAGAGGAGCCCACACACTCAGATCTTAACCCCAGTGTGCAGAAAGGGTCAAAACGTGTTTTTCAGCAGAAATAAACATGTTTCTGCAAGTTTGGTCAACCCCATGTAAGTTATGGGACAGTAACAGCACACTTTTCAAAACGTGTTTTTCAGCCCGAAATAAACGCGTTTTTTCAGACAACTGAATCCCCATGCAACAGCAAGGCTCAGAAGAGCCCACACACTCAGCTCTTAACCCCAGTGTGCAGAAAGAGTCAAAACGTGTTTTTCAGCAGAAATAAACATGTTTCTGCAAGTTTGGTCAACCCCATGTAAGTTATGGGGCAGTAACAGAACACTTTTCAAAACGTGTTTTTCAGCCCGAAATAAACGCGTTTTTTCAGACAACTGAATCCCAATGTAACAGCAAGGCTCAGAGGAGCCCACACACTCAGCTCTTAGCCCCAGTGTGCAGAAAGTGTCAAAACGTGTTTTTCAGCAGAAATAAACATGTTTCTGCAAGTTTGGTTAACCCCATGTAAGTTATGGGACAGTAACAGCACACTTTTCAAAACGTGTTTTTCAGCCCGAAATAAACGCGTTTTTTTCAGACAACTGAATCCCCATGTAACAGCAAGGCTCAGAGGAGCCCACACACTCAGATCTTAACCCCAGTGTGCAGAAAGGGTCAAAACGTGTTTTTCAGCAGAAATAAACATGTTTCTGCAAGTTTGGTCAACCCCATGTAAGTTATGGGGCAGTAACAGAACACTTTTCAAAACGTGTTTTTCAGCCCGAAATCAACGCGTTTTTTCAGACAACTGAATCCCCATGTAACAGCAAGGCTCAGAGGATCCCACACACTCAGATCTTAACCCCAGTGTGCAGAAAGGGTCAAAACGTGTTTTTCAGCAGAAATAAACATGTTTCTGCAAGTTTGGTCAACCCCATGTAAGTTATGGGGCAGTAACAGAACACTTTTCAAAACGTGTTTTTCAGCCCGAAATAAACGCGTTTTTTCAGACAACTGAATCCCCATGCAACAGCAAGGCTCAGAAGAGCCCACACACTCAGCTCTTAACCCCAGTGTGCAGAAAGAGTCAAAACGTGTTTTTCAGCAGAAATAAACATGTTTCTGCAATTTTGGTCAACCCCATGTAAGTTATGGGGCAGTAACAGCACACTTTTCAAAACGTGTTTTTCAGCCCGAAATAAACGCGTTTTTTCAGACAACTGAATCCCCATGTAACAGCAAGGCTCAGAGGAGCCCACACACTCAGATCTTAACCCCAGTGTGCAGAAAGGGTCAAAACGTGTTTTTCAGCAGAAATAAACATGTTTCTGCAAGTTTGGTCAACCCCATGTAAGTTATGGGGCAGTAACAGAACACTTTTCAAAACGTGTTTTTCAGCCCGAAATAAACGCGTTTTTTCAGACAACTGAATCCCCATGTAACAGCAAGGCTCAGAGGAGCCCACACACTCAGCTCTTAGCCCCAGTGTGCAGAAAGTGTCAAAACGTGTTTTTCAGCAGAAATAAACATGTTTCTGCAAGTTTGGTCAACCCCATGTAAGTTATGGGACTGTAACAGCACACTTTTCAAAACGTGTTTTTCAGCCCGAAATAAACGCGTTTTTTCAGACAACTGAATCCCCATGTAACAGCAAGGCTCAGAGGAGCCCACACACTCAGATCTTAACCCCAGTGTGCAGAAAGGGTCAAAACGTGTTTTTCAGCAGAAATAAACATGTTTCTGCAAGTTTGGTCAACCCCATGTAAGTTATGGGGCAGTAACAGAACACTTTTCAAAACGTGTTTTTCAGCCCGAAATAAACGCGTTTTTTCAGACAACTGAATCCCCATGCAACAGCAAGGCTCAGAAGAGCCCACACACTCAGCTCTTAACCCCAGTGTGCAGAAAGAGTCAAAACGTGTTTTTCAGCAGAAATAAACATGTTTCTGCAAGTTTGGTCAACCCCATGTAAGTTATGGGGCAGTAACAGAGCACTTTTCAAAACGTGTTTTTCAGCCCGAAATAAACGCGTTTTTTCAGACAACTGAATCACCATGTAACAGCAAGGCTCAGAGGAGCCCACACACTCAGCTCTTAACCCCAGTGTGCAGGAAGGGTCAAAACGTGTTTTTCAGCAGAAATAAACATGTTTCTGCAAGTTTGGTCAACCCCATGTAAGTTATGGGGCAGTAACAGAACACTTTTCAAAACGTGTTTTTCAGCCCGAAATAAACGCGTTTTTTCAGACCACTGAATCAACATGTAACAGCAAGGCTCAGAGGAGCCCACACACTCAGCTCTTAACCCCAGTGTGCAGAAAGAGTCAAAACGTGTTTTTCAGCAGAAATAAACATGTTTCTGCAAGTTTGGTCAACCCCATGTAAGTTATGGGCCAGTAACAGAACACTTTTCAAAACGTGTTTTTCAGCCCGAAATAAACGCGTTTTTTCAGACAACTGAATCCCCATGCAACAGCAAGGCTCAGAAGAGCCCACACACTCAGCTCTTAACCCCAGTGTGCAGGAAGGGTCAAAACGTGTTTTTCAGCAGAAATAAACATGTTTCTGCAAGTTTGGTCAACCCCATGTAAGTTATGGGGCAGTAACAGAACACTTTTCAAAACGTGTTTTTCAGCCCGAAATAAACGCGTTTTTTCAGACAACTGAATCCCCATGCAACAGCAAGGCTCAGAAGAGCCCACACACTCAGCTCTTAACCCCAGTGTGCAGGAAGGGTCAAAACGTGTTTTTCAGCAGAAATAAACATGTTTCTGCAAGTTTGGTCAACCCCATGTAAGTTATGGGGCAGTAACAGAACACTTTTCAAAACGTGTTTTTCAGCCCGAAATAAACGCGTTTTTTCAGACAACTGAATCCCCATGCAACAGCAAGGCTCAGAAGAGCCCACACACTCAGCTCTTAACCCCAGTGTGCAGAAAGAGTCAAAACGTGTTTTTCAGCAGAAATAAACATGTTTCTGCAAGTTTGGTCAACCCCATGTAAGTTATGGGGCAGTAACAGAGCACTTTTCAAAACGTGTTTTTCAGCCCGAAATAAACGCGTTTTTTCAGACAACTGAATCCCCATGTAACAGCAAGGCTCAGAGGAGCCCACACACTCAGCTCTTAGCCCCAGTGTGCAGAAAGTGTCAAAACGTGTTTTTCAGCAGAAATAAACATGTTTCTGCAAGTTTGGTCAACCCCATGTAAGTTATGGGACTGTAACAGCACACTTTTCAAAACGTGTTTTTCAGCCCGAAATAAACGCGTTTTTTCAGACAACTGAATCCCCATGTAACAGCAAGGCTCAGAGGAGCCCACACACTCAGATCTTAACCCCAGTGTGCAGAAAGGGTCAAAACGTGTTTTTCAGCAGAAATAAACATGTTTCTGCAAGTTTGGTCAACCCCATGTAAGTTATGGGGCAGTAACAGAACACTTTTCAAAACGTGTTTTTCAGCCCGAAATAAACGCGTTTTTTCAGACAACTGAATCCCCATGCAACAGCAAGGCTCAGAAGAGCCCACACACTCAGCTCTTAACCCCAGTGTGCAGAAAGAGTCAAAACGTGTTTTTCAGCAGAAATAAACATGTTTCTGCAAGTTTGGTCAACCCCATGTAAGTTATGGGGCAGTAACAGAGCACTTTTCAAAACGTGTTTTTCAGCCCGAAATAAACGCGTTTTTTCAGACAACTGAATCACCATGTAACAGCAAGGCTCATAGGAGCCCACACACTCAGCTCTTAACCCCAGTGTGCAGGAAGGGTCAAAACGTGTTTTTCAGCAGAAATAAACATGTTTCTGCAAGTTTGGTCAACCCCATGTAAGTTATGGGGCAGTAACAGAACACTTTTCAAAACGTGTTTTTCAGCCCGAAATAAACGCGTTTTTTCAGACAACTGAATCAACATGTAACAGCAAGGCTCAGAGGAGCCCACACACTCAGCTCTTAACCCCAGTGTGCAGGAAGGGTCAAAACGTGTTTTTCAGCAGAAATAAACATGTTTCTGCAAGTTTGGTCAACCCCATGTAAGTTATGGGGCAGTAACAGCACACTTTTCAAAACGTGTTTTTCAGCCCGAAATAAACGCGTTTTTTCAGACAACTGAATCCCCATGTAACAGCAAGGCTCAGAGGAGCCCACACACTCAGATCTTAACCCCAGTGTGCAGAAAGGGTCAAAACGTGTTTTTCAGCAGAAATAAACATGTTTCTGCAAGTTTGGTCAACCCCATGTAAGTTATGGGACAGTAACAGCACACTTTTCAAAACGTGTTTTTCAGCCCGAAATAAACGCGTTTTTTCAGACAACTGAATCCCCATGCAACAGCAAGGCTCAGAAGAGCCCACACACTCAGCTCTTAACCCCAGTGTGCAGAAAGAGTCAAAACGTGTTTTTCAGCAGAAATAAACATGTTTCTGCAAGTTTGGTCAACCCCATGTAAGTTATGGGGCAGTAACAGAACACTTTTCAAAACGTGTTTTTCAGCCCGAAATAAACGCGTTTTTTCAGACAACTGAATCCCAATGTAACAGCAAGGCTCAGAGGAGCCCACACACTCAGCTCTTAGCCCCAGTGTGCAGAAAGTGTCAAAACGTGTTTTTCAGCAGAAATAAACATGTTTCTGCAAGTTTGGTTAACCCCATGTAAGTTATGGGACAGTAACAGCACACTTTTCAAAACGTGTTTTTCAGCCCGAAATAAACGCGTTTTTTTCAGACAACTGAATCCCCATGTAACAGCAAGGCTCAGAGGAGCCCACACACTCAGATCTTAACCCCAGTGTGCAGAAAGGGTCAAAACGTGTTTTTCAGCAGAAATAAACATGTTTCTGCAAGTTTGGTCAACCCCATGTAAGTTATGGGGCAGTAACAGAACACTTTTCAAAACGTGTTTTTCAGCCCGAAATCAACGCGTTTTTTCAGACAACTGAATCCCCATGTAACAGCAAGGCTCAGAGGATCCCACACACTCAGATCTTAACCCCAGTGTGCAGAAAGGGTCAAAACGTGTTTTTCAGCAGAAATAAACATGTTTCTGCAAGTTTGGTCAACCCCATGTAAGTTATGGGGCAGTAACAGAACACTTTTCAAAACGTGTTTTTCAGCCCGAAATAAACGCGTTTTTTCAGACAACTGAATCCCCATGCAACAGCAAGGCTCAGAAGAGCCCACACACTCAGCTCTTAACCCCAGTGTGCAGAAAGAGTCAAAACGTGTTTTTCAGCAGAAATAAACATGTTTCTGCAATTTTGGTCAACCCCATGTAAGTTATGGGGCAGTAACAGCACACTTTTCAAAACGTGTTTTTCAGCCCGAAATAAACGCGTTTTTTCAGACAACTGAATCCCCATGTAACAGCAAGGCTCAGAGGAGCCCACACACTCAGATCTTAACCCCAGTGTGCAGAAAGGGTCAAAACGTGTTTTTCAGCAGAAATAAACATGTTTCTGCAAGTTTGGTCAACCCCATGTAAGTTATGGGGCAGTAACAGAACACTTTTCAAAACGTGTTTTTCAGCCCGAAATAAACGCGTTTTTTCAGACAACTGAATCCCCATGTAACAGCAAGGCTCAGAGGAGCCCACACACTCAGCTCTTAGCCCCAGTGTGCAGAAAGTGTCAAAACGTGTTTTTCAGCAGAAATAAACATGTTTCTGCAAGTTTGGTCAACCCCATGTAAGTTATGGGACTGTAACAGCACACTTTTCAAAACGTGTTTTTCAGCCCGAAATAAACGCGTTTTTTCAGACAACTGAATCCCCATGTAACAGCAAGGCTCAGAGGAGCCCACACACTCAGATCTTAACCCCAGTGTGCAGAAAGGGTCAAAACGTGTTTTTCAGCAGAAATAAACATGTTTCTGCAAGTTTGGTCAACCCCATGTAAGTTATGGGGCAGTAACAGAACACTTTTCAAAACGTGTTTTTCAGCCCGAAATAAACGCGTTTTTTCAGACAACTGAATCCCCATGCAACAGCAAGGCTCAGAAGAGCCCACACACTCAGCTCTTAACCCCAGTGTGCAGAAAGAGTCAAAACGTGTTTTTCAGCAGAAATAAACATGTTTCTGCAAGTTTGGTCAACCCCATGTAAGTTATGGGGCAGTAACAGAGCACTTTTCAAAACGTGTTTTTCAGCCCGAAATAAACGCGTTTTTTCAGACAACTGAATCACCATGTAACAGCAAGGCTCAGAGGAGCCCACACACTCAGCTCTTAACCCCAGTGTGCAGGAAGGGTCAAAACGTGTTTTTCAGCAGAAATAAACATGTTTCTGCAAGTTTGGTCAACCCCATGTAAGTTATGGGGCAGTAACAGAACACTTTTCAAAACGTGTTTTTCAGCCCGAAATAAACGCGTTTTTTCAGACCACTGAATCAACATGTAACAGCAAGGCTCAGAGGAGCCCACACACTCAGCTCTTAACCCCAGTGTGCAGGAAGGGTCAAAACGTGTTTTTCAGCAGAAATAAACATGTTTCTGTAAGTTTGGTCAACCCCATGTAAGTTATGGGGCAGTAACAGAACACTTTTCAAAACGTGTTTTTCAGCCCGAAATAAACGCGTTTTTTCAGACAACTGAATCCCCATGCAACAGCAAGGCTCAGAAGAGCCCACACACTCAGCTCTTAACCCCAGTGTGCAGGAAGGGTCAAAACGTGTTTTTCAGCAGAAATAAACATGTTTCTGCAAGTTTGGTCAACCCCATGTAAGTTATGGGGCAGTAACAGAACACTTTTCAAAACGTGTTTTTCAGCCCGAAATAAACGCGTTTTTTCAGACAACTGAATCCCCATGCAACAGCAAGGCTCAGAAGAGCCCACACACTCAGCTTTAAACCCCAGTGTGCAGAAAGAGTCAAAACGTGTTTTTCAGCAGAAATAAACATGTTTCTGCAAGTTTGGTCAACCCCATGTAAGTTATGGGCCAGTAACAGAACACTTTTCAAAACGTGTTTTTCAGCCCGAAATAAACGCGTTTTTTCAGACAACTGAATCCCCATGCAACAGCAAGGCTCAGAAGAGCCCACACACTCAGCTCTTAACCCCAGTGTGCAGAAAGAGTCAAAACGTGTTTTTCAGCAGAAATAAAAATGTTTCTGCAAGTTTGGTCAACCCCATGTAAGTTATGGGGCAGTAACAGAACACTTTTCAAAACGTGTTTTTCAGCCCGAAATAAACGCGTTTTTTCAGACAACTGAATCACCATGTAACAGCAAGGCTCAGAGGAGCCCACACACTCAGCTCTTAACCCCAGTGTGCAGAAAGAGTCAAAACGTGTTTTTCAGCAGAAATAAACATGTTTCTGCAAGTTTGGTCAACCCCATGTAAGTTATGGGGCAGTAACAGCACACTTTTCAAAACGTGTTTTTCAGCCCGAAATAAACGCGTTTTTTCAGACAACTGAATCCCCATGTAACAGCAAGGCTCAGAGGAGCCCACACACTCAGATCTTAACCCCAGTGTGCAGAAAGGGTCAAAACGTGTTTTTCAGCAGAAATAAACATGTTTCTGCAAGTTTGGTCAACCCCATGTAAGTTATGGGACAGTAACAGCACACTTTTCAAAACGTGTTTTTCAGCCCGAAATAAACGCGTTTTTTCAGACAACTGAATCCCCATGCAACAGCAAGGCTCAGAAGAGCCCACACACTCAGCTCTTAACCCCAGTGTGCAGAAAGAGTCAAAACGTGTTTTTCAGCAGAAATAAACATGTTTCTGCAAGTTTGGTCAACCCCATGTAAGTTATGGGGCAGTAACAGAACACTTTTCAAAACGTGTTTTTCAGCCCGAAATAAACGCGTTTTTTCAGACAACTGAATCCCAATGTAACAGCAAGGCTCAGAGGAGCCCACACACTCAGCTCTTAGCCCCAGTGTGCAGAAAGTGTCAAAACGTGTTTTTCAGCAGAAATAAACATGTTTCTGCAAGTTTGGTTAACCCCATGTAAGTTATGGGACAGTAACAGCACACTTTTCAAAACGTGTTTTTCAGCCCGAAATAAACGCGTTTTTTTCAGACAACTGAATCCCCATGTAACAGCAAGGCTCAGAGGAGCCCACACACTCAGATCTTAACCCCAGTGTGCAGAAAGGGTCAAAACGTGTTTTTCAGCAGAAATAAACATGTTTCTGCAAGTTTGGTCAACCCCATGTAAGTTATGGGGCAGTAACAGAACACTTTTCAAAACGTGTTTTTCAGCCCGAAATAAACGCGTTTTTTCAGACAACTGAATCCCCATGCAACAGCAAGGCTCAGAAGAGCCCACACACTCAGCTCTTAACCCCAGTGTGCAGAAAGAGTCAAAACGTGTTTTTCAGCAGAAATAAACATGTTTCTGCAATTTTGGTCAACCCCATGTAAGTTATGGGGCAGTAACAGCACACTTTTCAAAACGTGTTTTTCAGCCCGAAATAAACGCGTTTTTTCAGACAACTGAATCCCCATGTAACAGCAAGGCTCAGAGGAGCCCACACACTCAGCTCTTAGCCCCAGTGTGCAGAAAGTGTCAAAACGTGTTTTTCAGCAGAAATAAACATGTTTCTGCAAGTTTGGTCAACCCCATGTAAGTTATGGGACTGTAACAGCACACTTTTCAAAACGTGTTTTTCAGCCCGAAATAAACGCGTTTTTTCAGACAACTGAATCCCCATGTAACAGCAAGGCTCAGAGGAGCCCACACACTCAGATCTTAACCCCAGTGTGCAGAAAGGGTCAAAACGTGTTTTTCAGCAGAAATAAACATGTTTCTGCAAGTTTGGTCAACCCCATGTAAGTTATGGGGCAGTAACAGAACACTTTTCAAAACGTGTTTTTCAGCCCGAAATAAACGCGTTTTTTCAGACAACTGAATCCCCATGCAACAGCAAGGCTCAGAAGAGCCCACACACTCAGCTCTTAACCCCAGTGTGCAGAAAGAGTCAAAACGTGTTTTTCAGCAGAAATAAACATGTTTCTGCAAGTTTGGTCAACCCCATGTAAGTTATGGGGCAGTAACAGAGCACTTTTCAAAACGTGTTTTTCAGCCCGAAATAAACGCGTTTTTTCAGACAACTGAATCACCATGTAACAGCAAGGCTCATAGGAGCCCACACACTCAGCTCTTAACCCCAGTGTGCAGGAAGGGTCAAAACGTGTTTTTCAGCAGAAATAAACATGTTTCTGCAAGTTTGGTCAACCCCATGTAAGTTATGGGGCAGTAACAGAACACTTTTCAAAACGTGTTTTTCAGCCCGAAATAAACGCGTTTTTTCAGACAACTGAATCAACATGTAACAGCAAGGCTCAGAGGAGCCCACACACTCAGCTCTTAACCCCAGTGTGCAGGAAGGGTCAAAACGTGTTTTTCAGCAGAAATAAACATGTTTCTGCAAGTTTGGTCAACCCCATGTAAGTTATGGGGCAGTAACAGCACACTTTTCAAAACGTGTTTTTCAGCCCGAAATAAACGCGTTTTTTCAGACAACTGAATCCCCATGTAACAGCAAGGCTCAGAGGAGCCCACACACTCAGATCTTAACCCCAGTGTGCAGAAAGGGTCAAAACGTGTTTTTCAGCAGAAATAAACATGTTTCTGCAAGTTTGGTCAACCCCATGTAAGTTATGGGACAGTAACAGCACACTTTTCAAAACGTGTTTTTCAGCCCGAAATAAACGCGTTTTTTCAGACAACTGAATCCCCATGCAACAGCAAGGCTCAGAAGAGCCCACACACTCAGCTCTTAACCCCAGTGTGCAGAAAGAGTCAAAACGTGTTTTTCAGCAGAAATAAACATGTTTCTGCAAGTTTGGTCAACCCCATGTAAGTTATGGGGCAGTAACAGAACACTTTTCAAAACGTGTTTTTCAGCCCGAAATAAACGCGTTTTTTCAGACAACTGAATCCCAATGTAACAGCAAGGCTCAGAGGAGCCCACACACTCAGCTCTTAGCCCCAGTGTGCAGAAAGTGTCAAAACGTGTTTTTCAGCAGAAATAAACATGTTTCTGCAAGTTTGGTTAACCCCATGTAAGTTATGGGACAGTAACAGCACACTTTTCAAAACGTGTTTTTCAGCCCGAAATCAACGCGTTTTTTCAGACAACTGAATCCCCATGTAACAGCAAGGCTCAGAGGATCCCACACACTCAGATCTTAACCCCAGTGTGCAGAAAGGGTCAAAACGTGTTTTTCAGCAGAAATAAACATGTTTCTGCAAGTTTGGTCAACCCCATGTAAGTTATGGGGCAGTAACAGAACACTTTTCAAAACGTGTTTTTCAGCCCGAAATAAACGCGTTTTTTCAGACAACTGAATCCCCATGCAACAGCAAGGCTCAGAAGAGCCCACACACTCAGCTCTTAACCCCAGTGTGCAGAAAGAGTCAAAACGTGTTTTTCAGCAGAAATAAACATGTTTCTGCAATTTTGGTCAACCCCATGTAAGTTATGGGGCAGTAACAGCACACTTTTCAAAACGTGTTTTTCAGCCCGAAATAAACGCGTTTTTTCAGACAACTGAATCCCCATGTAACAGCAAGGCTCAGAGGAGCCCACACACTCAGATCTTAACCCCAGTGTGCAGAAAGGGTCAAAACGTGTTTTTCAGCAGAAATAAACATGTTTCTGCAAGTTTGGTCAACCCCATGTAAGTTATGGGGCAGTAACAGAACACTTTTCAAAACGTGTTTTTCAGCCCGAAATAAACGCGTTTTTTCAGACAACTGAATCCCCATGTAACAGCAAGGCTCAGAGGAGCCCACACACTCAGCTCTTAGCCCCAGTGTGCAGAAAGTGTCAAAACGTGTTTTTCAGCAGAAATAAACATGTTTCTGCAAGTTTGGTCAACCCCATGTAAGTTATGGGACTGTAACAGCACACTTTTCAAAACGTGTTTTTCAGCCCGAAATAAACGCGTTTTTTCAGACAACTGAATCCCCATGTAACAGCAAGGCTCAGAGGAGCCCACACACTCAGATCTTAACCCCAGTGTGCAGAAAGGGTCAAAACGTGTTTTTCAGCAGAAATAAACATGTTTCTGCAAGTTTGGTCAACCCCATGTAAGTTATGGGGCAGTAACAGAACACTTTTCAAAACGTGTTTTTCAGCCCGAAATAAACGCGTTTTTTCAGACAACTGAATCCCCATGCAACAGCAAGGCTCAGAAGAGCCCACACACTCAGCTCTTAACCCCAGTGTGCAGAAAGAGTCAAAACGTGTTTTTCAGCAGAAATAAACATGTTTCTGCAAGTTTGGTCAACCCCATGTAAGTTATGGGGCAGTAACAGAGCACTTTTCAAAACGTGTTTTTCAGCCCGAAATAAACGCGTTTTTTCAGACAACTGAATCACCATGTAACAGCAAGGCTCAGAGGAGCCCACACACTCAGCTCTTAACCCCAGTGTGCAGGAAGGGTCAAAACGTGTTTTTCAGCAGAAATAAACATGTTTCTGCAAGTTTGGTCAACCCCATGTAAGTTATGGGGCAGTAACAGAACACTTTTCAAAACGTGTTTTTCAGCCCGAAATAAACGCGTTTTTTCAGACCACTGAATCAACATGTAACAGCAAGGCTCAGAGGAGCCCACACACTCAGCTCTTAACCCCAGTGTGCAGGAAGGGTCAAAACGTGTTTTTCAGCAGAAATAAACATGTTTCTGTAAGTTTGGTCAACCCCATGTAAGTTATGGGGCAGTAACAGAACACTTTTCAAAACGTGTTTTTCAGCCCGAAATAAACGCGTTTTTTCAGACAACTGAATCCCCATGCAACAGCAAGGCTCAGAAGAGCCCACACACTCAGCTCTTAACCCCAGTGTGCAGGAAGGGTCAAAACGTGTTTTTCAGCAGAAATAAACATGTTTCTGCAAGTTTGGTCAACCCCATGTAAGTTATGGGGCAGTAACAGAACACTTTTCAAAACGTGTTTTTCAGCCCGAAATAAACGCGTTTTTTCAGACAACTGAATCCCCATGCAACAGCAAGGCTCAGAAGAGCCCACACACTCAGCTTTAAACCCCACTGTGCAGAAAGAGTCAAAACGTGTTTTTCAGCAGAAATAAACATGTTTCTGCAAGTTTGGTCAACCCCATGTAAGTTATGGGCCAGTAACAGAACACTTTTCAAAACGTGTTTTTCAGCCCGAAATAAACGCGTTTTTTCAGACAACTGAATCCCCATGCAACAGCAAGGCTCAGAAGAGCCCACACACTCAGCTCTTAACCCCAGTGTGCAGAAAGAGTCAAAACGTGTTTTTCAGCAGAAATAAAAATGTTTCTGCAAGTTTGGTCAACCCCATGTAAGTTATGGGGCAGTAACAGAACACTTTTCAAAACGTGTTTTTCAGCCCGAAATAAACGCGTTTTTTCAGACAACTGAATCACCATGTAACAGCAAGGCTCAGAGGAGCCCACACACTCAGCTCTTAACCCCAGTGTGCAGAAAGAGTCAAAACGTGTTTTTCAGCAGAAATAAACATGTTTCTGCAAGTTTGGTCAACCCCATGTAAGTTATGGGGCAGTAACAGCACACTTTTCAAAACGTGTTTTTCAGCCCGAAATAAACGCGTTTTTTCAGACAACTGAATCCCCATGTAACAGCAAGGCTCAGAGGAGCCCACACACTCAGATCTTAACCCCAGTGTGCAGAAAGGGTCAAAACGTGTTTTTCAGCAGAAATAAACATGTTTCTGCAAGTTTGGTCAACCCCATGTAAGTTATGGGACAGTAACAGCACACTTTTCAAAACGTGTTTTTCAGCCCGAAATAAACGCGTTTTTTCAGACAACTGAATCCCCATGCAACAGCAAGGCTCAGAAGAGCCCACACACTCAGCTCTTAACCCCAGTGTGCAGAAAGAGTCAAAACGTGTTTTTCAGCAGAAATAAACATGTTTCTGCAAGTTTGGTCAACCCCATGTAAGTTATGGGGCAGTAACAGAACACTTTTCAAAACGTGTTTTTCAGCCCGAAATAAACGCGTTTTTTCAGACAACTGAATCCCAATGTAACAGCAAGGCTCAGAGGAGCCCACACACTCAGCTCTTAGCCCCAGTGTGCAGAAAGTGTCAAAACGTGTTTTTCAGCAGAAATAAACATGTTTCTGCAAGTTTGGTTAACCCCATGTAAGTTATGGGACAGTAACAGCACACTTTTCAAAACGTGTTTTTCAGCCCGAAATAAACGCGTTTTTTTCAGACAACTGAATCCCCATGTAACAGCAAGGCTCAGAGGAGCCCACACACTCAGATCTTAACCCCAGTGTGCAGAAAGGGTCAAAACGTGTTTTTCAGCAGAAATAAACATGTTTCTGCAAGTTTGGTCAACCCCATGTAAGTTATGGGGCAGTAACAGAACACTTTTCAAAACGTGTTTTTCAGCCCGAAATAAACGCGTTTTTTCAGACAACTGAATCCCCATGCAACAGCAAGGCTCAGAAGAGCCCACACACTCAGCTCTTAACCCCAGTGTGCAGAAAGAGTCAAAACGTGTTTTTCAGCAGAAATAAACATGTTTCTGCAATTTTGGTCAACCCCATGTAAGTTATGGGGCAGTAACAGCACACTTTTCAAAACGTGTTTTTCAGCCCGAAATAAACGCGTTTTTTCAGACAACTGAATCCCCATGTAACAGCAAGGCTCAGAGGAGCCCACACACTCAGATCTTAACCCCAGTGTGCAGAAAGGGTCAAAACGTGTTTTTCAGCAGAAATAAATATGTTTCTGCAAGTTTGGTCAACCCCATGTAAGTTATGGGGCAGTAACAGAACACTTTTCAAAACGTGTTTTTCAGCCCGAAATAAACGCGTTTTTTCAGACAACTGAATCACCATGTAACAGCAAGGCTCAGAGGAGCCCACACACTCAGCTCTTAACCCCAGTGTGCAGGAAGGGTCAAAACGTGTTTTTCAGCAGAAATAAACATGTTTCTGCAAGTTTGGTCAACCCCATGTAAGTTATGGGGCAGTAACAGAACACTTTTCAAAACGTGTTTTTCAGCCCGAAATAAACGCGTTTTTTCAGACAACTGAATCCCCATGCAACAGCAAGGCTCAGAAGAGCCCACACACTCAGCTCTTAACCCCAGTGTGCAGGAAGGGTCAAAACGTGTTTTTCAGCAGAAATAAACATGTTTCTGCAAGTTTGGTCAACCCCATGTAAGTTATGGGGCAGTAACAGAACACTTTTCAAAACGTGTTTTTCAGCCCGAAATAAACGCGTTTTTTCAGACAACTGAATCCCCATGCAACAGCAAGGCTCAGAAGAGCCCACACACTCAGCTCTTAACCCCAGTGTGCAGAAAGAGTCAAAACGTGTTTTTCAGCAGAAATAAACATGTTTCTGCAAGTTTGGTCAACCCCATGTAAGTTATGGGCCAGTAACAGAACACTTTTCAAAACGTGTTTTTCAGCCCGAAATAAACGCGTTTTTTCAGACAACTGAATCCCCATGCAACAGCAAGGCTCAGAAGAGCCCACACACTCAGCTCTTAACCCCAGTGTGCAGGAAGGGTCAAAACGTGTTTTTCAGCAGAAATAAACATGTTTCTGCAAGTTTGGTCAACCCCATGTAAGTTATGGGGCAGTAACAGAACACTTTTCAAAACGTGTTTTTCAGCCCGAAATAAACGCGTTTTTTCAGACAACTGAATCCCCATGCAACAGCAAGGCTCAGAAGAGCCCACACACTCAGCTCTTAACCCCAGTGTGCAGGAAGGGTCAAAACGTGTTTTTCAGCAGAAATAAACATGTTTCTGCAAGTTTGGTCAACCCCATGTAAGTTATGGGGCAGTAACAGAACACTTTTCAAAACGTGTTTTTCAGCCCGAAATAAACGCGTTTTTTCAGACAACTGAATCCCCATGCAACAGCAAGGCTCAGAAGAGCCCACACACTCAGCTCTTAACCCCAGTGTGCAGAAAGAGTCAAAACGTGTTTTTCAGCAGAAATAAACATGTTTCTGCAAGTTTGGTCAACCCCATGTAAGTTATGGGCCAGTAACAGAACACTTTTCAAAACGTGTTTTTCAGCCCGAAATAAACGCGTTTTTTCAGACAACTGAATCCCCATGCAACAGCAAGGCTCAGAAGAGCCCACACACTCAGCTCTTAACCCCAGTGTGCAGAAAGAGTCAAAACGTGTTTTTCAGCAGAAATAAACATGTTTCTGCAAGTTTGGTCAACCCCATGTAAGTTATGGGGCAGTAACAGAACACTTTTCAAAACGTGTTTTTCAGCCCGAAATAAACGCGTTTTTTCAGACAACTGAATCACCATGTAACAGCAAGGCTCAGAGGAGCCCACACACTCAGCTCTTAACCCCAGTGTGCAGAAAGAGTCAAATCGTGTTTTTCAGCAGAAATAAACATGTTTCTGCAAGTTTGGTCAACCCCATGTAAGTTATGGGGCAGTAACAGAACACTTTTCAAAACGTGTTTTTCAGCCCGAAATAAACGCGTTTTTTCAGACAACTGAATCCCCATGTAACAGCAAGGCTCAGAGGAGCCCACACACTCAGCTCTTAGCCCCAGTGTGCAGAAAGTGTCAAAACGTGTTTTTCAGCAGAAATAAACATGTTTCTGCAAGTTTGGTCAACCCCATGTAAGTTATGGGACTGTAACAGCACACTTTTCAAAACGTGTTTTTCAGCCCGAAATAAACGCGTTTTTTCAGACAACTGAATCCCCATGTAACAGCAAGGCTCAGAGGAGCCCACACACTCAGATCTTAACCCCAGTGTGCAGAAAGGGTCAAAACGTGTTTTTCAGCAGAAATAAACATGTTTCTGCAAGTTTGGTCAACCCCATGTAAGTTATGGGGCAGTAACAGAACACTTTTCAAAACGTGTTTTTCAGCCCGAAATAAACGCGTTTTTTCAGACAACTGAATCCCCATGCAACAGCAAGGCTCAGAAGAGCCCACACACTCAGCTCTTAACCCCAGTGTGCAGAAAGAGTCAAAACGTGTTTTTCAGCAGAAATAAACATGTTTCTGCAAGTTTGGTCAACCCCATGTAAGTTATGGGGCAGTAACAGAGCACTTTTCAAAACGTGTTTTTCAGCCCGAAATAAACGCGTTTTTTCAGACAACTTAATCACCATGTAACAGCAAGGCTCAGAGGAGCCCACACACTCAGCTCTTAACCCCAGTGTGCAGGAAGGGTCAAAACGTGTTTTTCAGCAGAAATAAACATGTTTCTGCAAGTTTGGTCAACCCCATGTAAGTTATGGGGCAGTAACAGAACACTTTTCAAAACGTGTTTTTCAGCCCGAAATAAACGCGTTTTTTCAGACAACTGAATCAACATGTAACAGCAAGGCTCAGAGGAGCCCACACACTCAGCTCTTAACCCCAGTGTGCAGGAAGGGTCAAAACGTGTTTTTCAGCAGAAATAAACATGTTTCTGCAAGTTTGGTCAACCCCATGTAAGTTATGGGGCAGTAACAGAACACTTTTCAAAACGTGTTTTTCAGCCCGAAATCAACGCGTTTTTTCAGACAACTGAATCCCCATGTAACAGCAAGGCTCAGAGGATCCCACACACTCAGATCTTAACCCCAGTGTGCAGAAAGGGTCAAAACGTGTTTTTCAGCAGAAATAAACATGTTTCTGCAAGTTTGGTCAACCCCATGTAAGTTATGGGGCAGTAACAGAACACTTTTCAAAACGTGTTTTTCAGCCCGAAATAAACGCGTTTTTTCAGACAACTGAATCCCCATGCAACAGCAAGGCTCAGAAGAGCCCACACACTCAGCTCTTAACCCCAGTGTGCAGAAAGAGTCAAAACGTGTTTTTCAGCAGAAATAAACATGTTTCTGCAATTTTGGTCAACCCCATGTAAGTTATGGGGCAGTAACAGCACACTTTTCAAAACGTGTTTTTCAGCCCGAAATAAACGCGTTTTTTCAGACAACTGAATCCCCATGTAACAGCAAGGCTCAGAGGAGCCCACACACTCAGATCTTAACCCCAGTGTGCAGAAAGGGTCAAAACGTGTTTTTCAGCAGAAATAAATATGTTTCTGCAAGTTTGGTCAACCCCATGTAAGTTATGGGGCAGTAACAGAACACTTTTCAAAACGTGTTTTTCAGCCCGAAATAAACGCGTTTTTTCAGACAACTGAATCACCATGTAACAGCAAGGCTCAGAGGAGCCCACACACTCAGCTCTTAACCCCAGTGTGCAGGAAGGGTCAAAACGTGTTTTTCAGCAGAAATAAACATGTTTCTGCAAGTTTGGTCAACCCCATGTAAGTTATGGGGCAGTAACAGAACACTTTTCAAAACGTGTTTTTCAGCCCGAAATAAACGCGTTTTTTCAGACAACTGAATCCCCATGCAACAGCAAGGCTCAGAAGAGCCCACACACTCAGCTCTTAACCCCAGTGTGCAGGAAGGGTCAAAACGTGTTTTTCAGCAGAAATAAACATGTTTCTGCAAGTTTGGTCAACCCCATGTAAGTTATGGGGCAGTAACAGAACACTTTTCAAAACGTGTTTTTCAGCCCGAAATAAACGCGTTTTTTCAGACAACTGAATCCCCATGCAACAGCAAGGCTCAGAAGAGCCCACACACTCAGCTCTTAACCCCAGTGTGCAGAAAGAGTCAAAACGTGTTTTTCAGCAGAAATAAACATGTTTCTGCAAGTTTGGTCAACCCCATGTAAGTTATGGGCCAGTAACAGAACACTTTTCAAAACGTGTTTTTCAGCCCGAAATAAACGCGTTTTTTCAGACAACTGAATCCCCATGCAACAGCAAGGCTCAGAAGAGCCCACACACTCAGCTCTTAACCCCAGTGTGCAGGAAGGGTCAAAACGTGTTTTTCAGCAGAAATAAACATGTTTCTGCAAGTTTGGTCAACCCCATGTAAGTTATGGGGCAGTAACAGAACACTTTTCAAAACGTGTTTTTCAGCCCGAAATAAACGCGTTTTTTCAGACAACTGAATCCCCATGCAACAGCAAGGCTCAGAAGAGCCCACACACTCAGCTCTTAACCCCAGTGTGCAGGAAGGGTCAAAACGTGTTTTTCAGCAGAAATAAACATGTTTCTGCAAGTTTGGTCAACCCCATGTAAGTTATGGGGCAGTAACAGAACACTTTTCAAAACGTGTTTTTCAGCCCGAAATAAACGCGTTTTTTCAGACAACTGAATCCCCATGCAACAGCAAGGCTCAGAAGAGCCCACACACTCAGCTCTTAACCCCAGTGTGCAGAAAGAGTCAAAACGTGTTTTTCAGCAGAAATAAACATGTTTCTGCAAGTTTGGTCAACCCCATGTAAGTTATGGGCCAGTAACAGAACACTTTTCAAAACGTGTTTTTCAGCCCGAAATAAACGCGTTTTTTCAGACAACTGAATCCCCATGCAACAGCAAGGCTCAGAAGAGCCCACACACTCAGCTCTTAACCCCAGTGTGCAGAAAGAGTCAAAACGTGTTTTTCAGCAGAAATAAACATGTTTCTGCAAGTTTGGTCAACCCCATGTAAGTTATGGGGCAGTAACAGAGCACTTTTCAAAACGTGTTTTTCAGCCCGAAATAAACGCGTTTTTTCAGACAACTGAATCCCCATGTAACAGCAAGGCTCAGAGGAGCCCACACACTCAGCTCTTAGCCCCAGTGTGCAGAAAGTGTCAAAACGTGTTTTTCAGCAGAAATAAACATGTTTCTGCAAGTTTGGTCAACCCCATGTAAGTTATGGGACTGTAACAGCACACTTTTCAAAACGTGTTTTTCAGCCCGAAATAAACGCGTTTTTTCAGACAACTGAATCCCCATGTAACAGCAAGGCTCAGAGGAGCCCACACACTCAGATCTTAACCCCAGTGTGCAGAAAGGGTCAAAACGTGTTTTTCAGCAGAAATAAACATGTTTCTGCAAGTTTGGTCAACCCCATGTAAGTTATGGGGCAGTAACAGAACACTTTTCAAAACGTGTTTTTCAGCCCGAAATAAACGCGTTTTTTCAGACAACTGAATCCCCATGCAACAGCAAGGCTCAGAAGAGCCCACACACTCAGCTCTTAACCCCAGTGTGCAGGAAGGGTCAAAACGTGTTTTTCAGCAGAAATAAACATGTTTCTGCAAGTTTGGTCAACCCCATGTAAGTTATGGGGCAGTAACAGAACACTTTTCAAAACGTGTTTTTCAGCCCGAAATAAACGCGTTTTTTCAGACAACTGAATCCCCATGCAACAGCAAGGCTCAGAAGAGCCCACACACTCAGCTCTTAACCCCAGTGTGCAGGAAGGGTCAAAACGTGTTTTTCAGCAGAAATAAACATGTTTCTGCAAGTTTGGTCAACCCCATGTAAGTTATGGGGCAGTAACAGAACACTTTTCAAAACGTGTTTTTCAGCCCGAAATAAACGCGTTTTTTCAGACAACTGAATCCCCATGCAACAGCAAGGCTCAGAAGAGCCCACACACTCAGCTCTTAACCCCAGTGTGCAGAAAGAGTCAAAACGTGTTTTTCAGCAGAAATAAACATGTTTCTGCAAGTTTGGTCAACCCCATGTAAGTTATGGGCCAGTAACAGAACACTTTTCAAAACGTGTTTTTCAGCCCGAAATAAACGCGTTTTTTCAGACAACTGAATCCCCATGCAACAGCAAGGCTCAGAAGAGCCCACACACTCAGCTCTTAACCCCAGTGTGCAGAAAGAGTCAAAACGTGTTTTTCAGCAGAAATAAACATGTTTCTGCAAGTTTGGTCAACCCCATGTAAGTTATGGGGCAGTAACAGAGCACTTTTCAAAACGTGTTTTTCAGCCCGAAATAAACGCGTTTTTTCAGACAACTGAATCCCCATGTAACAGCAAGGCTCAGAGGAGCCCACACACTCAGCTCTTAGCCCCAGTGTGCAGAAAGTGTCAAAACGTGTTTTTCAGCAGAAATAAACATGTTTCTGCAAGTTTGGTCAACCCCATGTAAGTTATGGGACTGTAACAGCACACTTTTCAAAACGTGTTTTTCAGCCCGAAATAAACGCGTTTTTTCAGACAACTGAATCCCCATGTAACAGCAAGGCTCAGAGGAGCCCACACACTCAGATCTTAACCCCAGTGTGCAGAAAGGGTCAAAACGTGTTTTTCAGCAGAAATAAACATGTTTCTGCAAGTTTGGTCAACCCCATGTAAGTTATGGGGCAGTAACAGAACACTTTTCAAAACGTGTTTTTCAGCCCGAAATAAACGCGTTTTTTCAGACAACTGAATCCCCATGCAACAGCAAGGCTCAGAAGAGCCCACACACTCAGCTCTTAACCCCAGTGTGCAGAAAGAGTCAAAACGTGTTTTTCAGCAGAAATAAACATGTTTCTGCAAGTTTGGTCAACCCCATGTAAGTTATGGGGCAGTAACAGAGCACTTTTCAAAACGTGTTTTTCAGCCCGAAATAAACGCGTTTTTTCAGACAACTGAATCCCAATGTAACAGCAAGGCTCAGAGGAGCCCACACACTCAGCTCTTAGCCCCAGTGTGCAGAAAGTGTCAAAACGTGTTTTTCAGCAGAAATAAACATGTTTCTGCAAGTTTGGTCAACCCCATGTAAGTTATGGGACAGTAACAGCACACTTTTCAAAACGTGTTTTTCAGCCCGAAATAAACGCGTTTTTTCAGACAACTGAATCCCCATGTAACAGCAAGGCTCAGAGGAGCCCACACACTCAGATCTTAACCCCAGTGTGCAGAAAGGGTCAAAACGTGTTTTTCAGCAGAAATAAACATGTTTCTGCAAGTTTGGTCAACCCCATGTAAGTTATGGGGCAGTAACAGAACACTTTTCAAAACGTGTTTTTCAGCCCGAAATAAACGCGTTTTTTCAGACAACTGAATCCCCATGCAACAGCAAGGCTCAGAAGAGCCCACACACTCAGCTCTTAACCCCAGTGTGCAGAAAGAGTCAAAACGTGTTTTTCAGCAGAAATAAACATGTTTCTGCAATTTTGGTCAACCCCATGTAAGTTATGGGGCAGTAACAGCACACTTTTCAAAACGTGTTTTTCAGCCCGAAATAAACGCGTTTTTTCAGACAACTGAATCCCCATGCAACAGCAAGGCTCAGAAGAGCCCACACACTCAGCTCTTAACCCCAGTGTGCAGGAAGGGTCAAAACGTGTTTTTCAGCAGAAATAAACATGTTTCTGCAAGTTTGGTCAACCCCATGTAAGTTATGGGGCAGTAACAGAACACTTTTCAAAACGTGTTTTTCAGCCCGAAATAAACGCGTTTTTTCAGACAACTGAATCCCCATGCAACAGCAAGGCTCAGAAGAGCCCACACACTCAGCTCTTAACCCCAGTGTGCAGAAAGAGTCAAAACGTGTTTTTCAGCAGAAATAAACATGTTTCTGCAAGTTTGGTCAACCCCATGTAAGTTATGGGCCAGTAACAGAACACTTTTCAAAACGTGTTTTTCAGCCCGAAATAAACGCGTTTTTTCAGACAACTGAATCCCCATGCAACAGCAAGGCTCAGAAGAGCCCACACACTCAGCTCTTAACCCCAGTGTGCAGAAAGAGTCAAAACGTGTTTTTCAGCAGAAATAAACATGTTTCTGCAAGTTTGGTCAACCCCATGTAAGTTATGGGGCAGTAACAGAGCACTTTTCAAAACGTGTTTTTCAGCCCGAAATAAACGCGTTTTTTCAGACAACTGAATCCCCATGTAACAGCAAGGCTCAGAGGAGCCCACACACTCAGATCTTAACCCCAGTGTGCAGAAAGGGTCAAAACGTGTTTTTCAGCAGAAATAAACATGTTTCTGCAAGTTTGGTCAACCCCATGTAAGTTATGGGGCAGTAACAGAACACTTTTCAAAACGTGTTTTTCAGCCCGAAATAAACGCGTTTTTTCAGACAACTGAATCCCCATGCAACAGCAAGGCTCAGAAGAGCCCACACACTCAGCTCTTAACCCCAGTGTGCAGAAAGAGTCAAAACGTGTTTTTCAGCAGAAATAAACATGTTTCTGCAAGTTTGGTCAACCCCATGTAAGTTATGGGGCAGTAACAGAGCACTTTTCAAAACGTGTTTTTCAGCCCGAAATAAACGCGTTTTTTCAGACAACTGAATCACCATGTAACAGCAAGGCTCAGAGGAGCCCACACACTCAGCTCTTAACCCCAGTGTGCAGGAAGGGTCAAAACGTGTTTTATAGCAGAAATAAACATGTTTCTGCAAGTTTGGTCAACCCCATGTAAGTTATGGGGCAGTAACAGAACACTTTTCAAAACGTGTTTTTCAGCCCGAAATAAACGCGTTTTTTCAGACAACTGAATCAACATGTAACAGCAAGGCTCAGAGGAGCCCACACACTCAGCTCTTAACCCCAGTGTGCAGGAAGGGTCAAAACGTGTTTTTCAGCAGAAATAAACATGTTTCTGCAAGTTTGGTCAACCCCATGTAAGTTATGGGGCAGTAACAGAACACTTTTCAAAACGTGTTTTTCAGCCCGAAATAAACGCGTTTTTTCAGACAACTGAATCCCCATGCAACAGCAAGGCTCAGAAGAGCCCACACACTCAGCTCTTAACCCCAGTGTGCAGGAAGGGTCAAAACGTGTTTTTCAGCAGAAATAAACATGTTTCTGCAAGTTTGGTCAACCCCATGTAAGTTATGGGGCAGTAACAGAACACTTTTCAAAACGTGTTTTTCAGCCCGAAATAAACGCGTTTTTTCAGACAACTGAATCCCCATGCAACAGCAAGGCTCAGAAGAGCCCACACACTCAGCTCTTAACCCCAGTGTGCAGAAAGAGTCAAAACGTGTTTTTCAGCAGAAATAAACATGTTTCTGCAAGTTTGGTCAACCCCATGTAAGTTATGGGCCAGTAACAGAACACTTTTCAAAACGTGTTTTTCAGCCCGAAATAAACGCGTTTTTTCAGACAACTGAATCCCCATGCAACAGCAAGGCTCAGAAGAGCCCACACACTCAGCTCTTAACCCCAGTGTGCAGAAAGAGTCAAAACGTGTTTTTCAGCAGAAATAAACATGTTTCTGCAAGTTTGGTCAACCCCATGTAAGTTATGGGGCAGTAACAGAACACTTTTCAAAACGTGTTTTTCAGCCCGAAATAAACGCGTTTTTTCAGACAACTGAATCACCATGTAACAGCAAGGCTCAGAGGAGCCCACACACTCAGCTCTTAACCCCAGTGTGCAGAAAGAGTCAAAACGTGTTTTTCAGCAGAAATAAACATGTTTCTGCAAGTTTGGTCAACCCCATGTAAGTTATGGGGCAGTAACAGAGCACTTTTCAAAACGTGTTTTTCAGCCCGAAATAAACGCGTTTTTTCAGACAACTGAATCACCATGTAACAGCAAGGCTCAGAGGAGCCCACACACTCAGCTCTTAACCCCAGTGTGCAGGAAGGGTCAAAACGTGTTTTATAGCAGAAATAAACATGTTTCTGCAAGTTTGGTCAACCCCATGTAAGTTATGGGGCAGTAACAGAACACTTTTCAAAACGTGTTTTTCAGCCCGAAATAAACGCGTTTTTTCAGACAACTGAATCAACATGTAACAGCAAGGCTCAGAGGAGCCCACACACTCAGCTCTTAACCCCAGTGTGCAGGAAGGGTCAAAACGTGTTTTTCAGCAGAAATAAACATGTTTCTGCAAGTTTGGTCAACCCCATGTAAGTTATGGGGCAGTAACAGAACACTTTTCAAAACGTGTTTTTCAGCCCGAAATAAACGCGTTTTTTCAGACAACTGAATCCCCATGCAACAGCAAGGCTCAGAAGAGCCCACACACTCAGCTCTTAACCCCAGTGTGCAGGAAGGGTCAAAACGTGTTTTTCAGCAGAAATAAACATGTTTCTGCAAGTTTGGTCAACCCCATGTAAGTTATGGGGCAGTAACAGAACACTTTTCAAAACGTGTTTTTCAGCCCGAAATAAACGCGTTTTTTCAGACAACTGAATCCCCATGCAACAGCAAGGCTCAGAAGAGCCCACACACTCAGCTCTTAACCCCAGTGTGCAGAAAGAGTCAAAACGTGTTTTTCAGCAGAAATAAACATGTTTCTGCAAGTTTGGTCAACCCCATGTAAGTTATGGGCCAGTAACAGAACACTTTTCAAAACGTGTTTTTCAGCCCGAAATAAACGCGTTTTTTCAGACAACTGAATCCCCATGCAACAGCAAGGCTCAGAAGAGCCCACACACTCAGCTCTTAACCCCAGTGTGCAGAAAGAGTCAAAACGTGTTTTTCAGCAGAAATAAACATGTTTCTGCAAGTTTGGTCAACCCCATGTAAGTTATGGGGCAGTAACAGAACACTTTTCAAAACGTGTTTTTCAGCCCGAAATAAACGCGTTTTTTCAGACAACTGAATCACCATGTAACAGCAAGGCTCAGAGGAGCCCACACACTCAGCTCTTAACCCCAGTGTGCAGAAAGAGTCAAAACGTGTTTTTCAGCAGAAATAAACATGTTTCTGCAAGTTTGGTCAACCCCATGTAAGTTATGGGGCAGTAACAGCACACTTTTCAAAACGTGTTTTTCAGCCCGAAATAAACGCGTTTTTTCAGACAACTGAATCCCCATGTAACAGCAAGGCTCAGAGGAGCCCACACACTCAGATCTTAACCCCAGTGTGCAGAAAGGGTCAAAACGTGTTTTTCAGCAGAAATAAACATGTTTCTGCAAGTTTGGTCAACCCCATGTAAGTTATGGGACAGTAACAGCACACTTTTCAAAACGTGTTTTTCAGCCCGAAATAAACGCGTTTTTTCAGACAACTGAATCCCCATGCAACAGCAAGGCTCAGAAGAGCCCACACACTCAGCTCTTAACCCCAGTGTGCAGAAAGAGTCAAAACGTGTTTTTCAGCAGAAATAAACATGTTTCTGCAAGTTTGGTCAACCCCATGTAAGTTATGGGGCAGTAACAGAACACTTTTCAAAACGTGTTTTTCAGCCCGAAATAAACGCGTTTTTTCAGACAACTGAATCCCAATGTAACAGCAAGGCTCAGAGGAGCCCACACACTCAGCTCTTAGCCCCAGTGTGCAGAAAGTGTCAAAACGTGTTTTTCAGCAGAAATAAACATGTTTCTGCAAGTTTGGTTAACCCCATGTAAGTTATGGGACAGTAACAGCACACTTTTCAAAACGTGTTTTTCAGCCCGAAATAAACGCGTTTTTTTCAGACAACTGAATCCCCATGTAACAGCAAGGCTCAGAGGAGCCCACACACTCAGATCTTAACCCCAGTGTGCAGAAAGGGTCAAAACGTGTTTTTCAGCAGAAATAAACATGTTTCTGCAAGTTTGGTCAACCCCATGTAAGTTATGGGGCAGTAACAGAACACTTTTCAAAACGTGTTTTTCAGCCCGAAATCAACGCGTTTTTTCAGACAACTGAATCCCCATGTAACAGCAAGGCTCAGAGGATCCCACACACTCAGATCTTAACCCCAGTGTGCAGAAAGGGTCAAAACGTGTTTTTCAGCAGAAATAAACATGTTTCTGCAAGTTTGGTCAACCCCATGTAAGTTATGGGGCAGTAACAGAACACTTTTCAAAACGTGTTTTTCAGCCCGAAATAAACGCGTTTTTTCAGACAACTGAATCCCCATGCAACAGCAAGGCTCAGAAGAGCCCACACACTCAGCTCTTAACCCCAGTGTGCAGAAAGAGTCAAAACGTGTTTTTCAGCAGAAATAAACATGTTTCTGCAATTTTGGTCAACCCCATGTAAGTTATGGGGCAGTAACAGCACACTTTTCAAAACGTGTTTTTCAGCCCGAAATAAACGCGTTTTTTCAGACAACTGAATCCCCATGTAACAGCAAGGCTCAGAGGAGCCCACACACTCAGATCTTAACCCCAGTGTGCAGAAAGGGTCAAAACGTGTTTTTCAGCAGAAATAAACATGTTTCTGCAAGTTTGGTCAACCCCATGTAAGTTATGGGGCAGTAACAGAACACTTTTCAAAACGTGTTTTTCAGCCCGAAATAAACGCGTTTTTTCAGACAACTGAATCCCCATGCAACAGCAAGGCTCAGAAGAGCCCACACACTCAGCTCTTAACCCCAGTGTGCAGAAAGAGTCAAAACGTGTTTTTCAGCAGAAATAAACATGTTTCTGCAAGTTTGGTCAACCCCATGTAAGTTATGGGGCAGTAACAGAACACTTTTCAAAACGTGTTTTTCAGCCCGAAATAAACGCGTTTTTTCAGACAACTGAATCACCATGTAACAGCAAGGCTCAGAGGAGCCCACACACTCAGCTCTTAACCCCAGTGTGCAGAAAGAGTCAAATCGTGTTTTTCAGCAGAAATAAACATGTTTCTGCAAGTTTGGTCAACCCCATGTAAGTTATGGGGCAGTAACAGAACACTTTTCAAAACGTGTTTTTCAGCCCGAAATAAACGCGTTTTTTCAGACAACTGAATCCCCATGTAACAGCAAGGCTCAGAGGAGCCCACACACTCAGCTCTTAGCCCCAGTGTGCAGAAAGTGTCAAAACGTGTTTTTCAGCAGAAATAAACATGTTTCTGCAAGTTTGGTCAACCCCATGTAAGTTATGGGACAGTAACAGCACACTTTTCAAAACGTGTTTTTCAGCCCGAAATAAACGCGTTTTTTCAGACAACTGAATCCCCATGTAACAGCAAGGCTCAGAGGAGCCCACACACTCAGATCTTAACCCCAGTGTGCAGAAAGGGTCAAAACGTGTTTTTCAGCAGAAATAAACATGTTTCTGCAAGTTTGGTCAACCCCATGTAAGTTATGGGGCAGTAACAGAACACTTTTCAAAACGTGTTTTTCAGCCCGAAATAAACGCGTTTTTTCAGACAACTGAATCCCCATGCAACAGCAAGGCTCAGAAGAGCCCACACACTCAGCTCTTAACCCCAGTGTGCAGAAAGAGTCAAAACGTGTTTTTCAGCAGAAATAAACATGTTTCTGCAAGTTTGGTCAACCCCATGTAAGTTATGGGTCAGTAACAGAACACTTTTCAAAACGTGTTTTTCAGCCCGAAATAATCGCGTTTTTTCAGACAACTGAATCACCATGTAACAGCAAGGCTCAGAGGAGCCCACACACTCAGCTCTTAACCCCAGTGTGCAGGAAGGGTCAAAACGTGCTTTTCAGCAGAAATAAACATGTTTCTGCAAGTTTGGTCAACCCCATGTAAGTTATGGGGCAGTAACAGAACACTTTTCAAAACGTGTTTTTCAGCCCGAAATAAACGCGTTTTTTCAGACAACTGAATCCCCATGCAACAGCAAGGCTCAGAAGAGCCCACACACTCAGCTCTTAACCCCAGTGTGCAGAAAGAGTCAAAACGTGTTTTTCAGCAGAAATAAACATGTTTCTGCAAGTTTGGTCAACCCCATGTAAGTTATGGGGCAGTAACAGAACACTTTTCAAAACGTGTTTTTCAGCCCGAAATAAACGCGTTTTTTCAGACAACTGAATCCCAATGTAACAGCAAGGCTCAGAGGAGCCCACACACTCAGCTCTTAGCCCCAGTGTGCAGAAAGTGTCAAAACGTGTTTTTCAGCAGAAATAAACATGTTTCTGCAAGTTTGGTCAACCCCATGTAAGTTATGGGACAGTAACAGCACACTTTTCAAAACGTGTTTTTCAGCCCGAAATAAACGCGTTTTTTCAGACAACTGAATCCCCATGTAACAGCAAGGCTCAGAGGAGCCCACACACTCAGATCTTAACCCCAGTGTGCAGAAAGGGTCAAAACGTGTTTTTCAGCAGAAATAAACATGTTTCTGCAAGTTTGGTCAACCCCATGTAAGTTATGGGGCAGTAACAGAACACTTTTCAAAACGTGTTTTTCAGCCCGAAATAAACGCGTTTTTTCAGACAACTGAATCCCCATGCAACAGCAAGGCTCAGAAGAGCCCACACACTCAGCTCTTAACCCCAGTGTGCAGAAAGAGTCAAAACGTGTTTTTCAGCAGAAATAAACATGTTTCTGCAATTTTGGTCAACCCCATGTAAGTTATGGGGCAGTAACAGCACACTTTTCAAAACGTGTTTTTCAGCCCGAAATAAACGCGTTTTTTCAGACAACTGAATCCCCATGCAACAGCAAGGCTCAGAAGAGCCCACACACTCAGCTCTTAACCCCAGTGTGCAGGAAGGGTCAAAACGTGTTTTTCAGCAGAAATAAACATGTTTCTGCAAGTTTGGTCAACCCCATGTAAGTTATGGGGCAGTAACAGAACACTTTTCAAAACGTGTTTTTCAGCCCGAAATAAACGCGTTTTTTCAGACAACTGAATCCCCATGCAACAGCAAGGCTCAGAAGAGCCCACACACTCAGCTCTTAACCCCAGTGTGCAGAAAGAGTCAAAACGTGTTTTTCAGCAGAAATAAACATGTTTCTGCAAGTTTGGTCAACCCCATGTAAGTTATGGGCCAGTAACAGAACACTTTTCAAAACGTGTTTTTCAGCCCGAAATAAACGCGTTTTTTCAGACAACTGAATCCCCATGCAACAGCAAGGCTCAGAAGAGCCCACACACTCAGCTCTTAACCCCAGTGTGCAGAAAGAGTCAAAACGTGTTTTTCAGCAGAAATAAACATGTTTCTGCAAGTTTGGTCAACCCCATGTAAGTTATGGGGCAGTAACAGAGCACTTTTCAAAACGTGTTTTTCAGCCCGAAATAAACGCGTTTTTTCAGACAACTGAATCCCCATGTAACAGCAAGGCTCAGAGGAGCCCACACACTCAGCTCTTAGCCCCAGTGTGCAGAAAGTGTCAAAACGTGTTTTTCAGCAGAAATAAACATGTTTCTGCAAGTTTGGTCAACCCCATGTAAGTTATGGGACTGTAACAGCACACTTTTCAAAACGTGTTTTTCAGCCCGAAATAAACGCGTTTTTTCAGACAACTGAATCCCCATGTAACAGCAAGGCTCAGAGGAGCCCACACACTCAGATCTTAACCCCAGTGTGCAGAAAGGGTCAAAACGTGTTTTTCAGCAGAAATAAACATGTTTCTGCAAGTTTGGTCAACCCCATGTAAGTTATGGGGCAGTAACAGAACACTTTTCAAAACGTGTTTTTCAGCCCGAAATGAACGCGTTTTTTCAGACAACTGAATCCCCATGCAACAGCAAGGCTCAGAAGAGCCCACACACTCAGCTCTTAACCCCAGTGTGCAGAAAGAGTCAAAACGTGTTTTTCAGCAGAAATAAACATGTTTCTGCAAGTTTGGTCAACCCCATGTAAGTTATGGGGCAGTAACAGAGCACTTTTCAAAACGTGTTTTTCAGCCCGAAATAAACGCGTTTTTTCAGACAACTGAATCACCATGTAACAGCAAGGCTCAGAGGAGCCCACACACTCAGCTCTTAACCCCAGTGTGCAGGAAGGGTCAAAACGTGTTTTATAGCAGAAATAAACATGTTTCTGCAAGTTTGGTCAACCCCATGTAAGTTATGGGGCAGTAACAGAACACTTTTCAAAACGTGTTTTTCAGCCCGAAATAAACGCGTTTTTTCAGACAACTGAATCAACATGTAACAGCAAGGCTCAGAGGAGCCCACACACTCAGCTCTTAACCCCAGTGTGCAGGAAGGGTCAAAACGTGTTTTTCAGCAGAAATAAACATGTTTCTGCAAGTTTGGTCAACCCCATGTAAGTTATGGGGCAGTAACAGAACACTTTTCAAAACGTGTTTTTCAGCCCGAAATAAACGCGTTTTTTCAGACAACTGAATCCCCATGCAACAGCAAGGCTCAGAAGAGCCCACACACTCAGCTCTTAACCCCAGTGTGCAGGAAGGGTCAAAACGTGTTTTTCAGCAGAAATAAACATGTTTCTGCAAGTTTGGTCAACCCCATGTAAGTTATGGGGCAGTAACAGAACACTTTTCAAAACGTGTTTTTCAGCCCGAAATAAACGCGTTTTTTCAGACAACTGAATCCCCATGCAACAGCAAGGCTCAGAAGAGCCCACACACTCAGCTCTTAACCCCAGTGTGCAGAAAGAGTCAAAACGTGTTTTTCAGCAGAAATAAACATGTTTCTGCAAGTTTGGTCAACCCCATGTAAGTTATGGGCCAGTAACAGAACACTTTTCAAAACGTGTTTTTCAGCCCGAAATAAACGCGTTTTTTCAGACAACTGAATCCCCATGCAACAGCAAGGCTCAGAAGAGCCCACACACTCAGCTCTTAACCCCAGTGTGCAGAAAGAGTCAAAACGTGTTTTTCAGCAGAAATAAACATGTTTCTGCAAGTTTGGTCAACCCCATGTAAGTTATGGGGCAGTAACAGAACACTTTTCAAAACGTGTTTTTCAGCCCGAAATAAACGCGTTTTTTCAGACAACTGAATCACCATGTAACAGCAAGGCTCAGAGGAGCCCACACACTCAGCTCTTAACCCCAGTGTGCAGAAAGAGTCAAAACGTGTTTTTCAGCAGAAATAAACATGTTTCTGCAAGTTTGGTCAACCCCATGTAAGTTATGGGGCAGTAACAGCACACTTTTCAAAACGTGTTTTTCAGCCCGAAATAAACGCGTTTTTTCAGACAACTGAATCCCCATGTAACAGCAAGGCTCAGAGGAGCCCACACACTCAGATCTTAACCCCAGTGTGCAGAAAGGGTCAAAACGTGTTTTTCAGCAGAAATAAACATGTTTCTGCAAGTTTGGTCAACCCCATGTAAGTTATGGGACAGTAACAGCACACTTTTCAAAACGTGTTTTTCAGCCCGAAATAAACGCGTTTTTTCAGACAACTGAATCCCCATGCAACAGCAAGGCTCAGAAGAGCCCACACACTCAGCTCTTAACCCCAGTGTGCAGAAAGAGTCAAAACGTGTTTTTCAGCAGAAATAAACATGTTTCTGCAAGTTTGGTCAACCCCATGTAAGTTATGGGGCAGTAACAGAACACTTTTCAAAACGTGTTTTTCAGCCCGAAATAAACGCGTTTTTTCAGACAACTGAATCCCAATGTAACAGCAAGGCTCAGAGGAGCCCACACACTCAGCTCTTAGCCCCAGTGTGCAGAAAGTGTCAAAACGTGTTTTTCAGCAGAAATAAACATGTTTCTGCAAGTTTGGTTAACCCCATGTAAGTTATGGGACAGTAACAGCACACTTTTCAAAACGTGTTTTTCAGCCCGAAATAAACGCGTTTTTTTCAGACAACTGAATCCCCATGTAACAGCAAGGCTCAGAGGAGCCCACACACTCAGATCTTAACCCCAGTGTGCAGAAAGGGTCAAAACGTGTTTTTCAGCAGAAATAAACATGTTTCTGCAAGTTTGGTCAACCCCATGTAAGTTATGGGGCAGTAACAGAACACTTTTCAAAACGTGTTTTTCAGCCCAAAATCAACGCGTTTTTTCAGACAACTGAATCCCCATGTAACAGCAAGGCTCAGAGGATCCCACACACTCAGATCTTAACCCCAGTGTGCAGAAAGGGTCAAAACGTGTTTTTCAGCAGAAATAAACATGTTTCTGCAAGTTTGGTCAACCCCATGTAAGTTATGGGGCAGTAACAGAACACTTTTCAAAACGTGTTTTTCAGCCCGAAATAAACGCGTTTTTTCAGACAACTGAATCCCCATGCAACAGCAAGGCTCAGAAGAGCCCACACACTCAGCTCTTAACCCCAGTGTGCAGAAAGAGTCAAAACGTGTTTTTCAGCAGAAATAAACATGTTTCTGCAATTTTGGTCAACCCCATGTAAGTTATGGGGCAGTAACAGCACACTTTTCAAAACGTGTTTTTCAGCCCGAAATAAACGCGTTTTTTCAGACAACTGAATCCCCATGTAACAGCAAGGCTCAGAGGAGCCCACACACTCAGATCTTAACCCCAGTGTGCAGAAAGGGTCAAAACGTGTTTTTCAGCAGAAATAAACATGTTTCTGCAAGTTTGGTCAACCCCATGTAAGTTATGGGGCAGTAACAGAACACTTTTCAAAACGTGTTTTTCAGCCCGAAATAAACGCGTTTTTTCAGACAACTGAATCCCCATGCAACAGCAAGGCTCAGAAGAGCCCACACACTCAGCTCTTAACCCCAGTGTGCAGAAAGAGTCAAAACGTGTTTTTCAGCAGAAATAAACATGTTTCTGCAAGTTTGGTCAACCCCATGTAAGTTATGGGGCAGTAACAGAACACTTTTCAAAACGTGTTTTTCAGCCCGAAATAAACGCGTTTTTTCAGACAACTGAATCACCATGTAACAGCAAGGCTCAGAGGAGCCCACACACTCAGCTCTTAACCCCAGTGTGCAGAAAGAGTCAAATCGTGTTTTTCAGCAGAAATAAACATGTTTCTGCAAGTTTGGTCAACCCCATGTAAGTTATGGGGCAGTAACAGAACACTTTTCAAAACGTGTTTTTCAGCCCGAAATAAACGCGTTTTTTCAGACAACTGAATCCCCATGTAACAGCAAGGCTCAGAGGAGCCCACACACTCAGCTCTTAGCCCCAGTGTGCAGAAAGTGTCAAAACGTGTTTTTCAGCAGAAATAAACATGTTTCTGCAAGTTTGGTCAACCCCATGTAAGTTATGGGACAGTAACAGCACACTTTTCAAAACGTGTTTTTCAGCCCGAAATAAACGCGTTTTTTCAGACAACTGAATCCCCATGTAACAGCAAGGCTCAGAGGAGCCCACACACTCAGATCTTAACCCCAGTGTGCAGAAAGGGTCAAAACGTGTTTTTCAGCAGAAATAAACATGTTTCTGCAAGTTTGGTCAACCCCATGTAAGTTATGGGGCAGTAACAGAACACTTTTCAAAACGTGTTTTTCAGCCCGAAATAAACGCGTTTTTTCAGACAACTGAATCCCCATGCAACAGCAAGGCTCAGAAGAGCCCACACACTCAGCTCTTAACCCCAGTGTGCAGAAAGAGTCAAAACGTGTTTTTCAGCAGAAATAAACATGTTTCTGCAAGTTTGGTCAACCCCATGTAAGTTATGGGTCAGTAACAGAACACTTTTCAAAACGTGTTTTTCAGCCCGAAATAATCGCGTTTTTTCAGACAACTGAATCACCATGTAACAGCAAGGCTCAGAGGAGCCCACACACTCAGCTCTTAACCCCAGTGTGCAGGAAGGGTCAAAACGTGCTTTTCAGCAGAAATAAACATGTTTCTGCAAGTTTGGTCAACCCCATGTAAGTTATGGGGCAGTAACAGAACACTTTTCAAAACGTGTTTTTCAGCCCGAAATAAACGCGTTTTTTCAGACAACTGAATCCCCATGCAACAGCAAGGCTCAGAAGAGCCCACACACTCAGCTCTTAACCCCAGTGTGCAGAAAGAGTCAAAACGTGTTTTTCAGCAGAAATAAACATGTTTCTGCAAGTTTGGTCAACCCCATGTAAGTTATGGGGCAGTAACAGAACACTTTTCAAAACGTGTTTTTCAGCCCGAAATAAACGCGTTTTTTCAGACAACTGAATCCCAATGTAACAGCAAGGCTCAGAGGAGCCCACACACTCAGCTCTTAGCCCCAGTGTGCAGAAAGTGTCAAAACGTGTTTTTCAGCAGAAATAAACATGTTTCTGCAAGTTTGGTCAACCCCATGTAAGTTATGGGACAGTAACAGCACACTTTTCAAAACGTGTTTTTCAGCCCGAAATAAACGCGTTTTTTCAGACAACTGAATCCCCATGTAACAGCAAGGCTCAGAGGAGCCCACACACTCAGATCTTAACCCCAGTGTGCAGAAAGGGTCAAAACGTGTTTTTCAGCAGAAATAAACATGTTTCTCCAAGTTTGGTCAACCCCATGTAAGTTATGGGGCAGTAACAGAACACTTTTCAAAACGTGTTTTTCAGCCCGAAATAAACGCGTTTTTTCAGACAACTGAATCCCCATGCAACAGCAAGGCTCAGAAGAGCCCACACACTCAGCTCTTAACCCCAGTGTGCAGAAAGAGTCAAAACGTGTTTTTCAGCAGAAATAAACATGTTTCTGCAATTTTGGTCAACCCCATGTAAGTTATGGGGCAGTAACAGCACACTTTTCAAAACGTGTTTTTCAGCCCGAAATAAACGCGTTTTTTCAGACAACTGAATCCCCATGTAACAGCAAGGCTCAGAGGAGCCCACACACTCAGATCTTAACCCCAGTGTGCAGAAAGGGTCAAAACGTGTTTTTCAGCAGAAATAAACATGTTTCTGCAAGTTTGGTCAACCCCATGTAAGTTATGGGGCAGTAACAGAACACTTTTCAAAACGTGTTTTTCAGCCCGAAATCAACGCGTTTTTTCAGACAACTGAATCCCCATGTAACAGCAAGGCTCAGAGGATCCCACACACTCAGATCTTAACCCCAGTGTGCAGAAAGGGTCAAAACGTGTTTTTCAGCAGAAATAAACATGTTTCTGCAAGTTTGGTCAACCCCATGTAAGTTATGGGGCAGTAACAGAACACTTTTCAAAACGTGTTTTTCAGCCCGAAATAAACGCGTTTTTTCAGACAACTGAATCCCCATGCAACAGCAAGGCTCAGAAGAGCCCACACACTCAGCTCTTAACCCCAGTGTGCAGAAAGAGTCAAAACGTGTTTTCAGCAGAAATAAACATGTTTCTGCAATTTTGGTCAACCCCATGTAAGTTATGGGGCAGTAACAGCACACTTTTCAAAACGTGTTTTTCAGCCCGAAATAAACGCGTTTTTTCAGACAACTGAATCCCCATGTAACAGCAAGGCTCAGAGGAGCCCACACACTCAGATCTTAACCCCAGTGTGCAGAAAGGGTCAAAACGTGTTTTTCAGCAGAAATAAATATGTTTCTGCAAGTTTGGTCAACCCCATGTAAGTTATGGGGCAGTAACAGAACACTTTTCAAAACGTGTTTTTCAGCCCGAAATAAACGCGTTTTTTCAGACAACTGAATCACCATGTAACAGCAAGGCTCAGAGGAGCCCACACACTCAGCTCTTAACCCCAGTGTGCAGGAAGGGTCAAAACGTGTTTTTCAGCAGAAATAAACATGTTTCTGCAAGTTTGGTCAACCCCATGTAAGTTATGGGGCAGTAACAGAACACTTTTCAAAACGTGTTTTTCAGCCCGAAATAAACGCGTTTTTTCAGACAACTGAATCCCCATGCAACAGCAAGGCTCAGAAGAGCCCACACACTCAGCTCTTAACCCCAGTGTGCAGGAAGGGTCAAAACGTGTTTTTCAGCAGAAATAAACATGTTTCTGCAAGTTTGGTCAACCCCATGTAAGTTATGGGGCAGTAACAGAACACTTTTCAAAACGTGTTTTTCAGCCCGAAATAAACGCGTTTTTTCAGACAACTGAATCCCCATGCAACAGCAAGGCTCAGAAGAGCCCACACACTCAGCTCTTAACCCCAGTGTGCAGAAAGAGTCAAAACGTGTTTTTCAGCAGAAATAAACATGTTTCTGCAAGTTTGGTCAACCCCATGTAAGTTATGGGCCAGTAACAGAACACTTTTCAAAACGTGTTTTTCAGCCCGAAATAAACGCGTTTTTTCAGACAACTGAATCCCCATGCAACAGCAAGGCTCAGAAGAGCCCACACACTCAGCTCTTAACCCCAGTGTGCAGAAAGAGTCAAAACGTGTTTTTCAGCAGAAATAAACATGTTTCTGCAAGTTTGGTCAACCCCATGTAAGTTATGGGGCAGTAACAGAACACTTTTCAAAACGTGTTTTTCAGCCCGAAATAAACGCGTTTTTTCAGACAACTGAATCACCATGTAACAGCAAGGCTCAGAGGAGCCCACACACTCAGCTCTTAACCCCAGTGTGCAGAAAGAGTCAAATCGTGTTTTTCAGCAGAAATAAACATGTTTCTGCAAGTTTGGTCAACCCCATGTAAGTTATGGGGCAGTAACAGAACACTTTTCAAAACGTGTTTTTCAGCCCGAAATAAACGCGTTTTTTCAGACAACTGAATCCCCATGCAACAGCAAGGCTCAGAAGAGCCCACACACTCAGCTCTTAACCCCAGTGTGCAGGAAGGGTCAAAACGTGTTTTTCAGCAGAAATAAACATGTTTCTGCAAGTTTGGTCAACCCCATGTAAGTTATGGGGCAGTAACAGAACACTTTTCAAAACGTGTTTTTCAGCCCGAAATAAACGCGTTTTTTCAGACAACTGAATCCCCATGCAACAGCAAGGCTCAGAAGAGCCCACACACTCAGCTCTTAACCCCAGTGTGCAGAAAGAGTCAAAACGTGTTTTTCAGCAGAAATAAACATGTTTCTGCAAGTTTGGTCAACCCCATGTAAGTTATGGGCCAGTAACAGAACACTTTTCAAAACGTGTTTTTCAGCCCGAAATAAACGCGTTTTTTCAGACAACTGAATCCCCATGCAACAGCAAGGCTCAGAAGAGCCCACACACTCAGCTCTTAACCCCAGTGTGCAGAAAGAGTCAAAACGTGTTTTTCAGCAGAAATAAACATGTTTCTGCAAGTTTGGTCAACCCCATGTAAGTTATGGGGCAGTAACAGAACACTTTTCAAAACGTGTTTTTCAGCCCGAAATAAACGCGTTTTTTCAGACAACTGAATCACCATGTAACAGCAAGGCTCAGAGGAGCCCACACACTCAGCTCTTAACCCCAGTGTGCAGAAAGAGTCAAATCGTGTTTTTCAGCAGAAATAAACATGTTTCTGCAAGTTTGGTCAACCCCATGTAAGTTATGGGGCAGTAACAGAACACTTTTCAAAACGTGTTTTTCAGCCCGAAATAAACGCGTTTTTTCAGACAACTGAATCACCATGTAACAGCAAGGCTCAGAGGAGCCCACACACTCAGCTCTTAACCCCAGTGTGCAGGAAGGGTCAAAACGTGCTTTTCAGCAGAAATAAACATGTTTCTGCAAGTTTGGTCAACCCCATGTAAGTTATGGGGCAGTAACAGAACACTTTTCAAAACGTGTTTTTCAGCCCGAAATAAACGCGTTTTTTCAGACAACTGAATCCCCATGCAACAGCAAGGCTCAGAAGAGCCCACACACTCAGCTCTTAACCCCAGTGTGCAGAAAGAGTCAAAACGTGTTTTTCAGCAGAAATAAACATGTTTCTGCAAGTTTGGTCAACCCCATGTAAGTTATGGGGCAGTAACAGAACACTTTTCAAAACGTGTTTTTCAGCCCGAAATAAACGCGTTTTTTCAGACAACTGAATCCCAATGTAACAGCAAGGCTCAGAGGAGCCCACACACTCAGCTCTTAGCCCCAGTGTGCAGAAAGTGTCAAAACGTGTTTTTCAGCAGAAATAAACATGTTTCTGCAAGTTTGGTCAACCCCATGTAAGTTATGGGACAGTAACAGCACACTTTTCAAAACGTGTTTTTCAGCCCGAAATAAACGCGTTTTTTCAGACAACTGAATCCCCATGTAACAGCAAGGCTCAGAGGAGCCCACACACTCAGATCTTAACCCCAGTGTGCAGAAAGGGTCAAAACGTGTTTTTCAGCAGAAATAAACATGTTTCTGCAAGTTTGGTCAACCCCATGTAAGTTATGGGGCAGTAACAGAACACTTTTCAAAACGTGTTTTTCAGCCCGAAATCAACGCGTTTTTTCAGACAACTGAATCCCCATGTAACAGCAAGGCTCAGAGGATCCCACACACTCAGATCTTAACCCCAGTGTGCAGAAAGGGTCAAAACGTGTTTTTCAGCAGAAATAAACATGTTTCTGCAAGTTTGGTCAACCCCATGTAAGTTATGGGGCAGTAACAGAACACTTTTCAAAACGTGTTTTTCAGCCCGAAATCAACGCGTTTTTTCAGACAACTGAATCCCCATGTAACAGCAAGGCTCAGAGGATCCCACACACTCAGATCTTAACCCCAGTGTGCAGAAAGGGTCAAAACGTGTTTTTCAGCAGAAATAAACATGTTTCTGCAAGTTTGGTCAACCCCATGTAAGTTATGGGGCAGTAACAGAACACTTTTCAAAACGTGTTTTTCAGCCCGAAATAAACGCGTTTTTTCAGACAACTGAATCCCCATGCAACAGCAAGGCTCAGAAGAGCCCACACACTCAGCTCTTAACCCCAGTGTGCAGAAAGAGTCAAAACGTGTTTTTCAGCAGAAATAAACATGTTTCTGCAATTTTGGTCAACCCCATGTAAGTTATGGGGCAGTAACAGCACACTTTTCAAAACGTGTTTTTCAGCCCGAAATAAACGCGTTTTTTCAGACAACTGAATCCCCATGTAACAGCAAGGCTCAGAGGAGCCCACACACTCAGATCTTAACCCCAGTGTGCAGAAAGGGTCAAAACGTGTTTTTCAGCAGAAATAAATATGTTTCTGCAAGTTTGGTCAACCCCATGTAAGTTATGGGGCAGTAACAGAACACTTTTCAAAACGTGTTTTTCAGCCCGAAATAAACGCGTTTTTTCAGACAACTGAATCACCATGTAACAGCAAGGCTCAGAGGAGCCCACACACTCAGCTCTTAACCCCAGTGTGCAGGAAGGGTCAAAACGTGTTTTTCAGCAGAAATAAACATGTTTCTGCAAGTTTGGTCAACCCCATGTAAGTTATGGGGCAGTAACACAACACTTTTCAAAACGTGTTTTTCAGCCCGAAATAAACGCGTTTTTTCAGACAACTGAATCCCCATGCAACAGCAAGGCTCAGAAGAGCCCACACACTCAGCTCTTAACCCCAGTGTGCAGGAAGGGTCAAAACGTGTTTTTCAGCAGAAATAAACATGTTTCTGCAAGTTTGGTCAACCCCATGTAAGTTATGGGGCAGTAACAGAACACTTTTCAAAACGTGTTTTTCAGCCCGAAATAAACGCGTTTTTTCAGACAACTGAATCCCCATGCAACAGCAAGGCTCAGAAGAGCCCACACACTCAGCTCTTAACCCCAGTGTGCAGAAAGAGTCAAAACGTGTTTTTCAGCAGAAATAAACATGTTTCTGCAAGTTTGGTCAACCCCATGTAAGTTATGGGCCAGTAACAGAACACTTTTCAAAACGTGTTTTTCAGCCCGAAATAAACGCGTTTTTTCAGACAACTGAATCCCCATGCAACAGCAAGGCTCAGAAGAGCCCACACACTCAGCTCTTAACCCCAGTGTGCAGAAAGAGTCAAAACGTGTTTTTCAGCAGAAATAAACATGTTTCTGCAAGTTTGGTCAACCCCATGTAAGTTATGGGGCAGTAACAGAACACTTTTCAAAACGTGTTTTTCAGCCCGAAATAAACGCGTTTTTTCAGACAACTGAATCACCATGTAACAGCAAGGCTCAGAGGAGCCCACACACTCAGCTCTTAACCCCAGTGTGCAGAAAGAGTCAAATCGTGTTTTTCAGCAGAAATAAACATGTTTCTGCAAGTTTGGTCAACCCCATGTAAGTTATGGGGCAGTAACAGAACACTTTTCAAAACGTGTTTTTCAGCCCGAAATAAACGCGTTTTTTCAGACAACTGAATCCCCATGCAACAGCAAGGCTCAGAAGAGCCCACACACTCAGCTCTTAACCCCAGTGTGCAGAAAGAGTCAAAACGTGTTTTTCAGCAGAAATAAACATGTTTCTGCAAGTTTGGTCAACCCCATGTAAGTTATGGGGCAGTAACAGAACACTTTTCAAAACGTGTTTTTCAGCCCGAAATAAACGCGTTTTTTCAGACAACTGAATCACCATGTAACAGCAAGGCTCAGAGGAGCCCACACACTCAGCTCTTAACCCCAGTGTGCAGGAAGGGTCAAAACGTGCTTTTCAGCAGAAATAAACATGTTTCTGCAAGTTTGGTCAACCCCATGTAAGTTATGGGGCAGTAACAGAACACTTTTCAAAACGTGTTTTTCAGCCCGAAATAAACGCGTTTTTTCAGACAACTGAATCCCCATGCAACAGCAAGGCTCAGAAGAGCCCACACACTCAGCTCTTAACCCCAGTGTGCAGAAAGAGTCAAAACGTGTTTTTCAGCAGAAATAAACATGTTTCTGCAAGTTTGGTCAACCCCATGTAAGTTATGGGGCAGTAACAGAACACTTTTCAAAACGTGTTTTTCAGCCCGAAATAAACGCGTTTTTTCAGACAACTGAATCCCAATGTAACAGCAAGGCTCAGAGGAGCCCACACACTCAGCTCTTAGCCCCAGTGTGCAGAAAGTGTCAAAACGTGTTTTTCAGCAGAAATAAACATGTTTCTGCAAGTTTGGTCAACCCCATGTAAGTTATGGGACAGTAACAGCACACTTTTCAAAACGTGTTTTTCAGCCCGAAATAAACGCGTTTTTTCAGACAACTGAATCCCCATGTAACAGCAAGGCTCAGAGGAGCCCACACACTCAGATCTTAACCCCAGTGTGCAGAAAGGGTCAAAACGTGTTTTTCAGCAGAAATAAACATGTTTCTGCAAGTTTGGTCAACCCCATGTAAGTTATGGGGCAGTAACAGAACACTTTTCAAAACGTGTTTTTCAGCCCGAAATCAACGCGTTTTTTCAGACAACTGAATCCCCATGTAACAGCAAGGCTCAGAGGATCCCACACACTCAGATCTTAACCCCAGTGTGCAGAAAGGGTCAAAACGTGTTTTTCAGCAGAAATAAACATGTTTCTGCAAGTTTGGTCAACCCCATGTAAGTTATGGGGCAGTAACAGAACACTTTTCAAAACGTGTTTTTCAGCCCGAAATAAACGCGTTTTTTCAGACAACTGAATCCCCATGCAACAGCAAGGCTCAGAAGAGCCCACACACTCAGCTCTTAACCCCAGTGTGCAGAAAGAGTCAAAACGTGTTTTTCAGCAGAAATAAACATGTTTCTGCAATTTTGGTCAACCCCATGTAAGTTATGGGGCAGTAACAGCACACTTTTCAAAACGTGTTTTTCAGCCCGAAATAAACGCGTTTTTTCAGACAACTGAATCCCCATGTAACAGCAAGGCTCAGAGGAGCCCACACACTCAGATCTTAACCCCAGTGTGCAGAAAGGGTCAAAACGTGTTTTTCAGCAGAAATAAATATGTTTCTGCAAGTTTGGTCAACCCCATGTAAGTTATGGGGCAGTAACAGAACACTTTTCAAAACGTGTTTTTCAGCCCGAAATAAACGCGTTTTTTCAGACAACTGAATCACCATGTAACAGCAAGGCTCAGAGGAGCCCACACACTCAGCTCTTAACCCCAGTGTGCAGGAAGGGTCAAAACGTGTTTTTCAGCAGAAATAAACATGTTTCTGCAAGTTTGGTCAACCCCATGTAAGTTATGGGGCAGTAACAGAACACTTTTCAAAACGTGTTTTTCAGCCCGAAATAAACGCGTTTTTTCAGACAACTGAATCCCCATGCAACAGCAAGGCTCAGAAGAGCCCACACACTCAGCTCTTAACCCCAGTGTGCAGAAAGAGTCAAAACGTGTTTTTCAGCAGAAATAAACATGTTTCTGCAAGTTTGGTCAACCCCATGTAAGTTATGGGCCAGTAACAGAACACTTTTCAAAACGTGTTTTTCAGCCCGAAATAAACGCGTTTTTTCAGACAACTGAATCACCATGTAACAGCAAGGCTCAGAGGAGCCCACACACTCAGCTCTTAACCCCAGTGTGCAGAAAGAGTCAAATCGTGTTTTTCAGCAGAAATAAACATGTTTCTGCAAGTTTGGTCAACCCCATGTAAGTTATGGGCCAGTAACAGAACACTTTTCAAAACGTGTTTTTCAGCCCGAAATAAACGCGTTTTTTCAGACAACTGAATCCCCATGTAACAGCAAGGCTCAGAGGAGCCCACACACTCAGCTCTTAGCCCCAGTGTGCAGAAAGTGTCAAAACGTGTTTTTCAGCAGAAATAAACATGTTTCTGCAAGTTTGGTCAACCCCATGTAAGTTATGGGACAGTAACAGCACACTTTTCAAAACGTGTTTTTCAGCCCGAAATAAACGCGTTTTTTCAGACAACTGAATCCCCATGTAACAGCAAGGCTCAGAGGAGCCCACACACTCAGATCTTAACCCCAGTGTGCAGAAAGGGTCAAAACGTGTTTTTCAGCAGAAATAAACATGTTTCTGCAAGTTTGGTCAACCCCATGTAAGTTATGGGGCAGTAACAGAACACTTTTCAAAACGTGTTTTTCAGCCCGAAATAAACGCGTTTTTTCAGACAACTGAATCCCCATGCAACAGCAAGGCTCAGAAGAGCCCACACACTCAGCTCTTAACCCCAGTGTGCAGAAAGAGTCAAAACGTGTTTTTCAGCAGAAATAAACATGTTTCTGCAAGTTTGGTCAACCCCATGTAAGTTATGGGGCAGTAACAGAACACTTTTCAAAACGTGTTTTTCAGCCCGAAATAAACGCGTTTTTTCAGACAACTGAATCCCCATGTAACAGCAAGGCTCAGAGGAGCCCACACACTCAGATCTTAACCCCAGTGTGCAGAAAGGGTCAAAACGTGTTTTTCAGCAGAAATAAACATGTTTCTGCAAGTTTGGTCAACCCCATGTAAGTTATGGGGCAGTAACAGAACACTTTTCAAAACGTGTTTTTCAGCCCGAAATAAACGCGTTTTTTCAGACAACTGAATCCCCATGCAACAGCAAGGCTCAGAAGAGCCCACACACTCAGCTCTTAACCCCAGTGTGCAGAAAGAGTCAAAACGTGTTTTTCAGCAGAAATAAACATGTTTCTGCAATTTTGGTCAACCCCATGTAAGTTATGGGGCAGTAACAGCACACTTTTCAAAACGTGTTTTTCAGCCCGAAATAAACGCGTTTTTTCAGACAACTGAATCCCCATGTAACAGCAAGGCTCAGAGGAGCCCACACACTCAGATCTTAACCCCAGTGTGCAGAAAGGGTCAAAACGTGTTTTTCAGCAGAAATAAACATGTTTCTGCAAGTTTGGTCAACCCCATGTAAGTTATGGGACAGTAACAGCACACTTTTCAAAACGTGTTTTTCAGCCCGAAATAAACGCGTTTTTTCAGACAACTGAATCACCATGTAACAGCAAGGCTCAGAGGAGCCCACACACTCAGCTCTTAACCCCAGTGTGCAGAAAGAGTCAAATCGTGTTTTTCAGCAGAAATAAACATGTTTCTGCAAGTTTGGTCAACCCCATGAAAGTTATGGGGCAGTAACAGAACACTTTTCAAAACGTGTTTTTCAGCCCGAAATAAACGCGTTTTTTCAGACAACTGAATCCCCATGTAACAGCAAGGCTCAGAGGAGCCCACACACTCAGCTCTTAGCCCCAGTGTGCAGAAAGTGTCAAAACGTGTTTTTCAGCAGAAATAAACATGTTTCTGCAAGTTTGGTCAACCCCATGTAAGTTATGGGACAGTAACAGCACACTTTTCAAAACGTGTTTTTCAGCCCGAAATAAACGCGTTTTTTCAGACAACTGAATCCCCATGTAACAGCAAGGCTCAGAGGAACCCACACACTCAGATCTTAACCCCAGTGTGCAGAAAGGGTCAAAACGTGTTTTTCAGCAGAAATAAACATGTTTCTGCAAGTTTGGTCAACCCCATGTAAGTTATGGGGCAGTAACAGAACACTTTTCAAAACGTGTTTTTCAGCCCGAAATAAACGCGTTTTTTCAGACAACTGAATCCCCATGCAACAGCAAGGCTCAGAAGAGCCCACACACTCAGCTCTTAACCCCAGTGTGCAGAAAGAGTCAAAACGTGTTTTTCAGCAGAAATAAACATGTTTCTGCAAGTTTGGTCAACCCCATGTAAGTTATGGGGCAGTAACAGAACACTTTTCAAAACGTGTTTTTCAGCCCGAAATAAACGCGTTTTTTCAGACAACTGAATCCCCATGTAACAGCAAGGCTCAGAGGAGCCCACACACTCAGATCTTAACCCCAGTGTGCAGAAAGGGTCAAAACGTGTTTTTCAGCAGAAATAAACATGTTTCTGCAAGTTTGGTCAACCCCATGTAAGTTATGGGGCAGTAACAGAACACTTTTCAAAACGTGTTTTTCAGCCCGAAATAAACGCGTTTTTTCAGACAACTGAATCCCCATGCAACAGCAAGGCTCAGAAGAGCCCACACACTCAGCTCTTAACCCCAGTGTGCAGAAAGAGTCAAAACGTGTTTTTCAGCAGAAATAAACATGTTTCTGCAATTTTGGTCAACCCCATGTAAGTTATGGGGCAGTAACAGCACACTTTTCAAAACGTGTTTTTCAGCCCGAAATAAACGCGTTTTTTCAGACAACTGAATCCCCATGTAACAGCAAGGCTCAGAGGAGCCCACACACTCAGATCTTAACCCCAGTGTGCAGAAAGGGTCAAAACGTGTTTTTCAGCAGAAATAAACATGTTTCTGCAAGTTTGGTCAACCCCATGTAAGTTATGGGACAGTAACAGCACACTTTTCAAAACGTGTTTTTCAGCCCGAAATAAACGCGTTTTTTCAGACAACTGAATCCCCATGCAACAGCAAGGCTCAGAAGAGCCCACACACTCAGCTCTTAACCCCAGTGTGCAGAAAGAGTCAAAACGTGTTTTTCAGCAGAAATAAACATGTTTCTGCAAGTTTGGTCAACCCCATGTAAGTTATGGGGCAGTAACAGAACACTTTTCAAAACGTGTTTTTCAGCCCGAAATAAACGCGTTTTTTCAGACAACTGAATCACCATGTAACAGCAAGGCTCAGAGGAGCCCACACACTCAGCTCTTAACCCCAGTGTGCAGAAAGAGTCAAAACGTGTTTTTCAGCGGAAATAAACATGTTTCTGCAAGTTTGGTCAACCCCATGTAAGTTATGGGGCAGTAACAGAACACTTTTCAAAACGTGTTTTTCAGCCCGAAATAAACGCGTTTTTTCAGACAACTGAATCACCATGTAACAGCAAGGCTCAGAGGAGCCCACACACTCAGCTCTTAACCCCAGTGTGCAGGAAGGGTCAAAACGTGTTTTTCAGCAGAAATAAACATGTTTCTGCAAGTTTGGTCAACCCCATGTAAGTTATGGGGCAGTAACAGAACACTTTTCAAAACGTGTTTTTCAGCCCGAAATAAACGCGTTTTTTCAGACAACTGAATCCCCATGCAACAGCAAGGCTCAGAAGAGCCCACACACTCAGCTCTTAACCCCAGTGTGCAGAAAGAGTCAAAACGTGTTTTTCAGCAGAAATAAACATGTTTCTGCAAGTTTGGTCAACCCCATGTAAGTTATGGGGCAGTAACAGAACACTTTTCAAAACGTGTTTTTCAGCCCGAAATAAACGCGTTTTTTCAGACAACTGAATCCCAATGTAACAGCAAGGCTCAGAGGAGCCCACACACTCAGCTCTTAGCCCCAGTGTGCAGAAAGTGTCAAAACGTGTTTTTCAGCAGAAATAAACATGTTTCTGCAAGTTTGGTCAACCCCATGTAAGTTATGGGACAGTAACAGCACACTTTTCAAAACGTGTTTTTCAGCCCGAAATAAACGCGTTTTTTCAGACAACTGAATCCCCATGTAACAGCAAGGCTCAGAGGAGCCCACACACTCAGATCTTAACCCCAGTGTGCAGAAAGGGTCAAAACGTGTTTTTCAGCAGAAATAAACATGTTTCTGCAAGTTTGGTCAACCCCATGTAAGTTATGGGGCAGTAACAGAACACTTTTCAAAACGTGTTTTTCAGCCCGAAATAAACGCGTTTTTTCAGACAACTGAATCCCCATGCAACAGCAAGGCTCAGAAGAGCCCACACACTCAGCTCTTAACCCCAGTGTGCAGAAAGAGTCAAAACGTGTTTTTCAGCAGAAATAAACATGTTTCTGCAAGTTTGGTCAACCCCATGTAAGTTATGGGGCAGTAACAGAACACTTTTCAAAACGTGTTTTTCAGCCCGAAATAAACGCGTTTTTTCAGACAACTGAATCCCCATGCAACAGCAAGGCTCAGAAGAGCCCACACACTCAGCTCTTAACCCCAGTGTGCAGAAAGAGTCAAAACGTGTTTTTCAGCAGAAATAAACATGTTTCTGCAAGTTTGGTCAACCCCATGTAAGTTATGGGGCAGTAACAGAACACTTTTCAAAACGTGTTTTTCAGCCCGAAATAAACGCGTTTTTTCAGACAACTGAATCCCAATGTAACAGCAAGGCTCAGAGGAGCCCACACACTCAGCTCTTAGCCCCAGTGTGCAGAAAGTGTCAAAACGTGTTTTTCAGCAGAAATAAACATGTTTCTGCAAGTTTGGTCAACCCCATGTAAGTTATGGGACAGTAACAGCACACTTTTCAAAACGTGTTTTTCAGCCCGAAATAAACGCGTTTTTTCAGACAACTGAATCCCCATGTAACAGCAAGGCTCAGAGGAGCCCACACACTCAGATCTTAACCCCAGTGTGCAGAAAGGGTCAAAACGTGTTTTTCAGCAGAAATAAACATGTTTCTGCAAGTTTGGTCAACCCCATGTAAGTTATGGGGCAGTAACAGAACACTTTTCAAAACGTGTTTTTCAGCCCGAAATAAACGCGTTTTTTCAGACAACTGAATCCCCATGCAACAGGAAGGCTCAGAAGAGCCCACACACTCAGATCTTAACCCCAGTGTGCAGAAAGGGTCAAAACGTGTTTTTCAGCAGAAATAAACATGTTTCTGCAAGTTTGGTCAACCCCATGTAAGTTATGGGGCAGTAACAGAACACTTTTCAAAACGTGTTTTTCAGCCCGAAATAAACGCGTTTTTTCAGACAACTGAATCCCCATGCAACAGCAAGGCTCAGAAGAGCCCACACACTCAGCTCTTAACCCCAGTGTGCAGAAAGAGTCAAAACGTGTTTTTCAGCAGAAATAAAAATGTTTCTGCAATTTTGGTCAACCCCATGTAAGTTATGGGGCAGTAACAGCACACTTTTCAAAACGTGTTTTTCAGCCCGAAATAAACGCGTTTTTTCAGACAACTGAATCCCCATGCAACAGCAAGGCTCAGAAGAGCCCACACACTCAGCTCTTAACCCCAGTGTGCAGAAAGAGTCAAAACGTGTTTTTCAGCAGAAATAAACATGTTTCTGCAAGTTTGGTCAACCCCATGTAAGTTATGGGGCAGTAACAGAACACTTTTCAAAACGTGTTTTTCAGCCCGAAATAAACGCGTTTTTTCAGACAACTGAATCCCAATGTAACAGCAAGGCTCAGAGGAGCCCACACACTCAGCTCTTAGCCCCAGTGTGCAGAAAGTGTCAAAACGTGTTTTTCAGCAGAAATAAACATGTTTCTGCAAGTTTGGTCAACCCCATGTAAGTTATGGGACAGTAACAGCACACTTTTCAAAACGTGTTTTTCAGCCCGAAATAAACGCGTTTTTTCAGACAACTGAATCCCCATGTAACAGCAAGGCTCAGAGGAGCCCACACACTCAGATCTTAACCCCAGTGTGCAGAAAGGGTCAAAACGTGTTTTTCAGCAGAAATAAACATGTTTCTGCAAGTTTGGTCAACCCCATGTAAGTTATGGGGCAGTAACAGAACACTTTTCAAAACGTGTTTTTCAGCCCGAAATAAACGCGTTTTTTCAGACAACTGAATCCCCATGCAACAGCAAGGCTCAGAAGAGCCCACACACTCAGCTCTTAACCCCAGTGTGCAGAAAGAGTCAAAACGTGTTTTTCAGCAGAAATAAACATGTTTCTGCAATTTTGGTCAACCCCATGTAAGTTATGGGGCAGTAACAGCACACTTTTCAAAACGTGTTTTTCAGCCCGAAATAAACGCGTTTTTTCAGACAACTGAATCCCCATGTAACAGCAAGGCTCAGAGGAGCCCACACACTCAGATCTTAACCCCAGTGTGCAGAAAGGGTCAAAACGTGTTTTTCAGCAGAAATAAACATGTTTCTGCAAGTTTGGTCAACCCCATGTAAGTTATGGGACAGTAACAGCACACTTTTCAAAACGTGTTTTTCAGCCCGAAATAAACGCGCTTTTTCAGACAACTGAATCCCCATGCAACAGCAAGGCTCAGAAGAGCCCACACACTCAGCTCTTAACCCCAGTGTGCAGAAAGAGTCAAAACGTGTTTTTCAGCAGAAATAAACATGTTTCTGCAAGTTTGGTCAACCCCATGTAAGTTATGGGGCAGTAACAGAACACTTTTCAAAACGTGTTTTTCAGCCCGAAATAAACGCGTTTTTTCAGACAACTGAATCCCAATGTAACAGCAAGGCTCAGAGGAGCCCACACACTCAGCTCTTAGCCCCAGTGTGCAGAAAGTGTCAAAACGTGTTTTTCAGCAGAAATAAACATGTTTCTGCAAGTTTGGTCAACCCCATGTAAGTTATGGGACAGTAACAGCACACTTTTCAAAACGTGTTTTTCAGCCCGAAATAAACGCGTTTTTTCAGACAACTGAATCCCCATGTAACAGCAAGGCTCAGAGGAGCCCACACACTCAGATCTTAACCCCAGTGTGCAGAAAGGGTCAAAACGTGTTTTTCAGCAGAAATAAACATGTTTCTGCAAGTTTGGTCAACCCCATGTAAGTTATGGGGCAGTAACAGAACACTTTTCAAAACGTGTTTTTCAGCCCGAAATAAACGCGTTTTTTCAGACAACTGAATCCCCATGTAACAGCAAGGCTCAGAGGATCCCACACACTCAGATCTTAACCCCAGTGTGCAGAAAGGGTCAAAACGTGTTTTTCAGCAGAAATAAACATGTTTCTGCAAGTTTGGTCAACCCCATGTAAGTTATGGGGCAGTAACAGAACACTTTTCAAAACGTGTTTTTCAGCCCGAAATAAACGCGTTTTTTCAGACAACTGAATCCCCATGCAACAGCAAGGCTCAGAAGAGCCCACACACTCAGCTCTTAACCCCAGTGTGCAGAAAGAGTCAAAACGTGTTTTTCAGCAGAAATAAACATGTTTCTGCAATTTTGGTCAACCCCATGTAAGTTATGGGGCAGTAACAGCACACTTTTCAAAACGTGTTTTTCAGCCCGAAATAAACGCGTTTTTTCAGACAACTGAATCCCCATGTAACAGCAAGGCTCAGAGGAGCCCACACACTCAGATCTTAACCCCAGTGTGCAGAAAGGGTCAAAACGTGTTTTTCAGCAGAAATAAATATGTTTCTGCAAGTTTGGTCAACCCCATGTAAGTTATGGGGCAGTAACAGAACACTTTTCAAAACGTGTTTTTCAGCCCGAAATAAACGCGTTTTTTCAGACAACTGAATCACCATGTAACAGCAAGGCTCAGAGGAGCCCACACACTCAGCTCTTAACCACAGTGTGCAGGAAGGGTCAAAACGTGTTTTTCAGCAGAAATAAACATGTTTCTGCAAGTTTGGTCAACCCCATGTAAGTTATGGGGCAGTAACAGAACACTTTTCAAAACGTGTTTTTCAGCCCGAAATAAACGCGTTTTTTCAGACAACTGAATCCCCATGCAACAGCAAGGCTCAGAAGAGCCCACACACTCAGCTCTTAACCCCAGTGTGCAGAAAGAGTCAAAACGTGTTTTTCAGCAGAAATAAACATGTTTCTGCAAGTTTGGTCAACCCCATGTAAGTTATGGGGCAGTAACAGAACACTTTTCAAAACGTGTTTTTCAGCCCGAAATAAACGCGTTTTTTCAGACAACTGAATCCCCATGCAACAGCAAGGCTCAGAAGAGCCCACACACTCAGCTCTTAACCCCAGTGTGCAGAAAGAGTCAAAACGTGTTTTTCAGCAGAAATAAACATGTTTCTGCAAGTTTGGTCAACCCCATGTAAGTTATGGGGCAGTAACAGGACACTTTTCAAAACGTGTTTTTCAGCCCGAAATAAACGCGTTTTTTCAGACAACTGAATCCCCATGTAACAGCAAGGCTCAGAGGAGCCCACACACTCAGATCTTAACCCCAGTGTGCAGAAAGGGTCAAAACGTGTTTTTCAGCAGAAATAAACATGTTTCTGCAAGTTTGGTCAACCCCATGTAAGTTATGGGACAGTAACAGCACACTTTTCAAAACGTGTTTTTCAGCCCGAAATAAACGCGTTTTTTCAGACAACTGAATCCCCATGCAACAGCAAGGCTCAGAAGAGCCCACACACTCAGCTCTTAACCCCAGTGTGCAGAAAGAGTCAAAACGTGTTTTTCAGCAGAAATAAACATGTTTCTGCAAGTTTGGTCAACCCCATGTAAGTTATGGGGCAGTAACAGAACACTTTTCAAAACGTGTTTTTCAGCCCGAAATAAACGCGTTTTTTCAGACAACTGAATCCCAATGTAACAGCAAGGCTCAGAGGAGCCCACACACTCAGCTCTTAGCCCCAGTGTGCAGAAAGTGTCAAAACGTGTTTTTCAGCAGAAATAAACATGTTTCTGCAAGTTTGGTCAACCCCATGTAAGTTATGGGACAGTAACAGCACACTTTTCAAAACGTGTTTTTCAGCCCGAAATAAACGCGTTTTTTCAGACAACTGAATCCCCATGTAACAGCAAGGCTCAGAGGAGCCCACACACTCAGATCTTAACCCCAGTGTGCAGAAAGGGTCAAAACGTGTTTTTCAGCAGAAATAAACATGTTTCTGCAAGTTTGGTCAACCCCATGTAAGTTATGGGGCAGTAACAGAACACTTTTCAAAACGTGTTTTTCAGCCCGAAATAAACGCGTTTTTTCAGACAACTGAATCCCCATGTAACAGCAAGGCTCAGAGGATCCCACACACTCAGATCTTAACCCCAGTGTGCAGAAAGGGTCAAAACGTGTTTTTCAGCAGAAATAAACATGTTTCTGCAAGTTTGGTCAACCCCATGTAAGTTATGGGGCAGTAACAGAACACTTTTCAAAACGTGTTTTTCAGCCCGAAATAAACGCGTTTTTTCAGACAACTGAATCCCCATGCAACAGCAAGGCTCAGAAGAGCCCACACACTCAGCTCTTAACCCCAGTGTGCAGAAAGAGTCAAAACGTGTTTTTCAGCAGAAATAAACATGTTTCTGCAATTTTGGTCAACCCCATGTAAGTTATGGGGCAGTAACAGCACACTTTTCAAAACGTGTTTTTCAGCCCGAAATAAACGCGTTTTTTCAGACAACTGAATCCCCATGTAACAGCAAGGCTCAGAGGAGCCCACACACTCAGATCTTAACCCCAGTGTGCAGAAAGGGTCAAAACGTGTTTTTCAGCAGAAATAAATATGTTTCTGCAAGTTTGGTCAACCCCATGTAAGTTATGGGGCAGTAACAGAACACTTTTCAAAACGTGTTTTTCAGCCCGAAATAAACGCGTTTTTTCAGACAACTGAATCACCATGTAACAGCAAGGCTCAGAGGAGCCCACACACTCAGCTCTTAACCCCAGTGTGCAGGAAGGGTCAAAACGTGTTTTTCAGCAGAAATAAACATGTTTCTGCAAGTTTGGTCAACCCCATGTAAGTTATGGGGCAGTAACAGAACACTTTTCAAAACGTGTTTTTCAGCCCGAAATAAACGCGTTTTTTCAGACAACTGAATCCCCATGCAACAGCAAGGCTCAGAAGAGCCCACACACTCAGCTCTTAACCCCAGTGTGCAGGAAGGGTCAAAATGTGTTTTTCAGCAGAAATAAACATGTTTCTGCAAGTTTGGTCAACCCCATGTAAGTTATGGGGCAGTAACAGAACACTTTTCAAAACGTGTTTTTCAGCCCGAAATAAACGCGTTTTTCAGACAACTGAATCCCCATGCAACAGCAAGGCTCAGAAGAGCCCACACACTCAGCTCTTAACCCCAGTGTGCAGAAAGAGTCAAAACGTGTTTTTCAGCAGAAATAAACATGTTTCTGCAAGTTTGGTCAACCCCATGTAAGTTATGGGCCAGTAACAGAACACTTTTCAAAACGTGTTTTTCAGCCCGAAATAAACGCGTTTTTTCAGACAACTGAATCCCCATGCAACAGCAAGGCTCAGAAGAGCCCACACACTCAGCTCTTAACCCCAGTGTGCAGAAAGAGTCAAAACGTGTTTTTCAGCAGAAATAAACATGTTTCTGCAAGTTTGGTCAACCCCATGTAAGTTATGGGGCAGTAACAGAACACTTTTCAAAACGTGTTTTTCAGCCCGAAATAAACGCGTTTTTTCAGACAACTGAATCACCATGTAACAGCAAGGCTCAGAGGAGCCCACACACTCAGCTCTTAACCCCAGTGTGCAGAAAGAGTCAAATCGTGTTTTTCAGCAGAAATAAACATGTTTCTGCAAGTTTGGTCAACCCCATGTAAGTTATGGGGCAGTAACAGAACACTTTTCAAAACGTGTTTTTCAGCCCGAAATAAACGCGTTTTTTCAGACAACTGAATCCCCATGCAACAGCAAGGCTCAGAAGAGCCCACACACTCAGCTCTTAACCCCAGTGTGCAGAAAGAGTCAAAACGTGTTTTTCAGCAGAAATAAACATGTTTCTGCAAGTTTGGTCAACCCCATGTAAGTTATGGGCCAGTAACAGAACACTTTTCAAAACGTGTTTTTCAGCCCGAAATAAACGCGTTTTTTCAGACAACTGAATCCCCATGCAACAGCAAGGCTCAGAAGAGCCCACACACTCAGCTCTTAACCCCAGTGTGCAGAAAGAGTCAAAACGTGTTTTTCAGCAGAAATAAACATGTTTCTGCAAGTTTGGTCAACCCCATGTAAGTTATGGGGCAGTAACAGAACACTTTTCAAAACGTGTTTTTCAGCCCGAAATAAACGCGTTTTTTCAGACAACTGAATCACCATGTAACAGCAAGGCTCAGAGGAGCCCACACACTCAGCTCTTAACCCCAGTGTGCAGAAAGAGTCAAAACGTGTTTTTCAGCAGAAATAAACATGTTTCTGCAAGTTTGGTCAACCCCATGTAAGTTATGGGGCAGTAACAGGACACTTTTCAAAACGTGTTTTTCAGCCCGAAATAAACGCGTTTTTTCAGACAACTGAATCCCCATGTAACAGCAAGGCTCAGAGGAGCCCACACACTCAGATCTTAACCCCAGTGTGCAGAAAGGGTCAAAACGTGTTTTTCAGCAGAAATAAACATGTTTCTGCAAGTTTGGTCAACCCCATGTAAGTTATGGGACAGTAACAGCACACTTTTCAAAACGTGTTTTTCAGCCCGAAATAAACGCGTTTTTTCAGACAACTGAATCCCCATGCAACAGCAAGGCTCAGAAGAGCCCACACACTCAGCTCTTAACCCCAGTGTGCAGAAAGAGTCAAAACGTGTTTTTCAGCAGAAATAAACATGTTTCTGCAAGTTTGGTCAACCCCATGTAAGTTATGGGGCAGTAACAGAACACTTTTCAAAACGTGTTTTTCAGCCCGAAATAAACGCGTTTTTTCAGACAACTGAATCCCAATGTAACAGCAAGGCTCAGAGGAGCCCACACACTCAGCTCTTAGCCCCAGTGTGCAGAAAGTGTCAAAACGTGTTTTTCAGCAGAAATAAACATGTTTCTGCAAGTTTGGTCAACCCCATGTAAGTTATGGGACAGTAACAGCACACTTTTCAAAACGTGTTTTTCAGCCCGAAATAAACGCGTTTTTTCAGACAACTGAATCCCCATGTAACAGCAAGGCTCAGAGGAGCCCACACACTCAGATCTTAACCCCAGTGTGCAGAAAGGGTCAAAACGTGTTTTTCAGCAGAAATAAACATGTTTCTGCAAGTTTGGTCAACCCCATGTAAGTTATGGGGCAGTAACAGAACACTTTTCAAAACGTGTTTTTCAGCCCGAAATAAACGTGTTTTTTCAGACAACTGAATCCCCATGTAACAGCAAGGCTCAGAGGATCCCACACACTCAGATCTTAACCCCAGTGTGCAGAAAGGGTCAAAACGTGTTTTTCAGCAGAAATAAACATGTTTCTGCAAGTTTGGTCAACCCCATGTAAGTTATGGGGCAGTAACAGAACACTTTTCAAAACGTGTTTTTCAGCCCGAAATAAACGCGTTTTTTCAGACAACTGAATCCCCATGCAACAGCAAGGCTCAGAAGAGCCCACACACTCAGCTCTTAACCCCAGTGTGCAGAAAGAGTCAAAACGTGTTTTTCAGCAGAAATAAACATGTTTCTGCAATTTTGGTCAACCCCATGTAAGTTATGGGGCAGTAACAGCACACTTTTCAAAACGTGTTTTTCAGCCCGAAATAAACGCGTTTTTTCAGACAACTGAATCCCCATGTAACAGCAAGGCTCAGAGGAGCCCACACACTCAGCTCTTAACCCCAGTGTGCAGGAAGGGTCAAAACGTGTTTTTCAGCAGAAATAAACATGTTTCTGCAAGTTTGGTCAACCCCATGTAAGTTATGGGGCAGTAACAGAACACTTTTCAAAACGTGTTTTTCAGCCCGAAATAAACGCGTTTTTTCAGACAACTGAATCCCCATGCAACAGCAAGGCTCAGAGGAGCCCACACACTCAGATCTTAACCCCAGTGTGCAGAAAGGGTCAAAACGTGTTTTTCAGCAGAAATAAATATGTTTCTGCAAGTTTGGTCAACCCCATGTAAGTTATGGGGCAGTAACAGAACACTTTTCAAAACGTGTTTTTCAGCCCGAAATAAACGCGTTTTTTCAGACAACTGAATCACCATGTAACAGCAAGGCTCAGAGGAGCCCACACACTCAGCTCTTAACCCCAGTGTGCAGGAAGGGTCAAAACGTGTTTTTCAGCAGAAATAAACATGTTTCTGCAAGTTTGGTCAACCCCATGTAAGTTATGGGGCAGTAACAGAACACTTTTCAAAACGTGTTTTTCAGCCCGAAATAAACGCGTTTTTTCAGACAACTGAATCCCCATGCAACAGCAAGGCTCAGAAGAGCCCACACACTCAGCTCTTAACCCCAGTGTGCAGGAAGGGTCAAAACGTGTTTTTCAGCAGAAATAAACATGTTTCTGCAAGTTTGGTCAACCCCATGTAAGTTATGGGGCAGTAACAGAACACTTTTCAAAACGTGTTTTTCAGCCCGAAATAAACGCGTTTTTCAGACAACTGAATCCCCATGCAACAGCAAGGCTCAGAAGAGCCCACACACTCAGCTCTTAACCCCAGTGTGCAGAAAGAGTCAAAACGTGTTTTTCAGCAGAAATAAACATGTTTCTGCAAGTTTGGTCAACCCCATGTAAGTTATGGGCCAGTAACAGAACACTTTTCAAAACGTGTTTTTCAGCCCGAAATAAACGCGTTTTTTCAGACAACTGAATCCCCATGCAACAGCAAGGCTCAGAAGAGCCCACACACTCAGCTCTTAACCCCAGTGTGCAGAAAGAGTCAAAACGTGTTTTTCAGCAGAAATAAACATGTTTCTGCAAGTTTGGTCAACCCCATGTAAGTTATGGGGCAGTAACAGAACACTTTTCAAAACGTGTTTTTCAGCCCGAAATAAACGCGTTTTTTCAGACAACTGAATCACCATGTAACAGCAAGGCTCAGAGGAGCCCACACACTCAGCTCTTAACCCCAGTGTGCAGAAAGAGTCAAATCGTGTTTTTCAGCAGAAATAAACATGTTTCTGCAAGTTTGGTCAACCCCATGTAAGTTATGGGGCAGTAACAGAACACTTTTCAAAACGTGTTTTTCAGCCCGAAATAAACGCGTTTTTTCAGACAACTGAATCCCCATGTAACAGCAAGGCTCAGAGGAGCCCACACACTCAGCTCTTAGCCCCAGTGTGCAGAAAGTGTCAAAACGTGTTTTTCAGCAGAAATAAACATGTTTCTGCAAGTTTGGTCAACCCCATGTAAGTTATGGGGCAGTAACAGAACACTTTTCAAAACGTGTTTTTCAGCCCGAAATAAACGCGTTTTTTCAGACAACTGAATCCCAATGTAACAGCAAGGCTCAGAGGAGCCCACACACTCAGCTCTTAGCCCCAGTGTGCAGAAAGTGTCAAAACGTGTTTTTCAGCAGAAATAAACATGTTTCTGCAAGTTTGGTCAACCCCATGTAAGTTATGGGACAGTAACAGCACACTTTTCAAAACGTGTTTTTCAGCCCGAAATAAACGCGTTTTTTCAGACAACTGAATCCCCATGTAACAGCAAGGCTCAGAGGAGCCCACACACTCAGATCTTAACCCCAGTGTGCAGAAAGGGTCAAAACGTGTTTTTCAGCAGAAATAAACATGTTTCTGCAAGTTTGGTCAACCCCATGTAAGTTATGGGGCAGTAACAGAACACTTTTCAAAACGTGTTTTTCAGCCCGAAATAAACGCGTTTTTTCAGACAACTGAATCCCCATGCAACAGCAAGGCTCAGAAGAGCCCACACACTCAGCTCTTAACCCCAGTGTGCAGAAAGAGTCAAAACGTGTTTTTCAGCAGAAATAAACATGTTTCTGCAAGTTTGGTCAACCCCATGTAAGTTATGGGGCAGTAACAGAACACTTTTCAAAACGTGTTTTTCAGCCCGAAATAAACGCGTTTTTTCAGACAACTGAATCACCATGTAACAGCAAGGCTCAGAGGAGCCCACACACTCAGCTCTTAACCCCAGTGTGCAGGAAGGGTCAAAACGTGCTTTTCAGCAGAAATAAACATGTTTCTGCAAGTTTGGTCAACCCCATGTAAGTTATGGGGCAGTAACAGAACACTTTTCAAAACGTGTTTTTCAGCCCGAAATAAACGCGTTTTTTCAGACAACTGAATCCCCATGCAACAGCAAGGCTCAGAAGAGCCCACACACTCAGCTCTTAACCCCAGTGTGCAGAAAGAGTCAAAACGTGTTTTTCAGCAGAAATAAACATGTTTCTGCAAGTTTGGTCAACCCCATGTAAGTTATGGGGCAGTAACAGAACACTTTTCAAAACGTGTTTTTCAGCCCGAAATAAACGCGTTTTTTCAGACAACTGAATCCCAATGTAACAGCAAGGCTCAGAGGAGCCCACACACTCAGCTCTTAGCCCCAGTGTGCAGAAAGTGTCAAAACGTGTTTTTCAGCAGAAATAAACATGTTTCTGCAAGTTTGGTCAACCCCATGTAAGTTATGGGACAGTAACAGCACACTTTTCAAAACGTGTTTTTCAGCCCGAAATAAACGCGTTTTTTCAGACAACTGAATCCCCATGTAACAGCAAGGCTCAGAGGAGCCCACACACTCAGATCTTAACCCCAGTGTGCAGAAAGGGTCAAAACGTGTTTTTCAGCAGAAATAAACATGTTTCTGCAAGTTTGGTCAACCCCATGTAAGTTATGGGGCAGTAACAGAACACTTTTCAAAACGTGTTTTTCAGCCCGAAATAAACGCGTTTTTTCAGACAACTGAATCCCCATGCAACAGCAAGGCTCAGAAGAGCCCACACACTCAGCTCTTAACCCCAGTGTGCAGAAAGAGTCAAAACGTGTTTTTCAGCAGAAATAAACATGTTTCTGCAATTTTGGTCAACCCCATGTAAGTTATGGGGCAGTAACAGCACACTTTTCAAAACGTGTTTTTCAGCCCGAAATAAACGCGTTTTTTCAGACAACTGAATCCCCATGTAACAGCAAGGCTCAGAGGAGCCCACACACTCAGATCTTAACCCCAGTGTGCAGAAAGGGTCAAAACGTGTTTTTCAGCAGAAATAAACATGTTTCTGCAAGTTTGGTCAACCCCATGTAAGTTATGGGACAGTAACAGCACACTTTTCAAAACGTGTTTTTCAGCCCGAAATAAACGCGTTTTTTCAGACAACTGAATCCCCATGCAACAGCAAGGCTCAGAAGAGCCCACACACTCAGCTCTTAACCCCAGTGTGCAGAAAGAGTCAAAACGTGTTTTTCAGCAGAAATAAACATGTTTCTGCAAGTTTGGTCAACCCCATGTAAGTTATGGGGCAGTAACAGAACACTTTTCAAAACGTGTTTTTCAGCCCGAAATAAACGCGTTTTTTCAGACAACTGAATCCCAATGTAACAGCAAGGCTCAGAGGAGCCCACACACTCAGCTCTTAGCCCCAGTGTGCAGAAAGTGTCAAAACGTGTTTTTCAGCAGAAATAAACATGTTTCTGCAAGTTTGGTCAACCCCATGTAAGTTATGGGACAGTAACAGCACACTTTTCAAAACGTGTTTTTCAGCCCGAAATAAACGCGTTTTTTCAGACAACTGAATCCCCATGTAACAGCAAGGCTCAGAGGAGCCCACACACTCAGATCTTAACCCCAGTGTGCAGAAAGGGTCAAAACGTGTTTTTCAGCAGAAATAAACATGTTTCTGCAAGTTTGGTCAACCCCATGTAAGTTATGGGGCAGTAACAGAACACTTTTCAAAACGTGTTTTTCAGCCCGAAATAAACGCGTTTTTTCAGACAACTGAATCCCCATGCAACAGCAAGGCTCAGAAGAGCCCACACACTCAGCTCTTAACCCCAGTGTGCAGAAAGAGTCAAAACGTGTTTTTCAGCAGAAATAAACATGTTTCTGCAATTTTGGTCAACCCCATGTAAGTTATGGGGCAGTAACAGCACACTTTTCAAAACGTGTTTTTCAGCCCGAAATAAACGCGTTTTTTCAGACAACTGAATCCCCATGTAACAGCAAGGCTCAGAGGAGCCCACACACTCAGATCTTAACCCCAGTGTGCAGAAAGGGTCAAAACGTGTTTTTCAGCAGAAATAAACATGTTTCTCAAGTTTGGTCAACCCCATGTAAGTTATGGGACAGTAACAGCACACTTTTCAAAACGTGTTTTTCAGCCCGAAATAAACGCGTTTTTTCAGACAACTGAATCCCCATGCAACAGCAAGGCTCAGAAGAGCCCACACACTCAGCTCTTAACCCCAGTGTGCAGAAAGAGTCAAAACGTGTTTTTCAGCAGAAATAAACATGTTTCTGCAAGTTTGGTCAACCCCATGTAAGTTATGGGACAGTAACAGCACACTTTTCAAAACGTGTTTTTCAGCCCGAAATAAACGCGTTTTTTCAGACAACTGAATCCCCATGTAACAGCAAGGCTCAGAGGAGCCCACACACTCAGATCTTAACCCCAGTGTGCAGAAAGGGTCAAAACGTGTTTTTCAGCAGAAATAAACATGTTTCTGCAAGTTTGGTCAACCCCATTTAAGTTATGGGGCAGTAACAGAACACTTTTCAAAACGTGTTTTTCAGCCCGAAATAAACGCGTTTTTTCAGACAACTGAATCCCCATGCAACAGCAAGGCTCAGAAGAGCCCACACACTCAGCTCTTAACCCCAGTGTGCAGAAAGAGTCAAAACGTGTTTTTCAGCAGAAATAAACATGTTTCTGCAATTTTGGTCAACCCCATGTAAGTTATGGGGCAGTAACAGCACACTTTTCAAAACGTGTTTTTCAGCCCGAAATAAACGCGTTTTTTCAGACAACTGAATCCCCATGTAACAGCAAGGCTCAGAGGAGCCCACACACTCAGATCTTAACCCCAGTGTGCAGAAAGGGTCAAAACGTGTTTTTCAGCAGAAATAAATATGTTTCTGCAAGTTTGGTCAACCCCATGTAAGTTATGGGGCAGTAACAGAACACTTTTCAAAACGTGTTTTTCAGCCCGAAATAAACGCGTTTTTTCAGACAACTGAATCACCATGTAACAGCAAGGCTCAGAGGAGCCCACACACTCAGCTCTTAACCCCAGTGTGCAGGAAGGGTCAAAACGTGTTTTTCAGCAGAAATAAACATGTTTCTGCAAGTTTGGTCAACCCCATGTAAGTTATGGGGCAGTAACAGAACACTTTTCAAAACGTGTTTTTCAGCCCGAAATAAACGCGTTTTTTCAGACAACTGAATCCCCATGCAACAGCAAGGCTCAGAAGAGCCCACACACTCAGCTCTTAACCCCAGTGTGCAGGAAGGGTCAAAACGTGTTTTTCAGCAGAAATAAACATGTTTCTGCAAGTTTGGTCAACCCCATGTAAGTTATGGGGCAGTAACAGAACACTTTTCAAAACGTGTTTTTCAGCCCGAAATAAACGCGTTTTTTCAGACAACTGAATCCCCATGCAACAGCAAGGCTCAGAAGAGCCCACACACTCAGCTCTTAACCCCAGTGTGCAGAAAGAGTCAAAACGTGTTTTTCAGCAGAAATAAACATGTTTCTGCAAGTTTGGTCAACCCCATGTAAGTTATGGGCCAGTAACAGAACACTTTTCAAAACGTGTTTTTCAGCCCGAAATAAACGCGTTTTTTCAGACAACTGAATCCCCATGCAACAGCAAGGCTCAGAAGAGCCCACACACTCAGCTCTTAACCCCAGTGTGCAGAAAGAGTCAAAACGTGTTTTTCAGCAGAAATAAACATGTTTCTGCAAGTTTGGTCAACCCCATGTAAGTTATGGGGCAGTAACAGAACACTTTTCAAAACGTGTTTTTCAGCCCGAAATAAACGCCTTTTTTCAGACAACTGAATCACCATGTAACAGCAAGGCTCAGAGGAGCCCACACACTCAGCTCTTAACCCCAGTGTGCAGAAAGAGTCAAAACGTGTTTTTCAGCAGAAATAAACATGTTTCTGCAAGTTTGGTCAACCCCATGTAAGTTATGGGGCAGTAACAGAACACTTTTCAAAACGTGTTTTTCAGCCCGAAATAAACGCGTTTTTCAGACAACTGAATCCCCATGTAACAGCAAGGCTCAGAGGAGCCCACACACTCAGCTCTTAGCCCCAGTGTGCAGAAAGTGTCAAAACGTGTTTTTCAGCAGAAATAAACATGTTTCTGCAAGTTTGGTCAACCCCATGTAAGTTATGGGACAGTAACAGCACACTTTTCAAAACGTGTTTTTCAGCCCGAAATAAACGCGTTTTTTCAGACAACTGAATCCCCATGTAACAGCAAGGCTCAGAGGAGCCCACACACTCAGATCTTAACCCCAGTGTGCAGAAAGGGTCAAAACGTGTTTTTCAGCAGAAATAAACATGTTTCTGCAAGTTTGGTCAACCCCATGTAAGTTATGGGGCAGTAACAGAACACTTTTCAAAACGTGTTTTTCAGCCCGAAATAAACGCGTTTTTTCAGACAACTGAATCCCCATGCAACAGCAAGGCTCAGAAGAGCCCACACACTCAGCTCTTAACCCCAGTGTGCAGAAAGAGTCAAAACGTGTTTTTCAGCAGAAATAAACATGTTTCTGCAAGTTTGGTCAACCCCATGTAAGTTATGGGGCAGTAACAGAACACTTTTCAAAACGTGTTTTTCAGCCCGAAATAAACGCGTTTTTTCAGACAACTGAATCACCATGTAACAGCAAGGCTCAGAGGAGCCCACACACTCAGCTCTTAACCCCAGTGTGCAGGAAGGGTCAAAACGTGCTTTTCAGCAGAAATAAACATGTTTCTGCAAGTTTGGTCAACCCCATGTAAGTTATGGGGCAGTAACAGAACACTTTTCAAAACGTGTTTTTCAGCCCGAAATAAACGCGTTTTTTCAGACAACTGAATCCCCATGCAACAGCAAGGCTCAGAAGAGCCCACACACTCAGCTCTTAACCCCAGTGTGCAGAAAGAGTCAAAACGTGTTTTTCAGCAGAAATAAACATGTTTCTGCAAGTTTGGTCAACCCCATGTAAGTTATGGGGCAGTAACAGAACACTTTTCAAAACGTGTTTTTCAGCCCGAAATAAACGCGTTTTTTCAGACAACTGAATCCCAATGTAACAGCAAGGCTCAGAGGAGCCCACACACTCAGCTCTTAGCCCCAGTGTGCAGAAAGTGTCAAAACGTTTTTTTCAGCAGAAATAAACATGTTTCTGCAAGTTTGGTCAACCCCATGTAAGTTATGGGACAGTAACAGCACACTTTTCAAAACGTGTTTTTCAGCCCGAAATAAACGCGTTTTTTCAGACAACTGAATCCCCATGTAACAGCAAGGCTCAGAGGAGCCCACACACTCAGATCTTAACCCCAGTGTGCAGAAAGGGTCAAAACGTGTTTTTCAGCAGAAATAAACATGTTTCTGCAAGTTTGGTCAACCCCATGTAAGTTATGGGGCAGTAACAGAACACTTTTCAAAACGTGTTTTTCAGCCCGAAATAAACGCGTTTTTTCAGACAACTGAATCCCCATGCAACAGCAAGGCTCAGAAGAGCCCACACACTCAGCTCTTAACCCCAGTGTGCAAAAAGAGTCAAAACGTGTTTTTCAGCAGAAATAAACATGTTTCTGCAATTTTGGTCAAGCCCATGTAAGTTATGGGGCAGTAACAGCACACTTTTCAAAACGTGTTTTTCAGCCCGAAATAAACGCGTTTTTTCAGACAACTGAATCCCCATGTAACAGCAAGGCTCAGAGGAGCCCACACACTCAGATCTTAACCCCAGTGTGCAGAAAGGGTCAAAACGTGTTTTTCAGCAGAAATAAACATGTTTCTGCAAGTTTGGTCAACCCCATGTAAGTTATGGGACAGTAACAGCACACTTTTCAAAACGTGTTTTTCAGCCCGAAATAAACGCGTTTTTTCAGACAACTGAATCCCCATGCAACAGCAAGGCTCAGAAGAGCCCACACACTCAGCTCTTAACCCCAGTGTGCAGAAAGAGTCAAAACGTGTTTTTCAGCAGAAATAAACATGTTTCTGCAAGTTTGGTCAACCCCATGTAAGTTATGGGGCAGTAACAGAACACTTTTCAAAACGTGTTTTTCAGCCCGAAATAAACGCGTTTTTTCAGACAACTGAATCCCAATGTAACAGCAAGGCTCAGAGGAGCCCACACACTCAGCTCTTAGCCCCAGTGTGCAGAAAGTGTCAAAACGTGTTTTTCAGCAGAAATAAACATGTTTCTGCAAGTTTGGTCAACCCCATGTAAGTTATGGGACAGTAACAGCACACTTTTCAAAACGTGTTTTTCAGCCCGAAATAAACGCGTTTTTTCAGACAACTGAATCCCCATGTAACAGCAAGGCTCAGAGGAGCCCACACACTCAGATCTTAACCCCAGTGTGCAGAAAGGGTCAAAACGTGTTTTTCAGCAGAAATAAACATGTTTCTGCAAGTTTGGTCAACCCCATGTAAGTTATGGGGCAGTAACAGAACACTTTTCAAAACGTGTTTTTCATCCCGAAATAAACGCGTTTTTTCAGACAACTGAATCCCCATGCAACAGCAAGGCTCAGAAGAGCCCACACACTCAGCTCTTAACCCCAGTGTGCAGAAAGAGTCAAAACGTGTTTTTCAGCAGAAATAAACATGTTTCTGCAATTTTGGTCAACCCCATGTAAGTTATGGGGCAGTAACAGCACACTTTTCAAAACGTGTTTTTCAGCCCGAAATAAACGCGTTTTTTCAGACAACTGAATCCCCATGTAACAGCAAGGCTCAGAGGAGCCCACACACTCAGCTCTTAACCCCAGTGTGCAGAAAGGGTCAAAACGTGTTTTTCAGCAGAAATAAACATGTTTCTGCAAGTTTGGTCAACCCCATGTAAGTTATGGGGCAGTAACAGAACACTTTTCAAAACGTGTTTTTCAGCCCGAAATAAACGCGTTTTTTCAGACAACTGAATCCCCATGTAACAGCAAGGCTCAGAGGAGCCCACACACTCAGCTCTTAACCCCAGTGTGCAGAAAGGGTCAAAACGTGTTTTTCAGCAGAAATAAACATGTTTCTGCAAGTTTGGTCAACCCCATGTAAGTTATGGGGCAGTAACAGAACACTTTTCAAAACGTGTTTTTCAGCCCGAAATAAACGCGTTTTTTCAGACAACTGAATCCCCATGCAACAGCAAGGCTCAGAAGAGCCCACACACTCAGCTCTTAACCCCAGTGTGCAGAAAGAGTCAAAACGTGTTTTTCAGCAGAAATAAACATGTTTCTGCAAGTTTGGTCAACCCCATGTAAGTTATGGGGCAGTAACAGAACACTTTTCAAAACGTGTTTTTCAGCCCGAAATAAACGCGTTTTTTCAGACAACTGAATCCCAATGTAACAGCAAGGCTCAGAGGAGCCCACACACTCAGCTCTTAGCCCCAGTGTGCAGAAAGTGTCAAAACGTGTTTTTCAGCAGAAATAAACATGTTTCTGCAAGTTTGGTCAACCCCATGTAAGTTATGGGACAGTAACAGCACACTTTTCAAAACGTGTTTTTCAGCCCGAAATAAACGCGTTTTTTCAGACAACTGAATCCCCATGTAACAGCAAGGCTCAGAGGATCCCACACACTCAGATCTTAACCCCAGTGTGCAGAAAGGGTCAAAACTTGTTTTTCAGCAGAAATAAACATGTTTCTGCAAGTTTGGTCAACCCCATGTAAGTTATGGGGCAGTAACAGAACACTTTTCAAAACGTGTTTTTCAGCCCGAAATAAACGCGTTTTTTCAGACAACTGAATCCCCATGCAACAGCAAGGCTCAGAAGAGCCCACACACTCAGCTCTTAACCCCAGTGTGCAGAAAGAGTAAAAACGTGTTTTTCAGCAGAAATAAACATGTTTCTGCAATTTTGGTCAACCCCATGTAAGTTATGGGGCAGTAACAGCACACTTTTCAAAACGTGTTTTTCAGCCCGAAATAAACGCGTTTTTTCAGACAACTGAATCCCCATGTAACAGCAAGGCTCAGAGGAGCCCACACACTCAGATCTTAACCCCAGTGTGCAGAAAGGGTCAAAACGTGTTTTTCAGCAGAAATAAACATGTTTCTGCAAGTTTGGTCAACCCCATGTAAGTTATGGGACAGTAACAGCACACTTTTCAAAACGTGTTTTTCAGCCCGAAATAAACGCGTTTTTTCAGACAACTGAATCCCCATGTAACAGCAAGACTCAGAGGAGCCCACACACTCAGCTCTTAACCCCAGTGTGCAGAAAGGGTCAAAACGTGTTTTTCAGCAGAAATAAACATGTTTCTGCAAGTTTGGTCAACCCCATGTAAGTTATGGGGCAGTAACAGAACACTTTTCAAAACGTGTTTTTCAGCCCGAAATAAACGCGTTTTTTCAGACAACTGAATCCCCATGCAACAGCAAGGCTCAGAAGAGCCCACACACTCAGCTCTTAACCCCAGTGTGCAGAAAGAGTCAAAACGTGTTTTTCAGCAGAAATAAACATGTTTCTGCAAGTTTGGTCAACCCCATGTAAGTTATGGGGCAGTAACAGAACACTTTTCAAAACGTGTTTTTCAGCCCGAAATAAACGCGTTTTTTCAGACAACTGAATCACCATGTAACAGCAAGGCTCAGAGGAGCCCACACACTCAGCTCTTAACCCCAGTGTGCAGAAAGAGTCAAAACGTGTTTTTCAGCAGAAATAAACATGTTTCTGCAAGTTTGGTCAACCCCATGTAAGTTATGGGGCAGTAACAGAACACTTTTCAAAACGTGTTTTTCAGCCCGAAATAAACGCGTTTTTTCAGACAACTGAATCCCCATGTAACAGCAAGGTTCAGAAGAGCCCACACTCTCAGCTCTTAACCCCAGTGTGCAGGAAGGGTCAAAACGTGTTTTTCAGCAGAAATAAACATGTTTCTGCAAGTTTGGTCAACCCCATGTAAGTTATGGGGCAGTAACAGAACACTTTTCAAAACGTGTTTTTCAGCCCGAAATAAACGCGTTTTTTCAGACAACTGAATCCCCATGCAACAGCAAGGCTCAGAAGAGCCCACACACTCAGCTCTTAACCCCAGTGTGCAGAAAGAGTCAAAACGTGTTTTTCAGCAGAAATAAACATGTTTCTGCAAGTTTGGTCAACCCCATGTAAGTTATGGGGCAGTAACAGAACACTTTTCAAAACGTGTTTTTCAGCCCGAAATAAACGCGTTTTTTCAGACAACTGAATCCCCATGTAACAGCAAGGCTCAGAGGAGCCCACACACTCAGATCTTAACCCCAGTGTGCAGAAAGGGTCAAAACGTGTTTTTCAGCAGAAATAAACATGTTTCTGCAAGTTTGGTCAACCCCATGTAAGTTATGGGACAGTAACAGCACACTTTTCAAAACGTGTTTTTCAGCCCGAAATAAACGCGTTTTTTCAGACAACTGAATCCCCATGCAACAGCAAGGCTCAGAAGAGCCCACACACTCAGCTCTTAACCCCAGTGTGCAGAAAGAGTCAAAACGTGTTTTTCAGCAGAAATAAACATGTTTCTGCAAGTTTGGTCAACCCCATGTAAGTTATGGGACAGTAACAGCACACTTTTCAAAACGTGTTTTTCAGCCCGAAATAAACGCGTTTTTTCAGACAACTGAATCCCCATGTAACAGCAAGGCTCAGAGGATCCCACACACTCAGATCTTAACCCCAGTGTGCAGAAAGGGTCAAAACGTGTTTTTCAGCAGAAATAAACATGTTTCTGCAAGTTTGGTCAACCCCATGTAAGTTATGGGGCAGTAACAGAACACTTTTCAAAACGTGTTTTTCAGCCCGAAATAAACGCGTTTTTTCAGACAACTGAATCCCCATGCAACAGCAAGGCTCAGAAGAGCCCACACACTCAGCTCTTAACCCCAGTGTGCAGAAAGAGTCAAAACGTGTTTTTCAGCAGAAATAAACATGTTTCTGCAATTTTGGTCAACCCCATGTAAGTTATGGGGCAGTAACAGCACACTTTTCAAAATGTGTTTTTCAGCCCGAAATAAACGCGTTTTTTCAGACAACTGAATCCCCATGTAACAGCAAGGCTCAGTGGAGCCCACACACTCAGATCTTAACCCCAGTGTGCAGAAAGGGTCAAAACGTGTTTTTCAGCAGAAATAAACATGTTTCTGCAAGTTTGGTCAACCCCATGTAAGTTATGGGACAGTAACAGCACACTTTTCAAAACGTGTTTTTCAGCCCGAAATAAACGCGTTTTTTCAGACAACTGAATCCCCATGTAACAGCAAGACTCAGAGGAGCCCACACACTCAGATCTTAACCCCAGTGTGCAGAAAGGGTCAAAACGTGTTTTTCAGCAGAAATAAACATGTTTCTGCAAGTTTGGTCAACCCCATGTAAGTTATGGGGCAGTAACAGAACACTTTTCAAAACGTGTTTTTCAGCCCGAAATAAACGCGTTTTTTCAGACAACTGAATCCCCATGCAACAGCAAGGCTCAGAAGAGCCCACACACTCAGCTCTTAACCCCAGTGTGCAGAAAGAGTCAAAACGTGTTTTTCAGCAGAAATAAACATGTTTCTGCAAGTTTGGTCAACCCCATGTAAGTTATGGGGCAGTAACAGAACACTTTTCAAAACGTGTTTTTCAGCCCGAAATAAACACGTTTTTTCAGACAACTGAATCACCATGTAACAGCAAGGCTCAGAGGAGCCCACACACTCAGCTCTTAACCCCAGTGTGCAGAAAGAGTCAAAACGTGTTTTTCAGCAGAAATAAACATGTTTCTGCAAGTTTGGTCAACCCCATGTAAGTTATGGGGCAGTAACAGAACACTTTTCAAAACGTGTTTTTCAGCCCGAAATAAACGCGTTTTTTCAGACAACTGAATCCCCATGTAACAGCAAGGTTCAGAAGAGCCCACACTCTCAGCTCTTAACCCCAGTGTGCAGGAAGTGTCAAAACGTGTTTTTCAGCAGAAATAAACATGTTTCTGCAAGTTTGGTCAACCCCATGTAAGTTATGGGGCAGTAACAGAACACTTTTCAAAACGTGTTTTTCAGCCCGAAATAAACGCGTTTTTTCAGACAACTGAATCCCCATGCAACAGCAAGGCTCAGAAGAGCCCACACTCTCAGCTCTTAACCCCAGTGTGCAGGAAGGGTCAAAACGTGTTTTTCAGCAGAAATAAACATGTTTCTGCAAGTTTGGTCAACCCCATGTAAGTTATGGGGCAGTAACAGAACACTTTTCAAAACGTGTTTTTCAGCCCGAAATAAACGCGTTTTTTCAGACAACTGAATCCCCATGCAACAGCAAGGCTCAGAAGAGCCCACACACTCAGCTCTTAACCCCAGTGTGCAGAAAGAGTCAAAACGTGTTTTTCAGCAGAAATAAACATGTTTCTGCAAGTTTGGTCAACCCCATGTAAGTTATGGGGCAGTAACAGAACACTTTTCAAAACGTGTTTTTCAGCCCGAAATAAACGCGTTTTTTCAGACAACTGAATCACCATGTAACAGCAAGGCTCAGAGGAGCCCACACACTCAGCTCTTAACCCCAGTGTGCAGAAAGAGTCAAAACGTGTTTTTCAGCAGAAATAAACATGTTTCTGCAAGTTTGGTCAACCCCATGTAAGTTATGGGGCAGTAACAGAACACTTTTCAAAACGTGTTTTTCAGCCCGAAATAAACGCGTTTTTTCAGACAACTGAATCCCCATGTAACAGCAAGGCTCAGAGGAGCCCACACACTCAGATCTTAACCCCAGTGTGCAGAAAGGGTCAAAACGTGTTTTTCAGCAGAAATAAACATGTTTCTGCAAGTTTGGTCAACCCCATGTAAGTTATGGGACAGTAACAGCACACTTTTCAAAACGTGTTTTTCAGCCCAAAATAAACGCGTTTTTTCAGACAACTGAATCCCCATGCAACAGCAAGGCTCAGAAGAGCCCACACACTCAGCTCTTAACCCCAGTGTGCAGAAAGAGTCAAAACGTGTTTTTCAGCAGAAATAAACATGTTTCTGCAAGTTTGGTCAACCCCATGTAAGTTATGGGGCAGTAACAGAACACTTTTCAAAACGTGTTTTTCAGCCCGAAATAAACGCGTTTTTTCAGACAACTGAATCCCAATGTAACAGCAAGGCTCAGAGGAGCCCACACACTCAGCTCTTAGCCCCAGTGTGCAGAAAGTGTCAAAACGTGTTTTTCAGCAGAAATAAACATGTTTCTGCAAGTTTGGTCAACCCCATGTAAGTTATGGGACAGTAACAGCACACTTTTCAAAACGTGTTTTTCAGCCCGAAATAAACGCGTTTTTTCAGACAACTGAATCCCCATGTAACAGCAAGGCTCAGAGGAGCCCACACACTCAGATCTTAACCCCAGTGTGCAGAAAGGGTCAAAACGTGTTTTTCAGCAGAAATAAACATGTTTCTGCAAGTTTGGTCAACCCCATGTAAGTTATGGGGCAGTAACAGAACACTTTTCAAAACGTGTTTTTCAGTCCGAAATAAACGCGTTTTTTCAGACAACTGAATCCCCATGCAACAGCAAGGCTCAGAAGAGCCCACACACTCAGCTCTTAACCCCAGTGTGCAGAAAGAGTCAAAACGTGTTTTTCAGCAGAAATAAACATGTTTCTGCAATTTTGGTCAACCCCATGTAAGTTATGGGGCAGTAACAGCACACTTTTCAAAACGTGTTTTTCAGCCCGAAATAAACGCGTTTTTTCAGACAACTGAATCCCCATGTAACAGCAAGGCTCAGAGGAGCCCACACACTCAGATCTTAACCCCAGTGTGCAGAAAGGGTCAAAACGTGTTTTTCAGCAGAAATAAACATGTTTCTGCAAGTTTGGTCAACCCCATGTAAGTAATGGGACAGTAACAGCACACTTTTCAAAACGTGTTTTTCAGCCCGAAATAAACGCGTTTTTTCAGACAACTGAATCCCCATGCAACAGCAAGGCTCAGAAGAGCCCACACACTCAGCTCTTAACCCCAGTGTGCAGAAAGAGTCAAAACGTGTTTTTCAGCAGAAATAAACATGTTTCTGCAAGTTTGGTCAACCCCATGTAAGTTATGGGGCAGTAACAGAACACTTTTCAAAACGTGTTTTTCAGCCCGAAATAAACGCGTTTTTTCAGACAACTGAATCCCAATGTAACAGCAAGGCTCAGAGGAGCCCACACACTCAGCTCTTAGCCCCAGTGTGCAGAAAGTGTCAAAACGTGTTTTTCAGCAGAAATAAACATGTTTCTGCAAGTTTGGTCAACCCCATGTAAGTTATGGGACAGTAACAGCACACTTTTCAAAACGTGTTTTTCAGCCCGAAATAAACGCGTTTTTTCAGACAACTGAATCCCCATGTAACAGCAAGGCTCAGAGGAGCCCACACACTCAGATCTTAACCCCAGTGTGCAGAAAGGGTCAAAACGTGTTTTTCAGCAGAAATAAACATGTTTCTGCAAGTTTGGTCAACCCCATGTAAGTTATGGGGCAGTAACAGAACACTTTTCAAAACGTGTTTTTCAGCCCGAAATAAACGCGTTTTTTCAGACAACTGAATCCCCATGTAACAGCAAGGCTCAGAGGAGCCCACACACTCAGCTCTTAACCCCAGTGTGCAGAAAGGGTCAAAACGTGTTTTTCAGCAGAAATAAACATGTTTCTGCAAGTTTGGTCAACCCCATGTAAGTTATGGGGCAGTAACAGAACACTTTTCAAAACGTGTTTTTCAGCCCGAAAAAAACGCGTTTTTTCAGACAACTGAATCCCCATGTAACAGCAAGGCTCAGAGGAGCCCACACACTCAGCTCTTAACCCCAGTGTGCAGAAAGGGTCAAAACGTGTTTTTCAGCAGAAATAAACATGTTTCTGCAAGTTTGGTCAACCCCATGTAAGTTATGGGGCAGTAACAGAACACTTTTCAAAACGTGTTTTTCAGCCCGAAATAAACGCGTTTTTTCAGACAACTGAATCACCATGTAACAGCAAGGCTCAGAGGAGCCCACACACTCAGCTCTTAACCCCAGTGTGCAGGAAGGGTCAAAACGTGTTTTTCAGCAGAAATAAACATGTTTCTGCAAGTTTGGTCAACCCCATGTAAGTTATGGGGCAGTAACAGAACACTTTTCAAAACGTGTTTTTCAGCCCGAAATAAACGCGTTTTTTCAGACAACTAAATCCCCATGCAACAGCAAGGCTCAGAAGAGCCCACACACTCAGCTCTTAACCCCAGTGTGCAGAAAGAGTCAAAACGTGTTTTTCAGCAGAAATAAACATGTTTCTGCAAGTTTGGTCAACCCCATTTAAGTTATGGGGCAGTAACAGAACACTTTTCAAAACGTGTTTTTCAGCCCGAAATAAACGCGTTTTTTCAGACAACTGAATCCCAATGTAACAGCAAGGCTCAGAGGAGCCCACACACTCAGCTCTTAGCCCCAGTGTGCAGAAAGTGTCAAAACGTGTTTTTCAGCAGAAATAAACATGTTTCTGCAAGTTTGGTCAACCCCATGTAAGTTATGGGACAGTAACAGCACACTTTTCAAAACGTGTTTTTCAGCCCGAAATAAACGCGTTTTTTCAGACAACTGAATCCCCATGTAACAGCAAGGCTCAGAGGATCCCACACACTCAGATCTTAACCCCAGTGTGCAGAAAGGGTCAAAACGTGTTTTTCAGCAGAAATAAACATGTTTCTGCAAGTTTGGTCAACCCCATGTAAGTTATGGGGCAGTAACAGAACACTTTTCAAAACGTGTTTTTCAGCCCGAAATAAACGCGTTTTTTCAGACAACTGAATCCCCATGCAACAGCAAGGCTCAGAAGAGCCCACACACTCAGCTCTTAACCCCAGTGTGCAGAAAGAGTCAAAACGTGTTTTTCAGCAGAAATAAACATGTTTCTGCAATTTTGGTCAACCCCATGTAAGTTATGGGGCAGTAACAGCACACTTTTCAAAACGTGTTTTTCAGCCCGAAATAAACGCGTTTTTTCAGACAACTGAATCCCCATGTAACAGCAAGGCTCAGAGGAGCCCACACACTCAGATCTTAACCCCAGTGTGCAGAAAGGGTCAAAACGTGTTTTTCAGCAGAAATAAACATGTTTCTGCAAGTTTGGTCAACCCCATGTAAGTTATGGGACAGTAACAGCACACTTTTCAAAACGTGTTTTTCAGCCCGAAATAAACGCGTTTTTTCAGACAACTGAATCCCCATGTAACAGCAAGACTCAGAGGAGCCCACACACTCAGATCTTAACCCCAGTGTGCAGAAAGGGTCAAAACGTGTTTTTCAGCAGAAATAAACATGTTTCTGCAAGTTTGGTCAACCCCATGTAAGTTATGGGGCAGTAACAGAACACTTTTCAAAACGTGTTTTTCAGCCCGAAATAAACGCGTTTTTTCAGACAACTGAATCCCCATGCAACAGCAAGGCTCAGAAGAGCCCACACACTCAGCTCTTAACCCCAGTGTGCAGAAAGAGTCAAAACGTGTTTTTCAGCAGAAATAAACATGTTTCTGCAAGTTTGGTCAACCCCATGTAAGTTATGGGGCAGTAACAGAACACTTTTCAAAACGTGTTTTTCAGCCCGAAATAAACGCGTTTTTTCAGACAACTGAATCCCCATGCAACAGCAAGGCTCAGAAGAGCCCACACACTCAGCTCTTAACCCCAGTGTGCAGAAAGAGTCAAAACGTGTTTTTCAGCAGAAATAAACATGTTTCTGCAAGTTTGGTCAACCCCATGTAAGTTATGGGGCAGTAACAGAACACTTTTCAAAACGTGTTTTTCAGCCCGAAATAAACGCGTTTTTTCAGACAACTGAATCCCCATGTAACAGCAAGGTTCAGAAGAGCCCACACTCTCAGCTCTTAACCCCAGTGTGCAGGAAGGGTCAAAACGTGTTTTTCAGCAGAAATAAACATGTTTCTGCAAGTTTGGTCAACCCCATGTAAGTTATGGGGCAGTAACAGAACACTTTTCAAAACGTGTTTTTCAGCCCGAAATAAACGCGTTTTTTCAGACAACTGAATCCCCATGCAACAGCAAGGCTCAGAAGAGCCCACACACTCAGCTCTTAACCCCAGTGTGCAGAAAGAGTCAAAACGTGTTTTTCAGCAGAAATAAACATGTTTCTGCAAGTTTGGTCAACCCCATGTAAGTTATGGGGCAGTAACAGCACACTTTTCAAAACGTGTTTTTCAGCCCGAAATAAACGCGTTTTTTCAGACAACTGAATCCCCATGTAACAGCAAGGCTCAGAGGAGCCCACACACTCAGATCTTAACCCCAGTGTGCAGAAAGGGTCAAAACGTGTTTTTCAGCAGAAATAAACATGTTTCTGCAAGTTTGGTCAACCCCATGTAAGTTATGGGACAGTAACAGCACACTTTTCAAAACGTGTTTTTCAGCCCGAAATAAACGCGTTTTTTCAGACAACTGAATCCCCATGCAACAGCAAGGCTCAGAAGAGCCCACACACTCAGCTCTTAACCCCAGTGTGCAGAAAGAGTCAAAACGTGTTTTTCAGCAGAAATAAACATGTTTCTGCAAGTTTGGTCAACCCCATGTAAGTTATGGGGCAGTAACAGAACACTTTTCAAAACGTGTTTTTCAGCCCGAAATAAACGCGTTTTTTCAGACAACTGAATCCCAATGTAACAGCAAGGCTCAGAGGAGCCCACACACTCAGCTCTTAGCCCCAGTGTGCAGAAAGTGTCAAAACGTGTTTTTCAGCAGAAATAAACATGTTTCTGCAAGTTTGGTCAACCCCATGTAAGTTATGGGACAGTAACAGCACACTTTTCAAAACGTGTTTTTCAGCCCGAAATAAACGCGTTTTTTCAGACAACTGAATCCCCATGTAACAGCAAGGCTCAGAGGAGCCCACACACTCAGATCTTAACCCCAGTGTGCAGAAAGGGTCAAAACGTGTTTTTCAGCAGAAATAAACATGTTTCTGCAAGTTTGGTCAACCCCATGTAAGTTATGGGGCAGTAACAGAACACTTTTCAAAACGTGTTTTTCAGCCCGAAATAAACGCGTTTTTTCAGACAACTGAATCCCCATGCAACAGCAAGGCTCAGAAGAGCCCACACACTCAGCTCTTAACCCCAGTGTGCAGAAAGAGTCAAAACGTGTTTTTCAGCAGAAATAAACATGTTTCTGCAATTTTGGTCAACCCCATGTAAGTTATGGGGCAGTAACAGCACACTTTTCAAAACGTGTTTTTCAGCCCGAAATAAACGCGTTTTTTCAGACAACTGAATCCCCATGTAACAGCAAGGCTCAGAGGAGCCCACACACTCAGATCTTAACCCCAGTGTGCAGAAAGGGTCAAAACGTGTTTTTCAGCAGAAATAAACATGTTTCTGCAAGTTTGGTCAACCCCATGTAAGTTATGGGACAGTAACAGCACACTTTTCAAAACGTGTTTTTCAGCCCGAAATAAACGCGTTTTTTCAGACAACTGAATCCCCATGCAACAGCAAGGCTCAGAAGAGCCCACACACTCAGCTCTTAACCCCAGTGTGCAGAAAGAGTCAAAACGTGTTTTTCAGCAGAAATAAACATGTTTCTGCAAGTTTGGTCAACCCCATGTAAGTTATGGGGCAGTAACAGAACACTTTTCAAAACGTGTTTTTCAGCCCGAAATAAACGCGTTTTTTCAGACAACTGAATCCCAATGTAACAGCAAGGCTCAGAGGAGCCCACACACTCAGCTCTTAGCCCCAGTGTGCAGAAAGTGTCAAAACGTGTTTTTCAGCAGAAATAAACATGTTTCTGCAAGTTTGGTCAACCCCATGTAAGTTATGGGACAGTAACAGCACACTTTTCAAAACGTGTTTTTCAGCCCGAAATAAACGCGTTTTTTCAGACAACTGAATCCCCATGTAACAGCAAGGCTCAGAGGAGCCCACACACTCAGATCTTAACCCCAGTGTGCAGAAAGGGTCAAAACGTGTTTTTCAGCAGAAATAAACATGTTTCTGCAAGTTTGGTCAACCCCATGTAAGTTATGGGGCAGTAACAGAACACTTTTCAAAACGTGTTTTTCAGCCCGAAATAAACGCGTTTTTTCAGACAACTGAATCCCCATGTAACAGCAAGGCTCAGAGGAGCCCACACACTCAGCTCTTAACCCCAGTGTGCAGAAAGGGTCAAAACGTGTTTTTCAGCAGAAATAAACATGTTTCTGCAAGTTTGGTCAACCCCATGTAAGTTATGGGGCAGTAACAGAACACTTTTCAAAACGTGTTTTTCAGCCCGAAAAAAACGCGTTTTTTCAGACAACTGAATCCCCATGTAACAGCAAGGCTCAGAGGAGCCCACACACTCAGCTCTTAACCCCAGTGTGCAGAAAGGGTCAAAACGTGTTTTTCAGCAGAAATAAACATGTTTCTGCAAGTTTGGTCAACCCCATGTAAGTTATGGGGCAGTAACAGAACACTTTTCAAAACGTGTTTTTCAGCCCGAAATAAACGCGTTTTTTCAGACAACTGAATCACCATGTAACAGCAAGGCTCAGAGGAGCCCACACACTCAGCTCTTAACCCCAGTGTGCAGGAAGGGTCAAAACGTGTTTTTCAGCAGAAATAAACATGTTTCTGCAAGTTTGGTCAACCCCATGTAAGTTATGGGGCAGTAACAGAACACTTTTCAAAACGTGTTTTTCAGCCCGAAATAAACGCGTTTTTTCAGACAACTAAATCCCCATGCAACAGCAAGGCTCAGAAGAGCCCACACACTCAGCTCTTAACCCCAGTGTGCAGAAAGAGTCAAAACGTGTTTTTCAGCAGAAATAAACATGTTTCTGCAAGTTTGGTCAACCCCATGTAAGTTATGGGGCAGTAACAGAACACTTTTCAAAACGTGTTTTTCAGCCCGAAATAAACGCGTTTTTTCAGACAACTGAATCCCAATGTAACAGCAAGGCTCAGAGGAGCCCACACACTCAGCTCTTAGCCCCAGTGTGCAGAAAGTGTCAAAACGTGTTTTTCAGCAGAAATAAACATGTTTCTGCAAGTTTGGTCAACCCCATGTAAGTTATGGGACAGTAACAGCACACTTTTCAAAACGTGTTTTTCAGCCCGAAATAAACGCGTTTTTTCAGACAACTGAATCCCCATGTAACAGCAAGGCTCAGAGGATCCCACACACTCAGATCTTAACCCCAGTGTGCAGAAAGGGTCAAAACGTGTTTTTCAGCAGAAATAAACATGTTTCTGCAAGTTTGGTCAACCCCATGTAAGTTATGGGGCAGTAACAGAACACTTTTCAAAACGTGTTTTTCAGCCCGAAATAAACGCGTTTTTTCAGACAACTGAATCCCCATGCAACAGCAAGGCTCAGAAGAGCCCACACACTCAGCTCTTAACCCCAGTGTGCAGAAAGAGTCAAAACGTGTTTTTCAGCAGAAATAAACATGTTTCTGCAATTTTGGTCAACCCCATGTAAGTTATGGGGCAGTAACAGCACACTTTTCAAAACGTGTTTTTCAGCCCGAAATAAACGCGTTTTTTCAGACAACTGAATCCCCATGTAACAGCAAGGCTCAGAGGAGCCCACACACTCAGATCTTAACCCCAGTGTGCAGAAAGGGTCAAAACGTGTTTTTCAGCAGAAATAAACATGTTTCTGCAAGTTTGGTCAACCCCATGTAAGTTATGGGGCAGTAACAGAACACTTTTCAAAACGTGTTTTTCAGCCCGAAATAAACGCGTTTTTTCAGACAACTGAATCCCCATGCAACAGCAAGGCTCAGAAGAGCCCACACACTCAGCTCTTAACCCCAGTGTGCAGAAAGAGTCAAAACGTGTTTTTCAGCAGAAATAAACATGTTTCTGCAAGTTTGGTCAACCCCATGTAAGTTATGGGGCAGTAACAGAACACTTTTCAAAACGTGTTTTTCAGCCCGAAATAAACGTGTTTTTTCAGACAACTGAATCCCCATGTAACAGCAAGGTTCAGAAGAGCCCACACTCTCAGCTCTTAACCCCAGTGTGCAGGAAGGGTCAAAACGTGTTTTTCAGCAGAAATAAACATGTTTCTGCAAGTTTGGTCAACCCCATGTAAGTTATGGGGCAGTAACAGAACACTTTTCAAAACGTGTTTTTCAGCCCGAAATAAACGCGTTTTTTCAGACAACTGAATCCCCATGCAACAGCAAGGCTCAGAAGAGCCCACACACTCAGCTCTTAACCCCAGTGTGCAGAAAGAGTCAAAACGTGTTTTTCAGCAGAAATAAACATGTTTCTGCAAGTTTGGTCAACCCCATGTAAGTTATGGGGCAGTAACAGAACACTTTTCAAAACGTGTTTTTCAGCCCGAAATAAACGCGTTTTTTCAGACAACTGAATCACCATGTAACAGCAAGGCTCAGAGGAGCCCACACACTCAGCTCTTAACCCCAGTGTGCAGAAAGAGTCAAAACGTGTTTTTCAGCAGAAATAAACATGTTTCTGCAAGTTTGGTCAACCCCATGTAAGTTATGGGGCAGTAACAGAACACTTTTCAAAACGTGTTTTTCAGCCCGAAATAAACGCGTTTTTTCAGACAACTGAATCCCCATGTAACAGCAAGGCTCAGAGGAGCCCACACACTCAGCTCTTAGCCCCAGTGTGCAGAAAGTGTCAAAACGTGTTTTTCAGCAGAAATAAACATGTTTCTGCAAGTTTGGTCAACCCCATGTAAGTTATGGGACAGTAACAGCACACTTTTCAAAACGTGTTTTTCAGCCCGAAATAAACGCGTTTTTTCAGACAACTGAATCCCCATGTAACAGCAAGGCTCAGAGGAGCCCACACACTCAGATCTTAACCCCAGTGTGCAGAAAGGGTCAAAACGTGTTTTTCAGCAGAAATAAACATGTTTCTGCAAGTTTGGTCAACCCCATGTAAGTTATGGGGCAGTAACAGAACACTTTTCAAAACGTGTTTTTCAGCCCGAAATAAACGCGTTTTTTCAGACAACTGAATCCCCATGCAACAGCAAGGCTCAGAAGAGCCCACACACTCAGCTCTTAACCCCAGTGTGCAGAAAGAGTCAAAACGTGTTTTTCAGCAGAAATAAACATGTTTCTGCAATTTTGGTCAACCCCATGTAAGTTATGGGGCAGTAACAGCACACTTTTCAAAACGTGTTTTTCAGCCCGAAATAAACGCGTTTTTTCAGACAACTGAATCCCCATGTAACAGCAAGGCTCAGAGGAGCCCACACACTCAGATCTTAACCCCAGTGTGCAGAAAGGGTCAAAACGTGTTTTTCAGCAGAAATAAACATGTTTCTGCAAGTTTGGTCAACCCCATGTAAGTTATGGGACAGTAACAGCACACTTTTCAAAACGTGTTTTTCAGCCCGAAATAAACGCGTTTTTTCAGACAACTGAATCCCCATGCAACAGCAAGGCTCAGAAGAGCCCACACACTCAGCTCTTAACCCCAGTGTGCAGAAAGAGTCAAAACGTGTTTTTCAGCAGAAATAAACATGTTTCTGCAAGTTTGGTCAACCCCATGTAAGTTATGGGGCAGTAACAGAACACTTTTCAAAACGTGTTTTTCAGCCCGAAATAAACGCGTTTTTTCAGACAACTGAATCCCAATGTAACAGCAAGGCTCAGAGGAGCCCACACACTCAGCTCTTAGCCCCAGTGTGCAGAAAGTGTCAAAACGTGTTTTTCAGCAGAAATAAACATGTTTCTGCAAGTTTGGTCAACCCCATGTAAGTTATGGGACAGTAACAGCACACTTTTCAAAACGTGTTTTTCAGCCCGAAATAAACGCGTTTTTTCAGACAACTGAATCCCCATGTAACAGCAAGGCTCAGAGGAGCCCACACACTCAGATCTTAACCCCAGTGTGCAGAAAGGGTCAAAACGTGTTTTTCAGCAGAAATAAACATGTTTCTGCAAGTTTGGTCAACCCCATGTAAGTTATGGGGCAGTAACAGAACACTTTTCAAAACGTGTTTTTCAGCCCGAAATAAACGCGTTTTTTCAGACAACTGAATCCCCATGTAACAGCAAGGCTCAGAGGAGCCCACACACTCAGCTCTTAACCCCAGTGTGCAGAAAGGGTCAAAACGTGTTTTTCAGCAGAAATAAACATGTTTCTGCAAGTTTGGTCAACCCCATGTAAGTTATGGGGCAGTAACAGAACACTTTTCAAAACGTGTTTTTCAGCCCGAAAAAAACGCGTTTTTTCAGACAACTGAATCCCCATGTAACAGCAAGGCTCAGAGGAGCCCACACACTCAGCTCTTAACCCCAGTGTGCAGAAAGGGTCAAAACGTGTTTTTCAGCAGAAATAAACATGTTTCTGCAAGTTTGGTCAACCCCATGTAAGTTATGGGGCAGTAACAGAACACTTTTCAAAACGTGTTTTTCAGCCCGAAATAAACGCGTTTTTTCAGACAACTGAATCACCATGTAACAGCAAGGCTCAGAGGAGCCCACACACTCAGCTCTTAACCCCAGTGTGCAGGAAGGGTCAAAACGTGTTTTTCAGCAGAAATAAACATGTTTCTGCAAGTTTGGTCAACCCCATGTAAGTTATGGGGCAGTAACAGAACACTTTTCAAAACGTGTTTTTCAGCCCGAAATAAACGCGTTTTTTCAGACAACTAAATCCCCATGCAACAGCAAGGCTCAGAAGAGCCCACACACTCAGCTCTTAACCCCAGTGTGCAGAAAGAGTCAAAACGTGTTTTTCAGCAGAAATAAACATGTTTCTGCAAGTTTGGTCAACCCCATGTAAGTTATGGGGCAGTAACAGAACACTTTTCAAAACGTGTTTTTCAGCCCGAAATAAACGCGTTTTTTCAGACAACTGAATCCCAATGTAACAGCAAGGCTCAGAGGAGCCCACACACTCAGCTCTTAGCCCCAGTGTGCAGAAAGTGTCAAAACGTGTTTTTCAGCAGAAATAAACATGTTTCTGCAAGTTTGGTCAACCCCATGTAAGTTATGGGACAGTAACAGCACACTTTTCAAAACGTGTTTTTCAGCCCGAAATAAACGCGTTTTTTCAGACAACTGAATCCCCATGTAACAGCAAGGCTCAGAGGATCCCACACACTCAGATCTTAACCCCAGTGTGCAGAAAGGGTCAAAACGTGTTTTTCAGCAGAAATAAACATGTTTCTGCAAGTTTGGTCAACCCCATGTAAGTTATGGGGCAGTAACAGAACACTTTTCAAAACGTGTTTTTCAGCCCGAAATAAACGCGTTTTTTCAGACAACTGAATCCCCATGCAACAGCAAGGCTCAGAAGAGCCCACACACTCAGCTCTTAACCCCAGTGTGCAGAAAGAGTCAAAACGTGTTTTTCAGCAGAAATAAACATGTTTCTGCAATTTTGGTCAACCCCATGTAAGTTATGGGGCAGTAACAGCACACTTTTCAAAACGTGTTTTTCAGCCCGAAATAAACGCGTTTTTTCAGACAACTGAATCCCCATGTAACAGCAAGGCTCAGAGGAGCCCACACACTCAGATCTTAACCCCAGTGTGCAGAAAGGGTCAAAACGTGTTTTTCAGCAGAAATAAACATGTTTCTGCAAGTTTGGTCAACCCCATGTAAGTTATGGGACAGTAACAGCACACTTTTCAAAACGTGTTTTTCAGCCCGAAATAAACGCGTTTTTTCAGACAACTGAATCCCCATGTAACAGCAAGACTCAGAGGAGCCCACACACTCAGATCTTAACCCCAGTGTGCAGAAAGGGTCAAAACGTGTTTTTCAGCAGAAATAAACATGTTTCTGCAAGTTTGGTCAACCCCATGTAAGTTATGGGGCAGTAACAGAACACTTTTCAAAACGTGTTTTTCAGCCCGAAATAAACGCGTTTTTTCAGACAACTGAATCCCCATGCAACAGCAAGGCTCAGAAGAGCCCACACACTCAGCTCTTAACCCCAGTGTGCAGAAAGAGTCAAAACGTGTTTTTCAGCAGAAATAAACATGTTTCTGCAAGTTTGGTCAACCCCATGTAAGTTATGGGGCAGTAACAGAACACTTTTCAAAACGTGTTTTTCAGCCCGAAATAAACGCGTTTTTTCAGACAACTGAATCCCCATGTAACAGCAAGGTTCAGAAGAGCCCACACTCTCAGCTCTTAACCCCAGTGTGCAGGAAGGGTCAAAACGTGTTTTTCAGCAGAAATAAACATGTTTCTGCAAGTTTGGTCAACCCCATGTAAGTTATGGGGCAGTAACAGAACACTTTTCAAAACGTGTTTTTCAGCCCGAAATAAACGCGTTTTTTCAGACAACTGAATCCCCATGCAACAGCAAGGCTCAGAAGAGCCCACACACTCAGCTCTTAACCCCAGTGTGCAGAAAGAGTCAAAACGTGTTTTTCAGCAGAAATAAACATGTTTCTGCAAGTTTGGTCAACCCCATGTAAGTTATGGGGCAGTAACAGAACACTTTTCAAAACGTGTTTTTCAGCCCGAAATAAACGCGTTTTTTCAGACAACTGAATCACCATGTAACAGCAAGGCTCAGAGGAGCCCACACACTCAGCTCTTAACCCCAGTGTGCAGAAAGAGTCAAAACGTGTTTTTCAGCAGAAATAAACATGTTTCTGCAAGTTTGGTCAACCCCATGTAAGTTATGGGGCAGTAACAGAACACTTTTCAAAACGTGTTTTTCAGCCCGAAATAAACGCGTTTTTTCAGACAACTGAATCCCCATGTAACAGCAAGGCTCAGAGGAGCCCACACACTCAGCTCTTAGCCCCAGTGTGCAGAAAGTGTCAAAACGTGTTTTTCAGCAGAAATAAACATGTTTCTGCAAGTTTGGTCAACCCCATGTAAGTTATGGGGCAGTAACAGAACACTTTTCAAAACGTGTTTTTCAGCCCGAAATAAACGCGTTTTTTCAGACAACTGAATCCCCATGCAACAGCAAGGCTCAGAAGAGCCCACACACTCAGCTCTTAACCCCAGTGTGCAGAAAGAGTCAAAACGTGTTTTTCAGCAGAAATAAACATGTTTCTGCAATTTTGGTCAACCCCATGTAAGTTATGGGGCAGTAACAGCACACTTTTCAAAACGTGTTTTTCAGCCCGAAATAAACGCGTTTTTTCAGACAACTGAATCCCCATGTAACAGCAAGGCTCAGAGGAGCCCACACACTCAGATCTTAACCCCAGTGTGCAGAAAGGGTCAAAACGTGTTTTTCAGCAGAAATAAACATGTTTCTGCAAGTTTGGTCAACCCCATGTAAGTTATGGGACAGTAACAGCACACTTTTCAAAACGTGTTTTTCAGCCCGAAATAAACGCGTTTTTTCAGACAACTGAATCCCCATGCAACAGCAAGGCTCAGAAGAGCCCACACACTCAGCTCTTAACCCCAGTGTGCAGAAAGAGTCAAAACGTGTTTTTCAGCAGAAATAAACATGTTTCTGCAAGTTTGGTCAACCCCATGTAAGTTATGGGGCAGTAACAGAACACTTTTCAAAACGTGTTTTTCAGCCCGAAATAAACGCGTTTTTTCAGACAACTGAATCCCAATGTAACAGCAAGGCTCAGAGGAGCCCACACACTCAGCTCTTAGCCCCAGTGTGCAGAAAGTGTCAAAACGTGTTTTTCAGCAGAAATAAACATGTTTCTGCAAGTTTGGTCAACCCCATGTAAGTTATGGGACAGTAACAGCACACTTTTCAAAACGTGTTTTTCAGCCCGAAATAAACGCGTTTTTTCAGACAACTGAATCCCCATGTAACAGCAAGGCTCAGAGGAGCCCACACACTCAGATCTTAACCCCAGTGTGCAGAAAGGGTCAAAACGTGTTTTTCAGCAGAAATAAACATGTTTCTGCACGTTTGGTCAACCCCATGTAAGTTATGGGGCAGTAACAGAACACTTTTCAAAACGTGTTTTTCAGCCCGAAATAAACGCGTTTTTTCAGACAACTGAATCCCCATGTAACAGCAAGGCTCAGAGGAGCCCACACACTCAGCTCTTAACCCCAGTGTGCAGAAAGGGTCAAAACGTGTTTTTCAGCAGAAATAAACATGTTTCTGCAAGTTTGGTCAACCCCATGTAAGTTATGGGGCAGTAACAGAACACTTTTCAAAACGTGTTTTTCAGCCCGAAATAAACGCGTTTTTTCAGACAACTGAATCACCATGTAACAGCAAGGCTCAGAGGAGCCCACACACTCAGCTCTTAACCCCAGTGTGCAGGAAGGGTCAAAACGTGTTTTTCAGCAGAAATAAACATGTTTCTGCAAGTTTGGTCAACCCCATGTAAGTTATGGGGCAGTAACAGAACACTTTTCAAAACGTGTTTTTCAGCCCGAAATAAACGCGTTTTTTCAGACAACTGAATCCCAATGTAACAGCAAGGCTCAGAGGAGCCCACACACTCAGCTCTTAGCCCCAGTGTGCAGAAAGTGTCAAAACGTGTTTTTCAGCAGAAATAAACATGTTTCTGCAAGTTTGGTCAACCCCATGTAAGTTATGGGGCAGTAACAGAACACTTTTCAAAACGTGTTTTTCAGCCCGAAATAAACGCGTTTTTTCAGACAACTGAATCCCCATGTAACAGCAAGGCTCAGAGGAGCCCACACACTCAGATCTTAACCCCAGTGTGCAGAAAGGGTCAAAACGTGTTTTTCAGCAGAAATAAACATGTTTCTGCAAGTTTGGTCAACCCCATGTAAGTTATGGGGCAGTAACAGAACACTTTTTAAAACGTGTTTTTCAGCCCGAAATAAACGCGTTTTTTCAGACAACTGAATCCCCATGCAACAGCAAGGCTCAGAAGAGCCCACACACTCAGCTCTTAACCCCAGTGTGCAGAAAGAGTCAAAACGTGTTTTTCAGCAGAAATAAACATGTTTCTGCAAGTTTGGTCAACCCCATGTAAGTTATGGGGCAGTAACAGAACACTTTTCAAAACGTGTTTTTCAGCCCGAAATAAACGCGTTTTTTCAGACAACTGAATCCCAATGTAACAGCAAGGCTCAGAGGAGCCCACACACTCAGCTCTTAGCCCCAGTGTGCAGAAAGTGTCAAAACGTGTTTTTCAGCAGAAATAAACATGTTTCTGCAAGTTTGGTCAACCCCATGTAAGTTATGGGACAGTAACAGCACACTTTTCAAAACGTGTTTTTCAGCCCGAAATAAACGCGTTTTTTCAGACAACTGAATCCCCATGTAACAGCAAGGCTCAGAGGAGCCCACACACTCAGATCTTAACCCCAGTGTGCAGAAAGGGTCAAAACGTGTTTTTCAGCAGAAATAAACATGTTTCTGCAAGTTTGGTCAACCCCATGTAAGTTATGGGGCAGTAACAGAACACTTTTCAAAACGTGTTTTTCAGCCCGAAATAAACGCGTTTTTTCAGACAACTGAATCCCCATGCAACAGCAAGGCTCAGAAGAGCCCACACACTCAGCTCTTAACCCCAGTGTGCAGAAAGAGTCAAAACGTGTTTTTCAGCAGAAATAAACATGTTTCTGCAAGTTTGGTCAACCCCATGTAAGTTATGGGGCAGTAACAGCACACTTTTCAAAACGTGTTTTTCAGCCCGAAATAAACGCGTTTTTTCAGACAACTGAATCCCCATGCAACAGCAAGGCTCAGAAGAGCCCACACACTCAGCTCTTAACCCCAGTGTGCAGAAAGAGTCAAAACGTGTTTTTCAGCAGAAATAAACATGTTTCTGCAAGTTTGGTCAACCCCATGTAAGTTATGGAGCAGTAACAGAACACTTTTCAAAACGTGTTTTTCAGCCCGAAATAAACGCGTTTTTTCAGACAACTGAATCCCCATGCAACAGCAAGGCTCAGAAGAGCCCACACACTCAGCTCTTAACCCCAGTGTGCAGAAAGAGTCAAAACGTGTTTTTCAGCAGAAATAAACATGTTTCTGCAATTTTGGTCAACCCCATGTAAGTTATGGGGCAGTAACAGCACACTTTTCAAAACGTGTTTTTCAGCCCGAAATAAACGCGTTTTTTCAGACAACTGAATCCCCATGCAACAGCAAGGCTCAGAAGAGCCCACACACTCAGCTCTTAACCCCAGTGTGCAGAAAGAGTCAAAACGTGTTTTTCAGCAGAAATAAACATGTTTCTGCAAGTTTGGTCAACCCCATGTAAGTTATGGGGCAGTAACAGAACACTTTTCAAAACGTGTTTTTCAGCCCGAAATAAACGCGTTTTTTCAGACAACTGAATCCCAATGTAACAGCAAGGCTCAGAGGAGCCCACACACTCAGCTCTTAGCCCCAGTGTGCAGAAAGTGTCAAAACGTGTTTTTCAGCAGAAATAAACATGTTTCTGCAAGTTTGGTCAACCCCATGTAAGTTATGGGACAGTAACAGCACACTTTTCAAAACGTGTTTTTCAGCCCGAAATAAACGCGTTTTTTCAGACAACTGAATCCCCATGTAACAGCAAGGCTCAGAGGAGCCCACACACTCAGATCTTAACCCCAGTGTGCAGAAAGGGTCAAAACGTGTTTTTCAGCAGAAATAAACATGTTTCTGCAAGTTTGGTCAACCCCATGTAAGTTATGGGGCAGTAACAGAACACTTTTCAAAACGTGTTTTTCAGCCCGAAATAAACGCGTTTTTTCAGACAACTGAATCCCCATGCAACAGCAAGGCTCAGAAGAGCCCACACACTCAGCTCTTAACCCCAGTGTGCAGAAAGAGTCAAAACGTGTTTTTCAGCAGAAATAAACATGTTTCTGCAAGTTTGGTCAACCCCATGTAAGTTATGGGGCAGTAACAGAACACTTTTCAAAACGTGTTTTTCAGCCCGAAATAAACGCGTTTTTTCAGACAACTGAATCCCCATGTAACAGCAAGGCTCAGAGGAGCCCACACACTCAGATCTTAACCCCAGTGTGCAGAAAGGGTCAAAACGTGTTTTTCAGCAGAAATAAACATGTTTCTGCAAGTTTGGTCAACCCCATGTAAGTTATGGGACAGTAACAGCACACTTTTCAAAACGTGTTTTTCAGCCCGAAATAAACGCGTTTTTTCAGACAACTGAATCCCCATGCAACAGCAAGGCTCAGAAGAGCCCACACACTCAGCTCTTAACCCCAGTGTGCAGAAAGAGTCAAAACGTGTTTTTCAGCAGAAATAAACATGTTTCTGCAAGTTTGGTCAACCCCATGTAAGTTATGGGGCAGTAACAGAACACTTTTCAAAACGTGTTTTTCAGCCCGAAATAAACGCGTTTTTTCAGACAACTGAATCCCAATGTAACAGCAAGGCTCAGAGGAGCCCACACACTCAGCTCTTAGCCCCAGTGTGCAGAAAGTGTCAAAACGTGTTTTTCAGCAGAAATAAACATGTTTCTGCAAGTTTGGTCAACCCCATGTAAGTTATGGGACAGTAACAGCACACTTTTCAAAACGTGTTTTTCAGCCCGAAATAAACGCGTTTTTTTCAGACAACTGAATCCCCATGTAACAGCAAGGCTCAGAGGAGCCCACACACTCAGATCTTAACCCCAGTGTGCAGAAAGGGTCAAAACGTGTTTTTCAGCAGAAATAAACATGTTTCTGCAAGTTTGGTCAACCCCATGTAAGTTATGGGGCAGTAACAGAACACTTTTCAAAACGTGTTTTTCAGCCCGAAATAAACGCGTTTTTTCAGACAACTGAATCCCCATGCAACAGCAAGGCTCAGAAGAGCCCACACACTCAGCTCTTAACCCCAGTGTGCAGAAAGAGTCAAAACGTGTTTTTCAGCAGAAATAAACATGTTTCTGCAATTTTGGTCAACCCCATGTAAGTTATGGGGCAGTAACAGCACACTTTTCAAAACGTGTTTTTCAGCCCGAAATAAACGCGTTTTTTCAGACAACTGAATCCCCATGTAACAGCAAGGCTCAGAGGAGCCCACACACTCAGATCTTAACCCCAGTGTGCAGAAAGGGTCAAAACGTGTTTTTCAGCAGAAATAAACATGTTTCTGCAAGTTTGGTCAACCCCATGTAAGTTATGGGACAGTAACAGCACACTTTTCAAAACGTGTTTTTCAGCCCGAAATAAACGCGTTTTTTCAGACAACTGAATCCCCATGCAACAGCAAGGCTCAGAAGAGCCCACACACTCAGCTCTTAACCCCAGTGTGCAGAAAGAGTCAAAACGTGTTTTTCAGCAGAAATAAACATGTTTCTGCAAGTTTGGTCAACCCCATGTAAGTTATGGGGCAGTAACAGAACACTTTTCAAAACGTGTTTTTCAGCCCGAAATAAACGCGTTTTTTCAGACAACTGAATCCCAATGTAACAGCAAGGCTCAGAGGAGCCCACACACTCAGCTCTTAGCCCCAGTGTGCAGAAAGTGTCAAAACGTGTTTTTCAGCAGAAATAAACATGTTTCTGCAAGTTTGGTCAACCCCATGTAAGTTATGGGACAGTAACAGCACACTTTTCAAAACGTGTTTTTCAGCCCGAAATAAACGCGTTTTTTCAGACAACTGAATCCCCATGTAACAGCAAGGCTCAGAGGAGCCCACACACTCAGATCTTAACCCCAGTGTGCAGAAAGGGTCAAAACGTGTTTTTCAGCAGAAATAAACATGTTTCTGCAAGTTTGGTCAACCCCATGTAAGTTATGGGGCAGTAACAGAACACTTTTCAAAACGTGTTTTTCAGCCCGAAATAAACGCGTTTTTTCAGACAACTGAATCCCCATGTAACAGCAAGGCTCAGAGGAGCCCACACACTCAGCTCTTAACCCCAGTGTGCAGAAAGGGTCAAAACGTGTTTTTCAGCAGAAATAAACATGTTTCTGCAAGTTTGGTCAACCCCATGTAAGTTATGGGGCAGTAACAGAACACTTTTCAAAACGTGTTTTTCAGCCCGAAAAAAACGCGTTTTTTCAGACAACTGAATCCCCATGTAACAGCAAGGCTCAGAGGAGCCCACACACTCAGCTCTTAACCCCAGTGTGCAGAAAGGGTCAAAACGTGTTTTTCAGCAGAAATAAACATGTTTCTGCAAGTTTGGTCAACCCCATGTAAGTTATGGGGCAGTAACAGAACACTTTTCAAAACGTGTTTTTCAGCCCGAAATAAACGCGTTTTTTCAGACAACTGAATCACCATGTAACAGCAAGGCTCAGAGGAGCCCACACACTCAGCTCTTAACCCCAGTGTGCAGAAAGGGTCAAAACGTGTTTTTCAGCAGAAATAAACATGTTTCTGCAAGTTTGGTCAACCCCATGTAAGTTATGGGGCAGTAACAGAACACTTTTCAAAACGTGTTTTTCAGCCCGAAAAAAACGCGTTTTTTCAGACAACTGAATCCCCATGCAACAGCAAGGCTCAGAAGAGCCCACACACTCAGCTCTTAACCCCAGTGTGCAGAAAGAGTCAAAACGTGTTTTTCAGCAGAAATAAACATGTTTCTGCAAGTTTGGTCAACCCCATGTAAGTTATGGGGCAGTAACAGAACACTTTTCAAAACGTGTTTTTCAGCCCGAAATAAACGCGTTTTTTCAGACAACTGAATCCCAATGTAACAGCAAGGCTCAGAGGAGCCCACACACTCAGCTCTTAGCCCCAGTGTGCAGAAAGTGTCAAAACGTGTTTTTCAGCAGAAATAAACATGTTTCTGCAAGTTTGGTCAACCCCATGTAAGTTATGGGACAGTAACAGCACACTTTTCAAAACGTGTTTTTCAGCCCGAAATAAACGCGTTTTTTCAGACAACTGAATCCCCATGTAACAGCAAGGCTCAGAGCATCCCACACACTCAGATCTTAACCCCAGTGTGCAGAAAGGGTCAAAACGTGTTTTTCAGCAGAAATAAACATGTTTCTGCAAGTTTGGTCAACCCCATGTAAGTTATGGGGCAGTAACAGAACACTTTTCAAAACGTGTTTTTCAGCCCGAAATAAACGCGTTTTTTCAGACAACTGAATCCCCATGCAACAGCAAGGCTCAGAAGAGCCCACACACTCAGCTCTTAACCCCAGTGTGCAGAAAGAGTCAAAACGTGTTTTTCAGCAGAAATAAACATGTTTCTGCAATTTTGGTCAACCCCATGTAAGTTATGGGGCAGTAACAGCACACTTTTCAAAACGTGTTTTTCAGCCCGAAATAAACGCGTTTTTTCAGACAACTGAATCCCCATGTAACAGCAAGGCTCAGAGGAGCCCACACACTCAGATCTTAACCCCAGTGTGCAGAAAGGGTCAAAACGTGTTTTTCAGCAGAAATAAACATGTTTCTGCAAGTTTGGTCAACCCCATGTAAGTTATGGGACAGTAACAGCACACTTTTCAAAACGTGTTTTTCAGCCCGAAATAAACGCGTTTTTTCAGACAACTGAATCCCCATGTAACAGCAAGACTCAGAGGAGCCCACACACTCAGATCTTAACCCCAGTGTGCAGAAAGGGTCAAAACGTGTTTTTCAGCAGAAATAAACATGTTTCTGCAAGTTTGGTCAACCCCATGTAAGTTATGGGGCAGTAACAGAACACTTTTCAAAACGTGTTTTTCAGCCCGAAATAAACGCGTTTTTTCAGACAACTGAATCCCCATGCAACAGCAAGGCTCAGAAGAGCCCACACACTCAGCTCTTAACCCCAGTGTGCAGAAAGAGTCAAAACGTGTTTTTCAGCAGAAATAAACATGTTTCTGCAAGTTTGGTCAACCCCATGTAAGTTATGGGGCAGTAACAGAACACTTTTCAAAACGTGTTTTTCAGCCCGAAATAAACGCGTTTTTTCAGACAACTGAATCCCCATGTAACAGCAAGGTTCAGAAGAGCCCACACTCTCAGCTCTTAACCCCAGTGTGCAGGAAGGGTCAAAACGTGTTTTTCAGCAGAAATAAACATGTTTCTGCAAGTTTGGTCAACCCCATGTAAGTTATGGGGCAGTAACAGAACACTTTTCAAAACGTGTTTTTCAGCCCGAAATAAACGCGTTTTTTCAGACAACTGAATCCCCATGCAACAGCAAGGCTCAGAAGAGCCCACACACTCATCTCTTAACCCCAGTGTGCAGAAAGAGTCAAAACGTGTTTTTCAGCAGAAATAAACATGTTTCTGCAAGTTTGGTCAACCCCATGTAAGTTATGGGGCAGTAACAGAACACTTTTCAAAACGTGTTTTTCAGCCCGAAATAAACGCGTTTTTTCAGACAACTGAATCACCATGTAACAGCAAGGCTCAGAGGAGCCCACACACTCAGCTCTTAACCCCAGTGTGCAGAAAGAGTCAAAACGTGTTTTTCAGCAGAAATAAACATGTTTCTGCAAGTTTGGTCAACCCCATGTAAGTTATGGGGCAGTAACAGAACACTTTTCAAAACGTGTTTTTCAGCCCGAAATAAACGCGTTTTTTCAGACAACTGAATCCCAATGTAACAGCAAGGCTCAGAGGAGCCCACACACTCAGCTCTTAGCCCCAGTGTGCAGAAAGTGTCAAAACGTGTTTTTCAGCAGAAATAAACATGTTTCTGCAAGTTTGGTCAACCCCATGTAAGTTATGGGACAGTAACAGCACACTTTTCAAAACGTGTTTTTCAGCCCGAAATAAACGCGTTTTTTCAGACAACTGAATCCCCATGTAACAGCAAGGCTCAGAGGATCCCACACACTCAGATCTTAACCCCAGTGTGCAGAAAGGGTCAAAACGTGTTTTTCAGCAGAAATAAACATGTTTCTGCAAGTTTGGTCAACCCCATGTAAGTTATGGGGCAGTAACAGAACACTTTTCAAAACGTGTTTTTCAGCCCGAAATAAACGCGTTTTTTCAGACAACTGAATCCCCATGCAACAGCAAGGCTCAGAAGAGCCCACACACTCAGCTCTTAACCCCAGTGTGCAGAAAAGAGTCAAAACGTGTTTTTCAGCAGAAATAAACATGTTTCTGCAATTTTGGTCAACCCCATGTAAGTTATGGGGCAGTAACAGCACACTTTTCAAAACGTGTTTTTCAGCCCGAAATAAACGCGTTTTTTCAGACAACTGAATCCCCATGTAACAGCAAGGCTCAGAGGAGCCCACACACTCAGATCTTAACCCCAGTGTGCAGAAAGGGTCAAAACGTGTTTTTCAGCAGAAATAAACATGTTTCTGCAAGTTTGGTCAACCCCATGTAAGTTATGGGACAGTAACAGCACACTTTTCAAAACGTGTTTTTCAGCCCGAAATAAACGTGTTTTTTCAGACAACTGAATCCCCATGCAACAGCAAGGCTCAGAGGAGCCCACACACTCAGCTCTTAGCCCCAGTGTGCAGAAAGGGTCAAAACGTGTTTTTCAGCAGAAATAAACATGTTTCTGCAAGTTTGGTCAACCCCATGTAAGTTATGGGGCAGTAACAGAACACTTTTCAAAACGTGTTTTTCAGCCCGAAATAAACGCGTTTTTTCAGACAACTGAATCCCCATGTAACAGCAAGGCTCAGAGGAGCCCACACACTCAGCTCTTAACCCCAGTGTGCAGAAAGGGTCAAAACGTGTTTTTCAGCAGAAATAAACATGTTTCTGCAAGTTTGGTCAACCCCATGTAAGTTATGGGGCAGTAACAGAACACTTTTCAAAACGTGTTTTTCAGCCCGAAAAAAACGCGTTTTTTCAGACAACTGAATCCCCATGTAACAGCAAGGCTCAGAGGAGCCCACACACTCAGCTCTTAACCCCAGTGTGCAGAAAGGGTCAAAACGTGTTTTTCAGCAGAAATAAACATGTTTCTGCAAGTTTGGTCAACCCCATGTAAGTTATGGGGCAGTAACAGAACACTTTTCAAAACGTGTTTTTCAGCCCGAAATAAACGCGTTTTTTCAGACAACTGAATCACCATGTAACAGCAAGGCTCAGAGGAGCCCACACACTCAGCTCTTAACCCCAGTGTGCAGAAAGGGTCAAAACGTGTTTTTCAGCAGAAATAAACATGTTTCTGCAAGTTTGGTCAACCCCATGTAAGTTATGGGGCAGTAACAGAACACTTTTCAAAACGTGTTTTTCAGCCCGAAAAAAACGCGTTTTTTCAGACAACTGAATCCCCATGCAACAGCAAGGCTCAGAAGAGCCCACACACTCAGCTCTTAACCCCAGTGTGCAGAAAGAGTCAAAACGTGTTTTTCAGCAGAAATAAACATGTTTCTGCAAGTTTGGTCAACCCCATGTAAGTTATGGGGCAGTAACAGAACACTTTTCAAAACGTGTTTTTCAGCCCGAAATAAACGCGTTTTTTCAGACAACTGAATCCCAATGTAACAGCAAGGCTCAGAGGAGCCCACACACTCAGCTCTTAGCCCCAGTGTGCAGAAAGTGTCAAAACGTGTTTTTCAGCAGAAATAAACATGTTTCTGCAAGTTTGGTCAACCCCATGTAAGTTATGGGACAGTAACAGCACACTTTTCAAAACGTGTTTTTCAGCCCGAAATAAACGCGTTTTTTCAGACAACTGAATCCCCATGTAACAGCAAGGCTCAGAGCATCCCACACACTCAGATCTTAACCCCAGTGTGCAGAAAGGGTCAAAACGTGTTTTTCAGCAGAAATAAACATGTTTCTGCAAGTTTGGTCAACCCCATGTAAGTTATGGGGCAGTAACAGAACACTTTTCAAAACGTGTTTTTCAGCCCGAAATAAACGCGTTTTTTCAGACAACTGAATCCCCATGCAACAGCAAGGCTCAGAAGAGCCCACACACTCAGCTCTTAACCCCAGTGTGCAGAAAGAGTCAAAACGTGTTTTTCAGCAGAAATAAACATGTTTCTGCAATTTTGGTCAACCCCATGTAAGTTATGGGGCAGTAACAGCACACTTTTCAAAACGTGTTTTTCAGCCCGAAATAAACGCGTTTTTTCAGACAACTGAATCCCCATGTAACAGCAAGGCTCAGAGGAGCCCACACACTCAGATCTTAACCCCAGTGTGCAGAAAGGGTCAAAACGTGTTTTTCAGCAGAAATAAACATGTTTCTGCAAGTTTGGTCAACCCCATGTAAGTTATGGGACAGTAACAGCACACTTTTCAAAACGTGTTTTTCAGCCCGAAATAAACGCGTTTTTTCAGACAACTGAATCCCCATGTAACAGCAAGACTCAGAGGAGCCCACACACTCAGATCTTAACCCCAGTGTGCAGAAAGGGTCAAAACGTGTTTTTCAGCAGAAATAAACATGTTTCTGCAAGTTTGGTCAACCCCATGTAAGTTATGGGGCAGTAACAGAACACTTTTCAAAACGTGTTTTTCAGCCCGAAATAAACGCGTTTTTTCAGACAACTGAATCCCCATGCAACAGCAAGGCTCAGAAGAGCCCACACACTCAGCTCTTAACCCCAGTGTGCAGAAAGAGTCAAAACGTGTTTTTCAGCAGAAATAAACATGTTTCTGCAAGTTTGGTCAACCCCATGTAAGTTATGGGGCAGTAACAGAACACTTTTCAAAACGTGTTTTTCAGCCCGAAATAAACGCGTTTTTTCAGACAACTGAATCCCCATGTAACAGCAAGGTTCAGAAGAGCCCACACTCTCAGCTCTTAACCCCAGTGTGCAGGAAGGGTCAAAACGTGTTTTTCAGCAGAAATAAACATGTTTCTGCAAGTTTGGTCAACCCCATGTAAGTTATGGGGCAGTAACAGAACACTTTTCAAAACGTGTTTTTCAGCCCGAAATAAACGCGTTTTTTCAGACAACTGAATCCCCATGCAACAGCAAGGCTCAGAAGAGCCCACACACTCATCTCTTAACCCCAGTGTGCAGAAAGAGTCAAAACGTGTTTTTCAGCAGAAATAAACATGTTTCTGCAAGTTTGGTCAACCCCATGTAAGTTATGGGGCAGTAACAGAACACTTTTCAAAACGTGTTTTTCAGCCCGAAATAAACGCGTTTTTTCAGACAACTGAATCACCATGTAACAGCAAGGCTCAGAGGAGCCCACACACTCAGCTCTTAACCCCAGTGTGCAGAAAGAGTCAAAACGTGTTTTTCAGCAGAAATAAACATGTTTCTGCAAGTTTGGTCAACCCCATGTAAGTTATGGGGCAGTAACAGAACACTTTTCAAAACGTGTTTTTCAGCCCGAAATAAACGCGTTTTTTCAGACAACTGAATCCCAATGTAACAGCAAGGCTCAGAGGAGCCCACACACTCAGCTCTTAGCCCCAGTGTGCAGAAAGTGTCAAAACGTGTTTTTCAGCAGAAATAAACATGTTTCTGCAAGTTTGGTCAACCCCATGTAAGTTATGGGACAGTAACAGCACACTTTTCAAAACGTGTTTTTCAGCCCGAAATAAACGCGTTTTTTCAGACAACTGAATCCCCATGTAACAGCAAGGCTCAGAGGATCCCACACACTCAGATCTTAACCCCAGTGTGCAGAAAGGGTCAAAACGTGTTTTTCAGCAGAAATAAACATGTTTCTGCAAGTTTGGTCAACCCCATGTAAGTTATGGGGCAGTAACAGAACACTTTTCAAAACGTGTTTTTCAGCCCGAAATAAACGCGTTTTTTCAGACAACTGAATCCCCATGCAACAGCAAGGCTCAGAAGAGCCCACACACTCAGCTCTTAACCCCAGTGTGCAGAAAGAGTCAAAACGTGTTTTTCAGCAGAAATAAACATGTTTCTGCAATTTTGGTCAACCCCATGTAAGTTATGGGGCAGTAACAGCACACTTTTCAAAACGTGTTTTTCAGCCCGAAATAAACGCGTTTTTTCAGACAACTGAATCCCCATGTAACAGCAAGGCTCAGAGGAGCCCACACACTCAGATCTTAACCCCAGTGTGCAGAAAGGGTCAAAACGTGTTTTTCAGCAGAAATAAACATGTTTCTGCAAGTTTGGTCAACCCCATGTAAGTTATGGGACAGTAACAGCACACTTTTCAAAACGTGTTTTTCACCCCGAAATAAACGCGTTTTTTCAGACAACTGAATCCCCATGTAACAGCAAGACTCAGAGGAGCCCACACACTCAGATCTTAACCCCAGTGTGCAGAAAGGGTCAAAACGTGTTTTTCAGCAGAAATAAACATGTTTCTGCAAGTTTGGTCAACCCCATGTAAGTTATGGGGCAGTAACAGAACACTTTTCAAAACGTGTTTTTCAGCCCGAAATAAACGCGTTTTTTCAGACAACTGAATCCCCATGCAACAGCAAGGCTCAGAAGAGCCCACACACTCAGCTCTTAACCCCAGTGTGCAGAAAGAGTCAAAACGTGTTTTTCAGCAGAAATAAACATGTTTCTGCAAGTTTGGTCAACCCCATGTAAGTTATGGGGCAGTAACAGAACACTTTTCAAAACGTGTTTTTCAGCCCGAAATAAACGCGTTTTTTCAGACAACTGAATCCCCATGTAACAGCAAGGTTCAGAAGAGCCCACACTCTCAGCTCTTAACCCCAGTGTGCAGGAAGGGTCAAAACGTGTTTTTCAGCAGAAATAAACATGTTTCTGCAAGTTTGGTCAACCCCATGTAAGTTATGGGGCAGTAACAGAACACTTTTCAAAACGTGTTTTTCAGCCCGAAATAAACGCGTTTTTTCAGACAACTGAATCCCCATGCAACAGCAAGGCTCAGAAGAGCCCACACACTCAGCTCTTAACCCCAGTGTGCAGAAAGAGTCAAAACGTGTTTTTCAGCAGAAATAAACATGTTTCTGCAAGTTTGGTCAACCCCATGTAAGTTATGGGGCAGTAACAGAACACTTTTCAAAACGTGTTTTTCAGCCCGAAATAAACGCGTTTTTTCAGACAACTGAATCACCATGTAACAGCAAGGCTCAGAGGAGCCCACACACTCAGCTCTTAACCCCAGTGTGCAGAAAGAGTCAAAATGTGTTTTTCAGCAGAAATAAACATGTTTCTGCAAGTTTGGTCAACCCCATGTAAGTTATGGGGCAGTAACAGAACACTTTTCAAAACGTGTTTTTCAGCCCGAAATAAACGCGTTTTTTCAGACAACTGAATCCCCATGTAACAGCAAGGCTCAGAGGAGCCCACACACTCAGCTCTTAGCCCCAGTGTGCAGAAAGTGTCAAAACGTGTTTTTCAGCAGAAATAAACATGTTTCTGCAAGTTTGGTCAACCCCATGTAAGTTATGGGACAGTAACAGCACACTTTTCAAAACGTGTTTTTCAGCCCGAAATAAACGCGTTTTTTCAGACAACTGAATCCCCATGTAACAGCAAGGCTCAGAGGAGCCCACACACTCAGATCTTAACCCCAGTGTGCAGAAAGGGTCAAAACGTGTTTTTCAGCAGAAATAAACATGTTTCTGCAAGTTTGGTCAACCCCATGTAAGTTATGGGGCAGTAACAGAACACTTTTCAAAACGTGTTTTTCAGCCCGAAATAAACGCGTTTTTTCAGACAACTGAATCCCCATGCAACAGCAAGGCTCAGAAGAGCCCACACACTCAGCTCTTAACCCCAGTGTGCAGAAAGAGTCAAAACGTGTTTTTCAGCAGAAATAAACATGTTTCTGCAAGTTTGGTCAACCCCATGTAAGTTATGGGGCAGTAACAGAACACTTTTCAAAACGTGTTTTTCAGCCCGAAATAAACGCGTTTTTTCAGACAACTGAATCACCATGTAACAGCAAGGCTCAGAGGAGCCCACACACTCAGCTCTTAACCCCAGTGTGCAGGAAGGGTCAAAACGTGTTTTTCAGCAGAAATAAACATGTTTCTGCAAGTTTGGTCAACCCCATGTAAGTTATGGGGCAGTAACAGAACACTTTTCAAAACGTGTTTTTCAGCCCGAAATAAACGCGTTTTTTCAGACAACTGAATCCCAATGTAACAGCAAGGCTCAGAGGAGCCCACACACTCAGCTCTTAGCCCCAGTGTGCAGAAAGTGTCAAAACGTGTTTTTCAGCAGAAATAAACATGTTTCTGCAAGTTTGGTCAACCCCATGTAAGTTATGGGACAGTAACAGCACACTTTTCAAAACGTGTTTTTCAGCCCGAAATAAACGCGTTTTTTCAGTCAACTGAATCCCCATGTAACAGCAAGGCTCAGAGGAGCCCACACACTCAGATCTTAACCCCAGTGTGCAGAAAGGGTCAAAACGTGTTTTTCAGCAGAAATAAACATGTTTCTGCAAGTTTGGTCAACCCCATGTAAGTTATGGGGCAGTAACAGAACACTTTTCAAAACGTGTTTTTCAGCCCGAAATAAACGCGTTTTTTCAGACAACTGAATCCCCATGCAACAGCAAGGCTCAGAAGAGCCCACACACTCAGCTCTTAACCCCAGTGTGCAGAAAGAGTCAAAACGTGTTTTTCAGCAGAAATAAACGTTTCTGCAATTTTGGTCAACCCCATGTAAGTTATGGGGCAGTAACAGCACACTTTTCAAAACGTGTTTTTCAGCCCGAAATAAACGCGTTTTTTCAGACAACTGAATCCCCATGCAACAGCAAGGCTCAGAAGAGCCCACACACTCAGCTCTTAACCCCAGTGTGCAGAAAGAGTCAAAACGTGTTTTTCAGCAGAAATAAACATGTTTCTGCAAGTTTGGTCAACCCCATGTAAGTTATGGAGCAGTAACAGAACACTTTTCAAAACGTGTTTTTCAGCCCGAAATAAACGCGTTTTTTCAGACAACTGAATCCCCATGCAACAGCAAGGCTCAGAAGAGCCCACACACTCAGCTCTTAACCCCAGTGTGCAGAAAGAGTCAAAACGTGTTTTTCAGCAGAAATAAACATGTTTCTGCAATTTTGGTCAACCCCATGTAAGTTATGGGGCAGTAACAGCACACTTTTCAAAACGTGTTTTTCAGCCCGAAATAAACGCGTTTTTTCAGACAACTGAATCCCCATGCAACAGCAAGGCTCAGAAGAGCCCACACACTCAGCTCTTAACCCCAGTGTGCAGAAAGAGTCAAAACGTGTTTTTCAGCAGAAATAAACATGTTTCTGCAAGTTTGGTCAACCCCATGTAAGTTATGGGGCAGTAACAGAACACTTTTCAAAACGTGTTTTTCAGCCCGAAATAAACGCGTTTTTTCAGACAACTGAATCCCAATGTAACAGCAAGGCTCAGAGGAGCCCACACACTCAGCTCTTAGCCCCAGTGTGCAGAAAGTGTCAAAACGTGTTTTTCAGCAGAAATAAACATGTTTCTGCAAGTTTGGTCAACCCCATGTAAGTTATGGGACAGTAACAGCACACTTTTCAAAACGTGTTTTTCAGCCCGAAATAAACGCGTTTTTTCAGACAACTGAATCCCCATGTAACAGCAAGGCTCAGAGGAGCCCACACACTCAGATCTTAACCCCAGTGTGCAGAAAGGGTCAAAACGTGTTTTTCAGCAGAAATAAACATGTTTCTGCAAGTTTGGTCAACCCCATGTAAGTTATGGGGCAGTAACAGAACACTTTTCAAAACGTGTTTTTCAGCCCGAAATAAACGCGTTTTTTCAGACAACTGAATCCCCATGCAACAGCAAGGCTCAGAAGAGCCCACACACTCAGCTCTTAACCCCAGTGTGCAGAAAGAGTCAAAACGTGTTTTTCAGCAGAAATAAACATGTTTCTGTAATTTTGGTCAACCCCATGTAAGTTATGGGGCAGTAACAGAACACTTTTCAAAACGTGTTTTTCAGCCCGAAATAAACGCGTTTTTTCAGACAACTGAATCCCCATGTAACAGCAAGGCTCAGAGGAGCCCACACACTCAGATCTTAACCCCAGGGTGCAGAAAGGGTCAAAACGTGTTTTTCAGCAGAAATAAACATGTTTCTGCAAGTTTGGTCAACCCCATGTAAGTTATGGGACAGTAACAGCACACTTTTCAAAACGTGTTTTTCAGCCCGAAATAAACGCGTTTTTTCAGACAACTGAATCCCCATGTAACAGCAAGACTCAGAGGAGCCCACACACTCAGATCTTAACCCCAGTGTGCAGAAAGGGTCAAAACGTGTTTTTCAGCAGAAATAAACATGTTTCTGCAAGTTTGGTCAACCCCATGTAAGTTATGGGGCAGTAACAGAACACTTTTCAAAACGTGTTTTTCAGCCCGAAATAAACGCGTTTTTTCAGACAACTGAATCCCCATGTAACAGCAAGGTTCAGAAGAGCCCACACTCTCAGCTCTTAACCCCAGTGTGCAGGAAGGGTCAAAACGTGTTTTTCAGCAGAAATAAACATGTTTCTGCAAGTTTGGTCAACCCCATGTAAGTTATGGGGCAGTAACAGAACACTTTTCAAAACGTGTTTTTCAGCCCGAAATAAACGCGTTTTTTCAGACAACTGAATCCCCATGCAACAGCAAGGCTCAGAAGAGCCCACACACTCAGCTCTTAACCCCAGTGTGCAGAAAGAGTCAAAACGTGTTTTTCAGCAGAAATAAACATGTTTCTGCAAGTTTGGTCAACCCCATGTAAGTTATGGGGCAGTAACAGAACACTTTTCAAAACGTGTTTTTCAGCCCGAAATAAACGCGTTTTTTCAGACAACTGAATCACCATGTAACAGCAAGGCTCAGAGGAGCCCACACACTCAGCTCTTAACCCCAGTGTGCAGAAAGAGTCAAAACGTGTTTTTCAGCAGAAATAAACATGTTTCTGCAAGTTTGGTCAACCCCATGTAAGTTATGGGGCAGTAACAGAACACTTTTCAAAACGTGTTTTTCAGCCCGAAATAAACGCGTTTTTTCAGACAACTGAATCCCCATGTAACAGCAAGGCTCAGAGGAGCCCACACACTCAGCTCTTAGCCCCAGTGTGCAGAAAGTGTCAAAACGTGTTTTTCAGCAGAAATAAACATGTTTCTGCAAGTTTGGTCAACCCCATGTAAGTTATGGGACAGTAACAGCACACTTTTCAAAACGTGTTTTTCAGCCCGAAATAAACGCGTTTTTTCAGACAACTGAATCCCCATGTAACAGCAAGGCTCAGAGGAGCCCACACACTCAGATCTTAACCCCAGTGTGCAGAAAGGGTCAAAACGTGTTTTTCAGCAGAAATAAACATGTTTCTGCAAGTTTGGTCAACCCCATGTAAGTTATGGGGCAGTAACAGAACACTTTTCAAAACGTGTTTTTCAGCCCGAAATAAACGCGTTTTTTCAGACAACTGAATCCCCATGCAACAGCAAGGCTCAGAAGAGCCCACACACTCAGCTCTTAACCCCAGTGTGCAGAAAGAGTCAAAACGTGTTTTTCAGCAGAAATAAACATGTTTCTGCAAGTTTGATCAACCCCATGTAAGTTATGGGGCAGTAACAGAACACTTTTCAAAACGTGTTTTTCAGCCCGAAATAAACGCGTTTTTTCAGACAACTGAATCACCATGTAACAGCAAGGCTCAGAGGAGCCCACACACTCAGCTCTTAACCCCAGTGTGCAGGAAGGGTCAAAACGTGTTTTTCAGCAGAAATAAACATGTTTCTGCAAGTTTGGTCAACCCCATGTAAGTTATGGGGCAGTAACAGAACACTTTTCAAAACGTGTTTTTCAGCCCGAAATAAACGCGTTTTTTCAGACAACTGAATCCCCATGTAACAGCAAGGCTCAGAGGAGCCCACACACTCAGATCTTAACCCCAGTGTGCAGAAAGGGTCAAAACGTGTTTTTCAGCAGAAATAAACATGTTTCTGCAAGTTTGGTCAACCCCATGTAAGTTATGGGGCAGTAACAGAACACTTTTCAAAACGTGTTTTTCAGCCCGAAATAAACGCGTTTTTTCAGACAACTGAATCCCCATGTAACAGCAAGGCTCAGAGGAGCCCACACACTCAGATCTTAACCCCAGTGTGCAGAAAGGGTCAAAACGTGTTTTTCAGCAGAAATAAACATGTTTCTGCAAGTTTGGTCAACCCCATGTAAGTTATGGGGCAGTAACAGAACACTTTTCAAAACGTGTTTTTCAGCCCGAAATAAACGCGTTTTTTCAGACAACTGAATCCCCATGTAACAGCAAGGCTCAGAAGAGCCCACACACTCAGCTCTTAACCCCAGTGTGCAGAAAGGGTCAAAACGTGTTTTTCAGCAGAAATAAACATGTTTCTGCAAGTTTGGTCAACCCCATGTAAGTTATGGGGCAGTAACAGAACACTTTTCAAAACGTGTTTTTCAGCCCGAAATAAACGCGTTTTTTCAGACAACTGAATCCCCATGTAACAGCAAGGCTCAGAGGAGCCCACACACTCAGCTCTTAGCCCCAGTGTGCAGAAAGGGTCAAAACGTGTTTTTCAGCAGAAATAAACATGTTTCTGCAAGTTTGGTCAACCCCATGTAAGTTATGGGGCAGTAACAGAACACTTTTCAAAACGTGTTTTTCAGCTCGAAATAAACGCGTTTTTTCAGACAACTGAATCCCCATGTAACAGCAAGGCTCAGAGGAGCCCACACACTCAGCTCTTAACCCCAGTGTGCAGAAAGGGTCAAAACGTGTTTTTCAGCAGAAATAAACATGTTTCTGCAAGTTTGGTCAACCCCATGTAAGTTATGGGGCAGTAACAGAACACTTTTCAAAACGTGTTTTTCAGCCCGAAATAAACGCGTTTTTTCAGACAACTTAATCCCCATGTAACAGCAAGGCTCAGAAGAGCCCACACTCTCAGCTCTTAACCCCAGTGTGCTGAAAGGGTCAAAACGTGTTTTTCAGCAGAAATAAACATGTTTCTGCAAGTTTGGTCAACCCCATGTAAGTTATGGGACAGTAACAGCACACTTTTCAAAACGTGTTTTTCAGCCCGAAATAAACGCGTTTTTTCAGACAACTGAATCCCCATGTAACAGCAAGACTCAGAGGAGCCCACACACTCAGATCTTAACCCCAGTGTGCAGAAAGGGTCAAAACGTGTTTTTCAGCAGAAATAAACATGTTTCTGCAAGTTTGGTCAACCCCATGTAAGTTATGGGGCAGTAACAGAACACTTTTCAAAACGTGTTTTTCAGCCCGAAATAAACGCGTTTTTTCAGACAACTGAATCCCCATGCAACAGCAAGGCTCAGAAGAGCCCACACACTCAGCTCTTAACCCCAGTGTGCAGAAAGAGTCAAAACGTGTTTTTCAGCAGAAATAAACATGTTTCTGCAATTTTGGTCAACCCCATGTAAGTTATGGGGCAGTAACAGCACACTTTTCAAAACGTGTTTTTCAGCCCGAAATAAAGGCGTTTTTCAGACAACTGAATCCCCATGTAACAGCAAGGCTCAGAGGAGCCCACACACTCAGCTCTTAGCCCCAGTGTTCAGAAAGTGTCAAAACGTGATTTTCAGCAGAAATAAACATGTTTCTGCAAGTTTGGTCAACCCCATGTAAGTTATGCGGCAGTAACAGCACAATTTTTAAAACGTGTTTTTCAGCCCGAAATAAACGCGTTTTTTCAGACAACTGAATCCCCATGTAACAGCAAGGCTCAGAGGAGCCCACACACTCAGCTCTTAGCCCCAGTGTGCAGAAAGTGTCAAAACGTGTTTTTCAGCAGAAATAAACATGTTTCTGCAAGTTTGGTCAACCCCATGTAAGTTATGGGGCAGTAACAGAACACTTTTCAAAACGTGTTTTTCAGCCCGAAATAAACGCGTTTTTTCAGACAACTGAATCCCCATGCAACAGCAAGGCTCAGAAGAGCCCACACACTCAGCTCTTAACCCCAGTGTGCAGAAAGAGTCAAAACGTGTTTTTCAGCAGAAATAAACATATTTCTGCAAGTTTGGTCAACCCCATGTAAGTTATGGGGCAGTAACAGAACACTTTTCAAAACGTGTTTTTCAGCCCGAAATAAACGCGTTTTTTCAGACAACTGAATCCCCATGCAACAGCAAGGCTCAGAGGAGCCCACACACTCAGATCTTAACCCCAGTGTGCAGAAAGGGTCAAAACGTGTTTTTCAGCAGAAATAAACATGTTTCTGCAAGTTTGGTCAACCCCATGTAAGTTATGGGGCAGTAACAGAACACTTTTCAAAACGTGTTTTTCAGCCCGAAATAAACGCGTTTTTTCAGACAACTGAATCCCCATGTAACAGCAAGGCTCAGAGGAGCCCACACACTCAGCTCTTAGCCCCAGTGTGCAGAAAGGGTCAAAACGTGTTTTTCAGCAGAAATAAACATGTTTCTGCAAGTTTGGTCAACCCCATGTAAGTTATGGGGCAGTAACAGAACACTTTTCAAAACGTGTTTTTCAGCTCGAAATAAACGCGTTTTTTCAGACAACTGAATCCCCATGTAACAGCAAGGCTCAGAGGAGCCCACACACTCAGCTCTTAACCCCAGTGTGCAGAAAGGGTCAAAACGTGTTTTTCAGCAGAAATAAACATGTTTCTGCAAGTTTGGTCAACCCCATGTAAGTTATGGGGCAGTAACAGAACACTTTTCAAAACGTGTTTTTCAGCCCGAAATAAACGCGTTTTTTCAGACAACTGAATCCCCATGTAACAGCAAGGCTCAGAAGAGCCCACACTCTCAGCTCTTAACCCCAGTGTGCAGAAAGGGTCAAAACGTGTTTTTCAGCAGAAATAAACATGTTTCTGCAAGTTTGGTCAACCCCATGTAAGTTATGGGACAGTAACAGCACACTTTTCAAAACGTGTTTTTCAGCCCGAAATAAAGGCGTTTTTTCAGACAACTGAATCCCCATGTAACAGCAAGACTCAGAGGAGCCCACACACTCAGATCTTAACCCCAGTGTGCAGAAAGGGTCAAAACGTGTTTTTCAGCAGAAATAAACATGTTTCTGCAAGTTTGGTCAACCCCATGTAAGTTATGGGGCAGTAACAGAACACTTTTCAAAACGTGTTTTTCAGCCCGAAATAAACGCGTTTTTTCAGACAACTGAATCCCCATGCAACAGCAAGGCTCAGAAGAGCCCACACACTCAGATCTTAACCCCAGTGTGCAGAAAGGGTCAAAACGTGTTTTTCAGCAGAAATAAACATGTTTCTGCAAGTTTGGTCAACCCCATGTAAGTTATGGGGCAGTAACAGCACAGTTTTCAAAACGTGTTTTTCAGCCCGAAATAAACGCGTTTTTTCAGACAACTGAATCCCCATGTAACAGCAAGGCTCAGAGGAGCCCACACACTCAGATCTTAACCCCAGTGTGCAGAAAGGGTCAAAACGTGTTTTTCAGCAGAAATAAACATGTTTCTGCAAGTTTGGTCAACCCCATGTAAGTTATGGGGCAGTAACAGAACACTTTTCAAAACGTGTTTTTCAGCCCGAAATAAACGCGTTTTTTCAGACAACTGAATCCCCATGCAACAGCAAGGCTCAGAAGAGCCCACACACTCAGCTCTTAACCCCAGTGTGCAGAAAGAGTCAAAACGTGTTTTTCAGCAGAAATAAACATGTTTCTGCAAGTTTGGTCAACCCCATGTAAGTTATGGGGCAGTAACAGAACACTTTTCAAAACGTGTTTTTCAGCCCGAAATAAACGCGTTTTTTCAGACAACTGAATCACCATGTAACAGCAAGGCTCAGAGGAGCCCACACACTCAGCTCTTAACCCCAGTGTGCAGGAAGGGTCAAAACGTGTTTTTCAGCAGAAATAAACATGTTTCTGCAAGTTTGGTCAACCCCATGTAAGTTATGGGGCAGTAACAGAACACTTTTCAAAACGTGTTTTTCAGCCCGAAATAAACGCGTTTTTTCAGACAACTGAATCCCCATGTAACAGCAAGGCTCAGAGGAGCCCACACACTCAGCTCTTAGCCCCAGTGTGCAGAAAGTGTCAAAACGTGTTTTTCAGCAGAAATAAACATGTTTCTGCAAGTTTGGTCAACCCCATGTAAGTTATGGGGCAGTAACAGAACACTTTTCAAAACGTGTTTTTCAGCCCGAAATAAACGCGTTTTTTCAGACAACTGAATCCCCATGCAACAGCAAGGCTCAGAAGAGCCCACACACTCAGCTCTTAACCCCAGTGTGCAGAAAGGGTCAAAACGTGTTTTTCAGCAGAAATAAACATGTTTCTGCAAGTTTGGTCAACCCCATGTAAGTTATGGGGCAGTAACAGAACACTTTTCAAAACGTGTTTTTCAGCCCGAAATAAACGCGTTTTTTCAGACAACTGAATCCCCATGTAACAGCAAGGCTCAGAAGAGCCCACACACTCAGCTCTTAACCCCAGTGTGCAGAAAGGGTCAAAACGTGTTTTTCAGCAGAAATAAACATGTTTCTGCAAGTTTGGTCAACCCCATGTAAGTTATGGGGCAGTAACAGAACACTTTTCAAAACGTGTTTTTCAGCCCGAAATAAACGCGTTTTTTCAGACAACTGAATCCCCATGTAACAGCAAGGCTCAGAGGAGCCCACACACTCAGCTCTTAGCCCCAGTGTGCAGAAAGGGTCAAAACGTGTTTTTCAGCAGAAATAAACATGTTTCTGCAAGTTTGGTCAACCCCATGTAAGTTATGGGGCAGTAACAGAACACTTTTCAAAACGTGTTTTTCAGCTCGAAATAAACGCGTTTTTTCAGACAACTGAATCCCCATGTAACAGCAAGGCTCAGAGGAGCCCACACACTCAGCTCTTAACCCCAGTGTGCAGAAAGGGTCAAAACGTGTTTTTCAGCAGAAATAAACATGTTTCTGCAAGTTTGGTCAACCCCATGTAAGTTATGGGGCAGTAACAGAACACTTTTCAAAACGTGTTTTTCAGCCCGAAATAAACGCGTTTTTTCAGACAACTGAATCCCCATGTAACAGCAAGGCTCAGAAGAGCCCACACTCTCAGCTCTTAACCCCAGTGTGCAGAAAGGGTCAAAACGTGTTTTTCAGCAGAAATAAACATGTTTCTGCAAGTTTGGTCAACCCCATGTAAGTTATGGGACAGTAACAGCACACTTTTCAAAACGTGTTTTTCAGCCCGAAATAAAGGCGTTTTTTCAGACAACTGAATCCCCATGTAACAGCAAGACTCAGAGGAGCCCACACACTCAGATCTTAACCCCAGTGTGCAGAAAGGGTCAAAACGTGTTTTTCAGCAGAAATAAACATGTTTCTGCAAGTTTGGTCAACCCCATGTAAGTTATGGGGCAGTAACAGAACACTTTTCAAAACGTGTTTTTCAGCCCGAAATAAACGCGTTTTTTCAGACAACTGAATCCCCATGCAACAGCAAGGCTCAGAAGAGCCCACACACTCAGATCTTAACCCCAGTGTGCAGAAAGGGTCAAAACGTGTTTTTCAGCAGAAATAAACATGTTTCTGCAAGTTTGGTCAACCCCATGTAAGTTATGGGGCAGTAACAGCACAGTTTTCAAAACGTGTTTTTCAGCCCGAAATAAACGCGTTTTTTCAGACAACTGAATCCCCATGTAACAGCAAGGCTCAGAGGAGCCCACACACTCAGATCTTAACCCCAGTGTGCAGAAAGGGTCAAAACGTGTTTTTCAGCAGAAATAAACATGTTTCTGCAAGTTTGGTCAACCCCATGTAAGTTATGGGGCAGTAACAGAACACTTTTCAAAACGTGTTTTTCAGCCCGAAATAAACGCGTTTTTTCAGACAACTGAATCCCCATGCAACAGCAAGGCTCAGAAGAGCCCACACACTCAGCTCTTAACCCCAGTGTGCAGAAAGAGTCAAAACGTGTTTTTCAGCAGAAATAAACATGTTTCTGCAAGTTTGGTCAACCCCATGTAAGTTATGGGGCAGTAACAGAACACTTTTCAAAACGTGTTTTTCAGCCCGAAATAAACGCGTTTTTTCAGACAACTGAATCACCATGTAACAGCAAGGCTCAGAGGAGCCCACACACTCAGCTCTTAACCCCAGTGTGCAGGAAGGGTCAAAACGTGTTTTTCAGCAGAAATAAACATGTTTCTGCAAGTTTGGTCAACCCCATGTAAGTTATGGGGCAGTAACAGAACACTTTTCAAAACGTGTTTTTCAGCCCGAAATAAACGCGTTTTTTCAGACAACTGAATCCCCATGTAACAGCAAGGCTCAGAAGAGCCCACACACTCAGCTCTTAACCCCAGTGTGCAGAAAGGGTCAAAACGTGTTTTTCAGCAGAAATAAACATGTTTCTGCAAGTTTGGTCAACCCCATGTAAGTTATGGGGCAGTAACAGAACACTTTTCAAAACGTGTTTTTCAGCCCGAAATAAACGCGTTTTTTCAGACAACTGAATCCCCATGTAACAGCAAGGCTCAGAGGAGCCCACACACTCAGCTCTTAGCCCCAGTGTGCAGAAAGGGTCAAAACGTGTTTTTCAGCAGAAATAAACATGTTTCTGCAAGTTTGGTCAACCCCATGTAAGTTATGGGGCAGTAACAGAACACTTTTCAAAACGTGTTTTTCAGCCCGAAATAAACGCGTTTTTTCAGACAACTGAATCCCCATGTAACAGCAAGGCTCAGAGGAGCCCACACACTCAGCTCTTAACCCCAGTGTGCAGAAAGGGTCAAAACGTGTTTTTCAGCAGAAATAAACATGTTTCTGCAAGTTTGGTCAACCCCATGTAAGTTATGGGGCAGTAACAGAACACTTTTCAAAACGTGTTTTTCAGCCCGAAATAAACGCGTTTTTTCAGACAACTGAATCCCCATGTAACAGCAAGGCTCAGAAGAGCCCACACTCTCAGCTCTTAACCCCAGTGTGCAGAAAGGGTCAAAACGTGTTTTTCAGCAGAAATAAACATGTTTCTGCAAGTTTGGTCAACCCCATGTAAGTTATGGGACAGTAACAGCACACTTTTCAAAACGTGTTTTTCAGCCCGAAATAAACGCGTTTTTTCAGACAACTGAATCCCCATGTAACAGCAAGACTCAGAGGAGCCCACACACTCAGATCTTAACCCCAGTGTGCAGAAAGGGTCAAAACGTGTTTTTCAGCAGAAATAAACATGTTTCTGCAAGTTTGGTCAACCCCATTTAAGTTATGGGGCAGTAACAGAACACTTTTCAAAACGTGTTTTTCAGCCCGAAATAAACGCGTTTTTTCAGACAACTGAATCCCCATGCAACAGCAAGGCTCAGAAGAGCCCACACACTCAGCTCTTAACCCCAGTGTGCAGAAAGAGTCAAAACGTGTTTTTCAGCAGAAATAAACATGTTTCTGCAATTTTGGTCAACCCCATGTAAGTTATGGGGCAGTAACAGCACACTTTTCAAAACGTGTTTTTCAGCCCGAAATAAACGCGTTTTTTCAGACAACTGAATCCCCATGTAACAGCAAGGCTCAGAGGAGCCCACACACTCAGATCTTAACCCCAGTGTATAGAAAGGGTCAAAACGTGTTTTTCAGCAGAAATAAACATGTTTCTGCAAGTTTGGTCAACCCCATGTAAGTTATGGGGCAGTAACAGAACACTTTTCAAAACGTGTTTTTCAGCCCGAAATAAACGCGTTTTTTCAGACAACTGAATCCCCATGTAACAGCAAGGCTCAGAAGAGCCCACACACTCAGCTCTTAACCCCAGTGTGCAGAAAGGGTCAAAACGTGTTTTTCAGCAGAAATAAACATGTTTCTGCAAGTTTGGTCAACCCCATGTAAGTTATGGGGCAGTAACAGAACACTTTTCAAAACGTGTTTTTCAGCCCGAAATAAACGCGTTTTTTCAGACAACTAAATCCCCATGGAACAGCAAGGCTCAGAAGAGCCCACACACTCAGCTCTTAACCCCAGTGTGCAGAAAGAGTCAAAACGTGTTTTTCAGCAGAAATAAACATGTTTCTGCAAGTTTGGTCAACCCCATGTAAGTTATGGGGCAGTAACAGCACACTTTTCAAAACGTGTTTTTCAGCCCGAAATAAACGCGTTTTTTCAGACAACTGAATCCCCATGTAACAGCAAGGCTCAGAGGAGCCCACACACTCAGCTCTTAGCCCCAGTGTGCAGAAAGGGTCAAAACGTGTTTTTCAGCAGAAATAAACATGTTTCTGCAAGTTTGGTCAACCCCATGTAAGTTATGGGGCAGTAACAGAACACTTTTCAAAACGTATTTTTCAGCCCGAAATAAACGCGTTTTTTCAGACAACTGAATCCCCATGTAACAGCAAGGCTCAGAGGAGCCCACACACTCAGCTCTTAACCCCAGTGTGCAGAAAGGGTCAAAACGTGTTTTTCAGCAGAAATAAACATGTTTCTGCAAGTTTGGTCAACCCCATGTAAGTTATGGGGCAGTAACAGAACACTTTTCAAAACGTGTTTTTCAGCCCGAAATAAACGCGTTTTTTCAGACAACTGAATCCCCATGTAACAGCAAGGCTCAGAGGAGCCCACACACTCAGCTCTTAGCCCCAGTGTGCAGAAAGTGTCAAAACGTGATTTTCAGCAGAAATAAACATGTTTCTGCATGTTTGGTCAACCCCATGTAAGTTATGCGGCAGTAACAGCACAATTTTTAAAACGTGTTTTTCAGCCCGAAATAAACGCGTTTTTTCAGACAACTGAATCCCCATGTAACAGCAAGGTTCAGAAGAGCCCACACTCTCAGCTCTTAACCCCAGTGTGCAGGAAGGGTCAAAACGTGTTTTTCAGCAGAAATAAACATGTTTCTGCAAGTTTGGTCAACCCCATGTAAGTTATGGGGCAGTAACAGAACACTTTTCAAAACGTGTTTTTCAGCCCGAAATAAACGCGTTTTTTCAGACAACTGAATCCCCATGTAACAGCAAGGCTCAGAAGAGCCCACACACTCAGCTCTTAACCCCAGTGTGCAGAAAGGGTCAAAACGTGTTTTTCAGCAGAAATAAACATGTTTCTGCAAGTTTGGTCAACCCCATGTAAGTTATGGGGCAGTAACAGAACACTTTTCAAAACGTGTTTTTCAGCCCGAAATAAACGCGTTTTTTCAGACAACTGAATCCCCATGTAACAGCAAGGCTCAGAGGAGCCCACACACTCAGCTCTTAGCCCCAGTGTGCAAAAAGGGTCAAAACGTGTTTTTCAGCAGAAATAAACATGTTTCTGCAAGTTTGGTCAACCCCATGTAAGTTATGGGGCAGTAACAGAACACTTTTCAAAACGTGTTTTTCAGCTCGAAATAAACGCGTTTTTTCAGACAACTGAATCCCCATGTAACAGCAAGGCTCAGAGGAGCCCACACACTCAGCTCTTAACCCCAGTGTGCAGAAAGGGTCAAAACGTGTTTTTCAGCAGAAATAAACATGTTTCTGCAAGTTTGGTCAACCCCATGTAAGTTATGGGGCAGTAACAGAACACTTTTCAAAACGTGTTTTTCAGCCCGAAATAAACGCGTTTTTTCAGACAACTGAATCCCCATGTAACAGCAAGGCTCAGAAGAGCCCACACTCTCAGCTCTTAACCCCAGTGTGCAGAAAGGGTCAAAACGTGTTTTTCAGCAGAAATAAACATGTTTCTGCAACTTTGGTCAACCCCATGTAAGTTATGGGACAGTAACAGCACACTTTTCAAAACGTGTTTTTCAGCCCGAAATAAACGCGTTTTTTCAGACAACTGAATCCCCATGTAACAGCAAGACTCAGAGGAGCCCACACACTCAGATCTTAACCCCAGTGTGCAGAAAGGGTCAAAACGTGTTTTTCAGCAGAAATAAACATGTTTCTGCAAGTTTGGTCAACCCCATGTAAGTTATGGGGCAGTAACAGAACACTTTTCAAAACGTGTTTTTCAGCCCGAAATAAACGCGTTTTTTCAGACAACTGAATCCCCATGCAACAGCAAGGCTCAGAAGAGCCCACACACTCAGATCTTAACCCCAGTGTGCAGAAAGGGTCAAAACGTGTTTTTCAGCAGAAATAAACATGTTTCTGCAAGTTTGGTCAACCCCATGTAAGTTATGGGGCAGTAACAGCACAGTTTTCAAAACGTGTTTTTCAGCCCGAAATAAACGCGTTTTTTCAGACAACTGAATCCCCATGTAACAGCAAGGCTCAGAGGAGCCCACACACTCAGATCTTAACCCCAGTGTGCAGAAAGGGTCAAAACGTGTTTTTCAGCAGAAATAAACATGTTTCTGCAAGTTTGGTCAACCCCATGTAAGTTATGGGGCAGTAACAGAACACTTTTCAAAACGTGTTTTTCAGCCCGAAATAAACGCGTTTTTTCAGACAACTGAATCCCCATGTAACAGCAAGGCTCAGAAGAGCCCACACACTCAGCTCTTAACCCCAGTGTGCAGAAAGGGTCAAAACGTGTTTTTCAGCAGAAATAAACATGTTTCTGCAAGTTTGGTCAACCCCATGTAAGTTATGGGGCAGTAACAGAACACTTTTCAAAACGTGTTTTTCAGCCCGAAATAAACGCGTTTTTTCAGACAACTGAATCCCCATGTAACAGCAAGGCTCAGAGGAGCCCACACACTCAGCTCTTAGCCCCAGTGTGCAGAAAGGGTCAAAACGTGTTTTTCAGCAGAAATAAACATGTTTCTGCAAGTTTGGTCAACCCCATGTAAGTTATGGGGCAGTAACAGAACACTTTTCAAAACGTGTTTTTCAGCTCGAAATAAACGCGTTTTTTCAGACAACTGAATCCCCATGTAACAGCAAGGCTCAGAGGAGCCCACACACTCAGCTCTTAACCCCAGTGTGCAGAAAGGGTCAAAACGTGTTTTTCAGCAGAAATAAACATGTTTCTGCAAGTTTGGTCAACCCCATGTAAGTTATGGGGCAGTAAGAGAACACTTTTCAAAACGTGTTTTTCAGCCCGAAATAAACGCGTTTTTTCAGACAACTGAATCCCCATGTAACAGCAAGGCTCAGAAGAGCCCACACTCTCAGCTCTTAACCCCAGTGTGCAGAAAGGGTCAAAACGTGTTTTTCAGCAGAAATAAACATGTTTCTGCAAGTTTGGTCAAACCCATGTAAGTTATGGGACAGTAACAGCACACTTTTCAAAACGTGTTTTTCAGCCCGAAATAAACGCGTTTTTTCAGACAACTGAATCCCCATGTAACAGCAAGACTCAGAGGAGCCCACACACTCAGATCTTAACCCCAGTGTGCAGAAAGGGTCAAAACGTGTTTTTCAGCAGAAATAAACATGTTTCTGCAAGTTTGGTCAACCCCATGTAAGTTATGGGGCAGTAACAGAACACTTTTCAAAACGTGTTTTTCAGCCCGAAATAAACGCGTTTTTTCAGACAACTGAATCCCCATGCAACAGCAAGGCTCAGAAGAGCCCACACACTCAGCTCTTAACCCCAGTGTGCAGAAAGAGTCAAAACGTGTTTTTCAGCAGAAATAAACATGTTTCTGCAATTTTGGTCAACCCCATGTAAGTTATGGGGCAGTAACAGCACACTTTTCAAAACGTGTTTTTCAGCCCGAAATAAAGGCGTTTTTCAGACAACTGAATCCCCATGTAACAGCAAGGCTCAGAGGAGCCCACACACTCAGCTCTTAGCCCCAGTGTTCAGAAAGTGTCAAAACGTGATTTTCAGCAGAAATAAACATGTTTCTGCAAGTTTGGTCAACCCCATGTAAGTTATGCGGCAGTAACAGCACAATTTTTAAAACGTGTTTTTCAGCCCGAAATAAACGCGTTTTTTCAGACAACTGAATCCCCATGCAACAGCAAGGCTCAGAAGAGCCCACACACTCAGCTCTTAACCCCAGTGTGCAGAAAGAGTCAAAACGTGTTTTTCAGCAGAAATAAACATGTTTCTGCAATTTTGGTCAACCCCATGTAAGTTATCGGGCAGTAACAGCACACTTTTCAAAACGTGTTTTTCAGCCCTAAATAAACGCGTTTTTTCAGACTTCTGAATCCCCATGTAACAGCAAGGCTCAGAGGAGCCCACACACTCAGATCTTAACCCCAGTGTGCAGAAAGGTTCAAAACGTGTTTTTCAGCAGAAATAAACATGTTTCTGCAAGTTTGGTCAACCCCATGTAAGTTATGGGGCAGTAACAGAACACTTTTCAAAACGTGTTTTTCAGCCCGAAATAAACGCGTTTTTTCAGACAACTGAATCCCCATGTAACAGCAAGGTTCAGAAGAGCCCACACTCTCAGCTCTTAACCCCAGTGTGCAGGAAGGGTCAAAACGTGTTTTTCAGCAGAAATAAACATGTTTCTGCAAGTTTGGTCAACCCCATGTAAGTTATGGGGCAGTAACAGAACACTTTTCAAAACGTGTTTTTCAGCCCGAAATAAACGCGTTTTTTCAGACAACTGAATCCCCATGCAACAGCAAGGCTCAGAAGAGCCCACACACTCAGCTCTTAACCCCAGTGTGCAGAAAGAGTCAAAACGTGTTTTTCAGCAGAAATAAACATGTTTCTGCAAGTTTGGTCAACCCCATGTAAGTTATGGGGCAGTAACAGAACACTTTTCAAAACGTGTTTTTCAGCCCGAAATAAACGCGTTTTTTCAGACAACTGAATCCCCATGGAACAGCAAGGCTCAGAAGAGCCCACACACTCAGCTCTTAACCCCAGTGTGCAGAAAGAGTCAAAACGTGTTTTTCAGCAGAAATAAACATGTTTCTGCAAGTTTGGTCAACCCCATGTAAGTTATGGGGCAGTAACAGAACACTTTTCAAAACGTGTTTTTCAGCCCGAAATAAACGCGTTTTTTCAGACAACTGAATCCCCATGTAACAGCAAGGCTCAGAGGAGCCCACACACTCAGATCTTAACCCCAGTGTGCAGAAAGGTTCAAAACGTGTTTTTCAGCAGAAATAAACATGTTTCTGCAAGTTTGGTCAACCCCATGTAAGTTATGGGGCAGTAACAGAACACTTTTCAAAACGTGTTTTTCAGCCCGAAATAAACGCGTTTTTTCAGACAACTGAATCCCCATGTAACAGCAAGGTTCAGAAGAGCCCACACTCTCAGCTCTTAACCCCAGTGTGCAGGAAGGGTCAAAACGTGTTTTTCAGCAGAAATAAACATGTTTCTGCAAGTTTGGTCAACCCCATGTAAGTTATGGGGCAGTAACAGAACACTTTTCAAAACGTGTTTTTCAGCCCGAAATAAACGCGTTTTTTCAGACAACTGAATCCCCATGCAACAGCAAGGCTCAGAAGAGCCCACACACTCAGCTCTTAACCCCAGTGTGCAGAAAGAGTCAAAACGTGTTTTTCAGCAGAAATAAACATGTTTCTGCAAGTTTGGTCAACCCCATGTAAGTTATGGGGCAGTAACAGAACACTTTTCAAAACGTGTTTTTCAGCCCGAAATAAACGCGTTTTTTCAGACAACTGAATCACCATGTAACAGCAAGGCTCAGAGGAGCCCACACACTCAGCTCTTAACCCCAGTGTGCAGAAAGAGTCAAAACGTGTTTTTCAGCAGAAATAAACATGTTTCTGCAAGTTTGGTCAACCCCATGTAAGTTATGGGGCAGTAACAGAACACTTTTCAAAACGTGTTTTTCAGCCCGAAATAAACGCGTTTTTTCAGACAACTGAATCCCCATGTAACAGCAAGGCTCAGAGGAGCCCACACACTCAGCTCTTAGCCCCAGTGTGCAGAAAGTGTCAAAACGTGTTTTTCAGCAGAAATAAACATGTTTCTGCAAGTTTGGTCAACCCCATGTAAGTTATGGGACAGTAACAGCACACTTTTCAAAAAGTGTTTTTCAGCCCGAAATAAACGCGTTTTTTCAGACAACTGAATCCCCATGTAACAGCAAGGCTCAGAGGAGCCCACACACTCAGATCTTAACCCCAGTGTGCAGAAAGGTTCAAAACGTGTTTTTCAGCAGAAATAAACATGTTTCTGCAAGTTTGGTCAACCCCATGTAAGTTATGGGGCAGTAACAGAACACTTTTCAAAACGTGTTTTTCAGCCCGAAATAAACGCGTTTTTTCAGACAACTGAATCCCCATGTAACAGCAAGGTTCAGAAGAGCCCACACTCTCAGCTCTTAACCCCAGTGTGCAGGAAGGGTCAAAACGTGTTTTTCAGCAGAAATAAACATGTTTCTGCAAGTTTGGTCAACCCCATGTAAGTTATGGGGCAGTAACAGAACACTTTTCAAAACGTGTTTTTCAGCCCGAAATAAACGCGTTTTTTCAGACAACTGAATCCCCATGCAACAGCAAGGCTCAGAAGAGCCCACACACTCAGCTCTTAACCCCAGTGTGCAGAAAGAGTCAAAACGTGTTTTTCAGCAGAAATAAACATGTTTCTGCAAGTTTGGTCAACCCCATGTAAGTTATGGGGCAGTAACAGAACACTTTTCAAAACGTGTTTTTCAGCCCGAAATAAACGCGTTTTTTCAGACAACTGAATCACCATGTAACAGCAAGGCTCAGAGGAGCCCACACACTCAGCTCTTAACCCCAGTGTGCAGAAAGAGTCAAAACGTGTTTTTCAGCAGAAATAAACATGTTTCTGCAAGTTTGGTCAACCCCATGTAAGTTATGGGGCAGTAACAGAACACTTTTCAAAACGTGTTTTTCAGCCCGAAATAAACGCGTTTTTTCAGACAACTGAATCCCCATGCAACAGCAAGGCTCAGAAGAGCCCACACACTCAGCTCTTAACCCCAGTGTGCAGAAAGAGTCAAAACGTGTTTTTCAGCAGAAATAAACATGTTTCTGCAAGTTTGGTCAACCCCATGTAAGTTATGGGGCAGTAACAGAACACTTTTCAAAACGTGTTTTTCAGCCCGAAATAAACGCGTTTTTTCAGACAACTGAATCACCATGTAACAGCAAGGCTCAGAGGAGCCCACACACTCAGCTCTTAACCCCAGTGTGCAGAAAGAGTCAAAATGTGTTTTTCAGCAGAAATAAACATGTTTCTGCAAGTTTGGTCAACCCCATGTAAGTTATGGGGCAGTAACAGAACACTTTTCAAAACGTGTTTTTCAGCCCGAAATAAACGCGTTTTTTCAGACAACTGAATCCCCATGTAACAGCAAGGCTCAGAGGAGCCCACACACTCAGCTCTTAGCCCCAGTGTGCAGAAAGTGTCAAAACGTGTTTTTCAGCAGAAATAAACATGTTTCTGCAAGTTTGGTCAACCCCATGTAAGTTATGGGACAGTAACAGCACACTTTTCAAAACGTGTTTTTCAGCCCGAAATAAACGCGTTTTTTCAGACAACTGAATCCCCATGTAACAGCAAGGCTCAGAGGAGCCCACACACTCAGATCTTAACCCCAGTGTGCAGAAAGGTTCAAAACGTGTTTTTCAGCAGAAATAAACATGTTTCTGCAAGTTTGGTCAACCCCATGTAAGTTATGGGGCAGTAACAGAACACTTTTCAAAACGTGTTTTTCAGCCCGAAATAAACGCGTTTTTTCAGACAACTGAATCCCCATGTAACAGCAAGGTTCAGAAGAGCCCACACTCTCAGCTCTTAACCCCAGTGTGCAGGAAGGGTCAAAACGTGTTTTTCAGCAGAAATAAACATGTTTCTGCAAGTTTGGTCAACCCCATGTAAGTTATGGGGCAGTAACAGAACACTTTTCAAAACGTGTTTTTCAGCCCGAAATAAACGCGTTTTTTCAGACAACTGAATCCCCATGCAACAGCAAGGCTCAGAAGAGCCCACACACTCAGCTCTTAACCCCAGTGTGCAGAAAGAGTCAAAACGTGTTTTTCAGCAGAAATAAACATGTTTCTGCAAGTTTGGTCAACCCCATGTAAGTTATGGGGCAGTAACAGAACACTTTTCAAAACGTGTTTTTCAGCCCGAAATAAACGCGTTTTTTCAGACAACTGAATCACCATGTAACAGCAAGGCTCAGAGGAGCCCACACACTCAGCTCTTAACCCCAGTGTGCAGAAAGAGTCAAAACGTGTTTTTCAGCAGAAATAAACATGTTTCTGCAAGTTTGGTCAACCCCATGTAAGTTATGGGACAGTAACAGCACACTTTTCAAAACGTGTTTTTCAGCCCGAAATAAACGCGTTTTTTCAGACAACTGAATCCCCATGTAACAGCAAGACTCAGAGGAGCCCACACACTCAGATCTTAACCCCAGTGTGCAGAAAGGGTCAAAACGTGTTTTTCAGCAGAAATAAACATGTTTCTGCAAGTTTGGTCAACCCCATGTAAGTTATGGGGCAGTAACAGAACACTTTTCAAAACGTGTTTTTCAGCCCGAAATAAACGCGTTTTTTCAGACAACTGAATCCCCATGCAACAGCAAGGCTCAGAAGAGCCCACACACTCAGATCTTAACCCCAGTGTGCAGAAAGGGTCAAAACGTGTTTTTCAGCAGAAATAAACATGTTTCTGCAAGTTTGGTCAACCCCATGTAAGTTATGGGGCAGTAACAGCACAGTTTTCAAAACGTGTTTTTCAGCCCGAAATAAACGCGTTTTTTCAGACAACTGAATCCCCATGTAACAGCAAGGCTCAGAGGAGCCCACACACTCAGATCTTAACCCCAGTGTGCAGAAAGGGTCAAAACGTGTTTTTCAGCAGAAATAAACATGTTTCTGCAAGTTTGGTCAACCCCATGTAAGTTATGGGGCAGTAACAGAACACTTTTCAAAACGTGTTTTTCAGCCCGAAATAAACGCGTTTTTTCAGACAACTGAATCCCCATGTAACAGCAAGGCTCAGAAGAGCCCACACACTCAGCTCTTAACCCCAGTGTGCAGAAAGGGTCAAAACGTGTTTTTCAGCAGAAATAAACATGTTTCTGCAAGTTTGGTCAACCCCATGTAAGTTATGGGGCAGTAACAGAACACTTTTCAAAACGTGTTTTTCAGCCCGAAATAAACGCGTTTTTTCAGACAACTGAATCCCCATGTAACAGCAAGGCTCAGAGGAGCCCACACACTCAGCTCTTAGCCCCAGTGTGCAGAAAGGGTCAAAACGTGTTTTTCAGCAGAAATAAACATGTTTCTGCAAGTTTGGTCAACCCCATGTAAGTTATGGGGCAGTAACAGAACACTTTTCAAAACGTGTTTTTCAGCTCGAAATAAACGCGTTTTTTCAGACAACTGAATCCCCATGTAACAGCAAGGCTCAGAGGAGCCCACACACTCAGCTCTTAACCCCAGTGTGCAGAAAGGGTCAAAACGTGTTTTTCAGCAGAAATAAACATGTTTCTGCAAGTTTGGTCAACCCCATGTAAGTTATGGGGCAGTAACAGAACACTTTTCAAAACGTGTTTTTCAGCCCGAAATAAACGCGTTTTTTCAGACAACTGAATCCCCATGTAACAGCAAGACTCAGAGGAGCCCACACACTCAGATCTTAACCCCAGTGTGCAGAAAGGGTCAAAACGTGTTTTTCAGCAGAAATAAACATGTTTCTGCAAGTTTGGTCAACCCCATGTAAGTTATGCGGCAGTAACAGCACAATTTTTAAAACGTGTTTTTCAGCCCGAAATAAACGCGTTTTTTCAGACAACTGAATCCCCATGCAACAGCAAGGCTCAGAAGAGCCCACACACTCAGCTCTTAACCCCAGTGTGCAGAAAGAGTCAAAACGTGTTTTTCAGCAGAAATAAACATGTTTCTGCAATTTTGGTCAACCCCATGTAAGTTATCGGGCAGTAACAGCACACTTTTCAAAACGTGTTTTTCAGCCCTAAATAAACGCGTTTTTTCAGACTTCTGAATCCCCATGTAACAGCAAGGCTCAGAGGAGCCCACACACTCAGATCTTAACCCCAGTGTGCAGAAAGGTTCAAAACGTGTTTTTCAGCAGAAATAAACATGTTTCTGCAAGTTTGGTCAACCCCATGTAAGTTATGGGGCAGTAACAGAACACTTTTCAAAACGTGTTTTTCAGCCCGAAATAAACGCGTTTTTTCAGACAACTGAATCCCCATGTAACAGCAAGGTTCAGAAGAGCCCACACTCTCAGCTCTTAACCCCAGTGTGCAGGAAGGGTCAAAACGTGTTTTTCAGCAGAAATAAACATGTTTCTGCAAGTTTGGTCAACCCCATGTAAGTTATGGGGCAGTAACAGAACACTTTTCAAAACGTGTTTTTCAGCCCGAAATAAACGCGTTTTTTCAGACAACTGAATCCCCATGCAACAGCAAGGCTCAGAAGAGCCCACACACTCAGCTCTTAACCCCAGTGTGCAGAAAGAGTCAAAACGTGTTTTTCAGCAGAAATAAACATGTTTCTGCAAGTTTGGTCAACCCCATGTAAGTTATGGGGCAGTAACAGAACACTTTTCAAAACGTGTTTTTCAGCCCGAAATAAACGCGTTTTTTCAGACAACTGAATCCCCATGGAACAGCAAGGCTCAGAAGAGCCCACACACTCAGCTCTTAACCCCAGTGTGCAGAAAGAGTCAAAACGTGTTTTTCAGCAGAAATAAACATGTTTCTGCAAGTTTGGTCAACCCCATGTAAGTTATGGGGCAGTAACAGAACACTTTTCAAAACGTGTTTTTCAGCCCGAAATAAACGCGTTTTTTCAGACAACTGAATCCCCATGTAACAGCAAGGCTCAGAGGAGCCCACACACTCAGATCTTAACCCCAGTGTGCAGAAAGGTTCAAAACGTGTTTTTCAGCAGAAATAAACATGTTTCTGCAAGTTTGGTCAACCCCATGTAAGTTATGGGGCAGTAACAGAACACTTTTCAAAACGTGTTTTTCAGCCCGAAATAAACGCGTTTTTTCAGACAACTGAATCCCCATGTAACAGCAAGGTTCAGAAGAGCCCACACTCTCAGCTCTTAACCCCAGTGTGCAGGAAGGGTCAAAACGTGTTTTTCAGCAGAAATAAACATGTTTCTGCAAGTTTGGTCAACCCCATGTAAGTTATGGGGCAGTAACAGAACACTTTTCAAAACGTGTTTTTCAGCCCGAAATAAACGCGTTTTTTCAGACAACTGAATCCCCATGCAACAGCAAGGCTCAGAAGAGCCCACACACTCAGCTCTTAACCCCAGTGTGCAGAAAGAGTCAAAACGTGTTTTTCAGCAGAAATAAACATGTTTCTGCAAGTTTGGTCAACCCCATGTAAGTTATGGGGCAGTAACAGAACACTTTTCAAAACGTGTTTTTCAGCCCGAAATAAACGCGTTTTTTCAGACAACTGAATCACCATGTAACAGCAAGGCTCAGAGGAGCCCACACACTCAGCTCTTAACCCCAGTGTGCAGAAAGAGTCAAAACGTGTTTTTCAGCAGAAATAAACATGTTTCTGCAAGTTTGGTCAACCCCATGTAAGTTATGGGGCAGTAACAGAACACTTTTCAAAACGTGTTTTTCAGCCCGAAATAAACGCGTTTTTTCAGACAACTGAATCCCCATGTAACAGCAAGGCTCAGAGGAGCCCACACACTCAGCTCTTAGCCCCAGTGTGCAGAAAGTGTCAAAACGTGTTTTTCAGCAGAAATAAACATGTTTCTGCAAGTTTGGTCAACCCCATGTAAGTTATGGGACAGTAACAGCACACTTTTCAAAACGTGTTTTTCAGCCCGAAATAAACGCGTTTTTTCAGACAACTGAATCCCCATGTAACAGCAAGGCTCAGAGGAGCCCACACACTCAGATCTTAACCCCAGTGTGCAGAAAGGTTCAAAACGTGTTTTTCAGCAGAAATAAACATGTTTCTGCAAGTTTGGTCAACCCCATGTAAGTTATGGGGCAGTAACAGAACACTTTTCAAAACGTGTTTTTCAGCCCGAAATAAACGCGTTTTTTCAGACAACTGAATCCCCATGTAACAGCAAGGTTCAGAAGAGCCCACACTCTCAGCTCTTAACCCCAGTGTGCAGGAAGGGTCAAAACGTGTTTTTCAGCAGAAATAAACATGTTTCTGCAAGTTTGGTCAACCCCATGTAAGTTATGGGGCAGTAACAGAACACTTTTCAAAACGTGTTTTTCAGCCCGAAATAAACGCGTTTTTTCAGACAACTGAATCCCCATGCAACAGCAAGGCTCAGAAGAGCCCACACACTCAGCTCTTAACCCCAGTGTGCAGAAAGAGTCAAAACGTGTTTTTCAGCAGAAATAAACATGTTTCTGCAAGTTTGGTCAACCCCATGTAAGTTATGGGGCAGTAACAGAACACTTTTCAAAACGTGTTTTTCAGCCCGAAATAAACGCGTTTTTTCAGACAACTGAATCACCATGTAACAGCAAGGCTCAGAGGAGCCCACACACTCAGCTCTTAACCCCAGTGTGCAGAAAGAGTCAAAACGTGTTTTTCAGCAGAAATAAACATGTTTCTGCAAGTTTGGTCAACCCCATGTAAGTTATGGGGCAGTAACAGAACACTTTTCAAAACGTGTTTTTCAGCCCGAAATAAACGCGTTTTTTCAGACAACTGAATCCCCATGTAACAGCAAGGCTCAGAGGAGCCCACACACTCAGCTCTTAGCCCCAGTGTGCAGAAAGTGTCAAAACGTGTTTTTCAGCAGAAATAAACATGTTTCTGCAAGTTTGGTCAACCCCATGTAAGTTATGGGACAGTAACAGCACACTTTTCAAAACGTGTTTTTCAGCCCGAAATAAACGCGTTTTTTCAGACAACTGAATCCCCATGTAACAGCAAGGCTCAGAGGAGCCCACACACTCAGATCTTAACCCCAGTGTGCAGAAAGGGTCAAAACGTGTTTTTCAGCAGAAATAAACATGTTTCTGCAAGTTTGGTCAACCCCATGTAAGTTATGGGGCAGTAACAGAACACTTTTCAAAACGTGTTTTTCAGCCCGAAATAAACGCGTTTTTTCAGACAACTGAATCCCCATGCAACAGCAAGGCTCAGAAGAGCCCACACACTCAGCTCTTAACCCCAGTGTGCAGAAAGAGTCAAAACGTGTTTTTCAGCAGAAATAAACATGTTTCTGCAAGTTTGGTCAACCCCATGTAAGTTATGGGGCAGTAACAGAACACTTTTCAAAACGTGTTTTTCAGCCCGAAATAAACGCGTTTTTTCAGACAACTGAATCACCATGTAACAGCAAGGCTCAGAGGAGCCCACACACTCAGCTCTTAACCCCAGTGTGCAGGAAGGGTCAAAACGTGTTTTTCAGCAGAAATAAACATGTTTCTGCAAGTTTGGTCAACCCCATGTAAGTTATGGGGCAGTAACAGAACACTTTTCAAAACGTGTTTTTCAGCCCGAAATAAACGCGTTTTTTCAGACAACTGAATCCCCATGCAACAGCAAGGCTCAGAAGAGCCCACACACTCAGCTCTTAACCCCAGTGTGCAGAAAGAGTCAAAACGTGTTTTTCAGCAGAAATAAACATGTTTCTGCAAGTTTGGTCATCCCCATGTAAGTTATGGGGCAGTAACAGAACACTTTTCAAAACGTGTTTTTCAGCCCGAAATAAACGCGTTTTTTCAGACAACTGAATCCCAATGTAACAGCAAGGCTCAGAGGAGCCCACACACTCAGCTCTTAGCCCCAGTGTGCAGAAAGTGTCAAAACGTGTTTTTCAGCAGAAATAAACATGTTTCTGCAAGTTTGGTCAACCCCATGTAAGTTATGGGACAGTAACAGCACACTTTTCAAAACGTGTTTTTCAGCCCGAAATAAACGCGTTTTTTCAGACAACTGAATCCCCATGTAACAGCAAGGCTCAGAGGAGCCCACACACTCAGATCTTAACCCCAGTGTGCAGAAAGGGTCAAAACGTGTTTTTCAGCAGAAATAAACATGTTTCTGCAAGTTTGGTCAACCCCATGTAAGTTATGGGGCAGTAACAGAACACTTTTCAAAACGTGTTTTTCATCCCGAAATAAACGCGTTTTTTCAGACAACTGAATCCCAATGTAACAGCAAGGCTCAGAGGAGCCCACACACTCAGCTCTTAGCCCCAGTGTGCAGAAAGTGTCAAAACGTGTTTTTCAGCAGAAATAAACATGTTTCTGCAAGTTTGGTCAACCCCATGTAAGTTATGGGACAGTAACAGCACACTTTTCAAAACGTGTTTTTCAGCCCGAAATAAACGCGTTTTTTCAGACAACTGAATCCCCATGTAACAGCAAGGCTCAGAGGAGCCCACACACTCAGATCTTAACCCCAGTGTGCAGAAAGGGTCAAAACGTGTTTTTCAGCAGAAATAAACATGTTTCTGCAAGTTTGGTCAACCCCATGTAAGTTATGGGACAGTAACAGCACACTTTTCAAAACGTGTTTTTCAGCCCGAAATAAACGCGTTTTTTCAGACAACTGAATCCCCATGTAACAGCAAGGCTCAGAGGAGCCCACACACTCAGATCTTAACCCCAGTGTGCAGAAAGGGTCAAAACGTGTTTTTCAGCAGAAATAAACATGTTTCTGCAAGTTTGGTCAACCCCATGTAAGTTATGGGACAGTAACAGCACACTTTTCAAAACGTGTTTTTCAGCCCGAAATAAACGCGTTTTTTCAGACAACTGAATCCCCATGCAACAGCAAGGCTCAGAAGAGCCCACACACTCAGCTCTTAACCCCAGTGTGCAGAAAGAGTCAAAACGTGTTTTTCAGCAGAAATAAACATGTTTCTGCAAGTTTGGTCAACCCCATGTAAGTTATGGGGCAGTAACAGAACACTTTTCAAAACGTGTTTTTCAGCCCGAAATAAACGCGTTTTTTCAGACAACTGAATCCCAATGTAACAGCAAGGCTCAGAGGAGCCCACACACTCAGCTCTTAGCCCCAGTGTGCAGAAAGTGTCAAAACGTGTTTTTCAGCAGAAATAAACATGTTTCTGCAAGTTTGGTCAACCCCATGTAAGTTATGGGACAGTAACAGCACACTTTTCAAAACGTGTTTTTCAGCCCGAAATAAACGCGTTTTTTCAGACAACTGAATCCCCATGTAACAGCAAGGCTCAGAGGAGCCCACACACTCAGATCTTAACCCCAGTGTGCAGAAAGGGTCAAAACGTGTTTTTCAGCAGAAATAAACATGTTTCTGCAAGTTTGGTCAACCCCATGTAAGTTATGGGGCAGTAACAGAACACTTTTCAAAACGTGTTTTTCAGCCCGAAATAAACGCGTTTTTTCAGACAACTGAATCCCAATGTAACAGCAAGGCTCAGAGGAGCCCACACACTCAGCTCTTAACCCCAGTGTGCAGAAAGGGTCAAAACGTGTTTTTCAGCAGAAATAAACATGTTTCTGCAAGTTTGGTCAACCCCATGTAAGTTATGGGGCAGTAACAGAACACTTTTCAAAACGTGTTTTTCAGCCCGAAATAAACGCGTTTTTTCAGACAACTGAATCCCAATGTAACAGCAAGGCTCAGAGGAGCCCACACACTCAGCTCTTAACCCCAGTGTGCAGAAAGGGTCAAAACGTGTTTTTCAGCAGAAATAAACATGTTTCTGCAAGTTTGGTCAACCCCATGTAAGTTATGGGGCAGTAACAGAACACTTTTCAAAACGTGTTTTTCAGCCCGAAATAAACGCGTTTTTTCAGACAACTGAATCACCATGTAACAGCAAGGCTCAGAGGAGCCCACACACTCAGCTCTTAACCCCAGTGTGCAGGAAGGGTCAAAACGTGTTTTTCAGCAGAAATAAACATGTTTCTGCAAGTTTGGTCAACCCCATGTAAGTTATGGGGCAGTAACAGAACACTTTTCAAAACGTGTTTTTCAGCCCGAAATAAACGCGTTTTTTCAGACAACTGAATCCCCATGCAACAGCAAGGCTCAGAAGAGCCCACACACTCAGCTCTTAACCCCAGTGTGCAGAAAGAGTCAAAACGTGTTTTTCAGCAGAAATAAACATGTTTCTGCAAGTTTGGTCAACCCCATGTAAGTTATGGGGCAGTAACAGAACACTTTTCAAAACGTGTTTTTCAGCCCGAAATAAACGCGTTTTTTCAGACAACTGAATCCCAATGTAACAGCAAGGCTCAGAGGAGCCCACACACTCAGCTCTTAGCCCCAGTGTGCAGAAAGTGTCAAAACGTGTTTTTCAGCAGAAATAAACATGTTTCTGCAAGTTTGGTCAACCCCATGTAAGTTATGGGACAGTAACAGCACACTTTTCAAAACGTGTTTTTCAGCCCGAAATAAACGCGTTTTTTCAGACAACTGAATCCCCATGTAACAGCAAGGCTCAGAGGATCCCACACACTCAGATCTTAACCCCAGTGTGCAGAAAGGGTCAAAACGTGTTTTTCAGCAGAAATAAACATGTTTCTGCAAGTTTGGTCAACCCCATGTAAGTTATGGGGCAGTAACAGAACACTTTTCAAAACGTGTTTTTCAGCCCGAAATAAACGCGTTTTTTCAGACAACTGAATCCCCATGCAACAGCAAGGCTCAGAAGAGCCCACACACTCAGCTCTTAACCCCAGTGTGCAGAAAGAGTCAAAACGTGTTTTTCAGCAGAAATAAACATGTTTCTGCAATTTTGGTCAACCCCATGTAAGTTATGGGGCAGTAACAGCACACTTTTCAAAACGTGTTTTTCAGCCCGAAATAAACGCGTTTTTTCAGACAACTGAATCCCCATGTAACAGCAAGGCTCAGAGGAGCCCACACACTCAGATCTTAACCCCAGTGTGCAGAAAGGGTCAAAACGTGTTTTTCAGCAGAAATAAACATGTTTCTGCAAGTTTGGTCAACCCCATGTAAGTTATGGGACAGTAACAGCACACTTTTCAAAACGTGTTTTTCAGCCCGAAATAAACGCGTTTTTTCAGACAACTGAATCCCCATGTAACAGCAAGACTCAGAGGAGCCCACACACTCAGATCTTAACCCCAGTGTGCAGAAAGGGTCAAAACGTGTTTTTCAGCAGAAATAAACATGTTTCTGCAAGTTTGGTCAACCCCATGTAAGTTATGGGGCAGTAACAGAACACTTTTCAAAACGTGTTTTTCAGCCCGAAATAAACGCGTTTTTTCAGACAACTGAATCCCCATGCAACAGCAAGGCTCAGAAGAGCCCACACACTCAGCTCTTAACCCCAGTGTGCAGAAAGAGTCAAAACGTGTTTTTCAGCAGAAATAAACATGTTTCTGCAAGTTTGGTCAACCCCATGTAAGTTATGGGGCAGTAACAGAACACTTTTCAAAACGTGTTTTTCAGCCCGAAATAAACGCGTTTTTTCAGACAACTGAATCCCCATGTAACAGCAAGGTTCAGAAGAGCCCACACTCTCAGCTCTTAACCCCAGTGTGCAGGAAGGGTCAAAACGTGTTTTTCAGCAGAAATAAACATGTTTCTGCAAGTTTGGTCAACCCCATGTAAGTTATGGGGCAGTAACAGAACACTTTTCAAAACGTGTTTTTCAGCCCGAAATAAACGCGTTTTTTCAGACAACTGAATCCCCATGCAACAGCAAGGCTCAGAAGAGCCCACACACTCAGCTCTTAACCCCAGTGTGCAGAAAGAGTCAAAACGTGTTTTTCAGCAGAAATAAACATGTTTCTGCAAGTTTGGTCAACCCCATGTAAGTTATGGGGCAGTAACAGAACACTTTTCAAAACGTGTTTTTCAGCCCGAAATAAACGCGTTTTTTCAGACAACTGAATCACCATGTAACAGCAAGGCTCAGAGGAGCCCACACACTCAGCTCTTAACCCCAGTGTGCAGAAAGAGTCAAAACGTGTTTTTCAGCAGAAATAAACATGTTTCTGCAAGTTTGGTCAACCCCATGTAAGTTATGGGGCAGTAACAGAACACTTTTCAAAACGTGTTTTTCAGCCCGAAATAAACGCGTTTTTTCAGACAACTGAATCCCAATGTAACAGCAAGGCTCAGAGGAGCCCACACACTCAGCTCTTAGCCCTAGTGTGCAGAAAGTGTCAAAACGTGTTTTTCAGCAGAAATAAACATGTTTCTGCAAGTTTGGTCAACCCCATGTAAGTTATGGGGCAGTAACAGAACACTTTTCAAAACGTGTTTTTCAGCCCGAAAAAAACGCGTTTTTTCAGACAACTGAATCCCCATGTAACAGCAAGGCTCAGAGGAGCCCACACACTCAGCTCTTAACCCCAGTGTGCAGAAAGGGTCAAAACGTGTTTTTCAGCAGAAATAAACATGTTTCTGCAAGTTTGGTCAACCCCATGTAAGTTATGGGGCAGTAACAGAACACTTTTCAAAACGTGTTTTTCAGCCCGAAATAAACGCGTTTTTTCAGACAACTGAATCACCATGTAACAGCAAGGCTCAGAGGAGCCCACACACTCAGCTCTTAACCCCAGTGTGCAGGAAGGGTCAAAACGTGTTTTTCAGCAGAAATAAACATGTTTCTGCAAGTTTGGTCAACCCCATGTAAGTTATGGGGCAGTAACAGAACACTTTTCAAAACGTGTTTTTCAGCCCGAAATAAACGCGTTTTTTCAGACAACTGAATCCCCATGCAACAGCAAGGCTCAGAAGAGCCCACACACTCAGCTCTTAACCCCAGTGTGCAGAAAGAGTCAAAACGTGTTTTTCAGCAGAAATAAACATGTTTCTGCAAGTTTGGTCAACCCCATGTAAGTTATGGGGCAGTAACAGAACACTTTTCAAAACGTGTTTTTCAGCCCGAAATAAACGCGTTTTTTCAGACAACTGAATCCCAATGTAACAGCAAGGCTCAGAGGAGCCCACACACTCAGCTCTTAGCCCCAGTGTGCAGAAAGTGTCAAAACGTGTTTTTCAGCAGAAATAAACATGTTTCTGCAAGTTTGGTCAACCCCATGTAAGTTATGGGACAGTAACAGCACACTTTTCAAAACGTGTTTTTCAGCCCGAAATAAACGCGTTTTTTCAGACAACTGAATCCCCATGTAACAGCAAGGCTCAGAGGATCCCACACACTCAGATCTTAACCCCAGTGTGCAGAAAGGGTCAAAACGTGTTTTTCAGCAGAAATAAACATGTTTCTGCAAGTTTGGTCAACCCCATGTAAGTTATGGGGCAGTAACAGAACACTTTTCAAAACGTGTTTTTCAGCCCGAAATAAACGCGTTTTTTCAGACAACTGAATCCCCATGCAACAGCAAGGCTCAGAAGAGCCCACACACTCAGCTCTTAACCCCAGTGTGCAGAAAGAGTCAAAACGTGTTTTTCAGCAGAAATAAACATGTTTCTGCAATTTTGGTCAACCCCATGTAAGTTATGGGGCAGTAACAGCACACTTTTCAAAACGTGTTTTTCAGCCCGAAATAAACGCGTTTTTTCAGACAACTGAATCCCCATGTAACAGCAAGGCTCAGAGGAGCCCACACACTCAGATCTTAACCCCAGTGTGCAGAAAGGGTCAAAACGTGTTTTTCAGCAGAAATAAACATGTTTCTGCAAGTTTGGTCAACCCCATGTAAGTTATGGGACAGTAACAGCACACTTTTCAAAACGTGTTTTTCAGCCCGAAATAAACGCGTTTTTTCAGACAACTGAATCCCCATGTAACAGCAAGACTCAGAGGAGCCCACACACTCAGATCTTAACCCCAGTGTGCAGAAAGGGTCAAAACGTGTTTTTCAGCAGAAATAAACATGTTTCTGCAAGTTTGGTCAACCCCATGTAAGTTATGGGGCAGTAACAGAACACTTTTCAAAACGTGTTTTTCAGCCCGAAATAAACGCGTTTTTTCAGACAACTGAATCCCCATGCAACAGCAAGGCTCAGAAGAGCCCACACACTCAGCTCTTAACCCCAGTGTGCAGAAAGAGTCAAAACGTGTTTTTCAGCAGAAATAAACATGTTTCTGCAAGTTTGGTCAACCCCATGTAAGTTATGGGGCAGTAACAGAACACTTTTCAAAACGTGTTTTTCAGCCCGAAATAAACGCGTTTTTTCAGACAACTGAATCACCATGTAACAGCAAGGCTCAGAGGAGCCCACACACTCAGCTCTTAACCCCAGTGTGCAGAAAGAGTCAAAACGTGTTTTTCAGCAGAAATAAACATGTTTCTGCAAGTTTGGTCAACCCCATGTAAGTTATGGGGCAGTAACAGAACACTTTTCAAAACGTGTTTTTCAGCCCGAAATAAACGCGTTTTTTCAGACAACTGAATCCCAATGTAACAGCAAGGCTCAGAGGAGCCCACACACTCAGCTCTTAGCCCTAGTGTGCAGAAAGTGTCAAAACGTGTTTTTCAGCAGAAATAAACATGTTTCTGCAAGTTTGGTCAACCCCATGTAAGTTATGGGGCAGTAACAGAACACTTTTCAAAACGTGTTTTTCAGCCCGAAAAAAACGCGTTTTTTCAGACAACTGAATCCCCATGTAACAGCAAGGCTCAGAGGAGCCCACACACTCAGCTCTTAACCCCAGTGTGCAGAAAGGGTCAAAACGTGTTTTTCAGCAGAAATAAACATGTTTCTGCAAGTTTGGTCAACCCCATGTAAGTTATGGGGCAGTAACAGAACACTTTTCAAAACGTGTTTTTCAGCCCGAAATAAACGCGTTTTTTCAGACAACTGAATCACCATGTAACAGCAAGGCTCAGAGGAGCCCACACACTCAGCTCTTAACCCCAGTGTGCAGGAAGGGTCAAAACGTGTTTTTCAGCAGAAATAAACATGTTTCTGCAAGTTTGGTCAACCCCATGTAAGTTATGGGGCAGTAACAGAACACTTTTCAAAACGTGTTTTTCAGCCCGAAATAAACGCGTTTTTTCAGACAACTGAATCCCCATGCAACAGCAAGGCTCAGAAGAGCCCACACACTCAGCTCTTAACCCCAGTGTGCAGAAAGAGTCAAAACGTGTTTTTCAGCAGAAATAAACATGTTTCTGCAAGTTTGGTCAACCCCATGTAAGTTATGGGGCAGTAACAGAACACTTTTCAAAACGTGTTTTTCAGCCCGAAATAAACGCGTTTTTTCAGACAACTGAATCCCAATGTAACAGCAAGGCTCAGAGGAGCCCACACACTCAGCTCTTAGCCCCAGTGTGCAGAAAGTGTCAAAACGTGTTTTTCAGCAGAAATAAACATGTTTCTGCAAGTTTGGTCAACCCCATGTAAGTTATGGGACAGTAACAGCACACTTTTCAAAACGTGTTTTTCAGCCCGAAATAAACGCGTTTTTTCAGACAACTGAATCCCCATGTAACAGCAAGGCTCAGAGGATCCCACACACTCAGATCTTAACCCCAGTGTGCAGAAAGGGTCAAAACGTGTTTTTCAGCAGAAATAAACATGTTTCTGCAAGTTTGGTCAACCCCATGTAAGTTATGGGGCAGTAACAGAACACTTTTCAAAACGTGTTTTTCAGCCCGAAATAAACGCGTTTTTTCAGACAACTGAATCCCCATGCAACAGCAAGGCTCAGAAGAGCCCACACACTCAGCTCTTAACCCCAGTGTGCAGAAAGAGTCAAAACGTGTTTTTCAGCAGAAATAAACATGTTTCTGCAATTTTGGTCAACCCCATGTAAGTTATGGGGCAGTAACAGCACACTTTTCAAAACGTGTTTTTCAGCCCGAAATAAACGCGTTTTTTCAGACAACTGAATCCCCATGTAACAGCAAGGCTCAGAGGAGCCCACACACTCAGATCTTAACCCCAGTGTGCAGAAAGGGTCAAAACGTGTTTTTCAGCAGAAATAAACATGTTTCTGCAAGTTTGGTCAACCCCATGTAAGTTATGGGACAGTAACAGCACACTTTTCAAAACGTGTTTTTCAGCCCGAAATAAACGCGTTTTTTCAGACAACTGAATCCCCATGTAACAGCAAGACTCAGAGGAGCCCACACACTCAGATCTTAACCCCAGTGTGCAGAAAGGGTCAAAACGTGTTTTTCAGCAGAAATAAACATGTTTCTGCAAGTTTGGTCAACCCCATGTAAGTTATGGGGCAGTAACAGAACACTTTTCAAAACGTGTTTTTCAGCCCGAAATAAACGCGTTTTTTCAGACAACTGAATCCCCATGCAACAGCAAGGCTCAGAAGAGCCCACACACTCAGCTCTTAACCCCAGTGTGCAGAAAGAGTCAAAACGTGTTTTTCAGCAGAAATAAACATGTTTCTGCAAGTTTGGTCAACCCCATGTAAGTTATGGGGCAGTAACAGAACACTTTTCAAAACGTGTTTTTCAGCCCGAAATAAACGCGTTTTTTCAGACAACTGAATCCCCATGTAACAGCAAGGTTCAGAAGAGCCCACACTCTCAGCTCTTAACCCCAGTGTGCAGGAAGGGTCAAAACGTGTTTTTCAGCAGAAATAAACATGTTTCTGCAAGTTTGGTCAACCCCATGTAAGTTATGGGGCAGTAACAGAACACTTTTCAAAACGTGTTTTTCAGCCCGAAATAAACGCGTTTTTTCAGACAACTGAATCCCCATGCAACAGCAAGGCTCAGAAGAGCCCACACACTCAGCTCTTAACCCCAGTGTGCAGAAAGAGTCAAAACGTGTTTTTCAGCAGAAATAAACATGTTTCTGCAAGTTTGGTCAACCCCATGTAAGTTATGGGGCAGTAACAGAACACTTTTCAAAACGTGTTTTTCAGCCCGAAATAAACGCGTTTTTTCAGACAACTGAATCACCATGTAACAGCAAGGCTCAGAGGAGCCCACACACTCAGCTCTTAACCCCAGTGTGCAGAAAGAGTCAAAACGTGTTTTTCAGCAGAAATAAACATGTTTCTGCAAGTTTGGTCAACCCCATGTAAGTTATGGGGCAGTAACAGAACACTTTTCAAAACGTGTTTTTCAGCCCGAAATAAACGCGTTTTTTCAGACAACTGAATCCCAATGTAACAGCAAGGCTCAGAGGAGCCCACACACTCAGCTCTTAGCCCCAGTGTGCAGAAAGTGTCAAAACGTGTTTTTCAGCAGAAATAAACATGTTTCTGCAAGTTTGGTCAACCCCATGTAAGTTATGGGACAGTAACAGCACACTTTTCAAAACGTGTTTTTCAGCCCGAAATAAACGCGTTTTTTCAGACAACTGAATCCCCATGTAACAGCAAGGCTCAGAGGATCCCACACACTCAGATCTTAACCCCAGTGTGCAGAAAGGGTCAAAACGTGTTTTTCAGCAGAAATAAACATGTTTCTGCAAGTTTGGTCAACCCCATGTAAGTTATGGGGCAGTAACAGAACACTTTTCAAAACGTGTTTTTCAGCCCGAAATAAACGCGTTTTTTCAGACAACTGAATCCCCATGCAACAGCAAGGCTCAGAAGAGCCCACACACTCAGCTCTTAACCCCAGTGTGCAGAAAGAGTCAAAACGTGTTTTTCAGCAGAAATAAACATGTTTCTGCAATTTTGGTCAACCCCATGTAAGTTATGGGGCAGTAACAGCACACTTTTCAAAACGTGTTTTTCAGCCCGAAATAAACGCGTTTTTTCAGACAACTGAATCCCCATGTAACAGCAAGGCTCAGAGGAGCCCACACACTCAGATCTTAACCCCAGTGTGCAGAAAGGGTCAAAACGTGTTTTTCAGCAGAAATAAACATGTTTCTGCAAGTTTGGTCAACCCCATGTAAGTTATGGGACAGTAACAGCACACTTTTCAAAACGTGTTTTTCAGCCCGAAATAAACGCGTTTTTTCAGACAACTGAATCCCCATGTAACAGCAAGACTCAGAGGAGCCCACACACTCAGATCTTAACCCCAGTGTGCAGAAAGGGTCAAAACGTGTTTTTCAGCAGAAATAAACATGTTTCTGCAAGTTTGGTCAACCCCATGTAAGTTATGGGGCAGTAACAGAACACTTTTCAAAACGTGTTTTTCAGCCCGAAATAAACGCGTTTTTTCAGACAACTGAATCCCCATGCAACAGCAAGGCTCAGAAGAGCCCACACACTCAGCTCTTAACCCCAGTGTGCAGAAAGAGTCAAAACGTGTTTTTCAGCAGAAATAAACATGTTTCTGCAAGTTTGGTCAACCCCATGTAAGTTATGGGGCAGTAACAGAACACTTTTCAAAACGTGTTTTTCAGCCCGAAATAAACGCGTTTTTTCAGACAACTGAATCCCCATGTAACAGCAAGGTTCAGAAGAGCCCACACTCTCAGCTCTTAACCCCAGTGTGCAGGAAGGGTCAAAACGTGTTTTTCAGCAGAAATAAACATGTTTCTGCAAGTTTGGTCAACCCCATGTAAGTTATGGGGCAGTAACAGAACACTTTTCAAAACGTGTTTTTCAGCCCGAAATAAACGCGTTTTTTCAGACAACTGAATCCCCATGCAACAGCAAGGCTCAGAAGAGCCCACACACTCAGCTCTTAACCCCAGTGTGCAGAAAGAGTCAAAACGTGTTTTTCAGCAGAAATAAACATGTTTCTGCAAGTTTGGTCAACCCCATGTAAGTTATGGGGCAGTAACAGAACACTTTTCAAAACGTGTTTTTCAGCCCGAAATAAACGCGTTTTTTCAGACAACTGAATCCCCATGTAACAGCAAGGCTCAGAGGAGCCCACACACTCAGCTCTTAGCCCCAGTGTGCAGAAAGTGTCAAAACGTGTTTTTCAGCAGAAATAAACATGTTTCTGCAAGTTTGGTCAACCCCATGTAAGTTATGGGACAGTAACAGCACACTTTTCAAAACGTGTTTTTCAGCCCGAAATAAACGCGTTTTTTCAGACAACTGAATCCCCATGTAACAGCAAGGCTCAGAGGAGCCCACACACTCAGATCTTAACCCCAGTGTGCAGAAAGGGTCAAAACGTGTTTTTCAGCAGAAATAAACATGTTTCTGCAAGTTTGGTCAACCCCATGTAAGTTATGGGGCAGTAACAGAACACTTTTCAAAACGTGTTTTTCAGCCCGAAATAAACGCGTTTTTTCAGACAACTGAATCCCCATGCAACAGCAAGGCTCAGAAGAGCCCACACACTCAGCTCTTAACCCCAGTGTGCAGAAAGAGTCAAAACGTGTTTTTCAGCAGAAATAAACATGTTTCTGCAAGTTTGGTCAACCCCATGTAAGTTATGGGGCAGTAACAGAACACTTTTCAAAACGTGTTTTTCAGCCCGAAATAAACGCGTTTTTTCAGACAACTGAATCCCCATGCAACAGCAAGGCTCAGAAGAGCCCACACACTCAGCTCTTAACCCCAGTGTGCAGAAAGAGTCAAAACGTGTTTTTCAGCAGAAATAAACATGTTTCTGCAAGTTTGGTCAACCCCATGTAAGTTATGGGGCAGTAACAGAACACTTTTCAAAACGTGTTTTTCAGCCCGAAATAAACGCGTTTTTTCAGACAACTGAATCCCCATGTAACAGCAAGGTTCAGAAGAGCCCACACTCTCAGCTCTTAACCCCAGTGTGCAGGAAGGGTCAAAACGTGTTTTTCAGCAGAAATAAACATGTTTCTGCAAGTTTGGTCAACCCCATGTAAGTTATGGGGCAGTAACAGAACACTTTTCAAAACGTGTTTTTCAGCAGAAATAAACATGTTTCTGCAAGTTTGGTCAACCCCATGTAAGTTATGGGGCAGTAACAGAACACTTTTCAAAACGTGTTTTTCAGCCCGAAATAAACGCGTTTTTTCAGACAACTGAATCCCCATGTAACAGCAAGGCTCAGAGGAGCCCACACACTCAGCTCTTAGCCCCAGTGTGCAGAAAGTGTCAAAACGTGTTTTTCAGCAGAAATAAACATGTTTCTGCAAGTTTGGTCAACCCCATGTAAGTTATGGGACAGTAACAGCACACTTTTCAAAATGTGTTTTTCAGCCCGAAATAAACGCGTTTTTTCAGACAACTGAATCCCCATGTAACAGCAAGGCTCAGAGGAGCCCACACACTCAGATCTTAGCCCCAGTGTGCAGAAAGTGTCAAAACGTGTTTTTCAGCAGAAATAAACATGTTTCTGCAAGTTTGGTCAACCCCATGTAAGTTATGGGGCAGTAACAGAACACTTTTCAAAACGTGTTTTTCAGCCCGAAATAAACGCGTTTTTTCAGACAACTGAATCCCCATGCAACAGCAAGGCTCAGAAGAGCCCACACACTCAGCTCTTAACCCCAGTGTGCAGAAAGAGTCAAAACGTGTTTTTCAGCAGAAATAAACATGTTTCTGCAATTTTGGTCAACCCCATGTAAGTTATGGGGCAGTAACAGCACACTTTTCAAAACGTGTTTTTCAGCCCGAAATAAATGCGTTTTTTCAGACAACTGAATCCCCATGTAACAGCAAGGCTCAGAGGAGCCCACACACTCAGATCTTAACCCCAGTGTGCAGAAAGGGTCAAAACGTGTTTTTCAGCAGAAATAAACATGTTTCTGCAAGTTTGGTCAACCCCATGTAAGTTATGGGACAGTAACAGCACACTTTTCAAAACGTGTTTTTCAGCCCGAAATAAACGCGTTTTTTCAGACAACTGAATCCCCATGTAACAGCAAGACTCAGAGGAGCCCACACACTCAGATCTTAACCCCAGTGTGCAGAAAGGGTCAAAACGTGTTTTTCAGCAGAAATAAACATGTTTCTGCAAGTTTGGTCAACCCCATGTAAGTTATGGGGCAGTAACAGAACACTTTTCAAAACGTGTTTTTCAGCCCGAAATAAACGCGTTTTTTCAGACAACTGAATCCCCATGTAACAGCAAGGTTCAGAAGAGCCCACACTCTCAGCTCTTAACCCCAGTGTGCAGGAAGGGTCAAAACGTGTTTTTCAGCAGAAATAAACATGTTTCTGCAAGTTTGGTCAACCCCATGTAAGTTATGGGGCAGTAACAGAACACTTTTCAAAACGTGTTTTTCAGCCCGAAATAAACGCGTTTTTTCAGACAACTGAATCCCCATGCAACAGCAAGGCTCAGAAGAGCCCACACACTCAGCTCTTAACCCCAGTGTGCAGAAAGAGTCAAAACGTGTTTTTCAGCAGAAATAAACATGTTTCTGCAAGTTTGGTCAACCCCATGTAAGTTATGGGGCAGTAACAGAACACTTTTCAAAACGTGTTTTTCAGCCCGAAATAAACGCGTTTTTTCAGACAACTGAATCACCATGTAACAGCAAGGCTCAGAGGAGCCCACACACTCAGCTCTTAACCCCAGTGTGCAGAAAGAGTCAAAACGTGTTTTTCAGCAGAAATAAACATGTTTCTGCAAGTTTGGTCAACCCCATGTAAGTTATGGGGCAGTAACAGAACACTTTTCAAAACGTGTTTTTCAGCCCGAAATAAACGCGTTTTTTCAGACAACTGAATCCCCATGTAACAGCAAGGCTCAGAGGAGCCCACACACTCAGCTCTTAGCCCCAGTGTGCAGAAAGTGTCAAAACGTGTTTTTCAGCAGAAATAAACATGTTTCTGCAAGTTTGGTCAACCCCATGTAAGTTATGGGACAGTAACAGCACACTTTTCAAAACGTGTTTTTCAGCCCGAAATAAACGCGTTTTTTCAGACAACTGAATCCCCATGTAACAGCAAGGCTCAGAGGAGCCCACACACTCAGATCTTAGCCCCAGTGTGCAGAAAGTGTCAAAACGTGTTTTTCAGCAGAAATAAACATGTTTCTGCAAGTTTGGTCAACCCCATGTAAGTTATGGGGCAGTAACAGAACACTTTTCAAAACGTGTTTTTCAGCCCGAAATAAACGCGTTTTTTCAGACAACTGAATCCCCATGCAAAAGCAAGGGTCAGAAGAGCCCACACACTCAGCTCTTAACCCCAGTGTGCAGAAAGAGTCAAAACGTGTTTTTCAGCAGAAATAAACATGTTTCTGCAAGTTTGGTCAACCCCATGTAAGTTATGGGGCAGTAACAGAACACTTTTCAAAACGTGTTTTTCAGCCCGAAATAAACGCGTTTTTTCAGACAACTGAATCACCATGTAACAGCAAGGCTCAGAGGAGCCCACACACTCAGCTCTTAACCCCAGTGTGCAGGAAGGGTCAAAACGTGTTTTTCAGCAGAAATAAACATGTTTCTGCAAGTTTGGTCAACCCCATGTAAGTTATGGGGCAGTAACAGAACACTTTTCAAAACGTGTTTTTCAGAACGAAATAAACGCGTTTTTTCAGACAACTGAATCCCCATGAAACAGCAAGGCTCAGAAGAGCCCACACACTCAGCTCTTAACCCCAGTGTGCAGAAAGAGTCAAAACGTGTTTTTCAGCAGAAATAAACATGTTTCTGCAAGTTTGGTCAACCCCATGTAAGTTATGGGGCAGTAACAGAACACTTTTCAAAACGTGTTTTTCAGCCCGAAATAAACGCGTTTTTTCAGACAACTGAATCACCATGTAACAGCAAGGCTCAGAGGAGCCCACACACTCAGCTCTTAACCCCAGTGTGCAGGAAGGGTCAAAACGTGTTTTTCAGCAGAAATAAACATGTTTCTGCAAGTTTGGTCAACCCCATGTAAGTTATGGGGCAGTAACAGAACACTTTTCAAAACGTGTTTTTCAGCCCGAAATAAACGCGTTTTTTCAGACAACTGAATCCCCATGTAACAGCAAGGCTCAGAAGAGCCCACACACTCAGCTCTTAACCCCAGTGTGCAGAAAGGGTCAAAACGTGTTTTTCAGCAGAAATAAACATGTTTCTGCAAGTTTGGTCAACCCCATGTAAGTTATGGGGCAGTAACAGAACACTTTTCAAAACGTGTTTTTCAGCCCGAAATAAACGCGTTTTTTCAGACAACTGAATCCCCATGTAACAGCAAGGCTCAGAGGAGCCCACACACTCAGCTCTTAGCCCCAGTGTGCAGAAAGGGTCAAAACGTGTTTTTCAGCAGAAATAAACATGTTTCTGCAAGTTTGGTCAACCCCATGTAAGTTATGGGACAGTAACAGCACACTTTTCAAAACGTGTTTTTCAGCCCGAAATAAACGCGTTTTTTCAGACAACTGAATCCCCATGTAACAGCAAGACTCAGAGGAGCCCATACACTCAGATCTTAACCCCAGTGTGCAGGAAGGGTCAAAACGTGTTTTTCAGCAGAAATAAACATGTTTCTGCAAGTTTGGTCAACCTCATGTAAGTTATGGGGCAGTAACAGAACACTTTTCAAAACGTGTTTTTCAGCCCGAAATAAACGCGTTTTTTCAGACAACTGAATCCCCATGCAACAGCAAGGCTCAGAAGAGCCCACACACTCAGCTCTTAACCCCAGTGTGCAGAAAGAGTCAAAACGTGTTTTTCAGCAGAAATAAACATGTTTCTGCAATTTTGGTCAACCCCATGTAAGTTATGGGGCAGTAACAGCACACTTTTCAAAACGTGTTTTTCAGCCCGAAATAAACGCGTTTTTTCAGACAACTGAATCCCCATGTAACAGCAAGGCTCAGAGGAGCCCACACACTCAGATCTTAACCCCAGTGTATAGAAAGGGTCAAAACGTGTTTTTCAGCAGAAATAAACATGTTTCTGCAAGTTTGGTCAACCCCATGTAAGTTATGGGGCAGTAACAGAACACTTTTCAAAACGTGTTTTTCAGCCCGAAATAAACGCGTTTTTTCAGACAACTGAATCCCCATGTAACAGCAAGGCTCAGAAGAGCCCACACACTCAGCTCTTAACCCCAGTGTGCAGAAAGGGTCAAAACGTGTTTTTCAGCAGAAATAAACATGTTTCTGCAAGTTTGGTCAACCCCATGTAAGTTATGGGGCAGTAACAGAACACTTTTCAAAACGTATTTTTCAGCCCGAAATAAACGCGTTTTTTCAGACAACTGAATCCCCATGTAACAGCAAGGCTCAGAGGAGCCCACACACTCAGCTCTTAACCCCAGTGTGCAGAAAGGGTCAAAACGTGTTTTTCAGCAGAAATAAACATGTTTCTGCAAGTTTGGTCAACCCCATGTAAGTTATGGGGCAGTAACAGCACACTTTTCAAAACGTGTTTTTCAGCCCGAAATAAACGCGTTTTTTCAGACAACTGAATCCCCATGTAACAGCAAGGCTCAGAGGAGCCCACACACTCAGCTCTTAGCCCCAGTGTGCAGAAAGGGTCAAAACGTGTTTTTCAGCAGAAATAAACATGTTTCTGCAAGTTTGGTCAACCCCATGTAAGTTATGGGGCAGTAACAGAACACTTTTCAAAACGTGTTTTTCAGCCCGAAATAAACGCGTTTTTTCAGACAACTGAATCCCCATGTAACAGCAAGGCTCAGAGGAGCCCACACACTCAGCTCTTAGCCCCAGTGTGCAGAAAGGGTCAAAACGTGTTTTTCAGCAGAAATAAACATGTTTCTGCAAGTTTGGTCAACCCCATGTAAGTTATGGGACAGTAACAGCACACTTTTCAAAACGTGTTTTTCAGCCCGAAATAAACGCGTTTTTTCAGACAACTGAATCCCCATGTAACAGCAAGACTCAGAGGAGCCCATACACTCAGATCTTAACCCCAGTGTGCAGAAAGGGTCAAAACGTGTTTTTCAGCAGAAATAAACATGTTTCTGCAAGTTTGGTCAACCCCATGTAAGTTATGGGGCAGTAACAGAACACTTTTCAAAACGTGTTTTTCAGCCCGAAATAAACGCGTTTTTTCAGACAACTGAATCCCCATGCAACAGCAAGGGTCAGAAGAGCCCACACACTCAGCTCTTAACCCCAGTGTGCAGAAAGAGTCAAAACGTGTTTTTCAGCAGAAATAAACATGTTTCTGCAAGTTTGGTCAACCCCATGTAAGTTATGGGGCAGTAACAGAACACTTTTCAAAACGTGTTTTTCAGCCCGAAATAAACGCGTTTTTTCAGACAACTGAATCACCATGTAACAGCAAGGCTCAGAGGAGCCCACACACTCAGCTCTTAACCCCAGTGTGCAGGAAGGGTCAAAACGTGTTTTTCAGCAGAAATAAACATGTTTCTGCAAGTTTGGTCAACCCCATGTAAGTTATGGGGCAGTAACAGAACACTTTTCAAAACGTGTTTTTCAGAACGAAATAAACGCGTTTTTTCAGACAACTGAATCCCCATGAAACAGCAAGGCTCAGAAGAGCCCACACACTCAGCTCTTAACCCCAGTGTGCAGAAAGAGTCAAAACGTGTTTTTCAGCAGAAATAAACATGTTTCTGCAAGTTTGGTCAACCCCATGTAAGTTATGGGGCAGTAACAGAACACTTTTCAAAACGTGTTTTTCAGCCCGAAATAAACGCGTTTTTTCAGACAACTGAATCACCATGTAACAGCAAGGCTCAGAGGAGCCCACACACTCAGCTCTTAACCCCAGTGTGCAGGAAGGGTCAAAACGTGTTTTTCAGCAGAAATAAACATGTTTCTGCAAGTTTGGTCAACCCCATGTAAGTTATGGGACAGTAACAGCACACTTTTCAAAACGTGTTTTTCAGCCCGAAATAAACGCGTTTTTTCAGACAACTGAATCCCCATGTAACAGCAAGGCTCAGAGGAGCCCACACACTCAGATCTTAACCCCAGTGTGCAGAAAGGGTCAAAACGTGTTTTTCAGCAGAAATAAACATGTTTCTGCAAGTTTGGTCAACCCCATGTAAGTTATGGGGCAGTAACAGAACACTTTTCAAAACGTATTTTTCAGCCCGAAATAAACGCGTTTTTTCAGACAACTGAATCCCCATGTAACAGCAAGGCTCAGAGGAGCCCACACACTCAGCTCTTAACCCCAGTGTGCAGAAAGGGTCAAAACGTGTTTTTCAGCAGAAATAAACATGTTTCTGCAAGTTTGGTCAACCCCATGTAAGTTATGGGGCAGTAACAGAACACTTTTCAAAACGTGTTTTTCAGCCCGAAATAAACGCGTTTTTTCAGACAACTGAATCCCCATGTAACAGCAAGGCTCAGAGGAGCCCACACACTCAGCTCTTAGCCCCAGTGTGCAGAAAGTGTCAAAACGTGATTTTCAGCAGAAATAAACATGTTTCTGCAAGTTTGGTCAACCCCATGTAAGTTATGCGGCAGTAACAGCACAATTTTGAAAACGTGTTTTTCAGCCCGAAATAAACGCGTTTTTTCAGACAACTGAATCCCCATGCAACAGCAAGGCTCAGAAGAGCCCACACACTCAGCTCTTAACCCCAGTGTGCAGAAAGAGTCAAAACGTGTTTTTCAGCAGAAATAAACATGTTTCTGCAATTTTGGTCAACCCCATGTAAGTTATGGGGCAGTAACAGCACACTTTTCAAAACGTGTTTTTCAGCCCGAAATAAACGCGTTTTTTCAGACAACTGAATCCCCATGTAACAGCAAGGCTCAGAGGAGCCCACACACTCAGATCTTAACCCCAGTGTGCAGAAAGGGTCAAAACGTGTTTTTCAGCAGAAATAAACATGTTTCTGCAAGTTTGGTCAACCCCATGTAAGTTATGGGACAGTAACAGCACACTTTTCAAAACGTGTTTTTCAGCCCGAAATAAACGCGTTTTTTCAGACAACTGAATCCCCATGTAACAGCAAGACTCAGAGGAGCCCACACACTCAGATCTTAACCCCAGTGTGCAGAAAGGGTCAAAACGTGTTTTTCAGCAGAAATAAACATGTTTCTGCAAGTTTGGTCAACCCCATGTAAGTTATGGGGCAGTAACAGAACACTTTTCAAAACGTGTTTTTCAGCCCGAAATAAACGCGTTTTTTCAGACAACTGAATCCCCATGTAACAGCAAGGTTCAGAAGAGCCCACACTCTCAGCTCTTAACCCCAGTGTGCAGGAAGGGTCAAAACGTGTTTTTCAGCAGAAATAAACATGTTTCTGCAAGTTTGGTCAACCCCATGTAAGTTATGGGGCAGTAACAGAACACTTTTCAAAACGTGTTTTTCAGCCCGAAATAAACGCGTTTTTTCAGACAACTGAATCCCCATGCAACAGCAAGGCTCAGAAGAGCCCACACACTCAGCTCTTAACCCCAGTGTGCAGAAAGAGTCAAAACGTGTTTTTCAGCAGAAATAAACATGTTTCTGCAAGTTTGGTCAACCCCATGTAAGTTATGGGGCAGTAACAGAACACTTTTCAAAACGTGTTTTTCAGCCCGAAATAAACGCGTTTTTTCAGACAACTGAATCACCATGTAACAGCAAGGCTCAGAGGAGCCCACACACTCAGCTCTTAACCCCAGTGTGCAGAAAGAGTCAAAACGTGTTTTTCAGCAGAAATAAACATGTTTCTGCAAGTTTGGTCAACCCCATGTAAGTTATGGGGCAGTAACAGAACACTTTTCAAAACGTGTTTTTCAGCCCGAAATAAACGCGTTTTTTCAGACAACTGAATCCCCATGTAACAGCAAGGCTCAGAGGAGCCCACACACTCAGCTCTTAGCCCCAGTGTGCAGAAAGTGTCAAAACGTGTTTTTCAGCAGAAATAAACATGTTTCTGCAAGTTTGGTCAACCCCATGTAAGTTATGGGACAGTAACAGAACACTTTTCAAAACGTGTTTTTCAGCCCGAAATAAACGCGTTTTTTCAGACAACTGAATCCCCATGCAACAGCAAGGCTCAGAAGAGCCCACACACTCAGCTCTTAACCCCAGTGTGCAGAAAGAGTCAAAACGTGTTTTTCAGCAGAAATAAACATGTTTCTGCAATTTTGGTCAACCCCATGTAAGTTATGGGGCAGTAACAGCACACTTTTCAAAACGTGTTTTTCAGCCCGAAAAAAACGCGTTTTTTCAGACAACTGAATCCCCATGTAACAGCAAGGCTCAGAGGAGCCCACACACTCAGCTCTTAACCCCAGTGTGCAGAAAGGGTCAAAACGTGTTTTTCAGCAGAAATAAACATGTTTCTGCAAGTTTGGTCAACCCCATGTAAGTTATGGGGCAGTAACAGAACACTTTTCAAAACGTGTTTTTCAGCCCGAAATAAACGCGTTTTTTCAGACAACTGAATCCCCATGTAACAGCAAGGTTCAGAAGAGCCCACACTCTCAGCTCTTAACCCCAGTGTGCAGGAAGGGTCAAAACGTGTTTTTCAGCAGAAATAAACATGTTTCTGCAAGTTTGGTCAACCCCATGTAAGTTATGGGGCAGTAACAGAACACTTTTCAAAACGTGTTTTTCAGCCCGAAATAAACGCGTTTTTTCAGACAACTGAATCCCCATGCAACAGCAAGGCTCAGAAGAGCCCACACACTCAGCTCTTAACCCCAGTGTGCAGAAAGAGTCAAAACGTGTTTTTCAGCAGAAATAAACATGTTTCTGCAAGTTTGGTCAACCCCATGTAAGTTATGGGGCAGTAACAGAACACTTTTCAAAACGTGTTTTTCAGCCCGAAATAAACGCGTTTTTTCAGACAACTGAATCACCATGTAACAGCAAGGCTCAGAGGAGCCCACACACTCAGCTCTTAACCCCAGTGTGCAGAAAGAGTCAAAACGTGTTTTTCAGCAGAAATAAACATGTTTCTGCAAGTTTGGTCAACCCCATGTAAGTTATGGGGCAGTAACAGAACACTTTTCAAAACGTGTTTTTCAGCCCGAAATAAACGCGTTTTTTCAGACAACTGAATCCCCATGTAACAGCAAGGCTCAGAGGAGCCCACACACTCAGCTCTTAGCCCCAGTGTGCAGAAAGTGTCAAAACGTGTTTTTCAGCAGAAATAAACATGTTTCTGCAAGTTTGGTCAACCCCATGTAAGTTATGGGACAGTAACAGCACACTTTTCAAAACGTGTTTTTCAGCCCGAAATAAACGCGTTTTTTCAGACAACTGAATCCCCATGTAACAGCAAGGCTCAGAGGAGCCCACACACTCAGATCTTAGCCCCAGTGTGCAGAAAGTGTCAAAACGTGTTTTTCAGCAGAAATAAACATGTTTCTGCAAGTTTGGTCAACCCCATGTAAGTTATGGGGCAGTAACAGAACACTTTTCAAAACGTGTTTTTCAGCCCGAAATAAACGCGTTTTTTCAGACAACTGAATCCCCATGCAACAGCAAGGGTCAGAAGAGCCCACACACTCAGCTCTTAACCCCAGTGTGCAGAAAGAGTCAAAACGTGTTTTTCAGCAGAAATAAACATGTTTCTGCAAGTTTGGTCAACCCCATGTAAGTTATGGGGCAGTAACAGAACACTTTTCAAAACGTGTTTTTCAGCCCGAAATAAACGCGTTTTTTCAGACAACTGAATCACCATGTAACAGCAAGGCTCAGAGGAGCCCACACACTCAGCTCTTAACCCCAGTGTGCAGGAAGGGTCAAAACGTGTTTTTCAGCAGAAATAAACATGTTTCTGCAAGTTTGGTCAACCCCATGTAAGTTATGGGGCAGTAACAGAACACTTTTCAAAACGTGTTTTTCAGAACGAAATAAACGCGTTTTTTCAGACAACTGAATCCCCATGAAACAGCAAGGCTCAGAAGAGCCCACACACTCAGCTCTTAACCCCAGTGTGCAGAAAGAGTCAAAACGTGTTTTTCAGCAGAAATAAACATGTTTCTGCAAGTTTGGTCAACCCCATGTAAGTTATGGGGCAGTAACAGAACACTTTTCAAAACGTGTTTTTCAGCCCGAAATAAACGCGTTTTTTCAGACAACTGAATCACCATGTAACAGCAAGGCTCAGAGGAGCCCACACACTCAGCTCTTAACCCCAGTGTGCAGGAAGGGTCAAAACGTGTTTTTCAGCAGAAATAAACATGTTTCTGCAAGTTTGGTCAACCCCATGTAAGTTATGGGGCAGTAACAGAACACTTTTCAAAACGTGTTTTTCAGCCCGAAATAAACGCGTTTTTTCAGACAACTGAATCCCCATGTAACAGCAAGGCTCAGAAGAGCCCACACACTCAGCTCTTAACCCCAGTGTGCAGAAAGGGTCAAAACGTGTTTTTCAGCAGAAATAAACATGTTTCTGCAAGTTTGGTCAACCCCATGTAAGTTATGGGGCAGTAACAGAACACTTTTCAAAACGTGTTTTTCAGCCCGAAATAAACGCGTTTTTTCAGACAACTGAATCCCCATGTAACAGCAAGGCTCAGAGGAGCCCACACACTCAGCTCTTAGCCCCAGTGTGCAGAAAGGGTCAAAACGTGTTTTTCAGCAGAAATAAACATGTTTCTGCAAGTTTGGTCAACCCCATGTAAGTTATGGGACAGTAACAGCACACTTTTCAAAACGTGTTTTTCAGCCCGAAATAAACGCGTTTTTTCAGACAACTGAATCCCCATGTAACAGCAAGACTCAGAGGAGCCCATACACTCAGATCTTAACCCCAGTGTGCAGGAAGGGTCAAAACGTGTTTTTCAGCAGAAATAAACATGTTTCTGCAAGTTTGGTCAACCCCATGTAAGTTATGGGGCAGTAACAGAACACTTTTCAAAACGTGTTTTTCAGCCCGAAATAAACGCGTTTTTTCAGACAACTGAATCCCCATGCAACAGCAAGGCTCAGAGGAGCCCACACACTCAGATCTTAACCCCAGTGTATAGAAAGGGTCAAAACGTGTTTTTCAGCAGAAATAAACATGTTTCTGCAAGTTTGGTCAACCCCATGTAAGTTATGGGGCAGTAACAGAACACTTTTCAAAACGTGTTTTTCAGCCCGAAATAAACGCGTTTTTTCAGACAACTGAATCCCCATGTAACAGCAAGGCTCAGAAGAGCCCACACACTCAGCTCTTAACCCCAGTGTGCAGAAAGGGTCAAAACGTGTTTTTCAGCAGAAATAAACATGTTTCTGCAAGTTTGGTCAACCCCATGTAAGTTATGGGGCAGTAACAGAACACTTTTCAAAACGTGTTTTTCAGCCCGAAATAAACGCGTTTTTTCAGACAACTGAATCCCCATGTAACAGCAAGGCTCAGAGGAGCCCACACACTCAGCTCTTAGCCCCAGTGTGCAGAAAGGGTCAAAACGTGTTTTTCAGCAGAAATAAACATGTTTCTGCAAGTTTGGTCAACCCCATGTAAGTTATGGGACAGTAACAGCACACTTTTCAAAACGTGTTTTTCAGCCCGAAATAAACGCGTTTTTTCAGACAACTGAATCCCCATGTAACAGCAAGACTCAGAGGAGCCCATACACTCAGATCTTAACCCCAGTGTGCAGAAAGGGTCAAAACGTGTTTTTCAGCAGAAATAAACATGTTTCTGCAAGTTTGGTCAACCCCATGTAAGTTATGGGGCAGTAACAGAACACTTTTCAAAACGTGTTTTTCAGCCCGAAATAAACGCGTTTTTTCAGACAACTGAATCCCCATGCAACAGCAAGGCTCAGAAGAGCCCACACACTCAGCTCTTAACCCCAGTGTGCAGAAAGAGTCAAAACGTGTTTTTCAGCAGAAATAAACATGTTTCTGCAAGTTTGGTCAACCCCATGTAAGTTATGGGGCAGTAACAGCACACTTTTCAAAACGTGTTTTTCAGCCCGAAATAAACGCGTTTTTTCAGACAACTGAATCCCCATGTAACAGCAAGGCTCAGAGGAGCCCACACACTCAGCTCTTAGCCCCAGTGTGCAGAAAGGGTCAAAACGTGTTTTTCAGCAGAAATAAACATGTTTCTGCAAGTTTGGTCAACCCCATGTAAGTTATGGGGCAGTAACAGAACACTTTTCAAAACGTATTTTTCAGCCCGAAATAAACGCGTTTTTTCAGACAACTGAATCCCCATGTAACAGCAAGGCTCAGAGGAGCCCACACACTCAGCTCTTAACCCCAGTGTGCAGAAAGGGTCAAAACGTGTTTTTCAGCAGAAATAAACATGTTTCTGCAAGTTTGGTCAACCCCATGTAAGTTATGGGACAGTAACAGCACACTTTTCAAAACGTGTTTTTCAGCCCGAAATAAACGCGTTTTTTCAGACAACTGAATCCCCATGTAACAGCAAGGCTCAGAAGAGCCCACACACTCAGCTCTTAACCCCAGTGTGCAGAAAGAGTCAAAACGTGTTTTTCAGCAGAAATAAACATGTTTCTGCAATTTTGGTCAACCCCATGTAAGTTATGGGACAGTAACAGCACACTTTTCAAAACGTGTTTTTCAGCCCGAAATAAACGCGTTTTTTCAGACAACTGAATCCCCATGTAACAGCAAGGCTCAGAGGAGCCCACACACTCAGATCTTAACCCCAGTGTGCAGAAAGGGTCAAAACGTGTTTTTCAGCAAAAATAAACATGTTTCTGCAAGTTTGGTCAACCCCATGTAAGTTATGGGACAGTAACAGCACACTTTTCAAAACGTGTTTTTCAGCCCGAAATAAACGCGTTTTTTCAGACAACTGAATCCCCATGTAACAGCAAGACTCAGAGGAGCCCACACACTCAGATCTTAACCCCAGTGTGCAGAAAGGGTCAAAACGTGTTTTTCAGCAGAAATAAACATGTTTCTGCAAGTTTGGTCAACCCCATGTAAGTTATGGGGCAGTAACAGAACACTTTTCAAAACGTGTTTTTCAGCCCGAAATAAACGCGTTTTTTCAGACAACTGAATCCCCATGTAACAGCAAGGTTCAGAAGAGCCCACACTCTCAGCTCTTAACCCCAGTGTGCAGGAAGGGTCAAAACGTGTTTTTCAGCAGAAATAAACATGTTTCTGCAAGTTTGGTCAACCCCATGTAAGTTATGGGGCAGTAACAGAACACTTTTCAAAACGTGTTTTTCAGCCCGAAATAAACGCGTTTTTTCAGACAACTGAATCCCCATGCAACAGCAAGGCTCAGAAGAGCCCACACACTCAGCTCTTAACCCCAGTGTGCAGAAAGAGTCAAAACGTGTTTTTCAGCAGAAATAAACATGTTTCTGCAAGTTTGGTCAACCCCATGTAAGTTATGGGGCAGTAACAGAACACTTTTCAAAACGTGTTTTTCAGCCCGAAATAAACGCGTTTTTTCAGACAACTGAATCCCCATGTAACAGCAAGGCTCAGAGGAGCCCACACACTCAGCTCTTAGCCCCAGTGTGCAGAAAGTGTCAAAACGTGTTTTTCAGCAGAAATAAACATGTTTCTGCAAGTTTGGTCAACCCCATGTAAGTTATGGGACAGTAACAGCACACTTTTCAAAACGTGTTTTTCAGCCCGAAATAAACGCGTTTTTTCAGACAACTGAATCCCCATGTAACAGCAAGGCTCAGAGGAGCCCACACACTCAGATCTTAACCCCAGTGTGCAGAAAGGGTCAAAACGTGTTTTTCAGCAGAAATAAACATGTTTCTGCAAGTTTGGTCAACCCCATGTAAGTTATGGGGCAGTAACAGAACACTTTTCAAAACGTGTTTTTCAGCCCGAAATAAACGCGTTTTTTCAGACAACTGAATCCCCATGCAACAGCAAGGCTCAGAAGAGCCCACACACTCAGCTCTTAACCCCAGTGTGCAGAAAGGGTCAAAACGTGTTTTTCAGCAGAAATAAACATGTTTCTGCAAGTTTGGTCAACCCCATGTAAGTTATGGGACAGTAACAGCACACTTTTCAAAACGTGTTTTTCAGCCCGAAATAAACGCGTTTTTTCAGACAACTGAATCCCCATGTAACAGCAAGGCTCAGAGGAGCCCACACACTCAGATCTTAACCCCAGTGTGCAGAAAGGGTCAAAACGTGTTTTTCAGCAGAAATAAACATGTTTCTGCAAGTTTGGTCAACCCCATGTAAGTTATGGGGCAGTAACAGAACACTTTTCAAAACGTGTTTTTCAGCCCGAAATAAACGCGTTTTTTCAGACAACTGAATCCCCATGCAACAGCAAGGCTCAGAAGAGCCCACACACTCAGCTCTTAACCCCAGTGTGCAGAAAGAGTCAAAACGTGTTTTTCAGCAGAAATAAACATGTTTCTGCAAGTTTGGTCAACCCCATGTAAGTTATGGGGCAGTAACAGAACACTTTTCAAAACGTGTTTTTCAGCCCGAAATAAACGCGTTTTTTCAGACAACTGAATCACCATGTAACAGCAAGGCTCAGAGGAGCCCACACACTCAGCTCTTAACCCCAGTGTGCAGGAACGGTCAAAACGTGTTTTTCAGCAGAAATAAACATGTTTCTGCAAGTTTGGTCAACCCCATGTAAGTTATGGGGCAGTAACAGAACACTTTTCAAAACGTGTTTTTCAGCCCGAAATAAACGCGTTTTTTCAGACAACTGAATCCCCATGCAACAGCAAGGCTCAGAAGAGCCCACACACTCAGCTCATAACCCCAGTGTGCAGAAAGAGTCAAAACGTGTTTTTCAGCAGAAATAAACATGTTTCTGCAAGTTTGGTCAACCCCATGTAAGTTATGGGGCAGTAACAGAACACTTTTCAAAACGTGTTTTTCAGCCCGAAATAAACGCGTTTTTTCAGACAACTGAATCCCAATGTAACAGCAAGGCTCAGAGGAGCCCACACACTCAGCTCTTAGCCCCAGTGTGCAGAAAGTGTCAAAACGTGTTTTTCAGCAGAAATAAACATGTTTCTGCAAGTTTGGTCAACCCCATGTAAGTTATGGGACAGTAACAGCACACTTTTCAAAACGTGTTTTTCAGCCCGAAATAAACGCGTTTTTTCAGACAACTGAATCCCCATGTAACAGCAAGGCTCAGAGGAGCCCACACACTCAGATCTTAACCCCAGTGTGCAGAAAGGGTCAAAACGTGTTTTTCAGCAGAAATAAACATGTTTCTGCAAGTTTGGTCAACCCCATGTAAGTTATGGGGCAGTAACAGAACACTTTTCAAAACGTATTTTTCAGCCCGAAATAAACGCGTTTTTTCAGACAACTGAATCCCCATGTAACAGCAAGGCTCAGAGGAGCCCACACACTCAGCTCTTAACCCCAGTGTGCAGAAAGGGTCAAAACGTGTTTTTCAGCAGAAATAAACATGTTTCTGCAAGTTTGGTCAACCCCATGTAAGTTATGGGGCAGTAACAGAACACTTTTCAAAACGTGTTTTTCAGCCCGAAATAAACGCGTTTTTTCAGACAACTGAATCCCCATGTAACAGCAAGGCTCAGAGGAGCCCACACACTCAGCTCTTAGCCCCAGTGTGCAGAAAGTGTCAAAACGTGTTTTTCAGCAGAAATAAACATGTTTCTGCAAGTTTGGTCAACCCCATGTAAGTTATGCGGCAGTAACAGCACAATTTTGAAAACGTGTTTTTCAGCCCGAAATAAACGCGTTTTTTCAGACAACTGAATCCCCATGCAACAGCAAGGCTCAGAAGAGCCCACACACTCAGCTCTTAACCCCAGTGTGCAGAAAGAGTCAAAACGTGTTTTTCAGCAGAAATAAACATGTTTCTGCAATTTTGGTCAACCCCATGTAAGTTATGGGGCAGTAACAGCACACTTTTCAAAACGTGTTTTTCAGCCCGAAATAAACGCGTTTTTTCAGACAACTGAATCCCCATGTAACAGCAAGGCTCAGAGGAGCCCACACACTCAGATCTTAACCCCAGTGTGCAGAAAGAGTCAAAACGTGTTTTTCAGCAGAAATAAACATGTTTCTGCAAGTTTGGTCAACCCCATGTAAGTTATGGGGCAGTAACAGAACACTTTTCAAAACGTGTTTTTCAGCCCGAAATAAACGCGTTTTTTCAGACAACTGAATCCCCATGTAACAGCAAGGCTCAGAGGAGCCCACACACTCAGCTCTTAGCCCCAGTGTGCAGAAAGTGTCAAAACGTGTTTTTCAGCAGAAATAAACATGTTTCTGCAAGTTTGGTCAACCCCATGTAAGTTATGGGACAGTAACAGCACACTTTTCAAAACGTGTTTTTCAGCCCGAAATAAACGCGTTTTTTCAGACAACTGAATCCCCATGTAACAGCAAGGCTCAGAGGAGCCCACACACTCAGATCTTAACCCCAGTGTGCAGAAAGGGTCAAAACGTGTTTTTCAGCAGAAATAAACATGTTTCTGCAAGTTTGGTCAACCCCATGTAAGTTATGGGGCAGTAACAGAACACTTTTCAAAACGTGTTTTTCAGCCCGAAATAAACGCGTTTTTTCAGACAACTGAATCACCATGTAACAGCAAGGCTCAGAGGAGCCCACACACTCAGCTCTTAACCCCAGTGTGCAGGAAGGGTCAAAACGTGTTTTTCAGCAGAAATAAACATGTTTCTGCAAGTTTGGTCAACCCCATGTAAGTTATGGGGCAGTAACAGAACACTTTTCAAAACGTGTTTTTCAGCCCGAAATAAACACGTTTTTTCAGACAACTGAATCCCCATGCAACAGCAAGGCTCAGAAGAGCCCACACACTCAGCTCTTAACCCCAGTGTGCAGAAAGAGTCAAAACGTGTTTTTCAGCAGAAATAAACATGTTTCTGCAAGTTTGGTCAACCCCATGTAAGTTATGGGGCAGTAACAGAACACTTTTCAAAACGTGTTTTTCAGCCCGAAATAAACGCGTTTTTTCAGACAACTGAATCCCAATGTAACAGCAAGGCTCAGAGGAGCCCACACACTCAGCTCTTAGCCCCAGTGTGTAGAAAGTGTCAAAACGTGTTTTTCAGCAGAAATAAACATGTTTCTGCAAGTTTGGTCAACCCCATGTAAGTTATGGGACAGTAACAGCACACTTTTCAAAACGTGTTTTTCAGCCCGAAATAAACGCGTTTTTTCAGACAACTGAATCCCCATGCAACAGCAAGGCTCAGAAGAGCCCACACACTCAGCTCTTAACCCCAGTGTGCAGAAAGAGTCAAAACGTGTTTTTCAGCAGAAATAAACATGTTTCTGCAATTTTGGTCAACCCCATGTAAGTTATGGGGCAGTAACAGCACACTTTTCAAAACGTGTTTTTCAGCCCGAAATAAACGCGTTTTTTCAGACAACTGAATCCCCATGTAACAGCAAGGCTCAGAGGAGCCCACACACTCAGATCTTAACCCCAGTGTGCAGAAAGGGTCAAAACGTGTTTTTCAGCAGAAATAAACATGTTTCTGCAAGTTTGGTCAACCCCATGTAAGTTATGGGACAGTAACAGCACACTTTTCAAAACGTGTTTTTCAGCCCGAAATAAACGCGTTTTTTCAGACAACTGAATCCCCATGTAACAGCAAGACTCAGAGGAGCCCACACACTCAGATCTTAACCCCAGTGTGCAGAAAGGGTCAAAACGTGTTTTTCAGCAGAAATAAACATGTTTCTGCAAGTTTGGTCAACCCCATGTAAGTTATGGGGCAGTAACAGAACACTTTTCAAAACGTGTTTTTCAGCCCGAAATAAACGCGTTTTTTCAGACAACTGAATCCCTATGTAACAGCAAGGTTCAGAAGAGCCCACACTCTCAGCTCTTAACCCCAGTGTGCAGGAAGGGTCAAAACGTGTTTTTCAGCAGAAATAAACATGTTTCTGCAAGTTTGGTCAACCCCATGTAAGTTATGGGGCAGTAACAGAACACTTTTCAAAACGTGTTTTTCAGCCCGAAATAAACGCGTTTTTTCAGACAACTGAATCCCCATGCAACAGCAAGGCTCAGAAGAGCCCACACACTCAGCTCTTAACCCCAGTGTGCAGAAAGAGTCAAAACGTGTTTTTCAGCAGAAATAAACATGTTTCTGCAAGTTTGGTCAACCCCATGTAAGTTATGGGGCAGTAACAGAACACTTTTCAAAACGTGTTTTTCAGCCCGAAATAAACGCGTTTTTTCAGACAACTGAATCACCATGTAACAGCAAGGCTCAGAGGAGCCCACACACTCAGCTCTTAACCCCAGTGTGCAGAAAGAGTCAAAACGTGTTTTTCAGCAGAAATAAACATGTTTCTGCAAGTTTGGTCAACCCCATGTAAGTTATGGGGCAGTAACAGAACACTTTTCAAAACGTGTTTTTCAGCCCGAAATAAACGCGTTTTTTCAGACAACTGAATCCCCATGTAACAGCAAGGCTCAGAGGAGCCCACACACTCAGCTCTTAGCCCCAGTGTGCAGAAAGTGTCAAAACGTGATTTTCAGCAGAAATAAACATGTTTCTGCAAGTTTGGTCAACCCCATGTAAGTTATGCGGCAGTAACAGCACAATTTTGAAAACGTGTTTTTCAGCCCGAAATAAACGCGTTTTTTCAGACAACTGAATCCCCATGCAACAGCAAGGCTCAGAAGAGCCCACACACTCAGCTCTTAACCCCAGTGTGCAGAAAGAGTCAAAACGTGTTTTTCAGCAGAAATAAACATGTTTCTGCAATTTTGGTCAACCCCATGTAAGTTATGGGGCAGTAACAGAACACTTTTCAAAACGTGTTTTTCAGCCCGAAATAAACGCGTTTTTTCAGACAACTGAATCCCCATGTAACAGCAAGGCTCAGAGGAGCCCACACACTCAGCTCTTAGCCCCAGTGTGCAGAAAGGGTCAAAACGTGTTTTTCAGCAGAAATAAACATGTTTCTGCAAGTTTGGTCAACCCCATGTAAGTTATGGGACAGTAACAGCACACTTTTCAAAACGTGTTTTTCAGCCCGAAATAAACGCGTTTTTTCAGACAACTGAATCCCCATGTAACAGCAAGACTCAGAGGAGCCCATACACTCAGATCTTAACCCCAGTGTGCAGAAAGGGTCAAAACGTGTTTTTCAGCAGAAATAAACATGTTTCTGCAAGTTTGGTCAACCCCATGTAAGTTATGGGGCAGTAACAGAACACTTTTCAAAACGTGTTTTTCAGCCCGAAATAAACGCGTTTTTTCAGACAACTGAATCCCCATGCAACAGCAAGGCTCAGAAGAGCCCACACACTCAGCTCTTAACCCCAGTGTGCAGAAAGAGTCAAAACGTGTTTTTCAGCAGAAATAAACATGTTTCTGCAATTTTGGTCAACCCCATGTAAGTTATGGGGCAGTAACAGCACACTTTTCAAAACGTGTTTTTCAGCCCGAAATAAACGCGTTTTTTCAGACAACTGAATCCCCATGTAACAGCAAGGCTCAGAGGAGCCCACACACTCAGATCTTAACCCCAGTGTATAGAAAGGGTCAAAACGTGTTTTTCAGCAGAAATAAACATGTTTCTGCAAGTTTGGTCAACCCCATGTAAGTTATGGGGCAGTAACAGAACACTTTTCAAAACGTGTTTTTCAGCCCGAAATAAACGCGTTTTTTCAGACAACTGAATCCCCATGTAACAGCAAGGCTCAGAAGAGCCCACACACTCAGCTCTTAACCCCAGTGTGCAGAAAGGGTCAAAACGTGTTTTTCAGCAGAAATAAACATGTTTCTGCAAGTTTGGTCAACCCCATGTAAGTTATGGGACAGTAACAGCACACTTTTCAAAACGTGTTTTTCAGCCCGAAATAAACGCGTTTTTTCAGACAACTGAATCCCCATGTAACAGCAAGACTCAGAGGAGCCCATACACTCAGATCTTAACCCCAGTGTGCAGAAAGGGTCAAAACGTGTTTTTCAGCAGAAATAAACATGTTTCTGCAAGTTTGGTCAACCCCATGTAAGTTATGGGGCAGTAACAGAACACTTTTCAAAACGTGTTTTTCAGCCCGAAATAAACGCGTTTTTTCAGACAACTGAATCCCCATGTAACAGCAAGGCTCAGAGGAGCCCACACACTCAGCTCTTAGCCCCAGTGTGCAGAAAGGGTCAAAACGTGTTTTTCAGCAGAAATAAACATGTTTCTGCAAGTTTGGTCAACCCCATGTAAGTTATGGGACAGTAACAGCACACTTTTCAAAACGTGTTTTTCAGCCCGAAATAAACGCGTTTTTTCAGACAACTGAATCCCCATGTAACAGCAAGACTCAGAGGAGCCCATACACTCAGATCTTAACCCCAGTGTGCAGAAAGGGTCAAAACGTGTTTTTCAGCAGAAATAAACATGTTTCTGCAAGTTTGGTCAACCCCATGTAAGTTATGGGGCAGTAACAGAACACTTTTCAAAACGTGTTTTTCAGCCCGAAATAAACGCGTTTTTTCAGACAACTGAATCCCCATGCAACAGCAAGGCTCAGAAGAGCCCACACACTCAGCTCTTAACCCCAGTGTGCAGAAAGAGTCAAAACGTGTTTTTCAGCAGAAATAAACATGTTTCTGCAATTTTGGTCAACCCCATGTAAGTTATGGGGCAGTAACAGCACACTTTTCAAAACGTGTTTTTCAGCCCGAAATAAACGCGTTTTTTCAGACAACTGAATCCCCATGTAACAGCAAGGCTCAGAGGAGCCCACACACTCAGATCTTAACCCCAGTGTATAGAAAGGGTCAAAACGTGTTTTTCAGCAGAAATAAACATGTTTCTGCAAGTTTGGTCAACCCCATGTAAGTTATGGGGCAGTAACAGAACACTTTTCAAAACGTGTTTTTCAGCCCGAAATAAACGCGTTTTTTCAGACAACTGAATCCCCATGTAACAGCAAGGCTCAGAAGAGCCCACACACTCAGCTCTTAACCCCAGTGTGCAGAAAGGGTCAAAACGTGTTTTTCAGCAGAAATAAACATGTTTCTGCAAGTTTGGTCAACCCCATGTAAGTTATGGGACAGTAACAGCACACTTTTCAAAACGTGTTTTTCAGCCCGAAATAAACGCGTTTTTTCAGACAACTGAATCCCCATGTAACAGCAAGACTCAGAGGAGCCCATACACTCAGATCTTAACCCCAGTGTGCAGAAAGGGTCAAAACGTGTTTTTCAGCAGAAATAAACATGTTTCTGCAAGTTTGGTCAACCCCATGTAAGTTATGGGGCAGTAACAGAACACTTTTCAAAACGTGTTTTTCAGCCCGAAATAAACGCGTTTTTTCAGACAACTGAATCCCCATGCAACAGCAAGGCGCAGAAGAGCCCACACACTCAGCTCTTAACCCCAGTGTGCAGAAAGAGTCAAAACGTGTTTTTCAGCAGAAATAAACATGTTTCTGCAAGTTTGGTCAACCCCATGTAAGTTATGGGGCAGTAACAGCACACTTTTCAAAACGTGTTTTTCAGCCCGAAATAAACGCGTTTTTTCAGACAACTGAATCCCCATGTAACAGCAAGGCTCAGAGGAGCCCACACACTCAGATCTTAACCCCAGTGTGCAGAAAGGGTCAAAACGTGTTTTTCAGCAGAAATAAACATGTTTCTGCAAGTTTGGTCAACCCCATGTAAGTTATGGGACAGTAACAGCACACTTTTCAAAACGTGTTTTTCAGCCCGAAATAAACGCGTTTTTTCAGACAACTGAATCCCCATGTAACAGCAAGACTCAGAGGAGCCCACACACTCAGATCTTAACCCCAGTGTGCAGAAAGGGTCAAAACGTGTTTTTCAGCAGAAATAAACATGTTTCTGCAAGTTTGGTCAACCCCATGTAAGTTATGGGGCAGTAACAGAACACTTTTCAAAACGTGTTTTTCAGCCCGAAATAAACGCGTTTTTTCAGACAACTGAATCCCCATGTAACAGCAAGGTTCAGAAGAGCCCACACTCTCAGCTCTTAACCCCAGTGTGCAGGAAGGGTCAAAACGTGTTTTTCAGCAGAAATAAACATGTTTCTGCAAGTTTGGTCAACCCCATGTAAGTTATGGGGCAGTAACAGAACACTTTTCAAAACGTGTTTTTCAGCCCGAAATAAACGCGTTTTTTCAGACAACTGAATCCCCATGCAACAGCAAGGCTCAGAAGAGCCCACACACTCAGCTCTTAACCCCAGTGTGCAGAAAGAGTCAAAACGTGTTTTTCAGCAGAAATAAACATGTTTCTGCAAGTTTGGTCAACCCCATGTAAGTTATGGGGCAGTAACAGAACACTTTTCAAAACGTGTTTTTCAGCCCGAAATAAACGCGTTTTTTCAGACAACTGAATCACCATGTAACAGCAAGGCTCAGAGGAGCCCACACACTCAGCTCTTAACCCCAGTGTGCAGAAAGAGTCAAAACGTGTTTTTCAGCAGAAATAAACATGTTTCTGCAAGTTTGGTCAACCCCATGTAAGTTATGGGGCAGTAACAGAACACTTTTCAAAACGTGTTTTTCAGCCCGAAATAAACGCGTTTTTTCAGACAACTGAATCCCCATGTAACAGCAAGGCTCAGAGGAGCCCACACACTCAGCTCTTAGCCCCAGTGTGCAGAAAGTGTCAAAACGTGATTTTCAGCAGAAATAAACATGTTTCTGCAAGTTTGGTCAACCCCATGTAAGTTATGCGGCAGTAACAGCACAATTTTGAAAACGTGTTTTTCAGCCCGAAATAAACGCGTTTTTTCAGACAACTGAATCCCCATGCAACAGCAAGGCTCAGAAGAGCCCACACACTCAGCTCTTAACCCCAGTGTGCAGAAAGAGTCAAAACGTGTTTTTCAGCAGAAATAAACATGTTTCTGCAATTTTGGTCAACCCCATGTAAGTTATGGGGCAGTAACAGCACACTTTTCAAAACGTGTTTTTCAGCCCGAAATAAACGCGTTTTTTCAGACAACTGAATCCCCATGTAACAGCAAGGCTCAGAGGAGCCCACACACTCAGATCTTAACCCCAGTGTGCAGAAAGGGTCAAAACGTGTTTTTCAGCAGAAATAAACATGTTTCTGCAAGTTTGGTCAACCCCATGTAAGTTATGGGGCAGTAACAGAACACTTTTCAAAACGTGTTTTTCAGCCCGAAATAAACGCGTTTTTTCAGACAACTGAATCCCCATGCAACAGCAAGGCTCAGAAGAGCCCACACACTCAGCTCTTAACCCCAGTGTGCAGAAAGAGTCAAAACGTGTTTTTCAGCAGAAATAAACATGTTTCTGCAAGTTTGGTCAACCCCATGTAAGTTATGGGGCAGTAACAGAACACTTTTCAAAACGTGTTTTTCAGCCCGAAATAAACGCGTTTTTTCAGACAACTGAATCACCATGTAACAGCAAGGCTCAGAGGAGCCCACACACTCAGCTCTTAACCCCAGTGTGCAGGAAGGGTCAAAACGTGTTTTTCAGCAGAAATAAACATGTTTCTGCAAGTTTGGTCAACCCCATGTAAGTTATGGGGCAGTAACAGAACACTTTTCAAAACGTGTTTTTCAGCCCGAAATAAACGCGTTTTTTCAGACAACTGAATCCCCATGCAACAGCAAGGCTCAGAAGAGCCCACACACTCAGCTCTTAACCCCAGTGTGCAGAAAGAGTCAAAACGTGTTTTTCAGCAGAAATAAACATGTTTCTGCAAGTTTGGTCAACCCCATGTAAGTTATGGGGCAGTAACAGAACACTTTTCAAAACGTGTTTTTCAGCCCGAAATAAACGCGTTTTTTCAGACAACTGAATCCCAATGTAACAGCAAGGCTCAGAGGAGCCCACACACTCAGCTCTTAGCCCCAGTGTGCAGAAAGTGTCAAAACGTGTTTTTCAGCAGAAATAAACATGTTTCTGCACGTTTGGTCAACCCCATGTAAGTTATGGGACAGTAACAGCACACTTTTCAAAACGTGTTTTTCAGCCCGAAATAAACGCGTTTTTTCAGACAACTGAATCCCCATGTAACAGCAAGGCTCAGAGGAGCCCACACACTCAGATCTTAACCCCAGTGTGCAGAAAGGGTCAAAACTTGTTTTTCAGCAGAAATAAACATGTTTCTGCAAGTTTGGTCAACCCCATGTAAGTTATGGGACAGTAACAGCACACTTTTCAAAACGTGTTTTTCAGCCCGAAATAAACGCGTTTTTTCAGACAACTGAATCCCCATGTAACAGCAAGACTCAGAGGAGCCCACACACTCAGATCTTAACCCCAGTGTGCAGAAAGGGTCAAAACGTGTTTTTCAGCAGAAATAAACATGTTTCTGCAAGTTTGGTCAACCCCATGTAAGTTATGGGGCAGTAACAGAACACTTTTCAAAACGTGTTTTTCAGCCCGAAATAAACGCCTTTTTTCAGACAACTGAATCCCCATGTAACAGCAAGGTTCAGAAGAGCCCACACTCTCAGCTCTTAACCCCAGTGTGCAGGAAGGGTCAAAACGTGTTTTTCAGCAGAAATAAACATGTTTCTGCAAGTTTGGTCAACCCCATGTAAGTTATGGGGCAGTAACAGAACACTTTTCAAAACGTGTTTTTCAGCCCGAAATAAACGCGTTTTTTCAGACAACTGAATCCCCATGCAACAGCAAGGCTCAGAAGAGCCCACACACTCAGCTCTTAACCCCAGTGTGCAGAAAGAGTCAAAACGTGTTTTTCAGCAGAAATAAACATGTTTCTGCAAGTTTGGTCAACCCCATGTAAGTTATGGGGCAGTAACAGAACACTTTTCAAAACGTGTTTTTCAGCCCGAAATAAACGCGTTTTTTCAGACAACTGAATCACCATGTAACAGCAAGGCTCAGAGGAGCCCACACACTCAGCTCTTAACCCCAGTGTGCAGAAAGAGTCAAAACGTGTTTTTCAGCAGAAATAAACATGTTTCTGCAAGTTTGGTCAACCCCATGTAAGTTATGGGGCAGTAACAGAACACTTTTCAAAACGTGTTTTTCAGCCCGAAATAAACGCGTTTTTTCAGACAACTGAATCCCCATGTAACAGCAAGGCTCAGAGGAGCCCACACACTCAGCTCTTAGCCCCAGTGTGCAGAAAGTGTCAAAACGTGTTTTTCAGCAGAAATAAACATGTTTCTGCAAGTTTGGTCAACCCCATGTAAGTTATGGGACAGTAACAGCACACTTTTCAAAACGTGTTTTTCAGCCCGAAATAAACGCGTTTTTTCAGACAACTGAATCCCCATGTAACAGCAAGGCTCAGAGGAGCCCACACACTCAGATCTTAACCCCAGTGTGCAGAAAGGGTCAAAACGTGTTTTTCAGCAGAAATAAACATGTTTCTGCAAGTTTGGTCAACCCCATGTAAGTTATGGGGCAGTAACAGAACACTTTTCAAAACGTGTTTTTCAGCCCGAAAAAAACGCGTTTTTTCAGACAACTGAATCCCCATGCAACAGCAAGGCTCAGAAGAGCCCACACACTCAGCTCTTAACCCCAGTGTGCAGAAAGGGTCAAAACGTGTTTTTCAGCAGAAATAAACATGTTTCTGCAAGTTTGGTCAACCCCATGTAAGTTATGGGACAGTAACAGCACACTTTTCAAAACGTGTTTTTCAGCCCGAAATAAACGCGTTTTTTCAGACAACTGAATCCCCATGTAACAGCAAGGCTCAGAGGAGCCCACACACTCAGATCTTAACCCCAGTGTGCAGAAAGGGTCAAAACGTGTTTTTCAGCAGAAATAAACATGTTTCTGCAAGTTTGGTCAACCCCATGTAAGTTATGGGGCAGTAACAGAACACTTTTCAAAACGTGTTTTTCAGCCCGAAATAAACGCGTTTTTTCAGACAACTGAATCCCCATGCAACAGCAAGGCTCAGAAGAGCCCACACACTCAGCTCTTAACCCCAGTGTGCAGAAAGAGTCAAAACGTGTTTTTCAGCAGAAATAAACATGTTTCTGCAAGTTTGGTCAACCCCATGTAAGTTATGGGGCAGTAACAGAACACTTTTCAAAACGTGTTTTTCAGCCCGAAATAAACGCGTTTTTTCAGACAACTGAATCCCAATGTAACAGCAAGGCTCAGAGGAGCCCACACACTCAGCTCTTAGCCCCAGTGTGCAGAAAGTGTCAAAACGTGTTTTTCAGCAGAAATAAACATGTTTCTGCAAGTTTGGTCAACCCCATGTAAGTTATGGGACAGTAACAGCACACTTTTCAAAACGTGTTTTTCAGCCCGAAATAAACGCGTTTTTTCAGACAACTGAATCCCCATGCAACAGCAAGGCTCAGAAGAGCCCACACACTCAGCTCTTAACCCCAGTGTGCAGAAAGAGTCAAAACGTGTTTTTCAGCAGAAATAAACATGTTTCTGCAATTTTGGTCAACCCCATGTAAGTTATGGGGCAGTAACAGCACACTTTTCAAAACGTGTTTTTCAGCCCGAAATAAACGCGTTTTTTCAGACAACTGAATCCCCATGTAACAGCAAGGCTCAGAGGAGCCCACACACTCAGATCTTAACCCCAGTGTGCAGAAAGGGTCAAAACGTGTTTTTCAGCAGAAATAAACATGTTTCTGCAAGTTTGGTCAACCCCATGTAAGTTATGGGGCAGTAACAGAACACTTTTCAAAACGTGTTTTTCAGCCCGAAATAAACGCGTTTTTTCAGACAACTGAATCCCCATGTAACAGCAAGGTTCAGAAGAGCCCACACTCTCAGCTCTTAACCCCAGTGTGCAGGAAGGGTCAAAACGTGTTTTTCAGCAGAAATAAACATGTTTCTGCAAGTTTGGTCAACCCCATGTAAGTTATGGGGCAGTAACAGAACACTTTTCAAAACGTGTTTTTCAGCCCGAAATAAACGCGTTTTTTCAGACAACTGAATCCCCATGCAACAGCAAGGCTCAGAAGAGCCCACACACTCAGCTCTTAACCCCAGTGTGCAGAAAGAGTCAAAACGTGTTTTTCAGCAGAAATAAACATGTTTCTGCAAGTTTGGTCAACCCCATGTAAGTTATGGGGCAGTAACAGAACACTTTTCAAAACGTGTTTTTCAGCCCGAAATAAACGCGTTTTTTCAGACAACTGAATCACCATGTAACAGCAAGGCTCAGAGGAGCCCACACACTCAGCTCTTAACCCCAGTGTGCAGAAAGAGTCAAAACGTGTTTTTCAGCAGAAATAAACATGTTTCTGCAAGTTTGGTCAACCCCATGTAAGTTATGGGGCAGTAACAGAACACTTTTCAAAACGTGTTTTTCAGCCCGAAATAAACGCGTTTTTTCAGACAACTGAATCCCCATGTAACAGCAAGGCTCAGAGGAGCCCACACACTCAGCTCTTAACCCCAGTGTGCAGAAAGAGTCAAAACGTGTTTTTCAGCAGAAATAAACATGTTTCTGCAAGTTTGGTCAACCCCATGTAAGTTATGGGGCAGTAACAGAACACTTTTCAAAACGTGTTTTTCAGCCCGAAATAAACGCGTTTTTTCAGACAACTGAATCCCAATGTAACAGCAAGGCTCAGAGGAGCCCACACACTCAGCTCTTAGCCCCAGTGTGCAGAAAGTGTCAAAACGTGTTTTTCAGCAGAAATAAACATGTTTCTGCACGTTTGGTCAACCCCATGTAAGTTATGGGACAGTAACAGCACACTTTTCAAAACGTGTTTTTCAGCCCGAAATAAACGCGTTTTTTCAGACAACTGAATCCCCATGTAACAGCAAGGCTCAGAGGAGCCCACACACTCAGATCTTAACCCCAGTGTGCAGAAAGGGTCAAAACGTGTTTTTCAGCAGAAATAAACATGTTTCTGCAAGTTTGGTCAACCCCATGTAAGTTATGGGACAGTAACAGCACACTTTTCAAAACGTGTTTTTCAGCCCGAAATAAACGCGTTTTTTCAGACAACTGAATCCCCATGTAACAGCAAGACTCAGAGGAGCCCACACACTCAGATCTTAACCCCAGTGTGCAGAAAGGGTCAAAACGTGTTTTTCAGCAGAAATAAACATGTTTCTGCAAGTTTGGTCAACCCCATGTAAGTTATGGGGCAGTAACAGAACACTTTTCAAAACGTGTTTTTCAGCCCGAAATAAACGCCTTTTTTCAGACAACTGAATCCCCATGTAACAGCAAGGTTCAGAAGAGCCCACACTCTCAGCTCTTAACCCCAGTGTGCAGGAAGGGTCAAAACGTGTTTTTCAGCAGAAATAAACATGTTTCTGCAAGTTTGGTCAACCCCATGTAAGTTATGGGGCAGTAACAGAACACTTTTCAAAATGTGTTTTTCAGCCCGAAATAAACGCGTTTTTTCAGACAACTGAATCCCCATGCAACAGCAAGGCTCAGAAGAGCCCACACACTCAGCTCTTAACCCCAGTGTGCAGAAAGAGTCAAAACGTGTTTTTCAGCAGAAATAAACATGTTTCTGCAAGTTTGGTCAACCCCATGTAAGTTATGGGGCAGTAACAGAACACTTTTCAAAACGTGTTTTTCAGCCCGAAATAAACGCGTTTTTTCAGACAACTGAATCACCATGTAACAGCAAGGCTCAGAGGAGCCCACACACTCAGCTCTTAACCCCAGTGTGCAGAAAGAGTCAAAACGTGTTTTTCAGCAGAAATAAACATGTTTCTGCAAGTTTGGTCAACCCCATGTAAGTTATGGGGCAGTAACAGAACACTTTTCAAAACGTGTTTTTCAGCCCGAAATAAACGCGTTTTTTCAGACAACTGAATCCCCATGTAACAGCAAGGCTCAGAGGAGCCCACACACTCAGCTCTTAGCCCCAGTGTGCAGAAAGTGTCAAAACGTGTTTTTCAGCAGAAATAAACATGTTTCTGCAAGTTTGGTCAACCCCATGTAAGTTATGGGACAGTAACAGCACACTTTTCAAAACGTGTTTTTCAGCCCGAAATAAACGCGTTTTTTCAGACAACTGAATCCCCATGTAACAGCAAGGCTCAGAGGAGCCCACACACTCAGATCTTAACCCCAGTGTGCAGAAAGTGTCAAAACGTGTTTTTCAGCAGAAATAAACATGTTTCTGCAAGTTTGGTCAACCCCATGTAAGTTATGGGACAGTAACAGCACACTTTTCAAAACGTGTTTTTCAGCCCGAAATAAACGCGTTTTTTCAGACAACTGAATCCCCATGCAACAGCAAGGCTCAGAAGAGCCCACACACTCAGCTCTTAACCCCAGTGTGCAGAAAGAGTCAAAACGTGTTTTTCAGCAGAAATAAACATGTTTCTGCAATTTTGGTCAACCCCATGTAAGTTATGGGGCAGTAACAGCACACTTTTCAAAACGTGTTTTTCAGCCCGAAATAAACGCGTTTTTTCAGACAACTGAATCCCCATGTAACAGCAAGGCTCAGAGGAGCCCACACACTCAGATCTTAACCCCAGTGTGCAGAAAGGGTCAAAACGTGTTTTTCAGCAGAAATAAACATGTTTCTGCAAGTTTGGTCAACCCCATGTAAGTTATGGGGCAGTAACAGAACACTTTTCAAAACGTGTTTTTCAGCCCGAAATAAACGCGTTTTTTCAGACAACTGAATCCCCATGTAACAGCAAGGTTCAGAAGAGCCCACACTCTCAGCTCTTAACCCCAGTGTGCAGGAAGGGTCAAAACGTGTTTTTCAGCAGAAATAAACATGTTTCTGCAAGTTTGGTCAACCCCATGTAAGTTATGGGGCAGTAACAGAACACTTTTCAAAACGTGTTTTTCAGCCCGAAATAAACGCGTTTTTTCAGACAACTGAATCCCCATGCAACAGCAAGGCTCAGAAGAGCCCACACACTCAGCTCTTAACCCCAGTGTGCAGAAAGAGTCAAAACGTGTTTTTCAGCAGAAATAAACATGTTTCTGCAAGTTTGGTCAACCCCATGTAAGTTATGGGGCAGTAACAGAACACTTTTCAAAACGTGTTTTTCAGCCCGAAATAAACGCGTTTTTTCAGACAACTGAATCACCATGTAACAGCAAGGCTCAGAGGAGCCCACACACTCAGCTCTTAACCCCAGTGTGCAGAAAGAGTCAAAACGTGTTTTTCAGCAGAAATAAACATGTTTCTGCAAGTTTGGTCAACCCCATGTAAGTTATGGGGCAGTAACAGAACACTTTTCAAAACGTGTTTTTCAGCCCGAAATAAACGCGTTTTTTCAGACAACTGAATCCCCATGTAACAGCAAGGCTCAGAGGAGCCCACACACTCAGCTCTTAGCCCCAGTGTGCAGAAAGTGTCAAAACGTGATTTTCAGCAGAAATAAACATGTTTCTGCAAGTTTGGTCAACCCCATGTAAGTTATGCGGCAGTAACAGCACAATTTTGAAAACGTGTTTTTCAGCCCGAAATAAACGCGTTTTTTCAGACAACTGAATCCCCATGCAACAGCAAGGCTCAGAAGAGCCCACACACTCAGCTCTTAACCCCAGTGTGCAGAAAGAGTCAAAACGTGTTTTTCAGCAGAAATAAACATGTTTCTGCAATTTTGGTCAACCCCATGTAAGTTATGGGGCAGTAACAGCACACTTTTCAAAACGTGTTTTTCAGCCCGAAATAAACGCGTTTTTTCAGACAACTGAATCCCCATGTAACAGCAAGGCTCAGAGGAGCCCACACACTCAGATCTTAACCCCAGTGTGCAGAAAGGGTCAAAATGTGTTTTTCAGCAGAAATAAACATGTTTCTGCAAGTTTGGTCAACCCCATGTAAGTTATGGGGCAGTAACAGAACACTTTTCAAAACGTGTTTTTCAGCCCGAAATAAACGCGTTTTTTCAGACAACTGAATCCCCATGCAACAGCAAGGCTCAGAAGAGCCCACACACTCAGCTCTTAACCCCAGTGTGCAGAAAGAGTCAAAACGTGTTTTTCAGCAGAAATAAACATGTTTCTGCAAGTTTGGTCAAACCCATGTAAGTTATGGGGCAGTAACAGAACACTTTTCAAAACGTGTTTTTCAGCCCGAAATAAACGCGTTTTTTCAGACAACTGAATCACCATGTAACAGCAAGGCTCAGAGGAGCCCACACACTCAGCTCTTAACCCCAGTGTGCAGGAAGGGTCAAAACGTGTTTTTCAGCAGAAATAAACATGTTTCTGCAAGTTTGGTCAACCCCATGTAAGTTATGGGGCAGTAACAGAACACTTTTCAAAACGTGTTTTTCAGCCCGAAATAAACGCGTTTTTTCAGACAACTGAATCCCCATGCAACAGCAAGGCTCAGAAGAGCCCACACACTCAGCTCTTAACCCCAGTGTGCAGAAAGAGTCAAAACGTGTTTTTCAGCAGAAATAAACATGTTTCTGCAAGTTTGGTCAACCCCATGTAAGTTATGGGGCAGTAACAGAACACTTTTCAAAACGTGTTTTTCAGCCCGAAATAAACGCGTTTTTTCAGACAACTGAATCCCAATGTAACAGCAAGGCTCAGAGGAGCCCACACACTCAGCTCTTAGCCCCAGTGTGCAGAAAGTGTCAAAACGTGTTTTTCAGCAGAAATAAACATGTTTCTGCAAGTTTGGTCAACCCCATGTAAGTTATGGGGCAGTAACAGAACACTTTTCAAAACGTGTTTTTCAGCCCGAAATAAACGCGTTTTTTCAGACAACTGAATCCCCATGTAACAGCAAGGTTCAGAAGAGCCCACACTCTCAGCTCTTAACCCCAGTGTGCAGGAAGGGTCAAAACGTGGTTTTCAGCAGAAATAAACATGTTTCTGCAAGTTTGGTCAACCCCATGTAAGTTATGGGGCAGTAACAGAACACTTTTCAAAACGTGTTTTTCAGCCCGAAATAAACGCGTTTTTTCAGACAACTGAATCCCCATGCAACAGCAAGGCTCAGAAGAGCCCACACACTCAGCTCTTAACCCCAGTGTGCAGAAAGAGTCAAAACGTGTTTTTCAGCAGAAATAAACATGTTTCTGCAAGTTTGGTCAACCCCATGTAAGTTATGGGGCAGTAACAGAACACTTTTCAAAACGTGTTTTTCAGCCCGAAATAAACGCGTTTTTTCAGACAACTGAATCACCATGTAACAGCAAGGCTCAGAGGAGCCCACACACTCAGCTCTTAACCCCAGTGTGCAGAAAGAGTCAAAACGTGTTTTTCAGCAGAAATAAACATGTTTCTGCAAGTTTGGTCAACCCCATGTAAGTTATGGGGCAGTAACAGAACACTTTTCAAAACGTGTTTTTCAGCCCGAAATAAACGCGTTTTTTCAGACAACTGAATCCCCATGTAACAGCAAGGCTCAGAGGAGCCCACACACTCAGCTCTTAGCCCCAGTGTGCAGAAAGTGTCAAAACGTGATTTTCAGCAGAAATAAACATGTTTCTGCAAGTTTGGTCAACCCCATGTAAGTTATGCGGCAGTAACAGCACAATTTTGAAAACGTGTTTTTCAGCCCGAAATAAACGCGTTTTTTCAGACAACTGAATCCCCATGCAACAGCAAGGCTCAGAAGAGCCCACACACTCAGCTCTTAACCCCAGTGTGCAGAAAGAGTCAAAACGTGTTTTTCAGCAGAAATAAACATGTTTCTGCAATTTTGGTCAACCCCATGTAAGTTATGGGGCAGTAACAGCACACTTTTCAAAACGTGTTTTTCAGCCCGAAATAAACGCGTTTTTTCAGACAACTGAATCCCCATGTAACAGCAAGGCTCAGAGGAGCCCACACACTCAGATCTTAACCCCAGTGTGCAGAAAGGGTCAAAACGTGTTTTTCAGCAGAAATAAACATGTTTCTGCAAGTTTGGTCAACCCCATGTAAGTTATGGGGCAGTAACAGAACACTTTTCAAAACGTGTTTTTCAGCCCGAAATAAACGCGTTTTTTTAGACAACTGAATCCCCATGCAACAGCAAGGCTCAGAAGAGCCCACACACTCAGCTCTTAACCCCAGTGTGCAGAAAGAGTCAAAACGTGTTTTTCAGCAGAAATAAACATGTTTCTGCAAGTTTGGTCAACCCCATGTAAGTTATGGGGCAGTAACAGAACACTTTTCAAAACGTGTTTTTCAGCCCGAAATAAACGCGTTTTTTCAGACAACTGAATCACCATGTAACAGCAAGGCTCAGAGGAGCCCACACACTCAGCTCTTAACCCCAGTGTGCAGGAAGGGTCAAAACGTGTTTTTCAGCAGAAATAAACATGTTTCTGCAAGTTTGGTCAACCCCATGTAAGTTATGGGGCAGTAACAGAACACTTTTCAAAACGTGTTTTTCAGCCCGAAATAAACGCGTTTTTTCAGACAACTGAATCCCCATGCAACAGCAAGGCTCAGAAGAGCCCACACACTCAGCTCTTAACCCCAGTGTGCAGAAAGAGTCAAAACGTGTTTTTCAGCAGAAATAAACATGTTTCTGCAAGTTTGGTCAACCCCATGTAAGTTATGGGGCAGTAACAGAACACTTTTCAAAACGTGTTTTTCAGCCCGAAATAAACGCGTTTTTTCAGACAACTGAATCCCAATGTAACAGCAAGGCTCAGAGGAGCCCACACACTCAGCTCTTAGCCCCAGTGTGCAGAAAGTGTCAAAACGTGTTTTTCAGCAGAAATAAACATGTTTCTGCACGTTTGGTCAACCCCATGTAAGTTATGGGACAGTAACAGCACACTTTTCAAAACGTGTTTTTCAGCCCGAAATAAACGCGTTTTTTCAGACAACTGAATCCCCATGTAACAGCAAGGCTCAGAGGAGCCCACACACTCAGATCTTAACCCCAGTGTGCAGAAAGGGTCAAAACGTGTTTTTCAGCAGAAATAAACATGTTTCTGCAAGTTTGGTCAACCCCATGTAACTTATGGGGCAGTAACAGAACACTTTTCAAAACGTGTTTTTCAGCCCGAAATAAACGCCTTTTTTCAGACAACTGAATCCCCATGTAACAGCAAGGTTCAGAAGAGCCCACACTCTCAGCTCTTAACCCCAGTGTGCAGGAAGGGTCAAAACGTGTTTTTCAGCAGAAATAAACATGTTTCTGCAAGTTTGGTCAACCCCATGTAAGTTATGGGGCAGTAACAGAACACTTTTCAAAACGTGTTTTTCAGCCCGAAATAAACGCGTTTTTTCAGACAACTGAATCCCCATGCAACAGCAAGGCTCAGAAGAGCCCACACACTCAGCTCTTAACCCCAGTGTGCAGAAAGAGTCAAAACGTGTTTTTCAGCAGAAATAAACATGTTTCTGCAAGTTTGGTCAACCCCATGTAAGTTATGGGGCAGTAACAGAACACTTTTCAAAACGTGTTTTTCAGCCCGAAATAAACGCGTTTTTTCAGACAACTGAATCCCCATGTAACAGCAAGGCTCAGAGGAGCCCACACACTCAGCTCTTAGCCCCAGTGTGCAGAAAGTGTCAAAACGTGTTTTTCAGCAGAAATAAACATGTTTCTGCAAGTTTGGTCAACCCCATGTAAGTTATGGGACAGTAACAGCACACTTTTCAAAACGTGTTTTTCAGCCCGAAATAAACGCGTTTTTTCAGACAACTGAATCCCCATGTAACAGCAAGGCTCAGAGGAGCCCACACACTCAGATCTTAACCCCAGTGTGCAGAAAGGGTCAAAACGTGTTTTTCAGCAGAAATAAACATGTTTCTGCAAGTTTGGTCAACCCCATGTAAGTTATGGGGCAGTAACAGAACACTTTTCAAAACGTGTTTTTCAGCCCGAAATAAACGCGTTTTTTCAGACAACTGAATCCCCATGCAACAGCAAGGCTCAGAAGAGCCCACACACTCAGCTCTTAACCCCAGTGTGCAGAAAGGGTCAAAACGTGTTTTTCAGCAGAAATAAACATGTTTCTGCAAGTTTGGTCAACCCCATGTAAGTTATGGGACAGTAACAGCACACTTTTCAAAACGTGTTTTTCAGCCCGAAATAAACGCGTTTTTTCAGACAACTGAATCCCCATGTAACAGCAAGGCTCAGAGGAGCCCACACACTCAGATCTTAACCCCAGTGTGCAGAAAGGGTCAAAACGTGTTTTTCAGCAGAAATAAACATGTTTCTGCAAGTTTGGTCAACCCCATGTAAGTTATGGGGCAGTAACAGAACACTTTTCAAAACGTGTTTTTCAGCCCGAAATAAACGCGTTTTTTCAGACAACTGAATCCCCATGCAACAGCAAGGCTCAGAAGAGCCCACACACTCAGCTCTTAACCCCAGTGTGCAGAAAGAGTCAAAACGTGTTTTTCAGCAGAAATAAACATGTTTCTGCAAGTTTGGTCAACCCCATGTAAGTTATGGGGCAGTAACAGAACACTTTTCAAAACGTGTTTTTCAGCCCGAAATAAACGCGTTTTTTCAGACAACTGAATCCCCATGTAACAGCAAGGCTCAGAGGAGCCCACACACTCAGCTCTTAACCCCAGTGTGCAGGAAGGGTCAAAACGTGTTTTTCAGCAGAAATAAACATGTTTCTGCAAGTTTGGTCAACCCCATGTAAGTTATGGGGCAGTAACAGAACACTTTTCAAAACGTGTTTTTCAGCCCGAAATAAACGCGTTTTTTCAGACAACTGAATCCCCATGCAACAGCAAGGCTCAGAAGAGCCCACACACTCAGCTCTTAACCCCAGTGTGCAGAAAGAGTCAAAACGTGTTTTTCAGCAGAAATAAACATGTTTCTGCAAGTTTGGTCAACCCCATGTAAGTTATGGGGCAGTAACAGAACACTTTTCAAAACGTGTTTTTCAGCCCGAAATAAACGCGTTTTTTCAGACAACTGAATCCCCATGTAACAGCAAGGTTCAGAAGAGCCCACACTCTCAGCTCTTAACCCCAGTGTGCAGGAAGGGTCAAAACGTGTTTTTCAGCAGAAATAAACATGTTTCTGCAAGTTTGGTCAACCCCATGTAAGTTATGGGGCAGTAACAGAACACTTTTCAAAACGTGTTTTTCAGCCCGAAATAAACGCGTTTTTTCAGACAACTGAATCCCCATGCAACAGCAAGGCTCAGAAGAGCCCACACACTCAGCTCTTAACCCCAGTGTGCAGAAAGAGTCAAAACGTGTTTTTCAGCAGAAATAAACATGTTTCTGCAAGTTTGGTCAACCCCATGTAAGTTATGGGGCAGTAACAGAACACTTTTCAAAACGTGTTTTTCAGCCCGAAATAAACGCGTTTTTTCAGACAACTGAATCACCATGTAACAGCAAGGCTCAGAGGAGCCCACACACTCAGCTCTTAACCCCAGTGTGCAGAAAGAGTCAAAACGTGTTTTTCAGCAGAAATAAACATGTTTCTGCAAGTTTGGTCAACCCCATGTAAGTTATGGGGCAGTAACAGAACACTTTTCAAAACGTGTTTTTCAGCCCGAAATAAACGCGTTTTTTCAGACAACTGAATCCCCATGTAACAGCAAGGCTCAGAGGAGCCCACACACTCAGCTCTTAGCCCCAGTGTGCAGAAAGTGTCAAAACGTGATTTTCAGCAGAAATAAACATGTTTCTGCAAGTTTGGTCAACCCCATGTAAGTTATGCGGCAGTAACAGCACAATTTTGAAAACGTGTTTTTCAGCCCGAAATAAACGCGTTTTTTCAGACAACTGAATCCCCATGCAACAGCAAGGCTCAGAAGAGCCCACACACTCAGCTCTTAACCCCAGTGTGCAGAAAGAGTCAAAACGTGTTTTTCAGCAGAAATAAACATGTTTCTGCAATTTTGGTCAACCCCATGTAAGTTATGGGGCAGTAACAGCACACTTTTCAAAACGTGTTTTTCAGCCCGAAATAAACGCGTTTTTTCAGACAACTGAATCCCCATGTAACAGCAAGGCTCAGAGGAGCCCACACACTCAGATCTTAACCCCAGTGTGCAGAAAGGGTCAAAACGTGTTTTTCAGCAGAAATAAACATGTTTCTGCAAGTTTGGTCAACCCCATGTAAGTTATGGGGCAGTAACAGAACACTTTTCAAAACGTGTTTTTCAGCCCGAAATAAACGCGTTTTTTCAGACAACTGAATCCCCATGCAACAGCAAGGCTCAGAAGAGCCCACACACTCAGCTCTTAACCCCAGTGTGCAGAAAGAGTCAAAACGTGTTTTTCAGCAGAAATAAACATGTTTCTGCAAGTTTGGTCAACCCCATGTAAGTTATGGGGCAGTAACAGAACACTTTTCAAAACGTGTTTTTCAGCCCGAAATAAACGCGTTTTTTCAGACAACTGAATCACCATGTAACAGCAAGGCTCAGAGGAGCCCACACACTCAGCTCTTAACCCCAGTGTGCAGGAAGGGTCAAAACGTGTTTTTCAGCAGAAATAAACATGTTTCTGCAAGTTTGGTCAACCCCATGTAAGTTATGGGGCAGTAACAGAACACTTTTCAAAACGTGTTTTTCAGCCCGAAATAAACGCGTTTTTTCAGACAACTGAATCCCCATGCAACAGCAAGGCTCAGAAGAGCCCACACACTCAGCTCTTAACCCCAGTGTGCAGAAAGAGTCAAAACGTGTTTTTCAGCAGAAATAAACATGTTTCTGCAAGTTTGGTCAACCCCATGTAAGTTATGGGGCAGTAACAGAACACTTTTCAAAACGTGTTTTTCAGCCCGAAATAAACGCGTTTTTTCAGACAACTGAATCCCAATGTAACAGCAAGGCTCAGAGGAGCCCACACACTCAGCTCTTAGCCCCAGTGTGCAGAAAGTGTCAAAACGTGTTTTTCAGCAGAAATAAACATGTTTCTGCAAGTTTGGTCAACCCCATGTAAGTTATGGGGCAGTAACAGAACACTTTTCAAAACGTGTTTTTCAGCCCGAAATAAACGCGTTTTTTCAGACAACTGAATCCCCATGTAACAGCAAGGTTCAGAAGAGCCCACACTCTCAGCTCTTAACCCCAGTGTGCAGGAAGGGTCAAAACGTGTTTTTCAGCAGAAATAAACATGTTTCTGCAAGTTTGGTCAACCCCATGTAAGTTATGGGGCAGTAACAGAACACTTTTCAAAACGTGTTTTTCAGCCCGAAATAAACGCGTTTTTTCAGACAACTGAATCCCCATGCAACAGCAAGGCTCAGAAGAGCCCACACACTCAGCTCTTAACCCCAGTGTGCAGAAAGAGTCAAAACGTGTTTTTCAGCAGAAATAAACATGTTTCTGCAAGTTTGGTCAACCCCATGTAAGTTATGGGGCAGTAACAGAACACTTTTCAAAACGTGTTTTTCAGCCCGAAATAAACGCGTTTTTTCAGACAACTGAATCACCATGTAACAGCAAGGCTCAGAGGAGCCCACACACTCAGCTCTTAACCCCAGTGTGCAGAAAGAGTCAAAACGTGTTTTTCAGCAGAAATAAACATGTTTCTGCAAGTTTGGTCAACCCCATGTAAGTTATGGGGCAGTAACAGAACACTTTTCAAAACGTGTTTTTCAGCCCGAAATAAACGCGTTTTTTCAGACAACTGAATCCCCATGTAACAGCAAGGCTCAGAGGAGCCCACACACTCAGCTCTTAGCCCCAGTGTGCAGAAAGTGTCAAAACGTGATTTTCAGCAGAAATAAACATGTTTCTGCAAGTTTGGTCAACCCCATGTAAGTTATGCGGCAGTAACAGCACAATTTTGAAAACGTGTTTTTCAGCCCGAAATAAACGCGTTTTTTCAGACAACTGAATCCCCATGCAACAGCAAGGCTCAGAAGAGCCCACACACTCAGCTCTTAACCCCAGTGTGCAGAAAGAGTCAAAACGTGTTTTTCAGCAGAAATAAACATGTTTCTGCAATTTTGGTCAACCCCATGTAAGTTATGGGGCAGTAACAGCACACTTTTCAAAACGTGTTTTTCAGCCCGAAATAAACGCGTTTTTTCAGACAACTGAATCCCCATGTAACAGCAAGGCTCAGAGGAGCCCACACACTCAGATCTTAACCCCAGTGTGCAGAAAGGGTCAAAACGTGTTTTTCAGCAGAAATAAACATGTTTCTGCAAGTTTGGTCAACCCCATGTAAGTTATGGGGCAGTAACAGAACACTTTTCAAAACGTGTTTTTCAGCCCGAAATAAACGCGTTTTTTCAGACAACTGAATCCCCATGCAACAGCAAGGCTCAGAAGAGCCCACACACTCAGCTCTTAACCCCAGTGTGCAGAAAGAGTCAAAACGTGTTTTTCAGCAGAAATAAACATGTTTCTGCAAGTTTGGTCAACCCCATGTAAGTTATGGGGCAGTAACAGAACACTTTTCAAAACGTGTTTTTCAGCCCGAAATAAACGCGTTTTTTCAGACAACTGAATCACCATGTAACAGCAAGGCTCAGAGGAGCCCACACACTCAGCTCTTAACCCCAGTGTGCAGGAAGGGTCAAAACGTGTTTTTCAGCAGAAATAAACATGTTTCTGCAAGTTTGGTCAACCCCATGTAAGTTATGGGGCAGTAACAGAACACTTTTCAAAACGTGTTTTTCAGCCCGAAATAAACGCGTTTTTTCAGACAACTGAATCCCCATGCAACAGCAAGGCTCAGAAGAGCCCACACACTCAGCTCTTAACCCCAGTGTGCAGAAAGAGTCAAAACGTGTTTTTCAGCAGAAATAAACATGTTTCTGCAAGTTTGGTCAACCCCATGTAAGTTATGGGGCAGTAACAGAACACTTTTCAAAACGTGTTTTTCAGCCCGAAATAAACGCGTTTTTTCAGACAACTGAATCCCAATGTAACAGCAAGGCTCAGAGGAGCCCACACACTCAGCTCTTAGCCCCAGTGTGCAGAAAGTGTCAAAACGTGTTTTTCAGCAGAAATAAACATGTTTCTGCACGTTTGGTCAACCCCATGTAAGTTATGGGACAGTAACAGCACACTTTTCAAAACGTGTTTTTCAGCCCGAAATAAACGCGTTTTTTCAGACAACTGAATCCCCATGTAACAGCAAGGCTCAGAGGAGCCCACACACTCAGATCTTAACCCCAGTGTGCAGAAAGGGTCAAAACGTGTTTTTCAGCAGAAATAAACATGTTTCTGCAAGTTTGGTCAACCCCATGTAAGTTATGGGACAGTAACAGCACACTTTTCAAAACGTGTTTTTCAGCCCGAAATAAACGCGTTTTTTCAGACAACTGAATCCCCATGTAACAGCAAGACTCAGAGGAGCCCACACACTCAGATCTTAACCCCAGTGTGCAGAAAGGGTCAAAACGTGTTTTTCAGCAGAAATAAACATGTTTCTGCAAGTTTGGTCAACCCCATGTAACTTATGGGGCAGTAACAGAACACTTTTCAAAACGTGTTTTTCAGCCCGAAATAAACGCCTTTTTTCAGACAACTGAATCCCCATGTAACAGCAAGGTTCAGAAGAGCCCACACTCTCAGCTCTTAACCCCAGTGTGCAGGAAGGGTCAAAACGTGTTTTTCAGCAGAAATAAACATGTTTCTGCAAGTTTGGTCAACCCCATGTAAGTTATGGGGCAGTAACAGAACACTTTTCAAAACGTGTTTTTCAGCCCGAAATAAACGCGTTTTTTCAGACAACTGAATCCCCATGCAACAGCAAGGCTCAGAAGAGCCCACACACTCAGATCTTAACCCCAGTGTGCAGAAAGAGTCAAAACGTGTTTTTCAGCAGAAATAAACATGTTTCTGCAAGTTTGGTCAACCCCATGTAAGTTATGGGGCAGTAACAGAACACTTTTCAAAACGTGTTTTTCAGCCCGAAATAAACGCGTTTTTTCAGACAACTGAATCCCCATGTAACAGCAAGGCTCAGAGGAGCCCACACACTCAGCTCTTAGCCCCAGTGTGCAGAAAGTGTCAAAACGTGTTTTTCAGCAGAAATAAACATGTTTCTGCAAGTTTGGTCAACCCCATGTAAGTTATGGGACAGTAACAGCACACTTTTCAAAACGTGTTTTTCAGCCCGAAATAAACGCGTTTTTTCAGACAACTGAATCCCCATGTAACAGCAAGGCTCAGAGGAGCCCACACACTCAGATCTTAACCCCAGTGTGCAGAAAGGGTCAAAACGTGTTTTTCAGCAGAAATAAACATGTTTCTGCAAGTTTGGTCAACCCCATGTAAGTTATGGGGCAGTAACAGAACACTTTTCAAAACGTGTTTTTCAGCCCGAAATAAACGCGTTTTTTCAGACAACTGAATCCCCATGCAACAGCAAGGCTCAGAAGAGCCCACACACTCAGCTCTTAACCCCAGTGTGCAGAAAGGGTCAAAACGTGTTTTTCAGCAGAAATAAACATGTTTCTGCAAGTTTGGTCAACCCCATGTAAGTTATGGGACAGTAACAGCACACTTTTCAAAACGTGTTTTTCAGCCCGAAATAAACGCGTTTTTTCAGACAACTGAATCCCCATGTAACAGCAAGGCTCAGAGGAGCCCACACACTCAGATCTTAACCCCAGCGTGCAGAAAGGGTCAAAACGTGTTTTTCAGCAGAAATAAACATGTTTCTGCAAGTTTGGTCAACCCCATGTAAGTTATGGGGCAGTAACAGAACACTTTTCAAAACGTGTTTTTCAGCCCGAAATAAACGCGTTTTTTCAGACAACTGAATCCCCATGCAACAGCAAGGCTCAGAAGAGCCCACACACTCAGCTCTTAACCCCAGTGTGCAGAAAGAGTCAAAACGTGTTTTTCAGCAGAAATAAACATGTTTCTGCAAGTTTGGTCAACCCCATGTAAGTTATGGGGCAGTAACAGAACACTTTTCAAAACGTGTTTTTCAGCCCGAAATAAACGCGTTTTTTCAGACAACTGAATCCCCATGTAACAGCAAGGCTCAGAGGAGCCCACACACTCAGCTCTTAACCCCAGTGTGCAGGAAGGGTCAAAACGTGTTTTTCAGCAGAAATAAACATGTTTCTGCAAGTTTGGTCAACCCCATGTAAGTTATGGGGCAGTAACAGAACACTTTTCAAAACGTGTTTTTCAGCCCGAAATAAACGCGTTTTTTCAGACAACTGAATCCCCATGCAACAGCAAGGCTCAGAAGAGCCCACACACTCAGCTCTTAACCCCAGTGTGCAGAAAGAGTCAAAACGTGTTTTTCAGCAGAAATAAACATGTTTCTGCAAGTTTGGTCAACCCCATGTAAGTTATGGGGCAGTAACAGAACACTTTTCAAAACGTGTTTTTCAGCCCGAAATAAACGCGTTTTTTCAGACAACTGAATCCCAATGTAACAGCAAGGCTCAGAGGAGCCCACACACTCAGCTCTTAGCCCCAGTGTGCAGAAAGTGTCAAAACGTGTTTTTCAGCAGAAATAAACATGTTTCTGCAAGTTTGGTCAACCCCATGTAAGTTATGGGACAGTAACAGCACACTTTTCAAAACGTGTTTTTCAGCCCGAAATAAACGCGTTTTTTCAGACAACTGAATCCCCATGTAACAGCAAGGCTCAGAGGAGCCCACACACTCAGATCTTAACCCCAGTGTGCAGAAAGGGTCAAAACGTGTTTTTCAGCAGAAATAAACATGTTTCTGCAAGTTTGGTCAACCCCATGTAAGTTATGGGGCAGTAACAGAACACTTTTCAAAACGTGTTTTTCAGCCCGAAATAAACGCGTTTTTTCAGACAACTGAATCCCCATGTAACAGCAAGGCTCAGAGGAGCCCACACACTCAGCTCTTAGCCCCAGTGTGCAGAAAGTGTCAAAACGTGATTTTCAGCAGAAATAAACATGTTTCTGCAAGTTTGGTCAACCCCATGTAAGTTATGCGGCAGTAACAGCACAATTTTGAAAACGTGTTTTTCAGCCCGAAATAAACGCGTTTTTTCAGACAACTGAATCCCCATGCAACAGCAAGGCTCAGAAGAGCCCACACACTCAGCTCTTAACCCCAGTGTGCAGAAAGAGTCAAAACGTGTTTTTCAGCAGAAATAAACATGTTTCTGCAATTTTGGTCAACCCCATGTAAGTTATGGGGCAGTAACAGCACACTTTTCAAAACGTGTTTTTCAGCCCGAAATAAACGCGTTTTTTCAGACAACTGAATCCCCATGTAACAGCAAGGCTCAGAGGAGCCCACACACTCAGATCTTAACCCCAGTGTGCAGAAAGGGTCAAAACGTGTTTTTCAGCAGAAATAAACATGTTTCTGCAAGTTTGGTCAACCCCATGTAAGTTATGGGACAGTAACAGCACACTTTTCAAAACGTGTTTTTCAGCCCGAAATAAACGCGTTTTTTCAGACAACTGAATCCCCATGTAACAGCAAGACTCAGAGGAGCCCACACACTCAGATCTTAACCCCAGTGTGCAGAAAGGGTCAAAACGTGTTTTTCAGCAGAAATAAACATGTTTCTGCAAGTTTGGTCAACCCCATGTAAGTTATGGGGCAGTAACAGAACACTTTTCAAAACGTGTTTTTCAGCCCGAAATAAACGCGTTTTTTCAGACAACTGAATCCCCATGTAACAGCAAGGTTCAGAAGAGCCCACACTCTCAGCTCTTAACCCCAGTGTGCAGGAAGGGTCAAAACGTGTTTTTCAGCAGAAATAAACATGTTTCTGCAAGTTTGGTCAACCCCATGTAAGTTATGGGGCAGTAACAGAACACTTTTCAAAACGTGTTTTTCAGCCCGAAATAAACGCGTTTTTTCAGACAACTGAATCCCCATGCAACAGCAAGGCTCAGAAGAGCCCACACACTCAGCTCTTAACCCCAGTGTGCAGAAAGAGTCAAAACGTGTTTTTCAGCAGAAATAAACATGTTTCTGCAAGTTTGGTCAACCCCATGTAAGTTATGGGGCAGTAACAGAACACTTTTCAAAACGTGTTTTTCAGCCCGAAATAAACGCGTTTTTTCAGACAACTGAATCACCATGTAACAGCAAGGCTCAGAGGAGCCCACACACTCAGCTCTTAACCCCAGTGTGCAGAAAGAGTCAAAACGTGTTTTTCAGCAGAAATAAACATGTTTCTGCAAGTTTGGTCAACCCCATGTAAGTTATGGGGCAGTAACAGAACACTTTTCAAAACGTGTTTTTCAGCCCGAAATAAACGCGTTTTTTCAGACAACTGAATCCCCATGTAACAGCAAGGCTCAGAGGAGCCCACACACTCAGCTCTTAGCCCCAGTGTGCAGAAAGTGTCAAAACGTGTTTTTCAGCAGAAATAAACATGTTTCTGCAAGTTTGGTCAACCCCATGTAAGTTATGGGACAGTAACAGCACACTTTTCAAAACGTGTTTTTCAGCCCGAAATAAACGCGTTTTTTCAGACAACTGAATCCCCATGTAACAGCAAGGCTCAGAGGAGCCCACACACTCAGATCTTAACCCCAGTGTGCAGAAAGGGTCAAAACGTGTTTTTCAGCAGAAATAAACATGTTTCTGCAAGTTTGGTCAACCCCATGTAAGTTATGGGGCAGTAACAGAACACTTTTCAAAACGTGTTTTTCAGCCCGAAATAAACGCGTTTTTTCAGACAACTGAATCCCCATGCAACAGCAAGGCTCAGAAGAGCCCACACACTCAGCTCTTAACCCCAGTGTGCAGAAAGAGTCAAAACGTGTTTTTCAGCAGAAATAAACATGTTTCTGCAAGTTTGGTCAACCCCATGTAAGTTATGGGGCAGTAACAGAACACTTTTCAAAACGTGTTTTTCAGCCCGAAATAAACGCGTTTTTTCAGACAACTGAATCACCATGTAACAGCAAGGCTCAGAGGAGCCCACACACTCAGCTCTTAACCCCAGTGTGCAGGAAGGGTCAAAACGTGTTTTTCAGCAGAAATAAACATGTTTCTGCAAGTTTGGTCAACCCCATGTAAGTTATGGGGCAGTAACAGAACACTTTTCAAAACGTGTTTTTCAGCCCGAAATAAACGCGTTTTTTCAGACAACTGAATCCCCATGCAACAGCAAGGCTCAGAAGAGCCCACACACTCAGCTCTTAACCCCAGTGTGCAGAAAGAGTCAAAACGTGTTTTTCAGCAGAAATAAACATGTTTCTGCAAGTTTGGTCAACCCCATGTAAGTTATGGGGCAGTAACAGAACACTTTTCAAAACGTGTTTTTCAGCCCGAAATAAACGCGTTTTTTCAGACAACTGAATCCCAATGTAACAGCAAGGCTCAGAGGAGCCCACACACTCAGCTCTTAGCCCCAGTGTGCAGAAAGTGTCAAAACGTGTTTTTCAGCAGAAATAAACATGTTTCTGCAAGTTTGGTCAACCCCATGTAAGTTATGGGACAGTAACAGCACACTTTTCAAAACGTGTTTTTCAGCCCGAAATAAACGCGTTTTTTCAGACAACTGAATCCCCATGTAACAGCAAGGCTCAGAGGAGCCCACACACTCAGATCTTAACCCCAGTGTGCAGAAAGGGTCAAAACGTGTTTTTCAGCAGAAATAAACATGTTTCTGCAAGTTTGGTCAACCCCATGTAAGTTATGGGGCAGTAACAGAACACTTTTCAAAACGTGTTTTTCAGCCCGAAATAAACGCGTTTTTTCAGACAACTGAATCCCCATGCAACAGCAAGGCTCAGAAGAGCCCACACACTCAGCTCTTAACCCCAGTGTGCAGAAAGAGTCAAAACGTGTTTTTCAGCAGAAATAAACATGTTTCTGCAATTTTGGTCAACCCCATGTAAGTTATGGGGCAGTAACAGCACACTTTTCAAAACGTGTTTTTCAGCCCGAAATAAACGCGTTTTTTCAGACAACTGAATCCCCATGTAACAGAAAGGCTCAGAGGAGCCCACACACTCAGATCTTAACCCCAGTGTGCAGAAAGGGTCAAAACGTGTTTTTCAGCAGAAATAAACATGTTTCTGCAAGTTTGGTCAACCCCATGTAAGTTATGGGACAGTAACAGCACACTTTTCAAAACGTGTTTTTCAGCCCGAAATAAACGCGTTTTTTCAGACAACTGAATCCCCATGCAACAGCAAGGCTCAGAAGAGCCCACACACTCAGCTCTTAACCCCAGTGTGCAGAAAGAGTCAAAACGTGTTTTTCAGCAGAAATAAACATGTTTCTGCAAGTTTGGTCAACCCCATGTAAGTTATGGGACAGTAACAGCACACTTTTCAAAACGTGTTTTTCAGCCCGAAATAAACGCGTTTTTTCAGACAACTGAATCCCCATGTAACAGCAAGACTCAGAGGAGCCCACACACTCAGATCTTAACCCCAGTGTGCAGAAAGTGTCAAAACGTGTTTTTCAGCAGAAATAAACATGTTTCTGCAAGTTTGGTCAACCCCATGTAAGTTATGGGGCAGTAACAGAACACTTTTCAAAACGTGTTTTTCAGCCCGAAATAAACGCGTTTTTTCAGACAACTGAATCACCATGTAACAGCAAGGCTCAGAGGAGCCCACACACTCAGCTCTTAACCCCAGTGTGCAGGAAGGGTCAAAACGTGTTTTTCAGCAGAAATAAACATGTTTCTGCAAGTTTGGTCAACCCCATGTAAGTTATGGGGCAGTAACAGAACACTTTTCAAAACGTGTTTTTCAGCCCGAAATAAACGCGTTTTTTCAGACAACTGAATCCCCATGCAACAGCAAGGCTCAGAAGAGCCCACACACTCAGCTCTTAACCCCAGTGTGCAGAAAGAGTCAAAACGTGTTTTTCAGCAGAAATAAACATGTTTCTGCAAGTTTGGTCAACCCCATGTAAGTTATGGGGCAGTAACAGAACACTTTTCAAAACGTGTTTTTCAGCCCGAAATAAACGCGTTTTTTCAGACAACTGAATCCCAATGTAACAGCAAGGCTCAGAGGAGCCCACACACTCAGCTCTTAGCCCCAGTGTGCAGAAAGTGTCAAAACGTGTTTTTCAGCAGAAATAAACATGTTTCTGCAAGTTTGGTCAACCCCATGTAAGTTATGGGACAGTAACAGCACACTTTTCAAAACGTGTTTTTCAGCCCGAAATAAACGCGTTTTTTCAGACAACTGAATCCCCATGTAACAGCAAGGCTCAGAGGAGCCCACACACTCAGATCTTAACCCCAGTGTGCAGAAAGGGTCAAAACGTGTTTTTCAGCAGAAATAAACATGTTTCTGCAATTTTGGTCAACCCCATGTAAGTTATGGGGCAGTAACAGCACACTTTTCAAAACTTGTTTTTCAGCCCGAAATAAACGCGTTTTTTCAGACAACTGAATCCCCATGTAACAGAAAGGCTCAGAGGAGCCCACACACTCAGATCTTAACCCCAGTGTGCAGAAAGGGTCAAAACGTGTTTTTCAGCAGAAATAAACATGTTTCTGCAAGTTTGGTCAACCCCATGTAAGTTATGGGACAGTAACAGCACACTTTTCAAAACGTGTTTTTCAGCCCGAAATAAACGCGTTTTTTCAGACAACTGAATCCCCATGCAACAGCAAGGCTCAGAAGAGCCCACACACTCAGCTCTTAACCCCAGTGTGCAGAAAGAGTCAAAACGTGTTTTTCAGCAGAAATAAACATGTTTCTGCAAGTTTGGTCAACCCCATGTAAGTTATGGGACAGTAACAGCACACTTTTCAAAACGTGTTTTTCAGCCCGAAATAAACGCGTTTTTTCAGACAACTGAATCCCCATGTAACAGCAAGACTCAGAGGAGCCCACACACTCAGATCTTAACCCCAGTGTGCAGAAAGTGTCAAAACGTGTTTTTCAGCAGAAATAAACATGTTTCTGCAAGTTTGGTCAACCCCATGTAAGTTATGGGACAGTAACAGCACACTTTTCAAAACGTGTTTTTCAGCCCGAAATAAACGCGTTTTTTCAGACAACTGAATCCCCATGTAACAGCAAGGCTCAGAGGAGCCCACACACTCAGATCTTAACCCCAGTGTGCAGAAAGGGTCAAAACGTGTTTTTCAGCAGAAATAAACATGTTTCTGCAATTTTGGTCAACCCCATGTAAGTTATGGGGCAGTAACAGAACACTTTTCAAAACGTGTTTTTCAGCCCGAAATAAACGCGTTTTTTCAGACAACTGAATCACCATGTAACAGCAAGGCTCAGAGGAGCCCACACACTCAGCTCTTAACCCCAGTGTGCAGGAAGGGTCAAAACGTGTTTTTCAGCAGAAATAAACATGTTTCTGCAATTTTGGTCAACCCCATGTAAGTTATGGGGCAGTAACAGCACACTTTTCAAAACGTGTTTTTCAGCCCGAAATAAACGCGTTTTTTCAGACAACTGAATCCCCATGTAACAGCAAGGCTCAGAGGAGCCCACACACTCAGATCTTAACCCCAGTGTGCAGAAAGAGTCAAAACGTGTTTTTCAGCAGAAATAAACATGTTTCTGCAAGTTTGGTCAACCCCATGTAAGTTATGGGGCAGTAACAGAACACTTTTCAAAACGTGTTTTTCAGCCCGAAATAAACGCGTTTTTTCAGACAACTGAATCCCCATGTAACAGCAAGGCTCAGAGGAGCCCACACACTCAGCTCTTAGCCCCAGTGTGCAGAAAGTGTCAAAACGTGTTTTTCAGCAGAAATAAACATGTTTCTGCAAGTTTGGTCAACCCCATGTAAGTTATGGGACAGTAACAGCACACTTTTCAAAACGTGTTTTTCAGCCCGAAATAAACGCGTTTTTTCAGACAACTGAATCCCCATGTAACAGCAAGGCTCAGAGGAGCCCACACACTCAGATCTTAACCCCAGTGTGCAGAAAGGGTCAAAACGTGTTTTTCAGCAGAAATAAACATGTTTCTGCAAGTTTGGTCAACCCCATGTAAGTTATGGGGCAGTAACAGAACACTTTTCAAAACGTGTTTTTCAGCCCGAAATAAACGCGTTTTTTCAGACAACTGAATCCCCATGCAACAGCAAGGCTCAGAAGAGCCCACACACTCAGCTCTTAACCCCAGTGTGCAGAAAGAGTCAAAACGTGTTTTTCAGCAGAAATAAACATGTTTCTGCAAGTTTGGTCAACCCCATGTAAGTTATGGGGCAGTAACAGAACACTTTTCAAAACGTGTTTTTCAGCCCGAAATAAACGCGTTTTTTCAGACAACTGAATCCCAATGTAACAGCAAGGCTCAGAGGAGCCCACACACTCAGCTCTTAGCCCCAGTGTGCAGAAAGTGTCAAAACGTGTTTTTCAGCAGAAATAAACATGTTTCTGCAAGTTTGGTCAACCCCATGTAAGTTATGGGACAGTAACAGCACACTTTTCAAAACGTGTTTTTCAGCCCGAAATAAACGCGTTTTTTCAGACAACTGAATCCCCATGCAACAGCAAGGCTCAGAAGAGCCCACACACTCAGCTCTTAACCCCAGTGTGCAGAAAGAGTCAAAACGTGTTTTTCAGCAGAAATAAACATGTTTCTGCAATTTTGGTCAACCCCATGTAAGTTATGGGGCAGTAACAGCACACTTTTCAAAACGTGTTTTTCAGCCCGAAATAAACGCGTTTTTTCAGACAACTGAATCCCCATGTAACAGCAAGGCTCAGAGGAGCCCACACACTCAGATCTTAACCCCAGTGTGCAGAAAGGGTCAAAACGTGTTTTTCAGCAGAAATAAACATGTTTCTGCAAGTTTGGTCAACCCCATGTAAGTTATGGGACAGTAACAGCACACTTTTCAAAACGTGTTTTTCAGCCCGAAATAAACGCGTTTTTTCAGACAACTGAATCCCCATGTAACAGCAAGACTCAGAGGAGCCCACACACTCAGATCTTAACCCCAGTGTGCAGAAAGGGTCAAAACGTGTTTTTCAGCAGAAATAAACATGTTTCTGCAAGTTTGGTCAACCCCATGTAAGTTATGGGGCAGTAACAGAACACTTTTCAAAACGTGTTTTTCAGCCCGAAATAAACGCGTTTTTTCAGACAACTGAATCCCCATGTAACAGCAAGGTTCAGAAGAGCCCACACTCTCAGCTCTTAACCCCAGTGTGCAGGAAGGGTCAAAACGTGTTTTTCAGCAGAAATAAACATGTTTCTGAAAGTTTGGTCAACCCCATGTAAGTTATGGGGCAGTAACAGAACACTTTTCAAAACGTGTTTTTCAGCCCGAAATAAACGCGTTTTTTCAGACAACTGAATCCCCATGCAACAGCAAGGCTCAGAAGAGCCCACACACTCAGCTCTTAACCCCAGTGTGCAGAAAGAGTCAAAACGTGTTTTTCAGCAGAAATAAACATGTTTCTGCAAGTTTGGTCAACCCCATGTAAGTTATGGGGCAGTAACAGAACACTTTTCAAAACGTGTTTTTCAGCCCGAAATAAACGCGTTTTTTCAGACAACTGAATCACCATGTAACAGCAAGGCTCAGAGGAGCCCACACACTCAGCTCTTAACCCCAGTGTGCAGAAAGAGTCAAAACGTGTTTTTCAGCAGAAATAAACATGTTTCTGCAAGTTTGGTCAACCCCATGTAAGTTATGGGGCAGTAACAGAACACTTTTCAAAACGTGTTTTTCAGCCCGAAATAAACGCGTTTTTTCAGACAACTGAATCCCCATGTAACAGCAAGGCTCAGAGGAGCCCACACACTCAGCTCTTAGCCCCAGTGTGCAGAAAGTGTCAAAACGTGATTTTCAGCAGAAATAAACATGTTTCTGCAAGTTTGGTCAACCCCATGTAAGTTATGCGGCAGTAACAGCACAATTTTGAAAACGTGTTTTTCAGCCCGAAATAAACGCGTTTTTTCAGACAACTGAATCCCCATGCAACAGCAAGGCTCAGAAGAGGCCACACACTCAGCTCTTAACCCCAGTGTGCAGAAAGAGTCAAAACGTGTTTTTCAGCAGAAATAAACATGTTTCTGCAATTTTGGTCAACCCCATGTAAGTTATGGGGCAGTAACAGCACACTTTTCAAAACGTGTTTTTCAGCCCGAAATAAACGCGTTTTTTCAGACAACTGAATCCCCATGTAACAGCAAGGCTCAGAGGAGCCCACACACTCAGATCTTAACCCCAGTGTGCAGAAAGGGTCAAAACGTGTTTTTCAGCAGAAATAAACATGTTTCTGCAAGTTTGGTCAACCCCATGTAAGTTATGGGGCAGTAACAGAACACTTTTCAAAACGTGTTTTTCAGCCCGAAATAAACGCGTTTTTTCAGACAACTGAATCCCCATGCAACAGCAAGGCTCAGAAGAGCCCACACACTCAGCTCTTAACCCCAGTGTGCAGAAAGAGTCAAAACGTGTTTTTCAGCAGAAATAAACATGTTTCTGCAAGTTTGGTCAACCCCATGTAAGTTATGGGGCAGTAACAGAACACTTTTCAAAACGTGTTTTTCAGCCCGAAATAAACGCGTTTTTTCAGACAACTGAATCACCATGTAACAGCAAGGCTCAGAGGAGCCCACACACTCAGCTCTTAACCCCAGTGTGCAGGAAGGGTCAAAACGTGTTTTTCAGCAGAAATAAACATGTTTCTGCAAGTTTGGTCAACCCCATGTAAGTTATGGGGCAGTAACAGAACACTTTTCAAAACGTGTTTTTCAGCCCGAAATAAACGCGTTTTTTCAGACAACTGAATCCCCATGCAACAGCAAGGCTCAGAAGAGCCCACACACTCAGCTCTTAACCCCAGTGTGCAGAAAGAGTCAAAACGTGTTTTTCAGCAGAAATAAACATGTTTCTGCAAGTTTGGTCAACCCCATGTAAGTTATGGGGCAGTAACAGAACACTTTTCAAAACGTGTTTTTCAGCCCGAAATAAACGCGTTTTTTCAGACAACTGAATCCCCATGTAACAGCAAGGTTCAGAAGAGCCCACACTCTCAGCTCTTAACCCCAGTGTGCAGGAAGGGTCAAAACGTGTTTTTCAGCAGAAATAAACATGTTTCTGCAAGTTTGGTCAACCCCATGTAAGTTATGGGGCAGTAACAGAACACTTTTCAAAACGTGTTTTTCAGCCCGAAATAAACGCGTTTTTTCAGACAACTGAATCCCCATGCAACAGCAAGGCTCAGAAGAGCCCACACACTCAGCTCTTAACCCCAGTGTGCAGAAAGAGTCAAAACGTGTTTTTCAGCAGAAATAAACATGTTTCTGCAAGTTTGGTCAACCCCATGTAAGTTATGGGGCAGTAACAGAACACTTTTCAAAACGTGTTTTTCAGCCCGAAATAAACGCGTTTTTTCAGACAACTGAATCACCATGTAACAGCAAGGCTCAGAGGAGCCCACACACTCAGCTCTTAACCCCAGTGTGCAGAAAGAGTCAAAACGTGTTTTTCAGCAGAAATAAACATGTTTCTGCAAGTTTGGTCAACCCCATGTAAGTTATGGGGCAGTAACAGAACACTTTTCAAAACGTAATTTCAGCCCGAAATAAACGCGTTTTTTCAGACAACTGAATCCCCATGTAACAGCAAGGCTCAGAGGAGCCCACACACTCAGCTCTTAGCCCCAGTGTGCAGAAAGTGTCAAAACGTGATTTTCAGCAGAAATAAACATGTTTCTGCAAGTTTGGTCAACCCCATGTAAGTTATGCGGCAGTAACAGCACAATTTTGAAAACGTGTTTTTCAGCCCGAAATAAACGCGTTTTTTCAGACAACTGAATCCCCATGCAACAGCAAGGCTCAGAAGAGCCCACACACTCAGCTCTTAACCCCAGTGTGCAGAAAGAGTCAAAACGTGTTTTTCAGCAGAAATAAACATGTTTCTGCAATTTTGGTCAACCCCATGTAAGTTATGGGGCAGTAACAGCACACTTTTCAAAACGTGTTTTTCAGCCCGAAATAAACGCGTTTTTTCAGACAACTGAATCCCCATGTAACAGCAAGGCTCAGAGGAGCCCACACACTCAGATCTTAACCCCAGTGTGCAGAAAGGGTCAAAACGTGTTTTTCAGCAGAAATAAACATGTTTCTGCAAGTTTGGTCAACCCCATGTAAGTTATGGGGCAGTAACAGAACACTTTTCAAAACGTGTTTTTCAGCCCGAAATAAACGCGTTTTTTCAGACAACTGAATCCCCATGCAACAGCAAGGCTCAGAAGAGCCCACACACTCAGCTCTTAACCCCAGTGTGCAGAAAGAGTCAAAACGTGTTTTTCAGCAGAAATAAACATGTTTCTGCAAGTTTGGTCAACCCCATGTAAGTTATGGGGCAGTAACAGAACACTTTTCAAAACGTGTTTTTCAGCCCGAAATAAACGCGTTTTTTCAGACAACTGAATCACCATGTAACAGCAAGGCTCAGAGGAGCCCACACACTCAGCTCTTAACCCCAGTGTGCAGGAAGGGTCAAAACGTGTTTTTCAGCAGAAATAAACATGTTTCTGCAAGTCTGGTCAACCCCATGTAAGTTATGGGGCAGTAACAGAACACTTTTCAAAACGTGTTTTTCAGCCCGAAATAAACACGTTTTTTCAGACAACTGAATCCCCATGCAACAGCAAGGCTCAGAAGAGCCCACACACTCAGCTCTTAACCCCAGTGTGCAGAAAGAGTCAAAACGTGTTTTTCAGCAGAAATAAACATGTTTCTGCAAGTTTGGTCAACCCCATGTAAGTTATGGGGCAGTAACAGAACACTTTTCAAAACGTGTTTTTCAGCCCGAAATAAACGCGTTTTTTCAGACAACTGAATCCCAATGTAACAGCAAGGCTCAGAGGAGCCCACACACTCAGCTCTTAGCCCCAGTGTGCAGAAAGTGTCAAAACGTGTTTTTCAGCAGAAATAAACATGTTTCTGCAAGTTTGGTCAACCCCATGTAAGTTATGGGACAGTAACAGCACACTTTTCAAAACGTGTTTTTCAGCCCGAAATAAACGCGTTTTTTCAGACAACTGAATCCCCATGTAACAGCAAGGCTCAGAGGAGTCCACACACTCAGATCTTAACCCCAGTGTGCAGAAAGGGTCAAAACGTGTTTTTCAGCAGAAATAAACATGTTTCTGCAAGTTTGGTCAACCCCATGTAAGTTATGGGGCAGTAACAGAACACTTTTCAAAACGTGTTTTTCAGCCCGAAATAAACGCGTTTTTTCAGACAACTGAATCCCCATGTAACAGCAAGGCTCAGAGGAGCCCACACACTCAGATCTTAACCCCAGTGTGCAGAATGGGTCAAAACGTGTTTTCCAGCAGAAATAAACATGTTTCTGCAAGTTTGGTCAACCCCATGTAAGTTATGGGACAGTAACAGCACACTTTTCAAAACGTGTTTTTCAGCCCGAAATAAACGCGTTTTTTCAGACAACTGAATCCCCATGCAACAGCAAGGCTCAGAAGAGCCCACACACTCAGCTCTTAACCCCAGTGTGCAGAAAGAGTCAAAACGTGTTTTTCAGCAGAAAAAAACATGTTTCTGCAAGTTTGGTCAACCCCATGTAAGTTATGGGACAGTAACAGCACACTTTTCAAAACGTGTTTTTCAGCCCGAAATAAACGCGTTTTTTCAGACAACTGAATCCCCATGTAACAGCAAGACTCAGAGGAGCCCACACACTCAGATCTTAACCCCAGTGTGCAGAAAGTGTCAAAACGTGTTTTTCAGCAGAAATAAACATTTCTGCAAGTTTGGTCAACCCCATGTAAGTTATGGGACAGTAACAGCACACTTTTCAAAACGTGTTTTTCAGCCCGAAATAAACGCGTTTTTTCAGACAACTGAATCCCCATGTAACAGCAAGGCTCAGAGGAGCCCACACACTCAGATCTTAACCCCAGTGTGCAGAAAGGGTCAAAACGTGTTTTTCAGCAGAAATAAACATGTTTCTGCAAGTTTGGTCAACCCCATGTAAGTTATGGGGCAGTAACAGAACACTTTTCAAAACGTGTTTTTCAGCCCGAAATAAACGCGTTTTTTCAGACAACTGAATCACCATGTAACAGCAAGGCTCAGAGGAGCCCACACACTCAGCTCTTAACCCCAGTGTGCAGGAAGGGTCAAAACGTGTTTTTCAGCAGAAATAAACATGTTTCTGCAATTTTGGTCAACCCCATGTAAGTTATGGGGCAGTAACAGCACACTTTTCAAAACGTGTTTTTCAGCCCGAAATAAACGCGTTTTTTCAGACAACTGAATCCCCATGTAACAGCAAGGCTCAGAGGAGCCCACACACTCAGATCTTAACCCCAGTGTGCAGAAAGAGTCAAAACGTGTTTTTCAGCAGAAATAAACATGTTTCTGCAAGTTTGGTCAACCCCATGTAAGTTATGGGGCAGTAACAGAACACTTTTCAAAACGTGTTTTTCAGCCCGAAATAAACGCGTTTTTTCAGACAACTGAATCCCCATGTAACAGCAAGGCTCAGAGGAGCCCACACACTCAGCTCTTAGCCCCAGTGTGCAGAAAGTGTCAAAACGTGTTTTTCAGCAGAAATAAACATGTTTCTGCAAGTTTGGTCAACCCCATGTAAGTTATGGGACAGTAACAGCACACTTTTCAAAACGTGTTTTTCAGCCCGAAATAAACGCGTTTTTTCAGACAACTGAATCCCCATGTAACAGCAAGGCTCAGAGGAGCCCACACACTCAGATCTTAACCCCAGTGTGCAGAAAGGGTCAAAACGTGTTTTTCAGCAGAAATAAACATGTTTCTGCAAGTTTGGTCAACCCCATGTAAGTTATGGGGCAGTAACAGAACACTTTTCAAAACGTGTTTTTCAGCCCGAAATAAACGCGTTTTTTCAGACAACTGAATCCCCATGTAACAGCAAGGCTCAGAGGAGCCCACACACTCAGCTCTTAACCCCAGTGTGCAGAAAGGGTCAAAACGTGTTTTTCAGCAGAAATAAACATGTTTCTGCAAGTTTGGTCAACCCCATGTAAGTTATGGGGCAGTAACAGAACACTTTTCAAAACGTGTTTTTCAGCCCGAAATAAACGCGTTTTTTCAGACAACTGAATCACCATGTAACAGCAAGGCTCAGAGGAGCCCACACACTCAGCTCTTAACCCCAGTGTGCAGGAAGGGTCAAAACGTGTTTTTCAGCAGAAATAAACATGTTTCTGCAAGTTTGGTCAACCCCATGTAAGTTATGGGGCAGTAACAGAACACTTTTCAAAACGTGTTTTTCAGCCCGAAATAAACGCGTTTTTTCAGACAACTGAATCCCCATGCAACAGCAAGGCTCAGAAGAGCCCACACACTCAGCTCTTAACCCCAGTGTGCAGAAAGAGTCAAAACGTGTTTTTCAGCAGAAATAAACATGTTTCTGCAAGTTTGGTCAACCCCATGTAAGTTATGGGGCAGTAACAGAACACTTTTCAAAACGTGTTTTTCAGCCCGAAATAAACGCGTTTTTTCAGACAACTGAATCCCAATGTAACAGCAAGGCTCAGAGGAGCCCACACACTCAGCTCTTAGCCCCAGTGTGCAGAAAGTGTCAAAACGTGTTTTTCAGCAGAAATAAACATGTTTCTGCAAGTTTGGTCAACCCCATGTAAGTTATGGGACAGTAACAGCACACTTTTCAAAACGTGTTTTTCAGCCCGAAATAAACGCGTTTTTTCAGACAACTGAATCCCCATGCAACAGCAAGGCTCAGAAGAGCCCACACACTCAGCTCTTAACCCCAGTGTGCAGAAAGAGTCAAAACGTGTTTTTCAGCAGAAATAAACATGTTTCTGCAATTTTGGTCAACCCCATGTAAGTTATGGGGCAGTAACAGCACACTTTTCAAAACGTGTTTTTCAGCCCGAAATAAACGCGTTTTTTCAGACAACTGAATCCCCATGTAACAGCAAGGCTCAGAGGAGCCCACACACTCAGCTCTTAACCCCAGTGTGCAGGAAGGGTCAAAACGTGTTTTTCAGCAGAAATAAACATGTTTCTGCAAGTTTGGTCAACCCCATGTAAGTTATGGGACAGTAACAGCACACTTTTCAAAACGTGTTTTTCAGCCCGAAATAAACGCGTTTTTTCAGACAACTGAATCCCCATGTAACAGCAAGACTCAGAGGAGCCCACACACTCAGATCTTAACCCCAGTGTGCAGAAAGGGTCAAAACGTGTTTTTCAGCAGAAATAAACATGTTTCTGCAAGTTTGGTCAACCCCATGTAAGTTATGGGGCAGTAACAGAACACTTTTCAAAACGTGTTTTTCAGCCCGAAATAAACGCGTTTTTTCAGACAACTGAATCCCCATGTAACAGCAAGGTTCAGAAGAGCCCACACTCTCAGCTCTTAACCCCAGTGTGCAGGAAGGGTCAAAACGTGTTTTTCAGCAGAAATAAACATGTTTCTGCAAGTTTGGTCAACCCCATGTAAGTTATGGGGCAGTAACAGAACACTTTTCAAAACGTGTTTTTCAGCCCGAAATAAACGCGTTTTTTCAGACAACTGAATCCCCATGCAACAGCAAGGCTCAGAAGAGCCCACACACTCAGCTCTTAACCCCAGTGTGCAGAAAGAGTCAAAACGTGTTTTTCAGCAGAAATAAACATGTTTCTGCAAGTTTGGTCAACCCCATGTAAGTTATGGGGCAGTAACAGAACACTTTTCAAAACGTGTTTTTCAGCCCGAAATAAACGCGTTTTTTCAGACAACTGAATCACCATGTAACAGCAAGGCTCAGAGGAGCCCACACACTCAGCTCTTAACCCCAGTGTGCAGAAGGAGTCAAAACGTGTTTTTCAGCAGAAATAAACATGTTTCTGCAAGTTTGGTCAACCCCATGTAAGTTATGGGGCAGTAACAGAACACTTTTCAAAACGTGTTTTTCAGCCCGAAATAAACGCGTTTTTTCAGACAACTGAATCCCCATGTAACAGCAAGGCTCAGAGGAGCCCACACACTCAGCTCTTAGCCCCAGTGTGCAGAAAGTGTCAAAACGTGTTTTTCAGCAGAAATAAACATGTTTCTGCAAGTTTGGTCAACCCCATGTAAGTTATGGGACAGTAACAGCACACTTTTCAAAACGTGTTTTTCAGCCCGAAATAAACGCGTTTTTTCAGACAACTGAATCCCAATGTAACAGCAAGGCTCAGAGGAGCCCACACACTCAGCTCTTAGCCCCAGTGTGCAGAAAGTGTCAAAACGTGTTTTTCAGCAGAAATAAACATGTTTCTGCAAGTTTGGTCAACCCCATGTAAGTTATGGGACAGTAACAGCACACTTTTCAAAACGTGTTTTTCAGCCCGAAATAAACGCGTTTTTTCAGACAACTGAATCCCCATGTAACAGCAAGGCTCAGAGGAGCCCACACACTCAGATCTTAACCCCAGTGTGCAGAACGGGTCAAAACGTGTTTTTCAGCAGAAATAAACATGTTTCTGCAAGTTTGGTCAACCCCATGTAAGTTATGGGGCAGTAACAGAACACTTTTCAAAACGTGTTTTTCAGCCCGAAATAAACGCGTTTTTTCAGACAACTGAATCCCCATGCAACAGCAAGGCTCAGAAGAGCCCACACACTCAGCTCTTAACCCCAGTGTGCAGAAAGAGTCAAAACGTGTTTTTCAGCAGAAATAAACATGTTTCTGCAATTTTGGTCAACCCCATGTAAGTTATGGGGCAGTAACAGCACACTTTTCAAAACGTGTTTTTCAGCCCGAAATAAACGCGTTTTTTCAGACAACTGAATCCCCATGTAACAGCAAGGCTCAGAGGAGCCCACACACTCAGATCTTAACCCCAGTGTGCAGAAAGGGTCAAAACGTGTTTTTCAGCAGAAATAAACATGTTTCTGCAAGTTTGGTCAACCCCATGTAAGTTATGGGACAGTAACAGCACACTTTTCAAAACGTGTTTTTCAGCCCGAAATAAACGCGATTTTTCAGACAACTGAATCCCCATGCAACAGCAAGGTTCAGAAGAGCCCACACTCTCAGCTCTTAACCCCAGTGTGCAGGAAGGGTCAAAACGTGTTTTTCAGCAGAAATAAACATGTTTCTGCAAGTTTGGTCAACCCCATGTAAGTTATGGGGCAGTAACAGAACACTTTTCAAAACGTGTTTTTCAGCCCGAAATAAACGCGTTTTTTCAGACAACTGAATCCCCATGTAACAGCAAGGTTCAGAAGAGCCCACACTCTCAGCTCTTAACCCCAGTGTGCAGGAAGGGTCAAAACGTGTTTTTCAGCAGAAATAAACATGTTTCTGCAAGTTTGGTCAACCCCATGTAAGTTATGGGGCAGTAACAGAACACTTTTCAAAACGTGTTTTTCAGCCCGAAATAAACGCGTTTTTTCAGACAACTGAATCCCCATGCAACAGCAAGGCTCAGAAGAGCCCACACACTCAGCTCTTAACCCCAGTGTGCAGAAAGAGTCAAAACGTGTTTTTCAGCAGAAATAAACATGTTTCTGCAAGTTTGGTCAACCCCATGTAAGTTATGGGGCAGTAACAGAACACTTTTCAAAACGTGTTTTTCAGCCCGAAATAAACGCGTTTTTTCAGACAACTGAATCCCCATGCAACAGCAAGGCTCAGAAGAGCCCACACACTCAGCTCTTAACCCCAGTGTGCAGAAAGAGTCAAAACGTGTTTTTCAGCAGAAATAAACATGTTTCTGCAATTTTGGTCAACCCCATGTAAGTTATGGGGCAGTAACAGCACACTTTTCAAAACGTGTTTTTCAGCCCGAAATAAACGCGTTTTTTCAGACAACTGAATCCCCATGTAACAGCAAGGCTCAGAGGAGCCCACACACTCAGCTCTTAACCCCAGTGTGCAGGTAGGGTCAAAACGTGTTTTTCAGCAGAAATAAACATGTTTCTGCAAGTTTGGTCAACCCCATGTAAGTTATGGGACAGTAACAGCACACTTTTCAAAACGTGTTTTTCAGCCCGAAATAAACGCGTTTTTTCAGACAACTGAATCCCCATGTAACAGCAAGACTCAGAGGAGCCCACACACTCAGATCTTAACCCCAGTGTGCAGAAAGGGTCAAAACGTGTTTTTCAGAAGAAATAAACATGTTTCTGCAAGTTTGGTCAACCCCATGTAAGTTATGGGGCAGTAACAGAACACTTTTCAAAACGTGTTTTTCAGCCCGAAATAAACGCGTTTTTTCAGACAACTGAATCCCCATGTAACAGCAAGGTTCAGAAGAGCCCACACTCTCAGCTCTTAACCCCAGTGTGCAGGAAGGGTCAAAACGTGTTTTTCAGCAGAAATAAACATGTTTCTGCAAGTTTGGTCAACCCCATGTAAGTTATGGGGCAGTAACAGAACACTTTTCAAAACGTGTTTTTCAGCCCGAAATAAACGCGTTTTTTCAGACAACTGAATCCCCATGCAACAGCAAGGCTCAGAAGAGCCCACACACTCAGCTCTTAACCCCAGTGTGCAGAAAGAGTCAAAACGTGTTTTTCAGCAGAAATAAACATGTTTCTGCAAGTTTGGTCAACCCCATGTAAGTTATGGGGCAGTAACAGAACACTTTTCAAAACGTGTTTTTCAGCCCGAAATAAACGCGTTTTTTCAGACAACTGAATCACCATGTAACAGCAAGGCTCAGAGGAGCCCACACACTCAGCTCTTAACCCCAGTGTGCAGGAAGGGTCAAAACGTGTTTTTCAGCAGAAATAAACATGTTTCTGCAAGTTTGGTCAACCCCATGTAAGTTATGGGGCAGTAACAGAACACTTTTCAAAACGTGTTTTTCAGCCCGAAATAAACGCGTTTTTTCAGACAACTGAATCCCCATGCAACAGCAAGGCTCAGAAGAGCCCACACACTCAGCTCTTAACCCCAGTGTGCAGAAAGAGTCAAAACGTGTTTTTCAGCAGAAATAAACATGTTTCTGCAAGTTTGGTCAACCCCATGTAAGTTATGGGGCAGTAACAGAACACTTTTCAAAACGTGTTTTTCAGCCCGAAATAAACGCGTTTTTTCAGACAACTGAATCCCCATGTAACAGCAAGGTTCAGAAGAGCCCACACTCTCAGCTCTTAACCCCAGTGTGCAGGAAGGGTCAAAACGTGTTTTTCAGCAGAAATAAACATGTTTCTGCAAGTTTGGTCAACCCCATGTAAGTTATGGGACAGTAACAGCACACTTTTCAAAACGTGTTTTTCAGCCCGAAATAAACGCGATTTTTCAGACAACTGAATCCCCATGCAACAGCAAGGCTCAGAAGAGCCCACACACTCAGCTCTTAACCCCAGTGTGCAGAAAGAGTCAAAACGTGTTTTTCAGCAGAAATAAACATGTTTCTGCAAGTTTGGTCAACCCCATGTAAGTTATGGGGCAGTAACAGAACACTTTTCAAAACGTGTTTTTCAGCCCGAAATAAACGCGTTTTTTCAGACAACTGAATCCCAATGTAACAGCAAGGCTCAGAGGAGCCCACACACTCAGATCTTAACCCCAGTGTGCAGAAAGGGTCAAAACGTGTTTTTCAGCAGAAATAAACATGTTTCTGCAAGTTTGGTCAACCCCATGTAAGTTATGGGGCAGTAACAGAACACTTTTCAAAACGTGTTTTTCAGCCCGAAATAAATGCGTTTTTTCAGACAACTGAATCCCCATGTAACAGCAAGGTTCAGAAGAGCCCACACTCTCAGCTCTTAACCCCAGTGTGCAGGAAGGGTCAAAACGTGTTTTTCAGCAGAAATAAACATGTTTCTGCAAGTTTGGTCAACCCCATGTAAGTTATGGGGCAGTAACAGAACACTTTTCAAAACGTGTTTTTCAGCCCGAAATAAACGCGTTTTTTCAGACAACTGAATCCCCATGCAACAGCAAGGCTCAGAAGAGCCCACACACTCAGCTCTTAACCCCAGTGTGCAGAAAGAGTCAAAACGTGTTTTTCAGCAGAAATAAACATGTTTCTGCAAGTTTGGTCAACCCCATGTAAGTTATGGGGCAGTAACAGAACACTTTTCAAAACGTGTTTTTCAGCCCGAAATAAACGCGTTTTTTCAGACAACTGAATCCCCATGCAACAGCAAGGCTCAGAAGAGCCCACACACTCAGCTCTTAACCCCAGTGTGCAGAAAGAGTCAAAACGTGTTTTTCAGCAGAAATAAACATGTTTCTGCAATTTTGGTCAACCCCATGTAAGTTATGGGGCAGTAACAGCACACTTTTCAAAACGTGTTTTTCAGCCCGAAATAAACGCGTTTTTTCAGACAACTGAATCCCCATGTAACAGCAAGGCTCAGAGGAGCCCACACACTCAGCTCTTAACCCCAGTGTGCAGGAAGGGTCAAAACGTGTTTTTCAGCAGAAATAAACATGTTTCTGCAAGTTTGGTCAACCCCATGTAAGTTATGGGACAGTAACAGCACACTTTTCAAAACGTGTTTTTCAGCCCGAAATAAACGCGTTTTTTCAGACAACTGAATCCCCATGTAACAGCAAGACTCAGAGGAGCCCACACACTCAGATCTTAACCCCAGTGTGCAGAAAGGGTCAAAACGTGTTTTTCAGAAGAAATAAACATGTTTCTGCAAGTTTGGTCAACCCCATGTAAGTTATGGGGCAGTAACAGAACACTTTTCAAAACGTGTTTTTCAGCCCGAAATAAACGCGTTTTTTCAGACAACTGAATCCCCATGTAACAGCAAGGTTCAGAAGAGCCCACACTCTCAGCTCTTAACCCCAGTGTGCAGGAAGGGTCAAAACGTGTTTTTCAGCAGAAATAAACATGTTTCTGCAAGTTTGGTCAACCCCATGTAAGTTATGGGGCAGTAACAGAACACTTTTCAAAACGTGTTTTTCAGCCCGAAATAAACGCGTTTTTTCAGACAACTGAATCCCCATGTAACAGCAAGGCTCAGAGGAGCCCACACACTCAGCTCTTAGCCCCAGTGTGCAGAAAGTGTCAAAACGTGTTTTTCAGCAGAAATAAACATGTTTCTGCAAGTTTGGTCAACCCCATGTAAGTTATGGGACAGTAACAGCACACTTTTCAAAACGTGTTTTTCAGCCCGAAATAAACGCGTTTTTTCAGACAACTGAATCCCAATGTAACAGCAAGGCTCAGAGGAGCCCACACACTCAGCTCTTAGCCCCAGTGTGCAGAAAGTGTCAAAACGTGTTTTTCAGCAGAAATAAACATGTTTCTGCAAGTTTGGTCAACCCCATGTAAGTTATGGGACAGTAACAGCACACTTTTCAAAACGTGTTTTTCAGCCCGAAATAAACGCGTTTTTTCAGACAACTGAATCCCCATGTAACAGCAAGGCTCAGAGGAGCCCACACACTCAGATCTTAACCCCAGTGTGCAGAAAGGGTCAAAACGTGTTTTTCAGCAGAAATAAACATGTTTCTGCAAGTTTGGTCAACCCCATGTAAGTTATTTGGCAGTAACAGAACACTTTTCAAAACGTGTTTTTCAGCCCGAAATAAACGCGTTTTTTCAGACAACTGAATCCCCATGCAACAGCAAGGCTCAGAAGAGCCCACACACTCAGCTCTTAACCCCAGTGTGCAGAAAGAGTCAAAACGTGTTTTTCAGCAGAAATAAACATGTTTCTGCAAGTTTGGTCAACCCCATGTAAGTTATGGGGCAGTAACAGAACACTTTTCAAAACGTGTTTTTCAGCCCGAAATAAACGCGTTTTTTCAGACAACTGAATCACCATGTAACAGCAAGGCTCAGAGGAGCCCACACACTCAGCTCTTAACCCCAGTGTGCAGGAAGGGTCAAAACGTGTTTTTCAGCAGAAATAAACATGTTTCTGCAAGTTTGGTCAACCCCATGTAAGTTATGGGGCAGTAACAGAACACTTTTCAAAACGTGTTTTTCAGCCCGAAATAAACGCGTTTTTTCAGACAACTGAATCCCCATGCAACAGCAAGGCTCAGAAGAGCCCACACACTCAGCTCTTAACCCCAGTGTGCAGAAAGAGTCAAAACGTGTTTTTCAGCAGAAATAAACATGTTTCTGCAAGTTTGGTCAACCCCATGTAAGTTATGGGGCAGTAACAGAACACTTTTCAAAACGTGTTTTTCAGCCCGAAATAAACGCGTTTTTTCAGACAACTGAATCCCCATGTAACAGCAAGGTTCAGAAGAGCCCACACTCTCAGCTCTTAACCCCAGTGTGCAGGAAGGGTCAAAACGTGTTTTTCAGCAGAAATAAACATGTTTCTGCAAGTTTGGTCAACCCCATGTAAGTTATGGGGCAGTAACAGAACACTTTTCAAAACGTGTTTTTCAGCCCGAAATAAACGCGTTTTTTCAGACAACTGAATCCCCATGCAACAGCAAGGCTCAGAAGAGCCCACACACTCAGCTCTTAACCCCAGTGTGCAGAAAGAGTCAAAACGTGTTTTTCAGCAGAAATAAACATGTTTCTGCAAGTTTGGTCAACCCCATGTAAGTTATGGGGCAGTAACAGAACACTTTTCAAAACGTGTTTTTCAGCCCGAAATAAACGCGTTTTTTCAGACAACTGAATCACCATGTAACAGCAAGGCTCAGAGGAGCCCACACACTCAGCTCTTAACCCCAGTGTGCAGAAAGAGTCAAAACGTGTTTTTCAGCAGAAATAAACATGTTTCTGCAAGTTTGGTCAACCCCATGTAAGTTATGGGGCAGTAACAGAACACTTTTCAAAACGTGTTTTTCAGCCCGAAATAAACGCGTTTTTTCAGACAACTGAATCCCCATGTAACAGCAAGGCTCAGAGGAGCCCACACACTCAGCTCTTAGCCCCAGTGTGCAGAAAGTGTCAAAACGTGATTTTCAGCAGAAATAAAGATGTTTCTGCAAGTTTGGTCAACCCCATGTAAGTTATGCGGCAGTAACAGCACAATTTTGAAAACGTGTTTTTCAGCCCGAAATAAACGCGTTTTTTCAGACAACTGAATCCCCATGCAACAGCAAGGCTCAGAAGAGCCCACACACTCAGCTCTTAACCCCAGTGTGCAGAAAGAGTCAAAACGTGTTTTTCAGCAGAAATAAACATGTTTCTGCAATTTTGGTCAACCCCATGTAAGTTATGGGGCAGTAACAGCACACTTTTCAAAACGTGTTTTTCAGCCCGAAATAAACGCGTTTTTTCAGACAACTGAATCCCCATGTAACAGCAAGGCTCAGAGGAGCCCACACACTCAGATCTTAACCCCAGTGTGCAGAAAGGGTCAAAACGTGTTTTTCAGCAGAAATAAACATGTTTCTGCAAGTTTGGTCAACCCCATGTAAGTTATGGGGCAGTAACAGAACACTTTTCAAAACGTGTTTTTCAGCCCGAAATAAACGCGTTTTTTCAGACAACTGAATCCCCATGCAACAGCAAGGCTCAGAAGAGCCCACACACTCAGCTCTTAACCCCAGTGTGCAGAAAGAGTCAAAACGTGTTTTTCAGCAGAAATAAACATGTTTCTGCAAGTTTGGTCAACCCCATGTAAGTTATGGGGCAGTAACAGAACACTTTTCAAAACGTGTTTTTCAGCCCGAAATAAACGCGTTTTTTCAGACAACTGAATCACCATGTAACAGCAAGGCTCAGAGGAGCCCACACACTCAGCTCTTAACCCCAGTGTGCAGGAAGGGTCAAAACGTGTTTTTCAGCAGAAATAAACATGTTTCTGCAAGTTTGGTCAACCCCATGTAAGTTATGGGGCAGTAACAGAACACTTTTCAAAACGTGTTTTTCAGCCCGAAATAAACGCGTTTTTTCAGACAACTGAATCCCCATGCAACAGCAAGGCTCAGAAGAGCCCACACACTCAGCTCTTAACCCCAGTGTGCAGAAAGAGTCAAAACGTGTTTTTCAGCAGAAATAAACATGTTTCTGCAATTTTGGTCAACCCCATGTAAGTTATGGGGCAGTAACAGCACACTTTTCAAAACGTGTTTTTCAGCCCGAAATAAACGCGTTTTTTCAGACAACTGAATCCCCATGTAACAGCAAGGCTCAGAGGAGCCCACACACTCAGCTCTTAACCCCAGTGTGCAGGAAGGGTCAAAACGTGTTTTTCAGCAGAAATAAACATGTTTCTGCAAGTTTGGTCAACCCCATGTAAGTTATGGGACAGTAACAGCACACTTTTCAAAACGTGTTTTTCAGCCCGAAATAAACGCGTTTTTTCAGACAACTGAATCCCCATGTAACAGCAAGACTCAGAGGAGCCCACACACTCAGATCTTAACCCCAGTGTGCAGAAAGGGTCAAAACGTGTTTTTCAGCAGAAATAAACATGTTTCTGCAAGTTTGGTCAACCCCATGTAAGTTATGGGGCAGTAACAGAACACTTTTCAAAACGTGTTTTTCAGCCCGAAATAAACGCGTTTTTTCAGACAACTGAATCCCCATGTAACAGCAAGGTTCAGAAGAGCCCACACTCTCAGCTCTTAACCCCAGTGTGCAGGAAGGGTCAAAACGTGTTTTTCAGCAGAAATAAACATGTTTCTGCAAGTTTGGTCAACCCCATGTAAGTTATGGGGCAGTAACAGAACACTTTTCAAAACGTGTTTTTCAGCCCGAAATAAACGCGTTTTTTCAGACAACTGAATCCCCATGCAACAGCAAGGCTCAGAAGAGCCCACACACTCAGCTCTTAACCCCAGTGTGCAGAAAGAGTCAAAACGTGTTTTTCAGCAGAAATAAACATGTTTCTGCAAGTTTGGTCAACCCCATGTAAGTTATGGGGCAGTAACAGAACACTTTTCAAAACGTGTTTTTCAGCCCGAAATAAACGCGTTTTTTCAGACAACTGAATCACCATGTAACAGCAAGGCTCAGAGGAGCCCACACACTCAGCTCTTAACCCCAGTGTGCAGAAGGAGTCAAAACGTGTTTTTCAGCAGAAATAAACATGTTTCTGCAAGTTTGGTCAACCCCATGTAAGTTATGGGGCAGTAACAGAACACTTTTCAAAACGTGTTTTTCAGCCCGAAATAAACGCGTTTTTTCAGACAACTGAATCCCCATGTAACAGCAAGGCTCAGAGGAGCCCACACACTCAGCTCTTAGCCCCAATGTGCAGAAAGTGTCAAAACGTGTTTTTCAGCAGAAATAAACATGTTTCTGCAATTTTGGTCAACCCCATGTAAGTTATGGGGCAGTAACAGCACACTTTTCAAAACGTGTTTTTCAGCCCGAAATAAACGCGTTTTTTCAGACAACTGAATCCCCATGTAACAGCAAGGCTCAGAGGAGCCCACACACTCAGATCTTAACCCCAGTGTGCAGAAAGGGTCAAAACGTGTTTTTCAGCAGAAATAAACATGTTTCTGCAAGTTTGGTCAACCCCATGTAAGTTATGGGACAGTAACAGCACACTTTTCAAAACGTGTTTTTCAGCCCGAAATAAACGCGATTTTTCAGACAACTGAATCCCCATGCAACAGCAAGGCTCAGAAGAGCCCACACACTCAGCTCTTAACCCCAGTGTGCAGAAAGAGTCAAAACGTGTTTTTCAGCAGAAATAAACATGTTTCTGCAAGTTTGGTCAACCCCATGTAAGTTATGGGGCAGTAACAGAACACTTTTCAAAACGTGTTTTTCAGCCCGAAATAAACGCGTTTTTTCAGACAACTGAATCCCAATGTAACAGCAAGGCTCAGAGGAGCCCACACACTCAGATCTTAACCCCAGTGTGCAGAAAGGGTCAAAACGTGTTTTTCAGCAGAAATAAACATGTTTCTGCAAGTTTGGTCAACCCCATGTAAGTTATGGGGCAGTAACAGAACACTTTTCAAAACGTGTTTTTCAGCCCGAAATAAACGCGTTTTTTCAGACAACTGAATCCCCATGTAACAGCAAGGTTCAGAAGAGCCCACACTCTCAGCTCTTAACCCCAGTGTGCAGGAAGGGTCAAAACGTGTTTTTCAGCAGAAATAAACATGTTTCTGCAATTTTGGTCAACCCCATGTAAGTTATGGGGCAGTAACAGCACACTTTTCAAAACGTGTTTTTCAGCCCGAAATAAACGCGTTTTTTCAGACAACTGAATCCCCATGTAACAGCAAGGCTCAGAGGAGCCCACACACTCAGCTCTTAACCCCAGTGTGCAGGAAGGGTCAAAACGTGTTTTTCAGCAGAAATAAACATGTTTCTGCAAGTTTGGTCAACCCCATGTAAGTTATGGGACAGTAACAGCACACTTTTCAAAACGTGTTTTTCAGCCCGAAATAAACGCGTTTTTTCAGACAACTGAATCCCCATGTAACAGCAAGACTCAGAGGAGCCCACACACTCAGATCTTAACCCCAGTGTGCAGAAAGGGTCAAAACGTGTTTTTCAGCAGAAATAAACATGTTTCTGCAAGTTTGGTCAACCCCATGTAAGTTATGGGGCAGTAACAGAACACTTTTCAAAACGTGTTTTTCAGCCCGAAATAAACGCGTTTTTTCAGACAACTGAATCCCCATGTAACAGCAAGGTTCAGAAGAGCCCACACTCTCAGCTCTTAACCCCAGTGTGCAGGAAGGGTCAAAACGTGTTTTTCAGCAGAAATAAACATGTTTCTGCAAGTTTGGTCAACCCCATGTAAGTTATGGGGCAGTAACAGAACACTTTTCAAAACGTGTTTTTCAGCCCGAAATAAACGCGTTTTTTCAGACAACTGAATCCCCATGCAACAGCAAGGCTCAGAAGAGCCCACACACTCAGCTCTTAACCCCAGTGTGCAGAAAGAGTCAAAACGTGTTTTTCAGCAGAAATAAACATGTTTCTGCAAGTTTGGTCAACCCCATGTAAGTTATGGGGCAGTAACAGAACACTTTTCAAAACGTGTTTTTCAGCCCGAAATAAACGCGTTTTTTCAGACAACTGAATCACCATGTAACAGCAAGGCTCAGAGGAGCCCACACACTCAGCTCTTAACCCCAGTGTGCAGGAAGGGTCAAAACGTGTTTTTCAGCAGAAATAAACATGTTTCTGCAAGTTTGGTCAACCCCATGTAAGTTATGGGGCAGTAACAGAACACTTTTCAAAACGTGTTTTTCAGCCCGAAATAAACGCGTTTTTTCAGACAACTGAATCCCCATGTAACAGCAAGGCTCAGAGGAGCCCACACACTCAGCTCTTAGCCCCAGTGTGCAGAAAGTGTCAAAACGTGTTTTTCAGCAGAAATAAACATGTTTCTGCAAGTTTGGTCAACCCCATGTAAGTTATGGGACAGTAACAGCACACTTTTCAAAACGTGTTTTTCAGCCCGAAATAAACGCGTTTTTTCAGACAACTGAATCCCAATGTAACAGCAAGGCTCAGAGGAGCCCACACACTCAGCTCTTAGCCCCAGTGTGCAGAAAGTGTCAAAACGTGTTTTTCAGCAGAAATAAACATGTTTCTGCAAGTTTGGTCAACCCCATGTAAGTTATGGGACAGTAACAGCACACTTTTCAAAACGTGTTTTTCAGCCCGAAATAAACGCGTTTTTTCAGACAACTGAATCCCCATGTAACAGCAAGGCTCAGAGGAGCCCATACACTCAGATCTTAACCCCAGTGTGCAGAAAGGGTCAAAACGTGTTTTTCAGCAGAAATAAACATGTTTCTGCAAGTTTGGTCAACCCCATGTAAGTTATGGGGCAGTAACAGAACACTTTTCAAAACGTGTTTTTCAGCCCGAAATAAACGCGTTTTTTCAGACAACTGAATCCCCATGCAACAGCAAGGCTCAGAAGAGCCCACACACTCAGCTCTTAACCCCAGTGTGCAGAAAGAGTCAAAACGTGTTTTTCAGCAGAAATAAACATGTTTCTGCAAGTTTGGTCAACCCCATGTAAGTTATGGGGCAGTAACAGAACACTTTTCAAAACGTGTTTTTCAGCCCGAAATAAACGCGTTTTTTCAGACAACTGAATCACCATGTAACAGCAAGGCTCAGAGGAGCCCACACACTCAGCTCTTAACCCCAGTGTGCAGGAAGGGTCAAAACGTGTTTTTCAGCAGAAATAAACATGTTTCTGCAAGTTTGGTCAACCCCATGTAAGTTATGGGGCAGTAACAGAACACTTTTCAAAACGTGTTTTTCAGCCCGAAATAAACGCGTTTTTTCAGACAACTGAATCCCCATGCAACAGCAAGGCTCAGAAGAGCCCACACACTCAGCTCTTAACCCCAGTGTGCAGAAAGAGTCAAAACGTGTTTTTCAGCAGAAATAAACATGTTTCTGCAAGTTTGGTCAACCCCATGTAAGTTATGGGGCAGTAACAGAACACTTTTCAAAACGTGTTTTTCAGCCCGAAATAAACGCGTTTTTTCAGACAACTGAATCCCCATGTAACAGCAAGGTTCAGAAGAGCCCACACTCTCAGCTCTTAACCCCAGTGTGCAGGAAGGGTCAAAACGTGTTTTTCAGCAGAAATAAACATGTTTCTGCAAGTTTGGTCAACCCCATGTAAGTTATGGGGCAGTAACAGAACACTTTTCAAAACGTGTTTTTCAGCCCGAAATAAACGCGTTTTTTCAGACAACTGAATCCCCATGCAACAGCAAGGCTCAGAAGAGCCCACACACTCAGCTCTTAACCCCAGTGTGCAGAAAGAGTCAAAACGTGTTTTTCAGCAGAAATAAACATGTTTCTGCAAGTTTGGTCAACCCCATGTAAGTTATGGGGCAGTAACAGAACACTTTTCAAAACGTGTTTTCAGCCCGAAATAAACGCGTTTTTTCAGACAACTGAATCACCATGTAACAGCAAGGCTCAGAGGAGCCCACACACTCAGCTCTTAACCCCAGTGTGCAGAAAGAGTCAAAACGTGTTTTTCAGCAGAAATAAACATGTTTCTGCAAGTTTGGTCAACCCCATGTAAGTTATGGGGCAGTAACAGAACACTTTTCAAAACGTGTTTTTCAGCCCGAAATAAACGCGTTTTTTCAGACAACTGAATCCCCATGTAACAGCAAGGCTCAGAGGAGCCCACACACTCAGCTCTTAGCCCCAGTGTGCAGAAGTGTCAAAACGTGATTTTCAGCAGAAATAAACATGTTTCTGCAAGTTTGGTCAACCCCATGTAAGTTATGCGGCAGTAACAGCACAATTTTGAAAACGTGTTTTTCAGCCCGAAATAAACGCGTTTTTTCAGACAACTGAATCCCCATGCAACAGCAAGGCTCAGAAGAGCCCACACACTCAGCTCTTAACCCCAGTGTGCAGAAAGAGTCAAAACGTGTTTTTCAGCAGAAATAAACATGTTTCTGCAATTTTGGTCAACCCCATGTAAGTTATGGGGCAGTAACAGCACACTTTTCAAAACGTGTTTTTCAGCCCGAAATAAACGCGTTTTTTCAGACAACTGAATCCCCATGTAACAGCAAGGCTCAGAGGAGCCCACACACTCAGATCTTAACCCCAGTGTGCAGAAAGGGTCAAAACGTGTTTTTCAGCAGAAATAAACATGTTTCTGCAAGTTTGGTCAACCCCATGTAAGTTATGGGGCAGTAACAGAACACTTTTCAAAACGTGTTTTTCAGCCCGAAATAAACGCGTTTTTTCAGACAACTGAATCCCCATGCAACAGCAAGGCTCAGAAGAGCCCACACACTCAGCTCTTAACCCCAGTGTGCAGAAAGAGTCAAAACGTGTTTTTCAGCAGAAATAAACATGTTTCTGCAAGTTTGGTCAACCCCATGTAAGTTATGGGGCAGTAACAGAACACTTTTCAAAACGTGTTTTTCAGCCCGAAATAAACGCGTTTTTTCAGACAACTGAATCACCATGTAACAGCAAGGCTCAGAGGAGCCCACACACTCAGCTCTTAACCCCAGTGTGCAGGAAGGGTCAAAACGTGTTTTTCAGCAGAAATAAACATGTTTCTGCAAGTTTGGTCAACCCCATGTAAGTTATGGGGCAGTAACAGAACACTTTTCAAAACGTGTTTTTCAGCCCGAAATAAACGCGTTTTTTCAGACAACTGAATCCCCATGCAACAGCAAGGCTCAGAAGAGCCCACACACTCAGCTCTTAACCCCAGTGTGCAGAAAGAGTCAAAACGTGTTTTTCAGCAGAAATAAACATGTTTCTGCAAGTTTGGTCAACCCCATGTAAGTTATGGGGCAGTAACAGAACACTTTTCAAAACGTGTTTTTCAGCCCGAAATAAACGCGTTTTTTCAGACAACTGAATCCCAATGTAACAGCAAAGCTCAGAGGAGCCCACACACTCAGCTCTTAGCCCCAGTGTGCAGAAAGTGTCAAAACGTGTTTTTCAGCAGAAATAAACATGTTTCTGCAAGTTTGGTCAACCCCATGTAAGTTATGGGACAGTAACAGCACACTTTTCAAAACGTGTTTTTCAGCCCGAAATAAACGCGTTTTTTCAGACAACTGAATCCCCATGTAACAGCAAGGCTCAGAGGAGCCCACACACTCAGATCTTAACCCCAGTGTGCAGAAAGGGTCAAAACGTGTTTTTCAGCAGAAATAAACATGTTTCTGCAAGTTTGGTCAACCCCATGTAAGTTATGGGGCAGTAACAGAACACTTTTCAAAACGTGTTTTTCAGCCCGAAATAAACGCGTTTTTTCAGACAACTGAATCCCCATGTAACAGCAAGGCTCAGAGGAGCCCACACACTCAGATCTTAACCCCAGTGTGCAGAATGGGTCAAAACGTGTTTTTCAGCAGAAATAAACATGTTTCTGCAAGTTTGGTCAACCCCATGTAAGTTATGGGACAGTAACAGCACACTTTTCAAAACGTGTTTTTCAGCCCGAAATAAACGCGTTTTTTCAGACAACTGAATCCCCATGCAACAGCAAGGCTCAGAAGAGCCCACACACTCAGCTCTTAACCCCAGTGTGCAGAAAGAGTCAAAACGTGTTTTTCAGCAGAAAAAAACATGTTTCTGCAAGTTTGGTCAACCCCATGTAAGTTATGGGACAGTAACAGCACACTTTTCAAAACGTGTTTTTCAGCCCGAAATAAACGCGTTTTTTCAGACAACTGAATCCCCATGTAACAGCAAGACTCAGAGGAGCCCACACACTCAGATCTTAACCCCAGTGTGCAGAAAGTGTCAAAACGTGTTTTTCAGCAGAAATAAACATGTTTCTGCAAGTTTGGTCAACCCCATGTAAGTTATGGGACAGTAACAGCACACTTTTCAAAACGTGTTTTTCAGCCCGAAATAAACGCGTTTTTTCAGACAACTGAATCCCCATGTAACAGCAAGGCTCAGAGGAGCCCACACACTCAGATCTTAACCCCAGTGTGCAGAAAGGGTCAAAACGTGTTTTTCAGCAGAAATAAACATGTTTCTGCAAGTTTGGTCAACCCCATGTAAGTTATGGGGCAGTAACAGAACACTTTTCAAAACGTGTTTTTCAGCCCGAAATAAACGCGTTTTTTCAGACAACTGAATCACCATGTAACAGCAAGGCTCAGAGGAGCCCACACACTCAGCTCTTAACCCCAGTGTGCAGGAAGGGTCAAAACGTGTTTTTCAGCAGAAATAAACATGTTTCTGCAATTTTGGTCAACCCCATGTAAGTTATGGGGCAGTAACAGCACACTTTTCAAAACGTGTTTTTCAGCCCGAAATAAACGCGTTTTTTCAGACAACTGAATCCCCATGTAACAGCAAGGCTCAGAGGAGCCCACACACTCAGATCTTAACCCCAGTGTGCAGAAAGAGTCAAAACGTGTTTTTCAGCAGAAATAAACATGTTTCTGCAAGTTTGGTCAACCCCATGTAAGTTATGGGGCAGTAACAGAACACTTTTCAAAACGTGTTTTTCAGCCCGAAATAAACGCGTTTTTTCAGACAACTGAATCCCCATGTAACAGCAAGGCTCAGAGGAGCCCACACACTCAGCTCTTAGCCCCAGTGTGCAGAAAGTGTCAAAACGTGTTTTTCAGCAGAAATAAACATGTTTCTGCAAGTTTGGTCAACCCCATGTAAGTTATGGGACAGTAACAGCACACTTTTCAAAACGTGTTTTTCAGCCCGAAATAAACGCGTTTTTTCAGACAACTGAATCCCCATGTAACAGCAAGGCTCAGAGGAGCCCACACACTCAGATCTTAACCCCAGTGTGCAGAAAGGGTCAAAACGTGTTTTTCAGCAGAAATAAACATGTTTCTGCAAGTTTGGTCAACCCCATGTAAGTTATGGGGCAGTAACAGAACACTTTTCAAAACGTGTTTTTCAGCCCGAAATAAACGCGTTTTTTCAGACAACTGAATCCCCATGCAACAGCAAGGCTCAGAAGAGCCCACACACTCAGCTCTTAACCCCAGTGTGCAGAAAGGGTCAAAACGTGTTTTTCAGCAGAAATAAACATGTTTCTGCAAGTTTGGTCAACCCCATGTAAGTTATGGGACAGTAACAGCACACTTTTCAAAACGTGTTTTTCAGCCCGAAATAAACGCGTTTTTTCAGACAACTGAATCCCCATGTAACAGCAAGGCTCAGAGGAGCCCACACACTCAGATCTTAACCCCAGTGTGCAGAAAGGGTCAAAACGTGTTTTTCAGCAGAAATAAACATGTTTCTGCAAGTTTGGTCAACCCCATGTAAGTTATGGGACAGTAACAGCACACTTTTCAAAACGTGTTTTTCAGCCCGAAATAAACGCGTTTTTTCAGACAACTGAATCCCCATGTAACAGCAAGGCTCAGAGGAGCCCACACACTCAGATCTTAACCCCAGTGTGCAGAAAGGGTCAAAACGTGTTTTTCAGCAGAAATAAACATGTTTCTGCAAGTTTGGTCAACCCCATGTAAGTTATGGGGCAGTAACAGAACACTTTTCAAAACGTGTTTTTCAGCCCGAAATAAACGCGTTTTTTCAGACAACTGAATCACCATGTAACAGCAAGGCTCAGAGGAGCCCACACACTCAGCTCTTAACCCCAGTGTGCAGGAAGGGTCAAAACGTGTTTTTCAGCAGAAATAAACATGTTTCTGCAATTTTGGTCAACCCCATGTAAGTTATGGGGCAGTAACAGCACACTTTTCAAAACGTGTTTTTCAGCCCGAAATAAACGCGTTTTTTCAGACAACTGAATCCCCATGTAACAGCAAGGCTCAGAGGAGCCCACACACTCAGATCTTAACCCCAGTGTGCAGAAAGAGTCAAAACGTGTTTTTCAGCAGAAATAAACATGTTTCTGCAAGTTTGGTCAACCCCATGTAAGTTATGGGGCAGTAACAGAACACTTTTCAAAACGTGTTTTTCAGCCCGAAATAAACGCGTTTTTTCAGACAACTGAATCCCCATGTAACAGCAAGGCTCAGAGGAGCCCACACACTCAGCTCTTAGCCCCAGTGTGCAGAAAGTGTCAAAACGTGTTTTTCAGCAGAAATAAACATGTTTCTGCAAGTTTGGTCAACCCCATGTAAGTTATGGGACAGTAACAGCACACTTTTCAAAACGTGTTTTTCAGCCCGAAATAAACGCGTTTTTTCAGACAACTGAATCCCCATGTAACAGCAAGGCTCAGAGGAGCCCACACACTCAGATCTTAACCCCAGTGTGCAGAAAGGGTCAAAACGTGTTTTTCAGCAGAAATAAACATGTTTCTGCAAGTTTGGTCAACCCCATGTAAGTTATGGGGCAGTAACAGAACACTTTTCAAAACGTGTTTTTCAGCCCGAAATAAACGCGTTTTTTCAGACAACTGAATCCCCATGCAACAGCAAGGCTCAGAAGAGCCCACACACTCAGCTCTTAACCCCAGTGTGCAGAAAGGGTCAAAACGTGTTTTTCAGCAGAAATAAACATGTTTCTGCAAGTTTGGTCAACCCCATGTAAGTTATGGGACAGTAACAGCACACTTTTCAAAACGTGTTTTTCAGCCCGAAATAAACGCGTTTTTTCAGACAACTGAATCCCCATGTAACAGCAAGGCTCAGAGGAGCCCACACACTCAGATCTTAACCCCAGTGTGCAGAAAGGGTCAAAACGTGTTTTTCAGCAGAAATAAACATGTTTCTGCAAGTTTGGTCAACCCCATGTAAGTTATGGGGCAGTAACAGAACACTTTTCAAAACGTGTTTTTCAGCCCGAAATAAACGCGTTTTTTCAGACAACTGAATCCCCATGCAACAGCAAGGCTCAGAAGAGCCCACACACTCAGCTCTTAACCCCAGTGTGCAGAAAGAGTCAAAACGTGTTTTTCAGCAGAAATAAACATGTTTCTGCAAGTTTGGTCAACCCGATGTAAGTTATGGGGCAGTAACAGAACACTTTTCAAAACGTGTTTTTCAGCCCGAAATAAACGCGTTTTTTCAGACAACTGAATCCCCATGTAACAGCAAGGCTCAGAGGAGCCCACACACTCAGCTCTTAACCCCAGTGTGCAGGAAGGGTCAAAACGTGTTTTTCAGCAGAAATAAACATGTTTCTGCAAGTTTGGTCAACCCCATGTAAGTTATGGGGCAGTAACAGAACACTTTTCAAAACGTGTTTTTCAGCCCGAAATAAACGCGTTTTTTCAGACAACTGAATCCCCATGCAACAGCAAGGCTCAGAAGAGCCCACACACTCAGCTCTTAACCCCAGTGTGCAGAAAGAGTCAAAACGTGTTTTTCAGCAGAAATAAACATGTTTCTGCAAGTTTGGTCAACCCCATGTAAGTTATGGGGCAGTAACAGAACACTTTTCAAAACGTGTTTTTCAGCCCGAAATAAACGCGTTTTTTCAGACAACTGAATCCCAATGTAACAGCAAGGCTCAGAGGAGCCCACACACTCAGCTCTTAGCCCCAGTGTGCAGAAAGTGTCAAAACGTGTTTTTCAGCAGAAATAAACATGTTTCTGCAAGTTTGGTCAACCCCATGTAAGTTATGGGACAGTAACAGCACACTTTTCAAAACGTGTTTTTCAGCCCGAAATAAACGCGTTTTTTCAGACAACTGAATCCCCATGTAACAGCAAGGCTCAGAGGAGCCCACACACTCAGATCTTAACCCCAGTGTGCAGAAAGGGTCAAAACGTGTTTTTCAGCAGACATAAACATGTTTCTGCAAGTTTGGTCAACCCCATGTAAGTTATGGGGCAGTAACAGAACACTTTTCAAAACGTATTTTTCAGCCCGAAATAAACGCGTTTTTTCAGACAACTGAATCCCCATGTAACAGCAAGGCTCAGAGGAGCCCACACACTCAGCTCTTAACCCCAGTGTGCAGAAAGGGTCAAAACGTGTTTTTCAGCAGAAATAAACATGTTTCTGCAAGTTTGGTCAACCCCATGTAAGTTATGGGGCAGTAACAGAACACTTTTCAAAACGTGTTTTTCAGCCCGAAATAAACGCGTTTTTTCAGACAACTGAATCCCCATGTAACAGCAAGGCTCAGAGGAGCCCACACACTCAGCTCTTAGCCCCAGTGTGCAGAAAGTGTCAAAACGTGATTTTCAGCAGAAATAAACATGTTTCTGCAAGTTTGGTCAACCCCATGTAAGTTATGCGGCAGTAACAGCACAATTTTGAAAACGTGTTTTTCAGCCCGAAATAAACGCGTTTTTTCAGACAACTGAATCCCCATGCAACAGCAAGGCTCAGAAGAGCCCACACACTCAGCTCTTAACCCCAGTGTGCAGAAAGAGTCAAAACGTGTTTTTCAGCAGAAATAAACATGTTTCTGCAATTTTGGTCAACCCCATGTAAGTTATGGGGCAGTAACAGCACACTTTTCAAAACGTGTTTTTCAGCCCGAAATAAACGCGTTTTTTCAGACAACTGAATCCCCATGTAACAGCAAGGCTCAGAGGAGCCCACACACTCAGATCTTAACCCCAGTGTGCAGAAAGGGTCAAAACGTGTTTTTCAGCAGAAATAAACATGTTTCTGCAAGTTTGGTCAACCCCATGTAAGTTATGGGACAGTAACAGCACACTTTTCAAAACGTGTTTTTCAGCCCGAAATAAACGCGTTTTTTCAGACAACTGAATCCCCATGTAACAGCAAGACTCAGAGGAGCCCACACACTCAGATCTTAACCCCAGTGTGCAGAAAGAGTCAAAACGTGTTTTTCAGCAGAAATAAACATGTTTCTGCAAGTTTGGTCAACCCCATGTAAGTTATGGGGCAGTAACAGAACACTTTTCAAAACGTGTTTTTCAGCCCGAAATAAACGCGTTTTTTCAGACAACTGAATCCCCATGTAACAGCAAGGTTCAGAAGAGCCCACACTCTCAGCTCTTAACCCCAGTGTGCAGGAAGGGTCAAAACGTGTTTTTCAGCAGAAATAAACATGTTTCTGCAAGTTTGGTCAACCCCATGTAAGTTATGGGGCAGTAACAGAACACTTTTCAAAACGTGTTTTTCAGCCCGAAATAAACGCGTTTTTTCAGACAACTGAATCCCCATGCAACAGCAAGGCTCAGAAGAGCCCACACACTCAGCTCTTAACCCCAGTGTGCAGAAAGAGTCAAAACGTGTTTTTCAGCAGAAATAAACATGTTTCTGCAAGTTTGGTCAACCCCATGTAAGTTATGGGGCAGTAACAGAACACTTTTCAAAACGTGTTTTTCAGCCCGAAATAAACGCGTTTTTTCAGACAACTGAATCACCATGTAACAGCAAGGCTCAGAGGAGCCCACACACTCAGCTCTTAACCCCAGTGTGCAGAAAGAGTCAAAACGTGTTTTTCAGCAGAAATAAACATGTTTCTGCAAGTTTGGTCAACCCCATGTAAGTTATGGGGCAGTAACAGAACACTTTTCAAAACGTGTTTTTCAGCCCGAAATAAACGCGTTTTTTCAGACAACTGAATCCCCATGTAACAGCAAGGCTCAGAGGAGCCCACACACTCAGCTCTTAGCCCCAGTGTGCAGAAAGTGTCAAAACGTGTTTTTCAGCAGAAATAAACATGTTTCTGCAAGTTTGGTCAACCCCATGTAAGTTATGGGACAGTAACAGCACACTTTTCAAAACGTGTTTTTCAGCCCGAAATAAACGCGTTTTTTCAGACAACTGAATCCCCATGTAACAGCAAGGCTCAGAGGAGCCCACACACTCAGATCTTAACCCCAGTGTGCAGAAAGGGTCAAAACGTGTTTTTCAGCAGAAATAAACATGTTTCTGCAAGTTTGGTCAACCCCATGTAAGTTATGGGGCAGTAACAGAACACTTTTCAAAACGTGTTTTTCAGCCCGAAATAAACGCGTTTTTTCAGACAACTGAATCCCCATGCAACAGCAAGGCTCAGAAGAGCCCACACACTCAGCTCTTAACCCCAGTGTGCAGAAAGAGTCAAAACGTGTTTTTCAGCAGAAATAAACATGTTTCTGCAAGTTTGGTCAACCCCATGTAAGTTATGGGGCAGTAACAGAACACTTTTCAAAACGTGTTTTTCAGCCCGAAATAAACGCGTTTTTTCAGACAACTGAATCACCATGTAACAGCAAGGCTCAGAGGAGCCCACACACTCAGCTCTTAACCCCAGTGTGCAGGAAGGGTCAAAACGTGTTTTTCAGCAGAAATAAACATGTTTCTGCAAGTTTGGTCAACCCCATGTAAGTTATGGGGCAGTAACAGAACACTTTTCAAAACGTGTTTTTCAGCCCGAAATAAACGCGTTTTTTCAGACAACTGAATCCCCATGCAACAGCAAGGCTCAGAAGAGCCCACACACTCAGCTCTTAGCCCCAGTGTGCAGAAAGAGTCAAAACGTGTTTTTCAGCAGAAATAAACATGTTTCTGCAAGTTTGGTCAACCCCATGTAAGTTATGGGGCAGTAACAGAACACTTTTCAAAACGTGTTTTTCAGCCCGAAATAAACGCGTTTTTTCAGACAACTGAATCCCAATGTAACAGCAAGGCTCAGAGGAGCCCACACACTCAGCTCTTAGCCCCAGTGTGCAGAAAGTGTCAAAACGTGTTTTTCAGCAGAAATAAACATGTTTCTGCAAGTTTGGTCAACCCCATGTAAGTTATGGGACAGTAACAGCACACTTTTCAAAACGTGTTTTTCAGCCCGAAATAAACGCGTTTTTTCAGACAACTGAATCCCCATGTAACAGCAAGGCTCAGAGGAGCCCACACACTCAGATCTTAACCCCAGTGTGCAGAAAGGGTCAAAACGTGTTTTTCAGCAGAAATAAACATGTTTCTGCAAGTTTGGTCAACCCCATGTAAGTTATGGGGCAGTAACAGAACACTTTTCAAAACGTGTTTTTCAGCCCGAAATAAACGCGTTTTTTCAGACAACTGAATCCCCATGCAACAGCAAGGCTCAGAAGAGCCCACACACTCAGCTCTTAACCCCAGTGTGCAGAAAGAGTCAAAACGTGTTTTTCAGCAGAAATAAACATGTTTCTGCAATTTTGGTCAACCCCATGTAAGTTATGGGGCAGTAACAGCACACTTTTCAAAACGTGTTTTTCAGCCCGAAATAAACGCGTTTTTTCAGACAACTGAATCCCCATGTAACAGCAAGGCTCAGAGGAGCCCACACACTCAGATCTTAACCCCAGTGTGCAGAAAGGGTCAAAACGTGTTTTTCAGCAGAAATAAACATGTTTCTGCAAGTTTGGTCAACCCCATGTAAGTTATGGGACAGTAACAGCACACTTTTCAAAACGTGTTTTTCAGCCCGAAATAAACGCGTTTTTTCAGACAACTGAATCCCCATGCAACAGCAAGGCTCAGAAGAGCCCACACACTCAGCTCTTAACCCCAGTGTGCAGAAAGAGTCAAAACGTGTTTTTCAGCAGAAATAAACATGTTTCTGCAAGTTTGGTCAACCCCATGTAAGTTATGGGACAGTAACAGCACACTTTTCAAAACGTGTTTTTCAGCCCGAAATAAACGCGTTTTTTCAGACAACTGAATCCCCATGTAACAGCAAGACTCAGAGGAGCCCACACACTCAGATCTTAACCCCAGTGTGCAGAAAGTGTCAAAACGTGTTTTTCAGCAGAAATAAACATGTTTCTGCAAGTTTGGTCAACCCCATGTAAGTTATGGGACAGTAACAGCACACTTTTCAAAACGTGTTTTTCAGCCCGAAATAAACGCGTTTTTTCAGACAACTGAATCCCCATGTAACAGCAAGGCTCAGAGGAGCCCACACACTCAGATCTTAACCCCAGTGTGCAGAAAGGGTCAAAACGTGTTTTTCAGCAGAAATAAACATGTTTCTGCAATTTTGGTCAACCCCATGTAAGTTATGGGGCAGTAACAGAACACTTTTCAAAACGTGTTTTTCAGCCCGAAATAAACGCGTTTTTTCATACAACTGAATCACCATGTAACAGCAAGGCTCAGAGGAGCCCACACACTCAGCTCTTAACCCCAGTGTGCAGGAAGGGTCAAAACGTGTTTTTCAGCAGAAATAAACATGTTTCTGCAATTTTGGTCAACCCCATGTAAGTTATGGGGCAGTAACAGCACACTTTTCAAAACGTGTTTTTCAGCCCGAAATAAACGCGTTTTTTCAGACAACTGAATCCCCATGTAACAGCAAGGCTCAGAGGAGCCCACACACTCAGATCTTAACCCCAGTGTGCAGAAAGAGTCAAAACGTGTTTTTCAGCAGAAATAAACATGTTTCTGCAAGTTTGGTCAACCCCATGTAAGTTATGGGGCAGTAACAGAACACTTTTCAAAACGTGTTTTTCAGCCCGAAATAAACGCGTTTTTTCAGACAACTGAATCCCCATGTAACAGCAAGGCTCAGAGGAGCCCACACACTCAGCTCTTAGCCCCAGTGTGCAGAAAGTGTCAAAACGTGTTTTTCAGCAGAAATAAACATGTTTCTGCAAGTTTGGTCAACCCCATGTAAGTTATGGGACAGTAACAGCACACTTTTCAAAACGTGTTTTTCAGCCCGAAATAAACGCGTTTTTTCAGACAACTGAATCCCCATGTAACAGCAAGGCTCAGAGGAGCCCACACACTCAGATCTTAACCCCAGTGTGCAGAAAGGGTCAAAACGTGTTTTTCAGCAGAAATAAACATGTTTCTGCAAGTTTGGTCAACCCCATGTAAGTTATGGGGCAGTAACAGAACACTTTTCAAAACGTGTTTTTCAGCCCGAAATAAACGCGTTTCTTCAGACAACTGAATCCCCATGTAACAGCAAGGCTCAGAGGAGCCCACACACTCAGCTCTTAACCCCAGTGTGCAGAAAGGGTCAAAACGTGTTTTTCAGCAGAAATAAACATGTTTCTGCAAGTTTGGTCAACCCCATGTAAGTTATGGGGCAGTAACAGAACACTTTTCAAAACGTGTTTTTCAGCCCGAAATAAACGCGTTTTTTCAGACAACTGAATCACCATGTAACAGCAAGGCTCAGAGGAGCCCACACACTCAGCTCTTAACCCCAGTGTGCAGGAAGGGTCAAAACGTGTTTTTCAGCAGAAATAAACATGTTTCTGCAAGTTTGGTCAACCCCATGTAAGTTATGGGGCAGTAACAGAACACTTTTCAAAACGTGTTTTTCAGCCCGAAATAAACACGTTTTTTCAGACAACTGAATCCCCATGCAACAGCAAGGCTCAGAAGAGCCCACACACTCAGCTCTTAACCCCAGTGTGCAGAAAGAGTCAAAACGTGTTTTTCAGCAGAAATAAACATGTTTCTGCAAGTTTGGTCAACCCCATGTAAGTTATGGGGCAGTAACAGAACACTTTTCAAAACGTGTTTTTCAGCCCGAAATAAACGCGTTTTTTCAGACAACTGAATCCCAATGTAACAGCAAGGCTCAGAGGAGCCCACACACTCAGCTCTTAGCCCCAGTGTGCAGAAAGTGTCAAAACGTGTTTTTCAGCAGAAATAAACATGTTTCTGCAAGTTTGGTCAACCCCATGTAAGTTATGGGACAGTAACAGCACACTTTTCAAAACGTGTTTTTCAGCCCGAAATAAACGCGTTTTTTCAGACAACTGAATCCCCATGCAACAGCAAGGCTCAGAAGAGCCCACACACTCAGCTCTTAACCCCAGTGTGCAGAAAGAGTCAAAACGTGTTTTTCAGCAGAAATAAACATGTTTCTGCAATTTTGGTCAACCCCATGTAAGTTATGGGGCAGTAACAGCACACTTTTCAAAACGTGTTTTTCAGCCCGAAATAAACGCGTTTTTTCAGACAACTGAATCCCCATGTAACAGCAAGGCTCAGAGGAGCCCACACACTCAGATCTTAACCCCAGTGTGCAGAAAGGGTCAAAACGTGTTTTTCAGCAGAAATAAACATGTTTCTGCAAGTTTGGTCAACCCCATGTAAGTTATGGGACAGTAACAGCACACTTTTCAAAACGTGTTTTTCAGCCCGAAATAAACGCGTTTTTTCAGACAACTGAATCCCCATGTAACAGCAAGACTCAGAGGAGCCCACACAGTCAGATCTTAACCCCAGTGTGCAGAAAGGGTCAAAACGTGTTTTTCAGCAGAAATAAACATGTTTCTGCAAGTTTGGTCAACCCCATGTAAGTTATGGGGCAGTAACAGAACACTTTTCAAAACGTGTTTTTCAGCCCGAAATAAACGCGTTTTTTCAGACAACTGAATCCCCATGTAACAGCAAGGTTCAGAAGAGCCCACACTCACAGCTCTTAACCCCAGTGTGCAGAAAGAGTCAAAACGTGTTTTTCAGCAGAAATAAACATGTTTCTGCAAGTTTGGTCAACCCCATGTAAGTTATGGGGCAGTAACAGAACACTTTTCAAAACGTGTTTTTCAGCCCGAAATAAACGCGTTTTTTCAGACAACTGAATCCCCATGTAACAGCAAGGCTCAGAGGAGCCCACACACTCAGCTCTTAGCCCCGGTGTGCAGAAAGTGTCAAAACGTGATTTTCAGCAGAAATAAACATGTTTCTGCAAGTTTGGTCAACCCCATGTAAGTTATGCGGCAGTAACAGCACAATTTTGAAAACGTGTTTTTCAGCCCGAAATAAACGCGTTTTTTCAGACAACTGAATCCCCATGCAACAGCAAGGCTCAGAAGAGCCCACACACTCAGCTCTTAACCCCAGTGTGCAGAAAGAGTCAAAACGTGTTTTTCAGCAGAAATAAACATGTTTCTGCAATTTTGGTCAACCCCATGTAAGTTATGGGGCAGTAACAGCACACTTTTCAAAACGTGTTTTTCAGCCCGAAATAAACGCGTTTTTTCAGACAACTGAATCCCCATGTAACAGCAAGGCTCAGAGGAGCCCACACACTCAGATCTTAACCCCAGTGTGCAGAAAGGGTCAAAACGTGTTTTTCAGCAGAAATAAACATGTTTCTGCAAGTTTGGTCAACCCCATGTAAGTTATGGGGCAGTAACAGAACACTTTTCAAAACGTGTTTTTCAGCCCGAAATAAACGCGTTTTTTCAGACAACTGAATCCCCATGCAACAGCAAGGCTCAGAAGAGCCCACACACTCAGCTCTTAACCCCAGTGTGCAGAAAGAGTCAAAACGTGTTTTTCAGCAGAAATAAACATGTTTCTGCAAGTTTGGTCAACCCCATGTAAGTTATGGGGCAGTAACAGAACACTTTTCAAAACGTGTTTTTCAGCCCGAAATAAACGCGTTTTTTCAGACAACTGAATCCCCATGCAACAGCAAGGCTCAGAAGAGCCCACACACTCAGCTCTTAACCCCAGTGTGCAGAAAGAGTCAAAACGTGTTTTTCAGCAGAAATAAACATGTTTCTGCAAGTTTGGTCAACCCCATGTAAGTTATGGGGCAGTAACAGAACACTTTTCAAAACGTGTTTTTCAGCCCGAAATAAACGCGTTTTTTCAGACAACTGAATCACCATGTAACAGCAAGGCTCAGAGGAGCCCACACACTCAGCTCTTAACCCCAGTGTGCAGAAAGAGTCAAAACGTGTTTTTCAGCAGAAATAAACATGTTTCTGCAAGTTTGGTCAACCCCATGTAAGTTATGGGGCAGTAACAGAACACTTTTCAAAACGTGTTTTTCAGCCCGAAATAAACGCGTTTTTTCAGACAACTGAATCCCCATGTAACAGCAAGGCTCAGAGGAGCCCACACACTCAGCTCTTAGCCCCAGTGTGCAGAAAGTGTCAAAACGTGATTTTCAGCAGAAATAAACATGTTTCTGCAAGTTTGGTCAACCCCATGTAAGTTATGCGGCAGTAACAGCACAATTTTGAAAACGTGTTTTTCAGCCCGAAATAAACGCGTTTTTTCAGACAACTGAATCCCCATGCAACAGCAAGGCTCAGAAGAGCCCACACACTCAGCTCTTAACCCCAGTGTGCAGAAAGAGTCAAAACGTGTTTTTCAGCAGAAATAAACATGTTTCTGCAATTTTGGTCAACCCCATGTAAGTTATGGGGCAGTAACAGCACACTTTTCAAAACGTGTTTTTCAGCCCGAAATAAACGCGTTTTTTCAGACAACTGAATCCCCATGTAACAGCAAGGCTCAGAGGAGCCCACACACTCAGCTCTTAACCCCAGTGTGCAGAAAGGGTCAAAACGTGTTTTTCAGCAGAAATAAACATGTTTCTGCAAGTTTGGTCAACCCCATGTAAGTTATGGGGCAGTAACAGAACACTTTTCAAAACGTGTTTTTCAGCCCGAAATAAACGCGTTTTTTCAGACAACTGAATCACCATGTAACAGCAAGGCTCAGAGGAGCCCACACACTCAGCTCTTAACCCCAGTGTGCAGGAAGGGTCAAAACGTGTTTTTCAGCAGAAATAAACATGTTTCTGCAAGTTTGGTCAACCCCATGTAAGTTATGGGGCAGTAACAGAACACTTTTCAAAACGTGTTTTTCAGCCCGAAATAAACACGTTTTTTCAGACAACTGAATCCCCATGCAACAGCAAGGCTCAGAAGAGCCCACACACTCAGCTCTTAGCCCCAGTGTGCAGAAAGTGTCAAAACGTGTTTTTCAGCAGAAATAAACATGTTTCTGCAAGTTTGGTCAACCCCATGTAAGTTATGGGACAGTAACAGCACACTTTTCAAAACGTGTTTTTCAGCCCGAAATAAACGCGTTTTTTCAGACAACTGAATCCCCATGCAACAGCAAGGCTCAGAAGAGCCCACACACTCAGCTCTTAACCCCAGTGTGCAGAAAGAGTCAAAACGTGTTTTTCAGCAGAAATAAACATGTTTCTGCAATTTTGGTCAACCCCATGTAAGTTATGGGGCAGTAACAGCACACTTTTCAAAACGTGTTTTTCAGCCCGAAATAAACGCGTTTTTTCAGACAACTGAATCCCCATGTAACAGCAAGGCTCAGAGGAGCCCACACACTCAGATCTTAACCCCAGTGTGCAGAAAGGGTCAAAACGTGTTTTTCAGCAGAAATAAACATGTTTCTGCAAGTTTGGTCAACCCCATGTAAGTTATGGGACAGTAACAGCACACTTTTCAAAACGTGTTTTTCAGCCCGAAATAAACGCGTTTTTTCAGACAACTGAATCCCCATGTAACAGCAAGACTCAGAGGAGCCCACACAGTCAGATCTTAACCCCAGTGTGCAGAAAGGGTCAAAACGTGTTTTTCAGCAGAAATAAACATGTTTCTGCAAGTTTGGTCAACCCCATGTAAGTTATGGGGCAGTAACAGAACACTTTTCAAAACGTGTTTTTCAGCCCGAAATAAACGCGTTTTTTCAGACAACTGAATCCCCATGTAACAGCAAGGTTCAGAAGAGCCCACACTCTCAGCTCTTAACCCCAGTGTGCAGAAAGAGTCAAAACGTGTTTTTCAGCAGAAATAAACATGTTTCTGCAAGTTTGGTCAACCCCATGTAAGTTATGGGGCAGTAACAGAACACTTTTCAAAACGTGTTTTTCAGCCCGAAATAAACGCGTTTTTTCAGACAACTGAATCCCCATGTAACAGCAAGGCTCAGAGGAGCCCACACACTCAGCTCTTAGCCCCGGTGTGCAGAAAGTGTCAAAACGTGATTTTCAGCAGAAATAAACATGTTTCTGCAAGTTTGGTCAACCCCATGTAAGTTATGCGGCAGTAACAGCACAATTTTGAAAACGTGTTTTTCAGCCCGAAATAAACGCGTTTTTTCAGACAACTGAATCCCCATGCAACAGCAAGGCTCAGAAGAGCCCACACACTCAGCTCTTAACCCCAGTGTGCAGAAAGAGTCAAAACGTGTTTTTCAGCAGAAATAAACATGTTTCTGCAATTTTGGTCAACCCCATGTAAGTTATGGGGCAGTAACAGCACACTTTTCAAAACGTGTTTTTCAGCCCGAAATAAACGCGTTTTTTCAGACAACTGAATCCCCATGTAACAGCAAGGCACAGAGGAGCCCACACACTCAGATCTTAACCCCAGTGTGCAGAAAGGGTCAAAACGTGTTTTTCAGCAGAAATAAACATGTTTCTGCAAGTTTGGTCAACCCCATGTAAGTTATGGGGCAGTAACAGAACACTTTTCAAAACGTGTTTTTCAGCCCGAAATAAACGCGTTTTTTCAGACAACTGAATCCCCATGCAACAGCAAGGCTCAGAAGAGCCCACACACTCAGCTCTTAACCCCAGTGTGCAGAAAGAGTCAAAACGTGTTTTTCAGCAGAAATAAACATGTTTCTGCAAGTTTGGTCAACCCCATGTAAGTTATGGGGCAGTAACAGAACACTTTTCAAAACGTGTTTTTCAGCCCGAAATAAACGCGTTTTTTCAGACAACTGAATCCCCATGCAACAGCAAGGCTCAGAAGAGCCCACACACTCAGCTCTTAACCCCAGTGTGCAGAAAGAGTCAAAACGTGTTTTTCAGCAGAAATAAACATGTTTCTGCAAGTTTGGTCAACCCCATGTAAGTTATGGGGCAGTAACAGAACACTTTTCAAAACGTGTTTTTCAGCCCGAAATAAACGCGTTTTTTCAGACAACTGAATCCCCATGTAACAGCAAGGTTCAGAAGAGCCCACACTCTCAGCTCTTAACCCCAGTGTGCAGGAAGGGTCAAAACGTGTTTTTCAGCAGAAATAAACATGTTTCTGCAAGTTTGGTCAACCCCATGTAAGTTATGGGGCAGTAACAGAACACTTTTCAAAACGTGTTTTTCAGCCCGAAATAAACGCGTTTTTTCAGACAACTGAATCCCCATGCAACAGCAAGGCTCAGAAGAGCCCACACACTCAGCTCTTAACCCCAGTGTGCAGAAAGAGTCAAAACGTGTTTTTCAGCAGAAATAAACATGTTTCTGCAAGTTTGGTCAACCCCATGTAAGTTATGGGGCAGTAACAGAACACTTTTCAAAACGTGTTTTTCAGCCCGAAATAAACGCGTTTTTTCAGACAACTGAATCACCATGTAACAGCAAGGCTCAGAGGAGCCCACACACTCAGCTCTTAACCCCAGTGTGCAGAAAGAGTCAAAACGTGTTTTTCAGCAGAAATAAACATGTTTCTGCAAGTTTGGTCAACCCCATGTAAGTTATGGGGCAGTAACAGAACACTTTTCAAAACGTGTTTTTCAGCCCGAAATAAACGCGTTTTTTCAGACAACTGAATCCCCATGTAACAGCAAGGCTCAGAGGAGCCCACACACTCAGCTCTTAGCCCCAGTGTGCAGAAAGTGTCAAAACGTGATTTTCAGCAGAAATAAACATGTTTCTGCAAGTTTGGTCAACCCCATGTAAGTTATGCGGCAGTAACAGCACAATTTTGAAAACGTGTTTTTCAGCCCGAAATAAACGCGTTTTTTCAGACAACTGAATCCCCATGCAACAGCAAGGCTCAGAAGAGCCCACACACTCAGCTCTTAACCCCAGTGTGCAGAAAGAGTCAAAACGTGTTTTTCAGCAGAAATAAACATGTTTCTGCAATTTTGGTCAACCCCATGTAAGTTATGGGGCAGTAACAGCACACTTTTCAAAACGTGTTTTTCAGCCCGAAATAAACGCGTTTTTTCAGACAACTGAATCCCCATGTAACAGCAAGGCTCAGAGGAGCCCACACACTCAGATCTTAACCCCAGTGTGCAGAAAGGGTCAAAACGTGTTTTTCAGCAGAAATAAACATGTTTCTGCAAGTTTGGTCAACCCCATGTAAGTTATGGGGCAGTAACAGAACACTTTTCAAAACGTGTTTTTCAGCCCGAAATAAACGCGTTTTTTCAGACAACTGAATCCCCATGCAACAGCAAGGCTCAGAAGAGCCCACACACTCAGCTCTTAACCCCAGTGTGCAGAAAGAGTCAAAACGTGTTTTTCAGCAGAAATAAACATGTTTCTGCAAGTTTGGTCAACCCCATGTAAGTTATGGGGCAGTAACAGAACACTTTTCAAAACGTGTTTTTCAGCCCGAAATAAACGCGTTTTTTCAGACAACTGAATCACCATGTAACAGCAAGGCTCAGAGGAGCCCACACACTCAGCTCTTAACCCCAGTGTGCAGGAAGGGTCAAAACGTGTTTTTCAGCAGAAATAAACATGTTTCTGCAAGTTTGGTCAACCCCATGTAAGTTATGGGGCAGTAACAGAACACTTTTCAAAACGTGTTTTTCAGCCCGAAATAAACGCGTTTTTTCAGACAACTGAATCCCCATGCAACAGCAAGGCTCAGAAGAGCCCACACACTCAGCTCTTAACCCCAGTGTGCAGAAAGAGTCAAAACGTGTTTTTCAGCAGAAATAAACATGTTTCTGCAAGTTTGGTCAACCCCATGTAAGTTATGGGGCAGTAACAGAACACTTTTCAAAACGTGTTTTTCAGCCCGAAATAAACGCGTTTTTTCAGACAACTGAATCCCAATGTAACAGCAAGGCTCAGAGGAGCCCACACACTCAGCTCTTAGCCCCAGTGTGCAGAAAGTGTCAAAACGTGTTTTTCAGCAGAAATAAACATGTTTCTGCAAGTTTGGTCAACCCCATGTAAGTTATGGGACAGTAACAGCACACTTTTCAAAACGTGTTTTTCAGCCCGAAATAAACGCGTTTTTTCAGACAACTGAATCCCCATGTAACAGCAAGGCTCAGAGGAGCCCACACACTCAGATCTTAACCCCAGTGTGCAGAAAGGGTCAAAACGTGTTTTTCAGCAGAAATAAACATGTTTCTGCAAGTTTGGTCAACCCCATGTAAGTTATGGGGCAGTAACAGAACACTTTTCAAAACGTGTTTTTCAGCCCGAAATAAACGCGTTTTTTCAGACAACTGAATCCCCATGTAACAGCAAGGCTCAGAGGAGCCCACACACTCAGATCTTAACCCCAGTGTGCAGAATGGGTCAAAACGTGTTTTTCAGCAGAAATAAACATGTTTCTGCAAGTTTGGTCAACCCCATGTAAGTTATGGGACAGTAACAGCACACTTTTCAAAACGTGTTTTTCAGCCCGAAATAAACGCGTTTTTTCAGACAACTGAATCCCCATGCAACAGCAAGGCTCAGAAGAGCCCACACACTCAGCTCTTAACCCCAGTGTGCAGAAAGAGTCAAAACGTGTTTTTCAGCAGAAAAAAACATGTTTCTGCAAGTTTGGTCAACCCCATGTAAGTTATGGGACAGTAACAGCACACTTTTCAAAACGTGTTTTTCAGCCCGAAATAAACGCGTTTTTTCAGACAACTGAATCCCCATGCAACAGCAAGGCTCAGAAGAGCCCACACACTCAGCTCTTAACCCCAGTGTGCAGAAAGAGTCAAAACGTGTTTTTCAGCAGAAATAAACATGTTTCTGCAAGTTTGGTCAACCCCATGTAAGTTATGGGGCAGTAACAGAACACTTTTCAAAACGTGTTTTTCAGCCCGAAATAAACGCGTTTTTTCAGACAACTGAATCACCATGTAACAGCAAGGCTCAGAGGAGCCCACACACTCAGCTCTTAACCCCAGTGTGCAGGAAGGGTCAAAACGTGTTTTTCAGCAGAAATAAACATGTTTCTGCAAGTTTGGTCAACCCCATGTAAGTTATGGGGCAGTAACAGAACACTTTTCAAAACGTGTTTTTCAGCCCGAAATAAACGCGTTTTTTCAGACAACTGAATCCCCATGCAACAGCAAGGCTCAGAAGAGCCCACACACTCAGCTCTTAACCCCAGTGTGCAGAAAGAGTCAAAACGTGTTTTTCAGCAGAAATAAACATGTTTCTGCAAGTTTGGTCAACCCCATGTAAGTTATGGGGCAGTAACAGAACACTTTTCAAAACGTGTTTTTCAGCCCGAAATAAACGCGTTTTTTCAGACAACTGAATCCCAATGTAACAGCAAGGCTCAGAGGAGCCCACACACTCAGCTCTTAGCCCCAGTGTGCAGAAAGTGTCAAAACGTGTTTTTCAGCAGAAATAAACATGTTTCTGCAAGTTTGGTCAACCCCATGTAAGTTATGGGACAGTAACAGCACACTTTTCAAAACGTGTTTTTCAGCCCGAAATAAACGCGTTTTTTCAGACAACTGAATCCCCATGTAACAGCAAGGCTCAGAGGAGCCCACACACTCAGATCTTAACCCCAGTGTGCAGAAAGGGTCAAAACGTGTTTTTCAGCAGAAATAAACATGTTTCTGCAAGTTTGGTCAACCCCATGTAAGTTATGGGGCAGTAACAGAACACTTTTCAAAACGTGTTTTTCAGCCCGAAATAAACGCGTTTTTTCAGACAACTGAATCCCCATGTAACAGCAAGGCTCAGAGGAGCCCACACACTCAGATCTTAACCCCAGTGTGCAGAATGGGTCAAAACGTGTTTTTCAGCAGAAATAAACATGTTTCTGCAAGTTTGGTCAACCCCATGTAAGTTATGGGACAGTAACAGCACACTTTTCAAAACGTGTTTTTCAGCCCGAAATAAACGCGTTTTTTCAGACAACTGAATCCCCATGCAACAGCAAGGCTCAGAAGAGCCCACACACTCAGCTCTTAACCCCAGTGTGCAGAAAGAGTCAAAACGTGTTTTTCAGCAGAAAAAAACATGTTTCTGCAAGTTTGGTCAACCCCATGTAAGTTATGGGACAGTAACAGCACACTTTTCAAAACGTGTTTTTCAGCCCGAAATAAACGCGTTTTTTCAGACAACTGAATCCCCATGCAACAGCAAGGCTCAGAAGAGCCCACCCACTCAGCTCTTAACCCCAGTGTGCAGAAAGAGTCAAAACGTGTTTTTCAGCAGAAATAAACATGTTTCTGCAAGTTTGGTCAACCCCATGTAAGTTATGGGGCAGTAACAGAACACTTTTCAAAACGTGTTTTTCAGCCCGAAATAAACGCGTTTTTTCAGACAACTGAATCCCAATGTAACAGCAAGGCTCAGAGGAGCCCACACACTCAGCTCTTAGCCCCAGTGTGCAGAAAGTGTCAAAACGTGTTTTTCAGCAGAAATAAACATGTTTCTGCAAGTTTGGTCAACCCCATGTAAGTTATGGGGCAGTAACAGAACACTTTTCAAAACGTGTTTTTCAGCCCGAAATAAACGCGTTTTTTCAGACAACTGAATCACCATGTAACAGCAAGGCTCAGAGGAGCCCACACACTCAGCTCTTAACCCCAGTGTGCAGGAAGGGTCAAAACGTGTTTTTCAGCAGAAATAAACATGTTTCTGCAAGTTTGGTCAACCCCATGTAAGTTATGGGACAGTAACAGAACACTTTTCAAAACGTGTTTTTCAGCCCGAAATAAACGCGTTTTTTCAGACAACTGAATCCCAATGTAACAGCAAGGCTCAGAGGAGCCCACACACTCAGCTCTTAGCCCCAGTGTGCAGAAAGTGTCAAAACGTGTTTTTCAGCAGAAATAAACATGTTTCTGCAAGTTTGGTCAACCCCATGTAAGTTATGGGGCAGTAACAGAACACTTTTCAAAACGTGTTTTTCAGCCCGAAATAAACGCGTTTTTTCAGACAACTGAATCACCATGTAACAGCAAGGCTCAGAGGAGCCCACACACTCAGCTCTTAACCCCAGTGTGCAGGAAGGGTCAAAACGTGTTTTTCAGCAGAAATAAACATGTTTCTGCAAGTTTGGTCAACCCCATGTAAGTTATGGGACAGTAACAGCACACTTTTCAAAACGTGTTTTTCAGCCCGAAATAAACGCGTTTTTTCAGACAACTGAATCCCCATGTAACAGCAAGGCTCAGAGGAGCCCACACACTCAGATCTTAACCCCAGTGTGCAGAAAGGGTCAAAACGTGTTTTTCAGCAGAAATAAACATGTTTCTGCAAGTTTGGTCAACCCCATGTAAGTTATGGGGCAGTAACAGAACACTTTTCAAAACGTGTTTTTCAGCCCGAAATAAACGCGTTTTTTCAGACAACTGAATCCCCATGCAACAGCAAGGCTCAGAAGAGCCCACACACTCAGCTCTTAACCCCAGTGTGCAGAAAGAGTCAAAACGTGTTTTTCAGCAGAAATAAACATGTTTCTGCAATTTTGGTCAACCCCATGTAAGTTATGGGGCAGTAACAGCACACTTTTCAAAACGTGTTTTTCAGCCCGAAATAAACGCGTTTTTTCAGACAACTGAATCCCCATGTAACAGCAAGGTTCAGAAGAGCCCACACTCTCAGCTCTTAACCCCAGTGTGCAGGAAGGGTCAAAACGTGTTTTTCAGCAGAAATAAACATGTTTCTGCAAGTTTGGTCAACCCCATGTAAGTTATGGGGCAGTAACAGAACACTTTTCAAAACGTGTTTTTCAGCCCGAAATAAACGCGTTTTTTCAGACAACTGAATCCCCATGCAACAGCAAGGCTCAGAAGAGCCCACACACTCAGCTCTTAACCCCAGTGTGCAGAAAGAGTCAAAACGTGTTTTTCAGCAGAAATAAACATGTTTCTGCAAGTTTGGTCAACCCCATGTAAGTTATGGGGCAGTAACAGAACACTTTTCAAAACGTGTTTTTCAGCCCGAAATAAACGCGTTTTTTCAGACAACTGAATCACCATGTAACAGCAAGGCTCAGAGGAGCCCACACACTCAGCTCTTAACCCCAGTGTGCAGAAGGAGTCAAAACGTGTTTTTCAGCAGAAATAAACATGTTTCTGCAAGTTTGGTCAACCCCATGTAAGTTATGGGGCAGTAACAGAACACTTTTCAAAACGTGTTTTTCAGCCCGAAATAAACGCGTTTTTTCAGACAACTGAATCCCCATGTAACAGCAAGGCTCAGAGGAGCCCACACACTCAGCTCTTAGCCCCAGTGTGCAGAAAGTGTCAAAACGTGTTTTTCAGCAGAAATAAACATGTTTCTGCAAGTTTGGTCAACCCCATGTAAGTTATGGGACAGTAACAGCACACTTTTCAAAACGTGTTTTTCAGCCCGAAATAAACGCGTTTTTTCAGACAACTGAATCCCAATGTAACAGCAAGGCTCAGAGGAGCCCACACACTCAGCTCTTAGCCCCAGTGTGCAGAAAGTGTCAAAACGTGTTTTTCAGCAGAAATAAACATGTTTCTGCAAGTTTGGTCAACCCCATGTAAGTTATGGGACAGTAACAGCACACTTTTCAAAACGTGTTTTTCAGCCCGAAATAAACGCGTTTTTTCAGACAACTGAATCCCCATGTAACAGCAAGGCTCAGAGGAGCCCACACACTCAGATCTTAACCCCAGTGTGCAGAAAGGGTCAAAACGTGTTTTTCAGCAGAAATAAACATGTTTCTGCAAGTTTGGTCAACCCCATGTAAGTTATGGGGCAGTAACAGAACACTTTTCAAAACGTGTTTTTCAGCCCGAAATAAACGCGTTTTTTCAGACAACTGAATCCCCATGCAACAGCAAGGCTCAGAAGAGCCCACACACTCAGCTCTTAACCCCAGTGTGCAGAAAGAGTCAAAACGTGTTTTTCAGCAGAAATAAACATGTTTCTGCAAGTTTGGTCAACCCCATGTAAGTTATGGGGCAGTAACAGAACACTTTTCAAAACGTGTTTTTCAGCCCGAAATAAACGCGTTTTTTCAGACAACTGAATCACCATGTAACAGCAAGGCTCAGAGGAGCCCACACACTCAGCTCTTAACCCCAGTGTGCAGGAAGGGTCAAAACGTGTTTTTCAGCAGAAATAAACATGTTTCTGCAAGTTTGGTCAACCCCATGTAAGTTATGGGGCAGTAACAGAACACTTTTCAAAACGTGTTTTTCAGCCCGAAATAAACGCGTTTTTTCAGACAACTGAATCCCCATGCAACAGCAAGGCTCAGAAGAGCCCACACACTCAGCTCTTAACCCCAGTGTGCAGAAAGAGTCAAAACGTGTTTTTCAGCAGAAATAAACATGTTTCTGCAAGTTTGGTCAACCCCATGTAAGTTATGGGGCAGTAACAGAACACTTTTCAAAACGTGTTTTTCAGCCCGAAATAAACGCGTTTTTTCAGACAACTGAATCCCCATGTAACAGCAAGGTTCAGAAGAGCCCACACTCTCAGCTCTTAACCCCAGTGTGCAGGAAGGGTCAAAACGTGTTTTTCAGCAGAAATAAACATGTTTCTGCAAGTTTGGTCAACCCCATGTAAGTTATGGGGCAGTAACAGAACACTTTTCAAAACGTGTTTTTCAGCCCGAAATAAACACGTTTTTTCAGACAACTGAATCCCCATGCAACAGCAAGGCTCAGAAGAGCCCACACACTCAGCTCTTAACCCCAGTGTGCAGAAAGAGTCAAAACGTGTTTTTCAGCAGAAATAAACATGTTTCTGCAAGTTTGGTCAACCCCATGTAAGTTATGGGGCAGTAACAGAACACTTTTCAAAACGTGTTTTTCAGCCCGAAATAAACGCGTTTTTTCAGACAACTGAATCACCATGTAACAGCAAGGCTCAGAGGAGCCCACACACTCAGCTCTTAACCCCAGTGTGCAGAAAGAGTCAAAACGTGTTTTTCAGCAGAAATAAACATGTTTCTGCAAGTTTGGTCAACCCCATGTAAGTTATGGGGCAGTAACAGAACACTTTTCAAAACGTGTTTTTCAGCCCGAAATAAACGCGTTTTTTCAGACAACTGAATCACCATGTAACAGCAAGGCTCAGAGGAGCCCACACACTCAGCTCTTAACCCCAATGTGCAGGAAGGGTCAAAACGTGTTTTTCAGCAGAAATAAACATGTTTCTGCAAGTTTGGTCAACCCCATGTAAGTTATGGGGCAGTAACAGAACACTTTTCAAAACGTGTTTTTCAGCCCGAAATAAACGCGTTTTTTCAGACAACTGAATCCCCATGTAACAGCAAGGCTCAGAGGAGCCCACACACTCAGCTCTTAGCCCCAGTGTGCAGAAAGTGTCAAAACGTGATTTTCAGCAGAAATAAACATGTTTCTGCAAGTTTGGTCAACCCCATGTAAGTTATGGGACAGTAACAGCACACTTTTCAAAACGTGTTTTTCAGCCCGAAATAAACGCGTTTTTTCAGACAACTGAATCCCCATGCAACAGCAAGGCTCAGAAGAGCCCACACACTCAGCTCTTAACCCGAGTGTGCAGAAAGAGTCAAAACGTGTTTTTCAGCAGAAAAAAACATGTTTCTGCAAGTTTGGTCAACCCCATGTAAGTTATGGGACAGTAACAGCACACTTTTCAAAACGTGTTTTTCAGCCCGAAATAAACGCGTTTTTTCAGACAACTGAATCCCCATGTAACAGCAAGACTCAGAGGAGCCCACACACTCAGATCTTAACCCCAGTGTGCAGAAAGTGTCAAAACGTGTTTTTCAGCAGAAATAAACATGTTTCTGCAATTTTGGTCAACCCCATGTAAGTTATGGGGCAGTAACAGCACACTTTTCAAAACGTGTTTTTCAGCCCGAAATAAACGCGTTTTTTCAGACAACTGAATCCCCATGTAACAGCAAGGCTCAGAGGAGCCCACACACTCAGATCTTAACCCCAGTGTGCAGAAAGGGTCAAAACGTGTTTTTCAGCAGAAATAAACATGTTTCTGCAAGTTTGGTCAACCCCATGTAAGTTATGGGGCAGTAACAGAACACTTTTCAAAACGTGTTTTTCAGCCCGAAATAAACGCGTTTTTTCAGACAACTGAATCCCCATGCAACAGCAAGGCTCAGAAGAGCCCACACACTCAGCTCTTAACCCCAGTGTGCAGAAAGAGTCAAAACGTGTTTTTCAGCAGAAATAAACATGTTTCTGCAAGTTTGGTCAACCCCATGTAAGTTATGGGGCAGTAACAGAACACTTTTCAAAACGTGTTTTTCAGCCCGAAATAAACGCGTTTTTTCAGACAACTGAATCCCCATGTAACAGCAAGGTTCAGAAGAGCCCACACTCTCAGCTCTTAACCCCAGTGTGCAGGAAGGGTCAAAACGTGTTTTTCAGCAGAAATAAACATGTTTCTGCAAGTTTGGTCAACCCCATGTAAGTTATGGGGCAGTAACAGAACACTTTTCAAAACGTGTTTTTCAGCCCGAAATAAACACGTTTTTTCAGACAACTGAATCCCCATGCAACAGCAAGGCTCAGAAGAGCCCACACACTCAGCTCTTAACCCCAGTGTGCAGAAAGAGTCAAAACGTGTTTTTCAGCAGAAATAAACATGTTTCTGCAAGTTTGGTCAACCCCATGTAAGTTATGGGGCAGTAACAGAACACTTTTCAAAACGTGTTTTTCAGCCCGAAATAAACGCGTTTTTTCAGACAACTGAATCACCATGTAACAGCAAGGCTCAGAGGAGCCCACACACTCAGCTCTTAACCCCAGTGTGCAGAAAGAGTCAAAACGTGTTTTTCAGCAGAAATAAACATGTTTCTGCAAGTTTGGTCAACCCCATGTAAGTTATGGGGCAGTAACAGAACACTTTTCAAAACGTGTTTTTCAGCCCGAAATAAACGCGTTTTTTCAGACAACTGAATCACCATGTAACAGCAAGGCTCAGAGGAGCCCACACACTCAGCTCTTAACCCCAATGTGCAGGAAGGGTCAAAACGTGTTTTTCAGCAGAAATAAACATGTTTCTGCAAGTTTGGTCAACCCCATGTAAGTTATGGGGCAGTAACAGAACACTTTTCAAAACGTGTTTTTCAGCCCGAAATAAACGCGTTTTTTCAGACAACTGAATCCCCATGTAACAGCAAGGCTCAGAGGAGCCCACACACTCAGCTCTTAGCCCCAGTGTGCAGAAAGTGTCAAAACGTGATTTTCAGCAGAAATAAACATGTTTCTGCAAGTTTGGTCAACCCCATGTAAGTTATGCGGCAGTAACAGCACAATTTTGAAAACGTGTTTTTCAGCCCGAAATAAACGCGTTTTTTCAGACAACTGAATCCCCATGCAACAGCAAGGCTCAGAAGAGCCCACACACTCAGCTCTTAACCCCAGTGTGCAGAAAGAGTCAAAACGTGTTTTTCAGCAGAAATAAACATGTTTCTGCAATTTTGGTCAACCCCATGTAAGTTATGGGGCAGTAACAGCACACTTTTCAAAACGTGTTTTTCAGCCCGAAATAAACTCGTTTTTTCAGACAACTGAATCCCCATGTAACAGCAAGGCTCAGAGGAGCCCACACACTCAGATCTTAACCCCAGTGTGCAGAAAGGGTCAAAACGTGTTTTTCAGCAGAAATAAACATGTTTCTGCAAGTTTGGTCAACCCCATGTAAGTTATGGGGCAGTAACAGAACACTTTTCAAAACGTGTTTTTCAGCCCGAAATAAACGCGTTTTTTCAGACAACTGAATCCCCATGCAACAGCAAGGCTCAGAAGAGCCCACACACTCAGCTCTTAACCCCAGTGTGCAGAAAGAGTCAAAACGTGTTTTTCAGCAGAAATAAACATGTTTCTGCAAGTTTGGTCAACCCCATGTAAGTTATGGGGCAGTAACAGAACACTTTTCAAAACGTGTTTTTCAGCCCGAAATAAACGCGTTTTTTCAGACAACTGAATCACCATGTAACAGCAAGGCTCAGAGGAGCCCACACACTCAGCTCTTAACCCCAATGTGCAGGAAGGGTCAAAACGTGTTTTTCAGCAGAAATAAACATGTTTCTGCAAGTTTGGTCAACCCCATGTAAGTTATGGGGCAGTAACAGAACACTTTTCAAAACGTGTTTTTCAGCCCGAAATAAACGCGTTTTTTCAGACAACTGAATCCCCATGCAACAGCAAGGCTCAGAAGAGCCCACACACTCAGCTCTTAACCCCAGTGTGCAGAAAGAGTCAAAACGTGTTTTTCAGCAGAAATAAACATGTTTCTGCAAGTTTGGTCAACCCCATGTAAGTTATGGGGCAGTAACAGAACACTTTTCAAAACGTGTTTTTCAGCCCGAAATAAACGCGTTTTTTCAGACAACTGAATCCCAATGTAACAGCAAGGCTCAGAGGAGCCCACACACTCAGCTCTTAGCCCCAGTGTGCAGAAAGTGTCAAAACGTGTTTTTCAGCAGAAATAAACATGTTTCTGCAAGTTTGGTCAACCCCATGTAAGTTATGGGACAGTAACAGCACACTTTTCAAAACGTGTTTTTCAGCCCGAAATAAACGCGTTTTTTCAGACAACTGAATCCCCATGTAACAGCAAGGCTCAGAGGAGCCCACACACTCAGATCTTAACCCCAGTGTGCAGAAAGGGTCAAAACGTGTTTTTCAGCAGAAATAAACATGTTTCTGCAAGTTTGGTCAACCCCATGTAAGTTATGGGGCAGTAACAGAACACTTTTCAAAACGTGTTTTTCAGCCCGAAATAAACGCGTTTTTTCAGACAACTGAATCCCCATGTAACAGCAAGGCTCAGAGGAGCCCACACACTCAGATCTTAACCCCAGTGTGCAGAATGGGTCAAAACGTGTTTTTCAGCAGAAATAAACATGTTTCTGCAAGTTTGGTCAACCCCATGTAAGTTATGGGACAGTAACAGCACACTTTTCAAAACGTGTTTTTCAGCCCGAAATAAACGCGTTTTTTCAGACAACTGAATCCCCATGCAACAGCAAGGCTCAGAAGAGCCCACACACTCAGCTCTTAACCCCAGTGTGCAGAAAGAGTCAAAACGTGTTTTTCAGCAGAAAAAAACATGTTTCTGCAAGTTTGGTCAACCCCATGTAAGTTATGGGACAGTAACAGCACACTTTTCAAAACGTGTTTTTCAGCCCGAAATAAACGCGTTTTTTCAGACAACTGAATCCCCATGTAACAGCAAGACTCAGAGGAGCCCACACACTCAGATCTTAACCCCAGTGTGCAGAAAGTGTCAAAACGTGTTTTTCAGCAGAAATAAACATGTTTCTGCAATTTTGGTCAACCCCATGTAAGTTATGGGGCAGTAACAGCACACTTTTCAAAACGTGTTTTTCAGCCCGAAATAAACGCGTTTTTTCAGACAACTGAATCCCCATGTAACAGCAAGGCTCAGAGGAGCCCACACACTCAGATCTTAACCCCAGTGTGCAGAAAGGGTCAAAACGTGTTTTTCAGCAGAAATAAACATGTTTCTGCAAGTTTGGTCAACCCCATGTAAGTTATGGGGCAGTAACAGAACACTTTTCAAAACGTGTTTTTCAGCCCGAAATAAACGCGTTTTTTCAGACAACTGAATCCCCATGCAACAGCAAGGCTCAGAAGAGCCCACACACTCAGCTCTTAACCCCAGTGTGCAGAAAGAGTCAAAACGTGTTTTTCAGCAGAAATAAACATGTTTCTGCAAGTTTGGTCAACCCCATGTAAGTTATGGGGCAGTAACAGAACACTTTTCAAAACGTGTTTTTCAGCCCGAAATAAACGCGTTTTTTCAGACAACTGAATCACCATGTAACAGCAAGGCTCAGAGGAGCCCACACACTCAGCTCTTAACCCCAATGTGCAGGAAGGGTCAAAACGTGTTTTTCAGCAGAAATAAACATGTTTCTGCAAGTTTGGTCAACCCCATGTAAGTTATGGGGCAGTAACAGAACACTTTTCAAAACGTGTTTTTCAGCCCGAAATAAACGCGTTTTTTCAGACAACTGAATCCCCATGCAACAGCAAGGCTCAGAAGAGCCCACACACTCAGCTCTTAACCCCAGTGTGCAGAAAGAGTCAAAACGTGTTTTTCAGCAGAAATAAACATGTTTCTGCAAGTTTGGTCAACCCCATGTAAGTTATGGGGCAGTAACAGAACACTTTTCAAAACGTGTTTTTCAGCCCGAAATAAACGCGTTTTTTCAGACAACTGAATCCCAATGTAACAGCAAGGCTCAGAGGAGCCCACACACTCAGCTCTTAGCCCCAGTGTGCAGAAAGTGTCAAAACGTGTTTTTCAGCAGAAATAAACATGTTTCTGCAAGTTTGGTCAACCCCATGTAAGTTATGGGACAGTAACAGCACACTTTTCAAAACGTGTTTTTCAGCCCGAAATAAACGCGTTTTTTCAGACAACTGAATCCCCATGTAACAGCAAGGCTCAGAGGAGCCCACACACTCAGATCTTAACCCCAGTGTGCAGAAAGGGTCAAAACGTGTTTTTCAGCAGAAATAAACATGTTTCTGCAAGTTTGGTCAACCCCATGTAAGTTATGGGGCAGTAACAGAACACTTTTCAAAACGTGTTTTTCAGCCCGAAATAAACGCGTTTTTTCAGACAACTGAATCCCCATGTAACAGCAAGGCTCAGAGGAGCCCACACACTCAGATCTTAACCCCAGTGTGCAGAATGGGTCAAAACGTGTTTTTCAGCAGAAATAAACATGTTTCTGCAAGTTTGGTCAACCCCATGTAAGTTATGGGACAGTAACAGCACACTTTTCAAAACGTGTTTTTCAGCCCGAAATAAACGCGTTTTTTCAGACAACTGAATCCCCATGCAACAGCAAGGCTCAGAAGAGCCCACACACTCAGCTCTTAACCCCAGTGTGCAGAAAGAGTCAAAACGTGTTTTTCAGCAGAAAAAAACATGTTTCTGCAAGTTTGGTCAACCCCATGTAAGTTATGGGACAGTAACAGCACACTTTTCAAAACGTGTTTTTCAGCCCGAAATAAACGCGTTTTTTCAGACAACTGAATCCCCATGTAACAGCAAGACTCAGAGGAGCCCACACACTCAGATCTTAACCCCAGTGTGCAGAAAGTGTCAAAACGTGTTTTTCAGCAGAAATAAACATGTTTCTGCAAGTTTGGTCAACCCCATGTAAGTTATGGGACAGTAACAGCACACTTTTCAAAACGTGTTTTTCAGCCCGAAATAAACGCGTTTTTTCAGACAACTGAATCCCCATGTAACAGCAAGGCTCAGAGGAGCCCACACACTCAGATCTTAACCCCAGTGTGCAGAAAGGGTCAAAACGTGTTTTTCAGCAGAAATAAACATGTTTCTGCAAGTTTGGTCAACCCCATGTAAGTTATGGGGCAGTAACAGAACACTTTTCAAAACGTGTTTTTCAGCCCGAAATAAACGCGTTTTTTCAGACAACTGAATCACCATGTAACAGCAAGGCTCAGAGGAGCCCACACACTCAGCTCTTAACCCCAGTGTGCAGGAAGGGTCAAAACGTGTTTTTCAGCAGAAATAAACATGTTTCTGCAATTTTGGTCAACCCCATGTAAGTTATGGGGCAGTAACAGCACACTTTTCAAAACGTGTTTTTCAGCCCGAAATAAACGCGTTTTTTCAGACAACTGAATCCCCATGTAACAGCAAGGCTCAGAGGAGCCCACACACTCAGATCTTAACCCCAGTGTGCAGAAAGAGTCAAAACGTGTTTTTCAGCAGAAATAAACATGTTTCTGCAAGTTTGGTCAACCCCATGTAAGTTATGGGGCAGTAACAGAACACTTTTCAAAACGTGTTTTTCAGCCCGAAATAAACGCGTTTTTTCAGACAACTGAATCCCCATGTAACAGCAAGGCTCAGAGGAGCCCACACACTCAGCTCTTAGCCCCAGTGTGCAGAAAGTGTCAAAACGTGTTTTTCAGCAGAAATAAACATGTTTCTGCAAGTTTGGTCAACCCCATGTAAGTTATGGGACAGTAACAGCACACTTTTCAAAACGTGTTTTTCAGCCCGAAATAAACGCGTTTTTTCAGACAACTGAATCCCCATGTAACAGCAAGGCTCAGAGGAGCCCACACACTCAGATCTTAACCCCAGTGTGCAGAAAGGGTCAAAACGTGTTTTTCAGCAGAAATAAACATGTTTCTGCAAGTTTGGTCAACCCCATGTAAGTTATGGGGCAGTAACAGAACACTTTTCAAAACGTGTTTTTCAGCCCGAAATAAACGCGTTTTTTCAGACAACTGAATCCCCATGTAACAGCAAGGCTCAGAGGAGCCCACACACTCAGCTCTTAACCCCAGTGTGCAGAAAGGGTCAAAACGTGTTTTTCAGCAGAAATAAACATGTTTCTGCAAGTTTGGTCAACCCCATGTAAGTTATGGGGCAGTAACAGAACACTTTTCAAAACGTGTTTTTCAGCCCGAAATAAACGCGTTTTTTCAGACAACTGAATCACCATGTAACAGCAAGGCTCAGAGGAGCCCACACACTCAGCTCTTAACCCCAGTGTGCAGGAAGGGTCAAAACGTGTTTTTCAGCAGAAATAAACATGTTTCTGCAAGTTTGGTCAACCCCATGTAAGTTATGGGGCAGTAACAGAACACTTTTCAAAACGTGTTTTTCAGCCCGAAATAAACACGTTTTTTCAGACAACTGAATCCCCATGCAACAGCAAGGCTCAGAAGAGCCCACACACTCAGCTCTTAACCCCAGTGTGCAGAAAGAGTCAAAACGTGTTTTTCAGCAGAAATAAACATGTTTCTGCAAGTTTGGTCAACCCCATGTAAGTTATGGGGCAGTAACAGAACACTTTTCAAAACGTGTTTTTCAGCCCGAAATAAACGCGTTTTTTCAGACAACTGAATCCCAATGTAACAGCAAGGCTCAGAGGAGCCCACACACTCAGCTCTTAGCCCCAGTGTGCAGAAAGTGTCAAAACGTGTTTTTCAGCAGAAATAAACATGTTTCTGCAAGTTTGGTCAACCCCATGTAAGTTATGGGACAGTAACAGCACACTTTTCAAAACGTGTTTTTCAGCCCGAAATAAACGCGTTTTTTCAGACAACTGAATCCCCATGTAACAGCAAGACTCAGAGGAGCCCACACACTCAGATCTTAACCCCAGTGTGCAGAAAG